>NC_084663.1:83583764-86083764 GCF_028389875.1 Rhea pennata | reverse complement strand
ACAGAATTTGAGCAGGCAAAGACTGCTGTGGAGGTAAAGCTGGAGGAGGAGGAGGGCTGGGGTACCAACAGAGAGCCCATCATAGGGTTATTTCTCTCCTTTGCATGTTGTGAGGAGGGATAGAAATTCTAAGAGAGTGTTTGCTGGAGTATCTCTAGAGCTCTTTACACTTTGAGGTACTCTAGTGGCCTTTTGTTCTCCCTTCAGTCAGATGTGGACTTCTGGGATAAACTCCAGGCAGAATGGGAGGAGATGGCCAAGAGAGATGCAGAGGCTCACCCTTGGCTCTCTGATTATGAAGATCTAAGCTCCTCTTCATATGACAAGGTAATAGAGAACAAGATCTCCTAGCCCTGTTATGGGCTACCCTGAAGAAGCTGGCAGGCTCTTGGCCTCCCAGGTGAGCTCTTCAGACTCAAAATGCTGCTAGGATTCTTCCTCACACTGATTTTTTTGCAGTCATTTGCACCCTCAGCCTGACTCAGCCTGACTCTTCAGTAAGAAGAGTTCTTGTGCTTCTGTACAGAAGTGGTCTAGTTCTTGTCCCACACCAAACACCAGTTAATGCTGGGATTCCTTGCTATGAGCAGACTAATTCTCTGCACTGCCCAATCCAGCCTTGATCCAGTAGGGCCCATAACAGATGTTCAGTCACTGTTGGAACTTATTCCACATCTGGAAGAGTCCCAGGCTTGGGGGATTTTTCAGCACAGAGCAGGCAGGAAGAAGAGTCAGGTTGTTTTCCAGCAGGCTCCCAGCTAGCAGAGTAGATGAGGTGCTGGCTCCTCTGCAGCTTGAGTTTTTCTGGTGGGGCCAGATCAGACTGAGAGGGAGTGCTTCTCTTTCTAAGCCTGTCCGCTCATATTAGCTCCATGCTTGTCTTTTCTGCCAGGGTTACCAGTTTGAAGAAGATAATCCCATGAGAGATCACCCTGAGGCATTTGAAGAAGGACGGAAGCGCTTGGAGGAAGGAGACCTCCCCAATGCTGTCCTGCTGTTTGAGGCTGCAGTGCAACAGAAGCCAGATCATATGGAGGTGAGTGGGAACAAAGCTGTTGGGCGTGGGCCAGTTATCTTGCTACTTGGTTCCTTTTCCAGTGAGATCTCAGGATGAGACTCACTTCAGTGTTAGGAGCTATGTAGGTTGTATAGAAACATCTCAGTTTTCTGTGGCTCTGGGCATGTAGCTGAGGTATGTCAGTTCCAAGGAGGATTGTGGGAAAGAAATTTTATGCCTTAGGCAGATTCAAAAAGCACAAAGCCTTCTTGACCAAAGCTGGCTAAATTCTTTAGACCAGAAGAGACTATGTGTGGATCTGAGATAAGAGGTGTACCTCTCTTAAGTTGCTTCTCTGGAAGTCCTTATTGGCATTGTAGGTGTAGGAATGCTTTTGGTGATGATGATGACTGTTTTTAATATCTGTATTAAAGACTAATTCTAAACAGTTTATAGGATGTGGGATCATGGTTAACATCCTGTCCTGGTATATGGAAGATCTACCCGAAAGGGTTGAGAGAGATAGCTTGGGTGTCTTCACTGTCTTCATGTCAAGCTATGGACCAGAGCGGATAATTTTTATGCTGAAAAGAGGGTTTCAGCTTCTAATTCAGTGAATAATCATTGAATAAATTATTGAATAAATAAGGCTTTATTTACATAAAGTAGTTCGGCTTCTACAGGAGGGATTGAGGAATGGAATAGTCTTTGTGCCTTTCTCCAGAGGCAGAAGACATGGATACCATCCTCAGGAAGAAGAGGAGTGCAAATTCACCTGTGTTGTCACTCCGCTTCTGGAGTGCTTGCCTCAAGGAGCCAGGGATGCTGGCTTCTCAGTGTTTCTAATTTGAGCCTTGCTATTTGTATATAATGGGAAATACCTAGTTAATCCTGAGACTTAGATTTGAGTTTGACCTCTCAGAACAGAGATTCTTGTCATGTGAGGATACAGACATATGAGTTTCTGGGGTACTTGGTGAAAGATGACGAGTAGGAGTTTTGAAGATCTACTTTAGCTTTAAAGTGGTCAAAAGATGTTACTAATATTCCTTGAGAATATGGCCTTCTCTTCTCATAGGCTCTGCAGGCTGAGCATAATAGAGAGGTAGTTTAAATTACAGGGGAAGAAATCTTGGGGCACTTCTAGCTAGCTGCATAGAAAGTGTTCTGAAATCTTCTGCTGTGACTCTGCAGAAAGCAAAGGAGAAGTGCTCTTTGTAGTCAAGCCTTTGCAGGTGATACAGTGATTAAGTAGACTTGTACAATTACTTGCTGAAAGAAATATGATAGTTACTTTGGTTCAGATCACAACCTTACCTTGAATTTCAGCTCTTCTGCCTTCAGAACACTGCAGTTATCACTGGTCAGCTCTGTGTTGTAGGTAGTTGCAAAATGAGCCATTAGAGATTTGAGGTGGTGGATCACTTTCTTCCTTGTATTGGCTTGTGCAGGCTATTGCAGTATGTCTGGGTCTTTACTGATAATATGATTTCCTTCCATAAGACAATGAATACTGCATTTTACATGACTTAAATTCAAGAAGTAGCTACTTCATGCTCACAATACACCCAGCTATCCTTTCAATTTTTGAGCAAGTGGTAAGGTTATCAACATAAAGTGAATAGGTGCTTCAGAGCTAGTGCCTTACTTATATATTCATTATGTCAGCAGCCTGGACATGGAAGTGGTTTTGATTTTTGGGTATGGTGATGATTGATGATTCAGTCAAACAGTGCTTCTGCTTTCAGGTCTCACAATTGCTTCCCCAAGATCATTGCTTGGTAGTGGAGCACTGCATGAGCATATATAGAAGCCTGTCCTGGGGGTCTCCTCATTAGTAGTACTGCTACCAGGCTGTTTTATAAAGTTAGAGGTCTGCTTTTTCCCTCCTTCCTCTATGATTTGGTTATAGTTAGGTGCTCAAGGTGGAGCTACCAGGGTGAACTGCCAGCAGATGGTTTATGATAAGTCTCTTCTCTTATTCACTAAAATAAGCTCTGCTTTATTGGCCTTGATGGCCTATGGACCGTAAAACCTGCATGTCTTTCTAGGGATACTTGGACATCTACGGCTAGTGCGGGTGCTTGACTTATATATATTTGGTCCCACTCTGTGTGGGAGTGTTGTCCCAAAACTGGGTTCTGTTAGCTGGTGTTCAAGCAACCAATAGATACACAGAGTTGAGATATTTGTTTATTTCATTTCTGCACAGAGATGGGTGCTAGGTGGTAAATCCACAAAGCTAGCACACCTTCTCCCCTTCTCATTCTTTATTTATACATACTTTTTCAGGGAGAACTTTATGCAAATTTTTCTATTGGTTACAATTTCATTACATCAGGTATTTGCTCTGCACTTGTGCTTTAACATTCCTGTTAATTAGCATAGGAAGCGGAGAAGAGGTGGTAACACCATTATCATATCATTTCCATCTCATTATTCATTTAGGGGTGTGTAGTATAATATGTTAATAAGCCTTAATGAAGCTAAGGTCACTTCTGGGTTATTCTGCTGTTTTTGTCTTGCCAACCTCTCACATTCTTAGTGCTGTGGTTTCATCAAGGTTATTTGGCCAGAGCTAGTTATCCTTTGCAATACTGTTTTTCTCTCTCCCTTGTCCTTGTTAACAATATATTCTGTGAATATATTTGCAGGGGTTTCTCACAGCATCACTCCAACAGGAGTAGTATCACCGATGTGTGGGATAGTATGGCAGATTTAATCTCTGGGCCTGTGGTTACTTGGCTGATCTTTTTCTTTGGATCTGAAGAAGTCTGATTCGGTGCATTTTTCTTTCCTCCAGGCCTGGCAGTATCTGGGAACCACCCAAGCAGAGAATGAACAGGAGCTTTTGGCAATCAGTGCTCTCAGACAGTGAGTATTGCAGAAGGTCCTCTGAGCAGTGCTCACTGTTTTGTGCATAACGCCATGAGGACCAGCAGGCTAGTGTGATGCGCTCTATCTTGATTATGTTACCTTCTGCATATGAATGTCTCCCATCCTTATTTAATACTGTAGTCACTTTACTTCTTTGGCTTGCAGGTGCTTGGAACTGCAGCCTGGGAACCTCACTGCACTGATGGCGTTAGCGGTCAGCTTCACTAATGAGTCCTTACAGAAGCAGGCATGTGAGACCCTGCGAGACTGGCTACGCAATAAACCAGCCTATGCCCACCTGCTGGAGAAGGAACCAGAGGGGAATGTCTCGGGGACAAACCTTGGGCCTCCTAAGCGTGTGCTGGGTTCCCTGTTGTCTGAGTGAGTTAGGGGTATAAATTTCAGCCTTTAGCTAAAAGTCTTCTTCAAGGGCCAGGACTTGGCCAGACAGGAGCAGAGTGGGCAACCCAAGGTCAGCTTACTCCACAGTGCACAAATGCTCTTGTTCTGTGCTTCCCTAGTTCGCTCTTCACGGAGGTGAAGGAGCTGTTCTTGGCAGCTGTGCGCAGCAACCCCTCGGCTGTGGATCCTGATGTTCAGTGTGGCCTAGGTGTCCTTTTCAACCTGAGTGGCGAGTACGAGAAGGCTGTGGATTGCTTCAGTGCCGCACTCAGCGTGCGCCCCAATGTAAGAAAGAGCAGAGCAGAATACTGTGGGGGGATACCTAGAGCTTTATGAGTGAAGATTGGGGTGGAGGTGCTGCTTACCTGAAGGGTATATCTTTTGGATCTAAGCCAAACACACTGAGAAGGGAGGGTTGATACGGAGTTTAGAGATCAGTTTGTCTCAGTCCCTCTCTCTGCCACTTCCTCCAGGACCATCTTCTGTGGAACAAGCTTGGTGCCACCCTAGCCAATGGGAATAGGAGTGAGGAAGCTGTGGCTGCATATCGCCGGGCACTGGAGCTCCAACCAGGATATATCCGATCACGCTACAACTTGGGCATCAGCTGCATCAACTTAGGTGCCCACCGGTGAGTCAAGGGTGGGCAGATTTGCTGTGGGCTGTAAGCACGCATGCATCTGTGGGAGAGAAATTGCAGTACTTTACTGGGGCAGTGCTGTGCTGCATGCAGCCTTCCCTTGGCACTGGAGAGCAGAGTGTGTCTGAGGACTCTGCCCCGAGAAGAAAGTGTCAGACAATAGCAGTTAGAGAAGAGAGCATCTGGACTTCAATTTCCATTAAGAGAGAAAAGAGGGGATCTCTGACAGTTTTGGAGGGGGACAAGGTTTGGTGAAAAGGGGGAAAGTACTTGGGAAGGGAGGAGGAAGTAGTTCAGGAGGAAATGGGGAAGGAAGTATGGGATGTGCCATCTTCTCCAGTAAGAAAGTGTATGTTCTCATGTTGACAGCGAGGCTGTGGAGCACTTCTTAGAGGCTTTGCATATGCAGCAGAAGAGCCGAGGCCCACGCGGGCAGCAAGGTGCTATGTCTGACAACATCTGGAGCACCCTCCGCATGGCCCTCTCCATGCTGGGGCAGAGTGATCTGTATGGGGCAGCTGATGCCCATGATCTTCCCACGCTGCTTCAGGCTTTTGGCCTCCAGCAGTGACTCTGGGATGGGCTCCCCTGCGAGTGCAGGATTGGCCCAGCCCAGCAGTGATCTTCTCTAGGGGAAAAATGTTCACTAGGGTTCACACATATCTTCGCTTTGGTAGGACAGATCATTGGCAACCATTTTTTTGAAGGACCTTCTATTGAAGAGTGCAACTTCCACTACCCATCTGTTGAGGCCTGCGGATCTCTGAGCTGTTCACCTTATCACCTCTATGGCTGACTGACCTGCTGCTGGTAGGCAGATGATCAAAGTGGGGAAATGGCGACCTCCAGCCATCGTGCAAGACTGTGTGTTTGCAGTCATGCCCAGCAAGGCTTTGAAATCTTACAATAACCTTCAGAGACTACCTGCTGGACATGTTATGAATGCAGGTTGCTTTGGTGGGGTGGGACTGCCATTTGATGAAAGGGTGACAAATTCTGGGTTTTGAGCAGGCTTCCCCCATGTATGTGAGTGCATGTGTGCATATGTGAGTTGCTAGGGAATGCTGGGAGCAGTAACTCCCTTTTCTGGGTACTAGTGACTTTACGGTACAGCCACACATTAGTTTATGAGTGTTTTGGTAAGTCTTTTCAGAGCAGAGCACCGTACTCATGCTAGGAACATGAGTGGAAGCCCTTAGACCATAGGATAAGAGGAGAACATGGAGGGGTGAGAGGGTCAAGTCTTAACTTTCACATGATCATCTGTCATTGTTTCTCCTTTGTACAAAAGTTCCCCATCCTGCTTGTAATTGAATCTTGTTAATTATAAATATCTGTATATGATTCTCTTGGGAAAAATGTTTTTTTTTAATTGTAAAGTATTTTGTATAATATAAAGGTGGGGGGGAATTAAACTTGCCAAAATGATATCTCTCTGTGATCTGTTGGAGCTGCATACAGTGGGTATGTGATTTGAAGTATTTAAGTGGTTTGAAGGTATAATCCCACTATAATCCCACTGGAATTCAAGAACTGAGTCAGCATCCCCCTCTGTTTCTGTGTCCCCTTTCCACAAGATTTTGTTTTATTAAAAGTTCCCATGCAAATGAAGCTTGCAATGAGGGAAACTGTGTTTAAAGTCTGTTGGCTATTTGAAGAACCTGGGATTTTGAGAACCAGGAGCAGGCACTTATCCTTCCTCCTCCACCAGGCACCTGTTTCCTCATACCAAGCCTGCCTCGCACTCTTGTTTTTCTCTCACTGCATCCTATCTCTCCTATAACAATCGGGAGCAGAAAGTGTGGGCGGGGAGCTATTCTTGCTGTATGTTTTCTGATCCCCTAGCTCTACCTGTGCCTGTCGGCCTGTGACAGCAGGATGGCACCAAAACCTACGTGCACCGTTTTGCAATTGCTATAATGCATGCAAAACAAGATGTTGCTTTCTCCAACCCAAAAGACAGGAAAATGGTGCTTCTGCCTCCCCCTCACACATTGTGCTCTTGGTCAAAGATGTTTTCCTTGCTTTTGCTTTCTGTGTGTCTCTACTGTTCTGCCAGATTCTTCTGTTCCTGGTAAAGATAATGTCAATGCCTTTGTAGTTCCTTGCTTTGTGTCCAGGTATTTTTCTCCCTTCCTTAAATTCCTCCTTGCTGTCATGAAGGTGATTCTGTATCCGGTTTTCTGCTCTGTTCCCCTCGCCAAGAATTTCCTCTGCTTACCTCTGACCCACATTCCTCTCTTCATTCACACTCCCACTATCACAGCTTTGCCTTCACTTCTCTCACCTGTAGGCACCATTAAATCCTTCTCTCCTCCATGGTACTGTAGTTGTCTCAGTTTTCCTTGCTATTTGTGGGAGACTCTTGACCTTGTGTTTGGTGTTTTTTCCCTATCATATAACCCCTCCTGCCTCTGAAGGTAGAGTGGTTGTCACCACTTGTTCTCTTTCTCTGTAAATCATTCTCATTTCTTCTGCTCTCTCCTGCCTTAAGTCATCCCAGTTCTTGCCAGTTGCTGTTTCTAGCCCCCTGGCTAGTGTAATAGACCTTGACCTATGGACAGGGCTCCTGTAATGATACTTAAACTAACAAGAAGGAAAAGGGATTGTAGTAGTGGCCCTTGAGCCACTCTACCTTCTCTGGTTTCCCTCCCTTTAGTATTTTGTGCTGTTGCTGAGGTCTCCCTTTGACCTAGACACCATTCCCTTTTTTTCCTCCGAGGGATGAGTGAAGGATAAGAGGTTGAGCTGCCTCAATCTGGACCATGTCTAATTGTTTCCTGTTAAGACTTGATCTTTTGGACAGGATGTTGATTAGCAGCTGCCTGATCTCATCTGCGCTCAGATATCAGTTTAGCACCTTCTGCCTGCCCTCAGCAACCCTGTCTCTCTGGCCGCCTCCAGACCAGACTTGCTTTGGGACTTTGTAGATATCTTGATCTTCTGCTTGAAGTAGGGGAAGGAGCAGGGCCTAGTTTGCCTTTCCAGCCACATCGACCTCTTCTGTCCATAAGCTCTTTCATTCAGTGGAGATGAGTAGCAGACACTGGACATGTCAGACTGGCAGAAAGATCAGGATAGGGAGGAGCTTTTGGAGATTTGTTGTCCAATCCCCTGCTCACAGCATACCTGACTTAAATGCTAGCTCCAGTTGGTCAGGGCCTTATAAATGATTGTGCTCTACAATTTATCTCCTTGCCTTTTTGTACCTCCTCTGGCATATAAAACATAGTGGCAGGACCTATCACCACTGAAAGCATGTAAGGAACTGCAGCAGGCCTTTCTTTATTCGTTACCAATTCCATGAACATCGCTGGATACAAACTAGATTTTTCCTGGAGCACTGGGCATGTGGTCAAAGTGTGGTCCAGTATGTGTTTTTATTGACGCTTCTTGCTCAATTTCTATTTTATTTCTGCCTTTAACATTTTATTTATTTGCTTGCTAAGACCACAAGAAGTCCTAGATTGTCTTGTCTCATGGTGTTGGCCATACTCAATACTCACCTGGAGAAGTATCATGAAATTAAACTTTCTGTTCTTTGAGATACTTACACCTCTAGTCACAGTGCTGTTCATTAGCTTCCATACTATCAGGATGAAGGATGCGCTGCTAGTGTATTCTCTGGGTTCCTACTGCTACTCCCTAATCCTGAGCCTCTGAACTTCATTATGATTCTGGGTTTTCTTGAGTTACAACCCTCCGATCTCTAGTTTTCACTGCCTAGGCTTCTCCTTATTTTGCCTTTATGTGTAGAAGTCCTTTAAATCATAATCAGCCTAGACCCATCCTTCTCTAGAGCAATGCTGTGGGGCAGTGAGCAGACATGGATGTTCATGGAAAAAGTATAAGGATAAGCATAGGGTGGATACTCTCACATTCTCTAGGAATCTACTGCTTAAAGACTGCATGATACAGAAGTTGTATCTATATGTTTGTTTAATGACTTTTGGTGAATTTATTTTCTATGTCATGTTGATTTTTGAACCAATTGGTGCTTTTGGCCTCCGCAGTGTCCTGTGGCTACACAAGTGAACTATATTAGATATCCAGAGTGTTTTGTTTATTTTAAGCCTGCTGACTCTTCCTTTTCAGCCCCCTACCTCTGGTACAGTAAGAAATGGCAAATAATTGGTCTTGGGATTAACCTTCTGTAGTTTTATTAAATCTCTTTCATACCCTTCTTTAGTGTCTCCTTTCTAAGTAGAAGAGTTCTAGCATAGTCCATTTCTCTCCAGAAGGAGCCCTTTCCGTACCTTGGTACCCCACACTTGTGGATCTTTCCTAGTTTTACTGTAGTCCAATGTTTCTTCCCTGTTCTGACCAGCCTCGGTCATGAATAAGAATGCCATGTCTCTTCCTCCTCCTCTGTGTCAAGCCATGATGCTCAGAAATCTTCTGACGGGCAAGTCAGCTCCTGCAAAAGAGTAGAGAGCTGTAGAGCAGCTGTCTCCCATCTGGAGTAGCTACAAAGCGGCAATGGAGACAGGCTGCTTTGTCAACGACTCTTTGGGAGCTTCTGTGTATGGTGGTCCCTCTTTTACCTACTCCCAGGCCTGTATTTCCCTGCTTGGGCAAGGAGATAAGGGGAGAAACCTTCTGCCCACCACCATTATGCTTTGTCTGATATTTTCTACTGCTTTTGGATGCCTGATTTGAGACATTTGCTCCTTGAGACTCAGTAGCTGTCCATGGTTTTAGGCAGAGTTACAGATACAGAGAACCACTGAAAATCAGATCACAGACAGGTAGTTTTTTTGAAACTTTTCAATCTCTCTGTTGCATTTCTTAAGTGAAAGTGACACCTAGCGTTGAGTCAAAGACAGGTTAGTGTCTATCACATTTTCTTTGCTTGTTCCAGGCCACCGAGGGTTAGAGGAGCACTGTCTGCTAATAAATCATGAGAGGGTTACAAAATGCTAGCTACATTTTCTGAACATGAGACTTGTGAGCTGAAGAGGAGAGGCTTTCCTAGGCAAATGTGGTGTCATGAAGTTAGGATCTTGTGAGCATCCGTTTATTTACTTATTTATTTATAAGCTTCTAATTAGTCTGGGCTTTTGTGTTTGCAGATTCCAGTTTAGCAGCCATGCCATGGAAAACCATTTGCACATTTATTAAACACAGGTACGGAAAACAATCCAGTTGGATTTCTGATGTTTCAGACTAAAACAATTATTTACTGAGGACCTGTGGCCCTTTATCTGTGAAGGGGAAATTTTGGGAAACAAATGGGAAAAGGAAAAGTATTTCCCTTTCCTTGCTGGTTTCTGTCTTATGTCAGCTGGGACTCACAAGACTTTTGACAATCTGCATTTGCTGTGCATCTCTTTCCAGTATATCTTTTGTGGGGCTCACCCCCAGTGTTGTGAGTGGATATGCAGCACCCATCCAATAGAGGTGCAGGTCTAAACAGTAATAGCTGAGGCAGAGAGCAGATCCAAATATCCTGTTGTCCTTCCTTTGTTCTTTGCTGTAAAAGTGGTATTGTTCAGGCCTCTTTGCTCAACACCAGCAAACAGCCAGTGCAACAACCAGAGTGGCAAACAAAGAGAGAAAACAAAAAAAGGAGAGTTTGTGTGGGATATTTGTTAGGCAAAAAAGAGGCATTATTTCTTCAAGGGTTTGGCTGTGAGTATATTGGTCTTTTGGTGGCTGGGCTGTTCACAGCTTGAGGTTCTGTGGTCCAGTTGTATATTCATATATTGTATCTTTTGGGGCTGTTTTGTTTGAGAAACAGAAATCTTGGGAGGCAAGAGTGTTCTTTACCCTCTTTCTGGAGAAGAATTACTTGGCCAGTCCTAACATTAGCCAGAAGATTAAAAAAACCCCACTGCCTAGGTGCTGTCAGGCCAAATAGCAAATAGAGGGATGGAGGTTATGCAATCCATGTGTTCGTTCCCCTCCCTGTTTAAAAGTAAGGAGTAAGAAGAGATGAGTAATTACTGAGATACAAACTAAGCTGTCCGCTATGGTGGAGAAGGTAGGTAGTTAACTGTCGTCACTAAGACAGTTGAAGGTTGAAGTACGTGACAAGTGAGGAGAGGCTGATGAAGCTGGGTTTGTTCAGGCTGGAGAAGAGAAAGCTGAGGGCAAACTAGCTGCTGTCTCGTAAAAAGTGGTGCTATTGAGGCATCAGAGACGGAGTCTTCTCAGAGGAACACAGCAGAAGTACAGGAGGCAATGCAAACAGGTTGCTCCAGGGGCAATTCTCATAGGACATAAAGATAAAAATATCTTTCCCTGAGGATGGTTCAGCACTGGAACGGGTGCCCAGAGAGGCTGGGGAGCCTTCTGAACTTCTGAGCCTTTGTAGAAGTTCAGAAATTTTCTGGATAAGGCTCTTCGCTACTATGAGGTCATGCTGATCACATCACCGTTTCCTTTAAATCCTGGAGTATGACTTCTCTGTGCAATAAACACAGCCTCTATCTCCAACTCAGACTGGAATATCATGCCCCCATGTAAAACCAGTCAAACTGTTTCCTGTCCTTGATTTTATTGAATAAATGATGTTTATCTATTTTTGGTGAATGCTTTAAGATCTCCAGGTGGAAAAGCAGTGTGCAAGTGGGCTGCAATATTTTTCAGATAGAATGGTCATGGCTCAGGGACAAACATGCCTTCTGCTGGAGGTGCCTATGTTGTAAGTGAAATGCAGCACAGCTTTTAATTCAGAGTCTGCTGCTAGGTCCTCTGAAGCATTTTGCCACTTTTTACCTAATTGAAATAATTCAGCTTTATGACAAATACTTTCTTCCAGGTAGGGGCATATCTTGCTAGGCTTGACCTGAATTAGGTGGATTTTCATAAAACTGTTTCAGCTTTGCCAGCATGTTCATCATTGACTTTCACGGTATTATCAGCTCTTAGGACATTGTGGGTCTGGTAGTATTGGACAATTTTTTTGCAGTCTGTGTAGCTGATGTGAATTTACTGTCAGTCTTCCTTAAAAGAAAAGTGCACAGCCTACAGGGCTGCAGCGACATACCTCAAAGTGTGAACCAGCTATGCTCCAACACTAGCAGGCAAATGGAAAGAATCCCATGATAATATTATCTTAAAACCACTTTCTTTTCGGTGCAATAGTGAGCTAAAAGAAGGCTGAGATTTCTCACCCTAGCTATGGTTGCTTCTTGTTTGTCTATTTGTTTTTAAGACAAGATAGAGATTGGATGAATAAAGAAAACATTAGGGTTACCAATGGCCAAGATTTGTGTGTTCTCTTGTCAACAGTCCTAGATCTAGGTAATTTGGACTGTTGGTTATATCTGTGTCTCTTTCAAGCTGTAGGTGTGAAACTGTCCCATTCTATTCTGTACATCATCAGAGACAATTGATTCAGACATCCTTCCTTATATGAAAACGTTTTTAGTCAAGCAGGTATGTTCTCAACTCAAAGGAAAATGCAATGATTGCAGTTTATAGTCCATATCTAGCTGAATAGGACAGCCTGTTTGGAGAAGGCTTATATGATGTTGCTCATTCTGGATCAACCAGGGATCAGTTATTGGTCAGTCTTGGGTCTCTTGCATGTTCTTGATCATTGTGTGCTTTTTTTTTTCTTTTTTTTTTAACCAAGGTCTATAATGTGTGTGCGTGCATGTGTGTGTGTTTTAACCTAATAGAGATAGGAAGGGAGAGAGGATCTGGAGGTGGAAGAATTTTATTTTTAATTTGCTTTTCTACCATTTTACCTTTTAACCAGTGTTGTCAATTAGATGCATATGTGCCATCCACAACTTGAAGTTAGATCATTTTAGCATACTGGAATCTAGAAGAAAATAGAATCTGATGGTACAATGACAATCACAGAATCACAGAATAATTGGGGTTGGAAGGGACCTCTGGAGATCTCCTAATCCACCCCCCCCCCCACACACAAGCAGGGTCAGATAGAGTAGGTTGCCCAGGACCATGTCCAGTCAGTTTTTGAGTATCTCCAAGGATGAAAACTCCACAGCCTCTCTGGACAGTCTGTTCCAGTGCTCAGTCACCTTCACAGTAAACAAGTTTTTGCTCAGATACAGACAGAACTTTCTGTGTCCGTTGCCTCTCATCCTGTCATTGGGCACCACTGAAAAGAGTCTGGCCCCATCCTCTTGACACCTTTACTTCAGATACTTACCCATATTGATAAGACCCTCTCCCCCCCAATCTTCTCTTTTCCAGGCTGAACAGTCCCAGCTCTCTCAGCCTTTCCTCATAGGAGAGATGCAGTTGCTTAACCATCTTCGGAGTCCTTCACTGGACTCGCTCCAGTAGCTCCAGGTCTCTTTTGTATTGGGGAGCCCAGAACTGGACACAGTGCTCCAGGTGTGGCCTCACTAGGTCTGAGCAGAGGGAGAGGATCACCCTGTGTCTCTGTGATGCCAGTAGTGGGGTGAGTGAGTGTCCTAGTGCCAGCGGTTGGTAGGACTGTGGGGTTATGGGCTATGTGTCAGGAGTACCAGCTACTGGAGGGACAGATGTGAGTGAATTTGGGGCCAGCCAGTGATGTCAGACCTCAGGCAATCACAGAATCACAGAATGGTTGAAGTTGGAAGGGACCTTTGGAGATCATCTAATCCAACCTGCCTGCTCAAGCAGGGTCACCTAGAGTGTGTTAGACAGGATCGCATTCAGGTGGGTTTTGAATATCTCCAGAGAAGGAGACTCCACTGCCTCTCTGGGCAACCTGGTCTAGTGCTCTGTCATTCTCACAGTCAAGAAGTTATTCCTCATATTCATGTGGAGCTTCCTGTATTTCAGTTTGTGCCAATTGCCTCTTGTGCTGTCACTGGGCACCACTGAAAAGAGTCTGGCCCCATCCTCTTGACATCCTTCCTTAAGGTATTTGTAGACATTGATAAGATCTCCACTTGGTCTTCTCTGCTCCAGGCTAAAGAGGCCCAGCTCTTGCAGCCTTTCCTCACAGGGCAGATGTTCCAGTCCTCTGATCATCTTTTTAGCCCTATGCTGGACTCTTCAGTAGCTCCATGTCTCTCTCTCACTGAAACCTCACGAGGCCTGAGGAGAGGGGCAGGATCACCTCCCTTGACCTGCTGGCAACAGTCTTCCTAATGCACCCCAGGATACCATTGGCCTTCTTGGCCACAAGGCCACATTGCTGACTCATGGTCAACTTGCTGTCCACCAGCACTCCCAGGTCCTTCTCTGCAGAGCTGCTTCCCAGCAGGTCAGCCCCTAGCCTGTACTGGTGCGTGGGGTTATTTCTCCCCAGGTGCAGGACCTTGCGCTTGCCCTTGTTGAACCTCATGAGGTTCTTCTCCACCTAACTCCCCAGCCTGTCCAGGTCTCTCTGAATGGCAGCACAGCCCTCAGGTGTATCAGCCACTTCTCCCAGCTTCGTATCGTCAGCAAACGTGCTGAGGAGGCACTCTGTCCCTTCACCGGGGTCATTGATGAAGAAGTTGAACAGGACTGGCCCCAGTACTGAGGCCTGGGGAACTCCACTAGCTACAGGCCTCCAACTAGAATTTGTGCCCTCTGAGCTCTGCCTTTCAGCCAGTTCTCAATACACCTCACTGTCCACTCCTCTGGCCCACACTTCCAGAGCTTGCCAAGAAGGATGTGATGGGAGAAAGTGTCGAAAGCCTTGCTGAAGTCATTTACACAATGTCCACTGCTCTCCCCTCATCTACCCAGCCAGTCATTCCATCATAGAAGGCTATCACATTGGTGAAGCATGATTTCCCCTTGGTGAATCCATGCTGACTACTCCTGACCGCCTTCTTTTCCTCCATATGCTTGGAGGTGATATCCAGAAGGAGCTGTTCCATCACCTTTCCAGGGATGGAGGTGAGGCACACCAGTCTATAGTTGTCTGGGTCCTTCTTCTTGCCCTTTTTGAAGACTGGAGTGACACTGGCTTTCTTCCAGTTTTCAGGCACCTCTCCCATTCTCCATGACCTTTCAAAGATGATGGAGAGCGGCCTAGCAATAACATCCGCCACCTCCATTAGTACCCTTGGGTGCATCCCATCAGGTCCCATGGATTTGTGAATGTCAAGTTTGCCTGAAAAGTCTCTAATCCTGTCCCCTTCAACCAAGGGAAAGTCTTTGTTTCTCCAGACTTTCTCCCTTGTCTCCAGGCTCTGGGATTCCCGAGGGCTAGTCTTAGCAGTAAAGACTGAAACAAAGAAGGCATTCAGTAACTCTGCCTTCTCTGGATCGTTCGTCACCAGGATCCCTGCCCCATTCATCAGCAGACCCTCATTTTCTCTTGTCTTCTTCTTGCTTCCAATGTATTGGAAGAAGCCCTTCTTGTTGTCCTTGACATCCCTTGCCACTTTTAATTCCATACGGGCCTTAGCCTTCCTCATCGCACCCCTGCATACTCTGACAGTGCTCTTGTAATCCTCCCAGGTGGTCTGTCCCCTCTTCCACATTCTGTGTGCTTGCTTCTTCTGTCTGAGTTTTGCCAGAAGTTCCTTGTTCGTCCATGCAGGTCTCCTGCCCCCTTGGTTGGACTTCTTTCTCCTGGGGATGCATTGCTCCTGAGCTTGGAGGAAATGATGCTTGAATATTATCCAGCTCTCCTGGACCCCCTTCCTTGTAGGGCCTTAACCCATGGGATTCTTCCAGGTACTTCTCTGAAGAGGCTAAAGTCTGCTCTCCTGAAGTCAAGGGTTGCGATCCTGCTTATTGCCCTGCTTCTTCCACACAGGATCCTGAACTCCACCATCTCATGGTCACTGCAGCCAAGGCTGCCCCCAACCTTCACACCTCCAACCAGTCCTTCTTTGTTTATTAGTACAATGATGGTCCCTATGTTTGGGGTGACAGCAGCTGGAGTGGGAGAGCACCCTAGTGTCAGCTAAAGGAGTGGGACCAGGGGTCGTAAAGCCCATGTGTCCTGTGGGCCAGCTACTTGGGGTGCCAGAGTAAAAGTGGAGTGTGAGTCTCAGCATCTGTGGCTCAAGTGGGGACCAAAGGTTGTAGTATGCATGTACCTGGGCTCCCGCTGCTATGGGGGAGACAAAGCATTTTTATTTTCCTCTGATACGGTGTGTGTGGGTGCATAAGTGTGTAATTTGCTAGCAAACTTCAAGCGGAGCTAGCTGGCAAGTAGGAGGCACTCACATAGTGGGTAGGTGGGCCCAGGATCTGCATAGGGATATTAGATGGACAGAGGAGCGATGCTGATATTCGAAGGATCAGTGAATCTGCATGTGCTTGTGCACTAGTGAGTGAGGGTGCCTGTACTTTCACTAGCAAACCCCAATCATTAGTAGCTGGAAAAGAGGAAAGGGACTTGCTCTGTATACTGACTTACGTGTTACGTGAGTTCTGGTAGTGTCAGATACGTGTCTTGTTGAAGGCAGTGCCTTGTCTTTGGCAATCTGTAGCTGGCTGTGTCAATGTCCTCTGTGTTTGTGTGTGTGTGTTTCTGGGATAGACGTTCAGCCTCGTTCCTGATTAAACTTGAAAACTCTTACGGATTCAAGGCTCTGGAATAACCATGTCTGATAATCCTCAGGCCAGTCCAAAGCTAGTCCTGAAGCAGGAACAGAGGTGGTCCAGGCAAGCAGAATCCCCAGACTATCACATCTGCTTTACATGCCGAAGGTCCTGAGTTCAAGCCCCAGTGGAACCAGCACCGGAAAATCTTTGGGAGGTTGGACTAAATGATCTCCAGAGGTCCCTTCCAACCTTGCTGATTCTGTGATTCTGTGACTGATGAGGTCACAAATAGACATTTCTGTGGTTGGGTTGTACTGCTGGTCAGCACCGTCAGGAGCTGTAGGGCTTGAGGCTATGAGTTGCAGTAGCAGAACACAGGTGAAGGCTAAAGCTGCAGCAGCAGGAGGCAGTCAGGAACCAGAACGCAGGGGCCTGACAAGGATTTCTGGCTAGCTTCAGGAAAACCTGCAGACTCAGAGACTTTATGCATTCCCTTAGTGTCTGCCAATATGCATGAGGGCTTGTAGTAAGTCCGTTTCTTTGCCAAGGAGAATTACACAGCCTGCAGGGAAGCAACTAGCTACTATTTCCCACAGATTTCAGATTACTGCCCTGGAACATAAGCTCTTCCTGCCTCATCAGAGGGATGAAAGACAGAAAGTGGGAGAACTTGAAAAAGAGCAGTGCAGAGAAAGATCACAGATTCACAATGGTATTTGCGGAATGGTTCCCCTTCGTGAGAAAGAACTGAATTTTCACAGTGTTGATCTTATGCTTGTAGAGCACCAGAATTAGTTCTTGTATTTGCAGTTTCTAAATAAAACTGATCTGCTGACTTGCTTTTTTCCATCTACTGCTGAAGCTTGGATTCCAGTGCAAAGAAGTCCTCATCACATAGTGAGCTCCAGTGAATTGTCATCATATTGCTGGAGTGCTGTTATGGTCAGACCCACTCAACAAGTATGAAGTGTCTGGGACCAACCTAGCTGTAGTGGTAGGCTGGTTTCCTGCTAGCTGAGAAAGGAAAAAATATTATTTGCAAGGTGATAGCAACAGTGAAATAAAGCTCAATGCAAGATGGTTTAAGAGGGGAAGGCTTGTTTAGTTTTAAAGTAAAACATTTGTCCCTATGGCCTGGTCAATGTTACTTGTGATGACATACAGTACAAGGGATACTGGCTATTGAGTCCCAGGCGTGTCCCTGGGATTCTTTTTTGGATGTGTCTTTTCTACAGTTTAGGAGTTGACAATGATTGTGATCTTTCATCTTTTCAATCCTCTGTCAGTCACTAGGATTTACCCACTGTTCTTTGTCTCCTTCTCTGGCTGTCCTTTGGCTCCAGACTGTTTTTTGTCTTCCCACAATGGCTTGATTCTGTAGATTGTCCTTTGTTTTAGTCTTAGTGGAGGTTGTGCCTTGTTTTAAGTTGTTCATTGTTTTAAGTGAGCCTTTGTCTTCTGTTCTGAGTATCTTGAGAAACTGCATGTTGATGCACTAGGGTCTTGATGACCTGTTGATCTGGGTGCCATCAATACCTCGCCATTCTTAAAGTCATGCACTTGCTGTTTGTTCCCTCTGATAGTTCTGCTTGCAGATACACCCTTTTTCATTCTCACTCAGACTAATTTCTGTGTTTCTATCAGAAATATTTACAAAAGGAAGACGCAGAGAAATTTAGCTTCCTTCAAAATCTGATTCTTGGAATTTTTTCTTCTCCTTCTAGTGTGTGCACATTCTCTTCACAAGATTATAAGTCAGGCTTCCTGCCTGCCTTCACAAATTACTGTGCCTCAGTAGCTTTAGGTACTTCGTATTGAATCCCCTACACCCTTTAGATATTCTGAATAAGGGCTCCTGAAGTGCAGTGTTTTATAGCTTTATAGTGTTTTATGGGTTACTTCAGCTTTGCCGTTGCTGCTTCCTGCTTCTTCCCTAGCTCTGGGTTTCTGTGGCACCTCCAGAACGGCAAAGTTGGTGGGAAGTGGGAAAGTGAATTTCAAAAAGCTACTTAGATGCTACCTCTGTTGCCTGGATATGTTACATTGAAATCCTTTGGAAAACTGACATGATGCATTAGATACGCTCCTTCCTAAAATGAAAGTAAACCAAAATGTGAACTGCAGCAAGCAAAAAATTTCTACAGTCCATGCATCACAAAATACTTTTATTATGCTTCTGTTCCTGTGATTCAACTAACTTCTGGAGAAGGAAACAGGAATCAACACTCCAAGGTCTATCAGGATATTCACTCTTCAACCGCTTTTTGAACTGGAGCAAATGAGATAGTTATAGGAAGATTAAGATCAAAATAAATTAGCGATTGCTGATCTTTGAAGACCTCAGTCACTTCTCATTTTTATTGTATGGGATGCGTCACAAGAATGTTGTGCAATCTATAAAAATGGGCAAGTGGATTACCTCTTGCAAACAGCAGCAACTGGACTGGAGGGAGTGCGGACAACTCTCCGCATCTGAGAAGCTGGTATCAAGGTAAGGCACATACTTTGTATGGGAAAACTTTAAATGACTTCTTGGGTGGCAACTATGAAGCGCAGAGAGAGAGGTTTAAGTGTCAGGATGAGAACTGCAACACATCTATGAGAATCTGATGTCATGATTTTCAGAGGCTTAGCACATCCCTTCAGGTGATGAGAAGACAACTTCAGAATAAACACCCCAATCAAAGAGGGAGTGTGAAAAAGAAGCTATAAAAATTCTGGGTCATGAAAGACCTAATATTTTACATAGTGTAACCTTGGCATAGAATCTTTACTATATGCCAGGGAAATTAACTTTTTTTGTCTGTGTGTGTGTGAACATGTGTATGCACAAACTGAAGGTTATTAAACCACTGCTCTATCAGTCAACCAATATATAAAAGTTCATGTATCCACAGCCTTCATAAGTTCAATTCTAACTGAGCACTGATACCTTTAGTCCTGCAGTGAAGTAAATATGCTTAAGTCAGAAAACTGTCAGTGCTCAGCTCATCTAACAGAAATACAATAAGTTTGTACTTTTAGATACAAATTTGTAGCTTTGTGTAAAATATGAAATAAAATGTCTTGTTCCTCTGAGTAGTACCAGCCAAACAGTGATTATTTTTGTGCATCGACCTCTGGTAAGACTTGTAAGAAAGAAGACTTGTAAGAAAAAAGGTTACTCATAGATTTCTCCAGAAGTCTTGAATGGTTTGTTGTCACTGTTTTGGAGATAAGTCATGTTGCTTAACCAGCTCACTATAGTGGAAGTAACAATGTTTCTACTGATGTGCTAAACCTTGCCTAATATTTTTAAATGATGATTATGGTGCTTAAGTCTTGCAATTTTAGTCTCTCCTCTAAACTTACTTCAGAGATTGAAGGAATAGTTGGGGTTAGAAGGGACCTCTGGAGATGGTCTGCTCCAATCCCCAAATCTATTTGGGCAGGTCTAAGCTTCTGCCCCCTGCACCCATAGAAACAACTAGAATAACTGGTACCTATCCTCTAATATGTCTGCCTTGAGACCTGAAACTTTGCTTCAATGACTGTTGTGTGATTTAGAAAGGGTACTGTTATCTGAAGTGGCCTCTAGCTTCTGTTTCTGAGTTACTATTTACAAATACCTTGTTTCTTTATCTGATTCTGGATAGCTCTGTGTGGAATCAGATGTGAGTATTTATGACAGTGCTATAAAAAGACGTTTAAAACTTGAAACTTACTCTGACTCAAAGAGGCTGGTTCTTTATACTTGTTTGAGTCCCACCTTATGTCTAATGGTCAAGAACAGGAATCTTCATATTTCAACAGAAATGAATATAAAAATAGAAATAGAGTATTTCAGCAAGTCTAAAAAGTTCAATTCTGGTCTTAACAGAATATTTAAATTTTCCATATAAAATGAGCATTCATTTAGAAGTTACTTGAATGTTCCACTACTTCTTTACTTGTATTATTGTGCAGATCATGAAATCAAGTGTGAATTACCAATGCCAGTATTTAAAAGAATTCTCAAGAATCCATTACTAATTGGAAGATCAATCACCAGTTGTTTATATTATTTCATTATTCCTTATTTAGGATAGATCAATAAAATGTAAATTAAATAGAAATAACATGTAAATGTTCAGATATCACTCAGACATGCACAGAACCCACATACAGAACACACAACCAAATAAAAACAGATAGTTTTGAGACACATCTCTTATTCTACTTTTTTTCCCCCCTTCTAAAGTCAGGTTTCCATGTCACACCTTCATTTTTGTGCAGCTGCTGCTAAAATTTATCCTGGCTAAAAGTGATTTACTCTTCTGTTTTTCATTTTTTTCCCTCCAGCATCGTCTCTCTGATGTGAAAAGGCTTCTTATGGACAAGTTTTCTTTTTCTGTCCTTGTGTTTTCTTGCAGGCTATCATCCAACTCTTACAGCAAGAAATCCAAACTACAGAAGTCCTGCTGAGATGGGAAAAATCATCATTTTTGAGCATGCCAACTTCCAGGGATACTCCAAAGAGTTCACTTATGACATTGCCAATCTGGAAAATGTAGGCTGGAATGACTGTGTTTCTTCAGTGAAAGTAATTGGCCAGCCTTGGGTGGCTTATGAGCACCTCAATTATACAGGCCAGCTTCTTGTCTTTGAGGAGGGAGAACATAACTTTATTGGTTCTGAGATGAATGACAAGATCACTTCTCTGCAGGTGATTACTGGAAACCTGCACAATCCCCAAATCACTCTCTATGAACATACACATTATGAAGGAAAGAGTTGGGTGGTAAAAGAAGCCACTGACATGGGTAAGGGATGTGACAAGGACACAGTGTTTTCTCACAAAGTCCAAAAAGGTGTCTGGCTACTGTGTGAACACTGTGATGGAGGTGGTTTTCGTTACCTTGCACGAGAACATGAACACCTTCCTGATTACAATGCAATCAATTTCAATGGCAAGCTCTCATTTCTGCGTCCCCTTCTCCCTGGCAAGCATTGTGGGTGTTAGACTGCAAATTCTGCAATCCTATGGGTAGGTGCAGTCCCTGCAAAGAGGCTGAGACCTAGATTTCTGCCTATGCTTGTACTTTTTTTTTTCTTCGTGGCATCATAGAAACAGTGAATGTGGGAGATCTCTTTAATGTTTTGCTGCAGATCTTTTTTTCTTTCTTTTTTTTTTTAATCTTCTATCTTTTATCTTTATCCTGCCTCATATTGTTTGTCCTCCTCATGATGCTCATGAATGTTAAGAGCTGTCATATTTGGTCAAAGCAGTGGTCATTTGTCCCAGAATCCTGTGCTTTACAGTGATGAGGCAGGTGCTAAGGGAAGAGTGTAAGAACAAGGCAAGTATAAAGTGTTCTGTCCTTGGGCACACATGAGTGTTTGGTTTGGCTACGTCTCATCTGGCAAGTTCCCACTGCCCATCACTAAAGGCTCCTTCTTGTAGGAGACCTTCATTTCTGCATCATCTGTGCCTTGTCAGGAGAGAAATGTCCCATTAACATTGAAAGAAACTCAAAGATGAAGCACTTGCCTTTGGTATTCCATGCTCAAGTACTATGTAATGAAGAAGTGTTGCATGCTGCTGCTGTTGCCATACGCAGAAACAAGATGTGAGCTGGGAGAATCATAGCTGTGAAGTAAAAAGAGCTACAGTTTACAATGGAAAATGTGAATGTATAACCAGGCATTGCTTGCTTTGTAATTGGCTTCACAGTAATCTCTTGCTTTACAATGACCCCTTCCAGGTTCTTGCTTTCCATTTTGTGTTGTTGCCATTAAAGAAGTTGTTGAAATCACCAATGTGTCTATTTCATTATAGTTTGTGGTTTAACATAGATACGTGTAGTGAGTATATCTGCAGAAAACCTGTGAAGAGTCAGGTAACCAGCAGACTTGGTGATAGTAGCCTCAGAGTGTGCTCTTTACACACTGACTGAATTCCTGTCAGGGCCAGAAATGCATATTCCATTTTGTCAACAAGGTGTAGTTCCCCAGTTGGTAATGATTCAAGGTTGGCACAGCTGAGATAAGGAAATAGTTCTAGTAGATTTAAGGGGCCCTTAGGATATGAGTGAGTCCTGTCTTGGTGCCTGACCTGTGTGTCCAGCAGCCTCCCATCAGTGACCGCTCCATGTGGTTCCTGAGGCTCCCTGTGCAGCTTGGAGTGTAAGGCCTCTATTAAATCTAGCCTATTTAACCCGTCCTGAACCTCGGGCATCTCTCTTCACTGGTATCTGACCCTCTCTTGTGGTCACAATATGTATGCCTCATACATGATGAGATACAAGGGGGTATTTCTACATTCAGAGATTTAGTTTGTAGAGTCACTTCTAGACATTTTTCATGGATCTTTCATGAAGGGTTTTATTTCCTTCCATTCTCATTTATCAGTGACATTAGTTCCAAGCTTGAGTCAACTAGATTTGGTATCTTGGTTAGAATGCTGAATATTGCTGTGATCCTGCCCAGACTTTCACCTGGAAACTTTACAAACTTATCACAAGATTGATTGTATCTCAGCACAGGATTTGATATGTCTGTTGAAAATTACAGTTGGTGAGAGTGACATGTGGAGACAGGATTTCCACATTGGCAAGAGAAATCTGGTATAGGCACTAAATGATACATATGAGGAAATAAGGAGAGCACATTAATTGAGTTTGAAGTCTTGAGGGAGGAAAAGTTAATAGAATATGTGATTAAATATTGTGGCTTTAATATTTTATTACACACCTACAGACACCTGTACCTATATGTTTTTACAGCTTCCCAAATTTCCCATTGTTTGTACTAACAATATATTGTTTTCTACTGCCTGCAATTATATAATAAAAA
The DNA here is from genome assembly GCF_028389875.1 of Rhea pennata. Classification (NCBI taxonomy): domain Eukaryota; kingdom Metazoa; phylum Chordata; class Aves; order Rheiformes; family Rheidae; genus Rhea; species Rhea pennata. The sequence goes on along the minus strand of NC_084663.1, from coordinate 86,060,629 downwards.
CAAATAATTTTGATAAATTTGAATTGACTAGTTTTTTGCAATAGAAAAAAACCCTCTGATATTTTTTAACCTTTTTCATCTTGATATGGGATGAAGTATTATTTTGAAATTGCAGTGTTTCAGTCAGAATGGAGATTCCTTTTCTTCTAAAGTTACTTTCCTTTTAACTTTATATTGTAACAATGTACTACAGTTGTAATAATGTTGAGTGTCAGTGTGCAGTATATGCTACTTCTATCATGGATTCCTAAACCTTAAAAATATAACCTTGAGCACCCTTATAGGGGAATTCTGGAGTCTATGAGTATTGTGAAGGTATTGCCCAGTAAGGGAAGCTAAATTAATTTAAATGACAGAAAGCATGTCTCAGAAATCTGACAAAGAGGCAGATAGGAAAGTGAGATGCAAGCTTGCAAAGCAAGCTACAGTTGAATGGATGCTGAAAGATCTGGAGCCCAGCATTCTGCAAGCCAAAAAGCAGCCTGAATAATGATCTGCTGTTAAAGCTCCTTCAGGACTATTATGCTGTATTTTTACTCTTTACTGCCAAAGCAGCTCATTAAAAACTACATGATAGTCACTTTCTAAACAACTGCATTTGGAATATGAGATCTACAAGGCCTTGCTGCAGATGTGGGATCACCAACTATCTCAAGAACTGTTTTGCCATGTGTAAGTTTACCTGCAAATGTAGAGCTGCAGTTCTGAACTACCACTGCCTAATGGCATCTACACTTTCTGAATCATATATGCTGACAGTTGTCAGGCAGGTCCCCACTGCAATCTTTACCTTGTTCTGGACAGGGCTCCTGTTTACCACATTTTGTATTTATAGCTAGAAAGCCAGCCCCATCATCTACCGGGCTTTGTTCCATTTTGGAACAAGACTACAGACTCTGCTGACTTATCACTTGCAGTTCTAGGTCCAGGTGGGCAGATGCAATGATGATAGCTGAGATTCCATGTGTGGGTCTGGGATGATGCAGTTGACTGTTAGGACAGCAGCGTTATTTGGTCAATTGTCCTTCACCATCTCTGAGTAAAAAACAGTGGGTCATAAGGTGAAATACAGCCTTTGGGCCACTGTGTGGGCTGTATACTTCAGCTTCCATCATGAACAGCTATCTACAGTGCCAGCTCTCTAATCCAGCCAGTCATTGTTCACAGAAGAAGTTCTCATTTCTTGGGCATGGTGCTGTAATCCTCCCTCTGTAACTGCCTCCCACACCTTCCTTCAGCTAACTGTGGTCAAAGAATCAACTCTGATATGGTCCTGTTGCACAGTCTTAACTTAGATTGCTGAACTAATTGCTAAATTGTGAAAGAAAATTTGTGACAAAGCTGCAGATGCAGGCTGAGATCTAAGTAAACTTACAGACATTGGTAGGGTTGCTGAGACAAGGATCAGTAACAGCTCAAGAATTCAGGAGGAAAAATACCAGTAAGGAAAGCATAACATCCTAAAGAACACCTCCTCCATGTCCCCATTTCACTGACATTGTTCAGGTTGATAGATTTGGTGGAACACAGCAACATTGAAGATCCACTCCAGGGGGCAAGCGGAAAGCAACTCATCCCCAGCTGTTTGATAAATTCTGATCAGCAAAGAGGCTTTGGATATCATATCCGAGCGGTGAATGTGCTAATGCTTATTCTAGCAGTTTCTTAATCCTACTTATCTTTTGTGTATCTTAGCCAGTAAATAATAGCTTTATGGTCTTAAGCAGCATATATCCTACTTGCAGAGTCTCTTTCTGTGTAGCTAAAGGTACCAAGCAAAATAACCCCCAAATGGATGGTAGAAGTATCCTGTTCTTTCTTTTAAGGATTCCATAGCCTACCTTGTCAGAAGCTTTGACTAGTCCAGAACATCTTTGTGAGGGTTGGAGGATCTAGATATACCTTTTTTTCTTTCTTTTTTTTTTTCTTTTTTCTTTTTTTTTTTTTTTTAATGGCTTTTGTCACTTATAGGAACAATTAACTTCTCTGGGGCACAGAATGGGCCTGTATCCATACATTAAAATTCTCTTGGCAACCAAAGCTAAACAGCTACTTGCTGTCTTATTTGGGGATGTTTCCTGCTCTCTATCTTCCAGACTATGCCCAGAGGATGTTTGAGAGAGTGTTACATGATTTAGACCAAAACAATGACGGAGACAATTTATAGAGGCAATTAAGTTCCAGAAGTATTTCCTAGTGCCATTTAACTAACTAGTGGATATGCTGTACAAGACGACTAAAGTTTTGGAACACTTCTTAATACTTTGCAGCCAATCTTTGGTTTCCATGCTTGGTACGTACAAGATCTTCTTTTAAAAGGATTTCAATATTCAATTCAAAGCAAATTGAGCATTCTCCCTACTCCAGGCCAAAACACCTCAGAAACACTGAGTGATTTTCAGGGGAAGCTGACTCTGTCAAAAAAAAAAAAAAAAAAAAAAAGGCTTAGGAAGTCTGATTGATATTCGAGGATCACCACCTCCAGACTCAAGAAAGGTTCCTCCCAATGAGGAGGAAGTCAAGCAAAGGGGGCAGGAGACACGCATGGATGAACAAGGAGCTCCTGGCAAAACTCAAACAGAAGAGGGAAGTGTACAGAAGGTGGAAGCAGGGAGAGGCCACTTGGGAGGAATATAGGGATGTTATCTGAATATGTGTCTGGAATGGGACCAGAATGGCCAAGGCTCATCTGGAATTTAATCAGGCAAGCGATGTCAAGGACAACAAGAAAGACTGCTTCAAATACATCAGCAACAAAAGGAAGACTAGGGGAAATGTGGGTCTTCTGCTGAATGAGGCAGGGGGCTTGGTCATAAAAGATACAGAAAAGGCAGAGATGGTAAATGCCTTCTTTAGCATTTTGTCTGTGCCATTTTCCAGAGAAAAAGGGGGACTTCACTTCTAGGCTGAAGAATTGCACCCACAGTAAAACTGATGGGTTTGACAATGGTTCCATTTGTTCATGATACAGTTTTGAAAATCCTATCACAAAGAAAATACACCAGGAGGATGTAAATTGTTTTTTTACATATTTATGTGCAGGTAGTTACTATTTAACATTCAAATGTAAAATAATGTGTTTGAGGACAGACAGTAGCTTTCAAAAGCCTAGTTAAAAGCTTTAAATTCAGCAACAGTAACACTGGTTAGGAGTCACTAACCCATAGCCAGTATCTCACAGTGATAAATCTATGCTCCAGGCAGATAATCAACAGCTGGCCCTGTGTTTCAGTATTTCAGGACTGTGATGCAGCTTCATTGGCTCAACTGCGTAAAACTGAGTAGCCCTAACTCTTATTGTGGTAGCTCCATCTTCCAGCTAGCCCTGAATTAGAAGAGCAGGGGGAAATAAGATGACAGTTATTCCACTGCACATGTCTTAATCTCTTTTTTTGTTGAATGATTTAATGCTTACTTGGGGAAATTCAATTTGCTTTTCAAATATTCAATTCTCAAACTTGCAGTTTACGAACATGCACTTGAATGATATCTACACCTGTAGGCAGATGCACTCAGACAGCTAAATCTGCTAAGTGGCTGCTGCTGTGAAATATCCATCCCGGATGAATGTGACCAGTGCGAAGGGAAAAAAAACAGTTTAGTGATCTAGAGCTGCAGCCTGGTTGATATGGATCAGTTCCCTTTGAAGTGATATGCAGGCCTAGTTAGCATGAATTGTTCTGATAGTAGTATGGGATGGAATGAGCTGTTGTCTATGTGCACTGACAGGCCTCATAAATCAGACAGAGTAATAAACAAGGCAGCAAAAGTAAATCACATGTCTTCAGCATGGTTGGGAACAAATTCTCTTCTGATATCAGAATGAAATCATAGCCCATCAGCCAGCCCCTTCTCTATGGGAAACTAGAACAAACAAATATAGCAGAAGAAAAATTCCTGGGTGTTTAAGAGCTGACCACCAACAGCAAGGCAGGTACTTACTTGTCCTTTTATACCACCTTTCCTCATGTGGTCACTCAGGAACTGATAGAAGGAGATGCTGACAGTGTTAGTGAACAACAAACAAAAACAGGCTGAGACAAGAAACTGATGAACTGTAGCTTAGAAACATGCCTATATATAGCATTTGCTTGCAGAGCTTCATGCGACACACAAAATACACTCACAGTCTTACATGATATATCGTTATCATTATGCAGCTCCATAAAGAGCCTATAAATTTGAAATGAGCTGGAGCTCTGGAGTTTCCCCCTCAAACGCAGCACACAAGGCTGCATTTCCAGCTAACAGCTGTTATCCTGACACTGGAGCTGTGAATTATGATTGTGTACAGTGTACCCAGTAAGAGTAGCCTATGTGTTCTTAGGTACACCATAACTTACCTCCCGCTTCAAGATGTGACTAATTCTTTTGCTGTCTACAGGCTCATTATTTTCAGTCATGCCACTACTAAGAGTATGTCAGCCAGGCACCTCTATAACGAGGTTTTTGAGGCAACTCTGAGCTTCCCCATAGGTATTAATACAATGACTCTGTGTATGCTTGATCCTTGAATTAGCAACAGCACGAGCAGAGAGAGCAGGAAAAAAGAACAAGAAAAGGCTCTCTGTGGGAACCTCAGCATTATAATAGCATAGATTATGCATTGCTTCAATTAGAGAAGGACTGGAGGGAGACAGATATAGGCCCTCAGATAGGGAGACAGATATAGACCTTTTGATCCGAGATTTGGTGACAGCCAAGAGAAGACTGGGTGAGTAGACAGAGCATGAGTGTGGAAAAAGGTCTGCTTGGGCAAGCCTGAGAGTTCCTTCACTGGGGAGCAACAAAGGCAGATGAGAGGAGATGAGTGTGGGTCTAAACCAGATATTTAAGACACACATCAATACCTGCTCACATCAATACCTTTTCAGTGAGCTGAAATATCAAGAACAGTAGATTGCTGCCAAGTTTCCTGGGCTTGTGAAGAAGCAAACATTATAAAGGTTTGTGTGTGCTATACACAGGAACAGACTCATCTCCCTAAGAATATTATCAACTGCACCATCTTCAAGGAGATAACAACGAGCAATGATAGGAGTACCTTGGAGATCAGCTATTGCCTGGCAAACAACAGCACCCAGGATTCTTGGAATTTAAGGATAAGGAAGAATATGTAGAATGTTTCATTAATGGATATGGCAATCCACACTCAAATTATGGATAATTCCTTCCAAAAAAGCAGTTTGTCTAGGTGTACCTTGGATAAGCTATGTCAAAATCTGGAAATAACCTGTCCAGGCCAGTACCTTCACTGTGAACCACAGGTCTCACATCATGAATTCAGGCACAGAAATAAAGCTAGTTGATGCCCTACACCTACTAGAACAGATGCTTTCATTTAATTTCTGTAACCATGAGCACAATAATCCATCTGTTTGTGACTCAAGGCTCAGCTCTTTTAGGTATAAGGTATGTGACCTTGGGTCAGCTTGACTAGAAGGACATGGCTTAAGCTATGAATCTAGAGGCTGACACCAGTGCTGGCACCCCAGGGAGTTCTCAGCAGAGACCTGTGAGAAAAAATGCTAAATCATGTAGCCACAACCTTGTGACATGTACCAACAGTTTATGAGATATAGTGACGGCATGCCAGATTCACATTGTAGAAGAAAGAAAAATCTTCCATGCAGTCTCTGCTTCTCAGATTCCCTCAGATCTTGGCTGGAGAAGAGAGTTGCTCTATGTTGTTCTGCTTATCCACTCCAGGTGTGCCCTTGCAGGCAAGAGGAATATGCATGCCTACCAAAGGAAGGGAATACGTTTATTGATGAGGGCTTAAGGAACTCTGGAACCACTCTGAGAGCTCCACACAGCTCCTCAAGCCAGTCTGCTCAATGTACATCTGCCAGCATACACCAAATGTAGCTTGCAACAGCTTGATCACCATGGTGCATAGGCCCTCCATTGCTTTTTAGTTGCTCTATTGCTCTCCCACACTGTTAACTGCCATGGCCAGTGACAATGGCTGAAGATGCTTACTCATGCTCCCCTTTCTTGTTGTTGTGTTTTACAAATCCCAGATAGATCACAGCCCCCTTAGGGTTTCTGTTGCAGATAGTTAATTAGTAACATCTTAACTGTGGCTTCTTGAGGCAAAGACTATTCAGAATTAGCACTTGTTAGATCTGTGAGACTGACTGAACCAAACTGAAGAGGCTTCAGGAAAGGAGTTCTGAATTCCACTGTGATGTGCGAACAAGAGGTTTTCCTCTTGGTCTTTGACACACTTTTTGTCCTTTAGTAAGTCATTCCACCTACAAGATACAGAGGTTTTCCATCTACAGCATAAGTGTAGTAGCAGTTACCTTCCTCTGTAAAAATACACAAGTAAAAAGTGCTGTCCATATGGGGATATTGCTCCTGCGTTAGCAAAAGAGTTTTCCTAGCTGTATTGTCTTATTTTATTCATTTAAAACAACATAAATATACAGCATCTCAGAATTATGAATGTGTTGGCAGAAGGGAGGCACCTCTGAAGGTCTCTAGTCCAATTATCTGCTAAAATTGGGACCTTCACTAACAATAGATCAGATCACCATGGCTGTATTTAAGCAAGTGTTAAAAACCTCTAGAGACGGAAAGAAGGACAGAGGGAGGGAAAGAAATATTTCTATCATCACTTGCATTTATTCTAGTTGTTCATTGTATTTTGATCCACCTATTGGATGAAAGCAAGATGCAGCCATCTGTATTCAAATGAAACAAAAAGTTTGCAAATTCTCATCTGATTGGCTTGTTATACATGGCTTCAACTGTTTTATATTCTCCTGTAATCTAGATTAGTGTTTTACATGCTTTGTTTCCTTTTCATGCCATTTATACATGTAACCTTTCTATCAAGACCTCATTGGCAGTAGCAAGGTCCAGGCACAGTTTTCAAGGTGCTACTGTGGGCACAAGACTTTATGCAGAAACCTGGGAAGAATCAGCAAAGCTTTCTGGTGGTTAGGACGCTAATTTTCCCTGCTTGCAGACATGAAACACTTGTCTTAATGAGCAATATTATTATCAAAGAAAAGAGAACTCCAAAATGGTAGATAAATAGGCTAACACACAATACTTCATTACCAAATACTTCATTACCAAATACCTTTAACTGTCTTACAGTCTTCTTTCCTCTGGTGGAGATGCTGCTAGGCCACGTGATTGCCCTTTTTCTCTTGCAGTAACTCTTTACACTGTTTAGGAAGGTTATGTATTTGCTAGGTAGTGAAACCCAGCTTAAGCTGTGTTCTTGTGGTGTGGCATGCTCCTTCTATCAGCTCCCCACAACTTCCTGCAGCCGTTGTTGCTCTTTTTCTTGCTGCTCAAGAGAGTCATAGTAATTTTACTTCCTGTTACCTCAGTCCCTTCTAGTAAATGCTTTCATAGTTCTCCAATAACAAATTTCCATCTTCTGTACTTCTTTCTTTCTCCTACCTTTACAACCAACACTTCTAAAATCTCTCTTCTCTACCTCTCTGAAAACTGCTTCTCTTTTCCTTTGTAGGCACTAACTTTTGCACATAAAACCTATTGCCTTAAGATGAGTAATGATTTCTTCCATCTCATTTAGACACACTATTTGTGCCAGTGTTCTATTCAGTATTATTGCTTGTAAGAAATTTGCTCCCAGACATAACTGGGCCCCCTTTTCAACACAAAAATGCCTTTCCAATTACTCATCCTGTGGCCACTGGGCCTTTTAATTTCTCTCCCTTTTGGTCCACCAAATGCCAATCTAGTGAGTCTCCTCTTCCCTTGGGAATTCTTGTTTTTGCATTATTTTTCTTGCTAAATATGATAGATAGGCCTGGAGAAGACCAGAGCAAAAATGTTGAGAGATTCTTAAAAACATAGCGTATGAGAAATAGTTGACCAAATTTAGACTGTTTAGCTTGAAGGAGGTAATAACGAGAGTTCAGAACAGATTCAAATATACAGAAAGAGGAAGGAAATAGTCTGTTCTATGTGCCTCTGCTAAAGAGAAACACTGTAATTATTGCTGGCCGAAGCTGTAGAGTTTTGAGAGATTCATGGATTTCACATAATCTTCATCCTGTCATGAAGAGGGGCTTGAACAGAAGTCTCCAGAGGTCCCTTCTCCCCTAAATTTTTCTATGATTCTGTAAACCCCACTTGGGCATATCATAGGCACAGCTGCTTATGCACTAGAGAAGGGTATGGTCTAGCAATCTTTTGAGGTCAAAAGCCGAATGGGGGAATTTAAGATGACAGCAAGATGTGATAAAGCTCTAGACTGTAGTATCAGCATTCTAGCTGTAAGTAATGTAAAGTTCTCACAGATGTCACAACAAAAGAAAAGGAAAGATGTAGTTGGGATGTGTCTGGAGATATGTATCTGTTTTTATAGAGCTTTTGTTAATGAGAGTCAGAATGTCAGAACATCCTTGTTACCAGCTATGACTATAACTTCTTGTCTTTTTACTATGCACCTCTGAGAAGAATCTGGCTCTGTCTTCTCTGCACCCCACCTCTTGCAGTAGACAGGAGAGTTAGCAGTCAACCTTCTCTTCTCCAGGCTCCCTTAGCCTCTCCTGGTACATGGCATGCCCCAGTGCCATGCAATGGCCCTCTGCTAAACATTTCTCTCAAACTGGAGGATCTCAAATCAATGCAGTATTCCACATACAGACTCATGAGTGCAGTCTAGGGGAATAAATGCTTCTCTGCTACTGGCTTCTGGCTACTTCTAATGCAGTTCAGTAAACAGATGGCCTTCTTCAGTACCAAGACTCATTATTAACATCTTGTCTACCAAGAGCCCAAGTACACAAACTTTCAATTTCTCTCATTGAGGTGTACATAATCTTATCTTTGCCTCCAAGTATGTGTCTTGGGGAGAAGTTACAAAGACAGGGTAGTCAATAAAACATGGCTCAAGTTGGGATGCCTTCAGGGGGTGCATGCAGCTGGGGATATGCATACGAGACATGGCTATAGGGGATCCTCTTGCATCCCTCCTGGGAAACCTGCGTGCACAATTACCTCTATGAAATCCCTGTACACCAATGGATACAGCATAGGGAATAAACAGGAGGAACTGGAGATCTGCCAAGACTGGCCCTCAGGAATGTCAGAGCCTAGAGACAAGAGGGAAAGTCTGGAGAAAGGAAGACTTCTAAGGGCCAAAATTTCATTGCAATTAAAGAGACATGGTGGGATAGCTTGCATAACCAGAATGCTGTCACGGATGGCTATGTGCTTTTTAGGAAGACAGGCCAGGAAGGAAAGGTGGTGGAGTTGCTCTTAATGTGAGAGAGTTATTGGAATGTATTGAGCTCTGTGTAGGGGTGGATGAAGAGTGAATCGAGAGCTTATGGGTAAGGATTAAAGGGCAGGCTAACATGGGTGACACTGTTGTGAGTGTCTACCAGAGGCCACCTGATCAGGAGGAAGAAGTAAATGAGGCCTTCTACAAACAGCTGGAAGCAGCCTCATGATCGCAGGCCCTGGTTGGTCAACTTGTTGTCTGCCAGGGCTCCCAGGTCCTTCTCTGCAGGTCAGCCCCCAGCTTGTACTGGTGCATGGGCTTATTTCTCCCTAGGTGCAGGACTCTGCACTTGCTCTTGTTGAACCTCATGAGGTTCCTCTCTGCCCAGCTCTCCAGCCCGTCCAGGTCTCTCTGAATGGCAGCACAGCCCTCTGGTGTATCAGCCACTCCTCTCAGTTTGGTATCATCAGCAAACTTCCTGAGGAGGCACTCTGTCCCTTCACCCAGGTCATTGATGAAGAAGTTGAACAGGACTGGCCCCAGTACTGAGCCCTGGTGGATGCCACTAACCACAGGCTTCCAACTAGATTTTGCACCCCTGAACGCAACCCTCTGAGCTCTGCCTTTCAGCCAGTTCTCAATCCACCTCACTGTCCACTTCTCTAGCCCACATTTCCTGAGCTTACCTGGGAGGGTGTGATGGGAGATGGTCGAAAGCCTTGCTCAAGTCAAGGTACACAACGTCTGCTGCTCTCCCCTCATCTACCCAGCCAGTCATTCCATCATAGAGGGCTATCAGATTGGTGAAGCATGATTTCCCCTTGGTGAATCCATGCTGACTACTCCTGACCGCCTTCTTTTCCTCCATATGCTTGGAGATGACATCCAGAAGGAGCTGTTCCATCACCTTTCCAGGGATGGAGGTGAGGCACACCAGTCTATAGTTGTCTGGGTCCTTCTTCTTGCCCTTTTTGAAGACTGGAGTGACACTGGCTTTCTTCCAGTTTTCAGGCACCTCTCCCATTCTCCATGACCTTTCAAAGATGATGGAGAGCGGCCTAGCAATAACATCCGCCACCTCCCTCAGTACTTGCGGGTGTATCCCATCAGGTCCCATGGATCTGTGAATGTCAAGTTTGCCTAAAAGATCTCTAACCCGATCCTCCTTGACCAAGGGAAAGTCTTCATTTCTCCAGACTTTCTCCTTTGTCTCCAGGCTCTGGGATTCCTGAGGGCTAGTCTTAGCAGTAAAGACTGAAACAAGGAAGGCATTCAGTAACTCTGCCTTCTCTGTATCCTTCATCACCACAGTCCCCACTCCATTCAGCAGCATGCTCTTGTATATATCCTGGTGACTTTCTGATAGGCTAAACTCACCTGGAGTAGGAAAATAAACGGAGGATAGGAAGACTGGGAGAAACAATTTCTGGAGTTAAGGAATTTGAAAAGACACAAAAATATGCTGGGGAAAGGAAATATCTCCTTTTAGGTATCACGGACAGAAATGGGAACAGGTAATATGTGAAAAATATTTACAAGAAATTTTATTGGAAATATTTCCTTCAGAAAGAATGGTGAATAATGTTTAGAGTTGTATTTAGCACAACATTATTATTATTGCTTGTTAGTTGTGCAAAGCACTATGTATAAATAAATAAAGTTATTTAGTTTCAAAAGCGACAGTATAAAGCACTACTTGCAATATGGGGCAATTAATCCAAATTACAACAAATGTCAATAATGTATTTTTTTTCATGAACTTCTCCTTTAAAAACACGACTTTTTCTCTGTTTTGCACCATAATAATATGTCTCCTTTTATATACTATTTCTGGGTTCTACACTATGACCTTCCTTTCTGCTTGCAAAGGAACAATACTGGTGCTTTCTATTATCATCCATTATATGTGCATCTATTACTATGCCTATATATTATTACACATGTAGCTATAGATATACCTATTAATATATGTGCGAGGAAATTATGCATAATACATATTCCATTTCTTGAAGAAATAAATACATTTTATTTTCAACACGCAATCCAGTGCTGTGCTAATTCAATCTTCCTCTACTCCAAAATCCCAGATTTTCATGAGAAATGTTTTTCTTTCATACCTTCAAAAGGTGCAGAACTCCAAACATGGCTAGAGATCCCAGATACTGCTCACACTGAGCAGGAATACACCTCTGGAGAGCCATGTGGTAGGAACCTGGGCAAGGCAGAGGTATTGTGGCTAGACAGTATTTTTTTCTCCCCTTGCTCTGCTCACAGTACTTTTTCCTGTTATTATCTAGGTCAGGTCTTCATTGCTACAGAATACTACTTCATTCTGCGGTACCTGGAACTCTTGAAAAAACTTGCTGAGCCCAAATCTTGAAATAGTGGGAAGCTCAGTGAGGTCTGATCCAAGATGAGGAAGAAGGGTCCTTTGGGGCTGCTTGACCTCTGTTACCATTCTCTGGAAAGATACAGGATGGAGCTAACCCTAAATGGACTTCATTTGTATGTTCGGGTGCTAATCATTGGTGACAAAGCTAGGTTTTCATCTAGGGGGTGAATATTGCCATTATAGCACTGAAACTGGGCCCAGCATGCCCTGAGAAAATGGTTGCCTTCATGTTGTGGTGCTGTGGTGGAGCCTGACAGTGTAAAGAAGGTCTTAGAGAAAGGAGGAAGACTTAATAAAAGTAATTCCTGTTTTAGGACTTTCATAGATATGTAGGTAAGAGCAGGGCACTACAGAGAGTCAATAAGGCAGTATCATCAAACACTGCTGGCTTGAACGAGCTGTGAGTTGGCTAGCAGCTGGCCTGTGAGACTCAGTCAACACTAGAGAGTTGTAGGCTCTTCCCACATTTGGCTGTGATCAGTTACTCTAGGTGGCTCCAGGACAGCAATGACCTCAAGACAAATGGTAGGACGCTGACATACATCATTATGGGGTGAAGAGGCTTTCTCCACTAAATGGTGTTAGGAGGAGATAGAATCATAGAATCACAGAATAAGTAAGGTTGGAAGGGACCTCTGGAGATCATCTAGTACAACCTCCCCGCTCAGCAGGGACACCTAGAACATGTTAGACAGGGCTGCATCCAGGCGGACCTTGAAGATCTCCAGAGAAGCAGACTCCACAACCTCTCTCGGCAACCTGTTCCAGGGCTCTGTCACTCTCACTGTGAAGAAATTCCCCCTCATGTTCAGGCAGAACTTCCTGGGGTTCAATTTCTGCCCATTGCCTCTTGCCCTGTCACATGGGACAGCTGAAAAGAGTTTGTCCCCGTCCCCTCGACACCCTCCCTTCAGGTACTTGTACACACTGATAAGATCCCCCCCTCAGTCTTCTCTTCCCCAGCTTAAACAAGCGCAGCTCTTGCAGCTGTTCCTCATAGTGCAGTTGCTCCGGTCCTCTAATCATCTTTGTAGCCCTGCACTGGACTCTCTCTAGTACCTCCGTGTCTCTCTCGTATTGGGGAGCCCAGAACAGGACACAGTACTTGAGATGAGGCCTCACCAGGGCTGAGTAGAGGGGCAGGATCACCTCCCTCGACCTGCTGGCAACAGTCTTCCTAATGCACCCCAGGATAACACTGGCCTTCTTGGCCACAAGGGCACATTGCTGGCTCATGGTCAACTTGCTGTCCACCAGCACTCCCAGGTCCTTCTCTGCAGAGCTGTTCTCCAGCAGGTCAGCCCCTAGCCTGTACAGGTGCAGAGGGTTTTTTCTCCCCAGGTGCAGGACTCTGCACTTGCTCTGGTTGAACCTCATGAGGTTCCTCTCCGCCCAGCTCTCCAGCCCGTCCAGGTCTCTCTGAATGGCAGCACAGCCCTCTGGTGTATCAGCCACTCCTCCCAGTTTGGTATCATCAGCAAACTTGCTGAGGAGGCACTCCATCCCCTCATCCAGGTCATTGATGAAGAAGTTGAACAGGACTAGACCCAGTAGTGAGCCCTGGTGGATGCCACTAGCCACAGGCCTCCAACTAGACTCCACGCCACTGAGGACAACCCTCTGAGCTCTGCCTTTCAACCAGTTCTCAATCCACCTCACTGTCCACCCATCTAACCCACACTTCCTGAGCTTACCTGGGAGGATGTTATGGGAGACAGTGTCAAAAGCCTTGCTCAAGTCAAGGTACACAAAGTCTGGTGCTCTCCCTTCATCTACCCAGCCAGTCATTCCATCATAGAGGGCTATCAGATTAGTTAAGCAGGATTTCTCCATGGCGAATCCATGCTGACTACTCCTGACCGCCTTCTTTTCCTCCATATGCTTGGAGATGACATCCAGAAGGAGCTGTTCCATCACCTTTCCAGGGATGGAGGTGAGGCACACCAGTCTATAGTTGCCTGGGTCCTCCTTCTTGCCCTTCTTGAAGACTGGAGTGACACTGGCTTTCTTCCAGTTTTCAGGCACCTCTCCCATTCTCCATGACCTTTCAAAGATGATGGAGAGTGGCCTAGCAACAACATCTGCCAGCTCCCTCAGTATTTGTGGGTGCATTCCATCAGGTCCCATGGATTTGTGGATATCTAGCCTGCCCAGAAGGTCTCTAATCCTATCCTCCTCAACCAAAAGAATGTTTTCCCTTCTCCAAACTTTCTCCCTCATGTCCATGTCCATGCAGGATTCATGAGGGCTGCCCTTAGCAGTAAAGACTGAAGCAAAGAAGGCATTCAGTAATTCTGCCTTCTCTGTGTCCCTTTTCACCAGGGCCCCTGCCCCATTCAGTAGTGGGCCCACATTTTCCCTAGTCCTCCTCTTGCTGCTGATGTATCTGAAGAAGCCCTTCCTATTGCCCTTGACATCCCTTGCCAGACTCAGTTCCAAATGGGCCTTAGCCTTCCTCGCAGCATCTCTGCATACTCTGACTGCACTCCTATAATTCTCCAAAGTAGCCTGTCCCCTCTTCCACATTCTGTGTATTTTCTTCTTCTGTCTGAATTTGGCCAAGAGCTCCTTGCTCTCCCATGCATGTCTCCTGCCCCTTTTGCTGCACTTCTTACTCATAGGGATGCACCGCTCTTGAGCTTGGAGGAAGTGAGATCTATTTCAGGTACCTCCAAACTAAGGTTGAGGTTAGGATTTCTTCTTACTGCTGACCCTTTCTGTGTATTTAAACCCCATTCTTTCACCCTCTGATCCAAAGGATTATTAAATGCCCACCACAGGGAATTCCACTTCCTGGATTTCTCAGTCAGGGATTTTAGCCAGTGATGTTTAAGTGCGTTTTAGTGTGACCCAATAGAAACTGACTTATTGCTCTCTGAAAGTCCTTTTTAGAGAGGCTAAAATGTAAAACAAACATGTCCGGACAATCTTAACTTGCATAGTTCTTTTTCTGAACAATAGTCCATCCTTAGATGGACTATTAAATGCAAACTACAGTGGCCACTGTCAGATCATTGTAGTGATTATAGCCCAAATATTTACTTCTTAAAAAATAAATAATAACACTCATTATCTTCACTCATGCTTTTTATTGTCTGGGCTCTTGGACAGCCAAAAAAGAAGGGGAAGGAGAAGTTGGCTCTCTGAAAGTATTTTTAATTCACCCATCCTTGCAGTATTTGAACAAAAGTCTGCTGAACTTGCCCAGATTCTTTGCAGAACTACCTATTACACTGTCATTATGATTAATAAGATATCGAAAAGAATTGGATTGTTGTTGAGAAAAGATGGCATAGCCCTAACCTTAGGATGTCATTGAATAAGGCTATCATTTTATAGTAAATGAATTTGACAGGAATATAAAAGATTGGTGATAGAAATGGCTCCCAGACAAGAGCAGCAGTTGGAAAGGGAAGTATATTAAGATATCCTCTAGATGAGAAGTTGAAGCCATAAGCAGAACTAAGAATTCATTTACTATTTATCAGTTGTCCATGGATTTTTATGTTATCAAATGAGAGGAACATTGTGCAGAAGGGGCCTCTGGAAGTCTGCAGTCCAGCTTCCTGCCTGAAGTGGGATTAGCCCCAATACCATATTAGGTCACCATGACTCTGTCTTGTTAAATCTTGAAAATATCCATGGATGAAGATTTCACCATCTGATACCTGTTCCAATGCTTCTGGTGAAAAAATTTTTCTTGATGTCCAGCCCAAACCTC
This sequence comes from Rhea pennata, assembly GCF_028389875.1. Classification (NCBI taxonomy): domain Eukaryota; kingdom Metazoa; phylum Chordata; class Aves; order Rheiformes; family Rheidae; genus Rhea; species Rhea pennata. Next base: position 86,045,299 of record NC_084663.1, on the reverse strand, counting down.
CATACTGCAGCCTGTGTCAGGGCAATTGTTACTATAAGTGGGTGAAGGCTTGTGGGAATGACAAAATGGTACCTTCATAGTAAAATGTACTGAGATTACAAGCAGTGGAAGACCATGTGTAAACACTTATTCGTCTAAGGATTTTTCACAGCACAGCACTGCATTGTTTTACTTAAGGACTTTCTGACACTACTAAATACTAAGTAGATGTAGCTTTTTCAGCAGCAATCCTGTATCTCCCTCAGTGTGGGTACAGAATATGTTAACATAAGTGGTTCTGCTTGTGTAGACTATCTCCCTCAACTATGCAAGGAGACGGAAGTACTTTCCAGTATGGGGCACAATTATGCTTACTGGGGCTGGATTTTTTTTCCTATTCCTAACTGACATAAGTACGTTCCAGGACATAAGGAAAAATCCCACCTTGACCCCTCTGAGGGTGGTTCAGGACTGTCACAAGCACCAAGAGAGTCTAGGGAATCTCCATCCTTGGAGATGTTCAGAGATTACCTGGACAAGACTCTGAGAAACCTGGCCTAACTTTGCAATCAGCTCTGCCATGAGCAGGAGATTGGACTTTTTTCTGTAACTCTGTGATTCTGAACTTAAAACATCTCATTTACTTGCTGCAAATTAATTTTCAACAATGTTTCTATGCCTTTTTCCAATTACTCCACGTAAATGTAAAGCTAATTATAGCACTGCAAAGTTATGACACCAAGAATATCCTGCATATTTTCCACAATAGTGTTTGGGTTACTTAGTAGCTGTATTGCTGTAGATCTGAATTTGGCTTTAGATCTTACAGTAGAGCAAAAAATTTGTGTTTAAAATTTTGAGGGACATACTTATTTGAGGCTATTCCTTGACTGAGGTGGATCTTAAAAAAATTCAGCATAACAAAGACTATTGTTCTGGGTAAAGATTTGAATCCTCGCCTAATGCATCAGACCTCACAGACTCAGTTAATTACAGGGAAGAACTCCTAGTTCTGACTTACTGTCTGGATTTTCAGACTTTAGATTTTTCTTCCTCATCTCATTGCAAAAAAGATGTTGATTCATTTATCTACCTGGGTTTCAGCACATTATACTGACTATTCAGCTTCTTCTGCAACATAATTTCCAAAATTACCATTTTTCCTCAGGATTTCCCTTTTAAAGAAATACCTCATGAGATAAGAAGTAAGGCTCTGATTTGGTCTGCTTCCAATTTTCCCATTCTCAGTGAAAATGGTTTTTGATTTTGAGGCATTTACAAATCTCTATTCCCAGTGACTTCACCATTTGCTTTCAGGGTGCCCTTTTTGTTTTTTTGTGAAATGCTCAGCTCCTTGCACAAGTAGAGCCATAATTTGCATCTTGTATTCTACCCATCATGTAGCATTTCCATTGCTCTGTAGTCCACCATTTCTGTCACAAAATGGGCAGTATTAAGTCTAAGATGAGCAATGCTTCCCAAAATGAAAAATCTGTAGGAAAAATGTTTGTTGGGAAAATAATGGTGATTCTGGGAAAGTCTGTGAGACTCCAGAATCAGGCAGGGCAAGTAGTGCATTAAGAAAGTTGAGATAGAAGTGAGGAAAACATTGTCGTTCCATGTTAGGTAAAAGTTGAAGCCTCCATTTTGAACATCTTGAAAACATTTACTTTCTTTAACTGTTGAGACACAATTATTTGCATTGCTTAATTCAAATGAAGTTGATCTTCTGATTTTTCTATCCAGCAGCAAAAGTCCCAATAGCCCCATATTAAAACTTCTACCATTACCCATCTTTCTAATGTGTGGAACATTAACTTATTCTAAATTTCAGGCACAAAAAGGCCAGTGTATCCATATTTTTAATAACATGCAGACTTTACAGAACTTCATCTCTGGTATTTCCAGCTGGAGTTTAAAGACTGAAGTAATTTCATATCCTTCAAGAGTGGCCTATTCACATCATAACTAAGACTACACAAGCTGGAGAACATTTCAGTATCACATACAGCTGATTCAGTTTCACTATATTTTCCATTCATCAGACTGAAAGAACATATGAGTACTTTGCTTGTTTTTTTTTGCTCAGGCTGTTGAAAAGCCTTCAGACTACATTTCCAAATTAGGGAAAATTAGTTTTTTCTAATAAAAATAAGTTGCTAAAACAGAATCTGTGGAAAGCTCTTCACAGTATTTGAATAAAAAAGAATTGGCATAGATCCTCTTATTGGCTAGCATGTTCTCTAATGAGCAGTGTGTTTCTAAATCCTAGACTTTGCACCAAATAGGTCCATGAAAATAAGGCTTAGAAAACATTAGAGGCACACAGAAATCCTAAGCAGCTCTGAAAGTATCAGACTTAGGGTCTTCCATCCAAGATCTAGTTCTGCTCTACTGGTGAGCAAGCATGTAAATATGAGCTTGGTCTCTCACTAAATGTAAATGTGCCCACAAGTGCCCTGCCCTGGACAGGGTTCAAGACTGACAGCCAAAGGGTGTTTGTCAGTGCTGTAGATGCCACATAAGGCTCTAGAGATCCTAGCCAAGCACAAGTCTTGTGTTATTACTACATCTTCACTGGTCCTCCAAGAAGGTGATAAGGACTTGATTATTTTGTCGTATGTTTGCAGTGAAAGTTTAGTTTCACTTCACCTGCCAATCATTCGTGCTTGGGGGAGTTCTTATAGCAAAACTCAATAGAAATAGGTAGTGAAGCTGACTGATCTAGTTTGGTTGCTCATCAGGAGAATAATACATATATTGTGCCCTTCTTCCTCCTGATTCTCCATGTCTTCCTTTAGCATGTCTCAATATACTTCACAGTGCTGCTGTGCCATTCTCTGCCACCTTCAGATCAAGGCTTTTCTCACCCGTGGAGAGCAGGGAAGAAATTAAATACATGATACATCTCTAGACCAGGATCCCTGTAAGCTGAGATTCCTGTCTCCTGCCTCTAACAGGTCCTTGTGCAGCAGAGAAATTATTAAAACTCTGTCTCTCTTGTGTTCGCTTCTCTAGAAACTATTTCTTGTTGACCTGTGTTCATGCAGACCTACATTAGTATCATTTCAGTGCAACTTACCCTTTATTCTGCAGTGATGCTGCACTTCTTGAATTTGTATTAAAGAACAGTTTATTGAATTCTTACTGAGACTTGTTTTAATTATTGCTCTTATGCTAGCTAAGTACAGAGAGATGTGGTGAAGGTACATAAAAAACACAGAATAATGGAAGCGGATAATGTGTACAACCTTATGAGAGAGAAAAAGCATAAATGATGTTAAACAATGCTAAGTCAAGTGCTGAATGGCTCTTTGGTCAGAAAGCTTTCTTCCTTGTGGATTCACCAGCTATCTGGTCCAACAAGCAGCTACTTAAGGTTTCTAAAGCATACCTTCTGTCCACCATTAGTGACATATTGCTGTTGTATTTCACCTTCTCCACATAACTTGCTCAATGAATTGTTACTGAAATAACCTCCAGAGTTCAGGGCTGGAATGGATTCTTCTGCGTTCCTGGTTTCTCTGACCATGCATATATTGACTATCGTAGTTACTCTGCTTAGTTTATCGTCAACTCATTTGGAGTTTTGACACAGGTGGTGGAGGAGCCTATGAGGAAGGTGTCCTGGTGGACCTTATCCTAACCAACTAAGAAGGACTGGTTGGAGGTGTGAAGGTTGGGGGCAGCCTTGGCTGCAGTGACCATGAGATGGTGGAGTTCAGGATCCTGTGTGGAAGAAGCAGGGCAATAAGCAGGATCGCAACCCTTGACTTCAGGAGAGCAGACTTTGGCCTCTTCAGAGAAGTACCTGGAGGAATCCCATGGGTTAAGGCCCTACAAGGAAGGGGGTCCAGGAGAGCTGGATAATATTCAAGCATCATTTCCTCCAAGCTCAGGAGCAATGCATCCCCAGGAGAAAGAAGTCCAGCCAAAGGGGCAGGAGACCTGCATGGATGAGCAAGGAGCTCCTGGCAAAACTCAGACAGAAGAAGCAAGCACACAGAATGTGGAAGAGGGGACAGACCACCTGGGAGGATTACAAGAGCACTGTCAGAGTATGCAGGGGTGTGACGAGGAAGGCTAAGGCCCGTATGGAATTAAATGTGGCAAGGGATGTCAAGGACAACAAGAAGGGCTTCTTCCAATACCTCAGAAGCAAGAGGAAGACAAGAGAAAATATGGGCTTGCTGATGAATGGGATAGGGATGAAGGACCCAGAGAAGGCAGAGTTACTGAATGCCTTCTTTGTTTCAGTCTTTACTGCTAAGACTAGCCCTCGGGAATCCAGAGCCTGGAGACAAGAGAGAAAGTCTGGAGAAACAAAGACTTTCCCTTGGTCGAAGAGGATCAGGTTAGAGATCTTTCAGGCAAACTTGACATTCACAAATCCATGGGACCTGATGGGATGCACCCACGAGTACTAATGGAGCTGGCAGATGTTATTGCTAGGCCGCTCTCCATCATCTCTGAAAGGTCATGGAGAACGGGAGAGGTGCCTGAGGACTAGAAGAAAGCCAATGTCACTCCAGTCTTCCAAAAGGGCAAGAAGAAGGACCCAGGCAACTACAGACTGGTGTGCCTCACTTCCATCCCTGGAAAGGTGATGGGACAGCTCCTTCTGGATGTCATCTCCAAGCATATGGAGGAAAAGAAGGCGGTCAGGAGTAGTCAGCATGGATTCACCAAGGGGAAATCATGCTTCACCAATCTGACAGCCCTCTATGATGGAATGACTGGCTGGGTAGATGATGGCAGAGCAGTGGACGTTGTGTACCTTAACTTCAGCAAGGCTTTCGACCATCTCCCATCACACCCTCCCAGGCAAGCTCTGGAAGTGTGGGCTAGAGAAGTGGACAGTGAGGTGTATTGAGAACTGGTTGAAAGGCAGAGCTCAGAGGGTTGCGTTCGCGGCCTGTAGTCTAGTTGGAGGCCTGTAGGTAGTGGTGTCCCCCAGGCCTCAGTACTGGGGCCAGTTCTGTTCAACTTCTTCATCAACGACCTGGGTGAAGGGACAGAATGCCTCCTCAGGAAGTTTGCTGATGATACCAAACTGAGAGGAGTGGCTGATACACCAGAGGGCTGTGCTGCCATTCAGAGAGATCTGGACGGGCTGGAGAGCTGGGCGGAGAGGAACCTCATGAGGTTCAACAAGAGCAAGTGCAGAGTCCTGCACGTAGGGAGAAATAACCCTATGCACCTGTACAGGCTAGGGGCTGACCTGCTGGAGAACAGCTCTGCAGAGAAGGACCTGGGAGTGCTGGTGGACAGCAAGTTGACCATGAGCCAGCAATGTGCCCTTGTGGCCAAGAAGGCCAATGGTATCCTGGGGTGCATTAGGAAGACTGTTGCCAGCAGGTCGAGGGAGGTGATCCTGCCCCTCTAGTCAGCCCTGGTGAGGCCTCATCTCAAGTACTGTGTCCTGTTCTGGGCTCCCCAATACAAGAGAGACATGGAGGTACTGAAGAGAGTCTAGCATGGGGCTATGAAGATGATTAGAGGACCGGAGCATCTGCCCTATGAGGAACGGCTGTGAGAGCTGGGCCTGTTTAGCCTGGGGAAGAGAAGACTGAGGTGTGTCAAGAGGATGGGGCCAGACTCTTTTCAGTGATGCCCAGTGACAGCACAAGAGGCAATGGGCACAAACTGAAATACAGGTAGCTCCACAAGAATATGAGGAATAACGTCTTGACTGTGAGAATGACAGAGCACTGGACCAGGTTGCCGAGAGAGGTTGTGGAGTCTGCTTCTCTGGAGATATTCAAAAGCCACCTGGATGTAACCCTGTCTAACATGTTCTAGGTGACCCTGCTGAGCGGGGAGGTTGTACTAGATGATCTCCAGAGGTCCCTTCCAACCTTACTGTTTCTGTGATTCTGTGATTCTGTGAATTTGTACAGTCAATCTGGGATGCTGGTGCCTGGGTTTACTTTCTGTGATAGTCTTCTTTGGAAAAACATGCTGGACAAACAGATATGTGTCTGATTCTTAAAATAAGCTTTGGGCTCCTAAGTCGCACAGGTCCAAACATTAAGCTAGATGGCCAAATGTGAGACAGGAGGAAGAGGAAATGGACAATACTCTGACTGTATACATCAGGGTGAGTAATGTGCATGTAGCATCAGCTTGGGGTGATGTCTCCTGTAGAAAACTTCATAAGAGAATGAGCTTTTCCACCATCCCTCCCAGGAGCTGCAGTTACATCAGATCAAATTAAGTAAAATCTTGTTCCCAAGTGAACCATCTCAGCCACTACCACCCTAAGGAAGAGGTCAGGTGGGACAACACCTCATTTACAATTGCATAGGGAACAAAGGGAGGCAATTGCCATTTTCAGATGACAACATCAGTGGGTTTAGCAAGGCCCCAGGGTGCTGTGATCCCAGTCACAGGAGGGGCTGAGCACTGCTGAGCTCCTGCAAAGACTATGGGAGATGCAGCTGCTCCACTCTTCTCCAGATCAATCCGTCTGGCTGAAGGTTATCACCTGCATGTTAAAAAACAAACTTTTAATTAGATCCACAGAGACACTACAAGGTTGTCCAAATGAATCTAAACTGACTTCCAACAACAGAAGAGTTGCACTCTCCAGGTATCTCCTCTGAAATGCCACCAGCTCATTTTGAACACTTGTGAAAGGCTTTCAGGGTGAAGGGGATTGCAGCTCTTCATTAACATCATCTAGTGGGATACACGTGCTCCATTCACACGACTGGTGTGTTCTTTTGCAGTTCTTGCACTCTCAGTGGTCTAGCTCTCCTTTCCTTTCCTCAACCTGATTCCAACATTTCTAAGGCCCTTGTTACTGCACTGGCATTTTGCTCATTTTGTTTATTCTTAGTTACAGATATGCAACTATTTTATGTTTGTTCTCTTGGCCTGCAGCACTATGAAGCTATGTCATTTTGTGTCATTCAGTCCTGCCATTTTATTCTAGTGTGATTATCTTGCTGAGGGCTTTATTGACTTTATAGATGACAGGGAGTGGTCAAGATGTAAAATCTAGTATGAGGGGCTGTCACATAGTGAGAGGAAGAGTTGAAAAGGGCAGCTCACAGGCACCTCAAGTTTTTTAGAATTAATGAAGGGTCATGGCTTCCCCTTAAAAGCTGTGAAGAGGTGCAGCCTGTCTTTTTGAAATATTCTCCACTTGCTGTTTTCCTTTCAAACCTTTTCATCCTCTCTCTTTTTTTTTTTTTTTTTTTAATTTTTAGATATATCCTTTCTCTCTCTAGTATTAAAAGAGTTTTCTTTTTGTGTCAGCATTTTGTTCTTACTAGGAAAAGCTTCCATGTTTATGACAGTATTAACTAATACATGCAACCATTTTCCAAGTATGGATGCAGGACAGTACTTTTGACTGGGCTGGAGTATGATTAGGTACGATGAAGTGAAAGAGAAGCCTCTCCTTTAACAAAGTAAGAGCACAAGTAAGGTGCCACACTGCCTACCAACTTTTAGAAAATTTTTTTGTTTGGTTCAAATGGTCCAGAGTGAATTCTCAGCCAGTGTTTTTCAAACCAAACAAGGAGCAAGGAGATGCTTTTTATCATAAAGCCAAAAAAACGCCACTCATCTTACTGTTATCACCCTAGCCAGTGTCAGTTTCCAGTTCCTAGCAAGCTCTGAACATGACAGAAACAAGGAAATGCTGTTTCTCGAAAAGGCAATGTGAAACTGATTGTCTTTTTGTCATTATCTTGCCTTCTGAGAGGCAATGTTTCTTGACTCCTGCTGAGAACAGAATGTGGATCAGGACCTCTTAAAAAAAGTCTCTTTCAAGATGATGCAGTGTGAAGGCAATGAGGTCCTCCAGAGGTCCCTTCCATCTGAATTTTTATATGATCTGTGTTATTTCTAGTTAATGTTAATTAGCTAATTATAATATCATTCTTACGGGGGTCACAAATCCACTTTCTCAAATGGTATTAACATTTATATGTCATATTATCATTGTTACATTGTCATTGTAGTGAATCTTACATTTCATTACTCACCAAAAACAATTCAAGTAATCTACCTTAAAACTGTCTTAATTTTCCTAATCAATTAAGTCACTAAAACTTTTCTGAATAACCAAGTAGTTTCCACTGGGGAACACATCTATGGTAGAATATTAAGGAAGTTTCCAAAACCAAAATCTCTGTTTTCTACAACAATAAAATACCTCCACATCAGTACCAATGTGCTTTTTTTATGTAAAGAAGGTCTTTCAGTTGAGAGAGCGGCTTAGATGGATCTTGATGTGAAACACCATTGTAATCCCTTCTCTTAGGAGACAGTGTGGAAGTGTGTTAGGCAGCCATGAAGATACTCTACTCAGAGAGCCATTTCCTGGTCTTTTACTGGAACCAGTGGTTCCTCTCATCCAGAATCCCTGGTATGTATCTAAGAGGTTTCCATTTTTGTACACATTGCTCCAGATTATGGTTAGCTTCCCAGCAATACTCCCCTGACCATTTAAAAAATTTTCTTGCCTTATTTGGAGCAGGCTGGTGATTCACAGATGTGGATAGGCAAGCCCAACATAGCTAGCTTTTTTCTCAGGACCAACAGGAATGTCCTCTGAAGTATGTTGCAATTGTTGACAGAACCTAATATGACATGATTCATTAACCATACCTTGATTCCAAGAAACTCCTTATTCAAATTTGGGCTAGGGAAGGCCAATCCCAAAGCCTTACTGAAAAAAAAGAAAATTGCAGACACAGTTACAGAAAGTGTGGGGGGAGGAGGACAGGGTCAAATTCCATAGTAAGGAGTAAGGCACATACCTCTAACATGCTCCAAACTCAAGACAAACACTAATGCTAGCAGGCAGCTTTTATTAATCTATCAGGAATTTGGCTGTAAACTGATGTGATGAAAACGCTGGGAACCTGAAAGATGTGGGTTAGAGGAGGAAGAATGGAATCACTTCAACATGCATATTCTCATTCTCTCCTGCTAGTTGTTTGTCTTGTTATGTATTCTGGCACTGGAATACATAGCTTACTCCAGCTAACTCTTCTCTATTCAGTCAGTGCGCCATGTTTTGGAGGTAATACGTAGGCATTGGTTGAAAGGCTGTGGGAAGGGATAAGTTACATGTTAATAAGTGACAGCTTATCTGCACACACACACAACTGAAACAATAATTTGCTTTATTTATTTCAGTGTAAGGCTACTCACTAAAGTTTAAAAAAGAAAAATAATGCATATTACTACTGACTGTGTGATACTGGTCCGTGAGTATGTGCTGACTCATCTAGATTCACCTCCAGTCTGGTGGTAGAAAGAGGCCAGCTGAAGATGAGGCTAAAGAAAGTTGTAACAGAGTAGTCAAATCAGTTCTTTGTAATTATTTTTATAATTTTATCAAGGTAGCATATTTCCTTCTATAGTTTGTGTCAGAGAAAAGAATTGAAAGAAGAAATGGCACTCAACCCCCTAGATTTTATTTTATAACAGAAACAGAACCTAAATCTGAGATTAATCAGCTGATGTTCTGAAATTCTCACAATATGGAGCAACCATAAGGTTGCTGGATCAACCTTACCCTGTATAGCATTTGATTGAAACAGACTTTTCACTGTTTCACTTTCATTTATATTCTACCAGATTTGTCAGGTGGAATTACAAAATAACCAGCTCCCAGTTCTTGCTCCTGTTACAGCTGCAGAGACAACATGCCACAGAGAGATGCTTCAGAATTGTTGTTTTATTTGTTATTATACAATTAAGAATTTGATTTTCAAACACTGTTAGGACATTCCCTGCCCAGAATAGTTTGCAGCATCTTAAACAGTACAAGTGTAAGGGGAAAGCTGAAAGAAAAAGAACATATATTGAAAATTAAGGAAGGGAATTGAGGCACAAGAAGAGACCCCACTGACATAGCTTTATTAATCCCAAGAAGTTATGTGACAGGTTTAAAAAAGAGAGTAAACTTCGGCATTTAATTTATGTCTAATATCAAAATTGCGGTGCTACAGTATCCCACTTAGGGTCTTGGAGGGACCTAAACTCCAGAGGTATTCTGGTTTGTGACAATAAATGTCTTTAGTTCTGCTTCTGTCCATACTGGAAGTCTGATGAAGCTTAGGCAGAATCATAGATTCACAGAAATATTTAAGTGAGAAGGAACCTCTGGAGGTGTCTAATTCAAACCTGCTCACATCACCACTAACTCCAGACCTAGACCAGGTTGCTAACAGCCTTGTTCAGGCAAGTTCTGAACATCTCCAAGGATAAAGACCCCCCAGCCTCTCGGAACAGCTGTTTCAGTGCTGAACCACTTTGTGAGGAGAAATATTTTTCCTTTCCAGTAAGATTTCCCCTGATGCACATTTTCTGACTGTCTCATCGTACACCTCCGAGAGAACTCTGCTGCCTTGTCTCTGTAACTCCCCATCAGATAGCTGAAGTCATCAACTAGATCCCGTTTTGGCCTCCTCTTCTCCGTGATGAACAAACCCAACTCCTTCTGCCTCTCCTTTGACATCATGTGCTCCAACCTTCTCCTCATCTCTGAGGCCCTCTCCTGGACTCATGCCCATTTGTCACTATCTCTCTTATAGGGAGATTCCAACAATATATTCAATATTACAGATGTGGTCTCATGTGTGCCAAGGGAGAAGAGTCACTGTCTTCACCTGCTGGCTAATGCAGCTTGGTATGCAAGTAGCCATCCCTGCTGCAAAGGCCCCTTCCTGGCTCACATTTGTCTTACTTCCCACCAAGGACCCCAGGCTCTGTTCTGCAGAGCCTCTCCCAATACAGTCAGTCCTTAGACTGTACTGACACATAGGATAGCTTTGTCCCAAACTGACTATTCCATATAAATAAAATACGATAGGAAACTACTTTAAAAGGTAGCATTCTTCTCAATATATTTCAAATATTTCAGAATATCATATTTGCATACTCATGCCAAGCTGGGTTAACAGAAAATAGTTCCATTTTAGCAGTCAAAAATCTTGACTTTGCCTCTTGTTTTCTACTTACATAAGCCTACAGATCTCTTTAATGTTTTCAGTGTAAGTGGTCAGGAATGAAAGTAGCAATGGCCACAGACATAAACTGGGCCCAAATAATATCAGTCTAATGCATTGGTGAACAGTGATTTCATCTGAGTCAGTCAAACTGGTGAAAACTCTGCACTACTTGCACAGGTTGGTTTAAAGATCTTTATATCTGTTTTCCTTTGTCTATAGAGTTACTCACAAACTATGAGTTCAACTTACCTAAAGACTGACAGAGAGATCTTGCTTTAAGGGCAGCGGTGCATTCTGCTAGGCAAATCATTGCTGTTTGGGGTATACACTTGCTTTATGAGTGATCAGCTCTTTCCAGCTGCTCCAGTGGAAGGAGCAAGAACCTTTCAAGAAAGGTTTCTCTGGAGGTGCACTTACATCCTCTTGCTTGATTTATGGAAAAACTGTAACCTCCCTTTCCTCGGGAGGGATGGAACTGCCTGTCATTCATGCAGGGAGGGTAGGGGCAGTGAGGAAGGAGGAAAGAGCTCTATTTTGTATTGTATATAAGGAGCTGGGTCCTGCAGAGTAGAAGAGAGAACGTTTATGAAATGCTGGCAGAAAACTTTGGCTCTAGGGAACACTCACAACCAGAGGGACCCCAGACTGGCAGAGAAACAGAACCTCAGCTGAGACTGAATCGGGTGCATCTTTGGGAGGAAGAAGTCTGTAATTTCCTTGTCTTCTAACCCAGAGGAGGTAAGTTGTCATGAATTAGCTCTAAATGAAAGGAAGAGAAACTCTTGTTTCCTTCCTTCTCCTTTTTCTTCTCCTGTTTAATGGAATCCTGTTAAAATCTCATTATTTCTGCTTTCTGTCAGGACCTATACTGTAACAAGAAAGCTTTATAACCAGAGTAGCTAAAATAGCTGTTAGCCAGAGTTCTGGAGCAGTAACAGGCCAATATAGGAGGTGGCCATGGCTTTACAACCACTGGGAAGTGTGCTGAGCCATGTTCTTGTTGAGCTACCTGCTTTTGTGGTACAACTGTTCTCTGACCAGCTCCCTTTTGGTCTTTACTGACTGTCCCTGATTTTGTCTTTTAGCTTACGACAAGGTTTCTTCCTAACTTTGTCATTTGCTGGCTTATGCTCTGCAGGACAGATATTTAAATCCTAACTTTTCACCTCTGGTAGAAGAAATGTAGACTTCTTCATTATTCTCCTGAGTCCCCAAATGTTTTGAATCCTGCTGAGATACTGGATCACAGGAGCAACTTGGGCAGAAAATTCCAGAGACTGCAGTGGCAAAAATAAAGGAAAAGGTGTGTAGGCTTATTAGATTCACTTCCACTACTTTATTGATTATTCCTTTCTGGAGCTATTTTGAGAAGTCTTCTTTCTTAGGAATATCTCTCTCACCACCAATATTTTTTTGTCATTGACTTCCTAGTCTTTCTAGTTATCCTACATGAAATGAATATAAAATGTTCGAGATGAGAGAATCTAGAGGATTTAAATAATAGCATTGGAATATTTCATGTAATTTTCTACCTCCTTTATCCTATCATACTGCAGTGTTTTTGATGTGAGCAGAAGCCTTCAAGGAATCTCAGCTCTGATTCCTGGTTTACAGTAAAGTGTAGAAAGAGTTGGAGTTATTCCTTGTAATAGGTATCGTATTACACAATGCACATATGAGTAATGAGAACTAATTTCCTGTGACCAGTAAATATAGTTTATTATCCTGTTTTTTATGTTCTTATCTTTACTAGATCTCTACAACTTAAACAATTTACATCACTCTGTATTCCATTGTTCACATGGTTTTTATTCAGTGCCATGAGGTCTTGCTCAGGTGCTAGCCCAGTGTTCAGATTTGGTCAGGTTTTGATCCAGGATAGAAAGCTATCTCTCAACTTTGTGCCTGTTCTTAAAGGTAGACGTAAACCATGCCTTAGGGCTTTTTGTCAATGTAGGCAAAAGTCAAACCTTGTAGAGGAAAACTAAAGCATGACTGGAAAGGCAGCTGAGAGGAGCAAGGTCAGGAAAAGGAAGAGGAAAATATCTGGGGTATATGGGGACCTGAGAATGGTGATGGTGGTGGGGAGTGGTTCCTGTTGGAATCTATCTATTTACTGTAGCTGCTTTAAGAAACTTCATCCCTCCTAGTTTCCATTTGTTCTGTTTTATTTTTCCACTGCTCACTTTTCTCTTCTGATTGTGAATTTCTAATTTAATCCCCTTTCAAAGAATTTCAGATGTCTCCTCAAAAATCCCTAGGAACTTTGCATCCCTCCCATGATAAGCACAGTCGCATTCTCTCTAAATCCAGGGTATTAGCTTTGTGTTTTTATAAACATTTTGTTATACAGAGTATACTGCTAAGGACATCTTTGATTTTGAGTCTGGAAACATGCTTGCTTTAACTCTGATGCCACAGTGCTCAGCAAGGCATAAAGACATAAGAAGCAAAAATGTTGAGTTAGAGTTCACAACCCTCATGGCTAATCACTGACCCCTTCCATTTGAAACTATATCCAGTGTGGACTTTGAGGCAGATCCATGATGGGGAAGAGAGGAGCCAGTGAGTGAACATCTGAAATCCCCATTAAATGCTGTCAGAATATAAAGTAAAAGCTCCAGCCCACTTTCTGCTTCTCCTTGAACATCTTTGGCACAGATATAGAGAACTGCAATAGAAATGTTAAAACTGGTGTGACTAGAGAATGAATGAGTGTGCTTGGGAGTGGAAGCAGCGGAAGGAACAGAAGCAGGAGGTGTCTAAGTATAGCAGGTCTGACGGCACTTAGATTAGCAGGTCAGGATCCCAGCACATCCAAAGGCAGCTTCTTAAGACACTCAGATCAGGAGAGAGAGAGAGAACAATGAATAAATCCTGATGACTTTCAAAGGCAGGACAGGATGGAGAAACTAATCACTGTGGGGTCCTAAAGGGTAACTAAAGCATATACAAAACCTGTATGTGGTTACCAGCCTCAGAATAACACAGAAGTGATGAAAACCCAGCAGCTGACATTCCTTTCAACAGTGTCATGGTGAAGAATCCTGGGTAGATCATTTGAGCACAGACATCTTGCTGGTTGTAAGAATATGGGTCTGAGAGTATGAATGTGAGTGAGGGAAACCAGTTTTGTTTTTAAATAAAATAACCTTCCTCCCCATAAAGTCCCAAACTAAACTTCACTACACTGTTGCTACACTATTGCAGCATTATTTCCAACATAGAGCTGACTGCCAAGCATCAAGTCAAATTTAACTATCTTCCTTCTGTTTCTGTCCCTGTAGATGCCATGTGAAGACTGCACGGAGAGAGACAACGGAAGCACCAATGCAACTATGGGATTTCTCCTGCTCGGATTCTCTGAGCTGCTTTCTCTCCGAGCCCTCCTCTTCCTTTTTTTTCTTACTGTCCATCTGGCTACATTGGCAGGGAATGTGGTGATCTTCATGGCAGTAGTTATGGAGCCTTCCCGTCCTCCCATGCTTTTCTTCCTCCATCAGCTCTCTGCCATTGAATTCTGCTATACTTTAGTCATTGTTCCGAAGGCACTCCTCAGCCTGACAGCGGATGGTACCACCATTTCTTTCATAGGTTGCGCTGCCCAGATGCACCTCTTTGTGGCACTTGGTGGAACTGAGTGCTTCCTTCTGGTGGCAATGTCCTATGACCATTATGTTGCCATCTGTCAGCCTCTTCACTATGTGGCAGTGATGAGTGATGGGCTCTGCCTCAAGCTAGCTGTGGCATCCTGCCTGGGTGGCTTTGCTGTTGCCCTGGGGTTGACAGTGGCTGTTTTCCACTTACCTTTCTGTCAGTCACATCACATCAATCACTTCTTCTGTGATGTCCCTGCTGTGCTGCACCTTGCTTGTACTCAGAATTACACCCTAGAGCTGCCCTTGCTGGCTGCCTGTGTAGTCCTCCTGCTCTTCCCTTTCCTGCTAATCCTGACTTCTTATGCTTGTATTGCTACTGCTTTGCTGCATGTCCACTCCTCTATGGGAAGAGGCAAGGCCTTTTCCACCTGCTCTTCACACTTGGCCATCACCTTTCTGCACTATGGATGTGCCAGCTTCATGTACATTCGTCCTAAGTCCAGTTACTCACCAGCCCGAGATAAGATGGTATCCCTGGTCTACACTAACATCACCCCATTACTATATCCCCTCATTTACAGCCTGAGAAACCAGGAAATCAGAAAGGTCCTGAGAAAAATGTTGAAGAGGAAGAGAATAGCTCAGCTAAACTGGGGTACTGTCAGGGCTGTTATGTGTGGGTGTGGTAAGTTTTGGTAGAACAAGCGTGTGCTTGGTGGAAAACAGCCTTACGACTAGGTTAGGACCAGATTCTCTCTAGACTTCATAAGGGTAAACATCCAGGCAGAATTCAGCATGCATCTGTACATCTCTGACAAGACTACATCTCTGCTAAACATAAGGTCTCTGACATACGACTTTAGCTAAAGGGAAATATCTTTACCAACTTGTGAGGAAGAAGAGCTTTGACTAGTTTGTAATCTCATTTCTGTAATCACAGACATGCTTAGCATGATCAAAAAATCAGCATAAAATTTTTTACGCTGCTGTACTGTTTTCACTATTTTTCTGTCAAATTGAAAGTAGATTTCAAAATGAGAAGATGATAAATATTCTTGGATTGTTGTTAAGGTTTTCAGTATAGAAAACATAAAGATTGTTATTGGAAGTTTAAAAGAAGAAAGCCAATGCTTTGAAAGAAGCAGAAATTAAGCTGTGAAATGAGGCTGTATTCTAGCATCCCATCACAAGTGAAAAGATCATTAGTATAAATTCATCTTACTTTGAATTATTCAAAATAATGACATTGAAAGTGGATATGGATTTGACAAGAGTATGACTTTGGTGTCATGGAGGGAACCATCTTTTCTTGTATAGGAAGATACTTCAGATTTGTATTGTTCTTACGGCAGCATAAGGATAAGATGCTGGTCTCATCATGCGACTTTTATCATATAAATATGGATGCCCAAAGAGTGTTAAAATCTATTAGCATAAGTCCAATGTAGTTGCTGCAGTTATTGTAATTTCTGTAAGAATACCAGTGAGAGTTCTGGTGCATGCTAGACTGCAGCAGAGGCAAGAATCTGAAAGATGCAAGGCAATGTTATTTTTAGTGTTTCCTACATTTTGGCAGAATGGGATGATTCAGACAAATTAGTGAAGAACAATTTTGGACAGGAACAGGGAAAAGAAATCAACTTCGACATTTTATTTAATACTTCATTCCCCAGTAGCTTTTCAAAATACCAATCTCTTTATATACTAATTATTAAGAAAAAATTAAAAGGCTTTTGTTTCTCTGTCTAATCCAAAGGAAATTCAGCACCCTAGCTGCCCTCAGATCCTCCCGATGGCAGATTGAGAGAACAGAGTAATATTTGCTTTCTCTGGGCTACAACCATTAAAAGTTATGGTAAGTGGCTTTGAATAATGTAAAAAAAAAAATTGTCACTGTAACTGAGGAAGTTAATTTGGTGCTATCTGACAAAAGAGAAATGCAGAATTTAAAACTCACATTAAAAGTGATTTTACAGTTGACAGTCTACTAGGCTAAAATATTAACACAGAATATTGGCTCTCATGTCAATGAATATTTATTAACTGCTATGAGCAAAGGTTTAGCTGCGTTATTTAAAATGAACAAAGTTGTAGAGAATATTTTAATCTCCTGCCAGGTCTGATAAAAATGAGAAGGGGAGGGTCTCAGCAAACACATTAGAGAACTACTTTGAGGCAAATACTACTACAAGATTTAAAGACAGTAAATAATTGTAATGAGCATGGGACAAAACTAAAGCCTCAAATCTTGTCTAGTCCTATGGAGCTTTGAAGTTAACTCTGCTGTAAGCAATGGGCTGGACTAGGACCTCCAGAAGTCCCTTCTGAGATTGCTAGGATTCTACAGCAGAAATTTCTAACTTGCCTTCTAGAAGCTATTGATGTGTTCATACACATGACAATAAAAGTAAGGGAGGAAAAGGCACTGAGGTTTGTAATGCTGATAAGGGCCTTGGAAGGGGTCCTCACATTTTTCTGTCTTCTCTGGGGATTGGATAGCAGACATGCAGATATTGGCTGCTGCTAGACAGAGAGGGTAGCTGGGCTTGTCCTGAACTAGAGAAGTTTCTCAGTGACAGATGCTGGTTGAAAGCACTTCAGCAGACCTGTCCTCACTGTGAGGATGTGGATGATGCCTTTGGGAGGGATGACATGGCTGAAACAGCAGCCAGGCTAGACTCTTGACTTCAGTTCTGAGATACTTGTGAGGAGAACAACACGGAAAGAAAGCTTTCTGTGATAACACTGTTTCCACCCAAGGTCCTTGCAAATGAACTGAGGGAGGAAATATCCCTGAACCAAAGACTGTTCCCCCATCCTATCCCAGCCACTATTCCCATACCATCCACAGCATTCTCAGTCCCTCCTCCATGCCTAGCTGGGCTAAGTGGAGGGTTTTGCTATAGGTTTGCTGTGAGGATCTGAAGAGAGAGTGAGAGGAGGGAAACTCAGGATTTGAGCAGTATATAGTTTATTACCTCCAGAAACCAACGTGTATCAAAGGTCAGAACTTCTCTTTCTTTAAACATTTTCTTCACAGCCCCAGATGGCACCTGAGACCCCTTTCCTCCACCCTTCCTTTTCAAGTGGCTGATTCAGTCCTGTTGGCTTGACATAGTATGTTGAGAGCTGGAGAATGCCTAAGTGGGGTAAGGCAGCAACATCCCTCAGGTGCAGGACAAGCACAGAAAAAAAAAGAGATTTTTGAAGTCTTTTCTTAGCATTTCACAGGAAACACCAGGCTCCAATCATTCTGAGGACACTGATAAATTGGCATCCAGTCAGGCAGTGAGTCTGACTCATGGCAGTGAGACAAGTGTGTGTTCCCCTTCTAACCAAAGATGGATATGGCAGAGTTATCTGTCCATGTGCATCATAATTTTTTTGAATTGGGTAGGGTCTCAAGACCCCCAAGTGTATGGGCATGGCTGGGGACCTGCATTCTATGAAAGGTCCTGTCCTTTCTTGGAAGGAGAGTGCCTACAGCTACAAATACGCAGAGGCTGGAGATCTGTCAAACACAAGTGTTATGAGATTGGCCAGTGGAACTAGCTGAAAAAAATGTGAGCCTCCCTTAATGCTTTACAGATCCATGTCAACAGAGAGTTCACCCCTGCAGTTGATTTTGTTAAGGATACCCTGGGGAAGACACTGGGTAAGAACACAGATCTCATCAGCGTTTGAGCAGAAGAGCAAAGGCCTGTAAGCTCTCATCAGTGTTGTCCAAGTGTTCAAAAATGAAGAGGATTTGGAGGATGATGTCAGAGACCTTGAGTACCACTTAAAGAACTCAAGGTCCAGTACCTTGAGTGGTACTGGTAGGATACCACTGAAACTTCCTTTTCACTGATGTAAAATCCGTGAAACCTTCACCCTGCTCCCAACTTGCATATTTTTACTGGTAATCCAGACAAAAAAATTCCTAAAAATGTTTCCTACAAATAATCCACCTCCTAAAAGAATTACATATGCTTTGGAAAAAAAAAGAAAATTTTCTAGGAGCCTAAATACAAAAAGCTCATTAACAGGATGTGTTTCTGTTATGGGTTAGAGAAGTTGAAATTCTACAGAAAATTCAATCTGTCAAGAACACTGAGAAGATTTTAATGTAACTACCTGCCCCAGACTAAAGCATATTGTCAGGCTATCTGTCTTGGTTACATGCAAAGGGAGTCCACCAGCCTCCCTTGTTTTGCATTCTTCAAAAACTTAGAAAACCTGCAGATAATCCTATAGTTATCCAAATAGCTTCTTTTGTCCCTTGGTTTGAAGCAGGAGGAAAGCATCAAGGTGAAAATAATCTAGCTATTTACAACAATGGAGTTGCAGCCAGTGAAAATGAATATGTGGATAGCATTAAATCTAGACAAAGGGCATTGCTACCATGAGGGGTGAAAGTTGCCAGAAATTATGATTTGCTATTTATCACAGAATCACAGAATGGGTAAGGTTGGAAGGGACTTCTGGAGATCATCTAGTCGAACCTCCCCGCTCAGCAGGGTCACCTAGAACATGTTAGACAGGCTTGCATCCAGGTGGGTTTTGAATATCTCCAGAGAAGCAGACTCCACAACCTCTCTGGGCAACCTGGTCCAGTGCTCTGTCACTCTCACAGTCAAGTTCTTCCTCATATTCATGTGGAGCTTCCTGCATTTCAGTTTGTGCCCGTTGCCTCTTGTCCTGTTGCTCAGCACCACTGCAAAAGAGCCTGGCCCCATCCTCTTGACATCCTCTCTTAAGGTATTTGTAGACATTAATAAGATCCCCTCTCAGTCTTCCCTTCTCTGGGATAAACAGGCCCAGCTCTCGCAACCGTTCCTCATAGGGCAGATGCTCCGGTCCTCTGATCATCTTCGTAGCCCTATGCTGAACTCTCCCCAGTACCTCCGTGTCTCTCTTGTACTGGGAGCCCAGAATTGGACACAGTACTTGAGATGAGGCCTCACCAGGGCTGAGTAGAGGGGCAGGATCACCTCCCTCGACCTGCTGGCAACAGTCTTCCTAATGTACCCCAGGATACTACTGGCCTTCTTGGCCACAAGGGCACATTGCTGGCTCATGGTCAACTTGTCATCCACCAGCACTCCCAGGTCCTTCTCTGCAGAGCCGCTTCCCAGAAGGTCAGCCCCCAGCTTGTACTGGTGCATGGGGTTATTCCTTCCTAGGTGCAGGACTCTGCACTTGCCCTTGTTGAACCTCATGAGGTTCTTCTCCACCCAGCTCTCCAGCCTGTCCAGGTCTCTCTGAATGGCAGCACAGCCCTCTGGTGTATCAGCCACTCCTCCCAGTTTGTTATCATCAGCAAAATTGCTGAGGAGGCACTCTGTCCCCTCATCCAGGTCATTGATGACTAAGTTGAACAGGACTGGCCCCAGTACTGAGGCCTGGGGGACACCACTAGCTACAGGCCTGCAACTAGACTCTGCACCCCCGAGCGTAACCCTCTGAGCTCAGCCTTTCAGCAAGTTCACAGAATCACAGAATGGCTGATATTGGAAGGGACTTCTGGAGATCATCCAGTCCAAACCCTCTGCTCAAGCAGGGTCACCTGTTCTCAATACACCTCACTGTCCACTCCTCTAGCCTGCACTTCCAGAGCTTGCCAAGAAGGATGTGATGGGAGACAGTGTCGAAAGCCTTGCTGAAGTCATTTACACAATGTCCACTGCTCTGCCATCATCTACCCAACCAGTCATTCCATCATAGAGGGCTATCAGATTGGTGAAGCATGATTTCCCCTTGGTGAATCCATGCTGACTACTCCTGACCGCCTTCTTTTCCTCCATATGCTTGGAGATGACATCCTGAAGGAGCTGTCCCATCACCTTTCCAGGGATGGAGGTGAGGCTGACAAGTCTGTAGTTGCCTGGGTCCTTCTTCTTGCCCTTTTGGAAGACTGGAGTGACATTGGCTTTCTTCTAGTCCTCAGGCACCTCTCCCGTTCTCCATGACCTTTCAGAGATGATGGAGAGCGGCCTAGCAATAACATCTGCCAGCTCCATTAGTACCCGTGGGTGCATCCCATCAGGTCCCATGGATTTGTGAATGTCAAGTTTGCCTGAAAGATCTCTAACCTGATTCTCTTCGACCAAGGGAAAGTCTTTGTTTCTCCAGACTTTCTCTCTTGTCTCCAGGCTCTGGATTCCTGAGGGCTAGTCTTAGCTTTAAAACTGAAACAAAGAAGGCATTCAGTAACTCTGCCTTCTCTGGGTCCTGCATCCCTATCCCATTCATCAGCAAGCCCATATTTTCTCTTGTCTTCCTCTTGCTTCTGAGGTATTGGAAGAAGCCCTTCTTGTTGTCCTTGACATCCCTTGCCACATTTAATTCCATACGGGCCTTAGCCTTCCTCGTCACACCCCTGCATACTCTGACAGTGCTCTTGTAATCCTCCCAGGTGGTCTGTCCCCTCTTCCACATTCTGTGTGCTTGCTTCTTCTGTCTGAGTTTTGCCAGGAGCTCCTTGCTCATCCATGCAGGTCTCCTGCCCCTTTGGCTGGACTTCTTTCTCCTGGGGATGCATTGCTCCTGAGCTTGGAGGAAATGATGCTTGAATATTATCCAGCTCTCCTGGACCCCCTTCCTTGTAGGGCCTTAACCCATGGGATTCCTCCAGGTACTTCTCTGAAGAGGCCAAAGTCTGCTCTCCTGAAGTCAAGGGTTGCGATCCTGCTTATTGCCCTGCTTCCTCCACACAAGGATCCTGAATTCCACCATCTCATGGTCACTGCAGCCAAGGCTGCCCCCAACCTTCACACCTCCAACCAGTCCTTTTTATGTTAGTACAAGATCCTGTAGCACACATTTAGAGAAAGGATCATTGTTTTCTGTACATTTATCATCTAATGTGCCAAGAGCAGTAAGTATATTGGCTTTAACATGATAAAAATGAGAATGCTATAGGAGTTCCCATGAAATCTTGCATATATATAAGAGGATAGACAAGTATGTCCTGATATTTTTTGTGCCATTATGTGAAATTTTCCAGCACACAAAATCTGATATGAGCCTTCATAATCTCAAAAAACAAAGTCTACACCCCTGTAAGCAGGCTAAGAAGGAACAAATACTCTTAAAGATTCTGGCTTTCCCCTCAGAATCAAAAATATCTAGACTCTAAATGCTTTTTATTTTCCAGCTGGGAGGCTGTGTCGGCCTCCAGTCTCTTAAATGAACTGCCCCAGGGAGCAACTGAGATGGGACTAGAAATAGTCAGGAGATCAAAGTGCAGTGAAGGAAGGAGGTGAATTAAGCTCTGTGCCAGCTGGTTTGTTTCAGATTCAGTTTCACCCATTTCTGCAAGGGCCTCCAGATCAAAAAGCAAACTGAACTGGTTAGTGGCAACTCCTGCATTGTATCCCTAACCTAAAGCTCTTGTCTTGAAGTTAATATGCTACCATGTTCAGCTACCTCTTAGTCAACTTAAATGTGGAGATGGAAAGGTCAATATCCACCTGGTGCATACCCTGGACTTGACTTGTATAGGCTCAAAAATATGACTATCTACAGATTGGTACATAAAGCTGAAGGAAGACCAGATGGCTCAGCAGTATTTGGCCTCCAACCTAGTCACTGCTAAAAACCTGGACTCCCAAAGCCTGTGTTGTGTTTTACTGTGTTTTCAGGCTGCAGGTGCTTTCAGCATTCATTTCTATTTTCATGATTTAATTAAGAGTTCAAGCCTTCAAATTGCTGAGGATGAACTGGAAAGAGAGCTGACAAAGAGTTGGGAAGATGTTACTATCACAGTCAACGCCCTCATCCCCCTGCAAGAGAACTAGGTCTCTAACTCATATATTTTCCCTTCCTGTCAACACTGAAACCATTCAGGATGAACAAAGGTTGTCAGCCCAGTGACAAGCTGTAACTATTTAAGCACAGGATAGCAAGGGTTGGCAATGCCGCAACATCAAGAAATAAGGACAAGCGTATTGTGTTTAGATTGTTGAGGCATCTGTAATTTATCAACACAAGGACCATAAAGAAAACTGCAGATTTGAAACAGAGATAAACATAAAAAAATCTAATTAAGAAATAGAAATAAAAAGCTTCATTAGCTTGCACATTCAGCTGTCAGTGCTGAAATAAATAATTAAAAATCACACTACCAAACTGATACGGCTGCTTGCTGTATGCTGTGAACACTAATATCTTTTTCCAGTATTGGAGAGGTATTTTCACACTTACCTCTAAGTATAATTAATCTGAGAGTGGAAAAGAATAGACATAAAATATGAACAAATGACAAATTAAAGAGAAATATGTACTTACTGTGCAGAGACTACTTTTGATATAATAATCTGTAAATCAATTCACTCCACTCCTAAAAATATTATAATCCAATTTGTCTGCAATCTACTTGAAGAGTTCATGAGCATCTCTAGTAGAAATCAAAGTTCTCTGGGTCAAATCTTATGTTTATGGTTCACATGCTGTTCTGTTAGTAATGCTCAAAGAAAAATTGAATTCTGTTTTTTTCTCTTTTTTTTCCCTACAGGCAGTAATAGAAATAATAAAATAAGAAAATGTATGCCACCAAGATAAATACATATTTTCAAATATGCCCAGAAAGCAGATGTGCTGAAAAAGAAGCGGTAAGTGCAGAACTGTACTTTATTGACTTATTTATGTGTGTCTATATATATATATATATAGACACACATATATATGTGTTCTTATAATGTGCTGTAATATCTGTTAGAAAGTAACTAACCCTTGTGACCCAGATTTGTATCACTTAGGACAGTTTTATGAAAGGGAATGTGAATGTTTGTTTATCAGATTATGTTATGGTTAGATTTGGTTTGCTCTCCAATGTATATCCAAAATGTAACTACTTAACACAACTAATGCTCTGTTTTGCTTAGACTTTTATAATGGATTCCTCAGTCTCTCATAGCCTGACTGTGGCCCCAAAATGCTAACTGAACATACAAAACAAAAATCCTAAACATCACCAGAAAAAGCTGATTACATCACTTGTAAACTATGTGGATTAATGATTAGGTTTCGCTCTGCTCCTGACACAGCACAGGCATCAGGAATCTCAACGGCTCTAGATCCATTTCACCACCAGGGGGAGTAGAACTGGGATATGAAGGAAAGGTGTTTTTCTCAGGCAATTTCTGGTGAGAAGAAAGGTCCTCCTCATTATCACGATGGTACAAAAATTGAGTTTAGTCCTGTTTTGCAAGCTCAGTAAAAGCCTAGCAGACTGGATGCAGCATAGGTTATCAAGAGACACCAACCAGGGGATATGCATTTAGCTGTACTACAGCTTTTTTTAAAAGAAGTCTGAGTTTCTGTATGAAAAAAGTCCTTGTACAAAACTTAACAGTTTAAACCACTAGATGGTAGGAGTCTATCTTCTGCAAAAAGACTATCTGAAGTCAGCTAGTTGAACCATTCTAATTACCGGTAGCAGTAGAGCCATAACAGTTTCCAAGATAAAAAAAGAAAATATTAGAAAATTAAATTGTGTTCACGAAGGTGAGAATAAGAGAGAGAGGGCACAAATTCTCTACAGTGAATGAAACCATCACACAGAGTGTGCCTTATGTTCTGTGGAACCGAGTTTTTTTTTTATTTATTTTTATTTTTTAAGAGTTCTAGAATTAGTGGATAACAAGAATAAATCAGAGGCCAAAGAATAAGGGTCTTCTTCCTTCTCCCAGAGACACCTCTGGGGAAAATTCCTCTTTTAGACTGAAGTGGGGCTTGTTGCAGAACGTGGTTGAGACCTTGACACTCTGAGTTATTTGTTACTACAGTGTCTTACTGAAAGCCAGTTCAAGACACATGGATTCAAGCTAAAAATATGAAGAACTGACTGATCTAAGGATGCTTTGTTAATCTGGGAAGTAATATCAAGGGAGTGACTCCAGAGATTGTTCCTAGGTTCAGTTTCATTCATCATCTAGGAGGGCATTTAACAGCATGTTGTTGAAATTCACAGTTCTTTTTAAAACGTGAGGAAACAATATAAAAGAAACCTAAGAGTATTGGAGTTCAGAAGAAGCACATCCAAGTTCCTGGATCTTGGGAGTGCCTTTTGTCCCAACAGGATATAAAGGCAAGACCCTGGTGCATATTCTTCCTCCTTACTTTCCCTACCACAAGTCCACATTTCTGTACGAGGAAAGGCCAGGTGTGTTGTCTAGTGGTATATTCCAGCAAAATACCTTGCTTCAGCAATACATGAAATTGAATAGTGGGAAACAGAAGGAAGAAAATTTGCCCTGCAATACAGGAATACTCAGAGGGACTGGAAACAAAAGAGGAGATTGAACCCAAAGAAACACTGAGAGTGAGTTTACAACATGCAGCTATTCTCATATCATCAGATGGCATCTCAGAGAAGGCTAGGAAGCAGCAGAAAGTAGTGAAAGGATTGTGAGGTGTGATGAGGAAGATTTTTTGAAATTATTTGAAATTAAGTTATTTCAGATTTTTTGCGTTAGACACATAGAGAATTAGCTTTGCACAATAGTTTACAAGAAAATCCAGCCTTTTGATGCACATGCAGAAAGATCATGCCAATGAAATACTTAACAGAGCTGCACAACGATTTCACCTATAATATTCTAATTTATTGACTAAAGCCTCTGCCTCTGTGTAGAGTGTCTACTTTTCCCAATGGAGCTGCAATTCAGCGCGAGGGACAGAAGGCAAAGCAACACAGCAGAACTCTTCCAGGTATCAGTAAAGTTTCAAGCATCCAGGATTTCTATTTTGGATAATTCCCACTTGTTACAGACTTGCTGAAAATCTTGATCTGCTGTGACATTAGAACATATTTTATCAGCTACCCTTCTGCATCTTCTGAGAGGCAGCTACAGCAGGTAATAAACAAAAAGTGAATCCCAGCCCATAGAATAACAAAATGGTGCATATGATTTCTGATTCTGTCAACTGGAATACCCTATCAAACAATGCCAAAGGGGGAAGAAGAGGAAAGTAAACCTTCCTGAGGCCATCTTGTCCAATAAGCCTAATGAATCTGTCCCTGCATATTACAAAAAGCTTAGACCAAATATCCTGAATATCTTCCAACTAATGAAACAGAGATAGAAAACCCCCAGGTTCTTCACCCCAAGGTTTTTGCACTTTAGATATTCTATAGAGCTATATAATTAGAGATGGATACAAACTCTGCTAGCCCTGAGGAACTGCATGCAAGACCTGAAGTTTCAAGCCTTTTGCCTTAGAAAGGATGTAAGTTCTTAAGCTGTCCTAAAACCTTCCCTTCAGATTGCAGATGGTTCTTTCCCATTCCCATGTCTGTGTGGGCCTCATCTACATTGTCTGATCATGAAGAAAAAGCTAGCTATAGGTCCATCTGCTCCAGTGCTACATCACAGAATGAAGAGGGCCCAATATTTCACAGCTGATGACTGAAATGGATATAGCCCATTACTGCAAACTTAAGCTATGGGATGTAGACAGAGAAACTTTACATTGGTGCTATGATGGAAGTGGTTTAAATGGAGGGAGAAGGTGGGCGTAAAAATTTGAGACTAATATAGCAGTGCAGACTGAGAAAGAGCACTTTAGATAGGCTTAAACTGGAATAAATTTAAGGGATAATTACTCTGAAAGACTTCAGCATCTGAATTATTTGTATTGACTATTTTACTTCATGTGTTATGTTAAACTTAAAGCTTAGTATTTTGGCTGTTTCCCCTAAAAGGAGCCTGCATTCCTCTTGCTTGTGTTCAACCTCCTTGGGGTAGTTTTTGGTTTTCTAAGATGTGTGATTATAGAATCACAGATTCTCAGAAAGATTTAGGTATAAGGGACCTCTGGAGGTCTGTAGTACCAACTGCTGTTCCCAGCAGGGCTACTCCAGCACTAGATCAGGTTGCTCAGGGCCTTGCCCACATGACTTATGAACACCTCTAAGGATGGAGATTTCCTAGCCTTTCTTGGCAACCTGACAAATTCTCTTCTTCGGTCTTCCTAGAGGAGGAGGAAGAAAAGAGCAGGAGAAATGGAGCCCAACAGCAAGTGGAGGAATGCTACCACCTCTGTTTTATGGGATGAGTTATATGGGCAGAGTAGCATCCTTTACAATAGAACAATGTCAGAACGGCAGCAGAGATACCATAAAAAGATGTCCCTTAAGGAAGAAACCTAAGGTCTCGTGAAGTTTTCCTACAGAGAAAGAGAATCCTGGTATCTCAGTTGCTAGATTAACCACAGCAGAGCTGTCCGCACAGCCGGGAGCAGAGCACAGAGCCCTGGGCAGGACTCCAGAACCTCGGGGAGCTGTGGGGCCAGCCCCAGAGAGAGCGCTGCTCTGAGGTGTTGGATCTGAGCAGGAGTAGGGATAGTAGCAAGGGTAGTCCAGGAGATGGCAATCGGGAGCCTCCTACGGGACTGGAGCAAAGGTAGAGGGAGGCTCCCAGGAAAAAGGGTGGCTGCCTTTAAGGTGGGTTTATTTGCCTGCCAGATGGGAAGTCTGTGACCAGCCCCTTTAAAACAGGTAAAGGCAGTAAGACTTCTCCACCCACTTGCCTTGATCTTTCATCATAACTGTGGGCCAGGCAGGGAGGTTGAGCAATGCATGCGCTCCAGTCAGGAGGGTGCGGGAGAGGTTCATGCACTGGGAGCAGGAGCCAAGGCTCGAGGGCCTGAGCTAGGAGAGCAGGCAGGGGCCGGCAGCATGGAGCGGAGGATATCAAGCAGCAGCATGGAGCTCTCCCTCGGCCTCCTTCTCTTTTGGGCTCTTCTTCCTCCTGAGGTGCTGGGGAAAGAAGGTAAGTGGGGGACCTGGCGGTCCCATAGCTGGGCCTGGGTGGGGAGGGACCCCTACATGAGAGCCCCCCACCGAGAAGCACGGAGCAGGGCCTGGCCAACTCGTGTGGGATTCCAGGGGCATCATGACCCGCCTGAGCAGAGGTGGCAAAGTGCTGCAGAGGTTCTGGTGTTCAGGGAGCAGAGGTTCTGGTGTTCAGGGACAGCAGAAAGGTGTGGGGAGGAAAGGGCAGGAACAAGACCCATTTGACTCTTGGTGGCTGTGTGTATGGAACTCCCAGATGTTCCACCGCTCCTTCCACCTTCCCATAACTGAAGCACAAATGCCTTGGCATAGCTAGTGATCCAGGAGAGATCTGCCTCTGTTTGCGTTTAACACAACTGTTGCAGATAACAAGCTTAAACATAAACTCAGAAAGTCCTCCCCACCTTGGCAAAACACCCCCACAATTTCCTCCAAAAACTCTCATGAAATTAACCCTTATAGGTAAGGATAGTCAATTTTTTCAGAGGCTGGGAAGGTGAGACATCCTCTCTCAGCCATCTCAGTGTTAGAAGGTAGAGCTGGGCTGCATAATTTCCTCCTCCACCTCCTCTCTTAAACCTCCTCTGCCTCCCTTCTCTGTCCCACTTAGTCCCTTTTGTTAGACGCAGTAATCTTTTTTCTTCCGTCTTGGCAATTCTGCAGTGATTGTGAAACATCTGGTGAATGAGTATTTCATTAAAGAGGTGAGGAAGAATAAATCTCTGCTGTGTTCCCCACCTTCTCATGCAGTTAATTCCTGCCAGAGACTTATTTTCAAATGTCTGTTTTGCACAGTGAGAGGTGTCAGGGACTTTTCCATCCCAAAGATGGTTCTCTACTTTGGCTGTTCCAGGCCCTCAGTCTGGAGGACTTAGTAAGAAGTCCTAAGTAGGAACTTAGGACCGGCAGTTCAGTCATGGGCTCATCTCAGACTGTGTGTGATAAATGCTCTTTTAAAGTGTTCTTGACTAGCACGTTTGTATTAAGGATTTGGCTAAATGGATGCAGCTAGTAGACATTGTGGAGAAGGCCAACCAAGGTGAGAAGTAATACAAGGTGGTTCCACACAGACTCTGGTTTCCGAAACTGTGTGACCAGTAGTTGGCAGTAACACTCAGGGACTTCCTGCCAGTTTCTCACCTGTTCCTTCAGTTACCAAGTAACTGGAAGAGTAACCATCTCATTTTGGCTGTGCCTGTGATCCGCTCTTCCTGAATGTATCTAGCAGGGAGCAGCCCATTTCTCTTGCACCCTCTTTTATCTGAAGTTTTTCGTCTTCTTGGGAGACCTCCTCCCTTTTGTGGTTCAGCAGGCACAGAGAAATTCCTAGGAGTGAAACTGTGAGCCAAAGAGCCAGTGCCCTAGAGTATTCATATTCTCTGTACTCTTATACTTGCATACTGACTTAATCTCCTTTTTTTTTTTTTTTTTTTTTTTTTTCCCCAGCATCCCTGCTGGGTGTTTCATTTTGAGAAAGCTCTTTCTTTTGAATGGGCTTTGCCCACTCCAGTTACTTGGTAGCTGAAGGAATAGCTGCTGGAGGTCCAGCTGCATGGCACATAGGCTGTGGGAGGTCTCCTCCCTGCCTTTCCTGAGTCTCTTTCCTTCTGCTGTATACTAGAACTTGCCATGCAGCCCCTCTCACTTCCACATCACTGCTTTAGGCCTGAAGTATGTGGAATAGATATTATCTGGGTGATTGTTCTGGAAGGACAAGCTACCTCACCCTGAGAGTTTTTTGGAGCCAACAAAACAAGAATAGTATCTCAAATATCTCAGGGAGACTGAGAGAGAAGTGAGTGAAGAGCCTTGCCTGGACGGGGTGTCTGTGGCTAGGAAGGTTTTGCCATATGACCATGCCAGGTGAGCAGCGAACCTGCAAAACCTGGATTCCTGCTTTTCCCTTCTCCCAATCCTGAGCGAGTGTTTCAGAGGTGAGAACAGCAGTGCAATCCCTCTTATCTCTGATTCTGGGCCCACAGCCTGCTTCCTCATTCCACAGGATTCTTGCTGATCTGCACTTTACACTCTACTAGTTGTAGTTGGCTGGCAGTATTTGTAAAGCAGTCAGATGAGGAGGAGGAAATCTGGTTATTTAAATGCCGTTTAAATGTTACCCCTCCTACTTTTCACCCCCAAATTCTTTTCTAAGAATTTAGAAATGACCTCTCTGAATATACTCACAGGAATCCAAAAGGGAATCCAAGCATTTTTTCCTGTTTCCTACATTCCAAAGCTAGGGCTTGCAAAAGTGCACTGAAATCAGTAGTCTGTGCTGGCAGCACCGTGCTTGGAGGGGACCCAAAGCTGCACATCCAGCAGTGCAACTTATCTCAACTCTTCTCTCTCTTCTCTGTTGGCCTAAAAAACAATACATTTTTAATTTATTTTTGCATCAAGACTTCAGGGCAAACTCTGATCATATTCTGAAATTTCTCTGAGGGCAGACAACAAATAGAAAGCTGAGTTTCTCCTTTATCACACAACTCCAGGAGCCAAATCATAACACACAGGCAAGAGGTGGTAATGCTGTGTCCTGGAGGAGTTAATCCCTTGCTGTCATAGGTTGCAGCTACCCATGGGGATGGAGAGGGGGTAGGGAGTGAAAGGATTTCAAGGCTGGGATCAAATGGTGCACAGCCTTAATCAGAGCTAGAGTGGTAGGCAGTCTAAGAAACTGAGAAGCACTTTATGGCTTTTGGATACTGTGACACAGTGGAAAATCCCTTTTACAACTTCACACAGCCTCTGTACTTTCCCATGCTTCCAGCTCCCCAGCATTGAATAATACCTCTAGGCGACACTGATTGATCTTTTGTGTTGGTAATTTATTTGATCACCCTCCTCTTTATCCATTTTTTCTGCCCCTTTCCTATTGGAAGGAAAGAAGAGTTTACGTCCTAATATTGGGTTCCCATCTGAGTAGTTTTAATCTTCTGCCCCCATTTGGGGGCAGCTTTAGAAAGTAGAGTAGATTTCTCATGTTTTAGCATGGAGCTGTGCTTTTGATTGTGCGTAGGGACGTTACTTGCTTGAGCAGAAGATAGAAGGCAGAGCGTCTCATACACTGGCAAGAACTTTTAACTAGTTGCATTGTCATATCTCTTCCTATCTTTCCTCTGACCATGCTTTTTGATGGTAAAAGAACACAGTGAATGTGGGGTTGTGAGATCAGAAAGCAAGTGTAGGCTTTGCTTTCTGTGACAAAACTAGGATGTGGCCACTACATGGGCCATATGAATCGGGTCCCTGATTTTGTTTTCCCCTTCTGGTTTTCAGTGAATCTCCTAGACACAAGCACTGCACAGGGTGAATTGGGCTGGCTTCCAGATCCTCCAGAAGTGGGGGTGAGTATACACATTCCCAGGAAGAGGAGCCATTGGGAATACTATGTGATGGAAAAACATAATCCATGTTGAAATTTCACCCTGCCTCCCAGAATCAGCCTTCTTCTGCAGCTCTTCTGGGGGTTGCTTGCTTTGTAAGTCCTGCCTCCCTTGCAGCCCCTTCACCTTTGCAGTCTCACCCCTGGCTCTTCAAGGTCTGTAAATCTTCTGATGCGTATTTCCATTCAACAGCTTTTAGTGATTCAACATGTCCTTGAAATATATTGTTTTCATGAAATAATAAACTTGAGTGGAGAAAGAGGAAAAATCCAATCATCATCCAGTTATTCATCCTCTAGTATGTTACAAATATAGCTTATGCCTCTTCCTCCTGGCAAATAACCATGGCAGAAACATTTCTGTGCATAAGCCTCTGAGGATTTAGAATCTTTGTCTGTTTAAGATTATTCTATCTTTTTCCTCTTGAGTATTAAATTGAATGATTCAATTACAAATTTTTTCTTAATTCTTATGATCAGCAGCTGACTGAATAAATAATTGTAAACTGATGGGGCAGCAATCTGGCCTATCAGGTAGGTGTCAGCATTCCAGGACTTCATGTCCAGCCCTGATGCTGTGTCTGACCCACACAACTGATGAGTTAAGCATTTCCCTTTGTTTCCTGGCTGTAAAACTGAGTTGATGGAAGTACTTCAAAATCTATTCCTGAAAGCCCAGCAAATTTGGATCCAAAAAGGAAGCTGAGCTTTCAGCTATTTTTTGTCAAGCAGAGATGAATGGTCCATCTAGCGCTGTAATTTATGTTAGTGAAAAGTTTGAAGATAGCCTTGCTGTGAGCAGAGATTTAGAATAGAGGTCCAGATGTTCCTTCCCACATAAATCTTTCTTTGTTTTTGTGATAGTTTTGCATTTGTTTGTTCATTAGAATTGTGAGTTTTCATTTTTAGCCCAGACACAAAAGAACCTCCCAGTTCTATCTGAGCATATATTTTAAACTGTATGTAGTATCTATCCCTATGGATTTGCTAAATCAATTTATATAGGTCTATGATAAAAAACATTGGGCAATACAATATTTGTGTTTAGTTGCTGCAATTATGCCACCCTTGTCTTGTGTGCCTATCTTGAAGTTTTCCTTTCATCTGCTTATTTCCAATTTCTTTCTTTTGGGGGAGGGGGAGGGAAATAGTATTTGCATAATCCAGTCGTATGTTCATGAGTATGTGTGACCAATTAAGTTCCCCATTTGTACTACAGGATGCTGTGTTGTGCCTTTCAAGATGGCATTCTGTCTCTAATTAGTTGTATGGACTGTAAATTAAACAAATTTATATTCCTTGGTGGCTAATAAGTTTTCTTGGGAGGCATGCTGTCACCTGCAACAGCCTTTGCTTGCAGAAGAGTCCTTTTTCCCAGTAACTTTGTTTTTAACATTGGATACCCATTTTTCAGAAACCACATGATCTCTGCTGCTCCTACTAATTGCCAAATCATGCCATCTTTATTTTATCAATGTGTACAAGTATCTGAAGGGAGGGTGCCAAGGGGATGGGGTGAACTCTTTTCAGTAGTGCTATGTGACAGGACAAGAGGCCACGGGCAAAAACTGAAACACAGGAAGTTCTGCCTGAATCTGAGGAGGAATTTCTTTACTGTGAGAGTGACAGAGCACTGGAAGAGGTTGTCCCAAGTGGTTGTGGAGTCTCCTTCTCTGGAGATATTCAAGGCCCGCCTGGATGCAATCCTGTCTAACATGCTCTAGGTGACCCTGCTTGAGGAGGGAGGGTGGACTAGATGATCTGCAGAGGTTCCTTCCAACCTTACCTATTCTCTGATTCTGTGATTTTTATTATATATTTAAGATTCAGCAATGCTTAGTTCTCAGCTTGTAGCTAGTTTATGGAGTTTATTTTTCTCAAATGATATATTGCATAGATCATAGCATTATTAAAGTTTCCAGATGATTTCCTAATCTCCTTTCTAGACTGCCATTTTTCTCTGCTTACCATGCATAGCGAGGTGAAGGACATACTTTTTTCTGCTTATTCCATACTCTTGCCTGCTTCCATACATACTTGAAAGCGTGGCTACCACTTAAAAACTGTCTAATAAATTTCCGAGTGTGAATGGCATCTGACCTGCTCGACTTCTCCAAAGCCTAGCTTCACACAGGACTAAGGATGTGCATGTAATCCTAGGGACCTAAAGTATCCCAGAGGCTATACATAAATTTGCTGTTGACTGGGGAAGAGAAGACTGAGGGGGGATCTTATCAATGTGTACAAGTACCTGAAGGGAGGGTGTCAAGGGGACGGGGACAAACTCTTTTCAGTTGTGCCATGTGACAAGACAAGAGGCAATGGGCAGAAACTGAACTACAGGAAGTTCCGCCTGAACGTGAGGGGGAATTTCTTCACAGTGAGAGTGACAGAGCACTGGACCAGGTTGCCCAGATAGGTTGTGGACTCTCCTTCTCTGGAGATACTCAAGGCCCACCTGGATGCAACCCTGTCTACTATGGTGACCCTGCTGAGCAGGGAGGTTGGACTAGTTGATCTCCAGAGGTCCCTTCCAACCTTACTGATTCTATGATTCTATGATTCTACAGTTATCATGGCTCCAAAAACACTTGAAAAACTTTAGTCTTGATGGAAAATCCCCTTGCGTAGTTCTGTGGCCCATAGTTTCACAGGAGGTTTGATTTTGATTGCAGCAGCTGCTAAAACTATGTGGATGCAACTCCAGTGAGCCAGTGCTCATATATACGTGTGTGTGTGTGTGTGTGTGCATATATCTCTATACACACACACACACACACGTATGTATGCATGTATATATATGCTTATATATACATACATATGTATATATTTGTATTTTTTGCATCTCTTATTTTTGTATTATATCCTAGGTATAGTAAAAATTATATTGGTCAATTATTTTTCTTTAGGTAACAGAATAGATAAATACCCATGACCTGTCAGCAACTTTTATATCATTGGCCACAAGA
This sequence comes from Rhea pennata, assembly GCF_028389875.1. Classification (NCBI taxonomy): domain Eukaryota; kingdom Metazoa; phylum Chordata; class Aves; order Rheiformes; family Rheidae; genus Rhea; species Rhea pennata. The sequence goes on along the minus strand of NC_084663.1, from coordinate 86,011,610 downwards.
TATTGTTTAAATACCTTCAGGTTTTAGCAAGGTTAGGTAGTCCTCAGCTGAATTAAGATTTCCCAGAAGATGACTAGGTTCTGTTTTCACTATTCCTATTCAGACGCATATGCCTAGCCATGAAGGAAATAGGTGTTATGGCCCACAAAGCCCTCAGTTTGCAAGTGATAACAGCTTGGCACTTCTGTTTCATTAAACCTAGGCAGCTTGCTTAATTAGACTTCTTCACATCTTACCCAGATAGCCCTACCTGGAACAAGCCTCAGACCTTTTTGTAGCATCTAAAGACAGTGCAAAAAATAATCATCATAAACACTGCTGTGTGCATCTGTCCCACAGCTGCTGAGAATGAATATTCTTTAGGATCTAACTCAAAGGGATATTAGCACCTCTGAGATTCTGGAATAGAGTAGCATTATATACCTCAGCCTGCTCTCAACTTAAGTATCAGTAACAGCTTTGCTGTTGTTGATACACAGATTGGTGGGGAGACATGCTGATGATAATTCTGTTAAGTGGAAAAAAAAGTTATCTTTCGTGGATTTAGGAGAGAAAGAAAAAAATGTTACTCATGTCCAGGTATACTTTAGTTTACTCAAATATTGATCAGAGAGGTGAGAGAGGGAGTATGAAAAGTGAGATGAGAAGAAGTAAACTATAAATTAATAACTGCATAGTAGGCCATATTGCAGAAGCCATAACAGATAGCTCAGGATGAATTTACTGCTCCAGAACCAAGTAGCAGTCTCAGCTACTCAACTCAATTCTGTGACTTGAAGGGGCAGAAAAGACCATGCTCTGAGCCAAAGTGAGGATCCTGTACAACCATTACATCATCACCATAAAATCTCAGGCACTGAAATGATGACAGCCATGTTGCCTAGCAACTTCAGCAAGCTGATTCACCCTTTTATAGCTGTTGAATAAGAGTGGACAGAGTTCACTGAACTTCCCTAGATCAACAGGAAAACACCACAAGGCAGCTGGAGCTTAAGACCAAAGACTATTTAAAGTTAACCCCCCAAAAAACTTTTTATTTCAATACTGAGTGGAACACTTGATATAAAATAGTCATGGCTGAGTTTGCAGGCAGGCAGATTACAAAGGAAAATGCCTTATATCTCTTGTTGCCTGCTGTGTCCTTGCTGGGTGAGCCCTTGCATTGAAGTGTGATTTTTACCAGCTTAGGAACTGAGTTGTAGAAAATGTTGCACTTTCACTCTGATTTCTTGAAGGGTTATTTCCACTTCTAAGGCCTGGTTCCTGGCTTCTCCGTGCTTGAGGTGCAGGCTGCCAGCTCCTCACTGTGACTTTCATGCTACCACCTGCAGCTTCTCTTCCCTAAGCATATCCGATCATCCCACAGAAAATGCAGAATTATGCTATGCCTGTGGGGAATTCCACCCAATCTGTTGCTCATCTTTAACAGGCACTAATATAAACAGAGAATGTACTGTCCATAACAAGCAGACTTGTGTCCTATCTTCTCTAGAAATATTAGAAACGTACTTGACAGTAAAAGTGACAAGTTATATTGATATTTTGACACCATACAAGGCCTTTTCCTTGAAAAAAAAAGTCACTTCCATTTATGGTAGATACTATGCAACATACACCACAATGCATGAGTAACTTGAAAGGTATCAATTGCTTTATTGGAAATATGACTTTAGCTATCAATTCTGAAATCTTAAGATGTACCATGTGGTTTTTGCCTCCTCTCATTTTTGCAGTTATTGAAATCGTCAGTGGTATTACCAGAATAGGTACATGAGACTTCTAAACTACCTAGATGAAATCTGCCTCACCGAGTAGCGTCTGTTGCAAGCAGAATTGTTTTCCTTAATGCAGCCAGACAGTTCAGAGAATCAGCAGACAACAGAACCTGAATTTGATAAACATGTTATATAATCAATGCACTGGAGTCTGTATGCTTCCCACAGGGGCATAAATACAAGTTAAATTTGAAGCAGATGAGTGGGATGGAGACCTATGTACTAGTGCCCTGAAGGACAATTAATTACCTAACAAAGTTGCTCCTCCCCAAAAATAATCAATTGTCAGAAAAAATAACATCTCACCCAGAAAGATATTGCAAACATTGTAAACATCACTTCTATGTTCAGTTATATCAAAGGCTCCAGGATGATGTGATGAAATCAAACTTTCTTGACCATTGTCAAAAGACCAAAGAAATAAAAGCAGACTCTCTGCTGTTCTCAGATCTAAAGTTATACGACTCATAAAGTAGATAAGCTCAGGAAGTGTGGGTTACGTGAGAGGACAGTGAGATGGATTGAGAACTGGCTGAAAGGCAGAACTCTGAGGGTTGTCCTCAGTGGCGTGGAGTCTAGTTGGAGGCCTGTGGCTAGTGGTGTCCCCCAAGGCTCAGTACTGGGGCCAGTCCTGTTCAACTTATTCATCAATGACCTGGATGAGGGGACAGAGTGCCTCCTCAGCAATTTTGCTGATGATAACAAACTGGGAGGAGTGGCTGATACACCAGAGGGCTGTGCTGCCATTCAGAGAGATCTGGACAGGCTGGAGAGCTGGGTGGAGAGGAACCTCATGAAGTTCAACAAGGGCAAGTGCAGAGTCCTGCACGTAGGGAAAAATAACCCTATGCACCAGTACAAGCTGGGGGCTGACCTTCTGGGAAGCAGCTCTGCAGAGAAGGACCTGGGAGTGCTGGTGGATGACAAGTTGATCATGAGCCAGCAATGTGCCCTTGTGGCCAAGAAGGCCAGTAGTATCCTGGGGTACATTAGGAAGACTGTTGCCAGCAGGTCGAGGGAGGTGATCCTGCCCCTCTACTCAGCCCTGGTGAGGCCTCATCTCAAGTACTGTGTCCAATTCTGGGCTCCCCAGTACAAGAGAGACATGGAGCTACTGGAGAGAGTCCAGCGTAGGGCTACTAAGGTGATCAGAGGGCTGGAGCATCTGCCCTATGAGAAACAGCTGCGAGAGCTGGGCCTGTTTAGCCTGGGGCAGAGAAGACTGAGGGGGGATCTTATCAATGTGTGTAAGTACCTGAAGGGAGGGTGTCAAGGGGACAGGGACAAACTCTTTTCAGTTGTGCCATGTGACAGGACAAGAGGCAATGGGCAGAAATTGAACCCCAGGAAGTTCCGCCTGAACGTGAGGGGGAATTTCTTCACAGTGAGAGTGACAGAGCCCTGGAACAGGTTGCCCAGAGAGGTTGTGAGTCTCCTTCTCTGGAGATATTCAAGGCCTGCCTGGATGCAACCCTGTCTACCATGCTCTACGTGACCCTGCTGAGCAGGGGGGTTGGACTAGTTGATCTCCAGAGGTCCCTTCCAACCTTACTGATTTTATGATTCTATGATTCTAAGTGTCACCACACTTCTTTTATCATCAATATCTAAATTGTCTTCTATACCAGCTAGGAATGTGCAAGAGCATTGAGAAACTTAGGATGAAGGGTCACAGCAACTTAATTCTGAAATATTTTTGAGACACCTGTGTTGTGATGGTATTTTTGACTTGCTGGTCTAGCATTATCGACTGACAGATTTTTGTGAGATCTATTCAGCTAAAGAGGAGCTGTTCACTGTATCAGAGTAGGTATCAGCAATATGCCTCTATTGTCACAGTCTTTTTCTCTGAGACACTGAGATAGTATAGCAGGGTCTGTAATGTATGGTTGGCCTTCAACCCTGAATCTCTCCCAAGAAGTAGAGTTAATGCAACTGTTTTTTTTTCATGATGTTATGCAAATGCCATACAAAATTCAAAGACACTCTATAGGCAAAATGCAGCCATTTCTCTCCTGTTTCTGTGCAAGCAGGCGAAGGAGATTGGAGCTCTTACGTAATGTGTGTTCTTTTAGGGGGTTGCAGGCTTGAGACAGAGCGATGTATCATTGCTGAGAAAGATTGTTCTGAGAGTTTTCTTAGGGAAGAAAGTTCATGGATTAAAATAGTCCTTTGAATTCTGTGGCAAATTAAATGGGAAAGATGTAGTTTGATAAGCCTAGGTAAATTGTAGCAGGCTGCCCTACCTCAGACTGTCTTTTGATCTTAGTACTACTCTCTAACCCAAAGTCAGACAAGTCAGTGTTTTTCAGTATATGAACTCCTAATTTTTCCAGACAAGCATCTTAGTTTAGTAACTTTAGCTCACTCTCAAGATATTTGCTTTGTTCTTACCTTTTGTAAGTCCCTTAAAAATATCTCTATGCCTCTCCCCAGGGGTCTGCAGGCAACAGCTGGGTCATATGAGGCAGGACCTTATCTGAAAGGAGACAGGGCAAGTTCCTGGGAAGCCAGAGATGCAGACAGCATTACTGTGGCAATGCACAAGCTCTTGTGACTCCCATCTGAGTCTGTAAAGATTAACAATACTGTCACAATCATCTGCTGCCTTTGTCACTGGTAGCCTAACACTTTATATCAATGATGAAATTTTTATTCGCCTTCATAAAAGTCTTTTTTTCCGTAAAAAAGACTACAACCAAAAGAGATCACCTTACTGATGCCTGCAGAGACTCAGACAGTTGCCCCAACACATATGAACTGTCTCAGTTCATTTCCATCTTACTGCATACCCTAAAAACAATAGCTCTCAGATGGACGGAGGAATGATAGGTTGTCTTATACAGGCTCGTTGACCCAGTCCTAATCTACAGAAAGCTCATAGTTAGAAGAAATAGAGTAGCCCTTCCTTTGGTTTCAGAACTTCAAACTGTATTGTCAATTCAGAGTCAATCAAGACAGATATTAAAAGGTATGCACAGGGCCCTCTCTTATTTTTGGACCTTTACTCACAAGGCAGACCAAACAGATACTGTTTACACCACATGTCCATTGATGCCCTTCCAGTTTATTATTCAACTCATTCTGAACTGGCCTCATAAAGACAGCTCCTCTTCTCTTTTTCTTTCTTCATATTGAATCTGACCTAGCCACGGAAGAAAGTGGCCTTCCTTTTCCCTAAATTTATGGTACTCTGAGGTCATTGAGATAGCACTTTTGCTAAACTATCTTTGAGGTTTTTCATTCACTTACTGCTAATTGCTGTACTAAGTTGTTTTAGCCTGATTTGCTACTAGAATTGTTTTACTCTGTATTATACCATCAGATTGTGACTATTAAGAAAACATCTCTGGAATTAAGTGCCTGTGTTAGTGTATGGATTGATGAGAAGCACAGAGCACCCTTTTAACCTCAAATCCAATGGCCACATTTTTAGGTTTTTTAGAAAGTCAACCTACTAATTTATGACCCTCTTGAATGCATTGGCCTTCGTTTTCTTAGCAGCTCTTTAAGAATTCTAAAAGTTTAAGAAGGTAAAGAGCAGTTTAAAGGCAGTTTAAATTTGAACTTAAGAAAGAATTTCAATTTAAAAGAGTTTCAGAGGAGTTTTAAAGAACAGAATTTAAAGAGGTTTAAGAACTTTTTAGCTGGCTTGGAGAAGGGGATTGGACTAGATGATCTCTAAGGGTCCTTTCCAACCCAGATCTTTCTATGATTCTGAGGCTCATGAGAAAGTTTTCTGTAGCATCATAAATCCACAGTTCACTCACTGCTAAAATTCCCATCTGATGACAAAATTGTGGCAATTCAAGTAAGGATACAGTCTGGAATGAAATGGGTATAAAGTTATATTTTCAAGGGAGATGGATTCAATATCATTGGCAGAAAAGCTGGAGAGTCAGGCAATTCATACTGACTGAGCCAAACTGCCACACACTTTCATCAAGAATATTACATTAAAAATGAGAGGTATCCATTTTGATTTTGCAGCAGATTCTTTGAGGATGTGAGACAGTTGCCTAGCAACTTCTGGACTCATCACTCTTTCATTAAGTCTTGTATGTAACAGTTTTTCTCTACTACTTTGAATTTAAAAGCTTCACTGATGAATGAATAGAAGTCACAGGCATATTTAACTATCATTCTGTATTGTTAGCATAAATAATATCCTCTTTTTACTTCCTATATCCATCAGCAGCAGAGTCTAAAAGAACCAAGTCTGACTACTGTATTATTTGTTTGCACCACGCTGCATATGAGACTGTACAAGTGGACAGTGGTAAGACTCTTTGCCTGAAGAGCTCAATTTGGAAGAAGTTGAGCTGAGATGAGCTCAGAAACGCAGGAGTTAGCTGCTAGATTTTTTCCAGTACAGAGTTTACAGTAAATTTTTCTGCTAGAGATATAAGTCACTATTGAAAATGAAACTTTGATCTCATGTCACTTTTGAAAGAGGTATGTTCAGGACATGCATCACATCAGCTCACATTTTTGATAAGTGATATTTGTTACAAGACCAGACATTCTTCTTTCTATGTAACATATTTCCAGTTTGGACTGGGGTTTAATGCCTTTCTAGTCTAGTGTTCAAAACATACAAAATCACTCAGCTTTCTGGTGGCTCTTCTCTGTGGCACTGCCTTAGGACAACTTGCTAATGGCAACTTGTCTAACTCTAGGCCTTAAAATGCAACCATGCATTTCCCATCAGCTTGGTGGAGGCAGACATCCATGGAAAAATGCTTCTAAAAGACAGTGTTAACATCAGCAATTTCTTGTGAAAGCTACTTTTTTTCTTGTACACCTTTATACTTTCATCTTCTCTTCTATTTCAACATACTTAAGAATGTCTTCTAAATTCAATTCTGTAGCACTTTCCAGACTTTTTACCATGAAATGATGCAACGAGTAATTAACTGATTACCTCTTCTGACAGATCAATTTAGATCAGTCTATTTCTCTCTTGTGGTATCATAAGTCCTATGATCTATGTAGGTAAAATAGGTGCAAATCCCATGTAGTGCAGATCATATTAACAGGGCGGGATAACACTGGAGATTAATTACATGGGGAAAGACGAAACAAGAAGGGACACATAGATACCATCTGCAGAACTTCCTGGGAGGAGATTGCTAGTATGCATTTAGGTAAACGGCTGTAAACAGCTAGATATGAGCCTATGCTATGATCAGGGCTTGCAAGCTTGGACAAAGCACTAGCAATTTTCAGAGTGGGGCTGCACAGGAGGTATGCTCTAAGTCATGGCATAAAACCAGAGCCTTCTTTGCCACTCAGTAGCTCCATCTCTCAGACTCCACTAGTCAGCAGAGTGACCTACGGGCCTGCATCTGGTCTGCGTGATAGCAAGCAGGGTGAGAGGCTGTAGGGCTGTGCTGTGAGTGCAGGAGGTCATGGTACTAGAGAAAAGAAATGTGTGAATCTCATGCTTAGCCCATGAGACTCGATAAGCCTGAAGTAATATAGAGACTGAGGCCTTGTTTAAATTGCATCTAACCTGGGGTGCGATTTAAAATCAAGAAGTTTAAACATGTGCCAGCACTTATGTAGGTACTTGTTTCAATTTAATTTGATTAAACATTTAAAACATAATGAAAAAAGCACTCTTCATATGGAGGTAAAAAGAGGATCTAAGTTATTTTTCCTGTTGACAAACCTTCCTTTCCAAGTTTTGAGTTCTCATGTGTAACTTTACAGTGAACACTCCTTCCATTTCATACCTGATTTGTAATGAGGAAACAAAACTAGAAGCATACAAAATTGAGCAAAAGTGTATATTAAAATACTTATCAAACTCTACTGGACTCATACAAATAATAACAGCAAGGTCATGTGACCGGCTGTGCCTATGTCTTCCTCCCAGTCAATATTTACCTGGAGTAGAAGCAGAGCTTAGTATGAAGTTAGGAAAATCAACTGAATTTTAACAGGTAAATTAGGGTTTGCAAAATCTCAGACTTAATGAGTACCTGCTCTGGCATGGTCCTCCCAGAACTGACCTACCCATTGTGGCAGGCCATCTCTTCCCTTACCTCAAAGTGTTGTTGTCTTTAGAAGATGCTTCTGCACCTGGTCCTCCTGCAACATTATTTGCAGAGGCAGATAAGAATTCTGCTCTGGCATTTCCTATCATATCCTTTGAATGTAAACAATGGGAGAAAGATGCTGCCAATACATAGAAGCAGGTGGATCTTTTTCTAGTTCTAGAATGAGAAGAAATAAGCCAAGGTAGGATGAAGGGATAGACGAGGGTCCATGCACTGTGGTCCCTTTCAGTTTGGCATGAGTCAGGTTCTAATCACAGTGTCCCCTCTGCTCCTTGTGTAAAGAGTTTAGGCAGGTTTGGGCTCTGGACTAGATGAAGCTTTTGCTCAGCATAAGAGACTATTCAGCTAGACAGGCTTTGAGCCCAGGATGCTATGGGAATGGATCTTGTAGGCTGCATTTTGTCATATTTGAAGCGCAACTTGTCTCAGATCTGTCTAACAATGTGTGTTTTTTTTCTGCCCTGGGAACAGTGGAGTGAAGTGCAGCAGATGATAAATGGTACCCCTGTCTATATGTACCAGGACTGCAGTGTGCTTTCTGAGGGCGATACTGATCACTGGCTTCGCACAAATTGGATCTATCGGGGTGAGGCAGCCTCCCGCATTTATGTGGAGCTAAAGTTCACCGTGAGGGACTGCAAGAGCTTCAAAGGTGAAGTGATCACCTGCAAAGAGACCTTCAATCTCTACTACATGGAATCTGAGCAAGATGTCGGGATCCAGTTCCGACGACCCCTGTTCATCAAGGTCTGTAGTGCTGGGGGAGAAGACTGTTTCAAATCTTTCAGCTTAAACTAGGTGTGTCTTGCTGACCAGAAGAGGCCAAGGGAACCAGAGTTGGAGAGTGGTAGGGGAATGGATTGTGAGCGTTGTTCTTATAACAAGCTCTGTCACCAATGCCTCACTGTTATACTCAGAGCAGTCTTTGCCACAGGAGGTAATAGTTTTCAAATGAGATTAGACTTCTGTTTACTTAACCACTTGTTTAACTTGACACACTTTATGTAAGGATTCTAAAGAGTTATAACAATGTTAAATTTTTACATCAATTTTTACAGATAGAAAGCAGAGACCAAAGAAATTTGACTTGCTTTAGGTAATAAAATAAGATTAGACCAAGAGAACCGAACCCAATTCATGTCTCTGGACTCCTGATCATTTGCTGAGATTGTTATAAGATATAGGGTGTTTTCTATAAAACTGGAGCTGACAGCTTGTTATAATGAAATTCTCCCTTGTGTAAAAGTATTTAGCTCCCCTATATTCTACTTGCTGTACTTGCTGCCCTGATGTGGCCTCTTGCACAGAAACATTTAAATTCCAGAACCTCAGCTTTTTTTCTAGAACACAGTTCTGTCCTAAAAGAAGCCACAAACCTAAATTATTTGACTGCCATTTCCTCTGTAGTTTAAAAGACATGTTATGAAAACAAAAAGCTCTAAAGGCTAACACAGGAAGAGCAAGACTCTTGCATCTGATGCCCCTCCCTCCCCAGTGCTCCCATCACCTCCCGTGCAGCAGGGGCCTACCATGTGAATTTGTGTGATACTTCCACAACACCTAAAACTACTCTGTGATCCCACTGCCAGATGCAACTGCTGAACAAATCCTTTAATCTGCTAACCAGCTACGGAGAGCAGGTGGTGTTATGTAATGAGGAGTGGAGTGGATCTGTTAGCAAGTTGGCTGAGAAGGAAGGCCTCTCCATTTGCAGCCCAACTCTTCCACATAACATGATGCCGTTGAGGCATTCCCCTCTCACCCCAGCATATGAAGCGTATCTCACTCATTCTCATTCTTTCTTTGCTGAGGAATGTAAGAGCTTAGAAGCATTTTTCACCTAAGTGAGAAATTATCTTAGTGATAAAATGTGTTGAACACTGCATGACAACTGCCTTGGTGCAGAAGACCTGATCTTCACGAAGTGCAGTCTGGAAACAGATGGCTGTAATTCACTGGTCAACTCAACACAACTTTAATGGTTGTTGCGATTTTACTGTAAACAATTTGTAAACAAAGAATAAAAATGAAGCAGAAGAGAGATGTACTGCTAATTTGTTCATTTCTGCTGAGGCAGTTCCCAAAGACCTCTGAGATCAGAAATCCAGAATATGGAATACTCTGTAAGACCAAAGAATGATTGCATAGCAATTGAAAGTAAATGGTGGAAATTATGGATGCAAGAGAGCATGGAGACCCATTGATATATTAACGTTTCTTCCAAGTGCAAAGAAAGACAGCATGCAGTGCATTGGCATTAGAAGTAGTTGATCATGCAACCTCTAAAGGGCCTTAGCATAAAAGAAGTTTGACAGTCATTGCTATCTCAGAGCTGCTGTTGCCTGCTCAGATGCTGAAGTTGCTTTCTTTTTCTCTTCTGCTTAGCTCAACACTGTGGCAGCAGATCGGAGTTTCACAAGCAGAGACATTGAATCAGGTGCCATGCAACTGAACACTGAAGTGTGTCCCATTGGGAAGCTGTCTCGACGGGGTTTCTACTTGGCTTTCCAGAACTCTGGAGCTTGTGTGGCAATGGTGTCCGTTCGAGTGTATTATAAGACCTGCCCAGACACAGTGCGGGGCCTTGCCCATTTTCCAGAGACTCTGGCAGGTTCAGAAGGGCTCACAGAGGTGTCTGGTACCTGCGTGGAGTTTGCAGCTGAAGAAATGGGATCTCCCCCCAGGATGCACTGCAGCACCGATGGGGAATGGCTGGTACCAATGGGTCGATGCCTCTGTGCTGTGGGGTTTGAGGAAGTCGACGGGACCTGCGTAGGTGAGTTAGCAGACAGACACCGGCTGAAGGCCATGAAAGAGATTCTAGGAAGCCAGAGATCAAAGCATCTGTGAGCATAAAGTGGGATCAGGGGGTTAGTGTGGTCTACCTCTCTTTTTTGCTAGTCCTCTGTGCTTGCCAGACATTTCTCACACCTTTTCTTCTCCTTTAGATTCTCTTTCTCAATTGTGATGAGAATGAGATCCTCCTATGTCAGGTGTAAGACCTGCACACACCTCTCCACTCCTCTTGGGCTTCATCCAGGAGCCTTCAGCTCTGGAGTTGTTTCTATGAATTGTAACCGTGTGATTGACACTGACTCACTCAAAAACTGGTTCCCAGCCCTTAAATGGCAGCCTTGTTCTCCCAGGGCAGATGGGTCAGATGCACAGAACAGTATTTTTTCCCATGACTAGAAAGCTGAGACCTGGAGCGGGATAAGGGCGAAGTTTCTCCTCTGTATCGCCTTCTGCTTGGACTGGGATGGTTCCTCTGCCATGGGAAACTATGTAAAGCACATTGCACAATACCATCGGTGCCTGGCTCATTTCTGAGGAAAAGCAATTAGCAGGCTTTAGGACTCACCACACTGCTGGAGCCACAGGGTGAGCCAGGGTTGTTTGAGCAAGCAGCACAGGGTTCTCCTTTTGCCACAGAGAGGAGGATCCAGCTACATACTGCAGATTGATGGGTATGTCCGGGGAGAGGATGTGTGGTGTTATTTGGAATATGTATTACTGCAGAAAGGGAGGTAAAAGGATGGCACATCTCTGCTCTTGCTGTCAGAGCCATATGGCACAACGTGGGTTAGTTCAGAATACAGAAAAAGGAATCTGTGCATCGTTCTCAAGGTCAACGGCGGGGAGAGGGGGCTGTCTCTGCTTTATCCTGTCTTTGCTTCAGTACAAGGATCTGGTGTCTCTTTCAAACCGTACTGCTTGCTCATTGTGCTTGGAGAGCTGGCAAAAGCTGAAGTACAAGATCCTTGGCCATCTCCAGCAATCCCCTTTCCTTCCATAGCTCAGCCAGTTTTTCTACTTAGGCACCATAGAACTATCCCCGCCCTCCTGAAGGGCTTCCCTGCCCCATCCCTGCCTGGGAAGGGGCAGGGAAGCAGTCATGCCTGGACAGGCCCTGACTGCTATCACAGGACAGGTTCATTCTGCATCTGTGCTTTTCTCTCACTCCGCCCAAGTACAGCTGCAGCCGGAAGTATCTTTTGTAGGATGAGTAAGGACTGAGGAGGTCTCCCAGGAGAGGAAGGGAAGAGGGGAGAACCTAGGTAGGGTAGGGAGAGTCAACCTCATGCCCAGAGCGGGAGCCCTTCTGAACTGCAGAATCAGAGAAGAAGGTGAATGTAGATTGCCTATTCAAGGACATCTTGGGACCCTCTCTAGGGGAAAGACCATGCCCTGTGCAAAGGACTGGGAACAATCTAGGTCAGGATAAAGGCTGAGATCAGGGCTTCTACTTCTGTGTTCAGAAGATAAAGGGCTTCCCCAGGAAACATGAAAAGGGGGAAAGGGTGGAGGACACAGACTGTCTGGCAGAGTCCTTTCATTCAGATTTTTGCCCTGAGCAGGAACAGGGAAAAAAAAAAAAAGAGAGAGCGAGCGAGCGAGCAAGCTGAGCTGAGCTATGACCTTTGCCCCATAATAGGCAGGACAGTCTGACCTCTGTCAGGGACAGGACAGGACAGGGAGCAGTGGAAAGCCAGAAGTCCCAATTCTGAACTAGTTTGCTCAACCTCTGGGTAAATTTCCAAGCACATAAACCTCTACTGGGTTTATGGATTTAATGGCTTGGCTGTCCCATGCTTGCAGAAAAACTGTGCCTGCCCACAGGGTTAAATCTCAGCTTCTCAAAGTATTGCAGACTTTGCTGCTGACGAACCCAGCTCTCTGTGATTAGCTTCCCCAAGTCACGTAATTTACCGAGAACTGAGACTGGCTGTGCCCCGGCCTAACTGCAGGTATCTTGATGGGCTCTGCCAGTAGGTGAGTGGGTTGTTCACACTGAACTCTCCCTTAGTTCAGCTCTGGTGTCTGAAGGCTGCCTACTGCTTGCTGGCATCTCCAGATGAACACCTACAGGAATAACGAATAAAGGGAAGGCCCCAGCCATCCTCTTTGCCCTCTGGTACCTGGGGAAAGCAGTGCTGAAGAGGCCCTTTCCTAGGCCTGTTTTTCTCATGTTTCCTGGGAGGAGAAGGTCCTTGGGACCGAGTGCCTGGGGCGAGAGAGGGGCTCGGCTGCTGCTGAGACTGCCGACTTGCAGCTTTGCTGCCTGGGTGAATTCTTGGGCTCACTCCTGCCTGGGTGAGCTGAGGGCACAGGCTGCTTTCCCTTCTGCCTAATGAGCCTCGTTAAAGGAACTGCAGGGTGGAACAGAGCAGCATGGGAAGGAAACCGGGCTCTCTGGCCCGCGGCCGGCCCCCGCCCCCCGCCAAAGAGGGCAACTTGCCAGCGCGGCAGGCGCACCCCGGGGGAGTGCGTCGCCCTGCGGCTACCGCTCCCGCCGGCCCCGGGCCTGGCGCGCGGAAGCCGGACCCGACCGGAGCGACTGCCTCGCCGGCGCAGTGCAGCCCCCTGGCGGCGGCGAGCGCTGCGGCGGCGGGCGCGGGGAAACCGGGGCGCGCCGCGGCGGCAGGACGGCAGCGTGGCGGGACTCGCCTTGGGGGGCCGCGGCGCCGGGGTGGGGGTTCCACCTGTGGGCGCCACAGCTGCTCCCTCTGCAATCCCGGGGGGCTCCTCTGGGCTCTGGGGTTCTGCTGTGTCCTCTGCTCCACTGGCCTAGGTGGGCTTGTAGGCTCAGCTGCTTGTCCATCCCAAACTGCTTGTTCATCACTCCAAACTGAGCGGCCTCATTGCCTGGTGAAACAGTCACTGACTGTCACGTTCCTCCAAAAATACCTGGGCCAGAAGCTGGCTGTCCACAAACAGAAATGTACATGCATGCAGTGCCTAGACAGTACAGACAGTTGTGTGCTATGACTGCAGCCTGCAGCCTGGTTCTAGTTTACCTTAGTTTGCTCTAGACATAGCCTAAGGTGACACGAGCCTGTCAGGCTGGCTAGTGTGTTCTCTGTTACCTCCTAGGTTTACCCCTCACTCAGATGTCCCCCACACAATTCCCTCTCACTGTTAGGCTTGTTGTCTTCCTCTAAGTTAGCTCTCCCACTTAAAGAAATTCACCAACTCTGCTGGGTGAGGCAGAGGCCCAACAGAGGCTGTTTTTACTCTGTGCAACAGATGTGAACTGAGGGCCTGTAATGGCATCGATATTCAGGCCAAGTGGAACAGAGGAAAATTTTGAAGGATATCTTGGGGTAGGAGCTAAGCATTCTTGGAAAGGTCCCTAGCCCCAAATTGCCTTGCCAAGTTTGGCTTAGCTGGATAATAAACAGGTGTGTAAGCTGCCCTATATTCATGGCAGGCACTATTGTCCAGGGAACACCAAAGTAGCTGTGTTATATTTATTGTTGGCTCTGTTCTTGATTTGTTTTTCATTTTGTTGCTGTCTAAACTCTGCTGTCAGGAAATTTGAAATCTTATACTGGAGCAGTCGTATAGAAGGTCACAGAGTTTTCATCTTGACTCCACCATGTACAAATACTCTCAGTCATCAGCACTCTAGAGACCAAAGTAATTTTTCTTTTTCCTGTCTATTTCTGAAGGATGTAATTTGATATTAAATAGAATATAAATGATTCTTTGGGCTAGTGATCCTTTGGCAGTGGAAATGCGTGGAGGAAAGGGAAAGAATGAAGACTGTCACCGGTGAGCTTCAGCCAGTTGGTATCTATCAGTCCCACACCCACCAAGCAAACTCTCAGTGTTGATGGCCCATCTTCTTGCCATAGCTCCTTTGTAAGCAGAAAGAAGAGATTAAGAGTGTGCATTTTTTACTTTTTAGGCCTCAGATTTTTCTAATCCCCATCCTCTGAAATATTTTGTTCAAATAAAGGACTGTGCTGTTTTCCCTGGTAGGCTGCCTACCAGCGAGAATTAATGTTTCAGCCTTTTAGATGTTTTAACAGCCTTTTCTATCACTAGCCACATAGTTGCATGATTCCTTTCCAGTTTGTAGGTAAGGATGATAGTCTCTTTCATAAGTGGTCTGTTATTTCCTGAGCTCAGAAGGTACAGGTTGCTTATACTTCTTGAGATTATTTCTTATTTCTGTGCTCTTCAGGGTTCAAATCGTTTTGGTCTATATGTATTGGCCAGATAGTTGTGTGACGGCATAAATATGTAACCAGTAGGCCAGTCAGCATCATCCAGTGCAATGGCACAGTTTTCCTGCCATTCCAGAGCAAAATAGGAGACCAATAGGAATGAGGTGTAACCACTTCTCCAGTGCTAATCTAGAGAGAGGTCTCCACGTAATGTGAGGATAATGACCCTTCCTGAGACTAATAGAGAGGAGTCATGTTTGGCCTTTGTTAATAGAAATGTTTTTAGGTTCCTCTATTGTTCCTCTTTGTCGTAAGAGTAGGAATAGCTGGAGGTTTTTTTAATCTTCTGCATAAAAGATTATTTTCTATGCTATGCACCAACACAGTAATTAATTTCTCTCTGGCTTCTGAGCAGATGGATTTGGGATGGTCTCCATTGGGTCTGGTGAGGGATTACACAGAATATTGTTGCTGTCATGGTGCAATGTGAAAAAGTTCGTTCCCTCTATGCTGACGTTAAATGCAAGGCTGTAGCCTGCACAGAATATCGGTTTATCTATCCCTCTGCCATCTGATTAGTGATAGTTTTTGTTTGTTTTTAGTTTAAGAACATTTGATAGATTCATTTAGTTACTGTTCACAGGTTGATAGAACATTAAATTGGCAGGATGCTGCAACTTGCCTCATTCATTCCTTCCTTGCCACACTCCCACAGAGGTGGAGCATTATCCTTAAGATAACTGAATAGAGAGGCAGACAGATCAGAGCTTCTGTAGCTGAGGCTAGTAACACCGTAGTAAAGACTGAGCATCAGATGTTACAGGTGGAAAAGGATGTGGCTGCTTACTTTTTCAGGAAGCATGTGGCGTTTGTCCTCTGTGATCTGTACTGGCTCCATAGGCAACTTCATTCAGTGCTGTTAGGCAAACTGACACTTACCTGGACATTCTCCAGGGCCCTGCTAGGTGATGTCCTGGTACAACACTTGAAAAATCAGGAAAGATGCTTCTGCTATATAGTTCCTAGGCTAGCACATGTGACATCAGTATGCAGAGGATTCTCAGGAGTACAAGGAAAGCTTGAAGGGGTAAGTTGAAGAACAGTCTGGGTTTAGGTTGTAAGGACTCTCTAGGACTGGCCAGCTTCTGTTTTTGTATAGCACCCTTGAGGAATGAGACCCCTGATCTGCAGTCTACAGATCCTACCATAATGTTGATCCTACCTTGAGTTTGCATCTCCTATCTATCTGCTCTGAGCAGGAGGCTTCTCTAGGTAACCTCCAGGAGTCACTTCCAACCTAAATATTTCTGTGATCTAAGAGAATGGAAAAGGAGAGCAGGAAAATAAAGGAGTGCTTAAGAAGTTGACCAAAACTGGCGGATTGTTTCTTGCTAATCTTAAATTGATTCATCTATCTCTCCACAGCTTGCCAACGAGGATTCTATCGTCACTTCCTGGAGACTAAACGCTGCCTGAAGTGCCCCCCAAACAGCTCATCCAATGAGTCAGGGGCTACATCTTGTTCCTGCAATGCAGGCTTCTACCGGGCACCTTCAGAGGGACAGAACATTGCTTGCACCCGTGAGTCAAGGCTATAAAGAAAAAACAAAAGAAAAAAAGAGAAAATTGGGAAAATGGAGATTGGGAAATGGAGATAGGAGATCAGAGAAGGAGAGATTGGGAGGACAGAGGGCATGATTTGAAATGCATCAGCAGAAGGGAAACTGCCTCAGTACTTTGGGTATTAACATCTGGATCTAATACTTTCTTCTGTGCTTCTTGTAGGCCCTCCCTCAGCTCCCCGTAATGTCAGCTTCTCCCTCATTGGCACACAGCTCAGTCTGTGGTGGCAGCCTCCCAGTGATCATGGTGGGCGAAAGGACCTGACTTACACAGTCTTCTGTCAGCGCTGTCTTTTCCTGGCATGTGAGCCATGTGAGGCTGGTGTGGTCTTCTCCCCCAGTGCTTCTGGTCTCACTAAACCTACTGTGGATGTGGACGGCCTAGAAGCTTACACCAACTACACATTTGCTGTGGAAGCTCATAATGGTGTCTCAGGAATGGGCCCTGCTCCACAGAGGACTACTCCAGCTGTCTGGGTTGCAGTTGGACATGCAGGTTAGCAAAAGCAGAGAGAAGTTCTTCTTGCGCATCAGGAAAACAGGAATCTCTGTGAATTTCTTAAGTTTTTCCCATCTTCTTCTGTCTTCCATGGTGTGCCTCTGCCTCTGGCATTTAAAGTCCATCGGTCATTTTCCTTGCTAGTCAAAGTAGCAGAACAAATAGCTCACCAAGAGCTATAAATCCACAAAGAACTTCACAAAGGCAAGGAGGACAAAGCCCTTCCTGTGATACACTGGTGTAGTCCAACTGGCTTGTTCCTGTGACAGAAGGAACAGGGCCTATGGCAAGAAATATTTCTTGTGACTCAGATTTTACAAAAAATCAAATGAATGAAAATAGAAATCCTGATGTAGTGGAAAAGAAAAGCTTTTTAAGCAGAGAGAAGTGAGGATGCTAAAAAAATGCAAGTTCTCCCTGACAGATTTGTGTATAGTTTAGCTTGAAGTTGGCTAGTCTGACTCTCTCGTGAATACTTTCCATGTGCTGTAAAATGCAATTGTGGAGAAGTGTCATGTCAGTGCTCAACAGGCCTTGATGCTTTACCCAATTTTGATTTACTGACAAAATAAGACTTTTTCTGACTTTTCTTTCTGACTCTAAACAGAAGGAGCACAACTCAGAGCTAGGAAAGCTACTTTTGATTCACCCTATCACTTCCTAGTGATTATGAAAAAAAAAGGAGAGAACCAGGCTTGACTCTTCAGTCCCTGGAGATCATTAAGAATTACCTTTTTATTCATGAACAGTCCATCGAGAGATTTTGAATGTGGAATCTCATAGTCAGCACCTTTCTGAAATGGAGTTTCAGAAATGGAATCGAGGCATTCATAAATCTTACAGGACAGTTGTGCTACAGCTGCTTTAAGAGCTGAAAATATTTACATCTTGTTTTCAGACTGAACCCTTTCAATACAGTGTTGCGTTAAATATAATTCCTTGGAACTGTGATCTTGTTTTGGAGGCCAAACAGAGTTATGCTTCTACTATTGGGGTATTCGTGCAATACAATTATTTACAACTGGAGACCTCATTTACCTTTCACTGTAGTCAAGAAAGATAATGGAGTAGAAATTCAGCAGTGGCAGTAAGAGTCAGTTCCAGTTGCACGATATGGCCATAGTAGGAAGGATAGAGCCTCAGGTGAAGAGAGGGCCTATTTTGCATTATATTTGTATCTGCTCCTGATATTCTCTGTTCTCCTCCCTGCAGCTCCAGTGACAGTGTCCCAGTTTATCCTGACACAGAGAGATGACAGTAGTCTGTCTGTTTCTTGGCTTGCTCCACGGCAGCGCAGCCGGACTTCAGTGGAGTACGAGGTCATGTTCTTTGAGAAGGTGAGACCTGCTTCATCTGTTCACTTTCACTTAGAGGGGTGAGAGAGACCTATTTGTTCCATATGTGTCTGTTACATGACCCTATTTGATTCCTGTAGGGAGAGGAGGCACGGTACACAGTGAAGCACCTTCTTGAGCCAAATGTCACTCTGACAGATCTGCAGCCGGACACAGCCTATCTTCTTCGTGTGAGATCCATCACACCCCTTGGGCCTGGGCCATACTCCCAGGAACAAGAATTCCGTACCCTTCCACCAGGTGAAGTACAACCTCTGGTATCTCATCTGTGATAAACTCACAACCCTATGGATTGTATATGTACATGGTACATGGATCTCTTTTGGTATCCTACCAGCTGTAAGGCAAAGAAACTATACTGTTGAGTTCCTTATCAACTGGGCCAAGCCTCTTGCTTTGTCAAAAATGCAGAACAGGGAAAAGTTAGCCTGTTCCCTTACTGTGATACAAAATATTCCCCTGTTCGGTGCTGATTGGTCCCAGGTTTGTGTAATGTACCGTTAAATTACGTACTGTCTCTTCATCTAGTTCTCTTGAATGATTTTTTGATTCTGGCTAGTAGTGTTTCTAATTCTGAGTGTTAGCAAAATGATTTGCAAATGTGCCTTTTTGCATAGAAGTTACTAATGAAAAGAAAGGGAGACCTCAAAGAAATTCATTGCAATTTTTTTCCAGCTTTCTCATTTCCACTATATCTAATCAAGCCCTTGAATGTAATTCTGGTGATGACTCTGCCTAAAAGATGGTATGTGCTGCTGAAAAAAGTAGTTCTCCCCCAAGTACAAAGTGTAGGCCAAGTTATTGAAGCCACCAGAAAGACCTCTCTCCTCTTTCAAAACCAGCTCATAGAGCCCCCACATCCAACCTCCTCTATCCCAGGGTTACAATGTAAATATTCTTTTAAATCTCTTCTCCAGAGATTTCTCCACTATTAGAAGTCTTTTATAATGGAGTTTCCTCTGTCTTCATTCCATGAATTCACAGATTCTGCTGTTGACCCTATGGATGTTCCTAGCAATTGTAGAAATATGTTAATTGGAATGATGCCTAAGAAAGGCTAGTTTTATTTTAATGAACAAGGACACAGAAGAAAACAAAAGCATAATTTAACATGACTAAATAGTTATGTTATCTGAGTAAAAGATAATAAGGATTGTGTCACTGTAATTGGAATTAAATTTAAGATTGTTTTTTTTTGACACCAGGAGTTTCTGTTCTTGATATTCTTCAAGATGTTCTTGAAGTCACAGTACCTGTAGTGATGACATAAATGATATTTAACCAATAAAATAATTCTGTGGAAACATTCTGTGGAAAATATGTAAATTAAAAAATAATGTAGATGGGTTTGATTTTAGGACACATTAGAAGATTTTTTGCAACTTTTCCCAAGATGATGCTTTTTTTAAACAAATCTGAATAATCTCATCCTACCAAGACAAGGGTATTTTGAATATGAAAGGGATAAAAAAGCTTACAGGCAAAGTTTCATTTCGTAGGAGTGCTTCTTTGATTATAGCGGAAGCATTATTTAGTTGTAATGCCCTAGGAATATTAGTGGAACAAGATTTGTAGGAAGAGGCAATACTTTTTTATCTGAATTTGAGAATTTAGATCCCTTAATTTCCTGCAAAAGAACTATGTACCTAAAAGCTCATTGATTTTTTTGAGTTGGTTTAGTAAAAGATACTACCTCACCTTCCAATTCTTGCCTCTTTGGTTTTAGCAAAAAGGAATGTTAACTTTACCTCTTGATTTCTACTTAGCTAAGCTGGTTATTTTTAATAATTTTGGTGGGATGAGTCAGCATCAAATTGAGCAAGGATAATGAGGTAATCAGTGAAGCTGACTACTCCATTGAACTGGATGTTAGGATGTTAGGACAAATTGTTATGCAGTTATTCTTTATGAAACAATTTCTTTATGAGTTTTCTTTCTTCTGGATATTTCTCTAAATGTCTTCAGCGAAAATATTAAAAAATGTAGATGGACATTAGATAAGTATAAAAAAACTTTTTTTTGTATTTTGAAAATATTTTAAAATTTTCTTTAAAGCTATGAGAGATAAAAGTTAGAGAATACACACTTCACCATCTGAGGTTATTTAGCATTTGTTCTGATAAATTCAAATATACAATATGGAAGTTAATGGCTTTAGCTTGAGAATATAATTGAAAGAACACAACACAAGTTATCTGAACACTATCCTCTCATAAAATGAAACCATCTGAGGCTTAGTTTTGAGAAAGTAGGATCATGACATTAGATTTTAAGTTCTTAAGTCAGTACCTGCTAAGCAGCCAGTGTTTTCTATCAAATTGATTAGTCAGCGAACTAAATCCAGATTTTGGTAAGTGAGGAAAGGGGAAAACAGAATGAATTGCATAAACAAGAAATGAGGCAAGTTAAACTGCCAGGAAAACTCATGTTTTGTTTATGGTAGTCTGAAATCAGCTACTGAACAAGAGAAAAGGCCTGATCTGAAGGAGTAATTGGAGAGGAATGGGAGGGAAGAAACAGCAGTTCTTGGTTTTTGAAAGTGTCACAGATTTATGTGGAATGGACCTCTGGTGTTCTCTAGTTCAGCCCACATGGGGCTTATTTGGAAGCTAAATCAGGTATAGGGATAAATTATTCAAGTAGAGAATCATCATCATAGATAAGTCAACCACATACCCACCTGAAAATGCACAATGCACATGAATAACAATGCCAATAGGAATCAAATCTAGTGGCTCCACTGCCTGGAGGGTCAATGGCAATAGCTTGTCTAATATTATTGGCTGGTAGAAGCTGGTGGCTACATTCCAGCAAAATAGTTCTTAGTCTTTTGCATGATATGGCCTGTCTCTTTGTCTCTGCAGATACAGGCGCTCTGTCTGGTGGAGTCATAGTTTCCATTGCTTTTGGAGTTCTACTATTTATGGGGCTACTTACGGGACTACTCATCTTTCGGCGAAAGTAAGTGCTTTTTTTTGGAGTTGAAAAAAGTGCAGATGTAAGGGTAGGAAAAGCTGAGCTATGGGAGCTTGAGAAGGAGTTAGGAATGGAGGACCTGATTTATCACTGGAAAATAGGACGGGTGGAAGTTAGTTAGAGAAGAAAGAGGAAGACCAGCATGCTGCAGCTAGATGGAATGAGTCTCAGTCAAGAACTCTGATTTGCAGGACTGGAGGGGCTCCTATGTCTGTAAGATCATACTTGCTGCCGAGGACAGAGGAAAATATGGTGATTTCTCATTTTTTTTATAATCCAGCACTGTCATACCATTGTCATCACAGATTAATCAAAAATATTCTTATGACACAATTGTTTGTATAGCTACTGGTCAGTTAAGCAGGTAATATGTATATCTAGTCATATCTAACCATTTTCCATATACTGTTACTTTAGTAGTTCTCTACCCAGATTTGAAATTCTTCTACATCCTTTCTAATTATCTACAAGGCTGTTATTGTTTTAAGAGGATCAGATATTGTGTTGAAAGTGTATAGAAAACATTAAATGAATAGAACTTCATTTGTAACTCAACAAGCACAGGAATGAACAAAACAAACTACATTGAGGCAAAACTCCATCTTAACTGTAACTGAAACCACAGATTTTCTTGCCAGCTATACCCTATCAAGTAGGTGTAGGACCTGGTTCCACTTTGCTCTGAACTACTGAGAACTCTGATCCTGACCGACTAGGGCAGACATTCTGAAAGTTTTGCTTTTCTCTTTGCTGTTTGTTGGTCATTCTAGTTTCCTGATTATTTCATGACTTCCAGGCAGGCTCGTCGGAGACAATCACGGCCAGATTACAGTACTTCAGGCTTTGATCGAGGTGAGCTCAAAGTGGATGTGCTACTTGCTAGGGACAGTGGAACCAGGGAAAAGCCTGGAGTGGATTGGAGGAAATGAAAAGAAATAGTAGTTTCAAACAAGACACTGGTTTGGATTTTCTGATGTGATTTATCTCTTTCCATAACATATTTGGTAGATTTGTCCACTGCTCTTGTAGCAAATCTATGGATTCAGCTCTACTTCTGTAGCCTTGCCCTGCAAAGCTTGTCCAAAAAGTTGGCTGGTTAATTTGCTCTTTTGTTTCCATTTGCCGTAGAGAAAGTCTGGCTAAAGCCATATGTGGACCTGCAACCATATGATGACCCAAGCAGAGGGGTACTGGAATTCATTAAGGAACTGGATGTCTCTTGTGTCACCATAGAGAATGTAATTGGGGAGGGTGAGTTCATTGTCTCTCTCCCCATCTTTCAGCTCACCTACACTACTATCTGGCTTCCAGTTCCTGGGTTCCTTTGTGACTTTGTGTCTCTGCTTGTCTGCAGGGGAGTTTGGGGAAGTCTATCGTGGGTCCTTACGGCTTCCAGGGAAAGAACGCATTGTGGTTGCCATCAAGACCCTGAAGTCAACATATTCAG
This sequence comes from Rhea pennata, assembly GCF_028389875.1. NCBI lineage: Eukaryota > Metazoa > Chordata > Aves > Rheiformes > Rheidae > Rhea > Rhea pennata. The sequence continues at coordinate 85,988,918 of NC_084663.1, read as the reverse complement.
ACTCACAGTGGTGGAACTTTCTGCGTGAGGCAACAATTATGGGGCAGTTCAATCACCCAAACATTGTGCGTCTGGAAGGGGTTGTCACCAAAAGTAAGAGTTCATAGGAGAGAGTTCTGGAATAAGAGCAGAAGGTAGCACATTCCTAAAGCCTTTCCTAGATAGGGTGCTGTCAAGGAGGCTATGCTGGGAGAAGACAGGCATTGTCATGTGGCAGAGAATGAGGAGGGGAGGAGAGGTACAGATTTCCAACAGAATCATGAGGCTCTGTTAGGAGAGGTTTTCTTGGGCTGGTGAGTGGATGAGGAGATGAGATAATTTAAGGGGTGATTTTAGGTCATTTGTGTGACAGAGAGAGAGAGTACAAAATCATTTTAGGAGGTCTAAGGAGGAGAGGGCTGCCAGCTGTGTGCCTGGAATGGGTATGTTGGCTGGGGCTGGATGTGGTTCTCTGTTTTGGGGGATTGTGGAGAGTGCTGAAAGGCAAGAGCAGGAGAAATGCAAAAAAGATGATATCTTCTTGTCTTCCTCAAGGGAGGCCAATGATGATCATCACTGAGTACATGGAGAATGGAGCGCTGGATACCTTCCTCCGGGTGAGAGACCCCAATCTGTAATAGGCCTGTATGCTGCTGGAACTTATACTTGACCTGTGTTTAGGTCCCTGGGAGAAGACTAGAAATAATATCCTGACCGCCACTTAATTTCTGCTCACTAGCAATTGCATTTCCGATTTCATCAGCTGAAGCTTAATGCCTTCCCATTTGCTCAGTGTCCAGAGTGCTATCTTTGATAGTTGCAGTACAGATGCCTACAGATGATTCTCCTAGTGAGAACCTGTGGGGTCCTTGTAGAACAAGCCTTTCTGCTTGTTCATCAGTGTCCTCTTTTGCAAGTTGATAAGGCCAATAACAAGAAATCAGCAGATTGATGTCACTTGACTAGAGTCTTCTCTCATTTCTTCTTCCTTGCAGGAGAATGAGGAGAAATTCAGCCCTGTGCAGCTTGTGAGCATGCTGCAGGGAATAGCCTCTGGCATGACCTACCTTTCAGAACACAACTATGTGCACCGGGATCTGGCTGCTCGCAACATCCTCGTAACACGCAGCCTTCAGTGCAAGGTTTCTGACTTTGGCCTCTCCCGAATATTGGAGAATGATGCAGAAGGAACCTATGAAACCAAGGTAATGAAAAAACAGTCTCTGGAGAGATAAGATCTCAGTCTTGTAAGTGAAATTACAGTCTCAGAGGGATTGGAATTCTGCCAGGTAAGAATGACAGTGTAAGTAAGTTAGGCCAAGTCCACCTCAAGTGTCTGTTCTCCAGGTTGAACAGTCCTGGCTCTCTCAGCCTTTCCTGGTATGAAAGATGTTCCAATCCCTTAATCATTTTGGTGGCCCTTTGCTGGACTTGTTCCAGTAGCTCCATTTCTCTGTTGTACTGGGGAGCCTACAACTGGATGCGGTACTCCAGGTGTGGCCTCACTAGGTCTGAGCAAAGGGAGAGGATCACCTCCCTCGACCTGCTGGCAATGCTCTGCCTGATGCACCCCAGGATACCACTAGCCTTCTTGGCCACAAGGCCACATTCCTGGCTCATGGTCAACTTGTTGTCCGCCAGAGCTCCCAGGTCCCTTCTCTGCAGAGCTGTTTTCCAGCAGGTCAGCCCCCAATCTGTACTGGTGCATGGGGTTATTCCTTCCTAGGTGCAGGACTCTGCATTTCCCTTTATTAAACTTTAAGAAGATTCTCTCCACCCAACTCTCCAGCCTGTTCAGATCTCTCTGAATGGCAGCACAGCCCTCTGGTGTATCAGCCACTCCTCCCAGTTTTGTATCATCAGCAAACTTGCTGAGGAGGCACTCTGTCCCTTCATCCACATCATTGATGAAGAAATTGAACAGGATTGGATGCAATATTGACCACTGGGGTACACTGCAAGTTACTGGCTTCCAACTAGACTTTGTGCCATTGATCACAACCCTCTGAGCTCTGCCGTTCAGCCAGTTTTCAGTCCTCCTCCCTGTCTGCTCATCTGACTCATACTTCCTGAGCTTGTTTATGAGGATGCTATGGGAGACAGTGTCAAAGGCCTTGCTGAAGTCAAGGTAGACGACATCTACTGCTCTCCCCTCACCAGCCAGTAATTCCATCAGAGAAGACCATCAGGTTGGTGAGGCATAATTTCCCCTTAGTGAATCCATGGTGACTATTCACGATCACCTTCTTGTCCTTCATATGCTTAGAGATGGCATCAGGGATGAGCTGCACCATCACCTTTCAGGGATTGAGGTGAGGCTGACTGGTCTTTAGTTCCCTGGGTGTGTAGTTCCCTGAGTTGAGCTTTCAACCAAAGCTCCTGTGATTCTAATATCTGATGTCATTTGAAGGAGGACTTTGATCAGTACCAGGCTCTTATTCCTACAGTAGTGCTTAAGTGTAGCATTTGACAGAAGACAGGGCTTAAACTCATTTATTTTCCAAAACTCTTTCTGTCCTATTGAGAAACTTCCCTAGAGATGATTACACATCACTTGAAATGACATGGTCCCAATCTGTGGAATACTTTGCAAGCTCCTTGTATGAAAGCACTGGAAAAATACAGCTCAGTGATAAGTGCTGAGTATGCTGTGTCTCTGCTCTTTCACAGGGTGGTAAGATTCCCATCCGATGGACTGCCCCAGAGGCCATCGCCCATAGGATTTTCACCTCAGCCAGTGATGTCTGGAGCTTCGGAATTGTCATGTGGGAAGTGCTGTCTTTTGGTGACAAGCCATATGGGAACATGACCAATCAAGAGGTAACAAACATTGAGCTGAAGTGTGGATTTAAGGGGATAAAAAAAAAGCATGTAGGTCCAACTTTTGTAGACTTTCCTCTGCCTAAAGGCTTGCCATCCTTCTGAATATAAGACTGTTCTATCTCCCTTTCTGCTAAAAATCAGTGCAGCCAAGATGAGAGTGGTAAGTTTCTTGGCCCCTAAACCAGGTTCAGGTTTTGACAGCAATAAGCCAAATTAAAGGCTGGGTATACCAGCCAAGGCCTTTAGGCCTGGAGTTGTTCTCTGCTGGTTTCTTTCTCGCCTCTTCTTCTGTGCTCTATAGTATTATCTCTAGCCTCATACTCCTCCCAGTTAGGTTCAGCACATCTGTGAAGTTAGGATATGCTGCTGAAATTAATTCCCAGAACCTGGTTCCCCTTTCTCACTGGGCCGGTGACAGGCTCTCTTGGTCCTCACTTCTCATGAACAGATGCCTGAATGGCAAAAAAAAAAAAAAAAAAAAAAAAAAAAAAAAAAAAAAAAAAAAAAGAAATATATATATAAAAGGACTGAAACCAGTTCTATCTGCTACTTAACTTTCTGACATCCCCTAAGTGTCCTGAACCTTTGCTGTACTGCCCAATATCTTACTTTATACACATGTAATCTCCTTCAATCTGCTTCCTCACTGCAGACTGCAAAATGTTACTGTCTGCTCCTCACCCCTGAGCTCTCTGATTCCTCTTTCTTACCTGCTCTTCTTGTCCATTGTTCACTCTATCCTTTGTTCAGGTGATGAAAAGTTTAGAGGATGGGTACCGGCTCCCTCCACCTGTGGACTGTCCATCTATCCTCTACGAGCTCATGAAGAGCTGCTGGTCACATGATCGGTCAAGGAGGCCTCATTTTCAGGAGATACGAGCACAGCTGCAACACTTTGTCTCTAGTCCACAGCTCCTCCGACCTGTTGCAGACTTTGATCCCAGGTAACCATGCTGGCATTGAGGAGGAGAGGTTAACTGAAAGATTTTCATCTCCCTGGCTCCAACAGAAGAAAAGATAATGCTGGCAATGCAGGCTGGCAAGAGGCACCCTGAATGCTCTGTGTGAAGAAGGTGGTAGTAATCTCTCTCCTGTGGTGATGCAGGGCACAGCCATTGCCCTGGGCAGTCTGATCTCCTGTACAGAAAGCAGATAAGTTGGCCTAGCCCTGACAAAAGCCATTTGCTCTCTAGCTACTCTCTCATAGTATTGGCCATTTAAGGTAGTTGCCTGGCTAATGAGCATTTTCTCTGTCTCCAGGGTAACGCTTCGGCTCCCTAGCTGCAGCGGGTCAGATGGCATCCCCTATAGATCCATTCCTGAGTGGCTGGAATCCATTCGCATGAAACGTTACATCTCCAACTTTCGTACTGCTGGCCTTGACACAATGGAGTCTATCCTGGAACTCACTGCTGAGTAAGGGCAAGCTAGGGTCCTGCAGGGCACCCTAGGCTATGCCAATAGCTGTGTTCTATCTGAACAGACACTCATAGTTACCTGTAAAGTTTCATTCCACATCCTCTGTGGAGTAAAATGGAAGTAGACTGGCCTCTTGCTCTTAAAGGGAAGAACCACAGAACCATAGAATCATAGAATCAGTAAGGTTGGAAGGGACCTCTGGAGATCATCTAGTCCAACCCCTTGCTCAAGCAGGATCACCCCAAGCTGTGGGACTAATTCTTTAAATATCTGTGCTTGAGGCTCTCCAGGGCCTGAGCTGCTTTGCGCTCACATCAAACACAAATAGTAACAGGAAGCAATAGACGGCAGGCAGTTCTCTAACCTGACCATCTGCTCACCCTAGTAGAACTTTATAAAGAGAAACTGCTTCCCTTGAACTCCAGATTGGCATTGACATTCACCCATATCAGCCTGGCACTGTTCCATCCTACAGTCCAGACCTTCTGGACTTCTTCAGAAGGATTCAAGTCATATATTTATCAATACAGCTCTTAATGTGTTATTTGGTCAAGGATGTATGGCTAGCTCCAACCAGGGCAGCCACATAAAAGAAAAGTGAGCAGGCACAGCTTAGGGGCTGACACTACTAAAGAGTTGAGATGTGGCCTGTATCACAGCTGAACTGGATGCAATCCTAATTTACTGGGAGCATAGGCTTAGCTTCAGAGGCAGCAGAAACCAGCTGACTGGATCTAGAGAGACAGCTATTCTCTAAGGAAGTAGAGGAACACATGGAGGTTTCTTCCCTCCAGGGAAAAAGTAGGAGGTAGTAGGTACTGAGGGGATGAAACTGTCTGAATTAATGCTTGATAAATGTTTCTATCCTTCCCCACATCCTAGTCTCCAGGAAATAAGAACAGCTATTCATTTTTTCTTTCTTTCTTTCCCTATTTCCTTCAGGGACTTGAAACAGATGGGAGTGTCACTTCCAGGCCATCAGAAGAGGATCCTTTGTAGTATACAAGGCTTCAAAGAGTGATCTGTCATTGCTCTCTTAGGCTTCACAAATGTCCAGTCCTAGCAGATATCACTTGGAATCATTCCTATGGCAATTGTTTCCAAATGAGTGACTGAAACAAGCAAGGCAAAACAACTAGGACTGAAAGGACTCATGGGACAACACCACCTGCTCTCGTTTCTGTTCTCCTTGCTTTAGCGCTACAGCAGCTGTCAGTGTCTTTTCAGGGCACTGGTCTTAGAATCTGTTCTGGGCCTGTCTTCTGTAATCTGGTCTGTGCAGCACTAAATAATCCCTGTAGTCCACATACTGGAGTTTCAACCCTTCAGTGAATCATACAGAAACATAATACTATAAGCAACTAAAGGGAATAATGTTTTAAGGTGGGAGATGAGGGTTCAGATAGAATGGACCTTCAGGGAATATGCACAAGAACACAGACCTGTGGAGACTGGGCCCGTTCACTTCCTCGCGTCCTTTCTTCTTCATTTCAGCAGCCCTCCATCTTATTTCACAATGGGAATATCATAGTCTTGCACAAGGCTGCTGACAAGGGATATATTTTTATATTTTTAAATTCGGTTATTATTGCTTTAAATACCACCAACTCATGGTGTACTGCTATTGTTTTATTTTATTTTATTGGAAAGAAGAGAAGACAGGAAGTAGCAGCGCACCCTGCTGTAACTCAAGTGATCATGTAACCTCAGCATGTTGCTATCTTGCACATGTACACTTCACCAGAGAGATATGCATCTCTCTAACTGCTTAATATCTTTACTTGTGCCATGACACAGGAACCTTTAAGTACCCATTTTTCTCTGCCCCGTTTTAAAAGAGGGAATAGCATTGTTTGGCTGCATAGGGTATTTGTAACACATGCATAGGTAGTCTGTACTATTCCTTCTCTATGGAGGAAAAGTTATTATTTATCAGAGCTCAAGACAGAGGTTCTATAGACTGTAAATAGTATTTTGTAAATAAACTTGTGGCAGAGCAAGCTGTGTTAGAGTTCTTTGGCTTATATCTCAAGTACAATTGGGAACTTTGCTTTGGTATATATATATAATAAGCTCTAGTGGGGTGCTTACATCCACATTTAGGTTGTGCAGCCAAGCTTGTGTCTGACAGCCATTTTAACTGCAGTTTTAATGTGCAAATGAAGTTGCAATAGGACTAAAGGATGCATGTGCAGCTGATCGCTTTAGGGTTTTTTTTAAACTTAGTTACAGCTGAATCCATCCATTAGCCCAGTCCATCTTTGTTTAGCACTTGTATTTACCTCTAAACAGTGATAATACTTCCAGCTGTTGCAGAAGAGGCTCTTCAGGGGGAAGGGGAAAAAATTATCACTCTTTAGTTCCTAAGACTGTTTCAAAAAAACCCCAAACAAATTAGGTGTTCATGTCCTACCTAGGAAAAGTCAGCTGCACTCACCTAGAGAATCATTTTCCAGCACTTGAGCTAAGTCTAGGCTGGTGAAGAGGGTGAGTACATCACAGTGTTAGTCATTCAGCAGTCAGTCACTGCTGTAGATGCATGTCAGTGATTTCATAATTGTATAATGCTCCAAAGCCTTAAGGGCATAAATTAACATTCTTGCTCCTGGGAAGATCTTGCTTACCCAGAAAAGATAAGAAGTAACTTAAAGCAAGAAGGGTTTTTTTTTTTCTATTCACCAGAAGAAGGGCATACACAAGGAACCATTGGCTACATGCTCTAGCTCAGCTATTCAAATCACTGCAACTACAGTAAGAAACACAGCTGATGAGATTTGCTATTATTATAAGTCTTGTCAGTGTATCAGTAAGTTCAATCTTGCTAATAGGTGTCTTGAACATGAAGTATAAAGTGGCTGCATGGGAGATACCAAGGCTAGGAGATAAGCTCCAATGGCACTAATGCAAGATATGAGCATGACTCACACATGTATAAACTTTGCCCTAGCCTTGCAGATGATACAATATTGGGAGGAGTGGCTGATAGACCAGAGGGTTGTGGTGCCTTTCAGAGGGGCCTTAACAGATGGGAGAATTGGGCAGACAGGAATCACATGAAGAAAATGCAAAGTCCTGCACCTGGGAAGTAACTCTGCAGAAGAAGACCTGAAGGTTCTGGTGGACAACTTGAACACGAGTCAGCAATGGGCCCTTGAAGCAAAGAAGGCCAACAGTATCCTGAGCTGCCTTACAAAAATCATCTCCAGCAGGCCTAAGAACATGATTCTTCCCCTCTGTTCAGCACTGGTGAGACACAGCACCTGGAATGCTGTTCCCAGTTCTGGGCTCCCCAGTATAAGGGAGACATGCACTCACTGGAGTGAGCCAAGCAAAAGGCCACTAAGATGATTAAGGGACTGGAACATCTGCCATACAAGGAGAGGCAGGTATATTCTAGGATTGAGAAGAGAAGGCTGTGTGTGTGTGTCTTACCACTGTGTACAAACACCTGATGGGAGGGAGTGAAGAAGACAGAGGCTGACTCTTCTCAGTGGTATCCCATGAAAGGAAAAGAATCAGTGGGTCCACACTGAAATGCAAGAAATTCCATTTGAACTTAAGAAAAAAAACTTTACTATGAGGCTGTTTGAACACTGCCTGGTGATGTTGTGGTGATTCTGTCCTTGGAGATACTGAATTCTGACTGCACCTGCTGAGAAGGGGTGTTGGGCTGGTAGGTCATCAGAGGTCCCTTCCAACTTTTGACTGTTACGAGCTGCTAAATCCATAGCTGATAGAGTTGAACCTGCCCAGCTCCATGCCCTCAGGTCCAGCCAGTAGCAAGTCTGAGCATGTATTCCCAATGGGCACATATGCACACACTCATATATTCATATACACAGATGTATATGCACACACACACAGCTGGCCACATAGAAGATGCAGCACTCATGCAAATACAGAGAGCACAAATAATCTGTAATCTATTCCTTTCTCTAGCTGATCAGGATGAAGGCCTGTTGGTGGAAAATATATACAATATGTGTCCCTCTGAGTATCTAGACACTCAAGTCTATCCAGTGGCTGGCACCCAGATCCCCTGGTCTACCCAATTGCTAGCATCTGGACATATAAACCCTTGAGGCCTACAACCCCACTCAAGCAGCTGGTACTCAGACCCCCTCATGCATGCATATACGCACACACACTATGGAGGCATCCAGTAACTGGTCTTAATCATTCATTCTACCCAGTACTGGCCCCATAATTCCCTGGACTCCCAGATGCTGCTTGCACACACACACACACACACAGAGTCTTCCTGGTAGCTGGTCCAGACTAGTGACCTTACCAGTAGCCAAACTTCAGACCCCAATGTAACTTGGATCTCCTGGCCTTTCCAGCAGTTGACTCAGACTGTCTGGTGTTCCCAACATCTGTCCCCAGACTTATGGCCACTCCAGTACATGGCTTTTCCTACATCTCATAAGCAGTTTCATACCCATGTGAGCAGTAACTCCCCCTCAGTCTGCAAGGTGAGCCTCTCCCACTAACTGAGCTTAATGGGATTTGCAGGCAAGTAAGGGAGCTGACAGTACTCCTGCAATAAAGCTGGGAGGTGGGTCAGGATGCTTCTCCTCCCAATTGTTAGTGTCTTTCACTGCACCTTTGTGGCTCTAGATACCGGCCTCTAATCACATAACCTAATATCAACCATTTTAGGTAACAACAAGAATTCAGAGAATAAATTAAAATGAAAGCAAATACACAAATCTGTTTATTGTTCGCTCATCCTATAGGGAATTTCCAGGCATTTACTGGATAAATTTGCAGCATCATTAAAGACTGCTCAAAAAAAAAAAAATGGCAAGAGAACAAGAGTAGGGCACAGTAATGTCTGTTTGGTAAGCTTCAATGCTCCTACACTCCAAAAAATGAATTTCACATGCAGTTATGGAGACAGTAACATGCTTAAAACATAAGACTGAGTAAATATCAAGCACAAACTTTCTGTCTGAGTAGCAATAGTTAAGGCAAAGCAAGCAAAAATCAGTACTCCTGATTACTTGGTTCCAGTCTGGTGCAAATGGATTGTAATAACTCGTCTCCCAGTGACGCACCAAGCAGACGACGGTCTTGCTGTACTGACATGTAGTCTTCCATTTATTTAATTGAGGAAAGCTACTCTCCAGGCACAGGAAGTTAAGGAGGAAACTAAACAACTTGCAAAGAAGACCAAGAGATGTAGACAGAAAAGCTATTTTCTGATTCATAATACCCCTGGAGGCTGGGTAAAATAGCAACTATAAATTCTCTACTGCCTAAACTAACAGTTCTCATGGGCAGTTGTACGAATATAGAATAAAGTCACATTAATGAAAAAAACAACCCCTACCACACCCACATTTTATTAAATGCACACAGTGATTGGACAGTATATTCATCCAGAAACTTGTTCAGTTTGAGAGGTTCTAACCCAGGAAGTGGGGCTCCATACAGTAAAAAGTAGAGCCAGACAAGCATGTTGCTATACTGAAGCTTTCATTGACAGCAGTGAAAGTACGCCCACATTGGGAAGAGGAGGCATTCTTCAGTCTGCTGATTTTTCATCCATATATTAGGCATCTCCTTACCATGTGCTGCCAGCTCTTTTGACAGTCTTTATTTGTAAACACATACATTCTTTGGACTGGTTTTCTACTCTGGTGCTCACCCTGGCTGTCCAGAAAACCACACTGGGAAATAATTCACTTCTGGAGAAAAAATAGAAAACCTACTGGAGGTTAGCTTTTTCCAGCAACTAGAACAGAGATTCCCAGTATGCCCTGCCTCCAACAGAAAAGACCAAAAAAAAAAAAAAAAAAAAAAATCAAGAAAAGGCATCCTGCTAATGAGGTGGTAGAAGAAAAAGAAAAGCAAAGACAGAAGCAGTGCTGAGACATTAGCAGTGCTAATGTCAAATAACCAGTCTTGGCTCCACGGAGTACAAGAATGCCCAGCCCTGCCCAGCACCTGCCATTCTCTCTACTTCCACCAGGTGGTGGTAGAGATCTGGTCTCGGAGCAAGAGCTCTTGCTCCAAGAGTGTTAAAGGAACAGAGGTCTCTTGTCCACCTCACTCAGTCCCCAGCTTTGAATACACTGAGGCCAAGGATGTGGTGACTGGAAAAAGGGTGCTTCCTTGGCAGGTGTGCAGAGTGAAGTCTAGGATTGGTGAATCCTACATGAGGAAAGGTACCTCCATAAGGTAGGATCTGCCTTGCCAGGCAGAGGAACAGGACAGTGGTGGGGAGGGGAAGAGTATTGGGTGCAGGGGTCTAATGGGTACACCCACTCCAAGCTCCTCAGCGTGCTGTTTTGGCACGAGCGGTGTGACATTTCATACACAGTACATGCCCATCCAGTGGAAAGCAGCCATTCTCATCTGCCTCGATGGACAAGGGCCTCCCACAGTCCTAAAGGGGGAAGAGAAAGAAACACACAGAACTCAATGATAGGCAACAGTAGTGTGAATGTGGTCATGGATGTAAGAATGCCCTATCAGGCCAGGCTAATGCCCCACATAGCTCAGGTTTCTCTGACAGTGCTAATGAAAGATGCTATTATGAGAGAGCACATGAGTACAGCCCCTTTTGTGATCCATTCCCTTCATGCCCCCCCTGCATAAACAACTGTTATGTTAGGGATGTTAAAGACTATGCAGGTTTCTAGCCTCTGTTTATGGACCTGAGGTATGCAAATGTTTAATCCTTTTCTGAACCTGCTTCAAAATGTTCCTAGGTAAAAGGGACCTGACTCAGGGTAGACAAGATCAAAGGTGTCCAGTTGGTGAAGCTGGGGATGGGGGGATGAGAGGGATGAGAGATATAGGAGAAGTGGGGCCAGGGTTACCTCGCACTTGTAACATTTCATGTGGAAATTTTTCTCCAGTGCTACCACACGCACTGTCTCATCCTTTCCAGGCTCTGGCATGATAGGCTCGCTACAGACTGAGCAGCGTGGAGCATATTTCCTGCAACACACACAAATGCAGAGACCATGATCACCATGATGGCATTCAACGCAGGTTTCTCACCCTGATACAAAAGGACCACCAGCAGCAGAATAATAAATCAAAGATTTAAATGGAAAAAAAAAACTCTCCATATGTCTCTAGTCCAACCCCCTGCCCACAATAGGGCTAACTTCAGAGCTAGATCAGGTTGCTCAGAGCCTTGCCCAGGTGATTTCTGAACATGCCCAAGGCTGCAGATTCCCCAGTCTCCTGGCACTTGCACCAGTGCTGAATGACCTTCAGCAGGGAGAAGTTTTTATTTATGTCCAGTAAAAATTTCCTTTGCAACTTGTGTCTGTTGTCTCTTGCCCTCCTATGAAGGAGTCTGGCTCCATCTTCTTTACCATTCCACTACTCAGCGGCTGAAGACAACAATTAAGAGCCTCACTTCAGTGTCCTCTTCTGCAGGCTGAAAAAACCCATCTCCTTAAACCTCTCCTCACACATCAGGTGCTTCAGTCCCCATGATCACTGCAGCCCTTTGCTAGAATACCTGCAGGTCATCAACATCTCACCTGAACTGTAGAGCTTCATTTGGGAATAGCCTTCCAGACACAGCCTCACTAGTGCTAACTAGAGGGCAATAATCACTTTCCTCACTCTGAAGACTAACCATATACAGGGCTGTATTAGTAAAACTTTCATTGCTACAGGGCACAGTGCTCACTCATTTTCAACTTGATGTCCAACGAATCACAGGGACAACCCAGCCCAAGTCAGCTATTTCTGCAGCAAAATTAAACAAGTCTGAGAAAATAAACCCTCTTTAAACACCTCACGCGTGAGTTCTCTCCATACCTGTGGTAGTCATCCACACAATGAGGCTGGTTGGCCTGGTCCACAATAAAGGAGGCCCCTTCAAGAGGAATGTGGCACATCACACACGTGAAACACTGAGGATGGTAGGAATTACCGGTGGCTTTCAGCATACGGTCTGTAATGGTCTGTTTGCAGACACTGCACTTTTCCAAGGTCCCCTGGGCCCAAAGGAAACAAGCAAGACATTAGTACACTCTCCCACCTCCAGAATACCACACCACAGACAAGTGAAAGGTGGAAAGGAAGACAAAAGAGATCAGCCACAGTGAGCTTAGCTCTCCAACAACCCCCATGCTAGTTACTCACAGCATAGCAGTCCTCGCAAAAGGGCTTCTCATCCACATTGTAGAACTGTTGCCCCTGCAGCTGCTTCTCACATTTGAAGCAGGTGAAACACTCCACATGGAAAAGGCAGTCCAGGGCTCTCACAGCTGGCTGGGTTCGTGATAGGGGCTTCTGGCAGAAACCACAGAGCTCTGCCAGTGGAAGGAGAGAGGGATAAGAGATAGGAAAACCCACCATAGTCTTGGTCCTGCTGCTGTCTACTGAGGGAACGCACCAGAAATAGTGGCTTCTGCAGGAGGTGGCTGCTCCATATCCTTCATTAGTTTCTGAGTCAACATCTCCAGTTCTTCTACCTCTTTCATGGTCAGAGAAGAATTTCCCCTAGGGGGATCTGCATTGGAGCCTATGGGTTTATGCTACAGAAAGAAGAGGCATTCAATCCCAAAGGATACATATGAACAGGCCCCCTCCTACCCTTTTCCTAGTAAACCTATTTCTCTCTCCTTTACACCTCCTCCCTCTCCAACAATCTGCCATCCACTATGCCTGTTTCTTTCCACCTTCATATAAAGCTATGTCCTCTTCCACCACTGTGCCTAGTTCCACCTCTCAAAAAGCTAATGAAAAGTGCCATCTTTCAGATGGAGAACAACTCCCCCTAGCCAGCAACAGACCCTCCATCCTTCTCTTCTAACCTCACCCCCAGTGACACTGTGCTTATCCAAAGATGCTAGTCCAATGGCTCTGCCCCTTACCATGTTTTTTGCAGCAGCAGGCTGTTCTGCAGGACGTGGTTTCTCCTGCACTTGGGGTCTTTCCCACTGCTGGGCATAGTTGAAACTGGGAGGCTGTGAGGAAGGACCTGTAGGTGGAGGGGCTGTGAACTGAGTCTGAAAGGAGGTAGGGTATCTTGTAGAGTTTGGGAGAGCTATGGGAATGCTGGCACCTGGTTTGGACCCAGGCTTAGGAGAGCCAGCAACAGGAGGTGGGGTGTACTTAGGGGTAGGCTGCGGAGGAGGAAGAGAGGGGGGTGGAGAGACTGGTGCCAGGGGCTCTCTGTGCTGCTGTGGGGCTGCCCAAGGGGCTGTGGCAGGGACTGCATCTACTCCGAGGGACTTGGAAGATAAGTTTCCACTTGGCTTTGGAGTGAACTTGAAGGGAAAGGAATGAGGAGGATCTTTGGGTGCAGATGGAGTTTCCACGTGGCCTTTTGGGGCAGACTGTTTCTCCAGAGAACCCATGGATCCTGGAGACACCTGTAAATGGAATAACCACAAAGAAACAGGCAGTCATCGACAAGGAGGAAGACAAAACAAGCCCTCTACAGCAGTAAGTCAGTAATTATCCCAGACCCATGATAAGAGCTCCCACACTGCTACTTATTTAGCAGTTCTGACAAGTTGCAAGATCTAGGCTTTCCAGTCCTTCAGGTAGGCTTCTCATTATGATTTATCTAGACATTTGAATCTGCAGTAGAACCTTGTCCACTACCTCTGTTCAGCAAACCAATCATCTCTCCTTCAACCTGCAACACACTCTGGAGAGCAGCTCACCCGGGATTTGAAGGGGTCATTCTTCTCCATGTCATCCAACATTAAGGACAGTGAGTCAATCTCAAGATCAATGCTGCTCATCTTGCCACGTACCTATACCACCATCCATGAGGAAAGAGGGAGCAGAGCATATTACAGGCACAGCCAGAGACCCAAGTGTACCCCTGCAACAACAGCTTTTGACTTCTGGCGCTGTGGTACAGATCTCCTGGCCTTCAGCAGATATCAAATGGGCAAGAATGAACAAGCATAATCACCAGAGCCTACAAGTAGCAGGGAATGTACAGTCTGAAGAGGCTCATAGAAAGATTTATATGGAGATCTATATTTCCCTAGAGATCTGTATTCCCCTGATCACGGTAGGGTTAACTTTTCAAATCTAGGTCATGTTACTCAGGGCCTAGTCCAGGTGTTTTCCTAGCATCTCCAAGGATGCAGATTCCGCAGCCTCTCTTGGCACCTGTGTCATGTGAACTGCCCTTAGAAAGAACAGGCTCTTCTTCTGTCCATCAGGAATTTCCCATACTGCAACTTGTGTTCATTGTCTCTTGTTCTGCTATGCCTCGGTAAGGATATGCCTCTGTCTTCTCTTAACCCTCTTTTAGGTATTAAAGGCTGCAATTAGATCCTACCTCAACCTTCTCTTCTGCAGGCTGAGCAAATCCAGCTCCCACATATCATGCTCCAGCCCCCCAAAGATCTCTATCATCCTTTGCTGGACTGCTTCTAGTTCAATATTCCTCTGTGGGTATTATAAAGAGACACTCACCTAGAAACAATCTTCCAGATGCAGCCTCACTAGTGAGGAAGAGGGGGGAAATAATCACATTCCTTGCTCTGCTGACTATACTTTTGCTAATGTAGCCTAGCCTCTCATTGGCCTGCAGTGCCACAAGGATGGATTTCTGGCTCACGTTCAACTTCTGGTTCACTAGGCCTTATCTACAAAGCTGGTCCCTGGCCAGCTGACCCCAGCCTCTACTGATACACAGGACAGTTCCATCCCAGACACAGAACTTCACATCTGTCTTTGCTGAACTTCCACAGCTTACTCCACAGCATCCTACAGAAAAGGACATCGCAGACCATGAGAGGGTGAGTAAACTGGTAGCACCTTCCCAGATCTCATGCTTCCTGCAGCTGAGTTTAGAGACTATTGAGCAACTGTTCCAACTTACACATCCAGAGCATCACAAGTAATTACACTTCCCCAGACATCACTCACCTGTGGGGCTGCTACCTTGCTCATAGGCCCTTCATCAAACATTGGTGGAGGAGGAGAAGGAAAAATGTCTTCTGGGGCTGGGGGAAAAGGCTCCTCAAAGGGTGGTGGAGGTGGGGGAAATGCAGTGTTTGAGGAAAGACTTGCCTCATCTCCTGGAGGGGGAGGAGGTGGCAGTGGTAGCTCTATAGGGAAAAATGAGAATAAAAGCAGGTTTGAATAACTTCTTACTGAGTCAGTCTCAAAAGAATTACTGGAAGTATTACAGCAAGGGGTCCTCAGTACCCATAAAGAACCGAACTCTATAGCCTGGATTTCACCTTGTCCAAGCTATATGCCATCACACAAGCTTTCTGAAACAGCTGTTGCAGTTAGTCACTAGAACCAGTCAGCATTGTATACATTCTTTATTTGGGATATATGCCTTAATGTGCCCTTCCCTACTCCTCCTCTCATCCTTTGGTCCTTAGCCATGTGCTTCTCACAAGTGAGTGCCTCAGATTGCTGAATCCATAGCAGCACTTGAAGGAATGACAGCTGACAATACAAGGGCCAGAAGAGCCTATATTGTTATGGAGAAACAATCTGGTACTTTGCAGCTGGCTACTAAGCACTGCAAGGAACAAATGGGGGTGGGGTGGGGTGGGGAAGGACCCAAACAAATCACATCAACTGCCCCTCCTGCATATAGGAGATCTTTGAAGCCACTTCATTCTTCTAGCAGATGAAAGCAGCTTTCCTTTTGGAGACTAAAATGTCCATATGCCTGGTACAGATTAGGACATGAGAAAAATTTTCGGACTCCTTTCAAGCAGTCTGAAAAGCATCAGAGTGCCTCTGCCTCCTATAGAAAAGAACCTCTGTTGCTTCCAGCTATTTGTATTAGCTTTCCACAACACAGTCAAATTCATATATGGTGAAGGGAAGAGGATTCATATGTGAGGAATGTGTTCTCTTATCATCCAAGCAGCAAAGAACGGTGAAGACAAGCAGGTAACTCCTATATTCCTTCTCCTAGATACATGGGAACACTACTCTTCCCAGCTAACCCCGAGCAGCAGAATGGTAAGAGTTCAGCACTATTAATGCTCCATATAAGCCTCCTGACAGCAGACATCAGATTGTCTCATTTTTATAACCACTTGTTGACCACAGATTTCAACAGGACTTCTCATCTGTAGCCTGAGGGAGAGGATATTGCCTGTTTCAGAAAATGAAAGCTTAAATCTTATTAGCCAGTGGAATGCATAAACTGCACTAGTATACAGCACTTCTTTTTGTTTCACCTAATTTCTGTTTATGAGGGAAAAAATGTAAATAAGGCTAGTATTCCTCATTTGAAACTACAGTTTTAGATCAAGTTTGTATATTTTTGGTTTTTTGGTCTATTTAAAATAAATCTGCAGAAATGAAACCCTAATCTGCTGACATAGTTTCAAACAGATGTGCTAAAAGCCTGTTTCATGAATTATTCACATTCACAAAAGCTTCTCATAAAGTTAGTGTACCAAATTTATAGAATGATCAGTATTAAACATGGCATTCATACAGTGATATTAACTCTGCCATTCAATACAGAGAGACCAATTACTATGGCTTTACATTATCCTACATAAAACCTAAGATGTGACCTTGGATTACAGATGTAAGATTCTAGCCAAAAGCACAAAATAGAAAGGTTACCCAAGTTGGCACTTGGGCCTCAGTGGGTTGAGGCCTCTGTCTCCTAGAAATGCCCAGGTGACTTGTGCAATGGAAATAATGGCATAATTGTTTGCCACCTCTGAGTGCAGGACCAGCCTTTCTAATACCACATCAGCTGCCTGCTAACTTAACTCACTAACCTGAAAAACATTAGTGTTGCATGGTCTACACTAGACAATGAAAGAGAAGACATTTAATACAGCAGTTCCATTATCCGAATATATCTGTCCTGGCTGACATGCTTGCTGACAGCGTCCAGAGGTAACATGCAGCATTAAGCACGAGCAATAGGTCCCTACTGAGATTTCCAGTGGCCCCACACTGACCCATTCCAACCAGGTGGCTATGCCACCAGGACCCTTCTGCTCTTCTGCTCTTCAGAGGTCACAAAGAGGAAGAGCTTTTTTTTTTTTTTAAAAAAAAAAAAGAAAAAAAAAGAAAAAAAGCAAAAAAGCAAGAAGTCCCGCTACACAGGAAAACACACCCAACCCAAACTGCTAGCAAAAAATATAAAACTCAGCCATGCAAACACTAAGTCTCACTTCCTGTTTATGAAAGCTTCAACCCTCTTTTCATGCAATTACTTCTTCCCCACCTCCAGCAGAGAAGATGGCAAGCGCAGAAAAGGATCTCCACAGTCAGAGACAAACAACTTGTGTTGAGATGAATCAACAAGAAAGGAACAGTGTGATTCATCACCACCAGGGAACAACTTCCCTGCAACATATTTGCTCGTAGATATGCTGGCCAGAATCTGACTGCAGTTACACAATTGTACACTTAGTAATACCACTAAATACCCATTTAATTCCTCCAGCCTTATTAAAACACCAGTGCAATACAGGATCATCTTCCCCACTCCTTCCCTAATGGAGACGTAATGTATTTTGAGACGAAAGAGGATGGAATTATTTTGTTCACTTCGCAATCCTTTTATCTCTGGACTCTGCTAGCATCTACAGGAAAACTATCCTTCATTTATAGCAGTTATGCCCCTATTTTCATGTTTAGCCTAGTTACAGATCGCATATTTTGAAACACATTCACACCTGTCATTCCAGATCTCACCTACCTTCTGCCAGCATGGATGTAGCAGCTGATGGAATCTCCCCCACCTTCCCTATCTGAGCACGCTGGGCACCAGCTCCAGGAGGCTGTGGCAACGATGACTCTGATACGCTCCCAGTCTTGAAGGGGTTTACCTTGGGTTTTGGGGCAACCACAGGTGCAAACTTCTTCTGTGGGTTGTAGAAGGATGGGGTAGAAATGTTGATACTGACTGTGGATGTCATGCGGGTCCCTGGGGCACCTGAGGAGGTCATCTTCTCAGCACCTGGTGCAAGAAATGAGAAAAGAAACAGATATGAAGTCATCCTCAGGACAGAGTGGAAATTAATACACAGGAATATGTGAAACAGAGGGATAAAGAAGTTTATATCAGGGCAAAGAGTAAGGGGCCTAAGCAGAACAGTACCTCAGGATCAGCACAGGAGGAAAAAGAAAGGGGAGAGGGGGGGGAGAACAGAAACTACAGATAACTCAAACTGAACCAGAACATCTTACTATCTCTACTCAATATAGCACTGACCACAGAGAAGTCCTTGCCAGATACACACAGTCATAGAGAAAACCAAGCACTTTGCTGAATGAGAAATCCCCATGCATATGCAGAATGAAGCTTGTCACCAGCAAGTCAGTCATCCTGCTGAGCCAGCCTGAGTTGTACACCTAGCTCCACACACCTTAAGAAGGGCACCCTCGCACACACTGTCTCAAGGCTCACTCTACTCCCCCACCCACCTGACTGTGTCACCTATTTCCTCCTGACCTCATCTGTGACACCTCTGGTAACATCTTCCTCAACTCTTCCAACCATGACATGGCACCTGCCTCCTCCATCTCAGCCCTTTACCTTGAGCCCCTTGCATGCTGGGGAAGCACAGGCAGCTGTGACAGAAGCAGGATGGAAGGTAGGCTATAGGGCTTCCTGGTGTTGTCACACTCCCTGGCACAGCCTTCTGCTATCTTGCTAGTCCCAGTGCCTTGCTCTCCTTCCTGTCACTAGAGTCAGTGACAGAGGCTCCCTCTGCTCCTCACTGGCTGAGCCAGCCACGTGCTCCGACTCTACCAGGAAGCAATTCTTAGATGTCTGGCCAACACTTCTGGAGTCATCCCCTCAGCAGCCTCTGCTGTGCACACAGCGCCTTCAGATCACTCCCTTTTGCTTTGCAATCTGTTCAGCGAGCGTTACTGCAGAGAGCGCTCAGTTCAGGCACAGCAGAACTGTAAGCGATGCAGCCACAGTCCAGCTGTGTGCAAGGACAGCCTGTAGGATGCAAGAATAACTCAGCTGAGTGTGTGTGAGGGTGTGGAAGGGTGTTAAGTACTCCACTCACTACATGCAGGCATGTAAACTCCCCCTCCTTTCTACCACCAAACTCGAATAGCCAGTGGGCAGCCCCAACAAGCTGGCCACTGCAGAAGCCACAGGTCTCATGACAAGAACAACGTTTCTAGGATTCCTACATCCTGGAATCCAGAGCAGAAATCTCATCTGCACTAAAAATCTCCATGAAGCCAAATGCTTTGTTGTAACCTCCAGCATGCCTATAGCCTTCCTAACATCCAGGCACAATAGTGCTTCCGCCAGCATGGGAGCTCTGTGCCAGTATTTTGAGTTGGCATGTTTGAATCTGTATCCTTCTGCAATGCCAGCCTCTCTCACACAGAGAATAACAGCTGCTAGGACAGCCTTGGCACTACAAAGAACTGCCCACTGCTAATTCACCCATTGCTGCTGAGACCTGCATGCTCATTTCCAAGTATGTAGCTACCTGTAACAAGTACTCCAGATTGCAAGTGTGTGAAGACAAACTAATGTTAAATCCACGATGCTGCATTTTTTGTTTCCTCTGGGCAGGGCTGGTGAGTTAAATGCAGCTTGACAAATTGTGCTGCGCTACTCAGAGTATGAGAGATTGTAATAGAAAGCAGCAGCCAAAGATCAGTGCTCAGCATACCCTGCATGACCCAGCATGGAACAGGAGCCAAGGCAGAAGGGTAATTAGCTCTGTCCCCGATCCCTCAGTGCCAGGGGATCAGACATGCACATCAGAAGGCACAGACTCCCTCCCTCAAGCCTGCAGCTTCCATGCAAGCTAGAGTTGTTCTCCCTCTCAAGAAGACCTTCAGCATTTCTTCAGAGACTCCAACTGATGGAGGCACTTACTCTATCTTGTGTTATCCTCTTCCACTGTGCAGTAATGAACCACTTAGCAGTTCTAGTGGAACTAGCTGTCTTATGTTCTTGCCTGCCTGTGATCGGAACATCACAGCAACCGTCACTTCTGATCACAATGTATACAGGTGTCAGTTAATGCAAAGACAATCTGGGGACATCAGCTGCTTCACAAAAAAAGTGCTGTCTTTACTACCAGCAGCTGCTATCTCCCTGACCCCAAAGCAACTCATTTCTCTGTATGCTGTCAGGCTTAACGGCCTTTCTGCTCAGAGCTGTCTCCATCCAGCAGCTGCCCCTGCTCATCCTCACTTCAGTTTGTCTGTCCACCCCCGCACAGACCAGACAGGCTGATGAAGGCTGGCCTTGCTGAGCTTTCCCCCACTGCCAATACCATCTAAGCCTTGCCAGGAAATCACATTTTACATGAGTCTTGTGGCACTGTTTGTAAAACATAGTAGAGGAGTGTAACACAGGCAAACCTAACCTCAAATCCACCTCCTCACACTTTCCCTGAGGGGAGAGATTTCTTTTTGCTGCAATGGCATTTAGATGACTCAAGTGGAGCTATGAAGAGAAGTGAAGAATGCAGTGAGAATACCCAACTGCTTGATGCACTAATTCTCTCTAGCAGAGAGCAGAGATGAACCAGGGCAGAATCAAGCACCACCTTCCTCAGCCAAGTAGGGTCACCACTTAAAAGGTCCCCAATGCGTTGGCCACCTGTTGTACACCCAGGCAACTTCACTTTTCCTGCCCCAAGATTCAATTCCAAAAGCTCAGCTCCTTCCCTAGGGTAGGGAAAGGAGAAGAAACACAAGGAGAGAGAGTGCTGAGTGTTGTTTTCCAGCCAGGCATTTGAGTTACATTTATTTTCACTGTCTCATACAGGCTAATTCTGGAAAGTTCTCTCAGCCTGACCACAAGTTACAGAGCTTCAAAGAGAGCAAAGTCCTACCTTATAGCTTGCATAGCTGATACAGCCTGAACAAAACTGGGAGGGGGTGGGGGACATTCAAGCTCCAAGCTTTTGCAGCTATCCTGGGCTTGCCTCCTCCCTGGGCTCCCTCTGTACAGGGAAGGCAGGTAACCCCAAAGCTATGCAAACATATTTAAAATGCTAGGAAGTTCCGGGAATTTGCAAGCATTTCCTTCTTCACCTTCTCAAGGTGCTCCCAGAGAGAAAGAAACTTATAAGTTAAAACAAATTTCATGCACAAAGGCTCCCAGATTTCTTCCTCTTAAGCACATCTGGAAAAAGGCTCCATAGGTGTCTCACTGATCCATAGGCACACAAAAGAGGGATTGTCCCGACTAAAACCAGGCAACACCCCCTCCCTCTTCCTCAATGCTAGAGCTCTACAAAAATGTTTAACTAACTCAGTTTCACCGGGAGGGAAGAAAACTCACCACGCACACGTAAACCCCTCAAAGCTGAGCAGCTCTCTGCAGAAGAGAGAGGGAAAAAACTGGGAGGAACGGAGGGTACGACCACAGATCATGCTAAAGTCACCAAGCGACTTTGTACAAGGCAGGCAACTATGCCGGCAGGAGAGGCAGCCTCCGAGCCCCAGTGGGAGTGTCAGGAAGTCAGCATCTCCCCCACGCTCACCGCAAGTGCATTCCGGGCTTGAAGGCACGATTGCAAACAAAGGCTTTTCTCTAAGCAAAAAGAAGAGACTCACCTTTGGGGACGGGGCTGCGAGGGAGCGCGAAGGGGAAATGCCACCCCTAGGACAACAGGTCACCCCGGCCGGAGGGTGCGCGTCTTCGGGTGCGCAACCGCTGCTCCAGGGGGTCGGCGCCTGGCTCCCTCTGCCCTCCGCAGGGCCGGCTGCCCTCGGCCTGGCTGCCAGAGAGCCCGAAGAAAAGAAGGATGGGGGAGCTGCTGAGCCCAAACACTTCCTACCAACTCGCAAAAAAGCCTCGCCCAGGCAAAGTTGTTTGACCATATAAGGAGAGAGGCTGTGTGAACAGCTGAGCTCACTCGTTAGGGAATGTGGCAATGAGGTAACGGGGGAATGAGCGCGCACCGAAAGGGGGACGGGGTTTGCGCAGGCAGCAGTGGGAGCCCTGCGCTGGTATCTCATGTGCCCCCCGCTGTGTTTTACACGGAAGGGGTTTTACTTGTCTTCCTGCCAGCAATCACGAAAGAGAAGTATTTCTTCGGGTTTTCCCACTCGCCCCACTCTCGCCGCCTTACTGTGGCCTCGCAGCGCGGACCTGCGCCCAACGCCTCTCCCGTCCCTTCCCGTCCCGTCCGGGCCATCCGCACCGCGCCCCGGCCCGGCCCGGGCTCGCTTTCTCTGGCTCTCGCAAACTCGGCGCTCCTCCCTTTTTCCCTACCTCCAGAGCGACCCCCACCCCGTGACTTCACTTCCAGTCACTGAGCTGGAGTTCAGGAAGAAAACTGGCAACCCTGGTGAGTCAGGGTTCCTGCTGGTCTGTTGCTCGCATGGACCAGCTGCAAAAGCATCTGACTCACGCTCCCCCGATCCTGCAGAAAGTAAAGCAAACCACAACTCCACAGCACAAAAAATTTGCTTGTTCTTCTCATACTGACTGCAAGGCAAAAGACTGAACTCATTTATTTTAAAGATTAGCCACTTGAGCTTCTTCACAGGTTGCCTATGCTGCACTTTGGTTTGATTTCCAGTGCTAGCTCGGATCTCAGTCCTGCTTTAGAGCCAAGAGAGCTAGACCCAGCAAAACAGGGCATATGATTTCTAAGGCCAGCCTTGGTTGCTTATCCTAGCTTCTCAGCCTATTAGGAAATAGGGGCATCAAAGAGGGTAGAATTCCTGTGCTTTGTGTAATCATTATACTTTGGAATTTGGCCTTAATATTGGGGTTAATACCCCTATTGTTGCAAATTCCCTGGAGAAATATTTTATTTGGTAATGTTCAGGAGATCTGGCGTTTGTCTATTTCTAAGATTTACCTACCAACGTAGGTACGTAAACCCTCCAGTACTGGTAATTTACTTGCAGATGGGTGAGCAAGCCATACCTGTTAGACTCCCAGTGTGCACTACTGCAAAAGTCTACTTGAGAGAATTATAAAAATACAGGTTCAACAAGGTTTAAGGTAAATAAATCTTTAATTTTACAAGCAGGCTTTGTACAAAGAGATATTTTATTTAACCAGCTGATAGTTAGAAAAATTGGGCCCTCTGTGAAGATTTTTATTTTTACATACCATATGAAAATGCCACCCATCGCATTGCATATCACTGAGCTCACTGCTTCGCTAGCTGTAATTGTAGGGGAACGATATCAGTGCAAAATGAAAAAGATGCTGTTGTAGAATCACTCACCATCCTCTGGAATATCACAGCATACCTCACACATCAGCTTGACCTCACAGTAGTCTAGTGCTATTCCATGGGTTACTTTTGACTTCAAAGAAAATAAAGAGTGTCTCAGGCTGAGATTTAAAAAGAGATAATATGAATAAATTATCCCCCCCCTTCTTTCTGGACACCTCTCCATAAATCCAGATGCTTGTGCATTCAATTTGTGCAACATGGTGTATGTTTATTGCTGGCTGAATAGAAATGCTTTTTATCCAGTGGTATGGATATTTTTTCTAAAAAGAAAATGAAAAAAGAAAAGAGTCATTTTAACTAGGATCATTTCAATTATCTGATTTGCTGTTCAGTCTCACATACAATTTTAATGTAAAGACTGACAGGGCAGCAAACTGTAGTATGAATATGAACAGCAGAAACAGGCAATGAGGGCAAGCAGGATGGTGTGGGACAGACTTCTGAGTCAGCTTTGCTGCTGAAACCAGTGCACTGTGTAACTACACTCTAAATTCTTTCATGACCTCATGGCTCCCACAGGGATCTGCTCATGCACCAGATCAAGCAAAATGGGAATAAGATAAAGGAAAAGCACAACCTCTTAGACATTTGCATTAACTTGTCATATGAGCACTGATTCTCAAATCAGAATACATACAAGCAAAAGATGTTAAATTTGATTTCATGCTAGCCAGACACCTGATTTAAAGTTTGTGCTTTTGTCATTGGAAATTAAGCAGAGCTACCTTCCCTATGTTAGTTCTCATTACTCTAGAAGCAAAATAAGAATCTCCCTTATGCTAATAACCTTCCTTCATGCAACTCCTTCCTTGCTTGGAAAGGTGGACATTTTTCTGCTGCGAACTGAAGTTAGCACCTTGATACATATTCCATTGCAGTGAAACTCATTAATTGAAGCAAACTATGAGTTCTGAGTAGGAGCTTAGCTGTCTGGGTACAGGGATGGATCAGCAGGTACACTCAGCTGCTTGTGCCAGAGGACATGTGTTTGGCTGTCATTTCTGGAATTAGCAGCAGATCTCTGGATGAATCACTTTGGCTGCCCCATGCCATGGATAGTATGAGCTAATATTTTGGACTATATTATGGTGTGAATGCTATCTGCTCCATAGATATAGAATGGTATGACTACAAAGCCCACTACAAAGTAGATGTTGGAGGGATTTAGAATATGCTGTTCTAGCTGGGCACTTCTTTGAGATTGGTAGCAGGAAGCAAGCCCCAGTGTCAGCCATCAAAACAAGGCTGACAAAATCCAAGAGTCCTAGGAACACACCTCAAAGAGAGAAATTTTTCATGTAAACAAATATAAAGAATTTTAACTGGCAGTTCAGTCATGTAGTACAATGAGTAAATAAAGACAAATGCAATACAGAACTCATATGGCAATTGTGTGTGCTGCACTGAGATGAAGAATATGCTAACAGTGATTAGGTGGCCACAAAAAATAGATGTAAGAATAGAAAAAATAAGTCCTTGAATGCAAAAGGAAGAATTCCAAGTACACTAATAGCGAATTAAATTTTAAGGGCAAAAAATCTTACCTAGATTCAGCAACTAAGTTTCAAGAGGGTTTGGATAGCTGCAGACGGGAATCTCTGTGTTAATAATAGGTTCAAGGTCAGAGGAAAGCAACATGGATGCTGGGGAGGATGCTTTGGTTATGTTAATAATATAAAATGTCTGAATCTGTATAATTTTAATCTATATCAATGGCTATAGAATGCCACTTTAACTCAGTTTGAAATTAGTTAACAATTAGTAATGCTAC
Source organism: Rhea pennata (assembly GCF_028389875.1). Classification (NCBI taxonomy): domain Eukaryota; kingdom Metazoa; phylum Chordata; class Aves; order Rheiformes; family Rheidae; genus Rhea; species Rhea pennata. The sequence continues at coordinate 85,963,784 of NC_084663.1, read as the reverse complement.
TTAGCAGTCCAGGTATTTTTCCTATCCTTTTGTCCAACAAAAAGTCCTGTCTCACATCTGTGTTGCATCATTGATATTTTTTTGATTATATACCTTCTGTTTAGTTTAACTGCATTTTATTGATTTATGCTAAGCTGCTACTCATACGCTCATCTTGTGCTATATTATCATATCTAAATACCTCATCTAGACTTACTGAAAGTGTAAAGAATATATGATGGATCTGCTCTGGTCCTCAGGCCAAGAGGTAGAGGCAAAATCAGGCTCATGCTGTTCAGAGTAGAGCCGCCTGCATCAAACTGGCTGCATCCATACAGACTAGTAGGTGTAACACACTCTGGTAAGAGCTCTCCTGGGATCCTCTCTGTGTTCCCACAGCACAGGCTTCTCTTAGTGTGCTTTTAACTCACTCTCTCAAGCACCGTGTATGACCATGCTTCACGTGAAAGGCTACATCTGGCACAGGATGACACCTGCCATCATTGCTGCTCCCACTCTGCACTGTTGTTCAAGAGGCCGTGACATGCAAGGTCTACTGCAGTGCCATCTTCATCCTTCTGTATGAGGTCAGGCAAACAGCTACTATGTAGGTATGTACCATCACGCTGCAAAAACAGTCTGCCTCAGTGTGGAGGAAAGGGAGGAGGCACTTGCAAGATCTCCTTCTCTTCACTGAAAGGAGGTTTCAGGGTGGAGTGATTCAGTTTCATGGTGGGATGCATGTTGAGTACTGGATGCCAAAGGGTCAAATACAGAGGCCCACACTTGAGACCACAGAGCCCCAGTCTTTCCAAGCCTAATCATGCTCGTGCATCTGTGAAAACGGCATGCAGTTAAGAATGCTATTTGCAAAGATCATGAATTCTCCTAGAGAGAAAAATAGCAGACTAAAATTTGCAGACTGAATTCACAATCTCAATTCTGTCTCACTGGCTCCTGTCCCATACAGTCCATGCTGCCTCTGTCCATGTCTCAGCAGGGTGGTAGGCCTGCATTTCCATGGCTCCTGGGACATGCTCACAGGAAAGCTTCGTCTCTATCACAGTGCTCTGTCTCCTGCATTGCTGCAGGGCTCTGGGCCTGAGAGACTAAGAAAGCAAGGAGGCTGTCTCAGTGGACGTCTCTTCCCTCCAGCTGGAGTATGAGCTGTTCAGTGACTCCAGAAAACTGAGAATGGTCAGCCAAGGGCTAGAGAAGGCAGTGGGATGCAGCTGAATTGGGGCAAGCTTAGGTGTGTGGCTGGGTATGTCAGAGGCAGTTCTGCTTGGGAAGCACTGATACACCTGTCATTTCCACAACCTTATGCCCCACACCTTGCCACCAGCAAGACAAGCTGTGACGTATTTAGTTGCTATGAACAAATATTGTCTGCCAGAGCTGTCTGTCAAAGAAACAGATCTGGCAGCTTGCCAGTTAAAGAGCTTACTCTTTCTGGGCATAGTACAAGACTCTTTCTACCCCTGAGTGCCATGCGTTTGTGGCAGAAGTCTCCTGTCTGCTTGTTGGTGTGAAGTGCAGTTTCCTAAGCATAGCACAAACATGTCATGTGCCTTCCTTCAAACAAGTGTAATCAGAGACATGTACTCACCACAGCTGAGCACACACCTTGTATGATAGGGGATTTTGTATGGGTGTATGGGAGGATGTCATCCTTGGAAAAGGCTTCCTTTCTCAGATCTGGTTGGTGACATGGCAAAAAGCAGGCTTTCAACTCCCCTGGATCTCATACTGAGCTTCCTCTTGCTCATACAATAGGAGAAGTTCTGTATCACAGAAATTCTGTGGATAGTATCATGGTCTCTCCAGTCCCTGTGGGGCCCCAGTATCATTATTTTGTTTCTGTAAAGGAAGCCAAACAGCCAAATAAGGAAAGGTGGCTTTTGCAGACTACTAATCTTCTCCTTTTGTAGCATCCTAACAAAGATGTGCAATGCATGTGCCAGGGCATGGCAGAAAAGTGTACTGGACTTGTGAGCACACTAGGAGTACGTAAGGATTGTTCTGGGCAGGAAGAATGAAACGTGGTATAGTCCACACCTATATTATCTATAAGGCGTGGACCCTGAAGCAAACTACACTCTCTTTTGAGCCTCACCAGAACAAATAGTTGGTTTAGTCCAGAATGAACTCCTGGCACAAGCTAAAATGTACACAGCATAGATGATGAAGGGACCAAGCCTTGGAGCAAAAAAAGAAACAAAACAAGCGGACAATATAGGCACATGGTCTAACAGTCTGCTTGCAGAAAATAATAAGACAAACACTATCTATAACCTGCACAATAAAATATAGTTTGAATACAACTTTAAGTGGTGCAGCCCCACAAGACCTTGTTTTGCAAAAGCAGGAACTGTGGAGCTATATGAAGTTTTCTGCAGTTACCAGGCTTGACACATGTGGCTACTAGTATGTTTGCAGATTAATTTACTGCCAATATGAGTAAGAGGATGATTACAGACTAGACACAAATCTTGGACTGTTTCCTGGGCTTAAGGGCGTAATTATCAGGGCCTTTCAGGGAGGCATTGTCCTTTCACTACCAGCTACAGGTCTGTGACAAGTAACAACATATGGGAGAGAGCTGTCCTTCAAGCTATTATGATTTTCAGTAGGTTGAAAACATAAGGGTGTGAAAGGCCTTATTGAAGAGGTGTGCTAAGTTCATTCTAGCAAAGTGATCAAGCATTGTATGAGATCCACTGACTGTGGAGAATAAGATAGTAGTAGTTATAGACCACCAGTTCTCAGCACTTTGTATCTAGTCAGTATGATATTGAGAGATCAGTTGCCAGAGCTGCTGTTTAAACTGCAGGACAGATTCTCTAAAAGTGGTTCATCTCATACTACAAAGTCATTGACAGTTTGCCTGTTTGGTTCTCCAAAGGTGTGCTAGGCTGACAGAGGCATAGCCTAACTTCTGGATCAGTGTGCTATCAGCATTTTACCCCAATGAGAAGGAATTTTCTTCTATTAAACGAACAATCACTGCTTGTCACCTCTGTCAGTGGTAGACGGCCTGGACAAGGGCTTGAGGCATAGCATTAAATAACTCAGCTATTGATGTGCATTTCTGGAGAGGCACTTCCTTCAACCAGGGCATTTTCCGGTTGTCTTGATGAAGGTCAATAGGATGACTATATTCCTAGGTACTTGGTAAACCTCCTGGTTCTTTGCTTCCATGGCTCATGAAAGAAGTTATCTGGAACTTTTACTCTTATCCAAAACACTTCAGTTACCAGGTAAGCAGCTTTACATATGCATTTGGCCAGCTGAAATCTACATAGAGGTCATCTGTTGTCAGACTTCCTATGGAAATACACTTCTTCCCAGAGATTCTTGAGTCCCAAATGATGCTTGCAACAATCCTGGCTGAAAGCTGAGAACAACAGGCAGTGAAAAATGCCTGTGAAACTGAGCCAGTGGGATCTCATCAAGTTGCTAATGAAAACAGAGTAGGCCATGTTATGAGGGAAGCTCTATCAAACCATTTTCTGCAGAGTGACTGATGGTTCCAGAGGACAGTGTTAGACTTACTGCTACCATAAGAAATAAATGAGGTATTTACAAAGCTATTTCTCCAGATCAGTGTTGCTTTTCTTCCCAACACCTTCACACCTGGTGTTCAACCTAAAAGCAATTGCTAGAGCCTACCAGCAATAATCCTTTTGCTTCCATCTTGTCTAGCCTTTATAACTGTGGTCACTAAAACAGCGTCCTCCCAAGCTTGCTCATCAAGCCTGTATCTTAAGAACATAAAATGAAAATGAGATTTGACAAAAAAGAAAGTATATACTTGTACCGAAATTAGGCTTTTAAAGCAAACCAGCAAAGCTAGTGGATTTGTGCAGGAGTGTGGTAATTTTAAAACAGTATAAGAGCCATATATGATATCCATACAATGTACAGGTAGGCACTGGATGATGGCAGCCTTCTCAGATGGAATATCCCGAAAGTGAAGAAATTTTCTTGATCAGCTCCAGTTGTCTACTTGCTTTGGGAAGCTGAATACACTGAATAGTCTGCATTTTTCCAGTGCAGTAAGAAACACAGTAACTTGTAAGAGATAAGAGATAATAAGAGATACAATAACAAAGAACAATAACTTCTTTGATCAGACTTCATTTTAAGCTTTTGGATATTTTTGTAAGTTTTTAATTAAGATTTGTGTAACTCCAAAACCATGTTGCAAAAAATAATCTACAGTCTGAGAGCTTCCACCCTCCATCCCCTATATATCAGAGAGAGAGAAAGAGACAGAGTGAGAAGATGACAACTTATATTTTGTAAGGCTAAAAATATTGTGCCTTTTACATAACACTGAGAATTTAGAAAGCACATTTGCTGCTTCAAGACTATTTTTAAAAATGCAGCTTGAGCAACACCACTAGTACAGATTCAACTGACATTTAGCTGTTGTTTCACTGTTTGGGAACCAGATATTCAGTATGGAATGAAGCAAATATAATAAAAAGCCAAACAGGATTCAGAGCCTACCAAAAATATTGGCACCCTAATATACAACTCATGTTTATGCCATTGGTGGTATTATATCTTCCTAGTGCATACCACTTCCCGCTTTTGACTCTCCAAACCAACTCCTCAGATCTCCCCTCTAAGTACTGTATACTTAATGGTGAGGAACCTGTACATTCTCAGTTTTGCTACCACAGATTCATCAACTTCCCTCTCTCTTACGTTCCCAGACTTCCCTGTTCCTTTTTCTCATTTCCTGGCATCTGCTGGGCCCTTCCTGGCAAGGTGGGGATGGGAAAGAGTCCTTTATCTTTGAGCTCACTCATCTCCGCATTGAATATGCAACTTGCAAAGTTCCAGGCCATGGCAGGATACACCAGAATTTCATGGCATGACCTTGTCTACCTCCATTCTGATTTCCATGCGAGTAGGCATGTAGCTGATTCCAGAGACCAGATATGTACATACAAGGATGCAGAATAGATTTATGGAAGAGAGTTGCCAGAAGGATGTTGAGTGGGTGAAGTCTGCAGCAATTGATGCAGGCTGGATTCACTAATTCTGTGATACCAAGTTGTAGTTCCACCGAGCAATGGTTCCTCCTGCCCAGGTAAAAAGTGATACATGATCACATGTAGTAGCTCAGTGTGTTACACATGCATCACTGAAATGCTGACTGAATAAACTGCATCACCTGAGTTCCAGATGGTAAATTCCTTTTGTAAATCTTCTGTGAAGTCTGGAAATGGGAACTCTGTGAAAGATGTGATCTTATGTAATATGCATAGAACAGAACATAACATTTCTGCATGACTCTAGATAAAATGCAGACATGGATGAAGATGCTGGGAGAGTAATACATTTATTAAAAAGCTATAATACAGCAATGTTGTTCTGAAAACACAGAAAGCTTGAAATCTTGTAGAAAAACTAATTGAGGGCAAATGTCATGATGAGGTAAGAAAATTAACACCACCAATGTGGAATTAAGTTGAGAAGCTAACAGTGGTGAACACTGAATATTGAGCATTTATATAAGTGTGCACCAACATGCCAAACCTGTGTTTTTTAAAGAAAGTTGACTATGCTTCCAGGGAGCACCACCAAATTAGCAAGATCACACAACCAGAATCATGCAGCAGAGCAGTGTGGAAGTGCTGTTGTTACATTACAGCTAGCCCACTAATTGCCTGCTCTTTCTGTGTTGGCATGCCATATCTCTCCACTGTAGAAATTTCTTAAATTTTATAAATAAATCTCATTTAAAAAAATTAAATGTGGGTTGAAATAAATGTAATTTTAAGGTATCTGGCTAACAGTGAAGTATTTCATCCCTCTGAGTAAGTTAGTCTTTAATTTGGGACATTCCAGCAGTGCTTAGTTGTTAACAGATAATTCCAAGATATCCAAAGGGTATGTCTGTACTTTGGCATCATAAGCCACTTTGAGAACTCCTCATGCAGAGGAAGAGGAAGAAATGATCTTTCAGTGACCATCATTAGCTCTCTTCAATAATATGGAAGAAAATACTGTTGAGTACCATGAGGATTTTCTGATAAATCTCTTACTGAGAGGGTAGGTTGACTAGTTCTGTCTCAGCATTGTACTAATGCACTCTCGGACAGTTTTTTTTGAACTCTGGGTACAGGCAGAACAAGATCACATCTGCTGGGATGCAAGTGTAGGTAAGCATGAGCTCACTTGTACTCCCAATGTGTAATGCAAACATATCCTATGCCTGTGCCTCCACCTCTTGTCCCTTCTGATCTTCAGTTTATTCACACAGCCTCAAATATTTTCCCAACTTGTCAGGATCCGGCCTTCCACTTATGTCAGATATATTACACAATTTTTAGGATCTGAACTACATTGATGACGCTTTTTTCATTCTTTGAATCTCATTAAAAACATTTCTGTTTGTCTTCTGCACCAAAGGAGCTCTGAACAAGAAAGAAGAATAGTATGAGTCATTTTGCTATCTCATTTCCTCTTCAATCCACATGAAAATTCTATCAGTAGCTAATACAGCTTGATGCAGAATTAACTCTTGTGGCATCTACTCCATTACTTGAAGCAATTATAGAGAGCTCTGCCAGAAGCAACATTTACTGGGGAATCTATACTGCCAGTGGCAGAAGGCCAGCAGAGAAGCATATTGGAACAACAGTCCCTGGAGGGTGATTCTTGCCTCTGTAGATCTGATATAGATACGATTTTTGCAGATATCTTCTACACATGAAGCTAGCAGGCCTCTGTATATTTTCCATAGCTGAAGATACATCTTGCAAGAAACACAGCTAAAGTTTCTCTGTATTTTTCTATGATAGTAATAGGTCAGACCACAGAGCTTTAAATAAGGATTTTAGAAAGAATCAGAGAAGGAAAAGAAAGTGATCAATCATTTTACAGAGCATTTGCATGGACAGGGTTGCTAGTTACGCCTTTGGGGATGGGAAATGGGAACTAATATTAGGATGAATGATAGACAGAAGGATGGCATTTTAAATTGGCAATTTTTAGTTAAAAGTGGAACATTAGGTGGCAAGATTTGTTTTTTTCTTTTTAAGCTGGTTTGAATGGCAGCTAATGGAAAAGATAAGGGCATAGATCATTTACGGAGATATAATCTGTGTCTCTAATGCTGAATGCTGAATCCCTAACTGATGAAATGAATAAAGTTACTAAGCAGGTAGGATGGTGACAATAGCTTTGTGTTTTATAAGTAGTGTTTCTTATGAAGAAGCTGTTCTGGATCTATATAAGATCTATATATTTTATTTATAATACATCTGGAAAAATAGATTTAGGAGATGTAATTCATCAGTGGTTTATAGAAAAGATAAATAATGCTGAACAGACATCTCTTAAAAAGCAAACAAATTGTTGTCAATTTATAGCATAAACCTGTGTTAAGGGTTATGTTGAAAGCACTTCAGTGTGAATTTGGAACAGTTTTTTAAAAAACAGAGCTTGTTGAAACTTCTTTGTTCTCTGCTATCATTGACCACTCTCCTGGGCATGAGACCACTATTTTTGGTTTTGCTGGAAGTATGTCTTCCTCCCCACCATCCCTGCTCTGACCTAGGATCACACTCTGCCTGTGAGCAGGAAGGGAGGGACTAGACCGCTGGAAGGGACAATCCTTCTCAGTTCCCTACTCCACAACTCACCTTGGCTTTCATTCCTGAAGCCAAGTAGTACTCATTGAGAAGCACATGCTTATTATATAGGTTACTATGACATCTCAGTCAATGTCTCTGTGGCAGTCATGGTGTAAGGTGCAGGAATGGTGGAGAAAAGGGCCAAAGGAGTTTTAATTTGCTCTTCCACCAGCTGAATTCCTTGCTGGAATAAGTTAAAGCAGCCCCAAAGCTGTGCTCTGCAAACAAGAAATTGCTAAGGGTAGTGATGTAAGGACTCATCACAGTTAGAGCATAGACAGGTTTGTCCTTCTCTTCTGCCCAGCATCCCTGTCCTAACAGGGTTTGTGGAAGGGAAACTCTAGAGCTGAACATTAACAGAGAGGAACATAATTCTGTCCATCATACGAATTACGCAGGAGGTTGCAAGTGGCTGTTTCTGTTGCTCCCTCCCTCTCTCTGTAAAGAATTGATCTGTATTTCCTTTCTCTAGGTACTTCAATATCCCTGTCTCCTAATCCTGGCTGAAAACTAATCCTTATGAAGATCTTTAAGACTAACATTTAAATCAGCACTGTACAATATATAATTTGCATACACTTTCCTACATGAAATTACAGCCTTGATGCTTAAGAAGTACTTGCAATGCTTACAGAAAATATTCAGAGCTTGTGAAAAAGTGTATTTCAAAATAAAATAAAACAATTTATTTGTTGTCATTCACTTCCTGAGCCTGCAGCAGGAATAATGCTGCTCAGGGAAAGCAAGGACAGACACTGTAAAGCGACAATTAGCTTTAGGCTCTATTCTAGTCCTTTGTTCAAATATTCAGTTATGTTACCCTCTTCATATAGGATAATACTCAGAAAACCAAATTGCCCTGTGTGAGGAACATGTCATTAAAGGATATTAACAGACATGGTTGGAATCGGGTAGAATTTCATCTTGCTACATTTGAGAGCAAAACCAGAATCCTGCTGGTGACCATTTTGATATGATCTTCATTTGACTCAACAGTCAGAAGGAACACCAAAAATGTTTCTCATACACAGTGTATGACTGTGGCAGGCCAGGCCATTGTCTTACAGTTGCAGGTGTTAAAAGTCAGTATTCAAGAACAGTTAACACATCTGATACCTGAGATGATGCTGTATTTCTTCAGAATGTAAAATAACTATTGTTTTTATGCTACTGTATGATAAATACTGTGTTTTAACTGATTTCAGGAACTAAAAGTTAGGTATTAGCTTACTAAAAAGTAGAAACTGTACATTGATAGAGAGCTGCCTAAAAACCTACTGTATGGAGGAAACAACCAGCTGTTTCAGAAATAATGATCATCTGTGGAATCTTACAAACTTCTAACGAGAATGAAATTTATTTTTAAAATGTATGTTTATGTGTGTAAGGTCCACAATGAATAAATGTACCAGTAAGAACCAAAAGACAGCTGTAAGTTTATCCTTCAATTAAATTGATGATATTAAAGAATGGCAGACAAAGTGAGGCTGTAGATACCAAGACAGCATAAAAGATTATTCCAGCAACTGAGTGATATTAATTCCAAATATTAAAGAAGATGTTTGTGGCATCAGGACATGTGAAACATCTATGAGATGGGGTAACAGTTCTATGGAGCGAATGAACAGACACTTGGGTATAATTTCATGAGAATGACGGACAGTTCACCCCAGTGGGATGCAGAACTCCTTCCTTCCACCTATATCTCAGCTGTGCATGCCTAACACTTACCTTGTGGCAGCACAACTGCTTGCCAGACGCTTGTGTAAACTACTACCTCACAAAAGTAGCAAAAGACAAACCCCTCAAGAACTGGAAAGCAGCTTTTTCTGGCAGGCTAAGTTCTCTAGGATTGCTTGCCTGACTGTAGAATGACGCCCTGACACAGAAGTCACAACAGACTGATGTAGGTGATGTTGCTAAATGAAGGAAAGGAAATCCAAATGTGCCCTTGCTAAGATCTGGAGTATGACTGTGAACTTGAGACAAAACAATATACATGCCAAAGGATCAAGCACAAGGAAAAAAATTAGGAGAGTCAATGCAATTTATTGGCCACATTTGAAATTTTCACTGAAAAGGGAATTAGCGCCCATATCACTCAGAGTTAAAAAAAAAGGAGGCTTATAGAATTAAGAGTTTTAGATTGCTGGAGATGGTGGTGGGAGAGGATTAAAATGAAAGCAGAATCTCTGAACAGAGGAAATGACTATAAAAGAGAAAAAAAATAGCCATAGCTGTATCAGTAATACATCTTCTCAGGCTAGAATAAGATACAAATGTTTAGTGGGATTTGCAGGAAACTCTTCAGAACAGCTGTTCTGATCAATCCATCTGCATGACTCTATAAAGTAGAGGACAACAGTTGTCCGGGCAGCCACTAACTTGCAAAACATTTATCTGAGGCAGGCCCTATCCCTTTTTATACCCTGTATCCTGTATAAATTTGTTCTCTTCTCCCCTTCACTTGCATTTAAAGTTAGAAGTCAATATAGCATCTGCTTTTCAGAGATGCTGAAACACTTTTGGTTAGTATAATTTTCCTCCAGATCTATGGTCTCCTAGCATTTTTAAAACTTAGGTCCCAGGAATGCAGGCACATGCAGAAAAATATCTTTAGTGAGTGATCAAAAAGACTGAATGAAAACTGATAGGTTTAGAAATATGTGGGGAAGCAGGAGAGGGAGAGGAAAACTTACATTCTCAATGGAGATATAATGTGTTGCACCCAGTGATAAGTATTATAGTGCCAAAGCATACTCTCATTGGCCTCAGTGACTCAGACAAGAGAGTGTGATCTCTTACACTTCAGAAGTGCCGTGTTCACAATACCTGGTAAATCTCTAATATGACAAAGAAGGGGAAAAGATACAATGGCTGCTTATATTCAGAAACTGCCATCTTTTTGTCTGCACATGTTCTCCCTACATAACTTTTAGTTTGGAAATGGACTTTGTATGAGTTGACTTCCTGCCTATTGTCTCAGAGGCTCCAGGCAAGATGTGTTCCTCTCAATGGAAAGCTTTTTTTTTTTCTTTTTTCTTTTTTTTTTTTCTTGCATAGAGTCATTGTAAATCGTGAATGGGAGGAAAAATGAATTTTTCATTTCTCCATTAGTCCTGATAATTAGGGCTCTTGGGCTGTGTTGAATGAACTTTCAGCTATGTGGACAAAACCTGAGTTTTCCAGGCCAATGGATGAGAATAAAATAACACATTTGGGATCAACAGCAAAATTCGACTTGTTGTTAGGTGAGGTGGGTGGAAGGACAATGGTGAGATCAATGAGGCTTTTGGCGTAAAGGAAGCCTAAAGGGTCTGGGAGAATCAGGAGCATTTTAGAGAGTGAAGATGGAAGAAGGAGACTGGGAAGAGTCAGTGGTGCTGAGGAAACAGCAGGAGGACACTGCTTGTTGTTGCTGCTGTCAGCTGAGAATTTGTGCTGTGGAAGAACAGACTTACAGCATGTTCTCCATTTGGAGACATCCCTCTCCACCTCCATGTGAGTGAGGAGGACAAGGGAAAGGTCTGAACAGTCTTCCACCGAGCTGGACTTGCTTCTTTTACTGTTTCACATGGAGATGGGATGAGGCTGATGCTGCAAGTCTGCATCCTGCACATCCAGAGTCCTCCAGAGAGCCCAGCTCCCCCAGGGCTCTGAAAAAGGCACATCAAGCAGCGAGTGGATCACGGCTCCCCGGAGCTGCCTGTCGCCAGGGTCAGTCTGCGAGCCGCAGCCCTCCGCCCCTCCGCGGCTCCCGCAGTCCCCACAGGGCTGCGCCGGGGCTGGAATCCCTCGAGGAGGAAACCTCGGCTCAGCCAGGATGTCTTTGAGCAAACCAGGCCCATCCCAAGGGATACGGCTGCCACTGCTGCCGCTGGCCACTAGAGGGGATCTTCTTTTAATTGAATCGAGTTCGGAAGTGTAGTTACCGAGAAACCCTCGCAAATCACCGCCCTCCGCCCGCCCGTCCTGCCGCCTCCATCTCGAGCATCTCTGCGCCCCTCGCTGCTGCTTCTTCTTCCGGGACGCGCCTCCCCCCCCCCCCCCGCCCGCCCGCCCAGCCCTCCCTTCCCGCCCCTCCTGTCGCCCCCCGTCCCCACCTGCCCGCCTAGCCTCCCGCTCCGCCCGCCAGTACAGCATCGCCCGCGGGTTACCTGCGCGGGCTCCTCCCGCGGAGCCCGCCCGGCCTGCGCTACCGCACCAGTCCGCCCGCTTGGCAGCCCCCCGCCTCCGCGCCGCCCGCTGCCGCTGCCGGTGCGGTGCGGTGAGGTGCTCCCCGAGGGCGGCGCGGCGCGGCACGGCGAGGCGCGGCACGGCGCGGCCTCTCCGGGCCCCGGAGCCGGCAGCCAATCGGAGGGGCGCTGCCGGGCCGGAGCTGTTTACCCGGTCTTGGCCCGCCTCCCCGTCGGGGCGCCGCCGAGGGGGAGCGGGCGGAGGGGGAGGCACGGCCGCGGTGGGGAGGCGGCTGCGGCGCGGAGCCGCGCGGAGAGCGGAACAAAGCGCCGAGGCGCGGTGCGGGGGCCGATGACAGCCTGGCCCGCGGGCTCCTCTCCCGGCTGCGTCTCCCCGGCGGGGGCGACCCGCTCTTGTACCTGACCATGACCCCGCGCCGGTCGCGGCTGGGCCACGCTGGCGTCTGCCGCTGAAGGGACTGGCTTCTTGCTGACCTGCCCCGCTCCCTTCCTCCTTCTCCTCCTCCTCGCTGCTGAGGGCCGTCGCCTCTCCCCGGAGACCTGCCGGAGTGATGGGCTGCATCGGATCCCGGACTGTGGGTAAGGCGTTGGCGGGGACGGCACTAGCGGATGCTCGGGTAGTCGCAGCCGCTGGCTGATCGCGCGGCGGCTCCCCGCCAGTGGGGCGCAGGTCGTCCCTCGCAGCCCCCCTGCTCGGTGCCGAGGGCCCGTCCAGCGCCATTAGTTGCACGGCGGCTCCCCGCCTCCCGCGGCCCCGGCGCCCCGCGGCGCGGCGGGGTAGGCAGCGCCGGCGGCCGCGGGGCACTGGCGAGTCGCCGGCCGCTGGCCTAGGTGCTGGCACACGGGACGGGAGGAGCAGCGCGCAGGGCTTCGGGGCATGCCTGGCCTGACGGGGATGTCTCCCAGTGTCGCCCGTGGAGGAAGGTCGGAGAACATGTGGGTCAGTGCAGTGCCGCTGGGGAAGGGGATGTGGTGTGCGGGGCGTGCCTCCCCAAGCAGGACCAGGCGGCCAGTGGCTCCCTCTTTTCCTCAGTAGTGGGCTTACCGTTGTCAGAGTATACCCATAACATACCCCATTGCATGATCTGCACGTCTTCTCCATTGCCCCTTCCCTCTACCCAGGCTTCAATGGAGAATAGCAAATAAAACTGAATCCCTCCCTTCTCATAGAACCATTGCAAGGGGGCATAGTGGGCAGAATAGTGTCTTTTCTCTGAGCCTCATACATTTTTCAGCAGAGGATCCCAAGCCTTTAAGCTATGTAATCTAGTTCTCCCCTCCTACACACATGCAGATACCAAAAGATCCCCTGATCACTGAGCGTAGGTCTTCACAGGGAAAAGCAGCATTTGTGGCACACTTCCCTCCCCACAGGAGACTTTTCTTCTGTGCAAGCCATGTATACAGACATGAGTTATATGAGCATGTGGCATTCAAGACACCAAAACAGCCCCTGAGAGAAAAGCACAGCTCATTTGATAGAATACCTTCCTCTTTTACGCCTTTCCGCTAAGCACACAGGCCCTGTGTCATCCATGGGGAAATGAAGCCTTTGAAAGCAAGGGGGCTTGAACTCAAACTAAATCTGAGGGACCATGCTAAAGCCTGATGCTGTGATACCTCTTCTTGTCTCAATAGGAAAGCCCTTTGCTGGTGGTGAGCACTTCCAGGAACCCTGTACTCCTGTAGCAGCAAACTTTAAACTAGAGACTCCAGTTTCTACCTTAAGATTTAATTCCCACATCTAGCCAATGTCTCTTGCCAGTCTGTACTGTCCTCATGGCCTGAAGAAGTTTCCTCTGTCTTCCATAATGGCCACATGGTGCAGTTAACTGAATTATTTCCCTTAAGATTGTTCATAGTTATCTGGAGAGTCCCAATCTGCGTGTCTGTAGCATCTCAAAACACATATTCCCTCCCTCTCCTGCCTTTCCCAAATCCTCCACACATACATACACAGTAGGTTGGACCAACTGCCAAGGACATTGTTATCCTTCTAGCTAGCAAATTATCTGTACCACCTTTGTCAATGAATGTCTGAACTAGTAGCATTAATTTCTGATCTCTCTTCCCTCAGCACTATTCAAAAAATAACAAACACATCTGAAAACATCCACTCTCCATTGTGCAGAATGATACACAGCTTTCATACATAACCAACCAGATATGTGTTCCTATATATGGCAGTATTTTTATGATCTGTGACCTGGAATATTATTTGCCAAAAAAGCCTGTGCAATTGAACTGTTGCAAGTATCATATACAATATTAATACTATGCAGATATGTGCACATACATAAAAATATAAAAGAGCATCTGTGTATTAAAATGATGATGGGATAGTGATAGTGGGAAATTCAGCTTCTGTGCACAAATTGTACTCCTAAAATACGGCCCTTAATATTAGAGATACCAGACTTTTCATACTATATTGACTTTCTGTTTCTACAAGAGATACTCATTTTAGATACTGAGAACACAGTGGACATAAGGGACCTATTTATGCTATTCCTAGTTAACTAACTGAGGAATTTTTCTTGAGCTCATGTTATGGAGGTTTGCGTTAGGGGATTTGTAAGGCAATGATTCTAATCTCTGTGTCAGTCAGATCTGAAGGTAGGAATGGTGCCTGATGCCTGCATGGTGGTAAACCTGTACACTATTTTGCTTCAGTAGGGGCTTCATGTGTTTAGAGTCCTAGAGGTCAGCCGACTAATGTCTGGGTTTTACTTGGACTCCCTCACATTAGTAGGTTTTTTCAGAACAATTCTTGTTGGATAGCACAGAATATGCTCTCCAGCTTTCTGGGAGATATTGGGAGGATTCTTCAGGCCTACAGAAAACAGTATTTTTAAGTGCTAGGTCTGACCTCTAAGATGTTGTTGAAAACTAAACCACAAGCATGACGTAGAATTTTGTGTTCTTGCTGTATGGTATATCTCATTATTTTTGCAGAATTAGCCTAATTTATGGGCTCTATATTGCCTTCCCAAGACCAAGCAGGTTCTAGAGATAAGGATGGTACACTTCTCTTGGTTTTACCTCTGAACTTGCATGTAGAAGATCTTGGATTCCTTAACTTGAAGTCAGAATTTGGGTTCTTTAACTTTTAGAAATTAGTTCTAGAAAGCTCCTAATCAGTCACATTTAGTTTATTCACCACACAAGGTCCAAAGCAGGATTGTGCCCCAAGCTTGCTGCAGGGCTTTTTCCATTCCAGTTTTAAGCAAATCACATGGTTTATCCATCTCCTGCAGGGACATTTTGCTATGATCTAGTTAGTTAGATGTCAGAGTTTGCACATGTTTAGTGATATGCATCTTTACATTTTATTTCCTAAATATGATTTTTCTAGTTATTCCTTCCCTGAGAAAAAGTAATTGAGAGAGTCAGAGTAGCTCCATATGCATAAGATCAAAATGGAGTCATGTAACATCCTTCAGTCTGTGAGAGGACACCAGAAATCACAATGGTGATGATCAGGTTTGGATTTCCTGGGGTGTGAGAAAAGGTGAAAAGTGATCTTAGAAGACTAAGATGATACCCAGTCTCATTCTCTGCACATACACCCACTGTAGCACACCTCAGTGTGTTTTGTGTTACATAGTATGATAGCAGGTATGCAACAAATCGGAGGCCTCATGAGCATCACAACTGGCTTCTGCCCCTGATAACAGCTAGCCATTAGGTCTATTGGGGATAATTGCCCCATCATAATTCCTGGAAAGCTGTGTAGTGACTATCATGTCGGCTGGGTCTCAATTTCAGTGATTATAAAGGAGATTTTGACTGAGGTTACTGGACAGTACAGTCTGTAAAATACAGGTGGGATCTTAGCAGATATTTGAGTGTGAACTATGTGCAATGATCAGCATGATTTTAAGGTAGTTCAGGCCTGCCTGCATGTCTGAGTGCATTGTAGTTCTAGTCTAAATGCGTTACAGTTGTACCATTGACTACGATTTAGACATATCCTAATATGAGTTGTTCTGACTGGTGTGGCAATATTTCTCTAATTTCTTGAATGGATTTAAGTGAATGGAAAACTCGCACTTATTATGCTCATGCATGCTCTCAGTTTTTCCAGTGGTGGCACTGATTTCTCTGATGTCTTCTTACAGAAGACTGCAGCAAATGTGTTTTGTGAAGTGACATCACATGGTTGCAAAATATTCAAAGAAATTACAACCAAATAGTGTTTGATGGTGAGAGACACTAGAGATGCTCATACTGGATATAAGAAAACTTTCCTTATATCCAGTATGAGCATTTTTAGTTTCTTCAACTTTTCTGACAATGAGAACAGTTGAGCATTGGGACAGGTTTTCCACAGAGGTTGTGTGCAGTGTCCATTCTTGGAGATTTTTAAGACCGGTTTGGAGAAGACTCTGAGTAACCTGGTCTGACCTCATAGCTGACTCTGAGCAGCAGATTGGGCTAGATGACCTCTGGAGGTCCCTTCAGCTTGAGTTATCCCATGTCATAAAACCTGCAGTGTGACTCTCTGAGTCAGCTTTGACCCAGTGCTGCAGTCATGTGATTGTAAGCCAGTGTGCTGCCAGAGGACCACAGGTCCTCTGCACATCCTTAGTACTTGCCTATTATACCTTCCCCCCATTACCACTTTTCTTTAACTGCTTACATTAGAGTGTACCACAGACTGCCTCACCACAATAAACCCAGCTGTCACCTGAAGTCCTCACCATATTTGTTTGGTCTGGCAGCTGAGCAAGAAACAGCCCAGGTGACAGCTGGTTTAGGCTGATATCACTTTCAGACGACCATGGGTGGCTATGCAGACAGAAAAGGCCATGCTTTTTGTTTAACAGTTTCTGGGTCAAATCGGACTGCCAAAGCCAGCTAGCTAGTTTACTGGACTCTGTTCTACAGCAGATACTCAATGGACTGGCAGAGGGAGAAATCACTGTAGAAGCCAGTAGGTTAAAGGAACATGTGCTTTCTCTGTGCTCCCTCATTGTCTGTGCTACGCTAAGTGCAAATGAATGGCTCAGTAGGAGAAATGGAACCAAACACCATTTCTATTCCAGTCACTTTAGATTCAGCAAAGTGGAAGCAGCACAGGAGACTAGCAGGAGAGGAGTAAGCAGATGGAGGAATCAGTGAATATCCTCTTCACTTTTCTCCTCACTCATCGCCCAACAAATCTGAAGATGTCTGAGGTGAGGTAAGCATAGTCTATGCAGTTGGGAGTATGAAAAGGTGAAACATACTCTACATACATACAGACCAAGGGGCCCCAGTGTTCTTTTCCTCTCTCCTTCACCTTCAGTATATCTGTGAGCCAGGGAAGAGACAGAAAGAGAGGGAAGACAATATGATAGGAAAAGGCAGAACAGAAGAAAGCTGAGTCAGAGCATCAGGGAGTAATCATCTACTTACATGTACATGAGTGGAAGGAGGAGAACACAGGGCTTTGGGCAGTAACCTCCCTTATGTAGACAATGTGGGAAAAAGAGTGGGAATAAATGAAGGACATCAGGGCGTCTTCTTCCTCTCATACCTATGGACGAAAGGAACAGAGCAGAGGTATAAAGGAATACATTTTCCACCAGGTCAGCCTCCTTTGTGTTTGATCTCACTACTCTTGTTTCTTCCCAGTCTGGCTTTCCTTCTTTTGTAGCAGTTTCTCCATCTGATCGTTTTAAAAACTCATCTAAAGAGCTCTGGGATAAGAGCTTATTTCTGCCGGTGAGGACTTGAACAGAGGCTCTCCCTGACCTAGAAGCCGGTTGTTATGAAATGTGTGCGAACTGATTGTCTTCAAGACTGTTATATTCCTTTTCAGGTTATTGGTTATTGGTTTCAAAGTTCTTGCAGGGAGAGGGGTAACAAATAGTGCACGAGACAATACTCTTCTGCATGTTACTTACTGACCGAAGTCATTTTTTTAGGAGAAGGTGGAGAAACACACTACATGTCATTTTGAGAAACAGAACTGAAGAACAGTATACTGGCTTTGTGAACTGTTACAGGGAGTATTATGAGAGACTTATGAGAGAAATGACAAAGCAGCTGAAGGCAAAATTGAACTAATGGATACTATTTTCATTGGCATAATAGATCTGGAAGCCAATGATTCTGCTGTAGTCTGATGTGTGTTGAAGCAAAGAATGAGAACTGATCAATAGTTATTTGAATCTATTTTCTTGGGAAGTAGTAGGAGAAAAGTAGTTTTTGGCTCATTTAAGGATATACTCTCTGCTCTAACAGCAAACAATGATGATGCTAGGCTGATACTTAAAACAGCAAATTCTAGATAACTTGCACTCAAGGGTTTTTAAACAGTTGGATAAAGAATTAAAGCTGAAGATTTATTTCTCAGTAAGTTTTGAGATAGCAATGAAGATCTAGAGGTGAAATGTTAGAGTTGCATAATGACTTTAAAAGTTCTGTGGGATAACCTAGGAACTTCATTTTGTTGATGTGATATAATTCCCAGTAAAACAGTGTAATGATTCATCCAGAACTCTATTAGTGAAAATATAAAGAAGAACCATGTGCCAGTCAGAGTGAATTTATGTAAAACAGAACCTGTCAAGCTAACTTCATTTCATGCCTTTTCTTTTATGAGATTCCTTCCAGACAAGCCAATAAAGGTAATGGATCTAGAATGCTATATTAGTAAAAGACAAAAACCACTGATCAGTTTGCAACCAACTTAGTACCACATGAATTTTTGACAAATAATATATGAATGTGGTACATATTAAATGCATCAGAATTCAATAAGTATTAAAATAACAATTAAGAGAGAATCAGTTGCTTACATGATTCCATATTTCTCAATACAATTGTCATTGCCATGTGATTTAACAAGTTGCTCAAATATTTGAGGAAAATCTAAAAAAAGACCTGATAAACTTTGTGGAATCTACAAATACTGGAAGAACTGTTAAAAATGAAAATAAAAAGTATAGGTCACTAGCATGGAACAATTTGATTTGTTTGGAGTACTGGATCTTGACAAACAGTATGCGTTTCAGTCTGACCAAATATAAATTCATACATCTAGTGACAAAGAGTTGGACAATATTTACAGGACAGAAGCTCAGCGCTGGAAAGCAGTTACATGGGAAAAGACCGAGCAGATCTGAGCAGATAGTCAATAGAGCAAAAACCTCTATTGTGGTGCTGCGGCCAAAGCAGCTAATGTGACTCTTTGATCTATAAAGAGCTGAGTATTGAACAGGAGAAGAGAAGGTTGTATTTTCTCTGCATTTAGCATTTATGAAAAAAATATTGAACTACTTTATCTAATTCTATTATTCTCACTTTGAGAATTGCAACAAAACTGAAGAATGGTCAGAAAAGAAATGTGTGAACCGTGAGTAGAAACTTAAATGGGTGATCTGGTGACAATGTTTAAGTACTTGAGTGGAGAAAAGAAGCTCAAAGCCATCTGACTCTACAATTTAGCAGAAAAGTTAAGACACAATGGATGGATAGCAGATACATTCAGACTAGAAATACAGCACAAAGTCAAACAGTAAAAATACTTAACTATTAGAATAATATACCAAGAATTGTAGTGAATTCTTTGTCCCTGATTATGTAAAAATCAAGATTTTTTTAAAAAAAGATGCCCTACAGTTAAGCACAGCAATTGAAATTATAATTAACAAAGAGAATAAGTTTGGCCCCTCTTATAGTAGGGAGTTTGGATTAGACAATCAGTCTTTTTTTTGGTGAATTTAAACCACAAGGTTTCAAGTACAGGAATGTATTTATAAAATAGAAACTTACGAATTGAAACATTCTGGGAAGATGTGGTTGTATGCGTAGAACCTAATCAGATATGGTTTATGGGGAAACCTGTATTAATTGGAGAAAAATAGTTCAGTGATCCAGATGGCTAGCATGTGAATTGAAATTCCAGACCTAAATAAGAAAAAACATTTTTAGGGGTTATACCGCTGACTAGCCAGAATGATGATAGGAAACTGTTACAGGAAGATCAGAGAGGTTGTGAAGGCAGGAAACTTAGTAGTAACAGGAGACTTCAGTTAACCCTATATGTTGATTGGCTAAGTGACATGTTCAAAGATTAAATGTTTATTTCAGAAGTCAGTCAAGGAGCCCACAAAAGTTGAGTGACTCTTGGCATGGCCTGGTGAAGTAAGTGGGACTTAGTGAATGATGTTACTTTTAAAGAGGTTTTAAGTGACTCAGAGAGATTTAAGACCATAGCATGAAAAAAAAGGAATACTTTTTTTGGATCTGAGCTTACTGTATTGGAAATTGCAGAGGTTCATCTACTATAACCTTTCTTTATTAGGGATGTATCAGATCAGCTTCAAATTGAAGCCTCAGCAGACGAAGTTAAAGAGCGGGTAATAAGTCATCGGATGACATTCATGCAAGAATTTTGGAGGATGTCAAGGCTAAAGAGCGAAACTGTTTATTATTGTGTGTAATGCTTTACATCAAGAAGATTGGAAGTTAGCTAATGTGATGCCAATTTTTAAAAAGATTTTGAGATCTGGGAAACTATAGGCTAGTAAACATGGTGGGCCTACAAGGCAATTTAGCAAACGTTATTCCAGAGAATAGAATTAGTACATACCTAGACAAATAAGATATGCTGAGGAAAGTTAACACTGCTTTTGTTAAGGGAAATCATGCCACACAAATCTTAGAAGGGTTGAGTGAGCATGTTGACAAAGGAGATCCAGTGGATTTCCAAAGCACATTTCTAAAGGTGACTCACCACAGCCTGTTGAAGAGACTCTGCTGTTGGATTAAAGGGAAGATCCTGAGATGATTAAGTAATTGGGTAAAGGAGGGAAAAAGGATTATTAAAAGGGACATGAGTCAGGGGGTCATGTGAATAGACTTATGCTTTCTGCTTGATGGATGTTTTTCTAGCTGGTGCCCCAAGGGGCCAGGGAATTAGCTCAGAGTAGAAACAGGTTCTTTCCAGGAGGGTTCCTCATCCTGTGCTGACAGGAGGGTTCTTCATCCTCTGCTGACAAGGAGTGGTCTCACTACTATGTGTCTGGATGGGATGTGAGGGTGAGGAAATTGAGCAATTGATGCATGAATGCAAAGATGTATTCTCAAGGCATGTTGTCTAGCTGTTCAAAGCTTACTAAAGTGGTGTGGGGATTGGCTAGGAAGTCACAGGCCAAGGCTTGAGAAGGAGCTCCATGAAGCTAGGATTTGGAGGGGGCTGCCCTCCTGTAGGACTCACCTGAGGTAGGAGATAGTGGTATGATCTGGGTGTTCTACCCTGTGTGCCAGGCAAGTATTGTGAGATTGCCCCAGTCCTCTCTCAGCCTCAGGCCCATCACCCCCTGACAAAGAATACACAGGAAGGACTCTACAGTGATGGAGCAGTGATGGCTGGAATACAGCGCCCCTGACTCACTCTCCACCTGAAGCCAACAGGACCCTGTTAAGCTTGAAGGAGCACTCTATAGCAGTACACAGCTGCTGGACCCCACCAAGCAGCAGTTGAAACTGAATGCCTTCAGGGTTCCTTTCAGATAGCTGTTACCTCTGCTGTTAAGCACTTTTTCCAGGTTGGGCAACCAGGAGGAGAAGGAGGACAAATGACAGACTGTCCCTGTACGGTCCTAGATCAGATAGAGTTTGTGAAAGATGCTCTGGATTGGGATCATGTGGCCGTAGCCTGGGTATATCACATAAGCCAGCACAAACCTTAGCCACAGTTAGGTGGCTTTTGCTAGGATATATGCTAAGGAGTGATACTCAGCAGCAGTTCCTCGGTTTGCAGAAGACCTGCTTTTTTTGGCAGGAGAGCTATCATGGCCATCTGGCACGAAAGGCAAAGCTCTTCACCCCTGAGAGGCTCAACCTGGCAGAGCCTGGAGTTTTGTTCCTGGGCGTGTGGTGGAGTGATTCTGAGATCTCAGCCACAGTGAGCAGGAGCTCCAGTGAGTGCTGGTCAGCCATGCTGACTACTGGGTACTTTTTACTTTTGCCTGGCAAATACAGAAATCAATGTTATCCAAAGAGAAGTGGGCTGTAGAGAGGGCCCTTGTTCTTTCTTGCATCACTCTGGATCCACATAAGTAGTTCTGTCCTTTGCCAGGATGCAAACCATATGTTTTTGTCACCCCTCTTCTTCTCAAGACATGGAAGAAGCAAGTGCCATGATCCATGTCCCCGAGGAGCTGGATCTGCAATCACACAAAGGTGTCCTGCATCTGGTGTTCTTCCAGTGCTTGCCTGGCTTCATGTAGCACCCACTGAATTTCTGGGAAAGCTGCCTCTCCAGCTCCAGAACATCCTGTCTATTCTGCCATGTCCCTTCAATGGCTTGACGACTTTATGTAGTTGCAGCAAAAGAGCCTGGCCTGCAGCTTCCTACTCTACCTTCCAGCACCACTGGGCTGAGGGAAAGGCATGCATGTTCTCTCACCTTTTGACCCAGAACTCCTGAGAGGCTGTTGTTAAAACGTCATCCTTTAGGAGGTGGTGCCCCATCCTTTAGGAGGTGGTGCTGACTGCCATGGATGGTAACATAAGAACAATAATCTTGAAACATGTTGTAGTGTGAAACAAATGCCATTCAGCCAAGAGTGGAATTCAGCCAAGGAACTTACTGGGCAATGGTAGTGGTGGTGCCTGTGGTAGCAGCAGTGCTGTGCACCAGCAGGAACTGTTGCCAGATCTGTGGGCCCCACGGTACAGAGCATGATTCTGCCCCATGGGTCCCTTTCCCTCCCTGATGGGCCTCCGTCTTCACTGATGAAGATGAGGTTGTAATCTGCTGTGGCGGGGGTCAGCTGCATCCTCTTCCCAGAGCAAAGAGTCTCCAGCAGGTGGCACAGCTTGTCCCTCAGCATGATGGGGCTGAGGAGCTTTCAGATTGGTGTAAGCCCACAGTGTTTGCAGTGCCCCAGGGTCTCCAGACTGGAGCATTTCTGTCATTCTCTCAGTAAAGATCCCCAGCAGAGCGCAGCCAGCACATTTTGGTCTGACTCCTCCCTTGATGCAAGGGCAAGCAGCAGAGGGAGGTGCGCACCCCTTCTGGAGACTGGAGGGAGCTAAAGGACAACGGTCACCTCTAAAGGTTGTTTCATGCTGGGGAATATGTGCTTGGGGCAGCAGGGAAAATCATAGGGTGGGTTTAGGGGTAGAGGTTTTGGTGGCTGTGATACTGAGCTATGGCACCACCCTCACAGACCCAGGGCATGGGTGATTAGGGCGGGGTTGGTGACTCTGTGCTAGTAGCTGAACCTGGTGAGCTCAGCCCCTGCAGTCTCACTGCTGGCAGGTCTTTGGCACATTACCTGGTCGCTTGTGGAGTTGCAGTGCTGTGTCTAGTGGGGACGGCCCAGGCACCACTGGCGGCCTCCTGGGAGTGGGAACAGTTTCTCCCTCGGTGCCCTGGACATCTGGAGGGAGCCAAAAGCATCCTGGGAGCTGCACTGGGGTCACTGGCATGGAAAGAAGCGGGTTGATGAGGAAGCAGGAGCAGGGGACTGCCTGAGGTCACCCTGACAACCCGGATGGGGGCCGGATAGCTGTTAGGGGGAGCATCAGGAAAGCTCCAAATATCCCTTGCAGAGATGTGAATGTACAAGAAGATTCCTGATGTGGAATGATAAGGGACTTAGCAGCTCCCCATGCCCTATGCTGGCAGCAGCACATGAATGGGACTTCATTGGCAGCGGGGGAGGATGTGATGGCAGGAGGCATCCTTTGCAGCCCTGCAGGAGAGGGCTGATGGGGAATACCAGCTTCCCCAGGGCAAACAAGGGGAGGATGATGAGGAGAGAAGCATTGTGAAGGACTGCGAAACAGAAGTTAGCACCACGTGAATACCTTTGTCCTGTACGGGCTTGAGTAGAATGGGAATGCCCAGTGAGAGTCCCTTTCTTACTGCATCCCAGATAGTCGTCTGTGTTGCCTGGAAGAAGTCTGCTAAGACTTGGAGGCCATTGTCATGGCCCAGAGCCTCACTGCCCCTGGCAACTCCCACACTTCCGATTTTGGGTGGTGGATGATGACTGGAAGGCAGTAGTCTCTGTGCCTCCTGGTTGTAGAAGAAAGAGGCTTTTACCATTGCTGCTGTTCCACAAGGTGGTGGCTGATGGACACCACGGCCAAGTATGTGATGGCTGTGTTGGGCAAGATCACAGCCATTTGGCTGTACAGTTTGGGGTGTCAGAGCCATACTCCAAAGCTGATGGGGGGACAAGTAAGAAGAGGTAAGCCTCAAACTGATAGTTAGACTGCAGCTGCCCCCATATGTTGATATTTTGGAGCAGGGCTCTTGTTCTCCTTCTTCTCCTGACTTAGTGGCTTCTGATAGTTCTGCTGGCAATAGAGTTCCACCTTGGCCTCTTGATGTCATCCTGGCAGTTGTGCAGCCTACCACATGGGTTATGGGGGAGAAAGGGACTGGAATGTCCCTTGGATCAGCGACCCTCCTTCTTCAGTCTATTTCAGCTTTTCCATACAGGCAAGGAAATGGGAATGTATGTCTGGGATGTTTTGTGAGTATTTGTCTGTGATAATAGTTAGGAGAGCCTCCAGTAGAAGAGTACAGGTGACTGAAAGAGGGGAAGGGAGCAGAGGACTGAGAGAGGGGAAGAGGCATGGGCTTCACAGGATGCATTGGATGGCAGGGATTGGAGCAGAGCTGAATGGGAGAAAAAAAGGAGCAGAAGCAGAAAAAGGGAGCATGGAAAAGGTATGTAGGGGCTCAGGAGGGAAGAGATCCTGGGGAGGGGAATAATGTGAGCAGGAGATCCTATGGGAGAAAGAAGGATGGGAGACCATGTGTAAGTAGGACATTAGGGAGAGGGAGAAGAAGGATAAAGGAGGGGAGAAAGGTAGCAGTAAGGTGCATGGGAGGGAGGCTCCATTTTGTCCCCTCCCTGAGTCCTTCTGTGAACTGCAGGACCTGGGAACCCCAGGATGTAACTGGGATGTGGGCACTAAGTGGATATGAGGGGCAGCCAGGGCCCTCGGAGACCTTTGGCTCCTGCTGCGTGGGATGGTGCGGGATTACGTTCTGATGGTTAGTGGAGATGGAGGTGTCAGCAGCAGAGCAGTGGGAACAGTTCTGGTGGTAACACTGGCTAGTGACAGCTTTCTCTTCCTGCTCCAGGGTGCAGGGAAAGGAGCTCAGGGAGAAGACTATGTTGCAATCTGCCTGTTGACTCTTAGGGAGCTATTTGGATGGTGTTTTCCCCTCGCTGGTAGAGATGAATCTACAGAATATAGATGTTAGAATTAATGTTATTCTTATGCTCTGAGACAGTACCCATGTGACATCTGGCTAAAGAGATTAAAATTTAAACACATAGGGAAAGCAACATAGAAAACTGCCTGCTGTGTATTACTTCCGTAATGTTGGCTATAGGCCAGCAAAAGAGGGATGCTGCTTTGGTTCGTACTGACGTGTTCATACTTACTGTGCTGAATGAGGCCCCCAGGGACACATTCTCTGCACTTCAGAGAAGCAGCGAAGAATGAGGATAAATCTGTTGCTGCTGTTCAGGCTGGCTCATGTTCTGCAGATGAGACAGGGCTTTGAGTTTTTTTATTGTGTTAATTGGATGCGTTTCTCTTTGCAGTACCTCCTTAGCTTAAATGACATGATTGCTTCTCAGAACAGCACTGCCTGTATCTAACACTAGGCTCTGTGTTCGTCTCCTCTCAGTTGCAAGGATGTGGTATGCAGTAATCTTTAGAATTAGTTTGAAATTTTCCAGTCAAGAAGGAAGCTTTGTTCATTAATTCTGTTTCCTAAACAGCTCTGTTGCATTTACAAGTTAAAACCATTGATATGGACCCAAAAGGAGCCTGTCTGCAGAGGCAGACTGCAGAAAGGGGCAGAGCATAGAATCATAGAATCATAGAATTGGTAAGGTTGGAAGGGACCTCTGGAGATCATCTAGTCCAACCCCCCTGCTCAAGCAGGGTCACCTAGAGCATACTAGACAGGGTTGCATCCTGGCAGGCTTGGAATATCTCCAGAGAAGGAGATTCCACAACCTCTCTGGGCAACCTGTTCCAGTGCTCTGTCACTCTCACAGATCTTAGATTGCCAAGAACCGAAGCAGAGATCCTGAGAACTGCTCATCCGATGCCTAATTTTTCAGGTATTTCAGATCTGTCAGTGTTTTCATTTTTGATTATGAGTTTCCAAGGCATGTGTTTCATGCAGACCAAGATGCTTCAGTGCTTTGATGAGCACCAAACTGCTCAGCCCTACCTCATCCATGAAAAACAGTCATTTTTCTGTTTATCTTCTACAAGTGGTTCAATTGTTAGGTATATTCTGAAAAAATCAACAGCAGGTAGCTAATTTCTTTATTTGTTTATGCCATACAAGCTAGACAACTGACACAATATGTGAGTAATTCAGGTTCATTTCTCAGCTTTTCCTGGGAGAATTTGAATGCTCTCATATCCCTGTGGTGATGTGGAACCATTAGGCAGGGGCTTATTCCTTTCCTCAGTGTTGCTCTTTATGCTTCTTTTGAATGACTGTCTGTCAAGCATTCAAGGAAAAAAGTAATTCTGTAATTCTGTATATCAGTAATTTCACTGTCTGTCCATCTGTCAGTCCTTCTCAGTAGCTTTTCTACTTCTTTGATTTCAACAGTATTTGACAAGATACTATGATGTTACATTTGACAAAG
Organism: Rhea pennata; assembly: GCF_028389875.1. NCBI lineage: Eukaryota > Metazoa > Chordata > Aves > Rheiformes > Rheidae > Rhea > Rhea pennata. The sequence continues at coordinate 85,937,309 of NC_084663.1, read as the reverse complement.
ATGCTAAAGTCCTATGAGTATCGTGAAAAAGCGTATTAGGGAAAGAACCATTTAAAGACTGATCATAATTACCATAATTGCTTTTCTTGTTTTCTTGGTTGTTCAAGGAAAAAGAGGGGGGAATGGAAAAGAATAATTGAGCTAGTTACTCTAAATACTGATCTTCACCTACATTAACACAGGCTACTAGTATCAAATGATGTTTCTGCTCCCTGCTGGAAAATAAAACTTGAGAAACAAAAGAAAATTCACTAACAGAGAATAACAGCAGTGCCAGAAATTCACTGTAATTAGTAAGTTTCTTCTTGACACAAGTCCATGTTGGATATATGGTCCACATTTTCACAGCATCATGTCAGCCTCATGACATTTCCATTTGGAAGGAAAATTGAAAGTGTAAGATTCTCAAACTGTATTATTCTATTTTGTGTCAAACAAAATAGAAAAAAAACAAATACGGGATTGCATATCTAGCACAAAAGTTACAACAGAACAGATGATTAAAGGCATATATGTAGATAACCTGACTTGAGCGTTACCTTGTTAAATAAACAAAGCATGGACACATGTATCAAATTGATGAATACACAGTGGTAGTAAGAACTGAGAAAATATCCAGAGGGATCCCAAAGACAATGAACTTCTTAACATTATGACAGATAAGCAATATGAAATAAGGTGAATTTCTTATGATCACAGAAATGAAAAGATAAAATGAATTAACAAAACCAGAAAATATGCGCAACTAAGAAATTCTATGCAGAATGTAAATATATGATACAAAGTATGGGGCAATCTGAGGCTACTGTAACAGAGAAAAAGTAGTAATAATAAATCAACATAGTAAGATAAGTCATTGAAACTAATCCTTGAAAGTGCCCAGTGCATTCATGAAAAAGGGCATTATTTCTTATTGCTTGGGCATCTGAGTACATACATTTTCTATTTTTTGAGGGTCTGTAATTATAGATGCTCAAAACCCCCTCCTGGAGGTTTTGACACTCTCTCTCCTCCACTTTTTTTTCTCTTTAAATGCTTTTCTTCTTTTTAATTTAGAAAGGGCTGAGTTAAAAAAAATCTTTATTTTTACTTTAACAATACTGTAACAGTAAGAGAGATAATATATTTCCCCCAAAAGTTTAGAGGACCTGAGATGGAATATTACTTCAGTTGCTGATTATGATTGGAAGGTAACACAGAGCTCTTTTTCTGATGAATTTGTTCGAGTATTTTTAGTTAAATTTGTAAAATTTGAAAATACAAAGCAACTGTGATCTGCAAACAATGTGGCTTAATGTATTTGTATGTTTCAATTCCATTGGTTTTATTTCACTGCTTTTTTTATTTAACTTCCCACTTACTCTTCAATCATCCACTGAATCTTCCAGAGCAAGGATGAAATTTCTGATAATAAAAAAAGAAAAAAATAAAAAATTAATCTTCTTTAAGTACAAAGAAAAACAAAGCCCTTTACATCCATTGTATATACACCATACAGAAAATCAGAAACTCAATTTTCCTTTCATTATCTCATTTCAGAACATTTCAGTAAGAAATTGAGTTGCATATATTTGCAAAAATCCCACTTTAAAATGATCTTTATGACCTACTCATGGTTTAGAATGTTCTCTTCAGCTCTATACACAGAGGAGCAAATCCTGTTCTGTAAGAGGTGATTAATGATACAATTACAAATGGTATAGACATAATGGTTAGCAGAAGCTGGGATGGAAGATGGATAAGAGAAAGGAAAATATATTGGAGAAGAAAGATAATATTAAAAAGGCATACTGATGGAAGGGAGAAAGAGACAAATAGAGCTCAAATACTTAAGAAGATAGCATGGAGAATGAAGAGATTGAATAGAGGTAATGCCAAGGGAAATAGCAGTTGAATTTTTGACATGATGCTGAATAATAGTGTACTGCTTTCAGTTCTTCTTTTCCCACTTCACTGTCCATGTTTCTTTCTGAATTTTCTTGTGCCTTTCCTTCCATCTGTCAGAGCAGAGCTTGGTCTTTCATGTCTGTGGTTTGATATTGCTCTGGCAATTTCTAGCAGAAGAGAAAAAAAAACCTCACCTGTTTCCAGCTTTCAATAAGAAGCCCCAAGACCAATTCTAATTAGAACTCAGAGATTTGCTTTTCAGTCACAGTGTATGATGTTGTAAATGTTTAGCATGTATTTTTGCATTTAAAAGCATTTAAATAATAGATATTAAACATATATTTTGTTCCAACGTATTTCTTATTCCTCAGTACCTGTGAAACTGTTTAGAGGAAGACTTTTAAATAATTAGTCGGTCTTCACAGTGCATGCGAAATCATACATCACTGGTTCTCTTCCCTTTTCTAGTAGATGAAATATTTCATCTGGAGGAAAATAATAATAAATACATTTTATATGCCTTTGGTTCTGTAAATATACAGGTATGGATTTTGAGACAAAAAAAAGTTTTGATGTTAGTATTTGCTTCAGCTATTTTATGCTACCATCTTCCAGAATAATATTTATATTTTGCACTAACACTTCTTGGAAATTGTCACTGCACTAGCAATACTGATAACAAAAACTGAGTATGATTCTCCAAACTTTGGGGCTGTCAAGTTGCATACACTGAGCACCAAATTCCCTGATGTCCACCTTTCACTCTCTGAGTCTTTGCAGCGTGTTTGCAAAGCAGTGGTGCAGCCAGTTGTGCACTGCATGCTGAACATGCCTGGATGTCTAGGTGTCTACCTGGATGTGTAGGTCTAGGGAGGGCCACACTACTGCACTCAGAAACAGTACAGGAAAGAGTCTGAGGGTAAACAGAGGTAAAATGGCCATGGCTCTGCTGCCTGTATTGAAAGCATCAATGCCTACCCTTTGCCTCTCTAGCATCACTATCTAGATCAGCTCTTCAGCAGGAAGGCCCCAGCCCTCCCCGTTTAGTGTCACTGGAGGGTGGCAGATGGTGGGAAAGGATGGGGGGCTGCCTGTGCAGGAAGATAGCAATGGGATTCTTGCAAGCATAGGCCAGGGGAATGGGAGGAGACAGACCTGCTCCACCAAAACCTCCTGCAGCTCCTCAATGCCTCCCAGCTCCCCATGCCTACTCACATCTCCCAAGCTGCCATCCCTACTCCACTTTCAGCCCCCTCCTCCACTGACTTCTGTTGACTCTTCACCTCACCCTGACTACATTCAGTCCTTCCACCCATTCCTGTACCTGATCTCTCCTGATCTGCACCTCCTTATAGTGTCCCTTACCTGCTCTTCACTCACTTCTGCTCTCTGTTCCTTCATGTTCAAGGGGGATCAAACACATTTATTTTAAGCCATCACTAGACCTTGTAGCAGATGCACCTGGGACTGTGACAATAAGACATCTCTGGGCTCTAGCAGGCACTTCCCCCTGCTAGAGATATTTCTGGCCTTAGAAGGTGGATAGCTTTGATTTTAACCCCCAAGTCCAAGAAGTTTCCTGCAGCACTGACGAGTGGGCCCAGTAAAGCCCTGCCCATATAACTTGGATCCAAGCACATCCCAAATCTCCTTCTCTCACTTTACTGATTTCAGGCTTGCTAGCTTGATAGGTGGTCATACAGTCTCCCACAGCTTTACAAACCAAAACCAAAAAAAAAAAAAAAAAAAAAGAAAAAAAAAAAAAAAAGAAAAAAAAGAAAAGAAGAAAAAAAAATAAATTACTTCCAACTGGGGAGGCCAAAACATAATCTAAGGCTAGGTGGAAGGTGTCGATGATGTTGTAGGGCAAGATCAAATAAAATAATAGTAGAAGTGTTTGCTCAAGGTGAGCTAGTTGCCTCTGTACTCACCAACCAGAGGAAATGAGAGAATAGACTCATCCATGCCTATAAATTCTGTGATAGGATTTAGTGAAAGCTTTAGTGATTCTCTCCCATCTCCAGGAACTGGCTGACATGGCCTTAAGAGTGGAGATGTCTCCAGACTTATTGGAATGTCCCTGTGCATAACTCGAAGCACCCTTAAGTCTTACAAAGATGGGAACCAAATAACCTGATCAGAATTTAACACAAATTTGGCTCTATGCTTGGAGTTCATGAATTGAACACAGTTAATAATAATCACAATTCATAATAATTAATTGAACTCAAAGCTAGCCAGGAGGATCACAAGAGAAGTGGTCTTTATGTACTCATCACAGCCTAGCCTTGTCTCCTCTGTAGCCTGACTGTGTCTGATTTCTAATTAATCTTAATCTTAATTCTAATTAACCTTAATATTCTCATATAATACAGGAATATCTCTCTCTCTCTCTCTCTCTCTCTCTCTCTCTCTCCTTTTTTTTTTTTTTTTTTAAGAAAGATCCCTGAATTGCCTGCACTTCTACTCAGCTTAGTCAGAAGCATATGGGGGATGCTATTAAAACACTCAGTTCCAATTATCCTGATGAACAGAAAACATATTTCAAGTGTGAAGGGGAAAATATGCCCTGATTCTTCCAGAAAGTGAGATCTTTTTGCATAGCAGAGAATGAGGAGACAAGGAGGTGTGATGGACATCAAATCAGATAGCATTTGCTTTCTGCTGGCTTTCAGCTTACCATGTTTAGCCTTTTTAACATCAATTTGGTTTTCTGCTTTTGAAATCTAGCTGATGAGTGCCTCAGAATTGCCACTCCTGTGTGTCTCCTGCATGCCTCTGTAGGGCTGAATGTTGTGCAGCATCTTTTGCCTGTCAGAAGATCTCCACTGAAAGTATAGTGATGAGCAGGTCTAAGTGTGCCAGAATTGTTAGAACAAGCAAGAGGATTTCAAAATAATTGAGGAGATGAAATTTCCTAAAAAGAACAAATAAAAAAGCTAAAAGCCGATGAAAATGGCACCATATGCATTCAATAGCATTTATATCAAATGGACTGGTGATTGCTCATTTGATCCTAGGAATTACTTGTTAATAGGTGATCGTTACTGATACTGAATTTAGGTACAATACAAATTTTTCCTCCATGACATAGAATTAGACATTAAATCACTTTTAACAAAGTCTGAGGGTGACACAGGAGCTGAAGGCATAGTAAATAGTTATCTAGAGAGAGCAGTCCTACAGAGGAGTCCCTGTTACTTGGCTGACTTTATTTAATGACTGTTACTTTGCATTTCGTTCTACTTGTTTTAAAATTTATTCTTATGTAATATTTTTTATTTTTATTCATTTTTATCACTTTTATTTTATGTTGCTAGTATTTAATTGTATTTGATCCTCTACTTTTTATTAAAATGCATCTAAAACCAAACTGTATAGACTGCTTTTGAATGGATGACAATCCCAGAAAGCTGTGAGAAGTGCTTAGGGAATCACAATGAACAAACAACTGAGTATATATTTGAAAAACATGTGAGTATATCCTATAAGGTTATACCAGAATGGGTTAATGTGATCAGAAGCAGTAAGTGATTTTTAACTTTGTTGACACAATGAGTGAGAGAAGTCCTGCAGTACCATGTACATTCTTATGTCTGCATTTTATAAAACTGACAAATTTGAGATGCCTTTTAAAAAGAGACATAGATTTATTAAGGGAAGTAGAAAAATGTGCTCTTGTGAGAACCTGAAAGATCTCAGTCTGTTTAGTTTCTCAAGAAGGAAAGCAAATTATGAATAACTTTCCTGAAATGTAATGACAGGTATAAAAATCGCTTTAATCTTGCTGAGGAAGGCAAAGCAAGGACCAGCAGCTGTAAGCTGATGCCAGACTAATTCAAATTAGAAAGAAGAAATGCCTTTTTAAGTGATGGTGATTTAATCTTGGAATAGGATATCAAAAGAAGTGATTTTCTTTCAATCACATACCATGACTAGATGCTTTTCTTCTGGAAGCTATGCTTTAGCCAAGCATGCATTATGCTTGAGAAGAACACAGATGACTGGTCTCAACATGAAGATAACAGGGTGAAATGTAATAGCTGATGATATATGGAAGGTGTGATTAAATGTTCCAGCTGGCCATTGCAGCCTTAAACTCAGGGATTCCCCAATATACTGAGCTGACCTGGCTCAAGACTGGTAAAACACATTGTAGTGACATCGAGAAACATGACTAGGTGTGTTTCTATAGGAAATGAGGTCATTGCAGTAGACTGGAAAGGACTGAAAGATGTGGACCAAATCAATATGGACAGCACCAGTTCACTTCATGGCAGCAGCTTCCATCGACCATCCACTGAGGTGAGTACCTGTCCTGTACCCGTTTACACAGGGAAATTGGAAAGTTTTGATTCTCTTGAAGTTCAGAAATGAGCATTATACATCACTGGGGCATCATCTGGCAGAGGACCAGAAAGTCAGTGTGTACCCAAAGATCAGATGATCATATTTGGAAAGTTGGCTTGCATTGAATTGAATGGAGTCACTCACTTCAAAATAGTCAAACTGAGAAAGAGTTTCTGAAAGACTCTTATTTATAACCTCTCACAAGTGAGGTAGACCAGAACATGTTAAAAATGGGGCAGTTCTGACAAGCCAAGTCTGTACTCCTTGAATATTGGATTCACTGAAATGTCCAGCACTCTGGTTCTCCCAGCTTATGCAGCACAGTATTACAATCTTCTGAAGAAATCCATTTGTCTCCATTTTGATTTTTAGGGATCCATTCACTGTTAACTGTCTGCCAATAGAGTTACATGCAACATCTCAAAGGCTGATTCATTTCCTGTTTTGAATTATTGCAGCTTCTGTAGTCTTAGATACCTGAATTTTCATCTCGCAAGTTTCAGGGTATGCAGTCATGATTAGGAAAAAGATCAAAGCTATTTTAAACCAATAATTTTCTGGGAAACTCAAATAAAATTCATGAACAACTCACAAAAAACATTCACAAATAACATACAATTTATGTAACTGTACAAAGTATTAATATATAGGTATTTTGTTTCCTTATAATATCTTTCTGACCTGTAATGCTTGGAGTTTCATGAAACCCTGCAAGAAAATGTGGGGCCCAGCCTTGCATGGAAAATTCAGTTAAATTAAATTCAGATCTAAAAGTCAATGAATATAAACTCTGCCTTACTGAACTGTACGGGTACTGTCGGAGGATTAAGTTACAATAAACTAAGGCCTCTTTACTCCTGAATGAGAGTGCTCATATTGGGACTTAATACTCTTTTGATTTATGTGAATGGATACTAAACCTGTAATTGAGCCATCTTAATTTTTTGAGTGTCCACATCCCAAAACCGGGTTGAGAGGTGAGTCCTCCTAGCTGAAGGATATGCACACTGAATTGGTAGTGTCAGTATGGAAACAGGATCTGGTTTTCAAAGGGAAATTGAGTCAGACTGGACAACCTGAAAAACTGCAGGAGAAAATCATTCTGGGAGAAAACAATTCTGTAAGTTGTTACAGTTGTTACCCTCTATTTTCAAAATAAGTAGTGTAGCTCCTCCTTGTGCTAACCCCCAGGAGATGTGCCTTCCACACAGACATGCCAGGGTGATAGTACTTAGCAAAAAAGAGCGGTTAGTAAGTAAAGAGGATTCCTACCAAAAGGTGTTTGTGTTTCTCCCTCACTCTTGCTCTCTGTATCATCCTATTCCCTTACATACCTACAAACACCATGATTCCTACAGACACTACAATGAATAGCAGGGAAGTACACCAGATTTCTCCTCTTGAAAGACAGAAGTTTTTAATTTATCAACTAAATAAATGGCTGTTGATTATGATCAACTACTAGAAACATACATAGTAGTATGCAGCTTGTTTATTGGTTACATTAACATTATGTTGTTCTTTTCTTTCTTTAGCAAACACGAACAGATTTTTCCTGGGATGGTATTAATGTGAGTATACACCATACTACTGTTCAAATTTCTAGCATAGGAAGCCGAAGATTTTCCTACCATTGGATATAATGGAGACCAGAATGGAAACATGACTGAAAGCTTTTAGTGCCACTGAAATTCTCTCCACTGTCTAGAGTTCAGGAGATGCTGATGAATTTTTGTTTGCCGCCTTTTTTGGCTGTTTTGTGATGATTTAAATCTGCAAGTGATTATTAAATTGCCTTTGATCTTAATAGGGCAAAGGCATGTCATTTCTGATGCTCCCTTTGTGAGATTTCTGGGCACTACTAGATAAAAAAGATGTCTCTCCATCATTTTTTGACAATCAGTAGTCTTTAATTAGTGCATCATTCGACCTTCTTTAGGAAGAGATGTATCCCTCATATTCAGCTGCGTACAGAAACAAAGGAGTTTTAACATCCTTCAGAGAGTGTTTTAGTTAACAAGTGGAGGAAGCAAGCAAACGTTTTAATAAAATGTATTCCTAGTTGCTTTTCATACCTATGCCATAAAAATGTTTTTATTTTTAATTAATAATGCAAACCAGCACTCTAAAAAGGGAGCACTACATATTAGTACTGTCAAACTCTTTTTTGCTCTGGAAGCTTAAAAAGTGCATTCATTTAAATTCATATGATGCTAACCATCATTTTGCTTTTTCTTCAACAATGTTCAGTTCATGTAAATTGCAAGAGGATAGTTTTGTCTACTTTGAAAGGCAGGATCAGAGACTGCATTTTTTGGAGGTATAAACATTTTAAAATTCCAGCAGCTTTCAAAACTTTTAAATGAGTGTGATTTTTTTTTGGTCTTTTCTGAGTTCACGGCACTTGAACCATTGGCTATCAGCAGGACTTATATTTTTCATTGACCTTCATACAGTTGACATCTCAAATGGCTTTCAATCTTGTGCCTAGGCTCAGTTAGAGAAACAAATTTTGCAGGAATATTACAGTGTGTGCAGCTACTGTCTAGGGAAAATTTGTCAGGTTTTTCCTCACTTTAGTTTTGTTTAGCTGAAAGTAGAGAAAGCCCTATGTCCTTAAATTAGTAGAAGACAGTTTCCTTACTTGTAGTTTCTCATTTTCCAACTCATTCTAGATCCATACAGCTTTTTCTCAGTGTGACTCTTTATCAGTGTAATTTCATATAACTTCTTTGGTATCAAAGCTGGCCTATGAATTTCCCTCTCTTTCTATTCATTCGAGCCTTCATACCATAGACTTCTACCTCTGTAGTGGTACAGCCTTCTTCACAGAATCACAGAATGGTTGATGTTGGAAAGAACCTCTGGAGATCATCTAGTCCAACCTCCCTGCTCAAATAGGGTCACCTAGAGCATGTTAGACAGGATTGGGTCCAGGTAGGTTTTGAGTATCTCCAGAGAAAGAGACTCCACAACCTCTCTGGACAACCTGGTTCACTGCTCTGTCGCTCTCACAGTAAAGAAGTTCTTCCTCATATTCAGGTGAAACTTCCTGTGTTTCAGTTTGTGCCTGTTGCCTCTTGTCCTGTTGCACGGCACTACTGAAAAGATTTTGGCTCCATCCTCTTGACACCCTCCCTTGATGTATTAATAGACATTGATAAGATCCCCCCCTTAGTCTTCTCTAGGCTCAACAGACCCAACTCTCACAGCCTTTCCTCATAGGAGAGATGCTCCAGCCCTCTGATCATCCTTGTAGCCCTTTGCTGGACTCTCTCCAGTACCTCCATGTCTCTCTTGTACTGGGGAGCCCAGAACTGAATGCAGTACTGGAGATGAGGCCTCACCAGGGCTGAGTAGAGGGGCAAGATCACCTCCCATGACCCTGGTCTTTCTCTGCAGAGCTGCTTTCCAGCAGGTCAGCCCCCAGCTTGTACTGGTGCATGGGGTTATTTCTCCCTACATGCAGGACTCTGCACTTGCCCTTGTTGAACCTCATTAGGTTCCTCTCCACCCAACTCCCCAGGCTGTCCAGGTCTCTCTGAATGGCAACACAACGCTCTGGTGTACCAGGCACTCCTCCAGCTTTGTATCATCAGCAAACTTGCTGAGGAGGCACTCTGTCCCTTCACTCAGGTCACTGATAAATATGTTGAATAGGACTGGCCCCAGTACTGAGCCCTGGGGAACTCCACTAGCTACAGGCCTCCAACTGGACTCTGCACCCCTGAACGCAACCCTCTGAGCTCTGCCTTTCAGCCAGTTCTCAATCCACCTCACTGTCCACTCCTCTAGCCCGCACTTTCTGAGCTCGCCTATGCGGATGTGATGGGAGACAGTCTCGAAAGCCTTGCTGAAGTTAAGATAGACACCTGATAGCCTTCTATGATTATTCCATCATAGAAGGCTATCAGATTGGTGAAGCATGATTTCCCCTTGGTGAATCCATGCTGACTACTCCTGATCACCTTCTTTTCCTCCATATGCTTGGAGATGACATCCAGAAGGAGCTGTCCCATCACCTTTCCAGGGATGGAAGTGAGGCTGACTGGCTCGTAGTTCTCCGGGTCCTCCTTCTTGCCCTTTTTGAAGACAGGAGTGACACTGGCTTTCTTCCAGTCTTCAGGCACCTCTCCAGTTCTCTGTGACCTTTCAAGGATGATGGAGAGTGGCCTAGCAACAACATCTGCCAGTTCCCCCAGTACCCATGGGTGCATCGCATCAAGGCCCGTGGATTTGTGAATGTCAAGTTTGCCTGAAAGATCTCTAACCCGATCCTCTTCGACCAAGGGAAAGGCTTCCTTTCTCCAGACTTGCTCTCTTGTCTACAGGCTCTGGTATTTCTGAGGGCTGCCCTTAGCAGTGAAGACTGAAACAAAGAAGGCATTCAGTAACTCTGCCTTCTCTGGATCCTTCATCACCAGGGCCCCCACACCATTCATCAGCAGGCCCACATTTTCTCTTGTCTTCCTCTTGCTTCTGATGTATTGGAAGAAGTCCTTCTTATTTTCCTTAACATCCCTTGCCAGATTTAATTCCAAATGGGCCTTAGCCTTCCTCATCACACCCCTGCATACTCTGACAGTGCTCATGAAATCCTCCCAGGTGGTCTGTCGCCTCTTCCACATTCTTTGTACTTTCTTCTTAGTTTTGCCAGGAGCTCCTTGTTCATCCATGCAGGTCTCCTGCCCCCTTGGTTGGACTTCTTTCTCCTTGGAATGCATTGCTCCTGAGCTTGGAGGAAATGATGCTTGAATATTAACCAGCTCTCCTGGACCCCCTTCCTTGTAGGGCCTTAACCCATGCGATTCCTCCAAGTAGTTCTCTGAAGAGGCCGAAGTCTGCTCTCCTGAAGTTCAGGGCTGCAATCCTACTTATTGGTTTCCTGCAGATTGCTTTCTGTTCTGGATTATTTCTAGAATGTACCTCACAGCATAGCCCCCAGACTATTTTGAAGTAAATGAATGGATGCTGAACAGCAGTGCCTAGGCAGCAATGACCAGTTGTGGCATGGATGGGCATTTGTTAACTAGCTTCATCACCAACGGAAGCTTGTCACGGAATGAAGACTATGTTCTCTGCTCCATCTTTCACTTTCTGCTACATTTTCCCTGCTTTCTGATTGTTTCAGCTCACTTTTTGCATGCAGACATTTCTGGCTCCAAAGTAATAGAATGCCCCAACCACTGTATTTACACTCAGTTTTCAGAGAAACTCTCCTGTCATACTGCAACAGCTGACTGGGATTATTTGCAATTCAATATCTTTGTAATGGCCTCCTTTACATCCAACTGTTAGACTGCTTAATTACTGCTCCTCTCATCTTTCATGAGGTTTGTGCCTGTAGACCAAATACTTGCTTCATGTTAGGATTTAAAATTTCCAGAATTATAGTCGTTGCTTTTGAGTATCTTTGTTTTTGATACTCAGTGTGAAACACACTGGTCTTGACTTTAAGAGAAGTTGAAATAAAAAGCAGAAGCAATGTTTTTTTAATGCTTGTGAAAATGAAGCCTAAAATGCAATGCCTGGCATCTCTGAAGTAGCCCAAGGAATTTGTCTTGAGGGACTGTGTTTTTATGGTGATGTTTCTGACTACTACCTCTCCCGATAGTTCCCTGACCTTGTTATTTAGGGAAACTGAAACTGAACACAGGGAAGAGAATAAAGAGAATTCATCAGAACTGTGGACCTGATTTCTTTATTCATAGCTGTATGAGCTTGAATAAAACTGGACTTATTGCTGAAACAGTCATGCTCATTTTTGTTAAGATTTTTAAAATGTGAGAGCAAATGAACATCAGTTTTCTGTATGTAACAAATTAATATCTGTATTATAATCCATTTTACTGTGTCTTGCCTACCTATCACATTGTCAGCTCCCCATTCTAAGCTCCCTTAATTGTCCATCAGCTATGTCTTATGTCTCTAAGAAAGATTTGGGAACATTGCAGCATGTCCATGGAGGATTTGTGGAGTTGAAAGGGAGGCTTTTCTTAGCCTGCCTCTGCCTCTCCCCTTAACCTTGCCTCACCCAGTCCCACAGCTGCACAGTATCCAGTCCTGGTTAAATTGTCTCCACTTTTTCCTTCTTCTGTTATGTTCTTGTTGCTTGCTTCTGCTCCTCATATTCCACCTACCTTCTGAAATCCTTAAACTGATCTCTCAATTCCATTCCCTTCCTTTTCTCATTCTCTTCTTTATTTCCCATTAGCTTTTCTGTCCATCCCGTCCCTCTTTCATATATTTCTTCATATTCTCTCTCTTTTTAGCTCTCCATGGAAGATACGACCTCCATCCTCCCCAAGCTGAAACGCAACTCCAATGCTTATGGGATTGGGGCTTTGGCTAAATCATCTTTCTCTGGTGAGGTCCTCAAAACTTGGGTTTATCCTATGCAGCTTCCCTCCACATGCCTTTGTGCCTCTCCCCATTGCTCCGCCTGTTGGTCTCCTAATTACTTCATTCTGACTCTTGCCCTGTCTAGGTTTTAAAGTTACCCACACTAACGTGGTCTCGATGCAGACATCTCTTAGCTGTTGCACCTTCAAAGGGCAGAACGCCTGTTGGCTTTTCACTGTGCACTGCAGCTGAGATGTCTTCAATTGCTTCCCCTCACAGTGTCCTGGGATTAACCCCATTTTCTATTTCATAGTTCATTCAATTCGAAGTTTCACCATTCATGCCCAACTTTGTCCTAAGTGGATTGTAGGCAAGGAAGAAAATCAATTCTCCAGGTCTTTCACATATGGGTTTCTCCTGAGAGCTCATCCAAGGAAAGAAAGTTGGAGAAACTCACCTGGAGAGTGATACAGTGAAAGGCAGGAGATATCCAGCACAAAGCCTGAATCCTGGCAGGAAAGGAGGGGAAAATCCCATTTTTGATGAGGGGTGAGCAGAGTGACAGACAACTCTGGAGCTGTGTAATAGCCCCTCCTTGTTTTCTAATGTCTGGCCCCTTAGGGATATCCCGCAGCATGAAGGACCATGTCACAAAGCCAACGGCTATGGGCCAAGGCCGCGTGGCTCACATGATTGAATGGCAAGGCTGGGGTAAAGCTAACAGCCAGCAGCAGCAGCACACGCATGAGACGGCACGCAAAGATGCTGATGCCTACTCAGACCTGAGTGACGGTGAAAAGGAGGCTCGGTTCCTTGCAGGTAGCTCTGACTTTTCTGCATGTGGATTGGGTTGGCTGGGATGTCCCAGAGAAGAATCCTTGAGATACCTAAGTGCTGAAAACTTAAAAAAACACACTTCAGAGAGCCTGGGGGTTGTTCAAATAACAAAAAGAGATGAGAGATTGTGGTTGGAGTATTGCCAATAGAATACAAAGTAGAGAGGGTGACAGCCAACTGTGGGTGATGGGTGTTGCTGAGACTAGGGTGGGACAGTGTGACCAGCAGATGAAGTTAAAGAAGTTGGCAAGAAGTGGAGACCTTCTCACATCCTTTCTTCCTCTCCTTGTCTCCTTTGGCACAGGAGTGATGGAGCAATTCGCTATTTCTGAGGCAACTCTCATGGCCTGGTCCTCAATGGATGGTGAGGATGTGAGTGTAAACTCAAATCAGGATAATCCAGCAGGCAACTACTCTGAAAATTATCAGGAGCTAATGGAGAGCCAAGGTAAGCTCCAGTACCTCATTAATCCTGAAACACCTCTGTCCTGCTCTTATTGCCATGTTGCTTTTCACCATTCCACCCTTATATTATAGCCTTTATTTTTGTGATTGGGATCTAGCAGATGTGTCATTTATTTGTGGAGCTGTTCAAGGAATCTGACTTTAACAGAGAGGCTCTAAAGCCCAGGCTGCTTAGGCACAACTGAGGAGAGCCACCAGCTCTCATAGTCAGTAGTGGGTATAATATCTACTGCTTTGAGCTGCCTTTTCTCTTCACTTTTCTGCTTTCTAAAGGATTTACCTTCCCTGCACAATACAGTGCCATGGGTAGACTCCCAAGCTATCTCTGAATGAGAAGGCTTGGCCTAGAGATAAGTGTCTAACTATGTGTTGTTTCCCTCCTTTTCTTGCAGAGCACATGGCCCAGACGCAGTATGATAGCTGGCCTCATTCCTATGTCTCACAGGGCATGTATTGCTTAGGTTCATCTGATGCCTGGGAGACCAGTGACCAGTCCCTCATTGCTTCCCCAGCAACTGGCTCCTACTTAGGCCAGAATTTTGATGACTCCCAGACAAACCTTCAGGAAAGCATTTTGATTCAGAGCAGCCTCATTCAGCAGCAACAGCTGCAGCAACAGCAGCAGAACTTCATCCAGAGCACAGGGCTGGTCCACATGTGGCCCTTGCAGACTGCTCAGGGTGGGGGTGGGGCTGAGTCCAGCACCTATATGGAGGACCATGTTGAGGATGAAGGGAACCCGCGGCTGGAGAAGGCTCCTCTCCTAAACAAGAAGCCCTCTCCAGAGGAGGATGATGCAGTGTGCCGGGACCTAGAATCACTGTCTCCTAGGGAGGAGCTGGAGCATGCTGCACTGAGCCGCAAAGTCTCAGATGTCACCTCTTCTGGCGTGCAATCCTTTGATGAGGAAGAGGGAGAAACAAACAACTGATGCTTTCTGTGAAGTTCTCATCACTGCTAAACAAAGAAAGGAATGGCGAGGAATGAAATGACAGGAATTCTTTCTGGCTTCCTGGACTTCCAAGCAGACACACCTTCCATTCCTGACATTTAATTATTTTTTAAATAAGAAGAAAATCTGAAAGTGATTGACAAATGAAGATCTCTTCTTCCCCTTCACCATGGACATTTATTTCCAAGTTTCATTGCTCTGGGCCACACACATGAGGTGCTTGGAGAAATCTGGATTGGTAAATCATTTCTAAATCTTTTTAATACAAAGCTTTGACTCTGGATACAAACTCTTCTGGTACTGGGGATGTGGCTGATGAGACAGGCTTGATATGGGGAGTGGCTATGTGGCTAGGATCCATCTTGGCTGAATAAATGTTGCTTCGTGGATACAGTCCCCTTTGGTAGAATATGTGAATATAGACTGTTTAAACTGAAGATATGGCTTTACAAATATAGATTGCACTAGTATAGTGATCATGGCTGATGCAGAGGATAAGGTTGTATTCAATACAGACTGTACTGAGATGAAGGACTGGCTCTGTAACCAGATCCGCAATAGCACCTTGATATGAAATTGTAGGCTCAATGCTGCACTCTGTGGACACAGGCTGTGCTGCAGTACAAATATTGTGGCTCTGTGGGCATGGCTCTACTGTGGCATGGAGGAATGGATATGGATACGAATCTAACCCTGCTTTCAGATACTCGTGCTTTGGTCTCTTTCTAATCTTTTATGTATTTGTTTCTCCCTTTGACATTTCTACCTGCCCAGGATCTGGCAAGACTGGTGTGTGCTTTTGGTGCTGGGCACTAGCTGCCAGTGGAAAGGACATTTTCAGCTACAGAGACAGTCATAAAAAGCTGACTCATGCAGGAGTGGACAATGTCAGAACATGTCCATCCTGGTGATGCTGCAGTATCCTTCTGTCTTTTCCTTTGCCAGCACTAAGAACCAGAAAGTAGACAGCAGATCCAGGAACAGTGTATACAGCTATGAGATAACAAATTTCCAGTTTGTCTTGGAAGTTTTGTGTGGTTTTTTGTTTGTTTGTTTATTTTCTTTACATTTTTATACTGCTGGGTGAGCATTCTTAACAAAGCAGTTATATTGGGAAAGGCCCATGCTCCAGCCATTGCTAATTGGAAATACTGCACCTTTCCCATTTCTGCCACTCCTTCTACAATGCCAAATGTAAATGGAGCAAAAGGGGTGAGAGAGAAAATTTTCTTCTCCTGTTTGTTTTTTCTTCCTCTTTATATTTCCTTCTTTTTTTTTCCTCCTTCCAAACAATGTAAATAATCTTCAGTACTTTGTTCATTTCTTTTCCCTCCCATTTCTTCTTTAGGAGTGGAGAAAGCTGGTTTTAGTTTTCCTATTTGTACAAGTTCTTTTTTTTGTTTTGTTTTGTTTAAAAAGGCTTATGCTTCATTGAGTAATGGGAGTCTGGTCATTCTCCTTGCCTTGTTTCTACAGACATTCTTTTTGGGGAAAGGGGCTTTGAAAGGAAATCTTCACTCAAGCTTCCATCAGAAAATAAATGAGAACAAACTCAAACCAAACAAAATAATGTATAAGGCTATTGATTTTGCTGCAGGAGTGAACAGAACCAGCAAAGATTACACAGGTGCTGAGTTTTAATTGCAATACTACTTGTAAGGAAGCCTCAGCAAAGCATGGGTTTAGATCTGATGCCAGAGATAAGCTAGAGAAAGGAAGCTGCCTGAACACTGCCACAGTATCCCAAGGGCATCTCTTTTTCACTTACTCCAACTCCTATCTACTCTGTTCTGTTCATGATACATTTGTCTCTTCTTTGCCTTCTCTTCAGGCTTGATACATTGCTTGGATGACAGGAGAGTGATACATGATCCTTTCTTGATTCAGATTTAGACCCCAACATATTTGCAGGAAGAAAATCTGAGGAGAATAAAATGTGACCAAAGTAATATCATCAAGGCTAAGAGTTCAGACAGCTCCTGGCAAGCAAAGCAGATTATGTCCAGGAACTGTGAGAAGTGCGAATGGGACTCTCAGATAGGATTTTAGCCCACTCAGCTTTCCATCACTTACACATGCAGCTGCATGAAGAGGGAACTCCATCATGAACTCCCAAGTCTTGCCAGCCAACTCCACTTCAAGCGGATCTGTCTTTCCTATCCATTGCACCTGAAAGGAAAACACCTTTGGGAGACTTAAGTAAGACTGATAATTTGGGGTAGGTAAGAGATAAAAGCTTTTGTGACCACCTTTTTTCCCCCATTTCCTTGGGCTTGCCTACATCTTTCTTAGGAGGTAGCTCTTCTCCTGAATGACGACCTTTCAATATCTCTTTAAAGATGTTTACACATTCAGGTGCTAACCTCCTCTAGGCAGGAGGATTTGATGAAGATGATCTCCTACAGTTCTTGCAGGGGCAGTGCGAGCTCAATGTCCTGAACTGGTTTGGGTCTAGTCATGGAGCAGGGCTTAAGAAATCAGCTAGCCAGAAAGGGGAGATGGGGCGAATGACAAGGGCACCTCAGCACATGAAAAATGAGTAAGTGTTGACTTTTTCTTATTGTCTTTTTTTTCCCTAAATCTTCAGGGAAACAAAAATGGTTTGATATGTTCCTTTGTGGGAGATGGTTTGGATGGCTTGTTGCTTTTTTCTCTGAACTATTTTGTCCCCATGTGCCTCTCCAGGACCAATCTGGATGTTTATGGTAACTTTCAGTGTAGCTTCAATCAATATAGTTCCCTCCATATCCTTTCAGGGTTGGGACGAGTGGGTCAACTTGTCCAAGGCTTCTTTTTCTTTTAATGTGGGCATGTGGTACATTTACTGAGATGTATAATCAACGTATATAAGATGTACATTTTCTCCAAGCAAGGGAGTGACAGGGAAACATTATACTACATGGGGAAAAGCCTGACCCTCCCGCCCCAACCTTACAGATTATTCTACAGAACTGAACAGCAAGAGAAAACCTTTCTTTAGGGTTTTCTAAATTCTGTGGAATGATTAGGGAATTATATCCCGCTGTGTAATTCCATAACCTGATCTCTAGAAACCTGTAGATAGTATTTCATTCTCTGTGAAATCTGCCTGGTTTGAAAAATAATCACTATATAAACTTATTAAATTCAAGCTTACTAAATTATAAGACTTTTTCATAGAGGTCTGCCCTTTCTGTGAATAAAATTCCTTCCTTTTTTTTTTTTTTTTTTTTAAAAAAAGGGAATAGCTATTTTTCATGACCTCTCCACCATCCAAAAGGGAAATGTATCTGCCTCTCCAGTTGCCAGGAACTTAACTGGAGAGAGCAGTGCTGTGTATTACTACTTGCTACCTATGTGAGCATCCTGAATTGAACTGGAAAGGCAGTTTGGATCTCTCTGAAAATGGAAAAAGGATTGTATAACTTGGCTTTTTCTTATGTAATAGGCCTGCTGCCTGTGTGTATCCAATATCAGAGGGAAGGGCCTGGAACCTACTGTACATTTCTCAGAAAAGCCTGTATTATATAGCTACACCTTTTCAAGCATATGGAAGGCACAGGTGCCCTGTGAGCAAAATTTGGCCTGTAGTTCCTTTATTCTGGTGAGGATAGATGAGTTGGAGGGAGTCCAGCCAAGTACGCAGAGCCCAGACTGAATTTGTGAGGCTGGCAATAAGCAGGAAAGGTAAGCTGAATACGCTTGATCTGGAGTTATTAAGAAACTGAGCCCTGCTGTTCTTTTGTACATACCCTTTGTAGAACACAGTTATACTACATAAAAATTTGGGAAATTACTTCAGAGGTAGAAGATTCCCTTTTTGTTTTCTTCACAACTTAAAGCCTTTGTCTTCAACGGGAGCTGCTGCTGCTGTTACTGTGTTGAATATGAATGAGTGCTTGAACACAAGTGATCCTATTTGAAAAAGATTGCAGATTACACTGTAAGAAAATTCTCTCATATTCCTTTCCACTGGTTGCTTGTATCTGATCAGTTACACTACTGCATTTAAACCTGGAAAGTGAATTGAGGGAGGAATAGGAACACAGGTTTGGAAAAGTCTCAGCAGGATTATTATATTAAGAATTGGAGCCAGCACTTTCAATATATCCTAATAAAGCATGGGAAGTGACTACCTCAGAGCAAACAAAGCATAGGAGATAGGGTTCTTTCATTTCTAAGCTATGGCTTCCATGTTTTCCATATGTTGAGGAAAACTGAAAAAGTTAAGGAAGTGCTCAATGGTACATGGAGGATTTTATCCTAAAGACCTTGATAAAAGGTGGCTTGGGAACTGAGGCTCCCTCCTAGGTCGCTGGTTTAGGCCTCCACCTATGTAGTGGTAGCTGTAACACTTTCCTACATGACTGTAAATGTGATTTGATGAATCTGAAATTGATTAACTGACCCCCTCCCGCCCCTTTTTCCAGTGGTGGTGTGGGGAAGGAAGTAGAGTTAATGCTTTTATTCTTGTGGTTGTATAACTCAGGAGGAGGTCAAATCTCACTTTCTTTATCCAAATCTAGTGGAGTCTTCCATGTTCAAGCACCCCACATGAGGTCTACAGGCCCTGCTCCCTGCTCTCTTCAGGAGTCTGGGATTAAAATGACTTGTATAATCTTTGAAACTATCGAGCATTTTGCTTATTCATTCTAAAACTCAAAGTCAAGGGTTGTACAAGGGAAGCTTACATAAGCTTTTATTTATATAAATATAAAGCTTTCTTTACAAGCCTTGTGAGTTCTCTTCAACCCCATTACCTCAGGCTCTAGGATGGAGAAGTCAATCTGCTTCTTTCAGTTTCTGTGTCTCTAAATCAGCATCTTCTTCTAGGAGGCTGCTGACAAGCCTATCCCTTCATCTTTTTTTTCTTTACCACACCAAGACTTCAACATGATCTTTCATGGTACGCTTGCAGCGAAGAGAAGTGTTCAACTATACCTCTCAGCTGATCAGATGGCAAGCTGTTGTGAAAGAGGCAGCCTGCCCTGACTGTGCTCACTTCTCACAGTCCTTGTGCAGATGCTGATGCACAACTCACTTCATAGCAAGCCAATGCAGAAAGTCACAATGGTAGAAGTGAACCCTGCTGTAAAAGTGAAGAGGGAAGAGCTCTGATGCAGAGAGCGAGAGAGCGCGAGTGAGCAGTATTTTCAGCAGCAGGTGGCCTTTATATCAATTAGATAAATTGTGAAACTGCACTTTGAAATATCATCTTCATGATAAGTTTAAGCTGCTGAAAGGAGCTGTCCTTTCTCATCCCCTCCCTCACTATCAGCTGGATATTTCTGCTGCCTAAGTAGCACCAGTACTAACATTCATTTAACTATCCAGGAACTGGTCCCATTGAAAACTAACGCAGTCCTCTACCAAAAACAGAGATTTCAGTAGAATCAGCTCCTTGTGTTGGTTCACTTGGCTAGGCAAGCATCACTGAGGACAGGTGAAACATCATGTCAAAGGATACTTCTTCGATTGCAGATGCAACTTAAAATGGCTTAAACTAATCATGAAATTGGCTGAGAATAATAAACCCACGTGAGCTACCATGGAGAATGTATCCATTCCCTAGTACCTTCTTGTTTTCTTTATAATTTCTAGTATTCCCTTATTTGAATTACTTCTTGCTGTTACTTAACACCTGGTAATTTCCCTCATTGTTTCTTCCCCTTCCACAGGCTCCTCTGAGTTAACCCCTTGCAATCAGGCAGGAGGAGATGGGTAACTTGACATGCATTTGGAATTCATAAAATTAACATGCACAAGTCTGTCACGCACCCAGTGATTACACTCCACAGCAGATGAAGATACTGATGGATCTTTTTCTGCAATTACAAGAGGCAAAGCCTTATGAAGGAGTGGGAGACACAATGAGATTTTGGAGGAGGACAGCTCTTGGAGGTGAGGCTTATTCATATCTTTAAGCCAGTTCCGAGCTAGCATGAGATTCAGAATCTTCACACCTAGGCAGAGTCCAAGTGATCAACTGTGTCCAAAAAATAAAATTTAGTTGCAGGCTGATAAAAGATGACTGGAGAGAATAAAACTGCTCTCTTCATTTAACAGAAGTATGCTAATGGGGCAAGGCAGGGTGCAACAGGACAGACTTGTGGACAGCTATGTATGCTCCATGCAATAGTGAGGGGAAGTGAAGCCAGAGAGGGAGACATACTGAGGGAAAAGACCAAGAAAAGCTTGAAGCTGTATATTTGCACAGAAGTAGAAGGCTTCCTGGAAGAATCTAGGAAGAATGAGATCAGGCAGATAATTGCTATACAAGCTACAGCTCCATGAATGGCACAGCTCTTGGTACTCCTTAGTCCAAGACATACTTGTTTGTATAAGACAGAGTGATAGGACGGAGATCCATCTGAATTTGGGCAGCTATTGGCTTTAAAAAACAACTCACAGCTGTTTTGGGGGGATATTTCTTATATGAATCCCCTGAAGAAATATCCCCCTGAAATAACTCAGTCCTAGTCCAAATGAAGTTAATGTGAATTTTGTCTTCACTGGGAACCCCAGCTCTCTAAATTTAGCTCAGTTTGCCTTAACTATTACATTGGTAATTGCCTAGGAAGGGAAAGAAAAGGATAAGTAAAATAAAGCACCTCTAAACTCACAGAGTCAGAGCAAGGCTAGCATTAGTTGTTTGTAGCCTTGATCAGTGTCACATCAATCTATTCAGTTTGCCAAAGCTCCTGTTCTCTTGCAGTCTAAAACTCTTCCTCTTAATTACCCCCAGATTGAATTTCCCTTATTTCTTGTTCAGATGATTCAAAACAATCTGGCATTTCCCTTAAACTAACTTGTTAACCAAAAGAAAGGAAAAGAAAGGAAAGAAAAAAGAAAACCATTCCAATATAGAGATTATCGCCAGCTAGTGCCCTTACATCTAAAAAAGTATAAATAAGCAATAGTTTAGACTAGTGAATAGAAAAAGGGAATCCCCAGTCCTCTTTCGCAATCTGACAGGGAAAGACTGCTATACTGCGGCTCAGGGAAAGGAAAAATAAAGTGGGAAAATGTGAGGAAAACAGTGCCTATTAAAACTAAATGTATGTGGAACGTAGCCTACGGTCATTAAAACACAATCTCAAAAAAGAATGCAAGCTGCAAAGTCAACATCAGTTGCCTCTTTTATATCACAGGCTTTTCCCAGACTAAAAAGTAGTGAATCTGCATAGGAGCAGAAGAGACCAGTTCGACATCTGTGCCAGATCAGTGTCTCTCTTCATCTCAGAACATGTCACGGAGCCTGGACAAGAGTGTTGGGGACACTGTGCTCTCAGCAGCACAACCAACTTTATGAATTTACTAGATAGGGATAAAGACCAAATGGCTATTATTTTAGCAAATGGATATGGAAGAGCTGCACTTAGAACATTACAATCTATTTATGCCTTTGCACTGACATTTTTCCCAGCATAGGCATAACAAAGTGTAGTCCTTTTCTTGGAAATCAGAATCAGAAGAGGACCTATGATCCTCAGCATTGGTCTGTGCATGTGTAATATGGACCAGAAGAGACTATGCAATGTATTTTGCCAAAGCAGATACACGTTTTTGGAACAGTAAACATTACTGTCAGTCCAAGGCTTTCTGAGAAATAGTTTTTTTGCTAAAACTTGTAGGGACTCTTTTTTTAAAATTACGAAATCTATTTCAAGCAAGAACTTTTTTTTTGGTGCAGTCATAAAGGTACTTGCCTGATGATGAATGATAGCTGCTGTCTTCTAGGAAAAGAGGGATTGCTGTGTTCAATGAAAAAAAATATTAGTAAGCATCCTTCTGTCCTCTTTTGATCAGACCCATTTTAAATGCTCTCTGAAACCTAGTCCTGTTTCTGTTTTCCCCTAAGGAAACAAATGTCCATGCTAGTCAGAAAAAACTTCTAAAAACATTTTTCTCCATCATGAAGATCAGATCATGTGCCAAATATTACTTCTAGGGAGATAAAAGCATTTAGTCCAGGTTCACTTGCCTGCTGGAATGATTTTCGTTGAGCATGGAAATCCAGTTATGAATTGGAGGTCAAAAGCTCAAAACTCCTGTTCTAGGGTATGCTGAACTTTAATGAGGCAACTACAGATGGACTTCCCTTCTTTACAGGTACTGTATGTGTGAGCAATGTGGCAAGCCAAAAGCTCTTTTGAAAGTACATATTCTTGTTTGGCTTCAGTTTTTCTTCTCCAGTTTGTAGGTATTGTGCATGATTAGAGGTCTTCAAAAATCCCTAGTCTGTAGAGTTGAGACTCCAAAGTAATTTTACAGGGAACAGGATTTCTCTGTTTTAGCTCTTTCCACAGATGTGAGGGTACAAACTGAGAGCTTGGGAGGTACAATGGTGGTGGATGAGGGTTTCATGGGTGGAATAGGGAATGAATTCCTGAAGCATGTTGAAAAGTAACTAAAGCTTGGGGGCTTCAAATGCTTGAAACTACTTTAGCATTAGGGTATGGGACAATGGAGTTTGCAGCTGTGCAGTTTAAAGAGCTCTCTCATCTGTACACATTTTCTGTAGGGGGAGGCTCAGTGGTGATTCTTTCAAGCTAGTGTTTACAGAGGTGAATTAATGCTCGGGGAAAAAGTACTGAATGGAAGTAAAATACAAAGAGAAAGGAGCTCACTGTTGTAAGCTTTCATCCCTACCTTGTCCCATATGAGCCCTTAATAACTAAAATGAGTCTGATTTGCCTTTGGTCTTCCAGCTCCAAAACGTGTTTGCCTGAAAATTTTTTGTTGGATATTCTTCGCATGTTTTGATAATGTGACTTATGAAATAACACTTCTACGAAGATATATATAAATACACACACATACAAACACATACATACATGTACACACACTACATATAGACTTAGGAAACTATATGACACTATACACCTCCATGCCTGTATGTTGCAGCAACCACAGTAAAGAAGGGGAGGTAGTTCAAAATAGCATGTACAGTCCTTTATGGAGTTGTTATTAAACAGAATGTGGTCTTGCCATCCTGGCTGGTGGAAGTGTTTTATTTCTGTGGGACTGGTTCCAGGGGAGTTGCGTCTGAGGAATGAGGATCCTAAAAAGAGGGGTGGTTCTCAATGAGATAGGATCAAAGCCTGATGGAGGACCTTGAAAAGAATCTGTGATGGTCTGGAGAATCATCTCAGAGTAGGAAATATATGATGCAGTATTTCTCATTGAGAAGTTCGTGTTCATACATGGATAAAATCTTGTGAGTGCCTGGGACTACCATGCCACAGATCCCATGCCATTGTGATAGATTTGATGATAGGCAGTATCACATCAGTGGGATCTTCCATCTTAGGACAGAATGAGTTTTCCTGTTATGCTGGAACAGCATTTTGCAGATGATATATATAAGAGTTGTTCAGGTATTAGTGACATGCAGACACCTTTGATACAGGGTCTAACAGAAGTTTCACAACAGCAGGTTTGGACAGGACACCAGCAAGAAGCTAATGCTGTGGTGCCACAGGCACTGACCATAAGTAACAAGACTTTCACTTCACATTTCATTTTTAAATCAGCGCTTCTCAGCCTTCTATCCTCATAATAGGTTGGGAAGTTGGTTGATCCAGAGGAAAAGAGGTACTTCTGGCACTTCGAACATTTTTGTATCATCTGCTTGTTCCTAAAAGAACTGAGGACATTAGGCCAGATCCAGCAATGCTTTGTGTATCCTATGAGAATTTTAAACTCTAGGCATTAAAGATACCTATTTCCTTGTGAAGGTACTTAC
The DNA here is from genome assembly GCF_028389875.1 of Rhea pennata. Classification (NCBI taxonomy): domain Eukaryota; kingdom Metazoa; phylum Chordata; class Aves; order Rheiformes; family Rheidae; genus Rhea; species Rhea pennata. The sequence goes on along the minus strand of NC_084663.1, from coordinate 85,912,749 downwards.
TTGCACTTTTCCATGCTAGTTCATACTACATGGGGCTAAGCTGTGTCACTTGTCCTGCTTAAGACATATTTCACAGTCAGGGATACTTAGCTGATCTGTACTCTCCATGTTGTATTGGAAGTTGATCTGATTCCTCCCAGTTTACATTCCTTTGCTACTGAATAGCCATCCCTTTCCCAGCCATCCCTTGATATGTATGTCTGCATAATTATGTTCATATAATTCAGTTGTGACTTACTTATTTAACTCCTTCAGGTATTTTTTTGTTTTTTCTTCAGTCCGACAAGTCCCCTAATAGTTACTCCTCTTTTTTCTCTGAACAGCTTCTAGTTTGTCACTGTTTTTCTTGAAATGTAGTGTCCTGAATGGAGCAAGTTTTTCCACATATATTTAAGACTTGAGCCTCTGGGAAAAGACCATGTCTCTGAGCCCTGAAGTAATAACTCAATATAGTAGAAAATGTCTTTTTTTCCTCACTTCACATTATGCTACAAAGATGCTGCTCAGCTGCTGAATGCTTCACCTACAGATCTCTTTTAATTTCATACTAGTTTAGATTTATCGCTTTGTTAAGTATGTCTCCTCTGGATATTTTTCCCTAGATTAATTAGCTGCACAGCTCCAATATGAACCTCATTCTGTGGTAACTTCCCCAGTCTCTGATCTACACTGCTTTCTTATTTTTCTGTTTAGACTGGATGGCAAGTCTACCAGATATTTCTCTTGTGTTGCTTTCCTATAAGCTCTCCTATGTTACCTTCTTTTTCAAATGATTAATGAAAACAGTAAATAGAAAGGGCTAAAGACAATTCTTGCTGACATCTCACTGGCTCCATACTTTTCTAGTTGCCAGGGTATTTTTTATACAATCCTTTAGGCAGCCTCTGTACCAGAGAAACTGCAAATCCAATTTGAGCATAAGATTCTCTGACAGGTTTGGTCATAATCCAACCATCTCACAACTCCCATTTTGTTCACAGCCCATTTTGATTTAGTGCACTGTAGAAGTTTGAGGGGGAAAAAACAGATTTTTTTTTTTTTTTTGCAAGTATATGAGTATATGCCTCATAAAGCTTCCATTACTGTATTTTGCACTTGTTTATGTGTGTGGGGGGGAAACCCTTCTAACCTGAGCTTGTATGACTTCAATTCTGAACAGCATCTTAGTAAGTCTTGTTTTTTGCCATTTGATCTTCAGACTAAATAAGTAGCTATTTAGTGATTAGCTAGATATTAGCAGCTTTTAGATGGCATCATATAAAATAGACAATTCTCTCTATATTCCACTTCCTTTATAAGTTTGTTATTGGAATTTGCTCGTGATATTTTGTCCTCCAAATCAGATGCAATCATCCAAGTTGGCTGGATATGTTTCAATAATTGGTTTTACTACAGTGCTCAGGATGTTGTACAACCAGCACACCAAAACTGCTGTGATATGAGCAAATGCTCACCTGAAAGCCCAGTCCTCAAACCAGTAGAAGATTTGGCTGCGGCTGGCTCCATGAGCTAGTGTACTTCCAGCAGTGTCTGCTATATTGTCTTTAGCACTGTGAGACTAGATCAGAGTTTACTGACTACTGAAAAGCTGAGATGGGAGATGTGGCTTAATCCAATTACAGAGCTATGTACTAAACACTTGATCTGTGATTTAACAAGGGTCCTGAGTTGTGTGTGTATTTGCATGTGTGTTTGTGTGTATGTGAGTGCACATGCCCGGGTTTATCTATCTGCCCTATTTGGGAGTGGGGCACAATGACAACCTGTGGTTTATGGTCAGGATCAGTTGCCTCCCACAAATAAAGCCACAAAAAGTTTTGCATGACATGGATTAAGATTAAAAATGTTTTTCTCTACTTGAGAATATTAATGCTCAGGTGTTGTTTTTAATCCAGAAATATTATTTATTGGTCTCCAGTTGGTCTCCAAAAATTGACAAAATAAGTTTTGAGAGCTGTGCCCAAATTTATGTGGCCATGGATGACTTAGTACATGTTGTGACAGTATTTTTAATAATATGTTCTTAATTATACCCATATTAATATTGGACTAATTTAACAAAGAGAGATCTTTACTAGCTCAGCTAATTATTGCCATGGCTTGTACTGTTTGGCCACAAAACACACAGTCCTATGTAATGTTTGTATATTTGGGCCAGTGGAGAGAAGGAAGATAATTTTTGTGAATGCTTGATCCAGTGTGTTTTTGTACTTCAAATCACTTGTATTAATTTGTTTTGTCCATAGGGTTGGCAGTCTGCAAATTTTTAGTCTGAAAGAATGTGCCAGCCAAAGAAAGTTACATTGTTTTTTTCAGGCATTCTTTTGTGGTTTTCCAGCAGTCTATCTCCAAATGTTTTATCCTCCCAGCCAAATCATGACTAAGCCTCTGAGCTGTATCATAGCCGGCCAAAAATCTATCCATAGTCTTGTCAATCTCAACTCTTCCTTATTTTTTTCCCTTTTTTAATTCACTAGTCTAAAAATGAGACTTCTGCTTTCACATTTAAATATCAAGTAAGAGGGAAAACTCATCATTTAGCTAGAGTAGAATTTTATACATAACTTCCTGCCTCCATTAACTAAATATCAGTAAACTGACAATTAGATGAGATTAAGATCAAGTTTCACTTGAAGATACAAGGTAAACGACTTTATTTTATTTTATTTTGTATCTTTTTGTGATGTGGTAATGGTGGTGGTGAGTCCCCAAAATTTTGTACCCTGATGGAGATTTTTAACTCCAGTGTCAAGTACCAAATGTTATTCAGCAGGTACTCAGAGTTGAGAATGCTGAGTAAAATGAGCTCTATATTACTGCTTTGAGTGGTAGCTGACAAGCCTGGTGTAACATGAATCTCTGCCCAAAACAAGTGATTCCAACCAGTGCAAAAGATAATTAGGAGGAAAGCAAGCCTCTGTGGTTCAAAACATCCTCAGAGCTTATTTTTCAAAGATATGTATTTGGGTTTTTGCAGGCAGATCTGATATTTGACTTTCTAGATGAATAAGAAGGTTTTAGTGATGATATAAATTCTGGGAAGTTTTTAGTTTGAGAAAAAAACATTTTTTTTGCCTATAAGGTGCAGTCTGTGCTACTTGGATAGTATGAGAGATGCACATTTTTAGAGCGGCAGTTCAACGTTGCCTTGTTTGCAGGACAAAGATTTCAAGTTTAAACTCTGAGAAGGCACCTTGAGATTGCCTGACAGGGTGCAGGCTTAGAGTTTTCTTGACAAAGGTTCAGTATCTTCATTATTGTACAATTCTCACCTACTAAAGTATGTGGGCATCAGCTCAATGCAGATTTTATTAATAAAAATGGAAGCAGAAACATCATTAGCCATCCCAAACCATCTTTGCAGTATATTTGTTGTCTCCTTCTGGCTTCCAACACACATTTATGTATGCATGCTTTTTTACAGGTGAGAAACTGATGCAGATGAATGCCGTTTCTACTCCAAGGGTGGGGCACACATGGAATGGATCTGGAGTAACCCTTCCAAAGAGCAGGGGGTTTACTCAACATCCCAATTTTCTGCTTCACCACAGAGAGCAGTCCAGTTCTTTATGATAACTCTGGGGCAGATACAGGCACATGTGTGTGCATGTGTGTGGGCTTGCATATGTGTGCCCTGCAGGTGACCAACCTCATGAAATTTTCTGGTGTATCTTGTATCTTACTCTGAGCTTCCCCAGTCCCTCTGTGGGCCTCATATAATTTCCCTCAGCTCACAATCTGTCTGTCATGATTCACATGCTCTCTGGCTTTGATTTAGACTCCATCTGCTTTCTCATCTAATTTTTCTGTAACACACCGTAGGAGAGATACAGTACTTGAGCAGAGCATGCTTCCATATTCAGGTAGAGATGGCGGATGTGTATTGACTCCAGCCTCAGAGTTTCTCCCTGTCTCAGTGTAACCATTTGGCTAAGCTGAAAAATGTGGTGAAATTAAATCTATACATGCTAAGGTAGGAGCAGAGACACTTGGAAAAACCTGGCCCTCTATGAAGCTGTGTGGCCAGATCAGTTTGGTTGCCACTGACTGGAATACACTACGCATTAATGTATGTTTAAAAAGAACATGCTTTCTCCCCGTCTTACACAAAGGCATATCATAGTTAACTTGAGAAAAAATAGCAGTGCTTCTATCTCTTTTCCACGAGCAGAGGGGAGGCAACACAAAAGTAACAGAGCCTGTTTGTGTCCTACTACCTGGCAGGCAGAAATGTAACATAGCCCTCTGGTAGCAGGAGGCACCTGGTATGAATGAGGAGATACTTGCCTCCAGACTGCTGCTATCTTCTCACAAGGACAGGGTGACCCTCAAATGAGTGAAGGTCACTTTGAAAAACAGGGAAATATTGTCCCCTGTTAGCTTAAACAGAGGGATCATGTGTCAAAGAGAACATAGAATAAGTCAATGCAATTCAGGAAACAAAAGTAAATATCATCCTCTCCAAGAAAATAGCTGGGGAGATTTCCCCCTACCACCCGCTTATCACAGACCCCCCCCCCCCATCAATAAAAATCACCAAAGAGGATTTGGTACAAAGTCAATCATTGGAATTAAAGTCTGGACAGAATTTTCCTAGCAAACCAGGTTAGAGGCAAACATATTTTCAACTTGATTCTAAGAGAGCTTATGGAAAAACACCTGTAAAGATGAAACTGGCCAATCTAATTAAGATAATGTTTTACAAGTACCAGCAAAGGCATGTGGTCCAACAGCCAGGGGAATATTAAGAAGATAGTCTTTGTCCCTGAATTGCTTTCCTGATGCTTATAAGTAGAAGCACACCCAACAAACTGCTTGGGATTGCACTTAAGCATCTAGACACACAAAAACTATGATAGAAAGAGATGTAGAATAGTGGAAAGCTGCAGAATACACAGAATTTGATTTTGCCTATTTACTGAAAAACCCACAAGGACAATGTTTTTAACAAAACAACATCTTATCTTTGGATGCCAAGGTTTCATATACATGACATGAACTGATGAGACATATTCTGTCAAGATAATGATCAAGATACTCTCCAGATCTGGAACTGGAATAGAGATGCTACAGTCAAGAGTGGAGGTTTCTGCTCTTAGTTACAACTGAAACAAGCTGGCAAAAATCAGAGCTGGATTTCTCAGATCAGAGGCACACAAAAACGTGGAAAGTAGGCAGTATAGAATTATCGGGAAAGAGAGCAGGAGTTTTAGAGAGAAACCTGTTACAAAAGTGTGGAGAATGTGGCTTCTCTGCTGTATTATTTGGTGGCTTGTTAACACTCCCTAATTCATTTTTTGTAGTTATTTTAAGACTGTAAGTTTGTAAAAATTACGAACAGTGATTCAGAGAGACAAACATAGATATCTGAAATATAGATACATACATGCAGTTTTACTCCTCTCCTTTAAACACTGAGGATCTCCCTGCTTAAGCTTTTCCCATTCTGTTTAAAAATACCATAGATAATGGGAAAACAAAAAGGCTTTCCTCACTTCCAGTGCTTTTCTTAAAGCCCTGGCTGTATTCAAGACATAAGACATGGACCAAATACTTTTTCTTCTACCTATTTTTAAGGGACAGGTCAGCTAAAGCATAGAGGACAAGCTTCTAATTGCCCCCCTCTACCCAAGAAAATCCCAGAGTAAAACTGAGAAAGAGTCAAAATATTCCACATGGGAATGTTTCTGGGGGTGCAAGATAAGAGCTAGTCAAAAGGATCTGCAGCGACAAGGGTGGGATTGCCAGCAGAAGCAGCAATATGCTTCTAGGCTGAAGGTCTAGCTGTGCTTGTACAAGTGTGTGTAGGTCAGGAGAGTCTGGAAGGATGATAGCAATGCAGAATGAGAAGAGCTGCTCTCCTACTTTCTATGTGGCAGATAGACCCAGAGCGTCCTGCTTGTGTCCAGTAGCATCCACGTCTTGGTACAGTTCCTTCTGCCACATTATGTATACATTGGCTCACTACAAATGAAAACAGAGGCCTTAATCATTATGAACTTGCTCTTAGGCACTTTACAGTCCACATCTCACTCCTGCACATACTCATATAGTCCACACAGCCCAACAGTCTTGGCACAGAAAGCAGCAGAAAGAAGGGTCAATGTTATGCCCCTTCTCTCAGCTGAATCAATCCTCTATGGGATTTAAAGACAGAATCCACACACTTCTCTTTGAAGAGTGTGCTCAACAAGACTGGCTCAGCTGAAGAGTCCAGGAGACTGGTCCCCTCACACCAGCTATAAGGGGACATCCTCATCCTCATCCTCATCTAGGTCAGTGGAGCGTAGGCTTAGGTCCTTGAGGATGTCTGTGATGTTTTCAGCAACTGGCCCTGTCAACTCCATCTCTTCCAGGTCAGTATCAGTGGCAGAGGTAGAGCACAGGCCTTCCTCCTCATCGCACATATGTGAGGGCTGGGGGGAATGGGAATAGGGAGGCAGTGGGCTCTCTGCCCCCAAGTCTGCTGCTTGCTGTGATGCCACCATGCAGTTGTTCTGCTGGTTCCACACCTGAGTGGCCTGGCTGATCTTCTCATTGCTGACTGAAGATCGGTTAGTATCACGGAAACTGGCAAGGGGTGGGCGGAGGCGAACACCAGAGCGTGTGGAGCCCTCTATTGCCTTCTGGAGCTATTGGAAGAGAAAAAGAGAGAAAAAAAATGGATAAAAGGGAAGCTGACCCAGCCATACCCAGCAGCAGCTCAGCTACAGTTCAGGGTAAAGGGCTCACAGAGAGAATCACAGCTCTACCTCCCAGGCCTAAGGAGTTCATATTTTACACTGGTAATTTTTCTTTCCACAGTAAATGACAAATGCCATGGCACTTCCAGAGACTTAGTTAAGAGTCCTACTTTCACTAAAAGGACCAACCATCTAACATCTATGTAAACAACATCTGCTGCCCCTTCTAAAATACATTGATCTAGTTCTTCTACATGGATCCCAAAGGGTTGACTCAGAATTCAAGACTGGATTGAAAATACAGCAATCACAATCGTTTATATTCCAAGCTGGATCCCCAGCAGGTGTAAATTTTTTGCAGTGATTCACAGAATGTTTGCAGCTGAGTAGGAGGTAATGGAAGGATCGTTACTTACCTCTTCCAAAGCCAACACTCCCCTCAGCTTCCCCATACTGGTTATATAGGCATGGCTGAGGCCCAGTAATGAGAACAATGTATGTGTCTATGAGCAAAAATACAAAAGACTGTTTCAGGAATTGGGGGCTCATAGTGTGATACTTTGCAGTAGACCTAGGACACAGGGTTTAGGAACAGGATTCCCAAAGGCATACAGCTCTGCAGTCATTCTAGTAAAAAACTACTTCCATTCCTTCTTCATGACTAGCAAATACTTGTCCTTCTGTTTTATAACCACAGTTGTGAGTGTGTTGATGATATAGGGAACATTCTCAAGGTCATTCCCATCCTCCATGTAGCAACCGAGATTAACATACAACTAGCTGTGCATTTGGGGACTTGTATAGATCCTATTTCATTTTGGTGCTGGAAATAGTAAGTAATAATATATATATCAATATACATATCTATTTTCTAGATATAATGATCACAGAATCAGAAAAAAAGGAGTCTGAAGGAAACTTCTGGAGGTCTTCCCACTCATCCCAGGAACTTCCATCCATCTGCTCAGCCAAGGTAATATTAATAATGCCTACATTATTCTTGGCATTTTTGGACTATTGCACTGTCTACTGGACTATTTTGGACAATCTGTTCTTGATGCCAGAACCTTCTTAAGCTATTTATTCTAATGCTTTCCTTACCACTAGAAGACTTTTTTTTCTGTTCCAGAATGTTTCCTATTAAAATTTAAGCCTATTACTCCTTATCCAGTGCAGTGGGAACACTGAGGACAAGTTATTCCCTTTCTCTTAGAAAACCTTCTTAAAAAGACAGATTATTATGCTGCTCATCAGTCTTTGTTTCTTCAGCCTAAATATACCCTATTCTTTTACTCTTTCTTCATAGATCAGGCTTTCAAAAACTTTCAGCATTCTCAGTGCTCACCTGTGGATCATTTCCAGCTGGTTTTTATCTTTGAAGCTGCAGAGAAGCTGGACTCTACCTGTGGCCTTACATGAAATAATTCTTTCAGAGCTAATGCTTGCCATTCTTTTTAACCTCACATGAGATGTTAAATCTCATGTTCAAATGTAAACCAGGGACAATCTCAGTACTCAGGCACAAGACATTTTACCCTTACATAGAAGAAAATCAGACTGGTTAGATACAATTTGATCTTGATAAGCTGGGCTACTCTTACCATTGTCAGTACTATCACACTTAGCTCAAGCTATGTAAGGCTCAAATAGTTTGATTATTTATTTATTTATTTATTCCAGTATTTTTGTACATACAAGTTAGGCTGATTTGTCTGTTGTTTCAGAGCTTCTAATATTCTCTTTTTAGAGAGAAGTATGAACTTTCCCGACTTGTGATCTTCACATATCATTTCTTATCACCCTATATTCTCAAAGATAACTGTTAGCTCATTTTCAGATTACAGCCAGTCCTTTAGAAAACTCCAAACTCATCTTACTTAAATACTAACTTGTTCTTTTCTTGCCAATGCTAAGATGTGACACTCTTGGTAACAGTAATTAATTTATCTGTGGAAGGCCTGTTGATGGAAAAAAAAAAAAAAAAAAAAAAAGCACTGGACTGTTTTGCTTCAGTGGGCAGCTTTCCCTCTCCATTGAGTAAATGCCCAATCATTTCTTATTTCTGATGTACTTAAATATTCCTGATGTACTTTTTCCAGGTACATCCTTCTGATGTACAGGTTGTCCCCTCCTATCTGCAAGTTATTTTGTACTCTGGTTCTTCCAATTTTGTTCCTGCCTGCTGTGCTTGTCTTTTAGAGTCATCGTGAGTGGACTCTAAGAGTCATATGACCTAGCTTTCTCTTTGCCTATGCTTCATATCAATGAAGAGCCTATGATTCAGGCTAGTTTCATGCAACTCTTTTCACAGACTGAAGCAGACTAAACCCTGACAGAAACACTCTGAAAAATTGAGGAGTATACTCATTCCAGTGCTGCACACTGACAAACCAGAGTGTAAATCACAGTGTAATGCCCCAGAAGCAGGGCATATAACTCTTCTGAAAAAACCTATGTGTTGTCCAAAAACTACTTTAATAAAAGAACTCAAGCTTCTCGTCAACAATCCTTTTATTTTCCAGGAGACTGGAGGTATATGCGGAAGGTTACAGGCACAAAATGATTTCTGTAGCTGGATGTTGAAGTTGCTGATGAAAAATATATCTGGATATGGACAAGGTGAGCCAGTGGAAGGTGAAGAAAAGAAGAAGAAATAATTTATAGGCTAGACTTGCCTATAAATTGACAGGCATCATGTGTCTGTGATCACATGACAGACAATGAAAAAAAAACCTGTGGCTGAGAGGGATTTCTACACCCACCTTGTGCAGGGAAGTTCTCTCCACCAGTTGGAAAGGGGAAGGATCTATGTGGCAGCTGTCAAAGCATACATCCTTGTCCAGCTCCTCCTGTTCCCAAGCATCTATCTGACACAGAAAAGAGAGGAATCACTCTTAGAGTAATCAGCAGTCTTCCTAGCTTGTACACCCAAACCAGATACCTAGCATTCTCTTGTTAATGCTGCTTCTCTCCTAGGTAGTTCATCCATCTACCCTGCCTGTTATATCAGCCTCCTCAGATTTCACATTCTTTCTTTGCCAGATACCAAATTCCTATGAGAACACAGCAATTCCAGTACCTCAGCAGCAAGAAAATCATCTGGGAAGGTGAAGCTTTGCTCTTTCCTGCTTAAAGGGGGAGTGAACATCTTAACTTTCCTTTCTGAGTGCACCTTTTCCTTGTGACTGCAGGATAATAGTCCCCTTATGCAAAGAATGAAGGCACAACATTGACCTATTGAAAGATTCAAGTGAGGAAGGACCTGTGGAGGTCTCTAGCCCGACATCCTGCTCACAGCCAGCCTAACTTCAAAGCTAGATCAGGTTACTCATAGCCTTGCTCAGCCCATCCAGCAGAAAAATCTCTTCTCTTGCCTGGTGAAGCTTGCCCACACTTTCTAAACATAAAATTGTCTGATGTGTGACAGGAAGAATTACAAATGATAGGGAATGAGCAAAGGAAGCAGCCACTTGCCCTCACTCCTTTTATGCAACCAGTCTTACCTCTTCTGGACTCATTGTATCAACGGCTTCTGCGAGCTCCTGCAGGAGAAAATGCTGTTCAGGACAGAGACAGAGCCCACAATTTCACAGAGTACAGAAAGGAAAGATGCACACTGTCTCCTCAATCCTTCTGGTCCACTTGTTGTTCCAAACAGTGTATTAGTGAATGATTAGATTTTGTTTATATTTAAATGTTATATGGTGTACTTTATACTTGCAGTCTTTTCCTTGTCAAAGATGGACTATGGAACACTTGTGGAGCCATTCAGGTATCTAAATATAGGCATCTAGTGTTGCTCTAGATTCTCTGGACCAACCCACATGGGGATTCAAGCACTGTTCTAGACTGGATGAGTCTCCCATAGGCTTGGTATGATATCCACCAACCCTGTGCAGATAACTCAGATACACAAGGGCATCTAACATGGCACAAGGCAAAGGTATCTTTCCATTTTTAATCTGTCCAAAACTATTTGCCAAATGGGCAAGAACTTCACTTTTTTCAGGTTAGCCAAAATGACATTAAAATTTCTGCTGGGAAAGAGATTCCCAAACTCAGTCATGATGGCAGCCTTGACACTTGAGAACAGATGGTTTTCTTAAGGAGGTTACATACTTCATGTTAATCACACCCTTTTTCCTTGGAGGGAGTTCTCCACTAAACTTGACAGAGTTTAGGACTATAAGCATGTCCACCCTTTGGCCAGATGTTGAGTGGCTATGTGTACAGGTTCTATTTCCATCCCTTCCCTCTTCAAGGAACTGCTAGGCTTTCTGGATCACTGACCTGGACAGTCCTCTCCATTTCAGGTGGACGGCTGTAATAGCACAAGAGTTGCTGGATCACTTTTCTCAAACTCCAGAAATTACCTGAAGGATGAAACCAAACAAATAGATCGGAACAAGTAGGAGACAGAAATACAAAGCCACATGTCCATCTCCTTGCCTACGGCAGTCTGACAAATTATATGAAGGATATATTAGATGGTATATGACAGGGTTCAGCCAGTCAAAATACATCATTTGATTTGTGAAATGGTGGCTGGGATATACCAGAATATTCCCATGCAAGATATGATCCTCAAGAAGAGGAAATAAAACATTACAAAATAGCCCTTGTAGATGGTATTTGGAGATCAGGGACCCTGGGGAAAACAACAACAACAACTACAACTACAACGAAAACAGAAATAAGGCTACTGGCAAAACAAAAGATTAAACACAAAGGAGGGGAATTAATATTTGAAAGGAGGTAACAAAGTCAAAATAATGGATGAGAAAAATTATTTTGCTTATACACAGATTAAGTGACAGGAAAACAGACAGAAACTGCTGTGACTAGAGGGTTCTGCAGTCCACAAATGGATTGTGGTTTGGGAAATGAGGATGGAGAGGATTTGGAAATGATTTCAAAGACTAAACATATCAACAGTGAGAATATGAGAGGTACAAAAGGGTGATGAGTCCACGGGTTGTGCCAACAGCACAATGCTAGGAATGAAAAGGACTGCAGAATTATTGTCTCGGACAGTGCAGACAGGACTTCACAAAAGGGAGGAAATAGGGTTTGATGCTTTTGTGAAGTGAATAAGGCTGTAGAGAAAGATAGGTCAGAAACAATGACAGCTGTGAATCCAATTAAGGCAGGGAAAGCCCTGTGAAGTCCTCTCTGCTCCATCTGCTCTTGTACTTCTGGATCACTCAGTGCTAGCTTTGCTCAAAATATCTCACACAATGTCCTTGTTTTGATGTGATTATTTGTCGGATTTTGTGAGGAAAGTAGATGGCTGTCCCACCTACTGCTATGACTAGCACTGAGTGAGTTTTCCTATGCCTTAAAAGCTTAGTGAAACATGAGTGGTGTTAAGGAACAAAACTGTGTTACATGCTATAGTACATGTCCTCTTTATCTTAGGGTGGCTAAAAGCACTAGCCAGAGCCCTGTTTTCCATACTCACACTCAAAATCGTGCTACACCATTGTGCCCACTTCCTCTCTGCATAGTTCAAGACACATCAAGGAAAAAAGTCCTCCATGAAATGTACATGATACAGGAATCAGAAATGAGATATGAGTACAGTCTTGGAAGCAAAACTCATATAGGCTGTGGTAGCACACGGAGAACAGCAGAATCCAATATTTGTTCATCCTATTTATGCAGCTGAGTCAGACAAATGTGTGTCCAAGGGAGGAGTTGTTTAGGTTTGGAAGATAGCTGAGAAACAGCCTAAGTTACTCATAGAAAAATATGGCTGGTTGGCTATCAGGTTACTTTTCCTAGGGAAATTCATTCAGCAGGTAAGAGAGGCAAGAGATAGGATGCAGAATCTCTAGAACATGTCTGAGGCAATATTATTGCAAAGGATGGAGTGAGGAGTACTGGCAGAGGGAGGGCAGCTTGGATGAGCCTATTTTTGCTATGCTGTTCAAGGGATCACAATCTGAAAATAATTCCAGATTGATGTTGAGGTACATTAATACCTTTAATACCAGAACAGCAGAGAAAGCTGACAGTGACCAATCTCTTTTTTTCAGTCTCTGGGATATCAGTGCCTCACACAGGCATGTATGCACAGTAAGAGTTAAAAGCTTCTACAAGCTGGCTAGTGTGACAAGGCTGGTGCATGCCAGAGGTCATCATACCTGGGGGTTGCTCTGGCCCCAGTTGTTCTGGAACTTGTTTAAGAGGACTCGTTGGGCCATTGGGTTCCTCTGGGTGACTGGGAGTGGGACTGGGGGGTTGAGGTAACTGTTATGGAAAGGAAACAAAATAAGGTTTATCCTGAGTTGTTTCTTTTTCAACCTTTCCCAATGTCTTACTGCTTTTTGAGCAATCTCTGTGTTGCAGTCTATTCTGTTCTCCCTCACCTCTGCCTTCTCATTGTCATCCTCATCCTCATCAACATAAGCAAAAGATTCGTGTTTCAGCTTAGGCAGGGCTGACCATGGTCCCTTGCTGTGTCCATCGTAGGGTGCCTCAGCCAGCTTCTGCTGCATCTCTCTGTGGAGGTGTCGTCGCCGTTCTGGGCTGATATGTCTCTGAAGGAGAGCCTGCAGTTCAGATCGCTCCACAGACCCCAGAAGGATCATGGACTCTGGAAGGCATATAGCAGAGAAGCCATTAAGCACCCTGTCGATAATATCAGCCCTCAAGGTTTTGAAAATCCCCTTTAACACTCTGTCCCTTTCGCCCTCCAACCCCTTCAATGGTGCTCACTCATACTGTCTCAAGCTATGCAAGAGGCATTGACTAGCCCTGCTAACTACTGGTAGTATACTGTGGGGCTGTGGATAGCTAACCATTCCTGAGCTCCACCACTCCTCAGCACCACATCAAAAGCAAGCTCTTTACTTACACAAGACTCCTCCCTGTTGCCAAAGTTAGGACTACAAACTTCTCACATACCTCTCTTACCATCTGTATCTGCTTCATTCTCTATGCACTATCCTACCTGTCTGAGCATCTGAAACACCCTTTTGTTATACATGACCATAGGTGAGATTTTTAGGATGATTTTTTTTTAACTTGTAGTCACACTGCCTCCTTCAAAGTAAGCAATTAGAGAACTAGTTTCTTTGTCTCTTTAAGTCTTCAGGAATGACTGTCTCTCTACACACAGCTTACCTGGTGAGTCCACCAAAGGCAAAGTCTTAACAGTGGTGCTTTGGAGTAGCGTTTGCAAGTCTCGGTATTTACAGTTGGAGGAGATGAATTTCACATCTTGGACCATAATATCCTCAACAAAGATATTATACTTGCTGTGAATTTATGGAGAAGAGTTAGCATATTAAAAGTGTCCAGTAGATAAATTCCCTAAAGAAACATATAAAATGACCATTTATTTAAAAAATATTTTCTATAGGGTTGATAAAAAATCTTCTGTGAGAGTATGCAAAAAAGACTACTCAATGTGATCAACACAGAATAACTGGATTTTCATTACAGTTACATTCCATTCCACTGACCCTCACAAAAAAATTGCACATGCATAGATTTACATTTTATATATATATATATATATATATATATATATGTATATGAATGACTGAAATTTCTTCTAAGCCAACTATCCAAATAATAAAATACTTAAACATTTTTTTGGAAAAAAAATCCACAAAACAAATTCAGAAAACAATGGAAATGAGACATTTGATTTTTTTAACTGGAGCAGTTTGATAATTACACAAAGTCAATAAAGTTGCAGATGGTTCAGACCTGTCCTTTCAGTGAAAAAAGAAAAAGAATTTTCTCCATTTCTGTGTCTGAAACCTTGTTCTACTCCACCTCTTGTTTTTTTTCTCATTTTAGTCCTATTCTGCCTTTTTATTTTATTTTTAGTCCTAGTCCTTTTTTATGACCTTTCATTCTCCCATGGTATAATCCTCTTCTGTTTTATTTCTCCTCCACTCCCCACCTCTACCTTTGTTGTACTGCACCTTATGTGAGTCCAGCCCAGGTCTGGCAGGTAGGGCAATTTCTTCACCTGGATGATGCTGTCATAGAGGCTGGGCTGCAAACTCTGGGCCACCATGTTGGCAAGAATGACAGCCACCATCATGGGGAGGATGTGAGAGATCTGACCTGTCAGCTCAAAGCAGATTACAGCAGTGGAGACGGTGTGGCTTACTGCTCCTGTCAGAGCTGCTGCACCTTTCCCAGGTATAGTGGAGGAGGAATGAGGAGAGAAGAGGAAAGAGTGTCATATAGAAACAGAATGTCATGTCAACCAGGAAAGTCACAGGAGCAAAAACAGATGAAGAAGGAGAAAGATGCAGAGACTCACCAATTACAGCATACCCTCCAGGTAAGATTCTATAAACAATACCATCAAAGAGAATCCCATTGGGAAAGAGTGATGCCATGATCTCCCCAATAAGACGGCCAAATGCAGCACCTGGAAAGCATCATGAGTGATTATGGAATTAGCATCTAAGGAATATGGTGTCTGTGCTGAGCATCTATGCTGGACAATCACTAGCATATTTTCTAACACAAACAAAACCAAACTTATGTTAAAATGACACTGGAGGCTAAAGAGTAGTGCTCAGTTACTAGAGAAGCTACACTCTAAAAGGACAAAAAGAGGTAAAAATATATTTGTAAACTCCTTTTTCCTCCACTTAGGCTCAGAAATATTTGTAATCCCAGGGAGGAGGAAGTATCTTTTAAAGACATTAGCATTTTTGGAATATTGTGTGTAATGTCAATCCATATCACAGTTAAGGCTCTTCATACACTCAGTCTCTGAATGTCCAGACATTAAAATCACTGACTCAAAGAATGCATTAGGTGGAAAGGGACCTCTGGAGGTCTCTGGTCTGACCCCCTGAGATCAGGCCACTCCAATCTTTATCAGGCAAGCTTTGAAAGTCTCCAAGGATGGAGATGCCCCAACATTTCTGGACACCTTAGCCAGAGAAAGAATTTTTTTTCTTATGTCCCATCAGAATTTCCCACCTTGCAACTTATGCCTGCTTCCTCTTGTCTATTTACTGTGCACCTCTGAGAGAAATCTGTATATCTTCCCTATTTGCCCCCATATTAGGTGGTGAAAGACTGCAGCTAGATCCCCTCTTGAAGTGGCACTTCACTATTCCTGCACTTGATCAGCACCTCTTGTATTGAAGGAACCGGGATGGCACAGTATTCCAGAATGATATCCCAAGGGCTGAACAGAGGGGTGTAACCACTTCCTTTGCCTTGCTGGCTATGCTTTTTGTAATACAGCCTACTTCATAGTTAGCTTTCCAGCAAGGACAAACTACTGACTCATGTTCAGTAGTGCCTAGCAGAATCCACAGGTCATTAACACACTTGATTTCATTTGAGTTATGGATACTTAATAATGAATTTAATTAGCTTATACTTTAATCTAAAGTAGCCTTTTTTTCTTAACTGCAGCATCAGTATCTTTTTTTGATCTTGAAATTAAAAATAATTAAAAATCAATAAGCTGCTGTATATCTAGATATTACAGTTAGAAGTAATGAATAAGTGGTGGGTTACATTGCTGATACTAGTTTTGAGCTTCTAGCTCCTATCCTTCTCGCTGGTCTTCAGGGGGGAAAGGAACAACTCTTACTAATCATAGTTATGAGAATTCCTTTGCAGGTGAGGAGGCAGGGAGATGAGAAGGCCATGATTCAGCATGCTTCCCACAGCTTGGATTTCAGTATGTAAAAGGATAGGGATTTCCTCCTCAGCATTTGAACCTGGGAGGCCAAGAAAAGGACAGAAGCAGAGGCTCAGAGACTAGCATCTGGGCTTTTAAGAGAGATTGGCATAGACATCTCATCCTTTTGAAGAGTCCTATTGTGTACATAGGCACTGCCTCTCTAAACCGCTCCATCTGTTAGACACATACCCTGTAACATAAATTCAAACTCACCCAGAACAAAAACGGGCATGAAACCTCCACAGGGGATTGGCATGGTGGTGGCAATGACAGACATCCAGAACTAGAACAGAGGTAGAGGGTGTGATTGTTAGTGAGCAGCAATAGTATTTCCTGCAGTCCCACTCTACTGTCCAGCCTGTGAACCTATAAAGAGATACATTCTAAGGGATCTGGCAGCCTAAGAAGAAAATGAAGGGCAAAAGGACCGTGGGGATTGAAGGGGAGCTAGAAGAACTCCAGCAACACACCAGCACAGTGGCGAAGGACTTCTGGGTAACTACTATGATGGTAGTAAGGCTGAGTCACAAAGGAGATAAATCAACATGGAGAATTCCTTTGCCTAAGAATTTGGAAGATGGGATTTCCCACTGCTCCCAATAGCTATGTTTTTTTTTTAAAACAATGTTGTCAAAATTTCATAGACTTACAGAAAGATTTAGTTGGCAAGGGACCTCTGGAGGTCCTCTCCTCCACCTCCCTGCTCCCAGCAGGGCTAATTCAAAACTTATATCAAGTTGCTCGGGGCCTTGTCCAAGTGACTTATGAATATCTCTAAGGGTGGGGATTCCCCAGCCTTTTTGGCACTTAAGCCACAACTGAACCACCTTCAGGGGAGAATCTTTTTCCTGATGTCCAACTGTGATAACTCTCATTTACTACAGCTTGTATACATTGCCTCTTGTCCTCTTACTATGTTGTGGACAATGATAAAAATCTGGCCTGACAGCACTGAGGCCCTGCTAAATCCTGCCTTAGCCCAGCATAAGTAGTTTTCTTCTGGAGGCAACAGCCTAACCTCACATGCACTGCAAAGGCAATAAGCTCAGCCATTTCAGACAATATAGCAAGCAGTTTCCACAGTCAAGGAATCGAGAGGGAATGTTGTTATTTCAATAGCTTGTACAAGGGAGTGTACTGGTAAGATCTCCCTTGCTATAGCAGTATTGTCGGTAGGAAAGGCAACCATGGCCCAGCACATCAAGAACAATATTCTCAGGTTTCCCTTATGGAACTAGAAAGCTATATTCTCTTCAGAAAGATGTGTTTTCTTCAGATGGGGCAATGCCTTCCTGCTGTTCAAGGTCCACTTTTGAAGAGGTGATTCCTCTGCAGACACTTCTGTAGCTGTAGACAGATGAGATGCTTATCTCATTAGATAGTCACTTTGGTGACAGGAAATACAGCCAAGAGAGCTTTTCCGGTGTAATTCTAATAGAATAGTTGACATAAATGGGAAAAGGAAGCCAGGAGATAGCTTGCCCTTTAGGAAAGCTCGCTGTACAAAGGTAACAAAGAGCAAGGAGAACATCTCTCACAGCACCTGATCAAGGGACATGCTGGGACAATGGGCTAGACCATCTACTTGATATTGGCTGTTGCTCTTCTATCCAAAAGCCATCTGAATTTTCTAGTGGATAAGCTCCTGGCTGGCTACAAAGTCCAGGAAACTGTAAAAGGGGAGTACTGCTAATTCAGTTCCCTCCTCTTGTGCCAAACCTAGGCCAGATGAAGCTGAGGACTGGGACTATAGTGCAGTGGAGAATCATGCGAAATCTTTGCCCAGAGTCAAAACAGCTGGTTCTTTTTTTGTATGATCTATCCCAGCTCAAATATATTCAGGAAAAAAAAAAAAGGCTTGAAGCAGTTATCTGGTCATTTGACTGACAAGGCCAACAAACCTAGATTTTCAGAATACAGATCTTCTAATGGAGAACGGATGGACTCAGGATAGATAGAGCTTGTAGTGCATTCTCCTTTCATTTAAACAAATATGACCATGTCTACGTGGTACACTATAATCAGAGTTATCATAGAAGCAGAACTCTGAACTACCTGTCAGAAATCTGATACAGTGTTTTACTTTAGGTAGAATCATCTGTGTCAATAAAACATTAATTTCTGATCTACCAAAATATTGGATTGATATTGCCAGGCTGTCTCTACTCTTTCACTTCTTCATAAAAAAAAAATCATCAATTCTATGATATTCTCCCCCTTTTCTCTTTATTTTTTTACTCTTAGGAAAACCTTTCCTGCTACTTGTATTTTGAACACTGGAATATATTTTCTTCTTTCAAATCTCTTATTTTTCTCTGTCATGCATTTATTACACAGCTGATCCTTTCGAAGCCTGAACAGTTGCAGTTTTCTAAAACTATGTCAGCTCAGAACATTTAATTTGTTGTTGCTTTCCCACAAGTGAGCAAAACTGGTCTCAGCTGAATTTCTCCTTCTAGTTTCAGTGTGATTAGCAAATCCTGCAGCCTAATGCACATATAAAATGTGCTTGCATGGGCTTATTAGTCTCCTGTCTGTAGCCGGGAATATGAAGCACGCAGTGCAGACTTAGACCAAATATAAATTATTGGAAAACTTTTTACTTGGTAACTTATTTTCCTGGACCTTAAGAAATCTCTCCTGCCCTCTGCATCCTCACTGTCAGCTACTACACAGTGAACCATGAAAGTCATTCAGAAGGAGGCATGAGGAACTAGGGAGGAGGGAAAGAGGTCAGTAAATTAAGGCCAGGAAACTGTTCCCTAATAATGTTGATCATTTTGCATTCATAGTGGGCAAACATCCCATCAAAAGATGTGAGATCCCGCTCCAGTTGTAGCGCTTCCTTCAATACCCAACAGCTCATCACTGGCAGTGCACAAACTATTCTAAAAAGGATTGAGAATTTTCACCCTGAGTGCAGAAAGGTTATGGTATGGTGGTCTGTGTTTCCTACCTTCATGAGAAAGAAAAGGAGGATGATGACAAAGACACTGACTTTGGGATGGATCCAGGCAGCAGATTTCCCTAGAATCTGGGAGTCCCCTGTGTATTTTGCCCAGGTATAGTTATCAAAGAGAGAGCTGATGGCTTCCCGTGGCATCAACTAAACAGCAAGAAAACAGTGATGAGACATGACATTAGATGGAGTAATGTTCTATCTCTGTTCCTACAAAGTGGAGGAGATTTTTACTTCTAGGCTTATCATGATTATGAGACTTCACTGACATTTTTAATCTTCAGGAAGAGAGATAGGACTTTACCGGAACTCTTGAAAGAGTATATCACCTTTAATATACATGAGGTAACATCTTCTTTATTAATTTGCTTAGGAGAACACACATTTTACAAAATTTATATGAAGGGGATAGCAGAGATCACAAGTCTCAGAAAACAGTATCTTTCCAGTCTTAACTGCTCTCAAATCTTCCCTCCCCTTTCCATTTTGGGGCTTAGGAGAAGGGGAAACTGTTCCCCAGAATTACATGGAATTGCAAATGCACTTCCCGCTCTCACCTCTCCTGCCATGAACTGCCCAAATCCTGGAGGAAACGTCACTGTTGCTATAAGGAAGGTTATAACCCCTGGATATATGAGGCGGCTGAAAAGAAAGAAGAGAAGTTTATTAAAACATAACCTCACATCCTTATAGCACTATCACTTCAGGACTATTACTGCTATTTCTATGAATGATATCTGCAACATCTGCTCTGGAGTTCTTTTGCTGACAATTTAATGCCCTGCTCCACTGATCATCATCAGTCATGAAGAGTTTAACTGCCAGCAAAGCAATTTTTTTCAAGTCACAAATAGTGTAATGGGAAGGAGGGAGAGATGGATACATGCAGGGATGTATGAAATGCACAGAAATTAAATATACAAGGATAATGTGCATTTACAATGGTATGCTGACCCATTCCTAAAAGCCAGCTCTTCCTCCAATTGTCTTGCTTATTCCATTTTTGTCTCTTCATCCCCCATGCTATCTATCATGTTTTACTGGGTAAACATAGTTACTAAATGTGGATGTTTAAACATGAGTATTTGATAGCCTTCTTCATGCATTCCCATTGCATTAATTCTTATGGGAAAAATTTGCTTTACTTTCTCTTGAATTGCTGACTACCACGACTTCGGGTGTCTGGTAGTACTGGGCCATGCGGGACATGGCTGGACAGCAGGCTGAAGCCATCCACATTTTGCCACCAGTGTGTCCAATCCCAGGCTGCATTTCTGCAAGGGTATGCTGCGAGCCCTCAGAACCTAGGCTGCCTCCACATGCTCGGTTGTCATTGCTAGGCCTCCCTCAATAAATCACTGAGTCCATTACAGGGGTTTCTGGCTGAAAAGCCATGTTATTCAAGAAGACATATCATATAATCTTTAACTCATTGCAGTCTAAGAACCTATAATTATTAAAATTTTAGAGCAAATTCCTTGCTTCTCAGGCTTCACTCCACTTCTGTATTTCCTCTGTTACAATTTTGATGGCTCTACAGATAATCCTATAAAATAACAAAAGACATTTTTTCTTCCACATCATAAATGAAGCTATTTTGAACTTTCTTTTAACTACAGATTTTTTTCTGCTCAAATGTGCAAGTTTCTAACAAATGTAGGTCCTTCACACCTCTCAACTACAAAAATTCTCATAGCATCACATTTCTTTTGTAAAGAGACTCAAAATATTTAAAATTAGATACATTTTCTTCTTCAAATTATTAACAGTAACTTTGGATTTATTAGAGAGGACAAAAATATTTAAGTGCTTTGTAAAACCTTTATTGCTAAGCTCTTTATTTTGGTTCACATTTTTCTTCCATGCAGCAATTCATATCATTTGGTTACTCTCAGTTACAGGTTTTGGTTCTTAAGTATGCAGTAATCGGAATGCTGCAGCAGGTTTTTTACATTTTTTTATACATTTTGATTTAAAAAATAACTTTTCTTTTAGATTTTTAAGATGCAGCTGCATTTCAGTTGTATTGAATTTTCTTAAAATATAAACAATGTTGAACTCCTAGGTCAAAATTTGGATATAAAGTATATATCTTTAATATATACTAAAAATTAAGCAGTGCCTCTTAAAAAACATTATAATTGATTTTCTAATTAAGAACATTTGCTGTTCAGTCAACTGTCTGCCCTGTCCTCTTAATATATATTGCGGTAGACTCTCCTTCTGAATTTAAGAAGCTATTTGAAACTATTGGAGCTGGTCAAGAGGAAAATCCAGTTTACAACAGATTTATGTTTGCAGATGAGGGTAACAGATATGTTACCCTCAAATAAACTTGGATTCTCATACTTTTACTGTCTCACACCTCAGATAGTTCTACCAGTTTCCAGAAAGCATTTGTTACTATCCGGTATGAGTAGGGTATCAAAGCTGGTCCCTAAAAGAGAGTATCCTCGAATGTACTCACTATTTGGTGAGAAACTGACTTAGAGCTGTATGACGCCGGATGCATAGGACCACTTGGCGATTGAGATAAACGAAAAGTGCTCCAAGGAATCCAGAGCATATCCTAAAGTGAAGGAAATGAAATAAAATAGTACAAAACAGAACACAACATGCAAATTATCAACCAAAAAAATGAGTTGTAGTATATTTCCTCTTCAGCTGTTCGTGAAGCCTTTCAAATGTTACCTACAGGGGTGTTCCTATAGCAACTCTCTTGAAGACACTAGCTTCCTGATGAAAAGGGAGAGACCACTTTGGACTTCCTTGATGCACACAATCCCATTTTACTGCTTAAACTTTTGCTTGTTTAAATGGGGAAAATCCCATGTCAGGAGCTGATGACCAGTTCCAGGACACAATAAGGCTGCTTCTGAATTCTACCTGTTCCTCTCCTTTTCTTTGCAATGCTCTGTCTTACAAATGCCTCCTATAAATGCACCCCCCCACCCCCACCCCAACAACCACGTGCAATCAGTGGAGAAATAAAGTACGATTTTGTTGGCAAGACAGATATCATATGATGACTTTTCTATCTCAGCTACACCTTGGTTGAATATAGGGTTTGTCAATAGTTCCGCTCAGAATTAATGTACTGAAAATTAGCTAGAGCATGCTTTTCTGTGGCTATTTTTAATTTGAACTGGTCAAATGCTTGGATGATGTGAACAGTATCAGAACCTATAAATAAAGACTGATAGATCGCAGAGGAGACTGGAGAAGGGCAACTGGACAAAGATCTGTCCCATCAGAACTTAGACATCAAATTAGAGGAGGGGATAGTAAAAAAAGAAGGAAGGAATCTGGTTCTGATTCAGCAAAATTATTTTTCTATATTGTGTATAAAAAGTGATAGTAACTTTTCTTATACTTAAACCCAATTATGTCAGGTATTTGTTCCTAACTACTCTATGTTTTTAATCCTAATCAGTCCAAGAAAGTATAGCTGGCTGTAAGAAATGTCCTTCATTCTTATATTCTCTGTCTTAACAAGACCTGGATAAATAGGGGCTAATACTCAAACATGAAATTAAAAAAAGAGTTCCCTTTAAAATTGTTAAGAGGAATTATTATTTTATGCAGCATATAATTAAGCCACAGAACACTGAGGATAAATAAACAATTTATTCATTCTATTATTTTAAAAAATAATATATTTTTTCCTTTTTTCGTATGTTTTGCAGGTTTTTGCTTTTAAAAATCTCATTCAAAGACAATTTTACCTTACTGAAAAAGAAAGCCAAATCCATATTTTGAAAAATTCTTGCCATGGGCTTGGCTGTTTGAAAGTGACATAGAAACAAATTACATCTAATATAATACTATTCATAGAAAGCAAAATGTGTCTGATGAACTTCTCTTAAATAATTTAAACTAGCACTATTCAGTAGTACTGCTGAACTAGACCAGTCCCTTGGGCAATATAAGCATTCGATAGCTGCACAGTGAACTGAATCTCTTTTATAATACTTTGCATCAGTAAAGCAGATCCCTCCATTCCTGCTTATCAATTTGCCAAGAAAATAGAAGTGCTTCTCCTATACAAGTTTTGCAAATTATCAACTTTTGCTGGCACAGGAGGACAAGATCTACCTGTCTGTACCACTTGGACTGGCTCAGCTTTTCATACTACGTGAAAGTAAAGAAGTAAGCTAGATAGAAAGAGAGTTCAGCTTTGAGAAGAGACTAAACTTTAAGAGAATTTGTAGCATTCTAAATCTCTAACTCTCCCCCCCCCCACCGCACTGGTCCTCCTGGCCTTTGAAAGTATTTCACATCCATCATACGCTACACACTTTCCCTAGCCTATGTGCAACACCACAGAAAAACACATCTGCCAATTCAGTTCGAAAACCAATGACAACAAGTTTTGCATTTTATCAGTTGTAAATCAGAAGGATTGTCTTTTTTCTTACCTATCTAAACAAACAGATTCCCTCATGTTCAGCAAGCAAGTGAAAGCATGCAATTTATTTAAGGGCAAGGAGAACAAAGTGGATAAATATGATTAGCAAAAGCTCCTTGATATTGATAGATTTTAAATGTATTTGAGGTCTTTAAAAATCCCCCTTGAGTTTTACAAGTCAAGTAAATGAATATGTGAGCAGCCTCCCAAAAGGAGCTGGAAAACCTGAGCTATATTTCTCATCTTGGACCCAGGCCCCCACAGAATACATTCATCATGCCAGCACAAGTATTTTTTCCTACAATGTATTGCCCTCACTACTGTTCTGCAGTGATTTCCCTGGAGCCTTTTCACTCTAACCCAAGACTTTCCCTAGCAGCAATTCCAAACTCAGATTTTTCTCCAGTATTTCCCAATTCTGTTCCCATTTTTTCTCAAATTTACTCTTTCACTTCCTAAAATTTTCTACACAATTGAAACTAACTCAGATATCTCAATAAACACTGACTGGCACAGAACTTAACAATCCAACCATTGTCCCTACTGGCTCCAATTATTATTCAGCTATTTTTACTAGTGCTTCTATGGAACATACCTCTTTTGGAAAGGATAATCATTCTGTCCTTGTAAAAGTCAAACTTCATGGTTAACTCTTTTGTCCCACCCCCCTAGATCCTCTGAAGTTTGTTTTCTCTAATTTTCATTTCTTACTATGGGAGCATCAGGTTGGAATGTACTGATTGCCCAGATCTTAATAAATTGTGTATAACTTCCTAGATATCCAAGCTAGAAAAGACTTGGCCTTAGTTTCTAATGCAGAACTGCTCCAAAATGGTAGAAAATAAACATGCAAATCAGTCTTAACTTATTCTAACCCATTCCTCCCATTCTCCAACCCAGGATGACAGAGCATTTTTGCCTGGAGATGGCCTTGCAGAAGATAGCAGAAGTCTCAGAAATACCACTTTCTCTTCACCAATAGCCCTCATGTCCTCAAGATCTGGGCAAATAAACTCATGATAAAGAAAAGGAACTACTGCCAAGCAAAAAGGCCTTACTGGCTTATTCAGGTCATCTGAGAATGTCATCAAGATGGTTAAAGGACTGTTGAGTAAATCTATACCTAGAACATAGCCTGAGCTAGTTTTTTCTCTCCATAACTTAATATCTGAAAAAGATATAGGGAAAGGAAATGACATACGCCTACGTACTGCCCTTGTTTCCTTCTTTACCTATTTGTTTACATGAGGTAAACAAATGGTTTACCATTTGTTAAGGCAGAATCCCAACAAGCAGAGGACTTACTGGTGATGATCAAAATGCCGCAAGGAGCTGTAACTCTGTTTTGCAAAGGAAATCCTAACAGTGCTCACTGGATATCCTTCATAGTGCAAGGAGTTGAGTCCCTGTGGACTTACCCTATTACAGCAAATGCTGGTAGCTCTTGCAGATCAAAGGGGAAATCCATGCGAAAGTTAGTTCTGAACAGGGCTGTGATGGTGACTGTGTAAGAGAGGAAAAAGGTAGAAAAGGAAAGGGAAGAATGAGGTGAGATGCTAAATGCCATAAAGCTGGGGGTAGGGAGAGGGGAAATAGTTATACACGTGTGTGGTTGTATGATATTATATACAATGTTACAGATGTGCAAACCGCTCTGATTTTAGTATTGACTATTTTTGAGCACTTGTGATCCCAATAGTCTAGATGATACAGGTTTGTGTTCAGAGAATGTATGTATTTTTAGCTGCAATCCCAGATTTTTACAGGATTTTCTTTTTTTTTTTTTTCTTTTAGCTTTTCTTTATAATATAAAAGGTCTTCCCATTTTGCTCACTGACTCTACAAAAACCCTTTTTGCAGAGGCAGGCAGTGCTCACATCCCTGGAGAACCCTTGTCACATACAGTTGTGATTACCATCTGGAAACACAGCTCAGATCCTCTCTGAAGTTACATCTATGCAATTTTTATGAGTGGTACCAAAAGAATAAAATAGTGTTAGAAACCAGAGATGGAAAAGATCAGCTAAGACTCATCTTCTCCAGCTCACCTCTCCTGGTAGTATTGCACAGCAAAAATGACTCAGATGGTGAAACCTCCCCTGCTTTTACATGTAGGTGCCTAATTATGTGGAAATGGTAAAAACCTGTATGCCAGCTGGTGAAGTCAAAAACACCGAGCCAATACAAGGTGGAAACGTAACAGAATGGGTATAGATATAAATTCCAACCAAATTTTACAGACTTCTGGATCAAGGAATTATATACATAATGAGAAAAGAAAAGAAGCAGTGAAGATCAAGCATAATATGATAGCGATGGGAGACTTTAATTACTTATTAACTGGTCACACAGGACCAGGTTAAGAACAATGATTTAATCAGTTTGCTATGCTCTACGTTACCTAAGATAGACGATCCTGTATAACAGCATGTTACTCTCCAAAATGGGAATCTCTTATTCCCTCTCTCTTCGTCCTCCTCTTCTCCTTCTGCTCCTTCCCTCCTTTGACACATTACAGAGTGTTCATGGAGTTCTTTCACCTCATTAATACATCAGAAAACCTATCTTCTTACTTCCTGAATTAGTCTTTTTCCAGGATAATGAGTTGAATGGAAGGGTCAACTGAACAGTAGAAATGGCACAAGTGAGGGCAGAAAACTGAGTCAGGACAAGGGAGGGTAGAAGATGGTGAAAAGAAGGACATCCTCTTTTCTGTAGAAGAGCCCAAGAAAGGGATAATTTTAATTTAGTTGTAGGAAACAGACAGTCTAAGTCACCAATTGACAGTGACGAAAGTATAATAACCTCAATTTCCAACGGTCTGACAAGGTGGCAAAAGTGACCAGAGTGAAGGTAAACAGGTCACAGCACTTAGTCTAGGTTCCCTCTATGTTCCAAAGAGATAGCAAGAGACATCCATAGAAGGATTTAGTGCATCTACCCTCAGCTTATGTCCTGAAGCTGAATGATTAAGCTGATTTCTAGAGGCACTCCACTTGCTACAGATGTAGCCAGTTAAGTAGTTTAGAGTAGCCGCCAAACTCTAATGTGGTGAATGTTAAGAGAAAAATGTTCCATCACAAAAAAAGACTGTTGTGAAATGGGAAGTTCTACTTAAAAAATCTGTGGATATTAAAATAACAATAAGACATGTGTAGAAGTGACCAGAAAGGGTAGAAGGAAGGCAAGGCATAAAGCACTGTGACACATAAGACAAAGGCTCAAGATGTGGCCAAGTAGAAATCCTGACAATTGCAGAACTTTATTCTTCCATGATTAACTAACAGGGGCAGAAGTTGCAGCAGCCAAGCAGAATGGGCCAGATGTTTTGGAGGATGTGACACAAAGCCAGCTAACAAAGACAACAGTATCCAGAAGCCTGGAGTTTGTGGGTATAAGAAAAAAAAGAACTTTCTTCAGAAACTACACAACTTATTTGCAGCTGCCTCCTCTAAAGATATTGCTTCCTTACTTTCTACTTCTTGGGAGCAATGATGCAGCTTGGAGGTTAAAAAAATAACAATTAAAGAGGCATTAGAACAAGGTGATGACTTAGAAGGCAATAAAATTCTGGAGATTATGCTTTTGAGAAGTGTTTGGAGGCAGATGATGAAATACAAATGTGCGTTGTTTAACAAAAGAGTCACCTTGTGGGATGAGCACTACAGGTTGCTGTGACTGAGGGAAGCATCTGTTTTTAAGAAGATTCTAGAACAATGTGGTGAAATGCTAACAGAATCTTGTGTTAGTATCTGGCAAACTGGTAAAATATATATAGATTTTAAAAAACAAGTAAAAGCCTGGAAATTTTTCTCTTGAACCTCAAAGCCAAGTCAAAAAAAAAAAAAAAAAAAAAAAAAAAAAAAAAAAAAAAAAAAGAAAAAGAAAAAAGAAAAGTTCAAATGAATAGGAAGTTTGTTTGTCATCTGCAGTCTTTTGAATAAGGCTGTAAAACAAGATTAAAGGGAATGTTATCTACTTAGATTATTGAAAGTTCCCACATGAGGCTGTGGAGCTATATGCTGAGGTCCACTGATCAAATGGAAAAAAGGAAAATGTTACTAGGGATCAGAAGCTAATCCAAAGAGAGAAAAAAGTGGGTTTGTCACAACAGACATATAATAGGAGCTGCAAATTATTTTCTTGGGACTCTGGTGTTGAATGAATTTTCTCAAGGGTCAGTATTGGAGCCGATTCTGTTTAACATTTTCATCAATGTCCTGGATGATAAGGTAGAAAGTATGATTAGTGAATTTACTGATAAAACCAAATGGGAGGAGAGAGGTGGCATGGTGAATAAGTTGGAGGGCTGGGCAGCCATCAATATAGAGCAGCCTCAGTAAACTCAGGACTGGACTGGTAGGAACCTCTAAGTTCAACAAAGACAAATGTTTGGGCCTGCTCTGGAATGGCAGGTGCATTGTACAATCTAGGGAACTAGTGAATGGAAAGAGTTCTTCAGAAAAGGCTGGGAGGCCTGGTTCAGTTTTCACCCTTGTGGCCACATTAGCAAGAGCACAATTAGCAGGCTGAGGAAGGAATTATTTCCCTCCATACGGCAGTGATAAGGCCATATCTAGCATACCGCAACCATTTTGGATTCCCCAGTATAAAAGAAATATAACAAAATTGGTGAGAGCCTAGGGAAGGGTCTCAAGATGGTCAGGGCATGCAGTACATGATGTACATGAAAAGGATAACTAGCTCTATTCAGCTTGAAAGTGAGAAGGCCAAGGAGAGTTCCTGTACCTAACAGGAAAGTTATAGAAACACACCGACAGGACAAGAGTCAAAGTGCACAGCTTGCAGCAAGGAAATTTTAACAATATATAATGAAAAACTGCTTCTTTTGAGAGTGGTTCAGCACTGAAACAGATGACCAGAGAAGCAGTGGAAAGTTGGCCCGGCTGTAAGCAGCAGTTTGAACTAAAGACCTCCAGGGGTCTCTTTCAGCCTAAATCTTTCTATGAGTCTATGATTAATAATTTTCTGTGGAAGGTAGTAGAATGTGTACTTGTTACTAAATTGGTTTAGCCTGACTGGGAGCAGAGAAGAGCGTGTAAGAAAGGCAATGTTCCGTGCTGATGAATGCAAAGTGATGCATTCAGTGGGGAAGATTATTGATACATGATAAAGAAATCTAATGATATCATCTCAAGAAAGAGATTTGATCAGTGTAGACAGCTCTAATAGAAATGTCTTTTTTCCTTTTTTTTAACTGCAGCTGCTAGAAATGTGTAAATGTTGCAAAAGGAATGGGTTCATAATGCAAAAAATATTGTAATACCTTCAAATAAATCAGTACTCATCTCATCTGCTTGCAGTTCTGATCGTTTTATCCCAAAATTTTTTTGGGAAGAAGATGAAAAATGCTTGTCTAAGCAGAAAAATTACTTCACGAATTATGTAAGAATTTGCAGTAGTTTAGATATTCTGCATGAACATTACAAGCAGATGTGCATTGCGCACACTAAGGTAAGCAATTTCTTCCATGTTCAAGTACATTTACTTATCTCATACAAAGGTATTCTTACTAACTGATAACAGTGTTCACACAGGAAACTAGCATAAAATCATCAGCTTATCTACAGAGTGCTTAATTTCTGAGAGTAGACAAGACTTAAGAAATTGTGAAGGCATCAGAGAGTGGGCTTAAGAAAAATCCTTGCATGAACAAAGACTGAATAGACTGGGCTTGTAACTTTTGAAGGAAAGTGAGCAAGGAAAGACAGGAGAGATAGAACAGGCATGATAAAAGATCATAAGATAATAAATGATTAGTCTAGGCAAAAGTTTCTAGTTCCTTAATACAAGGACAAGGAGACTGGTGACACAGACAAAGCAAATTCATAACTATGAAAAGGAAGTATTTTTTATAGACAGTGGGATCATGGAACTTGTTAACCCAGAGAGTCACTGAGGCAGAATGTAAGGAGCCATTAATATGGATATTAAGGCCATCCAGATGATTTTGAAGAAGTGATAGTAGGTCTGATGTTTCAAGATTAAGCTAATTTCTAATGATTTGAGAGATCAGAGAAGGAACTAGAGTAGATAAAATGAAGGAAGGAGATTATCTCTTATCATTTGTCTTAAAATTCCTTTTATCTATCTCTGGAAAGAACAGAACACATATTTTTGTGCTTGGTATGATGGCTGAATATCCCTCAATAGAAGGCAGTGTTTCCACAGGCAAAGATGTAGTCATTTTCTATATCTGGATTTAAAAGCACATTCAAGTAAAATAGAGATATTTTTGCATAGAGAAATCCAACCCTGTGAAGTCAATACAGACATAAATTATAGTAGTTTTTAAGTAAAAGAAGGGCCACCTTTAGTTCAGATCAATAAAACAGATAAAAGTAGAAGAATAAATGATAAAGGCATAGTAAACAAGAAGTTTGCAAAGAAATGGCAGCCTCTTGCATCAGCTGGAACTCCATTCCTACAGTATTTGAAATGCTTTCCTGAACAGGTTTGCTCTGCTATTTCTGTCTGCACAGAAGTTGAACTTACCTTTTTCAGTTACTTGAGGACAGTTATTTTTTTTTCCTTCAGAGCTGCCATGGAGTACCATGGAGTACATTTGGACCTTTCAGTCTTCTTTTTCTTCAGATCCCACTAATCTTGTGGCCTCCTAATCATCTTACCACCTCAATTCCCTAAACTATTTCTTATTTTTTATGCTTCTGGTCAAGAGATGACCAAACCTAACCATGGCAATTGTAGTGCTCTAGAGCAACATACACTGTAGTATCTTCTCTATGATGGGATACCTCTAGGTTGGCAGCCTTGACATTTTGTTGACTAGAGACAAAAATCTCACCTTAAGGGCCCTCTTAATTGATGAGGAGTCATATTCAGTCATTTTTTTGGTCATTTGCCCCATATACCTAGGAATAGATAAGCTAGACAAGTGGTGATATAAGATGCTTCTCTTTCTGTTTCCTTCCCTACTGCTGGAAGTCATATGGGATGGCAGAAGTTTCAAGCTTTGGCTTTGAGAAAGACGGAAAATAATAAATTAACAGAGCAACTTTGGCACAGAGTGAAAAATGGTTCTTAGCTTACCTGCATCCTTGTTCCAGACAGCAAGGACTCGGAAAATGAAGGCACTAAATGTAGCTGCAAAGAAACCTCTCCAATAATTGCGCACAGCAAAGTAAGTGGAAGTAACCTCAATGCTGAAAAGGACCCCTGGAAAAAACAAAGATGTAGTCACTTGTAAGTAAACCCAGAACTCTTCACACTCTCTTGACACTGCTGTCATCTTCCTGCTATGGTCATAGTGTCTGCACCATAGAGTTTGCAAAGGGGGCAAAGTAAAATCCTATCAGAAGTGTAATGTCAGAAACATGAGAAAGGCTCCTAGATAGGCTTCTAAAGAGCCTTCTGCCCTTGCTTGCAGAAGGCTGACAATACATGGAGAAAAGACTGTGTCAGAGAAGCTGAGGATACTGGAAATATTAAAGGCAAATTTTCTTGTTTAAGGTATGTGACAGACCAAGAACAGAGTGCAGGAAAGGGGAAAAGGAAAACAAGACTAGAAGAAGAGGATTTAAGTACCTGAGAAAAACAAAAGCAAAATGAACAGCCACTTGCCTCCAAGTGGTGTCCCAAAGCAGCAGCCGACCCCAACAGCACAACCCACAGTCAGGACATCTGTATAATAATATGGCTGCTACTGGTGGAAGAGGCAAAGAGAGACAAACAAACAGAAGAAAAAAGGAAAGAAACAAAAGAGTGAGTAACAGAATAAAAGGTACAGCCAATGGTGTCCTCTAGCTCTGTCACCAATCTTAGAGTTATATCTATGCTTATCTTGCTTCTCCCTCCTGGATGGCTTCAAAATATTCAAAAGACTTGGCTCAAGATAGGTATACGCCTGGAACCACATCTTCAAGACACATGGAGAAGGCAGCATCCTATCATTGAAACATTTACGTTTCTGTCACTATCGAAGAAATGTCTCATGGAAAATCCTTGGGAAGCTGGAGGCCCACATGTTTGTTTTACTCCATCTCTTTTACTTTAGCAGGGAATCTCAGGATGCACATGCACCAGAGAGCGCCTCGAAGAAAATAACTCTGAGTCTGGATGCACAAGGCACATGCATATCCAGAACTGAACTCAGACAGCTGCTGTATGTTCTGTCATCCTGAGTAGGTAAGTGGGTAACCAATCATGCAGTAAAATTTCTTACTCTCTTTGTGAAAGCAATCAAGATACTAAAGTGAAATAGATGTTATAAAAGATAGAGTCTCTCTTGAGACTGTTCTGGAGGACATAGAGCTGCTGAAAGGGAGAAAATCCCCTTTTACTCTTTCTCCAAGATTTGGAAGAGCACCTGAGGACCCCAAAGTGCCTGAGAATGGTGAAGAGCCTTAGGAAAGGGGAGAAGACAGGTTTTATTTTGTGTTGTCTATATCTCAGGTGGTTTCTAATATAAAGAACACTAGGGTTAAAGTCTATGTGTTTGGTACTTCCTGCTATCACACATCCCTAAAGCAGTGTATTAAATCTCCCACAGGAGTGGAGTTTTGAGAAAGAGCGGTTTTGTGTTACTGTGGGAATAGAAATGACCAAGGTGACTTCTAAAGGCAAAGGCTATGAAGTCCCACTTACCTGAGCAAGTGCTTGATGGAGCTTCAGCTAAGAGATGTGTCCAGGCCATGTCTGCACAGCCCAACAAAAAAGGGCCAGGGACCATCCCCTGACCCAAAACAGTCTGGCCAAATCCACATCTTTGTCCTGGGTCTCCTCTGGGCACTGTGTATTGCCCCTGTGATACAATAATTTGTGGAAGGTGGGAAGGAAGACATGACAGGGGCTTCCGCTCTAAGTGTCTGGAGTAGTGTGAGGGTTGTGCTGTAGCCCACCAGCACAGTGATTCACAGCTTGAAACTGAGGATATATGTTACATGGCTTGAAGAGTGGCAATACATATACAGAGTAGAGGGATGGGATAGTGTAAGAACAATGTAAGATTGAAAGACTCAAGCATGGTATGCTCTTATCTGTGTTGGCCACTGAGAATGGTCACTGGCACATGGCATCCCTCAGACCATAACCTGGCACTGTATCAGACTGCTGAATGGCACAGATCAAAACCAGGCCAGGAATCATGCTAATGCTTAAGCAGTATGGAGGATGATCTTGGCTTGTTCTCTGATGCTTCTAGCAGCATGGAAACATCCAGAGAGACTGAAACAAAAAAACTGAAGAGTACTAGAGGACTCTCAGAAAATGCAGGCCTGTGCATCTTTTGCTTGCCAAGGACTAAACTGGCTTTTCCAACACGAATTGAGGTCTGCTTGTAAATACACAGGCTGGTGTTCATCAGCAATAATATCAAAAAAACATACACCATGGGTGATATCGTATAAATTTGCAAGCTGTATCCAGGACTAAGGTAAACTAAAGATTATGTCTCCCAGGTAATGGAAATCACATTTGAGAAGCTCATGGGAATCCATAAGAGGAATACAATTAGGGCTAGGGAAACTACGATAACTTCTAATTCCTCTACTATGATGTAATCACAGACTCACACAGTAAGTCTTAGACTTCAGACTCTGGAGGTCTCTCCTCCAACTCTTCGCTCAGAGGTTGACTAACTCCAGGGCTATATCAGGTTGCTCAAGATCCTGCCCAGCTGAGTCCTGAACATCTCCAAGGTGCCCATCCTCTCTGGGCATCTGTGCCAATACTGAACCAGCCACAGGGGACGGGGGCATTTTTTCTTTATAAATAGTCCAAATTTCCCATTTGCAAATCGTGTCCATTGCCTTTTGCACTATTTGCCTCTGAGAAGGGTCTGATCCATCTTCTTTAGAATTCCCCTTTAAGTGGTTGAAGATAGCAAATAAACTATCTTCCTTTAGCCTTTTCTCCTCCAAGCTGATCTAACTCAGCTCCCTCAGCCTCTCTCTATATATTATTACTCCAGCCTCCCAAGCATCTTATTAGCCCTCTGCATTTCTCTCACACAAGACAGCCCAAAACTTTGCATACAGATTTTTCTGTTCTCCAGTCCACTGATAAAAATATAGGTAGTCGTTCACTGTTGATGCTATCACTTCCTGTCATAACTGCTGTCATCTCCTGCCCTTAAATTATGTCACTCCTTATGTGAAGTGATTTTTAGCTTCTATTCTCTACTAAATCTGTATTATTCTGTGAATAGACCGAGTTGAACAATGTCCCTGGAAGGTAGGCAGAGAATTGAACAAGCTATGTCATTAGAAATCAGCACCTTAAAAGGTCTTGATTTTCCTATGGCCTTTGCAGGATAAAGCTCTCCCTTTCTTCCATTGCCACCAGTTACATGAGGAAAGAAATAGGTCCTGATGCTACAGAGCTGGAGAGACATTTGTGGAGAACCTGCCCAAGAGCAGATCTCATAGCAAAAAGCAAGATGAGATGTATGTTAAATGTCACATATAGGAAGACACTTGCCTCCAAGAGGAGCCCCGAAGCAACATCCAACTCCAACTGCGCAAGCCGCCACCAGGAGATCGAGCTGCCTGTGCACATTCTGGAACAGAGAGTGCAGGCAGAGAAGGGCATGCTGGGGTTAGAGGGAGCAAAGCCGAGGGGTTAGTACTCATAACATTGAAATAAAGCAACAGCCAGCAGCAGATTCAACCATTGCTTTTCTAAATAGCAGCCTCTACACGCTTTAGTACAGTCTTTAGTGTAGTCAGCTTGTCTCCAGCAGTGAGAACTGGTCACTATGCGCAGACAGGATCTACTCAAGTACAACAGCACCTCCTACTGTTGTACTGCATAGCCAGTTTCTGCTAGGAGCCTGTATGTAAAGCAATTATTACATATAGGTATATATACAGTTAATAGATTTTTTGTACGACTAGTCGGTACAGTGACCTCCCCACACAGGCTGTTCTATGACAGCAAAAGCCTGGAGACTGTATCTATAATTAGCAATGCACTACATATTCTGGTTTAAAGACAAATTGATCTTTGTTTACAGCTACTTAAGAATTTGTTTTACACAGACATTGACTGCAGTGCAAAGGTTTCCGCATCAAGAGACAGAAAACTTGCCAAACTCATATTCCTAACCAGCCACTATGTAATGTAGTAGGTAATATACCTGGCTGGTGCTACACAGTTACTGGGCTGTATATCTGGCCTCCCACATTTTCCTTGGTAATTTACTGCTCTGTGGCAGTATGATGAACTTTGATCAGTATGATCCCTCTGTATCTTGGACCTACACATATTATCCTTCCTCCACAGGAGGAATCAGCTAGTATCTTAGGAGTCTGATGTGTAGAAGAGCTGTATGCAGAGACGTGTCTTACCTCATACACACCACAGAAGATCGACATGAACTTGCTGAGTACAGCAGCACAGATACTGGCAATATGCACAAAAGGACCCTGCAAGAGAAGAAAAGGAGAAAATCAGAGAGGGTTGCCCTCTATGACCATATGACCTCTATGACCTAAATGACCATTTAGTCATTGCAGATCTCACAACTACTTTGACTATCCTAACCTGTCCTTCATTCTTCTTCCTCTCAAAGACTACGTGACTTGAGTCTCTGACCTTTTGTATATCAAGCCTTTCATAGAGAAAGGAAAATAGCCAATGGGAGATAAAAGTTGGTAGAAAGCAAAGAGGTTTGAGAAGAGGAATGGTGACAAAGGAAAGAAAATATTTATAGACTCTTCTTCCATAGACAATACCTCCCACCTCTCAGACCCTGGCAACCATGGCATATGAAGATAGCAACATTCACCTCTTTCCCCACGGGCATGCCACTTCCAAGTCCAGCTGTAAGGCCCACAACTTTGGCCACAAAAGCTTTGAGGGTGAGGTATTCCTTGAGGACCACTCCCCTCATAATTGTCTTCAGCTCTGGAATCCCAGACCCTGAAAACAACAACAGAACAGGAGATGAAGAAACAGTCAACAGCCAAATTGAACAAGAAAAAGAGACAGACAGAAACAGATCTTTCCATGCCTTCTGCCCTCACCAACAGCCTGTGGGGAGACGAGGTGGCAGAAAATGGCCGCAAACAGAATGAGAACAAGCGGGTATGTGACCCATGCCAAATACTGCATAGTGACATTCGGGTGCAGCTCTCTGTACATCCACTTGTAGGCTGTTGACAGACAAGCAAAGAAGTTGTCAGTAACCACAGGTGCTCCAAACAGTTTGGTAAACATCAAGGAATCACACATTTGCTAAACTTGCCCATACTAAATCTCCCTGAGAAATGCTATCCTAAGGTCCTAGTTTTCTAAGGGAAGCAGGACAATGCCTTGGAGTACAGCTTTCTGGACAAAACAGGCATTCTGCTGGAATGGATAGAAACAGCCTTCTGTATACAGTCAATATTAATACCTGTATCCTAATGTGGCATTAGCAAAGTTACATTGCATGTAGTTGTGGGGATGAATTATTGAATGAGGGATCTTCATTTGGCGACATTAGCCCTGGATCACAATAGTGGTCCATCAACTGCTAGTACCCTTCCCTCTATCTGAATCATTTAAAAATAAAGACACAAACCTGGGGTGGATGGGAACCAGTATAATAGGAAGGACCAGATTACCACTTCCTTGTGGTCCTATAATTACTAGGGAGCAGGAGGGAAAGGAAGCCAAAATAATGGTTTGTCTTTGATTCACACACATATCCTTTGCTCCATGCCCACTTCCTTCCACATTATTCCCTACCATCCCCTTAAAGAGCTGTGTCCTACTCAGCTTCCTTTCTACTATACTACAAGTATTTCAAACTTCCCTGGCAGCAAGGAAGGGTGGGACACTGACATTAAAGGAGGAGGAACATTGATCACTGGGCTTTGTAAAACATTAATTTGATTTACAATGTGCGTTTGCAGTATTTGAATGGGACCCACCCTGTAGGCTCTTTGCGCTGGCATAATCCATTCCCCAGCTCACCAGCGCCATAACCAGACCCAGCAGAATCAAGAAAATCCAGTCCTCTCCAAGCTTCTTTGTAACATACTTCTGGATGCATCTAGCACAGTCTGTTGAGGAGACAGTAAACCAGAAACAGTGAAGGGACACAAATGAAGCCTGTGTCTGTCTCTCCTTTCCTGTGCTGAGAACTGACAAGAGTAAGGATTTATTTGGAAGAATTCTGGGCATAGCATTGAAGGACTGGAACTCATGCCCACCAAACACAGTTCTGCAAAGTCTTATATGATTAAAAAAAAAAAAAAAAAAAAAAAAAGGAAAGAAAAAAAAAAGGATTTAAGGATTTTAACCTCTTGGACATGAGCAGTAAAAATCTGACACAAGAAAGTTCTTCTCATCATGTTACAGGGATCTGTTGTAGAAGCAGAGATTACCTGTGACTTCTTGCTAAACAAATCTGGGATATTTCTAGTATGAAAGGGGACATGGAAATGTCTTTTCAATCCACTGTGATTCATTTTCTTTCCTTTTTCACTTCTCCCCTGTCAAAGCTTCCTTGTCTTTTTGCCCTGTTTAAGTTCCATCTCTCTGGCTGGCCTGCCCAATGTTTGGTCTCAGTGTAAGCAGAGATGAATTGTCCCTACCTTGATATTTGGAATAGTGTTCTTCTTTGATCTCTTTTTGACTCTCATGTTTCAGGGGTCTTCCATTGTTCTTTTGGACTTGTTTCTTATTCAGTAGTTTTGCTTCTTCCTTCTCTGCAAAGTCAGTTATCTGGTCTGTGTATTGGCCATAAAGCTAGAGGAGCAGAAAGCAAGAGAGATCAAGATGAAAAGTTAAGGCCAATTGCTTCACAGACAGCATGAAACGTGAAAAGGTAGATCTACTAACAGTTAGATGTGCAGATACATGGGTATCCAGTCAGGGAAACAAGAACACAGAAAATTTAGGACAGAGATAACCCATCTTTTTTTCTTTTTCCATTCTGGTTCTAATACAGTGAAAGGAGACAGTCTTGTTCATATTAACAGCAGCTGCTTTGCTGCTCTGCATGCATACTGTACATAGCACAAACACTGATGGCTGGAGAAGATCCTTAGGCTCTCTTATATACAATTGCAGGTCTGGGACAGACCATTTGACTGAGCTTCCCAACCTTTTGTCATGTACAACTAACATGTTAATTTCCAGAAAGAACCTGGATATTTATTTGGGGCAGCAAAAGTCTTTAGCAATGTGCCCTCCCTTTCCTCTATATCAAGGTACCAGTACTAATCCAAACTTCTCTGTATCCTAACTTTAACAATGGCTTTAAAGCTGCGTTCTGTCTTGGAACAGAATTGTGCTCTGTTCTGAAAGCTCTGTCTGTAAAAAAAACCACGTAGATCTCTCTGGGTCAGATTGCCAAAGGATCTTAGGCAGAACTTAATCATACAATTAAAAGAAAAAGGAGAGGAGGGTGAAAAAGCCAGGTAGGTTTAATTACAGAGGCTAAGATGAGGTATCTTCTTGCAATAATGAAACTCTTCATCCTCCTCCTCCTCAATAGCATTCATATGAGATTCAAACACTAAGTATATTTGCTTCTGAGGGATCCAATGCAATCCTGCTTTGAGCATGCCTGTCCCACTCAAGTGTCACTGTGATGAGCATGACCAGCCAGTACCTTACCCACACAGAGACATGATTTCTGTACAAGTCATCAGCTACTCTAGTTTGCTCCAGCTGACAGGGCAAGGTGGGAGCTCTAAAAGAACGTCAGATACTACGTAGTGAGGAAAAAGGAAATAGGTGAATTTGAAATATCAGATATACTAAAGGCAGATAAAATTTCTCATGGTTAAATGTATGTACCCTTTCAAAAGATGCAGATGTGCACTGATATTTATGTGATACTGAGTATGCTACTCCATAACTGATGCCGTAAGGTTTTACAAAGTAATGAAGGGACACAGGATTTTTTCTCCTAAAAGAATACTGCAGGAATTACAACTGTGTGTAAAACTTCTGACATTATCTTACGACTTGATTTTTTCTACAAGTACTAAGCTCAAAGACTCATTAATGGACCAATATCCATTGGCAGCTGGTCTAGAAATTTGGGGGTGACCTTGGCCACTGTAAGTACCTACAGTCTATTTGTGAATGTGTCTGGCTAACTCCTAGTTTTTGAAAAATTACCTAAGATGGAGGTTTGTTAGATTTTCCTCTATTTGCCCTGCTCCCCATCTCTCCTAAATCTTTTCAGTTCCTTTTTGGGGGTACAAGATATGATCACAGAATGCTAATCACTTTCTAATATCCTCAGAAAGAGTCAGAACAGGCTCAGGTCTGAAGGAAAGAGATTAAATATGCTTTCTAGAGATACAAAAGAATAGAGATACACAAGAGGCTGCCACCCTCAGGGCTTTCTCATACACTGTGGCAACACTGTCAAACATCTTTGAAGGTTTAGTGAGGTATCATGCTACCAAACAGGCTGCAGTAATGGCCTGCAAATGTTCATCCTGCTGCCAATAAAAGCTTAATGAGGCATGCAGCCATGGATGGTGTACACAGTGGAAAAGAAGCAGCATCAGTGCAGAGTTATCACAGGGTACCGTGCGCTACCTCCCATTATTTATCCAAACCACCCTCCTAAGTGCCCAACTCCTCTGACATTACTAACTACCAAATCTAGTCATTGTCACCAGATACTGATCTTGAAATGCAGTTTGGTTACATGCAACTCACAAGTAGCTACATGAGCTTACTGAGGAACATGTATGACATTTTTGCACATGAATCTGCAGTAAATGTGGCAGCTGCACCTTCTCTTCAGCAAAGAGATGACTATGCCCACTTGTTCATTTATTAGATTCCCTTGGGAGCAGCCATCCTACCTTCTTCCTTCAGGGAATAGGTGGAGGTGTTTAAGAAACACAGAATAAGCCTCTCCTCTCCACATGCCCTTCAGTGAAATACATTTGAGTTTGAAGTTCCCATCTGATGCATGGCCTGCGGTCTTGGCACTTCACAGCTAACAGATCGTGACCCTTTGCTTCCTCCTCAGCACAAATTTGCTTCTCTAAGATTTTCTGAGTGGTTGTAGAAGGAGAGCAGCTGATGCTCAGGTGAGCAAAACTAGAGACTTCATCTGGACAATCACAAGACATTTGAGACATATCAAGTATAACTACATGTGTTTAGGTGATGCTTATATTTTACAGCTTTGCTTGATCTCTTTTCTAAGTGACAGGAGGTGTTGCTCATGTTCCCTTGGGACTTCCAGGATCTCAGACATCAACTGTTGAAAGGGGATAATGCAGCTGGTCTGAGAGAATTTGTGATCAAGTAGATTCAGAGGCTCACAGAAAGACTTAGGCTGGAAGGCACCTCTGGTGAGATCTAGTCCAGTTCCAGGCTCAAGTGTCCCAGCATGCCCATTAGAGCATGCTAACTCTAAAACTAGATCAGGCAGCTCGGGATCTTGTGCAGGCATGCTCTGAACATCTCCAAGGGTGGAGATTCCCCAGCTTCTCTGAGCACCTGTTCCAGTGCTGAACAATTCATATCTCCAGATAGCAAATATGACTGAAAGTCCTAAGCATTTTTTTTTTTTTTTTGCATATGTTAATCAACTTACATGCACAACAGTTCGTTCCCAGAATACACCTCTAGGTGGCTTTCCTACTGTCGCTTAAACAGATTCATCCTATCTGGACATCTATCTGAAAGTATTCTTCCACTTATCACTGTACTGGAAACTGAAAGATTTTAATGTATTTATTAACTCCATCATTTTTATGTCAACAAGCCCCAAATTAAGCAATGCAGACTCCCAGCAGTGAGGGATCTCTGATCCCCATAATACAGAACAAGACAGCGAAACATTAAGTTGAAGGTTCTGACAGATTTCACATACGAGGTAGGCTGTCAGAAACAAAATCCAGTCCTAAACAGAAGACTGTGCAAATTGTTTCCCTCACCATGCCTATTTTAGCCAGCAATGCCAAGCAGTAACAGATTTTGGATAAATCATCTTTACACTAACAATAATCTCAACTAATGTTTAATTTGCTATCACAGACTCATGAGGGATGAGTTCCTATCAAATACAACTTAATTCAAACTATAAACTCATGCCAAATATGAAGTTCAAATGGTAAAAGTTCTGGTACAGCATCCTAATTCACTCATTCAATCTGTCTGGAAAATGATTGACTCAGGACATGGAAGAAAATGAGTTGGTCTCAGGATACAAGGAAGGTCTTAAATGAAGTGAAGATTTTGTTCTGGGAGTACAAGTTAGTCTCAACTAAAAGAGTATTTCATACATATACTTTGCTTCTTCTGGATTCTGGCACTATCTCAAATTGTAGGAGATTGTGGGACAGAGTAAGAATCTGGAAATCATGAGATGACCTTTTAGCAATATCAGTTTAGGTCAGAAACACTCTTTCCATCAGAAGACATATAGAACTAAAAATACAATAAGGCTTACTCTGTTCTGGTCTTCTGACACTACCTCTCTAACACATGGAACACGGAGTTTCTGAGCATCAGAAAAATGGGAGAGAATTTTAGTAGATACCAATTATCATCTAGAGAGATAAGCCAGAAAGGTAATATTATGTCTAGCTTGGCCAAATGGTGAGTAAGTGGGAACATGATAATGTTATACAAGCAGCTGAAGGTATAAATACTGCTAAGGCGTGGGGAGGAAACAATTCAAGGAGAAAGCACAACTTGGGTAAAATTCATTTTCAGGAAGGAAACATTTATTAATGTTGACCTGTAAACCAGCAGGGTTTGTTTTCCCCAAAAGACTGGTAAGTTCTGTTGCCCGAGTTACTGGAGAAACAGCTGTGCAGAATCTCCGGGCAAAAACATATATACTACAATGATCTCAAGACTTTTTTAAGAGCTATTGTGATACTCGATACCTGCATAAAACTTCTCTCCCCCGCTAAGCCCAAAGCCCTTGCTATTTCTCATGCCATTTAGACTAAACAATATATTCTATATAGCATAATCTAGTGCTGAATTCTCTTCCTCCAGCACTGCTAGTGCACACTTCTTTCTAATCTTCTCCTCCTGGACCTTGTGGCAACCTTGGGCTCTATAAAATGCTCATTCCTCTCACTCCTGCCTTACAGCCATGCTGCTATTCCTGAAATGATTTTTTTTTTTTTTTTTTAGTTCTTTATTGGCAGGTAGCAAAAGAGTAGCTATATCTGATCTCAAGGTTAAGACTTCCAAAACCCATGCTTCATAAGTAGATCTAAATCTCTGTACAAAGTCTAGGTTCAACTGCTTAGATGTAGTCCCAAGGAAGCATATGTGAGGAGCTAGGATGGGATGTGACAGCAAGTAAATAATGATTTTCCCTGGAGAAGAGAAGGTGAAGGGAGAGAATCTAATATCAGCTCCCTCTACTTAAAGGCAGGGTTGGAAAGGCAACAGAACCAGACTTCTCAGAGGAGCACAGTGAAGGACAAGAGGAAACAGGCACAGCTTACAACAAAAGAAAAGTCTGATTGCATGTAAGGAAAACATATCCCCATCTGCCGCTTCCCAAAGGTGGTTCGACACTGGCACAGGTGCCCAGAGATGCTGGGGAATTGCCACTCTTGGAGATGTTCAAGACTTGCCTGGATGAGCCCCTGAGCAACCTGATCTTGCTTTGGAGTTAGCCCTGCTGCGAGCAAGTGTTAGAGCTAAAGGCCTCCAGAGGTTTTTAGTCACCTAAATCTTTCTGTGAATTTGTTGTTCTATAATACTGCACTGCTTAATGACCCATTACATGTCCCTTGCGTTAAACTTGTGCATTTCTAAGGGAGCTCTCTTCCATAAACAACCTTTCTTCAGTCACGAATAACATAACCTCTAAATACTTCACCACTTGGAGTTGCTTGAGAAAAGGCTCTTATTTCTAATGCAGAAAGAAAAAAATCCCAAATCTTATCATGTACCGGTTTGTATATTTTTATCAATGTATATTTTACCTTCTATTGTATGCCTGGTATCTACTATCTTAATTGTCAGTAATTATGTATATATTATTATCTACTATTATTATTAATTTATTATTTATTAACTGCTAGATCTATTAGAAGACAAAGATTCCACTGTGCTGAGTCCTGCCTAAACCCAGTCAAATCACAGATTCAACTTACATAATAAAACACAAGACAATAGCTAGCACAAGAAAATGACAGAATAGCTATCAGAACAACAGGCAGTGGTCTGAGAACTCCATGCATTCTAAAACCTCTCTTCTGCCAGGTATTTTGACACATCACAAGAGGGAAAGAAATATTAAGAGTTACTCTGCATGGAAATAGAGGAAAATGTGCAGCAGGTTGTTTTCCATGTAAATAGCACAAGCATGCGTGTTTGTACAAGATGTATACATTAGTATGCATATTTGTACTTCAACTGTCTGTTCACAAATGCATGAGAAAATATATATATGCACAGCAAGCCATTTTTTTCAGGAATGTGTCTTCATACAAGGCCGTATACATAAACATAATTGTTTATATATGTGTATCTGAGTGTTTACACAAATATATTTCTAAGGTATGTTTTCAGTAAATCTATGTATGTCTCAGTTCAAGATTACAAAGCATATTTGCATATGCATGCTTGTTTGGGGACATTACTGGTTCAAGGTATGCATGAGGAATGCATCTGATGGCCTGCTGTTTTGTGCAGGAGATTGTCAACATTCACATGACCAGCATGCCTCTGTAGCTGAATGCAAAGACACTCCAGTGCCAGGAAGCAAGAACATGGAGGTAGGTTGTACTGCTTCACTGTGTCATCTGTGCCTGCTTGTGAGAGTGGTATTAGGCATTTAGGAATATCATGTGGGGTGGATATATGTAAATTGGGATATTTTGTACATGGATGTGCTTTACCGGAGAAACAATTTGTACTTCACAGGCCCCTTTCATATAAGTCACTAATGGTCCCTGTAACACAAGGTGTATCTTGCCTCAACTGTCTGGCCCTAGACATTGTTCCACTTGTATTCCACATGCCAGGCATGTA
Source organism: Rhea pennata (assembly GCF_028389875.1). Lineage (NCBI taxonomy): Eukaryota > Metazoa > Chordata > Aves > Rheiformes > Rheidae > Rhea > Rhea pennata. Next base: position 85,869,064 of record NC_084663.1, on the reverse strand, counting down.
GCATCCTCCCAGCAGAGCTGTGACACTACCTAGAGTCAGCTCTAGAGTCAGGCACAGCTGATGGAGATGGGACACTTCCTCTTGAAGTGAGCAGCCACTCACTTGGACCCCTTCTGCCTGAGAGCTTCATCTCCCAGCGTGGGTGCCCCACCTGTGGCAGTAGGTAATGAGGGCCACTACTGCTAGCTTTAGCCATTGGGGTGACTATGGTGCTCTTAAAGGAGCTAGGTGACAGTGGCTGTCCCTGCTCTGCTCACTCCAAATGCTTTTTCCTTAAGCATTGAATTCTGACATACCCCATTTGCTGGCAGGACCTCAGCACCCCTCCATCACATCACTTACCTATGCTCATCCTGCAGCACTCATCCACTTAGTGTGGCTGCTACAGCCAAATTGTTGCCTTACATCATTGTAAACATAACATAAATTACTGAAGTCAGTTGTCTTTCCAGACACCTTCCAGTTTTTGCTGCTTCTTCCATATCAGCCAGTGAATGGTTTTGGAACAGTTTAGTGCAGAAGACATTTGCAAATTCTTAGTCATTTTAGCTAGTTTCAGAAGAGAAATTCCCGAATATGGCCATAAGATTGGTTCCCCAATCCATGCAATGTGGCACTTCATCCCCACTGGGATGCTTATCTACTAGAAGAGATTTTCTTTATGGCAGATATGTTTTTTTTCCTATCACTGAATCACAAAACTCCTTCAGAGATTATACATCTTCCTACCTCCAATAATTCACCTAAATATTTGTGGAAGGGGATTCAAGAAAACTCCCCTCATGTTTTTCCTGTATGAATTTCATATTCACATATTCTCTCTCTGTGTCATCACTAGACTAGTTCCTTCATTGTTACGATGTCCTTTTATGTCAGTTTAGTCTGAGCAGAGTGGTCAGAAACATGACACCAAGTCTCTGATGCAAATTCACCCTCCCACCCCTGAACTTAGCAGGAGGCTGTCCCAGAGGAGAGGTAGAGGAGATACAGAGGACATGGGAAAAAGATCCATAGCCAGAGTCCATTTATGACTCAAGCACTTTTTTCTGCAACTACTGCTTGTATGAGTCAGAGCAAGAGTCAGGTCAGGTGTAAGGGTTAGAAAATCCCTCACTTACACCTCCCAAAAGAGCTACCAGAACTATCAATATACAAGTATGGGTCTACAAGCACGAATTGCTCTTCGGTCAGGGAAAAGTCAGAATGGAGCTCTGTAAGACTTTGTCTATACAGCTGTGCCAATGAATACCCATCTATACAACTCTGTTCACTCAGTTTTTATTCACTCTTCTTTTTCTCTACTTAATATCACAATGCAGCTGAAGGCAGCTTTAGCCTTCAATGCCAGAAATACATTAATGGGTTGATTCCTCATCCCAGTTTGCCCATTATAACTCTCTTGCTGGCCATGGCAGAATTAACTCCTAATTTGAAATGCCAGTAGTATTCCTGGGTGTAAGTATGACTGCGAAAGTCAATGCCTGACCTGAGAGTCAAGAAGAGAAGGAGAGAGTTGGTAGGACTAGGAATGGACAGGGTTGTGCACTCTATAGCACCATCCTAGGATCCACAAGAATTTATGTGTTCCCAATGAGACCTGTGCTGCCATAAAGGTCCCCATTATCCAGCCCTACCTGTGAGTGGCTGAGAGAGTTCTCCAGATAGTGCAGGTCGTCCCCTGTCCCCCTGGCCTCGCGTTCTGCCTCCAAAGGTATCCCGTAACGGGTGCATCTCTCAAAGTGGACATAGTTGTACTGCGATGTGCCCCCCCACAAAGCTGATTTCGGTCTAGATTCCTGTTTCTTGTGCTCTGAGCTCTCCATGCCTCTATTGTTTCCTCATGCTCAGTTGTAACTGTCTAGAGCTGCTACTCTAGACCTTACTTAGAACCAACTCATGGTCTGGCCTTGAGCATGGCCTCTACACTCTTTCTTCTTCTGTTCCCTCTTTCCTTTCTTTCTCTTCTCACACCACTCCGACTTGCCCTGTTTCTGCACACCCTTTCTCTCTAGCCCTCCTCCTCCTTGTGTCTCTCACTTTCTCCTCTTAGCGCCCAAAGGCAGTGATTGCAGGGCTTAACTATATTTATAGCAACCTTCCTCTGTCACATGATTCCTCAATGCCACATCTGATCTGAGCAAAAGGCACTAACTCCACCAGGATTGAATATCAGGTGTATGCCACAGGGAACTCCTGAAGGAGAGGGAAGGGGGAGGGGGAGAAAAGACAGCAGTAAGAAAGAGAGAGTTAGAAATACAGAGTCACAAAGCAGACAGGAGGAGGCAAGATTACTTCTACAGAAGATCTCTTCCTGCACATCTCCCTTGTCCTGAGCAAGCCATATTTGCAATGGGAACAAAATTCAGGGGGATTCCTTTTTTTCTCCTCAGATACCAGCCTCTGAAAGAGTGAGAAACATCATAAAGATGACCATGCCAGCTTCTGTGGTGAAATAGAACAAGATGGGTGCATATCTACTGTCCTAAGACACCTTTACTAAGTCTCAAGTCCAGAGTACACAACAGGAGCTCTTCCGAAGCACCTCTGCAAATTTTTTGGCATTACTACTAAATCCCAGCATTTCTGCTTCTCCTTATGTTGAACACTTTTAGAGAATGTAACCAGATCACAGAATCACAGAATCACAGAATGAGTAACATTGGAAGGGACCTCTGGAGATCATCTAGTCCAACCTCTCTGCTCAGCAGGGTCACCTAGAGCATGTTAGACAGAGTTGCATCCAGGCGGGCCTTGAATGTCTCCACAGCCTCTCCAGGCAACCAGTTCCAGGGCTCTGTCACTCTCACAGCAAAGAAGTTCTTCCTCATATTCAGGTGGAACTTCCTGTGTTTCAGTTTGTGCCTGTTGCCTCTTGTCCTGTTGCATGACACTACTGAAAAGATTTTGGCCCCATCCTCTTGACATCCTCCCTTGATGTGTTAATAGACATTGATAAGATCCCCCCCTCAGTCTTCTCTAGGCTCAACAGACCCAACTCTCACAGCCTTTCCTCATAGGAGAGATGCTCCAGCCCTCTGATCATCCTTGTAGCCCTTTGCTGGACTCTCTCCAGTACCTCCATGTCTCTCTTGCACTGGGGAGCCCAGAACTGGACGCAGCACTCGAGATGAGGCCTCACCAGGGCTGAGTAGAGGGGCAGGATCACCTCCCTTGACCTGCTGGCAACACCCTTCCTAATGCACCCAAGGATACCATTGGCCTTCCTGACCACAAGGCCACATTGCTGTCATAGTCAACTTGTCATCCACCAGCACTCCCAGGTCCTTCTCTGCAGAGTTGCTTTCCAGTAGGTCAGCCCCCAGCTTGTACTGGTGCCTAGGGTTATTGCTCCCCAGGTGCAGGACTCTGCACTTGCCCTTGTTGAACCTCGTTAGGTTTCTCTCCACCCAACTCTCCAGTCTGTTCAGGTCTCTCTGAAGGTCAGATCAGACCAGATCAGATCAGATCCAGATCACTCTGTGGGTATTCAATTACACACAGAAATTTCTTCTTGATGCTCACTTTTCCACAGATCAGAGCATTCAGTAGTTTCCCCTCTCTATCTGACACTTGTTTCTCAGCCAAGTGAAAAGCAATGAGCTCAACCAAGGCCATTGAACTACAAAACAGTAACAGGAATGAGAAGCGTTTTCCAACAAACATGGCCTAGAGACACCTCCCACACTGTCAGTGGTCTAACTGTGATTTCACGGCTTTTGATGGCTATTAATCAACAAAGAGAAGTGGGCTGAAGATCCTAGGAATTGTTTGCAAAAAAAGTAAGACTCCCGCATGCCTCAGGCACAAACACAAAAGAGCTACTGCTAACTCCTTCTTCTTTCTCCTGCATAAACTATCATCTCTCCAGAATTATGGATCCCCAGATTTCGCATTGCAAGCTAAAAGATTCAGAGGCAGGATGGAAGAAAGAGGCAAAAGATCCTCTCATTGGTTCAGCACATCAGCCTCACAGCACGTAGTGTCTCCAAAGCGTTCCATTTTGCAGACCCCTGCAACAGCTTTCCTGGAGATGTATCTTGCTTTCTCTCACTCTGCCTGATCTTCCAGAGCAGGTTACAAAGTCTTCAAGATGAAGATGTACTCAATTTCCTCCATAAACCACCTCTTCACGTCCCCACCAATACATATATGATCACTAAGGATATTGTTAGTCTGTCCACTAACAGCCCACACCACATGGCATGTCAGGCAAGCTCTGAAAACTTATAAAAGCCAGATCAATGCTGGCCCTGAACATGTAGGCTCATTTGTTTCATTCTTACCAGAACCCTCTTTACTTTCAATAAGCAATATTTCCAGGAAGACTGTGGCCTGTCAGTAGGCAAAACTTGACATGAATCACTTTACAGAAGAGTTTCTAAGTAACTGTGTCTAGGATACATAGATATTGTCTTTATTATCTTCACAGAAATTCCAGACACCTTCACTGATTTCCATCACAATTTCATTTACCATTCCCAGCCTATCAAGATGCTTTTGGAAGACTAATGTCACTTATGTAGGAACTGTGGCTTACATGAAAAATGGTGTGTAGCATACATTGTATAATATATATAATGTACAAAAAAGTGTATAGAATACAGATCTATACCGTACACGGAAAACCTAAAGACCAACAGCTCTAAACCCCAGCAAACGTCAAAGCTGTAATACAGCATCAGATCCTCAGTCATTATCATATTTATTGGAAGAAAACACTAATTATACCCACCTCGGTAAACTAAAGAGAACCTTTACTCAGAAGGGCACTCTTCTAGCTCTCATTTTTCAAGAGGTGCATGAATAGCACATAAAAAATTGCTTCAGCAGAAAAAGACCCTCCTATTGACAGCTAACCAAACACTACTGCCTGTCACACATGATCCTATTGTGGAATTCCCAAGGAAAATCATTATATAATTATAGCATAAAATAAGATGATCCTACCTTGAAAGATATTTTCCAGTACTGTCCCTCTCAGCCTCCAAATGGGTCTCAGCTTCACTCAACTCATCACTAAGAGCATGAAGGACCCCAAGGCCCCGCATTCACTGAATGGCTCTAGGTGTTACTCAAACAAGAAACCTTTACTATCATCATGAGAAAGACAATCCACAAAACCTGTGTATCCTCACTTGTCCTTTCTGTAGTGTAATACACCTCATTCAGTACACCAAATGGTAGACAGATAATTATGCAGATTAAATTGAACAATCATTATGCACAGATTGTCTTACAAGGATAAGACTGAGAAATGAAATTCACAGTTCCAGCGAATTTCAACGAACAAAATATATGCTATCTGTAGAGCTATTTACTTTATGACATGTTATTATTTATCTTCTGCACACTAATATTACCATGTTCCATAGATTATAAATCATCCCTTCCTCTCTTTTGCCTAAAGGTAAGCACTTTATCAGCTCTCCTGGTGCTGTTAACATCCTCTCTATTCCAGGAGATAGCAACAACCTTCTGTCACAGAGAGTCTTACTGATACTAACCCAGTTAAGTTGAAAGCAACTACTCTCAACTTGTATTTAGCTTTGAACAATGCTACTTCTATTTCAGACTCAAAGTAGAACTTGCAGGGGCAACAGCTTGTCTACTTTATCCAGCTGCCCCAGCTGGTCTAATCAAGAGTACTGCTCTGGCTCTACCTATTGTCTTATCCATGTTTCCAGACCAACGAAGTCCCCAAAGCACAGAGAATCTTAAGCACAACCACAAAGATCTGCCTTTCTGCACTATGGCTACACAAATGCTTTTAGACCTCCCCTTTCATGTTTTCTGTAATTTCCTGCTATAATTTCTCTCTATATATCTTTTCTATTGCCCATCTATCCTACTCTCTGCCCTGCCTCCTTTCTGCTACCCAGATTTAGCACTACCCTTCTGGCAGGACATAGCAAGGTGGTACTGCTAGTGCTTGGGAGGTTATCAAAGGACTCAGGAGAGCAGTACAAAAGTCTCATTTTAGATGTCTGTGAAAGATAGAGGAAGATGTAATAATCATCTTTGTACTAGTCACAGACATCGACCCCCTGTAGACAAGACTTTTCACAACCCCATAGGTACACCTAAACATCTTGAAAGAGCTTACAAAAGATGCAAAGGCCTCAGTATGACAGTTTCTAGATTGCCCCACAGCACACAAGAGGAAAGGTATTGCACCTGCTTGTATAGTAGTTCATTCTTCATATATTACAGTCCCTAGAGGGACACCAAAGTGCCATCTCCATTGTGTCTCCTTTAAGCAGGACACCTTCATGATGCATGAAACTCCAACTACAGCCCAAAGTAGGTCTTAAATGAGAAGAAGAAAGGAATAGAAGATAGAAGTCTCACCCCAGATAGGTCTCTTCTCCAGTCAGCCATCTTATCTTTCTCCCTCCTTTTCTCAGTTTTGTCTCAGGTCTTACCCTTTTGCCTTGTCTCCCTGTCTCTTTCTGCCTCTATTCTCTTTTCCTGAATGTCTTTCAGAATGCAGAAATATAGTCCCGATCCTCCCCATCCTACTGCCTATATAGTGAAAATTCTGATAGTATGAGGGGGTGGGGGGAGATAAAAAAATGATTGAGTGAGAGGGAGATACAGGCTGACGTTGAATATCAGCACTTCTCTCATAGTCCTGCACCAGGGAGATTTATCACCTGAAATCACAGTGCTATTAATCAAGGGGGACAAGGTTAATATTGTCCCCTGTGCCTTTCCCACACAATTATCAGACAACATACTAATTTCCAAATCTTCTGTTTATACTAGCTCTTTTTATGTTACTCTAGCAGCTTCATCCTGAAAGATCTAGAGCACTTTATGGCCTCACTGTATACAGACCTCATGGCCCACTACTAGACTGCAGAATTCTCTAGAATGAAACCTAATATCTGTTTAACAGTCAACATCAATTCTACATACACAGAAATTATAAGATTCCTTTACTGCCCTAAATTGACATGAGTTGAATTTGTGGAGGCAGAGTTATTATTACTCAGAACGACACATAAAGATCGGAAGGAGTAATTTATAAATAAAGAATAAATTACATTCCATGCTTCAGAGAACTCAGTCCAAGAATTCCATAAAATTGTAATGGAGATAATATAAGAGAGACAAAGGAAACTGTAAAAATGAAGGGAGAAAAAGGAGTTTTGAGAAGAAAGGAGAAAAGGAGAAAGAGAAGGGTGACTAAAGGAGGCAATAAGGGATAAAGACAGAAGCAATAATAGGCAAAGAGAACATGGAAGGAGATATAATGCAGGACAGGAAGATGCCACAGCAAGTGTACTTCACCTCGAGCAATAGATAAGGATGGAACAAAAAAAACGTGTGAAGGCAGGAAAAAGACTTCAACGGCCCTAAGATAAAGCAATATCTTGTAGATCAGAAAATGAGCTTTAATAGGACATTTTATGAGGCAAGGTACCCAATGAGGCCTCAAAGAGCTATAGGATGTGATCAGAGGTTTGGTAAGAAAGAATGCTTTGAAAAGAGTTAGTTGGAGGGAAGGAGACAGGCAGAGCTTTTATAGTGAATGAAGAAACAGAGCATGGACAAAGGTTTGAACAGTAAGGAAACAGAAAGGTTTCTCACAGTAGTGAGAAATTTAAGCTGTGCAGCAGGACGTTGTGAACAAAACTGATTAGGGAGAAATGATAATAGAGAACTCTTAAAGATATCTTAACAGATGAGTAGACTTCATGGTGAAGACTAGAAAGAAAGTCTAGAAAGTTTAAGGGCTCTCATGGAGAAAGCAGAAGATAATACGAAGATATTTAAGGGGATTTTTGATAGATTGAATAGAGGAAAATTGACAGAAACAGGGCAGATTCAGAGAATCCTTAGCTTTTGTAACTCAAATTGGGAAATTATGATGTTATCACAAGAGAGCTGGAAGGGGAAAAAGTAGATCTCAGAACTGAAAGCAGAGAAACACTAACAGGAAAAAAAAAGGACACAAAGGAGCCATTAAAGTAGATAGAGTAGATGAGCCTAGAAGGAAACTTGAACAGATTATGATATGACATTCTTTTTTACAGATTGTAGCAAAAAACAAGTGAGTTTTAAAGGAACAGGTTTATGTCCCAGAAAGAACTCAACTCTCATGGTCTACATAGAGCACTGTGCAGATTCACCCCCAAATAAAATCAAAAAAGCCGTATCTGTGTAGATGCTAGTACGTAAGTTAGATCACTAGTTAATTTGAGGTTGTCTTATCTTACATTGTAGTATGGCCACAGTTTGGAACTGATAGCAAAAAGAACAAGCAGAGAGAACTTTAACAAGCCCAGCAGCCAGAACAAGGTACAAAAAAATAAATGAAAGAGCAGACAGCAAAATTAGGGTTTATGAGTGGATTCCATGTCATCCAGAACCTTTAAGGTGAATCTGCCTAGATCTCCCTGAGAGCTCTTCAGAAAAGATCAACAGACTTTTAACCTCTAAAAAGAGTAATTTTTATTAGAATAAAAACAAAAATAATTGATTTTTTAAACAAATAATGCTCAAAGTGTCTAAGTCAGGCAGTGAAGGAATAAGTACATAGTTCATACACATTCTTCACCCACTGTGACCTTGCAGGATACAATCTTGCTTCCAGGCCCAGTTTGGTTGCAATTAACTCAATGACCTTCTGAGCTATTAAAATTTTGCACTCACCCTCCATTGCCTGAGAAATTGTTTTCACCATCTCAAAGGATTGGATGGCTCCTCCCCTACAGCTGCCCCTCCTCTTAAATTACAACCCTCTATCTTCTCTGTTACAGCACCCTGTGGTCCCCATTAAATCATCTGTTCCTTGCCTATGCTCAATAGCTCTCTAAAGGAAGAAGTGACCATCACTGTCTTACTGGGGAGGGTAAGACCTGATCTGCCCTCTTTGTCTCTGAATAAAACAAGAACAAATAAAATAGGTTCAGTGTGTATACAAGTATCAAAAAGTAAAGCAAAAAGAAGAGATAAAGAATAAAACTAGATTGTTTCTTGCTTACAATCTGGAAAGCTTTTCAATGCTGTATTAGGCATCCAAATGCTGCTCAAATCAGAAAGGACTAATAAACACTCAATGAGCTGTTTGAAGTGTGCTCAGTGGAGCTGTGATTATTTTCTAGGAGAAGAAGGTAGCATCACAAGCATTAATGATATAATCAGCTTGAAGCCATTTGTAGTAGAAGAGGCTAAGGAATGTCTAGGAAATGCAGCTTCATCTCTAGTGATCAAACTCATTAGGGATGCATCCAAGGTTGGAATTTGTAGTTATTCCAGGATGGAGAATCTACAGCCTCTTGGGGCAATTAGTCTTTTTCTATGTACTCAGATGATGAACTCTTATTTGAAATGGTGAATATTCCCTATTAGGCCATCTGCATTATGCCCTGTAGTTTGTTCTCAGCTAAAGCCATCCTTGTGAAGTGGTAGGTAGCCCACGGTCTGTAGACGATTCATTCTTTTCTCCCCTTTCTCTGCAGATTGCTTGTTGCACAGCTAAAATTAATAGTTGCATTTTCAATCTGTCAATCATGCAATTGCAGTAGTGGAAACAGCATGACCTGACATCGTAAGGGTGGGAAGAAAATGGACTGCTGAGCTGTACAGAACAGGGCTGGTCCGTGTTCTTCATTTCACATTGAACTTGCAAGAGAAGAATACTGCCTCCTGGGTATGCCATGTCTAACCAAGAAAAAATGTGATAATAGCTGAAAAGTATAGGTGGAGGACTGATTTACAAAGTAAAATGATCTGGACAGAGGTGAAAAGAAAAAGTTTTAAGAGCATGTTAGGGGGATGCGTGAGCTAGGGGCTGGGAAAAAGAGGGGCCTTGGGAGTGTGAAGACATCATCTCCAGCAGGACATGGCTGGGATAGAAGTATACAGGGAGAGAAGCAATTGTTTCATTTTGCAGGAGTATGTTAAGTTTTCAAAGGCTTGAAAATACACTTCTTGGAGGCCCTAAGATCTGTTGGTCTCTCTGAGAGGGTGATTACATTACTGGCTTAAGGGACCTAAGGAACAGGCTGGTTGAAAAAGACATTCCCACTTTATTCTTCTGAGGTCCTGTGAGTAATGATCAAGAAGCTTGATGCAGCAACAAAAAAAAAAAATCATTTTTGGCCAGCTTAGCTCCCTAATCCATCTGATACACTGCCATGTGAACACTAGGAAAGACAGTGGTACACCTACAAATGAGAAGAGGGTTTCTGATCACTGCACAGGCATAAGCATCCATGAACCTTCTCTTAGTAACACTTAGGTCTTGCCTACGTTTCAGAGTTTTGCCGCTCAAATTGTATCACTAGAGCAAATGCTATAAAATCCTACTCAGGTGGACCCCATGAATGCCATGTACCAGTTGCTCTGACTGTATTAGTGTGTTCTTTCCTGTCTCAGCTACATGAGATAAATAATATCAATCAATATGAAAGCAGTAGCACAGACATGTTATCACTACCATTAAGGGTTTTTTTAAAAATCTTCATTTACCAACACTTATGCTAATAGATATTTTACAGTTCTGGCTAAGCTTCTCATTTCTTTCTCCTTCCCCCAACCAAATACAGGTATACGTACAAGGACACCTAATCCCCCTGCACACCAGGGGTCTTGTAGTCTCTTGCTCTGTTCCCTGTTTCCCATAACACACTCCCCAGTAGTAGTATGACCAGCGATAACGCGTAGCACAATCAGAGAAAAAATGTAGTTCTCTCGTCAGCTGGAATAATAAATCCATCACAAACAAGGCCAAAGCAGTTCCCCTGTGGTGATAACCTTTACTGCTATCACTGGCAACTGATACAAAGATGATAGTGAGAGACAGCATGGTATTCACTGGACTCCCTCCCTATCACACTCCTATTTTGACTAATAGAAAAGTGTAGGGACAAAGGTAAAAGTACATATAGCAAGTGCATCCAGATTGGAGTACTGGGTTGCAATCCTGAATCCAAGGGTCCTAATCCAAGGGACATTCCAGTCCCTTTTTCCCCCATAACCCATGTGGTAGGCTGCACAACTGCCAGGATGACGTCAAGTGGCTAAGGTGGAACTCTATTGTCAGCAGAATGGCCTCCAAGTCTTAGCAGACTTCTTCCAGGCAACACAGACGACTATCTGGGATGCAGTAAGAAAGGGACTCTCACTGGGCATTCCCATTCTACTCAAGCCCGTACAGGACAGAGGTATTCACATGGTGCTAACTTCTGTTTCACAGTCCTTCACAATGCTTCTCTCCTCATCATCCTCCCCTTGTTTGCCCTGGGGAAGCTGGTATTCCCCATCAGCCCTCTCCTGCAGGGCTGCAAAGGATGCCTCCTGCCATCACATCCTCCCCCGCTGCCAATGAAGTCCCATTCATGTGCTGCTGCCAGCATAGGGCATGGGGAGCTGCTAAGTCCCTTATCATTCCACATCAGGAATCTTCTTGTACATTCACATCTCTGCAAGGGATATTTGGAGCTTTCCTGATGCTCCCCCTAACAGCTATCCGGCCCCCATCCGGGTTGTCAGGGTGACCTCAGGCAGTCCCCTGCTCCTGCTTCCTCATCAACCCGCTTCTTTCCATGCCAGTGACCCCAGTGCAGCTCCCAGGATGCTTTTGGCTCCCTCCAGATGTCCAGGGCACCGAGGGAGAAACTGTTCCCACTCCCAGGAGGCCGCCAGTGGTGCCTGGGCCGTCCCCACTAGACACAGCACTGCAACTCCACAAGCGACCAGGTAATGTGCCAAAGACCTGCCAGCAGTGAGACTGCAGGGGCTGAGCTCACCAGGTTCAGCTACTAGCACAGAGTCACCAACCCCGCCCTAATCACCCATGCCCTGGGTCTGTGAGGGTGGTGCCATAGCTCAGTATCACAGCCACCAAAACCTCTACCCCTAAACCCACCCTATGATTTTCCCTGCTGCCCCAAGCACATATTCCCCAGCATGAAACAACCTTTAGAGGTGACCATTGTCCTTTAGCTCCCTCCAGTCTCCAGAAGGGGTGCGCACCTCCCTCTGCTGCTTGCCCTTGCATCAAGGGAGGAGTCAGACCAAAATGTGCTGGCTGCGCTCTGCTGGGGATCTTTACTGAGAGAATGACAGAAATGCTCCAGTCTGGAGACCCTGGGGCACTGCAAACACTGTGGGCTTACACCAATCTGAAAGCTCCTCAGCCCCATCATGCTGAGGGACAAGCTGTGCCACCTGCTGGAGACTCTTTGCTCTGGGAAGAGGATGCAGCTGACCCCCGCCACAGCAGATTACAACCTCATCTTCATCAGTGAAGACGGAGGCCCATCAGGGAGGGAAAGGGACCCATGGGGCAGAATCATGCTCTGTACCGTGGGGCCCACAGATCTGGCAACAGTTCCTGCTGGTGCACAGCACTGCTGCTACCACAGGCACCACCACTACCATTGCCCAGTAAGTTCCTTGGCTGAATTCCACTCTTGGCTGAATGGCATTTGTTTCACACCACAACATGTTTCAAGATTATTGTTCTTATGTTACCATCCATGGCAGTCAGCACCACCTCCTAAAGGATGGGGCACCACCTCCTAAAGGATGACGTTTTAACAACAGCCTGTTAGAGAATATGGACTTTCTAGCAACCTCTCAGGAGTTCTGGGTCAAAAGGTGAGAGAACATGCATGCCTTTCCCTCAGCCCAGTGGTGCTGGAAGGTAGAGTAGGAAGCTGCAGGCCAGGCTCTTTTGCTGCAACTACATAAAGTCGTCAAGCCATTGAAGGGACATGGCAGAATAGACAGGATGTTCTGGAGCTGGAGAGGCAGCTTTCCCAGAAATTCAGTGGGTGCTACATGAAGCCAGGCAAGCACTGGAAGAACACCAGATGCAGGACACCTTTGTGTGATTGCAGATCCAGCTCCTCGGGGACATGGATCATGGCACTTGCTTCTTCCATGTCTTGAGAAGAAGAGGGGTGACAAAAACATATGGTTTGCATCCTGGCAAAGGACAGAACTAGCTTATGTGGATCCAGAGTGATGCAAGAAAGAACAAGGGCCCTCTCTGCAGCCCACTTCTCTTTGGATAACATTGATTTCTGTATTTGCCAGGCAAAAGTAAAAAGTACCCAGTGGTCAGCATGGCTGACCAGCACTCACTGGAGCTCCTGCTCACTGTGGCTGAGATCTCAGAATCACTCCACCACACGCCCAGAACAAAACTCCAGGCACTGCCAGGTTGAGCCTCTCAGGGGTGAAGAGCTTTGCCTTTCGTGCCAGATGGCCATGATAGCTCTCCTGCCAAAAAAAGCAGGTCTTCTGCAAACCGAGGAACTGCTGCTGAGTATCACTCCTTAGCACAGATCCTAGCAAAAGCCACCTAACTGTGGCTAAGATTTGCGCTGGCTTATGTGATATACCCAGGCTACAGCCACATGATCCCAATCCAGAGCATCTTTCACAAACTCTATCTGATCTAGGACCGTACAGGGACAGTCTGTCATTTGTCCTCCTTCTCCTCCTGGTTGCCCAACCTGGAAAAAGTGCTTAACAGCAGAGATAACAACTATCTGAAAGGAACCCTGAAGGCATTCAGTTTCAACTGCTGCTTGGTGGGGTCCAGCAGCTGTGTACTGCTATAGAGTGCTCCTTCAAGCTTAACAGAGTCCTGTGAGTCAGGGCTGCTGTATTCCAGCCATCACTGCTCCATCACTGTAGAGTCCTTCCTGTGTATTCTTTGTCAGGGGGTGATGGGCCTGAGGCTGAGAGAGGACTGGGGCAATCTCACAATACTTGCCTGGCACACAGGGTAGAACACCCAGATCATACCACTATCTCCTACCTCAGGTGAGTCCTACAGGAGGGCAGCCCCCTCCAAATCCTAGCTTCATGGAGCTCCTTCTCAAGCCTTGGCCTGTGACTTCCTAGCCAATCACACGCCACTTTAGTAAACTTTGAGCAGGGTAGGTCTCTGCAGGGGCTGGGTACTCTCCTTCCTTTTGGCAAAGGAATTCTTTAGTGTTTTCTTTCAGGAGACCTTTGTGAATCCAGTTGTCAAGATTAACTGATGCAGGGGGAAAATGTGGTCTACTTTAGCTGCTTAATGGTAATCTCTGTTAGAGTAGCAAACTTGTACAAATTTGTGACCAAAATATTACATTGCTTTGCACAGAGAATGAATGAGAGTGTGTTTATGTAAAGGCATTAAAAGAAATGGCAGAGCAGGAACTGTAGCTTGTTCTTTGTGGCAAGACTAGACATATCTATCTATACAGTTTCACATTGAATTTGCCACATGGGTTATTACAACCGTGTGCTCTCTTAATTTGTAGTTTCAGACACTGAAGAAGATGAAGGTTGTGCTAGATCAACTGCTGTACCTTTAGATCTGCTTGGAAGTCCACTAACTTCTTTAATATCTGTGTCTGATATCAGATCTACAATATGATTTTTGTCAGACGCCTTCCCCAGCAGCCCTCAGGAGTGTCTGGCCTGAGCTGTGATTTATACTTCTACCCTGGACCACAAGGCTGCACTGGAAATAAGAGGCAGATACCACCAGGGATATGGGAGATCAGCTCTCCCTGATGGACACCTGTTGCCAGCTCCAATAGACAACAGAGTTTCTTTCACCTACTTCCAAATGGAAGAGACCAGGCACACCTGGCTACACTGCATCTGCATTTCACAGTGGAATATTTCACAGCCCAGGTCTTTGATGCTAGACTGTTGTCCTTCCCAGACAGCCGTCTGTTCTCTGTGAGGGCTGCTGTCATTTCTAATTGGCTACTGGCATTTCAACACGGCCATAGTAGGGAAGGACAAGGATCCATCCCATAGGCCAAAGGCTGTGGGAAATAGCTAGGTGCACCTGGCTTTCTTGCTACAGCTACATACGAAGGCAGCTGCCAGCAGAAGGATGTGGAACAGGGCAGCTGTAACAGGAGGTTTTGCAGCTGAATGGGTGCTTGCCTGTCTTTGTGAGCCATTACTCTGCAGTGAATGTTGGGAGAAGTGGGATGAGCTCTAGGATTTGTAAATTTGCTTGTGCCAGAATGCTTTTATCTAGTCATTTATCCAGCTCCTTTGGGAAACAGATCATAGCACTTATTTTCTCTACATCGTGGAAAAAAAGAGGATGCCAGGAAACACATTGTATACATCCTAGTAGAGGATAGCAATCTTCTTATGGATCTGGAGCAGACATGAGACATGTTGAAGGCTTTCTGTGTGGACCTCTTTTCTTTGGATACTAAGGTGGCATCCTTCAGTAACCTCCAAGCCTCCTGTAAATGCAAATTGTTTTCTATTTCTTATTTGACTGTTTAGCTTCCCCTACCTTTTCAGTTCACAAATGTGCTCATAGCTTCTTGATGCTCAGCATCAGCAGCCTGATTTTGATAGTTGATGTCCATCTATCCTATTCAAAGTCACTTTTTTACAATATTCCATGGCAAGAAGTTGTATTACCAAATAATCTTCTATTCCTGGCATGGGAATTGAGCAATCATGTATGGTAAGCAAACTGGGTTGATAGAAAATTAATTATTTTGATGGGTTAGATTCTACTCGATCAATAATCTGAGCCAATCTACCATGCAATTCCACGGTCATGAGATCCAACATGACAGAGGCAATACACCCAAGCATACCCAAAGACAGATGGAAGAAAATAAGCTCCTTCAGTAGCTATCTGCCATTATATCATATTAGATGTATTCTAAAACTTCACTCTGAAAAGCAGAAACAGTTAGCAGTTGTACTGTTATTGCATCACCTATGTCAGTCCCACAACCCTCCAGATTCCATAGCAAAATGTTCATCAGTTGGTAATTGCTCATTTTTCTTTAGAAAAGATCTGTTTACTACAGAGCCAAACACATTGATCTGCGGTGGTGATGAGGAGGGGGAAAACTAGACTCACAATCAGGGATTGTGCTGGAAGTAAAAAAAAAAAAACAGATATTGTGAAAGAGTCAAAAAACCCTTGGGAAAGGACTTGGAAAGGGTGTGCCAGAATATCTAAGGGTGCTTTAATTTTAAGCGATTTTAGGATACACTATACTACATACTCGCTATAAGAATATCAGGTTTTCTAAGGGATCAAAAGTTAGGTGGCTGAATAGCATATAAAATCAATGAGGATAGAAGAAACGGCACATCAAAAAATGATGAGCAAACTGTGCTCAGTGAATCTCTTGCTATCAATGGAGGATATATAAATTCCTTCCCCTTCTTTGTCAGGACTGGCAATTTTAGATCAAAGAGGTCAATTCAATGCTTGTCCTATCCCTGAGGTTCACATCAGCCCATATCTCTGTTCCCCAAGATAGTGCTGGGGTAAGGAGGGGGTCCAGGCTCACTAATGCTGACCCAGTGGAGTCTTTGGGATACTACTTCACAAGTTCAAACTGTTGGGATTTGTGCTTTAAGGGTTCTTCTTCCTTGACCCATTTATTCCTTTGGATAGCTCTATAGCCTACACAACAATGGAGCAGTTTCCCGAGTTACAGAACAGTAACAGTAAAGAATAAATGTGACATGGGGAGCTCAAGAGTAGAACTGAATGCATAGTGACAGATAGAGTGGGGAAGGCCTACCTCTTGCAGATGCTCTGACTTTCTCTCTGTGTGGGCATGGAGTGATTGGTGCTAGTCATAGAATCACAGAATCACAGAATGATTGAGTTTGGAAGGGACCTCTGGAGATCATCTAGTCCAACTCTTCTGCTCAAATAGGGTCACCTGAAGCATTTTGCACAGGATCATATCCAGGCTGGTTTGAATAGTACATTCCACCACAGCCCTAGATGGAACAGGTTACCTGTCACACTGCACACTTGCCTTATCAAAAGCCAGTGATGTATCAACCTTTGAATTTCCTATTTGCACTTATTCCTGTTTTCCAAATAAAGTCTCAAGTCTAGTGTTTTATCCCTTGGTATGAGGGCAGTGAGAAAAGAAAAAGAGGACTTTGTAGGGAGTCATAGAAGTAAGAATAGCTCAGATCACTTATGAAAGATAGAGAAGAGGCTGGGTTAAAGAGGGGAGAACACACAATAATTCAAGAATTTTCTGTGTTGCACTGAACCTTCACAGCTGACTCAGTTGTGAGCCACATAAAGAAAAGACAGTCACATTCTCATGCTTTCATCAGCTCTGGTATGTCTGGCCTTAGGATTCTGGAAGGTAAATGAGTGAAAAAAGCATGTCTTTATGTGCATAACTTTTCAGTGCTGTACTCTGAATGAGATAATCACAAGTTAGGGAAGCAACATTAAGTAAGAAGCTGTTGCATTTGGCAGTCAACAGATTATCTCAACTGTAATGTACACCCTCAAATGAAACATTAAAACACATGCTTAGGCAAGAGGAGATCTTTACTGAGGCCTTACTTAACCTTCCCAAACAGAAAGATGTTTATGTGTCTATGTACCACTGGAATAAAACCTCTCTACCACCCTGCCTGTTTCTTCTATCACTATTATGTTGCATAGCAGAGATGTGTCTAATCTCACATTTGCTTTTATCAACCCTGCAAAGCTTGGGTGAGCCTGCAGTTCTTTTACTCTATGGCTTAGAGAGTTTGTGGGCTACCAATGAATTGCAATGAGTTTTTCACCATGCCTAATTCCATATGGAATTGGAACTGAAAGTACTGTATATTCAGTGCACTGTCCTCCGCTGAAAATAAACTTGATGCCAGGAATGTAATATCAAAGATCTTTCTGATCTGGGAAAGGGCTGGCAGTTTGTTGGTAAGTTATTGGGAGTATTAAAAACAAAAGCTGACTGAAGACCTGGATAAGGAGCTTAGAAAGGTTGACAGATGAAACTCAATCTAGATAAATGCATAGTGATGACTGGGGAACAGATGTTCTAGCTTTGCATACACAAGAACTGGCTAAGTATTACTATTTCAGCTGACTCTTACTATTTAAGAATGAAGTCTTGAGGTTGAACTGACCGTTCATGATAATGGGTCAGTATTTCTTTTGAAACATGGGTTAAGAAGGAAGAAAAGGAAGAAAAGAAGAAGAAAACTCAACACATGCCGCATCTACATCTTGGATAATTGCAGTTCTGTTTCCCTCAATCTCCAGAAGAACATAATAGAACTGGAAGAGTTTCAGAGGATGATTAGAATTATGGAATAGCTTTTATATGAGTAACAACCAAGTAGATTAGAACTCTTCAGGTTGGAAAGGGTGAGAGGGGCCAGACATGAAAAAAAATCAGAAGTGATAAAGTGAAATGAGAAGGTGTGTTCATATTTCTGCTGTAAATAAGGAGGTAGATAGTGAGTTCAGAACAAAAAAATGTTTGTTGATCAGAAAATATTCAGTTAAACTATGGACTTCTTTGCCATAGGATGTTGCAGATTCATAAAGTCTATATGGTTTTCCATATCAAAAGCTTAGTAGTTGTTTCCTCCTGGAGGAGGAAAATTCACTGATTCATTATAAAAAAATATTTCCTCTGATTTAAGAAGACCACGAACCACAGCAAACTGCAGGCAGAGGTAGAATTCTCAAGAACTATCAATGTAGATTTGTCCCATTTATATTTTTTCTAGGTGTTTGTTGGTGGCAGTGCTTAGTGACAGATTACTGGGCTGATTTGCTTAGTATGAGGTGCTGTCTCCATTATTAAGTTAGCAGAATGCACTCAAGATGTTAGACTGCTTGGCCAATGTGTTCTGTTCAGGTCACAACTTCTTGCAATTTGGATGCTAGCCAACAGTTTTAATTTGCTCTTCTGTAACAGAAGCAAGTGTCAGTTTTTGTGCATCTTGTAAAAATAAAGGTAGTTCAGATAGTTTGTCAGAGATGAGGAAATAAAAATATATACTCTGTCACATTTAGAAGGCAATAATGTTGTTGACCATAGGTGACTTGCACTGCTATTCCTTTGAGTACTTTAGTGAAGTCTCTCCACAGGACTGTGATCTATATCTAGCCTGATGCCAACCTAGATTCTAGATTAAAGAATGATTCACCATTTTTTTGCAGCTGTTAAAAGAAATCATTTATTTTCAACAATCAAATACTTCTTAATCTTTGGGCAGCTCCAAGTCTCATTCATAAAGACTATAATAGTTTACACAGGATCAAAGAATGCATATACTAGGCTATGGACAATTAAGACTACTTGGCATAACTTCAGTGTGAAACAGACTTCAGTGTCTGTGGGGTAATATCCTTAAACACCAGGCTTCTGCAGCATAATTAATAATAAGATTTACATACATCATCAATCCTCAAAATGACACACTACCTGTAATTTGTCAGGATTTTCGGAGCTGCAGGTGATGTGCTTCTTTGAAAAGATAAAGTGCTCTGCAGATTTTTGTAAGCAGGTAATGAATACTGTGAAGCGGCTGTGTATTCTTACGACATTTTAGAATCTACTCTCAATGCTGATAGACAAATGTGCTTGATCCATGACCTCTGACAAATATTTTTTGGAAACAGACAGCTGTCAATCACAACAGCTTTACTGTTTTCCTTTAAGTGCACATGAGATTCAACTTCCTCACCCAGAGGCAGCAATCTGCTGTACAGATATAGATAGTTCAATTTTAGTACTATGAACAAATCCTTTAACTCGGGTGTATCCTTACTAGCATCCAATGGTTGAAGTGTGGGTTGTAGTAACAACTTCTGAGCAATCTCTTCATTATTGTATGTTCAATGCAGATACAAGTATCATTATAAAAATACAAAGGCGTATTATGTCATTGTAAGTCATACTCTCTTGCAGAGAACTAGCAACATGTTCCTTGGGTAGTTCTAAAGTCATTTAACAGTAAATGAAAACACTTCAAGTGAGCAGATTCAGATAAGATACCTAGCCTATAACATTAATAACCTATGCCTTTCCTCCCTCTGTAAACGATAAGTTAACAAAAATAGTACTGTATCATGTAGGTATGTGGAAGCATTTATCAATGTTAATAGCAGCAGCTTCAGCAGCAACTTCCTGCTACTTCACTAAAGGAAAGATTAACAAAATATCTTATTTTTCTGAGGTGATTACATCAAGCTTTCAACCTAGATTGCATCTAGGTTGTTTGCTGTGATTTGTGTAGATTCATAACAATAACAAAGTGTTCCTTGGAAATTTTGTATTTTCTACTTATTTCTGTATTGATGCATTATTTCTCATACCTTGCATGCCACCTGCTGTACAGTTTGGGCAGTAATCTTTGCATCCCAGTTTCTCCTCTTACACTATTGTTGACAGTCTTACTAGCAACAGATCTAACTTTCTGAAATACGAGGAATGCTACTACAAGCGATCTTTCCTTCCCCACCATAAGTTTGTCTCTGATAACTTAATTTGCTATACTGCCAAATTAGTACACAAGTATCAGCTGCCAAAGCAACAAGGTACTTTCTTTGTCCACATAACAAGGTTTATAGCATTCAGCTCTAACAGGCCTGCAGGCAAGAGTGGGACTCGTGGACAGCACAGCTCTGACTACAGCAGGATATGCTAGAGCATCCTGTCAGGTGGCAATCACCTGGAGTGTCTATGACCTGAGGTATCATGCTACAGGGCTGTGTGGGAATATAGTGATAATAAAACAAAATGACACTGCAGAAATGCTCAACTCTGGTAGAGGCCTGTGGGAATATAGTGATAAGAATAGAAACAAAAAGTGTAAGAGAACAATGGAACCTAATTGGATAAAAAGACAATTTGGCTTGTGATTGGTTTAAACTGCTGCTTTCAGGGGGAACAACAGGGGAACTATGTAAGATTAATGCTATCCTGTATGGTGTGGATCCTGCTCTGGACAACTGGACTGACCACAAGATCCCATAATGTTGAAAAGGGGACAGCTGCACTACAATTCTGCCGTGAATGATGGGGCAATGAGCGATCAAGATCCGTAAGACAGCAACATAGTGACAAACCTGAAGCACGCATAGAATAAGATCTAGCTACCTGGCTATAGTGAATTAGGCTGAGAAATTAATCTAAGAGTAATAAACACTTACTGCTTGCAGCCATGCTATACCTGGAGTCCTTAGTCTTTTACGGTCTCCTTTAAGTTAGTGAACATTCAAAAGGATCCTTGTAATAACACATTCAGCTACTCTGCTTTAGATTTCAAACATGTATGCCAAGTCCCTTTTTGCCATTTACCCACAAGCAAGTTTTTTTGCTTTTTCCAGGACAAGATCCATGCCAAGAGTTAGGACTGATCAGCATCCTGCCAGCCCAAACCACCTACTTGCTTGACCTGGAAGCCTGTACAATTCTTCAAAAAGCTTCAGTTGTATGGTGTTGTAAGCATAGAACATGTAGCTGAGCAATCTCACTGAAGTTTCAAGGTGTTCTTACTGTGAAAGCTTTCTCCAGAAGAGATAACTGCAGTGCTGAGAGACAGTAGACCTGCTCTTTAGCTAGCTCCCGGAGTGTGGGATCTCCACTTTGCACCCGAGATCATTGCAGTGTTGGATATAATATGTTAAATTGGACAGTTCCAGTCCCTTTCATGGCAGAATCCAGTTCCTGAGTGAGGCTGGAAATGGGCAAAAACCTGCTTTTCTGGCTGTCCCCACGAGCCTGCTGCCCCTCCTGGAGCAGCGGTACCACTGCTGTGCAGGTCGTGACCAGTGGGGCTACATGGGATTGAAAAGAGCAGGTCTGTTGGCAATATAACCTGGGAATAAGAAATTCTTCCAGTAGCTGCCAGATCTTACAGCAGAATTTACAGCCACAGTAAAATTTGTGAAAATGTCCTAATCTCACGCCTTTAAATGCCTATCTTTAAGCAGATAGGGCAGCTCTGTACATCTCTCCCAAGTGGTGACAGACAGAGTACTTTTTTGTTGTTTGGTGGGAGAGATTCTTATGTAATCCTATGTGAAGGATTTCTTTGTGAAGATGGTAGACAGGACAGCTATAAAATGATTTGTCTGTAGGGGCTGGTGATGTAGAGAAAATCTAAGTTTAAATCACCCTTTAATCTGCCCCTAATCCAGAATCAACAGATGCCATGTGCATTCCACCTTACTAGAAACTTAAAAGACACGGTATTTTGAGAAAAAGCTGATTCCTAATCCTGTTCTCATTTTTCTAGTCCCCTGCCATTCTCCTGGGAGGCATGGTAGCACTGAAAACATTCTGCTCCTTTCAGGAATTCTGAAACTGATATATTGCTTTGATTATGAGGAATCAAGACACAGTCCCACAGCACAAAAACAGGAGTTCTCTTTGCCCAGGGACTGACTGACAGTTACAAGGAGAGTAACAATGGTATATGTACATTGTAGGGGAATACCTCTGAACTCCTTAGACATTTATATCATGTAGCCAAGACAAGATCTGATTTTTGCACTGACTTTCTGTCAAGGCAAGGTATTAGCTCTTGTGATACTGGTAGTAGGAAGTGTAGAGAGAAGAGAATGCAGACCTTCAAACATGCCTTCAGAACTGCAGCAGTAGATGCTGAACCAAGGGGAAGTACAGGGCAGACTGAATAGGGGAGAAGCCTTTAACTTCAGTAAGTATTAGATTCCAGTCTGATTTTTGATAAGAGGGGCAATAGACCTCTTCTTTTCCCCTCTGTTAGTTTCGGTAGAGGCTGCCCTCACTGCTGCCCTCACTGCACTCACTTGTGTGAGTACCACAAATGTACAGGATGCGATTCCCTATTCTCCAAAGGCTGAATGTGAGAAGCTAAAAATTGTTCCCTAATAGCAGTAGATGATATTCCTAAATATTCCACTTTCAACCAGAGAGAAGGAAACTGAAGTCTTTCTTTCTCTCTTTTCTATTGGCACTGCCTACTACCTGCCCTGTAGTGCTTGGCCCTGTATTTGACTGCCTGTTTTGTCCTCCCCAGCTTTGGAATTAGCAATAGGATTCTGCACAAGTGATCTTTCCCATGACCTCGGTTCCCCAGGTCTCCCTTCTAACATTACTTTGTGTATGACTGACAACAATCTTCAAAAAGAAAAAGAGGAGGGGAGCTGTGGAGAATCCCCCCACTGCCTTGGGACAGCACAGGGAAAGAGTCACATGGCATATTTTTAGAACAGAATCCAATGGCAGTGATGTGAGGAGGGCACAGAGAAAAACACAGCTGTGAAACCTAACACTTGGCTTCATATATACTGAGAGCAAGAACAGCAGAGAAACAAATTGAGGAGATACAACAGAAGACAAATGTAGGAGAAAGTTACGGGTGAATAATAAGAAAATGGTAAAAGAGGAAGTCACAAAGAAGTAGTGAGAACCTGGAAAAGAAAAGGCTAAAAGAGAATCTGGGAGAAAAATGGCTAAAAGAATGAGCCAGGAGGAGAGGAATGGATTAAAAGGGATACTTTACAGAATCAAGCAGAGATGCTTTTAAGGACAGAAAGGCTGAAAGGACAGGAAGTGGCCAATTGACTTGTCAGCACTCTTATGTAGATGATTCATGGCCTAAAAGGCTGGCCAGCAACCACCCAATCTACCATCTCTCTTCATCCCAAGGAATAAAGGATTCATATGTGACTTAATTACTGGATTGTGACACTGCCATAGATTTTCTAAAACAGAGAAAAATAGGAATAATTCCTACAGTCTTCTCAAAGCCAGGAGATGACTTACCCTCTCTCTTTGACTTGCAGGCTATAATGCCCACAGGGTCTTTTTCTCATTTCAGGATCTCTTATCAGATCATTCTAATTATTTTGAAGGGAAAAAATCCACTTGCATTGCTACATGACAACTTCCAGTATTAAAGCTTCTAATAGAATACTTATGTTACCCAACAAAAAGGAAAGAAGCTAAATAGTGTCACTTCAAAAAACAGAAGAGAGGAGCAGAGTGGCTGTGTCAGCTGTCCATGAATATGGATTCAGACAGACATTTTGAACGTGACTGCTTTATGTAAGAAAACTAGTGTTTGTAGCATTAGTTTAGCAGTGATGATATGCCCTCTGCTGCTGTCTGAGATCCACTTGAGGCACTTGCATTCAGAATTACAGTTCCCTGTTCACCTGCTACTTAATCCTTATAACTGTTCCTCATTTCTTCCTGATCTGAGAAATGCAGAGGAGTGTTCTTTATCCTTCATCAAGGTTCACAATTCAGCATCTAGCTGGCATTGACCCACTAACTAGCTGTTTCTTTGCGATCCCCAGGGAAATAAATATATGATCATTTGCAAAGAATGTCTAAATTTATAGCCACCTGTTTAATGAAATAGGTGGTAGCATAGTTGCCTCCTGATCATAAGGCCTACCTGGAATGTGTGTGACTTGAATTCAGTTTCCCGCTTTTCCCAGGGTTTTAAATCCCATTCCCATATCCTTGGAGAATGCCTTTGCTATCAGGTTCTGTGGGGAGGATATCACTCCCTACGCCCAAGTTCCTGAAGCTATGCTACTTCACTGTAAGAACAGTACTTAACTCTGTCTAATGCAACCACTGATTATTCAAATAGACACTGGAGTAAGAAATAGAATACAGGATTGCAGGGAGGAATAATTTGACAAACTTACTGGTATTTTTCTATATTTTTAGGCATAGTCTTTGAAAATAGAACCTTTGCTTCTCTTCTGTTAAAGAACTAAAAGTTTTGGGTTTATCCATGATTAACAGAAATTCTATTAAAATACTACTGAGCTGGAATAGCAAGGTGGTGGGTCCTTGTGGTGTGCCTTCATGGAGCTCAAAGAAATTTATATCGGTTATATGACAGGATTTGAAATCAAGCTTTCAGTCATGAAGAGTTCTAGGGTGACACTAAAAATTAGAAAATTCTTCATTCAAGTATAAGGCAGTAGGTCAAACACAAGAGCAAGACTTAAGAGTAGACAATGCTGGATTGAAAGGTACTATCTTGGTCTTGGATTCAGCCTGCTTTTCCCACAGGCAACTATTCAATCTCCTGCATAAACCAGTTTTTCTGTCTTATATAAAGAGGGTCTCTATCTTTCTTTGTATTAACTCAAAGATGAAATGTTACTCTCATCGGCCCTACTACAGTCTTATTTGTCTCTCTATACATTGCTACTAAAACTTTGCATGCTCAAGTAGAAATAGACTACCATCATTGATTTTTAGAGACCAGGACTCTATTCATGCTATTTCTTAGTTAAACTGGAGGCGATGATGCTAATTCTCATTTCAAATATCAAAGGAATTGGTTTCTGAGATACAGTGCAAACTGCCACCTCAGCTTGTCCAGAGAAGTCTGAGGAGTCATGAAGAGATTCTCCCAGTTGGCAATAATTGCTTAAGGCACTTGAACCAGAAACTGGGGCACCAGTCTCCATCTAAATTCCTACAAAACAAAGCAGTGCAGAACCCCTCTCAGATGTGCCCCAAACATGTCATAGGCCAATATAGTCTGTGCTCTCAAGACAGAGTAATGACCTCAGGGCACTCATTAAAACCTAGCATGGCAGAATTTTAACTAGCTGTTTTGGGAGCCCTAAGGGCAGTGGAGGGTTTTAGGACCTAAGAGACAGAGGGCACTGCAGGTCTAGGAAGAAAGGAAGAACAAGAGTCCAGATTATCTGTGGCAGTCTGAAAAAAGGAAATCAGCTCACAAACTGCAACCACATTTCCATACAGCTCTGCAGACTAGGTATCAGCTCAGCCCTGAGTCTCTCCAGCATTTTTTCTTTCTGGTTCAGAGAACTCAGTGATGTAAATTTGTTACCCTTGGGGATTAGGGACTATACCCATTTTCATACTGAGAAAAAGAGAATATGCCCTAATTTCTCTCTTTGAGAGGAATGTACTGTCCTTGAGTACTGGGTCATCTGCTCAGACAGAACTGTCACAAATTCTTCCTAAAACAAATTAGGGAAAGATATTTGCAAGGAAGTAAGTTGTTTAGCTCCTTAAGGAGAAAAGGGAACAGTTGTCCTGTAACAAACAATCTGTCCTCCTGCAGGTATTTTACTCACCAGAGTTTGTTGGTATCGGAATGTTTTTGTTGGAGAGGCATCCCCAGTCATATCTCCAGAACCAATGTCTTGCGGGGCAGGGGTTGTTCAGGGCAATGTCTTCCCTTCTGGTCCCCTCTGCAAAATCATGGAGTGAAGCAGACGCAAAGCTTCAGATAAAAGCCCACAGAGCACCCTGAGAAGGAAGGTTACAGGCCAGGGAAACACGGAGAGGGAGAGTGTAACCAGAGACTCCCTGCCCCCTCCTGTTCAATCTGTGCTTGGACACAGCAGCCGTTTCCCTGCTTTAATAACTCTCTGCTGCCCTGGCACAAGGACAGCTCAGTAAATTAACAGGTGGTGAGGTTTCCCTCCCATTTCTCAGGCAGTACAACTCTTCACTGCATTTGGAAGTGGTCAAGAGTGGGACCACAGAGAGAAAGGGGGTTGATGACAGAGAGACTAGGGATGAACGGGGTGGAAATCAAGAATGGCCAAAATCAGAGATGAGAGAACCTTCTTGCAACTTGAGAAGAATTATTTACTACCACCTTTTTCAGGGACAACTTTGTGAAGTGTCAATATCTGAGAGGGCAAGATCTCTCCAAAAAATCTTGGAAGGCTATTCTTTATTTAAAGTACATGGTATCCTCACATTTAACTAATTTGTCTCAAGTATTACATAGTTCTGATCATTATTTCTGGTTCTCCTGGCACGATACTTCACCATAGCAAAATCCTCTTCTTCCCAGTGTTTGTACCTTCTCAAATCTTCATCCAATGGCATAACCAGCACTCAGCCAAGCTGTATATGTTTCAACTCCTACAGAATGTTATTTCAATTTTCCTTCTAATTTTTTCCCCATCATCCTCAAAGTAAGTGAGTTTTAAGTTTCTAAACATTCTTAGTGATATACAGAGCCTCCCAAAGAATACATATAGTAAGCATCTAAATACATGTCCTCTCATTCCTTAGAACTGGTGTGAAAAGTTCTATTTTCCTTCTGTGGTTTTATATATATATATATATTTATATATATATATATATATATATATGTATTCATATGTGTGTGTGTGTGTGTATGTATGTATATACATACACACATAATCTGATTAGAGATCACATTAAAATATGGAAGTGGAAAACAACAAAATAATAGTGCTGAATATACCCAAATTGTTATAGCTAAAACTAGTCCAAAGTTGCTTAATAACATAGTCTGGAAGGAGTTATGGGATTTCAAGGATTCTGGAATGTCAATAAGGGGATAAGGTATGGATATTTCCTCCTGCCTTTCTTGTATCTCTTGGGCCTTTGCCACAAGAAAAGCAAGGAGGAACTAAGAGGGCAGAGACAGCAGAAAGGGTGGAAAGTGCTGCTCTGGACTACTGCCTTGAGAAAGGTAAGCAGTGGTGGTAACTGCTACTCAGCTGAGGGGTAGCTATTATCCCCTATATCCTGAGACAGCAGCAAGCACAGAACTCTGTGGCAGCACAGCAGTTAATACAGGCTACAGCTCTTTTCAGAAAACCTGCTGTTTTTCCCCTCTGTTATCTGTAAAGCTTTTCTATCAGGGAAATCTATATATCTAGGTAAAGTAGACAGCTACTTAGGGCAACATCATAGCTTCCCATGTTGTTCCCTCTCATTAAATAAGTTTGGATTATTTCTGCACGAATTCAATTTAGAAATGTTAAGTCTATGCTTAGTGTGACCTTTGTCCCCAAATCTTTTACGTCATTTCTGTTTTGTGCACTTTCCAAGAAACTCCATCCAGTTTAGGATCATCTGAGTCCCAATGGCATGCTAGTTTGTGTATTTTTGCTAACAACCTGAACATTTAACAAATCAAAATCTAGATACTTTTGCAATACCACAAGATATTCATCTTTGTCAAAGTATAGTTTCTACAGAAGTGTTACTGTCTAATTAGAACTGTGCTTATTTTGCAGCTTAAGATCATAACTTTTAGAAGTTACAAGAGAAAAAAAAGTCAAGTCTAAAAAGCAAGGATTCCTGTTACTTTTTGCAAAGTAGAGAAATGTGAATGTAACTCTAAATTCTTTGAAAGATGGAGTGAATTACATAGGAGGTGGCCTCTTAAGAATTTGTGTACACAAGCACAAGAATCAATTCAAAAATAGCCAGGACACTTTAAGTGACCATAAACAAGGCGTCAAAGCAGATGAACAGCAACAAGAGAATATTGATGCTTTACAGGAGGCAACCACAAGACAAAATGGCAATAGTCACAACAGTAGGCCAATAGTATTACAAGTGTTCCTCATGAAGCCAAAGATGACCAAGGCTGATAATGCCTAATGGTTGAGTATAACTGCTCTGGAAATTCTTGTACTATTCTTCCCCTTTAAAAGAAACTTTTTTTCTATACACATAGACAATATTTTCTCTTCTTGTATTTCATTAAGCTTAGTAATTTAATAATGTGACGTAGTGAAGAATTTTCTCATACTCCTATGACAAGAATATGGCAATACACTGCTGCCTGCAACATGTCAACAGTGTACAGCAGGAATCTCAGCTAGGCATAAATTTTATTTTATAAGATGTTTTATAGACTGTCAAACAAATCTTTTGATGTTTTTGCAAGCCTGCTTTCTTTCAATGCCATTCTGTACATCTTATTTTTTTTAAAAAAGATCAATGCCTATTTTTACAAAGTGAAATCCTTTAAGTATCTATCACTTTTTATATGGACAAATGGGGAAACAAAACCAATTTGAAATTACTACAGTCTTATTTACTGAATCATTCCACTAACACAGTGATTTTCATTCAACTTGGATTTCTAAAATATCTTGTTTAAAACCAGTTCCATTCACTAATTTCACTCCCCTTTCCACAAAACAAAACAGAACTTTTTGATTTTTAAGCCAAAATTTAACCTGGTCAATACTTTCTTGCTACCCCACCTGTTTAAGTGGTTCATTAAACTATGCTGGTAGTTTAAAGCTTATTTCTCTAAAAATGAAAACATCTTGTTTATCTTCTATACTACTACAAAAACTTTCTGCACAGGTAGATGTGATTCCATTATTCTACAGTTACTATATTTTTTGTACGACCATTTGGTATTACTGAAATACAAATATATCTCTTTCCATAAACACAGAGCTCAGAATAAAGCATCTTCTAGGTGCCACAGAGTAAGTGACAACACACACTGGATCTGGATACTGGAGTTTGTTTAAGAATTAACAAGATTAGAGCTTTTACCCTTGGCTTCCCCTCAGTGCTACGCTCCCTAGGTCTTGACCTCTCTTCCCAGCAGGGAGATTACTTCTGATCAACGGAAGTGGCACAGAAAGCAGTGTTGGTTCTGTGCTGCAGTTAGCTGTCTCAGGCATTACTAGCCAAGGTCCCTGGGTATCCCCTCAAATTCATCTCTGTGCAGCTCTCTGACCTCCTGGATCTTCCCCCACTTCCACGATCTTTCCACCATCTAGAATCTTCACCTTCTTTCTGGGCCCCCTTCCTCTTTCCATGACCCCTTATTTTTTTTTTTTCAGGAATCTTTGTTTTCAGCATCAGCTCTTCTTCCTGAACACCAAGCCCCCTGTTTTCCCAATCTAAACAGTTCATGTGGAGAAGCACAACATATGGTCAGTCTCCTGATTCATGGCTCTGTCTCATGTTTCTTTTTTAATCTATTAACTTTTACTTAGGTGTATCGGGTATAATAAAAATTTACAACCAGCCCAAACTGGTTATAGCTAGTAAGTAGCAAGCTTCTGCTTGAGAGTTCAAAAGTTCAGTTTCAGACATTCACCTACACATACACACAAACCCAATTATCTGCTGCCTGGTAGTGTTCAAAATTTCTTTTCTTTTTTTGTTTCCCTCCTACAACACTAGGGTACATGTATTTTGCCTATTTGCTTCTTGACACTCACTCAAGAGAAAGAGACTAATATCTGGAATAAAGATACTCTTTTTACAGAAACAAGTATATGAAAGCAGAGAATAATTAACGCACTTTTAATGTCTACTTACTCAGTATAATCAATTGGGATTTAATCACATTTTCCTGGAAAGATACACTAATAAATATGAAAATTTGAATATGAAAAATGAATAAATTCAAGATTTTACAGGACCCCAGGTATTGTGTACACATGAACACACATTCCTTCCTCACTGAGCACTGTTGCAAGGATGTATGTGTTCTGTGAAAATAGGCATGCCACAAAGTACTATGTAACAAAATAAACAAATAACCATGAACTCTGAAAGACACTATCTCAAGAAATTATGCAAAATTGTCCTTATACAGAAGTTCCATCTCTGTGCAGAGATATAGTTGTCCAAATGGAAGATACTGTATAGATTAATCAAAGTTCTTTATTTTGACACCTCAAGGCAGTAAAATATAGGTATACAAAAATATATAAAAAAGTGGCAGTGATAATGCAACTTGATGCAATCCTACAGAAAGGTAATCCATCAGAGTGGAGTACTTTATCAATACACATATCTGTACAGTATCGCACCATTTCAAAGGAGAAGCACTCAGACAGAAAATGTTTATATTCCAGGGAGAAACAACACCCCTAAATTTGTATCTTAACATTAGAGTAAGGCATCTATTGGCAAGTATGATCCTAGATCTGCTTATCACATGTGTGCAAGATAACCTGCATCCCATTGTGATTCCTATTCATAATTCTATCTTGAAACATATATTCAAAAAAGCCACACTGACATAAAAAGAACAAGGCAGGAACTGTCAACCTACTGTGACAGAATAGAGACAGAGACTCAAGTATACAGATCATAGTCAGTATGTAATCCAGTACATTAGGATTTAGGCTACACAGAACAGTGCCCATCTCCCTTATCACATTACATGGCAGCAATTGAAACAGGAAACGGGGTAAATTACAATATGAAGAGAACGCATAGGAAAATTCCAAAAGAAGTGATGGAATATGCTACTGCATTTCTGATTGACCAGTTATAGTGACACTTTGCAAACAATATTAGCTAAACAAACAGCTTTAAATGATCATGACTGAAAGAAGAAAATTCACAGAATAAGAGTAATTATAATGTGAAACTCTTCCCTTTTTAAATGAAAGGGAAACAAACTGTATTGATGAATAATCCAAGCAATATGCTTAGAATGTAAAGAGCTGCCTTGAATAATTTTGTTGATTAAACAAACAAAAGATGAGATTCTTCTGTCTTGTGGGGTTTCAGTCATATAGTGCAATTTATAGACTGCTGAGAAGTTGATGAAGCATCCGAATGTTGTATTTACTGTGACATTTAGCTACAAAGGCAAACTAATTTATCAACGTGATACTCTACACAGTTGCTCACATTTGGGACTAAGGCGAGCTAATCTAGAATTTCTAGATTCAAAACTACTTCTGGGGCAGTTTACGGAGACCCACTCCTGCACACTGGGAGTCCTGTATCTTCATTTATTTTCCTGCTAGCCTGGGATGTCTTGTGGAGAATCACAATAACTTGGTTATAGAAAGAGTATGTGCAAAATTAGACATTAAGTGATGAATTGTGAAGTGTCAAGTACTGAAACAATAATGCTTCAGAAAGGAGAATTCTCTTTCACAAGGGAGTCCTTTTCTAATGTGCACAGGATCTGATTGTGCTGCATGAAGAACCAGGCAAAAATTCCTTTAAAATGTTGACATAAAAGCATAAATAACAAATCATGAATAATTTTCATTTCAGAAAGACTTTTCCAAAAATCTGTATGAATGCAAAAAAGGAAACTGATTATTCATATTGCTTACAAATGCTCTTACATCTCCTTCCGAAGAATGTTGCCACTTCTTCCCAGTTCCAGTTCTGATATGTTCATCAACACCTATACTTTTGGAATAGGTCAGGACATCAGAACTATAAACCCTGAATTGAATCAATTACCAACAGTTGCCATATTATTTTAGAAAAAGACTTCAATAACTGGCCTGGCCAAACATAAACAAGTATTCCTTGCTTGGGTATCTGACATCAAAGCCCATAAGAAGAGAAACATATCCATACTGAGAGTTCAGCTTTGGCAGTATAACTCTTCCAATAGAATTGGCAGGATTAATTTTGTGCCAGATAGCCAGGAAACAGGTAAAGGTCTCGACAGAGTGTGCTACAGTATTCTGACATTTCCTTACAGCGATGGAATTCTGTTCCTGGGGCATAACCTTCTCTCTGTTTGATCTGTCTATTCACCTAAATGTGAGAGAAAAAAATTACTGGAAGGATTAATAAAAGAGAATTAAGGAAAGTGTTATTACTTGTCTTACTCATAAATTACTCCTAAGTTATTTTATTTGACTTATCAAATAGTCCTCTGTACACTGCCTTTCTAAACTACAGGAAGGATTCAGTGCTAGGGTGCATTTCCAGAGCAGACTTCCCCCCATAATCCCATCCTTTCCCTTACATTAGTCCAAGTGCTTGTGCAGCTATATAGTGACTCAGTTCAGGGAACAAACTCAACTGAAAAATAAAATTATCGCTATACAAGAATAGTGATTCCTTTAAAGTCAGATTAATTCTCCTCATAAATTGACCAGGCAGTCACACAAGTACAAGAGGAGTCAAAGAAACACACTATTTTTTTACTTTGATAAAACTTCTGTGGAACCATACCCTTAATTCTACCTAATTGCTAACAATAACCATGACAGGAAATTCTCTGTATATTAATGGAGTAGAAAGTAATTACTTTGCAAAGAATAGGACAAGAACACTTGCTTTAAGAGTAGATTAATCCTATCAAGTTGAAGCAATGGAAGGCTCTTCAGAAACCTGGTAAATGTGAGACAGAAAAGATACTCTAGCTCACCTTCACCAACATGTCAGCTACATGAGTGTCTTGGGAGTCCTCTGCAAATACAGAGGTGAGAGCCTCGATATACCAGGATCCACGCTTGGTGTTTCGCATGGCAGCAGTGCCTGAGAATAAACAGTGTATATGATAGGGTTCCTGTGAAAAGACAGACAAACACAACCTCCGTAGGCCCCAAGAACTAGGGCCTCTCCCTAGTACCTTTCAGACAAGCATATCCACAGATCATATCAGAGCGTGTAGGCAGACGCAGCTTGAGGTTTTCTTCCTTGTTTGCATCACTTTCCTCACAGCCTGGGGAATCTGACCGTTCTTTCCCATCTCTTTGATCCACTCCCCGGTCTGTCTCATCTAGAACAAGGAGCGGGAGGGGAAAAAAAGGAAAAGGAGAAATTATTCTAAATTCTAGGACGTAATTTTCTTGTATTGCATCATTAGTTTTGAGTCCTGGCCAGCAATCCCACAACTGTTGTAAAGCAGTCAGCTTTTTCACGAACAGCTTTTTCAACTGTTTTAAAAACTTATCTGCAAGTTCTTCTGCACAAACTAGTGGGGATAGTAACAAGTGCTAAAACTGTTCAGCCTGGTGACTGTTAGTCTACACGCTTACTGGATTTTCGTTCCCTCCCTTCCTATGAAGACTGAGGGGTAATCAACAAAGCAAAAGTTTTTGGTTGTTCTTCATGAAGCATGGAAGGATGATGCCTAGCCCTAGAAGTTTCTCTTTCCCACTACTGATATCATAGAAATTGCAAAAATGTCTAGTCTAGTTTGCAATGCTAACTACCAACTTATTACTGAACTCAAATGAGAACTATACGTTTAGTCTCTAAGGTATACATACAAGAAAAAAATCAAAAAATAAGGACCATATAACTCATCCAGTTCAAAATCTTGACTATAATATCACTTGCTTCAATGAGAAGCATAAATTCTGCAACACGAAAATGCAAAATCATTTGACTGCAAACACTAAAGATAGAGATCCCTAGCACATGTGGATATTAGTTTAAAACCTGGGGAACATTTAACGTTCTTTCCAGCACTTGTTAGATTTATATGATAGTACTGGATATTCTCAAGTGCTTGGTTGCAGTAACAGTCCAAGTATGTTGCAATAAAAATGAATTACATTAGGAATACCTTTTACAGACTTTCTATATGATTTTGTCCTTCTCCTCTTGTGTTATAAGATGAAAATCTCTTATTCTCCTTTCTTCCTAACAGCATGAACCAGATTTTAGGTTTAAAAAGTATTAAGTGTCCACTTCAGAGGCCTTCTGGTTAGGATGGCTCTAGGTTTTAATTGCTAGGTTGTGCCTAAGAAATATGTTTCTAACTGCTCTTTCCACATATAAGCAGAGATGCTGGTGGAAGTTCATAATTGTGCACAGGAGATGGTTAGTTCATAGGGCAGCAAGGTCATTCTTCTTTTCCACCAAAATAAAGGAGTGAGAGCAATGTGATTATCTTACAGGCTAGATTTAGCCTACAATTAAGGTGCTACAGCTCAGCATTTAATGAATACTTTCATCCTCTCTTTAAGGAGTTTTCACCACACGTTTTTTTTCATGATTTTTCTCACATCTCTCCAAGTCTTTTTAGTTCTATATCTTCTTAAACATTTAGAGTACTGTTCATAATGTACATTATTTCAGATAAGACAACACAGGTAATTTTATAAAGAAACTATATTACCCATACAGTCATCATCCCATAAAGTGTAAAGTGTTTTTGATCAAAGCTTCAAAGTAGAAGCCGTTATGGATTTGTCTTCAAACACTATCTCAGTCCACTTGCTGACATTAACTGAAAAGTGTAAACAATTAATGCTATCAAATTAATCTTCTGCATGCTTAGCCTCTAATTTACATCACCAATAACTGGCATCCAAACTGATCCAGCCTGTCTGTATTTCCCTGAAGTTCTTCACACAGACCCTTCTTGCCCTATTTGATTTAAATAATTGCCAATTTCACATCTGCCATCATTTGCCACAGTTCTTCACTTTTTTGAATTAACTACTATATTAAACCCAGCAGCTAACCAGCTTTAAAGCCTCTGAAATTAAGTGAAATCTGACTATTCTTTTTCCATTGCCTTCTGTTGCCACTAATTTTTAACCTATTGCAGTAAGTGGACAACTTTAATTCTTTAGCAGACTCTGGAAAAAGGCTTTTTGAAAATTAAGTAGGCTGTACCAGCTCTTCTTTATCTAAATTTTTGAATATGTTATTAATAAAAGAGAGACAAGTATTTTACATATATTTAGGAAGAAAGAATAACCTATGCATTTCCATTTTGTTTCAAATGGTTCTAGCTAATGTGAACGGGATTGAGATATTCATAACTAATCTAAAATCTCTCAGGGTACTTCCATAGACTTTTAAATATGATTTTTTTAAGAAAGCAGTATTGGTTAGTCTAACCTTTGAATGCTAACTAGAGAAACTACACATTTTTGCTGGCAGCTCAATTAGTTCACAAGTCGCTTTACCTTCCAACTATTAGTGAAAGTTTACAAGACAGGTTAATAAAAAGCAGTTTATTTTTTAAGTTAAAAGATCTTTCCCTTTCAGTTGCTCAAGTCTCAGTCATTTACTTATTGCAATATCCCAGTCCACAGCATTTTGTATAGAAAGCTTCTTACTCTTTCCTAACTGAAATCTTGGGAAAAGGAAGGCGAAGTCTATTTTGATTATGTGGACAGAACAACTGTGGTACCATTATAGTCAAATAAACAATTAGATAAGCTGCCAATACTGACTTATTACACTTATTTCCACACTGATAGGAGAGTGTACATTCACTTCTCTTCAAGAATATCTGACGGTTAAATAATATCAGGAAAACGATCACATTAAATTCATACTGCAAACACACCTATTAAAATATCTCCAAATGCTGTAAGATCAAGTATTTTTATTGATACCTAAAATATTTTTATTGCAGAGATTAGAATTCTTCCGCATGAGAATTTAAACCTGTGTAGATAACAGTTGAATGAAATGTGCACTTGGGTAAAGGACAAAACATAAAGCTCAGCTAAAAACGAAAAAGAAGGGAGGAAATTGCAAGGAACAAGGGAAGAGAAGGGGGAAAAGCATATACACTGAAAAGGATACTCCAGGCTTCCCTATCACAAGAGAAAAAAAAAGTTTTCCATGACACAACTTCTCTTTGGAGTATCTGCAGTTTCACAGCAATGCTCAAAAAGTGCAAACATTTCAGGGAAAAATTTAGTCATTAGCAGATCTGAAAACTAGTTACACACCATATTTAGCTACAAAAGGAGCATAATAATTAGTAGAAATGATAAAAAAAACAATAGAAACACGAAGAGTGGAAAAGTCACAAGTCTATGAGAATTAGGGAAAGAATTCTGTCATTGCAATAGTATGTGAAAAAGGGCATAAGGAAAGGTCAGCTGAAGGCTGAGAGAGCAGGAAAGGGCGCAGGGGATGGGAAAAAGACTTGCAGCCAACTCAAGAAACACCGCCACAGGAGATGCAACATATCTAGGAACAAGAGAAAGACAGGACCTCAGACAAGATTTCAGTTCTAATGTACCACTCCATGCTGTGCTGTAATTAGAACACATTATGTCTCACTACCTCTATTGCAGGCATAGCAAAAGCTTCAGTATATGATCTGGAATATGATAGGGCTTTCCATTACTAAAGTGCTCTGGGGTCTGCAAGTCAAGGCACACACCTCAAGCAGAGTGAAAGACACTTACAGAGCAACAGATGCAGTGGCAGCAGCAAGGCAGAGGGAGGTGAATATGGGTTCCACTTACACCTGAGAGAAGCTTTTCTCCTGAAAGAGGAGAGTCGACAGCAAGTTGAATGTGAGGGTGTGTATGTGTACAAATGAACCTCATTGGCATGCCAAGTACACAGCTTCTAGTATCTGGACACTCACCTCCCCGGCAGGCCTGAATAAAGAACATTTTGGGCTTATTCTGGAGATTTGGACAGTTTGCATTATCAAAGAGCCGGAAGGCCTCCTGCAACTAAGAGAAGAAAGTTAAGTATTCTTCACTGCAGTCTTCTTTGAACTGCAACCTAAATGGCTCACTTCATTGTATTTTGGTTATTTCTTCACTACTCTTGATATTTTCCCCTTTATTTCACTTATTTAATTCCTCTCTAAGCTCACTCTGGTCAGACCACAGGTCAGCTCAGCTCAGTATCCTGTGTATGACAGTAGCCATAAACAAATACCCAGGAAAGAGTATAAAAGCATGGCAATTACACCAAACAGATCACTCTAACACTGTCCGTCCCAGCCTCTAAACATTTTTAGCTCAGGAACTTTGAGTTGAATGAAGTTTCTACGTATTTCATAATTTTCAGTATCACCTATAAAGATTTCCAGTCCCCTCTTGAACCCATATAAGTATTTTGTATTCTTAATATCTTTTTGAAAGAAGTTTCTCAGGTCAACTATTCACTATTTGACAAACATCTCCTTTTGTTCATTTTCAGCCTTACTCCTATTAGTTTCATTTGATGCACACTAGTATTTGTACGGGAAGAGAGAACTAATTGCCTCCTATCTGCCCTACTTCTGCACCACTCCTTATCTCATAGACCTCTCACCACACTCCCACACTTTGCTTCCCAAATACCCTTTTTTCTCCCTTTTTAAAAAAGTAGATCCTCAATCTTCTCACCACTTCCCTTCCTATTTTTTCCTCTCTATGTCTTAGAGGAATCTAGAGCACAAGTCACAGGAATATACCTGTAGTAGTTTCCCATCAATGCCATAAACCCCACCCTCCACACCATGGGAAAGTAAGGCTATAATGCAGGAATCCACATCCTGATGATCTGGTAGCTTAGAGAATCTCTGCAATGCATCCTGCATCTCCTGGAAGAGAGAAAAAAAGAGTTTAATGCTTCCCAGATTATACAGGGAAAATGGGTGAATGTACAAGGACAAATAAAAATGGCCTGCCTGTTACAGAACAAACCCAACAAATGCACCAAATTTACAGCACAAGAGACATCTGTTGTGAAGTAAGCAATCTCCCACTTGCCTGTGCAGTTTGATCATGAAAGACAGTGACTTGGTACCCAAGATGCTTAAAAAGCATCTCCAGTGCAGTACAGTCCACATCTCCCCCTGAGCGGTACTCCAAGTCCTTCTCGCCACTGAAATGCATATTGCTAAGAATAAGTGCTAAGCCTCGTGGCTCTGATATCAGTTTATATGCCTGAAAAGAACAAAGAAGGTTTAATATAGGTAAATTTAGCCTGCACAAAGAAATAATACAGTTTCAGAGTAGAATAGCAATCCCTGCACACCTGCTTGTTAACTGAAAATGAGTAAGATTTCTAATTTAAGAAGGCAAAAAAGCAGCAGAGATCAAATTTTGTATTTTTTTTAATATATCAAATGTTTATATTGCAAAGCTTTCTAAGGCAACTCCTTCTGCAACTCTCTGCAGCTGATGTCCCTGTAAAGTTGCATTATTAAGCTGTTGTAATAGCTTGCCTTATTTCCCCTCTTAAAAGAAACATAGATTTTACATTTCAGATTGTTAGATCTTGCTAACATTTCTTCCTCCAAACACACTCTCAGCATGACCTCACATATTTTGGTCATACTCATCAACAACTTTAAGACATTACGTAAATTTTAGATAACATTTCTTGATTGCTGTTCAGAGCAGGTAAAAATGTAAAATAACATGAGTGCAATTGCAACAGCAAGAGACCATCAATCACGGATTCTGAGAGTTATGAAGTTGGCAAAAAATATTAATAGAGAAAAAACTAACTTAAGGAGGGTGTCTTAACTCAGTTTCCTCCTTGTCCCTTCCACTCTAACAAGAGTAAACTGATATTAAATTGGTTATTAACATTGCCTTCAATTGCAAATGAAATTTAATACTGAAAGAGGATACCAAACAGGGTGTAATCACAGAAGATGTAAAAATAGCCAAGTTGGGCCCACATTGGTGCCCCAAGTTAGGTCTCCCCAAAAGACAGTTAAAAAAGTCTGTTTTGCTGCACGTATGATCTGTGATAGAAGCATTAAGTGTTAACACATTGTGTATCTCTACTAGAAGAATCTGCCCTGCTACACAAAATGATTCACCTTCCTTATGCCCACTTTGCCATAATCTATGCCTTACAAACAGAATAAACATAAATTACACTATCTACACAATACCTACAGAAGAGGATTCAGGTTGTTCTACCAGGTACAGCATAGAATTCTGATCTGCTTCTTGCATCTAAGGAGAGATTCTTCCTAAACCAGCTGGCAGTTAAAACAGCCAAGACTGTGACAGCAAGCTGAAACACAGTCTTAATATTTCACAGTCATTTGCAGAGTATGTCAGCACACAGAAGAAAGTGAGAAAGTAGGTAAGGCTACAGATAGCTAAACGTGAGGCAATAATATAGGCAGCTTACAAACAGACATTTCAGAGTTCTTCATAAATAAAAAACAGAGGCCCAGATTTGTATAGTTACAGTGCTTTTGAAAATTTCTTGACACTTAGAAATGAGAACTACATCAACTGGAACATGACTGGTAACACCTCGGTTACACAGATGGCACAACACTAATCCTCATCCCAGTGAAGCATATGCTTCCACACAAGTAATAAGTAGTGTTGTTTCAGTTGATATATCCAAACACCCTACACCTTGAGGAGATTTAGTCTATCCAGTACCTACCAAGTGCTGGTGATCTCGATAGAATTCTGGAGTGCAGTGCTTCACTGGAGGAATTGGGGGACCATCTCCATTATCCCAGGAACGTTCCACTGGTTCCATATGTAACATGCATATTAATAAAAACAATAAAAAAAAATCTAACTGCAAAGCCTCTACATTAAAGTCCTAAGCTACAAAATCTTAAGCACATGCTTTTACTATTCACATCTCTAAAAATTTTGCTTGATCAGGGACTACAGGCACACAATGAAACTTAACAGAAAAAGCAAGACTACTGAAATGGTATACTTAATTTTTTTTTATTATTTTTAATTTGCTGTCTTGTTTGTGGTTTAGTTGCACAGGTTATGCAAACAGTATTCACATCTAAAATTACAGTTCAGCACTTTTCTGTTTTCTACTCTATCCCATCCCCCTCATAGTGAGGTTGACTATTACTAGAAATATTCAGACAAAATAGTGTTTTTTCTTTTATAGAAAGAGCTTCCATTCTCACTGGATACAACTTCACTTCTTGTTTTATGCTGAATACCCATATATGTGATCATACTAGATGTTTTTAGTTCATCTGTCTTTGAATAGAAGCAGATGAGGTAATGAGAACCAATTAATTTGCACTTGCAAACATTCATTCTTCTGGCCTGAAGAACTGAGCTAATAACATTCCTGATCTCCACTGAAACCCTTTTGCAGCCTTTGGAAACATAGCTCTTTCTGTTGGAGGAACATCTGCTCTTAAAAAAAAGAATCTTTGCACATAAAAAAAAGAAAAAAACCCTTTAAAACCCAGTCTTTTGTTCTTTAATACCAGAAAGAGCTGCCTGTAACTACCATCCAGTTAAAGAAGTGATTAGGGAACATAAGTACTCCAAATATTACCAGAGACAACATAACGACTACCAAGGTGACATGTTCCAACAACTAGTTCCTTGACCTAAGTCACAAATGGCTGCTCAAAAAACAAACAAACAAACAAACAAACAAAAAAAAAAACAAAAAACAAAACAAAACAAAACGCTTATTTGCTGCACTCAAAGTTGCAGAAATCTGTTTTGGGCCCATGTAACAAACATAATGCCTTCTTAAACTTATACGCTAAGAAGGAAGCATAACTAAATTACAAGACACTGCTAGAAACCAGTATTAATCATTCTACACTTCTAGTTCTACCTAGGTTAGCCACTGTTTCTTACAAATCTTAAAGAAAGAAGAAAGACTTTGAAAGTATGAAATTTTACCGTGGAATTTCACATGTCCTGCTTATGCAACGAAGTTTCCTATAAGGATACATAAATGAAACTGACTACAAACTGATAGGTTCTCTCTCCCATTCTCCTCTTCTACTATCATTTTCTTGCCTAATTCTGCCTTCATAGTATATAGTATACTGAATAGTTCATAGTATACTGAATTCATTGACAAGTTTTGATTACGAGGATGAGCAAAAAGCGGTGGCAAGTTTGCTTCTATAACTGAGATATGACAGAGTTTTAAGAACATAGTAGGCAAACAAACAAAAAGCCAGTCAAACATTCATACTGTCATGTATGACTCACCAGTCCAGCGTGGTCTCTTTGAATTACATGATTCATAGACAGGGAATGTAAGATATGATCCATAACAGTGTTCCAGCTGCAATAGATCCAATAAATCCACAAAATCATTAGTAAAAGTCTTCTATTTTTTCCATGGCACAAAGGTGTAAGTATCATAGAACAGACAGACAGACATTTACACACATATATAAATGACTTCAAAAGTACACATAGAATGAAATGGATTATGACAAGAGAGCTGTACTATTTTTTTTCAATGCAAAATTCCTTCCTTTTTTTGCTTTACTGCTACCCACAGTAGCAGTACTTTATCACAGAACCTTTTGCCAAAACTTGATCTATCTAATGGTTCTTTTCTTTTGGGTTGCTATCAAAATTTCATCCTGTTTGCATAGAAACATGCAATTTAAAAAAAGGAGAAAAAGTAGTTTGAGAAAGCCTACATTTTTCATAAGGGAACTTCTCTGCTCAAAAAAATCTAATCTTCCTTAGTATGAAACATGCTTACTACAAGTTCCCATCTTTGTCAATGCACTGAGAATGCTGAATTTTTAAAAAAATTATTCCTTTCATCCAGACTAGTAACTTTCTACTCAAATAATCTTTCAACACATAAATTGAAAGATTTTAGAAACCATTTTCTTTCTGACTTTCAGGTTCTTGGCGATATCAGTAAGAATATGGGAAAACTTTCTTCCTCCCCAATTCCTTCTCCACTCTTTTTTATCCTCAGGCTATTGGAAGTTTCAATTTGCTAATAAAACCCACTCTGTCCTTTGTACACACTCAGTTCTTCTAACATTCAAAACCCATCCCTTTGTGCTCGTACCCAAACCCAAATGCAGCCCATCCTTTTATTTTTAAAGTTGTTGTACCCTTGAATCCCCATTGCGCAGGTCAAATTCTGTCTTCAAGATCATTTCCTCCAGATGCTGCTGTTTGGTTTCTCTTAGAGCTTCACAGAAGGCTGAGAAGGCATTAGGGCCTCTCTTGGGCAGCAAATTGAGGAATTCCACATTTTGGCTGAAGCTCCCAGACTTGGCCTAGATCCAGAGAAGAAACAGAATCTACGTTCACAGACACCCCCAGCACAAATCTTTTTTCTTCAAGTAAATGTTCCATCACTGCACTTAGCTGTGCCAGATGCCTTTTAATAGTCTTTCCTAGTTCATTCCATTCCACTGTTCATGTTAGCTCAAGGGAGAAGAGTATATGACAACAAAGTAAGACAGCAATTCATACATGACCACACGCAGTGTAACTTCCTCTCATCTCTAAACTATCCTAAACTAGTCCCAAACCACATTTTCTGCTACTGCCCAGCTTGTTTATGGTCTCCTGCACTCACAAAAAATCCCACATAAAGTATAAAGTGAAGTAAAATATTTGTTTTATGCAGTTAATTCCAAAAAGATACTACACATGTATAGGGTGTTAGAGGAATAAAGCAATTTATAGTACTCTTCAATAAACAGTAACAATCAACACTGATATACACACACACACATTTTTATATATATAAAATATCCACTTCATATATATATATATATATATATATATACATATATATATATATATGTAAAACAGACCTATATCTATATATATAGATCTGTATTTATATATAGATAGGTACATCTATATAGATATCCATCTCTCTCTCTCTCTCTCTCTCTGTAAAATTGTGCAATTTATGAAATAGTAGTCATTTCTGTGAAATCCAACATATAATGAAACACTGTACTAAAATACTGTGTACCAAAAAGTATGTTTTTTCACTCCCATGGAATTCATCCTACACTTTT
Source organism: Rhea pennata (assembly GCF_028389875.1). Lineage (NCBI taxonomy): Eukaryota > Metazoa > Chordata > Aves > Rheiformes > Rheidae > Rhea > Rhea pennata. The sequence goes on along the minus strand of NC_084663.1, from coordinate 85,826,332 downwards.
CAGTTAACCAACGCAATAATGCTGACAACTGCAGTCATTAATAATGTGGCTTAAATCCAAGATCTCTCTTTTAGTGAGGATAAGAAATGGTTGATAAGTTACACAGAATCAATGATAACAGTACTTAAAACACTAGCAATGACAAGAACATAGGCTCATAGAAAGCCTCAAGTTTGATATGTAAACCGCTGCTACAGAAGATTTTACATCACACAGTCCCTTTTACAAAATTTATCAAGCTTGATCTTAATAGTTTGGCTTTTGTTCCATCATATTGTTTAGAAGGACATTATAAATCATGTTGGTCTAATGCTCATGCTTACTCTCTCTCCATTTCTTCTTTGGGCATCAAAGCTGCTTCTATTTATTAATTCTTCTCCAGCCTACATATATAAGCTCTTACTCTTCACATGCCTTATGAACTCTTCATCCAGTTCAATCATCTGCTCTTTAGTTACTCTTCCAACAGTTTCCTCCTCTCCCACCTTTCTCTTACTTTTAATACAGATTCAGGATTGGTTTAGCAGCTCATATTTCAAGATATTCCAGGCTTTTTTCAGCTTCCTGAGCTCCTCAGTTTCTTTCACTTTTCTTAGGGTACTTCATTTAAAGAAGGTAGACTTGTACAGAACTAATTTATTTATTCTTCCATTTGATACAAATGGAAAAAATACATGACCTGTCCAACTGATAGATTTTTAAGGTAAGATTATTTATGTCACAAAAAATCATGCAGATCATCTTAATTCCATGACTATTTGTTTGGGGGAAGGATACAGAGAACTAGTCAGTTACAACATCCAGGAAAATTTACACTCTGTTATCAAACAGTGGCATTTGTCTCTTCCTATTTCCACCGAGGTCCACCATTAGTGTCACAATACATTTTTCGGAATGGTTCCTCTTAACAATATTCCTAAGATCTTTGATCTCATTTGATACAGTGTGCAGGAGATTATAAGAAATTCACAGAACTACACTTGAAGAATGAAAGAAGATAATACAACTTTTTTTTTTGACTCAAGCAAGCATTTTTTATTCATGTTATTTCTTTTTTATTCATCTATTGCACTTATCATCAGTACTATCCTGCCATGTCTACCTTCATTTCTGTCATTCTAGTGCAATATACATTTTGCATTACTACTGTTCCAACTGTCATTGTTCTCCTCTTTTCCACCTCCCCCCCACACAAGTTTGTTATCTGTTACTTCCAGCTTTATATTCTGTATCAGTAGTCTGAGTTATTCTATTTTCTTGCTCAGACTGCTGCTGCTATTCAAATATATTTAAGCTACTTCTTATGAGTATACATAGTAATATATGCAATTTGCCCATAAAGATGTTCCACTTATCTGACTTCTCCATCATAACACCTTCCTCTTTTGCACTATCTAAAGTGCTGGTGCATCCTCTTTTATCTAAGTATACCTGGAGGGCAAGATGCTCAGTCCTCTTCCTCTCTTTCTCAGTTTAAACCTTATTAACTACAGCAGCATTTTCCTCAAAACATTATTTCTTCTGGCACTGCCCCTGCTTCAAGAGGGTTTCTCTTTCAGTGACTGACCTCAGGCCAATAACAGAACATTTCTTCAGATCACCCATTAAGTCATCAGTTCTTGATTCATTCTCTGCTCTTCACTATCTTGCTGTATCTTTATCTTCTTTCACTAGGGATTGGAACTATTTCAGGGAAAACTGCCTTGGCAGGTATCCTCAACATGTCACACGAGAAATTTTGTACTATCTCTTGACACATACCAAGTCAAAATTCATCGGGAAATTATTTCCTCGCTTTCTTCAAAAATTCTTCTGGCAACTTACAAAACACACATGAAATATACATTCTTCATGTAAAAGTAGCTTAAGTGCCACAACAAGCTGGCTATAATATATTTGTTTCCTTTTCCTCATAGATTCTTTTAGAAATAGGTATTATTCCTCTTTTACATATGAAAAAAAACAGAAGTGTAAAATGACAACTAAGGACTAAAACAGACTACCAGACAAGTGCAGCCTGTCACAACTACAGGCCCCCATGCAGTTCAGCAATTTAGTAGATCTCAGACTATAATCATATTGCCAAGAGAGGCATACAATCCTCCTATGTGTTGCAAACACGCTCCTTGCTGCTGTGGACATTCTCCAAATGTAATGAGATTAAAACATGCAGGTTTTACCTACATGAGTTTTACCATGTTGCCACTTCCAAGAATGACCCTGAGCTTAACTGGGAATAGAACCAGCAGTGTAGTCGAGCACGATCTGCATACCTGTATCATTTCCATCATCTCGGTGGTGATGATGTCCTTCTCTATCATATGCTCCATTAATTCTTTTAAAACTAGCTGCTTGGCCAGCATCACCCGGTTCTTCTTTAACGCTTCCTGGTGACATCTCTGCATGCCGCACGCTCCCAGCATCCTGGTAAAGGAGGGAAGACCAAAACGAAACTGCACCGCAAGAGCCACCCCATCCGGCCCAACTTTCTGCTCAGAAGCGAAAAGCCTGTCTCCGCGGGCAGCCGCCATCGCCGAAGGACCGGAGGCGCCCGACAATGGGCGGAAGAGGCCTCGGCCGGCCGCACCACGGGGATCGCCGCCGCTGCCGCAGGGAACGGCGCACCTCCCCTCGCCAGCTGCCGAGGCCGCACAAGCCCTGCGCCCACCTCTCGCCGCAGGCCGTGGCAAGTCACCTCGGCGCCGCGCCGCGCCGCCAGGTACCGGCGGGCACAAACGGCTGCGCGCGCGGCCGTCCCTCCCGCCACTCACCTCCCGCGCGCGCTCGCGCTCCTTCTCGGCGGCCCCGGGGATTCAAACCGCAGGACCCGCTTCCTGGAGTCACGTGGTCGCGCCGCGCGCCTGCGTCGGAGCCCCGTCCTGCGCAAGCGCGGAACGAAACGCGGCAGCCGCCACCGGCTTGGTCGTCCGTGTCCGTGTGCGCGTGCGCGAGGCGTTGGGCGGGGGGAGAGGGAGGTTTTGGCGCTCCTGCGTCCGCGGGGTGGCGGCGGCGGCCGTTGGAGGCGAGGCTGGCGGGTGCCTCCGCTTGCCCTGTCCGCGCGCCTCGGGCGGGCGTCGTCTTGCCGCTCCCCGCCGTTGCATTTCTGCACATCAGAAGATTAGTAGAAGGGGTTCTGCGTGCATATAGAATTAACAGGTATGCTGCTTTGCAAACATACCGCTTCTCTGATTTCTGTATTTTTTGGAGTTGTTGAACAAATTTTGTTAGGCAGAAATCAGATGAAATCAAAAAAAAAGGGCTTCAGTGTTACTGAGTAAATAAGAGGAGGAAAGGGATATGTAGAGTACAGTTGAAGAGAAAGGGAAAAACAAGCATTCTTTTAATGGAAACAAATTTTTAGCTCTTGCCATGTAAGATGTCAGACAGACTGTTTTATCTTGGTGCATGCTAAGATTTAACACAAGTTGAAATGCTTAAATAACCTTCTCAAATGCTGAAGAAAAAATTCTGTTGATCATAACTGGAGATATCTTTTCCCTTTCTTTTGGCTAGTTATCTCTACTAGTTGCCTGTTTTTCTTCCTGCGTTCTCAGAATTTGTTGCAGCCAGACTGATCCTGGAAAGCCCAACCTAGACCATAAATCTCTTCCCTTGTGGTACATTGCTACCCTTAACTGTTAGTTGTGATCTATTCTTTTGGTTTTGCTGATAGTGGAGTGAGAGGGTTTATTCTGAAGCATACAGGAAGTAATTAGCCTTAAAAAAAATCACATCTCTCAGCAGTTTTTTACTCTCATAATACTTTAATGACAGAGATAACATAGCTGCTTTGTCATTAATGATACTAAAGTGATTCAGCTGTAGATTTAGAAATAGGATTCCTCTTCTTTTTCTAAACCAAGGTTATCAAATAAGCAGAACACAAGCAGCTGTTAGTTGTGATTCTGTGTTTCTGACAGAAGGAAAAAGTGGTGATACCATCAGATATTTTTAATATCTGCCATTAATGATGCTGTTTATTATAAATAAACATACAAAGTAATTTTCTTTTGAACTATAGACTAAAGCAATTGGAAATAATGTATTTGCTCCTAATGCATGGCTTTATTGTTCCTGATATGAATTAAAAACAATGGGGTCATATAAGACAAAATGTCAGTCAATTGTTATGTCAGCTTGCTGAATCAAAGCCATTCAGAAACTTTTCATGGATAACTTCAATAAGAATTTATGCTGTTTTGGATATTTGGATGCTCTGTATGTGCTACTGAATGGCTGCACTTAACCACAAGCTTGTTGCTGTTCTCTCTTGCCTCATCTTTTTTTCACAGTATTTCAAAGCTGCAATGATTGCTGCTCTCTTATATAAGGAAATTTGAACTTCCGTATTTCCTGTTTTTATTTGGACATTCACCAAATTTGAATGTCTCTTTGAATACTACAGAACACTTCAACTCTAACACTTCAGTTTGACTCAGCTATTTAAAAAAAAACAGTGTAACATCACTAGTCAATAAGAGTTAGGACCTGGCTTCAGACCAAAGCCGTCATGACAAATCACATGTGCTTCTTGATTGTTATTCCCAGGTGCTCTCTGCTGTAGTCTTCACTTGGCCTTGGTACAGGTACTGAGTCTTTTCAAACAAAACCATCTACACACAAATTTGTTACTGGGAACTTGAGCAACATTGACATTTTTATGCAAACACATCAGCTGTGATGACAATAAAGTATCTAGAATGATCTGTGATGGCCTGTAGTACAATAGAGACATACTTCCACCTGTAAAATTGGGAAGACTGGTGGTCTAGGCAGAGGGTGTGTGTCCCATTGTTGACTTCTCTTACATGAGAAAAACTGCTATTATTTCTGCTTATTGATGTTTCTGTTCCTGTCCTTTCCAAGCCAGCTTGTCCTGGCTACATCCCACAGTTCTTCAGCAGTCCTTTGGCAACCTTATCTCTTCCCATGATTCACTCTCCTCCTCCAAACAGGTGTGTCCTCAGGCTCAGAATTGCTGCTGTATATCACACACCTTTTTTTTCCTAGTGATTTTCCATATCTTCTGCCAGGACAAAGCACTGTGGTATTGTTTTAAGCATGCGTGAAGATTCTAGTGAAATCAGAAGCTATGTTTGTAGTTCAGCTCTGATTTGAAGAATGGCAAGACAAACTTCTACTCTGTTGGGCATGAGCACCCTCGAGGTGCAGCCTGCATTGTGGTGAGGGTTTCATCCTGCGTTCATAGAAGGTGGAATTAATCATAATATTGAAGGCTGGAAAGCATTTTCAAAGATCTCATCACTGATGGCATTTTCATAAGCAGGTGGTGGAGTGAGTGGCTCCAGTGGCTCAAACCTGTCTTCAATACCTTTCACTTCATGGATGTCTGAAACAAACCGCTGCAACCTCGGGGGCTGCACCAGCTGAAAATACATCCTGGAGCCTCTGTCTGTCTCAGAAGTACACCATGTGCTTGATAGTGCTGAGACCCTGAGAGTCTCTACCACAGTCTCTTCTTGGGCAGGTGATTCAATAGCAACATTGTAAGGTGGAGGCTCATTCAGTGGTGAGGGTACTGTGCCTGGGTTGGATGCAATTGTCCATATTGCTGGAGCTGATGTAGTCATCACCTCCTCATAGGTAGGTGCTTCATAGGCAGCATTCACCCTATGCACAAAAGAGAGGAATGCCGGTTAAACTGGTTATTTTATTGTTTATTTTATGCATAGGTAGGGAGTCTGGATAATGTAAAACAGGGGCTGTGCTACAAACTATAGATAAGACTTGTTATCTCATGTGGTCTGATATATGATATTCTGTTGTTGGATCAGCTCAGTGGTCCAGCGAACTTAAGTCTTGCTTCCTGTTCTGGAGAATGGCTTATTTGAGTTTATGTTCCTACCCTTAGCAGAACAAGTGATAACCCAGACTGTTCAATCCAGTGCCCTAGGCTTGGCTTAATATCCCCTCATTTAAAATCTGCCTCTAGTTAAAACTTATTCCCAAGAATTACTAAGTGTTATTTCTCAGAAGGAAAACAAGATTTTCCTTTTCTCTATTTTAATACATTAGACCAATATTCATCCATTTTTAAGAATATAAGTGGAGAAAAGTATGTATTTTTGTTTAGTTTAAATAAGGACTTTCCATTCTGTGTTAAAAATGTCTGCAGAGAAAAATGTTACTTTAGAGACATATTTCCCTTTTTGGGTCTAGTAGATAGATATGAGTTTTCTTATCTAATGCACTATGAAACTTATTTTTATCTATTATTTCTAACAGTAAACACGTAGTAACATTTTTGCCCTCATACAAAAACTTCTATTTGAGAATGTTGAGCAGTTTATGGATGTGGATAATGATTATCCTTGATTATACAGATGGGCGAGCAAAGATGCAAATAAAGTTAAGCTCTTTAACTACAGTAGGCAAATTGAGGTTGAACTGCATAGTATTGAGTACCTGAAAAACATAGATAAAGCCAAAAGAATTCAGGCGTGTTCAGAACCTCTCAAAATCAGGACCTGTCAGTGTCAAGGTGGGTTTTTAAGAATGGAAACGCACTCACTTACAGGTTCCTTTGTAAAGATTTGCCAAGGAATGGTTGCTTTGGAAATAAGGCTTATAAAAGTAAACTAGCTAAAACTGAGTATTACCTCAGCAATTTTTCCTTTTTCCTTGTCTGACTCATTGTTGGGCAAGACTCAGTTACTCAAGGGAAGATAAAGTGGGGCTGGATCTGTTTAATCTTGGAAATAGTCTGTTCCCAAGGGGAAGACAGTTGATATTGGACAAAATATAGGAGATCAGTGACATAAACACTATGCAAGCGCTGTGACACAGTTACATAAACACTATCCAAGCGCTACCAGGATAACGAAGAAAAAAAATACCCTAAAATGAACTTCTGTACTCTGAAATGGAATTTGCGTCTGGTTCTTTGGGGAAAGGGCAGCAAAACAATATGTAAAGTAGTCTTATGTAAGAAGAGTAAGCTGAAGTAAAGAATAACAGGGGTTGCTTCTTACCCTGCTTGGCTCTGTCCATTAGGAGATCTTTCATTTGTATCATGTACGCGCTGATGCTTCAGGTAGCACTCAATAAACACACTGAACAAATAGCCGATCAGACACACTCCTCCTACACCTAGGAAGAAATAGCCTACTGGATTGATATTAGATGAAATGGCTAGCATGGTGACTCCAGTGAGAAGAGCAGCAGTGAAAAGAAGCAGCAAGGTTTGGCGGATATTCTTCCAGTGTGACTCTAACCACATGGTAGTATGGATGGTGGTAGCAGGCAATGGAGGACAGATGGGTGGCTAAGGGGACAGACATCTGTGGAAGACAGAATAATTTTTCAGCACAAAACGTGAAGATACAAAGATGTTCCTATTTTGGTCATAAAAATAAGAACATATATACTTAAGTACATACCATCATGAGAACACACAGATATATAGATACATAATAAGCCTGGAAAATCTGGGTGTAAATACATGCCAGTGTAAATATGTATTGTCCTTAGAATTTGCTATAGGAATGCATATTAAATAATGGGAATTCTTGGACTTGCAGTTGTAAGACATAAAGGCATAAATAGATCACAAGCATTTATTGTCAGGCTTATCTGAAAAAGTACAGTCACTAAACAGAACTGAGAGAAGTGTGGGGTGCAGGTTTAATGTTACCATAAAAGGTAAAGCAGAATAAATTTAGAAGGTTCATTCTACAACATTTTTGCATTCCATAAAGAACATTCACTTAATGGCTCAGATCGTGGAAGAAAGGTAGCACTATTAATGGGTCACTCTGCCCAGGTGATTTGGAGGGCTAACAATTGTTGTAGCAATACAACAATAACATTATGTTCCAGATGTAGCTGGATTGTGTCTGTTTTTGAAAAAATGTATGTATAACTATCTGGCTGTATGTTCAGTATTTTTTTTCTGTTGATGTGCTGCTTCCCATCATTCTGTTCTTGAACATCTCAGCCCTTGTTAGCTGACAGACTCCTCCTGCCCCTCATTCAAAATCCCATCTCTGTGAAAGAGACAACAGTCATCATGGAATGAATACCAGTGATCTATAGTGTTCAAGAATTAGCAGAATTAAGGAGTCATCTTGCATGTATTATACTAACATATGTATAAATACCATTGTTGATGAAGATCCCTTTGAGGGAAAAGAGCATAACACAACAGATTTTTTTTTGTGAATATACATCTCCAAACAAAAATAGTTTATATAATTCCATATTACATTCTGCTCTATTGCACACTAAATGCATTCTCTTGTTGTACAGCAAAAATACATAAATATATATATTTACGTGCTATATACAGAAAGATACATTCTTTCTGAGTACATTACCTTTTTGCTATCCTTTTTTTTTTACTGTCAGTTTTCAGCATAGACTCACCAGAGAGAGATTTTGGTAGGTAGGAACAATCATGTTTTGACTTCTCTCTTCATCACAGGGAAGTGTGAAAGCCCTTTTGTCCCTACTTCTTCCCCTTAGGACGAGGTGCCAATAAAAAAACCCTCTCCCTTCCTTCTTTTGACTTTTCCTATAGGGAGACAAGAAAGATTTCTTTTAAAAGTAAAAGCTGGAAACTACTGAATATGGGAAAGTACAATACCACAGGAAGATCCTGTTGCACTAGTTTTGCATGGGAAACTAGAACCTCATTTTTCCAGATTCGGAATGCAAAACACTTTCACATACCTTCTCTTTCTTCAGCTTTTCAATTTGCATGTCCATCCCATGAAAGCAAGAAACTGATTAGAGAAAAAGGGCAGAGTGAACAGTCAGGGAGTGCTTACCTGTTTAAGATTTGCTTGGTCTGCTTTCCTTTAATGAGAGCAACTGTCCTGAAAATTGTCCGTGCACCGCAGAAGAATCTTGATCTCTGCCTCACAAAGCAGGAAGGACTGCAGGCCCAGCCCACGTCACATGGCCACAATATAAGTCTATTTATGAGCTCTGTAAAATATAAATGTATACTTTTTTCTGTTCTGATTGGCTGATGCATGTCAGATGTTGCTTTATGCCCTTTTTGATATTACAAACAAGGAGAAAAGGAGGCAATAGGTTACTATTTTGCAGAGGGCTGGATTAAAATTCTTTTTGCTCTCAGATATATCTGAGAATGAGAAATACAGATAAGCAACAGGACAGATATTGAAATATTCTTGAAGTCTATAGCTCATCTGAACCTTTGGTATGTGACTGAAAATCACCGGAAGTTCTCAAACAATGAGTGTTAATTAACTCTAAGAGCTGGCTGCAGCTCATGTTTATCTGTAGCATGAAGATTGTTAACAGATTATTAATAAATTTCAGGCTGAAAGATTGGACCAACAAGAATTGTATGAAGGTTTAATAAAGGTAAATGTAAAGTCTATAGTCATGCATGGACAAAATAATTCTAAGTAACTGTGCAGATTGGGGTCTCACTGACTGTTCTGCAGCTCTACTGAAAATGATCTGGTGGTCCTGGTGAACCGCAGGCTGAACAGGAGTCAGCAGTATCCTTGAGAAGCAATGAAGGCAAACTCTCTGTGTATAGGAAATAAAATCTGCAATATGAAAACAGTTAAATATTGTAATTACTCGCCTAGAGAAGTGATGGAATCACCGTTGCTGGAAATGTTCAAGACTCAACTCGACAAGGCCCTGGATAACCTAATCTAAGGTCCTACTTTCAGTAGACAGTTGGACTACATGGTCTCCAAACCTAGACTTTTCGATATTTTCATATTCCTAATGTTTTTTGCCTATGATTGCCTTTTTGACTGCTGACATATAAAGGACTTGCACCTCTCAGTCTTACAGTGCAACCTGACTGTTACCTATTCAAGAATTCTTTTGAAAATTTCGGACTTAACATCAGTGTAGAGAGGAAAAAAGTAAGGTGTCTGGTATGTAGCATGTCCTTTTGTGAGACCATAAATGGGAAAAATGATCTGTTTCTTACAGCTCTTTCTAGTGTGGGGCTGTGTAGCTTTGAAAACATTTTGACTGCTGGGGAAGATGTGACAAAATGTTTTCATGGTTTTTCTGCACAGAAAGCATGATTGATTTGTGGAGTCTGGATGCCACAATATTAAGAGCAACTTCCTTCCAACCAGGGGTAGCTGATAAGCTGGTAGTTATTAGGACTATTCTTTAGAGATACAAGATGAATTTTTACATTCTGTTGGGTTGAAAGGGGAATTAAAATACACTTCAGAACATGGTTAAGTGTTCTGTGTACTGAGCTATTGTAATAAAAGAGCTTCACTATCAAAAGAACTATTTTAAAAGAAAATAGTTCCCACTTTTTAAAGTAGTGATTTAAAGTGTGATTTGACAAGGCAGCTGAATCAGTCTAATAGATTACTGCTGTGGAGTCTAACAGTCTTTACTCCTTCTTCCCTCTGCTCCAAGCTGTCAAATCCTGTCCTTTCCCTTGCAGTGATTCTGGTGCTCCACTGATCCCTTGCTGAGCCAGTTCTACAAACTAAGTTGGCGGGAAAGACTTTACATTTTTCCAGAGATAATCTTTTGCCAGTTTAGTGGGCTGATTCTGATGCTAAAGGATCGTCTAACTACTAGATCCCATTCAAAGGAAGCAGTGTGAATGCATAGCTAATGTGGTGGAGGGGAAGGGGGAGAGAGCAGTAATATCCTTTAGGGCTGCAGTGAGGGCTGTTTGATCAGTTTAGCGCAAACCATTCTAGTAGAAATAAGTTTTTCCTTTTTAGCTGAGTAAACACTAACTTGTGACAGAAAGGTAGAATTCAAGACCCACCTCATCCTCAGCGTGTTCTTTTAATTACATTAGGGATTGTTGGCTCAGCTTCATGACTTTAGGCAACTCCCAGCTGTGGTACGCTGACTGTTGTCAAATCTGATTTTGCAGTACTTTTCCTTCCTCAGGCAATGTTCAGGGAACCTAGGCACTTCAGTCTTGTCTGTAGATTCTGCAATGGGGACTAGGCACATAAAAAGCTGATTGAGGCTAGACTTTCTTCCTAATTTAAGAGAAAGTTAGAAGGGTGGAACTAGCTTCATTAGTTGGTGGAAAACTGTGATTGCAAAGACTATTAGATTTGAGGGTAGATAAAAAGAAATAGATTGTGCTCAAAATATGTGTAGTAGTTTTGATGCACTTTGCACATTTTGGAAATGTTTCGGACATATGACTGAGCGTGAAAATGGTTAGAAATAATAGTTATCTCTGTTGCTTGCATATATTGTCACTTGTGTTTCCTGTGTTTCAGTGTAATCAGTAACTGCTGGATATTTTACCCATGGAATTACATGGATGACTGGGCTGAATCTATGTAAATTTTTATGCATTTACAAGAATGATACTTTGTAATGCAACGGTGAATGCACTGGTTGAACATGTTTATGTAGGTGATACTAAGTGCCTTCTGGATCTGAAGATGCAAAGTGCTATGAACGTCTACAAACTAACTACAATAATACGATTTCTAGCACATAGTGCTTCTATCTGGAGCCTCTTTGCATTTCTGAATGACTCCAAAATGGCAGACTAACAAACAAAAAATTTAGATTGTGTCCACAGTCTAGTTCAGATTGTCATTGCTTACAGTGTGTGGAAATACGAAGATGTTGAGAACACAGAGGGGTCTGGATGGGTCAACTGGGAAAGGCCTGACAGGTATTATATGTAATGTTCATGAAACAAGGAGTAGAAGTCAAGGAGAATTTGTACTATCTTCTAAAAACTGTCTCCTTTCATGTGCAGTAGATTTTCTAGAAACCTTTGTTCTCTATTGTTAAAGCATAGTGTGGTTAACACAGCAGATTTCTGTAGTCAAGACCACAGATTTTCTTTGTCCCTCATTCTTTCCTCCTATATCTTATTGTCGATCTTCGTTTTTTGTTTAGTCTCTGAGAAGCATTTCACCTTTCCCCTGTTTCATCTCACTATCTGTCCTACCTCCTGCCCAGACTGCTAACTAACTACATACATTAAACTCTCTTATCAACTTGGTATGCAGAGAAGCTTGCTTTATTCCCAAGGGCTTGTGACGTAGATTCCATGGCACCATTAATCTCTGTAATCACTAAGCATATTCTTCCCCATAGCCTTGTCCCGAAGCAATTTCTGAGGCTTAGCAAATACTGGGAACAAAGTGCTACTGAATCACCTTTTTCTATCTCTGTCTACCTCTGCTTTCATTTCTGAGGTTCTGCTGAATCCCCTTGGTGAAATATGACTTTACTTTTTCTGCTGAGACAGCTCAGGATAAGGAGCATGATTATGTTGTGTCTGTGTGACTTACACGCTGATATTTTCGTGGTCAGTCTAATTCCCTGAGAATGAAGAGGCAAAACCCCAAAGAATTATGCCTGTGCTCATATGTTCAAAGAAGGTGTGTAATTTTGGGAACTTCAGTTATTCTTGAGCTGCCAGAGTTGAATGTTCTTATGTTTCTTGGTAGCTGGCAAAGTCTTTATTTCTTCTAGTCCATTTCAATTCTCATAGGACACCCTGTAAGAGTTATAATATAGACAGTGTATAGTACACTGTCTAGTGTTTTGTTGGCATGGCTGTCTTCCAACCTACAGTGACTTGGGTTGAGATGTGTTCACAGGAGGACTGATATTGCATGGAGAGCTTCTACTGCAGCTGCTAGTTCCTCAACTGTCTCAAGGATACCTGAAAAGCATAAATCTAAAGAGACTGCAGAAATGGTTGAGTCAGAAATGCTTGTTGTGTTGTGCAGAACTAATAGATTTCTCTTGTCTAAAAGTGGAGAGTCATGTTTAAGGTGAGAAGAGTTTTCAGGGCTACCTACTCATGTATAGTTCTTAAGTGTTTAAAAGTAAGGAAATAGTACCTCCTTAATTCTCATGGCAGAAGAGTAACAATCATTTACCAAGACAATGAATTTGGGGTTTTTGATCTCCTTTCTCAGCCCTTAAAATTCAGTTATGACTCATTTTTAGCTTTTTCTGTGCAAAAAAGAAAGTTAAGGCTGGAAACTTCCTCTTCTTTTTAATTCAAAGTCCCCTTGGAGTAACAGCTTTAAGACAGATTTCATTAGCTTTGGAAAAACTTTCTTCATCTGGTTTTGTGTAATGACAGAGCCCAGTCTGGTCTATATTGTTTACTTTTTTCGGAGGACTTTCTGTAATTGTCTAGGGTCTCTGAAGATTCAGCAGCTCTAACGATGAAAAATTGAATGTTACTGCATATGGGGCATAAGATGGCAGTGTGCACTCTTTTGAAGGAATTCAGTCTGACTGTAATGCTACTGAATGGAATGACTAGAGTAACTTTTGGCACTAATTTAGCATTCTTAATGTGAAGGAGAAGGAGAGAAATTGATGGACTGCAACTTAAGAAGGACGAGGGCAGTTAAGATTCTACAGCTAGAATATGGTGAAAGAATGAAATAGTGATTCCACTGATTGAACATTATGTGGTTCCAACCTAGTGTTATGGAAAGAGGAAGTGAGAAGAAAGAAGTGTTTTCAAGAAGAAAATAGGAAATTGATTGAGAATAGGTAAAAGAACACAGGAAGATCATTTGCTATCATATTAAGCTGTATGAGGTGACTCTGGAAATAAGAAAGAATAAGATCTATATAGAGCTGCTCTACTGTAGAACAGTTGGCATTCATTGTTAGAGAGTAGCTTTTGCACTCATTTTCAGACATAATTTCACTATTGCAAAATAATGAACTTTTCAGCTGAAGAATATGAGATGCAGTGAGATAAATTAACATTTAATTTTCACAGAGTTCCTGTGTCTCTTTTCCTCCATGGCCCTAGCCACGTGTTCCTGCTGTTTATATTGCCAGGACTGGTTTCACTGTAGCCCTCCCTGACATGCTCTGAGTTGCTAACAAGGCATACAAATAACCAAGCAAACAATAATAAAAAAAGCTATTTTTTGCTGGATTAGTAAATTATCAGTCATGGAAACATGCCAGAAGCACTTGGCTGGCTACAAGAAAGAAGAAAGGATGTCATGGCCTGTGAACTTACTCGAGAAGGAAGAAGAAACAAGCCCTTTCCTTTTCAATAGCATTAGATAGTTCTGCTAGTGGAACTGCATCTGGAATATTTGGGAATTACCACCCAATGTTAAAATACAGCTTCCTTGCACTGTATACATATATACAGCCGTATACAACTCACTCACTGCAATATTAAATAAGAGTGTAATGAAAAATAATAAGCATATGAGGAGAAGAAAGAGGTTGAAATTATTGTTACAGAAGGTAACTTCTTGAGCTGGAATTTGTCATTGTTCTCTTTAGCTGGTGGGATCCATGATGTCTCCGTTGAAGCATTTTTAGAGTGGCTATATGCCATAGTAAGTTTGCTTGTAAATGGAAACATCTATACAGAAAAGCTGAGCATGAGAGCAAAATGGCCTGAGTAGACTTAGACCATACAAACCATTTTGTTGGTGTAACGTTCTTAATAAATATTCAGTATATTTACAGAGATTATTAATGCTTTAAGCAAATTAAATAAAAACTTTCAGGAAATTTGCGCCAGTAGTTCTATAGCTGACAAGTCCATAAACAGATACTAAAAGGACTGGGCAGGTATGTAAGTGCTAACATTCCAAATACTTGTATGCTGGGAAAGTCTAAGTAGAGACTAGAATATTGAAAGTGATCAGGTTTGTGCTCTCTTCCTAAATGGCATCTCCTATAGCCATTGTTGGAAGCAGACTATATGAATTTGTGGTCTGATCCAGTAAAGTATTTCTTACATTCCTATTGTAAAGTACTGTACTTTACACAAATTCTTTCAGTAAATAGCATGGAGGGGGAAGGAGTGGTTCATTACCAGGCAAAGGGCTCACTTAATTAGTTTATTGGTGAGCTATGCTTTGAAGAGAAAGAGGACACTGCAGTTATTGGCACTGATCATTCTTAGAGTACTATACTTTATAGCAAATGCAGTGCAGAATGCAGCGTGTTCCTAGGCATGTGTTCCAAGGCCTAAGGTGTTCAGAGCCTCAAGTAAATGTGGCAAAGCACAGAGCAGCATTTCAAGTGTAGAAGGACAGAACTTTATTTAAATTTACAGACTTGAATATTTTTCTTCTAGGTTGTGTTTAAACAGGTAGATCTGACAATAGATGTAGGATCTATAAACATGTTTCCACTCAAAATAAAGGCAAAAGCAAAGCTCTGAACTGCGGCAGTCTAAATGGAAAGGTTTTGACTGGAAATTGCTGTAGTAAAGAGGTTTGTGTGGCAAATTGACAAGAGACATTTGAAGTAGAACCACTGGAAAAACATACAGAAAAAGATGAAAAATAAAATCTGATATTCCCCATATCAACATTGGATGTGTGTCTTTGGATGAGTCCAAAAAATAAATTACTGTGTTGGGGTTACAAATTTAATAACTGATGTTATAAAGAAAGAGGCTGTGGTTAGTTGATTCCTCATGTTTGACGTGCCTGTGCAAAGTTCTTCAAGATGAGAAAGTAATTGGTGGTTGTAACTATTTTTCCTAAAATTTCTGGTTTAGCTTTGGTTCTTCTGGAGTTTTCGGAGTTTAGTCAAGCCAGCTGGGGTTTGAGCACTAGCACAATATAAATGTTTGCTGTCTCTGTAAATCTAACTTTCCTCATTTTGATAGAGTTCCACTTTCACAGTTCTGCTGTTCGTTCCACAAAGGTATTTAATTCTTAATATTCTTCGAAAAGGAGGAAAACAGCTTACTCTCCTTTCCTTTTATTTTAGTCTGTGCAGCTCTATTTGCAGTTAGAAGATCGTTAGGTTTTCCCTAATCTCGGCTTTATGTGCCACCCTGGCACTGCTGGTGTTCTTTATTTCAGATGCACAGTTTACAGCACTTTAGAAATTGCTGGATGTTCCCTAGTCCAGCCATGTGGTCACTTCCTGTCTGAGAATGACTGGATACTTTTTATCCCATGCAGATTTCACTTCAGTCAGTAAAGTATTGGTTTTTCTTTTTTAGCAGTTCAGCTCACTGCAGTCTGAGGATTATACTGAATTCTTACTGTTCATATTGCTGTATGCAGACTAATTTTCCAGTGGTGCTCAGACATCCTAATAGTACTATCTGAGTCAGTGAAGTGCATAACAAACTGGTCATCAGACTAATTTTTACGTAGTTGTTCTGTCAGTTAAGTTTAATATGGAAATACGTATTTGTGAGATGTTTCATAGCACTCCAGAAAGTTTTGGAAGCTCTTCTCTGCAACAAGTAAACTTTAAGCGATAGATGTAGTTTTTTTCTGCAGTGCTGACAGCCAGAGTATATTACTTACTATATTAATATATGTAAACATATGCTTTACAGCACACACAGGTGAACCAGTACAATGTCATCTTGTAATATATACTAAACAAACATGGTAAGAGACATGTTTTGCCATTCCTGTAAGTGAAAAATACCCCAAATAAATTCTTAATTAATAGAATTCTGGGTGTTCAGAGTTAGTATATAGTTCCTACTAAGTGGTAGATGTTTTCTTGCTGTATATCGTGAAGTGATTCTTTTTAAGACACTATCTATGCTGCGTATTTATCAAAGCAAATACCAACTCTTCCCTGTTATGTTCTAAGTAGTGTTATACTACTGGACTCTCCTTATTCTTTGTGTCTTTGTTAGCGCTCAAACAGATAGCTGAGTCATGATTTTTATCTCCTAATGCACTACATGAACCATCTTTGCCTGTGTCCTGATGGCCTATCATTGTGGGTGCTTTCTGACTAAATTACCGTGATGTAGTTGTGAACAGTCTGCATATTGTTTGTTTACTGTCTTAATTTATGTAAGTAACAATGTAACTAGGAAAGGCATTTAGTATTTTATGATTTTTGTCTAAATTTCCAGTTGCTGCAAGCATTTCTTGTGTGACCTGAAGCAACTCCCTTAGTTCCTCACATGTCTCTTGGAGAGCAAGTTTTTTAGAATGCAGACTAACTCTTACTTTGTGCTTTGCAAGTAGGACTTAGATCTTAAATGAGCTCTTTTATGGCCTTCCTCAATGAGAAAAAATAACAGAAATGTTTCACTGAAACACATAATTTCACAACATTTCAGGTGTTGATGGCATCTAAGAAATTTGCACTATGACCTCCCCTCACGTGTATTTATTAGTGAACCTCTATACCTTGGGATATATGCCACATTGGATTCCTCTAATGTTTTAAGGTACAGTAGTTTGTGGATGTTCCCTGCTTCCAGCCAGCTCAAACACTGCAGTGGATCGTGCTGTTCACACTAATAAGCCGCTGATTCTGCATTTAAAGGACCAGCTTCATTTTTCTCATTTCCCAGAGACCTGCCAAAACAAGAGGATTTCTAACAAGAAAGAGGGGGCTGGACGAGTGATGTAATATCTCCAGGAATTCTGTAGCTTGAGGTTGCCTGGCAGAGGCTGCTGTACCAGCTGTTTGTATTACAAGTTCATTTAACACCTTCCAGCTCTTTCAGAATAAGAAAAAATCTCTGAAAGCTTCAGAGTTTCAGGCTGATAGAAATTTGGGGGAAATAATCCAACTGGTTCAGTTTATTTCTGCAAAGAGGAATTAAGAGAGATTTTGTCCCTAATTCTGAAAAAAAATCTGGCTTTTCTGATTCCCTTTCCATCCAGGCATTCTTCCTGTTGTCCTCACTCACACTACATCTCTCCAGGTCTGACTTGCCTTCCTCCCCCCACTGTATATCATTTTATTTACACATTTCACAGCAGTCCTGTTGCCATTTTGGAAACTTGTGGGTGCATAAGTAGCACAAAAATGTTGCTTGTGCACCCTATCTTTGTGATTGTTTTGTTTGTTGTTCTGTTGGCTGCTGTTGTTCCCATTTTAATGGATTTTTTTAAATTCCCATTTTTTAAATACTATTCTATTCTTGCAAACTGTTTAACTTCCTGACCTAACCCAGAAAATGCCCATATTTTTGGCTGTGTACTCCTCAGTCTGTCCTTATTCTAATGACTTGCAGTGTTTCCCCCACTGCAAAATATCCAGAGTTATACTGCCAAAATTCCCTCCAACTTATACTCTATTAACATGTTAATTAATAAGTTTTTCTATTACTGAATTCTACTAGCAGGCCACACAGGTCAAAGCCTGAAAACAGGCTAAGGCAAAGTAGGAGCTGCAATATAGTTGCAATAGTTTCACTAATTTGAAATACTGTTGTTTCCAAAACCAGAAGTCCTACCATTTCTTGTTGTTGTCCCTGGCTATTCATTCCAATCCTCTCCCTTGCACCAGTACTAGCATTAGGATGTTACCTGAACAGCTGGCTGATCAGAATGGGACTGTCACCATCAATGTCAATGTAGTATGCAATCAGCTAAAGCTGTTTGTGGAACTGTATTAACAGACTCTGAGTTCTGTTTCCTTTTCCTAACCCTCCTGCTGGTTTACTAGGTGACAGCAGGAGTTAATCTCTCTGTGCCAGCAGCTCCATCTGTGGAATGGGGCTAATAATAGGGACCAATCTGAATAATGTGTTGTTCTCGAAAGCATATCTTCAAATAAAGATGCCAAGGAAACATGAAGTGTTTATATGAATTACTTATCAGATGCAGTCCTAGTGGGATGCACCCATGAGTGCTGAGGGAGCTGGTGGATATTGTTGCTAGGCCATCTAGTTTTAGGCCACTCTCCATCATCTTTGAAAAGTCATGCAGAAAAGGAGAGGTGCCTGAGGACTGGAAGAAAGCCAGTCTTCAGAAAGGGCAAGAAGGAGGACCCAGGCAATTACAGGCCAGTCAGGCTCGCCTCCATCCCTGGAAAACTGATGGAACAGCTCATCCTGAATGTCATCTCCAAGCATATGGAGGAAAAGAAGTTGATCAGGAGTAGCCAGCATGCATTCACCAAGGGGAAATCCTGCTTAACCAATCTGATAGCCTTCTATGATGGAATGACTGTCTGGGTAGATGAGAGGAGAGCAGTGGATGTTGTATCCCTTAACTTCAGCAAGGCTTTCGACATTATCTCATGTAACATCCTCATAGGTAAGCTTAGGAAGTGTGGGTTAGATGAGCGGACAGTGAAGTGGATTGAGAACTGGCTAAAACGCAGAGCTCTGAGGGTTGTGCTCAGTGGCACAGAGTCCACTTGGAGGCCTGTAGGTAGTGCTGTCCCCCAGGGCTCAGCATTGGGTGCAGTCCTGTTCAACTTCTTCATCAATGACCTGGGTGAGGGGACAGAGTGCCTTCTCAGCAAGTTTGCTGATGATACCAAGCTGAGAAGAGTGGCTGGTACAGTTGAGGGCTGTGCTGCCATTCAGAGGGACCTGGACAGGCTGGAGAGTTAGGCAGAGAGGAACCTCCTGAGATTCAACAGAGGCAGGTGCAGGGTCATGCATCTAGAGAGAAATAACACCATGCACCAGTACAGATTGGGTGTCGACCTGCTGGAAAGCAGCTCTACAGAGAAGGACCTAGGAGTTTTGGTGGACAGCAAGTTAACCATGAGCCAGCAATGTGCCCTTGTTACCGAGAAGACCAATGGTATCCTAGAGTGCATTAGGAAGAATGTTGCTAGCACGTTGAGGGAGCTGATCGTCCACCTCTCCTCAGCCCTAGTGAGACCACATCTGGAGTACTGTGTCCAGTTCTGGGCCGCCCAGTACAAAAGTGATGTGGAACTACTGCGGAGAGTCCAGCGTAGGGCTATGAAGATGATTAGAGGACTGAAGCATCTGCCCTATGAGGAAAGGCTGTGAGAGCTGGGCCTGTTGAGCCTGGAGAAGAGAAGGCAGGGGGGTTCTTATTAATATCTACAAACACCTTAAGGGAGGATATCAAGAGGATGGGGATGTATTCTTTTCGGTGGTGCCCAGCAACAGGAGAAGAAGCAATGTGCACAAACTGAGGCACAGGAAGTTCCACCTGAATATGAGGAAGAACTTCTTTACTGTGAGAGTGACAGAGCAGTGGAACTGGTTGCCCAGACAGGTTGTGCAGTCTTCTTCTTTGGAGATATTCAAAACCTGCGTGGACATGATTCTGTCTAACATGCTCTAGGTGACCCTGCTTGAGCAGGGAGGTTGGAGATCTCCAGAGGTCTGTTCCAACCTCAACCATTCTGTGATTCTGTGTGTTATATAGAGACAAATTCTTCTAGATTATTTATAGACATACATGAATACCCTGTTCCAGAGAATTATGTTCCTGTAGACTTCATAAAAATATCCAACTGGGAAAAGAAGTTGCTGTTAAGTGCCCTGAGGGAAAAGTTGCAGAGTGAACGTCACTGAAGATTCAGCATAAGAGAGGAATCTTGTAAGTGCTCCAAGAGATTTGTTTAGAATTCACATCATCTTAGATGCAATATAAGACCACAAAACAGATCCAGAGGAAATCACTGCATTTATTCAACTTTTTGGTTCCTATGCTTGTGTGAAAACAAAAAAGGTGCTAGTCTAATAAAATATTTCCAGCCTGCATAACTGTGGAGAAAAGGTAAATAAAGTGATTCCTGAAGATTTGAAAACAAGAATATAATTAAAAACAGTTACAGTTGCAAACAATTGCAGTGCCGTATTAAAAGTAGGCTTGCTTGCAACTGGAGTTGCAATACCAAAAATTTTTAATATACCCTTTCTTTTTGATCTAATTTGAAGAAACCCTTTGTTACTTCTGGTCAAATTCCAGCAGTTATTTGTTTGAAATATGGGAAAGGTTATACAGTCCCGGGAAGCCATTAACAACCTGCTGTTTGAGTACACTAGTATTCTATTTCTTTTGTCTCTGTGGTGCTTCTGCTGTGGCCATAGCCGTGGGAAGTATTTAAGAGAAGAAATTGTTGTGGCCTATAAAATGACATAGTAGAAAATTCTCCTATCAGACTGATGGGGCTAGAATGAGTTGACTTAAGTGCAAAGTGGAATTCTTAATTTAACCTGGGGGATTAAACCTAACTTTGCTCTGAGGAAGATTTAGAACACTCACTCCACTGTAGATAATAGCCCTCTGCAGAGGCAAAATGCTTTAAACTGCCTCATTTAAGTCTGACAGAGCTCATTTTAACATTGCCTAACACTGATGCAACATAAAAAATTATTTGATTATACACAAAAATCATGACTGAACAATCTTTCCAATCCACAGGTTCTACTCATAACTAATAATGTATTGTATCATCATATCCCTTCACATTATTTTCTTTCAGTGCATTTGCTATGGGAGTAAGTTAGTACTAAGTAAACAGTTTAGTGTTGATCAGATTTTTCAGATCTGCCACTTTCTCTTCCTCCTCTGATCTATACACATGAATTAACCTTACTCAGTTCACTGTCACCAGATAACTCTATGCTTAAGTGGGCTATAGAAATGTGCCTCCCTATGAAAATCCTCTCATTTCTAAAGGTCATCCCTGCAGGTCTGGGATTAGAAGTGCAGAGAGCACTGTGTGGGAGTACAGAGCTGCTTGTGCTCCACCTATGGAGCTGCCAGTCTGTCCTCTTCCCCTAGGACCAGTCACCTCTGCTTAAGAGCACAGATGCTCCACAGGCTGACTCCTCAGTATCGACAATGATCTCTAGTTTCAAGCATGACTCCACCAACCTGCTCACTCTCCATTTATCTGCAGGTGGGGGCAGTGGAAGAGAAATGGAGCGAGGAAGAGGGAGGACACTGCAACCTATGTGAATAATTGATAGTGCAAGGAAAGGAGAGTGCATGTGGGAGCAGCTGGATTCCCTGCCTCCATCTGCTCACCAGCTGGGGATGAGAGATCATTGCTCAGGTAGGGGATGAACAAATTATTTGTTTTTATGCTCTTCCTTCTTGTGATACCAATTAATAAATTAATATATTTTGCATCTAGAAGGAATTGGGGCAGAGACAGCTGGGGGGGATTGAGAGCAATCTACTGCTTACTGGGCATTGTGTAATGGATGGACCTTGGGGCAATTTCAGCCTCAGCAGGGAAAGCATCTGCATGCTTTTAAAAAAACATTGTGCTGTACTGCATTGTGCAAAGAAACATTTAGAGAGAGAGAGTGTGTGTGTGCCTGTGCAGTAGGGGAGAGTAGATGTTCTTGTAGGAAATAAGACAAACTGGAGAGCTGGAGGGATATGATAGAGGGTCTGTCTAGACTCTAAGGATTCTGTCCCACTCTGATTCTCTCAACTTTTGGCATAAAATGATGACCCCAGATGGGCAGTGGGATGTGCTGTCTGTGCACACTTAGTACTATTTTAGAAGCTGTGTACATACTTCTGTGAGAATAGCTGATGTGAAATCATGTATGTTTCTATTTGTGAGTACATCTGTGAGCTTGTGATAACTGAGTGTAATCTTGTATAAATCTTGCATAAAAAAGACAGTTTCTACCCTGAAGAGTTTACCATTGAAGGGTATGTTGTTTTTATGTGGCAGTACATGGCTTCTGTAGAGATTCTGATGTCCCTACAATGACTTAAATAATTGATAAAAGTGCAGAGCTTGATTTCTGTGCTAGAGTAAATTGACACTTTTCCTATATGGACAAGAGAAAATGCTAATGCAGTTGTAAAAATAAATTAAAAAAAAACTTTAAAAAGGGAAAATATATTGCAAAAGATATAGATACAAATTACTTAAATACATCTGTTAACATATCTGAAGGGATACCTAGAAGAACAGAAACTTGTATGCCAGTTCCTCAAACAGACGATAACTGCAAAAGGCATAATGATTCACACAAATATATACAAATATATGGATTCTAATATGAGACTTTAAATAGGCAAATTAATCATACAAGAATGCAAGTATGAACTAAGTCTACCTATTAATACAATTAAACATGTATATTAACTGATACTGCTCTACTAGGTATGAACAGTAGCAATTGTTAGCTTGATTATAAGTTACAGAACAAGCAGGGAAGAGAGTGTTTGTGATTTACTTATATGTGGAAGTGATTTATTCATAGGCTGCTAGAAACAGTAATTGGGATATTTGATAATTATTTGCTGTTTTGCTTGAGGATCTTGAGGGCTATGTACATAACTGGAATTGCACAGGAGATTACGTAAAGTTATGAAATAGTTGCATGAAAAGTGAGCCCAGGTCTGGTTTTATTATCACAGAAACACACAGAATGGGTAATGTTGGAAGGGACCTCTGGTGATCATCTAGTCCAACTTTCCTGCTCAAGCAGGGTCACCTAGAGCATGTTAGACAGGATCATGTCCAGGCAGGTTTTGAATATCTCCAGAGAAGGAGACTCTACAACCTCTCTGGCAACCAGTTCCACTGCTCTGTCACTCTCACAGTGACATCTCATATTCAGGTGGAACTTTCTCTGTTTCAGTTTGTGCCCATTGCCTCTAGTCCCCTTGACATCCTCCCTTTAAATTCCTATAGACATTGATAAGATCCTCCCTCAGTCTTCTCTTCCCCAGGCTCAACAGGCCCAGCTCTTGCATATGTGAATCTAATAGGCACTTGTCCATTGTGGCAAGCTGTGGAGAATGGCAAAAGGACGAGGGACACTATATATTTTGCTTTTACAGTACACAAGCTTATTGGTGCTGATAATGACCTTGGGATGGGGGAGGGCAACAGTTATTCCTGGCAGCCCTCCCTAGCAGCAGAAGCTAATGTCTCTTCCTCCTGCCTAGATGCAGAGAAGTAGCAAGCTTGATGCTCTGCTCTAGCCCAGTCACTTCTCTTTTCCTACTCAGAGGTTCAGCTGAATGAATAAAAACTGCTTGTACATAGAGCAGCTACTGTGTATGCAGTGCCCTGGAAGGGTGTGGAAGGCGCAGGGTTTCTAGGAAGGAGATGGACTGTATGGGAGAACCCATCCCCCAGGATCAGATCCACTGAAAAAAACCAAATAAACAAGAAGAGATAGAAACAGCTGTCCTTCCTCCAAGTTCCTAAAACCAGCAAGCTGATCCTTTCTTATTTTATTCCAAGTTGTCCTGTACTTTAATTCTTTGTAGTCTCTTTTCCCACCCACCCATACCTGAAACCCCCATGATACTTTTTGTCCAGGTCTTGCATAACTAGAATTTCTAGGAAGCATCAGAACAAAATTACTGCAGTCTTATTGACAAGAGGTTGTTTTAACTGCTTTCTCTTATTTTTCTTTTTGCCCACCTATATCAAATATTCCATATTTTCTGTCTGATCTTTCTGCTTTCACTCCTCCTTACTATCTCTTTCAAATTCTGGATTCTGAATTTGATCTCTCATTCTTTGTTTCCTACCATCCCTTGCTAAGTTAGAACAAACCGGATGTGAGGCTTACTGTTTGTAGCTGCTGCCTTTACAGGTCTTAGTGTAGAGAGGTAACATCATATCATCTTGTGGAATAAAATCAGGGATCACAGAAGAAATGTGTCTGGAAGATCTCTATATTCTCATGAAAACCCAACTACATGCATACATTTGTCATTAAGGATAGTGTTGTTATTCTCAGTTTTTGTCAGGAATGACAGTCAGTCTGTCCATACATAAAAGCAAATACATGTGGTTAAAGGATTTCTGCCCCTCAAAATTTGAGCTTCCCTAGAGAATAGGTTACATGTTAGAGCAGCCAGCTATGTTACAGGAGGGATAGATCTTACTCTACAGCAGAGTTGAATAAGTGGCCCCTCTGCTGTCCATCTTGGAGACCCTTTCTGTTACCCCCACTTGGAGATCTGGAGTCAGCCTTCTGTGACTCTCCTGTTCCAGCAAAGACCTCCTGCAGGCTATCCCATGTCCTATGAGCCACCGAGAAAGGGGAATGTAGGGGAATCAACCTTCCCTGGTGAGGAGAGAGAGCAGTAACTTCCCCATCTCTCAATGCCTCTGTCTCCTCTTCTGTCTTTCCGTCTCTCATTATCTGTCTCCCTAGGAGCTTCCTGCCCATGCTGTTCAGGCGCAGTCCCAGCTCTTAGCAGTCTCTCTCATTTGAAGCACAGCTTGGGAAGGGGAGGGAGAGAGGGACTGATCTTTGAAGGGACCAAGGAGGGAGCCTGTGCCTTTCTGCATGCTGAAACAGGAGGAGAGGAGGCATCCAAGGAGAAGAGCCAGGAGCTGCCTTCAACAGAGAAGTCCAGCATGTTTTCCCGAAAGCACAGTTTCTGTGTTGGAGCCTACAGAGGGTATGTACTGGTACTGGGCTGGCCGTCCATCAGGTGCCTTGCACTATGCATTTCCTCCCTTCAGCCTGGGCACAGGTTGGGGGAATGGCTTAAAATATTTCAAGGTGGAATGCTGAAGTGAGTACCTTCAACTGATGCCAGTCTTATTGTAGGAGCAGGAAGAAGAGCTCTTCTAGGATGTGTGAAAAGGAGGGGAATGAGAAGCCTGCTCTGAGCAGAGTATTGGACTAAAGACCTCCACAGGTCCCTTCCCACCCAAATCTTTCTGTGGTTCTAAGATGGTGAGTGGGAGAGAGGGCTGGTGGGGGTGCTAGTATTTCTGAAAGGAAGCGGAGTAAACAACAGTTGTTTTATTTCCTCCGCCCCCAACTCATAGGAAGAAAACAAATGATCTTATTAGGACTTTTTAGGAGATAAAAGTAAGGATTTGTGAAGAGGTTCATTTCCCTCAGGAGTTCTCCTTTTTCCTGTCATGCAGGAGAGAACCCTGTTGTGGAGTACAAGATTAAGGGTATGAACTGAGCAGATTAATCTAGACTTTTTTGATAACCTTCTCATCTTTTTCATAAATACAAGAAGGGACAGAGGAAATCCTGATCAAAGAGAAAAGACTGACCACAGCAGTTGGAGCAATGGTTCTCAAGCTAGGGGAAGTAGCTCTCTACCAGTCAGAAAACAGGAGTGCTATTGGAAGTGAAATTTCTAACTTGAAGTCAGAGTCTATGAGCAGAAAAGTTTGGGACAAGCCAGAAAAGAATGGTGTTTCATCTATAATAGTTACTTCCTTTTCCTAGTTCTGCCCTGCTAGTTCCTTTTCTTGATTTTAGGAACTGTGTGCGACTCAGAGCAAAATAAAATGCCATAACTTCTACCCACATACGAGTACTTATTAGAGTAAAGTCATTAGTGTCATGTTTTTAGCTGTCTTCACTGAATACCTAAAAATCTTATTTGGTGGAGTAAGTCTAAGGGCAAAACATAGGAGTGAAACAGAAACTGTCACTCAAGGAAAGTCACTACCCAAAAATGTTCATATGAGCATGTGAGGCCTGTTTTTCTTGTTTAAAAACTACCTTTGGATAGCTTTCAGTTCTTTTGAATGGGCTATCCCTTCTAGTGAATGGTTCTAAGAACACATTGGTGCCTCATTGCAAGAATCACTCATAAGATTGGGACCACAGCTATTGTACTGACTGTAGTCTCACAATTAGTTGCAAGTTATTTAGTATTTTTTTTCTTCTGCTGGAAGACTTGTAGATTAGAAAAGGTGGCCAATAATGGCTATATACCTACTTTCCTATGAACTTTCAGGAAAATAATTATACAAGAATTTGGAACACTTGTCTCTTCAAAGTGCAACAAATCTCTGGAATACTTAAGAAAGATGAATGAAATGATTTATGAAATCTGTCAAAGCCAATTTTTAGTTTTCTCAGAACACGTATTTGTAGAGTCTTTGCTATTGAACTGGCTCAGCTACAAGTGTCTAGGAATGACTTACAGAGCTGTGCGGAACTCAGAGGACTGACTTTGCTGGGGATGCTGCAGGACAGGAGTACAGGGCATTAACAATGGAGATGTAGAGATCTGCAAGGGTTGCTTCTCTCACCATTACAGAATTGAGAGAGGAATCTTTAGGAATGGAACAGAAGTGCCCACTTTTAGTTAGGATACATGCTTAAAACGAATGCTGTGGTTGATGAGAATAAAAACAATCTTTAAGTCTTTTCCATGACCTCTACTTTCCTTAGTTGCCTTTTCATAAAAATAAAGCATCAGCAAATATATTTTGACATATATATCTCCTTCTCTCAATCTGGAGAACTATGGAGTTTTTTTGTTTGTTTTTTTCGCCAAAGAATGGTATTTTACTTTCTGAATGTGAGATTTATATATTATAATTAAACATTAGCTTTTGTTGGGGATTCAAGTGCAGGCAACTCCGGAAGTTTGAAATTCACCAATGACCTTTCAAGCAATAGTTACAAAAGCCCTAAAATTGTGACTTTTTTTTGTAAAAGATAAAATCTAAAACATTCTTCTGTCTTTTTAAAGTTCCTCTGCACATTACTGACCTGGGATAATTACAGAATTGACAGAATCTCTAAATATATAATGGGGCAAGTGATACTGGCATCTACACTAGTCCTTACGGCAGGAGGACTATGCTAGGATTGAACAATAAGGAGCAGTTGCTGCATGAAGACCTGTGGTCAGTCGGAAGCATAGAGGTGAATTTATGGCAAGAGGATGGGGCAGGATTGTCCACACTCACCTAAAACAGGAGTTGCCAAATTGCCGTGATGTGCATATGGATTTTACTCTCTACTGAATGATTCAAGATTCAAACCAGGGGCATGGAAAAGAAAAACACTGTAGCATGCAACAAGGCCCCAGGGCATCCAGTTGCACGAAAGAGGTGTTGTTACACTTCTCTGGAAATGGTTAGTTTCTGAAAAAGAGAGTTTATTGAATAAAGTTCTTGCCTGTTTAGAGCCCACAGAACACAGCCTTCGGTTTTCTGACACAAGCAATGAAAATATTTCACATAAAGCTTTGGGCATATATTTATCCTGTTTGACCCAAACATGCTCCAACTAAATGAATAAAACTAATAAATAAAACAAATGTTGGTATAACTTTCACACCCATTTATAAATACATTTGCTATCTAACTATGCCAGTATTCATTTAAGGCTATTTAGACTGACTGATTCATCTTTCCTCCCATATGCATTATGTATTTAACCTTTAGATGTGTAACACTGATGTCTTTCACTTTAGTTTTAAAATAAAATTGTGAAATAGAAGCATTATGTTATTCTCTGTAGAAACCAGCCTGTATACCAGTTATGTGGTGCAGATGGGCTGCATAATTCAAAATAAATTGTGAATTGTCAGAGCATTGGTGGACATGGAAATTCTTGGAGGTTGTAATAAAGTGTAGTCTCATGATTATAGAAAATACATTAGACTTCCATGCAACAGAGAATGTAGCCATTGGTTTCAAATCATGAGCCTTCACCACCTACAGATACTAATCTCTTAGCATGGAAGCAGTAAGAGCCCTGCATATTTTATCTGTCAACCAGAGGATAACATCAAGCCTCCTATGTTAGAACTGATTTCAGAGGCATTGAGTTTTGAATGTGCTATATTCATGATTGCTTTACAAAGTGAGTAAATTTTGTCTCTTATGTTAGAAGTCTGGGGTTTGCTCCCCACCCTGGCTCTTTATGATCCTTGCCTACATGATCTTAGTTGTGAAATGACAGACTTGCAACCCAACTGTGTCATTTAGTAAAAATTGTGAATGATATGGAATTTATCAGCTCACAGTGGAAGAGCTTCAGCTAGCACTGATAGTGTCTATATTGTAGTTTAACAAATATTTCTTAAAGTACAGTATATTGATTGAGTTACTTTTTGTTTTATCTTCAGTGAAATTAAATGAGGGCTGCTGTTGTTTGTATACACACAATGTGCTGTTTCAGTAGTGGCCAAAATAATAATATGTTTTCAATAGAAGATGTGCAGACAGAAGCCCATCTAATGTGTACACTGGCTTTATCGGCAGTGGTAACACAAATGTGTGCCTGATTCTCTCCTGCAGTATGTGTCTCTGTCCTAGCACAAAGTCTGTTATGTTCCTGTCTTGAAGACTAATATCCAACTGTAGCTACTGTGTCTGTCCTTTAGGTTCTGATTTCAGTAGCATTTCAGAACTTTTAGCTCTGTTAATACTATTTGGCTTTGAGATGGGTGGAAATTTCAAGGAACTGGCAATTTATAGTAGAATTTTGGCATTTGGACCTAATTTAAGAGTGGTCCTATCACCATCTCCCTCACTGCTGGCGTTCCTCCCCATCTGGTGCCAAAGCTTCATGTGAGACCTGCCTTTCTTCTACTGTAAATCTATGTTAGAGTAGTAACTTGGCAGAAAAGATCATTTAGCACTTGAACCATGAGTGTGAGGAAAATAATACATGTGAGCAGAGAAAAAGACTTAGGGGCCAGGAGTTTTTGGGGGATATATGCAGGACATTTGCATATAGTAGGTGATCTGTGAGCCATCCATATCTCCAGCTTGGTTGAGGTGATGGGAGTGACAGCTTCCTCATAGCCAAGAAATGATCTGGGGATAGAGCAAGTGAGCAGAAGACAGCAGAAGGCAGGAAAGGCACTGCAGGCAAGTGTTGGCATCTTGAGTTCTTCAAGAGTTAAGTTTTTCTTCTCCCCTTCCTTCCACCCGTTTCTGACTCTGTCCCTTACAGGAGGTCTAATGAGGGAGTCTGCTGCACCAGTGATGTTGTAGACTCTCTGACCGAAGACATTCCATCTGCTCTCACTCTTGGTGTTCCCAGCAAGGTAAACGCAGTTCACATTCCTTTGGTTCAGGGTAGGAATGTGCCTTTAACTGTTGTACAGATCAGAGGTAAAGGAAGGCAAGTTTCTATGTTTGTATGTGTTACAGCTACTGTTACCAACTTCTGTGTGAGAATCCTAAACTTGTTAACATAGTCCTTTCTTATATTATATTGTATCAAACCATTCTTTGGTTTTTGACCAATTCAAAGAAAAATTCTTGGGACATGCCCTATCAGGTTCCAGGTCAAGCTTTTACAAGACAAGATGAAAATTTAGGTGTTTGTATTGACCATGTCATCAGTTCAGGAAGAAAGATTCTGTCTTGCCTTCAGCAAGAAAATAGTTTCTATGCCAAAACGTAGAAGCTGTTGGCTCCATCAGTATTTAGGTTACCACAGAAGATAGCTTTTGCTCCTGCAAATATTAAATTATTTTCCTTGTTACCTTTCTCTCTTCGCAGACTGTGGACTTATTTGAGATGATTGAAAGAATGCAGGTAAGGAGCAGTTATTCTGTCAGACTCTGAGATCTATTAATTTTTTGTAGCCAGTCAGTCACCAGTTCCTATTCTAGGCTGATCACTTCCCCCCCAATATCCTTTACTTTGGGCTTGCA
Source organism: Rhea pennata (assembly GCF_028389875.1). Taxonomy (NCBI): domain Eukaryota; kingdom Metazoa; phylum Chordata; class Aves; order Rheiformes; family Rheidae; genus Rhea; species Rhea pennata. Next base: position 85,796,306 of record NC_084663.1, on the reverse strand, counting down.
GCATATTTAGCTCTGCTAGGCCCAACCTCCAATACTCTATCTTAAGTGGGTTTTCAAGAGCATTTCCCTATATTTATTTTTCAACCAGTATGGTAGAAGGAAAAGACACAAAATCTTATAATCTGTCTGATTTTTGCTGAAGTACAATTCTGAGAGAAAATTAAAGTTGCATTAAGGTGTATCTGGAGTGTTCTTCAAGAACTACTGCAGGGTAGCAAGCAGGTGTTGATGACAGATGATTAATGGGATGCTAGCATAACTGCATTTAGCAAGACCAAATAGTCTGATAAGTAACTACTGTGGACCTAATCTTTAACTGTCTCAAGTAAATGATCTGGCTTAGTTGTTGTATGAAAATACACACATGCAGTTTTATCTACTACATGGTAAAATTGAAATAAGGAAAACCAGAAAAAAAATCCCCCTCCTCTACTAAAATAGTAGATGTGAATATAATAGTACTGTGCTGCATATTTAATGTAAAATAGTTAAAACTATGTTTTTCAGATGGCCTCTTCTCAGAGCATCCTTACATGGTGCCAATATTATTTTCTCTGACTGATGCATTTTCTTTAAAATACTAGGATTAGCTTTGGCCTCTTCAAGTGAGGTACATAACTCCTACCCTTTATCACAGTGAAGAGTTACCTTTCTAAATACCTTCAGATTCTGGAATTTGAGTGGCTAAATTATGGATATGGAGAAAATGCAAGATTGAGATGAGACGTAAAGGTGAGGAGGTGCAAGGTAGCAGCAAAATACTGGCTACAGATAGAGATATGAGACTGAGGTACTATTTTGCAGACTAGGAAGGAGAAGTAGGAGGAGGAAGGGCTGAAGGTATGTCTCCTTCAATACATTCAGTGTATCTATTGTTTGTACTGACACCCGAACACTTTGAGATCTGTTTTCAGTGCTATAGAAGAATGTACTTTATAGGAATGCCTGGGTCATTTAATTCTGTGTTAGAAAATAAGCTTGAAAGTACAGAGCTGCTTGCTCAGTTCAAGCCATATTGAAAGGTATGGTAATACTTTCTTACAGGCCTTTTGAAATCTGTAGATGATTGAAAAGGAACACTAGCAGATGTCCTTTAGGGGATGAATGGTCTGCTGTAAGATTCTCAGTATTTCTCAGCTCCCACCTCGTCATATGAAAACTGTATCTCTCACTATATTTAGACCTCTTGTGTTAGAGAGAGATAAATTTAAAAGAGGGAACTGGTAAGAATTTCTGGCATACAGACCACCTAATTTCACATCTATATTGGTTTCTAAGTTGCCCATTATTAAGGCTATATGGTATGTGTCCAGTCTAGCTTGTTTTGTCGCCTGAGTTGCACTAGGAAAAGTAGTAACTGCTGCTTACTCATGGGCCAGCTTTTTTTTGGAGGAAGGGTAGAGGTGTTTTCCAGAGAAATGTTCCCTTCCCCAGATTTTTTTAAATTATTTTTTTATTCTTTATTTTTTTACTCTCCCTTTCCTTCCATTTGACTCCAACTCTGCTTTAGATTTATTGAATCATTCTTGAAAACTGAATATGAGATTTTCATAAGCAATCATGTGAGTAAAAAGCACAGCAAGAGATTTGAACATTACTCAGAATCCTGTAAAATAACAAAGACACAGGATAGAATTAGTTTTTGAGTATTTGCACAATCTTACTGGAGTATCATTGTTTGAATGAAAATTAACCTAGCTATTTTGCATCATATGTGATGAATTAATGGGTAAAGTTGTGTTCTCATGTTAAACTGAAACCATTCCATGAGGTTTGAGAGCAAAGCCTTTTTTCAAGCTTAATAATCATTATTTGAAATAGATGTGCTACTGGCTCTATTGACTTCAATATGTCTGTATACACAGAATATAATAAATAAATCTATTAAGGATACTTAGGAATAAGTTGTTCCTAGATTGCTTTGCAGTTCAGATGATTGAAAAGCAGGAGAAAAAGAAACAAACAAAAAAATCCCTTATTTCAGCCACTAAAATGGGATGTTGAGACCTTCACATACTTGCATAGCTAATCCCTCTTCAAAATACTTGCCTTCGTCTTTTATGATGTGACGTTCGCTCCCTCTATTCTGCCATTAATGACAGTCTTAACATGCCTTCAGTCTTTTTTCTCACGGTCATCTTCATGTTTCTTTCTTGTTTTATATACGACTTACCTGTTTTGAAGTAGTCACAGAATCCCAGAATAGTTGGGGTTGCAGGGGACCTCTGGAGATCACCAAGTCCAATCCCTCTGCTCAAGCAGAGACACACAGAACGGATTGCACAGGACTGTGTCCAGATGGCCTTTAAACATCTCTAAGGATGGAGGCTCCAGAACCTCTCTGGGCAAGCTGTTCCAGTACTTTTCATGCTCGCAGTAAAAAAAGTTTTTCCTTAAGTTCAGATAGAATTTCCTGGGTTTCAGTCTGTGCCCATTGCCTCTTGTCCTATCGCTGGGCACAATGGAGAAGAGTCTGGCTCTGTCTTCCTTATGCTCTCCCCTCAGGTATTTATATATATTGGTACGATTCCCCCTGAGTCTTCTCCAGGCTAAACAGTCTTAGCTCTCTCGACCATTTTGTATATGAGAGGTGCTCTAGTCCCTTAATCATCTTAGTGGCCCTTTGCTGGACTCACCTCAGTACTTCCACGTGACTCTTGTACTGTGGAGCCTGGAACTAGAGGCAGTATTGCACATGTGGCCTCTCCAGTGCTGAGTAGAGGAGACAGCTTACCTCCTTGACCTGCTGGCAATATTCTTCCTAATACAATCCAGTATACCATTGGCCTCCTTAAAGGGAAGCTCCCCTTCCTCACTTTCCCAGCCTGTCCTTCCTAAAGAGCCTGTATCCTTCCAGTGCAGCATTCCAGTTGTGTGAACTGTCCCACCATGTCTCTATGATCCCAATGAGATCATAGCCCTGTAAATGCACACAGACTTCTCATTCCTACTGTTCTCCATGGTATATGCATTAGTGTACAAGCACTTCAGAGAGGCAACCCAGCATGCTGTCTTCCTAGACATGAGGGCTTTCCCTATAAATGTCATCCCATAGGCACTTCCTTATTTACTTGCAAACAGTTCACTTCAGCCCTGTTTTGTTCATCAGGAGATCCCTTCTGCTTACATCACTGCAGACTGCTTGCTTGCCAGCCTTGTCCACTGCTTCCTTTCTTGCCCATTGGTCATTCTCTCTCACCTCTGTCATTCTTGTTGGCAAAGATACTTTTTCCCATTTTGTTAGGTGGGTTCTATCTCTACCAAGCTGTTTTTGGTTCTTGAAAAGGATCCCATGGTTGCAGAAACCAGAACTCTGTTGTCATCCCAACTGTGCAACCAGTTGTTGGCCCACAGGATTCTTCTAGTCCACCTCAGTCCCTTCCCTCTCACCATCAGGATTGAGGAGACTACCACCTGGATCCCCATGCCCTCGATCGTTACCCCAAGAGTATGTAGTCATATTTGATACTTTCCAGGACTCTCCTGGCAGTGGTTTTAGTGACCACATGGAAGAGCAACAGAGGTTGAGGACCAGACAAGCTTTGGCAGCTTCTCCGCAACATCATTCACGCAAGCCCCTGGCAAGCAGCAAATTTCCCTAGATAGCAGGTGAGGTCAGCAGATGGGGGTCTCTGTTCCCCGCAGCAGGGAGTCTTCCACTACTAATACTCACAGCTTCCTCCTGGTGCTCATGGATGACTGAGACTCAGCTGGCAGAGGTACTCTATTTGAAAATGTTCCCAGCTCCTTGTCAGCTGCATGAGGAGTGAACCTATTCTGAAGTTTCAAGTTTTTTGACCGTGCAGGAGACCTTCCCATACCAAAAGGCACCAGCTTCCAGCCTTCACCATCATTATAGTTTCCATTTTTTAATGGCCCTTCTTAATCAGAGTTTAGCTGAAACAAAGGTCCGAACAACCGACAGAACTTATTAGCAGCTGCTAGAGCTTCTCAAGAGAAGTTAAGCCCCCCTGCAGCTGTCCTTACCTGGCTTTCCTTACCTCTCAGCAGCAGGCTCCCTCTAGTTCCTCAGAGGGTTTCCAGGAATACCCCAACAATCTCCAGCAAAGTCCTCAGAAGATCTAAGCAGAACTTGGAAACTGCTGCACAAACTACTGCGACTGTTGCTATCATCCCTGTTACCTGTGTTATGGGAGCAACACTCTGGTCCTGCCTTTTATATAGGCCTCTCCCTAGCACTAGCTAAGAGTGCTTGACAGTCTCTAATCCTGTGAAAACACTAGCCTTTCCATACTGAGGACCTTTCTGAACGGATCTTTTCTTCTCTGATGTGTAGAAGAAATAAGCTGATTAACATTGGAAGTGAAGCTATGCCATAAATGCCGTCCGTGTTACCATATCATTATTCCTTATTGGAGCCCACTGAGTGTCTGGACACCTTTCTGTCTGCTGTGCATTCTTTCATTCTGCTCAGACCAAATGGTTCCCCTGTACAAGACCCTGGGGATATCAAATTCCAGGATTGATGCTGTATCTATTAAACTACCTACCCAGGGAATTTGTGAATCATAGAATCATAGAATCACTAAGGTTGGAAAGGACCTCTGGAGATCATCTAGTCCAACCTCCCTGCTCAGCAGGGTCACCTAGAGCATGTTAGACAGGGTTGCATCCAGGTGGGCCTTGAATATCTCCAGAGAAGGAGACTCCACAACCTCTCTGGGCAACCTGTTCCAGTGCTTTGTCACTCTCACAGTGAAGAAATTACTCCACCCCTTAAAGTGGAACTGTGCTTCAATTTCTGCCCATTGCCTCTTGTCCTGTCACATGGCACAACTGAAAAGAGTTTGTCCCCATCCCCTTGACACCCTCCCTTCAGGTACTTGTACACACTGATAAAATCCCCCCTCAGTCTTCTCTTCCCCAGGCTGAAGAGGTCCAGCTCTCACAGCCGTTCCTCATGGGGCAGATGCTCCAGCCCTCTGATCATCTTTGTAGCCCTAAGCTGGACTCTCTGCAGTACCTCCATGTCTCTCTTGTAGTGGGGAGCCCAGAACTGGACACAGTACTTGAGATGAGGCCTCACCAGGGCTGAGTAGAGGGGCAGGATCACCTCCCTCGACCTGCTGGCAACAGTCTTCATAATGCACCCAAGGATACCATTGGTCTTCTTGGCCACAAGGGCACATTGCTGGCTCATAGTCAACTTGTCATCCACCAGCACTCCCAGGTCCTTCTCTGCGGAGCTGCTCTCCAAAAGGTCAGCCCCCAGCTTGTACTGGTGCCTAGGGTTATTTTTCCCCAGGTGCAGGACTCTGCACTTGCCCTTGTTGAACCTCAGGAGGTTCCTCTCTGTCCAGCCCTCCCGCCTGTCCAGGTGTCTCTGAATGGCAGCATAGCCCTCTGGTGTATCAACCACTACTTCCAACTTGGTATGATCGGCACTCTGTCCCTTCGTCCAAGTCATTGATGAGTAATTTGAACAGGATGGGACCCAGTACTGAGCCCTGGGGAACTCCTCTAGCCACAGGCCACCAACTGGACTCCACGCCACTGATGACAACTGTCTGAGCTCTGCCATTCAGCCAGTTCTCAATCCACCTCAGTGTCCACTCATCTAATGTACACTTCCTGAGCTTATGTAGGAGGATGTTATGGGAGACGGTGTCAAAAGCTTTGCTGAAGTCAAGGTACACAACGTCCACTGCTCTCCCCTCATCTACCCAGCCAGTCATTCTATCATAGAAGGCTATCAGATTGGTTAAGCATGATTTCCCCTTGGTGAATCCATGCTGGCTACTCCTGATCCCCTCCTTTTCCTCTATATACTTGGAGATGACATCCAGAATGAGCTGTTCCTTCACCTTTCCGTCACAGGGATGGAGGTGAGACTAATCAGCCTGTAATTTCCTAGATTCTCCTTGCCCTTTTTGAAGACTGGAGTGACACTGGCTTTCTTCCAGTTCTCAGGCACCTCTCCAGTTCTCCATGACCTTTCAAAGATGATGGAGAGCAGCCTGGCAGCAACATCCGCCAGCTCCCTTGGTACTCGTTGGTGCATCCTGTCTGGGCCCATGGATTAGTGGATGTCTAGCCTGCGCAGAAGGTCTCTAATCCTATCCTCCTCAACCAAAGGAAAGTCTTCCCTTCTCCAGACTTTCTTCCTCACATCCAGGCTCTGGGATTCTTGAGAGCTGCCCTTAGCAGTGAAGACTGAAGCAAAGAAGGCATTCAGTAATCCTGTTTTCTCTGTAGCCTTTGTCACCAGGTCCCCCACCCCATTCAGTAGTGGGCCCACATTTTTGCCAGTCCTCCTCTTGCTGCTGATGTATTTGAAGAAGCCCTTCTTGTTGTCCTTAACATCCCTTGCAAGATTCAGTTCCAACTGGGCCTTAGCCTTCCTCGCAGCATCTCTACATACTCTGACTGCATTCCTGTAATTTTGAAGGGGAGTCCATTGTTACAAGAGTAGTTGCAAGCCAAACTGAACCAAACTAGGAAGATGAGACAGGTGAGACTGCTGTGTTGATACTTCTCCCTTTTGAGGAATGACAGTGATCATCAACTAGTTGTTCTGTCCATGCTTTGACATTACTACATTAGATCTTTCCTAGTAACTTGAGCCTCACTCCAGAGGAGGGGTTGGTAGGTATTGGCCCATATCTTCCATTTCCATAACAGGAGCTCCTTAGCAGTGCAGGCAGTCTTAACAAGGAGTGTATTGACATGCTCCTTCCTCTGCTTTCTGTAAAGGCTCTGATACTAGCAGGACCTCCTTTATATCGGCCCAGGAAGTTTTCCCTCAGGCCTCTCTGAGAAACTGATCTTCTGCTAGAACCTGCTTTGGAACAGGAAGCTTTTTCAGTCATCAGATATGTCATAAATGCCAGGGAAGAGGAGAGGTCTTGCAGCATTGCAGTTTCCCAACCTCTGTTTTCATCTGTAAAAGTCCCCCAGTTCATAGAAGTTGGTCCATGAACATTTCGCAGTTTCTTCCAGAAGGTGGAGAGCGCTTTGAACCTGCATATCACTCCTGCTTCAATCTTATTTTGGTAAAGCATAGCACTTTCTTGCCCATGAGAGCTGTTACTTTATTTCAGAACCTAGCCTCCCTCATGACCCCAACACACTAGGTTAACAAGTAAAACTCCAGATTGCACCAACAAAGCATCTACTTGCACTTGTGCTTCATGCACTCCATTTTCTCACCTTTATGTCTGCCCAAATACAAAGTGGCAGAAACTACTACCTCCACTAAAGATCTACTCTACACTACCTCTGCTAAGTTCACTTGTCAGCCTCTATTCCACGTTAATTTTGCAACCCATCAAGCCCTAGTAATTTGTTGCTTTTCATTTTGTCAGTGCTGTCTGTTGCCTTTTATACTGACATTTCAATTTGAGAAAGATCTGATGTCTCCCTATGAAGAAGAGTCCTAAGCTGGTATTTGTTCAGGTTCCTCTGTTGAAAACACAAATGAAAATATTCTTTTAGTTTTTTGGGTAGCCTTCTCTGTGGTCTACTTTTATATCTTGATCCTATGTTGTCCCTGTAGACTTTGACAGGCTTCTTTCTCCTGATGTGTTTAAGAAAAAGACTTTTTTACTGTTTTTTTTTTTTATGTCAGCTGCGAATTGTTACTCACCTACTTTATTGCATTTTTTTTTTAATTTTCTACAATTTGTTGTTATTTCTGTTTTCTGTGTTTGGACAGAACTTCAGACTTTTGAAGTCATGCATCTAATAATCTTCCTTATCCTGCAGTTTAGCCATACTGATTTTATTTTTGTCTTTCAAAGCGCTTTCTTGAAGGTGTTATGCATTTGTTCTGAGCCTCCGTTAAGGTTAGGCTCCTGATTATTTTGTAAAGGTTTAGCTTTTTTTTAGTTTCTTTTAATAAGCTTTCTCATTTTTCCATAACCTTGTTTTTGCTAAATAGAATGGGAGTTTTTTTTTTTTAATTTGTTGCTCCTCAAAGCTAAAAGAGAATTAAATAAGAGAATCAATTTGGTAGATTACTTTTGATTTCTGACCAGAAATGCTGCTTTTTAAGGGATGTATAGTTGGCTCAGTTTTAATCCCGAATTAGGGGACTGGTCAAGTTCCAATTTTACTCCTCCCACTTATCCCTCACTTCCAAACTTGCATAAAATAAAATATTACAGAGAGGGTCAAAACACACAGCTTGAGGATATGGTGCAGAGGGTAAGGGAAACAGATATGCTAAGAAAACAGATTTACTGTCTATGACTTTCTGTTTCCAGGGGAGCCGACTGGATGAGCAAAGATGTTCCCTACCAGCTCCTCTCAAGGTCAGGCTAGATCATTATTGCAACCTAAGTTACTGAGAATGACAGATAATTACTGACCTGTCTTGCCCTGTGTTTTCTTATTAGAGTAAACAGAGAGCCTACATACAGCTCAAGAATACATATCTATCTATCTATATTTTTCTTAAGCTGTGGGAGGTGCTATACAAGAGCATGAAACAAATAGCTGAAATGGAATAAGAGCTTCCCCTTTTCAAATTTAAGTGGTTCCAATAAATCTGTTTGATATTATTAACAGTCTTAGTTTTGAATACATTTTTTCTTAATTTTTTTTCAGTTTAAGAACTTTAGTAATATTTATGAAACCACATTGCATTTATTTCAGTAGGCTGCTTGAGGACTCAGATGGAAACTACTGGAAGGCTGGTCTGCTTCCCTCAGCATTGGGAAGAATAGATTTCCATCTTTAAATTTGCAACTCTTCCTCTCCCATCCTTCAGTTTCTCTGCTGTGGTCCAGTAATTTTAAAATCAAACTTCACCTTGAATGTAATTTTGGAATGACCTTAAAAAAAAAAAAAAAAAAAAAAAGCTGCAGTAGGAATTAAGAGGGTTATATAACTTCAGACTGACAGAATAGCTAGTACACTCTATGGTCATGGGAATATAGCTAACAGGAGATAAATTGGCCTAAATGGCTCAGATATTCCTCCTAATCTTGCAAAAATGCCTCAGCACTGCTCAGTTGTACACCATAGGTCTAGCTTTAGGATGACACATCCTTGAGCTGACTGTAAATATAATACTGTTTCTACCATCCTACTGTCATCTCTCTCTGTAAACTGTTCCTCTGTGCAGAAGAACAGCAGCAGTCTAACATTACATGGAAAGAAGGAAGGGAGGCTGTCACTCCTCACACAGTGTAATTTGCACATTCATATCTGCAGTTCAGCTGTCTACCTCATTTTGCATGCCTATATTTTGTGTTGTTTTGACGAAGGAGGTGGGCTTCTGAGTTTATTGTTCTGAAACTTCTGTATTATAATGCTGGGACCTGGGAAATGGAGTCTATCTAGAATTCTAAGGTAAAATTCTAAGGATGGGCTAGGGCTTGAAGCCCTAGCAGGGAACCCGGTTTGGATTATCATGGGAGCATGGCATTTAAAAGATCTCTCATATTTTTGCTAATGGTCTATTATGATTTCAGACAGAAGAGGAATATATTCCTTATCCCAGCATTCATGAGGTGAGTTAAGACTGCTTTTCTCTGTTTTTACCTTGGGCTTTATTGGGCTTTCAGGTTAAGAGAACATCATGTTCTCTGTCCTCCTCAACAGGTGTTACAGAAAGGGTGGCCATACCCTCTCATTATCTTACCCCAGTTTGGGGGCTACTGGATTGAAGGGACCAGCCACAGCCTCTCTAGCTTGAATCCAGCTCTGTCTGAAGTACCATTTTCTTGGAGTGGTAAAGTGAAGCTGGAGAGTGACCCTACAGCCAAGCTCTACCGCAGGCATTTCCTGGGGAAGGTAAGGGTGACCTCCAGAGCCTTCTCTGCACACTCAGCCTCGAGGCTAAAATGTACCTCAAGTTCTTCCTGATGGATTTAGGAATAACTGCAAAGCCACTCCATCTCATTTCCTCTTATAGTGGTCGGAAATAATGTAAATAAGGTGCATTCTACTACATGGCCAGTAGTATGTTAAGTTGGTTCTGTTGCCTTGTTACCCGTATGTAGTTCTGTGTAGTAACAGGAGAGAAATATTTCTCCTAGAAAAAGCTTATATTCAGTTAAAAGGCTCTCTGGAGGCTTGTGGACTTATACCAACTTTGAGAGCATGAAGAGAAAAAAGTGTAATAATACTGGAAATGGGTATGCTATTATTTTTTAGAGGGGACTGAGATCAAAACCTTTGGCACTAACAGTGCAAAGCCCTCAGTAGTGAGCAAAGTGATTCATTTTCGTCACTGTAGATAAGCAGCAAGCATGGTGACCAGGCAGTTCTGGTCACCAGAGAATGTCAGTGAGAGAAATAAAGAATGGGCTTTATAGGAGTTTCATTTAGGTCAGTTTGGTGCTAACTGTTCCATGACTTAAAAAAAATCCAGTTTGACAGGTAAGGAAAGAGAGCTTGGCCTCAGAACATGAACATATGTCCATCTGCATTGGCCTTTTTAGGGAAATAGTTGATTCCCAGATTGAATCTCGAGATCATAGTAATCATCAAGAACACTTAAGAACAAAAACCACCATCTGTTCTGAGACTCAGTTCATGGCATAAGGAGATAAGAAATCATGGCAGATGCACTCATGCTACAGCTTATTCAGTGAGCTGTCTCTGTGACTGCTTGAAAAGTTAAAAACTAGGAAGAGTTGGAGTTTTGGGCAGCTGTGCTAGAGACCTGTTTGGCAGTAGTCAGATTTGTCTGAATGATCTTATGTAGTATGTAACACTAGAAGCAGACCAATGTTAATATTGTTTATCAGTAAATATTAAGTACTGTTTCCAAAGGCTTCCTCTCAGGACTGACAGGTCTGCTGTACAGCCTGTTAATAGACATTGTCCTGGGACATTCTGGAAGCCTTCAGTATGCCAACTGTAATTATTTCTCTGTCATAGTAAATTTAAGATTGAGCCTATAGGTTTCTAGAGGTAGCGACATGCAAGTTAAATTGGGATATGATTTTTGGTCTGATTGTAGAATTCACTGCTGGCTGACATCATTGCTTCTTCGAAGTGAAGATCCAGGACTTCCCTTTTCATCAGAGTCTATATAGTTTGCAAAGTGTCCTAATGAAGAGTATTAAATAACTAGCAGTATAACCATCTGTGGTTGAGTACTACAGAACTACTTTTTCCTCCTATATTCTTCCTTTTCTACAGCAGTGAACAAAACATTCTTCCTTCATTCTTCCAACATAAATTAACCAATCTAGGCCCGGAAATCTTAGTGCAAATGTAACACTGCTTTTCGGTTGCAGCTTACCAGAATTCTCCTCCCACCTTTCAAAATATCAAGTCCATCAGGTCCTCTTTTGTCAGAGACTCTTTTGAGTTGAATGACGATATCAGATATAGATAGATATTTTTGGTGTAAACAGACACCAGTTGTTGCACAGTGTTAAAACAAGCTTTACATGCACAAATATTTATTTGTGGGGTCTGTAGTTGATATATAACGTTGACTATAACAGCAGAAGTTACTTAGGCTGCTAGGTTTAGCTCAGTTGGTTAGAGTGTGGTGCTAATAGTGCCAAGATTGCGGGTTCAGTCCCTGTATGGGCCACTTGCTTGAGGGTTGGACTAGATGATCTCCAGAGATCCCCTCAAACCTTACCGATTCTGTGATTCTAATAATGCTGACTGGCATACATTTTGATCAAGAGCAGGTATTGAATGCTAAATGCTGAATGATTGTTAACTTTGTGCATGCATATTACTGGTAAGCATTACTGGCCATTTAAATGACTTCATTATTCAGTAATGAATAATGTTCGTGAATAATGAAAACTTGTTTTCCCTCTAATTTAGACTAAAAACTGCAAACAACTGATAAAAAAGAGGCAGAGAGTAGAAAGGGTCATTCTCACACCAGGATCAATTCCTTTTTATAGGAATCCTCATAGAACAACAATATTACAGAATAACAGAATAGCTGTGGTTGGAAAGGACGTCTGGAAATCATCTGGTCCAACACCTGTGCTCAAGCAGGGTCAACTAAAGAAGATTGCCCAGGACAGTGTCTAGTCAGGTTTTGAACATCTCTGAAGTTGGAGGCTCCACAACCTCTCTGGGCAATCTATTCCAGTGTTCAACCACCCTTACAGTGAAAAAATGTTTTCTTATAATCAGATGGAATTTTCTGTATTTCACTTTGTGCCCACTGCCTCTTGTCCTGCCACTGGGCTGAGAAGAGAGTGGAGGGGTTTGCAGGTGCAAGACATGAGTACAACGGTACAAAACCAGCAGCATGGGAAGAAGGTAACAACAATAACTTTGGAAAAACTTGCCACAGCAATTTGGTGCAAGGTTACAGAGGTAAATATGAAAGGCACATTATAGAACTGCAAATGGAAGACTCTTAACATTACAGAGGTTAAGGCACTGTGCAAGATAAAGTACACTGAATGTCCGCTAATGCTGACTTTGGCCTATTCTGTGAAGAAATCACTGAGTCATTATTAAGTTATGTTCTGTAGCTTTGAACAGAATATAGTTTGTCACTCACTGTTTGTAGGGAAGAATATTACACAGCATCTGTGCATAGGAAAGAAGTGGCACTATTTTTCACTTGAGAAATACAAGCAACTGAAAAAGAAGTAGACTGAACTTTTTGGCAAGAAGTGGTATTAATCTTAGTTGAAAAGAATATGAATGTATGTCTCATTAAACATGCAAATCAGTGAGCAAGCCTGTACCACAAAAGAACAAAGTGAGCAGGACTTCTGTCTCCATCACAGAAAACTCTACTAGATGTCATGAGTATGAAAAATTGCAGATACTCACTGGAGTGGACTTGGACTATGGAAGCTGTTTATGTAAATATGGCAGTATGCATGGCTGAAAGGCTTAGGTAAGGAAAGAGTTCCCAGCTTTTCTACAAGGAAATTATTTCTTCACTTCATAGTGATTCTGATGCTCTATGGCCTGAGTTCCCTTCTTGCTGAAAACTTGGGAAGGTTATTTCAGAAAGGTAAAAAAAAGCGCTATTGCATGTTCTGAATAACTATGGTCATTTTTTAGTCTGAGAAAAGAGCCCATAAAGACGATATGATGGGAGAGGCACAGCCAGTTGTTTAAAAAATATCCTTTAAGTGACTGGAGAGATTAGAGTATGGCTGGTATTACAAAATTAAAACCGTAGTCTGTATGCATACTTTTGTTGTGGGTATGCATATGCTGAATCACTGAAACCCAGACAATTCTTTTGACCTTTTTTACAGAACTTCTTACAGCAGACTGTGCAAAACAAACAAACAAAAAATGCTAAGACATAGAAGTTGTAACTCAGTTCCTTTTTTCTGTTTCATGGTCTGTGTTTGGTTATATGATGATTACGCAGTAAGAATCATTTTACTTGTAAGAAGATGACTGTAACAGCTTATGTGTTATACTGCAGAAAATACTAACTGTGTAAGTTGTCTTCTGAAGGCTATAGTAGAGAGAGGTAGCCTGAAGCAGGAAAAATTTTAGTAATGGTACACAATGGAAATGCCAGTCTAAGAATCTTAGGATGCAGTTTCATAAACACTTTAAGCTGGCACAGTTGGTGAAGGAAGACATTCCTGCCTTAAATTTACAAGTGGTCATGTATTTCTCCATTATGCTGTGCTTTCTTTGAGCTAGTTGAAAGTAGTGCTGCAATGCTGTGAACTGTATTGGGGAACTAACTCAGATTAAAACTGCCCAATAAAATAATGGCAAGAAACTCCATCTTAAATTATTAGTGGGAAATTCTCGCTTAACCTAGGAGAAAAAGGTGGAAACTACTGGATATACGGAAGCACTCAAAGGGCATCTTTATTGAATAGGTGTAATTTTAAAGATATCCTTTGCTATTTTAAGGTTTCTGTAACTTCTTGTCATTACTGCTGGTCTATACTTCTAGTAAACATGTTCTCTGACCTGCCAAGACTGCAGGGCTTCTCATATTTAGGATCATTTCTTTCTGGCATGCAAATGCATGTGTTTAGGAGCTTGTTACTGTTTTCGTGTCATAACAAGCTGACATCAGCACAAGATTCTTTTTTTTTTCAGTTTTCTCCAAGCAGAGATGCAGGGAAGGCCTGAACAGATACAACCTTATCAGGTGTTATTTTGGTACCAGCCCTGCCTTAGTGGTTGTATGTTCTGCACTTGCCAGCAATGTGCAATGTGCACTTGCCAGTTTCTAGGTACTTGTTATTTGACTGGCAAACCACACCTTACACCCTTACAGTGTGACAACTTGCTGGAATAATGATGCTGTCTAACCATTACTGTAAGTTTATTAGATATCTACCACTGTTGATATGGAGGTTCCAGTGTATTTGTCTTCCTGTTCAACTTCACATAATCATTTGGTCACCTACCAGACGACCAAAGGTTACCAAGTTTTCTCCAAGTTTTTTTTTTTTTTTTTTTTTTTTTTTTGGGGGGGGGGGGCGGTTTAGATCTCTTGAAGGAAGAGAATGGGCTAATGAACTCATTTTGAATCCTATAAAGATCTTTTGATGTTCTGTGGCTTAATATGCTCCTATTGTCAAAAGAAATGATGAAGCTTACCAGGTTCCAGGGGGCAGACTTCCTTTACTTTTGTCTTAATTTGTTCATCCCTAGTGCAGTTGCTCCTACTGTGTAGTCAAAACAATTCTATTTCATCAACAAAAACAAGCAGCTGAGAATATGACTGATACCTTAATAAATTTATAACTTTGCAAGCGAAATGTCAGTTTCAGCTTGGCCTTGTTTCTCAATTGTTTCTCTTGGCCTCATGAAAGATGTTTAGTTGCTTTTAACAGATCCCATTTGACATCCAGAACTGTTTCAGACTACCTTAGGTGTTGCACAAACTGTTTTTATGACTCTGACCAACATTGTCATCTTGGCTTCAGGGTATCTTGTCACCATTGAGTTACAATCTTCCATATAAACTATTTAGCTTTTTGATGGTTCATCTCTGTTTAACACTGACAGACAGAGATAAATGCTGTTGTATGTTGAAGAACTTTGCCTTTTGCTCCCTATGTGTTTTCACAGAGGAAAAAAAGTCATAAGGAGGAAATTACAGGTTTTTTCATATTTAAAATTACACAGATCTCAGTTTATAACCCAGGCTTACATTCAGGATAAACCTAGGCAGCCAGAGTAGCTTGAAAGGTGAAAAAAAAATCGATTATTTTAAGACTTCCATTAATACTGGTGTCTGGTCCCCAGATAAAGATTGCACCCCTTTCTGCAGCTCTGTCTGGCTATGGCCAGCTGCAGATCTGATATAACTCAGTCTCCTGAGCATCTGGGATCCCAGTAAGTCAGACCTGCTGCAATCTTTTCAGAAGTCTCATTGTGTGGCATTCTGTTTTCTGGTATTTGCAGCTCAGTGTGACATTCAGCTGCAGCTAAGACTTTGGCTCCTATTCCTTTTTACCTCCTTACAGTTCTGCCTTTTCTCTTTTCATGATGGAGCCTGTCTTAGGCATCTCCTTTAGCGTATGGATAGCGTTGGTTTATGGGCTTCTTTGTTTTCAGACTTTAACCTGGTAATTGAGCACACTCTTTTTTTGCTCCTTGCACTTATGAATTCCACAGCTTTTGTAGCTTTCTACAAGATGCAGAGGAAGCATCATAGGTAGCATACATGCATGCTTGCACATGACATGGAAGTGGTGTGCACTGGGGCAGTAAGCTGAGTGCCCAGTTGCACAGTCAGAATTGCATGAACTGTGAAAGGAATACTCTGGACACAATTAATTAAGGACTGAATGGGAGCATTGTGTCATTTGATCAGAAAGAGCCATTGTGCAGTAGGCAGACACTTGCCTTCTAATAATTCATTCCTCACCTTTTTGCCTAAAAAATATAGTAGAATATCTGTTGTGTCTTGGGTGTCTCACAAGCTCTCCCAACTTATCGGTAAAATCTCTTTTGGATGTGGAAAAATCTAAGCAAATTTTTGAATTAGTAGTACTTCTGACCTGCTGTGAAACTGTGATAGGACTAGTGGAACACTCTGGTATCTACATGGAAGTAGGTATTTTGAAATCAAGAGAAATAAAACAATCCTTTATTTGGTAAAGAAAAGGAATAACTAAGACTTCAGTCACTACCCTGAACTTGGATGTAAAGGTGAAGCTATTGAACACTTGTAAGTATTAGAGATATCATTGTCCTCTTTTCCTCTTCAATATAGAAAAAAGACACCAAGATCCTCGCTGCTACTGACTTACAGGGAAAAAGTTTTATGGTTCCAGTGCTAGTATAGTCTATCTTCTGCTGAAATAGGTTCAAGAAGTGGGTACTGAAAAAGACAAGGTGTAAGTATAGAGCAGCAAACGTGCAAACTGATCCTAGCTGCAGCATCTAAATCACAGAAATCCATGTGATCTGTCACACAAGTCAATGGTAGTGACTGAACCCACCTGTACAAGGGAAGAACAGTTGAAAGCAAAGGAAGCCACAAAGGCAGAGAAGATGGTTTCTTTCTCCCAAGTATGGCTTCAGGTATACTAGAGTGTATTTCTTCTAAGCATTACTCCAGGGATACTAATAAATATATGTGACAAACAAGAATCAGATGTACTGATCAGAGTGATGTAAAGCTCATTCCTACAGCTATACAGCATAAAACCACTGGTGTGCATCAGAACAGAATCTAAGCAATATGAGATATATGCGGACTATTTTGATTATACTTTTCAAGTCAACAGATGATAGACAACACTACCATTAGGAAGTATATCAGCAAATAAGATGCCATTTGATACTCTTCTCTATGAAATAGTTTACGAATGGAATTTGGGAATCAAGTTGCTTACTAAGGTGTGTGCAGTATATCCCCTAGGAGTTTTTAACATCTCAATGAGTGGGCAGGGTTTCTTTTCTGACAGAAGAGCAAGTGAGAAATCCAGCTAGATATCTTGAGGTACATCATCTGGGATTTGGAACATTCAAGATTTCTCTGCAAAAGATACCAAAAGAAAGCCTTTATTTTCTGTTCTGTGCTGAGGATCTCTGTGGATACATTCCTGATTGTATTGTCTGCAGATTGCAATATGGCTTTCTTTGGATTTTCATGGTTCCAAGGCATAAGAAGGCACTGATAATTCTGTCTATTGTAGTGCAGCTGAGATGATTTTGCTTTCAAGATTTTGTTGATTTGTTTGGTTGCTGGACTTTTACTTTACTGAGAAGGACTCTTACCCCCATATCTCATCATTGGTAACTCAGAAGTACAATACCAATCTCATTCTATTCTATTTCCTGGTTTGGAGACCAAAAATTGACATGTACTAGTGCCCCTTAAAAGATTTAAATGATAGTTTATATGCAAAATATGCAAAAAATCTGGTAAACTTCTCTGGGAAGCATGTTCAGAATAATCTATTTTGACTTCCTATTTTCAGGAGCACCAGAACTTTTACTCCAGTGATACATCCTTGGGCTACCTGTTACTTTCTGTGAAATACGAACAGATTGAGAAACAGGAAAACCTACGACTGTTGCTGAGGTAACAATGTCTTTTGTTGAAGTGTTTGGTACTGTGCTATCTCTCTCATCTTGCCAGTAACTCGCTTCCCATAGATATGAGTGTGAATTACATGATCTAATGTCTTTATCCTTGGGAAGACTGCAAAATAACCTTTAAGCTTTCTTTTCTTGCCTTCTATTCTGAGCATCTCTCAGCAGTTCCCTTCAGGAAGCTGAAGTGGTGTTTTCAGGCACATCTTCAGAGTTCCTGTGAGAAAAATATGTACTCTTCCCTCAAAAAAACCCTAAATTATCTTCATTTGGTTAACTTAGAGACATGTGAGTACTGTCTAGGAGGAGAAGATACATTCCCTAGTAGAGGGCAGCCTAACTCAGGCCTAACTTTGAACTTTATACTTTGTTCTCGAAAAGAAGGCTCACCTGACAATGAGCTGGAACATTCATTAGCTTTCCAAGACAGTTTACAGAATACCATAACCTTTGGGGTTATTTCACAGAGGGACATTACCCAGAGAGAGATGCTGAATAAACTACAGGAAGAGCAGAGATGGTCTTGTATAGGCATGTTGTAGAAAAGCTTTTTAGCACCCTGTTGGCTGGATGCACTTCCAGTAGGCAATTATGCTACTTAAATCTCTCATCGAGTATTAGCAGAAAACTTTTGGTTGTGTAGGAGTCAGCTGCAAGAGAGTCACTGATGTTTTTCCTCTATTGTCGATAGAGAAGAGTGCCAGGCAGAGAATAATCTTCTAAAAAAAAAATCAAAAAGAAACAAACCCCACAGACAGCCTGCCTGTGAGCTATGCCAGGGGAAGTTTGAGCCCAGAAATCTTATACCCGCTTGTTCTTCACCAGACAATTTCTGTATTGATTATGTTAATTAAATTGATAAAATACCCTATTATATGTGACACCCTTCCAATTGCTTGTTTATATAGATGGAAGATGACTATGACAGCCAAATATATCTTTTCCTCTAGAAACAGATCTCTCCTTTAATATAGGGATAGAGAAAGGAAACTCCTCCATCAGTTTTCTGGGAAAGCGCTACACCAGTTTCTACTTCCCTGTTTACACACACTGACCTAGGCTGTATCTACCAGACCTTTTAGCAGTACTGCAAACCCTCATTGTATGGTCTTGTGTATCCATCATAATACTGTATCCATTAATCGTATTTCAACATTCAGATTTATATAAAAAATAGAAGTGCAAAATGTTTATTAAAGCACAAAGGCAAAGGAGCAATAGACTAAGCATTTCTTTAATCTTGAGCAATAAGAAGCATAAATGCTTCCCCCTTTTAGTGTTTTAAATGTTAGGTTTAAAATTAATCCTCTGGAATTAGTTGCTTTGAGGATAGGTGTTTCTTTAAAGAGCTAGAGTTACTTAGGTCTCCTCCAACGTTTGCGCTAACCTCTTTTTTGTTTTGTGTCAGGACTCGGACTGGCACCAGGCATGATCTCATCCCCATTTCCTGTCTGAATGAGTTTCCCAATGCTGTCCAAATGGCAAAGGTGAGATCTGTGCTTTCCTGTTCACTCTTACAGCATGAGTCTGTCTCTGCCTCTCCCAACCTTTATCCTTCAAGCTATTGTCACACCTGTGTCCTTCCATTTCTGTCTTTTTTACTATTCTCCACCAGTACTGACAAATATTTCCCTTTTATACTTCTGTTTAGCTTCTCTTCTCTTCTTCTAATTTTACTTTAGAATTGTCTCCTGAAAGGACTCCTGTCAAATAATTGTTAAACAATGTCCCCATACTCATGACTGCAACAGACAAGAGCACACTTTGATAAAACTTCTCTCTTCCTCTCTTCTCGGCAGCTACTGTGTGAGGATGTGAATGTTGAACGATTCTTTCCTGTCCTCTATCCTAAGGTATAATGTGCTGTTATGTCTGTATGTCCCTTTACCACCAAGGGCTGGCTGATGAGATTAATTCATAATTTGCATTTTTCCCCCTTTCATTCCCTAAGGCTTCACAGCTTATTGTGGCATTTGATGAACATGTCATAAGTAATAACTTCAAATTTGGGGTCATCTACCAGAAACCTGGACAGGTAATCTTCTTCTTTACTCCAGATCCCGAGGTACTTGAGGCAAAACAGTCAGTCGCTTAACTTAGACATGATAACAAGCTCTGTTATCCTGGGGAAAATACAGGCTCCATAAAAAGAAAGGATACAAGCTTGCCTTACGTTTATTATTTTCTTTGTGTAGGGTCTCAAAGCTGTTGGGACTGTGTAGAAATCATTATCTATTCTTTGTACTGTTTGTGTATTGCTTTTCCTTTCCTTTTGAAGACAACTGAAGAAGAAGTCTTCAGTAACACAGAAGAGAGTCTAGGCTTCTTGGAGTTCCTGGATTTCCTTGGTGACAGGATTCAGCTGCAAGATTTCCGTGGGTGTGTAACCAGCACAGTTCAAAAGTCAGTATGAGTTAGGGAACACTGCTTATGAGGCTTCATCTCTGAATGAGCAACTCTGTTAAAGCACTACTGTCATGAAAGTACTGTGTTCTGGGAATCCCAGTGTAGGTGCAGGAGCCCAGAATGCTTTGGTCTACCATCCTTTCTGTGAGCCAGTTGAAGTTCAGACCTCTGCTAGTAGTTTTCATTTACAGGTCTGATAGGATCTCAGTCTGGCCCACAGCATCAGCAAAGAATTTTATTTTCATTGTGTGAATGTTACTGTGTTTCACAATACCAGTGCATAGTTTTGGTCTGTTTCTGTATGGCAATCTATATTTCTCTCTTACGCTGTATTTCTCAAATACAAATTTTGTTTCTCACGAGAATGCCAAAGAAAGGAATTCCTCTAAGGAGTCCTAGTTTAACTTTGCGGTTTTTAGTAAGCAAGGGAGTTCATCAGCAGAAACATAGTGCAGCTTCAGTCAGTGCATTCATTTTGGGAAGATGTGGTGCCCCTCTATCACTGATTTCTTAAAAATTACCTTTGATAATATTGATATATGAGCTAGTGTTTCTGATATCTTCTTTCTTCTCTCCACATTCTTATTTCTCTCACCTCTGTCCTGCCCAACCTATCACATGGTATTGATTTATTCAGGTTCCGGGGAGGCTTGGATGTCACTAGGGGTCAAACAGGCACTGAATCGGTCTATACAAATTTCCGGGGCAAGGAGATCATGTTTCATGTGTCTACAAAGCTGCCTTTCACTGAGGGAGATTCTCAGCAGGTATTGTAAGGAGAGCTGAGGAATTCAACAGGGTGGATGAGAGGGGTATTTGATGAGGGGCTAGTTAGGGGGAGAATGCTTGACTGCTTAAATATTGGGAATTATAACTGGAATAATGGTAAAAGAAGAGATGAGAGTTTTGATTGAGGAGATGGGATGGGCTGGAGATACTAGACAGATGTTTGAGGAGGGAGGCCCTGTCTTACTGTTCTGCTTTTTTTCCCCTTCATCCCCATTTTATTTTTTTTTTCTCTCCAGCTTCAGCGGAAGCGTCACATTGGGAATGACATTGTAGCCATCATCTTCCAGGATGAAAACACACCTTTTGTTCCTGATATGATTGCTTCTAATTTCTTACATGCTTATGTGGTAATTCAGCTCAGTCACAGTACCAGTGGGGAAACTCTCTACAAGGTAAATGGCGCCAATAATGATGATTTAGTAGTACTGATCCTTGAAGTGGAAATCTGTTCTTGAGCCTTTGGGAGAGGTACAAGTTCAACCAACCGTAATCCCAACAGCTTTGCTTCCTATGTCAGTCAATGTTATCAACGTTATCAGTGAAAGTGAACATTATATGTGAGATTAAATCTGTTATCAATAAACATAGCCACATAGTGGCTGCCAGCAACTTTTCTTCCTCTTCACTCACTCTTTGATCTCTGATGAGGAATCTCCTTCCTGCTATTTTCTTTATTCTCTAGGTTTGCAGAGGTCCTCTGTTTTGTGTAATTGCTACTATTTAGTCTGTGTTCATGTTTGATGAGTATTCGGATTTCGTAAAGGTATTGGTAAGCTGAAGAAGGCTAAGAGGTGAGGCTCAGAATGATTAAAATTTTGGAGGACAGATATTTTACTGAAGGGAATGCAGGACTGCTTATGGCCTAGCATAGAGAAAGTCAAAGAATGATTTGATCAAGCTGTAAGTATCTACATGTGAAACTAGAATGTACTTGTATGCTTTTCAAAATAGCTGACAAATGTCAAAAGCTTGAGGCTTGGGAATTCAAGTCGGATAAATTTAGATTAAAAAATTGTGTTTATATCAAAGAACATAAGTAGCAAATGATTCAGGAATATGTCTTGCTTGTATTTTATATGTTGAATGAAACTTGTTCAGTTGACGTGAGTGACACTTTCTGACAGTCATGTCTGCATTGTTCATGCTGTACAGCACAGTGTTGAGAGCTTTCCCATCCTAAGACTACACATGGCAAATACAGCTGGTTGACCTGATCTGTGGGAACTAACCAGCTTCAACTGATTATTTCACATGCCTATCTGGCAGGGATGTGCTACATGTTAAGGCTCCCCACTGGAAGGGAATCCTAACAGAACATAGGTTTCCTGTCTGCAGCCTCTTTCCATAGCTTTTTCTTTGTCACGGGACACTATATGAATATCTATATAGCTTTATACTCAGCTTTCAACCATCCTGAGACAGCAGAAAGTTTAAAAATTTGATTTTGTGGTGGATTTTCCATTTTAATCAAGATGGAATACTTTCTTTAAAAAAACCTAGTTCAAGCACAGTGGTTGGACTGCAAGCAGAAAATGCAGTAAAATCCTATGTCTTACATTGTGTGGTAATTCTATTTTGGTGATGATAAAGAGTAGAGAGTCCTACCTTTTAGATCTATGGAATGCCAAGAATATGCAAATTTAGAACAGGATCCTATCACATCTTCCACCAAATAGGGTGCTGGAGGTGAAACTACCAGTTGCAAGTGTTCCTGTACTATTGGCAGCCAGGTCTATAGCAACGTAATAGCATTATCATGATCAGGGTCATGGGGTTTGACTTCTCTCACAGTCCATTTTGTAGGGCGCAGAAATTCAGTGGATTTCTTTTATTAAAAGAGTAGGAGCTGGGGAAGCTTGTCCTTTATCTTATCCCTTCCTACTATTGGTCTCCTCTTTGCCTATCTGCAATGGCATTGTTTTCCTCACTGTAATAGGATTTCCTATATCATTTCATAAAAAAAGAAATAATCCCAACTGTGATGCTGGCACCAATACAGAGTTTTCTCTAAAGGCTTTTCCCAAGCCTTTAGAGCTTGGGAACTAATTCTGCCTTAAGAGCATTCTGGTACAGATGAGATTTCAGTTTGGGAAGATTTTTTTCCTACCCATCTTTTCCATGTTTTTAAGCTTAGATGTTCAATGGTTAGATTGATATATTCATGGTATTTATTATTTTGAATCAATTCTTGCAATCAGAAAATTAGAAGTGTGGTACAGGATTTTAACTGGTGAATATCTGTTGGGAAAGAGAGGGAGACCTTGTAATTAGAGGAGCTTACCTACAATGTGAGAAATTTGAACAAAGTCGAAGACTTCTTTCCTTCTTTCCCCCATTAAACCCATACCTCTGGCTCTGGAACATTTCCAGTGTTATTCTGAAGAAGTCTCTGTTAAACTGCTTTGACACTGTTCCCTATTGCATGAAATGGCAGAGAATGGTATTGCTTCATCTCAAACACAAAGATAAAATTGTAACTGTGAAACACTCTAGGTGCTCTCTGTGTCGAGTAACATAGCTGCATCCACTTAAAGGTATATGCTCTGAAGAGCTGTACAGAAATCTAGATAGGCTATGCACTGGACTGAGAGTGCTACTGGACCCTGATGATGTCCAGTAGTTCATTACGGTTATTTTTTTGGCATGAATGTGTCAGGTAGGAACATATTAAAAAAAATGAAAAACACTGAAGTGTTTATCTCTTACTGGGAAAGACAAAAAGACTTTGTCTGCTTAACACATCTAGTTCAGAGAGATGTTCTCACTGAACTGCTTTCAGCATAGAGTATGTTTCCAGTGAGGAGTCTCTGTCACACACACACACAGACACACACACACACACAAAAAATAAAAAGTCAATACAGCCTCAGTGACAGAAGCTTCTTCTTTCTTCTAGTGGAGATAAATATTGCAGACCAAATAGAATCATCTACTTTTTTTATTCTCAATATACTGGTTAGCTTAATTGGCTTGGCTAGGTTTTGTTGCTATTACAGTGTGCACATTTAGCTAACTGAATTCTTGAGAGCTAAGTCAGCACATCCATTTACTGAGACCAGGAACAGATAATGGATAGCATATTAGATATTCTTTGGGTATCTACAGTGGATATCATACTGTATTTCTAATTGCATTGTCTTTGTCAAATATGTAAATGATTCAGGAAGGGTCAGAAGTACCATAATAGATTGAAGTCTTTTTGCAAAATGGCAAGGTTTTGACAAAAAAGTCATGTAGAGGATGATGGATTTTATTCTGTCTGGTATTTTCTTATCTCCATACAGTATAGGTGAAGGCTCTGTTTTTCTTCTTTTTCTTCTGATGATGTTCACACTCTGACTGTCTGCGTTACTACCACTTGGAGCTGGAGGAGTGCTCATATAGGAGATATAGGGTGGAATGTATTAAACATCCCTTAGCTCCTTTCATTTTCCTGTGCAAATAAACAGGATTTTGATTTTCAATTAAAAACTGTTTTTTAATGAATTCTCCTTTGGAGGCCTTCCTACCTTTTATTAATTTTCTGGTTTTACTCTTTTTTATCTAATTTATTCTTTTTAGTATTAACTTTCTTCTTTTCTGCTGTGAGTTCAGCTGCTCCTTTCCCCTCAGCCACTGCCTTTTTTTTGCTTTACTGTTTTAACCTGTTATTTTTGAGATGTAGTCTTTTAGAATCAAAAATGAACAACATTTTTTGACTAAGACAAGGTACTTTCCAGTTCTTATTGCTATGGGAAGCTTTGAAAGTCTCACTTATGTTATGGCACTGATTTATTTTTTTCTTATATTTTTTCAGGTTTCAGTCACAGCCCGAGATGATGTCCCCTTCTTTGGGCCCTCTCTTCCAAATCCAGCCATATTTAGAAAGGTTTGTTTCTCTGGTCTGGTGTTAGATGGCAAAAATATATATGAATATATATGGTATATGTATATCATATAAATTTATTTACCTCTATATATTTTATACATTTTACATTATTATTTTTATATATGTTTTAGTTTATATTTTTATATATTTTATATAAATATTTATTTTTATTACTTTTATTCTGAATCACTGTTTTCAGTCTGGCTAGATGACTTTGGAGATCTAAAGAGTAGTAAGGCAGAGCTCTTCACATCTGAGATCTATGTTATGGTCTTCATCTCCAGTCTGGTCTTCATCTCCAGTCTAGCCTTCATCTTATCTTGTAGAGTGCGAAGTTTCGTGAATTCCTTCTGGCCAAGCTCATCAATGCTGAGTATAGCTGCTACCGATCAGAAAAATTTGCTAAATTAGAGGTGGGTTTGTTGCCTGTTTGTTCATATTAAAAATGATAAAGCTATGCTACTGCCAGATTAAGAACATAGAGTATAACTTTAATTAAGAATGTAGGGTATCATTTTTTACTTTCTTCTTTCGAGTTTCTTAAGAAAGGAAGATTAAATGTAGTTGTGCTCAGCACAGCAGCATGAGTATTTTACAGCAGACGTGATATGAACAGGTACATTCTAATGTAAAGATTTAATCCTTAATAAGAGTGGGAGTGTGATTTGTACATATTGCTGGAGGTAATTGTGTATTAGTGTGAGAGTCAGTGTTGTTAGAGGGAGTGTACTGATACCATTTACTTTGGTTCAAGGTACCAAAATTTTCTTCCAAACTCTGCTGCTTGCTTTATGGATGATCTTGTAAAAAACTGCCCTCAACCTATGCCTCAGTTTCCATATCTTTAAAAAAACTTTTATGGCCTTTATGCCTTGTAAAAATGTCTTGATTAGAGAGAATTTAAAAGGACTGAGTATTACTATAACTACAAAACTGAAGCTACTTCATATTGTCTAAATTAATTTATTTTTTTAAGGGAAGATGCGAGACATTGGGAAAACAGCATAAAAAAAAACCCCAATCCCAAAACAGTAGCTGTTTTTTTTTATTTCCACTCTTGGTGCAGGAGAGAACCCGGAGTGCCCTCTTGGAGAGCCTTTTTGAGGAGCTGCAGCTTCGCAGCCGCAGTATGATGGGCTTGCCCATAGGGGAGGATGACAAGATGGAGAATGGCAGTGGAGGTTTCTTTGAGAATTTCAAGGTGAGCGATGGTGGATTGTGGCAGTTTCTTAGCCAGCTGCTCGCACTGTATGTCCCTTCAAGGAATATTGACCCTGCTAAGCAGCTATTCTTAGGGTGAGACAGAAAAGACATCTTTCCCTACAGCAGCCTTTCTTTAGAGCACCTTGTTCTTTACCATATCCTTCAAGAAAAGACATTCCTATTCTGATCTCTGAAGAGTTACAGCTTGGTCCAGTGTAACATCTCATACTGTCCCTAAGGATCAAACTCTTTGTTTCATGCTGGTATCTAGTATCAGGTGGAGTTTCACTCACTAATGTACAGAAAAAAGAGTGGGTTGCTTGCAAGAGGAATTGTAAAAACTAGTAGGAAGCAGCAGATCTCTTTCAGTTCATTCCTTATGACTGGGAGTTACGAGAATTACATCTAATGATTATTTGTAAAACATAGGAGTATACTGTCTAGAAAACTGTGATATTTTGCTTTCCTTCTGAAAAACAGAGTTAATTTCTCATTATTTAGTTTAGAGAATATTTTTAAATTAGGATTAGATGACAGAACTTAGTCAAATGTAATATGATGTGAGAAGATGGAGTTTGTGCATAAGCAGGCAAATGAGTTTTGAACTGATTAGATAGGAAGGATCTTACATCAATTGCCTGACTAGTTTCTGTTCCCAGTTCTATCTCTGTGTTTCTTTTGTATAACATGTTATCTGTCTGTACAGAGTCTTAATATGATCACAGAATGGTTGAGGTTGGAAGGGACCTCTGGAGATCATCTAATCCAACCTCTCTGCTCAAGCAGGGTCACCTAGAGCATGTTAGACAGGATCACGTCCAGGCAGGTTTTGAGTATCTCCAGAGAAAGAGACTACACAACCTGTCTGGGCAACCAGTTCCAGTGCTCTGTCACTCTCACAGTAAAGAAGTTCTTCCTCATATTCAGGTGGAACTTCCTGTACCTCAGTTTGTGCCCGTTGCCTCTTGTCCTGTCTCGTGGCACCACTGAAAAGAGTCTGACCCCATTCCCTTCAGAGCTTCCCTTGAGGTATTTGTAGCCCTCCTCACTAGGGCTGAGGAGAGGTGGACAATCAGCTCCCTCAACCTGCTAGCAACATTCTTCCTAGTGCACTCCAGGATACCTTTGGCCTCCTTGGTAACAAGGGCACGTTGCTGGCTCGTGGTTAACTCCTAGGTCCTTCTGCGCAGAGTGGCTTTCCAGCAGGTCGACACCCAATCTGTACTGGTGCATGGTGTTATTTCTCTCTAGATGCATGACCCTGCACCTGCCTCTGTTGAACCTCATGAGGTTCCTCTCTGCCTAACTCTCCAGCCTGTCCAGGTCCCTCTGAATGGCAGCACAGCCCTCAACTGTACCAGCCACTCTTCTCAGCTTGGTATCATCAGCAAACTTGCTGAGAAGGCACTCTGTCCCCTCATCCAGGTCACTGATGAGTAATTTGAACAGGATGGGACCCAGTCCCGACCCCTGGGGGACAGCACTACCTACAGGCCTCCAACTGGACTCTGTGCCACTGAGCACAACCCTCAGAGCTCTGCCTTTCAGCTAGTTCTCAATCCACCTCATAGTCCACTCCTCTAGCCTGCACTTCCTCCAAGTGCTTACCTCTAAGAATGTTATGGGAGACAGTGCCAAAAGCTTTGCTGAAGTCAAGGGAGACAACAGCCACTGCTCTCCCCTCATCTACCCAGCGAGTCATTCCATCACAGAAGGCTATCAGATTGGTTAAGCAGGATTTCCCCTTGGTGAATGCATGCTGACTACTCCTGATCACCTTCTTCTCCTCCATATGCTTGGAGATGACATTTAGGATGAGCTGCTCCATTTTCTTTCCAGGGATGGAGGTGAGGCTGACCAGCCTGTAGTACCCTGGGTCCTCCTTCTTGCCCTTTTTGAAGACTGGAGTGACACTGGCTTCCTTCCAGTCTTCAGGCACCTCTCCTTTTCTGCATGACCTTTCACAGATGATGGAGAGTGGCCTAGCAACAATATCCACCATCTCCCTCAGCACTCATGGGTGCATCCTATCAGGGCCCAGATATGCCCAAAAGATCATTAACCCGATCCCCCTTGACCAAGGGAATCTCCTCCTTTCTCCAGACTTTCTCTCTCATCTCCAGGCTCTGGGATACTGTGGACTAGTCTTAGCAGCAAAGATTGAAGCAAAGAAGGCATTCAGTAACTCCTCCTTCTTTGGATCCTTCATTACCAGGGCTCCCACCCCATTCAGCAGTGGGCCCAAATTTTCCCTAATCTTCCTCTTGCTCTGCATACTCTGTTGTCGCATACTCTGACAACGTTCTTATGTTCCTCCCAGGTAACCTGTCCCCTCTTCCACATTCTGTGAACTTTCTTTTTTTGTCTGAGTTTTGCCAGGAGCTCCTTGTTCGTCCATGCAGGTCTCCTGCCCCCTTTGCTGGAGTTCTTTCTCCTTGGGATGCACTGCTCTGGAGCTTGGATGAAGTGATCCTTGGATATTAACCAGCTCTCTTGGACCCTCTTCCTTGTAGGCCCCTAACCCATGGGATTCCTCCAAGTAGTTCCCTGAAGAGGCCAAAGTCTGCTCTCCTGAAATCCAGGGTTGCGATCCTACTTATTGCCCTGCTTTCTGCATGCAAGATCCTGAACTTCACCATCTCATGTTCACTGCAGCCAAGGCTGTCCCAAACCTTCACATTTCCAAACAGTCCTTCTTTCTTGGTCAGGAGAAGGTCCAGCAGGACACCCCACCTCATAGGCTCCTCCACCTCCTGTTTCAAAAAGTTATCATTGATGCTCTGCAGGAGCCTCTTGGAGTATTTGTGCCTAGCTGTGCTGTCTTTCCAGCAGCTATCAGGGCGGTTGAAGCCCCCCATGAGAATGAGGGCCTATGATCATGAGGCTATTTCCAGCTGTCTGTAGAAGGCCTCATCGGCTTCCTCTTCCTGACCAGGTGGCCTGTAGTGAACACCCACAACAGTGTCCCCCATGTCAGCCTGCCCTTTGTCCTCACCTATAAGCTCTCCACTCGCTCGTCATCCACCCCTAGGCAGAGTTCGATATGTTCCAGTTGCTCTGAGGTGGATCCCATCTCTCCCTGTCAGCTGTTGATCTTCAGACAGGGTTGCATGGTCATAGAAACTGTATCCCTGTTGCCAACACCTGTCGCGCAGCCAGTTGTTAACTTGGAAAATCCATCTGCTCCTCCTCCCATCTTTTCCCCTCAGTGGCAGGATGGAGGAGGAAATGATCTGAGCTCCCAGATGCTTAACCACCATGCCCAGAGCTCTGAAATCCTGTTTGATGGTTTCCAATTTGCTTTTGGTATCATTAGTGCCCACATGGAAGAGCAGCAGAGGGTAATAGTCAGATTTGTGGACAAACCTTGGCAGTCTTTCCATGATTTATCATGTTTGAGTCCCTGGCAGGCAGCAAACCTCTCAAGACAAGAGGTCAGGTCAGCAGATAGGTGCCTCTGTCCCCTGCAGCAGGAAATCATCCCCAACTATCACTCACAGCTTCTTCCAGGTATTCCT
This sequence comes from Rhea pennata, assembly GCF_028389875.1. Classification (NCBI taxonomy): domain Eukaryota; kingdom Metazoa; phylum Chordata; class Aves; order Rheiformes; family Rheidae; genus Rhea; species Rhea pennata. The sequence continues at coordinate 85,767,074 of NC_084663.1, read as the reverse complement.
ACAAAAGTACAGGGTGTTTTGGCCCAGTTGCTTCCTGTAAAGCCATTTCCCACTCCACCTCAGCCTGAAGGGCACTAAAACTGTTCCCCAGTTGCAGGTCTTAAGGAGGAGTAAGATCTTGTCTTTCTCCTCCTACAAGAAGCGATCAGTTTCCAGCCTTCTCCCACTGTGTTATGATGTACCTTTTCACATGGCACACAGTCCTCCAATAACTCAACTGCTGTGGGTGGTTGGGACTTCTGGAGCCATATGGTCTCCAGGAAAACCCTGTATATCTCTTGCTCGTCGTCATGGCTGCTATGCAGCCTACTGGCTTCCTCCCATAACTGCTTTGCCTGATGACACAACTCATCAACAACCCACCTTCTACACGTGAGCTGACTGTCAGCCCAGGCGTCACAGAGAGGCCCCAAGGACTCCCTGCAGCCTGATACCTGTAGAGCTGCATCTGCTGTCAGAGAGTCTGTCTGGGTCGACAGCTGATGCAGTGAATCCAACAGCTGCTGGGGAGTGTGCTCTGTGGCATGTCATGATTATACCTGAGGAAGTGTACACTCCTAGGACTGAAAATGAAGGTGCCTTTTGCGCCCTTCTGCAGAAACTGCTGTCCAAACTACTGTGTTTGTTTGCTGCCTCTGTTAAATGTGCGTTATTTCAGCTAACCTTGTGCTTTGTCTAGTGGACTGGTTAGATTTGCTAAGGACTCTGGAACTAGTCTATTTGCATATCTGCGTAGCTTTAGTCAGAGCTGGGATACTTTGGTCTGGTGTAAATTTATACGTACAATGCCTATGTTGCCTTTCCTGTTGACCAGAAATTTCATACCCATTCCATGTCTGTCTTTAATTATTCCAAAATGTGCTCTTCTGACTTCTAGCAGATGCTGTGATCTGCGTGTCATTGTACACAGATGGCCTTTGTAGCAGGCTGGAGAAGACTAAATAAACTCAGAAAATGACTTTTTAAAATACTGCAGATTTTGATATTGCTGCTTTCTCTCTGGGAACAACACTCAAGTTTGTGCAAGATTGAGCCATGCAATCACGGATAGGAGTTTGATTTTGATTTTTGTAGCCTATACTAGTCAGGACTGTTCCAGATGATGCTGTCTTATCCAGAAAGTTGTGATACTAGTAGGGAATCTTTATTTGTTGCAGTAAGACAAGGGAGGTGAAAGCGGAGAATGTACTTGAGTTCTTCCCTGGCAGTGAGGTTCATGAATCATCTAGGACCAGAAATTGGTAATATCTAGGATGCTGCCTTCTAGGAGTTAGGATTTCTACGGTACTGGTGTTGTTCTGTTTCAGCTTTCTACCCTTTTTGTGGTGTTTTTCATTCTGCCCTACTGTGTGCATGTCTATACTTGTATCTGTGCTTGTCTGTTTCCCTGCCTCCTTTCTGTTCAGCGAGTGATCAGAGGCCGCAGCCAGAGCCTGGATACAGTGGGGATATCCATGAGAAAACAGCAGCCAGCTTTGCTGCCCAACCGTCCAAGCACAGCTGGTCTTGCCCTCAGCCAGAGTATCACCGAGGGCCCTAAGGCCATTGCTGCGGTAAGGTATTAGGGTGGACTGTAAGAAAGAATGCAGCATACCTTTGGGATCCACCATACATTTTGTTTCTGTTTTCCTATTAGTTTTTCTTTCTGTGAACCTCTTTTGGTTCTCATTCCATTTCACAAATGGTTTTAGACAGCATGTGTTGCAATCTATCTGTTCTGTCTATGCCTGTCTCCAGCCCCAGTTCATCCATAAATTAGAATTGAGATTGATGCAGACCGTGAAGAGAAAGGCAAATGTGACTTTACATCAAACATCTATCTCTGCTATCCTGGGTTAGATCCTGCAAGATGTCGTAACTTAAAAAAAATCATGCACTGTGGTTTGACTGGAGTTATACAGTATTTGTGTAATGACAAGAGCTAAGAATGTTGGGATACTAGTACTGTTTTGTTTTTCAATTTCACCAGTCAAATTTTTTATCTGTAATATAAATAACTGCACAATGTTTATTCAAGACATTGTTTACTGTAAATGGAATTTGCATGTTGGGAACAAATAGCAGAATAAATAGACTTTGGGATGAGAAAAAAAGTGAGTAATTATGGGTACTGTTTAATAGAGATACTAAAGATATGTGATCAGTGTGGACATGATAAATCCATGACAAGTATTTTCCAGGAAAGTATCCCTATTCCTGATGTTGAAAGTATGGTCATCTTGGCTGAATTGCATCCAGTTGACTGTAGTCTCTGCCTTAGTGATGTCAATATAGGCAAACTCAAAAGAGCATCTCTGAGTAAGCTTTTCAGTGTGGGAATTTCTTGGTGGCAGTTTAATTAGTTGTATGTGTTCTTCATGTCTTCACGACAGAGCTACAGAATAGTAATGACATGTGCTTGCTGCCTCCTTCTGCCCTTTAACTTCTAGTTTTCTCTGCCTCTTTCTGATGCTTCTTCTCCTCTCTTCATATGGGGATACCTCTCTTCCTGATCCCCTTTCTCTACACACTGACTGTCTGTCTGTCTTGTTCTCCCTTTTTTTCTATATCTCTCTGTCTCTTACCATTTCTGTATGACTTTGCTTCTCTTTCTCACTGACAGAAAGTATTCTTTCTTGCATTGGTGGAGCTGGGCAGGGCTATAGCATGCCAGAGTAAAGGAGAGGATCTGGGATCCACATAACAAACTCTCTCTTACACTTTTCCAGTTCTTCAGAGTCTTTTCCTGTCTACTTGCTCTTGCAATTTTTTGTCACATTTTTCTTTTTTTCTAGTCTTTCGCCATGCCTGGTAGGAGCCCATCACGTACTCGAGCCAGCCGCTTCCATGGCCGACGAAGTAGTGCCATTGGCATTGAGAACATACAGGAGGAAAAAAGGTATGAGCCATGGGAAGGTGAGGCAGAGAGAAAAGACAAGAGAAGATGAGAAAAGGGAGATAAAAGAGCTCGTATAAAGACAGAACGGGAATCGGTAGGAATGAGAACCGAATAGAAATGACTGGAATAGGAAAAATGCCTGTCAGCTAATGGATAAGTGGAAGAATCATGGAAAGAAAAAGAATAAGAAGGGACATTTGGAAATGGGGAGGATAGTATTTAAGGAAGAAAGGATGAGATGAGTGCAGGAATATAGTCAGATCACTCATATACACTCTTAAACTGCAAGTATGATCCGAGAGTCCTAGTTCTCCTGTTCTACATTCACCAATTTTAGGTAACAGATAAGAGAAAGGCTTTTATTTGAGGAAGGAAGGGGTGCTTTTTTATTTGTTTGCGTTCATATTAAAAAAGAGGGTTTTTCTTTTTCTAAAGTTTTAACTCAAAATGACCAACATTTAAGAGTTCAGATGATTTAAGAAATAATTTTCATTAAGGGATAACATACAGGTTCAAGGAGTAATTAAGTGTATTTGACTGAACTACAAGCATTCAAAAATTGTCTACTGGTTACCAGAGATTATTTGGTTAAATGAATAAATGTGCCTCTCAGATCTATTTATACAACACCTTTTTAAGAGTACACAGAATCTCAAAAGCCATGGGGGTGCTCTGCACTTAGTATACAGTTTTTCTAGTTCCCAGAATTCCACAAAATAGCTTAAAGAAAGAGTGTAAAAGGAGAAAAATCATCTTTATTGTAGAAACCAATGATTTTACAACAGGAAGAATTTTTGCCTATTACATTTCACCTTCTTTTCGTTCTTTATTATGTTGGACCTTTCCTTAATGAGGTACCTATATTCTTACTTGAATAAAAATAATTTAAAACATTTTTTGAGAGAAGAAAAATATTCTGAGATAACTTCCCTTTAACAGTCTAAGCCAACACAGTAGCCACAGTTACTCATTGCTTACCTTAGTTTTGCACCTTATGCAGCTATAACTCTCAATCTATTATTTCGTGTACTATCAATATATTACTTTGTATACTACGTTATTCCCTATCCATTTCAGAAATTTGTAAAAGCTTCCTACAACAAGGGGGAAAAAGAAGACTTAATTTATTTATTTTTTTTATTTCCACTGCTCTTAGCTAGGAGGGAATTGGAAAGCTGTTGGGTTTATTTAGTTTTTCTTCTGCTTATTTTTAATCTTAGATAAGAGGAATGATGAGCTTTATCTTCTCTTGTTTTCTAGGAAACATTCTGGGTGATTCTTGAAGGTGCAGTTTCACTAGCAGGTGGCCTGATCTAACAGTTCCCTGCTACTGAAAAGCAAATATCATACTTTCTTATGGTATCTCTTTAACTACATAATCCTGCCCTGTTCCTTATGATGGCTCAGATGCTGTTGTACCCTCCATGAAGCTGATTCAGATTATTAATAACAGAAGAACTATCGTTCTGCTTTAGTTGTCTCATGGAGAAGTCTGATGAGTACCAGGACTAATGGAAAAGTACACCCAGCAACAGCGTACTTTTTTTTACAAAGCCAGCAGGCTTTGTTTTGCAACAGTCAACTCACAGTATCATATGTGACTTCACCCTGAAGTTGTAGTTTAATGATATGTAGGCTTTGGTGACAGAGGTGACCCACGTTTCAGTCCATCCTGCTTGTTCTTTTGTTGTCGAAGTTTCAAGGTTTTTTATTTTCAGGATTGTTTTTTATCAGGATCATTTTCAGCCCTACAAACAGTTATATTAGCACAAATGGGAGAGTGATGAACTGTGATGTGAAGAATAGGATCAACTTGCCAAAAAACGGAGAAGGAACTCTGTAAACTGCACCACTGAAACCACATACCATGAAAATAAAAACTGAGGCAAGAAGTAGTAGTTTCCCAGTCCTTAATTAAACATACCTCACTGTTCAGGTACTCACACAGACAGCTTTTTTCAAAAGTATCTTTGCAAGTACCAGTACAAATAAAAGTACTGTAACCATCCTGAAAAGGAATGTTTGCTGATTTCAGTTAATCAGAAAATCCTTTTTTCTTTATGCAATAAATATATTAGCGCTCCAATCATAAAGCTTCTCATGAGCAATGAAATAGGATGGGTGGGAGAACAAGCTGAAGAATTAAATAAAAATATTGAAATTAATTTAGGCTTTTATATTAATTTAAAAGAAGCATGAAATTGGCCAGTTCTACTATATAGCTCTCAACAGGTCATATCTAGGCAGTCTACCCTGTTCAACACAGCTGCGCTTGCTTCCTCTTCTCCTGTCAAGGAGATACAGCTTTATATTGTGACTTCTTGGGAAATGTTAGAATAGATAGTGGTGAACCCTGACCTTGGGGGATAGGTGGTGTTCCTTGCATTCCAGTAGGGACACTGCAGAGAGGATACAAGAGGTGCTGGACAGTCCAGGAACGTTCTTTGACCTGAAGTCTGATGGATCATCTAATCCCAACTCCCCGGAGTTCCTCAGCAGGAAGAGCAAGTAAGTTGAAAATAATTATAATATTTGAAAGGTGCTAGCTGTCTCTGGCATTGACTTAAGTGTGCTGCATATCTTGTTCTCTTGGAGGCTCTACTAAGATTGTGCAACATCTAAAAAAATAGATGTCTGGCCCTGGCATTGTTATTGAGAGCATGAAAGTAAGAGAATCAGCTTTCTTATACTGCCAGTGAAGAAAAATGGGACTGCTCAAAGGTGATTCTGGCCTGATTCCTGTCGTGCTAGCTTGTATCCAACAGGATACACACACCCTAGCTGTCCAATTATCAGTGCTTGTGTGTATGATTCCTTTGTAGCTTCTTCTGGAATGATTTTGGATCTTTCTGGAGTTTTTGGACTAGGGTGTGTTAGGATGTTGGATTGTACTCAAGTTCTGCCCCTTTAAGTGGGATTCATGCTGCTGCTTTCAACTGGCTTGAACAAGCCTGTGTTCACTTGTGCCAAGGTGTTCCAGGAGGCATTATGGTCTCATGTGTCTCACCTCTGTTTCATTTGTAAAACATCTCATTGCACGTTCAATGTTCTCCTGCAATACACTTCATGAAGTGGGCTGCACAATAGCTCTTCACTTTCTAGTGGTCAAAAACTGGAAAAACGCATCTCCGTGGCAATACAGCTTTGTTTTTGATAAGCTGTATTATCGGGCCATTTGCTAGGATGTGATCCTATCTAGATACTTTAGGACTTTAGAGAAACCACACATTTACATTTCTAAGATGCCAGAGCAGCCTGTCTCAAAATTCAAGCCTGCAGCTGACTTTCTGGAACAGCTTGGCACATCAGACTTTTTCAAAAAAACTTAAATGCAACCTGTGGCAGAAGGGATCCTGAGCACTTACTACTAGGCCATGTCCTTCTGCAGGACTGAGCCTGCTGTAACAAGGAGGTGCTCTAGAGCCACCCCTCTATGGCTGTAGTTGCTCTAGATGCCAGATCTGTGAAGGAGGGGACTTCTTTCCAGCTAGACTCAGTCCTCCTTAAGAATTAAAGGCTAGTGACTATCTGCAGAATTTCATCTATCCACTTGTATGCTCTGGGACTGCCCAGACTATTGTCACAGCCAAGGTGCAGAGCTCTGGTGAGTATTTTTTTGTGATGGGGTGGATGGGAGTCTAAAATTTTGGTGAGGAGGAGGTTGGAAGCATACTTAGGAGAAGCAAACCATTTGATATGTTAGCGTTGTCAGCCAAGAACAGGAAGGACTGCAGGACACGGAACTGCTGATTGATCAGCAATACCCTCCTTTCAGCATTACCAGATCATTCCACATCCCTTCCCTCATCCTGCTTGGGGTCTTGATAGAGAACTAGAAGTTCTTCACTAGCAAATACAAGGGACTCTTGCTCTGATTAGGTAGCTGAGGTCATCATAATCAGCTAGAATTCTGCCTAGTAAGAAAGTATCTTATATCTGGGGCAATCCTGATTACTCTATTATGGAATGTGTGCGTGTCTTGGAAAACTGAAGCTCTTTGTATCTGTTCCTGATTTCTGTATTTAATTGTGGGCTTCCTCTACTTCTCAACTCTCATTCTGTGTTCATCAGCTGGCAGGTGAGCTGTTTCGAATTGGTATCACATTCTTTTGAAGAGCAAACGTATCATGGGTTTTCATTAACAATACTTGCATGGCTATTGTTTATGCAAGTAAGACATGGTCTTTCTGATTCTGCAGTTTCTGTACCTCTGTCGCTGGGATTCTCTCTTTGCATCTTTTTTTAATCATGGACTCAAAATCACTTGTACAAACCCCAGAAAATGTCTGTGCACAGTTCTGGTGGGTTAGCCCATTCCTGGACAGTTTGCTCACAAAGAAGGGTGTAATATATAGTTTTGCAAAAATTGTGATTATCCAGTCTTTCAGAGCCAGGGACCAGCTCAACTGCAACTATACCTTCTGCATCATATCCAGAACAGGTAATCACAGACAGGTAATTTCACCATACAAAACAGACCATTTACACCAAAACAGTGTTAGCACAGTATTGGCGGAACAGATTAGGGGTGTCATTCCAGCAGTTTCTCTCAGAGCTCCATAAAGTTCTACTGGAGCACTCTATTTACTGTGCATTAAGTGCAGAATCACAAATCAGGATCATGATATAGACATATTTCTAATGCTAAAGAACTCTAGCTCTTTCTAGAGTTATTTGGGCAATCCATAGTGAAAATACCATTCCTGATAGTCCATCAACCCACTTCTGGTTCTCTCCAGGAACAAGCATCACAGAAAATTTCTCTATTGCAAAAATGCCCAGCATGTCACTACTTGTCTTAAATAATCATTTCAGATTCCAGACTTGATTCTTCATCTGTGTTCTGCTGTGATCATAGGTAGAAATAAATACAAATGGAACACAAATAACAGATAAATTGTTATACAGTAGAGTTAAACTAGCACTTACTCCCCTTCCTCACATGCTAATTTCCAACACAACCCTTCTGCAGTGATCAGCCTGCAATCTACAAAACTGCATTTTTTGCCTGGGCTAATCCTGTCTTCTCTCCCATGTGCAAGGACTATTATTCTTAGTTACTCTACTTTACTGGTAGCCCTCCAAATAATCCTTCTTCCCAAGGAACAGTCTCAAAAGAATGAACCCAGCCTAGGTAACTAGGTATTAAAATTCCTCAAGACCAGATATCTTTCTGGGTTGCATTTGAAAATCAAGCACTGTACTGTGTATGTCCAAATCTTAGGAAAAGTACATGTTTCTTTTGTGTATATGTTTTCCCTCCTCAGACACATCTGAGTGGGGACATCAATCCAATCAGGAGTGGACCGGATGCTACTCAGTCATTGATTACCTCACTGAAGATACTGGCAAGACTTTGGGGTTGAAAAGAGAGCCCTGGTTAAGAGGAGCATGAATTTACTTAGAGGACCTCAAGAACTGTGCAGAGACCAAGTGGCACGACGTAATGTGGCAGTTCCTGGAGTGGGAATCCTGGGAAAGGGAGATGGACAGACAGCTCCCATTGGAGCATTGTGGCTCTAGGCCTTTCCCAATGCCCAACCAGCAGTCACTGAGCCAACTTCTACTAATGACTGGGGAAGGAGGCTACCTTGAGTGCTCCTCTTCTCCTCCCCTCAGATGAGCAAAAAGAGAACAACTTGGCCTACAAAAGCCAGGAGCAGAAAAACACCTTGCCCTCTCTGTCTCTAGTGCTTTTGGATGACGTAGGTCAAGAAGGGCAGTGCAGAGAATGAGGATGGAAAAATCTGCTGAGGAAAGATGCTGAGAAGGGGACACTTCATTGAAATTTAGGTCCCAGTTCACTTAAATTCATGTTACTGATTTGCTGTGCTAAGGGAGAAGCATGCTGGCCTTCATTTCTTCCAAAATATATTTCCTAATCTCCTGAGGAAATACCTTTGGCCTGTATTGGCCCTGCCCTTAGTGTTCTCCCTGTTGCATGCTGGCATGTAATATGCCTGGGACTTTAGGTTTCATAACTGCTTGTAGGTCAAGACTGGCAATATTTTGCAGTATTTCTGAAGAAATAAATATATTTAGTATGTTAAAATTGTCTTATCTTTCTTGCCTCTCGTAGCTTTTCAGGGTTTCTTAGCATTTTTAAGCCCTTCATCTCTGTTATTGACTCACCTCTTGTAGAGTCAGTGAATATTTCAGCATAAATGTTACACTGACATACACATTGTACCTTGTACCATGTAAGCACATGAGCCTCATAGACTGCTCTTTGTCCTGGCTGGCTGCAAGCAGTGGATCCCAAATTCTAAGCTGGTGGAAGCTGACCTTAAAGGTCTTATCTTGGTGGATATGAAACATGCAGCAGACTACCTTGATGTACATGACATCTGAGAGATTGATAATCAAGTCATTCGATACAGTTTTCGTATATAACACTTGGGATGTTCCTTTCATAATCACCCTGCAGGAGCTAAAAATCTAGTGGAACAGACCTACAAGAGCCAGTCTAGTGGCAACTGGGCACATGCAAAATCACCAGGATGGGCACTCTGACATGGGGATGTTTGTGTGTGTGAGCAGGAAGAGAGTTCTGACCTACCTCTGTAAGAGTTTGGCACTTGATCATAGTAATTTGGCACTGAGACATTCCAAAATAATGCAAGTATTGGTAATTTGTTTCTCCTTCTCTCTGTTTTCTTCTTAATTAACCATTCTGTAATGCTGTATAATGTGTATATGCCTTCCTGACTCTTCCTGTTATAACTACTCAGAAACCCAGTGGCTACCCTTTACGAGTGCATGAATAGAAAAACGTCGTTATAATACTGTTACATTGCCTGGAGTTTTATGTAAGAGCAAACATGGTTGCTCGTGGTTGTGGGAGTCAGTTGCCTACACTGGATAATGCCTACCCTATATATCCATTTTTAAATCTGATTGTATTGTGTTTAGGCCCCTAAAATCTTTGATCTCCAAAGTGAAGGCATCTGTAGATTTTAAGGAAAGTCTAGAGGTAAAGTGCTTAAATGTAAGTGGTTTGACTTACTATAAGACACTTAAGTCTGTAAATTAAAAATTCAGCTAATCAGAATTTGGCTGTTGTTCTTTCATACAGTTACCCTGAATGGAAGTAACGAGGAGTGTTTCTAGTAAATGAAATACTAGAAATTAAGGAACATGAGCTAGTTCTCCTGAATTCTCTTCCTAGTTGAAAACTTAACTGGATGAGTAATTTCTTCTTATTGTTTCTGACTTCTTTGTAATAAAGCTATGTCATAAAAAGTGTGAGCCTATGCTAACAATAAGCATGATGATGTTGAATGCTTGCATTTCACAGAATACTCACGAGTAAAACTTCAGGATACTATGTGATGCAGCCATTCTCATGTTCTTCATCCAGTGTAAGCAGTTGTAGTGGTTTGAGGGAAGGTGAAACATCTGAGGAAGAGGAGAATGACAGAGAGGATGCATGATCTCTAACATACAGCAATTACCCTCCCTGATTTTACAGAGTGCATTATTAAAATAAGTCTTTTGCCCTCTCCAGGAGCTGACGTGCTCTCTTGAGGGCCCTCCAAAGGCCATTGATTCAGAGTATGTGGCTGGATGAAAGTGACTGCACACCCACTACATCCAGCTTACCAGGTAAAAAAGAAAAAAAAAATCATTTACTTAAGCATCTAGAAACACGACAGGTAGAGCTACATAACCTTTTGGCAAAAACTTTTGTATGCTATACTGAGGATGTGAAGAGCATAGAGAAATGACAGGTTCAGAGAAATGAGGAGAGAAGTTAGTATGCAAACTTTAAAAGGAAGGGAATGAGGCGAGGAGAAAGGTATTTCAGCAGAATGAATAAATAGTGCTGTACACACTGAAGGAGTTACAGCTGATTGTAGATAGGTAATGTGTTTGTAGGTCTCTGCAGAGAGCATATATCTTGATGCATTGATTACTGATATAACTACAGTGCCATATACCCATTCTCATTTATAAACTATAGAGTCTGGTTATGGGCATTACTGCAGCCACAACAGAAACAGTGCTCCCTGCTCAATACATTATACAGTATGGGTAACCAGGGAGCTGATCTGCATTGAGCTGTTCAGCTGCTACAGTTGGCCTTTTCGTGATAGTCAAAGTACTTGATTAAAATGAACTTGGACCTGTTCACAGTGCAGAGATGCTTATAGTTACTATAATCTCTCCTTAGTCTTGTAGCCGGTAGAACTATTGCACTGTCTGTTGCTGAGATTGTGTCAGCCATCCTGATCTCAGACCCTGTTTGGAGTTGTGTTTTCATTTTGTTAAAATGAACTGTTTTAGATTGAAACATTTCATGCTGGGCATCTGAGCCTGGAGGGCCTGGGTAATATTTTGGGACAGTATGATTGAAAAGACTGAGCTGAGATTGGGAAGTCACTGGGATCTGTGGAAGGCAGAACTTGTATTTGTTGCTAAAAGTTTCTCAAGTTGGAGGAGTCCAAGATGGTAAGAGATTTGTGTGGTTGGTGAGAAAGAGAGTGGTTGGAAAAATTGAAACCTTTATAGAATTGTGGGAAAAGAGAGTGCTGGAAAATTTTAGGAGTAGGATTCAGAAGGGGACACAATTTACTTGAAAAACAGAGCTAGATGTCTCAATCTCTGTAGCAGCCCTCTCTTTGAGATATTAAATTTGGCCATCAGGATCCTGCTTAAAATTGTCTGTATCATAGCAATAGCAAAGAATATGTGATACTGTGAGATGTTCTGCAAAACTGGAGCCTCACAGAGCATGACTGCTTATATGCTTGGAGGCACAAGAGAATGTAAGGGGCTGATACTCTGGAAGAAGAGGAAGAAGTGGAGTTGTTGATACTGCAGGGGAAGAAGGCAGCCATACCTTAGGCTATAATCAGGAAATAGGGAGCTGTACACTGAGCCTGCTTGTCTTGAGGGAGAGAGATAAAGGTGTTATATGGGGTGATATAAAGATGCAGCATATCAGGAACCTTTATGGTAGAAAACAGCTAAAGAGCTACTACTGAGAAGCAGAAGTTGGGAATGAGTTTCCTCAGTCTTGTGTTAAAGGCCAAGGCGAAAATGTTCAGTGCCATCACTTCTTGAGCAGCAGTGATAAATACTAAAAGACCAGGAAGTCCAACACTGTGAAAGGTCTCTTTTTGAAGGGATTGAGAATTGCCACCATGCAAGTGTTATCTACATGGTGTCTGGTGGTGTGAGAATTTTCACTGTATCGCCAGGGCGTTGTTCAGGGTGCCATTTCCACAGGTCTGGGATTGTCCTATGGGAGAGCAGGCCACAGCCCCATCACAAACATGTGAGCTTTATCTACTCTTCTAGCCACAACACTGAGACCAAGCAGATATGAGTGATTTTTCCTGGAGAAAAGTGGACAGGTTGTGTCTACTTGTAACAGAGAAATACCAATGGGAGCAGAAAACTAATGTAAATGCAAACTAACTTTTTTTGCTTGTGTGTCTAAAGTTGTCTAATGTCATCAGTAAGTGTATTAACCTCCTTCTTGACCTTGTGGGTGATGTTGGTTTCCCTTGCCTTCCATTTCTCCCAGAGCGCTCCCAGGCACTGGGATGGTTGTGAGTGACACATACATAAAGCAGTGATGTTTTCACCTACAATTTTGCCTCTGCTGCTATAGCCCATAGTTTAATCCAGCTGTGATCTTTCCACAAATCAACCTACCACTGTTACCTACCTACCTAACATAAAGCACAGTGGGATTAACCTCACTGATCCACTCTAGACTTTTTACTGTATTGGCTTGAGTTCTCTCTCCTGTTTCTCTCTAACTGCCTGTACAGTATTTTCTTTTCTGCATTCCTTTTGTTTCCAGAAAATAGTGCCAGATAGTCCATAGTCAATGGCAGTGGTCTGACACTGACAGATCAAAACTTTCACTGGTTTCTCAGTATCTTGGCATTGTGAAGCAGCTGCACAGCTGCACCATTGCATGATTAGTAATGTAGTGCTTTATCATATGTATCCATAGGTTTTCCATGCAGAGATGTTTTCTTAAAAGGTGTATATGAAGATATATGAAGATGTATATGAAGATATGCAAACAAACGTGTAGATTTGTGCTTAGGCTTCTGACTTTTGCTGGGAGAGCTGTGGTTAAAGGGAATAAACATTGCAGATATTTTTCTAACTAAATGGAATCAACTCACCTAATCAGGAGACCATAGAGAAGTAGTCTTGAGTGCCATTTGTAGATTGCAGTAGTAAGACTTGGCGATCTCACCATCTGCAATTTTTGGAATGTTTCTCTGGCAATAGATGAAGGGGGAGAAAGGAAGGAAAAAAGGGTCATTGTGTGTGTGAGGTACATGTGGTAGCAGTGTTGAGCCTTTCTGAGGATACATTGGGGCCTTTTCTAGGAATTCTGACAATGAGGAGGATACCCCCTCCTTGTTGGCTCCTCCACCTGTTTCAAAAAGTTATCATCAGTGCTCTGCAGGAGCCTCCTGGACTGTTTGTGCCTAGCTGAGTTGTCTTTCCAGCAGATATTAGGGTGGTTGAAGTGTCCGATGAGAACCAGGGCCTGTGATCGTGAGGCTACTTCCACTTGTCCGAGTTTTTCTGTAGACTGCATCATTGACTTCCTCTTCCTGATCAGGTGGCCTGTAGTGAACACCCACAACAGTGTCACCCATGTCAGCCTGCCCTTTAATCCTCACCTGTAAGTTCTCCACTCATTCTTCATCCACCCCTAGACAGAGCTCGATACATTCCAGTTGCCCTCTCACATAAAGAGCAACTCCACCACCTCGCTTTCCTGGCCTGTCTTTCCTAAAAAGCACATAGCCATCCGTGATGACATTCCAGTCGTGCAAAGTATTGCTCGCAGTGATTTACCAGTTTTGTTCTTCATTTCCTCCGAGTTTTGAATTATGTCATGAAGCTAGGAGTGGGGGAAAGTCTACGTTTGAAATACTGCTGAAAGACTTCATCTTATCTATCCCCTAACAAACACTGGTATGATCATGCAATGTTCAAAAAGAAGAAGCTCCTTTCAAGAACATCTTGGCTTACCCTCTTACTGCAGGAATCCCTTATTAACTAAATTTTACAGCCTCCTTAGTTTTCCTGATTGAATGGGGGATAGCTGTACAATTAAATTCATTCTTACTTGCTTCTTCTGCACATTCAACAGTAACAGCTCTTCAACTTCATCTCTCTCCACATTTCTCTCTTTGATTTGAAGAAAAGAGTAGTAATACAGATTTACTGTTGCATTACAGCTATGCATGCAACTCCTAGAAATGATCTAATTTATAAAATGATAATATTTAATACTTTTAAACCACCTTTAGTACTTAGGATGGAGAGTCACCTAAGAATAAACCAGAACTGTGCAATGAAGAGGACTGTTATCTGAAGAACATCATACTAATTTCTTGTGGAATGTGCATGGTGAAAACAAGCAGATTATTACAGAAAGCTAAAGAATGGTTTTACGTTTTGAAGTCTGCAGTATGTTTCATCCCTGTTTCTACCACAGTGTTGACAGGTGATGTTAGGCAAATTCCTTAAGCCCTGAGCTAGATGTGAGAGTCTTGGGAGAGGGAACAGAGTGAGGAGAGGGAAGAGAAATAGTGTGAGATCATAAGGTTAATTCAGCTTGATAAAGTAAATTCATAAGGATTCGCATTGCATATAAATAGCCAGTAATGGCCTTTCTTAGCTTAATTACATGTTACAGCAGGAAGCTGCTGTATTATTTTAAACTAGGTTTTGTGTGTAACAGTAGACTGATAAAGAAATTGAAGAAGGGACTGATGGAAATGTTTGGAGAGTTGGAGAATGCTTTTATTAATTGTTAGACAGCTATAGCTTCTTTAGATAGAAGGCTGTAGCGGAACAGCTGTGGAATTGAAACATGGTCTGGAACTAGTGGCCAAATTCAGTAATTTTTAGTATTAAATGAAAGATAGGTAGTCATTTTCTTTGTGTTTCAGGTTGGAAAGATAAGGAGCTCGAGATAGCATTATTTGAGTTGGGTATGGATAAACTGCATTGTCTGTAACATTTACTGTAACTGGATAAGCCACTGTTGGGATCAAAACAGCTATTATTTGTGCTGCTCCTGCAATAATCTTCTGATTATCTCTTCATTGTTTTCCGCTTGCTTCCTTCCAGGAAGCAGATTGCTTCCTTCCAGCAGTGTTACTGGCTGCATCAAAAAAGGAAAAGGCAGCAAAGCAAATGCTCAGCACCATAGTCCAAAAAGTGATTTAATACAGTATCTTTCCTTCTCATTTGCACAGAGATAAGGATAGGAGAGAAAGAGAGGTACTTAATTTAGGAAGCTTTGCTGCTCAGGGTTCAAAGCATAAGAAAGTGCTTGCAGGGGAAGGTTAAATAACTGCCTTCTTCTGCAGGTCTCCATTTTGTGCTGTGTGCGAAAACCCTCATCGCTGGAGGATTGTTTCAGTGCATACTGGGTAAGAAGCACAAGTAACTGACATAGAATTGTAGGCTAGTGGTTCAGAGTGGAAGCAGGCTTCTGGCCCATCATTAAAAGAACACTTAACTTCACAGTAAATACAGTTAATCTTATTCCTTCTCCCCCAAATGACTTTTCATGGCCAGCTGACTTTGGCCTGTTTAATCTACCTAAACTCTGCCTTTCATTGTTGCCTGCTCCTTCTCAGTGAACGGTATTCCTTCTTGAGAGCTCTCTAGCTGCAGTAATCTATACTCAGCTCTGCTCTCTTCTTTTTCTTCCATTGTTCTGTTTCCTTTGCTCAGATGCCATCACTGTGTTCTCTATACCTATCCTCTGCTTCCTGTTGTTTTGGCTTTTTAGTATAACACTTTCTTTCTTGCTCATTTTCTGACTTTGTGCGTATTTCTACACTTGGCATGCTTCCAGTCATGGTGGGACCTAATTCTCTGGCTCAGTTGGACAACTTTTCCAGGAAGGGAGTGGGACTGTATCTACCTGCTGTAGAGGTCTGCAACAGGACAAAGGGGAACACAGTCTGCAAAGTTTGTTCCCTAGATTCTAAGTCCAGTTTTGCCTGCATCTTTGCGTTGTTTCTTTAAACTCAAAAATTCCTCTCCCTGCCCACTATTCTCTCTGGCTTGACAGCTTGGCAGCATGCAAAACAGCATGCTACCGTGATGTAAGTGATGTAAGGCTCTCAGGAATCAGTTTGCTATTAGGTAGATAGAGGAGGTATCATTTTTTTGGAAGACATTAGACTGTATCCTAAACAGCTGCCAGTTCCTTCTAGTGCATGGCACTTACCTCTGTGCCTGGTAAAAGAAGACACAACTGATTAGGTCCTTAATGGTTTTTCAAATAATGCTCAGCCATCTGGTGACATTCAGAGCTGTGAGATAAACAGTTGGACTCCTCATATAGTGCTTGCCTTTGGTGTTCCAGTAGACTGACATTGCCAGATCAGAAAGGGAAGCCAGTTAAGGAAGCTAGCAGTCAGTGCTGAGACAACTTAAATGCCTGCTATGCCGAAGATACGCATTGAGAATGATAGGATAGCAGCCAGCTAGCACTCCCATGGGTAATCAGCAAGGTCTCTGCCAAGAGCTTGTGCTCTTAATCAGTACTCTGCTGTAACACAGGAGTAAGGTTACCTAAAGAAGAAACAGAATTAGCTCAAATCTGTCTCCCAAACAGGCAAGTTTTGCTGGCACTAAATACACAGTTTTAAGTTATGAGCTTAGCAGCAATGTGCATGTTCACCAGCAGAACTGCAAAGACTGTCATCACTTAACAGCGGTCATCACAGATAATAAGCAATTTAAGGAAAGAAGCTAATTTTGATTTTGTTATTATTTTAGTACCTAAGGCATTGAGTGTTTTCATTCCTCCTGATTTCAGATGGGTCTGAGGGCCTTGAAGACCATTTTGAGAAGTATGTATCAGTATGCATAATCCATCCCAGTTGAGCCATCTGCCATTAACAAGTTCTGTCACAAAGGGAAATATTTTTCAGTCAAGCTGATTCAGAGAATGAAGTTTCACGAGATCCTGGTTTTGACTATGAGGTTAATTTGTTTTTTGCACTTTGCTCACATTCATACCGCAGTTCATTACCTCCACAAATGTATTTTCCAAACATTTCTGAGACTGTGGTCATAGGGGTGATCTGGCTAAAAATGTTATCTCAGTCAGTTTTTATCACAGCCTCAGAATTAGTCTTGAGGCTCAATTTGAGTTGCAGCAAATTTCAGGGAAAATAGTCAAAAAATTCTTGACATGACTTAAAGGGATTCAAAGAAATTGTACTTATGGCATCCAAATACATACAACTTTCCTCTCATTCCAACTCCTAATTGAATTTAGCCTCTTATACCTCACAAAGATTTCCTTAAATTCCAGGCTGGATTTACCCAGAGACTAATGGATGCATTTGTGGAAGAGAGAATGGAGTTCTCAAATTATAGGATATTTCAGCCTATAAAAGCAGAAAGGGATGTAAGGAACTGTTACAAGAACATGGAGGAAATAAATAGGTATTTTTTGCTGCTTTGTTCCAAGATTTGTTGTTCAATTGAGCAAGTGTGGAGATACTTCACCTTGAAGTTGAGAAAGAAACAAAACAGGAATTCTAGATGCTGCTAGTCCTTCTCCTTTCTCCAGTGATGTGTCAAAGGCAGCCAGGAATCACTGAGAAATGAAGCCTCATACATACTTGTTGCAGTGTATCATTCCAATTCAACTAGTACTGAGCCAGGTTCAAGCTGTTTCAGTGTGAACTAACTGCTGTAGCCAGAAAGTGAAAAATTAAGCGTTTCGGTTTTACTTATATTGTTTGCTTATCTTTCTCCCTACGGACTAAATTCTCCTTACAAAGTCCACCATAGCCATATCCTAGAATCACCTTTGGATAGGCAGCAATTCGACCATCCTTGAGGAAGAAAACCACAGTCTATTTCCATTACCAACTAAATATACATGGTATTTGTCTGTGTCCTCCAAGGACATTACTGTAAACCTGGCATTAATAAAAGCCCCCATGCAAGGGCTGGGCCTGGTCCCTGAGAATGCATGGAGGTCACTTCAGATGTCAGTCGTTGCAGTGCAACATGTATAAACTACTCAGATTCTCCTTTGGGATTGATTTGTCCCTCTTACAGTTTTCTCTCTAGTGTCCCCTCCAATTGTCATGTTACAGAGGAAGCATAAATGCCTTATTCTGTGCTTGAAGTATCTATATAAATCTTAGACTTAAAAGGAGAACATGACCAAACTCTCTTAGGCTGTGTGTCTGTGTCTGTTTCTGAACATATGAATGTGCATCAAGATACAAGAAATCTCTACACAGTCAAGATCTCAGTGCTGTAACAACAGTTTATCCTCATGCTTTTAGAGTAACAGAAAGGAAAACTAATCAAAGAGGAAGAATGTTTAATCTGTAAGAAATCATTAATGTTCAACAAATCTGCTGAGAGAAAAGAAGCATACTGGTGTTTGTAAAGACCTAACCAGACAGGTATAATATTGGCAAACCTCAAGTTTCTTAGTTGGAGATGAGACTGAACACTAAAATTAGTAGTTAAGGAAGAGAAATACATCTATGCATAAATTGTATACATTCAAATGATCAACAGAGATTGACATCTCTGGGATGTTCTGTAAGGAAAACTTTATACACACACACACATGCATTTTTAATATATGTATATAAACATTTTTTATATATGTTTACATACACACACATATTTTTTTTTCTCCTTATATTTTTTCCCTTTTCACATCTTGGAGCTTGGAAGTGAAGGAACTGGTCCCAGCCATTTTTCTCCTGCAAGACAAACCAGCACAAAAGAGGAAGTTAAAATTTAATACACAGAAGTGATTGGGCAGTCACATTTTTGAAGCAGGATGACTGTTCTTACTCCTCTTTTGAAGGGTAACTACTGATGATGGGATATAGATTTTTATTGTGTTTGAAATTCTTCAGCCAATCTCCTAAATCTTTCTCTGTCCAGTCACAACTGGAGCTGTACAGAAGAATTTTTTTCCTCTGTCACTGATAAGAGATTCTGCAAGTCTGTCGCCCTGTAGATGAGGAGGCCAGTTCTTTCTAGGATCCTTTTCTGAAGGGCTGAAGATGAAGAGGGGAAGAGTGGAAGGCTGAGGAGTAAGATAGAGGAACAAGAAGAAAATCTGTTTAAGTCCTTGCTCTGTTTGGAGTGGGGACTAGAAATTGAGTCATGACAATTCAGTTAGGATTAGTGACTCTGGTAGTGACTGATGGGGAGTGAATCTTCCTCACTCCTATCTTCATCAAGAATATTTTTGTAGACCCATCCAGAAAAGAAAATAAGCCTAAAAAAATCCCCCTTCTGTGAATCCTAAAACTAATTTTAATTTTCTGCTGAAACTTTTCAACAATGCATCAGAACTAGTTATGTTTGTAACTCTTTCTCATAGCTGCTTTCCTAGTCTGCAAGTGCTGTCAAATCTGAAATCAACTGTCAAATTCCCTCTAACTCAAGTAACAGTGGGTTACAGAGTTGTACTAGTTATCACAACCCATTCACATTCTCTTAAAAGATGAAAAATTTGGATTTTCTTAACAGAAGAATGAAAACAAGGACATACACATCCAAAAGGAAAGTCAATACAGGAATTGTACAGTTATATAATTATAATTATGAACTGGGGACTTATGATAATGTGCTTTTATTAAGAAGGAACAGATTTAAGTTGACAAAGCCACAAGTAGAGGATTATCAACCATAGTCTTAATCTGAGCCCAGATCTAATGCCCAGTAACAAATTGTTTATTTGAAAATAACATGTACAAAACAAAGCCTTAAAACATACCAATAGGAGTTCTCCACTCAAGCTACTACATGTCTAGAAGAGGACTACATCTTCGGTCACTACAACTGTGTGACATTCCATTCAATAGTTTTACCCCACAAGAAGGATATAAACATAAGTCAATATTTAAAAGACATTAAGAGTGTTTCATTTAACTGTATTCCATATTTCATTAAATGAAGGCAAAAACATGAAACAAAGTGAAGTTTTAAGTACACTCACCTATAACACTTCCTAGCAGCTCTAAACGATCAGAGCCAAAAAAGAGATGCTGTTCCCCATTAAAATGTGCCACAATAGCAGGCATCCCAAATGCCTATCAATGCCGTGGAGATGAAATAAAGAATGTTATAATGAAAGAAGTTTTTGTAGATACATGACCAATCCTCCAGAATAACAACCAAAAATACTGATTTTTTTCCTTCCTTTCCCCCTCTTCATTCTTAAAACACCAGTCTAATGTAGTCATCACACAGTAGAAGACTTTCCAAAGCCTTATGACTGAGCAAAACCCCAACCTACTAAACCCAAGTAGTGATAAACGGTGTCTCTTGGTACTGGCCCTGTAATGGGTAAGGCCTCCCATCCTTGTCATCCAACAGGAATGGGTAAGGGGGTCAACTTTTGATTCCCAAATTACAATACAATAAGTAATAACGAGTTAGCTTTCACATGTTCAAAAAGCAAAAGAGACTAAGAGAAATGGTCTATTTAGTGCTTTCTAATAATCACCCTCATCACCAGTATTCTTAACAGGGAAAGACTGCAGAGCAGTGATCCCAAACGGCACTAAAACATCTCACCCCGTATTTTATTGCATCCTCTGTTGTCTCTTTCAGACGGTTCTTCACTGCAGGGGATGAAACCATTTCAAGTAGCTTCTGGGCCTCCTCTGATGATAGCCCAGCCTGTTTTGCAACCTAAGAAGACATAGTTAAGAATATTCTAAGTATTTTAGTTTCTACTGTGGACTAATTAATTTAATTTTCAGTGTTGATCACTCAAAATCTATTACAAAAAAAATTAAAGGCACTCTGGAAGCACTTCTACAATTCTCTGGCTGCATTCCCAACCCATTTTTCATTTATCAGCTCCCAGACAGAAAGTAGATAGAATATAATATTTTAACTCTTCCAACCCCCAAATCTAGACTTTTTGCAGGAGTTCTTAAATAGAAAAATTAAATAATGAGTTTAGCCTCCGTTCCAAGGAGTTATCACATAACTTAGTAAAAAAGGATTGTTCTGGAAAAAAAAAAAAGTTTTACTGTACTAGTCTGCCAAAATAAAAATGGATAGTATGTATGACAAATGTAGCCACAGAGGAAATACAAATGATGCTCTATGAAAGAGACTAACTCTTAGAGGTTAAACAATTGCTAGTGCTACTGCTGTACTTCTTTACCCTCGCCTGTGAGACTGTAACACCAGCAGTACAGGCATAAGATAAAGTGGCCAAAAGAAAAAGCTATATAATATATTGGGTCACTTTTAAGTTACAAATACCTGTTTTTAATAAAGTATCCCACAAAGAATGTTAACTTCCATGCCATTTATGTGAATGACATCCCCTCTTCCTTTTTAAAAAACTGTTTATTCAACATGGACCAGTAATTCTGGATATGCAGGTCTTTTTTCAGATTCTTATTTCTCAATTGCTTTTCCTTCAGTTAATACCCATATTTTCTGTTGCCAAAATGCAAACAAGTACTATTACTGATTCAGGCCACTAACAAATTTTTATCCTTCCATCCTTTAACAAACAAATGCAGAAGCACTAACAAGGAGACACTTACAGCCAATATACTTGCCGGCTGATTGATATCTTCACGCTGATGAAAGAAGAAAGTGATTAATTCAGTATTTATGAATAAAAGCTTGATTCTGGACTTGAAAGCAAATTTTCTAAGAAAACAGAAATAGAAAGATTAGTTGATCCTGCTGGAGAAACCTTCTTAGAAAAAATTTACATCACATAACCTAGAAATGTATTAAGTGCCTTCTGGCACAGGACTGCCTTCTGCCTTCACACAAGACTCACCATACATACCTAACAAGAGACACTGCAAATTAAGCTGACTAGAAGTTAGTTCTTTTCTCATAGTGGATCCCAAACCACTAACATCCTAAGTTTCCTGCCATGACTTCATTAAAACACATTTCCTTTCTCTTGTTTATACTGCACATTTGCATGAAGTAGGGCTGGAGCGCAGACAGACAAAGGAACAAGAAGCTGGCTTTGTAGGAGACTGACCTGTGACCAAAAACGTATCCAGAACTCTCTAGATATGGTTTCCACAAACTGTGGTTGTGTCATATCAATGGCTGTGATAAAGCGCATGGCACCAAGACTGCCTGGGATTGGTGAGAAGACAGAGAAACATACTGAAACAATGCACGGGATCAGCAAAAATGGATGAAGTCTGCAGAAATGCTACTTAAACAAAGTATGATCTTCTCTGCAATGGGTCCTGAAAAGGTAGAGCTTATGTTGATTCACAGTATCTTCTATGCTAGTATTACTCACAAGCATATCTGCCCAGTTCAGAAGTTACCTTTATGATTAAAAATGCACAGATTTCATAGTGCTCACAAATACAGGAAGAAGCCCACCTTCACCTTCATCTTTATTCTCATGGAGAGTTTGAACCAGAAGCACTACAGATGAAACATACATCACCAGCTGAACTGCATTTCTTACTTACCTTTACTGAGGATACGTTGGAAGTCATCTGCTGAAATTTGTACAGGGACTTGGTAATACTTTCCCATCCTTTTTATATCCTTCAGTAAATATTCAGCACGCTTTGGCAACATTGCTGGGGGCTTGTTACCTTTCAAAGAAAGGTTCTGTGATAAGCAGGAGATTTCAGTTTTATTATTATAACAATATTGGACAAAACAACACTGGACAGATTAGACCTTTCTCAAACATATGCAAACATAAGACCGCAATTTCATATAGTTTTAGTGAAATGTGCAGATTTCCAAAGTTAATGCTATGGTTTGAACATAATTTATTTTGGTTTTGCAATGTTCAGATAAACAATTAGCAGAATCAGTTTTAACTAAGGTACAAAGTTCAGGTACTAAAGTACAATCCAGTCAGGAATTTATGTTGATTCAGACAGATGCTTCTAAGTCTCTAGGCTTATTTACACATGTTTGTGTGTAATTAGACTTGTTAATTTTCTGATTTATGAGTTGTAAATCTCAGTGAGTCAGCTGTTCTAACAGGGTCACATATGCTATGTTATGACATACTTTGATCCCTCCTATACTGAAAGTGTTCCATAAATTAATTTTGGTTTGAACCTAACAAAAAACTTCTAGAAAAACATCACATATCAAATTATTATTATCCTATTTTAGAACTGAGGAACTGCAGCATGGACAGTACGTGCTGCAAATAGTATGAGAATTAGAGGCAGTATAGTTTTAATGGTGTCATATTCCTTGTAGCTGATTTCTCAACCACTGCTTAACTACACAATCCTATAGTTAATTTGTTATTAGTGCCAAAACTGCATTTAAAGCTGGCTTTGCAGGACCTGCACTCAGTAGGATCCACTGAGAGCTCTCGCACAGCAGTATCCTACTAGAGAAGTACTTCCCTGTAGAGTTGACCTCTCCATGATGCCTACCAGTTGCCTGCATTATGCCACCAAGAAAAGCTGGACGAAAACGCAGGTTAATGTTCCAGATGTGCTGGTATCGGCAGAGTACCTGCAACAAAGAAAAGTAAGGACAGATGGATAGTCTGAGATGTCTGTAGAGCTGCATGCAACCAGGAAATAAGCTAAGGCATGAAATGGACACTGCAAATAAAACCCTTTATTATCTTACTGGTAATAGCACTAAAACTCCTTTTCTGGAGCCTGCCACTGAAATCTGATCTCAGAAAACTGAAAGGACCACACTTAAGACTATGTAACTCTGAGCAGGAGCAAAATAAGCAAAAGATCAGGCTCATGAGAGGACAATTACATTTGTTAAACATTAAAATATTCTCTAAAGCAAAACGCTCATCAATAAATACCAGATAAGCACGCACCAGGCTGCCATTTAACTGAGTTATGCTTCCTTGTTGTCCCTGGCTTTCAGCACGTGAGGAAGACACCGAAAGACGTCACAAGCGGGTTAAAAATATCTAAACAAGATAAAGTCTAAATATATGTAGAGAAAAAAGCGCTAGATAAGGTGGCACTGGAGTCACGGCACCCCGAGTCTGCCGGAGAAGCTGCCCTTCAACCAGCTCCTGAAGGAGAGCCGCAGGAAGCGGCTGCACACGCCCGGACCGGCCCCAGCGCCCGCAGCGAGAGCGACAGCGCGGCCGCGGAAGAGGAGCGAGTGGCGGGGGATAGCGGAGCGCCCCGCCAACAGGTCCCCCTCCGCCCACCTCGTAGCGCCGAGCCCCTCACCTCGAAGCCGAGCCAGGAGTACGGCGACACCACATCGTAGAAGAGCTCCACGAGCGTGCGTGGCGCCGCCATTGTCCCAGCCTCCGCGCCCCCGCCTGAAGAGTGGGCGCCACCTCCACCGCTGCCGCCTCCTCCGGGCGCGGCCCCGCCCCGGACTCTGGCTGTGTTTCTTCCCCCCTTCCCTTCCCTTAGCTTCCAAGATTTGATAAGAATGTTCCTTTCTGGTAAATAAAACTTCAGAGAAGAGTGGTAATCAGTAAGCCAGGGCAAATGTTCTACAGACATGGTACACACTTCAGCAGCTCCTGGGCAGTGCCTTGTGCAGTCCTGGTGGTGCATGCTCAGAACGGTCTGTTATGGTGGTGGTTATTATTAAAGGAGGTATGTGTCCCATCCCCCAAGGCCTATTCTTTTCTTCCTTTAGGAAGGTTGTTTCAGGAAACTGGAATTTCATCTCTGCCCTTTGCATTATGCTTACTTACTCTCCTTAGATAAGGTGTTGGTAGTGTTTCTCTGAAATTTTTGTCCTTTCTCCATGCTCGTTCTACCTCACCAGAGGTAGTTCAGAGCATTCCTTTTGGCAAACTGTGCACAATCACATCTTGAACCACTTAGTGGATACAGATGTTTTCTAAGGATTATTCTGGTGTGATGGGCCTTTCCTTTGTTGGCTGGATACAAACACAGGAGACGATAGGGTACTGGAAAAGGCTGAAACAGTGACCTTGGAGGGAAGTATGAGACTTAAATAGGTGTGCTTCTGACAGTTTATCGGTGTGGAAATAACTTGCTCTTTTCTTGTTTCTGCTGTATTCTGAAAAAAAGAAGATTTTAACTATGTTTTTGAAAATAAACAACATCTTGTCCTGTCATCTATTTCTCATTACACTGAAGTGATTCCACAAGCCAGGAAATCTTAGTTACCCACAAAGGTTGAAAGGGGCAGCTTGATTTTCCTTCTCTGCAAAACTTAGGAACTTCCTCTTGAAAGTGACTTCATATCATTAGTAATCCAGAAGATTAAAAAAAATAAATAAAAAGCAAATAAAGTCTTGTCAGAAAAGAGAGATTATTACTTCCTTTCTAACGATATGCTGCAATTTGAGAATTAAACTGTTCTTTCTGCTCATGCAAGGGGAGTTTACAAAAGTATAAAGGAGCAAGTATATTGGAAAAGATCAAGATCAAGGTGTTGAAAAGAAAATTAACACATGGAAAAGAATATTAAAAAGTGCTCCTGCAAGGGGAACTTCAACATGAACAGGCAATGGACTCTTTGGTTGTTCAGTTTGCAATTCCATGCATAAAGGGTGAGTGAAATAAAAGATTCACTTTCTTTACTTTCTCTTAAATTCCTAAGAATAAACTCAGTAAAGTTACTGTAATGCATTAAGTAGATTAGTTAAGCTCCTTTTACTACTAATATTAGAAATTAGTGCTATCATTAAATTATTGGAAGGAAAGTTTCCTCTCCCTCCTGGAGCCTGTCTCTGAGATGGAATCAGTCCTTTTTTTCCATTTTCTTCCCCTTTCTTTCTCAAGATAAGGTGGAGTTTGCCATGGCCATTGATAAACATGCTTTCTAGAGTGTGAGGATCCGGACTGTTCTCTCTAAAAGAAGGAGATTTCCGTTCTGACCATGCAGTGCAATTGGAGAAGGACTTTCTGGAAATACACCTTTTTTCAGGGGGCTAGATTCATCTCAGTGCCCTCCAAAGCACTGGCAGATGTAGGGTGAGTTCCTGCTTCCTGATGGCCGTGCAGGGCTATACAGGAAACTCTGCCTGTACTCATGGGTAGATTTCTTCCAAAAAGTGGACAGCTAACCCTCTTAGATACTGAGTTTTCCAACGCAGTTACTTCCTCCCTGAAGGCTGGCGCTATATATGCTTCGCAAGGCTTCTTGAACATATCTAGCACATAGGTCCTTGCACATGGCTTGTGCTTTATGCTTCACCCTGATACACTATCCTGACAAAAACAGTCCCAATCCGTTGGCATCAGTCCTATTAATCATTATCCTAAATATTAGGTAGATTTTTAGTAAAAGAAAGTTGAGGTTCAACAAATTTTAAAGCATAGTTCTGCATTGGAATAGGCATTAGGATTTGAAACCAAAAGGTTAAAAGTTAAAATGTAAAGTAAGTAGTACTTAGTAGCAAAACACTTACCTGCTTGGTCTGACATCTAGAACTCAAAATTCAGTTCTTGAGATGTTTGAAGAACTCAGGGAATTTATATCATGTCTGACTTTTAAATGCTCCTTAAATTAAAAACTTACTCCTTTCTCTCTTCTTTGTAGATTTTCTAGTTCAGCTGCTTACAAATGCTGTTTCAGTGGCTAATATCCTGGGCATGTTTTTGAAGCATTCCACACTTGAATACTTTCTTAGGAAATACAACAAACTCCCGTTTTGAGTCTACCTCGCTCAGATTGTTATGATCCTTTGTATCACTTTCACTATAGCTCCTTTCACCTGCTTCTTCCTCAGACTGAATATCATGGGACTGAACAAAGAGATGATGATGCTATAGTAAAGAGAAACCATTTTGTCCTGATCTGGTTTACAGCTAGACCCAGGTCTCATGTGCATGAACATTGCACTACTGTGAGATAGTAAGACCATTGTAAGGTCTGAGGCACAGATCGAAAATCCTTTGAGATGTACCACAGCAGTAGGAATCCTTCAGATGGCCACAAGAATTTGGATGTAGGAGATCAGGATCAAGCAAAAAGGGCAAAGAAGAATAAGAATGCCAATAACAAACACAGTAATTTCATTCATGTGGGTGTCAGCACAAATGAGTTTAAGGAGTGCCAGGATATCACAGTAGAAGTGATTAATCACATTTGGGCCACAGAACGGCACCTGCAAGATCTAAACAGTATGGATCATAGCAAGAAGAAAGCCACATATCCAAGCTGCTGTTGCCAGCCCTATGCAAATTTTATGATTCATGTTCAGAGTGTAGGACAGTGGATGACATATTGCTGATCATATGCCATGACTGCTAATAAAATACATTCAGTAATGCCTAAGGCCAGAAAGAGGTTCATTTGAAAACTACACCCAGCAACAGAAATAATTCTCTTAGGATTCGAGAGGTTGGGCAGCATTTTAGGGACAGTGCTAGATATGTAGCAGATATCTACAAATGAGAAGTGTTTCAAGAAGAAATACGTAAGTGCGTGGAGCTGGCAGTCCAGCCAGGTTAGTACCAGTATGATCATACTTCCCACCAGAGCAAGGGTGTAGATGACAGTAAACAGCCCAAACAGTAGAAGCTGCACTTCTGAGCTACTGGAGAGACCCAGGAGAGGGAATTCAGTCACAGAGATTTGGTTCTCCATCTTTGCTTTTTGCTACTTTTCTAAAATGGTAGAAAAAAATGTCATGTAAACTGCATTACCATGTCGAATGTGAAGATGAATTTAAGAGAGGGGCTATCATGAGTTTCCATGGAAGTATTCTTTGGAATACTGGAAGTATTCCAAATATTCTTTGCCAATTAGAACAAGCCAAACTGAGCATATATAGCAGTATAAATACAACATCATTATATGTTAGTGATGGAAGAAACAGAAAAAAACTTAAACCTTCTGCATACACAGTTCCTATAAAAAAGTGTTAGGGCTAACAAATGTTCTATCAAAATCATTGAAAAGTGTAATTTAAGATCACAAACAATAATTTATCTTCTGTTATTAAACTAAGTCTTGTAGCTTTAAAAGTAAGACATTTGTATGAGAATATCAGCTTTAATATAGAGAAAAATATTTTCTAAATGACAAGTATTATTACTTGGAATTGATAATTAAGAAAAAAGTGAAAGCAATCCATTGCTGAGTCCTAGTATAGTGTTTATTTTCTCTTTAGATCTTGTTTTTTTTGAAGATAAAGTGAAAAAGGATACATGCAGATAATAATCCAGCCGTCACAACTGAATTTTGATTCAGACAAAACAGTAATCTCAGTTAGTACAAATTTTGCTACTTGAAGGGCTCAAAAGCCTGTCCTGTAATATGAATGAAGATGAAAGATGTTAAAAATATTGAAGTTCTTATATTTTATTCTTTGAGTCATCATTAGTTGATCTAAAATTGGAGAATAACATTCTCATTAAAAAAAATGAAAGAATCTTATCATTATTCTTTCATTGTTTATCCTGAGGATATTCAGAAGACATCAAATCAGATGGTTTATTAACCTGCTCACGTGCAGCAGCATCATATCCATCAAATGAAACAACCCATTTAACTTAGAGCTTAGATTTAATTTCATGCTATGAGATGAAAAATAGAACATGCCTAAGTAGAATACTATATTGTGTAAAGACTAAAACACAGATATGGCAATTATCATGATATTAAGGAAAATTAAAGGTAACACCTCATCATATTACCTACTGCTTGAAGAGAAACTATTTCTCCTCCATTAAATAGCACCACAGAACTGTGAAAATTTGTCAAATTCATTATTTTTATTTCAAATCAGTACTGCATTTCTAGACAAGTATATTGGAGATGTGACTCAAATATGACAATGCTTAGGCCCTTAACCAATTGAGTTGTAGGAATATTTCTCTAATGTCACTGTAGAGACAAATAATGTTGAAAAAACTTAATCTCTGTAGAATTTTGAAATCCTATAGGATTTTAAACAATAATCTGAAGTATAAATATCCTGTTAATTTATTTATGTCTCAGGAATCTGGTCCTTAATAAACTTAACAAAATAGCACTGAGATTCACTCTTTATAACCTGGAGAGTTTGAATATGCATTGGAGAAGACACTCGTAATCTTTTCTTGGAATGTCGTTAAGAAACTTTTCAACAAATATTTGAAAGAAAAGATCTCAAACTGTTTAAGATCCAGTAGATCTCCGATTTGACTCACGCACCTCAATAAAGGTGCAATGGTGATGTAAGGTACAAAGAAACCATGACCATGTGCTTCTGCATCTGGGATGACCATTAAGGAACAGTTCTGAACAGCAAAAAATTAATTATGGATCTTTATTCTAACTTCTCAGAGCAGGAAACCTTCCAAAGAATTTTAGGTCCACTCTTCAATCAAGGTACAAAAGAAGTTCTCAGAGAAAAGAAAGCCGTAGCAAAAGAATTCCTCCACCTCTGAAAGAAAAGAACAACCCTAAAATAGTTGTTTGTATTAGTGTTTATAGTGAAGGAGCTTGGGAAAGTTTTATACTAGGATCTTCCTTTAATCTCTTTAACTGAAGAGTGATTTAAGGTGGTTATAGAACAAACAGATAAAATGAGCAGTAGCATGCTCCAAGGATGTTAGCCAAGTATCTTCAGGGGATTCAGGAATAAAATAGCTGAATAACTACCAGGGATGTGTGACCTCTCACTTAGCATCATGATTCCTGGAGAATGGAAGGTTGCTGCTGTGACACCAACTTTATAAAGTTTTTAAGAGTAACTATGAAACCACCAATAAATCTGGATAAAATAGGATCTTCCAAATATGTAATTCTCAAGGGAAAAGAAAGTCAAGGAATGAGATCTGCAGTCTTAATGATGAGAGAAAGGAGTCCAGATATAGGCTTTTATCTGTGCTGGTCTGTATGTGCCCCCTGTTGGGAAAGCGAGAAGGTGGAGTATTCAGCAAAGACACTGAAATTAAAGTAACTTTAATTTCTACTTTAAAGTGATTAAATTGGAAGATGTTACGGTATATACAGATGAACCATTATACACAGAAGTCACTAAAATAGGATGATACTCACGCAGAAGTTCTGAAAAGAGGAAAGGTTTGAATTATCAACAGTAATTCAGTCTGTGACTTCTCACTGAAGCCTTTCTTAATACCTGAGTATTAGGCAGTGAGAAAAGTGGCACCAATTGTTTAGAAGGATCTGGAGGAGAGCTGGCAAACTTCAGTTTGTCTGTCCCAGTAATGTCTATACAAGGCAAATTGGTAGACATGGTAATAAAAAGAATTAATGGATACCTGAATAAAAAAGTCTATTTGGCTTCTCAAGAATTCTGCCTTACATTTTTTCAAGGGTCAGCAAAAATGTAGAGGAGGATGGGTGAAGGGATTTTATCAGCCACCTTCTCCAGAACCTGGAGATTCTTCCTTCTTGGCCACTGGAGCCCAACCCAGAGACCTAGAGGTCACTCTTTCCATCCCAGGCTGATGACTGCATCTGCTGCTTTACTCTTTGCAGGTTCCACCAGTGATGAAGCTGAGTGTGTATCCCAGCAAGGCACACACGTACCCACACACAGAGGGCACTAACACGGCTGGATACACAGAACCTGTGCTGCTTTTGACAACACCCACATATAGCACAACGAGAACTCAAAACGTAAGTATAGGTAGCCCAATCATGCTGCTCCTCTCTGGTTGATCAGGTATGAGGTTCACTAGTGAAAATATACGCCCCCATACTCTGGATTCACAAGTTCAAGCACACTTTAGATCCCTCAGATATCAGCATGGGCCCTCAACCCATCCAAAATCCATGCCCTGGGTCTTTGGGCCTCTTTCCAGTATACGGATCCCTTCTATGTAGTCCAGCTTGAACAGAGGCATGCACTCACCCTCTTATTTCACAAGCAGCTCCATTTCCATGGATCCCTTGAATACCAGCACAGATTCTCAGCTTGTCTAATATCCGTGCCTGGAATGTAGGCTCCATTAATCACCTCTGGATCAAAGTTAGAGTATTTTCAGACTCCTACTTGGCCAGTTAGTCCTACTTACCCCCTCCAGTTGCTCACATCCCAGATTCATATGTCCCTATGACCTGCAGTTCCTCCAGTTTTTGATGCTAAGACGCTTACTTGCTGTAATTGCTGGCACCACAAACACCTACAATCCTATGATTTCAGTAAGGGTTCAATCAGTAAGGTTGGAAGGGACTTCTGGAGATCATCTAGTCCAACCTCCCTACTCAAGCAAGGTCACCTAGAGCATGTTAGACAGGGTTGCATCCAGGCGGGCCTTGAATATCTCCTGAGAAGAAGACTCCACAACCTCTCCGGGCAACCTGTTCCAGGGCTCTGTCACTCTCACTGTGAAGAAATTCCTCCTCACGTTCAGACGGAACTTCCTGTGCTTCAATTTCTGCCCATTGCCTCTTGTCCTGTCACATGGCACAACTGAAAAGAGTTTGTCCCTGTCCCCTTGACACCCTCCCTTCAGGTACTTATACACATTGATAAGATCCCCCCCCTCAGCCTTCTCTGCCCCAGGCTAAACAGGCCCAGCTCTTGCAGCCATTCCTCATGGGGCAGATGCTCCAGCCCTCTGATCATCTTTGTATCCCTAAGTGGGACTCTGCAATACCTCCATGTCTCTCTTGTAGTGGGGAGCCCAGAACTGGACACAGTACTGGCTACCCCTCTACTCAGCCCTACTAACCAGGGCTGAGTAGAGGGGCAGGATCACCTCCCTCGACCTGCTGGCAATACTCTTCCTAATGGACCCAAGGATACCTTTGGCTTTCTTGGCCACAAGGGCATATTGCTGGCTCTCTGTCAGCTTGTCATCCACCAGCACTCCCAGGTCCTTCTCTGCGGAGCTGCTCTCCAAAAGGTCAGCCCCCAGCTTGTACTGGTGCCTAGGGTTATTTTTCCCCAGGTGCAGGACTCTGCACTTGCCCTTGTTGAACCTCATGAGGTTCCTCTCTGCCCAGCTCTCCCAGCTGTCCAGGTCTTTGTGAATGGCAGCACAGCCCTCAGCTGTATCAGCCATACCCCCCAGCTTGGTATCATCAGCAAACTTGTTGAGGAGACGCTCTGTCCACTCATCCAGGTCATTGATGAGGATGGGACCCAGTACTGAGCCCTGGGGAACTCCTCTAGCCACAGGCCTCCAACTAGACTCTGCATCACTGATAACAACCCTTGGGCTCTGCCTTTCAGCCAGTTCTCAATCCACCCCAGTGTCCAATCATCTAATGTACACTTCCTGAGCTTATGTAGGAGGATGTTATGGGAGACGGTGTCAAAAGCTTTGCTGAAGTCAAGGTACACAACGTCCACTGCTCTCCCCTCATCTACCCAGCCAGTCATTCTATCATAGAAGGCTATCAGATTGGTTAAGCATGATTTCCCCTTGGTGAATCCATGCTGGCTACTCCTGATCCCCTCCTTTTCCTCTATACACTTGGAGATGACATCCAGAATGAGCTGTTCCTTCACCTTTCCGTCACAGGGATGGAGGTGAGACTAATCAGCCTGTAATTTCCTAGATTCTCCTTCTTGCCCTTTTTGAAGACTGGAGTGACACTGGCTTTCTTCCAGTTCTCAGGCACCTCTCCAGTTCTCCATGACCTTTCAAAGATGATGGAGAGCAGCCTGGCAGCAACATCCGCCAGCTCCCTTGGTACTCGTGGGTGCATCCTATCAGGGTCCATGGATCTGTGAATGTCAAGCTTGCCCAGATCTCTAATCCTATCCTCCTCAACCGAAGGAGGAGTCTTCCTTTCTCCAGACTTTCTCTCTTGTCTCCAGGCTCTGGGATTCTTGAGAGCTGCCCTTAGCAGTGAAGACTGAAGCAAAGAAGGCATTCAGTAATCCTGTTTTCTCTGTAGCCTTTGTCACCAGGGCCCCTGTCCCATTCAGTAGTGGGCCCACATTTTTGCCAGTCCTCCTCTTGCTGCTGATGTATTTGAAGAAGCCCTTCTTGTTGTCCTTAACATCCCTTGCAAGATTCAGTTCCAACTGGGCCTTAGCCTTCCTCGCAGCATCTCTACATACTCTGACTGCATTCCTATAATTCTCCGAAGTAGCCTGTCCCCTCTTCCACATTCTGTGTACTTTCTTCTTCTGTCTGAGTTTTGTCAGGAGCTCCTTGCTCACCCATGCGGGTCTCCTGCCCCCTTTGCTGCATTTCTTGCTCATAGGGATGCACTGCTCTTGAGTTTGGAGGAAGTGATACTTGAATATAAGACGGTTCTCCTGGACCCCTCTTCCTTCTAGGGACTTAACCCATGAGATTCCTCCAAGTAGCTTATTCTGATTCCCAATACAGGCACTTCATTCACTCACTTGTGTCTCTCCAGTTGTTGGCACCTAGACCTTGTCTCACACATAGAATAGATCAAGTTATCATGCTTAACCAATCTGATAGCCTTCTATGATAGAATGACTGGCTGGGTAGATGAGGGGAGAGCAGTGGACGTTGTGTACCTTGACTTCAGCAAAGCTTTTGACACCGTCTCCCATAACATCCTCCTACATAAGCTCAGGAAGTGTACATTAGATGATTGGACACTGGGGTGGATTGAGAACTGGCTGAAAGGCAGAGCCCAAGGGTTGTTATCAGTGATGCAGAGTCTAGTTGGAGGCCTGTGGCTAGAGGAGTTCCCCAGGGCTCAGTACTGGGTCCCATCCTCATCAATGACCTGGATGAGTGGACAGAGCGTCTCCTCAACAAGTTTGCTGATGATACCAAGCTGGGGGGTATGGCTGATACAGCTGAGGGCTGTGCTGCCATTCACAAAGACCTGGACAGCTGGGAGAGCTGGGCAGAGAGGAACCTCATGAGGTTCAACAAGGGCAAGTGCAGAGTCCTGCACCTGGGGAAAAATAACCCTAGGCACCAGTACAAGCTGGGGGCTGACCTTTTGGAGAGCAGCTCCGCAGAGAAGGACCTGGGAGTGCTGGTGGATGACAAGCTGACAGAGAGCCAGCAATATGCCCTTGTGGCCAAGAAAGCCAAAGGTATCCTTGGGTCCATTAGGAAGAGTATTGCCAGCAGGTCGAGGGAGGTGATCCTGCCCCTCTACTCAGCCCTGGTGAGGCCTCATCTCAAGTACTGTGTCCAGTTCTGGGCTCCCCACTACAAGAGAGACATGGAGGTACTGCAGAGAGTCCAGCTTAGGGCTACAAAGATGATCAGAGGGCTGGAGCATCTGCCCCATGAGGAATGGCTGCAAGAGCTGGGCCTGTTTAGCCTGGGGCAGAGAAGGCTGAGGGGGGGATCTTATCAATGTGTATAAGTACCTGAAGGGAGGGTGTCAAGGGGACAGGGACAAACTCTTTTCAGTTGTGCCATGTGACAGGACAAGAGGCAATGGGCAGAAATTGAAGCACAGGAAGTTCCGTCTGAACGTGAGGAGGAATTTCTTCACAGTGAGAGTGACAGAGCCCTGGAACAGGTTGCCCGGAGAGGTTGTGGAGTCTTCTTCTCAGGAGATATTCAAGGCCCGCCTGGATGCAACCCTGTCTAACATGCTCTAGGTGACCTTGCTTGAGTAGGGAGGTTGGACTAGATGATCTCCAGAAGTCCCTTCCAACCTTACTGATTCTATGATGCTACGATTCTGTGATTGCTCAGTAAGTTTTACAGACACCTTCAAAAATCTATAATACTTGAGTTCTCTTGCTTCCTGCTGCTTATTAGTTACAAAGTTCAGGTTGGCCCTCTTCAAAGTTATGCCTGTAGTTTCTTAATGGCCGATCATCTAGTGACTGAAGAATTTAAATCTCGGCTCCCTTATCAGGTTTGTGTCTCTGTGATTTTGTTTCTCACTCTCCCTGTTACTTATTATTTATTCCCTTGAAGTGAAAAGGTCCTTGGTCTGATAACCTTAATGAGACAGATGTTCTCACATTCTATAACCTTTTGCATTCCCCCACTTGTATACTACCCCCTCTCTTCTATAGAGCCTTGCCTGACTAAGAATTCTATGGCATCCCTTGCATGGGCTGCATGCATAGGGGCAGGAGCTTGTCTATATGAAGTGTTTCCTGGACAGGGTGCAAGGAGGTGCAGTGTAATGTCCCATAGATGACCCAACAGCCATGACCCCTTTGAGGCAACACAGTGTGTGAGGTGCTCAAGACAAATAATGCCTCTGTAGGAGTAACAATCTGTATAGGCAAGTTCAGTTGTTTGGCTCTGATAGCAGCCTCTCTTTCATGCCCAAAGTCATGGGATATTGATAGCTAGGTGGATTCTGTAGTTTTGATCCCTTTCCTGCAGATGTGAGTGAGCTTACTTCATGGCTGATTCTGCGCTCACTGCTAAGTTATGTCACAGCACTGAAGATCATGTTAAGTTTACTTCTTAGCTTCTCAGAATCAGTCTTAGCTCAGGACCATTTGTAATGTTAGTCCACATTACACATTCTTTCACAAATCTTAGGGCAATTGGTGGTCTTTTTTTCCTAGATAGGGTCAGCACTACGCTTTTCCCGTACTTCTTCATTTACAGTAAGCCATTGTTCAGGCTTTGCTGGGAGTATTTATAAACATGTAGGAGTATGTTATGGCAACTGCTGCCATAGATTTCTCAATCTAACCTAAAGAGCTGCTTCCATCATTTAATGGGTTGTAAATCAGAAATTGTGATTCAAGATGAATACATGCCTCTCAAATTACCTGTATTACTCAATCTTATACACCTCCTCCTCAAACCTGAAGGAAAGAGTCATTCACTGGTAACCCTTCCCCCCATCTTACCAGCAGTTTACATACTGAAAAAAGGGGGAAATATTGCTGAAATTTACAATTCTATGAGTCAGTCGAGTTATTTCTCTTGAAGTTCTGGTTCTTCTAAGGATTACCTTGTAAAACAACTCAAGAAGGACCCAACAAGGCCATTAGTTATTATATTTCTGACTAAAGGATTTTCATACTTGGTTACATGCTGATCTTCCTTCAGTACAAGGTTCTGTGTCTACTTGGAAAACGTTAATGATGTAATCAGGTATATTTGTTGTTCTTTTTCCTGTGCTCCCAAAGCTATATTGCCTGGAGCTTTGCAGGTATTTGAGTAAGTCATTCCAGCCTGGTTTACTGCAGGATGTTTTCTTGTCTCTGGGTAGTTACAGTACAATGAATGTAGAGTGATCAAGTGAACTGTACCCTAATTACATCTATTGAAAGCAGAGAGGTGGGAGTAAAGTGATACAAGTCTCATCCTTTCCTTCTCCTCAATATTTCATAGTGAGAAATCCCCTGACAAGCAGCAAGGGCCTGATCAGATTCTCATGATGATGTACAGGAGGGAAGTATCTTAGCTTCATCTGGTAAACCTCAACATCTCCATTGTTCAGTCTTCCACAATAGCTGATCTCAGTCTGTGGTGGTTCAGTGGTTAATTTAGAGAGGGTTCAGCACAGATTAAAGCACAATTCCTGCTGCTACGGTAAATCGCAGAAGCACAGAACGGTGAGGTTGGAAGGGACCTCTGGAGATCATCTAGTGCAGCCTTCCTGCTCAAGCAAGGTCACCTAGAGCATGTTAGACAGGGTTGCATCCAGGCGGGCCTTGAATATCTCCTGAGAAGAAGACTCCACAACCTCTCCGGGCAACCTGTTCCAGGGCTCTGTCACTCTCACTGTGAAGAAATTCCTCCTCACGTTCAGATGGAACTTCCTGTGCTTCAATTTCTGCCCATTGCCTCTTGTCCTGTCACATGGCACAACTGAAAAGAGTTTGTCCCCATCCCCTTGACACCCTCCCTTCAGGTACTTATACACACTGATAAGATCCCCCCTCAGCCTTCTCTGCCCCAGGCTAAACAGGCCCAGCTCTTGCAGCCATTCCTCATAGGGCAGATGATCCAGTCCTTTGATCATCTTTGCAGTCCTATGCTGGACTCTCTGCAGTACCTCCATGGAATCATAGAATCAGTAATGTCTCTCTTGTAGTGGGGAGCCCAGAACTGGACACAGTACTCGAGATGAGGCCTCACCAGGGCTGAGTAGAGGGGCAGGATCACCTCCTTTGACCTGCTGGCAACACTTCCTAATGCAGCCCGGGATACTATTGGCCACGAGCCTTGTATCTCTGACTCTCCGCAGCAGGTTTGTGATGGTGATGTCTTAAAATGATTTGAACCTCCTTCCCTTGTGGTGACCCCCTTTCCAAAAAGTATTTCTGCTGTTACCTTTAATGCTCAAATTATTGAGGAGAAAGGACTTATGCTTTGGTATACTTAAACTGTAAACTGAGTCATCTTGTGCACCCATATTGCTGTCTTTCTTCAAGGGCAGAATCTTTAAGGATGTCTAGGAGAGCCCCAGGTCTTTAGAAATTGCCTCTATTCCCTTGGATCAGGGTCTTTATCTGCGCGTCCTCGGAAACACAGACTCTTTGCGAAGGTGAGAATTATACTGGCTGATCCTGAATTGTCCTGTCCAGCCAGCTCTTCTTTAGAAGCAAGATTGATGGGATTGTCTACTGATGGGAGGCATGAGGAATTTATCATTCCAGTACACATAAATTATTTACGTTATTTACAAAGTTAAGTGTTGTTCAGGAGTAGGAGGTAAAGGAGGTATAGGGAGGGGTATGAGAGGACTGAAAGGAAATAAAGCAAATAAAGCAAAACAAGGTAAGGTTAAAATTTGCACCTTTTGTTCTTCTCTTTAGTTCATCATTTTTTTCTTCAGTACGTCAAATTTTGCTACCTTGTTCCACAAGATTTGAGTCTTTCTCTAAGTTGAGGTTAATTCTTCACAGTGGTGTGTTTCTCTTTTATACTTTAATTTTTCACATGTTTGAAGGTTCGATTTGTGGACACCTTGGCCTTAGCCTGATTCTCTCAGGTTTCTTACCTCTCTCTATATATACTGCTCTATAGCCAATGTAGCTTGTTGATTTAATACTTTGAAGTGATCTATTACTTACAGGAGGGCTGGTACATACTCTTGTAAGCGTCTGTTTACCACAAGGTACAGGTCCCACCTACCTGTTTCCCTCTGTCTGTATCTGTTAGCCTGCCTGTCAAGTCTTACTGATACTGCTGGAGAAGCACCCAGCAAGTCTTCTTTTCTCAGAGGCTTAGTTCCTATGACAGGTCCTCCTGTGATGTAAGTTTAATCAGGGAAGAAGTACACAACTCCTGCCTGGAGTTAGATGTCCAAGTGGTTGCTTTACCTTAGGCTTTCTTCTAACCAAGTACCTCACCTCTGTTAGACTTGGCTTTCTTTTTGAATTTCTTCCTCACTGCTTTCAGCCTACATCAAAAAGAATAATATCAGACAAGCTGAAACATCCTATGCATTACAGAACAACAAATACTCCACTCTCAAAACATCCCATGTGGAAACTCCATATAGTGCTCCATCAAGACATACACAGAAGTGTAGGTTTGCCAGGCTACTAAGTAATATAAAGCAGTATTTAGTTCATCCCAGTGCCACCTCTTCTGCCTTAATCTTTGGTACAGGATTATGAAGTGTCCTAATACTGGGCTAATGAAGTTAGTGAGTTCCTTCCAGAGAGGATTTGCTTGTCTGTTTTTTTCTGCTGTTTGGGATGAACTCACATTTCTTTCTGTATTATAATGACTAGAGCAACTGTTGTTTTTACATATAAGTGAGAGTCTTATCTAGATTATTGTGAATCTCACAAGTATTGCTCCTTGACACATCTTTATGTTGGAAGGTGCTAGGCAAATACTCAGCAACCTAGATTTCTATGAGAACCTCTGATCAGTCTACCTGGTTCCCAAAATATATCAAATCCTTGTTGAAGATTCAGCCCTTCTCTTTAAGATAATTAGGTGGGCTGAATGAGGGACATAAAATAACATTAGATCACATTCTTAAGTAAGTCAGAAGCTTTGTTAAGGAAGTGGAAGGATAGGGCTCAGATTTTGAGGGATAAAAGGAGGAGAAGACAGGTGACAGATTGCAAGGGAGTCTTTTTGTTTCAAGATCTGAGACAAATTTCATTAGAATCAAGAATCAAGAGTCAAGAATCGTTAAGACTTCACCTTCTATTCTACCGACATGTGGGCTTTTTCAGTTTGCTTTCATGTGATTTTTAAAAAATGACTTACAGGTATGACCACCACCTGCCATATGTGGCATGAAATTAAACTTTCACTTACTGTATGACTCCTGTGACACTGGGAGACAATAAACCATCGTGATATAGACAGAGAAAAGAGAAGAGAAGCTTTTCCCTCCAATCAAATCTGTGATTCACCTGTATGTAATTCATATGACAGACCTGTATTTGAAGTGAGGACAAGCATATTCTTGCTGAATTGCTCATTTCACAAAATACTATCTAGAACATTAATGCAAGCCCTCACATTCTGTGTGACAAGCAACAATACTGAGAAGAAGAAATTTAACTTTGGTGATTTTCTTTCAGTTAAATCTCCATTTCTAATAATCTCCAAAAAGTTTCTCCGTGTGTTTTGGAGGAAAAACAGAGATTTGGGAACAGATCTTTAAACATTTCATGAGGAAATATGGTAAGTTGAAATATTAACTCAGTAGGAAAAAAAACCAATGAAAATATTTAGAAATAAAAATCAGAAACTATCCAGGCAGACTTGGCAATAAGAAATTAGAAGAGAAATAAGAAGAGGTTTTCTTAACAGTCAAACCTATGTTTCTTCTAAATATGTAATCCCACTCCTGAAAAAAAAAAAAAAAAAAAGAAGTAGGTAAACTAATACTAAGTGAAGGTTGCTCTGGTTTTGCTAGTACCTGATTAACATTTTATAGACAG
Organism: Rhea pennata; assembly: GCF_028389875.1. Taxonomy (NCBI): domain Eukaryota; kingdom Metazoa; phylum Chordata; class Aves; order Rheiformes; family Rheidae; genus Rhea; species Rhea pennata. The sequence goes on along the minus strand of NC_084663.1, from coordinate 85,727,538 downwards.
AGATATATTTCAAAAAGAGTTCAATGCTGTCCAGCAGTCTTTGTCAGTGTCTCAGCTCATCAATGTCATTATGAGCTATATCTTCAAAAGGAGGGGATGAGTCCTCTCTCTCAGTCTCAGAGGTCCTGTTGCCTGGTGCATTAGGATTCCAATCTGAAAATGTGAAGGGAAGGACACTGAGATAAATACACATTCTGTATGTATAGCCTTTACATGGTCATGCAGCTGGCAGCGTGGGCTATCAATTTTCTCTCCCAGATGTGAGAACTATGGATATGCATGACTGTGAATGACCTGAAAATACGTTGTCTCATCCTGCTTCCCCCTTCCTACACACGTACCCCAGCATCACTCATACAGTTCCCAGAAAACAGGTTACTGATCTAACTTTGAACATTTCAAATAAAGGCAATTCTTCAGTATCCCTCAATAACCCATCCCATATTTTACTGCCTTAAGTGTTAGAAAGCCTTTTGGTTTTTCAAATGAGAGTTTGTCAATACAATTAAGCAGATTTGTATGAAATCAACGGAAGATGAAATTCACAAAGACACTGAGAATTATTCTATGTGATGTAGAAATTTATGTAAGAATGTGCGTAAAATAGAAAAGAATATAATCATAGTCTGTTTAAAAAACGTTCTATAATGTTTCTCTGATCATTTTGAATCCTAAAATATTTTGTTTTTTCATGACTTTAGCCTGTCAGATATATGTATCACTACCCCAAAAGGTGACGTTTAACCACTGATGAAAGGTCAGAAGTTGTTCGAAGATTGTATTAAGTGCACAGAGAAAGAAAAGTCTATTTTTACTATTTTTACTATTTTCTTTCTCTCTTTTTTTCTTTTCTTCCTTTTTTTTTTTTTTTTTTTTTTTTTTTTTCATTAACTGGGCCTGATGAAATTCAATACTAGGATAAACAACTAGTTGAATCCCTCTTTCATTCACTATCTACTGTCTTCAAGAACTCACAGAGAACAGGTGGGGCTCTGAAACACTGGGAAAGTGTGAACTGCTTATCTTCAGGCAGGTAGGAGAAGGGAAGAAAGGAGATTAGGAATTAGAGAGCATTCAACTTCAGTATCAAAAATATGAGAACAAATAAATTACACATAAGGTGACAGAAGAAAAAGTAGAGGTAGATAACAGCTATTATGGATTTATCAAAAATAAATCAAACAAGATAAACCTAATTTACACTGTTGAGGTCTTTGTACTGTACTGTACAGTACAGAAGTACTGAAATATTTTTTACCACACTTTTTGAATGATACAGGCCTTCTGAAACAGTCTAGATGTAGACATTCAGAATGATCAGAGTTCTAGCCAAGAGGACCTATGTAGAAAACTGACTAATTTAGATTGCTTTAGTCTAAGGAAATATAATGTAAAGCAGAACTGAGGGGACATATGTTAAGTTTTTAAGGACTTAAAAGACTGTTACAACCATGACTATAATAAACTCTTTTCTATCCCCACAGTGGTTATAGCAAGAAGTAACAATTTTGATTTGCAGCAGGGAAGACTTAGGCCACAGGGAAGAGTTTTGTACCTGTAAGGAGAACAAATCACTGATATAGATTATGCGTAGAGGTTGTGGAAATGTTCACTGAATGGCTGTAAGAACAGATTAACAGGTATGCATCTGGAACTTTGTAGATTGCTAGTGTTCCCAGCTTCCAGTGTTTAGATAAAAACTAGGTGATTCGTTAAGGTATCCTCATTTTCCCTGAATTCATTACAATAGTTCTAGCTTACAGAAACTAGCAGCATTACTTTTTCATCCTCACCAGTCTGTGAATCCCGGCTTTCTTCACTTTCTTCAGTGACCACACTGATTTTCTGTTCATTCTGCTGAGAAAGAGGATCATCTTTTGGTCCAGGAGCTTCTGTTGCATCATCATAATTATCTTCCAGAGTATTTCCAGGCAGTGAAATGACCTCTGGAACAGGTACATGCATGAATTTTAATGGGAAACAATCTTTCCCTAAAGAAAGCAATAATTGATGATCCAGAGATAAATGCTGATAATTCTGACATGATCAGAATGATAAGAAACCAAGAATGCTCCTGCCAACTTTAAGCTATTCCAAACAACAATGATATAGCCCCAATAATTGTTATACATTGCTGTAGCAAGTAGAAAGCATAAACCAAGCGTGGAGGATGGACAGGAGAAGGAGGAAGAAGATATGGAAGCAGGCAGTTGGTGATAGGATTTATTTCACAGTAAGCTTTTCCTTTACATTTCATTATTGCACAATGACAGATGACTTCTTGTTTATCTCCATGTAGCACTCACTTCCTAGTCTTTTCATTACTTTAACCATCTTCTAAATTTCACTAAAATGGTAGCTGCCCTGGCCTGCTATTTATGGACATGTGGTCACAAGATTTGACCAAGGCTTTGGAGAAGAGTATCTACAGTTCTTTTTCTCTTCTCTCTCTTTCTTCACTCTCCCTGGAGGGGAGAATCAGTGAAACCAACCACAAATGCTAATGAAGGAAATCTTCAAAGCTTTCCACAAAGCTGTCTGTTCTTGCAGGGATTTCCCTAGGATGTCTGATCTACCAGAATGATCATGAAGACAAAGACCAGTGCTGAACAGAGCCAGATGCAAATTTACTCTGAAATCATCTGAGTGTCCAGAGCTGGAGGAAATTGAGAATATTCCTAGTAGTAGAAAAGCAGGTTGCTCTTGTTAAGATATAGAAATCTTAGGGTAGCAGAGGAGAAAAATTATGAGACATCAGATGAGTTTGCTAGGCATAATTCAAAACACTTCATTCTTAAAATTGTTCTGGGAGATAAGCAAATTTTAGGCTGCCAAGTTCTGTGGGTAGCCAGCTCCCTGATTCCTCTGTGGTACATACTAACCTGACAGCTCTCTCTCAGGGAATCCTAGTTTCACTGTTTTACAGTTTTATGCATAAGTACACATACATAAAATTGAAAGTTATTCAAAGAGCTCTTTTTTTACTTGGTGCTCAGTACTCAGTATTGAATAGGAATAAGAAAATTATTTGGAATAAAGAAGTAAAAAAAAGCTTTTAGTTTAATTTTAAATATTAAAAAATAATAAAATTAAAACAAATCTTAATAAAATAAAAGCCATAGAAAATCAAATTGAAGACAGCACAGCAGAAAGCCAGGGATATGCACAAAAACTGCTTGTGCCTTTGGCAATTGGGTTCATTAAAAGTAGGCAATAATTTAGTAAACTTTTTGACCAGGTCTAGGAAAACTGCAGTTCTGCTCTGAACCCTCACTCTCCCCCAGTTCTTTCACATGAGAATGTCTGGCAAACTGCATTTTCCATCAGGTCACTCAGGTGAAAATTCCCTAATCCGCTCCAATGATATGTCAGTGTTCTTATTCTGAGCACGTTTTTTTTCTCACTTTTGATTTTCTCCATGTATCTCTGAAAGGGAGCAACAGGTTACAGCCATAGTTTCTGGGAGAAGCATTTGTCAATTTGTTGGGTTTGTGCAGCTGGATCCTGTGAAGAGTGCAATACTACTAGCAAAAATTTATTTTCCACTTCTTTAGAAAAGACTAACACTTAGATATGAGATTGTGTAACACTTTGACCACAAGACTTAATTGGAAAATTTCAGCAGCTCTCTACCTACTATCTCTAGAGGACATAAAATGCAATGAAACAGTTTTAATCACTGATAGTGCTTTGCAAATTAGAAGGTACTCTGATACTTGGATCTCTTTCTTTGTAAGACTCCCCATCTTCCATTACCTTGTGTTGCTCCAGATCTATTTTCTTCATTGCTGTCCCCACTGTAAGATTGTGGTTTTGTTGGTGAACTCTCTAGATAGGAATCTAGGTAGATGAGAAACAGTGTAATGTCAGAGTAAAACTTTCTGAACTGGTAAGACTGCATCATGAGAAAAAGAGTAGGCAAAAGGCAAATGACAGGAGATTTAATGTAATGGGTTTAATGGATTGTATTAATCTGGATTATTGGTCTATAAGGTAGCTGCTTATCAAAGCATCTGTGGCAATGTGTGAAGGACACAGAGGAGATATCAAAATACTCAGGTGCTTGCTTGGAAGAAAAATAGATGCTTGGGTGGTCAGTATGACTGCTACTAGACCTAAAGCTGGAATATCCAGGAATGCTTCGGAGGCCCCGTAACACAATTAAAGGATTATGAGAAAGGCAAGCCTTGAAGGGAGGAAGCAGTTAACAGGTGTAAGCCTACAGAGACATGTGCCTGCTGAGAGAGAGATAGAGATTACTTCTTTATTTATTCCCATCTTAAATAACTGTTTAGCCTGAATCTGAGCAAAAGCAACTTTTCTTGACCCATACTGATCTATACTGTATGGCAGTGGTGTGGGCAGCATAAAATGAATTGTCCCCAGGATTGAAATTTACAGAGTTGAGTGAGCAAGAAACTGTTCTCAAATCTGCAGTGTTTGGTTACCCTGTAGGCTTGGAAGCAGCAAAATTTCAGACTAGGATCTTGGTCACCAGAAGGAAATAGCCTGTGTTATTTTCCCCTGACAAGAACAAGATGCACAAACCTGAGAGGCCAGTCACCTGCTGCTTCTCCCTGATCAAACTATAATTGATCTCTTCATAGACAGCCTCAGAGAAGGGGTCATAGGATTGTCTGGAGCCTAAAAGTAAAAGGTTGTTACCATTCTCACATAGTCTCTACTCATACTCAGACTGAGGTGGTGAAAAGAAGTGGCTCAAAGGGGTCTACATGGCTTGGTTACAACCTACGAAGTCACATACTTTGTACTGTGAGAACAGTACTGACTGAGAATAGGCCTGGAGAAAAACACTCTGACAAGGAGACAGTAGAATACTGAGTGGGAGAGCAGGTTGAGTTTATTCTATATCAAATCAATGCAGCAACTAGAAACTTAATAATTGTGTTAGCTGCACAATTCCAGTTGCTGCACTGATTTAATACCCTAAAATAAAAGCCTGCTAGTCAGGTGGCTGCACTCCCTGATTTTTTGCTTCCTTCTTTTTCACACTGGTGTCCTTTTCCACTCATCTGAAACCTCTTGTCTTCTCCTCTCTGTTCCTCTCCTCACAGGTGTTAGCACCACAGGATGTGCCTGACAAAGGCAGGACTGAAGTCTCCCTGTGCTTCTCCTGGCTATTGCCAGCTCCCAATTGTACCATTCTTCCCATACCAGAAGGTGATGAAAGCCTGACCATGACTGCAGTAGGTACACACCTCAGCCCCACCCCACCCCCCCAGCTTCACTACCCATTCAAACATCCACTTCAAACCCATGCATTTCAAGGAGGGACGCACCTCTCTGCTGTGCCCTTGCACTTTGGAACTGTCCACCGAGAATGGCAAGGACTAGGCAGAGAAGGGCTCCCAGGATAATGCAGAGGATGACAGGTGTTGTGACTCTCCCATTCTCTGTTGCAGGGCGACGAGGAGGATCTGAATGGAAATGAACAAGCAAGAAGTAGAGAATCAGGTAGCCCAAACGGCTGTTCCTCTGTAGCTTCCTCTGTGCTAGAAGGATAATGAGTGTTTCAGAACCAAGTCATCTGCTATCCATTTTAGATCAAAGGAGCTAGAATCCAAGAGGTGTGGATAGTGCCTCTTCACACAGCCTCCCACAGCCTTCCTTTATAAATACTGTGGGAGATCCTTTCTCATGAATTGGAATGTACTGCTGACTTTCTTGCTATGCATGATATAGACATTAGAACCTCACCTGATAGGGGAAAGAAAGGGGGAAGAGGGAATATTTCACCTGCTTCAGTGGGTGCTGTTGCTGTTTCTGTCACACCTGCAAAAGAAAGAAGAGTCTGGATTAAGAAAGATGTAATTGTGGAAAAAAGGGAGAACAACTTCACATCTTTTGTGAGATTCCTTCAGTCAGAATTGTGGTAGGGCAAGTCATTTGGATGTACAACTGACAGTACATTTCTCAAGATGATTTCATCATCTACCTCTTCCCCAGATCTGTGTAATAAACTGAAGGACCAGTCACTAACCAGAACAATTCACAGCAGCATCTTCCTTATGATCACAGTCATTGTCAGATAAGAGCTGGGCAGGACAGTCCCAAAGAGACACCTCTGTCCCTTTGCAGTGCACCTTTTCCAACCAGATGGGACCAGTCCCTTTCCCAAAAGTAGCTTCACTCAGAGCGGACACAGCAGATCCACAACCCATCTGTCTGCATACAACGTTAGCATCTGCCATGTCCCAGGAGTCGTCACAGACTGTTCCCCAAGAACCCTGGTGCCAAATTTCCACTCTGCCTGAGCATCCGTGCTCTCCTCCTGTGACACGTAACTTCTCCTTGTCTGCAAAAAACAGAAACCTTCTATATCACTTGAAAAACAGGAAGGTGCAGAGGGAACAAGAAGTTAAAATAAAGAAGTAATGGTACCTGTACAACTTGTAGAGTTTGGACACTCAACAAATGCAGCTGGAGTCACTACATTTTTTCTTCCTACAAAAATTAAATACTGAAGTGAATGGTTTGATTATTCTTTGGAAAGAATAACGAAGTAGAAACTACCTGAATTTTAATCACCAAGTTCATTTTTCCTGTAATACATATGGCTTCTATAGTACTTGGTACGTCAATTAAATAAACTTCCTTAAGTTTCCTGATAGCTGTGCTTGCTTTCTTCTTTAGTGAAGTAAGTGCAGTCATATTCAAAAGATCTGAATGTCATCTCAAACTCATTTCTATTACAGTGGGAACCCATAGATAAGGAATGCTGTCAGCGGAGCACGTACCAGAAATGGACCTTTAGAGCTGAACTGAATCGTACACTTGCATGTGGTTATGTGTTTGCGCACATGTGTACATATACATTTTCACCCATTTGCGTACATAGATACAGATACACATTTGCCTATACAAACATAAATGGATCTAGACTTCTTGAGAAGTCTAATCCTGACTCAGATCTCACAGACTAACTGCATGTCATAGATTTTCACCATAAAAATGTGCAATGGCACCATCCTATAAGAGCCTTTCCTGTGATTTCCCCTAGATAAATGCACTGGGCAACACTCATTTCATTTATAATTCACTCATTTACATCAATGACAAAGAAAAATGTTTGTACCATTTTTGTGAAAATAAAAATAATCTATACTGGAAAATTAATGAACATGAAGTAAGTACAGGCATCTATATATACATGTGCACACTTATGTATATGCCTGGGGTATGGGGTGTGTGTGTGGGGTCATTTGTAATTACCAGTGCAAGAAATATGGGTCTCTTCTGCTCGATTATCACATGACTGAGGATGCCAGGGGTCTGACTGACATTGCCAGAGAGAGCTATGTTGCTCAGTGCATTCAATGTGGTCCAGCCATGTGGGCCCAGAACCTTTGCCATATTGAAAGTCTCTTGCGATTTCTCCACCATCTCCACAATTCAGGTGTCTGCATACAGTTACTGCAGTGAGTTGAGACATCCGATTGGAGCAAATGCTCCCCCACGTCCCATTGTAGAAAACTTCTAGTCGCCCAGCACAGTCACTGCCATTCACCAGCCTTAGAGCCTGGAACTCTAGAAGTGAAGACACAAAAATGGAATTCAGATTTGTCTAGGAACTTAGCTATGATTAATTTAATCCAGAATCTGCTAACGGTCCTGTCTATTGCTTTGAATGAGAGAGTGCCAGAGAAAATCACTCAAGAAACAACAAGCTCATAAAACCAAAAATCATGTGTGCCCAAAATATTGTGGGCATATTTCTAAAATGTGTTTGATAAGAGGTGCTATGTGGTCCTCTGATTTGTTGAAGTTTTGGGTCACAGTGGGACGTTTACCCTCGTTTTAGATCCATCTGGAACAGGCTGTGACTGGCACATGACAGTTCTTGACCTTTTCCTGTGCAGGTCACACCAGCATCCCAATGCTACAGAAATCCTGAGATTTATGCCCACTACACCCACACCCAATCTTTTTATTTCCTTTGTTAATGCAAAAGCAAGATTTCAACATCTCTTTCATATCTTTGGGTGAACCAAGAGGACATGCTGACCCACCATGTTTGCTGTCAAGAGAGAGTCAGAGGCTGTCAAAGCAGATCTCTGTCATTCTCAGCTTCCCCTTCAAGTATCTTCACTTTAAATACCTGTAGTGAGAACACCTGTGGAAGATCTGGTGAGGAATCAGTGACTGGCAGAGTACATGCCTGCCAGGGGCACAAATATATGATGTCATGAAAAAAATGCCAAGGCTTATTCATGCATCTGACTATTACCCTCTGCTGCTCTTCCATGTGGGCACTAATGATACCAAGAGCAAATTGGAAACCATCAAACAGGATTTCAGAGCTCTGGGCATGGTGGTTAAGCATCTGGGAGCTCAGATCATTTCCTCCTCCATCCTGCCACTGAGGGGAAAAGATGGGAGGAGGAGCAGATGGATTTTCCAAGTTAACAACTGGCTGCGCGACAGGTATTGGCAACAGGGACACAGTTTCTATGACCATGCAACCCTGTCTGAAGATCAACAGCTGACAGGGAGAGATGGGATCCACCTCAGAGCAACTGGAACATATCGAACTCTGCCTAGGGGTGGATGACGAGCGAGTGGAGAGCTTATAGGTGAGGACAAAGGGCAGGCTGACATGGGGGACACTGTTGTGGGTGTTCACTACAGGCCACCTGGTCAGGAAGAGGAAGCCGATGAGGCCTTCTACAGACAGCTGGAAATAGCCTCATGATCATAGGCCCTCATTCTCATGGGGGGCTTCAACTGCCCTGATAGCTGCTGGAAAGACAGCACAGCTAGGCACAAATACTCCAAGAGGCTCCTGCAGAGCATCAATGATAACTTTTTGAAACAGGAGGTGGAGGAGCCTATGAGGTGGGGTGTCCTGCTGGACCTTCTCCTGACCAAGAAAGAAGGACTGTTTGGAAATGTGAAGGTTTGGGACAGCCTTGGCTGCAGTGAACATGAGATGGTGAAGTTCAGGATCTTGCATGCAGAAAGCAGGGCAATAAGTAGGATCGCAACCCTGGATTTCAGGAGAGCAGACTTTGGCCTCTTCAGGGAACTACTTGGAGGAATCCCATGGGTTAGGGGCCTACAAGGAAGAGGGTCCAAGAGAGCTGGTTAATATCCAAGGATCACTTCATCCAAGCTCCAGAGCAGTGCATCCCAAGGAGAAAGAACTCCAGCAAAGGGGGCAGGAGACCTGCATGGACGAACAAGGAGCTCCTGGCAAAACTCAGACAAAAAAAGAAAGTTCACAGAATGTGGAAGAGGGGACAGGTTACCTGGGAGGAACATAAGAACGTTGTCAGAGTATGCGACAACAGAGTATGCAGAGCAAGAGGAAGATTAGGGAAAATGTGGGCCCACTGCTGAATGGGGTGGGAGCCCTGGTAATGAAGGATCCAAAGAAGGAGGAGTTACTGAATGCCTTCTTTGCTTCAATCTTTGCTGCTAAGACTAGTCCACAGTATCCCAGAGCCTGGAGACGAGAGAGAAAGTCTGGAGAAAGGAGGAGATTCCCTTGGTCAAGGGGGATCGGGTTAGAGATCATTTAGGCAAACCTGACATCCACTAATCCATGGGCTCTGATGGGATGCACCCATGAGTGCTGAGGAACCTGGCGGATGTTGTTGCTAGGCCACTCTCCGTCATCTTTGAAAGGTCATGGAGAACTGGAGAGGTGCCTGAGAACTGGAAGAAAGCCAGTGTCACTCCAGTCTTCAAAAAGGGCAAGAAGGAGGACCCAGGGAACTACAGGCAGGTCAGCCTCACCTCCATCGCTGGAAAGACAATGGAGCAGCTCATCCTGAATGTCATCTCCAAGCATACGGAGAAAAAGAAGTTGGTCAGGAGTAGTCAGCATGGATTCACCAAGGGGAAGTCATGCTTAACCAATCTGATAGCCTTCTATGATGGAATGTCTGGCTGGGTAGACGAGGGGAGAGCAGTGGACGTTGTCTCCCTTGACTTCAGCAAGACCTTCAACATTATCTCATGTAACATCCTCATAGGTAAGCTCAGGAAGCATCAGTTAGAAGAACGGACAGTGAGGTTGATTGAGAACTGGCTGAAAGGCAGAGCTCCGAGGGTTGTGCTCAGTGGCACAGAGTCTAGTTGGAGACCTGTAGCTAGAGGAGTTCCCCAAGGGTCAGTACTTAGTCCAGTCCTGTTCAACTTGTTCACCAATGACGTGGATGAAGGGACAGAGCACCTCCTCAGCAAGTTTGCTGATGATACCAAGCTGGGAAGAGTGACTGATGCATTGGAAGCATGTGCTGCTATTCAGAGAGGCCTGCACAGGCTGGAGAGTTGGGTGGAGAGGAACCTCATAAGGTTCAACAAGGGCAAGTTCAGGGTCCTGCACCTAGGGAGGCACAATGCTATGCACCAGTACAGATTGGATGTTGACGTGCTGGAAAGCAGGTCTGCAGAGAAGGACCTGGGAGTGCTGGTGGACAAGAAGTTAACCACGAGCCAGCAATGTGCCCTTGTAGCCAAGGAGGCCAATGATATCCTGGAGTGCATTCGAAAGAGTGTTGCCGGCAGGTCAAGAGAGGTGATTGTCCACTTCTTCTCAGCCCTGGTGAGGCCACATCTGAAGTACTGCATCTAGTTCTGGGCTCCCCAGTATAAGAGAGACATGGAGCTACAGAATCGAGTCCAGTGGAGGGCTACAGAGATGATTAGAGGGCTGGAGCATCTCTCCTATGAGGAAAGGCTGCAAGAGCTGGGCCTCTTTAGCCTGAAGAAAAGAAGACTTGGGGGGGATTTTATCAATGTATACCAATACCTAAAGAGAGGGTGTCAAGAGGATGAGGCCAGACTCTTTTTGGTGGTGCTCTGCAAAAGGTCAAGAGGCAACAGGCCCAAACTGAAATGCAGGAAGTTTTGCCTGAACGTCAGGAAGAACTTTTTTCCTGTGAGAGTGACAAAGTACTGGACCAGGGTGCCCAGACAGGTTGTGGAGTCTCCTTCTCTGGATATATTCAAAACATGCCTGGACACAATCCTGTCTGACATACTCTCGGTGACCCTGCTTGAGCAAATGTGTTGGACTAGATCATCTCCAGATGTCCCTTCCAATTTCAACCATTCTGTGATTCTGTGAATCTGTGGTAGCAGGCCCAGCATGTGAAACTACACACTGACAAAATTGTAAGGACCAGGCATGCATATTCATTTTTTTCAACAGCATCTAGCTAGTTTCTCAAGGTTAGCACAGCTGAGATAAGGAAATAGTTCTAGTAGATATGATGGCCCTTAGGAACAATGAGTCGAGTCTCACCTGGGCATCTGACCCGGGCACCCTACCGATGTCTTCAGCAGCCTCTCATTGGCAACCCCTCCACGTGGTTCCTGGGGCTCCCCGCGCAGTTTGTAGTGTAAGCCCTTTATTAAACCTATGCTGTTTAACCCCTTATGAATCTTGACAGTCTCTCTCCATCTATATATGACTCTCTCTTGTTTGCCTTGCGGTCCCAACCCCTATGCTCATAAAGGCATTTCCTGAACACACCTGAGCAGAGGACTCCAGCATCCTCTTTGTGTTGGCAGTTGTGCTGGCCCCATTCCCTGGAGGAACATGCCCAGAGATCAGATTCAGCTCCAGTGCAGTTCACATCATCCAGCCAGATCTGTCCTGAGCCTTTTCCATAATGAGCAGATGCAAAAGCCTTGATAGCATGCCCACATCCCAGCTGTTTGCAAACAACATTGGCATCTGATAGATCCCAGGCATCATCACAGATGGTTCCCCAGATGCCATGATGATAAATCTCCACTCTCCCAGCGCAGCGCTTTGTGCCATTCACCAACCTGATCTGCCTGCTTCCTGCAGGAAGAAACCCATCTGTCAGCATGCAATATAATGCACAGGTCAGTGTAACGGCCGTATCCTTCAAGCACTTTTAAGACATCATGCTCTTACTAAGTTCCAGTTCTTTTGTTATGATTACCTGAGCAGAACTCTTGTGATGCTAAGACCACATAAAGAGAAAGGTCTACTTTTGCCTCTGTGAAATATTTGAACAATTCCTGTGAGATGCTGCAAACAGGTAGGGGTGTCCAGTCATGCTACATGTATGCGGACATCATATCTTGGAAAGCCTGAGAAACTATTTTCTAACTAAATTCATTTTGCAGAAACAACTTCTGTTAAAGATAAGGTTACAAAATAAAACAAAATTAACTTTCAATTTAAAACAATTTAAATTTACTTTATATAGATGTTTAGAAAGACTACATGACTCTATATAGAAATAACACATAACAAAACCTAGTTAATTTCTTAGTGGTAGTCAGAATGTGTGGCAATCATAGCCAATTCAGTATTCTACAGACTTCTGTATTGTATTATTTCTCTCTAATTTAATAAGCTAAATTCTTTAAGACATTCAGATGAAAAAAGCACTGTGCAAATTACAGTTGTTTCCTTGACTATCACTCATGCCTGAGAATATATAAGCAGTTGAGGATCACAAGCTCAGATCCATGCCTGTTTAAGATCTGGTCAGACCACAGCACAGGGTGGGCTAGAGGCAACCCGAAAAAACATTCTGTCCCTTTTGCAAAGTAGCTCACCTGAGCAAATTACACCAACATCCTCAGCAACTCCTTCTGGCACTGTCTCAGAATAGGAGGTCTTGCAGAGCATCAGCTGGGTCTCATTTCCAGCACACTGGACACTTCTTAAACCAACAAGACCCTTTCCTCGTTCAGACCTTGAAGGGTAAAAGGCTTTTTCAGCAGTTCCACACTGGAGCTGTCTGCACACCACATCAGCATCCTTAATGTCCCAGTCATCATCCAGGATTCTGCCCCACATCCCATGGAGGGATATCTCAACTCGTCCATCACAGCGGCTCTCTCCACCTGAGAGTCTGAGTGATTCAGCAAGACCTGGGCCAAGGGAGTTGGAAAACAAATAACATCTACTACTTTTGCCTCAGTAAAAATAACATGTAAGTCAGAGATGGAAGTCACATTTCTACAACTGTGGAAAAGTAGTCCTCACCACTGATCAAGCAGACAGTTTCTGTTAAGGCTTTGCTTGACTACATGCACATAAAGGCCTGTAATGTAAATGAAAAGGCTTCCCCAGCTCAAAGGCTAGATGCTGTGAGGAGTCAGGCACAGTGTGAATCCATCTGGAGCAGAACCCTATTAAGTGAAGTGCTTCTGTTGAAACCCTGAGAAGTGCATGCTGCAGCAGCACTGACAGCACTCTAAGGCAGCTGAGAGTGCCATGAGTCTGCATAATGGCCTACAGCGAGCATGCCATTGTCCTGCCAGAGTTCCCCATCTACTTTTGCTGCAAAATGTAGCTGTGCCAAAAAAATGCCTGCCTTGTTCACCTCCAGTCCGTGTTGGTGATATACAAGCAATAAAGCAGCCCAACATTCATAAGGAACTACCAAAATAAAGTAACATATAAAGATACTGAAATGTTTGCCATAAGGGAGAAGATTTCCTATAGTCTAAGAGAATTCTCTTAGTCAAAGAATACTTTTAATATTTTCATATGCCAAGTTATTAATTCTATGCACATTTCAATTGTATTCATTTTTAAACAGACAGAGTAGGTTCACAGTTAAGTGGAGAATTGCTGACACAGAAAAAAAGAAATTGATGTAACTGGTTTCTGTGAAAATTGCTCTAGGCCTGATCCCTGCATTCATAATTCATTTTACTCTATGACCTTACACTGATAAGTGGTGCGGTGGTATATAAGGGTAGGAAAGACAAGGCAATGGGCTCTAAATAAAGGCTGACATACCTGACCTACTTGAGGCATGCTGAGCTCATCAAGACTGCTTTGCTCTGAAGCGCACTACACATAAAAGGCCATTCCTGACTTACCTGAGCAAACAACAGTGGCTGCTTCTCTGGCTGAACAGGAAGGATTGCCCAAAGTCATGTGAGCACAATCCCACAGGCAGGACTCAGTTCCTTTGCAGTGAAAAGCATCTCTCCATACAGGTCCATCCCCATCCACAAAATGCTGTCCTGTTTGAATGGACCTTGCATAGCCACAGTTCAGTTGATTACAGAGGACATTGGCAGCTTGCAAATTCCAGTGGAAGCTGCAGAGTCTTCCCCATTTGTCTCCATGGCGGATCTCTACTCTGCCAGAGCATGAGGTGCCATTCACCAACCTGGCCCCAGGGCACCCTGAGTAGGAGAGAAAGTGAGCACTGAGATGACATATTGGTAACTGCTCATGGGCATTATATGAAGGTGACTGGAAAGTGGGATTGGGTTTTCCTTGTCATTTGGGGTAAAAATTACTCCATAGGGTCACAGGGATTTCCATACTTCCTCATACCTACACTTCAGTCCCTTTTATTTTACTGACAAGAATGACTAGAAATCCAAATATGATCCCCTTTGCAATTTTTAAACTGAGGGCATTAGGTTTAAGGGCCCTGGGTAAACCAATAGGCCTTGGGTCCAGCCTTACCTGAGATCCTGACCTATGCACCCTCCAACCATTGGTCCAGGGAAACACTTAAGCTTGGCACTAGGCCTTCAGACCTGACCTGAACTGCGTTATTGGTGTACCTGCCTCCAGTTCTATCTCTGACTCTACCTGCAGCTGCTCCTGACTGGTCCCCCCAGATGGACCTTGGACCTGATTGATTATTTTGACTTGTCTAGAACTGTTGATACATTCTGTTATGAGCACCTTCCTCTGTACTGTGTTTTCAGGTGCTCCAGACTATGCTCTGCTTGGTGAGGAAACTGCATGTGCTGTGGCCACCTTCTATTCCCCTGTTGTCCTCCCTTGTGGAGCAGCCTTGCTCTTACTGTTTACTGGCACCAGGAACTTTTCACAGAGAGCAGCCTTGTGCGGCCTTAGCTACTGGACATGCCTGTAGCAGTAGGCAAAAGATGGAGCTTGGCTCCACAAATACCCTCTGGATTTTAGGTTCATATCTGTCCCAAAGAAGGAATTATTTGGTCCTCTTCTTCCCCCTTTCTGCTGCTCACCTGAACATACCACGCGAGCATCTTTTCCAGCCGGGCAGTCAGTGTGACTCAGCACACTTACACGACAGTCTCTCAGGCGTGAGCCATTCTTTTCACAGCCGAATGTGCCATTCCAGAAAGAGCCATTTTCTTTCCCAAAGGACTGTCCACTTGGGATCAATAGAGCAACTCCACAGTCCAGCTGCTGGCAGAGGGCATTGGCAGCTGGAAAATCCCACAGGTAGTCACAAAAGCTTCCCCACATGCCTCCATGAAGAAGTTCTACTCTCCCTGAACACGTGGTAGTGCCATTTACTAGCCTATACCCACCGTAGCCTGCAAGAAAAATGAAGGAACTTAATAGCAATATTTTTCTTGTGTTATTGCATTGGAAATTGCAAGGGAAATCTAGCTGCATGGAACTAGCACTCGCTCCATCCCAGGTAACTGGGGAGAATGTTTGACCAGAATATTCATAAACCGGCTCTGAAACAACAAGTCATTATTGTCCATGTCTGCACTACATGACTAAAAGCCTTGTGACTCTTTAAATTCAGTCTCTCTTCTCAGCACAATACTGCTACCTTTTAACATCTTAACTTGCAGAATTAGTCCCAGCATTTCTTTGCATTTGAAACATGAGAGAGACTCAGAGCAGGGGCTGCGAATACTACTCTCTATCTCAGTAGCAGCTTATCTTACATTATGCTGTGTTCAGCAGCTGTGGTGTGCAGATTCTTAACTTTCATCTCTGTCACAGCATAAGGCTCTGAACACACAGGCCATGCACACCATCAGATTTGCAGTAATGTAACTGTGGTATGGCTAGGACTGTGGGGCCTAAGATGCCAAGCATTCAGACAGTGCCAACTGCCAGTCCCCTGCAGTCTGCCTGTTTTCTCACTCTATTTTTACTTTTGAAGCTCTTGCCTCATCCTTGCATTATACTTCCCCTAATGAGACTTTCCTAGTGCTGGATTTCCTCCCTGTGCTGTGAATCATGGAGGACAGAAGCAGCAGCCAAAAACTGTCAATCATTGACATCTAAACTGGGATGTCTGGCTGCCACAGCTATGCTGCCAAGGCTCCAGATCAGCTCGAGCAGTGGAACGGTGTCCAGGGGAGGACTGAAACAGACTGCAGCACTTCAGCTGCAAAATAGGCATGTTATATGAGAGGGAATTGCCAGTAGCTCTGCCCCCTGTCCATTTTGATTTGTGTCCTAAGGAGAAAGTCATAGCTGTTATGTATAATCATCACTTTTGTAGTGGGTGGCACAAAGCTAACCATTTTTAGAGTCCCCAGCACATGAAAGCAGACATGACTGTGCAAAGTTCTTAAATAATGACACCTGGCTTTCATAATAGCAGTCACCAGGCCTCTGACAGCTTTTTTATAAGCATTTGTAACTTCTGCCTCCTATCACCGTTTGGAGTTATGTAATTCAGCCTCTCCCTGTTTTATAGTCAGATTAACTAAGGCATTAGGGATTAATGCACATAGTATCAGAGTAGAAAATAAACTTGTTTTTTCCATGTTCCTGGTTGCCTGCTCTGGTCACCCCTCATCTTATCTGTATAAGAAAGACAAGGAAGGAGTTCTCAGCACTAGAGAGCCCATACCTCTTTTGCCATAAGAGAAATGATAGCCCTTTTGAGACCCTCATCCCTGGTGCAGAAGCAGACACTATCTAGAGTGAATGAGAAATTGTTCGGCTGCTCTCCTTTACTTTCTTGCTTTTCCTGGATGCAAGTGTGATAGAGAAGCAGTCAGGAACCCTCTGAGGATCACACAAATATACAGAATCTCTGAACACTGAGTTGACAGGAAGAAGACATATAAGGCATAGTAAATTATGGCTGTCAATCAAAAATCTCACCTGAACATACAATACTGGCATTGTGGAAGCATGTCTTGCTATGGTGCAACATCCTGGGACAGTGTGCAAGGTGAGCCTCATTCCCGATACACTGGAACTTTTCCTTCCAAATCAGTTTACGTCCTTCTGTGAAGTGAGGTCCTCTCAAGACATCCAAAGCCTGCCCACACTCTAACTCATTACATACAACAGAAGCAGCTTTGAAATCAATATGTGAATAACAGACCGTAGCCCAGCTTTCTTCCTGCCTTACTTCCAGATATCCTGAACAGGCACTGTCTCCTCCAGTCAGACGCAGCCCAGAGAAACCTAAAAATGTTCAAGAAATTTAGCACTGAGGGTTGGTTGCACTGACCTAACTTAATCCCTCCCATATGTTCATGGTCAGGATACATAGTACTCACTTCTCCAAGGACCAGCGACACTTTTAAGTAGTCATTGTGGCAATTTCTGTAAGCTACTGATAAGAGGAAGAAAAAGTGTAGGAGTGCTTGTTTTTTGTATATGAAAATACTGAATCTTGACCAAGTATTTGAGAAGCTAAAGAGAAAATATGAAGAGGAAGATTCATTTCCTGAGAGTAGGAGGAGGGAGATTTTGAACACTGAACTGTTGGTGAAGAACACCAGGCACAGACAATTCAAAAGGCATGGTGTCAACTGAAAGTTGACAAATTTATAAGTTCAGGCACAGTACCAGCACAGCTGGATCTGCATGGCTCCAATGGACTTACCTGAATGTCTCTGCGCGTCACTCCATGAGCACCAGATTCCCAATGGACTTTTTAGCTCAGTTATAATGGGGCTTACTAACTCAGGCACAGCAGCTCGAGAGAGAAACATGTTCTGAAAACAGCATAACTTTGTTTCTGTGGCACTGTTCCAGAGCAAGATGCCCTGTTGCACTCCACTGCCTCTGCATGTAGCCAGCTCAGAACCTACACCTTGTCTCTTTTTTTCCCTTTTGTTGTATCCACTTACTGCAAGAATGTCCTACAGATCAGCATAAAACAACATTTTATCTTTGTTTTCTCTGCTTACAGTTATACTAGCAGTAAAATACTACAAACTATATCAGCTTCATCACTGTTACCTCTTGGTGAGACATTTATTTTACATCTATTTCATCTTAGCAGACATAATGTGAATATTGTAACAGATTTGTGTGATATAGATAATTACCATAAAAATTTCTAACTGTGCAGGGCCATGGTAAGTAATGAAAAACTGTGCAGGGAGGGGAGGCAACAGATATAAAAATGGGAAGCAGCTAAGCTCATTATTGATTACTAGTTTTGAGGGGGGTCTTTCTGTATCAATTCAGGGCTTCTTTGGAACAGAGCAGAGTCATTCTATTGTAGGATTATCACATGACTGATTTCTGACTACATTGTCTGTCTTTCATCAAAAAGTACTCTGTATTGGTATATCTGCTCTTTACTCTCCTTTTAAAGGAAAAAGAAAGGTAAAAGCAAAGTTCAGTGTGCATGCACATATGAACATGTACATGCGCATAAAGTTTGAATATAGGCTATATCCAAGCTATGTTCATGTACCACTGTCATAGATCTTCTTATGGACAATAAATATTTTCTGAAGTAGCCAGATTTTAAATCATGCGGTGAAGACTGCTTTATGAACATAGTGCATTTGAACACACTAGGCAACTTTACAGACTGCAGCCAACAGAAGGAAATCTTATTCAGCAGAAAGACTATACGGAGCATAACATGTGACAGAAATCCAAAATAAAAGAGCAAAATCATTTATGCAAGGAAATGTGGTCTTCCTTTTATCAGAAATGACTGTGCAGAGCCACTGGACAATGAATCCAGATGTTAAGGGGAAACATTTTTCTTTAATGAATACAAGAGGACTTTCAAACAATGTGGATTATCAGTTTCTTCAGGACCACAAGGAAGAGTTAGCAGTAAGAATTCAAAGATGCTCCTTGGGAGAGTTGGGGAAGAAACACGTAGCACTTTTCCCTTTCTTTTTACTTGCTTTCCCCTTTCACAGCTGGGCCCTGTCCTGATTCTAAATGATGTACACAAAGATCACCTTGCTGCTGCTACTTCTGCTCCTGATAACAATGTCATTGCTGTACCTAGGCAAAACAAATATCTACCTTCAGAAAACAGAAGCCTTAAAACTGGTGAGACCTGCTGGTGGAGAAGGTCATAGAGAAAGTGTTAATTCTGTGTTGACTACAGTAATATGGATCTATCAGCTGAGACAAAAGTTATCTCGGTTCCTTTCTTTCATTGGATTTTTCTATTACAAAAGGTTTGATGGCTTCTTACCTGAGCAGATCACACCAGTATCAAAATAATGAGGGCAAGTAAATACACCCCATCCCGGATGTGGGCAGTTCCAGAGAGCAGATTCATCACCACGGCAATCAACTCGATACAGCCATGTTGGTCCAGCTCCTTCTCCGAAAGGAGCTTGATTAAGAGCCTGAAGAGCAGATCCACATCCTAGTTGCTTACAGACAACCTCAGCATCTTCTATCTTCCAGTCACCATCACACACCGTCCCCCACTGCTCCTTATGTTTTACTTCCACTCTCCCAGCACAGGGACCAGGTCCATTTGTCAGCCTCAATTCATCATCACCTTCATATATAGAGACAGAAGAAGGTTATGGAAAGGACAGAGCTTCATCATCATTATCTATTGCAAGTGGTAAATTAGATTATTATTATTATTAATTTATTATTAAGTCAGATTTGTTAGGTTTATCTTTCTAAGCAGTCCCATATGACGTTTGAAGTTTGGGAATTGTGTTTGCATTCAGAAGTTTGAGTTAACTATACTGCTAAAAAGTAAGCTGTTTCTAATGACAGACAATTTTTCTTTCCCCCTGCACAGTCAGGACTGGGAAATGTCCCTGCTGTGTGCTTCACAGAAGTTTAACCAGGAACTCCTCTTTTTTCTCCATTGTTCTACCATGTCTGATGATATTCACCTGAAAATGTTTCCTGGGCACCAATTTCTTCATTCACATGCCCAATATGTTGAGAAGAAGCAACTGCCATATCTACTTCAACTTCTTCCTCTCAGACAAACTATTATTTACAACTCAATGTTCCCCAAACTCTTTATCCATTCCCTCTTCCCTAGCCTTTGCTATAGGGTTCCCTATAGTGATGGGTACCTGAAGAGAGAAGAGGGATACTTATAAGGATGTCATCAGGGGATAAGAAACTATCTTGGGAGATGCAGCAGCATAAGTGGGAGACAAGCAGGTAAGTCTTCTTGCTGTATCTGCCATTCATGACTCACCATCTCTTGGGGTGAGACTGATCTCCAAAGGACAATGTATCCCTGCCCTGCTCCTTTCCCTGTTCCTACCATTCTGCTCTCAGGTTTGCCTCTTCCAGTGGTATAGATATACAGTTCACAGTCCTCTGACCTGAGAACCCACAAAATAGCATTATGGTCATCACAGATCATATGATAGCAAAGAGTCGGATAGAACAGAGAAGATATACATGACGTTTTCTTGCTTGATGATGTTGGGCTGCTACTATAGATCTTCAAATGATTATACAGTAGCCTAGCATCGGAACTGAAAGGCCAGAGAATACAGGAAAAACCTGCCCTGGCTCTTTCCAGAGCAGTCACAGGGCAGTTAACAGCCCTGTTGTCCAGGCGTGAAACCCATCAATTGAGTCAATAGCAGAGGCTCTCTGGGTCACCTTACAATCTGAGGAGAGTTACTGTCTAAAGGGTGTGGGACACATTATGGGATGCAAAGGAAGAGATCTGGAGATTGCACAAGACTTTTTATGAGATGTTTAAGGGAGGCACCAAAGAAGGGGAAAGGGAGTGGTCCAGATGGTTTGGGGAGGAACAAACATGGCAAAATAAAGAGATAAGGGGATTAAAGGGGATGACTGCATGTAAAAAAGATGTTGATCAGTATGCTTGTTTGGCCATGCCCTGCACCTGTTCAGTGTGGTCCATCTTTTCACCTTACTAAACTCCATTTCTGTTTTTCTGAGTGAGGAGGCTCTCTATTCTGTGCACATGTGTATGCATGGAGGTCTAAGTGCCAACAACTGGAGTCAGACCAGAGGTCATGGTGGTGTATGTGTATTCAGTGTTGCATCGGAGTGGGTACCATGGGTCATTGGGCCCATATGCATGAAATGCCAGGAACTGGAGATTGCACTAAGTGCAAATCAACTGCCTTCAACTGGAGTTAGACATGGGTCATAGGGGCTGTGTGTCTGTGATGCCAGCAACTAAAGTGAATGAGGGTACTGCATGTCAGTGTATGACAGCTGGTGAATATCAAACCAGACAAGCCAGTGAGTAGGTTAAGTGGTTTGGGAGCCAAATGTGTGTGTGTTTCTCTAGATGAAAAACAACTGGAGGAGCTGGCTACCAGCAGGACCAGCAATTCCAAGCCAACTGCTAGAATGACCTTGGGGCCTGGGGGGGGTGGACTATGTATACGTGTATACATGTGTGCACTTGTGTGTTTGTGTGGGAGGCACCTGGGAAAAGTGAGGATCCAGGGACAGCTACTAGATGGACTGAGTTTCTAAGCCCTGCTACTGGATCGACTCACGGTGTGTGTCTGTTGGTGTGTGCAAAGGCATCTCTACTAGCAGCTGGGGAGCTCTGCAGGCCTTCGGAGCTTGCATGCCCAGGGCTAGGAACTGGGGAGAGGTGGGGATCAAGAGCCTGTTACTGGATGGACTAAGGGTATAAGTCCAGCTACAGGACATTCATAATGTGGTTGTGCAGGTGAAGTGGAATGCATGTGTGTGTTTATGAGGGGGGCCTTGGGGTGCTTGTATGTCTGGGTGACAGCAAGCAGAGTAGACCAAGGCATTCAGGAGCCAGCTACTGGATAGACTGAGTGTTTAAACCTGGAGGGATCCATATTGTAGCTATTCTCACTAACAGACTTTCATCCTAATCAGCCACAAAGGGAAACACAATGAGGCCATTGGTGCTGTTTGTGTTTGTGTCAGTGTTGAATGTTTGTGTCTGTGCTGATCTGTGTGGCCAAGCATGTATGTGGGTATATGTGTATTGTACTATATATGTTTTTGTGTGTGCTACTGGGAATATATCGTCAGCCTTGCTACTGGTTGGACCTGAAGCAGCCTCACCTCTGTTGTGCTACTGGAATCAGCAAGTGCTAATACATTTTGAATACATTTACATTTTGAAGATCTAGTTTTGGATGCAGTGATAATAACATTTTATTTTTTTATAATGAAGCTCATAGAATGCTTTCTATGTGCTCTAAGAAGACGCCATTATTCTCGTGTCTCATTTTGCTACATGGAGGAAACACTGCAGAACAAGGAAGGAAGACTAGCAATATTCCAATGCTTTGTTTCTTGTATAAAAATTTCAGGGCTCTCTAAAAAATCACTAAGTATAATTGCATATCATCCAGAACATTTATATTCCAAGGACAGCCAGTTTGCAAGAGCTAGGTGCACTGGTGTCCATTACATACTTTCAGATGAACATAAGAACTGTGTCTGCACAAGAAAGGATTTTATGGAGTGGTATATTAAGCAGTAATCACCAGAGGTTTAAACAGTGATAGCATGAGAAAGATACATTCCTTGAACTTTGAGATACAGGTCAGCCTGAAATGAAGAAAGATATGTAATTATTTTGTGGATATAAATCTTCAGTTGAATTACACATAGAATATTGTAGCATTTGAGAGGAATTTTGTCTCAGAGAAATAGAAGTTTTCCTATATCTGTGATGGAACTAGGAAGTCTGGGGGACTGTTTTAAAATTTGTCTGTCAAAATCATTTTGTACTGTACTACTCATGGTGTTTATCTGTAGAACATTACTGTCACCTCATGCTGCCATTGGAATCAACTTGTTGGATTATAGAATCATAGAATCAGTAAGGTTGGAAGGCACCTCTGGAGATCATCTAGTCCAACCTCCCCACTCAGCAGGGTCACCTAGGGCATGCTAGAAAGGGTTGCATCCAGGCGGGCCTTGAATATCTCCAAAGAAGGAGACTCCACAACCTCTCTGGGCAACCTGTTCCAGGGCTCTGTCACTCTCACTGTGAAGAAATTCCCTCTCACATTCAGGTGTAACTTCCTGTGCTTCAATTTCTGTCCATTGCCTCTTATCCTGTCACATGGGACCACTGAAAAGAGTTTATCCCCATCCCCTTGACACCCTCCCTTCAGGTACTTACACACATTGATAAGATCCCCCCCCTCAGCCTTCTCTGCCCCAGGCTAAACAGGCCCAGCTCTTGCAGCCATTCCTCATGGGGCAGATGCTCCAGCCCTCTGATCATCTTTGTAGCCCTAAGCTGGACTCTCTGCAGTACCTCCATGTCTCTCTTGTAGTGGGGAGCCCAGAACTGGACACAGTACTTGAGATGAGGCCTCACCAGGGCTGAGTAGAGGGGCAGGATCACCTCCCTCGACCTGCTGGCAATACTCTTCCTAATGGACCCAAGGATACCTTTGGCTTTCTTGGCCACAAGGGCACATTGTTGGCTCACTGTCAGCTTGTCATCCGCCAGCACTCCCAGGTCCATCTCTGCAGTGCTGCTCCAGAGAAGGTCAGCCCCCAGCTTGTACTGGTGCCTAGGGTTATTTTTCCCCAGGTGCAGGACTCTGCACTTGCCCTTGTTGAACTGCATGAGGTTCCTCTCTGCCCAGCTCTCCCGGCTGTCCAGGTCTCTGTGAATGGCAGCACAGCCCTCAGCTGTATCAGCCATACCCCCCAGCTTGGTATCATCAGCAAACTTGCTGAGGAGGCACTCTGCTGAGGAGGTCATCAATGAGTAATTTGAACAGGATGGGACCCAGTACTGAGCCCTGGGGGACGCCACTAGCCACAGGCGTTCAACTGGACTCCACACTGCTGATGATGACCCTCTGAGCTCTGCCTTTCAGCCAGTTCTCAATACACCTCACTGTCCAAATTACAGGTTTGTGCTTCTCAAAAAGAAAACTTAAAATGAGAAAATGGGAAAAACATGCTATGTTAGCATTACTGAGCCATGTGAATGACAAACCACTGAGGTTTAGGGCATGATAGAGAGCAAGACAAAATGGTTGGAAAAATACATTCACAACCTTGATATTTCCAGGTTCAGGACAGATGACAAGCTCTGTGCACACAAAAGTCAGGGATATCTCGGCTGCTGCACCAGAAACTCCTCCTAAATTTGATGAGATTTGTAATTTAGTGTGTTATGGAATAGAAAAGTCACTGAACAGAGCTGGAAACTTTTTGCAAGTCCTGGGGATTGATTCAAGTTGATCAAATAGCTGTAGAAGGATGACAGGATGTTGCTTAAGAAGCCTGGTAACTTTGGCTCCAAATTAAAACTGTTTCAAAACCTGACACTCAATGGAAAATTAAAGTCAACATTTATAAGATGTTTGATCCAGTTGTCGTATCCTCCCTGGATCTTAATGGCCCTGACCTGCCTCATCGATGGTCTCCACCCATTCACCATGCCCATGGGCACAGGGCTCAATTTAAGCTCAGTTCTGGTCCTTCTGTCCCTGCCTGAGTTCTTTCGTAGGTGTATCTGTCTCCAGCTCTGCCACAGCCATGCCCATGTCTGGACATGGGCCCTGTTGATCTGGACTCTGGTTTGCAAACTAATTCCTGGCTTGACCTTGGACCTACCTCTTCACTGTGAACTTGCTTGATGATCTGGACTCTTGGTTGAACCTGGTTTCTATCCCCAGGCTGTCCTACTTGCCTCGCTCAGATACTGTGGGGCAGGGCCTTGGCTAGTGAGGACCTTGACCTGCTGGGCATGTTACTGCACCCTGTCCCTGTTTCCCTGCCCTTTAGGAAGCAGCCAACACTTGCTGTACCCTGACACCAACTATCCAGCTTGTAATTCATAGGTGTTCTCCAGGGGAAGGTGTTCTCCAAGACAGCCACGATTCTTAGAGAATAACACTGCAATGGAAAGAAGAAAGGTGCCTGAACCTGACCAGGTGACCAAGAGAAGCCTGCAGTTATGATTCAGCACTGGGCAGTGTAAGTGAATAGAAAACAGTGCAGTGATGTAATTCTTGCAGATAGTCTAGAAAGACACCTCTTGGTGATCCTCTCAAATCAATGGTAGTACTTGATACGAGAGAAAAGATAATAAATTTTCTCTAAAAGCTTATCAAAGAACTTTAGGTTTTCCATAAAAAAACATTCAGATCCATGTATCTCATCCTCTCTCCCTTCCTCAGAAAAGAGAGATGTTCTTATAGGGCCATCATACTGCTTGCTGAAACAACTAAATAATTTTGCTTTCAATTTTAAAGCAGATTAAATTATTCTCTCTATTGATCATGAGTATGCCAGCCCTACACCACAAACTGTTGCTGATGCAGCTGCGTTCTTCAGCAACTAACTGTTGTCCCATTTCTCATTCCAGAGCAGACCAATAGCTGTAATTCACTAAGAGGCAATGCCATCCCCATGTGGCCTGTAGCCTGATTTCCCCTGCCCCCCACTTCACCCAGTGAGGCTGCAAATCAGGACACAGACAGTATGACAGTGATACATGACCTGCTCTTGGACAGCTGCAAAGGTTTTACTTCTGTGCTGACCCTGCTGGACTTCCTTACAATTTCCTGCTTATCGTTTAGATTCAGAAATACAAGAAGTTTGTGGGAGATTGTTTAAACTGTTGATAACTAACAATTTCTAGAAACCATTTTTCTGCTAACTCTCTTCTTTCCTCAGATTTCCTCAGTAAGAAACGTATGCAGCACCAGCCTCTGATAACTACAAATACCTTCCTACCTGCTGCAAATTGTCTCAGAAAGAGTACAATCTTCCTGTAACAAATCTTGAAAAGTCTTCCTGAAAGATGTCCTGGAGAGTTACCCATAATTTATTTGAAGAACATAGTCCAGAAAAGAATTTTCTGAGCTAAAAATATATACTTTTGAAGGAGAGATCATTTCTAAGAAAAGCTAAATTCAAAGCTTGATTATGCTTTGAATATGATATGATTAATGGACTCAGATAACCTATTTCCGTTAGCCATAATCAGGAGTTAAAAAAAATACTCATCACTTGACTGATTTACCTCTGCACTTGATTTTAAAATCTTCTAGCATTTAATGTTTTCAACACACACTGGCATGCATGCTGGATGCAGAGGTGGTGCTAGGCATAACCCAAGCTACAATTTTTAATTCTCCCTAATCAAATCTGTCATTTCTTGTAATCAGTCTCTTACGAATTTTTCATTATACCTACAAACATACTCTTATATCTTTCCTGATGCTCCGTAGCATATCCCACAAGTGGCTTAACTGAATTTAATGATACTAATCACAGAGTGAGGTTCTGCCCGGAGAAGAAGGCATCAGACTGTGGCTTGCTCCAGCTGGAGATCTGTTTTCTCTTGCTGGTTAGGGATAAGAGTAAGAAGGCGTGCACCCCTATGCCCAGATACCCCTCTGAAAATTTGAGCCATATCTGAGCTGCCTCAGTCTCAGGTGACAGATCACTCCCCAACATCTGTGCTTCTCACATTGCCTACACACTGCAGCCTGTCTGCCCCAGGAGGGGTCTGTGGTACAGTGCTGAGAATGTAAGTACTACTGCCAGAGTTAGAGCAGAGAAGAGGATCATAGGTGCTGATGGTGAATGCAAAGGTAAAGCTACTCGTTTGCCTCTGTTATTGAGTCACTCTGGTACTCTTTCCCGTTATTGAAAAGAAGTTGGTAGAAAATACACTCTACTTTCGACAGGGCTGCTCAGTCCCCATTCAAACACTGCTTCACAGATGTATAAATACAAATGTTTAATATAGTGTTTGACATTCCTGTTGCACAGAGAGGCCCACATCTCCTCCTCCATCTGTACTGTGACTTCTTCCACACAGCTGGTGGGAACCTGTAAGACTAGGGCTCTGCTACTTTGAACAAAGTGTCAACCATGCAGTCTTGTTCTCTTCATTCAGAGAAGCAACCATCAGTCACTATACCACATTTACTTGTAGAGAGACAAAAATAGAGATTCTAAAACCTGGATTTCATCACTAGCTTCAAATATATCCATATAGCTGAAGAACAGCGAAGCGACCAACAGTGGTGAACTGCAGATACACAGGAACAACTGAGGCGAAAATATCTGACCCAGCCAAACTTACCGGACACAGAGCACAGCGAAATCATTTTAACTGATGTTAAATAAAGATCTGGAATTATTCACTCTCTCTAAGCAGAGCTTGACAGAACTTGTCCGTTTACTAAACACCTCTAAGCACTGGTGCTATCAGTTTCACTATAGTTAAACTTGGACTCATGGTCCTACAGGAATGGCTGGTCTGATGTCTGGAAAAAATACAGAACTGTTAGAAATGGCTTACCCTTCTTTCTCTCAGAATCACCAAGAAGATTGAATTGAAGATGGAAAGGGATTCAAACACCTTCTTGGCACTTCATCTTAGAAGCCGATGGAGCAACAACACATATATACTGAATTTAAATTCTCTTCCTTGCTCATTATCTTATGCAAAATAAAGCATTTACTTACCCAGAGAGATTTTAATGAAGAAGAGAAGCAGCCTCAACACTGATATAAAAAGATGTCCCTTTGTTGCCATCCTGATTTCAACCTCATATGAAACTTCAGTGTCTGTTAGGCACTGCCTAGACCGAACTCTTTGCCAGGGCTTCTCTGTATCTGACAAGTGACTACAGAGAAGGAAATATATAGATTCATGTGCTAGCATCAGCTGCACTAAGAGACCAATAGAAATAATGTTCACCTTTTTAGACATTATCAATGGATTAATCTCAAATCTGTAAGAGCCAAAACCTCCAATAAAATTCAAAAATTACGGCTATGACCATATATGAATGATGATTGTGCTTCTGATGTCATCATTGATATAGTCTTGTTTTACTATGAGGCCAACATCTGCGGTACAGGACAGCAGTATATAAAATGGTTATTTCTCACTTGAAAAAGCAATGTGAAAGCACAGAACATTTTATGAATCACTTTGAACGAGAACAAGGGAAAGAATAATCTCTAAATTTGCGACCCATCTATCTCCTCGGGAGCAATTGTATTCTCACTATAAAACATGCAGAAGTAGGGTTCTGTCACTGGTGATAATTGTGTGAGTAACAAATGACATCTTCTCTTTCTTAGCAGCATGTACAGCTTGGGGTTTCCTTCTTGCTTTAAAACTTCAGAGCTATGCAGGTAGAATCTCTTGAAAGACCATCTTTCTTAGGATGCGAACTACAACAGTGACGATCTCATAGGACTTATTGTTTCCTGTGCTGAGTTTCTTTTTGTTGTTTCAGGTTATATGTGATCACCACTAATAATTCTGTCCACTCTCTCATTCATTTTGGAATGCTGAAGTTAGTGCAAGATTTAAGGCAGTTGTGAATCATAACCACGGCTATTTGACTCATTCTTGGCAACTGGAAGGAGTTGCAGAGCACTGTGTGCACGAGTCTGAATACACAATCATCTTCACATCACTGACACATTATTGTCAGTGCTCATGTTGCCTGGTGCCATCTATCTGGTTTTCATCCAGAATTCCAAGTTCAGTGACATCCAAGCCGTTAGGGCCTTAGTGCACTAACAAGCTCTGCAACATTTTCCACTGCTCCTAGGGGTTGGTTTGAAACTAGGCCAACCACATAACTAATGTCCCATACTGGCTCCAGGAAATGTTCTCAGGAACACTTTTTGTCTACACTTACTGATATCTGGGCTTCTGCGGCAGGACATGCAGCTCTCAGTAAATGTGATAATACAGCCATGTAAACACCCAGAAATGAGCAGGCTACTTCGCAGCCTATGGGACTTTTATTGTTTTCATAGTGAGACCATCAGGACAACTTGTCTCATGTTGAAGGAAATCCCTGGTGGACCATGAAGCAGCCAAGAGAATCAGCTCTGATATTAACATACTCATGACACATCTAGGGTTGGTGATAAGTGAGTATCATTCGCTCTTCCTGGGGGCCCTGTTGGCATCTCTAGGTGTACCTTCTGGCTAAGGATTGCTTCTCTGTTCCTCTGAAAGAGAATCTAGTGTTGAGACTTCAGTTCTCTTTGTCCTTACTAGGAGGAGCAAATGGGCATAACTTACCATTTTCTAGATTGCAAGGAAAGAAAAATAAATATGGGGCAGTGCTACAACCTGATTGAAGCACAGAGTGAAGCTTTTTTGCTTTCAAGCTCTGTCCATATACATGAAGTACTTCTCTTTCTGCAAAATGGACGTACCTGGGGTGAACAGCCCAATAGCGCAATGTTCCATGAAAGAGTATCCAGTTTATTCCATAGGAACACTGAGAGATTAATAGGGTAGATGAGAGGATTCTGCACCCTCTTTTGATGCTCCCCAGTCCTGCCACTTTCCATCTGCT
The DNA here is from genome assembly GCF_028389875.1 of Rhea pennata. Lineage (NCBI taxonomy): Eukaryota > Metazoa > Chordata > Aves > Rheiformes > Rheidae > Rhea > Rhea pennata. The sequence continues at coordinate 85,698,309 of NC_084663.1, read as the reverse complement.
AAGAAATGCAGCATGGGGAACTGAATCACATAAAAATGTTCTTGCAGCATGCCTTTGAAGCAGGCTGCATTGGTATCACCCATGGATGTTGCAGTGAGAAAAGCTGGGAGGCTTGTGAGGCAGGAACCCAGAGCTGAGAAGTGTGTGGGGACTACTTTCACACAGACCCAGTTAAGATAGCAAGTATCATGGAGACTCATCTCTTAGAGCAAACAGAGAAGGATGTGGTTAGAGGTTCACCTTGTATTTCAAACAACCAGCACAAGTATTGTCCACAGTGGTAACTAAAAGATCAGATGCCAAATGGCACAGACTGACTTGCACCAACGCTGCATAGGGCTAATTTTCTCTACACGTATTTTTCTTGAAGTGGGCCAAAACAAAACTAAGGGCTGAAACAGTACCTGTGCCATTGACAGAGGTTAAGGGACAGAGGTTAAGGGCTTTGTTTGCTCGCTTATTGAATCATAAAACCACAAGATCACAGAATGGTTGAAATTGGAAGGGACATCTGGAGATGATCTAGTCCAAACTCCCTGCTCAAGCAGAGTGTTGAGCATGTTGGACAGGATCGTGTCCAGGCAGGTTTTGAGTATATCCAGAGAAGGAGACTCCACAACGTGTCTGGGCAACCTGGTCCAGTACTTTGTCACTCTCACAGGAAAAAAGTTCTTCCTCATATTCAGGTGTACTTCCTGTGCTTCAGTTCGTGCACATTGCCTCTTTACTTGTCGCTGAGCACCACCAAAAAGATTCTAGCCTCATCCTCTTGACACCCTTCCTTAAGGTATTTGTAGACATTGATAAGATCCCCTCTCCGTCTTCTCTTCTTCAGGCTAAAGAGGCCCAGCTCTTGCAGCCTTTCCTCATAGGAGAGATGCTCCAGCCCTCTAATCATCTCTGTAGCCCTCCACTGGACTCGATTCTGTAGCTCCATGTCTCTCTTATACTGGGGAGCCCAGAACTAGATGCAGTACTTCAGATGTGGCCTCACCAGGGCTGAGAAGAAGTGGACAATCACCTCTCTTGACCTGCCGGCAACACTCTTTCGAATGCACTCCAGGATATCATTGGCCTCCTTGGCTACAAGGGCACATTGCTGGCTCGTGGTTAACTTCTTGTCCACCAGCACTCCCAGGTCCTTCTCTGCAGACCTGCTTTCCAGCACGTCAACATCCAATCTGTACTGGTGCATAGCATTGTGCCTCCCTAGGTGCAGGACCCTGAACTTGCCCTTGTTGAACCTTATGAGGTTCCTCTCCACCCAACTCTCCAGCCTGTGCAGGCCTCTCTGAATAGCAGCACATGCTTCCGATGCATCAGTCACTCTTCCCAGCTTGGTATCATCAGCAAACTTGCTGAGGAGGTGCTCTGTCCCTTCATCCACGTCATTGGTGAACAAGTTGAACAGGACTGGACTAAGTATTGACCCTTGGGGAACTCCTCTAGCTACAGGTCTCCAACTAGACTCTGTGCCACTGAGCACAACCCTTGGAGCTCTGCCTTTCAGCCAGTTCTCAATCAACCTCACTGTCCGTTCTTCTAACTGATGCTTCCTGAGCTTACCTATGAGGATGTTACATGAGATAATGTTGAAGGTCTTGCTGAAGTCAAGGGAGACAACGTCCACTGCTCTCCCCTTGTCTACCCAGCCAGACATTCCATCATAGAAGGCTATCGGATTGGTTAAGCATGACTTCCCCTTGGTGAATCCATGCTGACTACTCCTGACCAACTTCTTTTTCTCCGTATGCTTGGAGATGACATTCAGGATGAGCTGCTCCATTGTCTTTCCAGCGATGGAGGTGAGGCTGACCTGCCTGTAGTTCCCTGGGTCCTCCTTCTTGCCCTTTTTGAAGACTGGAGTGACACTGGCTTTCTTCCAGTTCTCAGGCACCTCTCCAGTTCTCCATGACCTTTCAAAGATGACGGAGAGTGGCCTAGCAACAACATCCGCCAGGTTCCTCAGCACTCATGGGTGCATCCCATCAGAGCCCATGGATTAGTGGATGTCAGGTTTGCCTAAATGATCTCTAACCTGATCCCCCTTGACCAAGGGAATCTCCTCCTTTCTCCAGACTTTCTCTCTCGTCTCCAGGCTCTGGGATTCTTGAGAGCTGCCCTTAGCAGTAAAGACTGAAGCAAAGAAGGCATTCTGTATCTCTGCCTTCTCTATTTTCCTTTTTACCAGGGCCCCTGTATCATTCAGCAACAGGTCCACATTTTTGCTAGTCTTCCTTTTGTTGCTGGACTTCAGATCTTCACTTCCGATTTTAATCTTAGGATCTTCCTCTCTCACCTCAGCCTTTTTTTATATATATTTCTGATTTCTTCATTACTTCTTTGTTTTGTTGTCATATTCTTCCCCATCCATGTTTCCTCTCCATTTCTGATACTGTTGTTTGGTCTCATTCAGGTCATCATGAATGCCATCAGTCTTGTGATTGCTATGCCTAATCTTTTTTTCTTGGATTTTATTTATGATTTATCTTGTGGCCTCATACCTTCCCCTCTGTATCAGAGTCAATCCTTATGTCTGAACTATTTTCCAAGCATTTTAGTGTCTCAGAATTGGAATGTTTCTCATTTTTCCTTTTCTTTGTGTGTTGTTTTTCTTGATGGTGAAGAGACTTTTCAAAGAAAAGTCCCACTCTCATCTTAAGTTTGCATTCCTAAACAGACAATGAATCTCAGTTAATTCTTGCCATTTTTAGAGGTAGCTTGTGCAGATCTTAAAATGTATGATATACCTTCCCTTCTTGTTCTTCAGAATTTCCCCTTCTGTTCAAAACAGGTAGATTTGAATAACTAGATTCGCTGCATTAAAGAAAGATCTTTGAATAACAAGTAGTTACTTTTTTCGTACTGGGCTGTATTTTTCCTTTTCCCCTAAAGTTGCTTTTGTTTTTTCCTGCTATCATCTTGATGTTATTCTGTGTGTCTGTTTCTAATTTCAGATTTTATCTGTTCTCTGGCTCATGTCATATCCCAGTTCCCACTGAATACTAATTCTGTTATAACTGTGTTTCACTGAGGATATTAGGGCTTGATTTTTTTGTTTAACTCGAAGTATTTCTGCAAACTGGCTTTGTTTTCTTTTTTTTTTTTCTTCTTACTAGGAAGACACACTTGTAATACCAACAACCATCAGTTTTATCTCCTGGAATTTTCCTATGGGGAATATTTTAAGATAAATCTTGTTACCTTTCCAGAAATAAGTAATTTTTTGGAAATTAAAATGCTCAAGATAGTCTACCGAGAAAAACCCTATGGTGTTCCCAAGAAAGTGGGAAGAGTAAGCTATGCTGATGACACAAAGCTAGGAGGCATGAATAATGCAGAGAAGGATCACATTACCCTAGAGGAAGGATAATTTGAGGACAAGGGTAAAGTGATTGGATGAAATATATTACTAAAGATCAGGCATGGGATGACTAAAAATATTTCTTTGCTCTGAACTAATACTTATGACAGAGGAAGAAAAATGCTTATACCTTGTCATTTGGTAAACAATGAACAGGAATCATTATAGTTATGAAAAAAAGCAAATGCAATTCTAAATAGTATTACTTGAGAATTTTCAATATAGATAGGGGATTATTATGACCATTGTACAATAGGATTATTAAGATCACTATACAGAGTACTTTCATCTGGAATACAGTGAACAATTTTGCTCACATAGGACCAAAAAAGATATATTAGAGTTGGAACAATACAAAGAAGAGCTTCAAGGATGATCAGAGCAATAGAAAGTCCACCTTATAGCCAAAGGAGTGAATTAAGCAACTAAGAGGCTAACAAAAAAATGTCTGACAAAACAAATTTCTAAGTATCTTCAGAGAGATTAACACTGAGAGAAGGACTGTATAAGGTAAAGAAAGATGTAAAATTGCTATGAATATGTGTAAGACTGGATGTCACAAGGAGGTTTTTAGCAATCGTAAAAACAAGGTCCTGGAATCACCTTCCACTAAAAACAGTAACAGCAAAAAAAAAAAAAAAAAAAAAAAAAAAAAAAAAAACTATCTAGTAATGAGCAAGGTCTTGATTATTCACTGAAAGAAGTTACTCAGCAGGGAATAACACAAGCACAGACTTGATGACTGAGGTGGTCCTTTTAAATCGCTTAACCCTCTGTAATTCAGAAATTACTATCAAAGATCTAAAAATCAAAGATATAAACATACTTTTGCTGATAAACAGTGAGGTGGTAGAAACACAAATGTCATGGAAGGTGTGGTACATCAGAAGTGCAACCTCCTCTGTTTCCTGGGACTCCCTAGAGAAGTAAATCTGAAGCTGAATATGAACAAGAGAAGATGTCCGTAGAGGTGCCAAAAATGCCCTACTGTATAGAAACTATGTCACATTTTCACCTAGTAGTTGAAGACAGACTCTCCCCAGCAAAATTCCAAACTCTCAGGTTTCCTTATACTGTGACCCACAAAATGCAAGGGGCTGGGAGGGGAATGAGATGCATTAGTGGAATATTAATTGATCAAGTGGGGCACAGATGGAACTCAGACATACAACCATTGGTAAGCCTGTGCTAACCCTGAAGAGTCAAGCTAGGAAAGGATGATTTCATCATTAGAAAATCTGTAAATTTTCTGCTAAGGGATTGAGTCAGGAAAGGCAAAAATCATCAATGATGTTTATTAAATCACCTTTATTAGTTAAGTTGTTATTATTAACAGAACAAGCTGTTATTATTAATAGTAAATAACAGTACATTCAGCTATTCCCTCACACACAGATACTCATTCATAGTTACTTTTTAAAAACAACAGCTAGGAGGGCAACCCTAGGTGTTTACTTAGAAACAGAGAGTTGTTGTATGAGGCTTCTAACAAATGCTCAGAAAGACCTTCAAAAGCCCTTATTTCACTACGTGTACATATAATTCTGTTGTCTTTGTGCAGAGCAGTCATTGCATGCTTGGATGCTGTGTGAGTTACACAATCCATTTTTGATGCCAATGCATGGTAGCGGTTTTGGCAAATTTGTCAGACTCCTCATATTCTGAGTTTATCCATTCTTGTCAATTCACACAACTGCTAGCCTCTGCACCTTATCAGTTCTTGGAAAGACCTTTACATGCTAACTTTCAGTACCTTCCTGTCCTTTTTTTGTTCTGCTGTTTTCTGGTCACCATTTTCCCATTCACAACAACTTACCTAAAATGGACTTCTGTGACCAAAACACATTACATTACATGACAGAGCCATAAACCAGCATGGCTCCCACAAGACACTCTCCTGCCCTGTGATTTCAGTTTGCAGCAGTGATTACAGAAATCCTTAGCTCCAGCTACTTTGGACAAGATTCTCTTGTGCCTATTTGAAATTTATACCAATAGTACAGCTGTTTCACATTAGAACTTAGAAGTTAAAAATACTGTAAATTACAAAACTTACAGCAACATAACTAACAGACAAAACAACTCCTTGCTGATAAATTCCAACTCTCTCTACCACATGCTGACACAGTTTCCCCTCTAATGGCAGGGCCTCTATCTGTCTAAAGTCCTCTTTTCTATACTTTTGACTCTGGAGGCACACAGTTTTCCAATTAAAATTAACAGAGCACAAATTGCCAGTCTCTTTTGGTGACTAGCTGTAGGCCTATCATCCAGCAGCTGCCTCTACTGCCCCTCAGCTACTTATTTCTAACTTTCTGGCATGCTTAATGTAGGCAGGTGGTATGAAGGTGCTATGGTCTCAGCTCCATGGGAGCTGTTGCTGTGTAGCATTTAGGAAGAGTCACTCTACTCACCAAAAAATGTCATCAGTAAGGGCTTCGGGTAAGATTTTGAGTTACCAGGCTTACAGGTAAAAACAAACTTGTAATTACTTGTGCTACAGTGCTATTAAGTGGCTTTAATCAGTTTGGTCCCTTTTGTACAGAAAGCAATGCAAACTAAGAAAAGCCCCCAGGCCTTAAATCTCATGTGTATGTGCAAGTGGGTGAGGGAGATAAACACACAGAAACATACATCTTGTGCTCCAAAGCTAATTATAAACTGCTTCAAAACTGGTTTGGGGCCATGGAAGTAGATATGCCTTTGAACTCCTGTTATCTTTAAACAAAGCATATATTTTTGTAAGAAGTTGAGCTAATATAGTTAATGCTAAGGTAAAGATGAGGATGTCATAAGGGAAATGAGCAAGTTAGAAAGGAAACCACCTTCTTCCTTACTTGGGCTCTGTTGGAGGGATTTTGAGTTTAAGAAAAATGAGATGTATCCTGTGGTTAAGTTAATACTGAGCTTTGAGAAGGATTAATCTCTGTATCTCAAACTGACAACAGTTTAAACAAACATCTGAAAAGAAGTTATCTGGAGTGCTATTTACCTTTGTGAATCTTCATGAACATATTTTTCAAAAGCTAGTCACACATTGTGTAACTTCTTGGAGGACCCAAACACTTTGGAGAAGTGGTGATCAGAAATTTTTCTAAGAAAAACATGTATCTAAAAATAGTGCATTAAGGAAAGCACATTTTAAAGAAATACATAGATTTGACAAAACTTGTTCTTAGGAAGTGCCCGAAAACAAGTGAAAATGACTTGTATCTTAGAAAAATTAATATGTCATTCAATTTCAGAATAAACTATATTTTATTTTAATGACTTACTGTACCTAGAGGAAATTTGCCAAATCAATCATATGACTGAAGAAGTGAGTTACATACACATAAAACTGAGGATTTTCTTTGAGTGCATTTGATTGGAGTAGTTTGTTGCAGAAAGAACAGAAATGCATAGGATATTAAAAGGAATTTCATTTCTGAAAGTTCAGAATATTTTACAGAAACATCTGATTCAATAAAATTGAACCATGTGAAACAAACTTCATTCAAGGATTCAGTGTTAAAGCCTGGAAAAGAGGAGAGGTTTCCTGACTTAGAGTTTGATGCTTTTTCCAAGTTGTGGTGTAGATTAAACTCTGCTGATCAGATGGGTGCATTTACTGGTTGTGCTGTAATCAGCTGCTCTCTGAATCACTTGTAAATACTCTCTGACACATAACATCAAATGCTAAACATAAGAATATGGAATTCCATGTCTGATTTTCAAGATGGGACAAATGCTAAGACTGAGTCTATCTGCATCCATCTCTTTGGTTTAATCAATAACTCAACATTTTGAGTACTTTCAAATAATTGTTTTCTCTCTCCTGTGGCACCAGAGACTGCTTTTTCTAATAGCGAGAAGGTTTCTATTTTGGGGCTGGCACAAGAACTGTGCTCCTGCCCAGAGCTGATTAATGCCAGTGAAAGCAGACTATTGGCTCCCAGAAAAAAAGCTAACCAGAGTTGATGTGCATATGGTAAATGATACTGAATTGGGTTAATATCATTTGCAATGTACCTGAATGCTGCATGGACCTGAAGAACTGCAAATCTCAGGTGAGATATTTTTATTTTCCAGAGAACAAACCTGTGAAAATTAAACTTCCATCTCTTTCCATAGTTCCTTTTGCCTACTCAAGAACAACCTCAAAGAGCTCCCTGCTTACCTCACCAGATACATAACAGCACAATGGCCAGCCTTGACCACAGCCTCACAAACCACAGCCCAGTTTCTTCAACCTAGTCTGTGACTCCAGATGCCTCCCCTCTCTCAGCCAGAACACACGATCCCTTTAAAGTTTTACATTAGTGCCCCTATCTGCAACCACCTCCGGATTTAGGCACTGCAGTAGGGTGAAGAAGCTATAAACTCCTTCTCCTTTTCATTTCTTCAAGGCTCATGCAGTTATGGGAGTCACAGCTCTCTGTGATGATTGCTGGTGAACCGTCTCCTGCTGCAGGCAATAGGATTTCTGTGCCAGCTTTTACTAACTAAAAGGCGTTCCCAGGATTGTATTTAGCAATCAGGGACACCAACCCAGAACCTAGACATTGCTGCTGGAGGTCTCAGAACTGCAGTATGACCTTTTATTGGATTTTCTATGTTGGCATTAGGCAAGCAAAATCTTCCCCAAAAACTAATTTCTAAGAGAAAAAAATACTACTGTCATGTATTGAGGCCTGCAATAATTTCCACAGTAAACACTCCAGGACAGCCTTTTGAATGCAGGAAGATTAGGCTCAATAAAAGGCTTTTTCTTTGTGTCTGAACAACACATTCTGGATAGATATTGGTGCAACTGTGGTGGGCAAAATGATCACATGGCTTGGAGTGTAATGGCAACTGTAAATAGAAAAATAGAAGAGCCTTAAGTTTTTACAGATGCCAATACAAAATGTGAAGTCTAAGATCTCTGTACAACAGAGATCTTACATCTTCCAAGGTAGTTTAAGCTTTAATTGGAACCAGCAAGGAAGTAATTCCAAAGTCCTTCTGAATCATGTATATCTCAATAAATAAATATACATATATATGTGTGTATATATACTGCTAGAGAAAATAAGTACTATTAGAGAGATACATGGAAGATAAGCATCTTCACAAAGGTGAAAAAACTTTTAGAGGAGTCAAGGGGAGGTCAAAGTCCATTAGGCCTTTGGCAGTCATAGTATAGCATTTTAAATACCTCTGTTTCAGTATGTAGACTATTTTATTCTACATTTAAAATAGAATGTCTAAATTCTAAATAGAATTTAGAATGTCTAAACTTAAAACATGTGGAATAATCTTTATAGGATTTAAAATACCAAATTAGGGTTAGCTTCTCATGGCCTAAGAACAGCTGTTCCAGAAACAACCTTTGACAAAAAAGCAACAAAGCCTGTCTACAAATTAGTGAGAAAATAATAAAAATTTTGAAGAGAAAAGGGAGAGTGAAATAACTAGCTAGTGAAACGGTTTGGTGGAGGGAGGGTGATGGGATTATGAGTCCACCAGAGCGGTCAGGAAACACCTTGGCAGTTCTACCTATAGCAGTTCTCTAAGAAAATTGAAAAGCTTTTAAACACTAGTAGCAGTGTTAGTGCTTTTTCTTAGTTCTTGTTAGTTAGTTTTTTAAAAAAATCTAGAAACAATTAAAGAGAGAAACATAGTGACCAGAAATTAAAAAAAAAAAAAAAAAAAAAAAAAGGCTTCATTCACAAGGTGACCCATACCCATAGTGTCACTGCAGGTAGGTCCTTGCTTCCAACAATGGTCGTAGTTTGGTTACTTTTTCAGTCTCAACAAATTCTGTTCATTTGTCTTTGCTCTCTTGGAAGTCCCTTCCATTACCTTCACAACCCGTTTGTGTTTCTCCTCTCTGTTCCTCACTGCAATTTCTCCTTGAACTGAAGGCTCCCAGCTCCATGTTGTAGCTCTGCTTTTTTCAAACCGGGAAGTCACGCCATGATCTACAGTGTAAAACTTCCTCTCTAATTAGTAGACTCAGATCCTGAGCAGGTAAAACAGTTATGGGGTTTTTTTTTGAAAGTCTCCAGTTTCTTAGAGGAAATAAGGTAATTGTGAACATCAGTCAATGAAAAAAGATATGAAAAACTGTTCATAGTAGATTATTCTGTCTTTTTCAAACAGTTTTATAGATGTGGGAATGAGGCTTCTGACTTAATAGGGAAGGAATGTGGTAAACAAAAATGAACCTATTGCTTAGCCATTAACTAAACTAATTAAAAAGTTCCTCCTCCTGAGAAACAAAGAGCTGTTGAAACTTACTGACTGGACAGTAACCAGTGAGAGATTTAGCAGGTACTAAGTTTAAGTTTCAAAGGCTATGCTACAAAGACGCCTTATACTTGTCTGATATAACTCCCTCCTCTTGCCCCCTTCCCCCCCCCCCAAAAAAAAAAACACTACAAAGAAAAGTAACCCTTAAATCCCAGAGGTTATAATGGTGCAGACTCAGAGGAGCTGACAAAAAATGCTTTCTGCTGTTTCCAAAGTGGGTGGAGAATGAAGCTAGGAGCATTTACTGTAGCAACAGCGGAGTCTAACTGGCAGAAGCTGAAGTTTTTTCTGTTAAGATTCCCTAAGACTGGCTTTTCATCCCTGCTTCTGGTCCCCTTCTTGTAAAAGGAATTCAGATAAACTGGAAGAGACAGTGTTAGTCTGCTGGAAAAGAAAACATCATGCTACCAATTCATAGGCCTGCTAGGATAGGACTGCACAAGGAGATCTTATCAGACAAAGGAACTAACTTTCCTATTCTATTTTTCCTTAAAAGTGAATTTTTTTCTCCTAATATGATTCTTCGTTATCTTTTTTCTTCTAGTTTTTATTAATCCCAGATAGTGTATCCATAGTATGTGATACTTGGTGGGAATGGTCCGTGTAGTAACTTTTGTATCCGTACTACCTGATACTTGATGAGAATGGTCTGTGTTGTAACTTTTGGGTGTCTAGAATAATTCTGCTGTGTTAAGCGGAATACAAATAACTAACTAACAAGGTCTTGGAAATCTGTGAGAAAGAACAGAAGTTGGTTACATATGGATTCAGTGGCTTCCAGCCACAGAATAACCATGAGAAGCAGTCAACGGGAAGGTCGGAAGTTGAAGAGTAATGAAGTAGCAACCCTCAAAGTCAGTGTGGTCCCTGAAATAAGTCTGCACATGTGCGCAGTATCATAGCCTGTTATGCAACCGGAGCGGAGTTGGGCTAGGCTCCCTGCACCTGTTGGCCCCATGTGCTGGGACTCCTGCCTACTGCGAATAACCATAAATACTGGAATTTTTCCGAAGGAGAGCGAGGCTGCCACATGACAGAGTACCGCGTTGCCTCCTTGGGGACGCCCGAAAAGATTGTGCCTGCCCACTCTCTCTCTCTTCATGCAGATGATCAGGACAAGCATTGGAGCGGTCCTTCTCGAGATTACCATTGAGTCAGTCTGTTTGTAAGCATTTACTAATAAACTGCTTGCTACTGAAGAGTATTTGTGTGTGTGTGTGTGTGTTTGTGTTGGCTTGCCAAACTGGACATTTGGCCTCCGGGAATCTAACTAGAACAAATAGTCATAAAAGTATTCGTTCAGGCCATGTGTCGAGGATTTCGTGATAGTATACAGTCAAGTGGCTCAATGATCTCTGAAAAGAGGCCCAATGATTTTCTGGAAAATCTGATGGTGCATTGTGCTATGACTTAGAAGTCAAATCTCTGCTTCAGAGAATTGTGAGGTCACCTCTACTCTTTTAATTTAATGTCAGGATCTCAGTTCTGAAGGTCAAATTCATCCTTTCAAGCTCTGTAAGGAAGTGATTAATGTGTGTTTTTATGTGTGTGTGTGCACATGTGTATATATTTATCCCTCTTTGTGAGACAGTTACCTTTTTGTCTAAGTATTATAACCTTTCATCCCTGACTTTGAAGGCACAGAAGAAAAACAGTGGATATGGAGAGGTTTTTGATGAGGCAGTTGTTAAATTAATGTTTTCTCTGAACTTTCTATTTGTTATACACATGGAGAGATGGCTTCAGTTGCAAACTGATGATTGTGAGTCAGAGTTTCAAGGGTGTTGGATAATGCATGGAATAAAATAGGCACATTAACTTTGTTAAGGGAAGTTGAATCTAGTGGACTGAAAAGATTCCCTGCTCCTGGGCTGGTGGAGATAAGTATCTGCTCCTTAACTCCATTTCCAGGTCAAACCAATAGTGAGGCATAATATGAATTCCCAGTGGACATTGCACACACACACTTTGTATAGATATGGCAAGCCACACATAGATTAGCACAGACAGTACCTTTATAGGCACCCACATAAAGACAGAGAACACAAATAGCAGGACTCCTGAGGACTCCTGAGGACTGATGCTCAGAAGGAAAAAAAAAAAAAAAAAAAAAAAAAAAAAAAAAAAAAAAAAGGAAAACCAAACCAAAACCCAAAGAACTCCATCAAACTCTCTGACCCTTGATCTCCTCAGGATCCAGGCCTTCAGACCCTCAGGGTCTCCAGTACCTGGTTTCAAGACCTCTTGTCCTACTCACCCACAAGTCCAGCTTGAAATTTATGCAAGACCACATACAAACAAGAAAAAAAGAGCACATTCACATAAAAACAGTTAGAAGTAGAATTTATTAAGAAGATAGAACAGGCTGTGGTGATCAGCTGCAGGGACTTGCCAGACAAAGTTACTGATTACGTGTGGCTGGCTCTTTATGTACTTCGCTTTGCTCCATTTTCCCATTGGACTTCCCAGGTGGATTGTTCCATTTCCCTGCCTTTGGCCATTCTCCTAAGCATCCCATAATACATCATGCAGATTCCCCAAATTCTATTGTTTAATCTTCAATTTCTCTTCTTTCCCCAAGCTCCCCCCCTTTATGTAATAGTCTGCCTTAGCTTGTGTTGTATTCCGGAGAGTGTGTTGTGTTGAATTGCCACTGAGACTTTTAGAACAGGAACTATTGCTAAATGATTCACCTCTGATGATTGTAGGAGTAGCTGATTCAGAAGGATTAATTTTGCTGAATTCCTGACTTGTCACTGGTTTTCTGATTGCTTTCTGTCTAGTTGGAACTGTTGTCAGCCAGATACCATTACAGATCTCAGGCATCTGGGTCTGTAATAGTTCTGAGATTTACTACTTATAACATGGAGAATTTGAATGTGTGCAGGGGCAGATGCTCCTTCTAGAATGTTATTGTTAGGAAACATGATACCAAATATTTGAAAGACACAATCACACTTTCAGCAGATCTCAGATTTGACTTATAAACCTCAAAAAAGGCGCATAGAGGCTGAAGGGAGAAAGAAACCACAGTCATCTGCATCTGAATCTGTGTGGTACCACACTGAAAAATATCACATTAGGCTACAGAAAGGTACAAAGCTCTTGCCAGGCAACTCGTGAAACCAAAACAGTGCTCTGAGCCTACTGGGGATGTGATGGGATCAACTGCGCCCCCAAATGTGAGGGAAAGAGTGGTGCCTGATGGAGGGAGACTCCCTTCTGAAGGAATATAGATAGTGGCACAAGGACAGCTGAGGTCCAAAAATCCAACAAATATGAGGTAGCTAGTAGACTTGGACTCTCTTCCTGAGCCACTTGGGTACCATGGTAGAGCCAGTGGTACCCAAAAGTACCAGGTCTGGGTATTACATTCCCCCAAACACTAGAAAATTCCATAGAGCAGTTGACAGCAGGAGTCCCAGACCCCTCACTTCTGCCACCTCAAAGACTTTGAGGGGTGTCTGTGCTGGGAAACACCATTAAATCCCTAAATATGTTCAAAGACACATGAAGGAGCTTGCTGAAAGGCACTTCTCATTTGAACACTTGGAGGTTGGTTTGGTGTGCAGAAGCATTTCCACATGAATGAAAACCTCTGGATAGGCCAACAAATGCACAAAACCACTGTCAGCTGGCTGCTGGACCTGGACCCCTTCCCTAGGTCTCCTGAGTACCACTGTGGGGACTGCTGTGACTCAAAACACCAACGCATGGTGGCTAGTGGCTCAGATTTCTCTTTCTGGAACCTACATGCTGTTTTGGTATATCCATGCCAGCTACCCTGGGATGACAACTGGCTTAACAGCATTATGTGTGGTGCTATTAATATCATCTTCCTCTAACATCAGTTTTTGGTGAGCTGAAGGTATGATGTAACATGAACCCATAAACCTCTAGAGGTTCTCCACCACTTCAAGTCCAATGCCTTAAGTCAACTGGAAGGTTGATGGATCTCTTTCTTTCTCCTCCCCCTCCACAAACATACATAGAAAAGCAGTATAGGCACTAACATACAGCTGCTAATGCTGGCCTTGCTGGGGATCAGGGCATAGACATGTCCTTGCATATTTATATTCACTTATAGGAGTCTTCTGTGGGTCCAGGCAGGAGATCACCTCCCGCAGCAGTGCTGGAGGCCATACTGTCTTCACATCTTGTAGATGGAGACAATAAGATACAGAGAATAAGTGGGGAAAAAGGGAACATGAACCATGGTTCCAGCTTGTCATTAAAATATGCTATGATCTGACTTAATTGCCTATTATAGATATCAATCTAAAAAACCATAAGACAGCAAAAAACAGCAACACCCCAACAAAATAAAAAATAAAGAACTATTTTTCCAGCTTGACTTTTCCACATATATGTAATAGTGTGTCTTTGGAGCTGTGTGGTAATGATTAATATAGTAATGTCTCATGATATTTGTTACAAGCTACAGGCTGTACTAGAACTTCTTTAGAGTCACAGCTAAAATCAGACTAAAGAAGTGCACTGAAGGATATAGAGCATCTAGTCAGAAGTGATTGGAGCATTTCGCACAAACACAGTCATAGTTACAAAATTGAAGATGGAGCAAAGGGAAGAATCAGAGCTTCAGTTTCTATTTGATCCAAGTGAACTCTGACTCAGAATGCTGTTGGGGTGGTGGGAAATGACTTTACAGAAGTCATTTTATTGTTACAGTGCATTTTAGAAACTAAAGGAAGCCTCTTCCCTGATAAACTAGAGTTCCAGTAAGAATTATTCTGAGATAAAAGGTTTTACTAGAGCATGACTGTATATTTGTTCTTCTTCTTTTTTTTTTATTTTTATTTATTTATTTATTTATTTATTGGCCTATATATCAAAGAAAGAATCAGAAAGAGCAAGACTGAAAATAACTGAGTTCTGGCTTAAGAAAGTGCTTTCAGATGTTGATTTTGGCATGCAAGTCAGTTCGTAATCAATATTCTACTTATGCTCATGATGTTAGCATATTTGCTTCCTGCAGTGACAGTGATTTATTATTGCTAACATTTTAATTCTCTTTTCATTTTGTAGTTACATTTAGAGTGTGTGAGTGAACCCTATTCAGTACAGGAGGAATATGGAGAAAAATAATTATATTTGGTAGAATAGGAAAGAAAAACATTTCAAGGAAGACAAAGGAGTGGGAAAGAAGATTATCAAAAATATAAAAAATAATATCTATCCTTTTGTGCTCACTAGTTTAGCAGGAGAACATTTTGCCAAAAATATCATCACTAGACTATGTGGCAAAAGCTTATTCTGTGTGAGTTTCTGTGAATGGCTTATATGGGTGTTTATGGATGTGAGTAGAGAAATCGTTTCCAGGATAAAGTTTAATGGTTGAAGTGGTCTCCTATGGTCTTAAGGTCAATGAATCTTGCTCGGTTTGTGTGTGTGTATATAAGAAAGAAAAAGAGTGAATGTTTATGAGATGGTGATCACAAGAAGATATAAAATAGAAAAACATTTATGTAAAGTTAGAGTAAAAATATTCAGACATATAAAAATGGTTATAATTTTAAAAGGTGAAAGGTAGTAAGATAAATTACAAAAAAAAAAAAAAAAGCTAGATTTCTAAAATAAGTTGTATCTTTCTCTGTGCTGAGACACTGCAAACCACATGGTTATTATTACTAATGTATTATATATATAAAATAAGATGTTCTAACAATGATTATTATTAAAATAATTGATTAATCAGATTTTTAAGATCCTGTCTAGAAAGTATGTATCCACTTTCATAAGTGCCACCTGTGTATACTGGTGTTAATCAAACTAAAATCAGGATGATCCTAGTGCTCTTAAGATATATGCCCAGAGATGAAGACACAGTTGTGGATCTCTTGGAAAGCTGCAAACATAGAAGAAGATTTTCCACTTCTCTTAGCTCAGAAAAGAATGCTTTGATTGTAAAAGCCCAGCCAGCAATCATGAGGATGAAAATTACAGTGAATGGCTTTTTGCATATTCTGTTTGGATCATTTAACTCTGAGTTTAACTTATGTGTCATCTTTCTGTACAACTCCATCTTGTTCCCAGAAAAAATAGGCAACAAAAGAATTAGGAAAGGCTTCACAGCAAGCCGTTACAGTTTAATTGTGCCAGTTAAACTGGATCTGCTGTGTACTGCTGCATGAACAGTCTACAAAAGCAAAATTGAGGGTAATGGACTAGAGTAGAATAGATCTGGCTAATATCAATAACCAAGGCTGTTGCAGTCATATGCAACTGATTTTGTAAAACAAAGCCATAGGATCCTGGAAGGGAAACAGTACTCCACGTACAACGAAAGAACAGCTATAATTGTTCTACTGAAGAACTTAAGCTGTCCTGCAAAGAGGTAAGGCAAGGGTTTATAGCCAAAACATGAATATGACGCTTTGTCACATTCCTAGAGGGGACACTTCAGTCTCTGCATGAAGGATTATACCTGTTTTTTTTTTTTTTTTTCACTATACGAAAGTCTAATAAAATTTATTGGATAAATATCCAGTAAATGTTTCAGGTAAATCTCATAATCCATGGATAGAACAGGAACTGGAAACAAGGAATCTGCTCTCTTAGCCCAAGGCACTTAATAGTAAGTGGCAGTCATATTCTCTGTTGTGCCCAGTTAGTATCACCTTATAAAGTGTCTTCACCAAGAGTATGGAGAGAGCCTCTTTTCTTTGCACACTCAGAGCTTAGTCAACATTCTGCTGGTAAAGAAAATTTCTGAGATGCTTGTTTGCATACTATCTTGCAGGTCCTCTGTTCCTTGAGGAAGTATTCTAGATAGTACACTATGAAAATAGGGAGAACCACATTCCTTTCCTATTAACTCTTTGGAGCTGCTATACTCCATTGGTTGAGGTTGGGTATGGGCAGGACAAAATGCATAGAGAATGTATATGCTGCTCGATTTAGGTTTTCTTAATCTCACCAGAATTCAAGCAAGAAATAGGTTAGAGGACTTCTTAGTCCTTGCAGAACTGAAACTTGAGGCACCAATAAACTTCTAAGACAAAGAATGAGAGATCTAGTGAATTTTACAAGTTTCTTCCTGTCTTTTTTTGGACATCTGTTTAGAATATGGCTTTCTTACAGCACGCTATATCAGGAAAACACTAAAGGTTAAGTCCTCTTCTGACGTGAAGAAAATACAGTTGTTTCTCCTAACAGAGTAACAATGATGTATCTTTATATTTAACAACACCTTTGCTTAGGCTGAGTTATTGCTCACAAGTCACAAAGGCACAAAACAGTGCAACAATAACTAGAGGAACAGATCACAGTCACCTAATTTTAATGTGTAAGGCTGAGATACTATATTTCTTCTTGTTAGAAACATGGATACCTAGGAGTTTTCACAAATTCATTTCAGTGAAAGATAAAAAGTTACCTCTGAAGAACAGCAAACCTGTTTATGTAATGATGCCCATACATGAGACTGATAATATAGTTTGTCGAGTTAATTCCTTTGCAGTGTTTCTCTAAATATTTAGCTGTTCGAAGTATCTTCAGACTTGGTATCTCTGACTCCCTCTGGTGGACATAGAACAAGCACATACTACAGCTTGTGAGTGTTCTGATGAACTCTAACAGTAGAGAAGAACAAAACCTACAATAGACTAGCTAAAAGAGCAGCTACAATAGTCATATTGTTTTTAGAATTCACAATCAAAAAACATTTTTGTTCAGAAAATTCATACAAATAATTTGTGAAAGATCCACATAGATACCACATGCATGTAAGTTTGCATATGAAATGCAAAGCACTTCAGTCAATAATAGAGTGTTATCTGATGAAAAAGATACAGGATTAAACAGAGTTTACATAAGATTTTATTTAATCATAAAAAAGTTTTCCCAACAAATATGGAAGCTAAAATTATTCAATCTTAAAAACTATCTATTAAGTGTATAAAACTATATATATATATATATATATATAGTGTGAAAGTAAAACACCAATACCAATAATTATACCATTATATTATTCCCACACAATGTAGTTTCAGAATAAAAGATGATCTTGCACTCAGTTATTCATCTTAAAATATTAGGCACGTACAAGATCGGAGATGGAGCTTCATCACTCACTTAATTCTTAAAACTCATTTGTGTTTAATGAGCATAGGAATATACAAAAACCTGCCCTGTTTATGGTGCAAGTATAAGATTAAGTTATTCTGCTAAAAAAAAGTAAAACAAAAAAAGTGAATTCCTCAAATAGACAGCTTTTTAATCCTTTTTCAAATGTGCAGATGAAGTCCAGAAGTGTCTGAAAATTTTCTGTAATTCACTGTCCTCCTCCTGCTTTCTTGCATCCTTAGAAAAGTTATATTGTTTTTTCAACAACTGGAACATCTGTGAACATGCTGTCCCTCTCTGCTCCTTTTCTTGATGAGCCAGGTTTGCCTTAAAAAAACAATCCCTTGAGAACTGACATAGTATCCTTATGATCCTGCCTCTGGTTGGAAGGAAAGTGTGAGGCAGTGAAGATTTTGATGATCCTGCTCATCCAGACTCTGGAAACAGGAGCTGAGAAATTTGGTGACTTCATACAAAAAAGTGGAAGAAGTATGTACTCAACTGTTGAAAAAAAAACAATACAGGGTATTAATTATGGTGACTCCCTCTCTCATTCCAAGGAAAACAGCAGCTCCCTCAGTTAGTTTGGATTTCTGGTCACTTGTGCTCATAAATAATATATATTTTTTTCCTCCAGCTGTTCTCTGACCCCTTGATGACTCTCTCCTGTACTTGTTATGTGTCTTGTTTGTTTTCCTTTTAATTTCTTCTCCACACTTTTGTATGTGTGAGTTGCTTCATGTCTCATTCTTATGCATGGGATCTTTTCAGAGTTTATTCAACCTATGTCAGAAAAAAAATTGGTAGCTAATTCCCTTTGTATTATTAATGCCGGTATATGTCACTTCAGCTTTTCAAACCTGAGTGTCTATACATGATGAAGAAGCTTAAATTTAGCATCCTCAGAAAACTGCTTTCTGCAGACAAAGGGTTTGACCCAAAAAATTACTTTCTGGAATGCATGCATGTGTGCACACTTTCTCTTTTTTCTGTCCAGAAGCTGAGTTGTACTGAAATGAACATTTTTTGTTAGAAATATTGGGTTTTCTACTCAGTTCTCTATTTCTTTCCTTCAAAATAAGGGATCAAGGAATCCATATGAATATCATACATACTCTAAATGCACCTTTATTGTGTTTCTGTTTCAATAAACTACATTTTGATGAAAATTCAATTTGCCAGAAATTCTCTGCATTCTTGGAGGAACTGATGTTAACAGCTCCTAGGCTTCCACAAAAACATATATGTTATCATTATGAACTGGAACTTTTATCTATGGTATACTTTAAATTCATTGAAAATATATGTTTGTAATAATCTGAAGATGATAAAAAATCACACTTTTTTGCTCTCTGAGCCTAGCATAACATTCCAGGTTGCAAAAAAGAAAGGCAGAGTTCCATTTAGTAGAATAGAGGAAAAAAATTTAAATGTTAATTGTTGAGATCATAGAATCAGTAAGGTTGGAAGGCACCTCTGGAGATTATCTAGTCCAACCTCCCCACTCAAGCTGGGTCACCTAGGGCATGCTAGAAAGGGTTGCATCCAGGCGGGCCTTGAATATCTCCTGAGAAGAAGACTCCACAACCTCTCCGGGCAACCTGTTCCAGGGCTCTGTCACTCTCACCATGAAGAAATTCCCTCTCATGTTCAGGTGTAACTTCCTGTGGTTCATTTTCTGTCCGTCGCCTCTTGTCCTGTCACATGGCACAACTGAAAAGAGTTTGTCCCCATCCCCTTGACACCTTCCCTTCGGGTACTTATACACACTGATAAGATCCCCCCTCAGTCTTCTCTGCCCCAGGCTAAACAGGCCCAGCTCTTGCAGCCATTCCTCATGGGGCAGATGCTCCAGCCCTCTGATCATCTTCGTAGCCCTAAGCTGGACTCTCTGCAGTACCTCCATGTCTCTCTTGTAGTGGTAAGCCCAGAATCGGACACAGTACTCGAGATGAGGCCTCACCAGGGCCGAGTAGAGGGGCAGGATCACCTCCCTCGACCTGCTGGTAACACTCTGCTAATACACCCCAGGATACCATTGGCTTTCTTGGCCACAAGGGCACATTCCTGGTTCATGGTCAACTTGAAATCCACTAGCACTCCCAGGTCTTTCTCTGCAGAGCTGCTTCCCAGAAGGTCAGCCCCCAGCTTGTACTGGTGCCTAGGGTTATTTCTCCCCAGGTGCAGGACTCTGCACTTGCCCTTGTTGAACTGCATGAGGTTCCTCTCTGTCCAGCTCTGCAGCCTGTCCAGGTCTCTGTGAATGGCAGCACAGTGCTCTGGTTTATCAGCCACTCCTCCCGGTATCATCAGCTAACCTGCTGAGGAGGCATTCCATCCCCTCATCCAGGTCATTGGTGAAAAAGTTGAACAGGATTAAAAAGTTGAACAGGATCATCATTTTAATTCCACTTCATGCAACAAAGATACCATTCTAAGAGGTTTCTCTCTTTAAGTAAACAGTGATAAGATGAGTGCAAAGAGAGCTCAAGCAATTTGGCCTAAATAAACATCAAAACAGGGCTTGTCCTAAAACCTGCCATATTAGATATACTATTTTAGGCATGGGTAAAAGTTGCATTTCCATGTCCACACAAATTAAACCACATGAAGATTCCCATGTTCATGAATGAAGTGTAATGGAGAAAATCACACCTTTTTAAAATATGTTTTAAATAAATATGTTTTTTTTTTTAAATTATCTATCCTGTCTAATGTTGAAGTCCTGCCTTCAGAGGTATAAAGCACTGTTGTACAGGATACCTGTACATATATGTGTATATTAGTGTTTCTTTCAAGAAAGTGTGTGATGAAGAGGCTATATCTGTGCACTGTTAGAAGTAATTCATTATGGGCTTTCCTGTTTTTTAAATTCATATATTGATGGACACCGAAAATAGACTCCATAGCATATTTTCCAGCATTCCAGTTATGAAGTCCATAAGCTGTGCTTATGGGTCCAAAAATCAGAGAAGGCGCTTATAATAAGCTGTCAACTATCTTAATGCTAATGACTACAATCAAATTACTGTTTCATTACTTTGAAAACACGTTCTTTTAGGAAAAATGTGCGTAGTACCTTGCAATTGTTCTGTTGTTGCCCTTTTTTCTCTGAATTACTAAATTATTGATTTTCCATCATTATGAAGGATGTTATTATTTACTAGTGATTTACAGGCTATTTGAATATATTGATATTACTAAAAAATTGAGGTTCTGATCTTGATTCCTTTTCTTAGCCATTTTGATCAAAGCCTACTGAGTACAAGTTCATCAGTATCCCATAGTCAGTAGACTCATGTGGTATAACAGAAATAATTTTCGTGTTTTCTACAAAGAAATACAAAAGCTTACAATAAACCTTACTAAAATAAATTCACAATGTTGTAATTTTACAACATATAGTACCTCAGCAGGAATTAGTTATTCAGTAACTCTTCAGGCAAAAAGAAAGATAAAAGTTTGATAAAACTGGTAACTTACAGAAATCCAGAAAAGTCTATTTACTGGAAAACAACTTTGTTTCAAATATTGGCCTACATTTAAGCAACTTCCTAGAAAATCTTGTATTTTTTTCTGAATTACTAGTGGAAACAGCTACAAGACAAAAAGGCTTTTATAATCAAATTCTAATGTCAGAAGAGAATGAGCTGTGAACTTGTTTGCTGATGTGATTTACCCTACAGATTTTAAATAGAGCTGAGAGTGTCCCTAGGTAGCATAGGTGTACCTGGAAAGAGTTGGACATTTTAGAAGGATTTGATAAGACAAATTTCAAACTTTCTTCAGGTTAAAAACTGGTTAGGAACACAGGTAAGTCCAAAATAGGGGGGGGATCAAAACCAATGACTTCCAGCTTGCAAACAAACCTTATTTGGGATAGCAAAGAAAGAAGAATATCTACTACCAGATGAAATGGATGATTTCAAAGAACCGTAGACTCTACTACAAGACTACTACAAGACTACATTTTTTTTCCTCCCAGATCAAATGTTTCTCAAGCTTGTTTAATGACTTGTCAAGTAGAACACCAAGGATTTAGGACAGTTTCTAGACAAAATATATTTTACATAGAATTTCTTAATGATGCATCAGATAGCACGGTAAGAAAAAGAAAGGTGTACTAGAAGGTAGAGCATGTATATTCCCTTCCTGTATTTCTGTTCACTTTCCCTCTATGGTTCCAGAACTTATGCTGATGCACAGGTTACTTTTTCACTTAACTCCATGTGAAAAAAAAGCTGTTGAGAGGAGACCAGTTAAAAGTGTGTGAAAAGCAAAACAGGAATCTCTTTCAAATTTCACGTCTGCTAAGGAATAGGGTTAGGCATTTCATTTGCAAAGGAGGAAAAACAATCATGTGATACAGACTGTTCAGGAAGTCCCTGTGGAACAGCCAGGTAACTCACCCTGGAGCAGGCCAAAAGACCTATTTTATGGGTTGATCAAGCTACATGTCTCATTTGATTCTGTGGTCAGAGAGACGTGGGGTTCTTTCCATAAAGCTAGCAAAGGGAACCCCGTGGAGGGTATGGAATAAACCCCCCAAAATCTGTATTTGATGGTGGTTAGTTGGGACCACAGCTTGTCATAGATGCTTCCCTAAAAATGGTGTCATTGCCATGTCCTGGACTTTCACTGGCTTTGTTAAATGCCTGCAGTTCACTTCTGGTATCTATCCGACAGCTGATGTCGTAAGGGGAAGAAAGACTCTAGTACATAAAATTCTTTACTCCAGTACTTTAAAATAATAATAAAAAAATCACATTCCAGTCTAAACTCAGATTAAATACACATAAACTGTTTCAAACAGCTTGACTGTGGCAACATCAAAACCAATTATTATAAATAAGGAAAGAGTTAGTCCAATGCTAATCAATAGAGGGCTCAAGCAGACTTCTGAACATTTCAAAAGACCACATATGAAAACAATTTCAGTGATGATCGCCTTAAGGGAATATAACCTCATATTGCATCTGAATAGGGTAATAAAATTCCGGTCCTAGCAAAACAATAATATGCTGAGTTTGAGTTTTGGACTCTGCTGAAATCTGTGATTTGTTCAGGAGAATCTAATTTAATTCTAAAGCCTAGGAATCACAGAATCACACAGAATGGTTGTGGTTGGAAGGGACCTCTGGAGATCATCTAGTCCAACCTCCCTGCTCAAGCTGGGTCACCTAGAGCATGTTAGACAGGATTGCATCCAGGTGGGCTTTGAATATCTCCAGAGAAGACGACTCCACAACCTCTCTGGGTAACCTGTTCCAGTGCTCAGTCGCTCTCACAGTCAAGAAATTCTTCCTTGTATTTGGGTGGAACTTCCTGCATTTGTGCCCATTGTCTTGTGTCCTGTCACTTGGTACCACTGAATAGAGTCCGGCCCCTTCCTCCTGACATCCTCCCTCAAGGTATTTGAAGACATTAATAAGATCCCCTCTCTATCTTTTCTTCTCCAGGCTAAACAGGCCCAGCTCTCTCAGCCTTTCCTCATAGGAGGAAATTCCTGTGCCAAAAAAGAATTACACAACACAACTTTGAAACCTTTACTGAATCAGTCAGAGACCTTAAAAATGCTTCTAGTATCAACAAATATATCCAAGTGCTTGAAAATGATATAGGAGTCAGAAAGAAATTCCTGAATCTTTTGGTCTAACATCCATAATTACTTGCCTTTACAGTCAATCACCTTTCAAAATAGGAGAAAACTCACAGAAATCTTCATTAAAAGATTCATATTAAAATAAGCAAAATCTTACATTCCTAGCATCTTTGTGATTCCAGATCAATGCCATAAAAGCTACTCATTCATGTTTCTATTATTTTATACCTCCAGTGACTTTGATTTAATTCATGTAGATCTAAACTAGAAAGCCCAGCCTAGCTCACGGGCTTTTACATGGATCTAGGTCTCATTTGACAGTTTGTGTGGTGCCAAATCCTAACTGGCAGCTTTCAAAATTTGGGGTTACTCCAGATTAAGATTATAGAGTGTTCTGCAGGACAGGCAGCTACACATATGGCTTCCCAGATGCTGAAAGGTAAAAACATGTTGGAAGAAATGAGAACCAAAGCAATAAAATGTATAACATACAGGATGAGGAAGGAGAAGACTGGCTTTATGGCACCTATCTGGGCCTCTAAGCACAGATCCTTGAGGCCAGTTGCATTATTTTGCATCTGTCTCTAATTAACAGAATACTTGAAACAACAAAACTATCAAAGGCAAGGCTATGCCAGTGTTACAGACAAGAATCAATAAAAACAAACTAGTTTTCATTGTGGCTTTGCTTTCTGAAGAGTTTGTCACAGTTAATGGTGTAGTAAGTTGTTGTGCACATTGTAGATATCCCAGAAGAAAGGAAGACAGGTTGCAAAGGAAAAAAAGAGATGATGTTATTAGTATCCAGGCCATAAGACTGGAAATTCTTTGCTTCACCTGGATAAAGAAAGACTGTGTAAAAATGGCAACCTTGGTACAATAGAAGATGCTAAGCCAGGCAGTAAACCAGCAGATGGAGTAATTCAGGAAGACAAAAACTGTCTTGAAAGAAAAAAATTATTTTCCATATATTAGGAAGCTGGGTAGACCAAACTTAGGAACAAATTGAGCATCATCCAGGACTGAAAACAGAACCTGGATAAATGCAGAAAGATCATAATCATGTCATAGGAGGACAATATTTTGCTCCTCATGCAGCTAGTTGAACTGACAGACAAGACAGTTCCATTTGCTAGTAGTCCTGCCATGGATTCAACTATAGCAATTATGAGAAAAATAAGATAAAATAAAGTGGGAATAGCAACTCTCAAGAACTCATAATTTTTACCCAGCTTTTCATGGACTCCTGAAAGCCCTAGATGTGCAAGAAAATGCCAGTCCCAAGTAGCTGTTACTGGTGCATGCTCACCTATTTTTCTTGGAGGAAGGAGTCTCACAGTAAGTGATTTATTATTTTACATTTGTTCGATGATTAATAGCCCAGCTGCATTCTCTAAGCATGCAGATCAGGTAAAGATTCAATTACTGTTTTTTTTTCAGTTCAGAGAAATGATTTGCACTTAAAGGACTTAGATGCATTTTTTAAGATTGCATTGTACTCCAGTTTTCACAAATCATTCTGAATTTATACATGTAAAGATGGAGAGGACTTTCAATGTCTGTATTTTCTCTCATGCTAGTGGTGGACCTGATGCCCCTCTCTGCTTCTCATTCATGAGAACTTTGGGGCAGTGGGAAAAATCATTTCAATATCAGAGAGTATGAAATATAAGACATTTTCAGGAACAATATGATGAACTAAATTTTATACATAAACTCCTAAAGCTTCTTAAACTTGTTTGAGGATCCTGAGCCTCTTGGCAATGCCTGTAGGTGTGTCCAAACCAAGATTCTGCAGTTAAAAATCTTCCACTTCCTTCACCTGTGTGTCTGTTTGGCAAGCATTCTCACTGGGGGTACCAGGCCTGCAGAAAGACATTTAGAGCCTGGTACTGTGTGTTCCATTTCTCCTAATGAAACAAAAGTATACAGATGAAACACACCAAATCCAGCTTCAGAGAAAGGCAGGGATTACACTGATTGGCAGTTCATTCCTATCAACTAACTAACGAAGCAAGCCTACATTTTGTTCTTGCTGATCAAGGCATTATAATGTAGAGCTGAACTACTGTGTTATTTCTTTGCTTTGACTGCTCATGGCCCACTTCTAGTTCCTGTTTTTGTCCACTCACTGTGCTCCAGCCTTAACTTGACCATTACTCAGATCCATCTTTGCAGCCAGAGACTCCTTTGCTTGCTGGTAGTTCATTTATGTATTAGTTCCACTAATCTTTGTTCAGAACTTTGATTTAATGTATTAGTAGGCTTTCCCAGGTTCTGGCCTCATTCTCTTTGAGACTACAGTTTGAGTCTGGTCTAAGCTGTCAGCCTTAGCACTCCGGCCTCTTTTCAAAAGAAGAATGACTTAATGGTTTGGTGACCAAGTAATTCACTCTGGCTGGAAGAGAATCTGGTCCAGTGTCCCACCTTTCAAATAAATATCCTAACAGCTATAAAGTGGAGGAAAAATATTTAGGGTCCCTCACTCATTGCACTTGACAAAGAGTCATCTTAACTTCAAGAAATGATTTGATAAGGACATTACTAAGAAGAATAGGAAGCTTTCCACCTTGAAAAGGCACCTCACTCAAGGTAAAGAGTATTCTAAGTAGGAGACTATACTCGTTCACTTAGCCAGGAGAGATCTGGACATTTTCTTCCCTTTTATTCCATTGTGTCTGCCTGACTTCCATGGTTGCTGGGGAGCTGGGGTACTTTCCATAGCACTGGCGCAGGTAGAAGCAGCAGACCAGATATTGTGACATTCCAACACTGTGAAATACAGATGTGTCTGAAGTTATGCAGTAGCAGAACTACTCTTTTTATTATTGAATTTTCTGAGCTCAGGTGTCTAATTTCTGTTAATATTCCACTTTGCACATCTATATTTTTATTTTAGAACTGATAGATAAATCTCTCCCTGAATTTCACAGTTTTCTGACACATCACTTTAGAGTTTATGGGAAAAACTTATCATGGATTCTTTTACATTAAGAAACAAAAAGAATGGCTTATATTGTGGCCTCAGGTCAGTTCTCCTGTTAATCGGATGCATTAAAGTGGTTATTACATAGAAGGTTTTTGTGTTGTCTCCTGCATGTGGAGATTTTTGAACATTGTAATTTTCACTGCATGTCTGCGCTGAATGTCCCAATTTAGAATCATAAAGTTGCAGGGAGATATGAACGAGATGAAACTGAATTTTTTTTTACTGAAATACTCCACTGGTCCGTTTTGCTCTACTCTTCTGCAAAAACATGTAATTCTCCAGAGTAATTTACAAGAAAATATGGCATTTAGCATTGTAAGATCTGGACATGTAACACATGTACAAGTGTGAGAGAAAGGGCACAAGTGTTAAAATAATAAAGTCAGATTCTTGTTCCCATATGGCATATGCACGTTTTGAAAATTCTATTCTATTTGCTAAATAGAGTGAATTCAAACATTTTCCACATGTAAGAAGTACAATTGTAAGAGGAATAGATCTTCATAGTGAGTAGACAGGTTGAGGTTTAGTTAAAAGATTTGGAAAGAATGTTTCTAAGATAAAACATTGAGGAAAGAGCAGAAAGCATTTGAAATGAAGACATACAAATTGCTGTCAGTAGTAAAATACAAGAGGTGAGAGGTTTTCCAGAGAGCATCTTTAAAATACATTCTACATGATCATTTCTTTCTGTAGCTGGATTTTAAAAATACTACAATGCATTCTGTGATTGCCCAGACACTATAATCCTGCTTTAGAGGTAATAATTCTTTGTACAGTTTTCTACAGTTTGCTTCCTTTGCTAGTTCTCTAATTTTCCAGGAATGATGAAACTTTAGTTTGAAGGACCCACACAGGTCAGGCTATCTCACCTTTCCTGTCATAACTTTTACCAGTTTCACCCAGCTAACCAAATTACTACACATGAAGTAACCCATCGCTACAACCTCTTTGGCAGCTACTGTCTGGTAGGAATTATCCCTCTTTCTGTCTCCTCAAAGCTGGAGCTTCTCTATTCATTGTGGTGGTTATAAGCATCAACGATTTTTTGGCCCTTCTTCTGGGTTGAGCATAAAGATGTGAACTGGTGAACTGAAGGTAGATGAGAGAGCAAGCATTTAGTGGAAGAATAAGATGTAATTAAAAAAAAAAAAAAAAAGCTCCAATATGGATATGTGACTCAGAGTCTCCAAGAATGCATTTGCCCCTGGAGGGATCACTCTGTGTCACCCATGGGATGACTAGAACACACTGCTAGAAGCTGGACAGGCAACTCTAATTTTGGGCTAAGACCAGTCTTTCCTGCCATCAGTCCTCCTATCCAAAGTGGAAAACATTACTGCTCTCAGGTTATCCTGCTTTCATCTTTCTGGACTTTTCTAGCTATCAATAAGCTCTTAGTGTTCTGATGTTTTCAAACCAAATTTTTGCTTTTGATGGTTGCCAATACCTTTATTAACCTCTGGCAGACTGTCTCTCATATGAATAGGCATATTCTTCAAGTTGCTTTATTCCACAAGCCACACTGGTCATTGGTACCATCATCTTTTTGTAAGTGATAACCTTTCTACATTAGTTTTCCAGATGCCCAATGAAATTTTTATTGCTACATCATATTTTTATGATGTTTGTCCATGTACTACTTTTAATTTGTTTACATAAAGATGACATTTTTGTGCAGTTTGTGATATACGTATTTTTGGAAGGTTTCACATAACTTACAAGATTAAAGTCCAAACTCAATGTCATTTCAGGATAGTTATTAAGAAAACACTTTCTGAAATCGACCTAGATTCACAACCACCTTAAATGTATAGGTAATTCTGCAACAACATCGGCCAAACACATGCCAATGAAGTTCTTAATGATTACATATTTTTTATGAATCACACCTCTATGTGATTCTAAAGAACTATCTAAGATATAATTGACATTAGATATTTTTATGTGTGACAGCTAGAAGGCATGTCCGACACTATACTTTTTAATGTGCTGATCAGTGTTAGACTTGAAAGAGCTGATGTGCTGTATACAGAAGAGGAAGAAGTCAGAGATTCTTTCGCAAAGAAAAAAGCCAGAGGTCCTCTCACTAACTTTTGGACTTAAGAGGGCAGAGCTGTCATCTGTGCTTCAGAGATAATAAGGGAATAAGCTGATAAGGACTACTTGTGACGTCGCCCCCTCGTACCACCTTAACTCCTCTTTCTACCTCAATAATTAGAAAAAGTATCCAGGGAAAACTTTTTGTCTTTGTCTTCAATTTCAGTAGTTGATAAAGGTGTATTCAAAGCAACTCATGTGCTAGAAGGAAAAAACAGCATCACAAACCCAGCATATTTCAGCACACAAGATCTCCAAAGCTTTGCAAGCTGTGCTTTCAATAGAGACATCAGACTGCACATTGACAACATGCAATATGCTTTGGGCTAAACCTTTCTCATGTTTTAAATGCATATACAGATATTACACTGTCCTGTGTGCCTAACCTGAAGAAAACTTTCATACCTAATTTGTTGTGTGAAAAATGTAAGGTATGTTTTTATGGTTTATTGCTACCAGATGCAAATGTATTCTGTCCTTACTCTAAATTAGATAGATGTAAGCAAACTCTGCTTGAAAAGGCACACACCTACCATGTGCAAATTCCTGAACTTCAGGTAATGATCCCAGGCAAACAGATTTTTATGAAGTGTGAGACATGCAATTTTTGGATAAAACATGGCTTATATCTGGCTATCTCAGAACACAGGCACACAGATCATATCTATGTGCAATGAATATGTAGATATAACTCTAGAGAGAGACACGAATTTTGGAATAAATAAAAGATTTAACCTCCTGATTCTTTCTATAACAGTGCCACTTTCCTATTGAATTATTTAACAAACCCAGTTGCAGCAGAATGCTATTCGTGAGCATGCTCTCCAGCAGAAACTAATAGTGTCCATTAGCTCCAGTATTCATATTATGGTCTGTCATGACTTAGTAGAAGGAACAACACCTCCTGCATCATTTATACTAGTCCTTGCAAAATAGCTTTCTCAACATCACAGCACCATTGAAACATGCACTAATTCAAAGAGTGGTATGTGGCAGTAACAACGTAACTTTTTGTCAACTTAAGTGGTAAAATTACATTTAACCATGAGGAGGCAGAGAATCTGTTTACAAGATGCTGGCTTATGAAACCATATTAACTCCAATGACATCCCATCGGCATATTGTCCAAAAGCTTTCTTGGTCTTCTTAAGCTTCATTTCAAAACTGAATACCTCCGAGGCTTCATTTTCACAACTATAGAACAGTTGCATTCCTTTCGACTGCAAATAAAATCTGTAGAGTCCAGCATCTCTAAAGGGCAGACTCCTCTTGCCTTGTTGTGCATGTTTGCAATAGTGTGTGTCAAATCTTTTCCTTTAATCTGTGTAGTTGTCTTACTTTTGTTTAAGAACGAAGTGGACAAATCTCAAGAGAAGGAGATTAACTTTTCTTTAAAAGGCTGTTAGAAACTAAATTCCTTAAATTCCTACAAGACTTACAGTCTGGGATATCTGCTTAAGATCAGAAATGGTCATAATTGCTTAGTCAAGGTTTCATTACTCCACTTTAGTTTAAATTATATTGTGTTCAAAATGATCATATCCATTGTAAAATCAAATAGACAATAAATTCTGTGCCCAGAGAGCTTATAACACCTAGATACTGTCCGGTAGAAAAGAGAGGTAAAGTTAACTTCATTACCTTCAGTTTGTGAGCTGTTGAATGTCATAATTATGAAGATGGAAAAGTTCAAACACACAGGTAAAACAGATGAATAAACTGTGTATTGCTGTGAACAAATTTGTCCAGTCAGTTCACAAAGATACCTCCACTGTAAAATCACAGTTAAATCTAGTCAGCTCTCAACATACATTTTCATACTGGTTCTGTGTCTGTACTAATGCAACTAATGAAAAACACTTTTGAAAGTGAGCTAGAGCTGTAGCTACTGTAAGAAAAGATGTAAAATAGAAAAGAGTGAAAAAAATCACAAAGGGAAAGATGGAAGAAACACATGAAATACTTGAAAATATGTAAAGCAAATGATTACAGGACAAAAATTTGTTACATAATCCCGGTTCCTCATTCAAGCTCTCAGTTGCATAAAGATCTGGGATTGGACCAGCTATAAATTACTTTAGGCCACAGAGCTCTGCAAAAGCAGAGCAAAGTGCCTCTGCATCTATTGGACAGTTTGGATGGCAGGAATGTTCCTACCAGCAAAACAAGAGTTGTGACTACCTGGATGTTTTGTTACTTACACTGAGCTAGACCTCAATCATTTACTCAAGGAGTATTTGCAAAATAAGATGGAGGGAGCTGACCTATTGCAAGGAAAGTGGTTTTTTCATACTTTTTCACACTAAGTTTGTTTGGTAAATATAGAAATATATAGCTACCAGTGATCTAAGAAGTAGAAAGAACTGGGAATAAGTAACTGGTTTGAGCCATATAAGAAGTCTTTTGTCACACCTTTATCAAAGTAAGATGTTAGGAAATTACACAAGCAATTCTGGGATAAGGAAGTAATCTGACTGGTGTAACTGGGAAGAAGATTTAGACTTTAGAAAACAGATCAAAAATTAGGGAAGCACTGAACAATTGAACAGACATCTATTCATCTTCAGATAAGCGAACCAAGACACTGCAGTCCCCTGAAAGACTAGACAGACTGGGAGGTAAACAGTTCTGTCCTGACCTTCTGCTTGTTTCAGTCATTTTTAAGTCGACGTCAGACTGGTCCGCATGAACTCTCTGCAGCAGGTTTCAACTGCAAACTTCCACCACTCGTTTCTAAGTTTTCAGGGAACTGATCCTTGTTCTCAGTTCTTAAAGTAAGGAAACTTCCCTCCTAAATCTTTCCTATATACATCATTAGGGAGGCAAAGACATACAGGCTGCAATTTCCTGAGAAGCAGCAAATAGTGGAAATAAGATTATTAATTAACATTTTTTTTTTATTTCTCTGTGTAAAAGAAAAGAACCAAAAGCAGATTTGTGTTCCTTCTCAAATGGATTTTTGGATGCAGGGGAGAGAGCAAAATGGAAGTCAGCACATTGGCCTTTCTCCTGGGGGGAGAAAGCACTAGAATCCAAACCCCACATTATCTTGCAATAGACAGAGGCCTCCAGACCCCAGAGCACGATGTTGAAACAGGCTATTAGCAGTAACAATATCAGAGCAAAACAGGCTCGTTGGGTGGAGAGGGTAGTAGGACTGTTGGAGAGAAAAGAAGCAGGAAATAGTTGAGAAGAAAGGTTGGAAGAGATAGAGAATCCCACACTTATGTTTAAAATGTTTTCCCTCTAGCTTCAGGAGACAAAAAAAACAAAGGAGTCCCAAGGAAAAGCAGAAGAGAAAAATAAAGTCAGTTTTATGAGAGGGAGAGGTGTTAAGGGGAGAAAGTGGGTGGAGAGTTGCAGAAATGTGTTCATTTCTCTCCCTCCCTCCTGTTTTCTTTAAGGGTGTTCTTCATCGAGCTTTTTCTCTCTTTTCTCCTCCCCACAGCAAACAGCCAAGCTGGGAAAGAGAGATTGTCTCTGATCTCAGCAGTGTATCTTGGGCATGGGAGACTGATGGTAAACAAGTAAGCAGAGGTGAGAGCTGCGGTAACTGGTAACCACGGAGGCAAAGCCTGCTCAGTGAAAAGAATGACAACTCTTCCAGAGGTAGGGAATGGCTTTGTCTCCTGGTCTGATGAGTCATTTTTGTTGCACCTGCTCTTTTTCTTCTCCTCTCACAGTTATGCTACTTACTGCCATAGGGAACTGGAGCAGTTGATTTTTTGACTTTTTTTTTTTTTTTTTTTTTTTTTTTTTCCTGAGAGTACCCAGAAAAGTCCTGCCCAGATCTCAGAATTAGTGATATGGGGTGTGGCATGAGGATCTGGGACTTCTTGCCCTCTGTATTAGTCATCTTATAGGCCATCCAGATGTTTCTTCTACTTGTAATAAATAACAGTCTGATTATTTTCTTCTTTTATTGTTTCCTCATCTTTTAGCAAAGAGTTCAGAAACTCTTTATGCAGAAATATGTGTAACTTTTTTTCTTCCACACAAATAACTGTGAGAGAACATGATATAGTTTTCTGAATGTGAGAATGACATGGCAAGGCTAATTTCTCCCCATGTAGTGTGGTGCAATTTACCTGATTTGATGTCTTATATAAATAGAGCCAGTAAAGTGTTAACTGTATATTTATAGACAACACACACTGGGCTGTTAGCTCAGGGCTGCTAAAATTTATAAGATATTCAAATACGATAGACATAGTAATATTTGTTATGTAACTTAATTATATTAAAAATAAAAGTTTATATTGTTATACTGTGAGCTGTTCAACATTGCAAAAGCTGTGGTTTTATTGTAAATGGTCATTCACTTCTCATCTGCTTTTTACTGGCTGAAGAATTTTCAGAAATGTTTGGTTTGTATACATATTTTCATATTTCCGTGAGAAGAGTCATCAGTCATAATTTTAAATAGTTAGTAGCTTTTGCTATGCTTCTAACTTTTAGTAGTCCAAATCATAATTCAGTAAACTTTCTGTTTAGTTTCACTTGTTAGCAGGTATTTTAGCTTTGACACAGGCTTAAATATTACTTCTCAAATGGAATTTAATATGCTTAATTTTATGTACTTAAATGATTTGCTTACAGAAGATAGATTTATGAAAATGCTTAATTTCTTTGCAAATTAGTCTGAAAACATGTCATCCACATGACTAATATGATGTACATAGTTTGGGCAACAGTCAAAAATGAATAATCTGTGAGTAATCTACTAGTTGAAAAATTAAACCCTTCAATTGCCTGGCAAATAATTATGAATAACAGCTCCAAATCTCCCTGCCTTTGATCTCTTTATTTCATTTGCTTTTCCTCAAAGTTAGATGCTCAGTGCTTGTTTTCTGCAACAGTACAGAACACTAGTGAAATGTGAAGTGGGGGAGAACTGGGCCAAAGGATTTAAACTTCTCTGCAGAATTCAGGACTGGCTCACAAACAGAAAGGAAGAGATGTTGAAGGAAGGTCAAACGCTTTGCCTGATTCAGCTGCATCAAACAGTTTTTGCTTTAATCAAAATGGACCCTGTTCAGATTCTGCTAGCTTAAGTCATGCTCTCATTTGAACTGAATGATTCATCGAGTAGACTAATGCAATATAAATTCAGTTGTTCATTTGCAATATAAATTCAGTTGTTCATTTTACAATCAAGAGGACAATTAGATATCAGCTTTTAGTGAGGTTAAAGGCTCTTTATTCTCTTCCATAACCTCCTCCAAACCATTTGCTTATCCCTTTATGTCAGGCATGTTGCATAAGACAAACCAAGCTATGCAACATGCCGCAAAAAGTGCTTCTGTCTCCTACAAGCTGTCTAACATTTCTGCATCCTGTGCAGAATATTTATATAGCCCATCTCACAGAATCATGGAATGATGATCTCCAGTTCTGTCTAGTTAAATCTATGCCTCCTTGACCAAGGTCCACTGAATTTGGAAGGGCTCTGTATTTCATTGTCTCTATTCTGAAAACCAGTTAGTTCAAGAATCTGACAAGGATATTGCCTAGGTTAGTGTCTTTATCAGTGTACTAAAAGAGCAATATGTGTTTATACGGATTTGTCCAAGCTATTGTCCTGATGATGATATAAGGTATGATTTCCCTCTTCTTTTTCTCTATTTATGTAGATCCAGAAGTTCTCTCAAACCCAAACATAGTGACAAAGGCTGGATTAGAAAAGCATTTCTTAGGAAAAGTGAGGTGCTTGAAGAACTCTTTTCATTTTATGGCTCACAGAATATAGACCATAGAATCCAGTTTCTGAGCAAGAGGTATACTCCTAGCTTACATTCCCCTGTCTGTTCTCTTATAATATGCTATAATCTGCTGTTCTCAGTCAGGTACTTGCACACTTCTCTAGTTGTTTCAAACTAGAGTCTTGAGGGATGAAGTCTAATGTTCTTACAGTTTTTTAAAAATATACTATTTGATGCATTTTCCATTTCGAAAAGAACATAATGTATAGGCTTGATGCAGAACTATGGTTAACCAGAATTTCTGCACAAATTGCAGCGACATTCTTAGAGTATTCTCATTTCTCAGCTTCATTAATATCTGCACAAGCATGCCATTTAGTATTTGAAAGAGATAAATAAGAGAGAATAAAGTGAGACTGGAAATTCCAAAGTTGTAAATACTTTGTAACTGGGATAGGCCGCATTTTCAATGTGAAAAAGCAAGTCTATTGTGACAGAGAAGTCAAGAGCATAGTGAATGATTTAGGTGAAAGCCGAAGGCTCATACATCAAAGGACACTTACTCTTCCCCCTTTTCAACTGGACAATTTTTCTTTCCGTCTCTTCTCTGTCTTGCTCTCCACTTGGTGAGTAAAAGCTAAAATTTTTACTGCAAGGGCATATGAAAGGAATTCAGATTTTCTCTGTTATATTCCCCACGGTGTACTATATGTACAATGCCACTATTGTCCTGTTTTGTATTTTGTGTCTTTTAATGCCAGAATTCACTTGTACATGCTTGCTCTCCACTTAGTTATTCTGTATCCTGCTTTATGTATGTAGTCAGAAATAGGATTTTGAAGAGATAAAGGCAGTTAGGCATCCAAACCTTGTTAGAATTTTGCAGGAGTCAAAGTTGCCATTTGCTTTTGAGAAGCCTCTACTAATGATCAGAACAACTGCGTGTTTGAAGGATATCATATATTAAGTGCTGCTTTTGTGTTTCTTCCTGTGTTTTCTGTTCTGTTAAAGTTTTTACATAGGAATCCCCACCACAGTGTCTGAACATCCTCCAACAGTACATTAGGAAGGAGATTAACAGCAGACTCGTTCATTTTACTTGCCTTTCCTCATGGGAAGGAGTATATGCTGTGAGGTGCTTCATTTCTTGTAGAGTTTTGCTTCATTTCTTCTTACTATTTTTGTACAGATCATGTGTTCTGTTTTTGTGGTAAAGAAGTTAAATACTGAGCCTGATGACAAATGAAGTTTAAGATAATCTTTAATTGCTTTGTGTAAGGAAGCAGCAAGAACAGGCAAGGGAAGATAAGCTAGGAACTGAGAGTCCATGACAAGGCAAGTAAGGACCTTACCCAAAAGGGGTGTAATCTCACAGTACTGCAATGAGGGGAGTAAAGCAGATTTGGTGACAGCAGCCAGGCTGAGCTAAGAGTCTAGATCACCGGGTAAGTCCATAGTGACTCCAAAGGTCAAGCCATGAAGTCAAACCTGCAGGTTAGGGCCAGGGACCAAATCAACGGGGTACACAGCCAGACACAGGCATGGTTCTAATACTGCTGCAGCATATCTCAGATGGAGATCGAGCAAGAGAGCTGCAAAAAGCTGCTCCTAAATGAAGAAGTAGGTGCCTCCACTGAGGTTTCTTCTAGTTTTTTCTCAGAGAGTTCCAAGGACAGCCAGGTTTTCTCAAACAGCTTTCTCTTATCAGAAAGCTGACCTTAAGCACTAGAAGCTAAACTCCTAGAAGGGAGGCAGTGCATGCCAGGCCCTGACCCTGCGGGAGTCCATATGAAAATCTCCAGCTAGCATGTCTATCAACTCTCATGACTACTAGTGTTACCCACTACTTGCTATACTCTTTCTCCCCTATCCCTCTTTCTTCAGGCCTTTCTATTATTTTTTATTTGTTTTTTTTCCCTTCTGCCTACTTTTCCTCACTGTGTATTGTCATCCAGCCATTCCACATTCTGTTTTTCAGTTCTTTCACTTTCCTTATACCACCAGCTTCCATTCCCATGTCTGTTTTCTTGTGATATGCTGATCTCCTTGAGGTATTTGCACATCAAAATAGGTGGAAGTAGTGGACACACAGTAAATTTCATCTTATTGAACTGTTAAATCAACTTATTTAACTTTAGGAGAGTAGCCTAGCATAGTCTTATAGCTTCCTTTGTAGTCAATGGAAAAAAAAAAAGATCAATATCTCTGAATGATACTTCAGCTTGTCCTAAGACAGATGTCTGAAACAGAAGGGGTACTCATAAGGTGCCTAGGCTCCTCTACTGATTAAAAAACAGACCTAGATTACTAAATACAAGCAAGTTTAAGTGAGATAAAACCTGTCTGTATATAAGATATCATCTGTGACCTGAAACTTACTGCAGTTTTTGGAACATGGTAAGTCTTTTCTCCCATGTGAACTGGACTCCAAGGCTTAGGATGCAGGAGTTGCTTCTTGCAGAAAGATCTCAAAAGAATGCTCAGGTTGGCAAACTGTAACAATAGATGGTGAGCAATTGTTTCTGCAGCCATCAGACACAAAAAGGCTTTGATACCTCCAGGATGTATATGCAAGGTGATCCCATAAACTAGAATAGAATGATGGGAGACAAGCCCTCACATAGAAAGTTTTATAGTTTACGGATGCATAATTTTTAATGCTTTGCAATAGCTATATCTGGAAAAAGCAAGGAAAATGAAGTAAGTGAGGAAACTTCTGGGAACAGAAACATCTCAGAGACTTGGACCATTATAATTCTCTAGCACTAGCCCCATCAGTCATTTCCTATTAAAATAAGTGAAAGTTAGAGTGTATGACAAGTTCTAACTTTAATAGAAATTTTTCTCTCTTCATTTTTTTTCTACTTGTCTCATTTTCCTTCTTCAGGCCTGTGACCTGGAGCTGAGAGCAGATGCAAAGAAGGAGAAATGTCCTCAAGGGAAAAGCCTACTTCTGTGTGCACTGCTGATCAGTATTGTCCTGGGCTTTACAATGCTTATTGCCCACACAATGATGAGCTGTGGTCTAGGTATAATACATGATATCCTTTTCCCTGCCTTTTCATTCACCCCATTTATAAGACCCCTTCCTTCTATCTCCCTTCAGTGCTTATTGGGCTTAGCATCTGCGTGAGAATCAGACTTTCAGAATCTCAAGTAAATTTAAGAAGATATTAACTGTAAACAGGGTATACTGTTTGGCCTCCTCCCTGGGTCATAGCTCCTACTTGAAGATCATCCCCCTCCATCTGTCTTCCTCCCTCTGCCTTTTAATATGCTTGGGTGCACCCTTGAGGGAGAGCAGCATTATACTTCCCAGCAGATGTCTTTTTTTGTTGAATCTCATGATCCTGACCTACAACTTCTATGTGACACTGTAGTGCTGTACTGTCTTGCTCTGTCTGTAGTTGACTCCAGGAAATGGGGCTGAATCTGAGGTGAGGCACTCCTCCACTTATCCATCCCTGATTTCATAAGTCTAGTCCTAGTTTTCTAGTACCATCCAGTGTAGTCATGTTATGGAGGGAAAAGTTAGAGTCTCCTGCTCAATGCGGAAGTTGTGAAGAGAGACTGGAAACATTCAGTTCCCTTTCAAATTCACTAAACAGTTATTTGCAAAAAGGTTTCTGTACATGTTTTAAACCTAAGTCCTTCCCTTGTTTTGTGTGTTGATGCTATCAGTAGCTTCTTGTTAATATCTGGCCAAATCAGTGAATGCTGAATCAGAGAGCATACATTCAGAAGGCAGAGTAATCCAGTTTGTGACTGCCTCGACAGTACCAACACAGGACACCAGCTCTGGACTGACAATCTGTCCTTCATTTACAGAATCTCCCTCATAAAGAGCAAAAACAGTTTTCCCATGAAGTCCATGATAGCACATGCTTTATTTCATATTCACTAAAAACTTACAGGGAGTTCAATGCTTCACATGCAAAGAAATTTGTATCAAAAATAAATCTTTTGAGGGAAATGTCCCACAGATAACTCCTTCTCATTTTTTGTTTGGCCTTGTTCTCACTCAGCATTGCTGCTGCTCAGTTGTCTCCTGTTTTCTTCCTGAGCAGGATCTTGTGATGCTGAGGTGGATCTTGCACTATTGGCCAGACTCTTGAGTTCTAGGAATGACACAGTAGACCCCTGCAAGGATTTCTACAAATATGCCTGCGGCAGCTGGGAAGGCAAACGCTCGAGCAGAACCACAGAAGAATCATTAAATGTCTTTGATTTATTGTTGGAAGAAAACCAGCTGATCCTGAAAAAACTTTTAGGTAGGGACAGGAGATGATTGGTGTGTTACCTTCAGCATCTTCCTTGGTTAGAACTGATAATACTGATAACTAAGAGAACAGTAATTCCCAACAGGGACTGATTCCAGTCTCTTCACTCTTCTATCATTACAGGTATAGATATATTCCTGAACATGTCATATTACAGTAGACATATTATG
The DNA here is from genome assembly GCF_028389875.1 of Rhea pennata. Classification (NCBI taxonomy): domain Eukaryota; kingdom Metazoa; phylum Chordata; class Aves; order Rheiformes; family Rheidae; genus Rhea; species Rhea pennata. Next base: position 85,659,738 of record NC_084663.1, on the reverse strand, counting down.
AACAATTCAGTTCCTCTTGCTGAGTATTATGGAAGTCACACTCCAAATTCTGTCAGAAAAACAAGCCATTTTTCTGTTGCCATGTGAAAGTAGCCCTTTTGGCTGTCTTTGAACCTACATGCTGGCCCTGTCTTGACTCCATACCGGACTGAAGCCTACATATCTTCCTGTTATACTCCAGTTTCAATGCAAAAAGACCCATGGATCTGGCTCATGGCTCAGGAAGAGTCATGGCAAACACTGGAGGATCTCTTGCTCTGTATGCCTGGGGAACACACATTCTGACATGCCCTGACAGTAGTCCAGGCACAGATTTAAGATGTGGACGATGTTTCACAACACTAGATGGATTTCCATAGAATAGAAGGCAGTTTTCTCCTTTTTCATAGTTAGATTTTCTTTAGCTTGGATGGTCACAGATTAACTTTCCTGTTCCAAAGGTTCAGTAGTAGTGACTAGTATGGATGTATTTGTTGAATTGCTTTGAATCACAATGCAATGTAATATTTCATTATATCCTTATTCTGCTTTAGTACTTCCCCTGGCTTTCTTAATTGCTGCTTTTGTAGGGATATTTTTTTTTACTTACTTTTTTTTTCTTTTTTTCTTTTTTTTTTTTTTTTTTTTTTTCCCCTCAGAGGCCCAACAGTTTGGGGTAAGAAGCTCAGCTAAGGAGAAAGCAATCCTGTTCTACCGATCTTGCATGGATGCTCAACGAATAGAATCCCAAGGAACTCAGCCACTGAAGGGCCTCCTAAATCAGGTGAATATTTATGTTATTTTCTCTCTCTACAGAAGTTAATTCTGGTAGGGAGAAGAAAAGAGTGAAGTGCTGATGAGATATTCCTATATTTTCTATATTCCAGATATTCATATCTTTTTCCTATGCATTTTGCTAGCCTCTGGCCCTGAAATAAGCTGATGGTTCACAGCCCAACTTCTAAGAAATATAGCTTCTTGCTTTAAATGCTGTCTCCCAGTTTTGGCTTTCCAGCACCATGTCCCTGAATTTGTCCTCATGACCTAACACTTTAAATCTCAGAAGCTCAGTTCAGTAGGATACAACTTACAGGTTAGGGAACAGCATGCAAAATGGGTGAAATTTTGTGTTTAAGATCTGATAGCCATCCACTACTGTAGGCTTCTGGGAGGCTTGCTTGAAGAAGAAACTGCTGCTCTTTCGAGGCTGAGTACCAGGGAGGGATGTCCCTCTTCCTGTCAGCAAGGGGCATTTATGCTTGGTCTTCAGGGAGAATGGGCGAACCTTTCAGCAGAAGGAACAGCAACTGTAGGTCCGTCTGTGAATCTGCTCTTACGGAGGTGGGATGTTTAATCCCTGGATGTCATTCTCACATTCTCTTTAGAAAAATATGACTTCTTTCCTCTTTCACTCCCTTCTTTCCTATACACTCTGTTCTATTGATAATTATCATCACTTTTCCCTATACCGTGCCATTTTGCAGTTTGTCACTTCACTTAAGTGAAAGTGACAGGTCATTTTAAAGTCAACAGGGCATGCAGAAATCTTCATGGATTTCACCTGTTGCCCTTTGCCTTCTTTTTTCTCAAAATGACTGAGCTCATAGAAGTGAAAAAAAAATTGTAAGTAAGGATCAAATAAGTATATTTTTCTCCTGCTCTCATGTTGCCTCTCTCCCTCTCTAGGTTGGTGGATGGAATATCACAGGCATTAGGAAAGCAAAAGATTTTAACAAAACTCTTCAGACTCTCATGAGCAAATACAACACCTTTCCCTTTTTCAGAGTCCATGTGGGGCCTAGCCCCTCTGACCCAAACACCAATATAATTCAGGTGAGTGGACTGAGAAAACAGGATTATCAGGAAGCACTGGGAATAAAGAGTCAGTTACACAGCCAATGGGATCCAGGCTTACTCACATTAATTCTGTGTTCTTCTCTGAAAAAAAAAAAAAAGTTACTTAAATTTTTCTATTCAGTTCTTAATTTTTAATTATCTAAAAAAACCCTTTATATCCTTAGGATAATGAGGAAATGATGAAGAAAAAATTACTTCTTTTTTCTTATCTCTTCTGCCTGACCAGTATAGATTGGATTTTGTCATTAAAGGAACTGGTTCTTCTTATGTGCGTGGGTATGAGTAGTGCAATAATGGTGCAATAGTATGATAGTGCTATTGATGTAGTACTGCTACTATTAGTATTGTGACCCATATGGAAATATTTAATAATGTGACTTATATTTGAATGCAGGTTGCAACAAATTTAAGAATTTATAACAGTTGACATTTCAAATTCTGTGACATAGAAATAAAGAAAGCCTGCTGAATGTATTATTTTTGTGTTTCCAGTGTTTCTGGAAATAGTTTTTTTTTCCTTCACTCCTTTTGCAGATTGACCATCCTGAGTTTGAGATGCCACCTGAGAGTAAATTCAAAGAGAAAAAAAAATATCTTGAGGTAAAATATCAGAAGCAGAAGCAAAGTAAAAATAGTTGTATGGTGTAGGGATCTCATTGAATTGTCTCCTAGTTCAAAGTGGCCTTTTTCCAAGGTGTGTGGACAGTGACCTATAAAAATGTATCCAGAAGGACTTTATTACAAAATTGCCTACTTCATTAAAAGAAGTTATTTTGTAAGATGTCATCTATTTTAGCTGATAAGTTTGAAACTTCCTGGAAGAGCTTGGTATAAGTTTAATGTACTTGCTAAGTAATATTAATGTAATATTAATCTAGGCTTCTCCTAAAGTTTCATCTTGAGCAAATCTCTCAAAAACTTCTCCTTCTCCACAATAAAGCTTTATAACAAGTTAATTAAAATGTATGTGTTTTGGGGGAGGGGTAGCTAGCATTTTAAAGCTAATTGTGAAAGTGTTAACCCTAAGCTAGGGGAAAAAAAAGCTCTTTGACCTTGAGAGTCATTGCAACAAAGTTTATTTCATCACAGTCTCCTTGTTTTTCTGAACTGGATAAAAATTGAGTTGATTTCAGTTTTTGAGCCTGACTCTTCTGGAAGAGTCCTTAAAAATGAGCCTGTTCACCCATCACAAACATTTCCTTGATAGCTCAAGAAAACAGAAGCAAGAATCTGCTGTTTCATCTTCACCCAAAATCTTGACTCTTTGTATCACTGTCCACTACATTTCTCTCTCTATTCCAGAGATGGCAGGCCTGCAGCCCTAAAATGATACTGACATTTAAAATGCTAGTAAAGTGAGACAAAAATAAGATTATTATTGACCTGGAATTCAGTGTTCTTCACCGAGAAAGCAGCTGTGCTCAACAAACTGTGTTCCACATGAAGAATTAGATAAGGATTTTGCAGTGAAAAAGATAGTTTTAGGGGGCAGGACTGAGGCACTTTCCAGAGACTGAAGCTTATGTGCTTATGACGGATGGTGGGTGGGTGGGTGGATGGATGGATGGATGGAAGAATGGATGAGGTGACTTAATTTCAGTCATGTTTCTTCCATTGGTCATGTGCTCTGTATTGCAGGTTCTCCGTGTGTATCTCTCTTATTTGGAGAAATTAGGGCACCTACTTGGAGGGCCACAGGATGTTCCTCCTGGCTCTTTTTCCCTTACCTTGTCCTTCATCTCTAACCTCCAGCGAGCTGTCACACCACTGCAGGAAAGGCAGCAAAGAGGCATGCTGTTCTATCGCACTACCATTAGGGAGCTACAGGTATTCATATCTGGAAGATCCAGATCAAAAGAGATATAAGATACCTTGTTTAGATGCCATTCCCTTGCAAATTATATGTGTAATCTGTTGAACTCTCATGAGCTCTCAATAACCCGTTGGCTTACTGTCTCTTATTGGTAGCATCTTGGGCTTTTCAGGCCCCCAGCTCCACCATGCTCCCCAGGTAATTTGATAAAAATATGACTTCTCTCTTTTTTTCTACTATAATCAATATCTGTCTGATAACCACAGCTCAACTAGTTGAAAATATCCCTTATTGGTATTAGGGAATGTATCCCAGTTTTCCTATTAATTCTTATCACTTAATCTGGGTGTATAGTTCAACATGTAAGTTTTGTTTCACTTTCAGGAAAAGGCACCCGCAATCGACTGGCTGCAGTGTCTCCAGGCAATCTTCCAACTTGTGCCAGTGAACCTCTCTCAGCCAGTCGCAGTGCATGACATGGATTACTTGCAAAACATGTCACGGCTTATTGAACAATGGCAGAAGGAAAGGTAGGAGTTAATATCTGTGATTGTAGCTGTTCATACTTCAAGAAATATTAACTTCAGATGCCATAAATTAAAGAAGTCTGTGGTAGAGATTGCTGAATCCAATGGCATAATGGATGCAAGGCAGCTGTGGCTCCATATCCCCAGGTTCAGCCAATCATGAAGTTTAACGTATATTCCCAATAGGCTTGCACCTGCACACACAATATACATACATGTGTAATATATATATATTAACAGCTGGCCACACAGATCAACAAGAGACAAAATGCAGTGCCTTTATTGCCACACACACTCACAACACTCATAAAAACATGCACAGTCCCAAGTGGTCCAGTCTGTTCCTAGTCTCCAGCTGATCAACACTGAAGTCTGCTAGTGGAATACCTGTTTATCTCCCTATCTGCCTGGATAGATGTATACATACAATAAAGATCACTCCAGTAGCTGATCTTTGACACTCCAGTAGCTGATCTTTGATACTGCTGGCCCTTAGACTAACAATCTCCTAAATTTTACAATTTGACTCCAGCTGAGGGTACTCAGACCTACAGTCCTACTCACTGGCTGATCTAGTTTGAAGTTCACTAACATTCTCACATACCTGTTTAGAAGAAAAAGCACACCCACACAGAAGATAGTTAGGAATGGAATTTAGTAAGTAGATAGGACAGACTGCAGTGATCATGTGTGGGTCTCAATCAGACAAATGGCAAGCCATGGGTTTACACTCAGCTACCCCCTCTTATCCCCTTTCCCATATATTTTCTCATGCTTGTTCCTCCCAATCCACCATGATACCTCCTTTTCTCCTCCTTTGGTCTTTCCTCCAAACACCGTCTAGCAAGTATCACAGATTCCCACTGCTATGGGCTCTTAAAATAGCCCATAGTAAGTTTTACGCTATTTTTAAAATGCTGTTCCACCTGTCTCTCATAATGAATCCTATACCCTGTAAGCAATAACCCCCTTCAGTTTTCGAGGTATTCCATGGAGAGAGTTTCTGTGGTTGGCTGATGTCCCCGGGTTTCACACCTCTGTCATGGACCAGTTGTCCTCCTTTGATAGCCCTAAGAGTAGCCCATTCAGGGTGCTTTGTTACCACTGATTTGGCTACTTGGGTAGCTCAGCTTATTGTTCTTCTTAAAAACTCTCCAAGCCTTTGTGTTTATGGTGATTAGCCTTCTGTTTCATTATCTAACAATCTGAATGTGGCTGTTGATGGAAAAAATTCACCATACTGATCTTGCACTGCTGTTGGAGTTGTTCTTGACTCTCTGGCACTTTCAGTAAGCTTGAGCACTGTTTTCTGCCCAGCATTATTCATATTCATGTTTAATTCATAAAATTAAGCACTATTTGCTGTTCTGAACTTAGTTTCTTCTGAGTTTCTTCTCTCGCTCTTTTTTTTTTTTTTTTTTTTAAAGCCAGAAAGTGATATCACTTTAATATGGGCTTAACTGGGCCTCTGGGCCTTTATATTGATTTTTAAATGCCCTTTTCCTACAGGGTCCTTCACATCTACATGATTGTTTGTCTGGTTGGAAATCTCTCCCCAGCCCTTGACAGTCGATTCCAAGATGCACGCCTGGAGCTATCTAAGGTTCTTCATGGAAAAACGGTATCTAGAATGGTGAGTTAGCCTTCTGCCAACTTCTTCAGCCTCCACAGCAGCTGAACACCCTACGACACTCCTTCTGGATGTTCTCTTCATGTGTCTTCTGGATGTAGTTTCTTAGATCTGGGGAGAAAAAACACTCTTGCCGTGCCAGTAAATTCTTTCTGTTTCTCAGAGAGATAATAATGTCGAATTTGATGACACCAAAACCTTTAGAGAGCTCATTGCTCTATATTATGGGATAAAAGACAACATACAGAGGTCCATCTTCCTTCTTTTTATTTGTCTCAGCTCCTAAATGAGTCCTCATCCTGTATGAAAGTAAGTAGATTAAATCAATTCTTTGTTTTATTTAAACAAAATTTTCTGAGGTGCCTTAGATGGAACTATATTACTTATTAGTCATGGCTGTCCTTTCTAAATAATAGCATATATGTTACTGATTCTCTGCTTAGATATCTTTCTATTGTCTTCATCTTCCTATCTATTTTTACTCACTCTCATGTGCCCTATTTCTTTCTCTATTCTTATAGCTCCCTGAAGAGCGCTGGAGGAAGTGCTTGAGTGAAACCGGTTCTTTCTTTGAACCAGTCCTAGGGCAGATGGTCGTGAAAGAAATTTTCCCTCAACAGAACAAGAAACTTGTAGGTATTCATCTTTTTCTGCCCCAAGCACATCTCTTCTTTCTTTGCCATGCGAGCTTAGAACGATATCAAGGAAGCAAGGTCATGTGTAGATTGTATTCCTGTTTACATGTTCCTGTGCATACTTACTTCTATTTCTTTGAGAAGGTGAGCTGTTATCAGAACGTCAGGACTCTTATTGCTAGAATAATCGATATTAAATACTAGCAATTATCTTGATTATGTCTGCAAACATAGTCATGCATTCAGCCCCAGCACCTATGAGAACCCTACAAATGCATACAGTCTCTGCATGCTTCCTGAAATTAGTTATCACAACTAATGATGTTCATGACTAGTTCCAAAATATTAAAATACAGTTTGCAATATCGTCCCAACAAGAAACCCTATGATAGTTAGCATTGGCTACATAATGTTTGTGAACATTTATACAAAAACACATCAATGACAGAATGTTCTGCATGGATTCATGACAGAAGGAACATCTGCTTGCACTTCTTTTTTTCCTTTGAGGATAAGAGTTCCTTTTTTAAAGGAAAATGAATGTAGGCACTGAATTATATGAAGAGTTTACAGTGTGTAAAAGTAACAGGAAAATAACTCCAAGAAAAGAAAAAAAACTGTGTGTACTTGAAGCACAAACCTGAATGAACAAAGTATAACTTTGTGAAGGAAAGTCTCACATTGCTGTAACTTTGGAACAGAAGACACCAATACGTAATACTTGTGGATCCCAAATTTTCATTTCAGTTAAGAAGTGGGGAGAAATTTTGGTTTGGTACCATCCAATAGGGATTGAGTGCAAAACAATTATACTTCCCTCTTGAGAGGCAAGAGAAAAGGTGTATGAAAGAGAATGCTGAGCCTAATGAAGGACCACAGTATGCCTAAGAAACCTAAGATTAAACAGATGTAGAAACTGAGTCTCCTCTTTCATTGAGACAAGAGGAATCATCCCCCATTTGCTTTGTAGTTGAATTGTCAGAACATGAGAAGACATTAGCTACGGCTAACCAGATGTTTTTCTGCAATCCTGACAGTGCTTTCTTTCCTCTGTGGTAGGCTGAACAGATGTTCTCTGAGATCCAGCATGCCCTCTATGGCCAACTGCATCGATTGAAATGGATGGATGAGCAGACCCGCCTAGAGGCTAAAGTTCTGGTATGTGCAGAAGGTACAAGTTACTGAGGCCTTCCTTTCCCTAAAGCCTTTAGAGAAGGAATAGAAGGGACCTGCACCTTCACACATTCCTAACCTTTTGTACAAACACATGATATTAAACAGATCCTTTAAATATACTAAAAATTGTAGGCGGCTTTATAAGTGCAATTGCATACGTGCGATCATTCAGTGATACATCGATACAGAGAGGATCAGTGTTTGTCCATTGACAACCCTAGTTAATTGTATTGAGATACATTGCACCTGCAGATTTGCACACAAAGAGAGATTAAAAACTATGAAGCTGAATGTCAGAAAACAGCGTTCAAAAAAAAGAGTAGAGTTCCATTAGGTCTCAGGCCATTGAATTCAGAAAGTGGAGTAGTAAGAGGAGATGTATTGCTTGAAACAGTAGCTGTCATTTTAAAGGACTGATTTGTAAATCATATTTACATTATTCAGAAATACAGCTTAAACAGGACTTCCAGAATGTGAAGCCTTCTATTGGTGATATTTCTTTTTTTTTTTTTTTTTTTTAATATGTTTTCAGGTTTCCAAACTACAAGTGGAAATTGGCTATCCAGCTCACATACTCCAAACTGCCAAAGTGAACCTGGAATACCAGAATGTGAGCTATATAATGTGAACATGCCTGCCTCATTACTGGCAGTTTATCTGTACCAACTGCCTGTCAGTGAAAGAGACTAGGATCATTGGAGCAAGGCACATATTCTACTGTTCTCTTTCTGAGAACAGGTGGTCCAGAAAACCTGTATCTATCACTTCTACTTTGTTATCTATGCTTTCTCCTATCGAGAGGATAGGAATGAAAGGGATAGATTGTGACTTGGATGTATGCTGTGTTTGGCCTGTGGATATCTTTCCTGTCATACCTTAAACTCAAGTTCTTTAAAAGTGGGAGAGGAAAAAAAGAAGTATTTCGGTAGTTTGTCTTTTGATGAGTCCCTTTCTTTACTTCTGGGACTTTGCTCTTTCTCATACTGCCCAATTCATTCTTCAGTTATGCCCTATGACAGTCACATTGCCTGTCTCTTCCCTTAGTTGGAGATAAATCAAGAAACGTTTCTCCTCAATGTGGTGGCTTGCTTGAAGGCACTGAGGGAGACTTCCTACAAGAAACTCCTTCAGCATCACTCACAGGATAAGTAAGTTTCAGAAACTTAATTGAAAAAAAATCACAGATTCATAGATTTGCAGAATAGTTGGGGTTGGAAGGGACTTGTGGAGATCATCTAGTCCAACTCTCTGTGCAAAGCAACCTATAGGAGGCTACTCAGGACTGTGCCCAGCCAGGTCCCATCTCCACACTTTGGACATGCCAAGTGTGAAGACTCCCTCCTTTGACCACCCTCACAGTAAAACATTTTTTTCTATATTTAAATGGAATTTCCTATATTTCAATTTGTGGCCATTGACTCTTGTCCTAAAATACCTCTGAGAAGAATCTGGCCTATTGCCTTTACACTCTCCCACCAGGTATTGATACACATTGATAAGATCTGCCTGGATCTCCTTAAGGCTAAACAATCCCATCTCTCTCAACCGGTGTTTATATGACAATTGCTTCATCCCATAGTCATTTCAGTGGCCCTTCACTGGACTCCTTCCTGTACGTCCCTCTCTTGTACTAGGGGGGAGGTGCAAAAATGGATACAGTACTCCAGATGTGGTTTCACCAGTGCTAAACAGAAGGGTGTAATTACCTCCCTTGACCTGCTGACAACCGTTCTGCTAATGAGGCTCAGGTTGCTATTGGCCTTTTTCTCTGCAAGGATGCATTGCTGACTCCTACTCAAAAAAGCCTTTGATATGGCAGCCTCTCTTGTAGCCAATTTGTATTCAGTCTGAGCTCATGCTACCAAAAGTGCCATCATTGTGGAGGAAGCCTAAGACCTTGAGGAACACCCTCTCCTTTTCTGCCCATTATCATAAAACCTTGAGTAAAAGGGATAGTTGGTGGTCCTGGACTCAGTTATCTGGCAGCAAAGTACTGTGTTGACAAGAACATTGGTGAGGTTGCCTCAAAGGTAACACACGGGATGCTTTTGAAGGCAGATGATATAGACAGGCATGCCTGGGACCGAGGCTGCCTGAAAAGTACTGTATGCAGCATATTACAGGAGGTTAGTAACTATGGCTTACTTGACAAGGAAGCTGTGAAGGGGGAATACATGAATGTATATGAAAAATAAGCTATTAGCAGTGACTGTGTGTAAACAAGTGAAGATTTATTTTAAACATCCTTTACTATAGATGATGTGAACTTCAATGTTTGCCTCTGCTGCATGTAAGTGGTATTGAGGAAACCATTTCTGTACACGCAGTGGAGGAAAGCAACAAAGTATAAAATAAGGAGTTAATATGTTCTCTCATTTCTCTTTTTCTACTTCTAGTTGGAAGATTTCCCCCTGGGATGTCCATTCATACTACTCGCTAAGGCACCATATGGTGGTCTTCCCTGCTGGAATGTTTCGCAGCCCTTTTTTCAACCCAGAGTTTCCCAGGTATGGAGGGACTGCAAAGGTGGAAGCTGAACATAGTTCCCTTTACTGCATCATGTTCCATGAAGGGTCTTAATAACTCTATCTTTACCTCTTTTTCTTACTGCATCCCAGAAAGAAACCTCCATAAATAGAGGACAGAAATAAAATTTAGCTTTTTCTAAAGCCAGATGATTACTGTTTGCCAGTTCTGCCCAATAAACTCTGAAAGAGTTTAACCGTTGACTCTGCTGGACCAAAATCAGAACCTAGTAACAAAGCTGAGTCTATTTTCATCTGTCACTAACTGATACTGGAAGCTTAGATTTCTTGGCGTTAAGTATGAGTCCAAAGAAAAAGGCAGAAATTTCATGCAGGTTAACTGCAAAGACGTTAATTCACCTATGCCTCTTATTTTCTAGATTCAAGAATCCCTATGAAATCCATTGAAAATAGGAAACTAACAGAGTAACTTCTTGTTAGATGTCCCTTCAAATGGATCAAATACAATTCTGCTCTTTCTTTTTTAAAATAAACCTCCTTCTAATAAGCAGATATGTTTTTGCATTCTGAGGCTTCCCTTGCAACAATGATTCTTATGCAGTTCTTGTAGTTGGGTTCATCATATTGAACAGATCTGTTTAGCAATAATTTTTTTGACATTAAAATCACTAAAAGTAGTTGATCGTGAAAGTCTTGTTTGTCCGTTCTTCTTACACAATAATGGGTAAAGACTTGTTGAAATCTCATTACATTCTAGAGATAAGCTTGTACTGTGGGAAGAGGCTTAAGTTTGAAAGAAACAGATGTCTCATTAAAATAATACTTTTTTCCATAGTAATCTTCTACCACTAGCTGTACAATATCCTCTGGTGCTTGCAGTGTTTCAGAAATTCGTTATCATATCAAGAACTTATTCTTGATAAGAGTTTATTCTTTCACAATGTGAAAATTGTTTACAGTAATGTTTACAGTGATATGGGTTCTCATTCATCATATTCTTTATGTCTGAAAAAGTGTGCAGCTTCTTGCTACTTTTGCATTCAGTGTTAGATAGCAAAATACATTTTTCTCACTGTCCTTTCAGTTCTGTAGACTCAGAAGCCAAACTTGATCAGCTTTTGGTGTGTTGGCACTCTAGTATGTTCTCAGGTGATGCTCCAGATTTTAAATTTTACTGTCAAAAAGAACTCCCCATTTTTGATGACTCTGAGGATATTTAAAAAGAATATGAATTCAGTAGAGCAGTAGTATTGTTGCAAGCTATAGAGCTTCTGAAAGAGCAGCTCTGAGAGATGAGCTCTTATGTTTTTGTCAGTGCTCTATTAACTTCATAGTGATGTAATAACGATCTTCTATATTCATTTAATACTTCGACAATGTTAAGGAAGAAATGAGCTCATTGTTTCGTATTATGGAAAGACATTTCAGTTGGACTCTTGTTTATGAGAACATTTGTAAATTCATGGCATAGAATCATAGATGACCTCTGGAGGTCTCTAGTCCAACCTCCTGCTTGTAGTGGGACTATTGCCAAGGTGCAGTCAGAGAATTTGTAGTCAAACCTTCATGACTTTAATTTGTCTTGCCAGCTATACATACCATTTTTGACTACCCTGTTGTTACAAGATTATTTGTCCAGCCAAGCTACCTTTCATGAGTACCATTGCCAATTACTGTTTATGTAACAGTTCAGCAGGTAGTGGGTAACTAAGGACATATCTCAATAACAATACATTTTCATTAGAGTCAGTGTTTCAACAGACTATTATTATTATGACTTTTGGGCTGGGAATACTCTAATTCATGAAACAATTTCAAGCATTGTTAGGGTAATTTATATTTTTATTTGGATTTTAGGGAGTGTGATGCATCTGGGAGGCAATAAATAGAAAATATGTCTGTGTTCTTTCAGAGCTGAATGCTTCTGCACAGCCACAGTGCTTAGTGGCTAAAGAGAAAGAATGCTCACCTACCCTCCTTTTCTTTTCAAAAATTTTCTTTTCATGTTTATTTTTCAGTGCTGTGAACTTTGGAGCCATTGGGGTCTTCATGGCACATGAACTTCTTCATGCATTCTATAGTTATGGTGGGTACTGGCTGGGGGTGAAACTTATCCTCTTTGCTTACTCTTTCAGGCTCCTAGTTGTACTTTCCCTCAAGTGATTTAAATCCTCGTTCCTATATCAATGTATACATTATTAAGATGGGTGAAGTTAAGGAAAACCCATTCCATATCATGTGGACTATTAAGACGATCTCAATGCTTAGTATGGGGAATGTAAATGAACAGCAAAAATAACTTTACTTTCTAGGATTTTTTTTCCCATGCAGTGCTACCTGGGGGCTGTCCTACCTGCAACAGGAGTGCACTACAGCAAGCTATAGATTGCTTGGTAAAACAGTATGAAAGCTACTCCATGTTTGGCTTTAAGATCAATGGGACTTTTACTCTGTTGGAGAATACAGCTGACAATGGAGGGCTTGCCGTTGCTTACCAGGTATTGCTATCTACCTACTTCTCTAATCTTACAGTCTCACCACACAACTCAACCAACCGTAAGATTGCCTGTGCATCGCTGTCCTACATGCTGCTCCAGCCCTAGGCTCCTTATGCATCTTTGCCAGTGCAGTGTATGCCCTGCATGTCCTCTGCTCTTCCAGTCATAGGTTTACCTCACTACTACTCTATGATGCCACTCCTCCCCTTCACCCATTCCAAGGTGGGCCTTTTTTTACTTCCCCAGTTATGTCAAAAGTAGGTAATTATTATGTCACGCTTATGTCATACCTAAGGAACTAAGCTGAGACATTTAAATTCATTATCCCCATGAGGTAGAATTCTGTGTCGTCTTAAAACAATCCCGTAATAATTCTTTCAGCATTAACTTCTGTCTAGAAAGAATCTTTGATTTCTTCATGAAGGAGTTCAAAAGTTTAATTAATTATGGGGTGCAGTGTGCTCTGAGATCTTTAGGTCTCAGTTGGTAGTTTCTCGCACTAAGAATGTTGTGAAGGTTCACATGCACAAAGGGTTATTGGTGGCAACTGTGGCAATAATATGCAAAGTGTTTTAGTTTTTATTCAAATATTGGTGACTCATTTTGAAAGTAATTTTCATTCTTTCACAGTGCAGTTACCACATGTCCTCTTCTGACCATCTGTGTGTAGTAGAGTCTGAAATGGGGAGCACAGGAGCTGTATTGATGTTTTCCCTTCTTAGACCCATTAGGAGTATGATCAGCACCATGACACTTGAGAGTGAGCAGAAAGAGATATAGACTTGTTAAATTCATTAGATTGATATATTTCATCAATGGAAGACGTATTTTGGGGAAACTGTCTGAAAAGGGTATTATTATAATAAATTTTCTTTCTCCACAGGCCTATAAGAATTGGCTGAAAAAGCACAGACAAGAGAAGGATTTACCTAAGATCGGACTTTCACATGATCAGCTCTTTTACCTCAGTTTTGCTCATGTAATGAATTCCAGGATAGTCAGGCTTCTGTCTCCCTCTCCATTATCCTGCATATTGTTTTAGTTTGTCTTTCTTAATGTTCAAGTCTCTTTCACCTTCTTTACAGAACTGGGCATGATTAATGTTGTTGGAAGATTCAGAATTTCATGTAGAAAGCTAAAATTCACATATGGGGCCCCTATTCTATAGTGAGTCTCAAAGCTAACAAAAGGCCTATCTGTGAACAAAGCTCTGAAACCTACCAAGATTAAATTGTTGCAGACAAGGTGTGTCAGAGGAAGTGTGCATCATAGCCAGCCTCTGAGTACTTTTTTGCCATGGTGTTCAATCTTAGAAGTTGAAAGTGGAAACTGGAAAAAGCGTATATCCACCTATACTTTTCTTCCATCCACCGCTCTGTCATGGTAAATGACTAGAAGTCATATCATTTAGAGTGAATGACGGTGAAAAAGAAGGTTTCAAATGTCATTTAGAGATAGGGAACTAGAAGTACATAAAAACATAGCTGGTGATTTCTGAGGAAATCTCTTTTTCTTTAAAGATTTGTGCATAGCTGTGCAGTTGAGCTGCTGATCACAGATCATTGGACTTCCATGCTTGGAAAAGTAATTCTGTTATTAGTTGCTGCAATTCTATGAAGGAAACACTTTTGTGCGTGTAGTGACCTTAGAGCAGAGCAGAGTATAGAAAGGAATGAATCCAGTCCTGAAATCACAGAGGGTTGGATCTCTGTTGCAAGACTGGCATTTCAGAGGCTATGTGGCTGCTACTGCATCATTTGTCAATGAATGAAGACTGTACTCACCAAAGTGATGACCTGGATTTTCAGCTGTAACACCAGTAAAATCATATAATAGCCCCAACACCACTTCTCTAGTAATAATAGGATATCGTGTAAGCACTCATCTTTCTCAATGAGAATTAATTGCTTTTACATAAGAAACTAAAGATACTGAGGCTACATCTGTATTGTCGCATTAGACAGGGTCATCCAAGATTGCATAAATCTGAGCTTCCAGATACTCAACATTCCCTGTGTTCTGGACTAGCTAGTTTAGAAAGAGAGCAGGTGGCTTGTCAGAAAGGCAAACTGAGACAGAGAAAATGTAGAGAAGGGGAAGATGGTGGGAAATTGTGGTTGTGAAGGGAAGGATCTGAACACTCTTGGCCCCATGTATTCTTCCTTGCCTACTTCAGCAGCTTCAGGCATGCAGAATGTACAGAGACACAAAGGGGACCCTTAAGATTTATTTACACAAGGACTTTCAGGCAAACTGACTTTTCTGTTTTGCTTCTCTTCAGACAATGTGTGGATACCAGGATCCTGAGAACCTGCAGTCTTATGTGCACACAGATCCGCACAGCCCCTTGCCACTTCGTGTTTGTGGGCCTGTCAGCAATAGCCAGGACTTTGCCAAACACTTCCACTGCCCCAGCAGATCACCAATGAACCCAGCTAAGAAGTGCCACATCTGGTAATCTGCATGGCAAAGGAGGAAGAAAGATATGACTTGAGATGAAGGCCTGAACTGTGAAAGTATGGTCGTCTTGTCTGGGCTTATAGAAAGACATAGTGCTCTTATTCATTCATCTATATTCTTTTTCTTGTTATCCTTTCCTCAGCCTCAACTTGCACCTCTCAGCAGTTTATTGTAGCAAAAATTCCAGTCTGAGTTCATAGGGGAAGAAGATCTCTTCCTACTGCTGGCTCTTCCTACTGCTCCTAGCACTATGTCCCAGCTGGGATAACTCTAGAGTCCAGCAAGTCCCAAAGGAGCAAGATGACTAGCCAGTCACCTTTGGATGAACAGTCCAGGAAAGGACTGTTACACCTGTAATTCCTCTGTTTAATGGGTTTCCCTGTCTACTCCAGCAGCCCCACAGTCATATTGAATGGACAGGCCAATAAGTTGTAACCATAAGATCTGTTCATATCAGAGAGGCTCTTAGGGAGATCCTGCAGGTTGGCTACACAAACCACACATTTACACTACTAGACAAGGAAGAAACAACAACAATGAAACTTAGCAGAGTTTTAGCTTTATGCATCATCTGTGCTCTTTTATCCAAGTTCACTGGGACGATTTATTACTACATCTGATCATGCCAGACTCCATGTATTGTGTTGTACAGGAAGCGTTTTCCTCTTGCCAAGTGCTCTATGGAAAGTGGCAGCAAACAACAGAAGTTGTAACAGCAATACTGTTGCTTGCTGTCTATAAAATAAGGCAGAAAAGATATATAGGTTGAGAGAAAAGAGAAACTAAAACTCCAAGGAAACAAAATAGAAAAGAGGAAGGCATACCTATTGGTGGGAGATGGATTGGGAGCTGAGAAAAGGGTACTGCCCAACAAGATTCTCTTTCTTCCCAGTCTCTAATTTACAGTGAGGGTATGGGTGAAAGTGAAGTATGGGATAGACACAAGAGGTCCTAGAGAACTCTGAAGATTGTTAGCATGAACACTCAGAATTCCAAGAACTTCTGTGGATCTTGAACCAAATTCTCTCATCCCTTCAGGTTCTCTAATCCCTACATTTGTAAATATTCACCCTCCAAACAGGGGAATTCAGCTGATGTAGGTTTTTACTATCTAGTCAAAACTGAATTTTAGGGATTAAGATAAGTAATATGCCATCATTATGAAAACTGATAACTGTAATAATTCTCCTAATTCTTACCAAGTATTGACCAACATCAGAACATTTCAAGAACAGACTGTTCAGTGATTTCATTTTCATTAGTGAAAGACTAAAATATTAAGTGCTATTTGCTTCAGAAAAAAAACCAATATCACTTTGATTATAAACTCTTTATGGCCAGGTCTGTTTTTTTGTTTTGTATTTATACTGTGCCCAGCATGACCAGAGTTCTTAGCTGACATTCCAACACAAATAATAAATAATAACAAAATTGTGCTTGTGCTTTTCTTTCCAAGGTCACTTTTAAACAATGTATACTTCTCCTACACTCTTTTAATCAATGTTTTCCCAGAAACATGTTTATAATGTTCTGTCTTTCTTTCAGATACTATAATAATTACTCATCTGTAACATTAAACCAGACAGTGTGTAATGTATCAGTTATTTCACTATTTAAAGACTACTTGGCTTCATTATTTGTAGCATATATAGAAAGCAAAAGCTGTTTTGTTTACAGTCTGAATTTTGATGTTTAGTGTTGATTTTTAGTGTTTCTTGATAAGTAGGAGGGGGAAACATTTCTCTGGAATATGCAATTTGTTCCTGCTCTTACAATTTATGTCAAATTTAAGAATTTGCTATTTCAAAAGCAGGATTACCCTTGAATTTTGGTGAATTGAATCTGTTCTTATTTGTTACTGATGATGGTTTTACATGAAGAGTGGATGGGAGGTAGAAGAAGGGAGGTCTGACATGGAAAAAAATGCATGAGCCTTGGACTGAGGGTTTATTGCGTTTCTCAAGAAAGGAAGGAGAAGCAGCACTTTCAATATGTGCATAAGGTTCCTGCTCTTGTCCTCTGTCTTGGAGGTTTCCTGGGAGATGTGGATGGTTGAAGAGAGGCTGTGTTGCCTAGTAGGTGATTATGAAATGTATGTAGATGTTCAAATTGCCTTCATCTGCGATGATAGCAATGATTTCTGGCTCTATGTCACACATAAGAAGAGCAGCACAATGCTGCCAGTGTTGAGGAAGAGGGCCAAATCCGGCAGCATATCCTTCACCGCTGAATTCCTCAGCCTTTCAGAGTCCTCATCCTGCACCATGTCAATCACCTCCATACCTTCCCCTGTTGACGAGGCCACAAATGTTTCTTCCATTTGCTCCCAGCCTGTAACTTAGCATATGGGGGAGAGGGGTGCAACATAAGCTTTCTTCTCATTCTTTCCTTTCATACTTGCATCCTTTTGACCTCTGATTCCTTCGCTTTCTTTTTTCTCTCTGCTTTCTAAATTTTCAAGTCCATTTTACCCTTATTATGTGTCCATTCTCTCCTTCACAATATCCATCTTTTCATTCACACTCCATCCCACTCTCTGCCTACTTCCCTCGTCCTTTTCTTATGTCTGTCTGTCCTCACTCAGTGCATATTCCTCTATGCTCACCCTCCCCACAGTGTTCTCAGAATTCCAAAATGTGATTGCTTGATATGTGTGGATATGAGCGTGCACATCTAGTGTAAACTTCTCTCCTTTTGCCCTAATAAGTGCATGCTATTGTTGCAGGGTAAGTCCCTCATCCAGAAAGGAGAGGAGACCATCATCACTGCTGTTTAATGCAAGGAACTGGAATAACTGGGACTGGAATTTGGGTCTTCTGGTTCAACACTTGTTCTCCTTTCTCCTGCAGTTTTTTTTCCTGTCTCCTTCTCTCAATACAGTCTTTCCTATCATCTTGCTAAAAGTCTCTTTCTTCTATTGATTTTCCCTTTCCTTATTTTCTCACTCTTACATTTTGCCAATTTCCCTTCATCCTCTTCAACACGCTTCCTCCCTGGCTTTTGCCTATCTTGCTGTCTCTTTTCACATGTTAGTCCCACTCCTCAGACTATTCTCCCTGAATTAATGCAATTTGGTCCTATTGCCTGGGCATGGTTTGTGCTAGGACTACATCTCATTATTATTCCTCAATTTCATTGCTTCATGGTAGCCAGGAGAACGGTGGTCAGTGGAAGGAGCAGAAAGACAGAAAGAGGCTTGTCTCAGGCACTTGCCAGGAAACAGTGCTTGAATAGCCAGCACATCACAAGCCACAACCTCTGTTCTTTTTTTTTTTTTTTTTTTTTTTTTTTTTTTTTTTTTTTGTAGATGGACCTATTGTCACTTCAAGAGGAACTGACCTCTTCAGAAAGGGTGCCAGATCTTGGAGCCATTGCTCCAAATCTAGCAGACACAACTGGGAGTTCTTGTCTTTTCCAGGGTACAGCCAGTCAGTCTTTTTTATTTAATTTTATTTTTTTCAGGCATTAGAGGCAGTGGTTACTGGTTTGCCACAGGGCAATTTAAACCATTTAAGATATTGCTCTGTCAAGCAATAGTGTGATCTCAGAGGAAGTTGTGTGTTGGGAACCCTGTTTCATATCACAGGTAGGATCTTGTGAAAATTTTTCTCTTCCTTAGAAAAACTCATAACTCTTGCCCAAAGACTTTCACAGGACTTTTGTTTCCCTTGTTCCACTACACTGTGAGGAAGCTGTGCTTTGAACCAAGTGCCCACATCCTCCTGCCACTACTTTAAATAACTTTCGGTTTCTGTACAGAGAACTTTACTATTAGATTGCATTCCATGAGTAGTACTAGGAGAGGCAGCATGAGAAAGAATGCATTTGCAGTGGCAAATGTGACTGTCTCCCCAAAAGAATGAGAAACTCATTATGAATAAAAGACGTTGTACAGGACAAGTACAGGGCCCAATGAGAAGGGCACTCTCTAAATGAAAAAGGAATCATTTCTTGGCTCTGAGAAAGGCTTTTGAAATCTTTTCCCCCTCCTTTTTCTCACTCTCCTTCCATTACATCTTCTTTCTTTGCTTTCCTGCACTTTTCCATTACAACAATGGCCTCAGAATCTTTCTTTCATCTTCTCAGGACCCTGAGTGCCCTAAGAGGCCTTAATGACTCTATCCAGCCTCACCTGAAGCATCCTCCCCCACCTTCTGCCCATTTATTAAGGTCTGGCCTGGATCTTCAGTTCCTGTCTGAGGTGTTTGTAGGTGTACCTCTCTCCAGTTCCAGCTCCATCACTCTCAGAGTTGTGCCTTGCCATGGACCCTGTTGATCCAGACCCTGACCTGTGGACTGATTTCCTGGCTTGGCCTTGGACCTCTCTCATCCTTCTGGACTTACGTGGCAGCCACTGGGCTGTGTCTGACCCTGTTTACTTGTCAATAGACCTGATTCTGACCCTGCCTTGATGACCTGCATTCTGCAGCTTGACATTGGACCTGCATCGTAATCATGGACTTGCCTTATGATCTGAACTCTTGACTGACCCTGACTACCCTCCTTAGGACTGCCCTGTTTGCTTTACTCAGGGATTGTGTTGACTGGACCCTGTCTGGTTAGGCCTCTACCTTGCAGATCTTGCTGAATAGCAGCTTGGCTTCTAGCCCTCATTCCTTAGCAGCTGGGACTTGCTGCTACCTAAAAGTTAGCTTGGGCTTTCTTGAGGACCAGCCTGAATACCATGGAGCTAGGCCCACAGCTGAGTAGGGCCTAACCCCTGTAACACCATCTGAGGGGCCAGCCTGGCTCTATGCACTGATCACTGCACAGTGCAGCTCTCTACCCAGCCCTAGGATCCTGAGTGAACCTCCAGTCCCTAGGGCTGCTCAACTTCTGGTGCTCCTCAGGGCTGGCTTGGATTCTTCTCAAGCCCACCTGACCTTCAATGTTCCTGAGGGCCAGCTTGGACCTTCTGTTCAAGCCTGCCCAGCCTTCAAAGCTCCAAATGAATGGCATGGACCTTTCCTCTCAAGCCCGCATGGCCTTCAAAGCTCCTCATGGGCAGCTCGAACCCTTCAGTCCTTCACGATGAGGACCTGCCTCATCATCATGGACTTGCCTGATGATCTTTTGACTGACTCTGACTACTATTCCCAGGCCTGCCCTGCTGGCCTTGGTCAGGGACTGTGTGGACTTGGTCCTGGCTGGTGAGGCCTCATTATCACAGCTGGCTGCTTGTTTCCCATCCCTTAGGAAGCAGCCAAGCACTGCTGCTATCTGACATTTTCATTCCTCTTCTGTTTTTTCTTTGCAAAACTCATCTTCTATGTCCATCCACCATCTGCAGCTTCAGTGCTTCTCTATCACCACATTTTGTCTTTATTTGCTCTCCCCTTTTTCCTGTCTCTCACTTTAGCCCCTCTTCTCACCTGTTGAAGGACTGTTTTCCTGGTTTTCTGGTGCTAGGAAGGCATCAGAGAAGACTAGGCAGTAAGTGGCCAGGAATACGGACATCAGATAGATTGTAAATCCCAATGAAAGCATCAGAGTTGGAGTATCCCTCATGAAATTTTCCTGTCCAGCGGGAGATACTTCTGCTCCTCAGCCCTTTGAGTAAGTGGAGTCAGTATTTCTCTAGACCATAGTCTTCCTCGTGGCACATTGTTACATCACCAGGCTCTCTGACATATGAAGATTTCATAGTCTGTTAGACAGAAACACTACAGACTTTGCCTTACAGCTAGTTAAAAAGATCCTAAGGCACAGAAAAATATGAAAGCTTTTGTGGACCTGTGAGAGTATGGTTTTGCTCAACGTCAAAAAGAGATAAAATAAAAGAGCCCTTCATAGGCTTAGCTTATAGCAGTAGGAGACCACTTGATGTGAAAAATCATGCTTCATCGTGAATACTTTTGTAGCAACTCCTTAAACATGATGCCCACAAGTAACTCAGAATTAAACTGGAAAATGGTATTTTATGAGGCTGATGCAGGTGGAGAGGTATGAAGGGAAAGGAAGATTGTTATGCGTTTCCCACTTCTGCAGTTAACCAGTTATTGGTATTTTGTGCTGTTGGTATCACATGGCCTCTGTGGAGAGAAATAAATAAATAAATCAAATAACAAGCCTGTGTTGTAAAATGTCCTCTAGATGGTGATCTAACACCATTCGTGCAGAAGCAGAGGCTCTTACAAAGCACCTATTCTGTAGATGGAAAAAAATGTTAACTCACATCATATTTACCCCCTGACATTAACCTTTGCTGGAATGAAACTGCCCACTTCTATCTGGACTACATTTTAGGATTCTGATGATGACTCTCCAGTATATAGCCTGGGGACAATTCTCTAATTATTTTCAAACTCACATTTAACCTCACTGTCATCTGCTGTGCCAAGTATCTTCCACACTTTATGACATAACAGACAGCTTTATGTTATCACTGACTGTATTTTCCCCCTTTCTCCCTACTGTTAACCTGTTAATAATGGTATTTCTATTCAAGATATATATATATATATTTTTTTTCCTGAAGTGCTCAACTCTGTCTGAAATTTAGGCTGAAGATATTAATTCTTCCAGGCCTATGAAACACAGTCCAGGACATTAAGACCTCTATGCTAGGTTGTGGTCTTGGTTATCTTCACCTTGCTGTCCAAAATATTCAAAGGATTTTTCCAGTTAGTCTTCAAAAGATTTTACACTTAGTGTGCAGAGTGCTGATCAGAACAAGATTTCAGGAACAAGATTATTTTTTCAGAAACACTCATTGAACTAAATGGCATACTTACCTGTGTAAATTCCCCAGATACTGTCCCCTGCTGAGTGGTGTGTTGCATGGAGTGAGATCAATATTCCAAATATCAGTAGGTATACACTTTAATATAGAAGAGGACAGAAGGCTCAATATATCTGAAGACAGATATTGGGCAGGGTAAGAGAGAGTGGGATAGGAACATGGAATTTTCAGTCCTGTAGTACCTTGTAAAATTACTTCTTGGGGCATACTCCCTACAGTGTTCTCTGAGGAGCTAAAGGAATCTGTACCCAAGTCAGTGTAATACTGTATACCTAAGGTGTTGTGCATTCCTCACAAGGAATGTGGAATACTTTTGAAGCCCTCATCTGTACCTCTGAAATTCTTTATTTAGCCAAAGTAGGTGAGTAAATAGATCCCAGATCTGGAAACTCACACTAGTACTGAGGTCATGGTGACATGTTTTTGCTGGCATATGACTAGGTTCCTGCCTCAACAAAGGACCCTGCCACAGGGCACTTGTTCATACATCTTTTCTTATTTAACATTAGTGTTCATGTGGCTCAGTTAATGAGGCAGATTAGGTGATGAAGCCATTTTAAATACATTGATTTGTTAGGTTACTTCTCTGATGGGTGAGTTTTGGATTCAATTCACTGTGCAGTCACACAAACACTAATCTGGGGCTACACAGTAGAAATAAATGATTACAGAAGAAAGGAGGAAGGCTAGACTTCTCTTACTTGAGCACTGTACACTATAAAGTTCATAGGAAGCTGTGGCCTTAAAAAGAGCCAGGGCAAATATGCACACCTCCCCTAAGTTAAAGAGTTCTGACTCTAGTTTTTCTTTACTCGTGGTTACATGTTTATCAGCAAATGTATATGTGTAACTGAAATAGAAAAAAGATGTATTGAGATGAAATGCAGAATGATAGCGTTTTAAGCTACTAAAAGAGCTCCTTAAATACAGCTCTGTAGTTGAAGAGTTTGTAAAATCAGAAAGCAAAATTACTAAAAAAAAAAAAAGTAAAAAAGTAAAAAAGTATACAACAGAACTGACTGTCTAGCAAAAGGTTATTACTCAGTGTGGCTGTCAGCAGTAGGATATTCAGCTGTCCCTCTCAGACCTTGCATATACATTTCTCCAGGATCGTCCTTGATACAAAGTGGTTTGCATGTGTAAACGTGTGCGTGGTGTGTAAACACTTCTGTCTATTCAATTTTGTGCATTCAGTGCAAGAAAGAGTAAAAAAAAAGGTTGAAAGGAAAGAATTAAAATACTATTGAGTTTTTTTTTCATGTCAGTTCTAGTCCTATAATGAAATCACACTTCTTCAGTACTGCCATCCTATATGAAGGCAGAGATTCCAGGCAGAGATTCCTCTATATTATACAATCTCTGTACAATCGATTAATTCTGCTGATGAAAAATAAGCCCCTAACTGAAGTAACTACATCAATAACCAGACAAAAAAAATCAAAAATTATTTTTAGCTGTAAATAAGTCTAAGATGTTGAGTTATAAGTGGATAGTAATGTTCAAGAAATGGAGTGATATTAGGATACAGGATGGAGACAGATACTCCCCTGGTTATAGCGCTGGAGAAGGAATAGAAAAATGTAGATAATTTGACATTGTTGGATACTGAGTCTGAGCTAAACATATGTGGAAATGAATCTTTTCAGGCTTGGGCTCCCCGACTCTGCATACTGGTAGGTTAACACCACATTCTGCTTCTGAAGAGGATTGGCTTCTGTTCACATCTCATTTCACCTCTTCTGGTCCTCCTCTCATCATAGCCTGTTCTGCTTACAGCCACACTAACAGTACTGGACAATTGATTCCTGCCTATAGCTGCCCTTTTCTAACCAGACCAAGAGACGCAGCCGCATTCCTGTACCCAACAGAGGGAATTCTTGGTGTAGTCTGAAGGACTGCATTTGGATACCTCTCAAGTAGACCCTTTGATGTAGAAAAGAAGTTTAGATGAATTCTCCTATCCATACAGTAGACCAGAGGAGTTGGGGGTTAGCAACTTATGAGAGAGATGAAGAAATTAAAACAATCAGATAAACCAGTCATAACAATATTTTCTCATTCTAGGGGATTTTATTTCATATTTCATGCTTTCCTGCCTTAGCTACCTGAGCAATGTGACCCAGTGTGAGGTGTAAAGAAATCAAAATTCTCAAGCCAGCACAGCATATTGGCAACTTCTCTCAGATTGGGCTGGGGGGAGGGGGATAAGACAAACTAGTTAATGTATGCTTTTTCCCCTGCCAGGCTGAAAGAGCTGGTGCATGAAATCTAGTAAAGCAGCTCTCCGGTCCAGTGAAGCACAGGACCAGTGGCAGCACCAGGAAGGTTATCGCTGTCTACATCAGATGACTCCCCGATGTGAGGTCAAAACCCCACTGGATTTGTAATAGGGGGGTGGAGGTGGCTATAAAGTCATTCCTAAGACGGAGCAGTGAGGGCCTTGAGGCAAGAAGGAGCCAATGGAGGGAAGAAAGGAAATGGACCAAAAGATCATAATCAGTGAATTTCTGCATCCTACCCCTAGGCTGTACTCCTCAGAGGACAGGATAGTGCCAGGTAACTAAAAGCACACCCACTGGCTGATTTTGATGCCACAGATCAGAAAACTGATAGCAACAGAGAACTGGGGGACACTTCAGCCTGTAATGGCGGACTCTGGA
Organism: Rhea pennata; assembly: GCF_028389875.1. Lineage (NCBI taxonomy): Eukaryota > Metazoa > Chordata > Aves > Rheiformes > Rheidae > Rhea > Rhea pennata. The sequence goes on along the minus strand of NC_084663.1, from coordinate 85,635,275 downwards.
ACATTACTGAGAACACCCAGAACTAGAAAAAAACCAGAGAATAGGGTAAGAGTAAATATCCCGTAATAGAAATAAACAGAGGGATGCAAAGCGGGAAAAATAGGAATTGTCAGATGTTTTTTGGGACCACAGGGCAGAAATAAATGGACAGTTGCAAGAAAGGAATGATGGATATTGGCAGTTCTGAGTCTGAAATTAATAAAGTACTGCAGGTCAGATGGCAAACTCTTGTGAATGGAACATCCAGAAAGTGCAGTGAAGTGACTGCAGACAGTTCTGCATTCTGACTACTGGTCTGGTATGGCAAGGAGTCAACAAGTGCACTGCAAAGTTTGAGGAACTGGTTCCCCTCTGGCAGACAGTCTCTTATATTTTTCTATCATGCTTATTATCAAGATGCTAAGTAGTTCTTCAGGAATCTGTTTTTCATGACTCACATATGCATTCCACATCCAGGTATGCAATCTCGCTCTTTGCTTTCTCATGCAGAATTCACAGCTTCTAAGGTCATCAGTACACAGTGTACTTAGGAAGGAGGGGTGAAAAGAGACAAAAACCTGACGGGGTGCTCAGAACATGGCCCTTTTACATGACTAATACTGAATCCTGAAAATGAAAATGTCCTACTTCTAATATAACAGATACTGGCAGTCAGGCAGTGCTCTTCCAACGCAAGTGTTGAATCTGAGTCTCCATCTTACCCCAGAGCTTGCATTTATTTCATCATGCACAATAACAAGAAATAGAAAGCTGCTAAGCTGTCAGTGAAGGTAACAATGACTGATGATTATTTCAGATATTTGCAGATTAGATTTCCACTGAAGAACAGGCTGTAATTCCACTTTCTCTTCTCATTCCCTGCTTGTGTCATTTCTGTTTTCATCTTTAATTTCCTTGATTATTTTAAATTATTTAGAATAATAACAGTGGAAGCATATGCAAGATACCTAGTATGACTTATGGAAAAGGAAATAACACCATCTATGGAGCTTCAGACTTTGGTCTGTCTCTCATTGTGGTAGGAGCCTTGAAAATTACTTGGCATTTATAATTTGTGCTGAAGAAAAGTAGTTTGTTTTTTACTCATGATGCTAAGTCAAAAATGATTTAGGAACTTAGAAACGTTTATAAAACAGTAGCAAATAATTGGACTTAGCATTTTACATGCTTTAGACAAATCGTGGTCCAGAGGGCCCAAAGTCATGTCTCTAAAATTTAGATGCATAATTGTTAGTTGTTCAAACCTGTGTTAATCACCTAGTCTTCTTTAGTAGCAAGGGGAGAGCAATAGTCACCTTCAGGAGATGACCCTTCCCAGCCAGCTCAAACAGCTGTATCAAGACAGGATAAACTACTGTGGGGATTAACTCAGACTTAGCTAAATTTTAAATATCTGGATTTAGGTCAGCTGAGCACCTCTTCTTGGTATTTTGAAAAAGTGAATTCAGTTAAAGGAGAAAGTCTGTTCCACAACTGAGAGCTCCTAGGTCAGACTACTAATTACCAGCCCCCCACCTCCCTTAAATAGATGAAGAACCTGATGCCTTTATCAGCAACAGCTGAGCCAGTGTAGCCTAACAAGAAGAAGCAGTCTCCCAAACAACAGCTTTAACTGTTGAAGTACCATTCTGTCTGGCATGTCAAACCCCATATCACTTATCTCACTATCTCTGTGGCAAACATCAACCACCTTCCTATGCTAGCAATAAAATTTGGAATCTTCTTTAAAATGGTTTTATTATGCTTGCTTTAAAACATTCCTATGGTTATGTTCTAAAGTATTTCAGTACCCTGGCCAAATTTAGACACAAGGTAAAACCTAACTGACTTCAAAGGAGGTTCAGGTTCTTATACTTGCTCATTCAGAAAGCCACAGTTCTTAAGCAGATTCCTAAGAAAATTAAGAAATTATCTGTAAGATTATAAAAAACACAACCTGAGAACTTTCTGTTTGCCTTCTGTTCTCTGAATCTGCTAGTTTAATATTTTCAGGATTCTTTTTTCATAAAGAAACCTAAAAATTCATGCATTATAAAGCCTGCAAAATTCAGAGACTCAGTCCAATATGCACTGTAGGCCTCCAAAGCCTTGCTGCAGAGTAGAACTTGTAGAACTCCGGATATGCTGCGTTTTCACGGAATCTGCATGTCTCTTCTGTCTTTGGTTCACCCTCAATAAATAGAGAAGATATTGATAGTTTTTTTCATTTATGAAGTGGTCTAAGGTCTGTGTGGGAAAGGACAAAATTTCATGATTATTTCATGAAATTAATGAATATCCTTAGTAATTATTTTTATTCAGTAAGTTAATATATATCATTACAGCAATGGAATGAGGCCTCTACAAGGGTGGATGCTACTTATACCTACGGTTCTTGTGGATTAGGATGTGAAGCAACTCGGCATGTGCTTACAGATATGGCAGAGGAGATGAAGGATACAGCTATCTTGGGAATGCATAAAGTCATTCGGTGCATTGTCAGGGTCTCGCATTCATTCCTCCCCAGGCAAAACATCAGTGACATTTTTCTGACATGTTTTCTTTATGAATGGGCAATTATACTAGATTCTGTCTTAATTTCTCTTGAACCTGTTCCAGAGTTGACCACATGATACAGCTATTCATTTGATAAGCTACACAAATCACTGCTGCAATCTCCTTCCAGGCTGTAATTTGGTTTGGGATAAATGAGGGCTGTAGAATGATAAGACTGAGAGCCAAGACAATTAAGTTGTTTGAAAGAAAGGCTGTGATGGTTCACTGCTGCCAAAGGTGTTACTGTGAACTGCCCCTGAAGCTGCAAGATCTCTACGTCATGCTATATATTTCAATCACTCTTACTAGCAAGAAAGAATATTTAGTATTCAGAGAACCAAACAAACAAGTAATTCTGTGTTTAAAGAATTAAATATGACTACTAAAAGATTATTCTTATTATTTTAATGTTTTCTATATAGCCATGGAATACTCTATGTTAACCCTCATGACTTTCACTTTTGAATTTGCCATGGAATAGGTATCATTTTAGTTTCTCTCTGTTCAGAGAAGTTCCATTCTTGCAGTCTCCAATGGAAATCCACTATTTCTTGCTTCTGTATTCATAAGCCTATGTTTGCAAAACTAACTTAGTGTAATGGAACAGGCAGATTTAAGGGATTCCCACCGTCCCTTTAAATACAACTGGCTCTTGATTCTGAAAAGAAGAAAATTGCAAAATACCAATGGCTTTATTTAGAGCCAAGATTTTGCTTAAGTGGTATCTGCTTGTGTATTAACTGTGTGGGAGTATTACAAATAGTCTTCAAGGTGTCTGATGAAGATAATTACACAATATACTACTCTAGAATTTTTTTTGCTTTCATTTTGATGAAACAAAATTAGTCAAACTTACTAGTCAAACCATAGTTGGATATTTCAGTATTATTGCTTGGTAAATAATTTGAATTATATAAACAGAGGTGTCTGGAGATGGAGAGAGAAATATCTGCATCCTGCTGTAATGCCTTTTGACTAAGAGGACCACATGGTAGGATGGACTAGACAAATAATGACTGCAAATGCAAAGATATGATCTTAGATATTTTGCATTCTCTGTATCTGCTCTAATGTGCTTGACCATCCTTTATCTACCTCTGTTAAAGCTGAGGCCTTCCCTTCTACTGATATTTCTTTCAAAATAAGCATATACTGATACTGCCAACAAATTATATTTCCTGTTTGTAAGGCAAGTAAACATATTCTAGAGGTGTAGTTATGGCAGAAGTACTCCCTAGTATTAAAATCTTCTTATGCTTTTTCAGAGCAGAACTGGACAGAATATACATTATTCCCACAATACTCTTGATAATATGATGCCCAATCTCTAATCTGATCTGTGCATTTGGAATGTGAACCATACTCATCACTGTGGCACTTGGGCTCAGTAATAAGTTGAGTTTCTTTGTGTGCCTTGCAGTCTAGCCCTAGGAAACAAATAGCAGAAACTGTTTTGAAGATTTTTTGTTGCTGTTCTTCCTTCGTTCCAAAGATAGTAGATTCAAGTTTTTTGTTGTGACGATCCCCAAAGGTGGGGAAGTTCAAAAATATTTAGTAACTTATGTGGCTGGCCTCTGAGCTTGTTTTCGAGTTAAATGACAGCTGAACACCCTATGATTCTGCATAATTAAAAGGTATATTTGTAGTGTTTTCTCCCCATTACTTCCTAGTTGTACTTTTAAAAGTTTGGTGTTTCCACACAATATAATAAAAATGCTATTAATAAAAAAAATATTTTATGTAGTTTCATAGGGAAGGCGAGCACAGGCAATTATATAGAGCATACACAATGTTAAAGAACTGCAACAAAAGATAAAGTTGATTATAAAATAACAGAACGATATTTGCTCATTAGTAGCGAGGGGTATTCTTAAAATTGCAAAGTGATCTATCTTTTATTAGTCTGATAGTTACTCCCATTTTTTAAAGTCATTTGTTCATTTGAGTAAGGTTTCTATGTAAATTACTCCTCTAGGATAGATAACTGGGCAAAAAACTCTGGCTGTTTAAATGATTTAGTTTAAAATTATTTTATTATTTATTATCAGTTTGTTTATTATTTCCAAATTTACAATAAAGAAATATGTCTCACACAGGTAATGTGTAAAACCAGAAGAAGCTGAGAATCTCCCCCAATTTTTACTTCATAGAATCATCACCCACATACCTTTTTGAAATACTCACTGTTTGGCAGCACATGAACTAAAAATGCAGATAAGAGTTTGCATTATACATGGCAAAGAAATCTGTATAGGTAGTTTGATAATAACTGCAGTAGTTGAAGAAAATGTTACAGTGCAGTTAAGTTTAGTGATACAGTTTAAATTTATACTGTCAATATCACTGGCCACTAGCTTTTTAAAAACAATGACTAACTATCAATCATCAGTTTCTCCTTGACCAGAATGTAACCTTTTCAACACACTTTTAACTAAAATGTATAGAGGTGAAAATGTCCATGACCTAGCAACAGAGCACTACATGGCTCTGCAAATCAGCAGAGTTTTGTGAACTGTGCGAATGACCTGGCAAATTAAAGCCTACAGATTTTATAGGCATTGGTGTGTTGATTATATGTCCATGCTTCCCATAGCACATAAAGTTCTGATTATATTATTATTGAAAAGGAAATAGATACCAGAGTTTCAGTACTGGATGGTGAAAATGAAAATGTCTCAAGTTGCTGGGAACCTGGAAAAAGGAAATTCTTAAATTAACAAAGATTAAAAAGACTATAGAGTCTTAAAAAAAAAAAGCCCCTCAAAACCATCTAAGAGCAAGAAGTGGCATTACAAACACTTTTTAAAGATGGGAACCAAAACACAAAATTCATGCTGTGATCTGCAATGGAAATAATCAGGTTTTAAGTTAGGTATATATATGGCATCAGATGAGAATGGATTGGGAGTCAATTATAGTTGCCTTCAGAAAGTCCTTAAGAGGCAGAGAAAGCTTTCATACAGATAATACGTTTCTCTGGCAATCCCACATAGAGGAGGAGCCAAATGAAGTAAGTGTATTCAGTCAGCATTTCTTTCTCAGTAAACTTGGTGACTCCACAGGACAAATTATGGAAAAATGCCGTGGGTGCACAGGGGATGTTCAGGTGGAAAAATACTTTGTGGTCTTTCCTCAGGGTCTGGATGAAGGTCACCTAGACACTGTATTATTACAGTAGTGCTAGAGAAGTGCCTTCTGATCTTACAGACACTTAAAATCAGAAGATAGGCAAAGGTATGGGCCCTAATGCTGGTTATTTTGTTTTATTAATGGGAAATCAAGTATGTATGAGCTTTAGCTGATATGACTGAGTCTTTGTGAAAGTCCCACTCTCAGGTCCCCAATGGAAGGTTCGACTGGAGACCTTCAGAGGTCTCTTTCTTAAGAAGTAGGATGCTATCATTGTATTTTCTAGAGAAAGATGGGCTTAAAGCTACAGTGTCTTCACTCTAAAATTATGAGAAGCAGGTGAGAAGCTGCTTCTTCCTGACAACAAATGTAGAGATGATGTATATTTCAAAATGCATCAGATTGAAAAGCAGAATAGATCATAAGGGACTCGTGTGTGTAGAGAAAGTTAGAAAGGATCTTTGATGGAGTAGGAGCCTGCAGTGGTGAAATATCTGAACTAGCTTTAAATTAGCTGGCTTGGGTAGTGGTAGCAGCATCGGGTCAGTTTACACTGAATTCTGTGCTGCTGTGGCTACTTTGTGACAGGTTCCCAGCCCAACTCCTTTAGCTAATATGCAGAGATACCACACTAACTACAGTGAGGTTGTACCCTGGATATGAATATATTCCAAGTAAGTCATGGTTGAAATTATTTTATAGAGGAACTAGGGATACCTCTTAGGAAGACAGTAGTTTTTCTAGTGTTAAGGAACTCTACTTCTCTCCTTTGCTGGGGTGCTCAGCCCTGGATGTAGTCTTCCAGATGCAGCCTCACCTCCTCTCAAATGGAGGAGAATAATAATTTATCTTGACATGCTGGCTATGCTCTTGTTTATGCAGCCCAGCTTTTCGACCTTCATTGCTGCAAGGGCACACTGCTGGCTCCTGTTAAACCTCCTGTCCACCAGGACTTCCAGGTCCTTTCCTGCAGAGATGCTCCCCAGCCAGTCAGTCCCTAGCCCATACTCATTCATAGAACTTTTCTATCCAAGGACATAGAACTAGGCATTTTCTTTTGTTGGACTCCATGAAATTCCTATTACCTCATTACTTCAACTTGTCAAGGCCCCTCTGAATGGCAGCCCTGACCTCCAGCAGATCAAACACTTCGAACAACATAGTGTCATCTGCATATTTAGTGAAAGGGACCTCTGTACTTTGAATGTACTTGTAAGAAAACTGTTAAAAATGAAAGCGAAATCTCAACAGTCCCTGGAACACAGAATGTCAAAAGATACAATTCCATCTCTGCAGCAGCTCTTAGGTTTTATAGCTAAGTATATTAAAAAAACTAGTGTACTTGCTATGGAGACTGTTAGGAATAACTAAAATAGAGCATGCATATATATTTATTATTAGGTAGTTGGGTATTACATTGAGTCTTGAGCTGGTGTTTAGTCATAGTCAAAGTACAGTGACCACACCTAGCATAAGGATCAGAACTAGATCAGGGAGAAACTAGGCTCCTACTGAGTCATCTCCTAATGCTATTTTGTGGTATCAAATTTGTGCTGCTTCTTTATGTTGTGACCTTTGTGTCACATTATCTACACTCCTTTCAGTATCAGCAAGAATCTTTTGTTGCTCACTCAAGAAAAAGCATGTCATTTTGGATAATCCAAACAGTAAAACAAAGAAATCTTGATTAATATGTAGCTTAAAGAAGTTTGAAATTTATATTTACTTGCTTTGTCCATGCCTGTTCACAATATGAGGCTTCAGAATGTGCCTGGAAAATGTTATGAATCACACCTGAATATGGGAACGTAACTTTATTTCAAATTCTTTTCTCAGAAGCCCTCAGAAAGTCAGAACACTTTCTCTAATAGTTTGTTTTCTAAAATTCTGCTCTATTCAGAGTTATAAAAGTGAAGACCTCATCTTCCTGTTTTAGGAAACTAGCTAGTGCTCACTGCAAACACGTTTCAGGAAATTCTTCATAATAAAAAAACCTCAAAAATTCCTGGAGAAAAAATATCTAAAGGTAATTGGTAATGCCTGGAGTATATGCAAATACCTGAAGATTTGCTTCAGTTGAGAAGCTTTTGTTCTGTACTTGTTTTTTAATCAGTGAAGATTTGTTTAAGGGAACAGCTTTATGGAACATTCGCAATTCTCCGGGGGCAGAGGGGACAGTATCTGATTTTGATGATTCCTCATGTTCCTAGTTATATGGTTGTAATGACAAATTGTTTCTTCTCTAGAGTTAAACTCTAAAATCTAAAAATCACCTGAGGAAATAGAGCTCTTCTGGCTCTGGGGGTGCTATAGTAGCTCAGGCTCATATTTAATTAGCTGACAAATCTAACTGGATAGCATGAATGTGAGGAAAGCCTTAATATATTGCAAAAAGTGCAAAAGAATTATAATGAAGTGAAACACTCTGATCCAGCACAGTGGTAAAAAGACAAAATAAATAAATAAATATCAAGTTTCTGGTTGTGACATAAGGCACACATAGAAATGTCAGTTAAAGAGCCCAGGAAAATTCTTACTGTTAGCATGCAATCGTATAATTGTTTCTTTAAAAGTAGAATTCTGCATTATTAAACTAGGTGAAATCAACAGAATCTGAGGAAAAACAAAAATTCAAAGAAAGGAAAGAAAAAACCTACCACAACCTCAAACAGCAACTTACTACTGAGGCAGAAATAGAGAAAAATAACTAGATAGTAATAAATGAATAAATAAGTTTATAAATAAATATTAATGAATAATTTTAACAAATACATTAAATAGAAGACAACCAGTTCCTTCTTATTGGAGGTTTGTCATTTCCTTTCACAGTGCTGTCAAAATTCCATATGTTGAGTTCAGTGCTTTCACCTTGAATCAGTTCTGTTTTGCCTACACCACTCTTCAGTTTCTATTAGAAAATTTTCCACAAGGTGTATAACAATCTTCCCCAGAAGCACAGCACAGCGAGTGCTACAGCTAAGCAGAGTCTTTCTTAACTACTGTTGTACCATATCTGCACAGAAAGAACAGGTTTACTTACTCAGTAACACAATAACCTGAACCTTCCCCAGGCTGACTAACCGAAGTTGATGAACAAACAAGAACTTTCCCTGTCTGTAGGCAAGTCCCTTGACTAATAGCCTTTTTTGAGGATAATATGCCTAAGAGGAACATTTATAGCCTCTCTACTCTTATTTGGAGAGGACCTTTTAGTCTCTCTGCTTGGGATCAGGGTCTGATATGGCACCTGATCAAAAGCCTTTCACTGGTTAATACAATAAACATGGGCTCCTTTGTCACTTCTCTACCAAGCAAATTCTGAAAGCAGTCTTTGAGATGCCTTGAACGGATAATATCATTCTCTACTGGGTATTTATTTTGTGTTGATGAAAGCAACAAGTTCACATATGCAGAGATATTGGTTTATATTTTAACACTGCTTGTGGGAGTGGTGGGCTGACCAAATTAAATTTTCAAGATAACCAGTCAGATCTAGCCTCTTCCTGTGATCTGTTGCTGCTAAAACTTTCACAAGAGGTCAAGACCTCACCAGGACAATCTTCAATACTGTAATTTGAAGAATACGAAGCCCAAAGGTGTTTGGAAGAGCTTCCCAGTAAGGAAAGGCAAGTTTGAGGTCAAGCTCAGAAGTCAATCAGTGGGTCAGAGTCCAGATCAATAGAGTTTATAGCCAAAAACAAGTACAGCTATAGCTAAGCTAGAAACTAGTACTCCTACAATATAGCTCAAACAGCGATTGAAGGCTCAGTCCTCAATTTAAATGGGACTTCTGGGCTACAGACAGGGGATGTGGGTGGAGAGTCCACTTGAGGCTAGTCAGCTCGCTTAAGGCTTATTAGTGCTCTCAGAGATCTGGCAGTAGTCTCTCCTCTCTGAAAAGTGTGTTTCCACAGTTATTTGTATTCAGAAGGGACTTGTAGAGTGTTTTAATTGTTGTGGGTTGTCATAGGGCTATTTCAGGAGACAGAGATAGGGAGCTGGGAAAGGGACACAGCATCAGAGACTTGGGGTTGGGTGGTAGTGATGGTGGATTCAGGCTGCCTGTGACATTCCTAGAAGCTAAAGACGCTTGGAAGCAAGCAGGTATGTTCAAGTTACCCTTAACAAGTCTGGGAGAACAGGTGGATGTCATGGGAAGAAGGATCCAAGCCACCCCTGGGGAGACCTGGATGCCAGGAAAGCTTGAGGAGAAAGGTCTAACCCAGCTCTGGCAAGTGCTGGAAGTTGTGAGAGCTTGAGCGTAAGGGTTTGTGTGGGAGGAAACCCCAGGTGAGGCTAGTTAGGGCCATAAAGCCTATTTGTGTACTCAGGAACCTCATGGGGCAGGGCAAAGACTAAAATTTTCTGGATCTACTCTGAGATTTCACAGACCGTAGAAGTCTGGTATGTCCTGTGATGTACAGTTGAACGGCTCCACCAAGCAGTCAGCTAGCAGTGAATCTTCCTGACAGAATTTTTAATAGGGCTCATATTTTCTATATTAGTCAAAACCAAAGCTGAGCTCTTGTAATCAATGCTTACCTTCAAAATTTTCCTTCTTCTATCTCCTACCAAAACGTATTTTTAGTAGCTCCCTAATAATGGCTTAGGCAACAGCCTAAGTCAGACATGTGGTTTCCAAGTATTGGGTGACATCACTTATTGTGACCAAAATAAATCAAAAACAATTCAACAAGTTTGATTCCCTGATATCTGTGCTAACATAGTAACACAATTACTACAACATGGGCTAGGACTCAACAAACTCAAACTCAAATCAGGAAAGTTTAGTTTCTCGGAGTTCTCAGAATCTTCCAAGCCTGATGCAAACTACAAAATCAGGAGTCGGTCTACCAAACCCCAGCCTTAATTCAACACTATAGCATATGAACACCAAGCAGCTGTTACACTAACCTCATCTTTGTTCCTAAATGCAAAAATGTTGCTGGCTACAGAATTTGGGTTAATATTCCAGTGGATGAATCCTAGATACATGCTCTGATCCACTTGTATATCAATGAGAAACAATGAGTTCTTCTATTAATATTTGTAGAAAATGAGGTTCCACCAACTGTAAGACTCTCACACAGAACTCCCCAGTTACTGAATTAGACTGGGCTATTTTTGTGGCACTCCTGACCACCAAGTAAAACTAGCGAGATGTTCTCTGCTAATGCTTTCTTCTACCATGTTACAGATTGGTTTAGAGATTCCTCATAACACCTGCGGATGTCTTAAAGTCCCCGCCCTCCTGTGAAAAAACCTAGATGTAAAGGGTTGATTTCATCTTCTTACAACTTCAAATCCTACTGTTTCAATTTTTCTGCTAGTTTACTGCGCCAAAGTCTGCTGCATATGTTGGTAGGGCCAGTTTTATAACGTCTAGTGATTTTATTTTATTTTATTTTATTTTATTTTATTTTATTTTCTGCTGCTGCACCAGGACTTTCCATAACAGTTGGTAGAACTATTGCTGATCCCTCACCAAATTCATCAGGATCTTTAGAATGCATTTTTCAAAGGAGTTTGTGTCTCTGCTGGCATTTGCCACTACAAGTAACTAGCCTTGCCTTCTGCTACCTCAAGCCAAGAAGTGCAGAGCCACTCCACTTTAATCCTCAGCCAGGTTTGTTGCACACACACATTCATACAAAACACACACAGTTAATTAAGATGATTCAGCATAATATTGAACTAAAACAATGCTTACCCCCAATCTTCTGCAGTCTTTAAGACCAAAAGACTGATTCCCAGAATTATACATCAGAGCTAGTTGTGTACTACACAGTAGATCTTTGAAGGACCCCTGTGCCCTGATACAGTTTATAATGCATTATTAAGTCATTTCTACTTCTGCATTATCTGTGATTTACTGGTGGTTAAGTAATTCAGTTCTACATAGTAGGAGAGGTCTTGTGAAGATAAGAATATCTAAAAACTGGTGTAGATAACGTTAGTAGTGTGCTTCTCTGGGAATGGCTAGTTATTTTCCTGTGTTACTTAGTTCTGCTTTACATAGATATATTTCATCATTCAGTTGTATGATATGAAACTGTACATAATACGGGGCACTTGCATACAATCTTCCACAACTTTGTTTGGCACTGCTACACAAGTATGATGCTATGACTTGAATGACTGAAAATATCTCTGTCCAGTAAGATTCCCTAACCTGTCTATAACATGCCAAGTAGTTATTGGATAGCCACAGTTACATTCTCAGATGGAAGATTATCTACTGTATAAATTGAGAAATTATACCACTACCTGCTGAAGGCATGTGTCTAAGCAACAACAAAATCATGAGCTGATCTCATGAGTTCTTGGCTTCCTCTCCTGTTTTCTGCTTGTTCTCAGAAACTATTATTTTTTTATTCCTTTTTAACGTACTGTTGCATCCCTCATTCTTCTCTCTCATGACCCATATTTTAGAGCCTTTCCTGGGCGCCACTCTTCCAGAAAGAATTGCAGTGCAACCAGAAATGTACAGGGAAGCTGTTGAAAGACTAATGGAAGTCTATTTGTAGGCTGCATTTCCACTCTTGCTCTAAAGATGGTAGCCTAAGCTTGGATTTACAGATCTGTGCCTGCATGCTTTGCTTTTGCTGATGCTGGACTGACAGAATTTCTCTTGTCATCTTTGAAGTGATGTTTTTTTTTTAAGAGGAAACTTTTACGAGAGGTAAGGTAAAAGATATTTGTGACTTGCATCAAAAAATAGAAAATATCATTTTATTTTTAAGGTTTGAACATACATATTCAGAAAGAATGTATGAAACAAGAGACAGAGAAAGATGTAGTGGAAGGATGAGATCTTCTGAAATAGCCTGGAAGCTTTTGGATCTAGTGCTGTCCCTAAATAGCAAAATAGGCAATCTCTGTGCTGAAATTTGTCTAGGCAGAAAGGATGAGGTGATACTTATCTATGATATAGACATCTTGGGGGCTTGCTAGTTGATGGTTACTCAATACTTTGAAGATATGTTAGATACCTAATTACAACATGCTAATTTAAATGTCTACCAGGTGCTTAACATAGATTTGGGGAGCAAATGCAGAAGGCAAATGTGGGGGGTGGGTTTCAACTCACCATAAACAATAAATAGGTTGACTTCACTTTCCCCTCAAATGCTATGTTGTCTAAGTTTTTCTGATACCATTCATTAGCCACTTTTCTGTGCTAGGTAGAAACCTTTAAAATCTTTTCAGGAGATATAAATGAGAGACTTTTACCATGTGCAGCTTTCTCCCTTAGGCTCAACAACCTTCCTCACTTTTGCAATGCCTTTTATCATCTCTACTTCCTGGTAAGCACATTTCACATTGTTGTGGATTTTGTGAAAAACTAGGGCTACACTTGTTTCTTCAAAGTAATTTTAAAACATTACCTGGTTCTTGCAATTTTTACCCTATAAAGAACCTGTAAGCAAAAATCAAAGAAAGAAAAAGAGAGAAAAAAAACATGCACTTCCATCATGACTTTTCACTAAATAAACACATTGGATTCAATCCTACATACCTTGGCCACTCAAAATTTCTAGGAAGATTAACAGGAGTTTTGTGAGAACATGGAATGCAAGGGTCAGGGTCATTCAGAAGGAAAGGAATCCATGTCACATACTGTGCAAATCATGCTTGTCTCTACATTAACATTGAAATTACTTTTCTAACAGCCCAGGTAATAGCAATTTTGATTTATACTTGAAAGAAAGAAAGAATGAACGAAAGAGTTGAGCAGGACAGGAAAAGAACGGTGACAAGGTAATAATTTTTCCTGTAACTTCTTCCTGTAATTGTTGTGTAATAATTTTTTCTTTTCAGGTATACTGCTAGAAAGGGCTACTTGAAGCTCTAGAGTCATGAAAAGTCAGTTCCTTCATATTTAAGCTATTCAAATTTAGAATATAGTTTTGAAAATGTATCCTGACCTGAAAGAAATACAATGCAGCATACAGAAGTATAGGGCAGTGTCTCTGGCATTGTAACAGTTTTCCATGGCCAAAGTGGCTTCCTCATTCCCTTTTATTTGTAGCTGATATGTGAAAATGGGCACTTACTGGTAACTGCTGCAGTATTTGGCTTCACATACTGGCTTACTCATGAAGTCTTGATAGCTTTACAAAGGGCAACGCATATTGACTGTGCCATATGCAATGTTCATACATTCCCTAGAACCACAGGGTGACTGAATGCACAGAACCAACATCATCCCATCATTGCTACTCTGCTCCTAGTTCTGCGTTGTTAGACAGTATGGCATGAGGAACACATTTGGCCAAGTTGTGCTTTTTATTTTTCATCCTTACTTTGCTACTTATGACCTACAATTGTAGGTCAGAAAGTGTGTATAAGGATGTTTTGAGATGAACTGTCATATTTTTGTGGTAGAGCCAAGCTAGAATCAAGAGATGAAACCAGAATTTGAGGTCAGAATGAGCCAAAGTCAGAAACAAGAGAAGTCAAGATGCGTACCAGGAATGACTGACAACCATGCTAAGGACCCTACTAGCAGTAGGAGCTTGGAACAAGAAACAAGTAGAGATAGAACAATGCCAGGAGCCAAAGGTAGATCTCAAAAAGCAAGGCTAGGACCTATAGTCACAGTATGACTCAGTTGCAATGAAAAGTATATGATACTTCAGCAGCTTGCAGGAGTTTGGATGTGAATCCTAGTCTGACAAGTCTGTATAACCTCTAAATAAACCTGAAGTTCTGAAGGCATAACTCTGTCTTATGGTTATCTTACTGTTTTACGTATTTTCCTCTCTTACCTACTGATTCTGCCTAGATCCAGGCACCTCGAACTGAAGCAAAAACCTGTTCCACTATAGCAATATTAAGGATGAGGGGAAATTTCTGTTGATTCAACCTACAAGAATATTAGCAGAGTTTTTTTAGGAGAAGATTAGAAGATTAGGAAGTTCCTTTCCCCCCTAAATTTTCTTCTAGCTTCTTCATAATCAATCCAGCTAGAAAGATGCCTCCTCTTTCTATTCTGAAATAATGTCTGCTGCTTCACAGATACCCCTAAGAGCTGGCTGATACTTTTTTATACCAAAAAATAGTTTAGTTAAATAGAAATTTTAATTCCTGCCCCAAATATACTTTTCAGGAACATGAAGAAACAATATGAAGAAACAATGAGAGGATGCAGGAATTAAAGGAAAATGAAAAATGCAAAGCTTGCACATTAATCTACATAAACTCTTCTTCCAGCTTCTAAAGGGAATGTATTTTGTTTGTGCAAGGCAGAGAAGGTGGGGTCTATAATGATTGTCTTTAATGGGATTTGCAGAGGGCTAGAGTTGGAGGTGTGTCCTCATCTATACCGCCTTTCCAGAGCACAGTGTTTTTAGGGCACGTTCCCACAGGTTCATTCAGGTAAAAGGTGTTTTGCCTAGCTTGTTCAGCTGCCTGTTGCAAGTTCCTTATGCATTGCATTTCAGAGGGAGCCACAGTTGCATAAGTGGGAAGGTTACTTTTAAATTCTAGACTTTAGAAACAGAACAGAAATACTAGAAGCCTAAGACATCAGTTCTGTGCTGACATCCTCAGTGCTGTATAGGGTCTTTGTAAAGGGAAGGCTCCTGGTGAGGTATTTCTAAATCAGGCACACCTTTGGGTTGGGCTATTTTGGAAACGAAGTATCTGTTGATGAGGTTAGAGGTATGGTCTGCAAGGCAGAAGTGATTTTATTTTGTGTTCTCACATGTACTTTGATCAGCTGATGCATCTGAAGGACAGTCTCCTGTAAGTGAAGAGCAGCACTGCCTTGTAGTAAGCCTTTCCTGATTTTTATCAGTGAGGACTGCTGGATATCAGGCAGCTGGGCAAGATAGAAAAAGGGACGTGCAATGGGGGTGCCTTTATTTGGGGATAGCAAGTCCTTCTATTTCCGGATCTGGAATGGACTGAGCCAGATGTTGCAAGGCAAAAAATCCTGGGATAAACATCTGGATGAAATCTACCTTCTCCAGCAGAAAAGGTACCGTGCACTTCAGCTTTCTTGTCTTTCCCTTTCTTCCTGCTGCTTCTTCCTCTTTTCCATTAGCCTTTCCTGCCAACAGATAAGCTTTAAACAGCTTGGGTGTACTTTTTTCTATAGGATTTCTTTTTTCAAGTTGGAATGTTTCTGGAGTTCCAGTCATTTTCTTTCACAACTGGGTTTACTAGATCTCAACTGAATCATCCTCAGTGCAGCATTTCCATCACAAATTCAAAATATGTGCTCTGTCTTTCCTGCTTTCATTTTTAAAGCTCACAAATTAAGGAGATTTCATCATTAAGAGCGTGTATTGGTTATTTATGCTGCATTGAGCTATGTTTGAAATAATGGCTTGCTAGGGGGATTCTGCTTTCTACCTCTCTGAAGCTTGCCCTTACTCTGGGACCCAGTGAGCTCAGTGCTATTCCACATTTTGGTGGTCATTCAGTTCCTAGGCTGAGCTGCTGTTTCTCACTCCTTGACCTAGATGCCAGTATCTTCAAAGCATGTAGGGAATCCTCTTGGACCTAACCTTATCAAGAGGATTGCCTGTGTCTTCACATGTAAATACTGGATCAAGGCTGTTGCTGCTGTGCAAGGTTGCCCCTTCCACATACAGGGATGCAGGATTGTTCAGGAAATGGAGCTGTATCTCTAGTTTTCGTTGTTCCTTGTAATTTCTGCATGCACATTAAATGCAGTTCTCAAGTCATGAAATTGCTTCCATTCCCTTGTAAAAATCTTTCCTTTCTTTCCCTCCAAACTCTGAGCATCTCTGGGGACAAAAATGTGGCCACATGAAACAACAGAGATATATTTGTGATGTGTGTGTGTGTGTGTGTGTGTGTGTACAGAAATAAGTACGATAACACTTTAAGAGGGACAAATGGACTTATCTGGTTTTAGGGAAAGAACTTCCACATAGTAGCATCATTTAATTGCTGACCAAATAGCAGAAGCCTGTTTTATTTTACTTCAAAATAGTTGGACATATATAGGTTAAAAATGGAAGGAGAGGGGACAACAAATGTGTCTCCATGAAGCTCTGAAATGTTTAAATGTGGGCATGACAAACCAGATCTTTTGGAACATTGATGAAAAAACATGGGTAACTGAAAAATAAGCTCTCAGTAGATCCTGTAGATGTCCAAGTGAACATATGCAATGTAAAGTCTGAAGATATTAATATGTTTATAGTTTCAACAATAATATTTTTATATTTTTAAGTAATAGAGGTGTGGGTTGAAAGGGACCTTTGGAGATCTCTAGTCCAACTTCCTATCAGAAGCAGTGCTATTACCAATGTTAGATCTGGTTGTTTTGGCTTTGTTTGGCTGACTCTTGAAAGCCTCCCAGAACAGATTCCACCACTTCTCTGAGCTTGTTTTCCAGTGCTGCAGTAACATCTTCGCAAAGAATTTTTTTTCCTAATGTCCAGCCTGAAGCTCCCAAGTCACAATTTTCTGCTCTTGCTCTTTGTTTTATCATCTTCTACTACCAAGAAGGGTTTGGCCCCTTCTTCTTTATCAGTCCCCTTCACCTAGTTGTAGGCTGCTATTTAATTGCTCCTCAACCTCCTCTTCAGCTGACTGAACCCAGCTCCCTCAACCTTACCTCATATGTCATGTGCTTTAGGGTGAACATCTTGCTTATTACTGCTGCTGGAGAAAAACAAAAAAACTGTCAAACATATAATGACTTCATACATTTCTCATAGATCATTACAGTGTAATGAGTGGTTCTCATCTGACATCTCTGTGTTTCTTTATAAACTCAGCTTAAAAAACACATATACTGCATATGATTTCCTGCGTATTTTTAAATTAAATCAGAGCGGCATGGAGACAGATTTGTTCGATCCCATTTTAGGTCTATGTGTTTCCCACTACTTTCAAGTAACATAAAATAGCCTTCTGCTGCTCAGTCATATTAGACGTTATCAATATGTAGAAGCTCTTTCCTAAAGAGGGACAAGTGTATTATTCCATCTTGTTATTCTGTTCTTTCCTTTCCATATGCATATTTTTTCTTGTGCAGCCATGTTTTTTGTCTGAGGGATTTTCAGAATTTGAGGTAAAAGAAAAGAAACTTTTTACAAAGGACTGGAAGCAGTTTTATGACTCTCATATTGTTAACTAGGTACAGACAGTGATGAAAAACATCAGGAAAACCTTCTGTGGTGGCTTGTGTATGAAACTGTCCTTAGAAAACTTTTGCTTTTTGTGGAAAAGCTGCTGTAAGCCACTTTTACTTCATCATGCCATTTTGTTTTCTGGAATTGCAGTGTTGTGGCCTTAGCTTGCATTCTTCTTAGTGTTGAATTCTTCTTAATGTTAACAAGGAATACATACAAGAATAAGCAGCAATTAATTTTCACTATTACTGTGCAAAAAGCCAGTGGAAAATGTGGTACTATTTATCTACTGTGCTCTGGCTTAATAATTTATTGTGTTATGATTCTGCACTAGGAGAACCGTGTTTTTTCCTGATCTACAACTGATGATGATAAAACTTGGAAGTTAACTTTTTTGATAATTCTCACCTTCACTGGTGTTGCTGTTTGTTCTTGCTCCATGTGTAGTAATCTTATTGACGTTTTGGCTCAGAGCTGTCCACAGTGATCCTACATTGTATAGCATTTCCTAAAGGGATATCAAAATTCAGTAGATGTAACATAATTTCCTACTAAGATCAGAGAAGATTTTGAGTTCGTCTTTCCTTACTGTGCTGTGCTGGAGTATTCCTCTTAACCAGCTTGTAGCTCAGTGCAGAGTCTTGACGATAGTGATCTCATGAACTTCCCAAAGTTATCTTTGGAATTAGACTCTGGGAGCTGCGTAGCCTAGAACTTAAGAACTTAAAAAAACAGCATAGTTCAGGATCATGGAGAACAGAGATAAATAGCTGTCAAAAAATAGTTATGAAAATTAAGGCCTGATAAGAAGAGGAATTACATGCCTGTCACAGCCTACTAGAGCTGTCAAAAATGATGGAAACCATTTTTATTTTTTTTTACCTGTTTTTCTGTGTAAGACTCTCTAAGTGAGCAGAATCTCCACAGATTCTCCACAGAATCTCCACAGCATGTAATGTTGGAAACTCTACTGTATAAGAATTGCAACGTTCATCAGAAATAATTGATATATAAATTAGAACAAGTGAGTACATGGAACCAGGACAGTTAGGCTGTATTCTACTTTCTGTAATTGCCTGCCTCTGTAATTTTTATAAGTCATCTATCTTATGTGTATCCCCTCTCTCATAGCTATTGCTTAGGGAGTAGTGGTATCACCTGACTTCCTGGGATGCTGTGAGAATTAATTATTTCAATAACAATAATTTAACTTGTGTAGTACATTTCAACATGAATATCAAAGCCCTTTTACATATATTAATTATAGAAATATAGAAATCTGTTCCATCAGAAACAGTCCATTAGAGATGGTTGGGGCAATTTGCATACCTTACAGAGAGCTGTGAAGCTCATTCCAAACATGTCAATAAAAACTTTGTATCCTTCTTCAACATCGCTGTTCTTATTCTCTTGGGGTTTTATGTGGCTCTTCAATCCAACAGACAGATTAGTCTTTCTTGTACTTGGAATGCTTTGCTTACCAAAAAAACAAACATGGTGCAAACAAAAAGTAACTCAGCCTAATGCTATTGCACTGAGCTGGTTAAGAGTTTTACAGGGACACAGTGAGCCTTTGAGCTTCTAGATCAGTTTATCTCAAGTTGGTAGTAAGTAAGAGATGTCACCTGAGGTTTGCTTTTCACTTGTCTGAACAACCTTACCGAGATTTCAGAAAAAAAAATGATGTACAACTGTCCTGTCTTAAAATCCACAATGCTTGTCAATATTAATTGGTTCCTTTGCTCTCAAAGATGACAGGGGCACAAAGATGTCAGCTCCCAGTTGCAATCCATCATTTGTAATGTTTCATTGACAATGCTTCTGAGCAGTCAAGGCACAAAGAACAGCCTGTTGGAAACTGCTGCTGCATGTAAGACAAAGTCAAAGGTATCACTGATAGCATTTTTAGTCTTCTTTTCTTGTGCTATTAGGCCCTCACTGTAAGAAGTTTTGAGGAGCCTAATAATGGAAAACCAATCACCTTAATTTCACAGATGTGATGCTCATCTGGAGCTCACATTTCCCCCACAACAAACACACACACGTGCGTGCGTGCGCGCACACACACACACACACATAAACCCCTTTGACCCCAGTGCCTAAGATATAACATAGGCCATAGGCCTAGCAAACCATTTGCTTTCTTAAACTTGGCTATAGGTTTCCTTATGAAGAATTAAACATGGAATTTATTCTCTGCAAAAATCAAACAAAAATATTAGAGAAAATCAAATAGATGCAGGGTGAAGAAAATAAACTAGTATGAATCTGCCTGAAGATCCCTATTGACAAAGGCTGGATTTTTTGTCTTAGAAGGAGATTATGTTTTAGAGAACAATTTAATTTTATGAATAGCTCAGTTAATAAATAAATAACCAGTGTGGAAGAAATAAATTGTTGATCCAATTGTAGCATGAGATTATTCTTGTGGTGCTGTTGGATGCAAATTTTAAAAGAGTATCATTGCCAGGAGAATGCTGTATTGAAGATGAATGAGGAAGTTTTCTGCTACTCAGTGTGGTGGATGGTTTAAACATCAAAGGGGATAAAACCTCAATCTCAGTTGCTTGTCCAGTAACATCTGCAATTACCAACCTGACTATCCAAAATAATTCTATTTTCTGCTTATTGCTGCATTTGATGTTCATATATGCACATTGATAGGCCCCTCAGAGACACTTAAGACAGGTGAGCACTGATTAATGATGTAAATTAAGACTACAGAACTGTCACATGGCTGCTACAATTTGAGTGTTTTTAGTATCCTACAAACAGCAGCATTATAGCATGGGTCTTTTTCCTGGCAGAAAGAAACAATAAAGCTCATTACCATAGGAGAAGATCTGTTTGCTGTCAGCTTCCACAAATAAACAGAAGAGTTTCCAGTTAAACTATTGATTCTTGCTGTCAGTGTTGAAGAAATTTGATGACATTGCCCCTGTTTTACTTTTCTGAGTCTCTGTTATCGTAATCTGTCTCTTTTTCACTTTGCACTCTTCATTTATAACTCGTTATTTGGCATTGCTCTTCCTTCTGGCTGATTAGCTTTCTCTGAGCATTCCCTTGCTCTCCTGAAGACTTGCAAACATAAACATGATGGCACAAAGAAGGGAGAAATGAATCTTTTTTGGTGATCTCATGATGAAGTGCTGAAGGATAGATATTCTGAGTACAACAACAGGGAAAGAAAAAAAACACTAAAATAAAATGCTGCTGCAGAATTCATAGACCAGTTTAAAAGAATTGCCTTAAGCCTTCTATAATGGATATCACCATGAAGATAGGGAATGAAGCCAGCAGATGCCAAATTAAAACTATATCCAGCAATAAGAATAATCAAGTTTGGGAATGCCTCAAGCAATAGAAGGGAAAAAAAAGGCTTCATATTTTTTGGTATCAAAATAGTTCACATATTCCTTCATTAAAAAGATAACCTTATAAATTAAAATTCCTACCTTTATAACTGAGTCTTACAGAGTTAGTAGTGCCTAAGAAGCTTTAAATGCAGAAACATACATATCACCAGCAGAAAGCACTTATGAAATCCTTAATCTTCTCTAAAGTTATTTCACATGACTCCCTTGGTCAGAATCTGACCTACATTCTATCTCCTCTTTGTTTCACAATGGATTTTCAGGTGTTACTGACTTTGTCCTCACCTATAGTGAAAAACAAATCACAGCTTCCTGAGCCTATCATTGAGTCATCTATTAAGTAAACTGAATGACAGTAATACAGGATCCAGAATCACTGAGTGCCTCAAGACAGCTACATAGCTTAACTCAGTAGGAAGAACTTAGCTGCAGTTCCAGTTGGATACTGGCATGGTTATTGTTGCCCATCAGAACTACTATTTGTCTATGTAACTATGTTTACTCTAAACTGATCCTATAAGGAGACATCAGTGTTACATTGTAACTAGTGTAACATTAGTTTGGTCTAGTGTTACACATATAACTTAGGTCGATAGATTAGGAGTTTATTGTCCCTTGATTACATAGTTGATGCAGGAAGTGACATAGAATAGCATCTTAGATTAGCTGTGCTGAATTGTTTTCTCAAAGTGCCTAAGTAGGTCCCTGTGCTGAATCATTCTCTGAAATGTTCCCTCTCCATCCAGTGACTGTAATGGTAATTTATGGAAACTAACCATCTAGTGTAGGAAGCTCTGTTAAGAGTTTAAATTTATAGTTTTTGTTTTGTGGCTACTTTGACACCCAGAAACTAGAGTTGTAACATGTAGAATTCATACTGGGTTTTGATGAGTCAGGAAGAAAATTGGTTAAATATCCAGAGCTATTAAAAATTTCCAATTGTAATCTAGTGTGAAGATTCAAATTCAGGTGACGTAATTCGGATTTTTTTTTTTTTTGGGGGGGGGGGCATTTGTGAAGGTAGTTCATCCACTACTTAACATTTGTATATTCACCACTTTGAAATAATGTGTTAAAAGTTGGTTGATAATTATAATGATATATTTTAAATGACAGTAAAATATGTTCCCAGTTAGGGGCCATAAAATTAAGAGACGGTAAAAACATGGTATAAATGTGTAAGTCATGGATTTCTGAGGCGTTGGAAGCAGTGTGCTGTGACATTTATTAACAATTCTGGGTTATTTACTAGCTTGCTATTTGTCCTGGCACCTCTAATTCTGTGAGCCCAGTTGAAAGGTAGAGTAGACAAGTTTGAAGAGAGAATGAGTAGACAGGTTTGAAAATTTTTGCCTGAGTTTCTGAAAGCTGAGTATAACAGTTACTAAGTGTCTGTCTCTTAACAGGCTTATGATTTAATTAGTTGTTTACAAAGGCTTTGGAGAATTTGGGGAGAAAGGTATTGTGCTTGTGCCCTCCCACATTGTCTCATGCCCAATCCTTCCTCCTTGCTGAGGTAATCTGTGGGATAAAGGCATACCCAGTAAAGCATCAACATAGTAATTGTGGTATTGTTTATACTATTCAACCCCCATCTCCTTCCCACTTCCCGCCTCTGCAAGTTACATTTTCCAGAAACACAATCTTCCTCAGCCAAAATAATGGCTGAAGTGACAAACTTGCTTTACTTATATTGAATCTTACAAGTTTTGCTCCAAATGCCTCTTTATTTTCTTCCTATCTGTCTGATCCTAGTAGTAATGTTCTCATCAAATCACCTTGTAATTAGCAATTAGAGCAAATAACATATTGATAAGATAAAGAAAAAAATACTGCCCATGGCAGGAAGGCCAAAAGTTTGAAGGAGACTTACAAAAATATCAGCATGGCTCCCTGATTTGATTAGGACACTTCTTTATATTCTGAATATCTATAGCTATATTCTGTTCTTTAGTACTTTTCTAGTCTAGCTTCTAGTGATTTGGAAATGGGACATTCTTGGTGGTAGAAAGGTTCCTTTTATGAAATCATAAATATTCCCTTCAATTATGCTTTTATTATATAATATTATATGCCTGTGCCCCTTAGCTTACATTTAGTCAACTGATTCCTATTAATTTGTGTACTTCTGATATCTCTTTGTTTTGCTTTACCTCCCAAATTCTCTCAAGCATGTCAATATCCCTATCCTATAAGGCTGTCCAGAGCTTTGACACGTTTCAGTGGATTAAATCCAAAGATAATTGGATATCAGAGAAACTTCTTTGCTTCAGGTTTATAAAGTATTATTAGTATTGTTAGTAAAGTATTATTAGTAAATTTAAGGCAAGAAATATATATTTCTATAAGACTCAGAATTTTTTGACAGTTTTGTATTTTAATGTTGAATCATCCTATACCTGTTAGGCACAAATTCTGATGGCCATGAGTCATTCATTCTCTCTCTCCTTTTCTCTGTCTCTATTTTTCTCTCTTTCTCAATTTATCCTGTGGCTTATAATAGAGCTTTATTAATAGAAAATGGGTTCTAACATCAACTTTATTAATTAATGCGAAACACCTATTGTTTTTATAGTACTTGCCCCAGAAAGCTGTATCCCTACAATCTTGCAAATAAATAATACCATAATACAAGGAAGAAATCTATGACAGCATAAAGAACAAACATTGAATGTATCTCCAAGTTTATAATTTGGACTAAAATATGTTTTATTTTGGGGGCTGGAGTGGGGGCGGAGTGAGACTGACGTCCAGCCCAGTAGTTGTTCAGCTATGGTAAAAGTACTGAGTGTCCTTTTCCAAATAGGTAAGGAAAACAAGGCTGAAGTTCTCCTTGTTCGTAGCAGCATTGTTGTTGCTCTACAGTTTTCCTTAGTCTTACTCCATTTCACACATTTTGACTTGATGTGAGCAGTACTAGGAATTTAGGAATAATTAAAAATCTATGCTGTAAGAAAGTAGAGGTGATATAAAAGTATGAAATTTGCCTCCAAGCACAGGCCTACAGCTGAACTTACCCCATTTGGAGTGAGGATTCTCTTGCTATTTCATTCTGAAAGATCAGGAGACATAACCTGTTTCTTTTGGTGCTCTTCCCCCCCCCCCCCCCCCCCCCGCTTAAAGCTTTAGCTCTTGAACTTGGGCTACTTAGAAGTTTTTATTTGTATAAAAAATCCACTCCAAAACATTTTTTTAAGAATGAAAAGATACCTCTGAAAATATTGTAAGACAATAAAAATAATAGTAGTTTTTGTTCAATCTTTCATGATTTTTTGGTGCCCCAATTTTGAACATTAGCAAAACTTGTTTGGGTGCTGATCAAGCAGGTATGGCAGGTAACCAGCACACTAACAATCAGATTGAAAAGAAATTTTCTATTCCATTCAGGAGGTAACAAAAAAGAAATCTTTAAATAATATCTTATTTATGTGTTTTGTATAATAGGTTGGCTCATTTGTGGGAAAAGATGAGATTAGTTGGTCAGGTTCTCCACAGCGATTTATTTTTTTTCTCTGCAAATGCCTCTCTCATTCATTATCCAGGAAACAGTGTCTGTTTGGTTTCCAGGTTTTCTTAGTTATCCTGGAAAACTGGATCCTTTTATTCCCCAAACTGGAGCAGCTCTGTAGTTCATCTCTGCCACAAGGTTAATTCCTCCACACTCCACAGAAAAAAACAAAACCCACATAGAAAGGTTAAAGGTCGTACTCATATTTACTATCCTTGATCTCTTTCTACAGGAATCTCAAGGTTAGAAAGCTTCCTTTTTCTTATCCCCGTATTCTGGGGTCACAAGACAGGATGAAATGCTAGATGGGAGGTTAGCAGAGTTTTCCTCAACACCTGCAGGGGCAACTTCTTCTTTATATTTTAAAAGCATAAGCCTGGTCCAGGTTAACGACTGTAACAGGATCCATGAGACCTGGGGAAGAAAGCCAGTTATTGTAGTCCTGTGTATCTCTTGAAAAGAGCTTCAATAACTCCTTAAGCACCTCAGCTTTCAGATAAACTATGCTGGACTATTTTCAATGATTCCCCTTTTACCTGTTTCACATTTTTTTTGTACTTTGTTTACTAGTTAGATACTACTATAGAATCTGGGGCCACCAGCTCATCTCAGCCTGCTACCCAGCTAGTGTGGGGAAATAGCACAGCTGGTAACAAGTGGTAGAATGTAAAAGACAGTGCAAATAAAAGCTGTTACTCAGCATGTATGGCAAGTATGGCTGAAGCCTCAGATTGTTCAGCTTCCCAAGGCAGTGGAAAACCCTGAGGCAGCCTGATCAGATGTGTGAAGAATCAGACTTCAGTTCATGTAGAATCACTTGATGAAGTTCGTTGTGCCTAACTTCTTATGTGTCTCTTCATCATAGACAGAGCCTTCTAGCACCTCCAAGAAAGACCTATCCTATCCATCTCTATACACTGACTGTACCTGGTGCACAGGTGATCAGCTGAGATTGAATACCTAACTTTTAGAGAAACACTGCTGGGTGAAAGGAGCCCTGCCCAAAGCATTTCAACACTGATGAATTAGGCATCTAGGAAAAAAAATCCTAAAAATTTAGACTTTTAAAATCATTTTGGATTGGGATATATGCTTTTCAATTATAAGATTGAAGTTTTGCTATTTTTACACCAAGAATTGAGGGCTAGTAGCTTATGGATATTATCATGTCCGAACAGGGACTTTAGAAGAGGCATTCAGTATTGCAGGGACCACACTAAAATACAAGGGCTGATTTTCCACTGCTGTGATCAGCTTTGCACTGTCCAGGATACTGTTTGCATCAAATGACCTTACTGTAGTGAAGTACTTGTAAATTCTTATTTGACTCCGAAGAATCTACTGAAGTAAGCAAAAGCCTGGTGGAGTATTCAAGGGCATTCTTCAGCTATAAATGTTCCATTGGTCTGGGACTTGTTTGATGGCATATTCTTTCCCAGAATGGATATAATTTTCTGTTCTCATCAACTTTCTAAAATCTCTCAGCAACAGAAAACAATATTATAGCTAAGCTTGTAAATGTTTCAGATAAGTTTATATGATGAGCAGTTACATTTCAGATCTCATTCTTTTAATTATACCATAGGAAACTATGTTCAGATACAGGGGGAATTCTTGTTCATATTTTTTCTTTTCCATCCATTATGTGGGTAGTTTAGATGGAAATCCTTTTTTGTGTGTGTGTTTCATAAAAACCTACTGTCTTTTTTTGCTCATGAGATAGTTAGTCTGCTGGCAGAAGTCTCAAGTGACTGGTTGTTTGTTATCTTCTGTGCCTCAAACTGCAGGCTATGTACGCCAGAATCATTTTGGACTGGTTATTCCTTTCTCTTTTCCTTCTGCTGCCACCATATGGTTATGTGTCAGTAAGGCAAGAGCATGTGAAATATCTGCTTTTTAGCATTGGGTTTGTCTGCTTTTTCTGATTCCTTTATTTCTTTGGGGGGTGATATTCAAAAATACCTCAGATAGTAGGTATGTATTACCTACCTTTCAGGGACAAATCATTTCTGAAGATTCTTACTGGTTTGAGCAAAGTTCATTCTAGTTTTGCAGAGAGTTACCATGTGTTTGACTGTATTCTTTAACACTATTTCTTTATGGTAGGATCTGGGAATCCCCACTGCTCCAGGCTGCCAAGGAGAACAACCTCCAAGCCATTACAAAACTTCTCACTGATGGAACATGTGATATCTATCAAAGAGGTACTTGGTTATTTGTTACGAATTGTTTTTTGGGGAAGACAAGACCCTCCTGCACCTGCAAAGGTCTGAGTAGCATGGGGGTGTGTGCCATTACATTCTCATCAGCAGTATCAAATTACTTAACTGTGTATCAGTAGCTGAGAAAGGTATTGGCTTCTAGAACAAATGGAAGGAAAGTTCAATAATCTCCGTTTTGCAACAAAGTGAAATTTCTATCTTAGAGACACTGTCAATTCCTAAGTGAGTTGTGAATATCAGGGATGATATGGTTAATTTACAGCTTGACCAGGCCTCTTTTCTAGAGGGACTGAGGAAGGCCATTTCCTGGAGAAGATGGTCAGGGTGTGCTTATTTTAATTCCTGACACTCAAAAAGCATCCTCCTTTTCACAAACACCTGAAGTCTCTGCTCATCTTCCAGGTTTTGAAGGGGTAAAGGACAAGGCTATGTTGTTAGCATGTTACACAATGAGGCAGTACCCTCCAGTACTCAAGGAAGGACCCAACACTTCCATAATTCCAAATCACTATCTGCTTCTGTACCATATGGCAGAATGTCTAGTTGACCCACGTGCTTCCCTTACTTTCTCTAGGTGCAGTGGGGGAGACAGCCCTTCATGTGGCTGCCTTGTATGATAACGTGGAGGCTGCAGTGGCTTTGATGGAAGCAGCTCCAGAGCTCATCAATGAAAGGATGACATCAGAGCTCTATGAAGGTAACAGCTCAGGGTAGAAGGATGGTCAGAGCTCTCTGCAGAGGGAGGGAAGAAGTACTGTCTACACATTTAGGGAACAGTTCTGGTACTGTTCCTGGTTCAATATATTGCTAAGCTGCTACATTGTAAAACCAACATACAAGTGGCTCCTGAACCTTTGTGGAAAGATGAGATTATATTAAAACCAAATGCATGCACAACATGCAAAAACATACAAATGAGTAATTCACAGACCTTAACCCCTGGTGGGTTTATTGGCTACAGTGTGATTGCGAGGATATCTACAGTGTTTTGGCTTAATCTGTAGACACATCTAGTCCTTTGTAGCAAAGGGGTTACCTACCTGATTTCCTCTCAGAAGTGCAAAACTGGTTCTTTGATATACAAAGACTGGGGATTAAAACCAAATTTGTCTACATTTTCTTCTTCTTTCTTCTGAAGAGATATGAACATTTCCTTTTTCTGTTTATAAGTTTAGAATCAGCTCTAGATCTGAAATAATAGTTCTGGCTGACTATTACACTAGACAGATTCCTGAAACCACTAAAATAATAATTACCATTTTTTAAAAATTCCAATACCTTTTTTGAAGAATTTGATCAGGTCTGCTTTGGAAGCTTTGTCTTGATCTGCTCTTCATATCGCGTGAAGTGATTTCTGAGGGACATGAACTTCCAGTATACTTCCTGGAGGAATATGGCATGTCTTGTTTTCCCAGACGATACCTAGAAAGTGCATCCTGTTTGTTTTGCTGGCAGATTGTAAAATCCTTTTTCACAGATTCACAAAAAGATTTAAGTAGAAAGGGACCTCTGGAACTGCATCCAGTTCTGGGCTCCCCAGTGCAAGAAAGACATTGAGCTACTGCAGAGTCCAGCGTAAGGCTACAAAGATGATCAGAGGACTAAAGCATCTCTGCCATGAGGAAGGGCTGCGAGAGCTGAGACTGTTTAGCCTGGAGAAGAGAAGGCTGAGAGGGGATCTTATCAGTGTGTATAAGTACCTGAACGGAGGGTGTGAAGGGGATGGGGACAAACTCTTTTCAGTTGTCCCGTGCATCAGGACAAGAGGCAAGGTGCATAGACTGAAACACAGGAAGTTCTGCCTGAATATGAGGAGGAATTTCTTTCCTGTGAGAGTGAGAGTACACTGGACCAGGTTGCCCAGAGAGGTTGTGGAGTCTCCTTCTCTGGAGATATTCAAAACCCGCCTGGATGAAACCCTGTCTAACAGGCTCTAGGTGACCCTGCTTGAGCAGGGAAGTTAGACAAGATGATCTCCAGGGGTCCCTTCCAACCTTACCCATTCTGAGATTCTGTGAATCTGTAAATCTGTAATCTCACCCTCTGCTCAAACAGGGATAATATGAAAGGAAAATCGTATTTCCCAGGTACCCTATAGACCTAGTCATGCTAAACTTCTATTTACCATATGTGAAATGTGAACTGCAGACTACTGATCTCTGCTCTGACAGCCTGAAGTTGCTTTCTCAGAAGGCAAGTTTTTGTTTGTGTCTTGCAGGGCAGACAGCTCTCCACATTGCAGCAGTGAACCAGAACATCAGTCTGGTGAAGGCTTTGCTGAAGAGAGGGGCCAATGTCTGCATGGCACGGGCCACTGGGCAATTCTTCAGGCGCAGCTCCCAGAACCTCCTCTATTTTGGTATTTTCTCTCCTTGCTGCTATGGGAGGGGACCAGCAGAGTGATGAAGGAAACATGAGGGAGGATTGTTTAGGTCCCTACCTATAATGAATGAGCAGACGCTCCTGTCTCCAAGGTCCTTAGTCACACACCTTTTGGCAGACAGTACTGCTCCACCTAAGTATGTACACTCTGTTTAAATATAAATATGTATATATCTTATGCATTTTTACATTTGTGTGCATACAAAAATTATATATTGTATCAAAAGCATAATATAATTAATTCTATACTGCAGCTCACTTTTCATTCATTACTAAGATACTCTCCTGATAAGGATACTCTATTCTAGTGTAGATATCTGGATATCTAAGGATACTCTTTTCTAGTATTATGGGCTTATTATTTTCCTCCTTTCTGAGTAGGACTATGATGGGGGGCAGGAAATTTACAGCTTACCTGGAGTAACTCTTCTTTTCCTAAGCTCAGACTAAGTAGTATGGATAGCTTTCCCACTAAATGATCCAACCTCCCATACCTGCAAGGTCATTAATGTTGTTTCCTCTCTGTTCCTTTCTTCGCAGGAGAACACATTTTATCATTTGCTGCCTGTGTGGGAAATGAGGAGATTGTAAGGTTGCTCATTGAAAACGGAGCTGACATTAGAGCTCAGGATTATCTGGGTATGTGCTGTGGGCCCCAGTGAAATGCATACAGCAAAGCTGGACACTTCAAATCAGACTCTATCGTCTGTGCAAGCATATGTTTTTCTCTCATTACAAACAGCTGTTGGATGAGGCATGCGAGGAAAATGAAAGCCATTGTTAATGGCATCAGTCAAGTAGCACCTTATTAGTATTGTTAATCAGTAATTACTTTCCTACTACTGGGTTGGGCTATTCCATATATTTTACCTGTACTGCTTCTTCCACAGGTAACACTGTTCTTCACATCCTGGTTCTACAACCTAACAAGACATTTGCCTGCCATATGTACAGCCTGATACTTTCCTATGACAGGAGCAAACAGGGATCAGGATCACTTGAATTGATTTCAAACAATGAGGGACTTACTCCATTCAAACTGGCTGGAGTTGAGGGCAATACTGTGGTGAGTTTGTGTGTGACACATTTGCCTCCAGGGAGAGGTATTCAGAAATGGAGAACTTGAAGCAATCTCACCCAGATCAGGGGAGTTTTTGCCCACTGTTAGTGGGTAGATGTCCTTCCTTTTTGTGCCAGAAGTCTCATATAAGACTAGAAAACTGGTATAAGTTAATCCTAATGAGAGGAACTAGAACCTAAAGAACATATCTTCTCACCCAATTTTTGAAACATTTCAGTTATATAGGTGTTAACAGAGAGATCTACCCATTTTTAAAAGTTATCTCTGCTATCTAGATGTTATTACCCTAAATATGATGCACAGAAAAGAAATAACATATACAAGAACTCTATTTTTGATATAAAATCTCATGCTTAAGCTGATGGAAAGTATAATTACACATGATTAAGACCCCATTGCACTATTGTTATTTGTCTAC
Source organism: Rhea pennata (assembly GCF_028389875.1). Lineage (NCBI taxonomy): Eukaryota > Metazoa > Chordata > Aves > Rheiformes > Rheidae > Rhea > Rhea pennata. The sequence goes on along the minus strand of NC_084663.1, from coordinate 85,604,507 downwards.
TGCCAGAAACAAGATACTAGACTGCATGGATCATTGGTCTCCTTCAGGATAATAGGTCCTGTCTGTATTCTTGATAATGCATGTCTGAAAAAGATTACTCTGTTTTGTGTATTATCTTGTTTAAAAGTGGTAAGACCAGGCTTCTTAAAAAGAATGTTTTAAAATTATACATTTTGAGAACATCCAGTGTCATTTTTGTAAGTGAAAGAACTGTTTATCATTATAGTAGAGAAGCAGGTCCTGAAAGATGTGAGAACAACAACAACCAAGAAGTTCAAGGGAATATTTTGTAAAGAAGGATTTTTGACAACGTTAGTGTGTTGCAATGAAAATGAATATTAATGGGTAGTTTCTGATCTCCTTAACACCCTTCCTTTCCCCTCAGATGTTTCAGTATCTCATGCAGAAACGGAAGTACAATCTTTGGTCCTTTGGCCCCTTGACCACTGTGCTCTACGATCTCACAGAGATTGACTCCTGGGCTGAAGATCAGTCCTTCCTTGAGCTCATTGTCTCAACCAAGAAGAGAGAGGTATTGTGGACAGCAAATGCTTTTTCTTTGCATAATAAACACATAATAAAATAAATTCCCTTTGTGTCACACGCTGCAGGGAATACATGAAATGTAGCAGCTTTTTTATGATATGGCTGTATTGGATGCTTTGACAGTTACTCTAGAGACACAAAGCTTGTGGATGGTTGAAGGAACTTAATCAGTATCACAGCTGTAGAAAGCTATTTACTAGAGAGACTCTAAAACTACTTGTTATTTATGTCTTTGAATCTGGTGAAAGAGAAAGAACCTTTTGCTGAATCACACTGCCATTTCCTTTTCCTTGCTAATGCCAACTCTCACGACATCTCTGTGAGGCAGACAGTGAATTCAGAACTCCTAAGCTAGAGAGCAATAGAGCAACCTTAGAAGTTGTCCCGAATGACAAACCATAGTCCTAAAAGAAAGAAAAAAAATTGTCCCTATGTCTTTTTCTAAACCACATAGTACATGCAGATGCAAAATTCCTAATTTCAGAAGCTAGATTGTTCCCAAATAGCATAAGATATGATGACTTTTTTATTTTCCAGAACATTGTTAAAACACGAATAATTGCATTTTTGGCATGCATAACTAGTAATTCTTTTTTTTTGCATTTCATATACCTGTGGCCCAAAATGTTTTCTTCTCTGCAAGGATGTTATGTATTACCTCACATACTCTAACATAACCTCTCAGTCTGATAACTGGACTAGCGTAGTGTCTTTAGGCACCAATTATAAGCAAATTTCGCTTGCATCCTCTTTAGAGGATACAAACACAAATAGATACTAAGGCATAGTTTCTGACCCTTTACCATTTAACTGGACAAAATGTGGAAGAAATAAAAGAGAGCTAAGCTACAGAAAGACTATAGTAAGCTTCCAAACTTACTTTCACTTCTTTAAAAACAAAATGTGAACATCTAAGGCTAGATTGCTCTAGCTAGATTCATTCTCTCTCACTCTCTTCTGATCCTTCTGGATATTTCTTAGGCCATTCAATAGTTCTCTTAGACTTTTGTCCATTTCCTGAAACATACATATTCCTTGCGAAGCGCTCAGTCTAGCTTCGGCTACTTAGAGGAAACAGGGCAATACAGTAAAGGAAGGAAAACATCTAAACAGTAATAAGTTGTCATTTAATGTAATCTGCTCAAGTCACTTTGACTCACTTCCCCTTCTTGCTCCTTGCAATGGTCCCCTAAATCGTACATTAGGAAATAGCTATTTTTCCAAGAATCTTGGCTGAAGATGCCAGCTGAGCACCAAATGTCAATGAGGCCTTTTCTGTAAAAGGGTGACAGCTATATCTAGTTTATTGAAAATTAGCCTGAGTTCTGATAACTTTTTGAGGATAAAAGTTGCTGATAATAGCAATTACCATTTCTCTGATAAACATTTGAAATGGTTTTGTCATGTGTCTTGTGAAGCCTGCATATGTTCTCTTAGAATAGCCGAATAAATTCTTCCCTTTTTTATAGGTAAAGACCTGCAAATGAAATAACACTGATGATCCTAAAGTAGCTCAATCCAGCTGGTTCTGACTATTTGTTAAGTATACTGAGCTCCTTGACCTACAAAGCAAACTTTGATCCTCCATAAACACGGTAGCCATGGATCTGTTTCTGGACCTTAAGTGTTTGCCTATTCTACTTACATCAGTGGGAACTGCATTCACACACAGGGAAGCCAGACAAAAGGCCACAGAATAATCCTTTAGCTGCAAGAAACCTGCACAATTATAACTTAAGTTGAGCTAAATTGTTACCTTCCAGATTAGGAATGTACCCTACATTGCCCTAAAGAACTGACAGAAGAGTATCAGAAGACTCCAAGTTAGGCTTTCTGGACTTGCAGGCTCAGCTAGGCAAAATATCTTTCTTTTACTTCCACTTTAACAGAATAAGGTTCAGAACTGAATGAAAATAAAATGTGGCTTTGAAAATACCTTACGGTGATCTATTTGATTCTAAAATAGAGATCTAGTTCTTCAACAACACTAGATCTTGGCAGCCATGATAACTTGAGTCAGTATTATTTATCAACTTTGAAAATAGTATTTTCACTTCTGTGGTACTTACTTCCTGTTCATGGAACTCTGTGTGGTTTGTGACCACTAGCGAATCATGGTCCAATGTTTTCAAAATAACTCAGTATGAAAAGACTCTTTTATTCTCTCTTCCATTTTATTCACATTATCATAGTACTCTTGTCACTACAGTGTTGAATAGATACCAATAGTGCATTATATACTAAAACTAGTATCTTTCCCATGTAGTTCATTCTTTCTTCATAGAGCGGTTTACTAAGTAGAGCATCTGTTTGTGGGTGGGCTTGGAAGTGGTTACTTTTTTGCACAAAATATTGTGTGTTCACATTGGACAACTTAAACTAAAGAAACGCACTTGACCGAGGTTGATCTCATCTCTTTTTTTGTCACCAACAGATGTGCTTAAACACAGGTACAGGTACCCTCAGTTTCACATATTGTTGATGGGGAGCTGCAGGTGATCTGTAGGGCCCTAATATCTACAAAGAAGGAAAGCTTAGGATAACCACATCACTAATTCAGGTACCTCATTTAGTCACCTAAGGTTCTGTGATTGTATTGTTTATAGTAGTGATGGTCTAAGGACATATATGAAGGAAATTTGGTAGGAAGAAGTAGTGACATTTATTATACAAGTTGACAGAGATGTAAAAATCAAACAAGCTTTTGGGCATTCATGTTGAATTTCAGGTCTTGAAACAGAAATTGCAGTTTTTAAACTTAGAACAAGCTGAGATAGTTGCATTAAGTTTAACTCTGTACATTACAAATCCAGGGGACAAATCCAGTCCAAAATATACAACTTTCACATAACTTGCATACATTTCTAATGTTTAATTAGTTATCTCTCCAAACACATGATATGATCACATTGATAAGTACTCCCTCAAAAAGAGTACAGATGAGATCTTTTCTCAAAACAGAAAACATTTTCTCTGCAAATATTTTTATAAAAATGTTTATATTGCAGCCAGTGACATATTTTATTTAAAGAAATATTTGCATACTGCTCCTGGGAAGAGATGCCTTACCAATGCAGCCACAATTTCATCTTGTCCTAGGAAACACAACTAAAAATAGCAGAGTGGTGTTGAGCTTTCCACATTTTATACTTATCATCAGAATTATCATAGCTGCAAATAAATACACTTACAGAGAAACAGAATTGAATTATTAATTTTAAAACATCTCCATGGGTTTTCTCTGTCCTTTGTGTGCATGTGTATAAATTAACCCAAACAACCATGAGGACATTTAAGAACATTTCTGGATTCCTTTTGTGTTTTAAATGGAAGTGTATGATGGGAGAGAAATGTTTCCCTCCTGTGCTCACAACTCCACTGATCTTACTTTTTAAAGACCCTCTCTGTCACTTCTAAAATGATGGTCTTAACTTATCTGATGAAGCTTTTTGTTTGTATATAAATTTCAGGTACACAGTATGTATGCATATATGCATGTCTTTGACAGAAATACAACCTTAATGTATGCAGTAGTGTGTTATTTTTCATATCTCACAAGATTTACCATACCACCTGAAGCTTCTTTTTATTCCTGGAAATATATGTGGTCTAGACCACTGAGATTTTAAAGAGAAGGACTGAAACTTCAAATTTGATATAAATAATTTAGAAGAAGTAAGCTGAAGAGCCTGCATCTTCTCACAGTATGTGTCACTGGGGGTATACTGCATTTTTTATCATTGTCAAAGCTGAATGGTGAAAATTTGAAAATCCAGGCCACACCATTAAGATGTTGCCTTCAGATGGAAATCAAGCAGCTCTGGAAACCTTTCCAAATTCTCTCAGCTGTCCACTAAGCTGAGGTAATATCAGAATCAGTTTTTCAATGAGGGCTAATGATGTAAAGGAGCTTTTGATATGTTTCCAAGAAATTAAGGATTTCCACAATTGCTATTGAAGCTGATAGAAATAGCTGTTGAAATTGTTGCTAATTTAGATGTATACATGAAGAACTTGAATTTTGAAAGAAAAAAAAAAGGTAAGTGAATTCCATAAGATTGCTCAGCAACTTTGTTCTGCAGCTGGAAATCATAGAATCACAGAATGGGTAAGGTTGGAAGGAAAGTATGGAGGTCATCTAGTCCAACTCTCCTGCTCAAGCAGGGTCACCTAGAGCATGTTAGACAGGATCAAGTCCAGGTGGGTTCTGAATATCTCCAGAGACCACAACCTCTCTGGGCAACCTGTTCCAGTGTACTCTCACTCTCACAGGAAAGAAGTTCCTCCTCATATTGAGATGGAACTTCCTGTGTTTCATTTTGTGTCCCTTGCCTCTTGTCCTGTCACTTGGCACCACTGAAAAGATTCCAGTGCCATTCCCTTGACACCCTCCCTTGAGATATTTATAGACATTGACAAGATCCCCTCTTCATTCTTCTCTTTTCCAGGCTCAACAGGCCCAGCTCTCGTAGCTTATCCTTGTAGCAGAGATGTTTTAGTCCTCTGATCGCCTTTGTAGCCCTATGCTGCACTCTCTGCAGTAGCTCCATGGCTCTCACGTACTGGGGAGCCCAGAACTAGATGCAATACTCCAGATGTAGCCTCACCAGGGATGAGGAGAGGCGGATGTGCACTTGCCCTGGTTGAACCTAAGGAGGTTCCTCTCCACCCAACTCTCCAGCCTGTCCAGATCTCTCTGAATGGTGGCACAGCCCTCAGGAATATCAGCCACTCCTCCCTGGTTGGTATTATTGGCAAACTTGCTGAGGAGACACTCTGTCCCCTCATCCAGGTCAGTGATGAGTTAGCTGAGCAGGACTGGACACAGTACTGAGCCCTGGGGAACTCCTCTAGCTATAGGCCACTGACTAGACTCTGTGCCACTAAGCATAACCCTCTGAGCTCTGCCTTTCAGCCAGTTCTCCATCCACCTCACTGTCCACTCATCTAACCCACACTTCCTGAGCTTATTGAGGAGGATGTTAAATGAGATAATGTTGAAAGCCTTGCTGAAGTCAAGGTACACAATGTCCACTGCTCTACCCTCATCTACCTAGCCAGTCATTCCATCATAGAAGGCTATCAGATTGGTGAAGCAGGATTTCCCCTTGGTGAATCCATGCTGGCTCCCCCTGACAACCTTCTTTTCCTCCATATGTCTGGAGATGACATCCAGAAGGAGCTGTTCCATCACCTTTCCGGGGATGGAGGTGAGGCTGACTGGCCTATAGTTGCCTGGGTCCTCCTTCTTGCCCTGTTGGAAGACTGGAGTGACATTGGCTTTCTTCCAGTCCTCAGGCACCTCTCCTGTTCTCCACGACCTTTCAAAGATGATGGAGAGTGGCCTGGCAACAACATCTGCCAGCTCCCTCAGTACTCGTGGGTGCATCCCATCAAGGCCCATGGATTTGTGGATGTCTAGCCTGCTCCAAAGATGTCTAATCCCATCCTCCTCAACCAAAGGAAAATCTTCCTTTCTCCAGACTTTCTCTCTCATCTCCAGGCTCTGGGATTCCTGAGGACCAGTCTTAGCAGTAAAGACTGAAGCAAAGAAGGCATCCAGTAACTCTGCCTTCTCTGTATCCTTCATCGCCAGGGCCTCAACCCCTTTCAGCAGTTGGCCCACATTTTCCCTTGTCGTCCTCTTACTTCTGATGTATTTGAAGAATCCCTTCTTGTTATCCTTGACATCTCTTGCCAGTTTTAATTCCAAATGGGCCTTAGCCTTCCTCGCAGCATCTCTACATACTCTGACTGCATTCCTATAATTCTCCCAAGTAGCCTGTCTCCTCTTCCACATTCTGTGTACTTTCTTCTTCTGTCTGAATTTGGCCAAGAGCTCCTTGCTCACCCATGCAGGTCTCCTGCCCCTTTTGCTGCACTTCTTACTCATAGGGATGCACCACTCTTGAGCTTGGAGGAAGTGATGCTTGAACGCTAGTCAACTCTCACGGACCACCTTCCTCCTAGGGCCTTAACCCATGAGATTCCTCCAAGTAGATCCAACTTTCACATCTCTAACCAGTCCCTCTCTGTTAGTAAGGACAAGGTCCAGCAGGACACCCTTCCTCATAGGCTGCTCCACCATTTGTGGCAGGAAGTTATCATCGATGCTCTGCAGGAGCCTCTTGGAGTGTTTGTTCCTTGCTCTGTAGTCCCTCCAGCAGATATCGGGCTGGCTGAAGTCTCCCATGAGCACCAGGGCCTGTGATCGTGAGGCTACTTCCAGCTGTTTGTAGAAGGCCTCATTGACTTTCTCTTCCTGGTCAGGGGGCCTGTAGTAGACACCCACAACAGTGTCCCCCATGTCAGCGTTTAATCCTCACCTATAAACTCTCGACTTGCTCTTCATCTACCCATAGCCAGAGCTTGATGCATTCCAGTTGCTCTTTCATATAAAGAGCAACTCCACCTCCTTTCCTTCCTAGCCTGTCTTTCTTAAAAAGCACATAGCCATCCTCGACAACATTCTAGTCACGCAAGCTATCCCACCATGTGTTTTTAATTGCAATGAGATCACAGCCCTGCAACCGCATACAGATCTCCAGTTCCTCTTGTTTATTCCCCATGCTGCATGCATTGGTGTACTTGCATTTCAGAGAGGTTGTTGTGCATGCAGGCTTCCCAGGATGGGTGCAAAGGGATCCCCCATAGCCATGTCTCATATGCATATCCCTGGCTGAAAGGACTCACTGAAAGCCTCCTGACTTGAGTTGTTTTTTGTTGACAACCCTGTCTTTATACCTCCCTCCTTCCTCCAACCTATCTAGTTTAAACCCCTTGAAATAGAATTCAAATGATCCTATTTTCAATTCTGTTTTAATAATGGTGTATATTTTGCACAGAGTACCTGTCTGCTGTAAGGGGCATTGTGCTGTCTTGCTTAACATAAAATATTCTTCAAAATTGATTCCAATTACTATAAAAGACAATTCATGAAGTAGAGTAATTTTGTATACATTGGAATCCCCAAAGTTCACAGGGAGATACTGCTAAAATGTTTATATGCATGCATGCCTGCAGAGAAAACAAAGTTATTCTGGTATTTGACGTGCTTCTCTTGCACTTCCAACTTGTACTCAAAAGCCATTCACTTCAGGGTATATTTTTCTTTTCCTAACACTATTTACTGGCAACCTGAGCTAATCCAAACTGACTTGAGCATTGTAATTTTCACATAATAAATTCAGCTACTTAATGCTGAAGAGAATAGGCAAGAAGGATTTTCTAACGTTGTCCCACAGTGTGAACGATGCTTATAGACAAGTTCCCTTATGGCAAATAACTCCTTTTTTTCTGTCTTTTTTTTTTTTTTTTTTTTTTTTTTTTTTTTTTTTTATCTTCTGCAGGCCCGCCAGATCTTAGATCTAACACCTGTGAAGGAACTGGTGAGCCTGAAGTGGAATATGTATGGACGACCCTATTTCTGTTTCCTGGCTTTATTCTATGTGCTCTACATGGTCTGCTTCACTATGTGCTGCGTCTACCGACCACTGAAACCCCGAACAGACAACAAAACAAGCAGTAGAGACAATACTATCTATATCCAGAAAATGCTGCAGGTACTGTCTGTAGGAGTCATGACCCCATAGGCAGAACTCAGTAATTCTAATCTAAGCTACTCAACTGAAAAGTTCAAATACTACACAACTCCCAGCTACAGCAGCTGTCCTCCTTTTCTCTTCTCACCTTGGTCAGTGAGGAACTCTGGGTATACTCTGTTCTCTGTTCTCGGTACTCAGTTGGGCTGGTATCTGTAGCCTCTTCAGGCCTTGGCACGTTTCTTACATCAGCAGCAGACCTTCTTTTCCCCCAACCCCCCCCCCCCCTTTTTTTTTCCTTTGATTCCCCTCTCCTTTTTTTTTTTTTTTTTCTTTTAGGAATCATATTTGACATATGAGGATGAGCTGAGGCTGGTGGGGGAGCTGATCACAGTCATAGGCGCTGTAGTAATTTTGATCCTTGAGGTAAGAGAGACAGTGAGCTACACAGTCTTGAGTTTATTCAAGACAGGTCTGACTTACTGGACAAATACTAGTTTGTATGTAGGACTTGGCAGGGGTTATTTACTGAGTCTACGTGCTTCAATATACACCTATGGCAACCAGGACCGACAACAACATCTTTTCATGAAACAGAGCTTGTGACAGTTTATTAGTAAGATTCCAGGTGCCAAAGAAACAATTAGAAGGACTGATCCCATTATCAAATACTATGTACACAGTAATGCCACAGTTCCCTTTCATCTGTGGTTCCAACTGAACCTCAGCAGCTGCATGAGAGACTTGCGGTACTCATCTGTTTAGGGGCGCTTGGTGAAGTGATTTCTGTATGTGCAAAGGAAAATTTATCTTTAACTGGAGATCAGTAATTGTATGGACCTTTGACAGCACCCTCACTCAACCAGAATTCTGAGATGGACCTGCCGAGGTGTTCTCTTTACTGTGAACTCTCCCCATAAAAGAGAAGGAGTTCTTTATATTAAAACACACATAGACATACACACACACACACACACACACACACACACACACACACACACACACCCACCCTCCTTTGCTTTATTATAATATGAATTCAAGACTGAACTTTTGAAATGGGGTAAAACAAATGACAAAGACATTTGTAAAACAAATGATAGACAGCTTATTTGGTGGACTCTGGGACTACACTACAACTTACACAGTGAATCTGAGTTATAGCAAATTTCTCTGGTCCCTAAGAAGGTCTTTTTGTCACTTCTGAGGCTGAGATGCCTGTCCACTCTCTTTTCTACTCAGTAGCTTATAGGAACTTCAGGCTTACAGCTCTGTGCCACAACATCTCTCTGCCTCATCCAGAAGTCTCTCAACCTGCCTGAGCATTCTCAGATTTTCCAAGAAAAGAGCAATCTCTACCTCATCTAGAGGGGACAACCTGACTCGATCACTCTTTTTTTAAAGGAATATAATACAAAATATAAAAACTATGAACAAGCAAACAAAGCAGTTGTGGCTTGCTCCAAGACCATGTGACTATTAGGGATTACCAGTATAATTAATATTATAATGAACTCCATCTGAGTCCTAAAGTCAATAAGCTGTCTCTCTTAGATCCCAGATATCCTTAGAGTTGGAGCAGCAAAATACTTTGGACAAACCATCTTAGGAGGCCCTTTCCACATAATTATGTAAGTATACCATCTGTTAAGTCTAATAAATATATTGTCCCCTCTGCTATCTCACTATCCCCTCTGCTATCTTTTGCCAGATGAATCACTTCCTCTGTTGTTTTAGAATATTCCTTTTTTTGATTTCTTTCTTTTACTGACTCAAATGGTGTGTAAGAAACTAGACAATTTGGCAGGTAGAGTTGAGCAAACTGATAAGTCTCTACGTAACTCTCCTTTGCCTATGGGACTAGTGACAGTATGTGCCTGTCTTGGAATTTTTAGAAAGAAAAGAAACAGGAGACTAAGATTCCTTTACTGAATTTCATTCACTGTCTGTTTTTCATTTGCAGTATCACATATGCTTGCATGATTCTAGTAACCATGGTGATGCGTCTAACCAGCATGACTGGAGAGGTGGTGCCCATGTCCTTTGCCCTGGTATTAGGATGGTGCAATGTTATGTACTTCGCGCGAGGCTTCCAGATGCTGGGACCCTTTACCATCATGATCCAGAAGGTATAAGAAACAAGGGCTTGTTATACACATCCTGACACCATTTTCCAGATAGGGAGAAATCGAAAAATACTCTTTCTCTTTTAGGATTTGAATTAATGGAAAAGGGTCAAGTTCTTGTCTGCATGACAGGTTTGGGATTTTCACATTCCTTAGTAAAGGAAGTAGAGGGATGCATAAAATGCAGAAGCTTCCTTTCACCCACCTTTGACCTTAGAATCTGGAAAATGTTTTAAATACAGTTGCATGGTGGCTTGGTGGGACAGTTGGACCTTATGGTAGTGCTGTTTTTGCTCTACAGATGATATTTGGTGATCTTATGCGATTTTGCTGGCTCATGGCTGTGGTGATACTGGGCTTTGCATCAGGTGAGTCTAAAAAAGAAAAACTGGGTTATGTTATCTCAGTTAGCTGGAAAAGGGAGTGATGATGTATAGTTTCTATTTCTTTCAGCCTGATGTCTTTCCCAGCATTGCTTTCTGTTCAGATAGGTTTGGTCATCAACTCTTGCTCTTTCTAGGATAATAAAAGTTAGGACAACACAGATAATGCCAATATATGTAAGTCAAGGTTTAAAAACATACTGCATTTATTATACTTGTCTTTGATAAACAGCATTAATACATGTAACTATTCTATCCATGAAGAAGAAAAGATTTTTTTTTGTTTCTTTGTTTCTTTGTTTTTTTTTTAGTACAGATAGATAATCAAAATAATTCTGAGTTGTTTTATAACGATGACCAGTGACCCTAGTCAGAGATAGGCTGGCCAGCCTAGTAAAGAGGGCTTTAAACTAGGTAGGAAGGGAGAGGTGGGCTGTCATAGAGACAGGGTAGACAACAAAACACAAGTTGGGTTGGGGGGCCTCCAACGAGTGCATTCAACTGGGGATGTGTGCTTGGGACACGGCTATGGGGGACCCCCATACGCCCTTCCTGGGAAACCTACAGTCATGACTACCTCTTTGAAATGCATGTATACCAATGCATGCAGCATGGGGAACAAACAGGAGGAACTGGAGATCTGTGTGCGATTGCAGGGCCATGATCGTATTGCAGTCACAGAGATATGGTGGGATAGCTCACCTGACTGGAATGCTGTCATGGATGGCTATGTGCTTTTTAGGAAAGACAGGCCAAGAAGGCAAGGTGGTGGAGTTGCTCTTTATGTGAGAGAGCAACTGGAATGCATTGAGCTCTGCCTAGGGATGGTGGAGGAGGAGGCAGTTGAGTGTTCATGGGTAAAGATCAAAGGGCAGGCTAACAGGTGGGACACTGTTGTGGGTGTCTACTACAGGCCCCCTGACCAGGAAGAGAAAGTCAATGAGGCCTTCTACAAACAGCTGGAAGTAGCCTCACGATCACAGGCCCTGGTGCTCATGGGAGACTTCAGCCAGCCCGATATCTGCTGGAGGGACTACAGAGCAAGGAACAAACACTCCAAGAGGCTCCTGCAGAGCATCGATGATAACTTCCTGCCACAAATGGTGGAGCAGCCTATGAGGAAGGGTGTCCTGCTGGACCTTGTCCTTATTAACAGAGAGGGACTGGTTAGAGATGTGAAAGTTGGGGGCAGCCTTGGCTGCAGTGACCATGAGATGGCGAAGTTCAGGATCCTGCAGGAAAGAAATAAGGCAACAAGCAGGATTGCAACGCTGGACTTCAGGAGAGTGGACTTTGGGCTCTTCAGGGATCTACTTGGAGGAATCTCATGGGTTAAGGCCCTAGGAGGAAGGTGGTCCGTGAGAGTTGACTAGCGTTCAAGCATCACTTCCTCCAAGCTCAAGAGTGGTGCATCCCTATGAGTAAGAAGTGCAGCAAAAGGGGCAGGAGACCTGCATGGGTGAGCAAGGAGCTCTTGGCCAAATTCAGACAGAAGAAGAAAGTACACAGAATGTGGAAGAGGAGACAGGCTACTTGGGAGAATTATAGGAATGCAGTCAGAGTATGTAGAGATGCTGCGAGGAAGGCTAAGGCCCATTTGGAATTAAAACTGGCAAGAGATGTCAAGGATAACAAGAAGGGATTCTTCAAATACATCAGAAGTAAGAGGACGACAAGGGAAAATGTGGGCCAACTGCTGAAAGGGGTTGAGGCCCTGGCGATGAAGGATACAGAGAAGGCAGAGTTACTGGATGCCTTCTTTGCTTCAGTCTTTACTGCTAAGACTGGTCCTCAGGAATCCCAGAGCCTGGAGATGAGAGAGAAAGTCTGGAGAAAGGAAGATTTTCCTTTGGTTGAGGAGGATGGGATTAGACATCTTTGGAGCAGGCTAGACATCCACAAATCCATGGGCCTTGATGGGATGCACCCACGAGTACTGAGGGAGCTGGCAGATGTTGTTGCCAGGCCACTCTCCATCATCTTTGAAAGGTCGTGGAGAACAGGAGAGGTGCCTGAGGACTGGAAGAAAGCCAATGTCACTCCAGTCTTCCAACAGGGCAAGAAGGAGGACCCAGGCAACTATAGGCCAGTCAGCCTCACCTCCATCCCCGGAAAGGTGATGGAACAGCTCCTTCTGGATGTCATCTCCAGACATATGGAGGAAAAGAAGGTTGTCAGGGGGAGCCAGCATGGATTCACCAAGGGGAAATCCTGCTTCACCAATCTGATAGCCTTCTATGATGGAATGACTGGCTAGGTAGATGAGGGTAGAGCAGTGGACATTGTGTACCTTGACTTCAGCAAGGCTTTCAACATTATCTCATTTAACATCCTCCTCAATAAGCTCAGGAAGTGTGGGTTAGATGAGTGGACAGTGAGGTGGATGGAGAACTGGCTGAAAGGCAGAGCTCAGAGGGTTATGCTTAGTGGCACAGAGTCTAGTCAGTGGCCTATAGCTAGAGGAGTTCCCCAGGGCTCAGTACTGTGTCCAGTCCTGCTCAGCTAACTCATCACTGACCTGGATGAGGGGACAGAGTGTCTCCTCAGCAAGTTTGCCAATAATACCAACCAGGGAGGAGTGGCTGATATTCCTGAGGGCTGTGCCACCATTCAGAGAGATCTGGACAGGCTGGAGAGTTGGGTGGAGAGGAACCTCCTTAGGTTCAACCAGGGCAAGTGCAGAGTCCTGCACTTAGGGAAAAATAACCCTAGGCACCAGTACAAGCTGTGGGCTGACCTTCTCTGGAGCAGCACTGCGGAGAGGGACCTGGGAGTGCTAGCGGATGATGAGTTGACCATGAGCCAGTAATGTGCCCTTGTGGCCAAGAAGGCCAATGGTATCCTGGGGTCCATTAGGAAGAGTGTTGCCAGGAGGTCTAGGGAGGTGATCCTGCCCCTCTGCTCAGCCCTGGGGAGGCCTCATCTCGGGTGCTGCGTCCAGTTCTGGGCTCCCCAGTACAAGAGAGCCATGGAGGTACTGCAGAAAGTCCAGCCTAGGGCTACGAAGATGATCAGAGGGCTGGAGCATGTGCCCTATGAGGAACGGCTGCGAGAGCTGGGCCTGTTGAGCCTGGGGAAGAGAAGGCTGAGGGGGGATCTTATCAGTGTCTATAAGTAAGTACCTGAAGGGAGGGTGTCAAAGGGACGGGGACAAACTCTTTTCAGTTCTCCTGTGTGACAGGACAAGAGGCAATGGGCAGAAATTGAAGCACAGCAAGTTCCACCTGAACGTGAGAGGGAATTTCTTGACTGTGAGAGTGACAGAGCCCTGGAACAGGTTGCCCAGAGAGGTTGTGGAGTCTCCTTCTCTGGAGATATTCAAAACCTGCCTGGATGCAACCCTTTCTAGCATGCCCTAGGTGACCCTGCTGAGCAGGGAGGTTGGACTAGATGATCTCCAGAGGTGCCTTGCAACCTTACTGATTCTACGATTCTATGATCGTATGCTGAGTACTGCACTAGCGTAGTACATGCATTACCTTCCCAGGCCTTCTTGTGTTGTCAGATCTCTCACAGGACCTTGTTGCTGCTCTTAAAACATGATTCACATTGTTAAACTATTTTTATCTTTTTTTCTCATTGCTCTCCACTAGCTTTTTACATCATCTTCCAGACTGAGAACCCCGAAAACCTTGGCCAGTTCTACAACTACCCCATGTCCTTGTTCACCACCTTTGAGCTGTTCCTGACTATCATTGATGGCCCTGCAAACTATGATGTGGACCTGCCCTTTATGTACAGTGTGGTATACTTTGCCTTTGCCATCATTGCCACCCTCCTTATGCTCAACTTGCTTATTGCCATGATGGGTGACACCCACTGGAGAGTGGCCCATGAGCGGGATGAACTCTGGAGAGCCCAGGTAACCTAGATCACGTGGTATGGATTTTTTCTGAAAAAAGTGTGGGAAAGGTTGTCTAAGGTATATGCACTAGATTGTCCAATTACTTGCTCCACTCTTCCTGCACCTTGCCAGGCCTTTTCTCACAGGCTAACACAGTAAGCCATGTCTTTTTGATTCTGTTTTACTGCTCTGTGCGTTAGCCCCCAAATTTCTTTCATCTTTTCTATCAGTTTGAACTGTCTCAGTGCAAGACTCCTCCTCTGACACACTGAGATTGACTCCAAAGTGAGAAAATGCAGAGCAACGGTTGCAAATAGTTCAGTTGTGTCTTTAGATTCATTAAGAGAAGTTGTCCTGCCTCTCTTGGTCAGAAAGCTCATGCTGCCTTTTGCTGCATTGAATCATAAACCCACTTCCTAGTATTTTTTTGAGACAAAACAATAAGTCAAATGATTAGCTGCAATTGTGTGGCTAGAATAGGAAGTTTTGATGATGGTGAATAGACCCTCAATTTTAGTCAAGGCTATAATACTGATGTAAGTAGTGTCCTTTTCTCTAGCTTGTAAATTGATTACCCCACACCTCACCACCAGGTATAAAGGGAAAGATGTTTAACAGTGTTTTAAGCGTACCACTGCTTCCTCAAATCGTGGCATAGCTAGAATCAAAATAATGAATAGCCACATAATAAACCGGGTTTAGGCTCTGTGTTTTTTCCTCAGTACCTTTGGACCTGATCAGTAGTAGCAGAACTAATTATTTTTAAGAGAGAGAATCTTTTTCTCCCCCCATTCATCCAAGTTCTTCTCTCTTTTCTTATTGTAAAGGTTGTTGCTACTACTGTTATGTTGGAGCGGAAACTGCCACGATGTCTCTGGCCTCGCTCTGGAATCTGCGGTCGGGACTATGGGCTAGGGGACCGATGGTATCTCAGGTGAGGCCCCTTCTGATGTGTGTATGAAATGATCTCAGAAGAAGCATTCAGTGTATGGATGTGAAGAAGGAGCCACTTCAGTGGCCCAGAGAGGAGTGTTTGGTGTCCTTCCTTTCCAGAATACAGATCTTTGTCTGGTTTATGCCTATGGTGGACAAGTGCTGATCCCCTCACAAAGTAATTCCTTGTGAAAACAGTTGATACTTTCTTATCTAGTAGTCTCAGGAGACAGTCCCTAGAAGCTGCATGGGTTATAAGGCCTGAATTTTTCCTTCACTCTCCTTACAGTAAGTATTACAAAACTTCTTCACATCTTTGTGGTTGGTTGGCTGTCCCTATTCATTGCACGTGTGGAATGGCAGAGTCAGAAACAATCACTAAGGCTGTCAGCAGCAACCAAGTTGAAATGAGTCAAAAATAGAAGCTTGCTTTCTTTTGTGAGCCAAGTAACTGCATTGTGCCTTGCAAAGATCTAGGCTTTCCTGAAATAATAAACAAACCACCGATAGTCTAGGTAGCATGAGATTCCTCACTATTTCTGATTTTCATCAACATTTATACTAAGGTGAGAAAAGAGTAAGTCTTGTCTGGGGATGTGTCTTTTCTCACTGCTTCATCTTTTGCTGATAAAGCCAGAAGGGGGAGTGGTTGCTCCATGAAGTAGGACTTTTTGCAGAGAAATGAGGCTTGCAAATTTTTTGAGTTTTTCTTGCAAGTTTACTGGGCAGAACAAGCAAATTTAAGATGTTAGCAGTATGCAACACATTCAGTCCAAGACGCAGAATATAATTCTGCAAGTGCATCATGCCAGCACCAATTCTGAATTGGATGCTAGGAGAAAAGAGTGGCAATGTCATTTAGTTCTCTCAAGTCACATATGTGTTCATTGAATTTAGTGTGGGACAGTATTTCAGAAGGCAAGATATGAGCAATTCAGAGAAGGGCTGGTGGATGTGGAGAGGATAAACTAAGAGGAGGAAGGGCAAAAAAAAAAAAAGGAAAGAGATGAATACACATGTATATATAGACAAAGGAAATAGATCTGGAGTCGGAGTCAGATGGATTGAGTCTGTCAATACCTTGCAGCTGGCAAAATGGAAAGGGCAAAATGTGGCTAGGAAATGATTTAAAGAGACAGAAAACCAAGGAATCAATAAAGGTAGTGAAGCTAATAACAGGAGTGAAGTCACGAGGATAACTCTGCGATAGCAACTGAGAAGGTGGGGCCACTTGCATTAGAACGTGTATTAGAGAAGGAAAGAAAACTAAAAGGATTGTTCTTAACATCAGTTTCCTGGTTTTGAGTTGATAATTCTTGAATGTCTCAGTCTGCAGGTAGATCTTTGGGAGAGGACAGCTTCTTGTGGCTGATCATCTTTGTTGATAAGCTGGCACATTCCTACTTCATTCAGTTTATGTCTTTGTACTTCTCCTACAGAGTAGAAGACCGAGTTGATCCCAACAAACACAAGATGATGCGGTACACAGATGCATTTAAGGCTCAGGATAGGGATAATTGTGACAAAGGTTTGGAAAAGATGGAAATTGATAGGAATATCCTACACAAGAAAGAATTCTCTGCTCTATCATTGTCACGGAGCACATCCAGGACTAGTTCTCACCGTGGCTGGGACATCTTGAGGCACAACACTTTCCACCAACTTCACGGGGAGGTCAATCATGCCATGGAAGAGGAGGTCTATGATGTCTAAGAAGCCTCTTTCTTTACTCCAGAACATAGATAATTTTTGCCACAACAGTTGTCTTTTCCAAACGTTCAAGCATGTACAGCATGCCACACGTATCTGCCAGCCTGGAAGAACTCTGCTGGTGCATCATGAATGGTTGATGGCATCTATGCCATGATATATGAATCCAGTCTTCTCTTTCCTACCTTTTAGGTGTCCCAGTTGTGGCACTGATATTTGCAACAAGTTGGTGAGTTTGCTGAGATAAGGCCTGTGGTGGTTTGTGATGCTCTAAAGAAATGAACAAAAGGAGCCAGCACTGGGATTTCATCCATTTACAAAGAGACGATCAGTAAGTCTTCTCCCAGACTGCTATATGTGGCATATTCTCTCCCTTCAGTCTCACAGAATGCCAGTGCTTTCAGAACAAGGAGAGCTGACTGAAGTTCTGCTTTACTTTTTGGTAGAGAACTGAAAAAAACCTCCACAACTAAACTCAGGAAAGATGTAGTTGCTGATACTGTGATAATTAAAAGGACTGTAACCATTGAGCTAGTATACAGGACCTGCCAGATTTTGCCCTCTGAAGAAAGGCAAAATCTATTATTAGATGCATTGTCAACATTGCTGTCTTAGCAGGACATTTGTTTAATTTTTTTGCCATGTGGATGCATTTTAAGCTATATTCTTTTTTTAAAGAAATATTGCTATTCCTAGGAAGATCTTAAAGTTTCTAAAGCAGGACTTATTTCCTAATGAGAGGATGTATGACCCGGTTAGGTGACTTTCAGTGGTGTGCCCTCTGTTAATCTTCAAAATGAGCTCCAGCTGATCTCTGATTTCTGTGGAAGAGTGAGATTATGAACCACAGTCCTCTGACTCCCTAGTGAAACATCAAGGTTGTGTAGTGAGTGATAACATAGAAATGAATGAAATGGAGAGCAAATGTTGAATATGTGAATAAGAACTATTGCAGAGGCAGTTCAGAAACTGGTAGTCTCTTTCTCTCAAATCCAAAACCATTCAATGGACTCCTGATGCACAGTGGCTAAGTCATCCAAAGCTTTTCCCTCTAGGTTTGATGCTGTTTCAGTCTGTCATTTTATCATTTGCTGAGGGTCTCATTAAGAAAAATAACTGTTAAGAGAAACAGACTGCCATTTTAGAAGTTTTCACATTTTCAGGGATTTGGAATTTCATTCCAGTAGCAGAAGTAAGTGAAAAGAAACACACGGTCTTGACATTTCCTTTTCCAACAGGACCAGTGACAGAACTTTTGTTTTTGAAGAGTTGACACTATTATTGCTGATACTGGACTTTGAGCCAAATCACCTCATGATAATCAAAATCAGACAATGAAGAACCTGGATATGCGGATTTCTGACTGTACTGAAATGTCACTGCAAACATCTCATGCCTTTCTTCTCTTGCAGGAGGCTGGGTACTGTAGTCAAAATGATGACCTTTGCAATTCCACAGGTTTATTAAATGCCCCCTTTTCTCTTACTTGAACGTAAAATTATGCTCCAATGGAAGATTGAAAGAAGGCTGTCTTGCTTGAGCTCAGCCACATAGATTTATGAGTTGAGATAATTTGTTGAATTGAAAGCGTTGCATGATTTGTGTCAAGTAAGCATTGTAACCACCTTGCTAAACCTTTGGGGACTGCATTGGTGTCTCTGGAGAAGGGAAAAAATGTGACTTGACACATTTACCAGAACTGTGAATTGCTGCTGTTATTGTAGATGTGTTTTCTTTCTTTATGAATGGGAAACAATAGGAAGGGGAGAACTGATAACTTCTCCCACAATATATAGCAATCTTTCCTCTAGCTTGAAAACCAACAGAAATACAATTAAGATGGAGCTGCATATGTCCATTTCTACACAAGGATTCCTCTTTGTGAACATTTACAAATAATAACAGTAATAATAATATAAAATCATGGTTGAAAGTATAAGCTGTGTAAGCCATGGTTCTGAGAATGAGTTTGTGCTCTTTTTCATCACTGTATACAATAATGAAGCTTAGAACACCAAACAATGTTGATAGTGCAGAAGGCAGAATAGAACTCATTTAACACTACATGAGTGGAAAACAGTTGGTCATCTTTGTTTGTGTTGTCTTAGTAATCAATGTACAGCAATTCTATTCCATTTCAGAACTGACTAATTGCTTCTGTAACTTGGCTTCCAGTTTCCTGAGGGGACCTGCACATAAAAAAAAAAAAAAATCCTAGAAAAAGACCCAAAAGAGAGAGAGAATAGAATTGTTTACCAGTAGTAGCTAATTCCCTAGTAATATTTCGCCTAATGTTTTTTGTTGATAGTGAGCGGTGAAGACTGTCTTTAACATAATTTATTTGATCTGGAGGATCAGCAATTATGAAAGAAAATTTGGGGTCAGAAAAGTCAGCAGAAAAGATGGGCATGCCAGGTGCTGGAAATATTAAATACATTATGTAAATGCAGAATGCCTACTCTCTTACATCAGGGCATATACAAAGGATATACGCTCTGTCCACATGAACATCAGAAGACGAAGTTATAGGAGACACCAGGAAACACTTTAGCTACTTCAAAGAAACTGTCTCAGATTGGGAAACATCAACGACTGTAGTCACTCAAAGGCAAAGCACTTCAGCTATACTGTGCTGCAGGTGTGGACTGCCTCAGGATTTGCAGCAGTGTGCAGCATTTTCGGATATTGGTATATTCTAAGATTCTGAAATAGTATGGTTCCTCTGTGCTGTTGTGAAGTTTCTTTCCTGTCACTCCTAATGATACTGCAATTATTTCAAGACACACATTCCTTTCCTCATTGAAATGATTGATCTCAAATAATCTTCTAAGCCAGTGAAGTAACTTCTGAGTTTAAGATAATGTATTATGGATGAATGTTTTGATCCAGTTGCTTGAAGAGAAAAGAGAAGTATTTTGCTGAAAATAAAAGTATTAAATATATGGAATGTCCTGTTTGCTTCATTCCTTCTAAAAGTAAGTATTATGGGCCAAATTTTGTGTTTGTTTCTCTTGTAGCAATCATAGACATTAGTTGACAAAATGTCTGGGTCATCACACTTCTGCAATAAAACTTTTATTTTTTTCACTGCAATCTGTTTTGGAAATTCCTGTATACAAAATTAGCACAGTGTGTCAAATACTTATTTCCAGTAGAAAATAAGGACTATCAAGTTTCTTTTTTCTTTTTTAAATCATTGAGTGTTTAGAAAAACTGCAATACAAGCTCTTTGGAGAAGGAGCCATATTTTCATGTAGTTGGAATGAGCTATTTTGGACAGCAGAACAACAGCTCTTGTGGCAGCTGCTTAAAATAAAACAGATGAAGGTACTGGGAATTGTTTCTAGTCATACAGCTGCAAAATCAGATGCAGAAAACCTTGTTTTGTTTTCATAATCATGGTTCTCTGTATTTGATGTTTATATCATCTCTCAAAAAACCATTTGCTGTTATTTCTCTTCCAGCCTAGTTAAGGGCTTTATATGCTGTTACGCATTCAAGTAGCCAGTTTGGAAACATTGTAAGTCTGATTCTAATGGGATGAATCCTGATAGATGAATTTCCACAAACTCCTACTGACATGTATTCTGCATTCTTAACAGACTCAGCTATAACCAAAGGGTCAAGTTCACATCCTGCTTGTTTATTAGATATCAACCACAATTGCTAATGAATTGAAACAGTAGTTTAATTTTGCCTTGTATTTTTCTAGTACTAGTTTTTCTTATTTGCAATAGCTAACTTCAGTCTCAGTAATATGTATTATTTTTTCAGATTTGAACATTCAACATAGTAACAATCCTTATCTATGTCTTGGATGGAAAAAGTTAAAATAAAATGCAAACACAATCCAACAAATACATGGCTTGTATAAGATTAGGACACTATTTAGAACCATTTACTCTTGCCTTTAAGGATGAGGCTGTTTTTATTTTTTTAAATTATAGTATTTTAATCAAGTTCTTGACTGTGCACAGAGAACTCTTGAATAAGAATACTTGAATAAGAACTCTTGGGTAAGGAAAAAGTCTGCAAGTCAAATAAAACAAAAAACCAGTGAAGATGTAAGAATCTCAGAGATAGACCATATGTTAAGCCTGCAGTCTTGCTACTGTTTTATGCTGGGTTGATAACTGCAAAACTTGTTAAGTTCTGCTGCTATTTATTCCACTCTTCTGCCCCCATGGAAAAACACTTTATCATCATCTCTCTGCACACTTGAAAAAAAGGAAGAATGAGGACAGGGAAAGAAGATGCTAATGTTCAATAAGCTCAGCCAGCCTATGGCATCACAATGAATGATTAAAAAAATGTCTAAGCGGTCTTAAGTTGGTTTAGGAGTTTCATATTTAAAATACTAATAAATAGTAATATGCTAGGGGGGATATATCTGCAACACAACCTAATCAACCATATTATTAGTAAAACCAAACTGGACTGACAGCCACTTGGTAAAATCATACTGGGCATTGATTCTGGCTCCACCTCCCTTGGGGTGTAGGAGAGAAAGTTAAAGGGAAAATGGTAGCTTCCTAGACTTTCCAAGGGCATAACTAGTCAAATGAAATGTCAGCAACCAGCTTGAAAGAAAGTGACAGACTTCTTGTCAGAAGTGTTGATTTCTGTGGCATTTTGAAAAGGAAGTTGATGAACTGCCCAGCTGATTAAGCAGAGCATATAAAGCTTTGCCTGAGATGAATGAAGCACTTCACACCTCCTGTAGCTGTAGTTTCAGGCTTCCAGTAGACTCAACCACATGTCAGGGTATTAGTTACTCTCTCCTCACAGTTTCAAGATTATCTCCATAGACAGAAAATTTAGAAAACGTTTTTAATTAGAAAAAGATGACATCTAATTATGCATCAAAAAGAATTTGATGGCAAATTCTATGGGCCATAATGCACAGTCCTGTCTTTCAGGAAATAACAGCAAATTAGGCACAGAAATTGCCCTGTGTTATTGTCCTCTTCTGTTGCAAAATTGTTCTCTGGCTTTCCCCTCTTGCTTCTGAAAAACATTAAAAAATTCACCAGCTTGCCCAGGAAATCTCTTCTAGGAGTAAGTTTTGTTCATTCACCCCTTCTTTCTTGTGTTCAGTGATTGACAAATAAAGTGCTAGAGTTTCACCTAGAGGTGAAATAGACAAAGTCTTCCCACAGATAAATGCTAGTGATTCTGGTCACAAACCAGTGACACCCTCCATGGGAGAATTTTTCAAGTCAGCCTAGGTTTGTAAGTTACAAGAAAAGCAAGTGATTAAAGGAATGGAAGATTGGAAATTATTTTAAGGAGCGTATCTGTTAAGATTTATCCATAGACTCATAGAAGAACTGAATGGAAGGGACATCTGAAATCATCCACTACAATCTGCTGATCAAAGTAGGACTATTACCAACACCAGATTGTGTCAGCCATGACTGTCTATCAGAGACCTGAAAATCATTAAGGTTGGAGACTCCTTCACTCGACTAGGCACCGGCTCCAGTGCTGCACCACCCCTGGCGGGAGAACTTTTTTCTAATGTCCAGTCTGAACTTCCCAAGCCACAATTGATCATTGCCCCTATTTATGAAGTCACGAATAGCCTTGCAAGACACAATCTTTTTTGAATCCTCATTCCCTCTAGAAATGAAGTTTTTAAATAAAAAAAAATTATAAATCCATCTTTACTGTGTCACCTGTCAGATCCTCTTTCCCATCTGGCCTTGTGCCTATATTTTTTCCTCCACAAGGATTTTACTGCATAATATGAATCTGTAAAGTCATAAATACATATACAAGCCTCATTAACTGCTACAGTACTAAAAGATGAGTTTCATTTTTACAGGTGAAAAATTAGAACTAAAAAAAAAAAAAAAAAAAAACCCTAGTACTACACAGCAAATAATATGAAGTAGGACATTCGCTTTAGTGTTTTCTGATCCCCACTATGAACAATAATCTTGTGTCCTCTGGGTTAGGAACATATGTGATGGTGGTATTCAGATAGCCTTAGGAGGCACCTTACAAACTCTAGTTGAAAGAAATTTCATAGATAGCTATTGAAAGACATTTACTGAAGCATGATGAAAGATTTCTGAGGTCATCTAGAGGATATGAGTCTTTATAAAGTTCCTAGTGGGCTTCACACAAAACATTGTATATGGATAGGACCATGGGGAGTTTGGAAAATTGAACTCCTGAGAATCTTGTTTCAAGCACATGGACAAGACAATGAAAGGCTGATTTTGTTTTGTAGACTTAAAAAACAGTCTACAAACTCTGAGGTGCTAAGCTTGCCATATTTTGCAGTGCTCCCTGTTCATGCACTACAGAAGATAAGACTGAATGTTTTGGACTGTCATTAAAGAAAGCATGAGTGTTTCCTTCTAGGTCAGTGAATCTGCACCCCCACCTTGCCTTGGCATCTTTTTCCTACATTGAAGTTCATATGCAATTTTTCATGACTCAGTCTTTTCCTGGCTTCACTGAGCTTACAGTATACATTAGATTTAGTGTCACCACCCCAGGGTCTATGACAAGCTCATTAGCCGTGGTTGAACTTAGACTTATGCAAAGATACCATCTTTGTCAGCTAGGCCTGTATATTCTGGCTAAGAAACTCAGTTTCTGTCTTCAGGGTAGTTTTTTTAAACTTTGTAAACATTGTTTAAAAGCTTTGGGACAACAACAACATCTATAAATGCTGAAGAACAACTATGAAACTCCTGCTTGGTGAGGTCAGGCTTATTGTAATTCTCAGATAATATTTTGTGCTGATATTCTTTTCATGTGACAACACTAGCCACTAATCAGATATGATAGTTTTCAGACCAGGTGTGAAGAGAATTAAGCAGCATAACAGTTCAGTCTCCCTCTGTTGATGGAGGCCAATCTTCTGTTGCAGCAAGTCAGGAATTTAGAAGTGCAGGGAGGAGAAAGGAAAACAGTATTAAGTTGCTCACCATTTTTAAACCTTACCTAACAGCAGGAATGCGTCTTCATGATACTGCAATGTGGCAGTACACTTTTAAAAACTTTGAGATGATATATCTGAAAAAAGAGGAACACTTTCTTGGGTGGAATATGGCTGGAATTTATTGAGCATAAAAAATTAGGCACTGCTGACACAGACAATTGTGGTTGAATGAGGGACAGTTTCAGACATAGGGGTTCAGATGTCAGGGAGTTTGTGATACAATCAAATCATAAAGGGAGGGAGGAAAGAAGGAAGGAAGGAGAGAGGCAGGAAATAAAGGAGGACTATATGACTTATTTTTCATCTAAAGTGTTAAGGCTGAGCTAGTGGACCTTTGCTTCATCAGGGCAAAATAAATCTTTGGTAAATTATGACAGTAGGGACACTTTAACACCACAGAAATTGCCCATGCCTCCTTAAAGGCTTTTTTCCCTCTCTCACTAGAGAAAGACTTTCACAGTATTGCTATAGGTAGAAAAGGGGAAGAGCCACAGACACCGAATTCCTGAAGCAATTTCTATACTAAAGCAATGGGAAATGTGCACTATAGGCTGCAAGTTGTCTCTTAATTATTTAAACTCTTCATAAACTAGTCTTTGAAGAATCCTGCTATAAGTTTTTAGATGTAAATGATAATGATGATTTAGATAGGAAATGCCAGAAATTGAACTAAACTTGACAAATCTGAACATCACTGCAAAAATGAAAAGGCTGAGAGGGATATAGTTCATTTTCTTGCACTGAAATTGGAAGATAATAAAATGTAAGTATAATTTTTAAGGAGGTATAAGGCAGATATAAGCAGAAGATGTTTGAACTATGGTTCTAAGCTTCTGTTTTTTTAAACAAAGAAATGTCATCACAGCTGCTCATAATTTTGCCCACAATTCCACATATGTGCTTCTGAACATAGATGTACATAATGCTTCTACATATTATTCCTTACACCAGTCAAGAAAGAGAACCTAACTGATACAAGTAAGAGTTAGTTCTTTATTCAGATTATGCTCAGGAATACTGCTAGTTTGCTTCATCTCCTGGGGAAAGTGCTTTCAACTGTGCAAGCAGTAGAGACCAGCTTGTTCTAACATGATGCACTAGGGTGATGCTGAGATGCTTGCTGACTCTGGCATGCTCATTCCTCCTATGTCTCAAGGTTTAGGGTGTGCCTCACTGACACCCATTGATAAGATCATATCATTTTCCACATATGAAATGATCAGGAATAGGTTATAAATGTTGAAATGCAAAATGGCATCTTTTCTGCATCATGTCAACAGTCAGCACTAGCTCTGGACAGGCTACACATCCATATCTGGGTGTTGACCACAATCCTAAAGCAAGTGGCCTTTAACTAATACTGATCTCATTAGGGAGGAGCTGATGAAAGGAGTGATTTACTGCTTGCAGATGGTGATCCTAGCTGGGCTTGTAGTGTAACACTTCCACCAATCTCCCTTTCAGCCCATGCTGAAAGAAGGTATGTGGTTAGTCCAGACAGGATACGTGAGATTTTTTGCTGTCATCTTTTCACAAGCCTGGATTTTTGCTCCTATTCTCTGTGGAGGGCAAAGATGGAATATTTTGAAATACTTTTTACATAAGGTAGGAGTGACTTTCTCTCTCTTATGACATTATTCAACAATCCCACCTTCATTAAGAAGCTACCTTGAATACTGCTGAGGTTAGGCATCATTGGAAGTGTTTCAGAAAGTATTTCAAGGGCTTTCTGGTATCAGCAGTTGGTGAATTAGGTATTAGAAGAGCCTGAAGGAGCACTCTGTCAGGAAAGTATAAATCCAGCCACAAGTTCTGTTATTTGCAGAACAAAGCAAGCATTATCTAGTTTCAGAACTACCTCCTCACAATACAAGACAGGTGACTTACTTAAACTTGAAGACATACAAACAGTGAAAAGTGAAGGTATTTTCTAATTGTTGCATAAGACTTTACTGTTAAAAGCAAAAGGATAATTCTGTATAGTCAGAAATTGTATACTCTCTGTGAAAGATTTTTTTTTTTTTAAATTTAACATCACCAATGCCTTTCAAAGGCCTTGCTAAAGATTCTAAAGGCATATGGAAGTAATTAAATGCCAAAGTAATAAGAACTCAGTAAGTAAATGTGTCTGCCTCTGGAGGCCAAATCTCTTTTTGGCTGTTCAGAAGATATTGCTAACAGATAATTTAAAAAAATCTTTCAATAAATTCTGACAGGCCTGGGTTGGGCTGAGTGGTTCTGGTACCCCTAGTGATCTATGCTAAGAAGTATTTCCTCTACATGTGCATCTATCTTTCTTCAGATTTTAACTTCCTGGTTGGCTACATTTTCTTTAGTAGAAAGAAAGAGGTATTTTTCTGTCTATGCCATTCTTCTCTTTGTTCACTACTCAAGCAGTTCCTTCCCTATATACTGCCATACCTTTCTTTGATTATGGAATAGTCCATCAGCTTGTCTTTTAAAATTCTCTATTTTCATCCCAGAGGTCCTCTTGTCGATGAGGAACATTGGGAACACTCCTGGCAGGAAAGGCATGTTAAATTCTTCTTCTAACTTTATTATATGATAGACTTACAAGCTGCTTGAGAGAACTCTGTGGCTTCTGAATTCTGTCACTTTACATATAGATCTCTGTGCATGAGGTCCAGGCAGCCATAATGTACAGTGATTGGAAGAATGAATGAATATACTACTGGTAGTCTAAAAGAATAGTTTGCATGAAATAGATCTTTGCCTCGACTCCAGTGGGCCATACTTCCCACTCAGTAATAAAGGAGACTAAATTCTTGCTCTACTACATTGTGAGGATGAAGTAGAATCCCACTTGAAATGCTTTTCTGGGAAACCCTATAACTGTAGTTTCCTAACTAGTTAGTATTACCTATAAGATGTAGCTGTGATAAATAAGCTGTAAATAAGACAGTCCTGAGAAAAGAGAAATATGGTAAAGACCATCGTATAATTGTTTCAGGAGAGAAGGCAGCTACACAACCTCCAAGACTCAAACCCCCAAAGGACAGGTATAATAAATGAGATGTTCTCAGGAACACACTAGTAAGTCTAATAGATAACTCTGATAGTATTTGGGACTGAAGAAAGAGTAAAAACCTAATGGTAAAAGCAAAAAAAGAGGTTACATCTCTTCCCTGACATCACCAACCAAAACTGCACAGCTGAATTTCACATTATCTTCACCCTACCTAGGTAGCATTCTACGTGTTACCTATGTAAGGAAACACTTGCAGAGCTTTTCCATAAGAGTACTGCAATTGTGCTCTACAGTTCTTTGTCAGCTCGACATGCCAGCTCTCTCTTTTCCTACTTCTTTTTTTTTTCAGCATAATCTAGTAGCTCTAAGCACCTTCACCTTTCCACTCTGGACATGGCTAGCATTCCACCTTCTCACAATGTAATGTTTTTGTCTGCACAAGAATAGAGCAGACTTATAGTGTAAACAGAACAGCCAAGGCAATGCATCTCTTCACTGCCTCCAATCACAGCTTCAGTAATTAGTGTTTTCCACAAACCAAGCACATCAGGTAAAGATGCCTTAATGTCATCACCTTTGTGACCCAGCTCAAGGAAAATTTCCCATGTAACTGTACCACCAAACCTAGGATATCTAAATGACTGAATGCAAAAGCTTACATGGAACTCCTTTTCACTGATTCCCTCCAACGTGCTCAGTAGGTATCAGACCCTAGTAACTCTGCAATGCTCTGTACTGAGCATAAATGTCAGGGTTTTGGTTGCTGGGAGTTGCATGAACGACCTCTGTGGGAAGAGATCATGAGCTGCCCTGTATTAGTCACAGCCAGTTCCAGACAGTTCTGTTATGAATTAAAAACAACAGACCACATGTCAAAACTTAACCAATCAGAGGAGCATGCAATGCCTCTGCTCAAGCCTATTTAAGAAAGGGCAGTAGCTGCTAATGGTAGGAGACATATGAGTTTGCTGTATGCTGGTAGCTGAAAACATTGAGAACAGTTTCTAACTCTACAAAACCAAGAAGTGCACGAGGAAAGCCAGAATAGACTGTAAAGCTTTCAGATACCACTGTATCTGTTTGTTGGGTTCACCTTCTGCAGCTGAGCTAATCTACACAGTAGGATACTCCATTAGGAAAAAAAATCATATGTTTATTTGCTTCTTAGGAAGGTATGGTACTTCCTTTGGGTCTTCTCTTTTTCCTATCTGTAGCTGACATTTAATTTCTACCTCTCTCTTCCATTTTCAAATTAGTATGTTTGCTTTATGAGTTTCTGTCTTCTGAAGTAATATTTCTGAACCTTTGGAGGCACTTGGTTGATCTATTTCTTTTGATAATGGCACACCCACCCAATATACACTAGCAGGAATTTCTTGTTTGTAATCACTCTGCATTTTCTTCACTTACTAATTTAATTTTTCTGTTTGCATTTGCAGCCTGCATGTTTATTTCACTTTTGAAATTGGAAAAGTCTTATCACAGATGCCACATAAAGTTGGCAATGGTGAAAGCCCTGTTTGACCAGTTCTACATGTCACCAAACAAAAGAAAACACATCAAGGACAAGAAAGTTTTTAAAAGGTGATTACATGGAAGACAGAGGCATGAAACAAAACCAGAAGTGATTAACCACTGATATGACCATTCTGTGGGGGATGTGTCCTCCATTATCTTGGCACTGAAAAGCAAGATGAGAAAAGAACTGTAACCAGGTGGAACTATTTAGTAGGAAATAGATCCACATTTGATGATATGGATCATAAAGCTACAAGAGAAGAGTTGACTTAGCTTTCAAAGAGAGTTTGATTTTTCAAGATTAGGAACCTGTTGCCATACGAAGTCAAAAGCAATTGTCCAGAGAAGCCTGTGGATATGACTGAGAATATTCTTTCTGACCATCTTATCCTGTATCTGTAGGAGGTGATACAGAACATAGATAAGAATAGAGTACATTTTTTTTTTTTTTGACATTGTCTCTGTTGGGAAAAATTCCTGTCATTAGAGAACTAAGATCATAAGATTATAAGATAATTCAAGTTGGAAGGAACACCAGGAGGTCGTACTCCTGCTCAAAGAAGGATCAGCTATGAGGTCAGACTAGGTTGCTCAGGGCTTTATCTAACTTGGTCTTGAAAATCTCTGGGGATGGAGACTGCAAAGTCCTGCTGAGAAACCTGTTCCAACATTTGATTATCCCCATAGTGAAAAGTGTTCTTTTTGTATCTATTTGGAGCCTATCTTGTTTTAACCTATATCCATTGCTTTTTGTCCTCCCACTATATACTACCATGAAGAACCTGGCTCCATCTTCTAAATAACCTCCTCGTAGGTGCTGGAAGGATAGTGTTAAGTCCCTTTGAAGCCTTCTCTTTTTCAAGCTGAACAAGCTTGGTTTCTTCAGCCTCTGCTAATAGGGCAAGTGTTCCAGTTCTCAGACCATCTTCATGGCCCTCATCTAATCCTGCTCTAGTCTGGCTTTCTGGTATTGGGTGGCAAAAAAATGGATGCAGTATTGTAGATGTGCTCTGACAAGTGCTGAGTAGAGAGAGACAATCATCTTCCTCAATCTACTTTGTCCTCCCACTATATACTACCATGAAGAACCTGGCTCCATCTTCTAAATAACCTCCTCGTAGGTGCTGGAAGGATAGTGTTAAGTCCCTTTGAAGCCTTCTCTTTTTCAAGCTGAACAAGCTTGGTTTCTTCAGCCTCTGCTAATAGGGCAAGTGTTCCAGTTCTCAGACCATCTTCATGGCCCTCATCTAATCCTGCTCTAGTCTGGCTTTCTGGTATTGGGTGGCAAAAAAATGGATGCAGTATTGTAGATGTGCTCTGACAAGTGCTGAGTAGAGAGAGACAATCATCTTCCTCAATCTACTTGCTATGCTACAGTACAGCCTAGGATACTGTTGTGTTGGCCTTCTTTTCTGCCAGGGTACATGGTCAAAACTCCCCAGCAACTTTTCAGCAGAGCTCTGGCCAGTCAGTTCCCAACCTGCACTGTTCCAAGGATTTCTTCCTTCCCAGGTGAAGGACTTCGAATTTACCCTTTTTGAATTACGTAAGCTTCCTTTTGGCCCATTGCTGCAGCCTGTCTAGGTTCTTCTGGATGTCAGTCTTGCTTTCATGTGTATTCACTGTTTCTCTCAATTTGGCATCATCTGCAAACTTGATGGGCAAGCAGTCTGTCACCTCCCTCAGGACACTGATAAAGATACTGAACAAGACAGGTTCCAGGGCAGACCTCTGCAGTACTCCACCTGGGTAGAATATGACCAATTAACCAGTACCCTCTGAGCCTGACTATTCAACCATTTTTTCCTTATCTGGTTTTCTACCCATCTAGACTGCGATGTCCTAACTTGGACACAAGAATACTAAGGGAGACAGTGTTGAAGGCCTTACTAAATGCAAAGTAAATGACATCCACTGCTCTCCTTTCACCTACAAATCTAGGTATTTTATCACAGAAAACAATCAAACTGGTCATGTATCATTTAACTTTGGTAAATCCATGCTGACTGTTACCAATAACCTTCTTCTTCATGTGCCCAGAAACATGTCCAACGGCAATTTGGACTTGCACCATAATTATCCCGTGAACTAAAGTACGGCTGTCCAGCTTGAAGTTCCCCAGACTGTAATCACTAACTCAATCTTCATCCACTGCTAGTAGTTCTTCTTGAACTCTCCTGCTAAGCCCAGATGCCTGGGAGACTGAGGCAAAGACGACTGAGTCTCTCAGGCTTATTTGTGTCCACTGACAGTATGTGACTCACCTCATTCAATAGCAGGCCAAAATTTCGCTTGTTCAGGCCTTTACTCCCAACATAGCAATAGAAGCTCTTTTTGTTCACATTGATGTCCCTTGTGAGGGTCAACTTCAGTTCAGCTTTGGCTTTCCTAGCATCATTCTTACAGGTTCACACAATATTTCTGACTTCCTGCTTTGTAGCCTGACCCTGTTTCCACTTCCTGTATGCTGTCTTTTTGCATTGGAGCTCCATCATGATTGCTCTGCTTATCCAAGTCAGTCTCCTGAGGTGTCTGCTTCCTGAGGACTGGGATGGACACTTTTGCAATTGGAGGCTGCTGTTTCTTAAAGACCTGCTGGTTTTCCTGAGCTCCTTCACACTTCAGAGCTTCCTGCCTTGGAATTGCATCTACCAATTTCCTGAAAAAGCTGAAATCTGTCCACCTGAAATGCAGAGTCTCTACTCTGCTATGCTTTCTCATAGCCTTCAGTATCTTAACTCCCCTTGACTGTATAATATGACATTGATTATCACATCCCAATGAGTTCTTGCTGCTTATCACACCCTTCTGGAAACATTTTAATTGTCCCTGTATAATAATTTAACAAGACTTTAACTGAAGACTTGCTGATCAGTATCACAAAACAGGGGCACTTTTATGTGGGCAGCAATGGGTATGGGTAGCCCTTCCACTCAATAAATTTTTAAGAATCTCAGAGAAGTCAGTTACTTATGGTGTGCACTCAGCCTGTCATCTGCAAAACACTTACGAGAAACAGCTGAATGCGCTTGCCAGATGTCAGCTTAATCAATGAATCAGTGATGTCACATTGTTTTGACATCACAGTAGTTACTACACATCAGGAACTGTCTAGCAAAGATACATTTTGCTGAACTGGCATCTATTTGTTATTGTTCTTCCTAAACAACATCACAGTCATGCTCAAGATTTTCATCCTGCACAAGTGAGACCTCCAAAAGATAAAGTAAATATCCTCCTTCACTAGGCTTAAAATCATAGCTGTTCCTCATGCAGATACATCCAGGGTAGCACAGATTAATATCTCCCAAATTATTCTACAAGTACAAATCCCCTTAAGAGGCGATTCCTGCCACTACTACTTATTTGAGTACAGTCACAGATGGCAGATACAGTGTTTCCACAATCCTAAGTATTGCACTAAGAGTTTGTCTTTCTGGTCATTGATTTGGCTGGCAATTAACTGTACTTAAAGGCTGTACAGTGATCAGAAACTTTAAATTTGAGTAGTCTAAACTCTCGTGATATTTTGCTATTGCCTTAGCAAAGCCAAGATTGTGTCATTTTTCAAGACTGTGTCTTACTTTTCGAGTAAGAAGATATCCTGTTGCACATCCTTCCATGTTTTATTGCTGTAGTTTATTTGTTGCTGATGGAGATGAGTTGGAAAAGTTTCTGTGAAACTAGTCTGAATTTCTCACTTATGATGGAGGACACTCTGCCTTGCACAGATCTGTCTTGATGGTGCAGTTGTCAGCCTTCTACTTTGCAGCCTAAATTCTTGCTCTTCCTTTGGTACCATCTAGGTTCCGGTACAAAGACTGCTGTGCTTTGGACTGTTGACTGAACTGTATGGGCAAGGAGGAAGAATTCTGCATAAGCGAAGTTTCAGGGCAGCCACTTTGTGCTGAATGGAAGATAAATAACCTTTTGTTTAATTTCTTTGTTTTGTTGCTTCCCACGGAGCTATAATTTAAAGACATTCCTAGGTAATTTGTTGGAGACCACAGAGAAAGCAAAGGGAATTTTTTTCTGTGTTCTTGGGATGCGATTTTGCTCGTTTAGTCTGTGGGCAGGCTTTATGCAAATTCTCCTCTTGACCTACATAACAAAAAGAGTTCGCGTTCCCTAGGGCCTGTGGAAATGATTTAAAGTTTTGGGACCAGATTTCCATAAGTATTTAAGGCTCACATCCTTAAAGCTCTAGGTTGGCATTTGTGTCAACAGCACTTAATTACCTAAGAGATCTGGGGGATTTGATGTCAAGTGAAATAAATAAACACAAGTTGTTGGCATGATCAAGCCATCTCTGTTCTGTCTCCAAACAGTATTCTTTGTTGTTTCTGAACAACTGCTCTAGCCAGAATAGAGGAGTGATAGGTAGGTCACCTTGACTACATCTCTTGTCCAAGATGAGCTAAAGGATGGCTTGTCGCTTGGAGACAGGAATAGATAAATCAAAGATCTATGCCGAAGTACAGCGTGCTCCTACTAATTGTAGGCTGCCCTGTTTGCCTCATACTTTTTCACTGCATACAGCAACTAAGAGGGAGTATCCACAACGTGCATGCACTATTTGCACTATTACCTAGTGCTGAGCAAGGCAAAATATTATGAGATATACTTGGCAGTAGACTTCAACTAAGGAAGGACTGTGTCTGACCAATCCATACTCTAAACAAGGGCATTCTTGGGTCTGTGCTGTCTGCCCTGTACTCTTGCCCAAATTCTCACTGATGGGTTGTCTTCTATGCAAACACTCTGAATGAGCCTGAGGTAAGTCTGTGTCTGAATATGGACTTGGTCATGTGTTCTGAGGACAGGCTAGACTTGGTTGTTAGTGCTACTTACCTTAAACACCTTCTCAGGGGGAAGGGGATAAATAGGATGATGTTTACCTCTTCTTTAAACCTGGTGTTAATTTATCCACAATAAACACACAGCTGGGTAACACAGCATGAGGATTTTATCAGCCTGAGTTTGGTGTAGCTGAATTACTTAAGAATACATTACATAGAGCACATACAGTTAATGTTCCATTAAATTTTTTATAGTTAA
Organism: Rhea pennata; assembly: GCF_028389875.1. Taxonomy (NCBI): domain Eukaryota; kingdom Metazoa; phylum Chordata; class Aves; order Rheiformes; family Rheidae; genus Rhea; species Rhea pennata. The sequence goes on along the minus strand of NC_084663.1, from coordinate 85,570,904 downwards.
TTGCAATTATTGTTTAAAATTTTTATAGTTAATTGCAATTGCAATCTATGGTCCTGTATGGATTATGGTAAACTTGGAGCATAAAAAAGTTGTTAGTCCAGTAGCCTATTTCCTTCCACTGAAGAAACCTTAGCTTTAGGAATCCCATTGCCAAAGTCAGCAGAAGGACACAGAGTACCAAAGATGGCAAAAAACATTTTTTTTTTTTAATCTCTGTAATGTACCTGCACTACCCTTTTGATGTATAACACCTTTTATGACTAGAAATAAAACCCAGAGTTTGCCTATGTAGAGCTTTGATACATATTACAAGATTATACTTGGTATAGGATTTATACTGCTATATATTGTGATAGTACTTAAATATGTTATTTTATTTTTAATTGGCAGTTCTATGGAGTACTTCATAAGTCTTTTGCTTTAGATGTCTTTGTTAATATTGCCTATTTAGTTGTTTGCAGTGGTCTGTTTTCTTTGTATTTGTCTATTTCTTCAAGTTTTACAGAGTCACATGTGAGTAGAGGAGTGTGCTGGTGCTGACTGTTCTCACTGTGGTCACTGCAGGCTAACAAAAAGGCAGAAGTCACGTGGCAGATAGCTCAGTGGGGAGAATACAGAAATATTACCAAAATCATTTTAAAATAATTTTATCACGTGATAATACAAAATATTCTGGGATTTTTCTTATCCTTCTGAGCCCTAATTCAGATCCATAAACATGTTAAGTGCTGATGAAATCGGTAGTGTTACATCAAGAATTGTTTGGTACTATTCTTATTAAATAATATTGTAAAAGTTATCCAGAAAGCTATCACAGATAAGTGCATTTGTCATCCAGACTTTTCTACCAGTTTTTTCCTCTTTGATATTGGGGAGCCACAGACTAGCTTCAAAGTTTCTTCAGAAGGTGATGATCAAGTTAGTATCTCTCCTTAGTGGTAAAATGAGGCAATCATTTCAGCCCAGTGTTAATGTCATTTTCCTTAGTCTTTTTTCATTAAAAACAAACAAACAAAAGAAACCACTTTACCGTTACCTCTTCTCTCTCTCTGTCCTTTCCCCCTTTGATGAAAGCAAATTGGAGTTCACAACTCTGTGGCTGTTATTCTGAATACAGATGACACAGAAAATCTGAAAGATACTCCTTCAGAAATTTTAATGTCATCATACTATATGGGTGGGTAATTTTGTCCTGGTTGGTCACTAATGGACGGGTGCACAGTCCATCCTGCTTCAGCACACAAACGTGCTCTTACTTTCTGTTTAACAGATGTGCAAACATTTGAATCACAGTCATTCTACCAGTACATAATAATGGATCGCAAAAGCTAGAAGTCAGCTTTTCTTCAGCATCTTATATGATCAGTAGTGTTTTAGGTCTATTCCAGAGAGAACTTCATCATAGGATCATATGACTATTCCTACCATTGAACATCTGTTTGTAAAATATTAAATGTGTAAGACTAACTGAGAGACCTGGTGAAATTTGAGTAGAAATCAGAAAAACTACAGTCTGGTCTTTATGTAAGAGTGAAAACCTGGAGAATGCAGCAATATAGAACAAGTAGAAATGAATGAAAGCAGGCTGAGCATCCATTTTGCTGGAGCTGTAGAGAGGAAAGATGTCAAGTAGTTGAGAGACAAAATAAAGTTCAGTACAGCTGCAAGATGAGGAGATTACACTTACCATTATCATTCAGACCATGCTAAAGATAGTCCTTTGTTACAGCAACCATGTTACAACCATGAGATTCTACTCACTCTTGACTGATTACAGCAACTACTTATGTTAATGTAATTAATGTAAAGCTGTGTGGAGAGATACAATGTTTTGGATCCACAGCTACGTTAAAAAAAATATTTCTTCCAATAAAACACAGATGAGTTAGAAGTCCACACGCAGTCAAGGAGAACTGTAAATAGTAAGATCTGATAATCATGGGAGGAGGTATACACCATCTATATCAGAGCAGGAAGAGATTCCTTGGACAGGAACTCACAGTTACTAAAACAGCTATGGAAAGATGTCACACCAGACTGTCGGCAGATGTAACACTGTGTTGACCATGCATAGGTAAATTAAAGCAAGGAGAATTTTGTGGAAAATAAGTATTTTTCCAAATATCTTGGGGGAAAAAAAATGTTTTTCCAGATGCTAGTGAGTGCAGAAAACATACTTACAGGAACTGCAGTGAGGGACTGCAACTTCCTAGTAATTAGTTTTTAGATAGTAGTAGAAGTAGAGTCCATGATGAGTTCAGATCCTACTAATGCAGATAGTTTTACAGAGTAAAAATACCACATGTTACTATAATATAAATATTTCTTGAAAATAAGCAGGAAGAAGTACAAGTCCTTTTATACTTTTAGCTGAGGAAGAACATGGAATTATTCTTATAACATGTAACTCTTTTCTGGAGAATTTAGAGCTAACAATATTAATGTTAGGATTTAAATATTGATGCTAACACCTGTTTGTTAGGGCTTATTCAGGCCCTATTTTCCAGCTCCTCCAATAGTCACAGTGGCTAAATCTGAGGCCTCTGACTCACAAGTCCTTTAAATGTACCTGTGATTGTTTAAAACGCTACAGCCTCCAGTAGTTTGTCCTACTCTTTTACCTGTAACTGAAGCATCAGAAACCTGTGTGAAACAGCTCCCAGCTGCTTCAAATCACAGCTGTGCAAAACTAGTAGTTTAAACTAATATACTGGCTTTTGAACTGCATCAGCTGAAAGCTGTTCACACTCTTATGAACCTGCTTTAGGGCCAACAGCCTCTTACAGGTAAAAATGACTTCTAAAACACTATTGCTAGATTCATTGTTGCTTCTAAGCCATCACTGCTTAAAAACCAAACTGAAAGTTGTCTGTAATCACTTGCTGTCATAGTTTAAGTCAGGACAGACTGGACATTTGCATGAGTTACTTTGCAATAACTGAATCCATGTGAAGGAGTTTGGATGTTTATTCTCTCTCTGAAAGACTAATTATTAATGCACAAAGTTGGAGAAACCTTGTTGGCAAGGTGGCAGTGGTTTGCAGAAGTCAGCAGAAATAGGGTATTAAATCTGTCAGGTCAGGCTGCGTGAACTTGATCTCAGGCATTTCTGGAGGTCCTCTACAGTCAGGCACTCCTGAAGATAGAGTCATCCTGTTCCCTGTCATGCTGAGGTGAATGACTTTTTTAAGGTGGAGAGCATCTTTTTATTTGATTTTTGCCAGCTGGTAGACTGCTTCAAGCTGTCACTTCTTAGAGTAGAGCTTTACTAGGAAAATATTCTTGTATAAATTTGATTTTACTGTTTCTGCCAGTTATGAGGATTTTTCATTAATTTCATTAATTATGCTTATCTAGCAGTAACAAAAGTGAATCCTTAACACATACCAAAGGTTAAGATGTTGGCCTCTACCATTAGGTTAACTGCTGAGTTAGCTCAGTAGCTCAACAGGCCAAAACACTTGCCACTAGAAATTATGACTTTGAGTGTGACTGACCAATAACCCCTACAATGGGAGAAGGCTCTGATGGCAAGGTGCCCCATGAAGTTCAGGAGTAGTGTAGGATGTGGCTCATTAACCACAAGTGTTGCACAGAGAACTAACTTTATCTAAACACAAAGAGGACCAGAGGATGATTTCTGTTTCAGATAAACAGTTGTATCTTTTGAGGGAATCAACTGGTGTAAACTTTTCATGAGTTTACCAAATGAATGAGAATTTTCCTGAGACAGCCAGAGCAGCATTTCTGTTCTCTTTGCTCTGGTATATTCCAGCCACAGAACTGTCTTCCCTTCATGACCTTCCAGGACAATATCTTGTGGTCTAGCTTTATTGAGATCTTTCATTTATTTCTCTATAGCCAGTTAATCTAGACTACATTATGACTAAATAGCATATCTATTAGGAAAGTGAGTATTTCTTGTACCACAGCATTTGACTTAACATAGGAATTTGGTACTTGATTTCCAGGAGCTGCAGGTGAGAGTGAGGTCTTTTACTACTGATTTTCCATTCTAACAATGCATTGCTCTCTTCAGTCCATAAATCTCTGAGTACTGTACAACCCACTGTTATTGAAGCATTGTTTTGCATGTTGGACATACAGGGAAATTGAAGTTCTGCTCCTCACAGATATAAGAGAGGCTGGTGCCAAGTTGTGGATAAGAGATTAGCCCAGGCTTCCAGAATAGAGAGGCCCATATACACTGACTATCCTTAGTTGATCTGATGTAGTCTGCTTTCCTCTGAAGAACACTGGGTGGTCCATTTGTTGAGCAATGGTGTCTAATGTAACCTCATTTTTTTTTCATGTTGGTACTACTACTTTGTTGTTAGCACTGGAGATATGGTGCCAAGCTGTAAGTCATGGACACTTTTGCCAGATGTTTTTTAACTGAATCTCCAATGGGTTCTTAATCTCAACGTCTTCAACAGCCACCTTTTTTCATTTTCAGATCCTTTGTTCAAGCAGTTACTGCTCCAGACAAGAACATTATAAATCTTTTCTTATATAGAAAACAACTCTGTCACCACATGCAAACTTAAAAGTATTATTTTCTTCTCAATGGTGGATATAATATGGCCAGAATCATAATTTTTTAGTCCGAAAGTTCAGGCACCAGCTGTACAATGCTAATGATGCACAGATGAGCAGATGTATTTCCATCTGGTAAAAGGTAAAACATTGACATAATAAGCCACTGGAATAGGCTGGTACTATATAACTGAGTTATGTAGAAACCGAGATTCCGCTAAAGGGAGTAAAAGACTTTTCTTTGCACAGAGCCAAATCCAAATACAGTTTGGGGACAGGAAAGGGGGAACATATTATCACAAATTTAGAGTTATCTGATAATAAATTGGAAAATTTTGTATTGCAGACTATATGTTGGTTTGTATATATTAAACCTTATCTTCAGTTACACAGGAAGTCACATCACTGAAACAGATGTAAAACAGGGATTCCACTACTTGTTAATGGTTAACCCATGGTTAACCCCGATGATAATATTAAAATGACTTTGTGGGCCATTATTTTTACATGAATAATGTAGGAAGGTTGATCATGCCAAAAGCTGTGTTTTGGTACTCCGGTTTTATGGCAAGAACTCACAGTGAAGCTAAAAGCTGTTTTGATCTCCTAGGCAAGGAGAATCTAAGCTTCACAGTAGGGGAATGGAAGAGATGCATATCAGGTCTCTGCCCCAACCCAGGTTAACATCCTGGCTGCATCCAAACATTATGTCACATCATAGTCAAGGTATGCACATAGGCATCAGGACTGTGAAGCACACCTTGAAACATACCTGGTTTCTAGTGTGGGTGAAGTAACTGATACTGAAGAAAAGAAGAATGTTAGAGTGCTGAGGCAAAGTGTTTGTCAGGGAAAAGGTAAAGAGAAAAGTATTTATGGAAAGAAATCCATAGATGTAAATCCTACTTACAGGTTCCTATAAATCATCTTATTAGGGACCAAGGCTGCCAGCTCTGTGTAATATTAGCTTCAACTTAGCAGGTAGCTCAGATAAGGGTGATTTTCTCTTCCATACCATACTCTCTGTTCAGAGCAGTGATGACATAACCTAGCAATGCACTCAGTGGATTTTGTTTCCTCCAATAGCCCCTTTGTAATTGCCCTGTCTAAAGCTTTCCCCCCCCTCCCCCCGAGAAGCAGATGTAATTGAAGACCACAATAAAATATTTTTCTTTCATTCCTTATATACAGATTATGTCAAGGTTTGTTCATGTGAGTGTATTCAGAGGTTGTTTTCAAAGCTGAGAGGTATGTTAATTTTTTGTTCAGTGAAGAAAGAGGAAGAATTTCACTGTACGTAACTACATAGCCATAGAAGCTATATGTATTGTGGGCCAGGAAGGGTCACCAAGTTTGATTCCTCACTATCAGAAGACTATGTTACCATATAGACCCTTTCATAAATAACAAGCTTTAAAGAAATCACACACAGATTTAAAAGTAAAGAAATCTCGTAAACCAATGCAGAACAATAAAAAAGCATATTCACCAAACAATTGTAATGGAAAAATTAGATGAATGCCTGGCCAGGGAACATAAGCATATTTCTACACACACAGTCATCTGCATGATTCCAGCTAAAACTACTCAGAAGTCCATTTCTGACATCAGGTGGTTAATTTCCTGCAACTGTGGTTAATTTCCTGCAACTTTAACAACGTAAATATTAGGCAGCTGCTCTGTGTCAGGTTTTCTCGTTGGTCAACAGTGGGAGACTGTCCACTCCAGATGGGAACTCATCCTGTCTTGGAAACCTGTCTTTCTGAATTACAGAGGTAACTGGATGATTATCAGGCTTCTTAATATTTAGATGTCTACCATTAGATTAAATGTATACTTCTGTACTGTATCAAGACCTAATAAGTTGATCTTCTAGCAAGTTTCTTTATTACTCAGGTACTTAGCAGGATTCTACTATGATAAGATACTTAGCTTTTAAAACATAGATGGGAGGCTACTCTAACTAACAGTACTTACTAACAGTAACTGCAGGTTAATGATTACTTAAGACTTCTGAAATTAGCTCAGTTGATTGGAACTTGGTGCTGCTAATGCCAAGGTTGGGGGTTCAGTCCCCATATGGGCTATGCTGAGGTTTGGACTAGATGATCTCCAGAGGTCCCTTCCAACCTTACAATTGTATGATTGTAATTATTGATTTACATTTGAGCTTTGATTGCTCTGTAAGTCATTGACATTTAACAATCATTTCACCAACTTAGGAGATTTTAATTTTTGTAGACAAACATCTAAACATCTATTACAAGTTGGCAGATGCATTTGACCCAGAAATACAATAGCATTGAGAGACTAGGTGAAATTTCAACTTTCATGTTTGCCTTTCAGTTGCCATTTAAAGGAAGTTTATAGTAATTCCGCTATCTAGCTGGAAGTGCAAAACCACTAAATTGATATCACTGCTTTCTTTGGGGGATTATACTGAAAATGTCCATTTGTTTGACAACTAATGTTCACATTTATTTTATAATTGTAGGAAATACAAGGAAGTCAACCTTACTGCCTTTGGAGAGCTACCTTCTGCTTCCAATTTAATAGCCTAGTTTGCAGTATGAGCTGAATGCTTTCAGATCTCAAAAGTTAGTGCTACTTTTCAGTCTGAAATCCAGGGTGGATTTGTAACATGTCAAGGAGGTCTACTGGAAATGACTGAACACATTCCAGCTCTACTCTAATGCAGAATGTTATTCTGAGGAATATGAGGCCCGTATTCTCAAAGAATAACCATCTTTCAAGTAAGACCCAAGTTTAAAATATTGTAAATACCACCACTCTAAAGCATAATTGGGAGACTGTACTTATGTTGACTTCCAGAATGGTTTCTTATTTTTATTCTTGTTTCTTAACTTATTTCTTCAGATTTGCTTTGTTTACTTATTTCTAAATTTTTCTGGGCCGTGTCTTCATTACTGTTTACTCACTGAATGTTTTCCTCATTCTAAAGGGGATTTGTTTTCTTTCTGCCTATTAAAATCCCTCCATTACCAATCTGTTTTTCGTTAGCTCAACGTGCTCTCTTCACCCACAGATTGCTATTAGATTTTACTTTAGCTTGTTCTTCTCATCCTATATTTTAGAGTAGCAAGGCTTGCAAAAATAACTGGCCTTGTTAATGTGGTTAGCACTTCACATTTTTGGGAATACGATGATATAACATCCAGTGATGTTGTCCTGCCTGTTCAATATGGTAGCTAGAGGTGGCTGAATTCCCCAGGCAAGAATTTGTGAATAAACTTCGCATCCATCACTTCGCTGTTACTCCTGGAATTCTATTTTCAGTTAAGAAGATTTTTATAGTCATGCATTTTTAGATTTCTTAAATTTCTAATTTCTTGAATTCTAATTATTAGGGTCTGAAAATTTGCATCAAAAAGATTTGTCTTTTTAGGATATTTGTTATATCAATGTTTAAAAAAACTCAGTAATCCAGTCAGACAACAGAGCTATTACTATATGAATTTGAAGATTCATCAAAATAGGTAATTGTATTTATTTAAAACCATGTAAAATCATTGTCCTCACTGAATGTAAGAGTTGTCATAGTACAATGGTGCTCTATGTTGCTGTTCTAATATCTATCATGTTTTGCAACATTTTATTTTACATCACAGAATCACAGTTCTTCCAGTTATGGGAATATGAAGTAGAGAAGCACTGTTTTTAGGACTGTATCTGCATTCAGTTTTGAGTCCCTAAAGGATGTTACAGAATCACTGAATGGTTGAGGTTGGAAGGGACCTCTGGAGATCATCTAGTCCAACTTCCCTGCTCAAGCAGGGTCACCTAGAGCATATTAGACAGGATCAAGTCCACGTGGGTTTTGACTATCTCCAGAGAAGGAGACTCCACAGCCTCTCTGGGCAACTTGTTCCAGTGCTCTCTCACTCTCACAGTAAAGAAATTCTTCCTTATATTCAGGTGGAAATTCCTGTGTTTCAGTTTGTACCCCTTGTCTCTTGTCCTGTCACTTGGCACCACTGAGAAGAGTCCGGCCGCATCCCCTTGACACCCTCTCTTTTATTTGGTATTTGTAGATATTGATAAGATCCCCTCTCAGTCTTTTCTCCAGGCTCAACAGGCCCAACTCTCGTAGCCTTTCCTCAAAGAAGAAATGCTCCAGTCCCCTTAACAGCTTCATAGCCCTACACTGGATTCTCTCCAATAGTTCCATGTCTCTCTTGTACTAGGGAGCCCAGAAGTGGACACAATACTCACTGGGACTGAGGAGTGAGGATCACTTCCCTCAACCTGCTGGCAACACTCTTCCTAATGCACCCCGGGATACCATTGGTCGTCTTGGCTTCAAGGACACATTGCTGGCTCATGGTCAACTTGTCCACCAAAACTCCCAGGTCCTTCTCTGCAGAACTGCTTTCCAGAAGGTCAGCCCCCAGCCTGTAGTAGTGCACTAGTTTGGTATCATCATCAGACTTACCATGGAGACACTCTGTCCCTTCATCCAGGTCACTGATAAATAAGTTGAACAGGACTGGACCCAGTACTGACCCCTGAGGGACACTACTAGCTACAGGCCTCCAACTAGATTCTGCGCCACTGATGACAACCTCAGTGTCAAAAACCTTCCTGAAGTCAAAGTAGACAACATCCACTGCTCTCCGCTCATCTACCCAGCCAGTCATTCCATCATAGAAAGCTATCAGATTACTTAAGCAGGATTTCCCCTTGGTGAATCCATGCTGACTACTCCTGATATTATTCTTTTCCTTTACATGCTTGGAGATGACATCCAGAAGGAGCTGTTCCATCACCTTTCCGGGGATGGAGGTGAGGCTGACTGGCCTATAGTTGGTTGGGTCCTCCTTCTTGCCCTTTTGGAAGACTGGAGTGACATTGGCTTTCCTCCAGTCCTCAGGCACCTCTCCCGTTCTCCATGACCTTTCAAAGATGATGGAGAGTAGCCTAGCAGTAACATTCACCAGCTCCCTCAGTACTTGTAGGTGCATCCCAGCAAGGCCCATGGATGTCAAGTTTGCCCAAAAGATCTCTAACCTGATCATTCTCGACCAAAGGAAAATCTTCCTTTCTCCAGACTTTCTGAGGAAAGTCTGGCCCTCTTTCCTGAGGACCAGTCTTAGCAGTAAAGACTGAAGTAAAGATGACATTCAGTAACTACACCTTCTCTGTGTCCTTCATCACCAGGGCCCACCTTATTCAGCTGCCAGGAGCTTTTTGCTCATCCATGCATGTCTCCTGCCCCCTTTGCCTGATTTCTTGCTCATAGAGATGCATCATTCTTGAGCTTGGAGGAAATGATGATTCCCCAATAGTATATGCACCAATCTGCTATGAAGATTGTGGCGCCCAAAATGTGTCTTGTTTGTACTCTGTCATGGATAAGTCTGTCCTTTGATTTGATAGCTGCTGAACTGTGGGGAAAGCAATTTCTGTCTATCTGCTGTGTCTGATTTGTCTTTTTCAGATAAAAATAATGGGCCAGTTGTTTCAATGTCAAATGGTTGGTAGGGAGTGAGACAATATTTGTCTTGGGAAGGAAATACAGGATTTTACTCCCTCCCCCAGACCTTCTCCCTGTCATAAGTCAAATCCTTGGTATTAAGCCACTTTTCAAAAGACTATTCACCAGTTAATAGAACTGGGACAAATGCTTTTTGTCTGTTTTTTCTGAACAAGTGTCTGTGGGAATACAAGCATTATAATTGCCCTTAATGGAAAGGAAGGGTTGGTCACAGCTATCAGCAGAGCAGATATGTGTACAGTAGCTTGCTGGTGTGAACATCTGTTCCCATCTTACTTGAACCCACTTACAAAAACCTTCATATGAAAAGGAAGGCAGGAAACTATACAGATTGAGCACATGCATTTTTCCTCCCACCTTAATGCTGTTCATCTGTTTGCACAAGGGTAGCTCTGCCATCCTGATTGACCCTGATGTTAGGAGGAAATAGAGGTTTATGGTCCTGGCCACTAAGGTTCTCACATCTACTAATATAACTCCCCTCCCTCTGGACTTTCTTTAAAAGAAAACAGCCATCTTACATCTGTCAGACTGGTGAAATTTTCTGAGTTCATGGAGTTTAGACTCACACAGTTCAGTAGTGAGGCTGCCCTGAGAGACCACGATCAGGTCAGCCTGTCAAACCTGCAGCAGTTTTATAATCATTCCAACCCATGCTTCAATGCCTTATGGGTCACACCGAGCTTTCTTTGATTTCTGGTCATTATTAGAAAATTAGGCTGCCCTCCATGGTTTATGGTGACAGCTGGACCCTATTATGGCTCTGCTATCTCTGTTTAACAAGAGACCTGTCACCTAACTCATCCTCATATACCTCTTTTAGGTTGGTGTGCTTTTTATGTTCATTACCTCACTTGTCTTGGTAGGGTAAGAGAGAAGAACTGATTATCTGTTCCTAGGTCCTCTTTTGTTTTTATTGCCAATCTAGCATGACCAAATTTTCATCCAGGGATAGCAAGTTCCTGCAAGGATATAAAGGAGGTCTGTATTAAAGGGAGCTTATGGAGAAAAGGCAAATGAGTCCTTTTCAATCCCTTTGCTGCTATGCTTTTGGCTTGACGACTCACAGAGGGGAAATTGAGTAGGCCAGGAGAGCTGTAATGCTTGAGTAGCTGCTCTGCAGGAATAGGTTTTAAGCGGATGAATATAGGCTTGCTTGTGGCAGAAAGGGACTCTAGAGAGAAGTTTGTGCCTGGAACTTAAAGCAAAAATGCTTCAAAGCAAACTTTTCCATTTGTTGTCTCTTCACTATCATTCTCCCCTCTTCTGCAGGCAGGGACAAAATATATCTGAAAGAGAAAGAAAGGAAAAAGGTAAGAGGCAAAAGCAGCCCCTAACATCTTTTGGCACTGTTCTTAAAACTTTATCTGCTGTTTCTCTAAAAAAAAAATATTCTTTGAAATACATACTGGAAGCCCTATGCAGAGTATAAACAAGACTTCAGTGAACACATTAGACTTCATATACCCTCCAGACAAAGCCTTTTCTAATTAAATCAGGAATTAATTTGGAGAAGTGTGTGTTTGCTTTCTTTCACGTATCAAATCTCCATCAGGTTTTATCTGTCTCTTGAACTCTGCCAAGTTGCATGCATTAGCCAAATGCTGCAACTGTCTTGTTCTCTTCTGCACTGACCTTTTCTGCAGACACATCTGTTTTCCATTCAGGTTGCCATATCCCAGGTAGAGTAAAAAGTGTCATTTACAGAAACACATCAGAGGGAGAAAGAGATGGAGGTGATAAGTTGAGTTCAGCTGAGGGAAAGCGGAAGGCACAGGACAATGGAGATGTTCCTGCCTGAGGACCATGCTCTGGAACATCTTGCACAGCTTATAGTGTGAGAGAACTCAGGCTAGGTGCCTGGATGAAATCAACACACTACAGCAAAAAAAGCTATGTCCAAGACTTCTTGTTCCCTTCTGCCTTTTGCTTCAATTATTTTTCTTGCCTGCTGTGGCCGCCTGTTTTTTAAGTTGTTTTCTGCAGTAAGCTTGGATGCGGGGAATAGTAGTTGTTTCCAGGCAGCTTGGAAGCACTTCTTTTCATATATTGTTGGTTATTAGGAAATTGACATTCCAAAAATACTGAGGACAAACTAAAAGATGCTCTGGCAAAATAACTCAGCTGATTTGACAACTGAGGCTTCAGCAGCTTCAAGTTATTGGAGAGAATACATGAGAAATCATAGGAATCTTTTGCCATTGCTTATCTTGGGCAAAGTTTTAGGAGAAGAAAATTAGCTACTGAGAAACTTTATAGTCTCTTCAGTGAGTCAGTGCTACTCTAAATGATATTTAGGAGAGCGGGAGATGCTCAGCAGGATCTGCTGCTCTTCCAACTCATAGTAGGTGATCAGAATACAGCAAGAGATGAAAAAACTTTTTGTCGGAGGAAGAGTTTTAATAATGCTAGCACAGCAGCTGCTGTAAACTATTTTAATGTAAGATATTGAGGAAAACTGAGTAATGCACTGTGGATGATAATTTCCTGTGGTTGGCCAAATAGGTGAATCACATGACTAGATTGATCAGCAATATGTTCTACCATATCCTAGGGTGTGCCACTGTAATTATATTTGGCCAAACAGGGATGGCTGGCATCTGAAGAAATTCACAGAGAGGAAGGCAGTAAAACTGGGCCTGAGATTTGCATTTCCATTTTACAGTTAGTAAAACTGTAATCCAGAGGGCCAGTAATAATACCTATAATTATAATTATTTATAAATGATAGTTTTAATAATGATTATTAATAAGTAGATATTAATACTTTAAAAAATAATAAATAATAGTTCATTATTTAATTAAATAATTTTAATTAATTATTTAAAATTATGTTATAGGTAATTATAATTATTCAGTTATTAACTGAAAGGGTATCAGCTGGATGTCTCTAAGTTATCCTGCTCTATTACCAGATAATTTTCTCAACTACTAATAAAATGAACAGCTAAAAGCTAATAATTACAATAATAAATTGTTTGAAAACAGGAAAGGAGTGAGATATTGGAATATTTCTGCTGTTATTCAGTAATTATTCTGTATCTTAGAATATTTAAAAGTAGGAAGGGAGTAAAAACAAGAATATTCTAATGCTTAGGGCTAGAGGCAGCCACAAGCTGAATGGGAGGAGAGAGCTGTCACAGAGGCATCATTCCTCAGAAAACTTGCTCCCATTCTGAAATGAATGAGAGAACTTTCTACTGCAATGATACGTTCAACCTTGGTTACACCATGAGAAAAAAAAAAAAAAGAAAGAAAGAAAGGAGAAAGAACATCAGATTGGGCACAAAAACCAATTAAAGCATGAAGAATCTGTGATGTGAGACAGAGTTGATTTTTTTTGGTTCAGAGAGAAGATGAATAAGTAGGAGGGTGTTGTACGTGGAGGGAAGATGTCCTAAAATAATCAGTGAGATAGAGAAGGCTATTCCTATTCAACCCTTCATATAATAGAAGAAAAAAAGAGATGTTGCCAGCTAAAAAAGAGTACTTTTTACACAGAGGATAATCAACTTATGGAACTCATGGCTGTAAGATACAGTGATGTAAAAACCACAGCACAATCAAAAAAAGAAGAATAGAGCATCTAGAGTTTTGTTACTTTTTTGCGCCATATTAAATCTATTGCATGCTTAATAGCATAAGCCTACTGTATAGTCTGAGCTGTACCTTCTTGAGGTGAAGCTCTAACAGAAAAGGGAGAGTTAAATCTACTGCAATTCTCCCATCACCAGTGCTGTTATGTTGACTTACATGATACCCCTTTCCCTCTTCCCCCATACAGGTTTATTTAACTAATCACCTCCTATACTTCATGGGTGGATCTGATCCCAATATTGACATTTAAAAGACCTCTAGACATCTTCATCACACATCTTAATGGACACATTCCCTAACAGAGCACTGAGACGGTGGGTTGCCTTGCAACGCAGTATAGCAATGGCTAGATTATCCTATTTTCAGACAATAAAAAAGGAAATAATTTTGTTTGTTGAAAGGAAGTTGTGTTGTCCAAGCGTCATGTAAACCTGAATTTTAATTGTGATATGTGGCCTTGAATAACTTGTTTTATTTCTCCCCATTTTCACTGTCACAGTCTGAAGGTTAGAGCTTTCGTATTTGGCTAATTCATTTCTTCCAGCACGTCAACATTGATTAAAGGCTTTGATTGTATCATATGTTATAACTTACATTGCGAATCTTGGATACATTAGAAATAGGAATGACTTGATCTTCCAAGAACTTTTATTACTTTAAATTTTTATGAAGTGTTAGCTTTTGGCAGAGCATTTTTTCTACAGTACATGAGTTCATGTTGTAGGTGAGGCCAGCTGCTATCAGTGGTGAATTCATGTTTCATGGTACAGTAGTGCTGTTTATTTGGCTATCTAAAAAATGCCCTGCTACCTAGCAGGAACTGGAATTTCATGTAGAACTGTCTGACACATTTTTTAGGTGATTATATAAATAATATGCTGAAGAATGGAGCTCTGCTAATAGAGTTTTAATGACTGTAAATGACTGTAAATGACCATATTTTTAAGAATGACTTTTTCTAGCAAGTTTATCTAAAGGTTTATTATGTAATGCAAACAGCTGAGAGCCATTGCATTTTTTGAGGGGGTTAAATATTACTCTCTGTGGTACTCTGTAACCCCAATGACCTCAGTTAGCCTGTCCAAGTGTATTTGAGAAGAACATTTGAGCTTTTGACCAATATTCACCCTATTCCATTGTCTCATGAGACTACACAGCTGGTTTTTTGTCCTTGTTTGCAATACAGTTTGATTTTTGTTTTAAATTGTATCGAGTAAACAGAAATACATAATAATTATAGTGAATTGAAATAAATGTGGTAAAAAATCTATTCAAACACAGTTCTGTGCTCTATTTGACATAATTGATGTCTTTAGCAGATTTACTTTTTTAACAAAAGCTGAGAGAAAGCTTTATGAATTCTAAAGAGATGAGTTTTCCCTAGCAAACACAGCAGTGGGAGAAACTCAGGTTCTAGTATTCTTTATCCTTGATTCAGAGTAGCAAGACACTGAAAACAGTTTAATATGGAATGTCATGTAGATGTCTGGTCAGAGTCATTTTCTGAGGTTTTGATTTAAATCCTGCTCTGAATCACGTAGTGTATGGTTTTAAATTCAGGGTTACTGAAAAGAAGGTGACTGGATTACACAATAAGATATGGTTATCCTTTTCTTTTTATTCTTTTTCTTTTTTATTGTTTTCCCCTTTCTTTTAAATTTTGTATATGATAGTTCTGTTATCTGTGCCTTAATCTAAAAAACCTAGATGATTCATATTTCTGTGTTTTAAACTAATTATTAAATTGGTTCCAACTTCCTGAATAGCTTTAAGCTAACCCAAACTGCATTTTTCTGTGAATAAAATATTTGCAAAAAATTGCAATACCCTCCCTGATTTTCATTAGCTTAATTGGACTAAACTCAAGTCTGCTTGTTACGACATGCTGAGTATTTTTGGTTATGATGGATTTAAAGATCTGATGTACCTCACACAATCAAGAGGTCCTAGGAAGGGATACCACAGTTATCTGCAAAGATATTCTCTTCATTTGGAAAGCTACCCCTGGTTCTTGCAGTGACATCTCACCAACTTTGCTATAGAAGAAGCTTGTGGCCAAAAGAGAGATAAAACTGAGTCCTAATTTATGAGCATTAGGTCTCAACCTTAACCTAAACTAAGGTTTATTTTTAAAAAAGAAGGAGCTCTCCTGTGTTCCATGTCAAGTATCTGAAGTGTGATACTCTTTTCCTTGACAGCTGTTCACTCCAGAGACATTTTATTCCCTCATCTATGTTCTTTTTCTAAACATAAACATTTTTTCTGTAAACGAAGTATAAAATGTTGCATGAGCCTTATTCTGTGGTAGGTCAAAAATAATGAAGGCTACCTAACAAGAAAGTGTGAAGAAACTTCCTGTAGGAGACATATTTTATGTAGGAATGTCTATGGTATGGCAGTTGCCTAGAATTTGCTAAGCTTTTTGAGCATGTCTTCACACCTATATTGATATTTGTGCTGCCTTTAAAGCTAGCTTTTGTAAATAAGCCTGAAGAAACAGCAGTGACATCAGTTTAAACTCCCCTAGCAGGTTAATATTTTCAACTACTCTGAGCAAAAAGTAGCTGTATTTGCAGTTCAGTTCATAGCTCAGTTGTTTGGAATTGCAGTTAATACACAACAGAGTCATGGAAGTGTTAAGGCTATGCTGCCTGCACAAAGAGCCATGATGCATTTTGTAGTAGGATTTTTATTTTGAAGTTGGACTTTTTTTTTTTTTTTTTTTTTTTTTTTTTAATCCCCGCTGAAAGAGAGAATGCAGTAGGTTTGACGTTCCTGACATTAGTACAGATAGTGCTGTGATGTGTTAAGAAGGCACATATAGCAGTCCCCTTCAGGCAATGGCACTGAGCAGCTCTTCCTTTTCTGGTGAGGCAGCCTGAAATAACCACAACGGTTTCACCAAACTGAGTTTGCATAACTCAGTTCACACAGTGGGAGGATACAATATGGAGAGGAACTCTGTTAAACTTGCAGCATTGTCCTGAATAGGCTGAGAGTTTCAGGTCCTAGAGATTGACAATACAGTACTTTTAATTGGCAGTAAGCTCGTTTAAATGTCCATTGGGGGGTGTTGGGAAATCTTTATTTCTATGTCTGCTCGGTTCTTTACAAATCAGACAGCACACAGCTATTTGTTCAGATGGGGGTCTGTGAGGCACAGGAGGTGCTTAGAATTTTAAATAAAGCTCAAAGTATCCCTCAAGGAAGAAAAAAAAACTCTATTTTTTTATTCTCATCATCTGACAAACTTTTCGTAGTTCATCCTTACGATGCTGGCAGCCTCATAGTTCTGCATGGAGAAGGCAAAAAAGCATTAGAGCTTCCCCTTTCTCCCCTCTCCTCATGCAACACTGAAAAGTTGATTCACTGGTTTCCTGAATCACTGACCACATTATTTAGGAAGAGAGAGAGAAGGGATGTGGAGGAGAGAGATAAATCTGGTCGATTCCCCAGTTGGGTGAATGGAAGCTTCTAAAGAAGCATGTTTCAGATGAAGTGAAATTGCTGATATTCAGCATTCCCTGTTCTACAAATAGCATATTAAGGGAAGTTGTTTCCAGCTCTTTGAGTGGGACAGGTCTATTCGAAACAAATTATCAATTTGTTTCTATTGTAGACATTGATGTCTAGTTTAGAGTATAGGCTTAAACTCTGCTTTCTTGGTTTTCTAATACTTGTTTAGTTCTTTTAATTAGTGTATTTTGGGAAAGCACTTGGGAGCCATTGACATGTGTTGTCTTTAACTTGAATTTCACTAAAATGAGGGTAATTTTGATTGGGATGTGCCTATCAAAGAGAGGAAGACATCACTAATAAAAGGAAAGAAGCTTCCTGGCGTTTGGAATATACTGTCTGCTTAATACCACTTAACACTCAGTTGTTCAGAGTATGAAGTTAGCACAACCAGAGTATAAAACCAAACCAAAAATGTTTAGGTAGCCAAGCTATGTAATCCTTTAGGTTGGAATTTGACTTTGAACACAGAATTTAACTGTTTTTTTCTGCAAAAATAAAGTATATATTTGAACCTGGGAGTCCTGTTTTGTAAGAATTTCCTCATTATTTTCTGCAAAAATAAGCTCCTATGTAAAGCATTAAAGTGTATGTTCTGTTGATGAGAAGGTTAAAAGACAATATAGCTAATGTGATTGTTCAAAACAAAAGGCAATAATTTTCTCATAATTGTTTAGTACATCACTGAAAAATGCATCATCTAAAATTAAATGGGATGTTTGCCAAAGTAGCTTGGCCTGGCTATCCTAAGCTTTAGACAGAAACTTTATTTTACTTGGTCTCAGTCTTTTTGAAAAACTAGTTATGAACATAAACAAATTAAAACTGAGACTGAAAACCGTTTCCCCAATGGTCTTCTTGGGGAACAGGAGAGTAAAGCAATCTATACAATGGTAGATAGAACTGAAAATTATAAACTTGTCCCTCATGCTAAGTCTTCAGGACTTGAGGCCCTTGACTAGCACATCAGCTATCTTTTACCTTCTTACCTTCCTTCAGTTGTTGGCATGACTTGAGCATGCAGCCCAGATCAATTTCTTTAATGCTCAGTGATAGTGTTGGTCTAGGGAAACCAATGTTAGCTGTTGGGACTACATCATTTCTCTTTAGCTGGGATGGCCAGCTGTGGTACAAAGCTTTATGATCAGATTTGTGCTTGAGGTTTCTATGAAGAGCTTGACCAGCACCTTCACTAGTTTCAGGCTTGTACTGAAGACGTTTTTTATTACTGTGCGGTGCTTGACCACCTACAGCTGCTATGAGTATGTCAAGAATGTATTTGAAGTCAACTCTATGTGTGTCTAGTCTACATTTCTATGTGGTCTACATCACTGGTATTCCCCAACTTGTCAGAGGGTTTGCCTGGTGTGCTTTACCCTTCTATACAAACATATGGATAGGCTATCCATAGCTAGGAACCCAGATCTAGTCTTTGACCTGGATGTGGGGTCTACATCTATATTGACTTCAGCATGGCTTTTGACACTGGATCCCAGAACATCCTCCTCGATAAGCTCAGGAAGTGTGGGTTAGATGAGTGGACAGTGAGGTGTATTGAGAACTGGCTGAAAGGCAGAGCTCAGAGGGTTGTGCTCAGTGGTATAGAGTCTAGTTGGAGGCCTGTGGCTAGAGGAGTTCCCCAGGGCTCAGTACTGTGTCCAGTCCTGTTCAACTAACTCATCACTGATCTGGATTAGGGGACAGAGTGCATCCTCAGCAGATTTGCTGATGATCCCAATCTGGGAGGAGTGGCTGATACACCGGAGGGCTTTGCTGCCATTCAGGGAAAAATAACCCTAGGCACCAGTACAAGCTGTGGGCTGACCTTCTCTGGAGCAGCAATGCAGAGAGGGACCTGGGAGTGCTAGCGGATGATGAGTTGACCATGAGCCAGTAATGTGCCCTTGTGGCCAAGAAGGCCAATGGTCTCCTGGGGTCCATTAGGAAGAGTGTTGCCAGGAGGTTGAGGGAGATGATCCTGCCCCTCTACTCAGCCCTGGGGAGGCCTCACCTGGAGTACTGTGTCCAGTCTCAGGCTCCCCAGTACAAGAGAGCCATGGAGGTACTGCAGAGAGCGCAGCACAGGGCTACAAAGATGATCAGAGGGCTGGAGCATGTGCCCTATGAGGAACAGCTGTGAGAGCTGGGCCTGTTGAGCCTGGGGAAGAGAAGACTGAGGGGGGATCTTATCAATTTGTACAAGTACCTGAAGGGAGGGTGTCAAAGGGACGGGGACAAACTCTTTTCAGTTCTCCTGTGTGACAGGACAAGAGGCAATGGGCAGAAACTGAACCACAGCAAGTTCTGCCTGCACGTGAGGAGAAATTTCTTCACTGTGAGAGTGACGGAGCACTAGCACAGGTTGCCCAGAGAGGTTGCGGAGTTTCCTTCTCTGGAGAGATTCAAGGCCTGCCTGGATGAATCCCTGTCTAGCATGCTCTAGGTGACCTGCTTGAGCGGGGCGGGGGTTGGACTAGATGATCTCCAGAGGTGCCTTCCAACCTTACTGATTCTATGATTCTACAGATGAGACCTTAGACTGGGTTAGACTGATCTTTGTAGCTGTATATTTAAAAACTAACACTCAGTCAAATGAGTTATATTTAATTGAGATTATCTCATATATGTCTTCTCTAAACATAAATTTGTATTGATACACTTTAAAGTGAGATTATGTGTTAGTTTTATTAATCCAGTACAAGTGTGTATGGATAATAAAATGTCTTCCCTATTAAATCTGAGATAAATTTCTAGAAACAGTTTTAAGATAAGAATCTGTAGACAAATATTTCAAGGTGTCCAAGAAAACATGTGACATGTACTTTTAAAATAAGTATGAAAATGTTACTGTAAAAATCAGAGTGCTTCTCTGTCAAGACTCAACATCATAGCTGGACTATTTACAAATAAAATCCAAACTTTCCTACATGCCACTTGGATACACTTGTCCTGTACTCTGAGTATAGTTCCAAGCTCTTCTGCTTACTTGTTTTAGATTTAAATCTAATTAAAAATATAATTTCAGATCTATTTTACATGTCAAATGTATGCAAGTTGGCATTTCTTTACAACCTTATTTGTACTCATGTACTGAGCAAGATTTCCATATCAAAAACGTTCATTTTCAGGCAGTCATGAATTTCCTCAAGCCCTTCTTTTTTCTTTTTTCTTTTTTTTTTTTTTTTTTTCCGATGAAGATCTCTGCTGCTACCTTGTGGTCATTTGGTAGGATGGATTTCTTACATTTATATTATATTCTTATCACAAAATTGTCTTGTAGTCTTATAGTAATAATCCACATTGATATTTTGAAGTTCAGAGACACAAAAAGAGGAACTATCTTGACCTGTCATTTGTCATAGAGGCTTTTGTGCTAAATCACACTTGATATTTCTCAGCTCAGCAGGTTCTTTGCAGATTTTATTCTTAAAAATAAAATATATTAAATTATTTTTCTTGTCTCAGACCAATTAATTACATCTGTTCCTTTAAAAAAATCACCTCAAAATCTAACTCTTGAGTCTCTGCATGGAAAATGAAATGCAGGATTACCTTTTGGACAGTTATCAAATTTAGGTAGATTTATTAGTATTAGTTATTCTCACGCACCTGAGTTTTTGCATCTGTCTTTGCATTTCTTGGAAGTTGTATAAAAGGGAGACCTCCCATGCAAGTCAAAAAACATTGTGTCTACCCATGTATGTTGCCCTGGATGCATTTCCTACCTCCTTGGCAACACAGGAGTAACTTAACCTATATACTCTTCTCAGCCCAGAGGGAAGAAAGAAACATAAGTTTTGTGCAAAGTAAGTGTACTCCTGTGAAACTCTCAAATAAATATTTTGTAGTCCAGAGATGTTCACATCTATCTATCCTCATCTGGTACCTTTTCCATCTGGAAACAGATTTGCTTCTGTTTCCATGCTGGGTTTGTTTTCCTAGGGACAGTATTACTAAGGCATACTATTATCACCAATCCTTTGAGGAAACCAAATTAAAGCATTATAATATTAAACTGCTTAGTATATATATCTTGCTGCAAAATCTGGGCAAAATCCAAACTACTGAGCTGCGTGTCCTTACCAACAGTGAACTTGTCAGTTCAGGATGCTGTCAGGCCTGTCCCACCTGACATGGATGTCATGACGCACTTATTTGGTGATGAATGGGTGAATGAAGTGACATGACTTCTAAGACCACCGTTGAACTGTTGTGTAGAAAGATGCAACTTTTCTATCCATAGGGAGTAGATCCCCTGTTTGTTCAAATGAAAACAAGGTTGAGCCATGGGACTTTGGGGGCCTGAAGTTTTATCACTGTGACTTTGTTACAATATTTAAACAAATATACATGGAATGGCAGTCCTCCATTCTGGAAAGGCCATCTGGCAGTGTTCAAGTTACCAAGTCAAAATCAAAGTACAACAGCCTTCAGACTGCAGTTATCACTGCCTGTAAAACTCTATCTTCATCTTCCAATTGTTTGTAACTACATAATGCTTCAAGTGTCCCCTTTCTTCACTCTCAGCAAGGTGTTCATGATGCTAAACAATCTAAAATGAAATTTGAAAGCCTATCATTAAAAATTTGTGAAGATTAAGTAAGTGCAATATCCCTTAATAAAATGTTAATAAAATAGCCATAAAATGTATTACATAGCATTTAGAATAATTCTTAAAGCAATATTCATCTGCTGGTTGGATATGTGCACATAGCGCTGAATGACTATATAGATCTAGGACATTTGTCTGACAGCACTCTGGCAGGGTATGTATGCATGTGCACTACTTACGGCTAGGAATTAAGAACATACTTTCTGTATTAAGAAAGTAAGCTTACTGTTAGAAGGCTGAAGTTAACTCCAGAAGGATCCATCTATCCACTGAAAAGTGTATAACTGGTGGACACCAAACTGAGTATGAGTCAACAGTGTACCTTTGTGACAATGACATTTAACTATATATTGTACTGTATTAGGAAAAGCATAGCCAGCAAGGCAGGGAAAGTAATTATTTCCCTTTAGTCAGCACAGATAAGGCTGCACCTAGAAGCCTATTCCAGTGCTGGCCTCTCCAATGAGCAAGAATGATGAACTAGGTGGAAAAAATACAGTTAAGGACCACTAAGATATATTTAGGAAGCTGGACTGCGTGGTATGTCAGGAGAAGCTGAGGGAAGCTTGAAGAAGCAAAGTTCAGAGAAAATCTATTTTTTTTGATCAAAAACCTAGGGAGGCGTGGAGTTACAGAAAAGGAGGAGTCAGACTCTTCTCAGAACAACTCAGCAAAAGCAGAAGAAAAACCAGGAATCGTCACACTAAGGGAAATTCTGATAGGATATAAAGAAAAATTTATCCCCTCATCAAGGATGGTTCAGCTCTGGAACAGGTGCTCAGAAAGCCTGGGAACTCTCAGCCCTTAGACATGTTCAGAAATCACCTGGACAGGGCCCTGCACAACCCAATCTGGTGTGATTGGGGGTTAATCTTACTTTTCTGAGTGGGTGTTTGGAGTAGAGACCTCCAGAAGTCCCTCCTTCCCTGAATATTTCTATAATTCAAACTAGACAAAATTTCCCAATCCCAGCTTGTCTCTATATCAATTTTATAGGCTTTTTTCCAGTAATCAAAACCTAAATTTGAGAATAGTTAAACAAAATGAATATTTCAATAAAGAAATGCTTTACTTATTTTGATTAAAAATATAATGAAGAGTTTCAAAGAAATGAAAAATATAATTATACTGCCAGTATTTCGTGATAATTTTGACAAGTTTAACTTTAAAATATTATTACCTGGGAAAAATATTGAAAGGCTTTGATCCACTTAAAACCTCAAAAGAATGCAAACCCTTGCAAATATCTTTTTACGGTCTCTTTTTGCTTCATGATATTTTATTTTGTTTTTCTTCTCTTTGCAGATAGCTTTTAGAAAGGATCAGTTCCCTGTCTCTGTATGGATGAATCAATTTTATGAAAATGAGATACACAATTACAAAGAATAGGGAGAAGTAGCTCAGCCAGGTTGTCTGTGCTGACGTCAGTCTATTCCTTTTGTCTTAGGCCAAATCTCTTCCTTCCTATCAAACCACATATTAGGGTGATGCCCATTACTCTTTAATTAAATGACAGACAGAGAGGAGCTCAGGGCTGTCCTCTGTTTCCTTTGACTAGCCTAATTTCATTGGTAAGGTTGTTTTCTTTAGGCAATTCCTGCCTGTGCGAGGAGAAGGTAATACTTCCTCAGCCTTTGGGTCTGAACTGTGTATGGAATTTCCATGCTCCAGAATACTACTGCTAATCTGTAGGGAGGTTGCAGGCAATGGAGGAAGAGGTAGAAGAAGAGAGGGAGAAAATCCCTCCCTTTTTGTCCTTCCTGCTTTTCAAGAGAAGAATTAATCTCAGCTCATGCCTCACTGGACTTACTCTCCTTCCTCCCAGACAGGTTTGACTGATTTATGGATTGACTGACTGATAACATACTGGCAGGTTCACTGGAAATTCGTATAGAGCTGTGTTACTGGCCAATGCTGCCCAATTATTCTTAACAGGATATTAAGATGACTCAAGCAATGGGGTTTTGACACTTCTCTTGGAAGGTTATGCCCTTATGAAAGCTTGTCATTGTTTAATTGTTATTGGTTTTTGTTTGTTTTTTTGTTTTTTTGTTTTTTTGTTTTTTTGTATTTGAAGCTCTGAGAACCAAATCTTCCTAGTTGTTTTCAATACTGGTCTCTGCATGCATTGGAGTCTGCCAGTATTCCATAGAGTAAGAGATTCTAAAACTGTTTATAAGACCAAAGACCATTTGAATGATGCAAGAGGTAATCTGAAAATGTTACAGGGTAAAGGAGAAAAATCATTAGGAAAAAGTGATAGGAGGTGAGGCTGTACTTGGCTTTTCAGTGCATGAAGGATTTTTTAATTATGTTTTAGGCACCACGTTGCTCACTGCTCCAAGTTCCAGGTGGGATATTTTGGTTCTGAATTATTTTGAAGATACAGAGACAGCCTTACAGGACTTGCAGCACTTCGATGTTTCCCTCTGCGAAGCATGGGTGGTAAGAGATTATTCAGGGTCATAAATTTCAGTCATTCTGCCATAATCTGGGTACTGTTGTCTCTCAAGTTTGAAAGTGAAGAAGTTTCTTCGAATGTCACTTGTGAGCAGCACTTCTAGGGTTCTTATAGGAACCTTCCAGGATTCTTGTAGGAGCTAATAATCTATGTGCATGATGACTAAGAGTTCAACATATAAGTGAATGCCTTCTTTGCTTGAGCTAACTCAATAACAGAAACTATGAATGTTCTGCTGTGAGCTTTAGTTTTGTACTTCTGGCAGTGTGGTCATATCTAGCCATTTTATTGCTTCTTGACCAGCGAAAGTACTTCTTGATAGCCCAAATAAATTCTCTCTGAGACTTACTAGACATGTTTTGTCCCCTATTTCTTATTATGTCTACAGTTCTTCAGGTTCTAATTTGTGCTGTAAAAGGAACAGATTGATGTTTTTATGCATTATGACTAATAAATTTATTTGCTTCTATTTCCTTTCCCCACTATATTTTTTGTAGCATAAACACAAACACCTACTTACTTATTTTTGCTGTTTATCTCAGCGAAGCCTGGGAAAGGAAATGCAACTTATATTTGTCAGAATATAACAAAGTTACTACCCAAATCCCTATGCATTGGTATTTGGCAGAAAACAGTGAATTAAAGAGCTATCTGAACTAAAGAGAAATATGTAGAAAGGTCTTTTACCCTAAAAAAGCTCCTAGTACTTTTCAGTAGTTTTTTTCAGAAATATATGTACATGAAATTAGGCTGATTTTTGTAGGCACACACAAATCTTTAGCACTATTTGTTTTTATACCTTTTAATGTTAATGGAAGACATATGTCATTATTTATATACTCCCTTTGCATAAGTGTATATATGTATGTATGCATGTAAAAAGTTAGATGATACGTGCTATGTATATATATGAAAATGCTTATATTAACATATATTATTTCATAAATGTTATACATATATATATGTAAACATACACTTTTCATTAAATAAGTAAAACCAAAAGAGTAGTGCTCAGAATGCACAATAACTATATGGGTATTACTGGGATGTAGAAGAAGCATCAGAAATTGTTTAGAGTGAAAAACTACAACAAAGGGAAATAATTAGACAAAAAGAGAAGATTCAAATGGGATACTGTGAGATCCTTCTGCACAATTACAACTCTATAAGGCTATGGAACAGTTACCTCAAGCTCAGAAGCTCAATCATTTGCAGTATAACTGCACTGGACTTCAGAAATTGCAGGAGGTATGAATGTGGATTATCTATGAGAGGTTTGGGCAGCTGCAGATTACAATGACATGCCATTTTGGAATTTCAGGCTTCCCTGCATATTTTCTTCTCCTGAGAAGGAAAAGAATTTTTCCAGCTTAGCTCTTTAACCATTATTTTCTTCCTGCCACTCTATGTTCAAATATTTAATCATGCTCCATTCAGCCTCGAATGAGCCTGCAGTTTTCTTCTTTATCTCGTATTTAGATCAGACTTTCATAAAGTCATCAGATTCACTCAGTAATCTCAGAGATGTACTGGTTCCATTGTTAAAATTCCAAACTGGTTGGTTGATAGTGAGATTCAGGCCTTCCGTCTTATTCTGAGGCTATTGGGTGGCTATAATTCTTTATAGGGTAATAATATTTTATTTAAGTAAGGAAAAGCAGACGATTTGCTGGCTGAGACTAGGGAATATCTGCTACAGAGGAAAGCTGCTTTCTCGCTTTCTTTCTTTCTTTTTTTTTTTTTCCCTCTCCTTCTCTGCTCTGTGTCTTCACAGAAAGTTGCAGATGACCTGACCCATTTTGAAGACTGGGAATTCCTATTTGGGAGATTAATTAATTTTAGATTATTAGTTTTGCAGAGAATTTACAATGTGCTCATAAAATTTCTAAAGCTATCTGGCTCTTGTAAGGTCTCTCTGCAATTTCTCAGTCTCCTCTGCTAGATGCAGAGTAACCTCCAGTGTTCCCTGGGCCACCTCTCTTCAATACCTTTCGTTAATTCTTTGCTTTTTCTAGGAGAACCAGATGACAAGACTGGTAATTTTTAAGGCTTGATCATCATGCCTGAGGAACATTCCTGAGAAACCTACTAAATTGAGCAATGTTAAAACATTTCATAAATGTCATCTGTTACTGTCATCTGGCAGTGAGTGAAATCACTATTCCTTTTACAGTTACCTGAGGCAACTACAGGTTGAAGGTAAATCCTAAAAAGGTATGTTAAGGGACAACTATTTCTTTTTCAGTCACTGCATATCTTGCCTGCCTTCTGCAGCTACAAGGCTGCAAGCTGCATTTCTGCCTAGAGTTCTAATCTTGATTTGTGGAAGGATGCAACCTACTTGTTTGTTGAAATATTATTCCATGCAGCTGCTGAAGGATGCAGCTATACTTTGCTCTCTTCCGTATATGCATTGCTATTCAATCCTTATCACTGGAGTCACCATGGGTAGAGAGAAGCAGTAAAGCTTTTAGAGCAGTCTCCTTGTCCATGGGGTGCATGGAAACCAAACCAAAACATACAAGGTGAACTTCTAAGATTCAGGTGGAAGGGTTTCTCCCACCTTTTTCTAGGATGCTTGATTAAGATCAGGACCCATTTCCCACAGCTGATTCAAGGGAAATGATGATCCCCATGCCTTCCTTTAGTGTTTCATATACATTAACAAAGCTTGAGACTGGTATCCAACTACACACACACGATTAATCTTGTTTACTTCTGCTCTAAGCAGCAGTAGAATAGAGGTTCTGGACTGTTTGTATTACCCACTGAACAATTTAGGGACTATTACAACCCTTCTAGCCTGTCTTTTTAGTAAAGCAGATATATGGCTCATAAAGCTGAGCAGCTAATAGCACTACGTAAGATGTTATGCAGTGCCAGGTAATGCTGGGCAAGTGTTCACCACAATATATCCAAGCACACTTCAGTCCTGCTCTTCGTTCCTCCTGTTCTTTCATGTTTGGTTTCTACATGTGCTTTTGCAGATGCAGATCAGCAGAGAGATGTTGCCCTTTTCCTAATTTAGTTCTTTGACCTCACACAGCTCCAGTGTAATATCTGTTAGCAAGATTCTTTATTATTCCAACTCCATCTTTTCAGTAGGCCAGTAACTTTAGGCTTGACTTGTCATTTTCTTAAGCACAGCTTGATCCATTAAAAGCAGATAGAGTGGTTTTCATTCTCTCTTTATGAACTGTGATGATGCATGTTGTTAGTACATTTCCTTAGGCTATCACCTTATTTAAGTTAATAAGCTGTTGAAGAGGAACCCTTTTCTTTTTTACATTTTGGCAGACTAAGCTGACTAGGTGCATATAGAAAGAACGCCTGTGGCTCCCAACATCAGAAATAACTACAATGGGCATGCAGCCGACTTTCATTTTTTCTTAAAATTATTTATTGCTATTAACAATGATGTCTTCATTTTCAAACTTTCCAGAAGGACCATTACACATTGTATTCAGCTGAAGCTCCCATGCTGGGATGGAGCAAGATAAAATGTTTGAATAATTAATTATGATGATTTTTCCACCTGGTTAGTTTCTTGGTTAGAGGAGAGGGATGGAAGCAAGGAGAAAGTGTTTTGTTCTGCCAGTATATTTCTATCTGTCAGAAAGAGAGAAGTGTGTTATTGAATTCTGTCGTTTGACAAGAATCAATGAACTAGTCTACATGAGACTAACTGACATGACTGAAATTGGAATGGAAATCCAGAAACAATGCTTGGAATTCATGCAATTCCTGAGTAAAAGCTCATATGTAACCTGCTGGAAAACGTTGAAGCCTAGCAGTAGAAGAACTGAAGGTAATTTGACACTTGACTAGTCTAGTCAAGTATGGTAAATGTTGCACAATTTCCCTGGAATCATAAATCAATATCTGAGTCAGAATTATATTTCCTTTGTGAAATTTTTACCAGCTCTCCAGTTATTTAAAAACTGAACTGTGAATCTCCTGGTTATGAAAAATGTCTGCTCTTTAAAAGCTGGATCATGCATACATGTTTCTTGTTATTTTTCTAAAGTGTCATCTTGAGAACAGAAAACTTTAACCCGTTTTGAAGTCTGTTTTGCTCAGGCAACAAAATTTGCTTCTTCTGAACACTTCATTCATCATAAGGCTATTAATGGGCAATTTGTATTCTTCCAGGATCTGGGAATCACCCCTGCTGCAGACCTCCAAGGATAACAATGTCCAGGCTATTCAAAAACTTAAAATTGGTAAAGCCTGTGGTACTCATCAGAGAGGTAGAGCCCCTTCTTGTGCTAGCCTTGTTGGAAACACTTTTGAGAAGAAAACATCTGGGGCCTGCAGGTTTGGAGAATGGGTATATAGCTGTATCTGTACAGAGTGGAGCGGAGCTGGCTGGAGAATGGAGATTCAATACTGAATTTGTTAATTTGATATTGTCTCCCCAGGAGCATTGGGGGAGACAGACCTTCATGTGGCTACCTTGTATGACATTGTGGAGACTGTTCAGGCTCTGGTGGAGGCAGCCCCCCCAGAGCTCATCAACGAAGTAATGACATCTAAACAGTATGCAGATAAGAATATTGAACTGAAAAGACATAGTCTCAGAACACCCAGATGGTCCAGAATGCTGCAATATCTGGGTCCATTTACAGATGTATCTAGGATCCAAAGCAGCCACTGAAAATGAAGTACACAAGGAAGTTATATTTTATTGTCCTTTGATTTTGATGCACGACAGCTCTGGATACTCTACTTTCACTCCAGGAAGTAAATCTATGCTGATCTGAGATTGAAAAAAGTAAGGAATATCATCTAATAATTTGTGTGGGAAACCTAAGTACTGACAATTTCCCTGTCATTTCCCTGCAAGGCTCTGCATTTTTTTCTTCTGGTGTGTCTCAGTTCCTCCATCTTTAAAATATTATGTTTTTTTCAGCACTATAAATAAAGGCCAATGAAAAATTTGATGAAAAATTTTAACATTTAAAAAATTCTTTTAGATACTTAAATAGAAACTGTTACAGATGTGTAAAGTTTTAGAATTTTATACTTTTACAGAAATGTAAATTTGTTTAAAAAGCATAGAAAAATAACCAGAATAAACAAAACATGAAAACACTTTAATGAGAAATTAATGAGAGTGAATATAGTTCATGGTGAGTGGCAGTTCTTTTCAACATCGTAGTGTCTGTCTTTGGGCCAAGATAAATTAAAGACTGCGTGGATGAAACACTGGGCCAGATCCTGTGCTTCTTCTCATAGGAGAAAATCCAGCATGTCTTCTACTAAGTCACTCCCAGCAAGAGAAGGAGATGAAAATTTTTGCTGAGGATTTCAAGAGAGTAAAGAAATTAGCCACTTCATCTCCACAGTTCCAGGCATATTCGATGTTGTTTCCCACAGAAATCTTTGAAACTCCTGTTTTATTTTCTCAAGCAGCTCTCTTGATTTTTCACTAATAAAATATCCCTGTCTGTATTATGGGTTTCTAATTGTTGAAATACCTTTGGCACCCTTGGTATGATGTGGTGAACATCAAGGAGATTGTCTATGTATTGCAGGGGAGATTGCTCTTCACATTGCTGTAGTGAAAAGGATCTTCAGTCTGGTGAAAGTAATGGTGGAAAAGGAGATTGATCAATAGTCCTCGGGCCACTGGATGTGTTTTCAGGCACAGTAGTTACAGTCTTCTCTATCTGTGGGCCAAACTGTTATGATGTCTTTTTCTTTGACATGCTCAGGGTTTCATAAGGTAGCTGATATCTTTGCATCTATTTTCTTTTTCTTTTTTCTTTCTAGCTATCTCTCTACTGAATAGCATGTCTGTGAGTCTTTTATAATTCCTTGCTTCAGAATTGCCAGGGAAGGCAAATCTTGTCAGAGAATTGTGCTCCAGGAAGTCAAACTTCATTAAAAAAGAAAAGGGAAGAAATACTTAGTCCCTGTACTAAAATTTTCCAAACTGGAACTAATTGTTACTTATGGGCAAATGCCTGTCAGAGCTTGCAGATGGCCTGATACAGCAAAGGGAAGTGCCAAATTTTAATCCTGGGCGTTAACTCCAAAATATAATGATATTGGCAAGAACTGTTAATGACTTCACTTTTGCCCATTATAGCAGCTTCTTAACCAATCCAAAACATCATACCATGTTTTCTCATGTGCCCAAGAGCATCAGCTCTTCCAAACTTCAGCAACCACAACTGTGAATACAGTTACACAATACATAATTCTGAAGCATGTGGAAAGTAACACTAAACGAAAACCAGCTTAATAACGAACAGAAGAACAAAAGAGAAAACTGTGCAAAAGTCTTCTTTTTGTTGAATCATTTCTCTTTCTCAAATAGACCTGTCGTTCTGTGAGCTCACACGTGGTGTAAGGTAATATCTGATGTCAGCCAGAGCTTCATAGTTTGACCCTTAAAATAATGCAGAGAGCTTTGTGTCAATGATAGTATTCATTCAAAATACATCTGTTTTAAGAATATGATATGAAATATCCACCAAATTTCTCTGTACATGGTGAACTTATCACACATGCATGCTAAGTAGGTACATCCACTCAGATTCCATTTCACCCGCTAACAGTGATCGTAAGTAGGAGTTAAGATTATAAATAGGAGTTAAGAGTAGTATAAACCATTCGTCTCCCTTCCTGTTTGTCCTTTCTGATGTCTGTACAGAGTTAAGTCATCTCTTTGTAACCCTTCAGTTCAGCTTTAAGGTTTATATTTTATTATATGAATCAATTGTCCTTTCCATCCCTTTAAAGCAAGGAGGATTGCTTCTTCCACTCCTGTCTCCTTAGCAAGCACAAAGATTAAAGTCTGAGAAAAAATATGTTATAAATTATGTCTCTAGTTGTGCAGACTATCTTCACTGCTGCTTCTATGGCACGCTCTTAACCACAACTGTTTAGTCCTGTTTTTGAGGGCTTTCCTGCATTTTCAGTCATTTTAAAGCTATAGGTCCAGAGCAACTTCTCAATCTCCAAATTCTTTGTGAATTTCTTCCATGCAGTTTCAAATGATTCTTATGTGCTTCCTGCCCATCCTGGAAGGTCTTCGTACTCTCTCTGCCTTCTTCTCTGAAATACATATATTTTTCATTTGCTGTCCTTCACTCTAAGATTCTTGGCAAAACCATTTTCTGTCTTTCTGAGGCAATACCTCAAGATTCCTGTGCTACTTTTGCTTTCAGCAAGTCATTTTGTGATGCTGTTGCAGGAATTTTAAATGAAGTAGTGTTGGGTGGGCGGAGACACTTTTTTGATACGCAAGTTTTTTCTGACTTTTTACACTATTTGTTTAACTTCATGTTACTTTCTCTGTTCTCTTTAACTACTCTTCAGGGGAATACTTCATCTTTTGCTGCCTGTGCTGGGAGTGAGGAAGTTGTATGGTTACTCATTGACATTTGAGCTGATATGAGACCACAACACTCCTTGGGTAAAAGCTGTTCAGTAGCCTCTTTCAGTTTTACTTGAATGATGTGCTATCAACCAGTGTATCCCCTGTTGTCAAACTGTGACTGCAGTCATGTCACTTTAAGACTGTTGAAGCCTGAGATTCAAAAGGTGAAGTGAAAAGCAGTGAAGAGGGATGGACATGACTTATATATAGCATATGGCCCTTCCATAAGAATGTGGTCCATGTCACAGAATCACAGAATCATAGAGTGATTGAGGTTGGAAGGGATATGTGTAGATCATCTAGTCCAACCCCTTTGCTCAAGCAGGGTGACCCAGAACACATTGGCCAGGATTGTTTCCAGATGGCTTACATCAAGGCTTATGGAGACAATCTGAAGGCAAAATTGGGCATCTGAACTCTCCAACTTCCAGAAGTCCAAGGTCTGTTGATGTCCAATGCCTTTGTGAAAGAAATCCTTTAATATTCATTTTGGTTTAGTCAAGGCTGTACCCTATGGCAAGGCCCAACACTGTAAGGATGTGCATGGAAAAAATAATACCAAAGACTGGAATTTCGAAGTTATAAACATAATCTATGCTAGGGAAGCTATGAACCTAGAGCTGTCTCGATAAAGAAATGCTCTACTCCAGATTCCTGTTCCTAAATCAGAAATGAAAGAGGCTTTTTCACTGGTAGCCTATCATACCCATTCCAGTTCAGCAACAAACTACCCTTCTGATAATATATTTTTTGTAAACTGAATGCCTTTAGTTGGCAGTTGCTGTCATCATGTTTTCAAGAGGATGTGTTTGCAGCACACTGGGGGCATACAGAGTGCTACCAAATGACTCTCTCTTACTGGAGCTGAGTGGGGACTAATCAGAGTCTGTCATCTCTGAGAGGAGTTTTGTTTTCTTATTGTTTCACAGATCTCATTTTCTGTCTGATTCCTATAGGGAACACTGTTCTCCACACCCTCATTCTTCAGCCTAATAAGACCTTTGCCTGCTAGATGTACAGTATCATCCTCTCTTATGAGAAATATTACGTAGGGCTGGAAGCCCTAGACCAGATTCCCAGCAACAAGGGAATTCAAACTGGCAGGGATAGAAGGCAACACCATGGTGAGTATGTGCATAGCATCCAGCTTACCTAGAACTATTGTCACCCTATCTCCTCCTTGACTGAAGGAGTTGATTGATTACCTGCATATGGGACCACTTAGCTACTGAAATGCAGCTGTCCAAAGGCAAATGTGATAAGACTGGACTGTGCTGATCCAGAGAGAATTTCTCAGCTGCAGCATCATCGTTAGCAGATATACAAATGGAACATATTGTTCCATCAGGACACAATAGTAGGATGTTGAACTTGGAAGCCTTGAAGACACTAAGAAGGGCTCACTGAAGAGGCTGTAAACATACAAAGGAAGCATGGCTACCTTGTCCTAATGTTTCGACGAAAATCTGATACCGTAGTTTTTAAAGACAATCAGGTTATACTGGTCAGGGCCATGATAACACAGTCTTTGAATTTTTTCCCCCTCCTCTCTTTTTCTGTTAGCTTTTTACAATGTCTTCCAGGCACAGGATCCTGATGAATTGGGTCATTTCTGCAACTGCTCCATGGCCTCCATGGCACTTTTTAGCATCTTTGAGCTCTTTCTCATCATCATTGATGGACCTGCCAACTATGAAGTGAACCTACCTTTCATGTATGGCATTGATTATTCAGTCTTTGCTGTTATTGCCACTCTCCTTACATTCAACTTGCTCATCACTATGATGGGCAAAATCCGCTGGAGGATTGATTGTGAATGGTATGCACTTTGAAGAGCACCAGTGAGGAAACAATCCAGCTACATAACTCAGTGTTGTGAAGAGTGTGTTGGAAAGGACAGAAAGCTTGTCGGGTCAGAAGAGTCAGAGTTGGGGTCCCATTGCATATACGGAATATTTATTTGAGGAGAATTGTGGATTTTCTTATGAAGAGAAGAACTAAATTCTTATGAGCAAAGGTGGAACCTCACCAGATGGGCAGTACATATAGATATTTCATGAATTCAAAGGTGCTTAGAAGGGTATATTGTATCTTGGATACATAGGTCACATTGCAGTTATGAGAACACTCTAACAGTGAGAACAGTAACAGTGCTGTGACCTGTAACAATATCAAAGTTAAAAAAAAACCACAAACTTTTAAGGTCAGAATTATTCAGTTTATAAATGGATCATATAAAATGGTGTTCAAAATAGCAAAAGATTTATTTGGTGATCCAGGAAGTCCTGGTAGCCTTATGTACATATTTAAATTCTATTAAAGAAAAAAAGACCCAAAGCATATCTGCAGCCTTTCTGTGGAGAAGGCATCGTCTCACAGCTATGAGAAAAGGGAGAATACCTAAGTCGGTAGCACTAAAGGCTAACTTTACATTTGATTTGCCTATTGTACTGCACTCTCGTGGGGCATGAGAGAACTCACATGAATAGTTCATTGATTTTAAGACATATATTCTAGCTTAATAACTTACTGTTCCTTCCCAGAAAGATCTAACACGCATCTTAAATTTGAAGAAATCATTTTCAGTAGTCTGGACAATAAACATTATATCCTTACTAAATTCTGTGTGCATGAAGCTAAGCAACTGTTCACATGAAATTAAATACATTTCCTAAACTGACCTTTAGTTACCTAATGGGTAGGTTTGATTGACTGATTTTTCAATTTGCAATAGTATTTCTACAATGAATTAATTAAATTGATTCTCAGGACAAATTACAGCCAGCCCAGCTGTACTGCAGAGTACTGCTATTTTTACTGTAGTTCTCTTCAATGGGGAAAACCATAATTGTTTTTGTTGATGATTAGTATTTTCATTCATTAACATTTTATTTTACTTCTCACTGCATTTGAAAATAGATGCAAAGATTTTTCTCTGTATTCTAAAACAGCTTCCCCCCTACTCAAATTAAACCAAGGCCTGAGAAAATTATACCTGCCCTAAAAGAGAAACCTTTTGAAACGTTATTAGTCTGTAGACATAGCAGATAATAATTAGAAGACTTAGGATTGTTATAAATATTGTTCTTTTAACAAGGCAAAACTAATAGCTCTATTTTTAAATAGCTTCTTTTAGTGCCTTCTCAT
The DNA here is from genome assembly GCF_028389875.1 of Rhea pennata. Lineage (NCBI taxonomy): Eukaryota > Metazoa > Chordata > Aves > Rheiformes > Rheidae > Rhea > Rhea pennata. The sequence continues at coordinate 85,536,130 of NC_084663.1, read as the reverse complement.
TCACGTCTGTAAAACTAGCTGATTTTTCTGAATAAAATGTATTTTATTTCTTTTTTTATCTTCTGTTTTCTTGTAAAGTCAGAGTAGTTCAAAAGGGACTAGAGTCTATTCTCATCAATAGAATTGTTTATAAATGGTCAATCTGTTACAGCTGTCCAAATGTATGGACAACCATAGATTTGCAAAGAAGTTAGCAGAACATAATGTGAAGATAAGTGAGTCGTATGGACATAATTAAAAAAATCTAGTTTTAACCTGCAGCATGTCTAATTTCTAATGCCATTGTAGACTAGAAACAGTCCAACTTTACTTAGTTTGGCCTAACTTTAAGGGATTCTTTTTCAGAAGCAAACAGTTCTATCCTTGTTAACTAAGTACAGTTGGTCTGCCATCAGAGACATAATTATCAGCCCAAAATTCATTAACTAGGTGAGGCATAGATGTCAACCCCTTTAACTCGTATTTGGAACAGTACCTGCTCCTAGAGTAGCTGAAGAAAAGGTCATACTACTCTGATTGCTCAAGGAAGGCCAGGACAGAAATTAGAAAGCTTGGTATCATTTCAAGATGCATATATGAACTGAGAATATTTCAGGAAGAGAGTTTTCCTTTTTCATCCCCTAGAAAAAAGAGAGAAGATATATAAGCTAAAGGACTTCTGCAGAGTGGTTAAGCTTTTTCTTCTGTGCCTCAGGTAGCAGGGTACCAAGGGGAGTAATTCCTCTCTAAACAGGTCTAAGAGTTGCAAAATGACAGGCTATAGAAATAGAGCTAATTTCATATTATCTCAGTGCAGCAATTTCATTAATACTAAAGTGGAACTGTTTCATTCAGAGAATATTATGACTGAATGCCAGAGAATAATGTAAATTCCAGGGGAGGTGCCATTTCTTCAGTACTGAGTTGGAAAGCAAAGGATTATACTGTAATTCTTTGGTTTGCCCTACTATGCTCCCTTTTAACGACATTCAAATTCAAAACTACATGTGATCTGCGATCCCTAGGGTTCTCCTTAGTTATGAATGACTAGTAATGTGGGAAGCATGTGAACAGCTCATTGCTTTCCCCCTCTAGCCTCAACTGGTTTCAGGGAAGAGAGAACCAACTATCTTCCGAGCCCAAAGCTATTGCTTAGCTCCACCTGTATGTACAAGAGCTATGTAGTGACTGCAGAGAAATCCTGCCAAAGGCAGGATAGATTCAGACGGTTCCCTTCACTTATATCCCTGAATTAGAGTCACTGGCTGTAATCCCTGACCAAAGGAAATCCAGCAGGAGGGACACCCCCATCTTTGTCTGCTAAGGTAGGCTCCTTGGTGCCGCTCTTCATTTCCCACCATACACAGAGGTTTCATTCAGCTTAATAAAATCTGAATTGTCTCAGACTAGGGGAGCTGCAGCAGCTTCTTTCTTTCTAGATAGTCCTAGATGCTAAAAACATTTATAATAAGGTACAAATACTCTCTCAGGTCTCCATGAGAGCTATGTAGTATTAGTCAGCTGGGGTCCCCCCCCCCGCTGGCCCTAGTATAGTGCTGTCACAGTAAGCACTAACACTACATCATCAAAATTTAAAATCGAAGAAATCAAAAAAAGGATGCTGCAGCCCATGTCATCTGTACATGGACTTAGGAGACATGCATGTCAAAAACACAGAAATCACTGTGTAAGTCATACCACCAATGAGCCTTTCTGTAACATCATTCCAGGTATGAGTGCAAAATCTTAGCTTAAGAGCTTGTCTTCAAATATGCTGGGGCATGGCCTACTTGCAACATGAACAAGCCATGACTCAGTGAGGCAGAGGTGGACTGACAAGTAGCTCCTGGCTCAATTTCATTTGGATATCTAAATACAGTAGGTGTGAACTTACTTGGTTGATGTGCTCTTTGGCAGCATGATACATCAATTGTGACACTGCAACAGATCCAATTGTGTATTTGGGAGGCTGTCTGGTGATAGACACCAAAAAAGTGAGTGCAAGAAACCTCATGACAAGCAATTACGAAACAATATACCCTAAGGGGAAATTTCTTCCTATCTCCAGATAGTAAAAAGTTGGTAGGACAGTTAAAGCAGGAGAGTTCTTAGTCTTTGCAATATTTTCTTTTCTGCTACAGACGTGACTTTTCTGAGTTCCCATGCAAATGCCTGATGCCCTCAGGAAGGTCTAGCCCTTGATACCTCTGCACATTACTTGGTATTCTTACCATATATTGTAAATAGCATGTGGAGTAACTGTGGGCAGTAATTTGTCATTCTGATCTCTCAGCTTCTTATCTGTTAGGCATTTTGAACCTGTAACAGTTCTTTGCATTGTTTATCACTATTATGGTGAAGGCTATATAGACAGATAGCAGGATCTTAGGTGAACCCCACTCCTTTTCCTCCTTATTCTCATCCTCAACCGTTGAGGGTCCTCACATACTACAGGATATCATAGTTGATGTCTATAGGAATAGAAGGTAGGATTTCTGCTTTCACACAGGGTTGAGAAAAGTGAGATAAGGCGATGATAATGCTTTTGCTATGACTGCCTTTTTTCCCCATGCTTGCAGAGTCAAGCAGCAATGTCAAAAAACACCAGATGCATTGCTACACCAGAGTCTTTGCATCCCAGGGTACTGAAGATACTAAGTATTATGAAAGCAGTGAACACTCTGAGAACAGAGGATGGAGAGACTTACAGAAAACAGTCATTCTTTTCACTCCATCTGTGACCCTAAGCCTGTTCCTGTGCAGTTCTACCCAGAGCCAGAACATCTTGAAACTTGACCCTTTAGACCAATTGCAGGGTCATTTCAACCTTGCCTTAGAATTTGAGGAATAGGAGGTTTACAATATCTGATCACTACTTGCTTGCCTCTGTATAGTGAGTAAATCCCTTTCCTGTGATTGCAAAAAATATTTCATACCCTTGGTATGCAATAGTAAATGTCCTATTGCCTGCACTCCCACCAAGCAGCTTATTTCACTGCAGCTCCCTCTCAGAGGATAATAAGCTTCATTGGTATAGGATTCAAACAAGGATTCCATTTTGTCTCCCATTGCATTAATGGCTCCTACATGTACTTTCAGCATATAAGTTTCTACTAGCCTAAAAAGACGCCACAGGACTTGAACTAGGTCACTAGCTTCTTCTCCACTAATCTTGACCACCCAAGATATGGAAAACATGTGTTTCCCTACATTGCCTGTAGTAGCTCATGAACAGATGAACATACATGCCTTGGTCCTCTGGTCAACACATATGGAATACGTACATATAATACATATGATGCTAGAGACTACAGGTTCCCCTCAACATCTTGTGCAGGATGTGCTTTCTGAAGAGGATGACACTTCCTTAGCCAATGATGCTGCAGGTGAAGCTGACAGTCAGCATAAATGTAACTGTGGATTTGTGAGTATACAAGTTCCTAGAAACCCTTTAAAAAGCAACAAACTGATTTTCTAGTGGTGGACAGACTCTAGTCTTTTTTTTTTTTAATCTTCACACTCACTTTCTACTGATACAAATATTTTGTTCTTCCTTCCCTGAATTGTTTTTGTACTAAATTCTTTCATATCTTGAAAGAATGCACTTCTACTCTCCCTCTTCAACTGAAAAAAAAAAAAAAAAAAAAAGTTGTTCTTATGCTGCAATAAAGAATCTGAACTGTGTTGGCTATTCTAGTGCAACTGTTTTGGTGCACCTCCTGTCATATTATGGGAGTCTTCACTAATTATTACGTGTATTTTCTCAGTCTTCAATTGCTGGATTGACTGGGGATTTTTAAATCCATACAGGAGTAGTATCTGCAGAAGTTGTGCTATTCTAACCCTGCCTGGCAGCTGGAGAAACAGAAAACAGTGGATGACTAATTCATAGTGGACCAAAAGATGAGTACAGATCAGAATAACCAGTGTGACTCCCTCTCTAGACACAAGGATGACAGTTTTTTATGCAGTGGCTTCATGGGGTTTTTGGTTAACAACGTAATCTCCATTTCCTTTCATATGGGTTGGTGAGGTAGACAAGTGCATTATTTATGAGTTTTCCTCTCAAGTTCAATTTCATGTTCTTGTACCCCTGCATAGGGACAAAGAAAGTCTCTGCTCTGCTCCTCTGAAACAGATCTTTCCTTAATCAAGTACTAGTCTATCTGAAGAAGGCAAAACCTATGTCCTCTGGTCTTCCTCATACACCACCACCAGAGACCATACTGTATGGTTGATCCAGAGGATATTCTTCTTTTTAAGATCTGAACTGACTGGTCAGACTGGTACCTTTCTCTGTACAAGGTACCAGTGCTTGTGAAAGAGGTTCAACTTTCTTGATCCAATACTGTATTTGGAATTGAGCTCTGCAAGTCTGCATTTTCTTCAAAAACAACCTTCAGCACATAGTCTGTGCTCAATGTTGTTCAGTTCATCAGTATTTTAGGGCACTATCTGGAGAGGGTGAGAAAAGAGGCAAGCATTTTTCAATAGCAAAGGCCTTCAGATTTTTCAGTCACTCTCTTCAGTGTCTGTAATGGGATCAGAAGAGAACAAGAACATCCAATTTCTGGGTGCTTATGATTTGGAGTGTTAGAACTTCTGTCTTTCTTCATAAGTACAGGCTGGATGGAACAAGAACCTTTCTGGTTTCTGTCTCCAATAGCCTACACAAGAAGAATGGATTTTGGGAATCCTTACTGTTTCATTTTGGTTCCAGTCCCAGTCCCATAGAGAGAGCTGCACAACATCAAAGATTTGCCATTCCTTGTCTCAGCACAATGGTGTAGTATACATCCCTCCTGGATCATAGAGGAAATTCAAGAACTGTACATTAAATAGTATGAAATTTTAAGCCCTTTACTCTCAGCCTCTGGAACATTACCAGGTGACATATTTCATCTCTTAGCACGTATTGTGCACTGCCTGGAACTTGAGTTCCCCACCAGCTGTAACAGCAAAAGATAGCCTGATGCTCATCACCATCTGACTAATAATCTCACACACCAGGATAAAATTCTTCTAGGAAAAAATGGCAACTTTTTTGCCTTTATTATGTCTTTGCAACTTTGCTGGGCTTCCAGCCACAGAATAAGCCTACTGAAGGCTTCATAAAGTTGTCTGATCCCCTTTGTTGGCAGAGAAGAGTCAACAGGTGCTTGTGATCTGTTGAAGCTATTATTCCACTCCTCCCCACATTGTTATAACTTTCCCTACCCCAACCCATTCCCAGTGTACAACATCAGCCACATTCTAAATATCCCCAGAGCCTTTCCCAGAGTTTGAGACAGGTGAAATGAGGATGGTGTAAACATCACACTTCAACTGGTTCAAGTTGATTCAAATGGACTCTCATGAGCTGGATACTGTTTAGAATCTTTTTCTGGTGACCGATCAGGGTGATGCCAATTCGCTGGATATCTCTGCAAGAGAATGGGAGGTGTGGAAGGTGTTAAAAAGGAGTTTCTCATTTTGAATAGTCCCAGACCATCTCCCTGTAGCTCCCTATCAGTTTGTGTGAATATCATCTTTGTGTAAGAAACAATTGATAGGTTTCTGCCTTTGCTTTGCAAATGTGAGATGGGGTGGGATAAAAAGAAGCCATTTTAGTCTCAACTTTGTAGGTTATGAAACAATAAGAAGCAGCGGGGTAATGTTCCTTCTCCTCGCTCCAGTCTGCTACATAACATTTCAACCCAGTATATGGCATGGCTGGTTCTACACATTGCCCTGAAAATGGTTTTTACCTATGGCAACTGTCATGAACATTTTGATGTGACAGTCTCTCAGTAACAGTGACAATATGTTTTGTAGTGTGCATGGGATGTCTAACAGTGCTTATGGAAAGAGATTAAAAATGTACAACTGTATGGAGGGTGTCCATAGGTCTAAAGAGACGTAAGAAAGACTTTGCTCTGGATTCCCTCTCCTTTGTCATGTGTGTGTTTTCTCCAGGCAGTTCTTACTCTGTATCTCTCAACCTGCTTTTGCTTTGCAATAGGGTCTTTTCTGCATAGAAAACTCAGTGCCTTATTTCCTGCTGTCTACCCCTCTACTTACTCCAAAGTCATGCGTGATATGACATCAAATGCGATCAGACCAGCCTGGTCAAAATTCTCCTTGTAGCGGCCCATCTTGATGGCATCCAACCACTCATGAGCACTGCTGAGTGAAGGGAAATCTGGAGGAGAGTTGCTCAGCAGAGGCTGAGATGGTCTGAAAAAGAGACAATTTCCAAAAGCCCAAGTTACCAGGATGACCACACCATTAAGCTCAGAATTAAGAGAAAGATAGAATGCAATCTCAGAACAAAACAGAATGGCACAAGGCAATTGTGTTTGTTCTTCATGCCCTGATTTCCAGAGGCCTAGCTTGACGTGTCTGTTTCAGGATACCTGCCTTCCCATTTCTGCTTAAAAAAAGTAACCCAACATAAGGAGCTTATGCTTTCTTCTCATATTTTCTCAGGCATGTTCTCTTCTTGTTGCTCCAGAACCTGTCCACATTTTCTGAGAAAGGGTTGCAATTGGGAGGTTTCCAAGGAAGAGAGAAGAGACCCTGCATCTTTCTGCCTTTGTGACTCATTCCCCCTTTCTAAGATGCTCTGCTTAGACCAAACATAATCTATAAGAGAGGAAGTGGGTCTTCTGGGCTCCAACACCCACTACATTATAACATAACAGTCAGAGGGTAAAGAAACCACTGTTCATAGATGGCATTCTCAGTTTTCCCTGCCCTCTGAATCCAAAGGCTACAACTCTCTTTGTGTTCTAGTTCTTAGTAAACCAAGCACAACTACGCACTTCTCTCCCCAGCTATGAACTGCATTGCAGTAGGTTAGGGTTTTATACCCATTGGAAAAATTCTCTAGGATGACAGGACATACTTTCATCATCAGCCTGACAGCTATCTAATCTTGGTTTTATTTATCCCCCCAAAGACTTTGGCCTCTGGTTTCATGAGGCTGAAAAATACAGATGAGAAAATATGGGATGCAAGCTCTAATGACTGTTCTAGCTACAGATTTCCTTTCCTCCACCAGCTAAGGTCTTCTTTCCCTTGATCACCTCTTTTAATACCTTATGCAGCTATCCCTCCCTCCATCTCCAAGTCCCTCACTTATGTTCATCGTAAGTGCACACCATAATCAGCACTCACAACTCTTAATTCATCCTGATCATCCATTAAGTAAATCAGACTATACAGTTCTTCCAGTCCTCTCCCTCATTTTTTTCTTCCTAATTGGTCTCAGTCTCAGATGAAAGGACTGGATAAAGACTATATAGCTTAATTCACTGTCATCTTTTCCTCATGATGCCTACCCAGAGACCAGCCCTATTATTTTGCACTAAATCCTTATCTTACCTGCTGTTCCCAGTGCCAGTGGCTTTGAGTGCTGATGGCTTGCGAATCATTTTATCTAGGGCACTGACTATTTGCTCAAATTTGGGTCTCTGGACACGCTCCTTCTGCCAGCAGTCAAGCATCAGCAGGTGTAAAACAGTTGGGCAGTCTGGGGGTGGTGGCAGGCGATAGTCCTGGTCAATGGCATTAATGACCTGCAGGAAAGGAAGAACAATGCTTGATCATGGCTTGGAAAATAAATTAAAAAAAAAGAGAGAGAGACAAGCTGCAGTCACTGGGCTGTGCATGACTTTCTGCTACTTAAAATGATACAGAGGACAGACAGATGAACATTCTTACCACTTCCAAAACTTACATCCTGATTGGACATGTCCCAGTAAGGCCTCTCTCCATAGGACATCACCTCCCACATGACAATGCCATAGCTCCACACATCACTGGAGGAGGTAAATTTGCGATACTGGACAGCTTCAGGGGCAGTCCAACGGATGGGGATTTTGCAGCCCTAGAGAGCAGTGGGAGAGCAATCAGAAAGTTAGTGAGATATGGACTATTTGAGGAAGTGACATTACCAAACTGATCAGTGCCAGCAGCATGGCACAACTCTGAGCACAGGATGCAGCTCTATTAACATTGTCATATTGCTGGTTTACATTCAAGCTATTTTTTTAAGGTTTGCACCTTGTTCTATTGAGAGATGCAGATGAAGAACCCTGACTGCTGTAAATTCCATTATATAGTGGAATTTAACCTTTATAAAGGTTAAAGACACACCTGACTTCAACCTCTCCTTCATCCTTTATACTTCCTGTAAGAAACTGATGAAAGAGGAAGATAACACCTACTTCAATTGATGGGGTTTGTCCTATTCATCATTATTCCATGAAGAATTGTACTGACACCTCAGTTAACAGGGCATAATGGATCAAATTTTCAGTTACTCTTTTTCTTTACTGATTTGAAACAGACAGCCCCATGGTGAAAGGCTCCACCTTACTTTTCTCTGGTCTCAGGATGAACAAAAAAGAGTATGCCAAAGAACTCCATACCACAATCTACTGAATGTTCTGTGGGTATGAAGAACACACAAAGACTCTACACAGATCTAATCAAAGAGAAACACAGAGCAAATTTATGCTTGGCAGCACAGAAGTAACTCCTTCCACAGTGGTAACTCACCAAAGCTCCAGTGTAGGTGGGGTTTGAAGCATCATCTTCCAGAAAGCGGGACAGACCAAAGTCGGAGACCTTGCACACAAGGTTGCTGTTGACTAAGATATTACGTGCTGCCAGGTCACGATGCACATAGTTCATGTCTGAAAGATAGCGCATGCCAGCTGCAATCCCTCGCAGCATTCCCACCAGCTGTAATACACTGAACTGTCCTTCCTTCTGCTGCAAGTGAGGAGGCAAATAAAAGGTTTTTATGACTACAGGAAATGAAGCCAACAGGGGATAGCAAAGAGCAATATAATAAGGTGGATTTATAAAGTTAGAGTACATATGTCTTAAATTCAGCCAATCTCTGAAGGTTCAAGGACAGCAAGTAAGAAAGGAAGATGGGCTGCTTAAGGCAAAAAATCTCTGATGAAGTGAGACATCAGCAATCTACTTCTGAAGACAAATCTCATCTTGTAGCTATACTCTCTGTTAGCATTCTGTGCCTAGAAAGTCTGTACCTTGTTACCTAGTGAGCTGGCTAACTGAAGGGGGGCAATCCATTGACAGCTCTGCTCTTTACAATGAGTTCTATGCAAATCCATACAATGGGTTCATGTGCTCTTCCAAATACACTTGCTGAAGTAGTTGTGATTGAATAAGCATTTATTTTAGTAGAGAAAGAAATGAAAGAACTTGCACTACAGAAATATCTATATTATTGTTTCATTTTTAGAAAAAAAAACAACTGGAAACTGAGAGTGCTAAAAAATCTACAGTTAATGGGAAATTTAATTAATTGAAGTCACCTGAAACAATCAGTGGAATAAAGCCCCCAAAACATTACTAGAAAAGCAAGTTTTGGAGCATGCGTATAGTAACTGAAGGGCCATGAGCAAAGGAAAACAATTTAGTATTGATTATCAATAAATATTCGAGTTGGAGAGCTCTATCAGAGTATAGAGATTTTATACGACGAGCAAGCATTATCACATTGTTGGCCCAGCAAACATTTAACCTGATAACTTGCTAATATATCTATTGCCCCTGTAAAGAACATTAGAGATGTTATGGGGACAGGAAGGAAGAGGAAGGACAGATGAAATTAACAGATCTGAGAGTGGCACAGAGCAAGGTGAAGAAGGAACAGTTGTTGGGGACTCCATCTCATGGTACCCTGAGGAAGGAATCCAGCGATCCATTCTCCATGAACTCTGTGACAATCATGACTGGTCGGCTCTTGGTGACCACACCCTCCAGGTGGATGACATTGGGATGCTCAAACTGCCCCATGATGCTGGCCTCGCTCAGGAACTCCCGCCGTTGTTCATCTGTGTAACCTGACTTCAGGGTCTTAATAGCTACTGTGTATTCACGCTTCCCTGGAGGTTTTAGGCGCCCAAAACACACCTCTCCAAACTCTCCTGCCAGGGAGGGAAGAAACACAGCTCAAGTAAGGTAATACAGCAGAGAATTTTAGTTTTGTGCAATAAAATGTTCTAATATGAAAAACTCCAGGCACTACTTGGGAATACGGTTACTAGGCTGTTACTGAAAGCTCTGAATTCAGCCAGCTTGGAGGATACTATGATACATCTTCAGGGTTCAGATGAGGCACTCTGGGTCTTCTCAGGGTGTTTTCAACTTGCCTTGGGGCCAGCATCTTATGTTAATTATTCTAAGGTGGATTTGGATAAAAATGAAGCTTAGCCATCCAGAGAGACTTGATGTGCCAGGAGGGAGGGTGGGATCCATTTCAGGCCAGCAGGGTGTCAGCTTTCAAGGTAGATAAGAAGGCACTTCAGAATCTGTAGTTTCTCACACTACCTGATCCAATGACCTCCTCAATCTTGATTAAGGACACATCAATCTCCTTGGCAAACTCTCTAACAGCTTCATTGGGATCTTCATAGGTTGAAGGGTCAATATAATATTTCACTCCAAGCCCTGCAGTGGAGAAGACAGTCCAAAATATCACAAGAGTCAGTCCTTGAGAGAAATGGGTGCTACTGAGTTCTGAAGAGAAACAGGCCCTTGTCATCTGTTCCTCTGGGACACTTACCTCGTGCACTGATATACTGCTGCAGGCGGTCTGCATATGGAGTCTCTCGTCTTTTACTGCAGAACATATAGGAAAAGAAAGTCAAAACACACACAAGTCTCCGATAGAGTACTGGAGTAGGCTTCTCAATGCAAGACTCAGAGGGTCCTTGAGCTTAGAGATAGAAGATGGGTATTAAGATCCCAGCCTGCCCATCTTTTAATAACCAATGCAATCTTGTTTTCTACATGGTCATTTTTAACAGCACTGAGTGCAATCCCAGTTTAGATATGTCAAATGACAGAGTCTCCAGGACTATCCAGAAAAAAAAAAAAAAAAAAGACCTATGGTTTAGCACTACTATCTTGGAAGCTTTCTTTCTATAGAGGCTAAATTTGCCTCTTAATTTCATTCAACTGCTATGAATTATTCCTTTCAATACCAACCTAAACCCTCTTCTTCAATGCCTTTTAATTTCTTCAGTAACATCTCTTTTTAATAGCCATTTTCTCAAATTTCACATACTTAATGTATTTAATTAACCCCAGAGAGGTTGATTCTTGATCTGTACTCTTTGTCTCTTAACAGCATTTACTTTGGTTAACCTTTTCATAAGTATGGTACCCCAAACCAATTGCACAGAGCCATATGGACAGAAATCTATTCTATGATATGACCTCTGTATGTGCAGCTGAAAATAGGTATGATCTTAATTACTGTAATATTTTTTACAAAGATGCATCTGACTTCCAATCAGCATAGGTGCTTCTCAGCATAGGCTCTTCTCAAATTTTATTATCCCATTAACTGTGTATAATTCAAGCCATTTTTCCCATATGAGCTAGCTGTTTTCCAAGTTTCATCCTATTCTTGGTTTGCTGTTAATATTTTCCATTTTTCATGTCACTTTCTTTATTTCCAACAATGTTCATAGTTCTTTCCAAAAAAGTATAATTTATGTCAGTTTACATGATTTTCTAAATCATATTACTTAGAGTAGATCCTAAATCAAACCTATGGTATCCTGCAGTATCCCTGTGGTGTAAATGGATTCATGTCAACTATGCTTTGCTGCTTAATATCCATCTCACGGTCACAACTCTCCAGTCTCTTCTGAGTGAGCACAAGACCTTCTATTTGTTTCAATTAGCATCTGAAATCAGAATTTCCTGAAACACGATGTTACTTGGTTTTGTTAATAATAGGACCAACCCTATCATTCTGCAGGAAATTTTGTCCATTATACATACTTTTTTTTTCCTTAAAATTCTGCTAAAATACCATAAGTGGAGTTATTTCTACCTTAAAAATCTGTTCTTTTTACTGTGGGAAGAAATTGGCTTGGGGGCCTTTACCTAAGATCTATAAACGTGCTATTGCATCTGGCAAGTCAGGTCTAAAGTAGCATTTTTTCTAGGTCAGCCATCATTAAAACAAACAAACAAACAAACAAATAATTAGCTTAAATAGATAAATCTTTCACACAATATATTGACAGGATACTGTGTCAATATCATTTGCAAAAACAAATTAAAATTATTGTATTTGTCTATAAATACATTCAGTCTTTTAAAAAAATCCTTTTATATAGTCTTTCTTCTTTCCTAGGTCTTCAAGCTCACTCTTCTAGACAAATTTAAAATACAAATTTGATGTCTCATCTTCTGAGCCACTGTTGATTGCACATGCTCCCTCAGGTATAAATGAGTCTACCTTTTATGACAGAGTTTTTTACATAGCTATATTTATAGAATCCCTTTGACACCCTTTCTCAATGCCGTTTTGATATTATAAATTCATTCTAGCTTAGGTTTAGGGGTTTTTTTTTAGAAAAATATATGCTTTATTGAGTTGTGCACATAATAACACATTTCCAGCTGTAACAAGAAATCATATTTTAAGAGTTCAAAGCTACAAAGGGAGACAATAATACAAACATAACAATATTAGATAACTCTTGTCTTTCCAGAAAGAAAAATAATAAAATAGAATATACACAGAAGAAAAAAACAAATACAGAAAGGGGAAGAGAACAAATCCCCCTCACCCCACAACTAGATGTCACTTTCTAAGGTTAAGCAGTTTATAAATTTCTTTCGCTCATCAGAAAGAAAAACTATTAACTCCCTCCTGTTTAGAGGCAGAATAGAGCAAACATACAGAAATCCACTATTGATAATCTAAGAGATAAAGTTCAAAACTCATTAAGTCCAAAAAGTGAGTGATGATTGTTTCTTTTCTTCAACTATCAAAAACCTCCCTGCCTTACTTTTATACCTCTACAAAGATCTGTGAGTGACCCTTATTTTTCTTTCTGCCTTTTAAAAAATCTATCCTTCTTTTGCCATCACAGACTATCTCTGCATTGACTTATCTTCCCTTTCTTTTCAAAATGGCAGGTGGTATTTGCACTTTTCAACCTAGATTTTATCTGAGCCTGTGTTTCATGGAACCGTGTGGGATGTACATTTTTTTTTCTTTAGCAAATGATCTATGGTTTCTCATCATTCTTGATTAAAAGATACTTTGCAGCTCCTTAGCATCTTCTAAATAAGAGAGTCTAAATAGTTTTTCTACCAGTCCTCCTTCACTACATTGTTTCATTCTCCACTTGCTTGACCTATGACAATTTATAGTCCCTTTTTGAAGTAATTCATTTAAATAAATTTTGAGCACTATCTTTAAAAAGCTCCAGTGCTACCTAGCTAAATCTCAGCTAAGTATATGAGTGTTTTACCAAAGGACAGGCACCTCAAATGGGAATAATGAGGCAGGATCTTCATTTAAAATCAGAATAGGGTCTCAAGGGCATTTGAATGAACGTCCATCAGCCTGTCTCCCGCAGGGCAGGGTTATGTAGCAGGGGTAAGTAAGTTCCACTTTCTGGGGTGCAGGCACTGGCACATGAGCAGGTCAAAGAATTCACCTCTTGAAGATGATGGCAAGGATGGCAATGGCAGCAATTACCAAGAAGGCTAGACCACCAAGCGCTGAGCCCACGATAAGCGGCAGTCGGTCCTGCATCATCTCCGAGCGCTCCCCTAGCAAGGGAGACACACACACACAAAATGCAGAGGACAAGGGCTGTTAGAGTTTCCCTTCTACTCAGCTAGGTTTCACCTATAATTTCATTCCCACCAGTCCTCTGCTTCCAAGGCTATTCCTGGTATCTCAACATATACTTTATTTTATTATTCTTCTTTCCCTTCAGTCACTGTGCTTCTCCAGTGCTTTCCTTTCTACCTCTGAAAATCCAGTATTCCCTCCTACCCTCTCTTCCCTCCCCTGATCCATTGATACCTTACTGGCTATGTCAGTACAAGTCCTCAGTAAACTTAGGCTGTGAACCCACTGTCTCTTCTTAGTTCAGCTTGTAGATGATGTACATTAATAACTTTGACCCAGACCAAAGATTTCACAAGATGACACATTACTCTTCGCATGAATGAATGGGAATACTGTTGGGAGGCAAGGTTTGGTGCATAAGTCCTCTGTCCCACCTGTCCTTGCAATTTAGCTGTAACATGTTCTGTGGCAGCTGGAGGCCAAACCATACCATAACATAGCATTGTGTACTGTAACACTTTCCTAAACAGAACTGCACTCCGTTCCTTCCTAGTCAGAGGCACAGAAGCATATGAAAACAAGGAGTAGGAATGGGGAATATGGAGGTATCAAAAGCTAAGGGTGTGTGAACAACGTGATCTGATGGCGTGAAGTTTCTGTGAGTGGGCAAATTTGCATATGCAAATCGTGGTATACAGAAACATATGAGTAGGAGTGTCAGGTAGCAGTCTTCTGCAGTTTTCTAATACATTCAATGGCACACATAAGTGAAAAATGAGTATGTGCAAGTCTGAATACAAAACAGCAGCACTCACCTCCCATTAGAGTTTGGAAATACATCTTTCCACTGTATGGCCCATAGCCCACTGCTGTTCTGGCTCGTACTTGGAAGGCATAGATCTTGCCTGGGTTCAGATTTGAGATGGTAGCCATGTTGGTCTCGCTAGTCAAGGTCAGTGAATTATCCTCCTCATCTGCCTGTGAATGCCAATGGCCAAAAAGGAATATGAGACCTTTGCCCACACCAGTGGCTGTCCTCATCAAGGAATGCTAGATTTTATGTGGACCCAATAGTCCTTGATTCTCCCTCTCCCACCTCCTATTCCAGACCTGGGTTCCTCACACAGTACTCGTGCTCCTCACTACTGCCCTCCACTACTACAGGTCTGCCAAAGTCCCTCAGTCCTGATCTAAACAAAATGAGAGACAAAAGTATCTTGTTCTGTGGTTCCCTGCAACCTATTCTAAAATTTTACTTTCTACAAGCTCCAAACTCATATATTCTCCTTGAAAAATCTAGTGTTAGAACATGTGTAATACTATATCCAGGAAGCTGCTCTTACAAATTACAGGCAGCTAAACTGCTAGGAGAAACAGTAGCCCTGCATAATTCTGCACATACGTGGGAATATGTTTGAGCAGCCCTATGGAGCTCCTCCCTCAAACCACTTAGATTGGGAGTCATGAAAGAGGTGGGTGGAAATGAACTTTATGGTTGCCACCCTGTAATTCCAGCACATAAACAGGAGATTGAAACCTGCCACTTAGTGAATGAACTTCTCTCCATTAAATTTCTCAGAGACGTCTTTCCAGGCATATATGCGAGCACAGGACATCACTCTACAATGCACAACAAAACGTTGCAGTGAGTCCAACTCCAGCATACACCACATTTAGAAACTTCAGCTCCTTCTGCTGTTACCTGTATCAACTGATGCTAAACTTATTCAAATGTTTTAGCCACAGCTTTTTAGCTTAGCTACAAGTGTCTTCTTTTTCTGTCCGCATCACTAGATGGTTCCAAGCTGGGAAATGCAGATGGACAGATGTTAGATGACACATACATTATAAACTTCAGTGTTTGCTACAGTGTGCTCTTCCCTCAGAATTTAAGCACTTTTCTCCACCTTATTCATCCTGATCCAGAGGGACATCTCCCAGAGAGAAGATTTTCCTATTCTTTCTTGCATTACAGCTATATAACAGCCTGCATTGCATCATTCTCTGCTCACCTTGTTGAAGTAGCGAAGCTGGTAATCCAGGATGATCCCATTAGGTTGGTCTGGCTGAGGCCAGGACAAAGTAATGCTGCTGGTAGTACGACTCACCTGATGCATCATAGGAACTGCAGAGGGGACTAGAACAAAGAAAGAAAGGAAGAAAGAAAGAGAGATTTCAAAGAAAAAAGCTTAATGAGGAATGATAATTTAATATTTACTGTGATATGCTAATATATTAGTTCATCCCTTCCTTTCTCTTAATTTACATCAAGAAGTACTTTATAAAATGGCCCAAAGAAATCCAAATATAATTTCACGCTACTGGGAGATAGAGTAACCTACAACTTGGACAGAAAATGAAGAATACCCCAGACAACTGATAGTGCACATGAATTTTGAAATGATCTACAATATAATTGGGACATTATTCTGGTCTTAAAATTTGCAATTTGTACATGCAAGCTAAAATACCACCTTTGACAGTGCTACTATCCTGTTCTAGGATGCCCCTCTTGGACAAACAGTGTGAGAATTCTATCAGCACAAACAAACTACAACATCTCTGTTCTGTTTCTCCACCAGATTATAATTCTTTCTTCTGTGGGGAAAAAATAAGGTACAGGCTGTCTGAAAAAACAGAGTCATTCATTTTAGGTCACAAATTGACCCCAAGGGTTAGGTTTAGGTTAGGTTGTAAACTGAAAGAGAAAGGAGGATGAGGACCCTGGTGACTTAAGAGATGGACTTTGAAGCCTTTCTCAGTTCACTGGTCCCAGTTCAGCTGCTGATCATAGAGAACGAAAGCATCTTGCATTCCTATCCTAATATTCAAGAGTAGATCCTGGATGCCAGGCCAATCCTGGACAGAACATTTGCCCAGATGGCAAAACCATATGGTTGTTCTATTTATTTTTATATTGCCCGCTAAGTTCCTGTCTTCTGGAGAATGGGCCAGGCTAGTATACTACCTACTTGGAGCTGCCACCTCTATTCCATTATGGTATTCAGTGCTTAAACTCTGTGGCAGATATTAATTATTGTGGGAAAAATTCAAATTTTGTTTTTTGGTTTTTTTTTTTTTTTTTTTTTTTTGGTCCAAAGTAAGGACCAACTCAACTTTTTTTTTGCTTTTCACTTATTGGCTTCCTAGAGGCCATACCATTCACAGGTTCTGAAGTCAAACGAAGTAGGTAGCATTCCTTATAATAGGAGGTCTTTGCTGAAGGAGGATCATACTTAGTTCTTCTAAAAATAGTTCTCAGAGTGGGAAGGGAGATGAATAGCCACTTACTAGTGAAGCTTTCTGGAGAACGAAAATCCACTTCTGCAAAAAACATCCATGATTTTAGGAACACATTTGGGCTAAGGCTAAAAAAAATATGAGTTTCTTCTTAAGAAGAGACTTCCAAACAAATATTTCAGGATAACTGATAGAGGATCTTTCAGCTTGCCTTTTCAGTCTGCCCACAGAGTTGTTCTCAGTTTTATTTTCTCCCTGCAGGCAAAATGTCATGTTGACATGAGACCTCCAGGTAGACAGCTAGGGAATCCTCATTTCCATTTTACTAATGGAAGTAATATTTTCAGTAGCTTTAAATCTTCAAGAAAAAGCATACTAATGAAAAGTCACCACCAACTCCACTGGTTTTGCACAAGAGACTTTTAAACTTACTAGATGGAAGATTCATGACTTCCAGGTGAGGCAAGTGGGAAACAGTTAAAAACAACAATGAAACAATAAGTTAAGAGTAGCAAAAAACATTTTCTCATCCTTACTCCTTTTATTTCTTATAATTATTTGTGTCTTGAATAGTTTTGCACACCTTCTCATTACAATATTGCTGACAAGAATAGAAGAGGGCAACAATTAAACAAGGCCTTATGTAGTTTAAAACATGAATGAAGAACACTGTATTCAGATAACAGTGTGAGAAGAGCAGGATAACTATCTAGTTCATATTTGATCAAGAAAGATTCTACAAAGCTGTAATGCTTATTAAAAGGCAGATATCTTTCTGATGGGACATACAGGACATATGGGACAGGAAGAGGTGTAACCCTAAATACACAGATATACTGCAGAGGAAGAACCCACTCCCTTGTTCTAGTTTTTAATGAAGATTTTGCAGAATGATCACAGTTAAATGTACTCTCCATGCTTCCCCTCCACGCTCTTCCCAGTCATCCGTTTTCCACTCTGAACCATTGCTTATTCCTGCTCTCCTCATTTCTTCCGAAGTCATGCTTTTCCCCCTACCTGAAAGGCATATTCAGGATGCTTAAAATAAACTAGTGATATTGACCTATATTTTAGTCAGTAAATACCCATTCTGACATTAGCATATACTGTCAACTCTCAGGTATCCATGAACAGGCTATCTTCTGCAAAAGATACACAGACATCAGAGCTGGCTGTTTATAAAGTAAAGCACAGCAAAGCCTGCACAAGAACAATAATAATAAATTACATGTTACCCAGATATGCTGTACATAGAAACAGGCTACATCTAGCAGAATCAGAAATATTGGGAAGCATAAAAAAAAATCACTGGAGTGGCTTTAGTCTGAGTTACAATACATGTATCTCTTGATCATGCTCCTGAGCATCCTAGAGTGCCCCTATTATCTGTGTTTGTCTATTACTCAGGCTAAACATGGGGTGGATACCTAGAATAATGTCGAGTGTGCTATATTATAGGTGGTCATTTCAGTGACATGCATCTATTAAGCAGATATTTTTTAAGGCAAAAAACATAAACCAGCAAAAATGCTCAGTAATGAAAGTATGAATTAATCTAAGATTGAGTGTCTTTAACCTGCCTGAGATAGTTTTTCCTCTTTGATACATACATTTGCCTGTTATTTAAAGATAAAATCCTCCCATCACTTCAAGTGAGACCTCTCCCACCACTTCAAGTAAAAATTATATAGATTTTTGCTTTTAAAAGCTTATATTAATATTAAAGTGATTTGAAATGTGAACATATTTGTGGGTGGAATAACAACATTTTTCCTGTCAAGCTTTTTTTGAATAAAGTTACTCTCCCAGTAATTATGGAACATAAAGCTCAAGGTTGTATACTTCAAACCAACGCTCAAAGTACCCTACCTCTACTGACACAGAAGTACTAGATGAATGTTTTTCTTTCTTTGTATGCAGACTACTAACAATGTTTATCACAAAACACTGGTTTACTAGCTTATTTCATATTCTATGCATAGAACATATTTCATGTTCTATGTTGCTTTGTCACCTCCATGCCATTTTTCTTTTTTTCACATGAGATTTATAAATGGAGATACTTAGGTCTGTGTCTAATGACACTTGGACAATTGGCTGACAGCTGAAATCACAGGGTCTGATTTTATTATTCAGTGAATGCAAGCAACATGTTATAATATCAGATCTCTAAAGATAACTGGAAAATGACTGCTTTTTTAATTCTATTTGTCTGAGTAAATATGAGGAAAATTCTTGTACATATAACCTCTAATGGAAGCTTTAAAGCCATCCAGCCACTAGGTAAATATGACTCCTGGGTTCTACTTCTTGCATGCTTGCATTCTTACAGCTCTCCTACATGGATGGACATAATACAATAATTTTCCTGGATCTTTTGTGGCAGCATATGGGGGGTGGATTAAGGATATTTTGAGCACCTTGAAAATACTGCATTCTCTATGTTACTTTCTTTTCTGCTTTACTTTCTTTTAATGCTAATGTCTGTGACAGTAGTATCAGCAATGTGTGCCTGCAACCTTAAAAATCTACAGATTGGGGAAGGAAGGAATCTGAAGGGAAGGGGGCTGCTTCCGCCTTTGCTTCTGCTTCTTCATTGTTGCAAAAGAAGAGCCCACTGATGCAAACTGCCAAAGACTCTTAAGAAGAAATGGTGTTCTCTAGATATAGCAAGTTCACTGGAATAGATCTGTACTTGAATCAATGTAATTTGCTTCATTTATTTTTTATGAGTATAGCTGGAGTTACAAAATCCAAGTTTGCTTTAAAGGCTATGCTGAGTTCCCTCAGCATTTCCTCCATTACCCAAAGAGGCCATATAGTTTGGGCTTGCAAGCACTAAGTAAGAGAGTAAGTCCAGGATTAAGGATTAAGTTTTTGATTGGAGAAAACTGGGAGTTCTGCAAAGATCAAAGGAAAACAGGTCATCTTCATCATTCGCTTTTAGCTTCATGAATGCAATTGACCAATAAATGTTTAGGAAATCTTCCCCTTTTTATAAAATTATACAGAAGATAAAAAGAAAAAAAAATGTTTTTATAAAAGATTACTTACCTATCAGTATAGATAGTACACAAATGCTACCTGCCTGTAGACGTGATAGACATATCTTTTCCATAGGATAAATCACAAAGCCTTTATTTCCGGGGAGCCACTTTAACACTGAGTGGAATCATAAAACTTAATTACTGCACAAATAAAGTACATCTACCTTTTTTAAAGTAAGTCAACTTTTTTAATAGAAATCACAAGAAGATTTTTTTTTCAGACTTGCAAAATGAACTCCAGTTCACACTAAGGAATCTCCAAGTAACCCAGGGGTTTTACCACTGCAGAACTTTTCTAAAACAAAGAAAATGCATCCACAAATGATGACCAAGAGTGCTCTGATGAAGATTGCGTTCATTCTATCTGTACTTGCTTGTACTCTGATTTTCTGAAAGTAGTAAAATAAATTGTCTTAAATACTTGCTCCAGACATAGACTCCACCTTAAGGGAATTATTAGATCTAAAAAAGAGCTACATGTTTACTGTAGCTTTTTAATCTTACCAGAGAGAAAGAGCGAAGAAAAAAAACTTCAGTTTTACTAAGATAGAATCTTGGGCTGCAACACTTCTTCAGACTCCTTTCTGTTTGTCTTCTATTCCATTCTTTCCCTGAGTCATACTCAGCATGGAAATAATGAACTACTAGTAATGGGTAGGGTAACTCAGGTGAAATTTAAATTCACTTTGTCTTCCAGACATTCTCTTTTTTTTGAATCATGTCATTCTTATCTCCCCTATTCAAATTATCTCTTTACTCCAGATCTGACAACTCATTTCTCCCCTAGATGTGTGTCTTCCCCACCTTCATCAGTGAGGACTGAGGTAGACATGGTGATGACACTTAAGAATCCTCTTACTGAAGTCTCCTGCCTATCTGATTCTTTAAGTAGGCTCATCTTGAAAATAAGATTATGTTTCTTTGTCTACCCTATGTGCTACTTATTTAAAATAATCTTGTAGTCAGCAGAGATCTAGGGTTTAATACGGTTCTTAGAAATAGACATTTAATGCTATTTAAGATAGCCTCTGAGATTCAAGACATAGTGCTAGCTAATTTGACTTAGGTCTTCCAGGAGACTAGTAAACCTCTAGAGAGCTAGATGGAGATAGGATATGCAAGAGTGCCTGAAAAGGCACTATATACCTATAATTATGCAGCTGTATCCCTTGCACTCAGTGTAGCCTAATGAGCAACTCATCTCACTCTAAAGCAAATGTTCAAGGTGCAGCTCCATTTAGCTTACATTTGTGAGGCCTAGTCCTCCTACTCCTCCTGGGTCTCCTCATGCTCCTGTATCATACCTGCTAGCCCTGGATAGATGTCTTGGCTGCCCTTGGGTGTCTCAGATGGCCTAGATGCTTATACGTTGACAACTGAATGGAGCTGACTGATCAGTTGAATCACTTGTTTAGTACAACTGGCTAGATCTCCATGGACAACTACAGGAGCTCAGACAACTGGATCACAGGAGGCTGCTTAAATGGGATTCAGACTGAATCCTGTCACTTCAGACCAAGAGTCTGTGTATCCTTTATAGATACCTATGCTTTTTCTTTCCCTTCTTTCACTCCAGAAGCTTCTATAAAACATCTAAATTCTTTACATAATCACCTTGTCCAACTCCTGCTTTAATTTTGTCTCTCCCACTATATCCCTCATTTTGTGATCACCTTCAGTTAGTCCTTCCTCTCTAATACTAGCCCCAAATCTACCACTCTCAAAATATCGCTTCAAAATATTGGAGGTATGTTTACCTCCTCAGCTATTTTCTTATACACATATTCTCAGCAAATGGCATGAGGACCTTAACTTTGTTCCCCACACCTTCCCACATACCATAGTCCTGAAGGGAGGTCTGCTGGAATGCAGTATAGACACTTCCTTCTCCATGCATTTAACATCAGCTCTTTCTTTTTGAAATTGTCCTCTCTGTGTCTTTACTACAGACTTCAGTTTAGTTCTGCCCCTTTCTCTAAAATATCTCCATCCTGTAAAAGTCTCTTGAGTTCTTTTCTATCATGTTCTTGTACTTTAATGCCTGTAGATGAAGAATGCTTTAGAAAGGCAAATTAGTTAGTTATTTTCACTATCATTATCTCTACTCTTACTGTTTCTGCTGGTGTTCCACTCATGCCTAACAAACAATGGAGAATTTTCCTTTATACCACAAGGTGCTGTCTTTTACTATGCACTTCCTATTTCCTCTTTCTCAGAAAGCTTCTGTCTTCATTTAAACAATCACTGAAACCTGAAAAGTGAAAACAAGCACATTCATTCTCTGCTCATGCTGCAGAGACAGAACATATTAAAAAGACAAAAATGGAACAGATCCTTATTTTGGAGTGACCACAGAAATTTTTATTAGGTTCCAGTCATACCTGGGCAAATCCACTGAAGACAGCAAAGCTGACAAATGTCACTAAAGGAAAAATGTAGCTATAAAAATATTTCTGTTGTTGCTATGTAAGAAGAAAAAAATCTAGTGTAATTCCTAGGGCCCTATGGTGATTGCTCAGGGCTGGTGATTAGAATCAAAAATAAGCAAGCAGATTATTACTTTAGAAATTAGTGCAATTCATCCAATGGACAATGGACAGAGAGCTCACACTCCATTTTGTTTAACTGATTATTCCATTCTGATAAAACTCAGTAACATATAGGTTCTAACAGCTCTCTTTTTTATTCTTTGATCCCTGCTCCTGTCAACTAAGTATATTGGATTGTTGTGCCTCACTCTGGAAAACCAAGCACCTTCAGACAAATTTCCCTCATCAGCTCAGCCGTTTGCATTCATAATCTCAACACATTGACACTGAAGTCTTTTCTTTCTCTCACACATTCCCCCTAAAAATCTTATGACAGGTTCTCTTAAATTGTGTGGCACTATCCATACTAGTCCCTGTCTCCACCCAGTCTCTTACACCTACCTTCATACTCTCTAGCTTTGACTAGCGTGGTTCTGCAGATCTTTGATATTGCCAAGTCCCACTACTCTGAATCCAACTGGTGTAGCAGGCTGCTACATAGAAAGATATACTTTTCATGGGTGCATGGCAGCCTGGCTACATCATCTTTAACCTCATATACCTCCAAAAACTCTTTAAATGTCTGAATTCAATCAAAAAAATCGTACTTTCTTTTAGAAATCTCTACGGACTTGCTCCAACATTTGAGGCCTTGCCTCTCCTTCTACCTTTTGGGAATGTAATAAATAGTCGGATGAATAAGTTAAATAGTGTGTCTCTGGAAACAGACATGAATACATGCTTCAGTGGTAGGTATAGGAAAAAACATGGACAGACAGTTACAGTTATGTATATAGAAAGTTTTTTTCATGGTGCTTTAAATGAAAACTTGAATTATGTCATAAGGCAGGAGAAAAGACATTTGTTTTCCCTGATTAATACACTTGAAGATGCTAAAATCCATTAAAATTTAGCCCCTTCTTGTTTTTTAATAATATGACAGTTCTTTTTTATATTTTTTGGTTTCTCTGTATCAGGCTCCCTCTCTGTCACAAAGCATAACTTCAGTTATATAAAAGCTTTCCTTCCTGCAGCTCGTGCTCTCTGGAATGGCTTCCCGGTATCTTTCCAGATAGTCTGACATTTAGGGATACACCCTTGGCACAGCATACCTGAGCTGAAAGAAACTCTTTCTTTTCTCTCTCTCTCTCTTTTTTTTTTTTTTTTTTTTTTACCTCTGGGTAGTTTTTTCTTCTTGTACTTTACCTTAGCAAGCCTGTCAAATTATTGTTATCCAGATAGGTCTGAGATGTGTTGTGTCATAAAATGCAAAGCCTTATTGTTACAAAGTAAGTTTTTCTGTACTATCTCTTTTTAATCTATTGTGAAATATAGTCACTGAAGAGGAGGGATGTCATACACAGGCATCACAGAAAAACATGGTTAAGTAACCCATGGATCCCATTGTACTGTGAAGCAGGGCAAGTAGGCTGTTAGGTATAAGCAAATTCTTAGAGGAAGGGTGATTTGGAGATAAATATGAAGAGTGATTATGTAACAGGTGAAAAAGAGAAGCAGAACTGTTCCAGGACAGAATATGTCTCTCTGGGACAGAAAGTATCTTTAACAAATGGGCAGAAGATGGGGAGGAGGATTTCATGGATCAACAACTGAAAGAGTTCAGAGAACTCTGACTGATGCAGGAGTAAGAGGAATATTCAGAAGCTGCCAGGGCTGAAGGGTCACTTTTAATTCAATGGGTAGCAAATTAATGTTACAGTCATTCATTCAGAAAGCTTGTAATTCCCCAGCTTTTTCTTTTTCCCCAAGCTCTCCTGCCCCCTCCCTGTCTCTGTTAGAATATAAGAGCCCAAAGTATCCATCTCTGTGTGTATAATAATAATAAAAAGCTAAACTAAAGTGAAAAGATGCTGAGGGGATTGAATAGAGGAGGGCATGAGTAAGACAGGCCACGTGATGGAGGAACCAAGGCCTTGCTAGCATGAGCTGTCACTACAAATCAAGGGCAGCTCATCTCAAACTCACTCTTAATGATTTCAGGGAAGAGCAAGAACACACATGCACACACAGAGACACAGACACAGACACAGACACACACACACACACACACCCCGAGTGCAGTCAGAACAGCCATCCAGGACATCCTGCAGCTTCAGGATGCTGGCCTCGCCTAAGACTACTTCAGTGCACAAGAGACCACCTTCACGTACACAAGGGAGTAGGAGGGGTCATAGACAGAAGAGTCAAACAGTACCAAAAGAAGAGGGCACATTTGGTAATTCCAGGGCAGGAGGGGAAAGCAGCTAATCAAGATTAAATCACTTTGGATATAGATGAAAGAGGTTGAATGAGAAGCAATGAAAAAGAGACTTTTTCAGGATGTTAATAGAACACCTGTCATTTCCAGTAGAAGCCAAAGAAATTCCCTGGAATTACCATAGGAATTACCCAACTATATCTCTTACTGTAAACTAAACTAGAGCAGTCACTTGTAGGCAGCTTCTTACGAAGTCAGGTATCCTATCTGTGCCAGGCTAATCAGTGCCTCTGAGATAGTGTTACAAAGGGAAGAAACAAGCATTGGAGAACCCCCAGTATCTGTTAACAATAGGAAATTACTTGGCGTGTGCATTCTCTTCTTTTCCATGGCATAGAAGAAATAGAAGGATATTTAACAGAGATTCTGAGCTAGTCATAACACTCCCCTGCCTTCAAACAGCATTGTTCCTTCCACTTTCTTTCCAAAGCACTACACTCTGTAGAATCCAGACATCAGAGCTGAACTAGGTCTATTATTTCACCTCGCATCTGACCTTGCAGCATTTCTCTTGACCTTTACTGAAGCCTGTTTTTGCAGCTTCCACAACTACAATGTGGAATCTAATGAGAGATTTGAGTTAAACATTTATATTTCTGTAAATGTTTACAGATGTTTTCTGTCACTTAAATTGCTACCCCTCTTTCTCTTCTTTATCGCTTTACTTCTCATTGTATGCTCTTAAGTAAGTCATGTACAGTTCTTCTCTATCCCTTACTCTTTATATATGCTTGTAAGGAATAACACATGCTCACTCTCTTATTGTGAATAGTTAGCTGAATTGTATGCCTATATGCATGTGGCTTTCTCCAGCTGCCTCTGTAAGTCAGTCCTTGTAAAGAATACTTACAGAAATTCAGAGTTCACCTGGTGTTATTTTCCTTTTCCCCCCATATATAAGCCTTCCGTATCCCATCCATCAATCTGACAGGCTCTTCAAACCTTTAATCTCTCCCTTCCCTTGTCTGCTCACACAAGCCATTAGTATTTTAGGTCCTAGTCAACCCTGTGGCTTAGTTTCTAGCTACATGCATCACAACATCTTTGTTAACACTGTAAGACATATTCTAATACTACCATGTGAAAGCAAAAAAAAAAAAAAAAAAAAAAAAAAAAAAAAAAAAATCCTCATTTCCTATTGACAGGAGAACAATATTCCAAGATCATCTATCAGAATGGTGAGGCTGAAAAGGTGAGAATAAGTAAATTCATGGCTGGTAGAAGAACCCAGAACAACTTTAGTAGACAGTAATGTTGACTCTATTTCTGGATCCTTTATCAAACTTCTGACTAACACATCCCCATCAGTTGTGAAAATTGTAGTTTTCATATCTATTTATGACCCAAAGGCCTGTACTGTATGAATACATGCCATGCCAGGGTCAGATGTATTTCAATGATGACTAAATGTGAACATTGTTTTTTTGTCATACAGTGTCTATCTGTCTCTTTATCTTCAGCCTCCTTACTTTGATACACAGTCGGGCAAAGGCGGACAGATTTGATGAATCACTCAATACCCACTTGTTAAAGTGCAATGCAATATGAATCGAAACAAAGAGGATGGGAGATGTTGTACAGGAACAAGAGAGCATGGAAAAACAAAGTGACTGAAAGAATATAAAGGTAAGGAAGAAAAGTAAAGTTAATGGGGAAAAAATGCTAGAAAGAGCAAGTGAAGTATGAAAACACAAAATAGAGAAGAGTAGAAGATAAAGAAGATGGAGAGGAGATGAAAAGGTGAAGAAATACTCTCTAAGTGCTGTGGAAAGCTGATGCTTACAAAACCTCCTTCAAGTTAGTGTCCCTTGTCTCGTACAACAAAGCAACATGCTTTGTCTGACCCACAGGACATCTCCCATTGCTCTCTCCTTCAGGGAACCTTCTGCTTTGACAACTCCTGTCCATGCATAATCATATCAGCTGCTAAATCTACTCAGTTTCTCTGTCAAGAGGAAAGAAGGAAAGCCAGTTCAAGGGAAAGCAGGAGAGAGAAGGGCAGAGGTAAAACCATGGAAATGGCAGGGCAAGATAAAAAAAGGCACAACACACAAGCAAGGAGGCAAAGTTGCAGGATGTGAAAGACCAAAGCAAATAATATGAGACATAGCGGTGGAAAAAATGGGACTCAGAAAAAGGGGTCTCCTCACCTGACTGGCTGGTGCTAACATTGATGGTTGCATAGTGTGGTGCTTCCGAACTCAACTCAGTCACCAAGTTGACAGCCTGGATCTCAAAGGTGTATTGCACACGGGCCAACAGGTTGGAGACTTGCACACGACTTTCCGTCAGGCCCACCTGGCGTGGTTCAAATTGTACACTGTCCCCACAGCGCACACATGGCCCTGGAGACCCAGCTGGGCACACTTTGCAGATAACATTGAAGAAAACATCCTTGCGGCCACCCAGGTCCTTGGGGAGGCGCCAGGTCAGAAGTACGTTGGAGCCAACAATTTCATAACTAAGATCACGGGGAGCTGAGGGAATGCCTAAAAGACAGAATGAAAGATCAAAATCCTATGAAAGAATGGGACCATATTTTGAGGCAAGAGAAGATAAAGTAGTAGAAAAAGAACAGAAGTTGCTACTGCTTCTCATTCTTGCTCTTCTCCAACTGTTTCTCAGAAGAAGACTAGGAAAATCTTTGCTACACTGAATATAAAATTAGAGACAAGGAGGAGCTACTGTACTATCACATTTTAAAGACACAAAATGGACAAGAAGGGTCATTTGTTTCAAGGGCATGGCTTTTATTTTTCCCTTAAAGAAATGCCAATAGCTAGGGAATTTCCAAATCTTTCAAAGTTTTAGTTTTGCACAAGTAAGATTTCTCCCTGTGGAGACCTCTAAAAATCTCATTTGTACCTAACACATCAGACTTCAGTGAGCCTGTTGCAACTATTGCAGAAGCTGAGCAGCACTTTCCCTATGATTATTCTTGCCATCAGCCATATTCCTAAGTGGCATCGAGAGTAATAGCTGAGAGCAGAAAAAATGCCTATTCTGTGTGTCCAACACTTGTCTTGCTGGCACACAGATAGCGAAGAGATGGAGGAACAGGCACAGGGGTAAGAAGATGGCATGGGGATGAGAGTGGGACAAGATACTGGAAGTTTAGAAAGAAAGGCTCAAAAAGGTAAAACCAAAACAAAACAAAATGAAAAAGCAGCAGTCTGGCACTGCTTAACCTTGGCATGGAGGCAAGGCAAGACTGGAAGGGGCAGAGAGGCTGGGCTTAGTAGCAGGGAGGGGCAAAGGAAACATGAACAGAACATTTCCCTCCAGAAGCTAAAAGGAAATCCAAGAATGCTCATTCTCACTATTCCTGCAGGTAAAGCCTCTTTTCTGCCTACTGCTGATCAATGTTATGGATGACATCCTCTATTACTGCAAGCAGAGGAGGTCTTTGTGGGGGATCTCTCAGGCTGCAATCTACTCAATTCCTGGAGCATTTGAGTATTTTCACTTGCTATAAGTTCTTGGGGACTCTTTACTTCCAATGTTGCTAAAAAAATGTTGTAAAAACTGCACACAGAAGACTGTTAAAAAGAAATGAAAAGTAATATTTACAAGATCAAGCATTTGGTTGTTAGGGAATGCCAGAATTAAGCTTGCCTTTGTGAGCTTAACTGTGCACTTGGCATTTGCACCATGATTCAGTTTTTCATTGCATAATCATGTACTGGGTTTTCCTGAGGGTTCTTACCACAGTAAATGCAAAGGTTAAATAACTGGTCAAGAAGTAAATCAGTGCTGTGAAATAAAGATATTACAACTTGCTTGATGATGCTGAAGATGGATTCTGTGCACTATATAGGCTATACAAAGCAAGGGACTACAGAAAAGAAAATGATCGTATATCTGAATTTCTGAGCACCTAACTTTGCAGCCATAATGTGATTGCAAGTTGCTTTAAGAAGTGGATTCTTTCTCTGTCACTTCCATGAAGTTGATAGGTAATGTTGGATGTATTATTTAAACTAGATTTTTGAGTACTAATCACATACCCTATTTCATTTTCTGGGAATAACTCTGAAGCTATTCCTTCCTGACCAATTAAGGTTTTGAGAAAGTACCTTTATTATGAAGAAGTCATAACTGATGAGGATCAAAGATAAGCCAATGAGAAAATTAGTAATTTCCTATAAATATAGTTCAGAGAAGAATTTGAATTCTGTCCAGTAAATAAGTTCTTCACACCTTCAATAGCAAAGAAAAAAAAACATTGGTCAACTCCTTTAGTGAAATATACTTGTCCTGTATATGAAATGAGATTAAAATTTTGTGAGAAAATTAATACATTTTTCTCTCATCAAAAGTTGCATCTTAACTTTGACATGAACTTATTTAAGCCTGCATGAGCTTTTTTAAATTTGGCCTTTTCCATTTTGAGTGTTTGATATTGCAACACCACAGCGTTTCTCAAACACAGTGCCACCAATGTATCAGCATTGTAAATAGCACACGAGAGCACTTCTGTCTTTTCATCTTCATTTACTAAGTGGATATACCCTATTGTTAGCTGGAGATGCAAATGGAAGTTTTGCTCTCATTTATCAAGGACCTTGAGAAAGGATGAGTCAGAACTCCCTGCCATCTTAACAGGCACATTCCTTATCATCAACCACCTTCCTCCTTGCTTTCAAACACTCTATCCAAATACTTACCAGTGCAGGGAGCATCAGAAGTGTCAGAAGCAGATCGATAGTAGTGGTTCTGACAAACACATTCACTCGATCCTGGCACTGGAGCATGGCTGTGGGCAGGACACTGGTGGCATGGATCATCTCCCACAGATACTTTAAAGAAACCAATGGAGCAGGCTAAGAGGAAGAAAATGAGATGGGTAAGAGCAGGAAACTCATTAATTCAAATTTCACAAGGAATGTGATCTTATTTACATTTAATTCATGCTTCTGATGTTGGGAGAACTACTCACACAGAGTAGCTACTAAGGTCTGTTTATGACAGTAACTTTATGACAGTATAGATGACATTAGCTCTGGGCTAGAGGATGCACTGTTACAATTGCAAAACCTTTTTTTTATTATTCTATAGAAGGCAACAAGTGCTTAAACTGATTCACTGGCAGATGAAAAGGGATCAGTCCAAAGAAGCAACTTTGGCAGTTTGAAGTATTTGTCTTCTTATTACTCATCAAAAAACATTAGTATCGGAGAAGGCAAGGAGCACAGTCATGGGATTTATCTTAAACCAGTCATAACATTTACAACCGTTATCCACACCTCCTTCTCCCCACCCAACAGAGCCACAAATTTTTTATGCTGTTTTAGACAACTTCATTGCTGAAGGTAATGTAAACTACTACAACAGATTTTGCATCAAAATGAAAAAATGAAGAGGCAGCATTCAGCAGTCCTCTTGTTTCCCCCTAGGTCTGGAAACTTCCCAGATACGGGATTATAATATATAGAAGCCTCTTAAAAATGAAGAATTTCGAATTGCAGACACTAAAACTCCACAGTCTTACTAACACCATATCACATTCAAAGGTAAGTAAGTCCACCTCTCCCAAACCTACACATTATTTCCTTGTTTACAAATTTAGTACTGACTAACAGACTGAAAACTTGCTCCTCAAGAAATTTGCTATGCTATCTAAATGGGACTGGGGAAAGCTCTGATTTCAAAGCCCATCCTGTATTTTTTTGATGCATACTGTGGACATGGTAGGGACACTTAACTTCCACTTACCAAGGTAGACTCTGGGGAATGGTTTTGCTTCTTCATTCAATCCTACAGCCTGACATCAAGTTGGTCAATGACCTTGCTGCTAGCCACAGTAATGAAAACACACAAATGAGCAGATGATCATAATGCATGCAGTTTGTGTCATGCTAAACAGAATTTTTTAGAAGAAACAGACCTTTTCCCCATGGTGTAAAAACATGTTGGCCTACAAAGGTACTATTGAGAGAATTCAAGTAGATTCAGCCCTAGCCTGCAAATCACATGGAAAGCTGGGCAAAGCTGTGAATGAAGAAGGGTGTTTTTTTTTTTGTTTGTTTGCTATTTATTAAACAACACTTATTTAAAAATAAACGTAATTGTTTACTTTGAAGACTTCTCATGACCTGCTGTGAAGCTTGGGAATGCAGTGATGAGGTCTGCCAGGATGACACACTGTTGAGGGTCATGCAGAAGTATTAAGCAAATACACAATGTTGTAGATTATATATAGTGGAATGAATACACCAATAGCACCACTGTCTCAGTGAAGAAAGACATTTTTTCTGAGGCAGAGCACGTGTACTGCTTAAAAGGTCATGCAAGATTTCATTAGTGCTGTGGACAACCACTCCAAATGACCAGAAGCATTCAACAACTGCTAACAGAAACAAATCAACCAACCAATGCAGCAAGAATACAGATTTATGTCTGGGGACATGGTGTCTGCTAACGGAGAACACTGGTATCTGCTCATATCACAGATGCTGTACAATAGTACAGAGATAACACTTCGGAAAAGGTGCTTACATAACAAATACTAGAGATCAAATACGTAAAATCATTCTTTTGGATTTGCCTGACTAAATCTAATTTCTGCACCCATGCATTGTGCCTACCATCAGATATTAATAGCTGTTTCATACAGGCAAAAACAGGTTACTACTGCTTCTTCTGTCACTGCATAGTGTGGCATGCTCTTCAAGCAACCACAGTTATGTGGTTTCTAGCTATCTGTCCCCTCTCCTAGTCCCTGAGGCAGCAACTGTTCCTGAATGCAATCCTGGAAATGTAAATTTAGAGAATGAGGAATCTGTTATTTAAGCTGAAGAACAATACCAACATGAAAACAAATGTATTATTCAAATGTTTGAATAAGAAGACCATTTGTACCTATTAAAGTAGCAGGCTTACAAGAAAGCCTTTAAATATAAGCAGATAAAAAAAATCTTTAACAACTTTTAAGATTGAACTTTTCTGAAACTGACTGTTTTGAAGTGATTTTGTGATCTGATTGCTTTTGAGAGAAAAATACTAGACTTAATTCAAAAGAACCTGTAGTGTCTCTAGATCCCAGTACTCCCTTGTCCTATACTTTGCTCTCTGCAAACTGACTAGAGAGAAAGCTTGAATGAAATCTACAAAAGAATATAATGCTACAGTCTAATGAACTTCTCATGTCTGGATAATTGCCCTACTTTTCCCTGGTGGTCTCTCTTGTGCTCATGTGTCTTTCCTGTCCCATGAAAACTAAGAAGTTTGAAGAACAAGAATCTGGACATGTGGAGCTTTAGGATAAAGGTTCCATTCCTACTGTAATTATGAAATTCTCAATGCTTATATATAGTAGTGATAGCCCTTGACACTTTGGGTCCGTAAGATTCATTGCATTCTTTATAGTGATGATTAACTTGACTTCTGTGGAATTCGATAAGTTAGAAACAGCCATCAATTCTGAATAAAGCTGAATTTTAAAATGTAATTAGTAGGTGACATTTTGTCCTTGAAAGTTCTTAGTCATGCAGTAGCTTTCTAAACCAAAAAGCAGGGAAATGCTTTAGCCCATAAGAAGAGTGTGAAGCAGCCACACAGGCTGACCTATAAGCAGCTGGAATCCCACTGCAGATGAGTAAAGTTGAAAAACAAAATGACAAGGCAGCCTCTTTTCACCATCAAACACAATGTCACTAATATGTATCTATCCTGGCATGTTCCTTGCCTTTTGGGAGGAGAGGTGGAATTTCTGCCATTTTGGGTACCATGTTGCTCCTCAGTGACTCAAATAATGAGATGAAAGAGGGGTTCACACAATGAACCCAAGTCTCCACTTGGCTGTACCACTTTTACAAGGTGATACAAAGTAAGTTGTTGAGTCAAGCACATAGAAACATTGACTATGATGGCTAAGTTGTTTTCTGATAAAAAAAATCTAAAATGTTAAGTTATTGCACAATATAAAGAAAAAAATGGGTGCTACAAAGATGTGTAAGAAACAATCAAGAGGGCAGACAAAGATAACAGTATGCAGTGTTTTATATACCCCACTTATTCAGAACACCATCAAGCATCTTTCACAGAAGACCACGTGGATCTCTGGCTTAAGATGCTTATTCTGTAGACTCTGGTCAGGAGTCCAATAGCCAACAAATCTGCATTGACATGTGCTGGAATGTTTCAGAGATAACACCAACTTAAAATCAAAATGGGCAGTCAACACCTTTCAGAACTGTGCTTTTTTAGTTTTTGTTTTTATTTTTCCAACTGCCCTAGCTCTGGTTGACCACTATCTCAGTAACATTCACTTCAGAGTGAAGGCTACTTTCACAACCAAAAAGTCAGAGAAGGAAAGGAGGAAAAGAGGAGGAACAAAAAACTGGGAGGGAGAAGTGTATAATATTTGTATTTTATTTGTTCACTCTTTTTTTGGTATTTTAAGTGAAAGTGGAGACAACCATTAGGAAAAGGGCCTCACAGTAAAACCATCTCAGACTGATCCCTAAGATTAAGACAGTAATTTGGGAGTAATTAGTAACAATTCATTCTATTCTCATGCTTACTTGAAAAGGAGCTATAATCCTTTCTTCAGATATTTTTAGACAGCATTGAGGACAGAATGAGGAGGTACAGGTAAAATAAAATACAAAGAGTCTGTGTCATTTAATCTAGATGAAAATCTCCATCAGTCTCTAGAAATTTGTTTAGGTGATACCATCAATCATTTGAATGCTTTCTAAAGAAACTATTACCAGTACAGCTAAATGCTTCACAGTAAAGATATTTTTGACAGATTTTCCTTATTTACCTCAAAACCATTCAAATTCATAGTATCTGCAGTGTGAATGCAAAAGTACTGAAGGTATCCCAGAGAGCCCTCCTAAACCCAGGCCTGCACGCTGCCTATTAAGACAGGCTTTGTTTGCCACATAGAACAAATTCACATCTTGCAAAGCACAGATAGTGGGGAATCACACTATTTTGCCTTTGTTGATTTAGATTCTTCATATATTAAGCAAATACATACAGACATTAGAAATCACATTAATATTTGTTATTTGTGGTGTCTACATTAAATCAAATCTTAAGAGAAAGGAAATACGCTTTGTATGAGCTAAGTTGGTCAAGCCCTAAGTCAGTATTTTTGCTATTTAATGCTAAATCAGAAGGAAGTCTGTGGCCCTCTGTGAAAGATGCTGAACACAGACTCTATGGTGCCATATATCCATGACTGCCACACTTGGAACTTGGAATTGTCCTAGGCACGGGCAATTGAAACTATCTGGATCTTTGTGATTCTGGCTGCCCCATCACCAGAGATTCCACCATATATATCTGGCTGTGGAAGTAGAAGGAACAGTGAAACGGAAAGCTCTTGCTGCTACGTTACACTGCATTTCAGACTTCAGAAGCAAAATGAGAAAGGGAATAGCAGATCCTCTCTGAGGGAGGTACCTGAGAAAGGAGTTCAAAGGAGACAGAGAGAAAACCAGTAGAACAGAGACGCACCTGTCTAGTTCAGCCTATAAGACAGAAGTGGAAGCTGGAATCCAGAGCAACTTAGGAAGAGAGATCTCTTCAAAATGATTATTTTTCTATTGCCTAGTGACATAAATTAATCACTACCCTGTTCCACATGAGTCTGTGAGCTCATGCTAGTAATTCCAGAAGGGCTGGCAAAAACAGAGAAAGGATCAGGCTTGAAATTCCCACTTTTGCCCCTTCCCCTGAATGTCTTCTTCCTACAGTCAAGAGGAAAAGTATCAAAATTGAATTACACTGCATAGCACAAGCAAATTCATTTGTAGAGATTAAACATGATTCACAGGCATGCCATCTTCCCCACCTTCCTAAAAAAATAAAAAGAAGGAAAAAAGAGGCTGATGCAAAATTTCTAGCTACTTAGCAAGTTTGATGATGAAAGTGAGACTTTAGCAATATAGTGATTTCCATGTAGCCAAAGAATAGTGTCCATGGGCAGGGGCAGCAGCTGTCACATACCTTCTGCCTCCACCTAAACACTGACCCTTGCTGAAGAGATGCTGTCTCTGCATCCAGTCAGAGAGCTAGTTACGTGCATGAGCACATCTATCCCTCTTCAAAACTGCATAAAAGTCTACTAGCTCATTGCACTCAGAACTGTAGGACTAGCCCACAGACTGCAAAAATAATTGTTTCCATGAGGCAGAGCATTTTTGGCATTCCCTCAATCCAGTCGCTCTATAAATAGGATACCAAAGGTTAAGTTGAAGGAAATGAGAAAAAAATCTACTAGCAATTTAAATATTTAAAAGCTATCACCTTCCAGTACAGCAGTTACAGTTACACACACACAGAGTCTAGCTCAACTTCTTTCTGCAGGATCCCTTATTCTACATCATAACAAGATTTTTAGTTTTTGTTTGCCTTACATTTCCTTCTTAATACAGATCATGGCACCACATTTACTTACTGTGGCACTAAAACCTCTGCTCTGTGTTCCCTGGAGACAGTCATGAGGAACCCTGAAGCTGGAGGGAACCTACCTTCCTCATCAGAACTAGCATGTTTTCCTTTAGTGAATCTCAACATCTTGGGACCATCCCAGAGAAAGTTTTAATGGGAGCAGCTTCTCCACCACTGCACACTTGCAGAACAACTTCACACAGAACACTAGCACCAGTTAAGCCTTGTCACTGGGGATAGCATGATTTGGTCATTCCCCAGGCACCAGTACCTTCTAAGACAGCACAGATTTAGCGCTCACTTATTCACAATATTGAATGCAAGGACAAAGGATTGCAGCGTTAGTACCTCAGGGAGCAAAGCAAGCTGCCACTTCCCATTAAGTCAAGGCTAGTATGAAAGGAGAAGGCAGAGTATGTACTGGGCAAGCGCTTTTCTCTCAGCGTGTCTTGGTCTTGGTCTTCTTTCTTCTTCTTCTTCCTTTTTTTTTTTTTTTTTTTTTTTTTTTTTTTTTTTGTGGATCTTAGCAGGATGTCAAAGTGCCACTATGGCTCTGCTGGCCACAGCTCATCTCGGAGATGCTAACCCACTTTTCCTCAGCTCCACTCTTGAGCCCTATCCCCTACATTGCTCGTGTTTGCCTATTCGTTCACTGGGGACAAATTCCACTCAGCATGCCAGAGGATTGCTTTCTGAAGGATTTTAATAGTGACAAATATTAAAGACAGCACAGAAAAGTCCTGCAATCATGGACTGTGAATGTGATAGGGAGATGAAGAAAATGGAGAAGAGACAGAACAAGAGGCAAGAAAGTCAAGACAGAGGAAGAGACAGAAAGGAAAAAGTAACCGGAAAATAAGGGCAGAGTGGAAAGTTTCTGAGAGCAAAACACAACACAGCAAAGAGAGAAGGACCAAGAAGGATAGACAGAGACTTAAATAGATTTTTTTGTACCCTGAATTGATATTTTAGAGTATGGAACACAAGTAACACTGTGACTTTTTTTGCTTAGATATGATTTGGAAGTGAGCTGGGACATAGCAGGGCATTAAAAGAGCATAAAATATCTCTCTGCTTGACTGAGATAGTGACAAGAACTCTGGGATAAATTTCCTTCCTATACCTCCTTAGGGAAAATACACGTTTTGCTTTTAAAATATGGAGGTTTGTTGGCTGGTAATCAATTCTAAAGCAACAGACTCACATGGGAAAGATGATGGGCTTTGACTAGAGTACAGGAAGCAAAACAGTCCAGCAGCTAAATTGCAAAAGCAGAACGAAGACCAATATGCAAAAATAGAGAGCAAGGGAAGAAATGGCACATCTGAGTAGTTCTTGGTCCTCCAGAAAACCAGATGCATAGGGAAGGCTGCCCAGCTCTTTCACACATATGCATGCTTCCCACAGATACCTTCTCATCACTGAAAATAGCACAAGAGGTTTGGGTAGCAGAGTAAGGGGAAGTGAAGGGTGATTATTGGATGGGATTTAACAGCTTTAATCAGAACATTCTCTTCAAATCACTGATCTGCTTCCATCTGTTACTATATTATGAGGAAGGGCAGAACAGGAATAAAGGACAATCCCATTGGGAGATTTGGTGGAAAGGGGTCTAGAAAGAGCAGAGGGATCTATTAGATTTGATAAAGATTTCACACTCACTAATCTGGAAAAATTCCTCATTTCAGTTGCGCTTATAGGATTAAAAGAAAGAAATTAAGCTCTTCCAGTTATGGGAATATAAAGTGGAGAAGCATTGTTTTTAGGACTGTGTCTACATTCAGTTTTGGGTCCCTCAAGGGTGTTCACAGGATCACAGAATTATTGAGACCATCTAGTCCAACTCCTCTCTCAAGAAGGGTCACCTACTGCATGTTGCCCAAGGCTCTTTCCAGGCAGTTTATGAATATCTCCAAGGATGGAGACTCCACAATCTCCCTGGGTCAACTCTTCCAGTCACCCTCACAATAAAGTTTTTCCTCACTTTTACATGGAACTTCCTGTATTTATGCCAGTTGCCTCTCGTCCTGGGCACCACTGAAAGAATCTGGCCCCATCCTCTTTACATCTTCCCTTCAGATACTTACATACATTGATAAGATCCCCCGTCAGTCTTCTCTTCTCCAGGGTGAAGAGTTCCAACCATCTCAGCTTTTCCTCATATGAGAGATGCTCTAGTCCCTTAATCATTTTAGTAACCCTATGCTGGACTTGCTCCAGTAGCTCCATTTCTCTCTTGTTTTGGTGAGCCCAGAACTGGACACAGCACTCCAGATGTGGCCTCCCCAGGGATGAATAGGCAGGGAGGACTTGCTGGGAACACTCTTCCTAATGCACATCAGGATATCATTGGCCTTCTTAGCCATAGGGACACATTGCGGACTCAAGGTCAACATGTAGTCCACCTGAACCCCCCGGTCCCTCTTCACAGAGCTGCTTTCCAGCTGTTCAGCCCCTAAACTGTACTGGCGCATGGGATTATCCCTCCCTAGGTGCAGGACACTGCACTTCTCTTTATTGAACTTCATGAAGTTCTCCCCTGCTCATTTCTCCAGTCTGTTGAAATCCCTCTGAATGGCAGCACAGCCCTCTGGTGTATCAGCCACTCCCCCAAGTTTTACGTCCTCAGCAAACTTGCTGACGGTGTGTACTTCAGGTCATTGATAAATTGAACAAGACTGGAGCCAATATTGCCCCCTGCTGCTACACGCTTCCAACTAGACTTTGTGTCACTGATCACCACTCTCTGAGCTCTGCGATTCAGCCAGCTTTTAATCCACCACACCACCTGCTTATCTATTCTGCACTTCCTGAGCTTGCCTATGAGGATGTTATGGGAGACAGTGTCAAAAGCCTTACTGAAGACACTACTCTCCCCTCATCTACTGAAACAACTTGCCCAGAGAGGCTGTGGAGATATTCAAAAGAGATCCTTGGAGATATTCAAAAACCCTCTGGATAGAGTACTGGGCAACATGCTCTAAGTGACCCTGCTTGAACAGGGGAGTTGGACTAGAAGATCTCCAGAGGTCCCTTCCAACCTTTCTGTGATTCTATGAACTGGAAAGAGGGATATAGTTTGGCAGTTACAGAAGGAAAGGGCCTAATAGTATAGCATAAATTGGATCTAGAAATGTTTATCTCATGATGCAAGAAGGCATAATTAGTATGCAGAAAACATATCAGAAAAAAGTCTAAATAAATTTTAGATATACTTTCCCTCCCCCCACCACCACAAAACAAGCCAAAAATATATTTACAGTGACAGGAGTAATTGCCCACTGCTGCATGTTACTCCACAGTTACTATTGCCATATATCTTGCATCTTGTTCTGAATGAAGTGGGACTAGCCATAGTTAGAAGCAGGACATGTGAAAGGATAGAGCCCTAGGCTGGTCTAGAGATTCAAAGTTTCTACAGCTGGTCAAGTGGGGAGAGACAGCAGAAAATGAACGAAACACAAGGAGAAAAGACTTTTTTTAAAACAGGAAAGGAGTAGAGCATCAAATCAAATGAATAAGAACTGTTTCTTGCTGAACTGTTCGTAGGAGATCACATAAAATTCATGGAATTAGATGTTGGACATAGGCAGCCTGAATTTCCTGACACAGATGAGAAAAGGGTTCTTAGGTAAAAGAGGGAGAGATGGAGCAATTACTAGCTAGTGTTTTACTGGGAGGAGAACCAGGAAATGGGCTGTGAGAAGAAAAGTGGCAAAATAGCAGAAGAAAGATTTGGGCAGAAAAAGGAGGGAGCAGCAGTAGAGAGCAAACACTGAGTTTAGAAAAAGCAGCAAGTTCCTTGAAAAGCACCAAATGTGTGTGTGTGGGGGGCAGGGCACAGAATAAAGCTAGAGAAGGTGACAAAAGGGAGCAAGAAATTTATATACATATACATATATATATATATATATACACACACACACACACACAATCTAGCACAAAACTGTATTATTACCAACTGCGAGTTACCTTAAAATTAAAGATTTTTTCTCAAAGCATAAAGGCTAAGAGCAGGGTGCTTGTTAAGTTTTAAGAACAGAAGGTTATAGGGGAATCTTACTGCTAACATCTAATATCTAATGGGATAGTATAAAGAAGACAGAGTCAACTACCTCTTGAGGTACATGGTGGTAGCACATGAGGCAATGGACATAAACTGTGATATGATAAATTTTATTCATATATTTGGAAAAAAAAATCATCATGAGAACAGTCAAATACTGGAATAGGTGCTCAAGGAAGTTGTGGGACCTTCCTTCTTGGCAGTAACCAAAACTGAACTAACACAAGTCCTTTGAGTGATCTAATCCAAGCTGGCCCTGTTTTAAGTGTGGGATTAGATCACATGACTTCCACAGGTCCCTTCCAAACAAGATTATTGTATTGTATATGTATTTTATAGAAGCATCCTGTAAGTGATAAAAGTTTGCAAGGTCTTACTGTGCATTTTTTTTACTGATAGTATATGCGTACATTTAACAGGCTATTGAAGCTTATTTTCTGACATAGATCTTAACATTGAATTAATATCATATACTTAAAAAATACTAATAATTTTAACCAGGCTGGTGCAGAAGGAGATCTTTTCACAATACAAAAACAAACATGCAATGAGGGCATTATTGAAGCCCTCATGCAAGTTTGAGGGCTTCCATAATGAGCTCTCAAACATCTGTCTGCACTGTCAATAGTTCCTGCAATTCCCAGTAATACAACTGTGTCTCTACTGCTACCAGAAAGGACCATGTATGGCCACAGGTGAAAGGCGATTTTGTAGAATCTTCTCCAGCTGACTTCTTCACACATCCCTACATCTGAAAAAAAGAGGAACTAATTACAGCTGCTACAGATAACAGGCAGATATATTGCTCCCTCAGGACTCCTAGAACTGTCTAGAGAAAGAAGAGAGGAGAAATGGCTATAGTACTCCAACAAGGGAACAAACACCTCCCCCATTAACCCCACAAGCTAAATAGCTGCCTCCTCTCCACCCTTTATAAACACGGTTCAATCCATTGTGTTTTTCCTACACTCGTGCTATCATCTCTCCCTCAGATATCACAGCTGGATGAAGGCAGAAGTCAGACTCTGAGGTATAGAAACAGCAGGTAAATAGATGAAGAGTAAATGGCAGTCAGTGGTACAGTGACAGGAAATAACACATTTTCAATGATATGAGGTAAAGGACATCCTGGATACTGCTTTGGGCCTAAGGAGAAAGATACTGAACACAGCTGATGGAATTGATTTGAAATTAATTTCTATTTGGGACCTGAGGGGAAAAAGATAAATTCCGTATGATTAATTTAACAGTTTTATTTCAGTGAAGTTTCAAACTAAGAGCTCACCTTACTTCCCTTGGGAATGTCAGCTAGTATTTTATTGATCAGTCTTTCCTTTCCTTTCCTTTTCCCCCCCCTGCATTCTAATTGTTGACATATTTTTAAAAAAGCTTTAGTAATTGTGAATTTTAAGTACCATTTTCAAAAAGTTCGGTAACTTAGAACTTACATCCCATATGACTTCTAGCTAAATGGCTGTGATAAGCAGTTGCCAGTGCATCCCAAGAAACATATTATGCATGGTTTGTGGGCACAGAATCATGGAATTTTCATGTAATGAAACTAGATGGCTTGTGAGAGAGTTAGGGAGAATAGCTTACCAGTCCAGAATTTTGTAAACTAGTGACTTAGAGTGCCTAATCACACAGAACTTTTCACTCCTGGCCCTTTGTGTGAAAAATTCTCACAGTTGCAGGGTACCCTATACCACCATGTACCACCATTACTTCTCTTGGATATTATTTCACTCTTGAATTTAGCTGAGGAAGTTGGCCATATAGGAAGAAGCAGAAGGCAGACTTATGAAACGAATGAAAGAAAGAATATGTTAGCTCATGGTAGGGGCAGGAAAGAAGAAGGCTTTCTATCTGCCCTAAATGCTTCTTCTTAGATTCTTTGTACTAGATAAAGAGGCAACAGCTGGTCCAGGAAGGACTCCACAGGCATCCATATGGTGAGGGGGAGGCAACGCCCACACACTCTTCTACTGAAGAAAAAGACAGGAACTTGTCTCTCCTTCCTATCCCTGGTTCACTCTTCAGTCTTAATATTATTAAGAACAGCTCTGTGTAGGATCTTCAGTAGAGATCTGCCATCAGGCTAGGACTTTTACCCTGTATTTCATAGAGAACAATGTAGCAACTACGTATCACTGTGTCCTCCTGTTCTTAGGAAGAGAGAACATACACAGAGGAGAAGTCCTGAAAAGGATGCCCTACTGAGATAACACAAAGAACACCAACTACCCTAACTGAATGTGTCTCCATTCAGACAGGACAGCAACATGTTTTTAGCAGGAGAATAGATCAGGAATGGAGATCAACAGCCAGAGGAGCTTATGAAAAACACAAGGAGAAAAAATGCCTTCTAGTACTTGAGTTCACTGTTTGGTTGCTGTTGGCTGTTCTAAACTGCTCATGGAAATTCAGGAAGCAACTGATGGAGCATGTTTGGTAGTTTAGTAGATTCTCATTATTTCAGTTACAAACCACAAATTATTTGCCATTCTTACCTATGTCCAGCTCCTGCAAAAATGGGGCTGCAAGGGAATATCAGCTTTCCTTGAACACAACAAAAAGGGGAATCTCCATGAATCTAAAAGATGGATTTTTAAAAAAACTCTGTATTTATTTGCTAAACCTAATTTCTATGTTTTAAGAGCGTTTAAGGCCAGTAGCAAATACTAAACTATTTACTGGCAATTTATTTGGATTGTGGATTAATCATGCAACAGAGGCAGAAAAAGCTACTGCCATCTAGTGCTACCTTAGATCTGGCTGGGCTTGCTATCTCAGGAGCAGCACAGTATGAATGTAGCTGTATTTCTTTCGGGACTACTTTGCATGGTTAGTTATCCAGCTAGCAATATTTGTGTGTGAATAAAACCAAACTTTTATGCCCTTCTAGACTCTAGACCACTGAGAAACATGATGTGGCTTTGAAGTCACATAATTTGTGGCCTCATGAGTGGTGTTGCAGAAGTCAGCCTGTGTCTAGCTGAAATTGTGGTGGGACTCCACAGTGATCCTGGGCTGGATCCATACAATAAAGTATTTTTGCTGTGTTGTCCACAATATCTGCCCTA
Organism: Rhea pennata; assembly: GCF_028389875.1. NCBI lineage: Eukaryota > Metazoa > Chordata > Aves > Rheiformes > Rheidae > Rhea > Rhea pennata. The sequence goes on along the minus strand of NC_084663.1, from coordinate 85,493,872 downwards.
GCTGCTTCTCCCCATTTTCATACCCAATTATCTAGTGTAGTTGTTATTTTCTCCCAATAACAGTCAAGCAAAAGGGATTTCAGAAATAAATGATACTATAATTTTTCATGATTTTGTTGTTTCAAGGAATTTTTTGCAACAGAATTGTGTTGCTTGGAAAGGCACAACATCACAAATATTTAAAGAGTTATAGCTAGAATAAAAATGTGATTCTATTACAGTAGGAATACATAATACTCATGAACTGAGAGCTGCACTAGTTGCCTGCTATTCCTCAGCAGAATTTAAGATATTTTACCAGTGAAAACAATTAGCTTTAGGAATAGTAAATCTTCCAGTTTTCCATACAATTTCTCATCAAATCTTGAATGTTAAAAGGGAATTCAACTCTTTATTAAAAGCATATAATTTATAATGCTCACATACTGAAAAGAACAATATTTAGGTGCATCATAACAAAGAACAGTGAGACTTAATAATATGATCTGGTGACATACTACTTTCCTTAATAGTTTCTGGTGGTCAGAACATAACCAAAGGTGTTCAAAAGAAGAAACTTTCATTAGATCATCCCACTCCTTTCTCTAGAGGCAATGCAAGACTATTTTTTGCAGTACTTTGCTTAGGGGCTATTTAACCTTTCTTTTAGAAGTTCCAAGAAACATGTTTTCATCCCTTTCCTTGAAAAATAATCTGTACCACTCACGGTGAGAAACTCTTGAATTTTAAACATTTCTATACTGCTGTTTTACGGTGAAACACAGTGCATGTCTACATCTTACAAAATATGCTAGAGAAACCACCAGGATTGATGATGCCATTTCTGTTATTTTTCCAAAAATGTTCCCATGCCAATGCAACAAGCATTAATAAAGATTTCAGTGACTTGTCTCTGTATATTCCCTAAAAGAATACATAAAAGAGGTGCTGCTGAAGCTACTATATGTAGTCAGAAAAACCCAGGTCTGCATACTTAAAATTATTTCATCATTTCCAGCATTCTCCTACCATTTCTTCCAATTTCAAAAAAGGCATTGAAGCTGCAGTTTGACTATACTGAATTATCATTACAAAACGAAATGGTAGCCAACATATTTGCAAAGAGTAGATTAGCATGCACTTTCTTTTTAAATCAGTCTTACTTGAGCAGGACTAAACAAAATGCCATTTGAATTTCTTAACCCAACAAATGATTATTCCTGTCTCAGCAAGAAGCCCAGCACTCAGATTATTATGAGTATTTCAATAAAATCAGAAGTCAAGAAAACAAAAATGCCTGTTGAGCAGTCTAACAATCAAATACAGTAAAAGTTTAAAAGTCCTTTTGGAACATTTTAAAAATGGTGGATTTGTTGTTTTGGCATATACCACTCAGAGGTAGTTAACCCATCTCTGAAAGGAAACACAATAGTATGAAATTCATTTACATGTCCTAGCTGAAATATACCAAGCAGACTTCATATCAGATGAAGGACAAGGCAGAACAGACTTGCAAAAGTGGTGAGAATCACAGAGGCCAATATTATAAAGGAATTTTACAATAGTCTAATGTATGAAATAGAGAAGATGAGGTGGATGACTTTTGTAGGTTGACCTGTTGGAACTTCTTGGCACAAAAGGAGTTACCATCATAAAGGTGTATCTTTGCATAAGAAAGATAATACTTTGAGTACTGCTTTCATTTACACCAGTGATTTTTTTTTGAGATTTTAATAAAGCCCTAATTTCATGCATAAATCCTTATAACACAGAATATCTGTTAGGATGTTTGGAAAAGAACAGTTACTCAGCTATGAGATTTTCTCTGTATTTCAAATGAAATAGGTGGAACTGACTGCTGTCAGAGACACAACAGAACTCTTCCTCACCTGCTAATTCTCATTTTCCATCTGTTTGGCAGCCAGTATCTTTGTTGCAGTGCAGCAAAATATTGTTTTGAACTGAAGTAAACCATATCATCTGGTAGTATGTATATGCTAATTACTCCAGCTGATGAGCTTTGCCAACCTTCAGAAATGAGGACAGAGGAGCATAAAAGGAAAAAAAAAAAAAAAAAGAAAACCTTCATGCAGAGCTGTCTCATGTGCATGTATGTGGCATACGATGCTTTAGAAAACCTCCAAGGACAGAGAATAACATCTAAGGACAGAGACTACACACTGTCTCTGGACACCTATTCCAATGCTTGACTCTCCCCTTTAGGAAGTTTTCTTTCTTATATCCACTTGAAATCTTCAATGTTTCAATTTATGACCAATTTTGATTTATTGTCTTTATTACCCTGCTTTGCACATCAGGAAACAGCTTGCTTCTTAAATCCTGCCTAAGTCTTCTCTAGGCTAAAGTCAGCTCTCCTTGATCTCTCCAGAGAGATCACACGCTCCAGCTCCCAGCCTTCTTGGTGACCCTTTACTTGGCTCTTGCAAGTTCATGAACATTTTTTTTTTCACATTGGAGGCACCAAGCCTAGACACAGTATTCTAGATGTGGTCTAAAAAGGGCCAAGTGATGGGGGAAAAAGCATTTCCCTCAACTTCTGGGCTATGGTTCTGTTGATACAGCCCATGATGCTGTTAGCCTTCTGCCATGGTGTAATGCTGATTAAAATCTAGCTTACTGTCTGCCAGGATTCCTGGGTAGAGCCACTGTCCAGGCAGTGAGCTTCCAGTCTGTATTGGGAGAGCGGAGGGCGCAGCCTGAGTCCCTGCCAGATGCCGGACTTCGCATCTGTCCATATCAAATTTCATTAGGAATTAATGAACAGCTAAATAACTACAATGTCAATGTAAAAAGCTTTTGTAAAGGCATGTCATGCTTTGCAGACCTGTAGAGCTCTTTGAAGGGGTCAAAAGCATTCTGGAAAAGTGTAATCTAGTCAGTGTTGTGTGACTGGAATTTCAGAAAGCTATTGAAAAAGTCTCTCAAAGACTGTTAAGGAAACTAAATGGTCACAGGAATAAGACAGAAGATCCTGGTTGGAAGCTGGGAGTGCTCAACGGGAGTATCATGTCTTGCTCTTGCTTTTTCCTAAACATCTCTTACAGCTATAAACAGAGACAGGGACTGGGCAAAATGGATGTTTTTCAAAGAAATAGGCATGCAGGTTCTAGGACTTTGCAAACTGATGTCAAGATGTACTGCTTGTGATGGCAGACAGAGCAGGAGATTTTGATTTATTTTCTTCCTGAAACACAAAAATAGTTCTCGGTCTCACAGAGCAAAATCAAAGGAAAATAGTCTATAAATTTTCTCTACGGAGTTTCCTTAAGAATAGTTAACCTCAGAGAACTCAGGGGACTTTTTTTATGGTTAGGTAAATGCAAAAATAAACCATAGAAAGTGAGTACATTCAAGCCTGTATTCAGAGTGAACATAATCCACATGGAATCTATTCTCTAGACATCTCTAGACATCCTCTCATTCATATTCTCTCATCCTAATATTCAGAAACAGGAAGATCATAGTCATATGACCTCCTACATCCTAAAGAATGGAACAGGATGGACAATGATGGACACACATTCACTTTACATGAGTTAGTGGGTCTACATTGACTTATTTCTTGTTTGGGGATGATAAACATCTAAAAGTCTAAAAGCCTCTCAGAATTAAATTTAATATTTTATAGACTCTCTATCTTAATTCAGTAGCTGTCCAGCAATTAATAAACAAACCTCAAACCATGCATATGGGAAATCATATGATAAATGCCATATATTTCTGTATGACTAATCAAGATAATACAGAACTGATGATGCTCTTTTCTTTAATCTAGCCCATCTTTATGAAGGATCATGATGACTTACTGAAAGTGAATACAAATTATAATACGTTTTGTAAAAAATAGTCTACTTGTTTTTTATTTATAATGTTACTTTTATGACAAAAAGTCCTTAATAAGTGACACATCATGTAAAGAACAGCAGCAACAACACAAAGTACACGCTTTCTGTTTTGTGCTGATCTAAGTTAAAAATTGCTTTTGGAGGCTAGATCAAATTGTTTCACAGAGGGCCTACTGCCCTAAAGTTTAACTGCAATAGTGTAGAGGATAACTCAGGAAGAAAAGATCTTTTGTGGAAACAGATACAGACATAAAAGGTAAATCAGGCCACACCAATAAGTAATAGGCAGGTCAAGTACATAAGTAGAAGATTGCATACAAAGTTTTTACAGTATATTTGAGCTTTTTTTCCTTAACACTACAAACTGAGAAGATAACAAAGGACATGATCTACTATCAAAAGAATGACTATTGTCCTCTTTCTCTCTCTCAGATGTTCACTGCATGGGATAGTATTCTTTCCTTTGTAATTGCCTGATTTTACAGCTTGAAATTAGTGAAAAAATTCCACTAAATTCAGTTGTATAGGATCATGCCATACAGGCATGTAAAGTAAGTTGGTCTTTTAGAAAGTTCAAGGATGAAACTTTTAAGAGAAGGGTTTTTTTCTTAGTTACAAGAGGCATCCAGGATGCCCAATGTGCTTGAAATATTTAAAGAGCAGAGTAGTAAAAATTATATGAAATCCAGGATTCAGTCAGAAACCAAGCTAAAGCAAAGTTTGGTGGTAATAGGAAAGTCTGCAAACCAGTAAAAGCAAGTGCAAATAAACACGTGATTTCTTAGGGAATTTCTCTAATTCTGCTGTGGAAGTGATTTATTGGCCTGTATAGGAAAGTAAGGAAGAAAGGACATGAGTATCAACCAGTAAGAAGGACAAAATCCAGTTCCCTACAAGTGTGTCCTATTATTTTCAGAGTTTAAAACCAACAAATATATCAATTTTCCATCTCATCAGTAGGATCCATGCAAGCTTAATAGCAACATGATACTTATCCTGCAACTTTAAAAAATGCAAACCTCGCATTAATATTTAAATCAGTTTTCTGAAACACATAAAAGCAAGTACTGCACATGGTAATTGTTTTCTTTACATTGTTATTTTGGAAAAATAATATTTAATAAATGTTATGCATATTTTACTAAACATATTAATTCAAGTCTAGCTTGAGAAGTCATTAATGAACAAATCTACAAGGAGTTAAGATAAACTACAGGTGCCCCAACACGCCATTTCAGGAGCAGAACAACTATACATAAAAACGCCCAACATTTGCTTGTGTTTCAGCTGATAAAAAGCTGAACCAAGTTCTTTAGAGAGTAATAGTTTTGGGATCATTGAAATTGCCCAAGACAAAAACTTTAAAACAGAAAACTACTCCTAAAAGGGTTACTTGAAGAAAGATGTAAGAATATATTATATTTGTAATGTCCTAAGGTTTTACACATTTACCTATGTTTAACCTAAAATACAGAAATAATTACTAAATAAAGCATCTTAAGAAAATATTAAGGTGAATGGACTATTCTCAAGGCAATGGCACAATCTCCAGGTGCAGTTTGTCCCATCTAAAATTCTATCAATCTCTAGCTTGGGGAATGCTTGCTTCATCTGAACAACATCCAAAAAATAAACCAATTATTACCTATTTGATGGTAGATTAAATTGTTGCAGCACTGAAACAAACAAGCTGGAGTTCAGAAATGCTTAGTATATCACAGCTTCAAAAGAAATGCCAGATGATGATTGAATATTTAGGTACCATAACATGAGTTTAAGAATCTCATTTTAGGTACTTTTTTTTTTTCTTTTTTCCCAGGAAGTTGCTATACTAAACACAGTGCACTGAAATCAAACAAATAAAAATCTTAATCCGACTTTCTCCTGTTATGTTTTCTTGAAAGCATTAAAGAGTAACAAGACCCAAAGGCTTTGCTAGGAAAAATTCAATTATGTGAACAAAGAAAAATACAATTAATGTGTCTATCAAAAGGACATAATGAAAAATAAAATGGAAACACCAAAAATATTTGGAGGATCAGAACTCTGAAGTGAAAGATGTGCTTTTTAGGAAAGACAGGACAGGAAGGCGAGGTGGTGGAGTTGCTCTTTATGTGAGAGCAACTGGAATGCATCGAGCTCTGCCTAGGGGTGGAGGAGGAAGCAGTCGAGAGCTTATGGGTAAAGATCAAAGGGCAGGCTAACAGGGGGGACACTGTTGTGGGTGTCTACTACAGGCCACCTGACCAGGAAGAGAAAGTCAATGAGGCCTTCTACAGACAGCTGGAAGTAGCCTCACGATCACAGGCCCTGGTGCTCATGGGAAGACTTCAATCACCTTGGCATCTGCTGGAGGGACTACACAGCAAGGCACAATCAGTCCAGGAGGCTCCTGCAGAGCATTGATGATAACTTCCTGTCACAAATGGTGGAGCAGCCTACGAGAAAGGGTGTCCTGCTGGACCTTGTCTTTACCAATAGAGAGTTAGAGATGTGAAGGTTGGGAGCAGTCTTGGATGCAGTGACCACTAGATGGTGGAGTTCAGGATTGTGCAGGAAAGAAGCAAGACAATAAGCAAGATTGCAACCCTGGACTTCAGGAGAGCAGACTTTGGGCTCTTCGGAGACCTACCTGGAGGAATCTCATGAGTTAAGGCCCTAGAGGGAAAGGGGGTCCGTGAGAGCTGGCTAATATTCAAACATCACTTCCTGCAAGCTCAAGAGTGGTGCATCCCTATGAGTAAGAAGTCCAGCAAAGGTGGCAGGAGACCTGCGTGGGCGAGCAAGGAGCTCTTGGCCAAATTCAGACAGAAGAAGAAAGTACACAGCATGTGGAAGAAGGGACAGACTATTGGGAGAATTATAGGAATGCAGTCAGAGTATGTAGAGATGCTGTGAGGAAGGCTAAGGCCCATTTGGAATTGAGTCTTGCAAGGGACGTCAAGGACAATAGGAAGGGCTTCTTCAAATACATCAGCAGCAAGAGGAAGGCTGGGGAAAATGTCGGCCCACTACTGAATGGGGCGGGGGTCCTGGTGACAAGGGATACAGAGAAGACAGAGTTACTGAACGCCTTCTTTGCTTCAGTCTTTATTGCTAAGGGCAGCCCTCAAGAATCCCAGAGCCTGGAGACAACGGAGAAAGTCTGGAGAAAGGAAGACTTTCCCTTGTTTGAAGAGGATCAGGTTAGAGATCTTCTGGGCAAGCTTCACATCCAGAAATCCATGGGCCGGATGGGAAGCACCAACAGGTACTGAGGGAGCTGGCAGATGTTGTTGCCAGGCCACTCTCCATCATCTTTGAAAGGTCAGGGTTACCAGGAGAGATGCCTGAGGACTGGAAGAAACCTAATGTCACTCCAGTCTTCCAAAAGGGCAAAAAGGGGGACTCAGGGAACTACAGGCCAGTCAGCCCCACCTCCATCCCCGGAAAGGTGATGGAACAGCTCATTCCGCATGTCATCACCGAGCATATGGAGGAAAGGGAGGAGATCGTGCTTCATCAATCTGATAGCCTTCTATGATAGAATGACGGGCTGGGTAGATGAGGGGAGAGCAGTGGATTTTGTCTCCCTTAACTTCAGCAAGGCTTTTGACACTGGATCCCAGAACATTCTCCTCGATAAGCTCAGGAAGTGTGGGCTAGATGAGTGGACAGTGAGGTGGGTTGAGAACTGGCTGAATGGCAGAGCCCCAAGGGTTGTCCTCAGTGGTGTGGGGTCTAGTTGGAGGCCTGTGGCTAGTGTAGTTCCCCAGGGCTCAGTACTGGGTCCCGACCTGTTCAACTTATTCGTCAATGACCTGGACGAAGGGACAGAGTGCCTCCTCAGCAAGTTTGCTGATGATACCAAGCTGGGAGGAATGCCTGATACACCAGAGGGCTGTGCTGCCGTTCAGAGAGACCTGGACAGGCGGGAGAGCTGGGCGGAGAGGAACCTCATGAGGTTCAACCAGGGCAAGTGCAGAATCCTGCACGTAGGGAAAAATAACCCTAGGCACCAGTACAAACTGGGGGCTGACCTGCTGGAGAGCAGCTCTGCAGAGAAGGACCTGGGAGTGCTGGTGGATGACAAGTTGACTATGTGCCAGCAATGTGCCCTTGTGGTCAAGAAAGCCAACGGTATCCTGGGGTCCATTAGGAAGAGTGTTGCCAGCAGGTCGAGGGAGGTGATCCTGCTCCTCTACTCAGCCCTGGGGAGGCCTCATCTCGAGTGCTGCGTCCAGTTCTGGGCTCCCCAGTACAAGAGAGCATGGAGCTACTGCAGAGAGTCCAGTGTAGGGCTACAAAGATGATCAGAGGCAGGAGCATGTGCCCTATGAGGAACGGCTGTGAGAGCTGGGCCTGTTTAGCCTGGGGAAGAGAAGACTGAGGGGGATCTTATCAATGTCTATAGGAACCTGAAGGGAGGGTGTCAAGGGGATGGGGACAAACTTTTCAGTAGTGCCATGCAACAGGACAAGAGGCAATGGGCAAAAACTGGACGACAGCAACTTCCACCAGCATGTGAGGAGGAATTTCTTCACTGTGAGAGTGAGAGAGCACTGGACCAGGTTGCCCAGAGAGCTTATGGAGTCTTCTTCTCTGGAGATACTCAAAGCCCGCCTGGGCGCAACCCTGTCTAACATGCCCTAGGTGACCCTGCTTGAGCAGGGGGGTTGGACTAGACGATCTCTGGAGGTCCCTTCCAACCTTACTGATTCTATTATTCTATGATTCTAAACAAAAGCCTCTTGTAGGCTGTAATTTGTACCTTCTAATTACACATAATTTCCTTATAACTAACCACCACAGTTGAAAAACTTCCTCTAATGGATCCTTCCAATTGTGTACTCTCTCTCTCTCTCTGTATATATATATGGATATGTATATATAAATAAAAGAAAATTGAGCTATTTGGATCATCTTTCTGCTCAAGTAATTTGATTTTGGTCCTGTGATTCATATAAGTCCTCTAGCTACTAGAAATGCATCCATTCCATGCCATACATTAAATAGTATTCTAAAAAACAATTTCATATAATGAGTGCAGGTTTAGTTTCACTGCAGACTGAATCTTTACTCACTATCACTGCAACCACCTGCACTTAGATTTTTTCCAAAGATTGACAGTGCTTCAGCTGAGGCTGCATCTTTGCAGGATTTCTGCAAACTATAATACAGTTACACTAAATAAGTATCAAAAGTCTTTCAAAGTCATGTAGAACTGATCCCTTCTTTCACAGACAGTAGTTTCCTACTGTTTTACCCCTTTCCTCTTTGGAGTTTCAAGGCAGTATTTAAAGCCCATATTCCAAATGACTTGCTCCACTTTTTTCACAGTTCGACTAGAGTGGAAACATCACTGTACAACTCCATGTCCCTCTAGCTACTCTAAGTTCCTCTAGAAACACATGATATTGTAGGACATTTCTGATGCAAAAGAAGAAGTATTATTTGGGGAGGCGTACATACCAAACTGACCATCCATTGAAGAGTCCTTGCAAGAAGCTGGCAGCATAAGATGAGATGGCAAATTCAACAAAAGGCAAGTATAAATGGCACATATCACTGAGGAAGTAAATCCAGCACCAAGTCTGGATACCCACAGAAAAACTACTTCTGTTGACAGGAAAGGGCTAAGCAAATTGGTGATCTAAATCTGAAGGATGTTTCAAATAAATTAAGACTGCTTCTCTGGACTAACTCTGAAGTCAAGCTCCATGTATACTGATCTAGAGAAGACCTGAATTGGCCAAGAAGCCTTCTAGTAAGAGAAAGAAAAAAAAGAAACTTGCCATTTCAGCTATTTCTAAATTAAAACAATGAGCAGGATAAAAAGGCACACACATTTTAATAATTCTTAAAGCATAAACAAATGAAAAACACCTACCAAATTTAATTCCCTTTGTAAGCCTCCAGCACAATGAACTCCATGACTTTCAGACTACTGTGCTTTAATAATGTTATTTTGCATGACTTCAATCACTTTATGAAAAAGGAATTTAAGGTAACATATAGACAACCATTAACTATATCTTGTAATTTTTCACTGAGGGTTAACCAGAATGTTTGTAATTCTCAATATCCCAGGCATAGTCTTAATTGAATGTACTACACGCTAACTTTAGAATTGCTCCTGCACTTGAAACCAGGTTTTACGTTACATTTATTCTTTTTTTAAAAAAAGTCCTGAATTGTAGTGGAGCAATCTTTTCATTGCTAAGAGATCCTGGTGATGGCACAGATACCTGTGATAGCATAGATGCCTATCAAAACTGAGGAAGCACCAGAAGTACATTATACCCAAAATTATATCTTTGTAAGCAACATACAGAGCAGTTTGTTCTAATCAATTGTCTTAAGCTTGAAAAAGACAGTCATGACATTAGATTGGCTGTTCAGGTTTGGCCATATTTTGGCCTAATACCAATGCTGGGTGATATAAAGCTGATTCTACTTCCACGAGGACCATTTTATACAAAATGCCGTGCGCTCCAGGGCAGAAAGCATTTTACAGGTCTCATGGCAGTAGCATTATCATGGTTGTTTCTTACCCTCCCAGTCTCACAGATTCCTGTGGCATGCTCCCTGACCAATGATCAGGCTTTTCTTTTCTCTTGTTACCAGTGGTTCCAACAGTACTAGAAAAGGACCCAAGCCATTAGAGCATATTAGTTCTAGGCTCAGCTCTTGCACCCTATGGCATCTCCCTTTTAAGGAGGGTGAAACTTAGCAGAGAAGTGGAACCACATTACCACTGGCTAGTTACAACTTTTGCCCATTTTGCAGACGAAGCTCAAAAGACTTTCTCTTGTCACAGCTTCAGCTAAGCTCTGAATAGAGTTTCTAACCATGTTCTTAAAATCAAGAAGTGTTCCCTCCATCTTCAGTCTGCAGCACTAGGTTTGAGAAGAGGAGGCTGTTAGTACGTGTTCTCTGTGAGAAATGATTTAACTTTCTAGATCTGTCACCTTTTGGCAAATACCAAATACTAACACAGAGATTCAACAAGGAATGGGCTGCCTAAGTAGTGGAGCAAAAAAGTCGCTCACCTTGGCAGGCTCGTTCATTATCAACAGGCTGGTGGCCAGCCTTGCAGGTGCATCGTCCAATGGCCACCATCCACTCGCCTTCTCCATTGCAGTGCAACCGAATACCTGAAGACCCAGCTGTACTTTCCTCTTCAGCATTTGCTACACATGTCCCTACTGACTCCACCAGGGAGGTCCTCTCCCCTCCAGCAAATGTTTCAGGGAAGGAGGCAAATCCTTTCACCACAGCTGGGCACTTGTAGAAGAAGACCTGAACCGCCACAAGGGACATGCAGGCTCCTGAGTCCTGGAAGGCCAGGTAGAAGCCACGTTGGGTGAGTGGCCCAAAGCTACGGACTTTAACATTCATCTTTACCACCTTCCCAGTGCTGTCCACCTGGGAAAAGCTTTCATCAGCTGCAATAGTATCCACCTTGGTCCAAGGGCCCTCGTGCCACTCTGGCAAGTCCTGAGAGGCTATGTCAGCCTCTGCCTGGTGGTAGTAGAGTGTGAAAGTCTCCTTGCAGGAAGAGGCCACAGTACGCATGCTGGCACAGTCTCTCACTGAGAAACGGAGGCGGACATGTACTCGGTGCGCCCCATGCCGCTCAATGAAGTGAGTACGCAACCAGTTATTCTGACCTGGTTCAGCCACATTACAGACTTCAAAGGTTCGGATCAGGCGCTTCTTGTCATCGAGGACACTTACCTCATCCCACTATAATGGACATATGGGAGGAAAAAAAGAAGAATAATAAAAACAGGGATTGAGTGTTTGACTGTGCCAAAAATACAGGACAGGCCTTCTTCTTCCCTTTAAAGGAAAAGTTTCCACATCTATGACAGGACTTGAGCCCACTGTTGGCACATGCAGTACAGCAGTTTAGACAAAATAAAGTATGATGTTGAAAGGAAGGGCTGTTAAAGGCTATAAGGAGGTCTGTTTCCATGTAAATCTATCATACGGTGTTGAGGATCTTAATGTCAGAAGTTCACATCTTCCCCCCTCCTTCCCATACTTCCTATCTCCAGAGGCAAGACAAAAAAAAAAAAGAGATAGAAATGAAAAACTATCCTCTGAACAAAACATTACAGCAGAAGTCCCTCCTATCCAGCTGTACCACAGTTAGGCTGTATATGGGAGCGCTGGAGATCTCATGAGTACTGCTGAAGGAAGAGGGGGAAGAAAGAGAGTAAAGAGGAGACAATAGCCTCCTCTCTTAACAATCTGTTTTTGCACAACGCACAGTGTTCAGATTGTTGAGATGCACAGAAAACATAAACCATGCCTCATTGGCTCCAGTCTCTCCTTTTTAATTGGCTACATACTTGTCTTCCCACCAGAGGTGAGGGCAAAAAGAGGACAAGGAAAATGCTTACCCCATCAGGAGGGTGGGTGGTCCAGCCGATCTCTGAGGTTTCTCCGGTGGTATCCAGAAGTATTTCTGTTTACATTAAAAATAATTAAATAAAAAGAGCATTTTGTGCTTTTCCAAGTCATGGTAAAATTTTATCTGTCCCTCACAGGACTCTCTGGAGAAAACAAAACAAAACAAAACAAAAACCCCACTTCTCTTGTGGAGGGCTTCCACACACCCAGAATATACATTCATGTTTTGAGATCAAGTATGACAGACTACATCTATAGTAGTAGATTAAGCAGGGCCAAGACAGGGTCTTGGGTACTGGCACATGATCATGCTATGCCATAGCTAGCAAGTTGCTGGCATTATTTTGTCAGGACAAACAATTTTGCAGGTAGTGTGTAGCTAAACTCACACCATGGGCCAGAGTTATCATAATGAGCAGTACAAGTGAGGACACCCTCTTTTTGGAAAGAGTGGGACAGAAAGATAACTTATATGGGTATGTGCCAGGCTATGCCATTCCCCATAAGGCCTTACTTGCCCATTTTATTTACTAGTATAAATACGGACACAAGGTCAGGACACCTTTGTTTCTCCTTTGTTTCTAGCTCTGTAACCAAATGTCTGTGGGACTTTAGGATGACGACTCAGCTAATCCTCTAGTGGATTCACTTTACTCTGGGGCTGAGCATTAGGCTGCACATTTATATTCCAGTCTCAGCTTTATCAGAAATTAATTATTAAATAGCCTTTTGTATTATACTGCTCAGGAATAAAGCACACACAGAACCTTACAGGCCTACCTTATTCCCACAACTAGTCTGCATTTCCCTTGTAAATGAATCTGCCACTGGAGATAAGCACCAGACTGACTACTGCAATATAGAACAGGTTGTGGCATAGCAAGCTATACACATAGTATTCTCCACAGGGAACATCAGCTCTGAGAACACCCTAGAAGGTACTGGTATGCAAGTATGCAAGTGTTTATATGTATGTTTATAGGCAGGACACAGGAAAAAATGATCTAGGTGTTTACATGTGCTGATATATACTGTACATGTCAAACTTTTTTTTCCCCTTAATTTTGGAAAACCAATCTCCTTTTGTTTGCTTCTTTCAATTTTCCTGTTTCTATCCTGTTGCTTTGTGTACAAAAGGAAAGGGAAAAGGAAAAGGAAAAACCACCAACAATTCTTGCAATTCTCCTTAAGGATGTGATGATGTGATTGCCCCATCTTTTATGCAGATATTCTACATTAGTAGTTGCTATTTTCAGATCACTAGATTGCTGATTCCACTGTCCTGATCAGCACTCCTTGGATTCAATCTACATTAAGCAACATAAAGAACAGGCCAGATTCATCCTAAAACAGGGATGGAGTCGCGTTTATCTATGCCTCAGGCTTCCTCAAAGTCCCAGAACTGATGTTTTGTGTATTCCTACAGGAGATCATATATTTCTTAGGCTTTTCTGAGGAGCAGTTGCAGCAAGCTGCCACAGTTCCCAGCTTCAACAGAAGGGTAAAATATCTGGCTTGCCAGAACTAGAAAGATCTACTGCTTACTGCTTAACCAACCCCCTTTATAGAATTACCTAGCAGACCTCAAGGAATACTGAGCAGCTCTGCTACCCTACCCTTCTCAAGGGTAACCTGGCTCACATGGCTCCTCTGAGATACGAATGACTGGGAAAGGTTTACGAACCTTCTCGAGGCATGATCCTTCCCCAGGCTGTCCCTGAAGCAGGGGAACTTTGCATTCTCCCATGCACACTGCTGTTAGGACTGCACAGTCAGGGCTAGGGGGCTGGACTCTGTCATGTCAGTACTTTGCCACTAGCTTCTCAGATACAGCTTTGGTATGTTGGAATTTACAGCTGAATTTACTAGCCTGGAAGAAAAATGGACTATACTCTTTCAGTCTTGCTCAGAATCAAGGATATGGAGATTAGATCAGACTCAAGATTAGGACTGTCCTAGAGATAACATCTTACCAGGTGACCTCAGAGCATCAGCCAAGCAATATTTCACCATGGCTTAAAGCTGAGGAGTAGTCAGGATATCTGAGCAATCTGGAGGCTTTAAATAGATGAAATGATGAAAATTCTTCCTTGACTCTTGTTTTAATCTTACATTTTGGAACAATGAGATTCCATTTTCTTAAGACTGCTATTTTGGTTCAGACCAGAAAAAAATAGCTGATGAGAGATTCTCCCCTATTTTGCTTCCTAAATTCTTCTACAATATCTCATACAACAGTGAGTCAAAGAGATTATTTACACTCTATCTTAAGCACATTCAAAATCGACTACACTCTTATTTCACAATGAACCTGTTCTTTCAAACCAAAGAGGGATAAAAAAAATGCTGAAGGCTTATGTTGGTACCGCACTGTGGTCATGTCGTGAACCAGTCTCTTGATTGCCCTGTACTATGATGTCAGCTAGAGAAAAGTTGAAAGTTACCACTGTAAGACCAGGCTGTCCAGGACAGACATGTTAATAATTTTCAGATCTTGGATACACCACACATTCAGCAAGACACTTTTGTGCCTGTGTTACAGGCAGGATGTTTCCCTGGGTACAATATGATGACAATTTGCCCAAGGATGACTGATCTTGGGATAACATCTATGAAGGCAGAGATAGCCTACCAGCTTTCTGGATTGAGGAAAACTTGTCCTCAGCATCAGCCCATATTTCAGTGGAGCAGTATAAGGGGGAAACATACAACCCAGGTCTAAGCAAACTACAGCCACCGAGGAGAAAGTTGATCCTGAGAAGACAAAGAAACAATTCCTTTATCTGTGGGATTAGAAGATTGCTGATAACAATCACCAAATCACTGTAAGGGAGGCTTGGAGATCATCTGGTCCAACAACCCCCTAAAAGCAAGGTCAAATTACAGTTGGTTGGTCAAATCCTTGCCTATTTGAATTTTGAATATCTGCAAGTATATATGAACATTGGAAGATAGGGTCTTTGCAAGGGGCACAAGGGTCAACGGTAACTTTCAGAGAGTTTGCTTTGCTATGCAGCTGAATGCCCTGAGCAGCAAAACCCTCTGGCTTAGAAAAGGGTCTTAAAATAACTGAAATGTTACTGGGCCTACGCTGCCTTGTACAACCATGCCTTGTGCATGCACAAGGGGGAAGACTGAGCCTGCCCCCTTAGATAAAACATTCTCTGAGCTTGTGTGATAATATTGTTAGGGGTTGCTGAATCCAGAAGCCTGACAGAAGCAAGGCTGCTGCTGCTCCATACCCCTAGCTCCAACCAATAGTGAGGCTGAGTGTGTATTTGCAACAGGCACACATACAAACACACATATACAATACATATATAAACAGTCAGCCACAGCCACACAGATCAGCACGGACAAAAACACTCACCAGTCATGCAAACACAAAGAACATCAACGGCCTCATCACATTTTCCTCTCTGGCTGATCAGGATGTAGGTCCGTTAGTAGGAAATACATATATATTTATACACAACGTGGATCCCTCCAGTAACTGGTCTTAGACTCTCAGTATGTCCAGTAGCTGGACCTTGAATTGTTTTGCTTCCAGTTGCAGAGAGATACACATATACAAATGCATTTCTCAATCAAATTCTAGACCTTACAGTCTGGTCTTGACTTCCTGGCACCCTCAGTGGCTGACTCCTCCAACTGCCTCAGTAACAGAGACACTTGCATATAAACAGGTCTCTCAGCTGACCCCCAGGATGTCAGTTTCCTTACTAGCTGGCTTGAACCTCCTAGTTCCTCCAATAGCCAGCTCATAGATCCTCTGGTCTCCACCTAGCTTCCCAAGCCACTTACCCTGCTCACTAACTTACTCCGACTTGATACTCACTAGTAATCACACACTGACATATGCACTCTCACTCGCTCCAGTTGCTGGCACTACAGACACACAGGCCCTGCATCCCTTGGTCCAACTCCCATTGCTGGCACCTGATCTTCATCCACTCTTGTCTCCCCAGTTGCTGGCACCACAGACACATAAGCCCCTATGACTTGTGGTCTGACTCCAGTGCCTGGCACTCAGACTACCATGCACACACATAACACAGAGCACCTTCACCCAGAAGGTTGGAAAATGGCTAAGAAATGAAGTTTAATAATACAGGACAGACTACACTGATCAGGCACAAGGAATTGCCAGACAAGCATACTGACCAGCAACCTGGTTACAAGCTATCGGCCCCTTTTATCCTCTTATCCTCCTATTTTCCTACCTTTGTTCCTCCCCAAACCACCCTGATCTCTCCCTTTCCCCACATATGGTTTGTCCCCTAAACAATCCATAGTAAGTTTTGTACAGTCTGAAAAAGCTCTTCCTCGAATCCCTTAGTAAATTCTGTAACCCTCTTGGTAGTAACCCCCCTCAGTCTGAAAGGTGCTCCAGAGAGAATTTCCCATTGACTCATCTTTATGAGTTTCATCCCCAGAAAATGGGACCAACCACTGTCCTGTGATAGACTTGGGAGAATCCAGGTCAGGGTGCTCATTTCTTTAACTCCATTATTCAGGTTCCCATGCCTGTCATTGGTCCTTTGTGCTCCTTTGAGTGCATAGAGACAAGCACATAACCCACCAAATAAAACTATATAAATGTGGGCTACCACTTGGAGACAGAATACAGAGAAACCTTTAGGAAGCCTTAAATACACTAGAATTCTCCCTAAACACACTAGAATTCTCCCAAAACTAAACAGTAGTGTGGTGAAATAAATAAATATATCAATAGCTAGTGACATATGCAGTTGTAATAAGTATTTTATTCTTCAAGAATGAATGAATTAAACAAGTAAAAAGCAAGCCAAAGTAGCTGTGTATAGTTCAAAGTCTCCACTTGTTCATACTCTATATAAAGATTGCTGTTTAATTATGTAACAAAAATGTCTTTTTATAGTTCAGCTATGATCTAACATGACAAAACAAGCCCAAGTTATAAAATATGCCTCCTTATGTAAGGGAACATATACAAACCCAGTTCACATGAGACAAATTAATCTAATTTAAAATAAAAGATGAATCTTCTTTAAAATATTGCTAAGTCATTCCTGTAATGAACATTCCTGCATCAGTTCTGTATTCACATGCAATTAACAAGAAAGCAATTTGGAGGCAATGGGACATGTATTTAGTGCATTCCATGAGGTATAATTTCTAACTACTTGCTATGTCAGAGCAAAATGCTGACACTGTCAGAATATCAAAGTTGTCATCAGCATGGAGAAATTATCACACTCCAATCAGGAGTTATATATCTGTCAAAGACAGTAATGTCAGCCAACTAATTGAGGATATGGAATGGAACAGTTATTTGCAATGTAGCAGAGCTTTCAAGCTTCATGAATTACTATCCATTTTCCTCTGTGCCTTCCCTATTCTTGTGTTAAAACTCTTAGGAAACTGATAGGATTTAAATGCTGCATTAATTCTTTTAAAACCTTCAGGAAATGCTGAATTAAGGCAGGAGAATCAGGAAATAATAAGTTTTTATATTAAATGTTTAGTTTCAACTTTGCATATATAACCTAAATAAATGATTATATACAACTTTCCTAGTGATACCATATATTTTCTGTCCCTGCTTAAGGGCTTCATTGTGCAAACACTCACTATTGAGTCTAAAACTTATCTTCTGTGTAATTCTATTACTGTCAAACTGGTTGCTTCTGATGACCATATGATGTGATTTTTAAAGCTTAAGTTTTTTTGCTTTTCTTTTCCTTTATAAACAGTAAAAATGTCAGTTTGGGTCTGTCTGGGTTTTACTGAAGCATATAGTCCCAGATATTGCATACTATAAGAATGTAAAACTTAACTGAGAAGCTCTTCCTTTTCTCTGAAGCTTTAATTAGCTTTGAATATAAACAGTTTTAGTAGCATCCTGACTATTGCTCTCTATTCTATTCATCTATTCTCTATTCATCTATTGCTCTCCAAACAGTGAAAGCTATCCTGCAGCTCTTGAACAGTTTCATTATTGAGCTATGACATATACCTGGAAACAGTGATGTCCTAGCACAAGAACTAACAAGTAAACTATTATGGGGGGAAAAAAAAATCAAGTTTAGCTGCTGAGCTGGACATCTGGGATAACCTGGGCTTCCCTCCCCTTCCAAACAAGTTGTCCATCCAGCTCTGTCCCATCCATCTCCACCTGTCTGCTCCTGGAGATTACTCTACTCTGGGCTCCCCAAACATGTTGAAAAGATTCTGGCATGCAGGGTATTTCCTGTGTTTTTCAAAAACAGGAAACAGAAAATGTATCCTTTACCTAGCATGTAGCTCAAAAATAATAGCCCCTCCCCCGAAATTAAAACCTTAAAAACACTTGAAGAAAGTCATAATCTTGGGCAATGCAGTTTTAGTGAGAGTGCTGTGCGATATTGTTTCCTGTTATAAAGCCAAAGTAACCAGGTTACAAATGTGTTCTGTTTCCCAGAACAGCTTTATTTCATTCTTCCCATGCAGGCTTTTCTCTATTCTAAAAATCGTACCTGGAAAATTTTGTATAACATGCTCATTCCTAGTGAAATCAGTGCGTGCAAACACTGGATCTCTATCAAAACAGTTGAGCCTGATGATTGTTTTTAAGCATAAAAAAATCCCCCTAAATTCTAGAGTTCATTTTAAATTGCCACGAGAACTTCCTTACTTCTGAGTCTCCCACGTCTTGTAAAAGGGTACTGTCTTTACCCCACCTTAAAAGCACTCTGCATAGAAAATATTTTCTGTCTTTATAATGCATATAAATATGCTTTGCAGATTTTGGCTATTCCCTCCCACCATACCTCCTTTCATTTTTTAACCATTTACATGAAGGTTTGTTTTATCAGTATTTTATCTAGTTCTTTTTTCACTACTAGAAAATAATAAAAAGAAATATTCAATTTGAGAGAAAAAGTGATTTACATTTAGCCTGTTCAAATCAAATTCAAATGCCTCAGGAACACTTGCAAGCAAAATTACCCTGACTGACTTTTCCCATTGAGTCAAACCTCTTCAGTCAGAGGTAAGAGTTATATTAGAGGCACTACCTAAGGCTTCTAAGAAACCTCCCAGAAAACAAAGATCAAACTTGATATTCCTTATATTTTTTTCAACTTAAATCTGAAATTTGAAGTTTCAAAACTCTGTTGTACAGAATCATGATTCAACAAAACTGCCATTGGCCTATTTTCTCCCTTACAGGCAAGTCTGTAATAAACCTAAACTTTCCACAAAATTATCATCAGACTTCTTTTCCTTCTAATGTAGAATTTTTCCTTGCCTTTCCTTGCCTTGACCCAGCAAAAATGCGTATCTCTGAAATGCAAATTAGATTTGGAGTGCTATCTTTGGACCATGCAGTACCGTCGTAGTGCAAGGATCTGACCTCCCAACCCAAACCAGCGGCTCACCAGCACTTGTACCTTTTGATTTGTAGGCAGAATTTCATTTTCCCACTCTAGTTCAAGTGACTCAAGCACATGATCTATGAAGTTGTATCATGTAGCATTCTCTAAATTCTTTCATCACTACAAACTTAAAGGAGTGATCAATGAATTCTGAAAACGTGAGTTTCTACAGGAATTGAGTTATTTTGTAGTTGGAGAGCATGGACATTTTCCCTCCTTTCTCTGTCTCGTTTCTCCATCAGTTACACTGAGGCATAAAAACATTTGCAGTATTTTGTAAAACCATTAAAAATTTTGCCATAAATACAGCTGCAGAGATTTAAGAATTTCAATTACACTCTTGCATGCTACAATCCCAATGAAATGACATGAACTAAAACGCAGAAAGAAAAAAATATGTAACACTTGCTTGTCCTCTGTTAAGCGAAGGTGTTACACTGGTATTTACTTTCAGCAATTTTCATGAACCCAGGAAACCTAGGGCCCAAAGACACCACAAGAAACCTCTTCCTCCATGGTAAATCCTGAATAGTAAGGTCTAGTGACACAGCCTCAGATCCCAGCGCAGGGACTTGTTTCCTTTCCCTTCTTGGAGCTTTTATTGTATTTCAGAGGAAACACATAATAAATACATAACAAATCTCTTTCCATTGACCGTCTTCTCTCCAACACTCCCCTCCATATCCCACCACACACACACTATTCTCTTCCTATTTAAGATAAAGGATGTTTTAACAGTAGTCCTTCCTCTTAATTACTGAAAATTAATTACTTAATTAAAAGTTATTTTTCATTCCCAATCTCTATCCTCTTTTTCTTCATATCTCCCCACTCCTACTGCTCTCCTTTCCCTCCCTCCAGATCTTTCCTTCTCTGACTCCCTCTGGTTTCTCCCCTTTCCTCCTCTCCTTTTTTTGAAAGCTTTCATGTGTGAGAGATGAGCATTCATCACAAAGCAGTGCAGTTCAGTAAGCACATGTGGCTTCAAGGATATCTCTTGGAACAAACAAAAGGGTTGTTTACAATATGTCTACCGTTCTCTGATGCTCTCCCGTATCTCCCCTCTCACTACTCCTGCACTCATCACCCTCCATCCTACCACTTGTCCTCCCTTCTCCCCTTTTCTTGGCCTCTCTTCTTTCCTGTCCATCTTTTCTCTACTTTGTCTTCATTATTCTCTCCTTTCTCTCGTCTGACTCAGCACAAACTGCCTCCTCTGGTTCATGCAAAGCATTCCTTCATATGGGAATTTATACAGGACAAGTGGTTCAAACGGGAGAGTCAAAAGTTCCTGATTTCAGCCCACTGGATACAGCTGTGTAGAACAGCATAAACCTTCAGGGACTGCTTCACAAAGCGAACATGGTACAAAAACAGGAACACAAGTATCAAAATATATGCAAAGCATAAAGAAGCACCTTATTGTCAGAAGCAAAGATTTATTTTCCAAGACTGTCTCACTTCTGAGATATCCAGTATAAATGCTTATTAATGCAATAAGTTCTTCATATAAGGGGTTGTTTGTCTCCCTAGAAACAATACTGTATCTTTCATATCTCATGAGACAGCGAACAACCATTAAACAGTCATTTCCTAAAGCCCATGTAGACTAGGATAAGTATACTAGAGAATAAGTCGTTTTCTCTACAGAAGATGTTTGGAAAGTTAACACATTATATAAAATCTGCTCTTACCTTCCAGTGAGGTGACTAGATGAAAGAAGCAGATCATCCACAGGCAACCCATCCCCGCAACTCTTCTTGCACTGATGGCAGCATTAGAATCCATGAAGGTTATCTGTAGATTCCACCATCTCCAAAACACACACCCCACGCCCTTCAATTGTTCACAGGCTGCTTGGGGTGTTTCAATCCCTTCCCAAGTCAAAGCAGAGAGGTCTTCACACAAAAGTGCTAGTTAAGGCAGAAGATAGAAGCAGAAATCAGGTCACAGTAATATAGAATTGGCTGTTTTTATACAGCTGCCCCATCATTTACAACTTCTAAGCTACAGGTAAAGAGAGAGCAGCACAGATTCAGTATGAATCATACTAGCACTATCCTACATGCCTTACATTGGCCCTCGGTCCCAGTTGTTTTATACACTGCCAGCAAATACAGAAACATCCATGGTATCATAGGCAGTGGGGTTCCCCAAGTCAATGTTAAACTGTCTCACAGTATAAGCTGTATTCTTACTGAATGGCTTAAGTCCTGAGCCTTTGAAGCTTCAGCAAAGTCCCTCAGAAGGTTTCCATTCCAAATCCCTCGTAGGCTTTCCAAACTCTGTCTCTCATAATTGTACTTTGCCTGTTCAGGACTCTTCAGTGCAGTATTCATGCCAGAAGAGTTCTTGCCATTCATAGCAATACATATCTGCACTGCTGACATACTTCACTCTACAAATAACTGCATTTCAAATGTAGGCATTCAGCACCACAAATATCTGGCCTTACAACATTCTCAAAGCTGGACAACATTATTTCAATAAATAGGCTTACAAATGAGGAAGCAGATTACAGATGAGTATTTTTCAAGGCAGTCTGTATCAGAGGCAGGAAAAGAAACCAAGTCTAAATTTATTATCTTAAGCAAAAAAACAAACAGCAAACAAAACAACAACAAAACAAAACAAACAAAAAAACAAAACCCCCACTGTTAAGAACCTGACATCAAAGCTTGGCTTCACAGTCCTTGGAGGAGCATGAAGCTTAATCCAGCACTGAACTGAATCAACCCAGTACAATAATTTTACTAAGTAAGGTATTTCTATGCCCACCTACCCAGTTAACAGCCTACCAGAGAAATATTATGGTAGTATGTAGGTTATGTGAAAAACAGTATGTTTTGTTTCTTTAGGTAATCTTTGTGCAGAGCACTATAAACACTTCAGGGATGCCAGTCAAGTGTAGTTAATGAGAAAGACAAATGTCTCAGGCAAGACAGAGGAGAAATGACTTAACTCTGCTGACATAAGAGAGGGAAGAGTTGTAATTAAAATGAGCAGCTTCACTGCAGTGGCCTTGCTGTCTCTCCTCTACTACCTCTAATGAAAACCTAGAACACCAAGTACAAATGAACCAACAGCACCTCAAACATCAGAAAATGATAAACTAAAAGGACATCAGAAAGAAGCAAAAACTTTGATTCAGTGAAATTATTTACGACGAGAGAGAAAAATAAAATCAGTCAAGTGTGACCGAGGAAAAAGAAAGATTAAATGAAAGAATTGGAGGTAATACAAGTACTACATTCTAGTTTAAGAGTGTAAACACCATATAAGAAATAAACACTGCAGAATGAAACTATGAAAAGGATAAAAATTCAGGCTGAATGATCAGAAAACCCTTCCTTTCAGTGAGAACTATCAGAGTATAGAATGGTGTCCTCCAGGAAAAGGGCAGAAGACCTACTACTTAAACCACTTCAACCTAGACTGGGTAATGTCTACATGAATATTCTAAACATAGATGTAAATATTCAGCATCTTTGCTCCCAGCTGATCTTTACTACTATGATCCTAAAAGCCCATTTTTAGGCTAGACAAATCCTGAGAGGCAGGTACTTATAAACATTCATTTTGGAAGCCAATAAATGCAGAAACAGAGGCCAAATCAAGTGAAGAAAATTCTCATTACAGTCAATGGGACTTTATTCACTTAGGTAAGATTTGAAAACAATCCACAGTTCAGTGACTTTCTTGTTGACATATAACATAGCAGGGGCAGAGCAGGAAACAGAACCCATGTATGCTCTAGCTGCTAGATCTCAGACCAAGTCTTGAAATTGTTAGGTAATAGGAAATGAAATTACTATCAAGATAGATAAAACTATAAAACCCTATTACCAAGAAACAGTCACAAAATCTTTTCTGGCCCTTAGGAAATCAGCTGTTCTCCTTCCATCCATACCTGCACAACCCTCTTAAAATGTCTGTTCAGTTTATCCTGCTGAGTTCTGTATCCCAGTGAAGTTGCACTGTGTTTCACATGGCAGCACACATTATTGGTCTGGATTAGACCAGAAAACTATTTTCTCCCTTAAATAAATTGTGGCTAATCCAAAAACCTGGGTTTGTTTTAGCAGTTAAAAACATAAAAACATAAATACATTCTAATCCAGTTTGCAGAAAACCTGTAGCCATAGGTCCAAAAGCAATCCACACTGCTCCTATTCACCTCTGACAGACACCACTTGCAAAGCCTGACAACGCCAAATAACTTTTAAAAACTGACCTGAATCATGCACCTATCTGAGTTCTGCGGGAGGAATTTAGGCATGCGTTTAGGATGAAGAAAATAGCAAAGAGTATTTGGGCACTGCACAAGCCTCTCAGAGAAGAGATGAGGGCTTGACAGGTTCTTCCTCCTCAGCAATGACATGCATTTCTTTGAGTTCTGTATTTCCCCATTAAATTAGCAGAGCAGAACAGAGGCAGCAGGAAGAACTGACAGTCTCATAGCCTGCTATCACCATAGGAGACCTAAGATCAGCTCTACTATTCCATTTCCTAAAAGCTGACAGTAGCTTGATCTGGAGCAGAGGATGCTCCTAAGGGGTTATCATCCTGCATTCCTTTGTAGAAATCCTAACTCCAGGATTGGTCAAAGTATCTCATTCCCAGGAGGCATGGAGGCGAATGGAAAGAATGGGGCTGGCAACACAAGGAAGAAACCATCACTTCTTAAAAAGAGTTTCTGACAGCCTAGTAAAGAAGAACACTAATTGTTTTTAGGGATATGAAGCCAACCGTTTTCATACTCTTGTGCAAACTAATTTCAGCACATAAGAAATGCTCTCCACAGAAGAGCAACTTATCTAAGATATTTTTCTGAGCCCAACAGTGGCAGAAAGTGATGATACCTGGAGAGAGCTTGCAAGTCTGGCCACTCTGCAGTAAATTCACTCAGTACTCCTCCAGCACTCACAAACAAAAGACTAGAGTTGCTTGAGCAATGAATTTGTCTAGTCTCTGTTTCTGAATTTGCTTATGCTCTTCTATGTACAATTTCATTGCAACTTATTTCAAACTATCGCTAACCCTGTGCAATGAAGTACTTTGATATATTTTAAACCGATCTACTAGTAGAAGGTGAAATCCTAACAATGCCAAACTCTTTACTGTTCCCATTCTTCTAAACTATCCCAAGAACTTTTCCAAAAACTTTTCTTCTTCCTTCATTGCTGACTATGACCCCTCTAGGTCTAGTTCATAGTAGAAATCTTTTGAGTGTCACTACAGCTTCCCTCTGTTATGCTAGATCCAACCAATCTTCTTCATATTTGTCATGGTTCTTTCTCACACAAAGCATCTAGATGCAAAAGAAAGCATCTCAAAAACTCTTCAAGGTACAGAAAATGTTTTAAAAGACTTTACTGGTGCAATCTTGTCTTCTGTTCCACATTTTGCACTGTGACTCTTAACAGCCTAATGTTATCTGTCACTGAAGAGCATTAAAAAAGATAAATGAGCACACTATTAGGAGAGTCAATAAACTATTATGTCAATTAATTTGTGCTGTACACCAATTCATCATATTTAGGCAGAATAGAGTAAAAACAATAGGAGCTAATATTTCATCTGGTTGATGATAAACAGAGGATTGTGCTAATGTCATGCATCAGATCCAAGGCCATTTTAAATTTTTTCTCCAGTTCTCTTCTTCTATAATTGTTCTTTTACCACTGAAATGCCCTTGTGGTTCCAGACCACTTGCCTCACTGGGCTAAATCTTATTTATCCATCTCACAAGACCTGTGAAAAATTGTCATTCAATGTCTGTGCAACACTTTGAATGCAGATACAACACTGCCTAGCTCTTACACTTTCATTTGTAGGCCATAATGACAGTAACTGCTATTCCGATCTTTCTTTATGCTGAAAAGGAAACAAAGAGGGAGAGAGCAACACACAATCTACAGAACAATGTTTTAATATTACGGAGTTAACTTGATTTTCTTCAAGATTCATCACTGGGCACAGTGATGTTAAGTTACATACTTAATATGTAACTCATTTCAACAGCTGCTATATATACTTTGTTCTCTGTTACTATTTAAGATTATTTTAAATGACTTCAAAATACTTGAAAAATATCTCTGAGGAGAGTAAAATTTGCAACAGACCTTTGTGAATAATTTTATAGTTACTGTAGTTTATTAATTTAATATGGAGAGAAAACCTCTAGTTGCTAAAGTATAACTAAAGATATTCTTTCCTGACAGTGCAATTCATAATAAATTTCCTCTAGCTTCTTTGATCATTTGTTCATTACAGAATATTTGCAAAGGAAAATCATTGTGTCTATGTCTTTTGGGATTCTTTAAAGTTTACAACAACAATCCAAAGGCTGGTTGTGAATACTCTCTGAAGAACGGGATTTACTTGCTTGTTTACTGTAGAAATATCCACACTCTGGAAGTTGTTCCTCCATGCTCTGACTATAAATTTCCTAGTAGGAGCCAAGTGAAGAACTCCCACAGACCTTAATGGAAACGGCCACATATTTTAATGAAGTTTTATTAAGCCTTTGAGGCTCAGATCCATTGCATCCAAAGGGGATGCTGAAATTAGCAGAGTAATTGCTCTAAACAATCTCTACAGCCTACTAAATAAAAAAGAGAATTTTGGACAGTTAAACTCCCTCTCGAGGTGCCTCTATAGGAGCTGCCTAAAGCTGTGTGGGGCAATTCTCAGTCTTTGTGTTTTCTTCTAATCCATCCTATACATAAAGTGGCCAATTTAGTGCTTAGCTAACCACACTACTTTCCTTTAAATCCCTCTTCTCTGTCATGACAAATACACATCCAAGCCTCACTGCTAGGATGGTAACCCCAGCTTATCTTCCTAACTAATATTCCTTCACTGCTTTCCTATGTTTCCTCAGACACTTTCAACGCTTCCTCAGACACTCTCAATGCCTTCCAAAAATGTTTCTGCCATGCCTGACAGGATGGACATTGATTTCTCAGTATTCTTGCAATAAATTCATCAAATATATATATTTTTTAAAAAAATAAAGATTCAAAAGCAAATCCTTTCTTCCACATGTTTATTAGGTATTTGAACTAAATGCATTATTAATTACAGAAAAATGTATTTTGAAGTTCCTAAATAAAATCTCTTCCTACCTGAGAGCATTTTACGTAGTAGTTTTTCTTTTTTTTTCTTTTTTTTTTTATTAATGAGGATTCATGAGTTCCTCACATATTTTTCAAAGAAATACTGGTAATCACACTGAAATTTTTAGCATTAAAACCTACCAAAAAAACTCCAACCCACTTCTGAACACATTATGGAGCAAAACATGTGAAGAAATTCATTGCTGTGCACATTATCTATCACTTGACTGATAGAAACTGCCCTAAAATATAATAGGAATTGGACAGATGTAGAAACTATTCCATTTTAATTTTCACACAGTATATAAAGGAGGCTGTCCAAAGAAAAGGGAGGAAAAGAACCAGCAGCTGTCCATTGCCTTTATCTTCTTTGATGGAAAGAGCGGATAACAGCTGTATCTACTGGCTATGGCTTCACTAGGCTCTAACAATCAACTTCACCCTAGTGTTTCTCAGGAAACTTCTCTCAATACAACAGTGCACAGGTCCTTAAAATGCAATTCTGTCTAAGTGGAAATAAACATGATGTTCTTAGCTTAAAGGCTTATTTACCTTTTGCATAGGTCAAAGCATATTGGCAGAAGGAGGGTCTCGAGGCTAGAAAGAAAAGAAAATGGGTAATTTACAGTCTTTTGGACATAGCATTAAACCTGTCTCAGGCAGTGTGCAAAAGGTTTTATTTTCAAAATTCTCAGCACAGACCTTTATGTTAAGGGGATCTGACTTATCTTGAGGGAGGTCACATTATCAACTTTAGGTGAAGAAAGCTGAATTTTATACTAGTGAAAATTCTTTGAAAATCGACATTTCCTTTCCTGTAAAACTGGCAAGAACTAAGTACAAGCAAACACTGACATTTTTAACAGATTTTTTTTGGTAACAGCATCTCCAGTTGAATCATATGAACAAGTTTGAAAACACTAAGGAAAAAATTGTATACTATCTTGGCATTAAAAGGGGAAGGAAAATAAAGCTTTTCCATAAACAATACTCAGAAAAAGGAGTGTGACGTAAATAGTACAAGTCCCTGAAATCAAGTTCTGATGATTCCAGTGAGGCTGATTTTGCTTCTTTTGTCCCTGAAATTAATGTTTTATTATCTGTCAAACTCTGATTGCTGATGGATGGAAAATGATAAAAATGGCAAGCACAGTGTTTGTAATGGCAAGACAAGAAATGGCACAGATCAGACAAATAACCTTGAGGTCTGCTATAGATGTCTGGGAGATCATCTGCAAATCTGCATGGACAAATCAAATAGAGACATGCAGAATGGCCTTAAAAGCATTGTCAAGAAGCGGGAAAAGAAAATAAGGACTTGAAGGATTAGGCAGACACAAGAGAGGAGGGCTTTAAAAGGTAAGATTTGGATTGTGAAAGCTTACAAGCATGAAAAGGGGGATATTTCATATTAAAAAGGGAAGATATTTTATACTAATGAATTCCACAATTTCTCCTTTTAATTTAAAAATATGATAATAAATTAAGAATATAGCCTCACACAGCACATCTGGAAATGTATGAACCAAGATATATACACAGGCACTTAAAAATACAATAGAAAAAAAATGATAATATCTTTCTTTACTCAACTGCTCTTTGTGGACAAAAGTTTGCAAAGCACTTTAGTAAGGATTAAAATTTTTGTAAGCCTTAATTTTGAACATCCTTTAAGATTCCAGCTACATACAACATGCTAGAATGCTGAAAGGGAAACTAGATGTTTTCCTGAAAGTTAAATTAGCTTCTCTTTGTAGAGCAAACTGTAGTAAAATATATTTATTTAAATTTATAAATGTGTGTATTTACTCTTTTATAAAAATTAGGGAGAAATATCTAGCATAAGCAGTAAGTGTATGTTATTCATATCCACAGTATTCAAATGTATGTTGTCCATTAGGAGACAGTGGTACCACTTGAAGCTGGCTAAAAGATGCGGACTTCCAGCATTTTGAAATTACCTTTCATTCCAAGAGAGAAATTGAAATTTCAAAACTGACTACAGAAAATACTACTGTTTTTATAAACTTAAAGAGCTCTCCTTTTTGGCTCCTAGGAACCACTTCTGGGTTTTCATAAAACCTACTCTGTGATTTAAGGGTTAGATTTAACTACAACTGCTTCTTGCATTTTAACAAGCTTTATGTCTTTCTGCTATCATATGGCTTGGTTCTTGAAGTGCTGACTGCAATCACTTGCAGATAAAAGCTGGTTTTATTTTTAAAAATATGCAATTATTAGCATTATTCACCATTACTGTTTTGATTCATGTTAAGAGAAGTAAGCAGAACGCTTCTTTGCAAAACAGCAAGGCAGAATGCACTGAACCATAATCTCTTCACTGAATTTGCTGTTACCCTGATCTTGATGTATCAGTCTCACTGATTCCCTTAAATTTTGCTGACTGCACCAAAAGGCTACACAATACACAAGCTTTAGCCGCAGCATATAAATTAATGTGTTTGATATGGAAATACATGTACAAAACTAGGAAGCTCCAAGAGAGGGAGAAAATGGCTCAACAAAACGTCCCGTCACGCAGCTAGCATTCTTACACGACCACTGCTTGCCAAGATGGAAATTCTGTCTGCTCTACCTTGGACAGGCGGGAGAGCTGGGTGGAAAGGAACCTCATGAGGTTCAACTAGGGCAAGTACAGAGTCCTGCACATAGGGAGAAATAACCCTAGGCACCAGTACAAGCTGGGGGCTGACCTTCTGGAGAGCAGCTCTGCAGAGAAGAACCTGGGAGTGCTGGTGGATGACAAGTTGACTATGAGCCAGCAATGTGCCCTTGTGGCCAAGAAGGCCAATGGTATCCTTGGGTACACTAGGAAGACTCTTGCCAGCAGGTCGAGGGAGGTGATCCTGCCCCTCTACTCAGCCCTGGTGAGGCCTCATCTCGAGTAGTGTGTGTAGTTCTGGGCTCCCCAGTACAAGAGAGACATGGAGCTACTGGAGAGAGTCCAGCGTAGGGCTACAAAGATAGCCAGAGGGCTGGAGCATCTGCCCTGTGAGGAACGGCTGTGAGAGCTGGGCCTGTTTAGCCTGGGGAAGAGAAGACTGAGGTGGGATCTTATCAATGTGTATGAGTATCTGAAGGGAGGGTGTCAGGGGGATGGGGACAAACTCTTCTCAGTTGTCCCATGTGACAGGACAAGAGGCAATGGGCAGAAATTGAAGCACAGCAAGTTCCGCCTGAACGTGAGAGGGAATTTCTTCACTGTGAGAGTGACGGAGCACTGGAACAGGTTGCCCAGAGAGGTTGTGGAGTCTCCTTCTCTGGAGATATTCAAGGCCTGCCTGGATGTAGCCCTGTCTAACATGCCCTAGGTGACCCTACTTGAGCAGGGAGGTTGGACTAGATGATCTCCAGAGGTGCCTTCCAACCTTACTGATTCTATGATTCTATGATTCTACCATTAGTAAGAGCCTCACATTCCCATTAGGCATTAAGGCACTACAACTTAATCCTGCACTGCATGTAGATGCTCCATAGAACTGCACACAGGACTAACTACAGTCTGTGTGAAGGAGGTGTATGGCATTGTGCAGCAACAACCAGCTAGTGAGCTAACTCCTCTGTAGCAATCCCTCAGGGCACAGTAAGAACATAGAGCCAGAGACTGTGAAACCATTCACATATTCTGGGAAAACTGTGAGAAAATAAATGATTCTTTGAGGATTCCTCTCTCAGCTCAGATGAGGGAAGCATCGTAGGGATCCCCTGTGGAGGGAAGATGGGTTAGTGAGCCTCACCAAAAATTTGAACTTGCTACTGCCAAAGCCTGCAGAGCAGTTAAGTGCATTCTCATATCCTTCCCTTCTACTCCTCTTCCATCCTGCATTTCCAGTGCATTGTCTCCACCCACAGAAAATGAGATCATTATGGGCTGGCCACAAATAGGAAGAATAATAAAACAAGTCTTAAGAGGAAGAGGGAAGACCAAGTGGGTTAAGGTAAAAATAGGTATTTCAGGCTTATAACATCTCTTTCTGATGTATGCTCATACTATTTTTAGCACCAGGGATGAATGCAGTAAGTTATAAGTCTCAGAGTTCATCCTGCCTCCTCTCTGTCTCAAAGGCTCATTTATATTTCACTGTGAATGCTAGGACTCACTGCTGTTGTTACAGGCACATCTAACTTCAAGTGGCATACACCACTTGCTCTCACCAGTTTCCAGTCTTGTATTGCTACAAAGCATATCCAAGATCTGCTGTCAGGATGGTAGTCCCTCCCCCTATTTGCTGGGAATAATAGGAACTGAAAGAGGGGGAAGGGCATCTTTATTTAGATGACATCTGGCTTACAGTCCCCAGTCAACTGCAGGATTTGTTCTCTGTTTATTCCTTAGAGCTTTTCTAGTCATATTTTTAAATAACACAAGCAACTGGGATTCCATCACTTCCTCTCAGCTACCTTCTACAATCTTCTTAGACCCTCTTTGGAAGAAAACATTCCTCAATACTGAACGTGAAATCATCTGCTTTGGGCAATTTGAGCCAGTTCTATTACTGTAACCACACTACCTAGAATTCCATAAATAGCAGATACTCTAGAGCAACACCTTTTTTAGTCATCATTAAGCTTATACCTGTAGCTCTCAATAGCATGTCATAAATTCCGTAAAGTCTTCTAATCACTTCTGGTGTTCTTCATTGAGGTCCCAGTTCATCACTGTCTCTGGCACTGAAGCCCACACAGTCAAATACAAATACTCCAGGTGCTTTTGCATTGGTGACACAGAGAGAAGGACTATCGGATTTCAATACCACAGTTCAGAAGCAAGAGAATAAAAAAAATAGCAGAAATACTAGACTAACCTGCTATGATCTAGGATAGAAAGAAAAGCCTTTTAAAGAGAATCGTTTAAAAACTAATATTTAAAGAACTTTCTGAGGTTCTAGGCCAAGTTCCCTCTTTCCCCTGAGGCTTCTGTCCATACAGCTGTTTTTAACACTATTAGAGCGGACCATGTTATGGACTGGCACACAAAGTCAGACAGGAGAAGCACAAGAGGTGTAGCAGTGCTTCCCTTCTGATCCTTTCAATTAGAGACGTCTAGTAGGTGCCATTTTACCAAAGATGGGAAACTAAACTAGATAGCTCTAGTTTAATTCTTTCTTTTAAAGGAGTAACAGTTTTCATTTTTTTTTACTCTGTTCTCAAAGACTAATTTATTTTTTTTACCCCCTCCTCCTTTTGGGTAATTAATTCAAGAGTCAAAATTAAAAAAAAAAAATCTATTTAGGAAGCAGTTTTTAAAGCCATTTTCTCCGAGGGATAATATCTAGTCACTGACTTGATTTCCTGAGTTGCAGAAACCTGCAGTTCTCTCTGAGACCATCCAGAGCCTCTTCTAATTCAATATAGATAAAATTATCCATGAGAAACATGCAATTGCCAAGCTGATTCTTAAAGCCAACATTAGCAGGACTTTTGATTGAAACAAGGAGCACTTCATTCTCATTACATTACTTCATCAGATGCCTTTCTGGTTCACAGCCTAGGGCCCTGAGCAAAAAGGTGCTATATTAAGACACCAAAAGCAAAATAATTACTTTTCAACATCTAACTCCACCTCTATGTCCCTGCAGAACACAACACCAAAGACAAATGCAAATTATGGAAATAACTCCCTTTCAAGCCTCTAATTGCTAGTATTTACACAGGTCAGCACAATTTCTTCTGTCTCTCAAATCCTTAGCATGTCTTACTGCAACTTTGCTGATTTCTAACACAGAAGACTGCTCAGTGAGGTACTCAAGGAAGAGAAGACCAGGGAAATCCTGTCTCTATCAATTATTAAATGAATATGCCTCAGTAGAACTATTCCATTCCTGACACCACAATGACGGCAGTGATAACTGTAGATGTTGTGGCCCCTTTATGAACAACATATGTTCCAAATAAGATTAGCAAACTCGCTGAAAAGTGAAAATGCAAGTACATGTTTGCATTCCCAATGCTGCTGAAAGCGTACTGCCATTAGCATGGGAAGAGACAATTTGGGAGACAACTGCAAGCAAGTAGCACAATCTGGCTGTGCTTCTAGCAACAATTCTTCTTCCTGGCTTAGAGCCAAGGAGGAGAAATTCAGAACAGCTTCCCTGGTTCAGAAAATATTTCTGATCCTGCTTACTGAGATAAAATTCATCCTAGCAGTGAGTGAAACTTAACATTTAGAAGTTTAATTTTAATAAACATTCCAAAGCTTTGATTGCCAAACTGAAACCTGTCCAGAAATACCTTTGCGATAATACTCCCTCTCTTGTGAAACTCCATCCTTTCCTAAAGGACAGTTTGGAAGAAAAGACATTCTGCCAAGGAACTCTACTTCCAGTTGTGGATATTTTTAGAATCTGAGGGAACCTGTGGTCAGCCTGATGCTAAGGGTCCCCACACAGGGTTCTGTACCCACCCAGTGCCTCTGAGTAGTCAGATGGGCCAAATAGGTTCATATCATGTGTGTGGTTTCTGGTAAGTGGGAGAAAGATCAAATCATTCAGGGAGCTTTGAAAACTTTGAAATAACTTGGAGGAACATTAATATACTATGTTTCACCTTGAAAAATCAAAATCTTGTTAAAACAGAAATAATTAAGAAAGACTTAGTAGTCCTCAATCTATAGCTTATAGCATGTAATTACATGACTTACACACATGAAGTATTTTTCCGAGACATGTAACAGAGAAAAACTGCACTTAGAAACTGCCAAATCAGCAGAGGATTCATTTACATGGTGAGCTTGAGGAGGGAAAAAAAACAAGAAGACTGGAAATGAACTGGTGTATGTTTCCATATACAGGTCTGGGCAGGTGAGAATTTCCATCCTAACATAAATCAAGACCTTAAGGACCTATGCCTCACGTGCAGGCTACATTTTACACAGTGGTGTGTTCTTGGTCTGCCCGGCATCTGCTTTGCTCCCAGGATAGCACTTTATTCTTCTCTTTAACTGCGTATTCGGGCATCTGCATGCATGTATGTGTGTATGCATGAATTGTTTGATCAGAAATTTCCTTGACAAGCAAGCTCTGAGACAAGCTCTGAGACAAGTCTGTACATCAGAATGTACAGGGGCTGCTGCAGGCCTAGAAATTTGAAATCAGTCTCTAGAATAGTCCTCAGATAGCACCTCCCTGATAGGAGGAGCCTGCTCCATGCTGACTTTTTAGAAACAAGACAGCATTTTCCACTAAAATAAATAAAACTGTATCAGTATCTTTACAAAATATATTTGCCTTTTTAACACATGTATTAATAGTGTACTTAAAATAAAATGCTATCCCCAGAAGCAGAGGAATATTTCTTGAAAGTGCAATTCATGCTTCTGAAAAGAAAGCATGGGTTCACTTCTCTTTGTTAAACACACAACTTCTGATACTAAACAAACGCAGTAACAGTGACCACATAAAATGGCATATTTGCTCTTCATGTATCAGAGCATAGTGGCTGACAAGTAGTTAAGGATCTTTTCCTCCCTCTTTTGGGGTCTCTTTCCATTGCAGTTTGCACCACTCAAGAGACAGTTTCCTGCTTGTACAACATCAACAGAATTACTTACTAAATCCCGGTAAGTTATACTTGCATACACTCAGTGAAGCCCATGAGGTTGTGCAGTTGCCAAAGAGAGCGAATAGAGAGAAGAGGGATATCTGCCCCAATACTTAACAAGCAAGAACTTAATGTTAAGGTTTCAAGAACTGGAAAACTATGGAATTTGTAGTCACTCATTAGAAAAAGTAAGTTTTTAACTGTATTGCTCTAAAATGACATAAAGCTTCCTGACAAAATATAGATTTTTTTAACAGCAAAGTATAACAATAACATGATATTAAAGCGGGTTTTTAAAGAAAAAGAGGAAATAAAGGCAAAATTGATGGGACAGGCTGATCAATTTCCTCCTCAAGCTTCTCTTTAGTCAGCTTTTCTCTTCATAGAAAATATTCTTTCAGCATTTTGAAAAAAAATCATAATATATTTATGAGAGGAGGCATCCAATCTGTAGAGTTCTGAATAAACACTTTTCTACAATATTGTCCTTTTTCAGTCTCTGTGGCAAGAGTATGTTACAAAGATCAAGCTTTGCCATACGTATCAGCTTCTATGCCTTGCATCTTCTATTGTTTGTGTGTGCAGTAAACATATACATTGGACTCAATATGGCCACAGAAAGCAAAAATTAAAATAAGCTGTGCAACCCGAATTGTGCAGTAATAGTACTTTTGCACTCATTTGCAAGGACTTTAAGAGAAATTTCCCCACAGAGGCTGCAGAGGAATAATGTATGCATAACAAGGAAGAGCATGTTTTAGGGGGAGTGGACATGTAGAGGGAAGTATTCATAAGGCCAGAAGAAAAGCATGCATAAATCTCCTAACAATGCAGGTAGCAGGGAACATAAGCTGGCCAAAGAGGGACTCTCTCTTGATGGAGGCACACAAGGTAAGGGGATAGAAACCGTAAGAATCTCTATATGATTCTATGCACATGCAGTGTTTCAAAGAAGTGGAAGACATTTGCATGTGGGCAAAAAGTGGAAAGTCCATAACGAAGCTCTACAGGCATAAAGAGGATGATCCTCAATAAAATGAGGAAACAGGTATCTTTGCAGACACATACAGGCAGCCCGTGCGGGCAAGACATGCTGAAGAATAAGCAGCTGTCTCCTTGGGGCCAGCAGCTGCTTTTCCCCTAAAAGCATGTCACTTGTCAGGCTGCAAGTCAAAGGCAGAAGGTGAGGACAGAGGCAGCCCTGGGCAAAAAAAAAAAATTAGAGGAGCCATCCCCCCTCCACTCCCCTCCAAAAACAGTCTCTATAAACCCAAGCTGTTCTCGCCACAGAGAACAGCTTGGAAGAGCTGAGAGCCTCAGAGTAAAGCAAGAACACAAGTCATTCTCTGCAGGATTTTAGTGCTCAGTTTAAAGAGGACACAATCCTGCTTAATTACAAGCTCTAACGCCCAGCAGAAAAAAAGCGACAATCTTCCCTAGTATCAAAACACATGGCCATATCTACAATTCTGTGTAGCTCAGTGAAAGAAGATGTTAACAAATAGGAGGAAATTCAGAAGACAGCATGAAAAAAATGTTCAGAGGGGAAGTGTAATACATAACAAAATTAAAAACTGCACATGTCTAACTTGGCTAAGAGAGCATATGTGCAAAAGGCAGTAGAGGAAAGCATGCAATCACCTGCAGTTATCTGAGGCTTGCTAAAAGCCTTGCAAAATTAATTAAGGTGGCACAAGGGGTTGAATTTAGAGACCAAACTTCAAAGAAAAACTTTTTTTTTTCCCCACAACAGATATGAGGTAACATCTGACAAAAAGGATTATTAGATTGTGGACTACCTCCTTTCTTCCTGCCCCTAAAGGAACCTCAGCACTGCAATGATTTCAAACTACTAGTTTTAGTGTGGCTCAGAGGCAGGTGGATCAGCTGTGATTAAACACAGGTGCATTCATGTCCAGTTTCCATGCTTCCGGTAAAGATCAATGTAAGAGCAAAAAGGAAGGGAGCCTTCCTTGTTCAACCTAGCTGAGGCAGCAAATCTGTCTCTGTAACAAAGGTGACTGGTAGTTTCTACTGTCTTGAATTTGTTTCCATTTAACCTCTCACTTTCCTACCTGATCAATCTGCATAACTTTATATGACTGCTAACAAAAAATGATTTAGAGAATCATCCTTCATTGACCTTGGGAGATTTCCTTCATCATCTTTGCTCTATTTCCAGAACTTGTAGCGGAAGCAGGTGAAATTCACTTTTCTCCCCAACTAAATGAGTGTGGTATTAGCAAGGAAGACTTCAGAGTAAGTGAATTACCTCAGTGGATCCATGAAAGGCAAAGCTAAAACTACCTATCACAACAACAATCCCTCCCACATTCACAGATTTATTTAGCATTAGTAGTAGTAACTTTTACCACCTCCTTGAAAATAGGTTAGTATGACTTCTTCTATGGCACAAACACTCACAAAATCTTCTCCCCCACAAAGCATTAAACAATGCTGCCCATAGAAAGGGCCACAAGGTATTCCTGTTACTATTCCACCAAGATCAGGGAACAGTATACACTACAGTACACATCTACCCCTACCTCCTCGTGTCAGGGAATGCAAAGGCAGCATTTAACTATTGCTCCTGAAGGAGTCAGGGAGAGATGGAAAAAAGCAAAGGAGTAGACCAAATGAACCATGCATGCGTGAACAGTGTCTGCTTTTGACAGTAATTTCCACAAGCAGCAAGCCATGACCTAATTTCATACAGCTCTTCTCTCATTGCTCATACACAGCATGACAGGAGAGGTGGGCTGGGGAGTGGGTGGGGAGATCTCCCTGGATGCTCCAAGCCCCGGTAACACAGATTTTAAACAGCACAGATACTCGTAAGGGGGAGAGGAACAAAAAAACCAACCAACCAACCAACCAACCAAACAAACAAACTCAAAAAAAAAAAAAAAAAAAAAAAAAAAAGCCCAGAATATCTACAATGTTAGGAGTTTGATTTTTGTTCAGAAGTAGTACCTGGTTTGTTCTCTCTCTCCCCCTCTAGGGCGGCAGAGCCCCGAGGATATCCTGGGCGATGGCTCTTCTCAGACCTCTTCGGCCAGGCTCACAGTGCCCTGGCCCGCCGCAGTATCTTTTGCCGGGATCCAGCAGCACTCCGTTCTCCTTCTGGTGTTAATCAGCTTCGCCAGGAACCCTTCTCGCTAGAGCCGTACCACGCTGCGCCCCAGCATCAGAAAAGTTGGACAAAGACCGTGTTCGCCGTGTGAGCTACACCATCTCTGGTGCTCCGCGCCGGCCCCCTCGCTTGGCGCTCACTGCCGCTTTGTCCCTGGGCGCTGGGCACTGCTGCGGGGCCGCGGCTCCCGCTCCCCGCCCGCGATCCTTTAGCGACGGCTTTCACGGAGGCTGAGGCGTTAGAACAGCCCTAATCCTTGAGCTTCTCTCCAGTCCCTTCTTCAAGATCGTTTTTTTTTCCTCCTCGCCTTGCCTCTCCACCCCTCCAAGCACTAGAATCTGCCGCTCTCCCTTTCTTCGGGCTCCTCTCCCTTGTCGGGCCCCTCCTCCGCTCACTGGGCTCCCCCCACGACCTGTGCGGAGGCCTAGGCTAGCGCAGCACGCAAGGAGAAGAGGGGGAGCCTATGCGACTGAGAGACTCCGCATTTAGGGGTGGGGTCATTTTAGTGTTGGGGTCACCCCCCTACCCGGCCCCCACCGCCCCCGGCGCCCCTCTCCTGGCAGCGGCGGCTGGCGAGGCGGAGCCGGGTGCCGAGCCGCCCCCGTCCTACGCTCTCTCCCCCTAGTAGGCTCCGCCGTCGATTCATGTCTCTGCCTGTTCCCACCCCAATGTCTTCCCATGAGGGAACGGGACTGCCCTCGCCGCAGTGTTCCAGCCGCCGGCCCACACTGGGCCGCCGTGCTTCTGTGGCACGGTTTTGGACCCCGATGGTCACTCGAGGGTGTAGCAGGCATGCCCGTGCTGACTCACCTGACTGCTGGAATCGTACAAGGAGTTTCAGTGCTCTAGTGGGGTAGTAACCAC
This sequence comes from Rhea pennata, assembly GCF_028389875.1. Taxonomy (NCBI): domain Eukaryota; kingdom Metazoa; phylum Chordata; class Aves; order Rheiformes; family Rheidae; genus Rhea; species Rhea pennata. The sequence goes on along the minus strand of NC_084663.1, from coordinate 85,455,552 downwards.
GTGGGCTTGTGATCCTTGGTGGGTCCCTAGTGGCATTGCTGACATCTGTGCTGCCGTATGGCATCTGCTATTGTTCTGCAGCAACCTAGACTAAAGTTAGCAGCATTTATTTACCTGTGCTGCACCCTGAAGTCCTGAGGATAAAGTATCATGGGGTGGCAGGGGGCAGGGAGGAAGGTGCTTCTTTGCTTGTAGATACCAACAAACCTCCACTCTGTCTTAATTCCCAGCCATGGCCTGGTGAGCACAGAGGATCGTCAGGAAGGGGCAAATTCCAGAAGAGTACCCCAGCTTCTAACATAGAGACATGAAGGACTGGAAGCATCTTTCTGGGTTATTCCTGTCTCCTGCTACTGCAAGTACATAAACAAGAGTCCACCCACCCAATCTGTAAATGTCACTGTACCAAATCTGGAGAAACACTAGAGGAAGAAGCATGCATTACCTTCTGAGTCTACCTACACCTCTGACCAGCAAAGTACATGGCAAGGAAAAATGATAGAAAATGGCAGCTTCCTTGAGCTACAGTACAAGCAGAGTGTGTCCATTAGGATTGAATGGGAAATATGGCAAAAAATAATGGCTTACAATTTCAACAGATAATTTTCTAATAACAAAGAGTGGAATTTTGAGCTTCTGCTCTTAAGGTAGCTTCCTTTGCTTTGAAGTATGAGCTTGACAACACACAATGCAAAGCAACCATGATTCCTTTCAGTGTAAAATATGCACATGCACAAATGCACATTAGCCATGTCATTGCACTGGAAAACATATTAACTTCCTTTTAAAAGAAGTACTTTCTGTAAATGGTGTAACATCTATGAGTTCAAAAAGTAAGGGCTATTTTCCATTCAACCCAGTCTTTTCTAGTAATTCTGTATACATGCAGTGTAATATAAGCTCTTACATCTTCCCAGACAACATAGTTTCTTTCTTAATCCTCTCTGTAGGGGTTTCTAGACACCAATTACTACAGCCCTCTTTCCTCTTACCCCTGTCACAGCCTGATTCTGAAAAAAAATGAGGAGGTATTTCAGGTACTGAGCTCCTCTCAGCATCTGGCCCTTACACAGTTCAGTAGTAAATTTTTGCAAGTATGTTTTCCTTTTTTTTCTTCTTTTTACTACCAAGAAGAACATCTGGCCCATAGAAAGAAGTGAGGCTTTACCACAGAACTGGGGGCAGGAAAAAGGATCACTAGCTACTTTACTCGATAGCTGCAGAAACAGTGCCTCCCCTTCATAGTAATGGAATGTTCCCCCCAAACCTCCTCCTCCTTGTGGAATGAGAGCCAAGAATAAAGAGCTATAGCTCTGAATGGGGAAGTTTGGGCAAAATTCCTGGGCTACAAGCGCACACACACACACACACACACACACACACGCACCAGCCAAACCCACGGCTTCAAATCTCATTGGCTGGAAGGAGAGATAATGGTGAATCCTGCACGGGGATTAACTTTAAGGCAGTGTTTAAATGTTCTCTCTTTGCTGCTGCTGCAGGTTTTTGCAGTGAGTACATTTATATGCTTTAAAATGTTTCCACATTTTGAAATCTTCATCTGCTAGGCACGTTGTCACATCTTGCCACACAAACCAGTAAACAATCAAACATAAAGCCCCAAACCTTCTCCAAAATGTAAACATTCACAGTCCAGATATGACAGAAAGAAGAAACAAAAACTTTCAATCCCAAACTAGCATATATTGATAGATCAGATGCTACTTCCCTCCGGAAGTCAATAACAAAAATCTTATGTATGACAAAACCAGTACAGCTTATGCAACTCAGTGTTGTTTGAGATAGACAAGTACGTGCCCCAACGTACATAGGCAGGCATTCATTTTATAGATACAAAATTCCACATAATAAAGTGAGACACAAATATGCAGACACATGTACAGATATCTCGTAGTATCTAGAACAAAAGAAGGTGTACTTCTTAAAACAATGCATGGAACAGCAAAGCATAATCCATCTCATAAACCTCTCTGTGCAGAACATGTTGGGTCTTGAAGAGAAAAGACATGGAATTTGCAGGGTAGACCACACAAACCAAAGAGAAAAAACCGAGAATAGCTGAGGAGGATAAAAGAGGAGGGGTGGGACTGAGACAAGGGGAATAGAATTTCAAAGGAAAAAAAAAAAAAGGGTGAGAGAGTGAGAGAGAGAGAGAAAGAGAGAGAGAGAGAGTGAAGTGGGAGACAAGGGCACAGAAAACAAGATATGCACAGTGGAACCATGAAAAACACACAGGGAAAAGAAAGAGAAGCAAGGAAGAGAGGGAGGAGCTGAGAATAGCAAACAGCAGTCAGAGGAAAGAGTAAGAAGGGAACTAACTATTCATATATGAGAGGACATATTTGACAATCCGTTCTGAAGCAGAATTGTTTTCAATGAGTAAGTTCTGCTTCAGGAAGATTTTTTCATGGGCAAATTTATTCCCCCAGAAATCTAGCACATATTCCTTCCCAGATTTCTTAAAAAACAAACAAACAAACAAACAAACAAACAAAAACAACGAAAAGCCCACAGATGAGGTATAATAGGTGTAAATCAGAATCCTATTATTATACCCTTCTGGATATCATATCATATATGATGGCCTTCTTTTTTTCTGCTGGTTTATTTGATGAAGTATGAGTGTATTTTCTTCCTAACATATGAAAAAAGCCCAACGTAGAAAGAAGAGAAACTTAGGGAGAATTAATAAGAGATAATTGAATAGAATTTGGGGAAGCTCAAAAGTGTACAAGGACTAAAGAGCAGCACAGGACAAGGTAAAAGACCGGATCCTACAGCTTCACAGTCCCTCTACACTGGCTCTTGGTAGTCATTAGCATCCAGTCCTGTATTTGTTTGTTTATTTTTTAATCTTTATCACAGCTAATGAGATTTTCTGCAAGCTCAAAGAGGCTTCTTGTGGGTTTCAGCTCTTCCTTGAAAGAAGCAGCATGTTTCTGCTTACAGAACAGACTGTTCTCCACTTTGTTCCTCCTCTGCCATCTTTTACTCAGAGCAGTAAGTTTCCTGAGCTTTAATCGAAACAAATCTAAACCAGAGAGGGAAAAAACAATCTATTAGCTGAATATGCACCCACCTGTATTTTTGATGACCACTGTTGTTAAGTATGTGTATCATTCTCCAGGTTGATTAAACAACTAGAGCAGTATCTGTCCATGGGAGCCTACACTCTAAATGTTATTGTGTCTAACTATTTTCTATCGATCTATCAGTTTGCTGGTCTGTCTATATAATCCAGCTATTTTGTCATATGCATCACACAGACTGATCACTGCAGAAGCCCAGGCATTTAAGCTCTAGCTCAGGAATTTGAGGAAACTGTGGGAGGAAAGCAGCTGCCTGGGAATCTACACCTAGTTTTACAAAATACCCAGTTCCATGCTGGGACTGGGCACTTCGGGTATATTTAGTCAATTCTGTGCAGACCTGCAGTCCAACTGGGTGTGTTCAATACCAACTGCTGGCTGAATGCCCCGAGCTAGTGAATTAATTCAAAGCTTACTGGGACATCTGATACTGCAGGGATTCTTCAGTTGAAAAGGGGCAAAGAATAAAACCCGTGAGCCCCACAGTTATGGGTAAGTGACAGAAAGATGTATATTTGTATTGCGCATGCCTTTACTGAAGCCTTAAAATTCAAAGGAAGCATGAATGTAAAGGTCCCTCTCTTACAAACACCATTTATTCCTGCTTAAACTGCTCAGTCTCCTCCTTAAAGGCTCTTCAGGCACTCACTCTTTAACAAGAATTATAACTTTGATTTTATCTGCCAAAGCTTCTCTCTACTCCATCAAGCACTTGAGACTAGACTTTTCTACCTATACATGCATTTTGATCCATATTCCAAATTCCACGCACGTCCCACATTTTTTTCTTTGGGAAGTGTGTTGTGTTCCTGATACTTGAACAATGCTTGAGATTTCTGATTTCTGATGGATTTCTGAATAACAGAAGTTACAAAAGCTTGCTAGAATAACAGACAAAGCATACTGCGCTTTTGTCAGTATTGTCTGTTTGACTCAGAAGGAAGGGGATGTGAACTCAGAAGGAAGGGGATGTGAGATAAATTGCAATTTTGCCAATGTTTGCCACTTCAGTAAGAACAAATTGGAAGTATTTTGTACTTAGAGTAGATCTGTGCTTAGATTTAGATGATTGTTGCTAATCTGAAGGATGACTTCAGAAATTTGCCTAAGGGTTCAAAAAGCTCCTTTTCTTTATTGCATATTTATGCTCAAGCAGAGCAAATAGACCAACAGCTATGTAGATGTGAGGGACAATTACTTTTCCTGAATGTTTTGGGATTTATACTGCCACTTGTAAACGACCCTTTTAGAAAGGTTTCATAACACACGACATTTTCTTGGAAGCCCAGTAGAAAACATAGATAGTAGTTTACTGCATGGAGGAGGGTAGAGAGGAAAAGGTGCATCCAAAGTGAAACACTTTTGAGAAGATGACTGTAGAATTGAGCTGGGACTTTGTGTTGATGGCTTTGAAGAGGCTCTGTAAGATAACATAAGGCTACTGACTTTATGTTTCTTTTTGGTTCCAGTGCTGGATAGAGCTGTTTGGACCACTCTGTATCACAGTACATGGCATCTGAGTCTGCTCAAGGTTACAGTAAGGAATCAGATAAATGACTGTAGTTCCAGTTTAGCTCCTAGCTGAAAAATGTCTATGAAGGGAGAATTAAAAATTCAGCTTGGATTGGATTAATAATTTTTCTTTTGTTTCTGGGAGAAAAAGGAAAGGGGAAGTATTAAACTTAACAATTCATTTTGTTTAGCATGAAACACTCCGTTTAGTTTATTTATTTCAGGAACTCCTGAGAGGAGGAAATGAATGGCTAGTTACATAAAGCTGCTGGACGAAAAGCTATGTGCCATGGGCAGAACTAGTCTGTAGCGTGGTAGCTTGGCTACTTGCTTGTATCTGGTCCTTGTTTTTTTCCATAGGGAACATTTAATTACTTGTAAGAGGTGGAAATATCTCAAAAGGAAATATTAAGAACATCTCCCTTCACTCATCTCACCTCCCAAACACAGACTGTCATGCTCAGGAGCCTGGTGGTGACAACATATTCATGTAGAGTTTAAAATCACTTTAGGGCAAAGTGGGAACGACTTCTAAGGATGTGATTCTATAAACATTTCAACCACACAAGAGTACAAACTTCTGTGAAAATGGACTTTTCTTTCCCCTTTCTCTGCCCCAAGCCATATGTCCTCATCATCTTAACTATGCTGGCAGCCAAGGTTTGTGCTGAGATATGCATCAGGGAACTGATCTGGCCAAAAACTAATTCAGCAAAAACATTTGGTAAAATTTGGAGCAGGTGTAGGAGACTTTAAGGAACTGCAAAGCTGCTAGAGCTGAAATACAGGTGGGAAGGGGGAGGATATGAACATTGAGTAGGGACGGGTAAGACTGCCCCTTTAAGCATTAGCTAAACTGATGCATGTTTAAAGTGGCTAGGGGTCAGTCTTCCGAGCATGAATTCTTTAATACTAAGTATCCCATAATGGGAATGAGTTTTCACTATCTTTTGCCCTTGCAGTCGGTGACTCTGAAACTATTCCCTTCCCAGCAAAAATAAAATTGGAAAAAGAAAGATAATAGATCTGAAACTATTTAAAAAATTAGAACTAAACTTAAAAATATATCCAGAAATTACTGAAATGAATTGTTCAGCAAAACTAAACACAGGGGGAAAAAAAATCATCCAAGTTTAACCACAGCATGAGAAGACTAAAAGCTCTTATGGATTATGCAGCACCTTTGTGGGAGGTGAGTAAGCATCTTGGAAGTAATGGTAGCAACAAAATATCTCCATTTGCTGTGGCTGGGGAAGGTGTTATTGTATAATCTCAGTTTTCTTTCAGTTTATCTTTCTGAGTTTTTAGTAAAGGAGTGCAGGATGTAAGCAGGGAGGACTACAATTTGTGAAAAAAATAAGAAAAAAAATTAAAGATCTTGGAGAAGTGAGAGTACTTTTGAATTGTATCTGAAGGGAATGGAGAGCCAGGAGAGGTGTTTAAGAACGGGTGGTGTTTGAGACTGGGCAATAACTTCCTGCTTACGATGAGATCTAAATACAGGGGTTCAGAGACCCTAAAGAAAACAGAATATTATTGATCAGATTGAGAATAATGTGGAGGGTCTAGCATTTCTCTAGCTCTTTCAAGAGAGCACGGATTTATAATTCACTGTGGATATAAACATCACATAAAACACAGAACCTATGAGTGCCTCTTTCATTTCAAAAACCACGTTTGTTGGGGTCAGAAAACTCCACTTTGAACTTCTGTAATACAGTAGTGTCCCTCAGTGGACAGAAGTGGTATCGTTAGGCAACAGAACATTTTGCTTAACATACAAGCATCTCAAAGCAATCAAAACATACAGGTATGAGTATCAACCTGCACTCACTTTCTGTTAATGCTTCACATGACTGCTGCTTACTAGAAGGAGAGGCCTAAAAGTACTAGGTGAAAAAAATGGTTTTAGAAATTCCATGAAAAAATAAAACTGGGAAAAACACTAACCTTCTTTACTTAACAGTACAGGTAGGTTTTTCTTCTCCTTCAGCCAACTGAACTTGGTGGAGGAAGGATTTCAAAACAGCCTACTGTGTCTCTAATGTTTCATGGTTATCCAGAAATTCCAGCTGACTATCATTAGTCGTTAATTAATGCTAGGCTTCTGTGTATATTGGAGCAATGGGTGCTCTCTGTTTAACATCAAGGTCCCAGGGACACACTCTGATGCTATAATATGGAAAATTAGGTGAGTTCGTTTTTAAGGAAGACTTTTTTTCTATGACTCAATCCTCTCTATTCAGTCATTGGGAGAAACTTCAAGCTGCCTGTCTGGGAGGTGCTTTATGTTGTCATGATGAGTGAGATGTATGTTTGCTGTGCAGATTCTACTTTGCCTCTGTCCTTAGAAAAAAAATAGTAGTGATATCTAAAGTGTGACATTGAAAAATTGATAAATTCTCTTTTTTCATATTGACAGTCTCATGCTTATGTTCCTCTCCTACTTTATGGCCACTGGATGGGTGCAAAAAGGCTCTTGAGAGTATTTAAAAGCAGAAAGCCAGGCAGGAAAACCCAACTCAAGTCTTTGCTGTGACATAAGGCTATGATTATTTGCCAGAATACAGGCATAGATTGGGGCCATTGTCAGGTTGCATTGACGTTACTGAGATGATAATCTAGTCCTTGTGCAACCAAGAGCAGGGGGAGGTCATCCCAGAAATACAGTAACTTTCAGAGGAAATCTTACGGACCTTCTTCTGCCAGGTCTATCCATGAGGTTTTGAGAAAAGACAATAGTTAGATCACATCTGCAGCTATTTAGTAGGTTCCAAGGTGCCAGACAGAAAGAACAGCTAACAAGGATGTAATCCTGCCTTTAATTTATACTTCAGCTTCCTTGTTTCCTTTATGTCTCAAAATGTTGTTGATCTGCTAATAAAAATAGAGTATAGACAAGCCCTTCCTTAGGCTTACTCATTCCCTCCTGCAAAGAAGTCAATCTGGAAGACATGGGTGAGGAGGAGCTAGCAAGGTGGTCAGAATGGTCAGAGAAAGCACAGTGTATGAAAACTGAATTTGTGCTATCAAGAAGAGAACAACTGAGCCTTGCATAATACCTAATGTGTCGTGTAAACACCCTATGGGCTGTACTTTCAACCAGTCATATGCTTAAATGAATCCTCAGTACTATAAATAGCCCACATGTCTTAACACCTTGGAGAACTCTCTCATGGACACCCACTTTGTGTGCCCAGCTCCCCCTCTGCAACCCTCTGCATGTTTGCTGGATTCTCCCATGCTGAATGGAAATCAGTAAGTAATGAGTGAATAAACTCTGTTTCATCAGTAAGAAATGAGTAAATAATTTCTGTTTCATCCCAAAGCTGCATGTGTCAACTCTCCACATATCCAAGCCATATTGATGGTCCTTGCCCTCTTAATATTTTGGTGCAAATATAGTCTTCCCTGTTGCTATAGAGGAGGAGACCCCAGATCAATTTGCTTTTACCTGGAAGGAAAGATAGTATATATTCCAGGTGCTATCCCCAGGCTATAAGCATAGCCCAAATGTTTGCCATCATGCCGTCATGGCACATTTGGCATCTGTATCCTTACCAGCAGGGATGATTGTGGCCCACTACATAGATGATATTCTCCTCATCAGCTCGTAACAAACCCTTGCAACAGAAGCATTACAACAACTTCTACAGCAACTAGAACAAAGAGAATGGGCTGTCAACCAGCAGAAGGTATAGGGACCAGCCAAAGAAATAATTTTTATAGGGGTACTTTGATCAGGAGCTGAACATAGAATTCCTTAAAAAAGTGCTATATATCATCATGTAGTTCCCTTCACCAAGTGCTAAAGAAAGCTTTCAGACTGATGGGATATTGGTGATCCTTCTTTCTGCATATCACTGCCATTCTAAAGCTCCTCTATGCCCTAGTGAAAAAGAAAGCCTCCTGGCAGTGGATAAACATTCATCAGTGAACTTTTCAATAGACAAAGGACACAATTAAAGAACATAGTTGGCTGATCCTTGTCTAGCAAGGCCTTCCATTCAAATTGGAAGTTACTGCAGTGGACAGAGTTATGTTGTGGGGCCTATGGCAGAAGCATAACTATTGCTGAGAAACGGTAGGCTTCTCATCCAAATCTTTTGGGGGAGTGGAATTCTCAATACACCCCTTTGGAATAGCAGCTTCTGGCTGTGGTATGGGCACTCCAGAACACCAAGTGGATCACTGGATCAGTCACTGTAGCAGTGCACACTCCATTACCAATTGCAGGCTGAATTCAAGAAGATGACCCCTGTAACTGTACAGGTAGCACACAAAACCATACTCTGGAAATGGAAGCATTACTTGCAACAGTGTCATAAAGCAGGTATGGCAGATCTGAGTGCCTCTCACACTATTAGGGGATGTAGATTTTTTTTTTCACTTTACCAAGCATATGTGAGAAACCTCACAGCCCAAATCCAATGGGTTACCATGCACAGAGGCACTACCATAGTTGGAACTCAAGGCTTTCAACAGAAAGCCTGGTTTACAGAATGAGTCAGCTTCATATGAATATGGAAAATGAGCATGGCATTTACAGTGTACTATCCAGCCTTGGAAGAATTAATGTATGAAAGTGGCAAGGGGCAGTCAAGTCAATGGGCAGAGCTGCGAGCAGTTGCGTTAGCCCTCACAGGCATTAAAGGAACAATCCATATTTATACTGATAGCTGGGCTATGGATAAGGGAATGTTAGTGTGGATGGCTGTATGACATCAGGACCAGTAGAATATCAATGGAAAAACATTCAGAGAAAAGATCTTTTGGAATAAATTTGGCAGCATTGCTCACAGCAAACAGTGGCAGTGTGACATGTGGATGCACATACCACAACTACCACTCTTGAAGCTCTAGCCAAACAAGAAGTAAATGCTCTTGTGACTTGTCAGACAGTAACTGTCAGAACACTTTTGGAGTGGATCTATCAGTAGTCCAACCATCCTGACACAGAACAAGCAGTATCCTGGGTTCGAGAATGGCATTCAGTTGCAACAGAAGATGACCAGAGAACAGCTAAAGCCAATTGGCCTTCAGGCATGGCGTTGCTCCAGTGTGAGGCCCCCATGCATGAGGACTAATCAAACATGAACAATATCCTGGAGAAATTTGGTAAATTGATTACATAGGCCAATTGCCCAAGATCTGAAGGTGGGCCTATGTGCTAACAGCTGTTGAAACCTGTTCCAAACTCTGGTTCACTTATCCAACAAAAGTCGTTAATCAGTATACCACCATTAAGGGACTGGAATGTTTGATGTTTCACTATGGAGATATGTAACAGATTCAAAGCGACCAATGCACTCATTTCACTGGAGACATAATAAATGCTCGGGCATGAGAGAAGGGGATTGAGCGGATTTATCATATTATCTGTCACCCACAGGCCACTGGTTTGATCAAAGAGATGAATGATCTTTTAAAGGATCATTTGAGGAAATTATCTCCCAGCTGAGCCTGCAAAGATGGGGAGGTAGTTTAGATACAGAAGTACAAATGTGGAACCACTGGCAGCTGTGTGAGTCCCACTCTGCACAGTTTAAGGGAGAGACCACCATAAAACCTTCAGTAATCAGAGTGTACTTGTGCCACCTGAATGCACAGCCCTCTGTGAGAAACTGTGTTGAGTGTAGGGCTAAAACTTTATTATCCTTTTGATAACACCACTCTACAACTCAGTTCCCAACATTTAGTGGATACTGCAATAGCTGTTGTGCTGCCAAATGGGAGCTATGGTCAACTGGAATCCCAGGACCAGCTTTCTGAACAGGGAGTGGCAGTACACTGTGTGGTGGTGAATGCAGGCTGTTAAAGTAATATACAGGTCATTCTCTAATCATGGGCTCACGTCTGTGGCTTCATACAAGGGGGCCAAATTGCTCAGCTTATTTGTGAGTGAATTCTAATTCCCACTGCAACAACTGGACTGGAATCTGACATAACCACCTCCAAGAAAGGGTATGGGAGTACAGGAAGGCCTGTATAGGTACATAAACCTAAGAAAATGCCAACAGGTGGGGATTTTATCACTGAAGGTCAGGGTGCTACTGTGTTAGTACCAACTGAAGGGAGTGATGTTCCTGTTTATATTCCTTTCCACAGGATAATCCCAAGACTATTGTGAGTGCTGCACTGGCATTAGCAGCAAGATTAGACCATGCATTGTGACCTTTGCAACCATTTTTAATGTCTCCAACTGTTGGGTGTGTGTTCCTGATCCAAAAAATATGCCCCTCCTCGCTCAGCCTTTGGGGTCTGAGGATCAGTGCAGCAAATGGAGTTCTATGGGTATCAATACCACATGATGTATGAAGCAGTATAATATTACCCGTAACTTTGGACATGACAGTTATGTAAGAGGGGTCAACCACACCTCAGTGTTGTGATTAACCGCTTCATATTGCAGCTGGCTGTTTTATGTCAACAACAGTACTACCCCTGTTGAGCATAACTTTTGTAATTATGTTATCTCCTGTCATAACTCTACCTTACCCCTGTCAGTCCTGTGGGGAAACCAGTTATTTTTAAATGTATCTGGATATAGGAATGGAACTTCTAAAATTCTATTATGGCCCAATGGGTATTGAGAAGGATATGGCCTGAACAATGATGGCTGTTCAAAGAGAGGCTTACCTACCTGGAATGGAACTTACTTTATCTGTGGACACACTACCTACCCTTGGTTGCCACCTAGCTGGGGAGGGAGTAGTTATTTAGGATGTATCCATCCTGCAATATATCACATTACTGAGCTTCATCCTCATAATTCTCCCCTCTTCCATCCCCAACATTGATATGACATTACTGAAACAGAACAATATTTTACTGTCTTTTTCCCAATATATGGTACAGCCTGAACTTTTAAGGAAATTAGACTATTATCCAGTATGCTGAAACAACTAGCCAAAGAAATAAATACTGAGCTGGTAGCAGTTAGGACAATAGTATTATAAAACCAGCTAGCTCTTGACTGTGTCTTGGCCAAGCAATGCTCTGCCCTTACAGGAGCTGAGTGCTGTGCTTACATACCTGATACCTCTGCGAATGTCTCCAATTTAATACTTTGTATCTGAGAAACCTCCAAGCTTTTACACTGACCTGATCAATGGTCATAGCTCAGCAATCTCTTCAGAGGCTGGGAAGCTAAAAGTCCTCATAATTTTTTGGCTGTTATTTTTGTTCTCATGTTGATGTAAATAAGTTATATGTGTAGTGTTAGCCTTGTGATGCTCAGAAAACCGATTTACTCTTTGTGGACATGTTATCCACACCTTAATGTGTATCTAAGCAGCACTTAGCATGCTGCGACCAATGACAGAGGGATGGAGTACAAAGGGGTCAGTCCTGAAGATATGGGTGAAGAGGAGTAGCAAAGCAGTCAGAACGATTAAGGCAAATTCAGTGTGCAGTGACATTCTATAATGCAACTTATGCCATCAAGAAGAGAACAACTGAGCCTTGCAAAAAAAACTAATGTGTCATGTAAACACCCTATGGGTTTGTTGCTAGGCCTGGCTCCGTATGACTGGTTTGTACTTACAGCTAGTCACATGCTTGCATGAATCCCCAGCACTAAAATAGCCATATGTCTTAGTGCTTTGGAGAACTCCCTCATGGACACCCGCTTTGTGTACCTGGCTCCCCTTCTGCAATGTTCTGTGTGTCCACTGGATTCTTCTGTGTTGATTGGAGTTTAAGTAAATAAATTGTTTAATCCTAAAGCTGCGTGTATCAACTCTCCATGTATCCAAGCCTTATTGATGAGTGTTGCACTCTTAACACTCATTGCACAGAAACTCCAGTACTTCTATGAACCATACACTGCAGCTCCCTACCTGCATAAAAAAAAATAATGACTTTGACATGATGTAATTAAGTAAACCACCAGTAGCTGTGGAAAAGAAACATGAAAACTGAATTCATGTTTGTGCTTGACAATGAGATTGGCACAGGCGCTTAGTTGAGGTGTTTTTTGCCTGTCTGTTCAGAGATGCTAAGGATATTTCCCGGTCATGGAGGCTAACCTGGTGCAGCTCCTGTGAAAATTTAGCTGGAAAATCAAGGGGACTGTAGGGACTGTAGCCCTATAACCACTGACTGTCAGAGTGGGTATGTTCTGCTTCAAAGTTATGGCTATTCAATTGTGCAGTCTCTTCATCCAGAACAGCTTTGTTCTCTAATTTTTGCCTGTATAGTATTTCTGAGACTCTGCAGTTATCGGTGCATTTTGAAAGTAAACTTTGAACCAATAGCTGCAGATAACTCTGCAGTTATTGATGCATTTTGTCTTCATTGTTTCCTGTAGCCTCTTATAAGAATGGGAGACTAACAAAAGCAGAAGAAGCCTCTTGCACCAGAAATGTGCCTTGTGGAGCCTATCACTCTATTTTGTAACTCATTTGCTGGCTTCTACCCAGTTACAGTCCTGCGAACAGCTCCTGAAAGGCATGTTAATATGTTGATTTTGTCAGTCAGTTCTAAATATCCTTTAAAGATCAGGGGATTTGTGCATGTAAAAAATGTATGGTACAGTTGTTTCCTCCTTATAAGTGATTTTGTGACTTCATGGAAAGGAATGGAGTAGAGATCCTGTCTGTGCCTAAAACAGACAGGGAAGAGGATAGCTCTCTTCCAGTAGAAGATGAGTAGTTAATATGGACTACTCAGAGTGAGATGCTGCCTTCTGGTTTCACAGTCAACAAGATCAGCATTTATATAGTTGAAAGACTTGCTGTCTGTAACTGCAATAGTTTACATCCTTGATTAAGCATTCTCTGGCTCACAGCTAGAGGAAAAAAATAGCTGCAGGAAAAGTCTGCAGCTTCATACAAATGCAAGACTGTTCTTGAGATGAATATGGAAACTTAGAAACCTAGTGGGAGGACAAAGACCAAGCTGACATGGCATCTTAGACCTATTTAACTCTGTACTGTAACTACTTAGCAGTGGCCCCCAGAGTCCAAGCAGGAGTTCCATAACAGGATAAATCCTCTTTAATTTAAGAAATAGTCAGAGGCTCCTTAGGCAGGCATTATGTGGGTTCTGGGCTAGCAAGTAGGGCATACTTTTTTTTTTTCTTTTTTGTCTTTTCTTTTTTTTTTCTTTTTTTTTTTTTTTTTTTTTTCAGGCCTCACCCAAAGATAAGCAGGGGAACAGTCATGCTGACAACTAGATATGAGACTTGCTTTGGCAGCGTTAGAGGTAACAGTGGAATGATCAAAGAAAATTTTAATGGCCTCTCTGCATGGTGAAGCATTCTATATTAGAGGAAAAATTCTATCCTGTAGAGGGATTTTCCAGCTCAAGAGCAAGATAGAAAGCTGACAAGGTCAAAACCGTGTTTCCACAATCAGTGCAAGCTGATGGGCTAATAGATAGACAGTCCCTAACCTGATGGGCTAATAAACACTCACTTTGTTCAATCTGCACTGACAGAAACTCCGTGTTGCACACAGTCCTGGCCTCTTCCTCTCAGCTCTGGCACATTTTGCCTCAGACATACTGCATCTGCATTATCATGTTACCTGGTGGTATTCTGTAAGTCTGCTCTAAGTGACTACTCATTCAGCACTGATGTTGGAGCACACTTTGGGATGTGAACCCCTGCCAGGAGTGCTTGAGAAAAAAATCAGCACGGCCTCGCTCTTTATCACCATCTGGTGCTCTCTAGTAACTATTCTGGATGACCGTGCCCACAGTTACAAGGAGAGTCAACATGATGGACCAGCAATTTTCTCTTGCTTGAACCATATCCAAAGCTAGCTCCTCCAGAAGATAATTCTTGAGTTAAGCTGGAAACCAGAGTGCTGGAAAGGGCTCCTGGCCTACTAACCAGTGGCAAGCCTATCAGGCCTATGGAGTATTTGAGTGCTCTCCCTTGGAAGTTTGCCCTATATTGTTTTCCACCTGGTCAGTTCTTTGTATACCTTAGCAGCCAGCCCTCAGCCTCAGCATTAGCTGGCAGACTACAGAAGCTGTGATCTTTGATGGGGTCATTGTCTGCAAGGTCATATACTATTGGCTTAGGGCCACAATTAGTACGGTAGCTTCACTGAAGAATTCTGACCAGAGAGACTTCTCTTAACATTTCTAGACCTCTGGGGAGTCATTTCCTTGTGGGACTCTGTTAGCCTATCTCTTACTTCACATTAGATATCTAGTTTCAGAGTGTTCACAGGTGTACCTGCTGCCTTGTGTGGCTTCTGGATGACTGCAGGGCACCGAGAGGCTCTGAGAGCATTGGTTTTTGTGGCCTTACCATGAGGCCTTGCCATTTGACCATGAGTTGTGTAAGTAAGGAAAGAAAAGCTATTTTGTTCTCAGGATAGTAAACTGGTTTTGCCTTTTTCTGTAAATAAACCAGACTTATATCTTGCCTCCTACCTAAGTTTCCAGGGGAAAGGCCTTAATCCTAAACAATCTTTCTTTGGATTCTACAAGTCAATTTCTTCTCTCTCCCTGCTCCTTTATCTCAAAAGGTGGTCTGTGTCAATCTCCTTACCTTATATTGATATTAACTCTGGGATAGTCTATTCAGTCTATTCACTGACCTTCTGTTATTCCCTTGATCTAAAGTGCTTTTCTGTAAACTGCTGAAACTCAGATTTTCCTGGGCTTTGAGATATGACTGTGCAAACCAAAACAGTAATTACATTGAATAAATCATGTAAAAGGAGAGGCAGTTACTATCTGGAGAGAGACTGATGAATGACTGCTAAAGAAATTACAACTCTGCCCTGTCAGTTCAACGATTTGGTATCCTAGATGAAAGTTCTTATGCTAAAAAAGTAATGAAACATGAAGAATTTACTTTCAGAGTACATCTATCTATTCCCTGAGAAGATGCAACATAACTTACAAAAGGAACATGCCAGGAGATCTGGACCAATTTGATACCCAGTTTCTCAGCAGTTCTCTGATAAAATGATTCCGTGGGAGATTAAGGCTGAAAAGAACAATACAGGAAAATAAAAAGAATTTTTGATTTATCGGAAAGTGGGAAGCAGAATGGAGGGAGGTGTAGGAAAAAGCAGGAATAGAGAGAGAGTCTAGTACAAGAAGGGAAAGTAAGAGACACAACATGATTAAATAACAAATACATAGGAATGAGTTAGTGGAGACTGGAAAAAGGAAGAAATAAAAGCAAGGCAACTGACAGAACATCTGGCTTCAAAGTACCTAATACCTCTTGTCTGAGACCAGCACTGCTGCAGGAGAGGAAAATGCTGACGTAGTTGTTGCTGTTCTTCCTTAAAGCTGCTGAGTATAAGAACAGAAATGACCTGTCAGGACCAAGAGATTCTCTTCTTTATTTTTCTCTTTCCTTCTTTCTTAATGATATGGGCATTTTCAGAACTTCTGCCTGCCTCCACCCTTCATTGTTTAGCCCCAGGGATCATCAGTTCAATACTGCTTCTTCAAAAGGTATAGTAGCAAGGCTTAATATACCTTAATATACCTGATACCAGCAGCTGGCCATGAAGAAGCTTTCTAAGCTCTAGTGGTTTGCATTGCACCAGGTAGCGTAACTGCCTCGGACAAACATTTCATAGCCAGCTGTCAGAAAAATAAGTTCACACTGAGCACAAAGAGCCTCATCACTAATGGCACAGAGGGTGTGTTATTGTGCTTGGAGCTTCATACTGAGCCAAAGGGAGGCAGCTCTTGCACAAAAGCTACCCCTAACCCAGCTGAGCAGAGATCAAGTTTCAGCCAGAACTTCCCCTGCTCACTGAGGATAAAGGGCCCCAGAATACTTCCTGATAAATGCAGGAACCTCTTGCTAATCCCAGATGCTGAATGGAAAAGGAATCCTTCATTACACAAGTCTTCTCAAAAGTTTTATTTCAGATCATAAAGACAACTACTGTAACGTTCCAAAGAAATTCTGAATTATTCAAAACACTTTCTACTGATTTTGCCGGTATCTTTCTTGACTGTGATCATTTTTATCACAATTTTACGTTGAAAAATGGAGTTCTATAGAAAATATCAAACTTTCCCCTCCCTGAGAAAGTACTATAAGGTCTGCAGTGTCAGGAATGTATGGACTGCAGTTCATCTACTGAACTCTAAAGAATGCTGGTCAGGGAGAGAACTCTGCAGAAACGTAAGCCCCCAAGTGTGCTCGTACCCTAGGGAAATATAGAGTGTCATTTGGTCAACCACAGTTCAGGATCAGTTTAATTATGTGTGGAAGAGACAAATCCTTTTCATTATCTTGCTCATATTTACACAATGAGATTTTAATAATAAATAGGAGACAGGTTGTTCCTACATTCTTATTTGGATCACTCATTTGATATTTCCTTGAAACACTGAGTATATACTCAGCCCTGATGGGGCCGCATCTGGAGTACTGTGTCCAGTTCTGCCAAGAGAGACATGCAGCTACTGAAGAGAGGCCAGCATGGGGCTACAAAGAAGGTTAGGGGTCTAGAGTTTCTCTCTTATGAGGAAAGGCTGCAAGAGCTGGGCCTGTTGAGCCTAGAGAAGATTGAAAGGGGATCTTATTAATGTATACAAATATCTAAAGGGAGGGTGTCAAGAGGATGGGGCCGGACTCTCTTCAGTGGTGCCAGGCAACTGGACAAGAGACAACAGGCATAAACTGAAACACAGAAAGTTCCACCTGAATATGAGGAAGAACTACTTTACTGTGAGAGTGAGAGAGCACTGGACCAGGTTGCCCAGAGAGCTTGTGGGATCTCCTTCTCTGGAGATATTAAAGACCCATTTGGACATGATCCTGTCTAACATGCTCTAGGTGACCCTGCTTGAGCAGGGGAGTTGGACTGGATGATGTCCAGAGGCCCCTTCCAACCTCAATCATTCTGTTATTCTGTGAAAATGAGCTGGCAGTCATCTGGGGGGTTTTGCACATGGGTGTCAGAAAGCAATCTCTATTGTTAAATATATGTATCACCATGTGATAAAATGATCATTTCAGACTGATAGTTTTAGGTCTTTCTGACTTGCATGGCTTTCTTAGTTTTGCAGTAAGCTGTTGAATAGTAAATGAACATGGCAGCCATGCACTGATGGGAGTTCGCAACTGTGCTGTTTAAAACATGCTTCTTGACTTAAATGAGAATTAGGAAATATGTAGCTTTTACTTTACTAACTTCAGCAGCATCAAACATACTTTTAATCATTTTTTTGAATGTCAGGTATTGCTTGTTAGGTGAAGGACATATATCATTGGACATAAAGGACATAGTCATTGATTATGCCTATCTTGATGAGCATCAGTCCCGCAGGACAAGAAGTTCATGGCTCCTAGGTATTGTGGTATGAATGACTCAAAATGAAGGAATAGGAGAACATGATTTGTTGTTATTTTGTTTTTCCAAATTGAAGGAGGCCTGTAGTATAATTTCTCTCATATAGTATATATGTTTGAAAGAACAGAAAGTAGAATTTTTAGGAAGCGGTCATGTAGTTCACCAGATCAGCTTAGAGAGTGAGGAAGAGCGAAGACTTTCTCTTGTTCTTAGGCACTTACAAGAGAAGAAAAAGTAGTCATTTAAAGATCTAATAATGGGTAAAATTTTTAAAGGCTGCTTTATTTGGAGACATAACTACATTCTGGTCACAACTGTGAAGTTTGCATGTCTTAGTGCGATAAAATTGTGTAACTGATGTAACTGTATTTTCTGTGTCACAGAAAATACATTTGTAAATGATGAGTTTTACTTGAGAGGAAAAGTAAGGAGGAGAAGAAAAGAGGTATAAGGGAGAGAGGAAGTCAGCTAGAAAGGAATGTTATATGGGAAGCATATATTGGAGTATATGAAGGACTAGCAGAAGGACATTACCACTGGCGTGGAGAGAGAGAAAGTCTGAAATAGAATTTTATTTCTGATTTGACTATTATATAGCATTATCTCAGCCCAAGAAAGGCAATCTGTATGAGATCAGTGATGCCGCAGTGAATGAAGATGCCTAGATAACCATTGCTGCTCCTGTTCCTAGTGACATTCTCACTAAATTCATAGGCAGAAACAAGCTACCAAACTTTTCTCTTTTTCTGATTTTTCCCCTCCTTACACCTCCATTTATCTCTTTCTTTCTTTTACGGAAGTACCCCTTCATCAGAAGAGGTATGGAGGCAATCGTGCATGTGCTGGAGCAAGCAAGGAGTTTAGGGAGTTCAGATATATGTTTCAGTACCAGGTAGCAAAAGCAATATAACCTTACACTGAGCATAAAACCACCTCATCAGAAAAAATATGGGGGCACATTATTATGCCTGAAGTCTCAGTATGACCAAGCACATGCAGTCCCAGCACAAAAAAATCTCCTTTGCTCCTGACTCTGAGGAGCTGAACAGAGACTGTTTCAGCTGATAGTCCATTTTTTTGCCCCCTCACCCTTCCAGAATTATGTTCCCTAGGATACAGAACCTCAATACGTAATCCTATTATATGGATAATTTAAAGGCTCAGCTGTTAAGAAACATTTTATTTACTTCAGAAATCCATCTCTCTTCATGAAGGGCTTTCTTGGAAGCTGAGATGATTTCAGTACACAGCTAAAGAAAGACTCTTTTTTGCAGAATCAGCAGCACAGACCAGTCTTCTCTCTCTCTCTTTCTTCTCTCTCTTATCCAAGACTTTCTTCCCCTTTAAGAGATGATTCTGATATCTTATAATTCCTCTAACTGTTAAAAACCAAATTTAATTACAGAGAAACAGTTAAAACTGAAGTGAAACACTATGGTTCTGTTTCTGAAACACATGTTCTTGGAAGCTAATATACACAGCAGAATTTTACAGTTGTTACTGCCAGAGAAATATGACCTTATTCCATATACAGGCTGAAGTGATCTTGTAGTAAAAAGGCCTACACACGCCACTGTGAACTTGCAATCTTGTAATTATAACTGTGTCATTTTATTATCTGTGATGTAGTTGGTGAACCGGGGGAGGGGGATAGATTGTTCCTCTGCTCTTCTAGAGGGCATGCTATTTGTAACTTCTGTGAAGTGTCAGAGGTATCACTTGGTGAGGCTGATTATTATTGTTCAGCCTTTTAGACTAACCTGGCAGGAAAAAGACCAGGAAATTGGCAATTACGTAGGCACATGGACTAAGAACAAGAAAGAATATCTGATGTTTCTTAAATGGAGAATATGGAAATGTATAGATAGTGTCTGAGCAGTGCCAATCTTATCATGCAAGTAATTGAAAATGCAGTTTCATGTTAGAACTCACTGGGCTTTAGAGCAGATATCACTAGAGGGAGAAGTTTTCATTTCCTTCCAACTCTAGTTGCAGATTCTCACCTTTTCTTGCCTCACATCTAGGGGGCCAGTGGCTGACCTAAATTAGCTTAATGCTCACACAGAAAATGAAAAATTTTGGTGTGTGGTTATGCATGTTAGTTTTCCATGGTCAAAATGCTATTCTGACTCATTATAAAGCCACATAACATTCAAACATGTTCCAGTGCAGTAGTATATTGCTAGAGGAAGAGCAAGACTATCCTGTCCAGCTGCTGTACTAGGTTTGACTAGAAGTAGCTATAACATTAAACTGCAACTTTAGATTCATCTGTGAACAGATAACAAGGCATTTAAAACTCATCCTCAGTATGACATCATTATGTCAATTCCAGGGTAGCAGAATACACAGAATTTCCAAATTTGAAAAAGTAATTTTTATTTTTAAATGTTATTGCATAACCTAACAGTATCTATATAAAGATTTATCTGCACAAACATAAAGTAGCGCAGAGGAATAATGACAGGCAGCAGAATCTCAATAATCTAATCAGAAAAATGGAGCACTCTGATCTGGCTCCTCTGGGGCTATCATACAAGGGAGATCAGCTCCAAAGTCCAGGTGTAAAACCTGTTCAGATGAGTAAATGGGAGAGGCTGTTGGAATCACCTTACTGACCGAAAGGTGCCTGATCAGCACGGACTACCCTGTCTTCCCATTAATCTCCATTTCTAGCTGTGGGTGAGGGTTCTCTGTTCTGTGCACAAGTGTATGTATGGAGGTCCAAATGCCAACAACTGGAGTGGGATCAGAAGTTATAGGGCCCATTTGTCTGGGGTCCAGAAACCAAAGAGACCAGAGTGTGTGCATATTGTGTGGGTGAATATGTCAGTGTGTGATCACCAGTGAATATCAAACCAGACTATCTGTGAGTAGAAAAATTACTTTGTGAGCCAACTGTCAAAGCGGCCGTAAGTCTGGGCCAGATACGGGAGAGACTAAAGTTGGTTAGACAGAAAGGGGCACAGGGTCAAGGTCTGTTAGTGCTCTCTGTTTGTACAAGAGTTCCCATCTATGCTAAATTTATGTGGCTGGCTGCATATATTTGTATGTATGTATTGTATAGGTGCATTTGCCTGTATTTATTGGAAATATACACTCAGACTCACTATTAGCTGGACGTGGGGACATAGACCTGTGGTAGCTTTGCCTCTCTTGAACTACCTGACTCAGCAAATCCTAACAGGTACCTATGTAAATACCTGCAGGGATCTATTAATTTATTTTGCACTGAGATCTCAGCTACGTAAAAATAATTTCATGTCATGGCCTTGTAATATATGAAACTACAGTTAATATACTGTGTAATTCTGATGGATGAAAATTATTATAATGAAGTGTGATTATATAATCTCCTGAACTCCAAAGAACTTTTAAATTTTTACTTGCAATACTGTGGCAAGAAGATGCAATTGTAGTCAGAACAACATAAAAAGATATAACAAGCCAAGCTTATCCCTTTTCCCAGCTCAGTTTTTATAACAAAACTTTACCTCTCCTTGCATAACCGTATTTCTGATTTCAGAAAAAGGCATTGAAAACACCCTTTGATTTGAAAGAAAATCACTAAAGCCCATGGTACATAAAGTAAAAATCTGTAATGGCTAAAGCAGGAAGACTGTCTCATCTTACCTTTTTGGCAGTGCCTGTCAGGTGTAGATCTCACGCCATATAGCCGCAGGTCACAATTCTGCCCGCTTTTTGTGTAATGACTTTATTTACAGAAAGAACATTAGTGAAATCAATAGATTTGCATGCAAGACTGATGATGAATAGGTCACTAATGCAGATAAACAATGCAACTATGTTCTAAAATACATGAAAATTACATGATAGTCTCTGTTATGTAGGAACAGAAAAAAAAAAAAAAAACACTTCGAGACTACGCAGCAACAGAGAGTGAAAGACAGAGAGACCAAACCTATTATTTGAGCTGTGAAGGTGCCTTAAAGTGAATGAGAGTCAGGCAGTGATAGTAGTGATTTGGACTTTGACTATCTGGCATTATTCCTGGAATACAATTTTACTTCGTAAGATATAAAGTGATAAAAAAATGTATAATTTTGATATATGTAAGTATATCTTTTACTTTTATATTAAAATAATATGTATCTTATTTGTGTTTATACATGTGTGTTTGTATGTATATATGCATCACATCCACACAGAATTAAGGAAAGTATAAAATTATAGTCATTTTAAAAAATATAATCACCATTAGTTAGCAAACTCTCTATATACTACTCTGACTCGCTCGTGAGAACTACTCCAGGCTTAGAAAGCTGCACTTCTCCTCTCCTGTCAGTATGTGCCACTCTTGTGCCATTAACTCCTCTGCTTAAAACTTTTTTTCCAGTTTGATAGCCTGACTGAAGCATCTTTGTGAGGGGAGCCTGAGGTAAAATGTAGAACTCAAGACACTGCTGCCAACAGCAAGTTTCCACGAAAATTCTCCTATGTTCATTTTTCAGACCAGGTTATTGCTAAGATCCCTAGAGATATCTGAAACACTTTAACTGCCTATTCAAAATGGCTCATAGGAATGCACCATATGTCTTTGTCGAAGAACAGCATCTTTTGCTTGAGGAAAGTGTGAGAACAGTAGGTAGGATATTATTTCCCTATCTAGCTTCATGGTTTGGGTTTCTCTGTGCTTCAATCTTTAGAGCAGATATATCTTCTAAGGGCTATTGGGATATTTGCAACTCGCTGTCAGTGCCTCTGTTTTCAAGGATTAATGGGAGTAAAAACATGCTTGTAACAAAACAGTCTACAAGAGGTGGTTATTTTAAATAGGTGATTTTCTAATTCTTGTGCCAAGATGTAATGCTATAGGCAGAGGCCAAGTCTGAAAACACTTTTATTACTCCAGTACTCTTTTATTATCCAAAACATAGATTCATCCTGCTTTAAGGTTTCCATGCGTTTATATTGCCACCACAGGCAGAAAGCTGCTTTCTTCTTTTTGCAGCAAGGCTTATTTAAGAACACTCTGCTTAAGAGAAACTTCCCTGTGTAAAAATCTTCCTAAGGGATTTGTTCTGTCAGGTGGGAATCACAGCTTTTCAGCTTGGAGGACAGAGAGTACTCAGAGCCCAAAGTCAGGCAGTGATCATGCTTTGTGGCAGATGTTTAATGCCCTCACCAGCCTAATGTCCTCCTGTGCCAGGAGTCAGATAATAAATATATTTGGTGGCTCTTGTATACAGAAGATAATAATTTGATCTTCCTTTTAGCCTTGTATTGCCAAACTACTTGGGTGTAAAGTGCTCCACTCTCAAAAGGCAAATAAACTGCTTTCCCACGTCACTTGCTTTTCTCAGGATCACAGAGTAGCTGAGGTTGGAAGGGACCTGTGGCTCAAAAGGCCCAGCTCTCACAGCCTTTCCTCATAGGGATGATGCTGCAGTCCTCTAATCATCTTTGAGGCCCTATGCTGGCGTCTCTCCAGTAGCTCCATGCTTCTCTTGTGCTGGGGAGCCCAGAACTGAACACAATATTCCAGATGTGGCCTCGCCAGGGCTGAGTAGAGGGCAGGATCACCTCCCTCGACCTCCTGGCAACACTCTGCCTAATGCACCCTAGGACACTATTGGCCTTCTTGCTACAAGGGCACATTGCTGGCTCATGGTCAACTTGTTGTCCACCAGCACTCCCGCGTCCTTCTCCACAGACCTGCTCTCCAGCAGGTCAGCCCCCAGCCTGTACTGGTGCATAGAGTTAGTTCTCCCTAGGTGCAGGAACCTGCACTTGTCCCTGTTGAACTTCGTGCAGTTCCTCTCTGCCCAACTCTCCAGCCTGTCCAGATCTCTCTGAAGGGCAAAACAGCCTTCTGATGCATCAGCCACTCCTCCCGGCTTGGTATCATCAGCAAACTTGCTGAGGAGGCACTCTGTCCCTTCATCCAGGTCATTGATGAATAAGTTGAACAGGACGGGACCTGGTACTGACCCCTGGGGGACACAGTAGGCTGGAGGCCTTCAACTAGATTGCGTCACTGATCACAACCCCCTGAGCTCTGTCTTTCAGCCAGTTCTCAATCCATCTCACTGTTCATTCATCTAGCTTGCACTTCCTGAGCTTACCTAGGAGAATGTTACATGAGATATTGTCAAAAGCCTTGCTGAAGTCAAGGGAGACAGCATCCACTGCTGTCCCCTCCTCCACCCACCCAGTCATTCTATCACAGAAGGCCATCAGATTGCTTAGGCCTGGTTTCCCTTGGTGAATCCATGCTGGCTATTCCTGATCCCCTTCTTTTCCTCCATATGCTTGGAGATGACATCCAGGATGAGCTGCTCCATTGTCTTTCCAAGGATGGAGGTGAGGCTGACTGGCCTGTATTTTCCTGGGTCCTCCTTCTTGCCCTTTTGGAAGACTGGAGTGTCTTCCACTTTCCAGCATTCCTGTGTTCCTCCCAAGTGTCCTGTCTCCTCTTCCACCTTCTATGTACTTTCTTCTTCTGTTGGAGTTTTACCAGGAGCTTCTTGCTCATCCAGTGCAGGTCTGCTTTCCCCTTTGCTGGACTTCTTTCTCCTTGGGATGCACTGGTCTTGAGCTTGGAAAAAGTGATGCTTGAACACTAACCAGCTCTCTCGGACTTCTAGGGCGCTAAACCATGGGATTTCTCCAAGTAGCTCCCTGAAGAGGCCAAAGTCATGCAAGCTATCCCACCATATCCCACCATATCCCTCCATTGCTCTTTAACTGCAATGAGCTCATGGCCCTGTGACTGCACACAGATCTCCAGTTCTTCCTGTTTATTTCCCATGCTATGTGCATTGGTGTACAAGTATTTCAGAGAGGTAGCTGTGCATATAGTTTTCTCAGGAGGAATACAAGAGGATACCCCATAGCCTAATGTCTTATATGCACTTCCCTGGCTATATGGACCTGCTGGAGGCCTCCTGGCTTGAGCCTTGTCTTGTTGACTACCCTGTTTTAGTAACTCTCCTCTTCCCCCATCCTTCCTAGTTTACAGCCCTCTTTACGAGGCTGGCCAACCTGTTGGCAAAGACACTCATGCACTGCTTAGCAAGGTGGATCCCATCTCTCCCCATCAGTTGCTGATCTTCAAATAGGGTTGCATGATCATAGAAACCAAAACCCTGTTGCCGATATCAGCAGCACAGCCAGCTGTTAGTCTGAAAAATCTACTCCATCTCCCATCCTTCCCCCTCATTAGCAAGATAGAGGAGAAGGCTCCTAGACCCTTGTTCACCATCCTCAAATTCCGAAATTCTGTTTGATGATTTTCAGTTTGCCCTTGGTATTATTAGCACTCATGTGAAAGAGTTGTAGAAGGTAGTAGTCTGACATGTAGACAAGCCTTGGAAGTCTTTCGATGACATCTTGCATATAAGCCCCTGGCAGGCAGCAAACCTTCCTAGAAAAGAGCTCAGGTCGGCAGATAGGTGCCTCCATCCCCTGCAGCACCGAGTTACTGACAACAATCACTGGTCACTTCTTCTGACTGTTCCTGCAAGGCACAGGATGTGTTGGCTTGTTGCTTCCCTTGAAGCCATGCACAGCTTCTCCTCATCCTGCAGGGCACTAAACTGGTTCTGCAAGTGCTAGTCTTCAGGAGGAGTAGGAGCCTTTCTCCTCCTACAAGTGATCAGTTTCTTCTTTGCCTTCTTCTACAGTGTTGTGATGTACTGTTTCATTTGGCACAGAGCGCTCCAGCAACTTCTCTGCTGCAGAGGACTGGGACTCCTTGAGCAGTACAGCATTAGATTTAATATTAGTATCAGATGTTAATACAGTATTAGATTGATTCCTTCTCTCTGTGGAGGAGCTCTTGCATTGTTTATCCTAGATATCTTGTGGTGTTCCTCTTTCAAAGTCCTCAAGTTCTTTTTGACCTTCAGCTCAGCCCTAATACAAACATTGCCCCAGAAAACATCCAGATTTTGAAGACAGAAACTAGAGGGATAAACAAGAAGAATGTTAATGTAGTTGTATTTACTATATGATATCTATCAGATGAAATAGACTCATCATGAAGAGTCTTATATCTCTCACATACTAAGACCCACCATTGTCTTTTCAGGAGCCTAGGCCTTCAGGAGCCTAAAGCACCATCATTATCCCAAGTGGTATCATTGATGAAGTGAGATTAGTTATAGCATGAGGTACTCTTCAATGTAAGAATTCCATGGCATCTATAACAAATTGTTCTGAATTCTATCAAAGCAAGAAGCATCAAACAAAATTTTGGCAACAAAATACAAAGATCACTAGTGTGATAATCTGTTTTTTTATGAAATAAATAATAAGAATCATCTGTTTCCAACAAGTCGGAGGCTTTTGGGAAGATTTAAAGAAAGGATGTAAAGCATGACTGTTAGATAATTGCAGATAGAGCCTCTACATTTTGAGATTATTCTTATCTCACTCTGAACTATGTCAAATTATAATGTAGGTGCTGTAGGGCAAAGAAGTATCTATTAAATAAATTAAATAAAATATTAAGCACAACTTTCACTCTGTTTTACTAAACAAGCATGATAATCTTTCTGGACTTCCAGGAAAAATTTCAAACTTATTATCAGGCAGCATTTCTTCATTGAGAAAAGACCTATTGGATTATAAGAACATCCTCTGGGTAAAAGGTGAAAGAACATTTATCTGAGCCATTTATATGCCAACAGATTGGTCAGGGAGCAGCTTTACAGAAAATGACCTGGAGGACCTGGTGCTCAGCATCTGAACAGGGGTAAGCAGTAAGTCCTTTCAGCAATGAAAGTTAACGACGTTTTGGGATGCATTAGCAAGAATGTAGTTAGCAAGATGAACCACTTGTGAGACTGTATATGGAATACTATCTTCAATTTCCATACTTCTCTGCCTAAGCCAAGACAAGAGTCTTAGAGGAGCACAGTGAATGAACAACAAGAAAAAGCTTCAGCAAAGGAAATTCTGACTAGGTATGAGGAAAAAATACCTTCCCTAAGGCCAGTTCAACACTGGAACAGGTGTTCGGGGAGGCTGTCAAGTCTCTGCTCTTAAAGATATGAAGCAGCCTGGGAAAGGCCCTGTGCAGCTTGATCTGGTGTTGGAGTTAGCTCTATTTAGAGCAGGAATTTGGATCTAGAGACCTGCAGAAGTTCCTTCCCATCTAAATTTTCTGTGAGTCTTTGATTCTTTTTCACCTTCCTTTGTTGTTTTGAGAGATATAGAAATTTTCTTTTTTCAAAGCAGGTCAGCAATCTACAAAAACCCACAAGTCTTTAGTTTCTTGTGTGTGGCACAACAGAAGCAGCAGCTGCACATGCAAAAACCATCTGCAGACTTCAAAAACAAGAAGATTGTGTGATAACATGAGACAAAAAAACCCACTAGCTTTTGTAAGGCACATATGTGTCACTGCTTCTGTCCAACTATGATACAGAAGGCAGATAGCTGCTCCCCATACCTCATCCTGGGCAGCTATGGTAAGAGAAGCTGGTAAGTTCTCAGAATGTTTTTTTGAGTAAATGTCAAACCACATCCTGTTTTGGCTAAACTCAACTGTTGTTCTTGTAAAGAGATATTTGCAAGCATATTTAGGCATGTCATCTACCCTGCTCTTGAGGTACCATTTTCTGCTGAGACCTTCAGAGATATTTCACATTTTTGTTGCAGACTTTGGCCAGAGATACACCTCACTCTGTGCCTTTTATTCCTTCTTCCTTGCTATTCCATTCCTTAAGTGTCATGCTTGCAGTGCTCCACCAGTGCTCCTGTATCTTGGCCTGCACTATTTCAACCTATGTTTAGTATATATCTCTAAATAAAAGGTATGCTTCTGCTGTCTTCATTTATTACTGAGCAAGCTATCTCTGAATCATCAATTGTTTAATTTGGACCGCAAAGTATTAGTTTAGTGGAATACAAAAATGATGAATGATCTCCAGAAACACTCTCCAGGATTATTAATACCCTGGCTTAACTGTCTGTATTTTGCAGGAATCCCCTTGATATGTATTTCCCTTTTAAGGTTGGCAGCTACAACTCTTCTCAGTTGTTACCTTAATATCTCCTATTACTCTCCCCTGCCTTCCATTAAAAAATTATGGATTTGAATGACCTCTTTCTAAGTAAAAACAATCTCATATCCTTGAGCAGTATCTCCTTTTATTTTTCTACTCTCCCTATTCTTTCCTATGGGTCCATAGCATAACAGTGGGTAGTACAATACCCACTATTTGGTTTGCATAGTACTACCTAGCCGGGGCCATACTACTTTATATGTTCGCAAGTCCAAATACTCTTCAGAAAGGGGAGTGGACAATCATGCCTATCTTTTGAATATAGTGCTTGCTTATTTTCATAATTTGTTGCATTGTCTGCCAAATTCAAGAGTATAAGGAGCTCTTGGATAATCCTTTTATTTTTTTATATTCGCAGAATATTGTGTGTTGCAATGGTGCAGGAAGGGCAAATTTTAGTTTGACTTTCTCCTTGGCCAGAAATAGATAACTAAATGAGCTAGAGCATTACATTTCCTATATCAAAAGAGGAAGATAGAAGCAGAAATTGATGCACAAGGCTCACATGATATACTATGGAGACTTCCTTTTATAATGTCTAAGTAATGTAAACACATCAAGAAAACCTGGGTTTGAGTGCCAGGTTTTCAGCTCTAGAAGCACAGACGTACTTAATTTTCATATTAGCAGGAAGTAGCACTAGGTGTTTTAACCCAGTGCTGTCCAACAAGTGGAGACCACCTTTGTTCACTTATATATTCTCCCAAAAGCTAATTCAGATCATTTAGTTCTTGGAGAACTGAAGGAGACAGGGTAATATTTGTGTCAGGCTATCATGACTAATAAAGGAAAACACAGAGAACCCTATAAAGGAAGGAATTTTATTAAGAAGTAATTTTAAAAACAAGCAAATGTGGTTTCCCACATTGGTCAGAAAAAAAGGCTGGTTTCTGAAGCAAGTCAGGACTTGTGTTCAAAGATTTGAAGCTTTCCACTTGCAGCATATCTCTGTCCTCTTCTTCAGGCCTGATCTTTCAGGGCAAAGCGTGTCTAGTACATTTTCTAAAGACAGAAAGACAGAAGGAAAAAAAAAAAAAAAAAAAAAAACAGCAGCTGAGAATGAGCCACAGAGAAATACTGAGGTCCATGTAATGATCATTATGTATGTGAATCTGAGTGAGAGATGAAAGGGAATGGTCTAGTTTTCCACAGATCAGTCTGCCAAGATTTCAATCCTTATTAGAGATGAAGGACTTAGATTCATTTGCAACAAAAACATTAAAACAATTTAGAACACATATAGCTGGAGAAAAGAAGATTACTTCTTTTGTGTTTCAATTAAAACGTTGAGGAAGGAAGGTAGGAAGAGATGGAGGGAGGGAAACTAGAAGGGAAGAGAGAGAAGGAAGAAGGAAGGAAGGAAAGAAAAGGAAGCAATAGAAAGATTTTACTTTTTTTCCCCTTACATTACTATAAATCAAGAGTAACTTAATTTTAATCAATGGGAGTCACCAGGGCAGAAAATGAGTGACAGTGCATCTGTAAGGCTAATGATGTTTATTCCTTGAATGGCTATTGATGAAGAGACGGATGTAATAAAAGTATGTCTTTTCCATTTTGAATGTCTCAGATTCCTATACCTACAATATACTAGCTTCAACAGTGGGATTCAGTACTGCTTACTCAGCTGACATGTCTGTAGAATGAATTTTTTTTTAATTCAGTCAGTCACACCTCAAAAGAAATGAACTCAACCCCACATTGAGGCCTCATAGTTTAAAGAAACCCAAACAACTCCAAAATTAGATCAGAAGATAATAAATGTTTTTGATAAATGAATAAATTGTTCCCTTTTTTTGAGTTACAGCCTTTTTTACTGTTCTCCTTCGCTTCTCTTTGTCTTTCTTAATTTTCTCTGTATTCTCCCTTCTCTTTTCCCCACCTTTCTTTAAAGAAACTATACTTTTCTGTGATATTTCATTCCTTGTCTTGTGTACTTTCTCCCTGGTATTTTTTCTCTCCTTCTTTTTGTCTAAAGCCCTTGTCTTCATCCTCACCATCTTACTCTCTTTGAAATGATGAAACACCCAACGTAATTATTAGAGGAGTTGGTTTGTATAAACATTAACGGAAGACTTCATCTTCTCCACAGTGGTCTCCAGTACAGAATGAGTTAGCAAAGCTATACAGAACAGAAGAAGAACTCTGTTCCTCACCTTGGACCTGAGTATCAGCCCAATCACAAACATTCCATACAAAATGCTCTTGAAAATGAGCATGATGTACACAATCTTCCCAGCTATAACACTTCTCTGATAGTTTTCTGAAAAGTAAGGAAGAAAACAATAAAGAAAAACTTACAAAGAAAAAAGCCGTTTCTTTAGCAAACTTATCCTAAACAAGGAGATTTTTTTCATCCTGCTGATTAGAACAACTAGTGCAATGGTAATATATGAAATGCATCAGTCTCATGGAATGTTTTTTGAGAGTAGGCAGAAGCTGGATGTTCACACCATTTGTGTATCCAACTAGCACATGCATAGGTCCACATTATACAGACCTATACCTGTGCACACAGCCATGGATAGTTGTGCCTGCTAGCAAAATCCCGTATAGGACACCAACACAATTGCACAAAAAACACATCTCTCTTCACATACATGTACACATGGATTAAAAAACTCATTGATTTTAAGGGAGGAAAAGTTCAGTGGTCTAACTTACCTTTGTGTATAATACAACCTGAAAACAGAAAGAAAGAAATAGGAGTTATTATCTAAGCCCACATATTTATCTGCTCCTCTTTTAAACAGCTCTGTTTGTGCAATCAATGTGGGAATGAGAATTTCATGGCTCTTAGCCCATTTGGAGAAGAACATGACTGGATTCCTACACTTGCTTTCATTTTCCAGGGACTGACAGATCTAAGTTAAGTCTAGCAGGTTGGCAAGAAATGTGCCTTCAGTTCTGACTGCTTGCTCTACAGATATCAACCTTCAGATAATGACTTTCCCCTCCTACACCCAAATATATTCATTTTGTTTACTCACCCACATCGCCAGAGATGAATTTGTGTATGGATTCCAGTGTCTCATTGTTAAAGAATGTTGCAACACACTCAAAACGATTCAAAGGGTTGAACCATTCCTGGGCTGAGATCCTCAGTCGGCTGGTCAATGAGTATGTACTCCCATTCCACGTGGAAGACTCATCTGTCCCCACCCCTTCTGTTCTCTGAGCACCATTCACCTTCCAGACTAGATTGAGGTAGTCAGGATAGAAACCAGAGGCAAGGCATACTAGTGTGGCCTTGCTCTTCTGTTGGATCTCTTGCTTTGATGGGGAAAAAATGGCCACAGCTGGTGGTATGATTTCATCATTCTCCCCTGGAATAGAAACCAATGTGACCCAGAGCCTCCATTATTTCCTTTACCTTCTTAAATCCAAATATCAGATCATATTTTTATTTGTACAAATAGATATAGGGGAAACTGGATGTTAAATATTGAGATTCAATGTTTAATGTTTAAATATTGAGACTTTTAGCACTGAGTGTGCAGGATCATGATTTTTAGTGTAAAAGACAATTACGTCTATATTATATTCTAAATATAGTACTGTAAATAGCATGTTCTAAATATGTTATTCTATAATTGTCATTTGCATTGAAACCAATAGGTTATGTATACAGAATCTGGCTCCAGGTTTAACATAAAAAGATGCAATTACAAAAATGTTTTGTTCCTGGATACTTACCAGTTAGACAAGCTAATTAAAGCTAAAGTGCTGATTTAAAAAATAATAATTAAATTATCTATTTTTTTGTCCTAAGCTAGACAATGAGCAGTGGATAAACTGATTCCATATATTGTCCCCTATTATATCTCTGTCCCTCTCTGCATGTCTGTCTCCTCAGGACCAGAACATTTCAGAATTTTCTGAAATATCTTGGCTCATTTCACCTTAGAAACAAATCCTTCACTAGCTGAATCCTACTTTCTAGCCCTCAAGCAATCCTGCTTATTATTCTGCAGTTTTGAAAAGAAAAAGAAACATGTAAAGAAGCAAACTGCCCCCCCCCAAACCAAAATCTTTAACCTACAACATTTTTGAAAAGAAATAAGAATGAATATGTTTTGTTGTCTAGCAAAGAAATATTGTAGGTCATGTTTTCTCACCTAGGTCAGTCAGTTTATTTCCTGGGCTAAAAATCCTGCTTACACCAAATACAGAAAACATAATGCAGTATTAAAATTCCTCCTTCTATCTGTTGAGCAAAATTTGGACTTCAAATGGGAGGCATTCATTGATTAATGCCACTTCCATTCTGATTTAAGATATTAGGAATTTTTTGGAGAGAAATAGTTGGACTAGATCCTTGATGTCTTTTCCTGGTACCAAAAACCCAACGAAATACCAGTTCATTTGACTATTAAAAAAAGCACCTGGGAATTCAAAATTCTGTTTCTTGTGCCAGCATCATGAGAGTTGTCAACACCATCATTTCCACTAAAACTATCTATTTTTTCTGTGCATAAAACCATGACAAAGTGGAAAAGATTGGTCAGCAGAAAAAAAATAAGATTAAATGCTAGATAATAATTATTGTAGATCTACTTGCCTATGCCCCAAAACGAATGCTTGAGTGGTTCTTGTGTACAAAGATTTTCCCTGCTACAGAATCTTTCCATGATATGGAGTCTTTAATTCACATTCTTCACCTTTTTATTTTCTTATGCCCTTCTTAAATATGAATAGACAGACATTATGGTAGACAGCTTAGAGACGTCATGGTAAAAATGACTTTTTATGACTCCAACCAGTGCAGTCAGAAACCAAATAGAAATTAAAAAAAATGGGCAGTGTAATCTTGATTTACTTGAAGTTAGTGGAAGATTTGTCACTCATTTTAATGAAACTAGCATTTTACCTTTTATAAAAAAATATTATTTTCATTTCCTGTTGTGTAGTTGAGAGTCAATACAAGTAAATGAGGCTGCCTGCATCTAATTTGATAAAAATCACATTTTGCCAGTTTTTCTGTGATTAGACAGGTTAAGTTACTTCTCTTTTCCTTAAACTAATACCCAGATCCTCCTTTGTGAAATGCTTAATGCTGCCAATAAGGGAATACATAGATCATATCATACGATCTACAGTTTTGAATTGTTTTTCTTCAGCAGTATATTGCTTTTGATCAGAGCCAGAGCATAATGGGTTCATTCTTTCATGCAGAAATGCACTTTTTTTGGCACTACTATTCCCTTTTGCGGTTCCCTTTACCAGTTCTTAAATGTGCCATATTGCCTGGCTTTTTTCTCTCTATCTTCTCTCAGTGAATCCCAGTGACGATCACGGAATTTTACTGATTTATGTCCCACCAAAAATTACCTTTCTTTTTATTTTAGAATCTTAAAGAAAATCTCTGATGTTTACTGTATTTCCTTCTTTCTTACCCAGCACTGTTAGTCGTGTCCCTCCTCCAAAATGTAGCTTGTCTGTTCCAGAACACACTATTTTAATGCCTCTCCAAAACTGCCATCTCCAAATTTCTCCCCCATTCACTTTATTTGCACTCCACCATAACCACTGTGTAGGTCTATGCGGGAGCACAAGACTGCTCAGGATTGTTTTGGTAGGCTTGATGAATGCAGCCATTTTCACCAAGTGTCCTTATAGGTTATATTTAACTTAATGTGTTCCAGACAGAACTGGAATTATTTTTATATTCGATTCTGCTGTGCAGTGCTGTGCTGTGTCTACTCTAGCTGTATAGAGTATGAACAATGAAGCATCTTATGTTTTACTGGGCAGATGATTCTTCATCCTTCATCTACATCCACAGACTTCCCTCTATATTTACCAGTCCTGCACTCCCAGAATCTTGCCTTTTGCACAACTTAACACATTCCTGTCATGATTACCACTTACCCAGAACTTCTACTTCTGTTCCTTCTCCAAAATACAGGATATTGGCAGAGCAAAACCTCACAATGCAACAACAAAACTACTCCTGTTCTGTGCTTCTCTACAATGATAACCATGCTAATCCTTCAAAAACCTTTATTTTTTTCTTTTTTAGAATAGTGGTTCAAGGTATGCTGAAAAGAAAGTGTATCAGTCTATTGAGATGATATTTGGACGTTATATAGTATACCTTGTTTTCTAATAATGGTTTGGATTACAGCGTACTAATTACCCCCATGTCTTTGTCTTCTGTAAAGCACTTCATTATCTGTTGCTGTACTTCAGCTTCACTATGCTCACACAGTCCTAATTCATCTGTCTTCTTTTTTCATGGACACACTTTCCATTTGGATATAACAGCAGTGGGTGTTTGTAGGAATAAAGGGGAAAAGAGTTTGTCAGGCATAGGGCTCATTTGTAGTGGAGCACAGTCAGTAGACTTAGTGAACACTAGGTAGAGCCTCTAGGACTTTTTCATTGCAGAGGTATTACACATTCTCTTACCTGACTTTAGGTCTCTTCTTTGCTTTTCTCTCACCCTTTTACCTCCCTCTATTTTCCTCCATTAATTTTACTTGCTTGCCAGCTTTCTCCATAGTTTTATTAATTTAGCAAATTAACACCAATTTGACCATTTCTTTGAAACTCTCAAAAGCAAAAATGGCCTAATACTGTGGTCTTTCACTATTATCAGTGCAAATGTGGCAAAAATTAGTTATAAACAGTGTGACTGCAATTGTGAGATTGATTACTGCCCTCATTGGTGCATAGATTAATTTAAATGTGGCTGGGCTAAAACAGATAATAGTGATTTAAAAAGAAATAGCTATAAAATTCTCCTAAGTAGGATTTCTGAGTTTCCTTTGTTTTGTTTCAAACACACTTCGTAAACAAAATTTTCTTGTAACAGTCAGCCTGATTCTTCTTCCAAATGTCAGCAACTCTCTGTAAGCATAACTAATTTCTCTGTGCTAAAACCTAGGGGTAACAGTCCAGATGGCTGTGGTTGTTAATCTGCATAGTCTAAGTCTGTGTAAAGGAGAAATCAACTCAAATTTCCTTCCTTAAAGGGAAGCAAATGCTAAGACTCGTTGTGAATTACAGAGGGACATTATATTGTTTAGCAGAAGACATATAAAATGTTCACATCTTGGAAATCTGAAACACATAAAAGCATTTTAATAAAAAGCAGTTTCTCAGAAAACAGTTCTTCTTCCATGATTGGAACAGCCATGAGATTACCTAAGTAACAGCTAAATTAGAACACCAGTCTGATTGCTCACTGCGTTATTTTCTTCTGTTTGAAGTGTTTTTAAGAGATGGAGGAAATGACAAGCACAGAGCAGCAAAAAATATTCCCTTTTATGGGCTCTATACCCATCTATCCCTCAGAATTGATATATTTTTAACATAACGATAATTATGATAATGATATTATCATTAAAAATTATAATAATAATTATGATAATGACATTAAGAAAGATATGACAGATTCTCCTTAAATTTATTGACATATTTTTTTTTCAAATAAGCAAATGCATTAACTGAGAAGTGACTTCAAATCTATTCACTGAATCAATTAATTTTTCTTACCTACTGCAGAGAGCTTCGTGCCCTGAGCAGACTTAACTCCAGAGTACAAACACACTGATAAAAACAGCAGCTACAACCACCACCCCACCCTTGAATACTGCATCTTGTTTTGGTGAAAATCAGCCCATTTTTCGCTTGCAGATATATGAGGATTTGACTGGATGATAGATACAAGAAATGGAAGAAAGCTTCTCCTTCCTACCAGTCACATAGGCTAATCCAATGGATTATATTCTAAGGCTTTACTCCTTACTGTTTTTGCTAAACTGTTTTAAAGTGGGAATGGAAAAATGTCAGAGCAGCTGTGTTAGTTACACTGAAAAGTTCTGCTAGACCTACATTATTTCTCTAATATTCGTGAAGAGTGAATGTGGAAGGAAAATTGTAAGATTAATGAAAGCATGTAGTGCTTACTTTCCTAAAATACTCTCTTATCTCCATCAGTTTTAAGTTCAGGGATCACAGATTGAATAGTCCTTTACAGTCTTGTCCTACATTAACTTGTCTGATCTCACTCTGACTCTAGAGATTTGTAGTTTCCAAATATACTTAGTAATAGAGACTTCTTTTCCTCCTTTGTGTCATTAGACATGGATTTAGTGATTGCTTTTACCTGCCGTTAGTTAAGATAATAAATCATTTAACCTGTTTCCCAAGTCAACCCCTTAGCACTTTCTTACGGTTGTGTCAGCATTTTATTCTCTAATTAATATTATCTTTGGTAAGAAACAAAATACCCAGGAAAACTTACCTAGTACTGTCAGCCGGGTGCCCTGTCCAAAGCTCAGTGGTGAATTTACACAGTGCTTTGAAGAAGTACCAGAATCATCTATCACTAGAAGCTATCAAGTGCACAT
The DNA here is from genome assembly GCF_028389875.1 of Rhea pennata. NCBI lineage: Eukaryota > Metazoa > Chordata > Aves > Rheiformes > Rheidae > Rhea > Rhea pennata. Next base: position 85,419,250 of record NC_084663.1, on the reverse strand, counting down.
AAAATGTGGATGTTATCAGGATATATCATTCCTTACATTAGATCATATACAGAGAGGACCTCTATACTCTTATCTACATTAGAAAATACTGTGCTTATGTAGAAGTATATGCTGAAAGAGCTGAAATATTGCTTCAGGAGAAATGACTAGTAAATCTTCCTGCCTATCTAGCAAGTAACTTTTTCCATCTCTATCTCAGTTCCACTTCTTAGTCTTATTCTCCAAGTTCAGTCTGAACTTACTCTTATTCTCTTAGCTTAATCTTATTCTTGAAGTTCAGTGAGATACCTTTTTTAAATAAATGCAGAAGCAGTAAATATATCCTCATTCTGTCATCATTGAATTGTACTAATGAACAGCTGAGTTGTTTAAACTCACTCAACCACCTAACTTACACCTTTTTCCTCTGACTTCCCTCCTGCTCATTTTTATGTAACTCTAATTTTCTCTTACAAAAATTCTATTGCTGTTTATTTGTTAGAAGTGTAGGATTTTTTTTCCACTTACCTATTACTGTTACTTGGGTTCCAGGACCAAACTCCTGCTTATACATCACAATGCTACAAAGACTATCTCAAAATATGCACCTCCCCATAACAGAAAGGGGAGGGAGGAATATGAAAATTCTATGTGAAAAAGCCAAGGAGAAGATGTATCTTCCAGGAAGACAGTCCCAGGGATTTTAACTGATGCTGGCAGGAGACAGTGGAGGAGATGTTGACAGTGCTATCAAATAGGCCATGGATTTGGGTGCCCCAAAAGAAGTGCTATAATTTTTTTTTTTTTTTTTTGTGAGAAACTGGAAATTGACCCAGACGTAGTATTAAGAAGCAGTCTGTTGGGCATAATATTAAAAAGATAATGTGGGAGTGGGAGGGTAGACAGTAGATCCATTGGTAGCTTCCTTCCAGAATTTTCTTACTTGATGTAAACTTTCTTTGATAAAGAAGAGTGTTTTTCATAAACTTGTAAAAATTACTCTTTTTTTTCATGATGATATTGTATTCATTTATCCTGAACCCTCAGCCAGACAGAATCTTCCAGGGCCTCATGTAGGAGCAGAAAGGCATTACATGGACCAATGTGGTTCCCATGTGGCCACTCATTAATGACCACAAATATACTGATTTCTCTACAGAGGATACCTTTCTGCTTGACTAAAAATGCTCCCATGTGAAAATGGGCAAGAACGATGATTTTGATAGATGACAAAATGATTTTTCACATGGGTGGCTATCAGTTAGAGTCTGAGTATCAGGAGGGAAGGAGTCTTTATGCCTTGTTCATCTGTTCTTGCTGGGTATACTCCTCAGGGGCTTCAGAATTTGTTCATTACCTCAAGGAGGTTTTTGTAAAGGCTTCCCAAAGGAATGCATTACTGTGCTGCCCCCCTGTTCCCACAATGGTTGAGCTTGATACAAAAACAATACTTTCCTCAGCTCCACACACAGTGGCCCAAAAAGAACTTGAGAAAATGCAGGAGTCTGTGCTTATATTGACTGAACTACAGAAAATGGATAGCCTTAGCTGGAGTGATCATACCACAGAGACACCTGGGGAGACAGAGATGCTTTTGTATGTCTGTGTGCAGAGTTGTACTGTTACGTCTCTTCTTCCATCCACTACACTCAGTAACCCAATCTTGTATTTATATCTGGTGACAAACAGGAAGGGTACATGGCTATGACAGGCTGGAAATTAGAGAGACAGACATAAGTATGAATGCATCATATAGATATTAAATATTAATAGGAAGCTAAATAGCATGAGTGGATAACAAAGGTCAGTGCAGACTTGCTGTCATGGGGGAATTTAGAGGTGAGGTAGCCACGAGAACAAAATGCCATCATGCAGTGACATATAATCTAAAATACATTTACTAAGTGAGATAGATATAGAGGATGGATAACAATTCCTATTCTGAGACTTCTATTCTGTTATGTGCATACCCTCACATACATATACATTCTCACAGCCATCCACATTCTTGACAGAAAACACACCAATCAAGGTCTCTTGTTCATCTGTGGCCAGCACCATGGTCTTGAGGAAACACTCACTCCAATTGGTCCTGGTACCTGAGTCCAGGTTAATGGCCTGGCTTTTATGCATAGTGGTTCTACTTTTGGCTCAGTCTTCTGCAGAGTGTTGGATATCCATGAATGTATTTGCCTTGAGGAGCGCTTGTCTTAACTATTCACTGTTTTGTAAATTAAATTGGTGACATAATTCACCAGCAACCTTCCTAGTCATTTCAGAACAGCTGATCTCTTTCACTTTGTCCATATGTGAAGCCAATTCACATTTGTTGCCTGAATTCTGATCACTTTTTAGCTTCCCACTCTTCAAGTGTTACAAGGATGTAAATTTTTTAACAGTTCATAGAAGTAGTCTCGAGCTCTTTGTTAAGCATCTCCCATAACAGTTATCTGTGCTTTGTTTTCCAGTACATACTGGAAATATTTAATGAGTAAAAATCTGATAGATGTGTGAGAGCACCCATAGGCCTTAATGGCCCTGAACACCCTTTACCTGAGATCCACACCCACACACTCTGCCATAGGACCAGCATCTCCATTTCAGCTTTAGTTCAGGGCCTCCAATTCTTGCCTGAGCTATGTTTTAGGCATACCTATCTCTGCTCTTGTCTCTGGTCCTGTCTCCTGAATAGACCTTTGACATATGTTGTAGGTAGCTTGTCTTCTGAATGGACCCGTCATACATATATTCTACCTTGTCTTCAGATGTGTCTTTGGCCCTGTCTCTTGCGTAGACTCTGGACCCATCTTGCAGCCTCGTTTCAAATCCAGTTTCTGGCCTCATCTTCTTTTGTTCCTGACTCAACTTTATGGACAGACCTTAGACCTAGTTCATCGTTTGTCTTGCTTGGCACTGTTGAGGGACTCTGTTGCCAGCACCCTACCTTGCTTGCTGTGTTCAGATCCTGTGGGAGTGTGGTCACCCTTGGTTCCTGGCTCATCTTCGCTGCTGGCCCTTGCTGCTCCATGACAGTTTCTCAGCAGAATATGTACAGCAAATAAGGCCCAGACGTATTAATACAGTAGCTCCCCACAGTGTCTCCAGGCAGAAGAAAAAATAGAAGCCAGACCTACAGAACGATGACGACCTCCAGCAAGGAATAGTGGTTTGCAATACTTGGATACAAGAACAAGCAATAGAGTGTGGGACAAGTGAGGTTGTACAGTACAAGAGAACAGTAATTTAGCTGAGACAAGCATAGTATGAATTAAGGTCTGGAAACTGAAGTCAAATATGTCTAGACTGAATTAAGGAAGAACTATTCGAAAGTGGAGGTGATCTACTGAAAATTAAAATTAAATAGATGAAATGTTTTGGTGTGTGATAGACAGGATATCAAAATGATAATTTTGTGGTCCTTTTTGGCCTTAGCATTGACTGGTATATGAGCTCATGAAAATGGTAGCTTGGAAATTAGTTTCCAAATTGGTTTTGTTACAGGTCTTGAGTTGTTCATGCCGCCTGCTGGCAGCCTGAGCTCTGGACATGGTTTATGTAAAGCAAGAAAAGAGAACATTTGCCCAGTTTATTTTTTTTATTATACTACAATGGCTGGAGAGAACAAAGGAGATGTATATAAGAGTATGTCATACATCCTCTGGATCTTCTATGTTCTATGCTGGTTGGATCTTCTTCAACATTGCAAAAACCGATCTAACCGATCTGGAACCGATATAGTTTCAGATACATGAGTCTGGACACATTTCTTATCAGCATGAAGGTATCACAAGATTGCAATGGACAAATCTCTGGACTTTTGGAAGCATGAATAGACCTTCTTTCCTTTGTTTTCAAACTCCCCTCCGCAATAGCTCTGATCTTTTGCTTCCAGTCTTCTTCCCAGGGTTTCATTTTGATGGTATTTATTCCTCCTAGTTGAGCTTTTGTTTTCACAGCCTTCCTGCCTCTCTTGCATGATAACATCATCACACTTCCTCATCTAGTGCTGAATGCAGTAGAACACGGCATTTATCCTCTAGCAATATAAAACCACTACTATGCTCCTAATCATATATCAAAGTGGTCTGGGCAAAGGCACAGTAAAACATCCCCTAGAGTCTGCTGATCAGGCACAGGGCATGGCTAGATAAGCACACTAATCAGGCACCTGTTTACACACAACTAGCCCCTTTTATCCCTTTATTTTCCCTTCCCAAAATAAGACTCTTGGGAAGTCTTATTCCTTCCCAAACCACTTAGATCCCTCCCTTTCCTTGTCTTTGGTTCTTCCCCTAACCATTCCATAATAAGTTTTGTACAATTCCAAAATACTTTTCTCCTGTATCCTATAATGTGTTCCATACCTCTGTAATCATTAACTTCCCTCATTTGGTAAGGTGATCTGGACAGTGGAGCTGATCTTCCTTTGTGACAGCTCTGAGAGAAGATGGATCAAGGCTATCAATTCTAACACATTCTTTGATGGGGTCCTCCTGCCTAGCATTGTCCTTCTGCATTCGTTTGTGTGTGTGAAGAAGAGCATTAAGAAAATATAACATTTTCTCACATAGCCTAACAAATTTCTAAATTCATAAGAAAATTGGGGGAAATGCAGAGCTAATCAACATGTGCAGTTGTACTAGCCCTCATGTTCCTAGTACTCCATACCACATACTTCTACCAGATATTGTTAAAATCCATTCCATTCTCTGTAGTGCCTAGGGCAAAGCTGTATTTTTTCTTTAGTTAATGGTATTTTTTTTCCTTCTGTAATAGCTAATATGTCTCCTTGCCCCTCCTTCTGCTTCAGAGTTTTTGTGAGAGGCTAGTGAACTTGCTAATCCAAATGAACGGTTTTAGACAAACATCTTTATGAGTCAGCATCCGAACCTGCCCCAGTAGAACCAATAGGAAGATGTAGCCCATTTTCTGGAGTGCTAAAAGTGAACAACCAGATATAACCAGATAAAACATTAATTTTGAGTATTTGAGTATTTAGTATTTGATGCGAAATAGATGAGCACAAGGGAGGCAATGTCAGCATAAACATTTGCGTATCCATACTGCATGACCCTTCTATCATACTCACAGCAGATTCAATGGTCTTCTAATGACTGTCAGTGAATGTTTCTTGCATTCCTCACAGTAGTACAGTTTCCTGGAAATCATGGTGTGGGACACTATTGCTACAAAGATCTCAGAGAAAAACCTCACAAACTCATGCTTATTGAATGGAAAGAAGTTAAAACTTTATTCTTAATTCTAGAAGCGGATTCCTCAGTCTCTGAACAGTAAGAAGGTATTTCATTTTGAAGCTGTGAAAGAGACAATGTTGTTTAGGCAAAAGCCACTAGTGATTACAACAAAGGGTATAGAGCAGAAGTAAACAGAGAACCACCAAAAATAATATACAGAAGATTTTAACAGTTGTCTTCTGACAACTTAACAGATCTTGACATAAAACAGTTAGAACACTGATAAATCTTGTCTATTATTTCTTAGATTATTATGTTTATTTTGCTTGTCTGTTTATTCTGTTTTGTTTCATTTTCATTTAGGCTGGTGGCAAGTTATATAGAGAATAAATGAAGAATCTTCTCCATCACTTCAGCAGGAACACAGCAAATTCTATTTTTTAATTTTCAATAGATAAGAATCTATGCATCTGTCTAACTGTTTTATGTCATGAGACCATTAAGAGAAATGAGAATGTTATAGCTCAACACTTCTGCCCATATATTTGTCCTGAGAAAGTTTCTGAATCTGTGCATAATATTTACTGAGCTGATAATTTTGCACCTAGCTTTTCATAGATGTTTGTGGCCCAGGAAAGTATAACCTTCCTCCTTCCAGTATCCTTGAAAAAGGGTACAAAAACCCCTTGAATATATTTGACATTGTGTTCATATTGCCGCTCAACTTTGAGAAGTCACTTTTCAAATACAATTCCGAATCCTACGTTTAAAAGAAGCAAGTGCTGAGGCTTCTGTGGCTTTTTCTGGGAAGATCTTACAGCTATATGAGAAAGCTCCTGATAAAAATATTCCATGGTAATTAGTTAATCTTCTCCCCTGTGTTCAAATTTATCCCATCCATTATAAGTATCACCTCAGAAACCCTGCTCATTCCTTTCACTGATGATGTGTCCCCTTTTGAATGTTTTTAGAAAAGTATGATATTTCTGATATTTCCCTTCTTTACTTTCTGAAGAAATTGTTATTAATTCTTCTAATCTTTTCCCATGTGTTTAACAAGTATTTTCAAAAGGAATTGTGTTGCTGGGTAATAATAATTTTGTTCTAACTCTGGAAAAACAATAATAGAAAGCTCATCCTTTGTGACGTTTCAGATTAGCCTAAGTCCTGCAAAATATATGGAGAACAAATGCACAGCTGAGGGTAAATTTTGTCTGTCCCCACTGATCCATGAACTAGTGAATAAATTCAAAATGGAAGTGGCATAATAGCCTACCTTGGCTCTCCATGTCAGAGTGCTCACCAAAAGTGCATAGAGCAAAGCTTTGATGCAGTGTGTCATGTAAGTGAGCTTCAGAGAATTTCCATATTGCAGGTAGGACACTGCACATTAAACATCATTTTTGTCTTGAATAATAATATTGAAAGGAAATACGGTTCTAAGACAGATTCAATCAAATAAGAATTCTTCAGTAGACAATTTAACAATTTACCACACTTTACTGAAAAACTGTTAGTCATGTGAATACCCATCAGAAACTCAAATTAAGTTGAGTCAGAAGATATTAATTGTTTTTGTTCGTTATTTTCAATGGCTTTCTGAATGTTGCTGGTACCTCAGGGCAGTTTTATATAGGCCAGAATAATACGGTATCTAGCCTTTTAATCTTAGAGCTTTTTCACCATTAAAGAGTTGCAGTATAATTGAGAGACCACCCTGATCTTAATTCTACCTTTGAATACCTGCAGCATTAAAGAAGCTGGTAAAAGATGAAAAAATACACACTTACAAATATGTAGAGGATTTAAACATAGTTTTAAATATTGATATCTTCACAGTTTGAAGGAGAGATGTGAAGTGTAATAGAAAGTATTCTCAAGTTGGTAATATAAAATATAAGAATTCTAAATTTTGATTCTTGACATCCTAATCACTTGTCTAGGTATGAATTTTTTCTTTCATGGCTGAGTTTTTTGCGAGTAAAGAGGTAGACAAGCAGCTTCCCACTAGATGGCAGTGTTACGGACTGGAGGAGATACAGAACGCAAATAAGTCCCTATAGGAAGATTTCAAAGTTCCTTTGGTTGTTTCAAAAGATAAAGACAAAGAAGAGTTCAAACATACTTAGGCACATAATACAAATACAACCCCTGTCGCTTGGAAGTATTTTTTTGAATTTTGTTTTTTTTCTCATCTGATACAAATACCTTTTTGATCTGATAGTATATGCTATTCATTTAATAGAAAGAAATTTAACAAATACCTCATACATTCTATACTTACTGTTAGTAGAACTGGAGTTTAAATACACATAGATATTTGACTGGGAGTTAGACACACATACCTTCAGTGAGTGCACAACCTGAAAGACAAAAATGAGAATTACCTTTATCTTTAGAATTAATAGAACAGGAACTTCGCATGTTTTAATTTACAACATATTGCCTGATTTATTTTATTGTACTGGTAGTGACTTCAGAAAATTTCTTAGCTAAAATCTGAAGAAATCTTTGAAAAATTTTCTCATTCTATGGATGTATAATGTTGATAACATAGATATACAAGACTGGGGAAAAGATACAAGCATATATTTACACATTTACAAATGTATGTGTGCTGTGACCACAGTCATGTAAAGAAATAAATTGACGTGTTTCACATCATAACCTGCATCCTTTTGTATTCTATTGTCTTTTAAGTGATCTTTAGTTTGTATAGCATAGTGATACTCAGTTTTCACTCACCAGCATTGCTGGAGATGAATTTGTGTATGGATTCCAGTGTCTCATTGTTAAAGAATGTTGCAACACACTCAAAACGATTCAAAGGGTTGAACCATTCCCGGGCTGAGATCCTCAGTCGGCTGGTCAATGAGTATGTACTCCCATTCCACGTGGAAGACTCATCTGTCCCCACCCCTTCTGTTCTCTGAGCACCGTTCACCTTCCAGACTAGATTGAGGTAGTCAGGATAGAAACCAGAGGCAAGGCATACTAGTGTGGCCTTGCTCTTCTGTTGGATCTCTTGCTTTGATGGGGAAAAAATGGCCACAGCTGGTGGTATGATTTCATCATTCTCCCCTGGAATAGAAACCAACGTGGCCCAGAGCCTCCATTACCTTCCTCAACTAGGAACCCCCTATTATATTCATACCTGTTTGTTCTGTGTGATCCCTGATATAGCTGGCCTTTTAACAAATGGCCATTTTCTATATTAATATCTATTAGTTAGATATACACAAGGAATCTGCAAACTTTTGTTTTCACTCACTACACAGAAATATAAAAGACCTGGCTACAGAAATGCATTATTGTTCAAAATATTGGTGGTGTCTCTCTCAAAAGAATAAGGAAGCTAAGAAGAAGCTGAACAAACTAATAAGCAGTGAAGCATCCACTGGTGCTCTTATTTGTGATTTTGCACTAATAAAAAAAAATCCTTTTTATAAGGCACAAGCATCTTCAACTGACTGTGACACATTTGTGGAGATTTAATAAAAGAAAATACAGTGTTCAAAATCATATTGCCATGTGACACCTTAGTTGTAGCATCATCTAAGAAATGACTTGAGAGCAAGGAGCTAATTTTTCTCACTCTTTGAAGTGAAACTTTAGGTAGGTGCTCTGAACATGCCTTGGGCAATTTCTACTTTAAATTTTAACTTGTCATCCTTTTCCAGACTATGATACCTCTCCCTATGTTATTTATTATTTGGATTATTTTACACATTAGAAACCCTTGTCTTAGACTACCAATTTGTTCAAAATAATGCAAGATTCTATACACTCACAAAGCAAAAAAGTTCATTTTCTCAAAGTATCTTACTTACATGTAAGATAAAAGGCAACAGATGTATACAGTTAAAAAGGCTATATAAGGAAACAATGAGATACTAATGGAAAGTAGGTAGTGACCTTCAAAAGGCAGGATATTCTTTCCATTTTTTTGTCCAATTTATTACTAAATTACAGAGTTCCTCTGGTTTACTAGTCCGTCATGATAAACACACCAGGACTACAGAGTGCACATGGAAACAGAAATTCAGAGAGATGAACTGTAGAATCAGATAGACAAAGAGAAAATTATTTTACTATTTTTTGTGAAGGCAGTATGGATTATGGGTGCTATTCTTGCTCACTCCCTCTTTTCTAGACTGGGAATATATGAATTAGCAGAAATTTGTAACTCACATTGATCTTGATCCTTAACCCCTGGTGTTAGCTTTCAGCTGTTAACATTAATCATGTTTGTCAGTGTTTATTCTATAAAGAACTTTGAGGCCCTGCTGTGAAAACATGTGAGCTCATACAGCCCTCAGAAAGAGGTAACTAGATAGCACTGGAGGAAACTAGTTAGAAAGTTTTGCACTGCTCTGTTTTTTCCCAGGTGAACATGAACAGAGTTTGATCACATCTACTGTTCCCTTCTTGTACTTGGTTTTGTGATTGTTTTAATCTTACAAGTCTGTCTGGTGTAAGTTCATTGGCTCATAGCTACAATGGTTGATGAGTGAACATGGAAATAGTTAAGGGCAAAATAGAATACTGAGAGATTTAACTGACTAAAAGAAAAAAGAAGATAAAGAGGAAGGCAGGAGAAAAAGGCAGACAGAACAACAAAAATACTGAAAAGATGAACAAAGCCAGAAAAAGAGCATGCTTGAAATGGAACAGGGAAACTGTTACAAGTAAGAACCAAGGCAACCGTAAAAAATATATCAGCATAATAGTCCATTCTGTTCTGAGCTCACACTAGTCCTGGCAGACATAGGCACAATGCTTAATCATTCTTATGCATAAGTTCATGCATGCCCTTTTGCACATTCTTCCAACATCCAAGAGAAAAAGTGTAACAGTTACTCCATTACCATCATGGCAAGTTAGATTTCATAGTTTCTTCTTATTTTTCACTTCTATTCTCACTTGAAAATCATCTATGTAAAAGCTACGTATCACTAATGAAAAGGAAATTTTCAAATATCCTTCAGGTTGAGCACTTTGATAAATCGCAACTGCTTACCTTTAACTCTGAGCACAGTGCCAACTCCAAAGATAAGGGGTCAAGTGAAAACACACAGCTGTACACCTCCAGACTAAAACCCACAGTATCCTTATGCTGTTTTGTCAGCAATCAAGTTCCCCAAAGTGGGAATGTGTGTGTAGGGGCGGGGTGGGAGCAGGCCCTAGTGTGTATTTCTGCAGTTTGCTGTCAAATTTGGAAGTGGCAGAAAGGAAAGATTGTTTTCTGCTGTAATTCCAAAACACTTAATATAGCAACCTTTTGATATAGGGGAAGATAACTCCCTTCCAGGGAGGGGAGAAGAGAGAAAAAAAGGAAAAAGAATAAAGGAGAAAAGTACACTGAGAGAAAGAGAATACAGATGTTTTGAGAATCAGAAACAGTGAGAAAGAATGCTGGATGGACCTTGGGTCCCACAGCAACTTTGGGCAGCCTGCCTATCACCTAAAGAGAGGGGAGCAAAATACGAGCGAGACTGCTCTTTCCCAGCATGGTCCAGCATCCACAAGAATCCTTTCTTGGAACTGTGAATCTAGTCCTGCCTCTGAAATACCGCTCCTGGTTGTTAAACAGTGAGGCAGGAGGCCCAGACTTGCAGACTTGCAGAGAAGGATATTTCCTTCCCAACCTCTGTAATGTTTTCCTGGACACCAAAGAGACGGAGTTGTTTCTTCCTTTCTCCCATCATGAGGTTCCCAGTCAAGGAAGACAGAGTATAAGCCAAAAGACACAAGGATCTTAAAAAAAAAAGTGCCTGCAAACCCTGCACTTCCATAGCAACCCATCTGTAACATTCTTTCTAATAAAAAATCAAAAGCATCAGTTCTGTCTTTATGACTGGGTAAAAAATGCTAATTAATCTGTTACTAACTGAAAATGCTATTTTCCCCTAAAACAATATCACATAAACCTCAGAGATCTGACTTCTCTCTCACTTAGACTGTGAGTTTTGTCCCACTGCTGAAGTACAGCCTTTCACTATTCACACTATTTTGGGGCTTCAGGAAAATCTCCACTTTTAGTCCTCTGAGCCAACCCTGTGGACCAATCCTCTGCTCTTGTAGTACCAGCAAAAGGAGAAATACAAAGGGCATTAATTTAGAGTCCCCTAAAAAAAAGGGAAAGGTATATAAGGGACCACTATCATACCTGTGTGTCTGACCAGAAATACCCAGAAATACCATTTCCAGAGCCCAGAAATACTGCTTCCAGAGCCCTTTTGCTTAGGTGAGCTTTTTTTGGAGCTTTTACCATTTCTTTAGAGGAGATTTATGTAGATAAATTATTAGAAAATATTTCTCATATGCAGACAGAGTAATTTTCTTTGCTGATTTTCAGCTGAACAGCCTCATTTCCTTAGACTATTTCAACTTCATGAATATACTCTTGTAAAATAGGTGTCTTTTTTAGTCCCTAAGTATCCTTCCCATTGTCCTTCTCTGAATGGAAATCTTTGCTTTTATTCTTTTTGTTCTCTTAGCTATTCTCTTTGCTATGATTATTCTACTTAGCTGCACAACTGACTATGATCAATGAGTAGTCAGTGTCTTAATATTCATCAGGTCAGGCACCTTGAAGTCATATGCCATCTCAAAAACATGCTGATCACTGCTGAATATTACAAGGGTCTCAATTTTTGCTGTAGGGACTGACTTCTATCATCTGTAAGCATTTTACTTTCCAGTGGGAAGGTCAGATACAACAGTCTGAGACACCAATTCTTCTGACCCCAGGGACAATATAATGAGAAGTTTAGATCACTATCATTTATCAGGGTCTTAGAAACAGACAAAACAGCCTGTTTTGTGGAAACTTTTTGTGGTGTGGATGAGACAGAGAACAACTAGGAATTAAAGAGCTGCATACAACTGTATTACTTATGATAAAGCTGAGTATTTATTGTTTTTGCTTTTGTTTTGACAATTAAAGAGAAAATTTGGTATGAATATTTGTCTTCCTCAGTTATCCGATAAAATGTGCTTTAGTTTTCCCTTAGAAGATCCAAAATAATTTTAGTTATAGATTCCTGATTTTGTCTTCTAGACCTCACCAAAGTATGATCGTAATTCAATCCTTTCCAGGCAGAGAGCTCTTCAGTGACTTTTCCTTTATTACCTGCAGGCCCAGAAGAACTAGAATTATGGGGAATGGTTATACTTTTGGAGAACATTTTTTTTCACATGTTGATTTATTAAGAAGCTATATTTATGATTTGCACATGTTTTTCAATCCACTCCTCATTCTCATGATTTTTATGGACAGCTCTTTATTCACAGAAAATGCATTCATTCAGTTCTCCGAAGAGCAGTAGTCTTACTGAGAGTAGCCAACTTACTCTATTCTCCGAAGTAGACTAGATTATTGGCATATCAGAAAAACACCAGTTTAATAGTGAAAGAGGGGATAAGGTTAAAAATAAGCTCGCTAAAGAGAAGATATCGGTTTCAAGTTGTTTAAAAGAGAAAACAGAAATTTCTTACCCATTACTGTAAGTTTTGTGCCATTGACAAAAGTCACCTTGTTGTTCACAGTGACAGTGTTGTAAAATAAGCAAAGAAAAGGGATGCAGTGCAGGTGACCTTAGTGAGCAGAAGCTTAATCAATGTTTACCATATCTGGAATCCCAAAGATGTCCTCAATCTCTGTCTGGAGGGCTTTTGCAGCAAACCAGCTTGAATTCCCACTGTATAATCTTTAGAATTTGTAAGAGCAGTTTTCAGAATTTATTGATAATTATTTTTATTGTCTATGTTTCACCTCAAGTTGTTTCACAAACATTCTCTAATCTCCAGGTTTTCCCATTGATACCACCTGCTATTCCAGTTTTGCAAAAGTTGCAACCATATAGAGGTACTGAAATTGGTAGAGGCTGTCAGTATCTAGAAATATAATTCCTTTATAACTCGAATTTCCTGACTCTCAGTCTTGTACTCTAAACATTAGGAAACCTTCCTTTCTTTAACTTTATGGTTAAATAATCAAATATTACTTGCTTTCTAGCTGTCATGGTCACCTGCTTTGTTCATATGGCTGATTCACCTTTGTGGTACTGAATTAAAATACTCATCTGTTTTTCCTTCACTGCCAGCTCAGCCCTTTTGAATACTAATGTAGAACCTAATTTGATTCAGTGATAGAAAAATAATTCACATAAGGAGATCCAGATGAGTTGGTCAGATGGTCTCAAACAAATCCTTGATATCTATTAGGAAGAAATACAGTAAGACAGTGTGGACAAAGATCAGAGAGAAATCATAGAACCATAGAATCATAGAATCAGTAAGGTTGGAAGGGACCTCTGGAGATCGTCTAGTCCAACCTCCCCACTCAGCAGGGTCACCTAGGGCATGTTAGACAGGGTTGCACCCAGGCGGGCTTTGAATATCTCCAGAGAAGGAGACCCCACAAGCTCTCTGGGCAACCTGGTCCAGTGCTCTCTCACTCTCACAGTGAAGAAATTCCCCCTCACGTGCAGGCGGAACTTGCTGTTGTTCAGTTTTTGCCCATTGCCTCTTGTCCTGATGCACGGGACGACTGGAAAGAGTTTGTCCCCATCCCCTTGACACCCTCCCTTCAGGTACTTACACACATTGATAAGATCCCCCCTCAGTCTTCTCTTCCCCAGGCTCAACAGGCTCAGCTCTCGCAGCCGTTCCTCATAGGGCACGTGCTCCAGCCCTCTGATCATCTTTGTAGCCCTATGCTGGACTCTCTGCACTAGCTACATGGCTCTCTTGGGAGCCCAGAACTGGACGTAGCACTCGAGATGAGGCCTCCCCAGGGCTGAGTAGAGAGCCAGAATCACCTCCCTGATTGCTATCAGATTGGTTAAGCCGGACTTCCCCTTGCTGAATCCATGCTGACTACTCCTGATCACCTTCTTTTCCTCCATATATCTGGAGATGACATCCAGAAGGAGCTGTTCCATCACCTTTCCGGGGATGGAGGTGAGGCTGACTGGCCTATAGTTGCCTGGGTCCTCCTTCTTGCCCTTTTGGAAGACTGAAGTGACATTGGCTTTCTTCCAGTCCTCAGGCACCTCTCCAGTTCTCCATGACCTTTCAAAGATGATGGAGAGCGGCTTGGCAACAGCATCTGCCAGCTCCCTCAGTACCTGTGGGGGCCTCCCATCTGGGCTCATGGATTTGTGGATGTCTAGCCTGGCCAGAAGGTCTCTTATCCTATTCTCCTCAATCAAAGGTAAGTCATCCTTTCTCCCTCATGTCCAGGCTGCAGGATTCATGAGGGCTGCCCTTAACAGTGAAGACTGAAGCAAAGAAGGCATTCAGTAATTCTGCCTTCTCTGTATCCCTTGTCACCAGGGACCCTGTCCCATTCAGTAGCGGGCCCACATTTTCCGCAGTCCTCCTCTTGCTGCTGATGTATTTGAAGAAGCCCTTCCTATTGTCCTTGACATCCCTTGCCAGACTCAATTCCAAATGGGCCTTAGCCTTCCTCACAGCATCTCTACATACTCTGACTGCATTCCCATAATTCTCCCAAGTAGCCTGTCCCCTCTTCCACATTCTGTGTACTTTCTTCTTCTGCCTGAATTTGGCCAAGAGCTCCTTGCTCACCCATGCAGGTCTCCTGCCCCTTTTGCTGCACTTCTTACTCATAGGGATGCACCACTCTTGAGCTTGCAGGAAGTGATGTTTGAATATTAGCCAGCTCTCCTGGACCCCCCTTCCTTCTAGGGCCTTAACCTATGAGACTCCACTAATTAGGTCTCTGAAGAGCCCAAAGTCTGCTCTCCTGAAGTCCAGGGTTGCAATCCTGCTTGTTGCCCTAGTTCTTTCCTGCTGGATCCTGAACTCCACTATCTTGCAGTCACTGCAGCCAAGGCTGCTCCCAACCTTCACATCTCTAACCAGTCCCTCTCTATTGGTAAGGACAAGGTCCAGCAGGACACCCTTCCTTCCTGCTCCACCATTTGTGACAGGAAGTTATCATCAATGCATTGCAGGAGCCTCCTGGACTGTTTGTGCCTTGCTGCGTAGTCCCTCTAACAGATGTCAGGGTGGCTGAAGTCCCGCACGAGAACCAGGGCCTGTGATCGTGAGGCTACTTCCAGCTGTCTATAGAAGGTCTCAATGACTTTCTCTTCCTGGTCAGGTGGCCTGTAGTAGACACCCACAACAGTGTCCCCCATGCTAGCCTGCCCTTTGATCTTTACTCATAAGCTCTCAACTGCCTCCTCCTCCTCCACCCCTAGGCAGAGCTCAATGCATTCCAGTTGCTCTCTCACATAAGAGCAACTCCACCACCTCGCCTTCCTGGCCTGTCTCTCCTAAAAAGCACATATCCATCCATGGTACGATAGTCAGCCCATGGACACTAGAGGCTTATTTAAGAAAGAAAAGCCCAAAACTATTTTACACTGAAGCTACTATTGCCTCTTTCTTGATAGCTGATGCAGAAAGCAGCATTCTGACAGGTACTTGCTACATTTCAGAATGCTTTCTATAATCGTTTTGCCATGCTAATGAAGAATTATTTTTGATTCTTTAGCAAAATATTATTACAATAGAAAAATATTGACTGTCTGCTTCATATGCTCCAACAGATTTTAGGTGCATCTCCAGTGAACCTGTTTTTTTGAAAATTACTTCAAGGTCATCCCAGAATCTCCTGCTTTGTTTTCCAGAGAGGATAGGCTTCCACTTCTCAGATGATGGAAGGTAACAGAAGTGATTCCCATGACTGTAAGTCTGCCAAGAGAAAACAAGATAGAGAATCACCATAATGCTGCAGAGAGCTCTGCATCTGCCTTAACACTCTCCCACAGTGCTTAAACGCATAGAGCTTTTTTGTAAAGGCGTTCTGGGGGAATGCATCACGGTGAGTCCCCTGTCCCCACAATGATGCAACCTCATACAAAAAAAACCAATCTAATGCATAGCTCTGCCCTCCCATTTTGTCACACAGCCACTGTGAAAGGTTGCTTGGAGACCACAGGCCACTTCCTTCCTCTGCCATTGCTGGAGGAAGTGCTGTAAGTTTCTGTACGATAATCTGATTATTTCTTGGTGTATCTATTTTCCATGAATTTATAGTCTCAATATGAGTTTTTTTCTATAGATAAAAAGGGAGTGATATTTGTTTTTAATTGTATTAGCTGCTTTTATATGCAGTTATATTTTACTTGGTAACTTCATGGTAGTGTTAATGCTGTTTTCCTTCCCACTCTTTTTCCTTCTGCTCCAGGGATGATAAGCAGCCAGAGCTCAAGCCTGAAGTAGCTGATTTGCACCAAGGGAGATTTGCTTACAGCAGAATGCAGCTTGTTTTCCATCCTTACCTGATCATGAATATCTTCTTTGGTCTGTTTTGCACCTGTCACGGATACTCCGAAAGGGAGGCAGGTAGGATGCTGAGCTCTTAAAATTGTATCCCTCTGTCTGCCCTTTTTACAGGAAGCAGAAAGACAAGCTTCTCCCAGGTGCCCTGACTATTACTGTGGCACTGACTATTACTCATCTAGGCATAATAGTGCACATTCATTATATAAATTGTCTAAAGGGTGGGAGGGCTAGGGGTGACAGGTTATTGGATACTTTATTTACTGTATTTATCTACAAATAGCTGTTTCATGAAAAACTCTTTGAAGAGAGGCAATATACGCAATCCTATATACCATAAGTAAATGCAGATACAGAACTTCATCCTTCCCCATAGATTTGTCTACAGAACAGTTATGTTGTAACCCCCAAGAAGGAAAGATTCGTGCCAATAAGACTGTGGACACTAGCACACACTGAGTCAATGCAGGGAAGGACAGGCACCAATCCAGTTTAGATATGGGGTACAGTTCTAGTTTTGTACTAGTCCGTTCTTCTCAAATAAAAGTTTAGTGCATAGTCGGCAACATGAATGAGTACCTGCAGTAGAAATGCTGTTCATAATGATCTCGAATGGCTTCACTTCAATCTGTTTCAATTAAAAAAAAAGTTATGAATGCAGGCTATAATCCTTTGAAATAAGGTAACTCTCCTAGTAGGAAAAAAACACAAACTATTTTCTCCTGTTTTCAAATATCACAGAAGGATCTGTAAGTTTTGACATGTTCTGTTGAGCTGGGAACAGCTGTTAGGGCCTCAGGGAAGTGAATGAGAAAGCCAGATGAAGCTTTAAAGTTTAAGATAGGACTGCAGAAGGCCATTGAAGTGTCACTTACAAGCCCTCTTATCTATGGTGTCTTTCATTAAGGATGATGCTCCACTGAAAAATCATATGTCCTCCTCTGTTTCTATTTAATTTTGAAGGGGTGTTTCTGGGTGACGCCAACAACTCCTTAAATGTTACTTTCATGAAGTAATCTCTCAGAAACGCCAGCAGAGTGCAGTCTTGACACGTTTTGTTGTGCATCTATAGCCAGGCAACAGGAAAGCCCTTACAGGTCAGAAATTCAAGACAGTGAGAGGGAGTGAAGAAGGAAACACAGTTCCTTATTTTTTTTGTTCCTGCCTCTTACAAGACATTTAAAGATATTTAAAACTTCAGTGAACAAGGTAAGGCAACCATGTGGAACTGAGAGACATTTAAAGTAATCTTTCCTAAAAATGGTAGTAATTCAGTGGGGGAAAAGTCACAGGAAAATAATGATGTCATCAATTATATCAGTCCCTGGCTTCTTCTCTAGAGTTTACAAAGGAAACAGCCGGAGAGGAATAGGCAAAAACACAGAGAAGCTCTGAGATTTACAGGTTTGTTTTAGAGCCATTTGCCCATGAACACTTAGAATTATGCAGCAGCTCCTTTTCAGGGCCTATAGTTAAATATAGGAAGAGAGCGAACTCATACTTCTTAGCTGGGTAAGGGAATAGTTTTCTCATTCCAAGACTGACAAGCTTGACTTCGACAAGATTATCTCTCTTGTTATCTCTACCAGTTCTGCCCAGATCTCAGGAAGCCTGAGATCTCACAGAAAAGGGGCGAGGGAGGCGGGATGCGGCGGAAGAGTTGTTCTAATTCAGTCTGAGACCATAAGGAGAGATGTAACAGTGAGGAAAGGGGTGAGGTCTCCTGTCTGCCCTGGCTTTGGATAGCAACGCCACGAAAGACAGCATCAAGTGAAGACTGGCTTTCCATCTCCTGTTCCAGTGGGGGAAGAATGACCATTGCAGCACAGAGGAGGCACCGCCAGCCCATTTCCAGAGCTAGGTATATGTGCTAGTACTTCAGGCCCGGTCTAGGACTGTGGCTAGGTCACTGGTGACTGTGTATAGTTCCCATCAGTTGGCTCGTCACTCTTGGTGGGTTTAGGGCATCTCGTGCCAGTTTCTTCCGGGTGCCTGTGCTGGTGCACCAAGTGTCCTTGGGGCCACCTGCTTGCAGGCAATTCTTCCTACACAAATCTTTCCTTCCTCAGGCTTGCCATCCCAGACCGCTTGCCCAGCCAGTCCTACGCTCATTCTTTCACCCTTCTCGAGCCCGAGCAGCCCGTTCTCGCTCTCCTTCTACTCCCTACTCCAGTTCTCTGTGCTTCTCTGGTGCCTCTTGCCCTTCCTCATCCATTGCATTTTGCCATGCCAGCTGCAGTGGCTCCCACAGCCAACCTCCTCCGCAGCCTCCTCTGACCTTGCCACCTCATCATCCTTGTGAGAACCTTGCACTTTCCCCAGTGCCTCCCTGGCCTCCCTTTTCCCCCCCAAACATTCCATCCTGCCTGGTGTCTCACAGCACCGGGGGAGTGTCTGGGTTTGGAGACTTTCAAATTGCCGAGCAGCAGCCCAGTTTACACAGGCTTGCTTGGGGGGCGCAAACCCTTCCTGGGGAGGTCTTTCTGGTCCCTCTCTACAGATCATGTGCTAACGTAGGTAATGTAAAGCCTTGTAAACTGAGGGTGGGTGCCTGCTCTGAAGGCAAGGGCTGGGAGACAGATTGGAAAGTTTGTGACGTGACAAGACAGCACATTTCCCTTCCAGCCTGCTCCCAGCAATATAATTGCGTGCAGCTGATCTTCTGGTTTACTCTGACTTTTCCCTTCTCAGAAGGTGCAGTGTGGCTTATGCTTGCATGCATCTGGCATGCCCCTGGTCACTTACCTCCGTTTCCACCTCACTGCCATGGCCTTCCCAGTCTTGCCCTGCTCCGTGCAGCTGTTCTCATTGGCCTCTCCAACCCATTCCTCCTCATCCTCTAGGGGATATTCCTGTTTTCGGTGCACAGGAGGGGACCAAGCTGGGGCCAAGCCTGGCTGGGGCTCTTCTAGCAGTGACTCTGAGGGCTCTCTGCAGAGCTGTATGG
Source organism: Rhea pennata (assembly GCF_028389875.1). Lineage (NCBI taxonomy): Eukaryota > Metazoa > Chordata > Aves > Rheiformes > Rheidae > Rhea > Rhea pennata. The sequence continues at coordinate 85,399,807 of NC_084663.1, read as the reverse complement.
CATAGACCAGCCGTTACAGTGGGCATGACTGGCATTGCATCAATGGTCTCAGGAGATCAATCCTCTTTCTACTGTGGGGGTGAGGAGGGAGGGAGCACTTGAATCAGGAGAAAGATCTTGGCAATGTCAGCAGGCAGAGCAGGCTATAGAAAGATGCAGGAGAGAACCCCTCCGTGCCCCCCACCCCCTCCGGCACCGTGCCTGTGCCAAGTCCCCTTTCGTATTGCTACCGGGTCCCTTCTTCCGCACCTGATGTACAGGCTGCTGTGGATCTGAGCAGGGGTAGGAAGGAGCCAACCTGAGGCACCGGCATAACGACCAACAAGCTGTCTCTTGGCGAAAGAGCACCCATGCTAAACATCCCTGGAAAGGTGATGGAACACCTCATTCTGGATGTCATCTGCAAGCATATGGAGGCAAAGGAGGGGATCAGGAGTAGTCAGCGTGGATTCAGCAAGGGGAAATCCTGCTGAACCAATCTGACAGCCTTCTATGATGGAATGACGGGCTGGGTAGATGAGGGGAGAGCAGTGGACGTTGTGTACTGTGGCTTCATCAAGGCTTTTGACACCGTCTCCCATAACATCCTCCTCGATAAGCTCAGGAAGTGTGGGTTAGATGAGTGGTCAGTGAGGTGGGTTGAGAACTGGCTGAAAGGCGGAGCCCCAAGGGTTGTCGTCAGTGGCGTGGGGTCTAGTTGGAGGCCTGTGGCTAGTGTAGTTCCCCAGGGCTCCGTACTGGGTCCCGTCCTGTTCAACTTGTTCATCAGTGACCTGGACGAAGGGACAGAGTGCCTCCTCAGCAAATTTGCTGATGATACCAAGCTGGGAGGAGTGGCTGACACACTGGAGGGCTGTGCTGCCATTCAGAGAGACCTGGACAGGCGGGAGAGCTGGGCGGAGAGGAACCTCCTGAGGTTCAACCAGGGCAAGTGCAGAGTCCTGCGCGTAGGGAAAAATAACCCTAGGTACCAGTACAAGCTGGGGGCGTGACCTGCTGGAAAGCAGCTCTGCAGAGAAGGACCCGGGAGTGCTGGCGGATGATGAGTTGACCATGAGCCAGCAATGCGCCCTTGTTGCCAAGAAAGCCAACGGTATCCTGGGGTGCATTAGGAGGAGTGTTGCCAGGAGGTCGAGGGAGGTGATCCTGCTGCTCTACTCAGCCCTGGGGAGGCCTCATGTCGGGTGCTGCGTCCAGTTCTGGGCTCCCCAGTACAAGAGAGCCATGGAGCTAGTGCAGAGAGTCCAGTGTAGGGCTACAAAGATGATCAGAGGGCTGGAGCACGTGCCCTATGAGGAACGGCTGCGAGAGCTGGGCCTGTTGAGCCTGGGGAGGTGAAGACTGAGGGGGGATCTTATCAATGTGTGTAAGTACCTGAAGGGAGGGTGTCAAGGGGATGGGGACAAACTCTTTCCAGTCGTCCCGTGCATCAGGACAAGAGGCAATGGGCAAAAACTGAACAACAGCAAGTTCCGCCTGCACGTGAGGGGGAATTTCTTCACTGTGAGAGTGAGAGAGCACTGGACCAGGTTGCCCAGAGAGCTTGTGGGGTCTCCTTCTCTGGAGATATTCAAAGCCCGCCTGGGTGCAACCCTGTCTAACATGCCCTAGGTGACCCTGCTTGAGCAGGGGGGTTGGACTAGACGATCTCCGGAGGTCCCTTCCAACCCTACCGATTCTATGATTATGTGATTTCCCACCCACTTAAGAGTGATGTGCGATTAGGTCATTACATCAGGGAAGCCATGCTAGACCAAAGCAAGAAATGTAACTCGTATCGCAGACAAGCATTTTGATGACATAGGTGCGCCGTTCAGTGGTGGGCCTGTGTATTTCACAGAATGGCCATGGCACGTTGCAGGTCCTGCCTTTTGTGCTGCTAGGCACCCAGGCACGCTGTAAGCTACCCCTCCCAAACTGGGACAAGAGCAAAGAGTCATGAAAAAATAAAGCCCAAAGAAAACAAGAAAAACAGCCCCAGGATGGAAAGACACGCGTGACCAAGTCAAATGTGTCATGAGAACTGTGGGATTTGACAAAGGTCTGGGAGGCGAGGAGGCACTGCTTCATCTGCCTGGGGACCTGAGGACCCGGAAAGAGAGAGCTTTATAGGCAGGGCAGCTTTCAGGATGGGTGTCAGTGTCACTCCAACCTTCTGCTCATATTTCTCTCCTCCGCCCAACTTCCAGCACCTTGAGATGTGGCTATCCGTTTGCTCCAGTCCAGCTCCATCTGCTCTCACTGTTCTTCTGCAGAGGCTAAAAGGAGACCCTAACACACAGGAGGAAGGGAAGGCACAGGAAGAATGAGCGTAAAGGCTGCATGGAGCCCCACTCATGCGTAGTGAGCTTCACCTCCCAAGACAAAGAGCTGTAAGTCATAAGAAAGAAATTACCAGCCCAGATGAAATGTAAAAAGGCTGTCTCGCACCTCGGCCTTCCACCCCATCAGCCTGGGAAGAGATCTCAGGTCAGTTCCCGTTGCAAGGGGTCCCAAGAATGGTTGTGAGCCTGTGAGAGCCTTACACTGGGGAAGCCCCAGCTTCTCTCGTCATTCGTGGTCTAAGAATCTGCCAAAAGGCTTGCGTTTGCTAAAGCTAGGTTTTATTAGGAAAAACGAGCAAACAGACCAGCCACCCAGTTCACCTTGCACGTGATCTTAGATATGCAGGAAGAGATGGGCTAAACAGAACCTTTAAAATCAGAACTCCCCCGCCTGCTGTGTCCTTGCAGGGCCCTTCCTGTAAGGATAGGAAGTCCTTTCTGTGTGGTCCAGGCACTTGCTGGAGATTCCCAGGAGGCTGTCTGTTTCCCACCACCGCGGGGGCTGGGCTGTATATCTGCTTCTGGCTGCAGGTAGGACCACTGTTCCTTTCCTGAGTTTCCTCCCCCTCCCCCACCACTACCATGGTGAGTGTTATTGCCTCGCTGCCTCCTGCCCTCAGCCCTCTGGGTGTCCCTGCCTCGCTCCCAAGTGCAGGTACTCTCAAAGAAGGCCTAACTTTCCTTCCTCCCCAAAAGAGAACCTGCCCAAACCCAGAATGGCAGCAGGCCAAACACAGAGAGGCAAACAGCCCCCTTCCCCTCCTGCCACCCTTGCTTACCCCATCCCTCCTTTCCTAGGCGATCTTGCCTTGGTGCTTTACACTGCTGAGGGGTGCCTGACCTTTCCCCCACCTGCTTGCCATTGTTTTCCTTCCCCTAGCAGCTGTTGTGTGTCAGTTGCAGGTGCTGGTGGGCAGGGTCCTGCTGTGTGAGGGGCCTCCTGCTTCAGCTGTCCCCGAGGAAGTGAAGGGGAGGCTGAGGGTCATGGGCCGCAAGTGGTGCTGGGCTCTGCTTGCTCTTCCACCGCCCACCGTAGCTGAGTGAGCACCGTCAAAGCTCCCTTTCTCAGGAAGAGGGCCAGGAGTAAAGAGAAGGAAGAGTCCAGCTCAGAGGACCTCCTAGATGGTGGCGCGCTGCCCTGTCCCCTTGCCTGCCAGGCCTGCAGCTCGAGGGCGCAGCTCCCCGTGCACATACCTAACCCGGAACAGGCAGGGGGGAAAGGCTGAGGCTGGTGTAAGGGCTGCAGGGAGCCCCACCTGTGTAGAGTGAGCTTCAGCCCCCGAAGGAAATATCTGACAGGCTCTCAAGTGTGTTTTTATTTGTGCTATGATCTTCTTGAGAGGAGAGTGATGGGGCAGGAGGGCAGCGGCCAAGGAGCCGAGTGGTCATCAACGCATCAGTAGGCTGCTATGGTTTCTTGGATCCAGTCAACGTAATTGCAGACCTTGGTGTAGACACCAGGGTAGCCTTTCAGAGCACACCCAATTCCCCATGACACGATTCCCTGGAGTGTCCCGTCGCACACAACTGGGCCACCCGAGTCACCCTGTAAGGAAAAAGTTAGAAGTGTGAGCTGATTTAAAAGCAGAATCTCACCCGGAAAGGTCTTGGCCTGTTACAAAGAAGCCAGGGAGCACTGAGGGAGGTGGCGCAGGCCCTGGTATGAGAGCACAGAGAGGTACCACCCCTCATCTGCTGATCCTCTCCCGCAGCGCCACAGTTTACCGCTACTGCACTCTGTGCTCAACCAGGTGTGGCTGCACCTGCTGGTTTTGCGTGAAGCCCACCCTGTGTCCAAATGCCACTGGAAGGACACTGTGTTGGAACTGCACACTTGGAGCTGAGAAAGCGTAAGCACTCTGACGAGCTCTGGTGTATGCCACAGAGCCTGAGGCACCCAAAGTGTCCAAGCCAGAGCTGCGCCCAGACGTCGGCTCTTACCTGGCATGAGTCTTTCCCACCCTCCAGGAAGCCTACACACATCATGTTGCTGGAGATCTGGCCTGGGTAAGCATCTTGGCACTCTTGGTGACTCAGGACTGGAGCTTGCAGGCACTGGAGAATCTCAGGGAACTTGGCTGCCGGGAGAGCAGTGAAAATTAGGTTTCATCTTGGGACTCAGTCCTGCCTGTGAGCAGGAAGCCCTGCAGCCCTGTATGTGCGAGAGCCATCCAGCAAATCAGGGTAAAGTAAATGCTTGGCCCGCATGAGGAAATGCGAAGCGCATTGTGCAGCAGGACGCACGGGCAGGGCAGTGTGAGGAACTTGGGGCTAGAGCAAGAGAAGGCTGCAGAGCAGGGGTGAAATGTCTGTGGGTCTCAGGAACCTGGTGGCCGAGCAGGAGAAGCGTGGCCACCTACCCGCAACGTGCACTGATACTCACAGCCACTGCTCAGTGTGTTTCCCCATCCCGAAATCAGGCACTTGGTGCCCGCGTTGACACAGGCGCGGGGCAGAGCTATGGGCTGAACATCGACGCTGTAGGCCACTGGGGATGCCAGCTTGATCAACATAATGTCGTTGTTAAGGCTTCTTGAATTGTATTTAGGGTGGCGAATGATTGCTGCAGAATTCCTGACCACTTCACTGTCTTCCTGCACATCAATGTTGTACTCTCCCAGCCTCACCTGTATATAGCTGCAGATTACCAGCAGAGAAGAGCAGCAGTTAGCACGCAGTAGAATGGCTTGGTGTCACAAAGGGGGCCGGCAGAAAGCTGGGTAGAGAGTGAGGGGGTGCTGCCCAAGTCAAAGGCTCATGGTGTGTCACACAGGGCTCTAGGAACTTCGTGATTTCAATGAAAGACAGAGACTAGAAAGCCTTGCCAGATGGGCATTGCGTCCAGTACATCCCCGGGTGGCTGCAGTGGCAACGGTGTGAGCATACAAGGGTCACACCAGACGCCTAGAACAATGCTTAAGGAGGAGAGCTTAGGTTCCTCATTGCGGGGGAGCAGGATCCTGAAGCTGCATGCTCTCTGCTTGGAAGTATGCCCTAAAAACAGAGAGGAATACATCCGGGGGAAAGTCTAGGGGAGTGAAAAGGAACAAAAGAGAAGAGGAGGTGCTATTGGTGAGCTGGTATGAGGACACAGACACGCCGGTGTGCAGAGAAAGGTGTGCTAGGGTGCACTGCAAAGGATGCCGAGGATGCAGGAACACTGGGAAGATCATCTAAGACAGTGGGACTGAGGGCAGTGTGCCTCCCTTGGTTTCAGGTGCACCGGGCATGCCCTGCCACCCTGTCTTGTCTTTCTTTGCTCAATGCCGTAGTTGCAAATCTGGTGGGTTTGCAAGGTTTGACTAGAATCCACCGAGATACCCAGGACAGTGTGTACTTACGACTTGTAGCAGTGAGCAGCTGACACGACCCACTGACTGTTGATGAGGGAACCTCCACAGAAGTGATACCCAGCGTTCAGGGACACCTGGTAGGGCACCGAATGTTCTGGGCAGTTGTAGCCTCCCACAATCTTGTCGTCGTCGGCATCGCCTGGGACAGCAACTGGGGGAAAGAGAATTGGTTTTCACAGCACTGGGTCTGAATCCATTCTCTTGCAGTGTAGCGGCAGGCAATGAGCTGCAGAGCAGTTAGCAAGGGCCAAAGGAGTTTGGAGCACCAGAAGTCGGTCTTCACAGCCTCTCCTGGAGTGTCCTCCTGGGTTCTTTCGCATTGTTCTGAGGCGCGAGTCTTTGACGGTTGCTGCCTGCGTCAGGAAAAGAGCAGAAGCACAGGGGCTGCCAAAGAACTTCACAAATGAAATGGGTGCAAGCTTCCTGTGTATTCCTTCCATGGCACCGCTGGCATGGGATGTGACAGCTGTGTTGTGGCGAAAGGCCGTGGTGTACATCTGTGTAGGGTGAGGACTGGAAAAGGGCAAATGCAGTTGAGAGTGTCAGCAGAACTTGAAATTTATTGTCCCTTTAGGAGGCTGGGAGTCCAAGTCTCTGACACGGGTGGCAATAGGATAAGAGTGGAGTGTCGAGCCATTGGGGAAAGAGAAATGCAGGCAGAGAAGACAAGGCAAGAGTGAGGTGTAGCGAGAGCTGGCGGATCCGACGCTTTGCAGAACTCACCAGCTGCTCCCAGGCAGGAGAGAATCAGCAAGACCTTCATGGCGCCTCTGTCACCCAGCTCCGTGAGATGTACGAGGACTGGCTCTGGCAAGGGCACTGCTTTATACTCCTGGAGAGCCTTATCTTTGCCAGCCCAGGGTCTCTGCAGCTTTCCCCTTCCCAGGATCAGGCGTCAGCCTGGACAAATTTAGTTCCTTTATCTGGATACAGTGATGACACAGCTGACTGCAGCACCTGAGCTGGGAAAGTCTATTTCTAGAAATGCAAGGTGCCATTGCCCATCCCCTGACAGAGCTGCCCTGCTGCACCCGTCCCTCGCTTCACCAGCCCTTCTCCTTGTTGTACCCTTGGAGCTGCCAGCATTCCACTGCAGCGTCACCGCACTGAATGAGAGAGTTGTTTGCCACCGGAGACAGAGTTTACTTCTGAAAAGAGCCTGAAAAATCTTGCAGTGGGTCAGTGGCGTGTTCGCCAGCGCGGAACAGAAGAAGGTAATTGCACTCCACGGAAGGCTTTCTTGTCTTCGGAAGAGGGGCGGGGGAGGCGGGATGGGGCGGGAGAGTTGTTCTAATTCAGTCTGAGACCATAAGGAGAGATGTAACAGTGAGGAAAGTGGTGAGGTCTCCTGTCTGCCCTGGCTTTGGATAGCAACGCCACGAAAGACAGCATCAAGTGAAGACTGGCTTTCCATCTCCTGTTCCAGTGGGGGAAGAATGACCATTGCAGCACAGAGGAGGCACCGCCAGCCCATTTCCAGAGCTAGGTATATGTGCTAGTACTTCAGGCCCGGTCTAGGACTGTGGCTAGGTCACTGGTGACTGTGTATAGTTCCCATCAGTTGGCTCGTCACTCTTGGTGGGTTTAGGGCATCTCGTGCCAGTTTCTTCCGGGTGCCTGTGCTGGTGCACCAAGTGTCCTTGGGGCCACCTGCTTGCAGGCAATTCTTCCTACACAAATCTTTCCTTCCTCAGGCTTGCCATCCCGGACCGCTTGCCCAGCCAGTCCTACGCTCATTCTTTCACCCTTCTCGAGCCCGAGCAGCCCGTTCCCGCTCTCCTTCTACTCCCTACTCTAGTTCTCTGTGCTTCTCTGGTGCCTCTTGCCCTTCCTCATCCATTGCATTTTGCCATGCCAGCTGCAGTGGCTCCCACAGCCAACCTCCTCCGCAGCCTCCTCTGACCTTGCCACCTCATCATCCTTGTGAGAACCTTGCACTTTCCCCAGTGCCTCCCTGGCCTCCCTTTCCCCCCCCAAACATTCCATCCTGCCTGGTGTCTCACAGCACCGGGGGAGTGTCTGGGTTTGGAGACTTTCAAATTGCCGAGCAGCAGCCCAGTTTACACAGGCTTGCTTGGGGGGCGCAAACCCTTCCCGGGGAGGTCTTTCTGGTCCCTCTCTACAGATCATGTGCTAACGTAGGTAATGTAAAGCCTTGTAAACTGAGGGTGGGTGCCTGCTCTGAAGGCAAGGGCTGGGAGACAGATTGGAAAGTTTGTGACATGACAAGACGGCACATTTCCCTTCCAGCCTGCTCCCAGCAATATAATTGCGTGCAGCTGATCTTCTAGTTTCCTCTGACTTTCCCTTCTCAGAAGGTGCAGTGTGGCTTGTGCTTGCGTGCATCTGGCATGCCCCTGGTCACTTACCTCCGTTTCCACCTCACTGCCATGGCCTTCCCAGTCCTGCCCTGCTCCGTGCAGCTGTTCTCATTGGCCTCTCCAACCCATTCCTCCTCATCCTCTAGGGGATATTCCTGTTTTCGGTGCACAGGAGGGGACCAAGCTGGGGCCAAGCCTGGCTGGGGCTCTTCTAGCAGTGACTCTGAGGGCTCTCTGCAGAGCTGTATGGCATAGACCAGCCGTTACAGTGGGCATGACTGGCATTGCATCAATGGTCTCAGGAGATCAATCCTCTTTCTACGGTGGGGGTGAGGAGGGAGGGGGCACTTGAATCAGGAGAAAGATCTTGGCAATGTCAGCAGGCAGAGCAGGCTATAGAAAGATGCAGGAGAGAACCCCTCCGTGCCCCCCACCCCCTCCGGCACCGTGCCTGTGCCAAGTCCCCTTTCGTATTGCTACCGGGTCCCTTCTTCCGCACCTGATGTACAGGCTGCTGTGGATCTGAGCAGGGGTAGGAAGGAGCCAACCTGAGGCACCGGCATAACGACCAACAAGCTGTCTCTTGGCGAAAGAGCACCCATGCTAAACATCCCTGGAAAGGTGATGGAACACCTCATTCTGGATGTCATCTGCAAGCATATGGAGGCAAAGGAGGGGATCAGGAGTAGTCAGCGTGGATTCAGCAAGGGGAAATCCTGCTGAACCAATCTGACAGCCTTCTATGATGGAATGACGGGCTGGGTAGATGAGGGGAGAGCAGTGGACGTTGTGTACTGTGGCTTCATCAAGGCTTTTGACACCGTCTCCCATAACATCCTCCTCGATAAGCTCAGGAAGTGTGGGTTAGATGAGTGGTCAGTGAGGTGGGTTGAGAACTGGCTGAAAGGCGGAGCCCCAAGGGTTGTCGTCAGTGGCGTGGGGTCTAGTTGGAGGCCTGTGGCTAGTGTAGTTCCCCAGGGCTCCGTACTGGGTCCCGTCCTGTTCAACTTGTTCATCAGTGACCTGGACGAAGGGACAGAGTGCCTCCTCAGCAAATTTGCTGATGATACCAAGCTGGGAGGAGTGGCTGACACACTGGAGGGCTGTGCTGCCATTCAGAGAGACCTGGACAGGCGGGAGAGCTGGGCGGAGAGGAACCTCCTGAGGTTCAACCAGGGCAAGTGCAGAGTCCTGCGCGTAGGGAAAAATAACCCTAGGCACCAGTACAAGCTGGGGGCGTGACCTGCTGGAAAGCAGCTCTGCAGAGAAGGACCCGGGAGTGCTGGCGGATGATGAGTTGACCATGAGCCAGCAATGCGCCCTTGTTGCCAAGAAAGCCAACGGTATCCTGGGGTGCATTAGGAGGAGTGTTGCCAGGAGGTCGAGGGAGGTGATCCTGCCGCTCTACTCAGCCCTGGGGAGGCCTCATGTCGGGTGCTGCGTCCAGTTCTGGGCTCCCCAGTACAAGAGAGCCATGGAGCTAGTGCAGAGAGTCCAGCATAGGGCTACAAAGATGATCAGAGGGCTGGAGCACGTGCCCTATGAGGAACGGCTGCGAGAGCTGGGCCTGTTGAGCCTGGGGAGGTGAAGACTGAGGGGGGATCTTATCAATGTGTGTAAGTACCTGAAGGGAGGGTGTCAAGGGGATGGGGACAAACTCTTTCCAGTCGTCCCGTGCATCAGGACAAGAGGCAATGGGCAAAAACTGAACGACAGCAAGTTCCGCCTGCACGTGAGGGGGGGAATTTCTTCACTGTGAGAGTGAGAGAGCACTGGACCAGGTTGCCCAGAGAGCTTGTGGGGTCTCCTTCTCTGGAGATATTCAAAGCCCGCCTGGGTGCAACCCTGTCTAACATGCCCTAGGTGACCCTGCTTGAGCAGGGGGGTTGGACTAGACGATCTCCGGAGGTCCCTTCCAACCCTACCGATTCTATGATTCTGTGATTTCCCACCCACTTAAGAGTGATGTGTGATTAGGGGAACCCATGCTAAACCAAAGCAAGAAATGTAACATATCGCAGACAAGCATTTTGATGACGTAGGTGTGCCGTTGAGTGGTGGGCCTGTGTATTTCACAGAATGGCCATGGCATGTTGCAGGTCCTGCCTTTTGTGCTGCTAGGCACCCAGGCACGCTGTAAGCTACCCCTTCCAAACTGAGACAAGAGCAAAGAGTCATGAAAAAATAAAGCCCAAAGAAAACAAGAAAAACAGCCCCAGGATGGAAAGACACGCGTGACCAAGTCAAATGTGTCATGAGAACTGTGGGATTTGACAAAGGTCTGGGAGGCGAGGAGGCACTGCTTCATCTGCCTGGGGACCTGAGGACCCGGAAAGAGAGAGCTTTATAGGCAGGGCAGCTTTCAGGATGGGTGTCAGTGTCACTCCAACCTTCTGCTCGTATTTCTCTCCTCCGCCCAACTTCCAGCACCTTGAGATGTGGCTATCCGTTTGCTCCAGTCCAGCTCCATCTGCTCTCACTGTTCTTCTGCAGAGGCTAAAAGGAGACCCTAACACACAGGAGGAAAGGAAGGCACAGGAAGAACGAGCGTAAAGGCTGCATGGAGCCCCACTCATGCGTAGTGAGCTTCACCTCCCAAAACAAAGAGCTGTAAGTCATAAGAAAGAAATTACCAGCCCAGATGAAATGTAAAAAGGCTGTCTCGCACCTCGGCCTTCCACCCCATCAGCCTGGGAAGAGATCTCAGGTCAGTTCCCGTTGCAAGGGGTCCCAAGAATGGTTGTGAGCCTGTGAGAGCCTTACACTGGGGAAGCCCCAGCTCTCTCGTCATTCGTGGTCTAAGAATCTGCCAAAAGGCTTGCGTTTGCTAAAGCTAGGTTTTATTAGGAAAAACGAGCAAACAGACCAGCCACCCAGTTCACCTTGCACGTGATCTTAGATATGCAGGAAGAGATGGGCTAAACAGAACCTTTAAAATCAGAACTCCCCCGCCTGCTGTGTCCTTGCAGGGCCCTTCCTGTAAGGATAGGAAGTCCTTTCTGTGTGGTCCAGGCACTTGCTGGAGATTCCCAGGAGGCTGTCTGTTTCCCACCACCGCGGGGGCTGGGCTGTATATCTGCTTCTGGCTGCAGGTAGGACCACTGTTCCTTTCCTGAGTTTCCTCCCCCTCCCCCACCACTACCATGGTGAGTGTTATTGCCTCGCTGCCTCCTGCCCTCAGCCCTCTGGGTGTCCCTGCCTCGCTCCCAAGTGCAGGTACTCTCAAAGAAGGCCTAACTTTCCTTCCTCCCCAAAAGAGAACCTGCCCAAACCCAGAATGGCAGCAGGCCAAACACAGAGAGGCAAACAGCCCCCTTCCCCTCCTGCCACCCTTGCTTACCCCATCCCTCCTTTCCTAGGCGATCTTGCCTTGGTGCTTTACACTGCTGAGGGGTGCCTGACCTTTCCCCCACCTGCTTGCCATTGTTTTCCTTCCCCTAGCAGCTGTTGTGTGTCAGTTGCAGGTGCTGGTGGGCAGGGTCCTGCTGTGTGAGGGGCCTCCTGCTTCAGCTGTCCCCGAGGAAGTGAAGGGGAGGCTGAGGGTCATGGGCCGCAAGTGGTGCTGGGCTCTGCTTGCTCTTCCACCGCCCACCGTAGCTGAGTGAGCACCGTCAAAGCTCCCTTTCTCAGGAGGAGGGCCAGGAGTAAAGAGAAGGAAGAGTCCAGCTCAGAGGACCTCCTAGATGGTGGCGCGCTGCCCTGTCCCCTTGCCTGCCAGGCCTGCAGCTCGAGGGCGCAGCTCCCCGTGCACATACCTAACCCGGAACAGGCAGGGGGGAAAGGTTGAGGCTGGTGTAAGGGCTGCAGGGAGCCCCACCTGTGTAGAGTGAGCTTCAGCCCCCGAAGGAAATATCTGACAGGCTCTCAAGTGTGTTTTTATTTGTGCTATGATCTTCTTGAGAGGAGAGTGATGGGGCAGGAGGGCAGCGGCCAAGGAGCCGAGTGGTCATCAACGCATCAGTAGACTGCTATGGTTTCTTGGATCCAGTCAACGTAATTGCAGACCTTGGTGTAGACACCAGGGTAGCCTTTCAGAGCACACCCAATTCCCCATGACACGATTCCCTGGAGTGTCCCGTCGCACACAACTGGGCCACCCGAGTCACCCTGTAAGGAAAAAGTTAGAAGTGTGAGCTGATTTAAAAGCAGAATCTCACCCGGAAAGGTCTTGGCCTGTTACAAAGAAGCCAGGGAGCAGTGAGGGAGGTGGCGCAGGCCCTGGTATGAGAGCACAGAGAGGTACCACCCCTCATCTGCTGATCCTCTCCCGCAGCGCCACAGTTTACCGCTACTGCACTCTGTGCTCAACCAGGTGTGGCTGCACCTGCTGGTTTTGCGTGAAGCCCACCCTGTGTCCAAATGCCACTGGAAGGACACTGTGTTGGAACTGCACACTTGGAGCTGAGAAAGCGTAAGCACTCTGACGAGCTCTGGTGTATGCCACAGAGCCTGAGGCACCCAAAGTGTCCAAGCCAGAGCTGCGCCCAGACGTCGGCTCTTACCTGGCATGAGTCTTTCCCACCCTCCAGGAAGCCTACACACATCATGTTGCTGGAGATCTGGCCTGGGTAAGCATCTTGGCACTCTTGGTGACTCAGGACTGGAGCTTGCAGGCACTGGAGAATCTCAGGGAACTTGGCTGCCGGGAGAGCAGTGAAAATTAGGTTTCATCTTGGGACTCAGTCCTGCCTGTGAGCAGGAAGCCCTGCAGCCCTGTATGTGCGAGAGCCATCCAGCAAATCAGGGTAAAGTAAATGCTTGGCCCGCATGAGGAAATGCGAAGCGCATTGTGCAGCAGGACGCACGGGCAGGGCAGCGTGAGGAACTCGGGGCTAGAGCAAGAGAAGGCTGCAGAGCAGGGGTGAAATGTCTGTGGGTCTCAGGAACCTGGTGACCGAGCAGGAGAAGCGTGGCCACCTACCCGCAACGTGCACTGATACTCACAGCCACTGCTCAGTGTGTTTCCCCATCCCGAAATCAGGCACTTGGTGCCCGCGTTGACACAGGCGCGGGGCAGAGCTATGGGCTGAACATCGACGCTGTAGGCCACTGGGGATGCCAGCTTGATCAACATAATGTCGTTGTTAAGGCTTCTTGAACTGTATTTAGGGTGGCGAATGATTGCTGCAGAATTCCTGACCACTTCACTGTCTTCCTGCACATCAATGTTGTACTCTCCCAGCCTCACCTGTATATAGCTGCAGATTACCAGCAGAGAAGAGCAGCAGTTAGCACGCAGTAGAATGGCTTGGTGTCACAAAGGGGGCCGGCAGAAAGCTGGGTAGAGAGTGAGGGGGTGCTGCCCAAGTCAAAGGCTCATGGTGTGTCACACAGGGCTCTAGGAACTTCGTGATTTCAATGAAAGACAGAGACTAGAAAGCCTTGCCAGATGGGCATTGCGTCCAGTGCATCCCCGGGTGGCTGCAGTGGCAACGGTGTGAGCATACAAGGGTCACACCAGACGCCTAGAACAATGCTTAAGGAGGAGAGCTTAGGTTCCTCATTGCGGGGGAGCAGGATCCTGAAGCTGCATGCTCTCTGCTTGGAAGTATGCCCTAAAAAGAGAGAGGAATACATCCGGGGGAAAGTCTAGGGGAGTGAAAAGGAACAAAAGAGAAGAGGAGGTGCTATTGGTGAGCTGGTATGGGGACACAGACACGCCGGTGTGCAGAGAAAGGTGTGCTAGGGTGCACTGCAAAGGATGCCGAGGATGCAGGAACACTGGGAAGATCATCTAAGACAGTGGGACTGAGGGCAGTGTGCCTCCCTTGGTTTCAGGTGCACCGGGCATGCCCTGCCACCCTGTCTTGTCTTTCTTTGCTCAATGCCGTAGTTGCAAATCTGGTGGGTTTGCAAGGTTTGACTAGAATCCACCGAGATACCCAGGACAGTGTGTACTTACAACTTGTAGCAGTGAGCAGCTGACACGACCCACTGACTGTTGATGAGGGAACCTCCACAGAAGTGATACCCAGCGTTCAGGGACACCTGGTAGGGCACCGAATGTTCTGGGCAGTTGTAGCCTCCCACAATCTTGTCGTCATCGGCATCGCCTGGGACAGCAACTGGGGGAAAGAGAATTGGTTTTCACAGCACTGGGTCTGAATCCATTCTCTTGCAGTGTAGCGGCAGGCAATGAGCTGCAGAGCAGTTAGCAAGGGCCAAAGGAGTTTGGAGCACCAGAAGTCGGTCTTCACAGCCTCTCCTGGAGTGTCCTCCTGGGTTCTTTCGCATTGTTCTGAGGCGCGAGTCTTTGACGGTTGCTGCCTGCGTCAGGAAAAGAGCAGAAGCACAGGGGCTGCCAAAGAACTTCACAAATGAAATGGGTGCAAGCTTCCTGTGTATTCCTTCCATGGCACCGCTGGCATGGGATGTGACAGCTGTGTTGTGGCGAAAGGCCGTGGTGTACATCTGTGTAGGGTGAGGACTGGAAAAGGGCAAATGCAGTTGAGAGTGTCAGCAGAACTTGAAATTTATTGTCCCTTTAGGAGGCTGGGAGTCCAAGTCTCTGACACGGGTGGCAATAGGATAAGAGTGGAGTGTCGAGCCATTGGGGAAAGAGAAATGCAGGCAGAGAAGACAAGGCAAGAGTGAGGTGTAGCGAGAGCTGGCGGATCCGACGCTTTGCAGAACTCACCAGCTGCTCCCAGGCAGGAGAGAATCAGCAAGACCTTCATGGCGCCTCTGTCACCCAGCTCCGTGAGATGTACGAGGACTGGCTCTGGCAAGGGCACTGCTTTATACTCCTGGAGAGCCTTATCTTTGCCAGCCCAGGGTCTCTGCAGCTTTCCCCTTCCCAGGATCAGGCGTCAGCCTGGACAAATTTAGTTCCTTTATCTGGATACAGTGATGACACAGCTGACTGCAGCACCTGAGCTGGGAAAGTCTATTTCTAGAAATGCAAGGTGCCATTGCCCATCCCCTGACAGAGCTGCCCTGCTGCACCCGTCCCTCGCTTCACCAGCCCTTCTCCTTGTTGTACCCTTGGAGCTGCCAGCATTCCACTGCAGCGTCACCGCACTGAATGAGAGAGTTGTTTGCCACCGGAGACAGAGTTTACTTCTGAAAAGAGCCTGAAAAATCTTGCAGTGGGTCAGTGGCGTGTTCGCCAGCGCGGAACAGAAGAAGGTAATTGCACTCCACGGAAGGCTTTCTTGTCTTCGGAAGAGGGGCGGGGGAGGCGGGATGGGGCGGGAGAGTTGTTCTAATTCAGTCTGAGACCATAAGGAGAGATGTAACAGTGAGGAAAGGGGTGAGGTCTCCTGTCTGCCCTGGCTTTGGATAGCAACGCCACGAAAGACAGCATCAAGTGAAGACTGGCTTTCCATCTCCTGTTCCAGTGGGGGAAGAATGACCATTGCAGCACAGAGGAGGCACCGCCAGCCCATTTCCAGAGCTAGGTATATGTGCTAGTACTTCAGGCCCGGTCTAGGACTGTGGCTAGGTCACTGGTGACTGTGTATAGTTCCCATCAGTTGGCTCGTCACTCTTGGTGGGTTTAGGGCATCTCGTGCCAGTTTCTTCCGGGTGCCTGTGCTGGTGCACCAAGTGTCCTTGGGGCCACCTGCTTGCAGGCAATTCTTCCTACACAAATCTTTCCTTCCTCAGGCTTGCCATCCCGGACCGCTTGCCCAGCCAGTCCTACGCTCATTCTTTCACCCTTCTCGAGCCCGAGCAGCCCGTTCCCGCTCTCCTTCTACTCCCTACTCTAGTTCTCTGTGCTTCTCTGGTGCCTCTTGCCCTTCCTCATCCATTGCATTTTGCCATGCCAGCTGCAGTGGCTCCCACAGCCAACCTCCTCCGCAGCCTCCTCTGACCTTGCCACCTCATCATCCTTGTGAGAACCTTGCACTTTCCCCAGTGCCTCCCTGGCCTCCCTTTCCCCCCCCAAACATTCCATCCTGCCTGGTGTCTCACAGCACCGGGGGAGTGTCTGGGTTTGGAGACTTTCAAATTGCCGAGCAGCAGCCCAGTTTACACAGGCTTGCTTGGGGGGCGCAAACCCTTCCTGGGGAGGTCTTTCTGGTCCCTCTCTACAGATCATGTGCTAACGTAGGTAATGTAAAGCCTTGTAAACTGAGGGTGGGTGCCTGCTCTGAAGGCAAGGGCTGGGAGACAGATTGGAAAGTTTGTGACGTGACAAGACGGCACATTTCCCTTCCAGCCTGCTCCCAGCAATATAATTGCGTGCAGCTGATCTTCTAGTTTCCTCTGACTTTCCCTTCTCAGAAGGTGCAGTGTGGCTTGTGCTTGCGTGCATCTGGCATGCCCCTGGTCACTTACCTCCGTTTCCACCTCACTGCCATGGCCTTCCCAGTCCTGCCCTGCTCCGTGCAGCTGTTCTCATTGGCCTCTCCAACCCATTCCTCCTCATCCTCTAGGGGATATTCCTGTTTTCGGTGCACAGGAGGGGACCAAGCTGGGGCCAAGCCTGGCTGGGGCTCTTCTAGCAGTGACTCTGAGGGCTCTCTGCAGAGCTGTATGGCATAGACCAGCCGTTACAGTGGGCATGACTGGCATTGCATCAATGGTCTCAGGAGATCAATCCTCTTTCTACGGTGGGGGTGAGGAGGGAGGGGGCACTTGAATCAGGAGAAAGATCTTGGCAATGTCAGCAGGCAGAGCAGGCTATAGAAAGATGCAGGAGAGAACCCCTCCGTGCCCCCCACCCCCTCCGGCACCGTGCCTGTGCCAAGTCCCCTTTCGTATTGCTACCGGGTCCCTTCTTCCGCACCTGATGTACAGGCTGCTGTGGATCTGAGCAGGGGTAGGAAGGAGCCAACCTGAGGCACCGGCATAACGACCAACAAGCTGTCTCTTGGCGAAAGAGCACCCATGCTAAACATCCCTGGAAAGGTGATGGAACACCTCATTCTGGATGTCATCTGCAAGCATATGGAGGCAAAGGAGGGGATCAGGAGTAGTCAGCGTGGATTCAGCAAGGGGAAATCCTGCTGAACCAATCTGACAGCCTTCTATGATGGAATGACGGGCTGGGTAGATGAGGGGAGAGCAGTGGACGTTGTGTACTGTGGCTTCATCAAGGCTTTTGACACCGTCTCCCATAACATCCTCCTCGATAAGCTCAGGAAGTGTGGGTTAGATGAGTGGTCAGTGAGGTGGGTTGAGAACTGGCTGAAAGGCGGAGCCCCAAGGGTTGTCGTCAGTGGCGTGGGGTCTAGTTGGAGGCCTGTGGCTAGTGTAGTTCCCCAGGGCTCCGTACTGGGTCCCGTCCTGTTCAACTTGTTCATCAGTGACCTGGACGAAGGGACAGAGTGCCTCCTCAGCAAATTTGCTGATGATACCAAGCTGGGAGGAGTGGCTGACACACCGGAGGGCTGTGCTGCCATTCAGAGAGACCTGGACAGGCGGGAGAGCTGGGCGGAGAGGAACCTCCTGAGGTTCAACCAGGGCAAGTGCAGAGTCCTGCGCGTAGGGAAAAATAACCCTAGGCACCAGTACAAGCTGGGGGCGTGACCTGCTGGAAAGCAGCTCTGCAGAGAAGGACCCGGGAGTGCTGGCGGATGATGAGTTGACCATGAGCCAGCAATGCGCCCTTGTTGCCAAGAAAGCCAACGGTATCCTGGGGTGCATTAGGAGGAGTGTTGCCAGGAGGTCGAGGGAGGTGATCCTGCCGCTCTACTCAGCCCTGGGGAGGCCTCATGTCGGGTGCTGCGTCCAGTTCTGGGCTCCCCAGTACAAGAGAGCCATGGAGCTAGTGCAGAGAGTCCAGCATAGGGCTACAAAGATGATCAGAGGGCTGGAGCACGTGCCCTATGAGGAACGGCTGCGAGAGCTGGGCCTGTTGAGCCTGGGGAGGTGAAGACTGAGGGGGGATCTTATCAATGTGTGTAAGTACCTGAAGGGAGGGTGTCAAGGGGATGGGGACAAACTCTTTCCAGTCGTCCCGTGCATCAGGACAAGAGGCAATGGGCAAAAACTGAACGACAGCAAGTTCCGCCTGCACGTGAGGGGGGGAATTTCTTCACTGTGAGAGTGAGAGAGCACTGGACCAGGTTGCCCAGAGAGCTTGTGGGGTCTCCTTCTCTGGAGATATTCAAAGCCCGCCTGGGTGCAACCCTGTCTAACATGCCCTAGGTGACCCTGCTTGAGCAGGGGGGTTGGACTAGACGATCTCCGGAGGTCCCTTCCAACCCTACCGATTCTATGATTCTGTGATTTCCCACCCACTTAAGAGTGATGTGCGATTAGGTCATTACATCAGGGAACCCATGCTAGACCAAAGCAAGAAATGTAACACGTATCGCAGACAAGCATTTTGATGACGTAGGTGTGCCGTTGAGTGGTGGGCCTGTGTATTTCACAGAATGGCCATGGCACGTTGCAGGTCCTGCCTTTTGTGCTGCTAGGCACCCAGGCACGCTGTAAGCTACCCCTCCCAAACTGGGACAAGAGCAAAGAGTCATGAAAAAATAAAGCCCAAAGAAAACAAGAAAAACAGCCCCAGGATGGAAAGACACGCGTGACCAAGTCAAATGTGTCATGAGAACTGTGGGATTTGACAAAGGTCTGGGAGGCGAGGAGGCACTGCTTCATCTGCCTGGGGACCTGAGGACCCGGAAAGAGAGAGCTTTATAGGTAGGGCAGCTTTCAGGATGGGTGTCAGTGTCACTCCAACCTTCTGCTCATATTTCTCTCCTCCGCCCAACTTCCAGCACCTTGAGATGTGGCTATCCGTTTGCTCCAGTCCAGCTCCATCTGCTCTCACTGTTCTTCTGCAGAGGCTAAAAGGAGACCCTAACACACAGGAGGAAGGGAAGGCACAGGAAGAACGAGCGTAAAGGCTGCATGGAGCCCCACTCATGCGTAGTGAGCTTCACCTCCCAAAACAAAGAGCTGTAAGTCATAAGAAAGAAATTACCAGCCCAGATGAAATGTAAAAAGGCTGTCTCGCACCTCGGCCTTCCACCCCATCAGCCTGGGAAGAGATCTCAGGTCAGTTCCCATTGCAAGGGGTCCCAAGAATGGTTGTGAGCCTGTGAGAGCCTTACACTGGGGAAGCCCCAGCTTCTCTCGTCATTCGTGGTCTAAGAATCTGCCAAAAGGCTTGCGTTTGCTAAAGCTAGGTTTTATTAGGAAAAACGAGCAAACAGACCAGCCACCCAGTTCACCTTGCACGTGATCTTAGATATGCAGGAAGAGATGGGCTAAACAGAACCTTTAAAATCAGAACTCCCCCGCCTGCTGTGTCCTTGCAGGGCCCTTCCTGTAAGGATAGGAAGTCCTTTCTGTGTGGTCCAGGCACTTGCTGGAGATTCCCAGGAGGCTGTCTGTTTCCCACCACCGCGGGGGCTGGGCTGTATATCTGCTTCTGGCTGCAGGTAGGACCACTGTTCCTTTCCTGAGTTTCCTCCCCCTCCCCCACCACTACCATGGTGAGTGTTATTGCCTCGCTGCCTCCTGCCCTCAGCCCTCTGGGTGTCCCTGCCTCGCTCCCAAGTGCAGGTACTCTCAAAGAAGGCCTAACTTTCCTTCCTCCCCAAAAGAGAACCTGCCCAAACCCAGAATGGCAGCAGGCCAAACACAGAGAGGCAAACAGCCCCCTTCCCCTCCTGCCACCCTTGCTTACCCCATCCCTCCTTTCCTAGGCGATCTTGCCTTGGTGCTTTACACTGCTGAGGGGTGCCTGACCTTTCCCCCACCTGCTTGCCATTGTTTTCCTTCCCCTAGCAGCTGTTGTGTGTCAGTTGCAGGTGCTGGTGGGCAGGGTCCTGCTGTGTGAGGGGCCTCCTGCTTCAGCTGTCCCCGAGGAAGTGAAGGGGAGGCTGAGGGTCATGGGCCGCAAGTGGTGCTGGGCTCTGCTTGCTCTTCCACCGCCCACCGTAGCTGAGTGAGCACCGTCAAAGCTCCCTTTCTCAGGAAGAGGGCCAGGAGTAAAGAGAAGGAAGAGTCCAGCTCAGAGGACCTCCTAGATGGTGGCGCGCTGCCCTGTCCCCTTGCCTGCCAGGCCTGCAGCTCGAGGGCGCAGCTCCCCGTGCACATACCTAACCCGGAACAGGCAGGGGGGAAAGGCTGAGGCTGGTGTAAGGGCTGCAGGGAGCCCCACCTGTGTAGAGTGAGCTTCAGCCCCCGAAGGAAATATCTGACAGGCTCTCAAGTGTGTTTTTATTTGTGCTATGATCTTCTTGAGAGGAGAGTGATGGGGCAGGAGGGCAGCGGCCAAGGAGCCGAGTGGTCATCAACGCATCAGTAGGCTGCTATGGTTTCTTGGATCCAGTCAACGTAATTGCAGACCTTGGTGTAGACACCAGGGTAGCCTTTCAGAGCACACCCAATTCCCCATGACACGATTCCCTGGAGTGTCCCGTCGCACACAACTGGGCCACCCGAGTCACCCTGTAAGGAAAAAGTTAGAAGTGTGAGCTGATTTAAAAGCAGAATCTCACCCGGAAAGGTCTTGGCCTGTTACAAAGAAGCCAGGGAGCACTGAGGGAGGTGGCGCAGGCCCTGGTATGAGAGCACAGAGAGGTACCACCCCTCATCTGCTGATCCTCTCCCGCAGCGCCACAGTTTACCGCTACTGCACTCTGTGCTCAACCAGGTGTGGCTGCACCTGCTGGTTTTGCGTGAAGCCCACCCTGTGTCCAAATGCCACTGGAAGGACACTGTGTTGGAACTGCACACTTGGAGCTGAGAAAGCGTAAGCACTCTGACGAGCTCTGGTGTATGCCACAGAGCCTGAGGCACCCAAAGTGTCCAAGCCAGAGCTGCGCCCAGACGTCGGCTCTTACCTGGCATGAGTCTTTCCCACCCTCCAGGAAGCCTACACACATCATGTTGCTGGAGATCTGGCCTGGGTAAGCATCTTGGCACTCTTGGTGACTCAGGACTGGAGCTTGCAGGCACTGGAGAATCTCAGGGAACTTGGCTGCCGGGAGAGCAGTGAAAATTAGGTTTCATCTTGGGACTCAGTCCTGCCTGTGAGCAGGAAGCCCTGCAGCCCTGTATGTGCGAGAGCCATCCAGCAAATCAGGGTAAAGTAAATGCTTGGCCCGCATGAGGAAATGCGAAGCGCATTGTGCAGCAGGACGCACGGGCAGGGCAGTGTGAGGAACTTGGGGCTAGAGCAAGAGAAGGCTGCAGAGCAGGGGTGAAATGTCTGTGGGTCTCAGGAACCTGGTGACCGAGCAGGAGAAGCGTGGCCACCTACCCGCAACGTGCACTGATACTCACAGCCACTGCTCAGTGTGTTTCCCCATCCCGAAATCAGGCACTTGGTGCCCGCGTTGACACAGGCGCGGGGCAGAGCTATGGGCTGAACATCGACGCTGTAGGCCACTGGGGATGCCAGCTTGATCAACATAATGTCGTTGTTAAGGCTTCTTGAATTGTATTTAGGGTGGCGAATGATTGCTGCAGAATTCCTGACCACTTCACTGTCTTCCTGCACATCAATGTTGTACTCTCCCAGCCTCACCTGTATATAGCTGCAGATTACCAGCAGAGAAGAGCAGCAGTTAGCACGCAGTAGAATGGCTTGGTGTCACAAAGGGGGCCGGCAGAAAGCTGGGTAGAGAGTGAGGGGGTGCTGCCCAAGTCAAAGGCTCATGGTGTGTCACACAGGGCTCTAGGAACTTCGTGATTTCAATGAAAGACAGAGACTAGAAAGCCTTGCCAGATGGGCATTGCGTCCAGTACATCCCCGGGTGGCTGCAGTGGCAACGGTGTGAGCATACAAGGGTCACACCAGACGCCTAGAACAATGCTTAAGGAGGAGAGCTTAGGTTCCTCATTGCGGGGGAGCAGGATCCTGAAGCTGCACACTCTCTGCATGGAAGTATGCCCTAAAAACAGAGAGGAATACATCCGGGGGAAAGTCTAGGGGAGTGAAAAGGAACAAAAGAGAAGAGGAGGTGCTATTGGTGAGCTGGTATGAGGACACAGACACGCCGGTGTGCAGAGAAAGGTGTGCTAGGGTGCACTGCAAAGGATGCCGAGGATGCAGGAACACTGGGAAGATCATCTAAGACAGTGGGACTGAGGGCAGTGTGCCTCCCTTGGTTTCAGGTGCACCGGGCATGCCCTGCCAC
This sequence comes from Rhea pennata, assembly GCF_028389875.1. Taxonomy (NCBI): domain Eukaryota; kingdom Metazoa; phylum Chordata; class Aves; order Rheiformes; family Rheidae; genus Rhea; species Rhea pennata. The sequence continues at coordinate 85,377,758 of NC_084663.1, read as the reverse complement.
CCTGTCTTGTCTTTCTTTGCTCAATGCCGTAGTTGCAAATCTGGTGGGTTTGCAAGGTTTGACTAGAATCCACCGAGATACCCAGGACAGTGTGTACTTACAACTTGTAGCAGTGAGCAGCTGACACGACCCACTGACTGTTGATGAGGGAACCTCCACAGAAGTGATACCCAGCGTTCAGGGACACCTGGTAGGGCACCGAATGTTCTGGGCAGTTGTAGCCTCCCACAATCTTGTCGTCGTCGGCATCGCCTGGGACAGCAACTGGGGGAAAGAGAATTGGTTTTCACAGCACTGGGTCTGAATCCATTCTCTTGCAGTGTAGCGGCAGGCAATGAGCTGCAGAGCAGTTAGCAAGGGCCAAAGGAGTTTGGAGCACCAGAAGTCGGTCTTCACAGCCTCTCCTGGAGTGTCCTCCTGGGTTCTTTCGCATTGTTCTGAGGCGCGAGTCTTTGATGGTTGCTGCCTGCGTCAGGAAAAGAGCAGAAGCACAGGGGCTGCCAAAGAACTTCACAAATGAAATGGGTGCAAGCTTCCTGTGTATTCCTTCCATGGCACCGCTGGCATGGGATGTGACAGCTGTGTTGTGGCGAAAGGCCGTGGTGTACATCTGTGTAGGGTGAGGACTGGAAAAGGGCAAATGCAGTTGAGAGTGTCAGCAGAACTTGAAATTTATTGTCCCTTTAGGAGGCTGGGAGTCCAAGTCTCTGACACGGGTGGCAATAGGATAAGAGTGGAGTGTCGAGCCATTGGGGAAAGAGAAATGCAGGCAGAGAAGACAAGGCAAGAGTGAGGTGTAGCGAGAGCTGGAGGATCCGACGCTTTGCAGAACTCACCAGCTGCTCCCAGGCAGGAGAGAATCAGCAAGACCTTCATGGCGCCTCTGTCACCCAGCTCCGTGAGATGTACGAGGACTGGCTCTGGCAAGGGCACTGCTTTATACTCCTGGAGAGCCTTATCTTTGCCAGCCCAGGGTCTCTGCAGCTTTCCCCTTCCCAGGATCAGGCGTCAGCCTGGACAAATTTAGTTCCTTTATCTGGATACAGTGATGACACAGCTGACTGCAGCACCTGAGCTGGGAAAGTCTATTTCTAGAAATGCAAGGTGCCATTGCCCATCCCCTGACAGAGCTGCCCTGCTGCACCCGTCCCTCGCTTCACCAGCCCTTCTCCTTGTTGTACCCTTGGAGCTGCCAGCATTCCACTGCAGCGTCACCGCACTGAATGAGAGAGTTGTTTGCAACCGGAGACAGAGTTTACTTCTGAAAAGAGCCTGAAAAATCTTGCAGTGGGTCAGTGGCGTGTTCGCCAGCGCGGAACAGAAGAAGGTAATTGCACTCCACGGAAGGCTTTCTTGTCTTCGGAAGAGGGGCGGGGGAGGCGGGATGGGGCGGGAGAGTTGTTCTAATTCAGTCTGAGACCATAAGGAGAGATGTAACAGTGAGGAAAGTGGTGAGGTCTCCTGTCTGCCCTGGCTTTGGATAGCAACGCCACGAAAGACAGCATCAAGTGAAGACTGGCTTTCCATCTCCTGTTCCAGTGGGGGAAGAATGACCATTGCAGCACAGAGGAGGCACCGCCAGCCCATTTCCAGAGCTAGGTATATGTGCTAGTACTTCAGGCCCGGTCTAGGACTGTGGCTAGGTCACTGGTGACTGTGTATAGTTCCCATCAGTTGGCTCGTCACTCTTGGTGGGTTTAGGGCATCTCGTGCCAGTTTCTTCCGGGTGCCTGTGCTGGTGCACCAAGTGTCCTTGGGGCCACCTGCTTGCAGGCAATTCTTCCTACACAAATCTTTCCTTCCTCAGGCTTGCCATCCCGGACCGCTTGCCCAGCCAGTCCTACGCTCATTCTTTCACCCTTCTCGAGCCCGAGCAGCCCGTTCCCGCTCTCCTTCTACTCCCTACTCCAGTTCTCTGTGCTTCTCTGGTGCCTCTTGCCCTTCCTCATCCATTGCATTTTGCCATGCCAGCCGCAGTGGCTCCCACAGCCAACCTCCTCCGCAGCCTCCTCTGACCTTGCTGCCTCATCATCCTTGTGAGAACCTTGCACTTTCCCCAGTGCCTCCCTGGCCTCCCTTTCCCCCCCCAAACATTCCATCCTGCCTGGTGTCTCACAGCACCGGGGGAGTGTCTGGGTTTGGAGACTTTCAAATTGCCGAGCAGCAGCCCAGTTTACACAGGCTTGCTTGGGGGGCGCAAACCCTTCCCGGGGAGGTCTTTCTGGTCCCTCTCTACAGATCATGTGCTAACGTAGGTAATGTAAAGCCTTGTAAACTGAGGGTGGGTGCCTGCTCTGAAGGCAAGGGCTGGGAGACAGATTGGAAAGTTTGTGACGTGACAAGACGGCACATTTCCCTTCCAGCCTGCTCCCAGCAATATAATTGCGTGCAGCTGATCTTCTAGTTTCCTCTGACTTTCCCTTCTCAGAAGGTGCAGTGTGGCTTGTGCTTGTGTGCATCTGGCATGCCCCTGGTCACTTACCTCCGTTTCCACCTCACTGCCATGGCCTTCCCAGTCCTGCCCTGCTCCGTGCAGCTGTTCTCATTGGCCTCTCCAACCCATTCCTCCTCATCCTCTAGGGGATATTCCTGTTTTCGGTGCACAGGAGGGGACCAAGCTGGGGCCAAGCCTGGCTGGGGCTCTTCTAGCAGTGACTCTGAGGGCTCTCTGCAGAGCTGTATGGCATAGACCAGCCGTTACAGTGGGCATGACTGGCATTGCATCAATGGTCTCAGGAGATCAATCCTCTTTCTACGGTGGGGGTGAGGAGGGAGGGGGCACTTGAATCAGGAGAAAGATATTGGCAATGTCAGCAGGCAGAGCAGGCTATAGAAAGATGCAGGAGAGAGCCCCTCCGTGCTCCCTTCCCTTCCCCATCACCGTGCCTGTGCCAAGTCCCCTTTTGTATTGCTACCGGGTCCCTTCTTCCACACCTGATGTACAGGCTGCTGTGGATCTGAGCAGGGGTAGGAAGGAGGCACCGGCATAACGACGAACAAGCTGTCTCTTGGCGAAAGAGCACCCATGCTAAACATCCCTGGAAAGGTGATGGAACACCTCATTCTGGATGTCATCTGCAAGCATATGGAGGCAAAGGAGGGGATCAGGAGTAGTCAGTGTGGATTCAGCAAGGGGAAATCCTGCTGAACCAATCTGACAGCCTTCTGTGATGGAATGACGGGCTGGGTAGATGAGGGGAGAGCAGTGGACGTTGTGTACTGTGGCTTCATCAAGGCTTTTGACACCGTCTCCCATAACATCCTCCTCGATAAGCTCAGGAAGTGTGGGTTAGATGAGTGGTCAGTGAGGTGGGTTGAGAACTGGCTGAAAGGCGGAGCCCCAAGGGTTGTCGTCAGTGGCGTGGGGTCTAGTTGGAGGCCTGTGGCTAGTGTAGTTCCCCAGGGCTCCGTACTGGGTCCCGTCCTGTTCAACTTGTTCATCAGTGACCTGGACGAAGGGACAGAGTGCCTCCTCAGCAAATTTGCTGATGATACCAAGCTGGGAGGAGTGGCTGATACACTGGAGGGCTGTGCTGCCGTTCAGAGAGACCTGGACAGGCGGGAGAGCTGGGCGGAGAGGAACCTCCTGAGGTTCAACCAGGGCAAGTGCAGAGTCCTGCACGTAGGGAAAAATAACCCTAGGCACCAGTACAAGCTGGGGGCGTGACCTGCTGGAAAGCAGCTCTGCAGAGAAGGACCCGGGAGTGCTGGCGGATGATGAGTTGACCATGAGCCAGCAATGCGCCCTTGTTGGCAAGAAAGCCAACGGTATCCTGGGGTGCATTAGGAGGAGTGTTGCCAGGAGGTCGAGGGAGGTGATCCTGCCGCTCTACTCAGCCCTGGGGAGGCCTCATGTCGGGTGCTGCATCCAGTTCTGGGCTCCCCAGTACAAGAGAGCCATGGAGCTAGTGCAGAGAGTCCAGCATAGGGCTACAAAGATGATCAGAGGGCTGGAGCACGTGCCCTATGAGGAACGGCTGCGAGAGCTGGGCCTGTTGAGCCTGGGGAGGTGAAGACTGAGGGGGGATCTTATCAATGTGTGTAAGTACCTGAAGGGAGGGTGTCAAGGGGATGGGGACAAACTCTTTCCAGTCGTCCCGTGCATCAGGACAAGAGGCAATGGGCAAAAACTGAACGACAGCAAGTTCCGCCTGCACGTGAGGGGGGGAATTTCTTCACTGTGAGAGTGAGAGAGCACTGGACCAGGTTGCCCAGAGAGCTTGTGGGGTCTCCTTCTCTGGAGATATTCAAAGCCCGCCTGGGTGCAACCCTGTCTAACATGCCCTAGGTGACCCTGCTTGAGCAGGGGGGTTGGACTAGACGATCTCCGGAGGTCCCTTCCAACCCTACCGATTCTATGATTATGTGATTTCCCACCCACTTAAGAGTGATGTGCGATTAGGTCATTACATCAGGGAACCCATGCTAGACCAAAGCAAGAAATGTAACACGTATCGCAGACAAGCATTTTGATGACGTAGGTGTGCCGTTGAGTGGTGGGCCTGTGTATTTCACAGAATGGCCATGGCACGTTGCAGGTCCTGCCTTTTGTGCTGCTAGGCACCCAGGCACGCTGTAAGCTACCCCTCCCAAACTGGGACAAGAGCAAAGAGTCATGAAAAAATAAAGCCCAAAGAAAACAAGAAAAACAGCCCCAGGATGGAAAGACACGCGTGACCAAGTCAAATGTGTCATGAGAACTGTGGGATTTGACAAAGGTCTGGGAGGCGAGGAGGCACTGCTTCATCTGCCTGGGGACCTGAGGACCCGGAAAGAGAGAGCTTTATAGGTAGGGCAGCTTTCAGGATGGGTGTCAGTGTCACTCCAACCTTCTGCTCATATTTCTCTCCTCCGCCCAACTTCCAGCACCTTGAGATGTGGCTATCCGTTTGCTCCAGTCCAGCTCCATCTGCTCTCACTGTTCTTCTGCAGAGGCTAAAAGGAGACCCTAACACACAGGAGGAAGGGAAGGCACAGGAAGAATGAGCGTAAAGGCTGCATGGAGCCCCACTCATGCATAGTGAGCTTCACTTCCCAAAACAAATAGCTGTAAGTCATAAGAAAAATATATCCAGACAAGATGCTGGCCCCCTGCTTCAGTTGTGGGGGAGCGGAATCCTTAAGCTGCTCGCTGTCTACATGGAGGTATGCCCTAAAGAGACAAGAGTCCAAATGTATATATGATTGTGTTTGTTTCTTTCCTTGCTAGCACTCTGAATGTTGTATACCTTTTTATTTTCATCATCCTGCTTTAGTAATCTTAATATTCTATCTTCCAAATAATAAGAAGTAATATTACTGAGGTCTTTTATTGACCGCTTTTTATTGACTCCGGTTTTATTCACCTCCCCTGTTTGCCTAAGGTTCTTGGCCTGTACGTATTTGTAGCATATGTATTTTCTGTCTGTGAACCTCATGTTACTGTACTTTTTCTGAGCCTAAGGCCAAGTTTCTAGGTCATGTCGGAATTCAGAGCTGTGGAAATCTCAGTATTTTTCATAGTGAATGCTCCTTCTCACTTTAATCCCTCTCTCTCTCTCTCTTTTTTTTTTTAGGAGGTTAACAAAAGCTGCTGAGTAACTACAGCTCCTTCCCAGTCATGAATTTCCCTAAGAGAACCTGGGTGGAAGTGAAAGAAAATACATTCGGTATTATATAGAAATGTTTTTTTATGGCCTCCAGTGTCATGGTCTCCAGAAACACTTTGACATTTGTCATATGACAAGTAGGGCTTTTGCCCATGTCCAGGAAGGTTTTGTTAGGGGAAATTATTCCTTGCTTGTGTTCAGGCGAGGTTAAACCCTGTGCTAGGTTGTATTACAGTTTCAGTGGCTTGTCAAAGAATTGTAGATAATATAAATGATTTTTAAATGTAATTTCATAACATTTTCATTTTTCTTTGAAATTTTTGTAATGATTTTGAAGCCAATAGTGCTTTTAGCATATTACTTTGAGCTAGTACATTTGAACTAATTTAATATATTTTTATATTCTTCTATAGTTTTGTTTCAGATTATCCAATCTATTTTAAGCACATATTCCTTGATAACCTATTCTTTATTTTTCATGGAAATCTTATCTGGCTTTTTATCATTATTCCACTTCAGCTGAACTCATTGACATTTTTTCCTTTCACCTTAATGCTAGGATGTGACTTGCTGAGATACTTCCAGTTCCATAAGTCAATGATGTTTAGATGAATGTCCTAAAAACAACTGTAGGTGCCTTGTGCATGGAGACACAACTGCATTTATAGTTTGAGTGTCGTCTGTCTTGTCTAAACTGTTAAAAACATGTTCTTCCAATAGTAATCAGACTTTAGCTCTTGGAAGGAGAGAATATTTAGAGACTTGATGGGAAATGAAAAACAGCATGGAGACTCTGAGAGTTAATTCTGAAAATTATACTGTGTAAAAAGTCTTAGAGCCAGTGAAGTTATTTCAGTGCTACTCTGCTGCACATGCTACTATATTCAGATGTATTACAATTTTTTACTCATTCCAAGATGAAGTTTTTTATTCAGAGTAGTTTCTCTGTTTTGGGAAATAAAAAATGAATGCAAATTTTGTATAGTAGATGCAACATATGGCCTCTAGTGTATCTCTTGGGAATTGCACTTTGAATTTCTGGTTTAAAGGGAACAGAAAAACATACAGAGACAAAAATGAAAAACAAAATGAAACTTTTTACCTATAGGATACATATCTCCTTACTTGTTTTTTTTTGTTAGACTTTAACAACTTCTGTAAGTTATTGCCTTCTAGGAACTAGTTAGATGGACAGCCTTTTTGTTTTCAGTTCAAAAATTTATTTCTTTCAGTCTGAGTTAGTTGCTTCTAAGATCAAAGAAGAAGCAAAGGAATACAAGAAAATAATAAGGTTAGGACAAATACAGTGCAGCTTCCCAGTTCAGATCCTGACTTACTGAATATTTCCAGAATTTGGCTGGAAACTAAACTTTTAAGGCACAACCTTTAAAACCCATGAAAAGAAGAAAAAGGAAGATCTCCTTCACAGCCTAAGGAGTTACTAAACTAGATAAATAAAGCTGTGCCTTAGGAGAAAAAGAGATACAAAATGTCTGCCAGCATTCTGTCTCTGTGTAAATTATGTGTTTTGGAGTAAGAAATAAAAAATCCACAAGGGAGTCAAATTCAACACTATTACAGTGTGAGAAAAGCTCTTGTTCTGCTTACTTACCATGGGATTGGATAACATCTGTTAATTCTAATAATTCTAATAATTTATGTCAAGCTTAATCGCATTTTTTTTCCATTTTCCACAAAAAAAACTCTAATCCTTGTTTGTTTCTCAAGTTAAAAGATACTTGTAAGAAATCTGTGCACTGATACCAGTTTTAAGCCCAAGACAATTAATCCAGTGCTTTGGAAGGTTCTCTGGCTTAGACACATCCTTCATAATGAAGAAAAAAATTCCTTCTGGACAGTGCTACTGTGTGCACCAATTCTACAGGATTCTTCAAAAAATTGAACAAAAAATGGAGTAGAAAGATTATTCCTATTTAGTTCTCATACCATTTCAACATCCTCAAGCATGACTTTGGTCAACAGTCATTAGAGAGTAGCCCATGTCTCTCAGGAACTAATATGGTGAAGTTGGCAGCTGCTAGGAAAATGTTCATCAAATCCTCAAACTTTAGCAAGCTCAGCATCGTGACAGAAACCATCCTTCATAGAAGAATTCATTATTTGTATTCACAGTAGTCTATATATTATTTTATTAAGATACTTCTGTGACAAAAATCAGTATCTATAGACTATTCCAAAATTAAAACAAAACAAAACAAAACAAAACATCATGCGGTCTTAGATTGATATGATCATTAAGATTAGATGAGAGAAATACCTTCCAAGAAAAATGGTGAGCATTCCACATTTGAACAAGTTAAGTTGGGGAAGGACAGAACAGTACGTGTACTCCCTTATTCAAATTATTTTTGAATAATTGAGAAAACATTGCATTCTGTATAAAAAGAAGAAACATATTACTCAGGAGAAGAAATTTGTCAAAATAGACATGGCACTGAGGGTTTTTTTTTCCAAAATAAATGTATAGTATGCAAAAATCTGTTATTTACAATATTTAGTTTAAAGTAAAAATATACATTCTTCAATGCAGAGATATCATCAATGCAGAGAAATCTCAAGGGGATCTTCAAACTTTCGATTGTGTGTTTTTTTTCTGGAGAAAATCTTGGGCTAGAGATAATACCATCTCAGACAGAATATTTCCAGCAGTTCAGACTTCCAGTACACCAGTGTGTGCTTGAAGATGTGTAAGGATCATGAAATGCATGCTTTGTCACTTTTGTTAATGTGGCTCATGAGTATATTTTTACTTTTATTTTTGAAATTTTTAATTAAGAAAGTGTGCTCAGTTATATCCTAAAGAAAATAGTGAACAGTGACATAAACACTCCCAAATACCCAACCACACACTGACCATATGACTAAACATTCCTCTAGAGGAAGCTCCCTGAAAGATGTACCTGGGAAACTGTAGCGACTGCTTGCTAGGGCTTGTTAACTTTACGTACCAGTGCTACTATCCTGCTAAGGCTGTTACTGATGCTGCCGTCTATACCGTTTTGCTCAATTAACTGGACGTACTGGGCTTGTTTAGTTATCCTGGAATAGTAAAATGAACAGAGAAGTGTTCCTAGGTCCTGATTTTAACTTTCCTCAGCCCTCACTGGTATTGGTATTGTAGCCTTCTATGAAACAGTTGTCTAAGTTCCCAAAGGGCTGCATAGCTGTCTCTCAGAAAAGAAAATAGAAAAAGAGAGTCTGAGTAAATTAAGAAGGATAGAGGAAGCAGAGAATATCAGAAAAAGGAAAAAATGAAAAAGAAGCCAAATATGAGAGGAAATGGAGAAAGAAGAGAAGAGTGGAACATGATGAAACAAATGTCATTTGCCTAGAGTTTTGTGCTTGGCTCTCTCAGATGCTTTGTTGCTGAGATTTCTCTTAGCAAATAGATGCCTGAGTCATTGAGATAGGCACAATATGTTTTTCTCAGGAAGAATTCCTCTAGGATCACATGCAATGTATTTGAGTGCCCATACAAAGGCATGAAAACCTCATATCAGCCTGGGATTACAAGAAGAGAGATGACCTTCTGTGTCACTGTGTTCTATGTGTGTCTGTTGAGATACAAAGGGCAGTGTGTGTTAACCTGACCCTCCCCTTAACTGAGGGGAGGTGCTGGAAGGAGCCAGATTTCTTCACCCTCATACAGTTACCAGGCATGTCTCTTTTCCCTGCTGTGGGTTAGAGAGTTCAGCACTCTTTCCCTCTTTAACTGAGGGAAGGACATGATCCCCTGCAACTTGCAATGTCTCAGTGCTGCCAGTGAACTGACATTTCCCCATGGCAATTGTCACTTAGGGAAGTTTGTGCCATTGTCAGCATGCTAAACTCTGCTGTGCCCTTTGCTTCAAGCACAAGAAATGGTTTGGGCCAGTGTTATCATTTTTCTTTCCAGCACCAGCTTTGTGTCACTGATCCACTCGCATCAGTAGGTTGCTCCACTACCTGGAACTTCTTCAGCTTTTACAGTGGTTAGAAATGCTGCAAGTAATTGCAGCTGTCCTTGGGAATCTGCAGGTTGTAGCTTCTCCAGAGGGACAATAGCTTTTCAAGTTGAAGGTCCCTGACAATCTCTCATTCACCTGTGACAGATCAATAAACCCCTACAATGGAAGAGCTCAGAGGAGATGGTGAGGTAACCATGAAGCACAGGAAAAATGTAGGATGTGACTCATAAACCATAGCTATTGCCCAAAGAAACTGACTTTATCTCAACACAAAAGGGACCAGAAGATGACTTTTGTTTTAGATAAGCAGCTGTATCTGTCGAGTGGATCAACTAGTGTAAATGTTCCTTCCTGAGTTTATCAAAAGATTGTGAATATTTCCCTGAGTTAGCCTGACCAGCATTGAGAAAGTGTGTATGTGGCTCAGCCCAACACAGAGTATAACATTTGAACAACCACCAAAAGAATTTTGAAGACACCAATGGGCGTGAGCTATCTACAACCCATTCATTTCTTCCCAGCAACTGGGGATGCCCAGCGTCACGATGGTGAATCTATTATAGAGACTGGTAGTGGGGATCACACTAGTATTGTGATTGAACTGTATACTGCAATTGCTACCTTTTGCTAAGTATATGCACTTGTGTTATGATTTCAGTATATTTCTGTACCCCTCTGCTAAATCAATAATCCTGTGTAATATAAAATACCTTCAAAGTAAACTTTTATATTAAACGTTACACTCTGTGTGTGTGGACTATCTAAAAGAAGCTGGTCAGAGAGTACTGGACTCTGATATCACCCCTGGAAATACCTCTGTCTCATAACTCACCACCCTACTTTGTGAAAAAAGAGAAAAGATTGGATCTTGTAATGGCATGGCATGAAGAAAATCATAGATGAACCCATACTCACCCAGATTGGTCCTACAGGGACCCGTGACCTCACCTGTGCAAGCAGTGACCTGTTGGCTATTCCCCAGAGATAGTGGAAGCAGAATATCCCCAGCTATCAGAGTATTTGTGCTGTATGTTCAAGATGTGGGCAACTTCTCAGGGCTTTGGTGTGGGGAAAGCTGTGATAGGCCTCCTATTTCCTCATATTGTTTTCCTGCCCAAAATTTGAAGCATTTCTAATCTCACTCAACATTATATCTTCATCAGTGCAACTGTCTTGAACAAGACGCTGGTAGGGCAAAACAAATTCTACAATTATGTTATCTGAATATGGGATTTCTACCAACAAGATTCCTGTAATGCTTCTCATTTCCCATAACATTTTCAGCTGTTACTTGTGATGTTACCTTTCCTGTATGGTGGCAATCCACAGCTTGGATGTTCTTCTCTGTTACTTCTGTAAAACTTATGCCTTAGCAATACCATGCCCCATTTACTATTCTCTTTCCAGGAGGTCCTTCTATTCAATTAGTACTGATTTTTGTTACCAAATGCTCTTTTCCCCTATTTTACTTTTCAGCCCTCCAACACTGACTTAGAAACATTCATAAGCTTTGCTCTTGCTTCATTGTTAGATACTGCATGTGTTAGTCAAATGGCATTGCAGCATGGGGGAAAAGTATACATGGCTCAGTCCAACACAGAGTATACAACCTAAGCAACTAATACAAGAAATTTAAAGAGAGCTAGTAAATTTCCCTATTAAATGCAATTGTGCTTTTTTTTTTTTTTTTTTTTTTTGTCTGGCTATTTTAGAGGTACATTGAAAATTAGCTACACTACATGCTCCCAAGCAAGTGTTCCAGCATTTTTGTCAGCTTTCCCCAGCTTTTGGCCCAAGTACTAGTTTACACCTGTTCTGTTCTTAAGTGCCAGCAGCTTTTTCTTCCTTGTATTTCTTCCTCTTACTGCAGAAGGCTGGCAATTTCCCAACATATGTAAATCTATTCTACTGTCCTCTCATCTATGCTCAGACTCTGAATCTCTGCCTGCCTTTTGAGCCTCTTACATGAAACAGGCAGTATGTCAAAGAAGGTCCTGGTCTTCAATGTCCTTTCTTGTGGAATGAATTTAGCCTTCAGAATGTCACTATTAAGCTTTCATATGTCACTCGCAACAGCATGGACCTTGCCAGGTTCTCCTCAGCACATCAAAGAAGTACTCTATCCAGACACTACATGAAGTCCTCTACTGTAATATCAACCAAGTAAGATACTGAATTGTCCTCTCAGGTATCAAAAAAGAAAGAAGTGAGAATAAAAGTAGACAGAGAAGGAGAGAGAGAGGAAAAGGAGACTGAGTAAGTGGGAAGAAGAAGAATAGGAGAAGAGAATGAAGAGGACAGGCAAGAGGAACTAACTTTGAGTGAGGAGAGGTGGATGGAAAAGGCAAGGGAGAAATGGAAAGGATAAGAAGAAAGGGACTCCTGTGCCAAACATAGGGTTGAATGAGGAGAAGGGAAATTCCTTTTGTTCACAGTGAGATTTGTTCTCAGCTTCCTCAGCATCTGAGTCCATGTGTATCTTAGCATGGTAATATGTGCCAGAGTCATTAGCTGAGACAAAATTTATTGAAAAGGACAAATGATAGCCTCTACTTCCATTGCTCTTGAAGTGATTGTGGAATTTCTCCTCAAAATCTGCCTTTTCACCTTCTTCTGAAAACCCTACCAGCTGTAACATGGTGCCCTTTCTTGGAGCCTGCTTATACCATGACATGTAGGCATGTGTGATTCCTGTCTGCAAACAGATCAGAGTCACAGCTCCTCCCTCTTTGATGAATGCATCTGGAGACTGTTAAAGGTCCCTTGCTGGTAGAGAAAAAGACAGAAAAGAGAGAGAGAGAAAAAAAGAGACTAAGCAGGAGTTGAAATGATTTGGGGAGGGGGTGAAAAAGACATGAAATCTAGAATGGGTAAAGGATGGGATGGGATGGGATGGGATGGGATGGGATGGGATGGATGTCAAAATTATGGGCCAGTTTCTCATCTGCCTATAAAAGACCCAACAGAAAAAGCTGGCAGAAATCATATCTGTATCAGAAATATTTCAGAGGATGATGAAATTAGAAAAAAACCCAAAAAGTCATATTTGGAAATCTGCCTAAATTACAGTCTAGGAACGTAACTTTTTAAATTTCCAATCTTCTCCCTAGGAAGGCTTACAGAATGGAACACTGCCCACAGCAGCTGAGCAGCTGCAGAGGAACTGATGCAGCTGCTCAAGGGGGAGGGAAGTTCACTTACCCATGGGAGCCAGGATGGTCAAAAAGACCCAGTGGAGGAGGATGAGGAAAGGCTGTATCCTTCTAGGAATCCACTGAGGCAGTAGCACAGACCTCCCAGACACAGAGATGTGTAAGGAGGAAGTGCTGAGGGGGGAAGAGAGAATCATAATGGGGATGGGCAAGGAAGTGAGAGAGCCTGAACTGTAAGAATGCACTTGGCTGTCCAGGAACTGTGCTAAATAACACTCTTGCACAGTAGTGAGTGGTACAAACCCTGAACAGTTGGCTTTATATGTGTGTTTATGTGCATGTGTGTGTGTGTGTATGATAACAAGAACATGGTGGACCTGTGTGGGAGCCTGAGTTTGAGGCAGGGCAGAAGGATGCTGAGGGTTTCCCCTTCTCCCTTTTGCATTGACATAGAAATGCAAAAATAAGACATACAAAGAAAGGAGAAACAGATAAGGGATTTTGTTTTTGCCTCTCTGTTTTATATCTGACTGTCCTTTCTAGATCCCCTGAAACTCACAGGCTCCTGGCCCCACAAATTTTAGTGTGAGATGTCTGTTCATTCCACTGCTGCTCATCATGTTGCCCCAGATTCAGAGCAAGCTGCTGACATAATGATCCTGATGTGCACTGTAGATTGACAGAGAAGAAATCTGTAAATGTTCATCTCTTCTCCAAAGAGAGACCTGAAGGAGAGGAAAAAGACTGCCCTTGTTTCTGCACATTGCAGGTGAGAAGTAGGGGTTATTTCTGCTATTTGAGAGACACTCAGGAGAGATGAAGTTTCTCCTCTTCCAAGCTCCTGACCCAGTAACTGTTCATCCTTCATGACCCAGTGGCCAGGACACCAGAGACAGTGGGCTGTATGTATTAGGCTACTGGATGGGAGGTTTCCCAATCCCTTAGGTGAGTGCTATAGATCAGAGTATTCCTTTTTGCCCAAGTCCTAACATTTGTCCCACTGAAAAGCGCTAAGTAGTTGGAGACTGTTTCTTGAAATGATGGTTGTGCTGGAAGATAAGATGGTTGGAGGAGAGAACATGACATTGGACTTAGGGAAATTATACTTGAGGATGGTAAGCAGGACCTCAGCCTGTGGGTCCAGGAGGGAAAGTGGTTTATCCTATCCTGGATACCTTGTTCATGCAGAATGTTCCCAATGACAGGGATGGTGGCTGTCAGGGCATGGCAGGCAGCTTCTCAGAAAAGGTCTGTCAGTGGAAGCTCCATCTCAAATCAATGGGCACCCCAAACCTGAGGGCTTGCAGGGGCACACTCTTGGAAAACCTCCCCTAAAAGGCAGAGGAGAAACATTGTTGATAAGCAGCCCCTCAGTCATAGGGATCAGCAAGCACATGCTGCTCTCTAGGTGGTCCAGGAGCTGACATCAGTAGCAAAGCAGGAAGTGGCAGTGACCTCACCACAAGGAGGCAGAAAGTTGATTCAGCAACTCAGAGTCAAGATCAAGTGCAGAGACAGTGGTCAGGATGAGTCTTAGCATAACAATCAGTCAACAAATCCACAGTGACAAGTCAAGTAGGAGGCCAATACAGAAGGTCAGGTCAGCAGGTCTGGATCAGAGTCAGAAATGAAGAGATATGAAACTAGGTGCAGACATAGCTTCTACACAGCTCTGATGTAGTACAGGGGGGGCCCAAAGTGAGAGCCTCATCTTAAAAGCAGCTCTCAAAGGACGGAGGAGCAGGCAATTGCTTCAAGCTTGCTTTACAGTATGTCTTGTTAGAGAAGGAGCTGATCTTGGACTCAGCCAACTAATCTTCTAGAAGGGCCCTGACACAGCACCAAGACACTGCCTAAGGCCACAGCTGGAGTGTGATAAGATCTCCCATACAAGACAGATGAGGGTGAAAAAGTTGATAGCAGTGCGCATGCCCATCCCCATGTTTTTCACCAGTACAGCCACACTGCATTCAGGAATGTTATTCAGGCCCTTTGGATCAAACCTTTGCAGTCCACAACCCACAACCAGCTGGAATATCTGCACTGAGCATTGATCAGAGCCAGCCTCACTAGCTGCTCCAGCCCCTTTATCTTTTCCAGCTCTTGCCTAGGGGGCATGAACTAAAAGCACTTCAGCTCCTCTCCAGTAGGCTCAGAGCTGCAAAATAAGACTATACAGATGATGGGGCCTTCACTGTGCCCTGGAGTTGTCATTTGATGTTCTCATGGGAGGGTGATTAGGGCAAATATAGGAGAGGCAGCAATTCAGGGCATTCAGGGCAGCAAGAAGGGGAAGTGCTTTAATGCACTCATTTCTGCCTGCCCTGTGAGATACCTTAATAAGGTCATGTAGAATGGCCATCCTGGATGCAGTGAGTACTCATCACTATATAAAATGTGGGAAGAAAACTTCTAGGTTGAGCACATGAAACAATTAACTGCAGCTGACTTCTCTGTTGGGGAAGTTTTACTGTGGACATGACCTCTGATTGAGTGGAGCATCAGTTCAAGTTTCTCAGGGCACAGAGTGCACCAGTCTGCTTTCTGCAGAACTCCACATCACAACATAGTTATTTCTATAAGAGATGGCTGTGCAGCCTCTTTGCTGTGGTCAGCTTAGACGAAGGAGGCCTTGTAGGACAGAGTCAGGGAGGAAGATATGGAGCTGTGTGGAACTCCTGGCCTGGGACACTGCAGTTTGCTACCGCCTCAGCCATGAGCCTGGAACTAGTTACCCAAGTTCAGCTAAGGAATAAGAAGGAGATTTGCTTCAGTCTTGTGGTTTTATAGAGCTAGTACAAGAGGACTTCAGGGCAAACCTATGGTTTGACTGGAGTTCTATTGTTCTCAAGAAGGAGACACTGGGATGGACAAGGAAATCTGTGACCTGGAGAAGAAGGAAAGGGCTATGTGAGTTATGCAACTCCCTGCTTGCCTTTTGCAGAGAAAGCGAGTTAGTATAACAGGCTGAAATGGTGAAGAAATGGAAGGGGAGCAGGGAAACAGGAAGGGAACAGGCATGAGAGAGGACAGAGAAGAGAAGGAAGAGAAGTGGGATAGAAAAGCCAAGCAGAAACTGAGTAGTCTGTGGATGGCAGAGAAATGAGAGGGAGTGAGTACAAGAAGAGAAGAGGCTCAGAAGATGATCTAGAGATGGAAAGCACAAGGAAAGAAAATAGAGAGCAAGCAGAAAACAGACAGAACAAATCATCACTACCCGTGAAAGGACAGAGCATGAGTACAAGAGGAGAAAGCAGTAGCACTGCAAAATACAGGGCTGTGTGCTGGAGGCAGGTCCCCTGTTTGCATGGAGAATTTTGTGTCATGCTGCTCCAGCTGTTGAGTCACTGTGCATCTTGTTTAGCGCAGAAATATGTGCCTGAGTCATTGACTAGGGCATGATCTATCTCCATAGATAAGCGGCTGCCTTTAGTTCCACTGCTCTTCAAGTGGTCTCTGAATTCCCCCTCAATCTTTGCCTTCCCACCTTCTATTGAGTATATAACCAGCTGCAGCCTCGCATCATTCTCCACAGGCAGCTTGTACCAGTACATGTTGGGGTATGAAGTTCTCTCTTGGGAACAGTCCAGAGCAAGAGAGTCTCCCGCTCGGACAACTGTGTCTGGGGATTGCTGAATGGCCCATGCTGGAAAGAAAAAGGAAGAGATGTGAGGAGGACAGGAGTGAAATTGGTTGAAGGGGACATGAGAACACATGCTTCAAGTATGGGATGAGATGAGAATGTCAGCCAAGATATCAGACAGTGTCCCATGTCCCTGAGAGAGATGTGTAGACAAAAACACAAGTGTCAAATAGGACAGGAAATTTATTTTGAAAAATAATGACTTTGATGCTCTTGTTGGAAGCATTAAATTAGTTAGAGAAAAGGAATCTGTAGAGATCTCTGAGAAATAAGGCAAGGACAATCTTGTAACCTCATTCATTTCTGATCCTCTCCCCAGGAACCCTTGGGGAATGGAGCACTGCCCTCAGTGGGGTATGCAGCTCTTCAGATCCAGCCTGTCAGCTCTCTGTGACAGGCAAGAAGCATTCCTGGCAGTTTGTGTCCTTTCCAGAAAGACTACTGTGCTATGCACAGGAGAAGAAATCAATAGCCACCACAAGAGGTTGAGGGATTCCTGCCCACCTCGTTCATTGCCCATCCTCACACCAGGAAGCCTTGGGGAATGGAGCACTGTCAACAACTGGGCGTGCAGCTGGGTCAGCAGCAGTGGAAACGCGGCAGGAGCTGAGGGGCGCATAGAGTTCGCTTTTCCATGGGGGCCAGCATGGCCACCAAGAACCAGCAGGGAACCATGGGGAAAAATCCCACGTGGAAAGGAAATGCTGGAGGAGGAAGAGACACTCTAGCGATGGGCAGGGCAGCCAGAGAGCGTGAGATGTGAGAACAGGTTGCCTGACTGTCAACACTGGGGAAGGACACACGCAGTCACAGGAAGTATAAACCGTGCACAGATGTGGGGGTGGGGGTTGCACACACCGGAATATGCTGAGGTAGTACAGGATCCTGAATGTGTGTAAGGCAGAGGGATGCTGAGGGTTCCCCTTCTCTTTTCCAAATCTCTTGGGAGGCAGACAAATGAGGAACTGTTATGAAGGACACACATCGGTCCCTTGCATTTTCCCATGCGTTTTCCCTCTCTGTGCCATGGTGAGCACCTTGTCTTTTCTCCGGCTGTGTAAGGTCTGCAGAGCAAAACAGCACCTACAGCTTCAAACTGCTCTGCTGCAGGGAGCAGTGGATGCCATCACAGTTAGTTTCTCTTACTCTCTGTGGCAGATCTAGGGGCATTCCTGAAGCCCCCAAAGGAAAGCAAGGCAGAGTCCAGACTGCGCTGTTTCTCTGAAGGGAGTGGGAGGAGCTCTGCCTTGCCCCACACTATCCCTACCTATACCAGCTCTCATCCTGGGACCAGGAAGGGTAGGACACACTCAGCAGGCCAGGACTCCCTTTCGTGCCTTGTGTCCCTTGCCCTGTCTACTCCGCAGAGGTTGCAGGGATGGAAGGAAGGAGGGAAGAAAGCAAGGAAGGGAAGTAGAAGAGTGTGGACCAAAGGGGCAGACATGAGGGAGAGGCCGTGTCGGGAGTCAGGGCCTGGGTGTCCTCTCCTTCTGCCTTTCTGCTGTCAGGCAGTAGCCCAGTTCCTTTGGAGATGGCTCCTCCCTGGGACCTGGTGCTTTCCTGGGGGACATTGGGTGTCTCAGCTGGGTGATGCCTCTGGGCAAAGGCTTTTCCCTGGGACTGAGACCACTGGTGGTCTCCTTGCTGCCTCCGCCCTGTGAAACCCCCCATCCAAGGTTTCACGGTAACAAGAAAGCCCGGTAACAAACGACAGACATGAAGGAGGCATCATGCAGAGCCCTTCTGGCAGCATCTTTCTCTCCCCATAGGAGCTGCTGTGCCCTACCCCTGCAGCTCAGCTCAGACACAGGGAAGAGGAAGGGAGTAGAAGTGGGCCCTACCACGGCTGGTGTCTCTTGTGTTGCTCCCCTTTTCATGCTAGGCAGGAAAAGACTGTTAGGTTGTCCCCCAAGCCAGTGTTTCTCAGAGGAAGGAGGTTGCTGGAGAGGCATGAGGAGGAGAGAATGCAGACACTAGGCGGGAAAATCTGGAGGAAGAGGTTTGGACTGTGGCACTGTGCAGTCCACTTGCATGCCAGGCAGCATCTCCCTTTCCCAACTGCCAGAGCATGAGTTGGAACACCCATGAGCATGCCTATCCCACCCACTCCATGAAGGATTTCTCCACTTCTGTCCCTGGTGGACCATGGAAGCCTGCCTGAGCATGAGCTTCCCTGGGGACTTTCAGTCTCTTCTGGCAGCCAGAAGGATGGCACGAGAGACAAAGAAGAGGAGACGATTCAGAGCACCGTGGCTTTGCCCTAGACCTTTTCTTCATCCTCTCCCTCCTGCCATTCCCTGTGCCTTTCGTCTGCTGCTACATCAGTCACCGGCATCTCCTTGTTCCTGTCCTGTGCCCTGCCACTACCCTCCTCCTCCCCTCCTCCCACGAAGAAGCAGAGGGCCATGGGCTTGCCCTGGAGCAGACTAGGCTCAACTGCATGATACGCTCTGTGTCCTGCAACATCTCCCATTTGGTTAGGTTCATGCCGACCTGGAGCACATCTGGCAGGTTTCTGCCCTCTGCTTTGCCCCTCCTTTCAAGGCCTCCCTTTACCGCATCATCCCCTGCTCCTCCTCCAGCATCACCCCAAAAGCCTTGGACAGCTGCATTCCCATGCTGCAGAGCAAGCTCCAGGCCCTAAATTCCCAATGTTTCCCGACCTACACTCTCCACGCCAGAAGAAGTGATGAGGATGATGTGTCTTCAGTTTGATCCGCTTTGGCCCCTTCCTCCAGGTTCCACGCGGTGCCTTTGCTGAGACCTCAGCTATGTTCTCTTCCCCTGCTGCCCTTCTCCCAAGTCTCCTGGCACCTCCTGACTTGGGGAACAAGCCTACCCAGCCAGCCAGGGACTTCTTTGCCAGCATTCTTAGCCTCAAAGTCCTCAGCTTCCATGTTTCACATTCATGGTAGAAGGGTGTGGGTTGGTGGGCCTGCTCAGGCCTGCCTTGGTGGAGAAGGCTGTGCCCCCATCTTCAGGGAACTGGCTTGCGCACACCTTGGCCAGCTTCCACAGGGCTTTGCACACCTCCGGATCCAATGTGCATGAAGTTCCAAGCAGCTTTGGGTTCGACCTTCAGGAAGGTGTGCCAACTCTGAGTCTCAACACTTGGTGCAACCTCCAGTGAGGCTGCAGCCAGCATAGAGCCACAGTTTTGGCTTAGGGCTCCAGTCAACTTTGGGTCCAACTTTAAAGACACTCCAAGCTGCTCTTAGCAGAAATTCCAGATGACTCTGGGTTCCAGATTTGGGTCTGACTGCCATGAGACACCAGCCATTTTCAGTCCTGAGTCTGGAGTCAGCCTACCTGGGGATGTGCTTAAATCTGTGCCCAGCTTCCATGGGGCTCTGTCTAACCTGGGCTTACATTTTTGGCATGAAGCTCCAACCAAACCAGTGTGCCACCTCTGGGTCCCACACGGCTCCAGACAATTCCGAGGTTGCCTCCCCCTCCAGGTTTGTGACCTTAGTGAGTCCTTAGTGCCCAAGACATACCTTCACTGTGCTTTGCCAGGCTGCCACCTCCACAACATTCCCAACCAGTTCAAACATAGAAATTGCAGAGCCGGTCCCCGCAGTGCCCCCTCCAAGCTGCCATGTTCTCGATGGTTGCTGTTTGTGCCTTTCATTTCCCATCAGTGGTTCTCTGCAAACCCAGAGCCACATGGCTGCAGGCTGAAGCTAGTGGAGTGCTCCACCCAGAGAAGGAAGAGGCCTGACTTTGTCTTAGGGGATGAGAACTGGGGAGGGGCGGACAGAAGTGGGTAGTGTGCTGAGAAGCGAGAATCCCTGCTTGAGCCATGGCTGTGTCAGGGGTGTGAAGGAAGACCCTTCAGATGTGGATTCCATCCACCCTTATCTTTGCATAGTGCCTGGGAGAAGTGGCCCCCCCAGGCTTGAGATGTCCTAGTTCTGGGAGGGCATGGGGTCTGTGGATTAGAGCAAACGGTAGCAGCTTGGATGGCTTGGAGGGCAGCATGCTCTGGGAATTAGAGCAGGGCATGCCTGGATGTCTGGGTCGCCTGAGGAGAAGGGACAAGGCTTGCTGGAGGCAAGCTGTGGCCTCCAGCAAGGGGGAGCAGCCTAGATGCCTAGGTTTTCCAGGCAGACGTGGAAATCTGAGGGAGCCTGGAGGAAGCCCCTGAAGAGCCTGCATGCCTGGAAAGCTTCTCTGAGAGCGAGCCGAGAGAAAGGCCTTTTTGGGGAAAGGGCTAGAGGGCTTTTGATTAAGCACTGGTGCAGAGGTGGCAGGTGAACAAACAGCCCCCTGGGCTGAGGGGGTTATGTCAGGGGGGAGAGTTGGCAACCCAGGGGCTAATAGCTAACCAGGGACAACTGCTGGGGAATGGCATGGAGGAGGGCCATTGAATGCGGAGGTCTTTTGGAGCATCCCAGTGGGGTGCCAGGTGCCCCACAGCTGGGACTGAAATTCCTCCTCCTCGCACTGTGGGGGAGCTGCGTGCAGATCGGAGATGTGAGGGGACTTGTGACAGGGACACGGAAGGGGGGAGAGTGACGTTCTTGCCCCAAGGTCCATTCAGCAGTTCCGAGTGCTGCCCCGTGGCCAAAATCTTCATTGCACCAGCTCAAGGATGCTTTCCCCTTGGCAGGGTTTATCCGTGGGGCTGCACCCTCCTCCCAGAGCATTATGTGCGGATGCTGTCCACAGCTGGCCTAGAGTCAGGTGGATTTCTTCTCCCATGTCAAAGATGTATGGGGCTGGGCATGGGGATTGGACAATGGCTGCAACATCTGGATTCACTCTGACTCTGAGCATGGCGCAGACACTCTTGCAGTGCAGAAAGGGAGGAGGAACACTGAGAAGTGCAATGCCTGGGATCTGTTCTTGGCTGGACTGCCAAGGAGGGATGGCATTCCCAGCCCTTCTGGGGTCTCTCATCTTTGGCACTACAGCTGCTGGAGGCGAGGGTGATGGACTCGTGCAAGAGGCTCTGTCTGAGTGGGCATCTATGAGTTCCTCAAGACACCCCCACACACTTAGAAGACAGACACAATTACCACAGAAACAAGACTTTTATTTTCTAACACAAGGGGCTTTAGTCCCTCCCTCTCAGGACCCAGGCATCTGGGCTCCTCCCCCATTCCCACATTTCAGTTTTGCCAGGCCCTTTGCTCTCCCCAGAATGGAAAGAGGACAGTAGCATTCAAGTGTTCACCCCCTCTGTACCACGCTGCCCTCCCTTCCCATGCCCGGCCAGCCTGCAAGTTGGGCATCACACCCCAGAGCCTACCAAAGGGGCACACATGCTCCCCCTGTCCAGAGCTAGGCATGTTCTCCTCCGCCTTCCCCTAGTGAGGATGTTTCCAGTGAGAAGGATTCTCTTGCCCTCTCCTTCCCTGCTGTCCCTTAGCTGGGGTCCCTGTGATTCCTGCTTTCCAGAAAAAGGAACCTCACTCCAAGTTGTTGATGGTCTTTGCGTGCCCCGATGCACCCCCTGATGCGGACTCACCTGAGGGAAACATTTTCATGGAAACCATGAGTGGGTGAGGAACAGGGGGCATGGACTGTTGGACACACATGCAAATGCACACAAACACGTACCCACACTCACATGCACCCTCACCCCCCACACCTGCTGAGCCAATGCCAAGTGCCCCGAACATCAGGCAAGGGCCGTGCTCAGGTCAGGCTGTTCATTGTGGGTGGAGGGGAGGGGCCCAGCACAGCCACATGTTCCAAGCTGCACTTCCCATCAGCCCTACACTGAGCCAGCCATGGAGGGGAGACTCTGGGTCCTGTGCCTGCTTTTCCTCTACCTTCTCCTTCTCCTCTGCTCAGAGGGGACAGATCCTGATGCAGTAAGGGAACGTGGGAAGCCCTGAGAACGATAATGTGCACATGGGCAAGCCTATGTCCTGCCTTGTAGCCTCATGGCTTGGGAATGGTGTCATGGCCCTATGGGCATCTCGCCTCCTAGTCCCACTCCACCTGCAACCAGCAATGGAGGCAAGAGCACAGGCACTCTGGCTCCCAGCCTCAGCCCAGCTCCCGCTACTCTTCTCCCACCTTGGAGGGTCATCAGCATCTCCCTTTCACCTGCAGGCAGCCGGGAGGAGGC
Source organism: Rhea pennata (assembly GCF_028389875.1). Lineage (NCBI taxonomy): Eukaryota > Metazoa > Chordata > Aves > Rheiformes > Rheidae > Rhea > Rhea pennata. The sequence goes on along the minus strand of NC_084663.1, from coordinate 85,355,325 downwards.
CCAGAAACTGTTGGTTCTGCTGTTTCTGCTGTGAGAAGCACCGCTGGGGCTGTGGGCTCTGCTGTGAGAAGGGGGCTGTCTCCAACACTTCTCCATAGTTCCCCGTCTGACAGCCCAGCTCCCTGCTGCCTCAGAGGCTCTGACCTAGCTATGGTCTCTCCTCTGGGAGTCACAAAGGGGACTGGAGGTTTCTAAGCAAGACAATAAAGCTGGCAGTCTTACTAAGCTCCCAGGGGAGTGAATCTGTGGCTGGCTCTAACCACTAGCCCCTGCTGCCAAGGGGAGGGGCAGAATACCCAGCTTCTCTCTCCAGCCTTGTGGAAGTGGCAAGGCGCTGGGAGCTAAACCAGAGGAGGTTGGAGTGGCTGGTTTCCCTGCCACATCTGCGAGGAGAGGCGGTGGGTTTGGGAGCCTGGACTGCTGGGTTCTTCTGCCAGCTTTGAGAGGAGAGAGGGAGCTTGAGGCTTGGGGGGAGGGACAGGGTAGGGCTCAGCACTCTCACAGGTGCCCTAGCCCCATGCCTGACTGCCTGAGGGACTTCCATTTGGCCCTGGGATGGGGCAGTCCTGAGCATGGAACAGAAAGTCTCTCATGCTCTGGTGCTCCTTGGTTCATGGCTTGGCCAGGATCCCAGCAGCTCTCGCCATGCCTGGCAGCGGCTGTGGCACAGGACTGCTTGACCCTACACCCTGTCCTTTAGGAAGACCTTGTTCTGGTCTCACCAAGTTTCCCCATGTGCACCAGTGGGGACAGCAGACCCAGGAGAGAAATCCTTCCGAGGGGGACCCACAGCAGGCCTCTGGGAGGAGCCTCAGTGAGGACTGTAGAAGAAAAGGAAACAAGGTTGGGGCAGAAGGGAGTAGTGGAGAGAGATTAGGAGGCAGTGATAAGCCAAGGCGGGGACTGGCAGTACCAAGAAACCATGGGCCTGGTAGGGGTATGAGGGCTTGGCTTGGGTAGGGCTGAGGTGGCAGGATCTGGCAGTGCCCTATAAATCCATCACCAGGCTCAGCAACCTGCACAGCCTCTGCCTGAAGGACACAGGCAGCTCAGTGTAAAGGGAGAGCAATGGCGGGACAGATCTGCATTACAGTCCTGGCTGCTTGCCTCCTGGTGCCAGGATGCATCGCGGCGCCCCCTCAGGTAAGGGAAACTTTTCTTTAGGGCACCACAGAGCCTGGGCAGAGACAGAGGGCAGGGAAGCGAGGAGCAGAGGGGCAACCGGCGACCAAGGGCGAGGGGGAAGAGGGGCCTGTCTCACACAATGTCTAAGCAGAGGGGAATGGGTTCTGACGGCGACTCAGCCAAGGGCTCTGCAGGACTGAGCCAAGCGTGTCCTTTCAGAATGCTGGCAGCTTTGACAACAGTAGTGCAGACCATGAGAGCTTCAACAGCAACAGGCTGAGTAGCAGTGGGCTCCCTGTGCACATGGCTTCCAATAGCCTTGGCTCAAGGGGAAAAGAGGTCCCTGAAAAAAGGGGGAGCAGCAACTGCAGGGAGGGGAGGCTATAAGGCTGGGATGGGACCACTGGTGGGAACTTGAGAAGGTTCCCATGGGTGGAGGCAAAAGTCACAGTTCCACAGCCACCAGGGAGCTGAGCAAAAAACATGTGCCAAAAGAGATCATTCTACCTGAAAAGGACTCTTGGACCAAGGCAGTTGCATGGGGAGACTAGATCTCTGAGTAACTCTTGGCTTTTCTGTGCCCCTTTGCAGAACAAGCTGCACAGCAGAGGGGGAAGAGCCAGCTCTTTTGTGCTCTGGGAAAGGCTGGCATCAGAGTTGTCCTGAGCATGTTGCTCAGGTCCTGGGCCAGGGCAGTTTGGGAAGTGTGCGCAGATGCAGAAACACCCCCTAGTCCCAGGCCCTCACTCCTCTGGCAAAGAACTTGTGCCTCTGCCCCAGCAGGATTTCCCCATCTCAACTTCTGCCCACTGCCTTCCAGTCCTTTTCTGGGCGCCTCTGAGAGGGTCTGCCTCTAACCTCTCTCCTGCTCCCTTTGGGGAGGGGGAGGCTGCAGCTGACCCTGCTTTGCCTTCTTGGCTCCTGACTGGACACACCCAGGACCTGCTACCACTCCCCACCTGACCCCTGCTCCAGCCCCAGTGTCTCTAAAGCCTCTGCCGGATGTCTCCCTTTTCCTGGGGGCAAAAAGTGGCTCCACTGCACAACGGTGGCTTCTGTGGTGTAGGAATTGATTGCATTGCCAGGCTGGTGCTGGAGGCAGGTCCCCTGTTTGCATGGAGAACTTTGTGTCATGCTGCTCCAGCTGTTGAGTCACTGTGCATCTTGCTTAGCGCAGAAATATGTGCCTGAGTCATTGACTAGGGCATGATCTATCTCCATAGATAAGCGGCTGCCTTTAGTTCCACTGCTCTGGAAGTGGTTTCTGAATTCCCCATCAATATCTGCCTTGCCACCTTCCACTGAGTGTATAACAAGCTGCAGCCTCGCATCATTCTCCACAGGCAGCTTGTACCAGTACATGTTGGGGTATGAAGTCCTCTCTTGGGAACAGTTCAGAGTCAGAGAGTCTCCCGCTCGGACAACTGCGTCTGGGGATTGCTGAATGGCCCATGCTGGAAAGAAAAAGGAAGAGATGTGAGGAGGACAGGAGTGAAATTGGTTGAAGGGGACATGAGAACACAGGCTTCAAGTATGGGATGAGATGAGAATGTCAGCCAAGATATCAGACAGTGTCCCATGTCCCTGAGAGAGATGTGTAGACAAAAACACAAGTGTCAAATAGGACAGGAAATTTATTTTGAAAAATAATGACTTTGATGCTCTTGTTGGAAGCATTAAATTAGTTAGAGAAAAGGAATCTGTAGAGATCTCTGAGAAATAAGGCAAGGACAATCTTGTAACCTCATTCATTTCTGATCCTCTCCCCAGGAACCCTTGGGGAATGGAGCACTGCCCTCAGTGGGGTATGCAGCTGGGGCAACTGCAGAGGAACGGATGCAGCTGCTCACCAGGGAGGGAAGCTCACTTACCTATGGAGGCCAAGACGATCAAAAGGAACCACTGGGGACCCATGAGGAAAGGCTGCATCCTCCCAGAAGCCCGCCAAGGCAGCAGCACAGGTCTCCCAGGCATAGAGACATGTGAGGAGGAAATGCTCAGGGAGGAGGAGATAAAACACAACAGGGCTGGGCAGGGCAATGAGAGACCAGCTGACTGTGGGGGAAAGACTTCCTCTGTCCTTGTGAAGGAGCAGCCTGGGGAAAGCAGAGGCATGAGTGGGAGGAGAAAGCCTGTGTGGCCAAACACCCAGACCCAAAGGACCCCTTTCTTCAGGGAGAGTATGGACTGAATTAGCACAGAAGGCAAACGGTGTGGGAAGGGTGGTGGCAAATAGTGGAGGGAAAGTAGGGAGACTAGGTGGAGAAAGAGGCTGGAAAAGTGGTAGCAGGGAAAAGAAGCAGTATGAGAGAGAGAGGAGGGGCTTGAAGATTGGCAAAAGTGCTAAGCAAAAACAAGACACCAAGAGGTGAAAAGGTACACCTGAGGTGCTGTTCACTTGAGAAAGTGGGAAGAAGAAAATAAGAAGTTAGCAGGGATAACCTGCTGAGAAGAAAGGCTGATTTTGAGGCACAGAGAATAGACGAGAATGTGGAAAATTCAAGTCCAGGTGTGCATGTGGGAGAAGGAAGGTACTTCTGTGAACGGGAAATTTGTGCCTAGCTCTCTCAGCAGCTGAGTCACTGTGTCTCACTTTCAGCACAGTAATATGTGCCAGAATCATTGAGGGAAACAGGATCGATTGATAGAGAGAGACCTTCAGCTTGTATCCCGCTGCTCTTGAAACGGACACCACTGAAATCCTTCTCAATCTCTACCTTGACATCTTTGAGTGCAAAAATAACCAATTCAAGCTTGGACTCCACCACCATAGGCAGTTTGTACCAGTACGTCTGATAATGTGAAGTCTCCGTTTCAGAACAGCTCAGGCTGACAGACTGCCGCACTCTGCTGACTGTGTCAGGGGACTGTTTGAGGGCACACCCTGAAAAGAGAACGGAGCAAGAGGAGAAATGATATGCAAAACCTGAGATGCACAGTGATTGGGTTGGGATAGGAAGGGAGGCTGACTTACCCAGGGGGGCGAGGATGATCACAGGGACCCAGTGGGGAAGCATGAGGAAAAAGGCTGTGTCCTTCCAGGGCCCTGCCTGTGGCAGCAGCACAAAGCCTGCCAGGCTGCAGTCGAAGCTGAACCCTGAGTCCCTGGTGCAAGAGAGCTGTGAGTGAGTATAGGAGTGTGAGAGAGGGAGAGAAAGGTGTCAAGTGGGGATGGGGAGAGCAGTGGGGTGGTGGAGGTGGGGAGGAGCGACTGGCTGGAGGGCAGTGAGTGGAAAGTGACGGTGACAGGCAGTTGCAGAGGACATGATCCCAATATGGCCCTTGCTCACGGCTTTATTTGAGTGTGTGTGTGTGTGTGTGTGAGTCATTCCTTGGAAGGGAAGGAAGAGCTACAGATGGCCGCACACAGCACTGCAACCTTGGATCCGTAGGCACATTCCACTCACCTGCACCCTCCCTCTGAGACTCTGACATGTGGCGGATGGTGCTCAGAGTGCGGCTCCTTCCCTCACCCCCAGTCTCTGTGTGGTGCTGTGGGCCCAGCACTACACGCCAGTGGAAGGTAGGTCCACAAAAGAGACCAAGGGCACAGGTGTTCTGGCCACTCAGGGCTGTCATGGGTTTTGGAGTGAAGATGTTCTCCTATGCTTTTAGCAGAAGAGCATCACAATGCCCTCTCCTTGCACCCCTCTGCTGCAGGTACAAGTATAACCCATGGCTTTCCATTCCCCCTGCATCTCCCCAGGAGATTCAGGAATGATCCTGCATCCCTCAGAGGAAAAGGGGCAAAAGATCCGAGCGGAGGGCCCCAGATGTGCTGGAAAAAGGATGAACCCTCCCACCTCTGTTTCCCTACCAGTGTGGGACTGGCGCTCTCCTGTCCAATATCCTCCCCTTCCTATGTCACAGCTCGTGCCTGTGACCCCAGGGGCCCAGGACACAGAGCAGGCCAACAGGGGTTTTCAACACGTGTCCACTGCTCTGCTCATGTGAAAAGTCTCCCTGAATTTCTCTCCCTGGAACCACAAATATCCTCTCAAGTAGAGAGGCCATGCTGAACACTCAACACCTTTCAGCACTGGCTGCAAGACCATTCCAGGCAGGATCCTGCTGAAAAATGCTTTCATAGGAATGGCAATTTCCCCTGGTTCCCAGTAACGCTCTCCACCTCTGTGTGTGGGACCTCTGTTGTAGGATGTCCCACCAAAAGACCCTGGCGAGAGTTGTCCCAAACCTACCTGTGTTGGGCATGTTATTGGAGCCCTTGCCTGGCCTGGCAGCTCTCCAGGCCTCAATGTTTGGGTGTGCTGAAGTTGCCTCTGATCTCTTCTCTTTCAAAAGTGCCTTCCTCACAGAGGAGAGGATTTGCTGGCAGTGGTAGAGGTGAGCACTGCCCCAAGATGGCCAGGATAACACTAAGACCTGAGATTCTTCAGAAATCCAGTGGTGTAATAGAGTCAGAGCAGGATGTTCTCTGTGCGAACAGCTGGGCATGCTCGGTAAGGTCCGCAGTGACTTCAAGGCAAATCAGAGCTGCCTTCAGGGAAGACAGGAGAGCTCTGGCTCCATCTCAGCCTCAGCCCCTCTGCACTCCCAGGAATTGCCTTGGAAAGGAGGGGCAGGACAGCAGGCAGGGGAGTGGGGAGCACCAGGTGTCAAGTGCGCGGGGCTCCTTGTGTCCCACGTGTGTGCTTAGAAACAAAGCACAAGAACTAGAGAGGAAGCAGAGGGAAGCCGTTGTGCTCAGCCAGGAAGGCAAGCAGGGCAGACAGCACAGCTGGCAACTGCCAGGCAACTGTCAGGCAGCTGTCCTGCATCTGTGAGAACTGCTGCCACAGGGCTTTGCAGCTCCTGCCTGTGTTTTTGGTGGAGCCCGCGCGCAAGGTTTCAGGGGTGCAAACTGTGCTTTGCACCAGAGCTGTTTGCATTCCCACTGCTACAGCGCCACAACACCTGCTTCGGGTGGTCATGTGCTTCTGCTTCCTGACAAGGGCACAGGCTGTGAACCTGCCTTTGGGAGTGATGAGGTGGTGGGAGCACCCACTCCAGAGATGCACTGCGAGCCTTTGCAGAGTGGGCCGCCTGCTCCCCTGGGTCTATTACTTCTGTGACAGCTGCTACAATACACTGTGGTCCCTGCTTCTGTGGGGAGATGTTGCTGCAGGGGTGTGGGATGGCTGTGAGTGTGGTGTGAGTGTCACTGTGCTGAGACAGGAAGAACAGGCTCTTCCACACCTGCTCCCCAGAAGCACTGGTGGTGGTACTTGTCAGGAGCTCCCTGGATGGCTGAGAGCCAACAGGTGAACTGGAGGAAAGCACTGCTCTCACTGCTCCCCTCCTTTGTCTCTGCTGGCAGAGCAGATGAGCCAAGGTGTACAGAGCTTGGGAGCCCATGCACATCCTGGGAGAAGGCTGTGTGTTCACTCAGCAGTGTCCCTACACTCTAGGCTCTGTAAGTCCATCTTGTGCCCTGCCTGCCTGACAGGCAAGAGTCAGTACGTTTGGAAGTAAGTGGCACTGGGGGGAGGGAGGGGGCAGGAGCATGGTGGGGAAAGGGAAAGGAAAAAGCAAGGTGGGATGGCTTGTGTGAGACAAGTAGAGAACCGTGCTGCAAGACAGGCTGGAGAAGAGGGGTAGAGGAATGGAAGAGAAGAACTTGTGTGTTGGGGGGAGCAATGAAAGGGGCTAAAAGAGGCATGGAGGAAGGACTAGGAAAAAAAAGACAATGTGGGCACGAAAGGAAAGGATGTGTGAGGCAGAGGGGAAGGAAAAAAGGGTCCGGAGGTGCAAACTCACAAAGCAGGAGGATGAGAGCAAGGCAAGGGGAGCTAGTGAGGGAAAGATAAGAGGGAGTTTTCCCTGGCTGCTGCAGGTCTTGTTGTCCCAAAATCTGGGTTGTGTTACCCGGTGTGCAAGTGCCCAATAGACACACAGGGTCGAGATTTGTTTATTTCATTTCTGTGCAGAGATGGGTGCTAGGTGGTAAAACACAAAGCTAGCACACCTTCTCCCCCTCTCATTCTTGATTTATACACAGTTTTCAGGGAGTATTTTATACAAATCTTTCTTTTGGTTACAATTTCATTACCTCAGGTAATCGCTCTATGCTTGTGCTTTCACTTTCTTGTTAATTAGCATAGGAAGCGAAGAAGAGGCAGTAACAACGTTATCATGTCATTTCCATCTCATTATTCATTTAGGGGTGTGAAATTTAATATGTTAATAAGCCTTAATGAACCTAAGGTCACTTCTGGGTTATTCTGCTGTTTTTGTCTTACCTACCCCTCGCAATCTTCAAAGCGCTGTGGTTTCATCAAGGTTATTTAGCTGGAGCTGGTTATCCTTTGCAGTACTGTTTTTCTCTCCCCCTTGTCCTTGAGTCTCGTTAACTATTTGCAAGGTTTTTCTCACAGTATTTCTCTAACAGGAGGAGGCTGGTAGGTTCCCAAATGGGAAGACTGGTTTTGTGCTTGGCATTTTCAGCAGTTCAGTCACTGTGCATCTTGCTCGGCACAATAGTAAGTGCCAGAGTCATTCAGCAAGGCAGCATCTATTGACAGAGACAGACCCTCTGCTTGTATCCCACTGCTCTTGAAGCGACCATCACTGAAATCCTTTCCAAACTCCGTTTTGCCCATTTGCAGTGCATAGACCACCAGCTGCAGCCTGCTGTCTGTCCCCTCTGCCTGTTTATACCAGTACATCAAGTAGTGATCTGTCTTCATGTGGGAACAGCTCAGGGTGACAGACTGCCCCACTCTGATGATTGTGTCAGGGGACTGTTCCAGAGTGCGGCCTGGAAAGCAAAAGCAGAAGCAGTGAAGAGATGGTGGGAAAGGGGTTAAAGAAGGGAGCTGAGGAAGCATGCTTCCCATCTTCATTCACACCTGCCCAGGAAGGCTTGGGGAATGCAGCAGTGCCCACAACTGGATATGCAGCTGGTGCAGGTGGAGTGGAACTGCTGAAGCTGCTCAAAGGGGAAGGAGGCTCACTTACCCAGGGGGGCCAGGATGGCCACAAGGACCCACTGGGGAAGCATGAGGAGCATGAGGAAAAAGCTGTGTCTTTCCAGGGCCCTGCCTGTGGCAGCAGCACAAAGCCTGCCAGGCTGCAGTCCAAGCTGCACCTGGAGTCCCTGGTGCAAGAGAGCTGTGAGTGAGTATGGGAGTGTGAGAGAGGGAGAGAGAAAGGCATCCTGTGGGGGTGGGGAGAGCTGAGGGGAGTGTGAAGTGGGAGGAGAGTTCAGCTGGCTTGTTCTGTTACCCTACCAATGCTGGGCTGGGCTCTCCTGTGCAGTAAATGAGGAGGAAGGCAGGAGACTTCTGTGCAGAGAGAGGCTTGTGCTCAGCTCCCTCAGCAGCCCTGTCACTCTGTTTCACTCTCAGCACAGTAATATGTGCCTGAATCATTCAGGGAAGCATGATCTACCAAGAGGGTGAGCCTGTCTCCTTGTATCTCGCTGCTCTTGAAATGGCTTTGGAGTTCCTCCTCAATAATTACTTTACTGCCTACAACTGCAGAAACCACCAGCATCAGCCTGGAATCCTTCCCCAAAGGCAGCTTGTACCAGTACATCACTGTGTTGGAGGATTTCTTCTCCGAGCAGCTCAGATTCACAGGCTGTCCTTGTCGTATGACCGTGTGTGTGGACTGTTTCAGAGCCAAGCCTGGAAGGGAAAAGGAGAAGTGCTGAGGAGAAGGGGGAGAGATGTCTTGATGGGGACGTATTCAGGCAGAAAGTGGAACAGAGCGTGAGCTGGGACAAAATGGAAAAGCAAGTAGGAGAGAGGGTGGTGCAGTAGAGGAGAAGGTGAGAAGGAACAAGGCAACCCTGGCAGCACCAGACGGGGTAGGTCAGCTCTTCAGATCCAGCCTGTCAGCTCTCTGGGACAGGCAGGAAGCATTCCTGGCAGTTTGTGTCCTTTCCGGAAAGACTTCTGTGCTGTGCACAGGAGAAGAAATCCACAGCCACTGCAGGAGGTTGAGGGATTCCTGCCCACCTCGTTCATTGCCCATCCTCACGCCAGGAAGCCTTGGGGAACGGAGCACCGTCAACAACTGGGCGCGCAGCTGGGTCAGCAGCAGTGGAAACGCGGCAGGAGCTGAGGGGCGCATAGAGTTCACCTACCCGTAGGGGCCAGCATGGCCACCAAGAACCAGCAGGGAACCATGGGGAAAAATCCCATGTGGAAGGGAAATGCTGGAGGAGGAAGAGACACTCTAGCGATGGGCAGGGCAGCCAGAGAGCATGAGATGTGAGAACAGGTTGCCTGACTGTCAAACTGGGGAAATACACACGCAGTCACAGGAAGTATAAACCATGCACAGATGTGGGGGTGGGGGTTGCACACACCGGAATATGCTGAGGTAGTACAGGATCCTGAATGTGTGTAAGGCAGAGGGATGCTGAGGGTTCCCCTTCTCTTTTCCAAATCTCTTGGGAGGCAGACAAATGAGGAACTGTTATGAAGGACACACATCGGTCCCTTGCATTTTCCCATGCGTTTTCCCTCTCTGTGCCATGGTGAGCACCTTGTCTTTTCTCCGGCTGTGTAAGGTCTGCAGAGCAAAACAGCACCTACAGCTTCAAACTGCTCTGCTGCAGGGAGCAGTGGATGCCATCACAGTTAGTTTCTCTCACTCTCTGCGGCAGAACTAGGGGCATTCCTGAAGCCCCCAAAGGAAAGCAAGGCAGAGTCCAGACTGCGCTGTTTCTCTGAAGGGAGTGGGAGGAGCTCTGCCTTGCCCCACACTATCCCTACCTATACCAGCTCTCATCCTGGGACCAGGAAGGGTAGGACACTCAGCAGGCCAGGACTCCCTTTCGTGCCTCGTGTCCCTTGCCCTGTCTACTCCGCAGAGGTTGCAGGGATGGAAGGAAGGAGGGAAGGAAGCAAGGAAGGTAAGTAGAAGAGTGTGGACCAAAGGGGCAGACATGAGGGAGAGGCCGTGTCGGGAGTCAGGGCCTGGGTGTCCTCTCCTGCCTTTCTGCTGTCAGGCAGTAGCCCAGTTCCTTTGGAGATGGCTCCTCCCTGGGACCTGGTGCTTTCCTGGGGGACATTGGGTGTCTCAGCTGGGTGATGCCTCTGGGCAAAGGCTTTTCCCTGGGACTGAGACCACTGGTGGTCTCCTTGCTGCCTCCGCCCTGTGAAACCCCCCATCCAAGGTGGGTTTCCTTTCTTGCAGGACAAGGCTTGGCCCTCAGCGGGAAGAGCTGGGATGGAGCCCGTGAGACCATGAGGGTCTCAAAGCAGCTCTAGGGTGCATTCCCTCCTCTTTTACTGGGAGACTCCCTACTGCTCTGCCCACAGGCCTGGGGGATTCATGCTGCCTCCATTCTCTGCACAGCACCCTCAAGTGTCCGTGTTCAGAAGGACAGGCGCATGGCCTCTTGTGAACGGGTGAAAACTCTGCATAGGCTAGATACCTGGGGAACTAAATGAGCACAGGCATGAAGATCTGGGAAACGGGCAAGGGCGAAAAAAAGCCCGGTAACAAACGACAGACATGAAGGAGGCATCATGCAGAGCCCTTCTGGCAGCATCTTTCTCTCCCCATAGGAGCTGCTGTGCCCTACCCCTGCAGCTCAGCTCAGACACAGGGAAGAGGAAGGGAGTAGAAGTGGGCCCTACCACGGCTGGTGTCTCTTGTGTTGCTCCCCTTTTCATGCTAGGCAGGAAAAGACTGTTAGGTTGTCCCCCAAGCCGGTGTTTCTCGGAGGAAGGAGGTTGCTGGAGAGGCATGAGGAGGAGAGAATGCAGACACTAGGCGGGAAAATCTGGAGGAAGAGGTTTGGACTGTGGCACTGTGCAGTCCACTTGCATGCCAGGCAGCATCTCCCTTTCCCAACTGCCAGAGCATGAGTTGGAACACCCATGAGCATGCCTATCCCACCCACTCCATGAAGGATTTCTCCACTTCTGTCCCTGGTGGACCATGGAAGCCTGCCTGAGCATGAGCTTCCCTGGGGACTTTCAGTCTCTTCTGGCAGCCAGAAGGATGGCACGAGAGACAAAGAAGAGGAGACGATTCAGAGCACCTTGGCTTTGCCCTAGACCTTTTCTTCATCCTCTCCCTCCTGCCATTCCCTGTGCCTTTCGTCTGCTGCTACATCAGTCACCGGCATCTCCTTGTTCCTGTCCTGTGCCCTGCCACTACCCTCCTCCTCCCCTCCTCCCACAAAGAAGCAGAGGGCCATGGGCTTGCCCTGGAGTAGACTAGGCTCAACTGCATGATACGCTCTGTGTCCTGCAACATCTCCCATTTGGTTAGGTTCATGCCGACCTGGAGCACATCTGGCAGGTTTCTGCCCTCTGCTTTGCCCCTCCTTTCAAGGCCTCCCTTTACCGCATCATCCCCTGCTCCTCCTCCAGCATCACCCCAAAAGCCTTGGACAGCTGCATTCCCATGCTGCAGAGCAAGCTCCAGGCCCTAAATTCCCAGTGTTTCCCGACCTACACTCTCCACGGCAGAAGAAGTGATGAGGATGATGTGTCTTCAGTCTGATCTGCCTTGGCCCCTTCCTCTAGGTTCCACGCGGTGCCTTTGCTGAGACCTCAGCTATGTTCTCTTCCCCTGCTGCCCTTCTCCCAAGTCTCCTGGCACCTCCTGACTTGGGGAACAAGCCTACCCAGCCAGCCAGGGACTTCTTTGCCAGCATTCTTAGCCTCAAAGTCCTCAGCTTCCATGTTTCACATTCATGGCAGAAGGGTGTGGGTTGGTGGGCCTGCTCAGGCCTGCCTTGGTGGAGAAGGCTGTGCCCCCATCTTCAGGGAACTGGCTTGCGCATACCTTGGCCAGCTTCCACAGGGCTTTGCATACCTCCGGATCCAGTGTGCATGAAGTTCCAAGCAGCTTTGGGTTCGACCTTCAGGAAGGTGTGCCGACTCTGAGTCTCAACACTTGGTGCAACCTCCAGTGAGGCTGCAGCCAGCATAGAGCCACAGTTTTGGCTTAGGGCTCCAGTCAACTTTGGGTCCAACTTTAAAGACACTCCAAGCTGCTCTTAGCAGAAATTCCAGATGACTCTGGGTTCCAGATTTGGGTCTGACTGCCATGAGACACCAGCCATTTTCAGTCCTGAGTCTGGAGTCAACCTACCTGGGGATGTGCTTAAATCTGTGCCCAGCTTCCATGGGGCTCTGTCTAACCTGGGCTTACATTTTTGGCATGAAGCTCCAACCAAACCAGTGTGCCACCTCTGGGTCCCACACGGCTCCAGACAATTCCTAGGTTGCCTCCCCCTCCAGGTTTGTGACCTTAGTGAGTCCTTAGTGCCCAAGACATACCTTCACTGTGCTTTGCCAGGCTGCCACCTCCACAACATTCCCAACCAGTTCAAACATAGAAATTGCAGAGCCGGTCCCCGCAGTGCCCCCTCCAAGCTGCCATGTTCTCGATGGTTGCTGTTCATGGCTTTCATTTCCCATCAGTGGTTCTCTGCAAACCCAGAGCCACATGGCTGCAGGCTGAAGCTAGTGGAGTGCTCCACCCAGAGAAGGAAGAGGCCTGACTGGCCTCCCCCAGGCTTGAGATGTCGTAGTTCAGGGAGGGCATGGGGTCTGTGGATTAGCGCGAAGGGTAGCAGCCTGGATGGCTTATTTTTGTTGGAGGGCAGTGTGCTCTGAGAGCGAGCAGAGAGAAAGGCCTTTTTGGGGAAAGGGCTAGAAGGCTTTTGATTAAGCACTGGTGCAGAGGTGGCAGGTGAACAAACAGCCCCCTGGGCTGAGGGGGTTATGTCAGGGGGGAGTGTTGGCAACCCAGGGGCTAATAGCTAACCAGGGACAACTGCTGGGGAATGGCATGGGGGAGGGCCATTGAATGCAGAGGTCTTTTGGAGCATCCCAGTGGGGTGCCAGGTGCCCCACAGCTGGGACTGAAATTCCTCCTCCTCGCACTGTGGGGGAGCTGCGTGCAGATCGGAGATGTGAGGGGACTTGTGACAGGGACACAGAAGGGGGGAGAGTGACATTCTTGCCCCAAGGTCCATTCAGCAGTTCCGAGTGCCGCCCCGTGGCCGAAATCTTCATTGCACCGGCTCAAGGACGCATTCCCCCTTGTCAGGGTTTATCCGTGGGGCTGCACCCTCCTCCCGGAGCATTACGTGCGGATGCTGTCCACAGCTGGCCTAGAGTCAGGTGGATTCCTTCTCTCACGTCAAAGATGTATGGGGCTGGGCATGGGGAGTGGACAATGGCTGCAACATCTGGATTCACTCTGACTCTGAGCATGGCGCAGACACTCTTGCAGTGCAGAAAGGGAGGAGGAACACTGAGAAGTGCAATGCCTGGGATCTGTTCTTGGCTGGACTGCCAAGGAGGGATGGCATTCCCAGCCCTTCTGGGGTCTCTCATCTTTGGCACTACAGCTGCTGGAGGCGAGGGTGATGGACTCGTGCAAGAGGCTCTGTCTGAGTGGGCATCTATGAGTTCCTCAAGACACCCCCACACACTTAGAAGACAGACACAATTACCACAGAAACAAGACTTTTATTTTCTAACACAAGGGGCTTTAGTCCCTCCCTCTCAGGACCCAGGCATCTGGGCTCCTCCCCCATTCCCACATTTCAGTTTTGCCAGGCCCTTTGCTCTCCCCAGAATGGAAAGAGGACAGTAGCATTCAAGTGTTCACCCCCTCTGTACCACGCTGCCCTCCCTTCCCATGCCCGGCCAGCCTGCAAGTTGGGCATCACACCCCAGAGCCTACCAAAGGGGCACACATGCTCCCCCTGTCCAGAGCTAGGCATGTTCTCCTCCGCCTTCCCCTAGTGAGGATGTTTCCAGTGAGAAGGATTCTCTTGCCCTCTCCTTCCCTGCTGTCCCTTAGCAAGGGTCTCTGTGATTCCTGCTTTCCAGAAAAATGAACCTCACTCCAAGTTGTTGATGGTCTTTGCGTGCCCCTGATGAACCCTTGATGAGGACTCACGTGAGGGAAACATTTTAATGGAAATCATGAGTGGGTGAGGAGCAGGGGGCATGGACTGTTGGACACACTTGCAGATGCACACACCCACGTACCCGCACTCACATGCACCCTCACCCCCACACCTGCTGAGCCAATGCCAAGTGCCCCGAACATCAGGCAAGGGCCATGCTCAGGTCAGGCTGTTGCCTGTGGGTGGAGGGGAGGGGCCCAGCAGAGCCACATGTTCCAAATTGCACTTCCCATCAGCCCTACACTGAGCCAGCCATGGAGGGGAGACTCTGGGTCCTGTGCCTGCTCTTCCTCTACCTTCTCCTTCTCCTCTGCTCAGAGGGGACAGATCCTGATGCGGTAAGGGAACGTGGGAAGCCCTGAGAACGATAATGTGCACATGGGCAAGCCTATGTCCTGCCTTGTAGCCTCATGGCTTGGGAATGGTGTCATGGCCCTATGGGCATCTCGCCTCCTAGTCCCACTCCACCTGCAACCAGCAATGGAGGCAAGAGCACAGGCACTCTGGCTCCCAGCCTCAGCCCAGCTCCCGCTACTCTTCTCCCACCTTGGAGGGTCATCAGCATCTCCCTTTCACCTGCAGGCAGCCGGGAGGAGGCCCAGAAACTGTTGGTTCTGCTGTGAGAAGCACCGCTGGGGCTGTGGGCTCTGCTGTGAGAAGGGGGCTGTCTCCAACACTTCTCCATAGTTCCCCGTCTGACAGCCCAGCTCCCTGCTGCCTCAGAGGCTCTGACCTAGCTATGGTCTCTCCTCTGGGAGTCACAAAGGGGACTGGAGGTTTCTAAGCAAGACAATAAAGCTGGCAGTCTTACTAAGCTCCCAGGGGAGTGAATCTGTGGCTGGCTCTAACCACTAGCCCCTGCTGCCAAGGGGAGGGGCAGAATACCCAGCTTCTCTCTCCAGCCTTGTGGAAGTGGCAAGGCGCTGGGAGCTAAACCAGAGGAGGTTGGAGTGGCTGGTTTCCCTGCCACATCTGCGAGGAGAGGCGGTGGGTTTGGGAGCCTGGACTGCTGGGTTCTTCTGCCAGCTTTGAGAGGAGAGAGGGAGCTTGAGGCTTGGGGGGAGGGACAGGGTAGGGCTCAGCACTCTCACAGGTGCCCTAGCCCCATGCCTGACTGCCTGAGGGACTTCCATTTGGCCCTGGGATGGGGCAGTCCTGAGCATGGAACAGAAAGTCTCTCATGCTCTGGTGCTCCTTGGTTCATGGCTTGGCCAGGATCCCAGCAGCTCTCGCCATGCCTGGCAGCGGCTGTGGCACAGGACTGCTTGACCCTACACCCTGTCCTTTAGGAAGACCTTGCTCTGGTCTCACCAAGTTTCCCCATGTGCACCAGTGGGGACAGCAGACCCAGGAGAGAAATCCTTCCGAGGGGGACCCTCAGCAGGCCTCTGGGAGGAGCCTCAGTGAGGACTGTAGAAGAAAAGGAAACAAGGTTGGGGCAGAAGGGAGCAGTGGAGAGAGATTATGTTGCATTCATAAGCCAAGGCGAGGACTGGCAGTACCAAGAAACCATGGGCCTGGTAGGGGTATGAGGGCTTGGCTTGGGTAGGGCTGAGGTGGCAGGATCTGGCAGTGCCCTATAAATCCATCACCAGGCTCAGCAACCTGCGCAGCCTCTGCCTGAAGGACACAGGCAGCTCAGTGTAAAGGGAGAGCAATGGCGGGATAGATCTGCATTACAGTCCTGGCTGCTTGCCTCCTGGTGCCAGGATGCATGGCGGCACCCGCTCAGGTAAGGGAAATTTTTCCTTAGGGCACCACAGAGCCTGGGCAGAGACAGAGGGCAGGGAAGCAAGGAGCAGAGGGGCAACCGGCGACCAAGGGCGAGGGGGAAGAGGGGCCTGTCTCACACAATGTCTAAGCAGAGGGGAATGGGTTCTGAGGGTGACTCAACCAAGGGCTCTGCAGGACTGAGCCAAGCGTGTCCTTTCAGAATGCTGGCAGCTTTGACAACAGTAGTGCAGACCATGAGAGCTTCAACAGCAACAGGCTGAGTAGCAGTGGGCTCCCTGTGCACATGGCTTCCAATAGCCTTGGCTCAAGGGGAAAAGAGGTCCCTGAAAAAAGGGGGAGCAGCAACTGCAGGGAGGGGAGGCTATAAGGCTGGGATGGGACCACTGGTGGGAACTTGAGAAGGTTCCCATGGGTGGAGGCAAAAGTCACAGTTCCACAGCCACCAGGGAGCTGAGCAAAAAACATGTGCCAAAAGTGATCATTCTACCTGAAAAGGACTCTTGGACCAAGGCAGTTACATGGGGAGACTAGATCTCTGAGTAACTCTTGGCTTTTCTGTGCCCCTTTGCAGAACAAGCTGCACAGCAGAGGGGGGAAGAGCCAGCTCTTTTGTGCTCTGGGAAAGGCTGGCATCAGAGTTGTCCTGAGCATGTTGCTCAGGTCCTGGGCCAGGGCAGTTTGGGAAGTGTGTGCAGATGCAGAAACACCCCCTAGTCCCAGGCCCTCACTCCTCTGGCAAAGAACTTGTGCCTCTGCCCCAGCAGGATTTCCCCATCTCAACTTCTGCCCACTGCCTTCCAGTCCTTTTCTGGGCGCCTCTGAGAGGGTCTGCCTCTAACCTCTCTCCTGCTCCCTTTGGGGAGGGGGAGGCTGCAGCTGACCCTGCTTTGCCTTCTTGGCTCCTGACTGGACACACCCAGGACCTGCTACCACTCCCCACCTGACCCCTGCTCCAGCCCCAGTGTCTCTAAAGCCTCTGCTGGATGTCTCCCTTTTCCTGGGGGCACAAAATGGCTCCACTGCACAACGGTGGCTTCTGTGGTGTAGGAACTGATTGCATTGCCAGGCTGGTGCTGGAGGCAGGTCCCCTGTTTGCATGGAGAACTTTGTGTCATGCTGCTCCAGCTGTTGAGTCACTGTGCATCTTGCTTAGCGCAGAAATATGTGCCTGAGTCATTGACTAGGGCATGATCTATCTCCATAGATAAGCGGCTGCCTTTAGTTCCACTGCTCTGGAAGTGGTTTCTGAATTCCCCATCAATATCTGCCTTGCCACCTTCTATTGAGTGTATAACAAGCTGCAGCCTCGCATCATTCTCCACAGGCAGCTTGTACCAGTACATGTTGGGGTATGAAGTCCTCTCTTGGGAACAGTTCAGAGTCAGAGAGTCTCCCGCTCGGACAACTGCGTCTGGGGATTGCTGAATGGCCCATGCTGGAAAGAAAAAGGAAGAGATGTGAGGAGGACAGGAATGAAATTGGTTGAAGGGGACATGAGAACACATGCTTCAAGTATGGGATGAGATGAGAATGTCAGCCAAGGTATCAGACAGTGTCCCATGTCCCTGAGAGAAATGTGTAGACAAAAACACAAGTGTCAAATAGGACAAGAAATTTATTTTGAAAAATAATGACTTTGATGCTCTTGTTGGAAGCATTAAATTAGTTAGAGAAAAGGAGTCTGTAGAGATCTCTGAGAAATAAGGCAAGGACAATCTTGTAACCTCATTCATTTCTGATCCTCTCCCCAGGAACCCTTGGGGAATGGAGCACTGCCCTCAGTGGGGTATGCAGCTGGGGCAACTGCAGAGGAACGGACGCAGCTGCTCACCAGGGAGGGAAGCTCACTTACCTATGGAGGCCAAGACGATCAAAAGGAACCACTGGGGACCCATGAGGAAAAGCTGCATCCTCCCAGAAGCCCGCCGAGGCAGCAGCACAGGTCTCCCAGGCATAGAGACATGTGAGGAGGAAATGCTCAGGGAGGAGGAGATAAAACACAACAGGGCTGGGCAGGGCAATGAGAGACCAGTTGACTGTGGGGGAAAGACTTCCTCTGTCCTTGTGAAGGAGCAGCCTGGGGAAAGCAGAGGCATGAGTGGGAGGAGAAAGCCTGTGTGGCCAAACACCCAGACCCAAAGGACCCCTTTCTTCAGGGAGAGTATGGACTGAATTAGCACAGAAGGCAAACGGTGTGGGAAGGGTGGTGGCAAATAGTGGAGGGAAAGTAGGGAGACTAGGTGGAGAAAGAGGCTGGAAAAGTGGTAGCAGGGAAAAGAAGCAGTATGAGAGAGAGAGAGAAGGGGCTTGAAGATTGGCAAAAGCACTAAGCAAAAACAAGACACCAAGAGGTGAAAAGGTACACCTGAGGTGCTGTTCACTTGAGAAAGTGGGAAGAAGAAAATAAGAAGTTAGCAGGGATAACCTGCTGAGAAGAAAGGCTGATTTTGAGGCACAGAGAATAGACGAGAATGTGGAAAATTCAAGTCCAGGTGTGCATGTGGGAGAAGGAAGGTACTTCTGTGAACGGGAAATTTGTGCCTAGCTCTCTCAGCAGCTGAGTCACTGTGTCTCACTTTCAGCACAGTAATATGTGCCAGAATCATTGAGGGAAACAGGATCTATTGATAGAGAGAGACCTTCAGCTTGTATCCCGCTGCTCTTGAAACGGCCATCACTGAAATCCTTCTCAATCTCTACCTTGACATCTTTGAGTGCAAAAATAACCAATTCAAGCTTGGACTCCACTTCCATAGGCAGTTTGTACCAGTACATCTGATAATGTGAAGTCTCCATTTCAGAACAGCTCAGGCTGACAGACTGCCCCACTCTGCTGACTGTGTCAGGAGACTGTTTGAGGGCACACCCTGAAAAGAGAACAGAGCAAGAGGAGAAATGATATGCAAAATCTGGGATGCACAGTGACTGGATTGGGATAGGGAGGGAGGCTGACTTACCCAGGGGGGCGAGGATGATCACAGGGACCCAGTGGGGAAGCATGAGGAAAAAGGCTGTGTCCTTCCAGGGTCCTGCCTGTGGCAGCAGCACAAAGCCTGCCAGGCTGCAGTCGAAGCTGCACCCTGAGTCCCTGGTTCAAGAGAGCTGTGTGTGAGTATGGGAGTGTTAGAGAGGGAGAGAGAAAGGCGTTCTGTGGGGGTGGTGAGGAGAGTTCAGCTGGCTTGTTCTGTTTCCCTACCAGTGCTGGGCTGGGCTCTCCTGTGCAATAAATACCATCTCACTGCCCTTCTTATTTCACAGCCCCTACCTGTGTCCCTGGGGGACTGGAACAGAGAGCCTGCCAGGTTCCTCCTTTTGTCAGGTGCCCCCGGCTCTATCTGATGCACACAGGCTGCGGGCATGGGAGGTTGCTGCCTGCGGAGCAGGGCCCTTATGCAGCTAGGCTGGGCAATACACGTTGCAGCTGAGAAGGGTCTGGGCTTGCTGTGGCCATTGAAAGGTCCCCATTTGCCACAAGTTCCTTGGTGAGTGTGGGTGGCAGGGCAGTGTGGTGCCAGCGTGCACTTTGGGAGGGAGACTATGAGGCAGGTGAGTGAGTCCTTGGTCTGTCCGCACTCCCACCCGGGTGGTCACCTGTTTCCGTGCAGGAAATGTCCCAGACCAGTGGAGTGGCCACTAAAGGAGACTACAGTAGGGTGAGGTATACACGGCAGTGTACGTGCACAGAGCTCCCTCCCACCCTCAACTCAAGCTGTTGAGCAGAGGAGAGGCGCTGAAGTCCACAATAGGAAATACCCGGAGAAAAGACCAAGGGAAGCCTGTGACACACTTCCTGCTTCCACAGAAGTGCCTGCAAATGCATTTTCTGGATGCAAAGCACCTTCCAGGACAGTACATAGGATGTTGGTCTGTGGGTGTTGCTGTGCTGTGTGCCCATGATGTTCTGCTGTTGTAGTTCAGCTGCTTCCCAGATCTCCCAGCATCACCTAAGAGCCACTCAGACACTTGGGGATCAACCTCTGGCTGCTTTAGCCAGGAACACTGGGTCCAAGCCTCAGGGCACCCTGAATGCTCTCTATGAACCATTTGGAGTGCTCACCGTCATGAGTCTCTAAGGTTGAGATCTGGTCTTCCTGCCACATGCAATTTTTTGGTGGCACCAGCACAGCACAGATCAGAGTGGGGAGCTGTAGCTGTGGAGGAGGCTTCTGAGACCGTGGAGGAGGCTTCTGTGGCTGTGGAGGTGACATGCTCTGTGGGGGAAAGACAGGAGTAAGCTGGAGCAAGCAGGAGGGGCAGGGCCGTGTGGCCAGACTCCCAGACCCAAATGCCCCCTTTCCGTAGGGAGAGTATGGAGAGAATTAGGCCAGAAGGCAAAAGGCATGTGAAGGGAGGTGGCCAATATGGCAGGGAAGGGGAGGAGGGGTGGTGAAAGGAAGTGAAGAAAGAGGCTGGAAAGTCAAGAGGGGCTGGAGGTAAGTGAGAGGACATGCGTGGAGTGGAGCAGCTGGAAGAGAAACATAAGGAAGAAGGGCAGGAGAAAGGGAGGCGGAGAGGTGGGGAAGGGTTGAGGAAAGTGGATATGATGTGACTGAGAGTAAAAGGAGGAGGAGGCAAGGAGTGCTGGCAAGGGAGGAGAGAGGCTGGACAACTCAGAGAGCCTGAAAAGAGGAGGAAGGGAAGGCTAGGAAGCAGAGGAGGTAATGAGTAGAAAGGGCCTGTCCTGCCTTGTGCAGCAGGGATGAGGAGGAAGGCAGGAGCCTTCTGTGCAGAGAGAGGTTTGTGCTCAGCTCCCTCAGCAGCCCCATCACTGTGTTTCACTCTCAGCACAGTAGTATGTGCCTGAATCATTCAGGGAGACATGATCTACCAAGAGGGTGAGCCTGTCTCCTTGTATCTCGCTGCTCTTGAAATGGCTTTGGAGTTCCTCCTCAATAATTGCTTTACTGCCTACAACTGCAGAAACCACCAGCATCAGCCTGGAATCCTTCCCCAAAGGCAGCTTGTACCAGTACATCGCTGTGTTGGAGGACTTCTTCTCCGAGCAGCTCAGATTCACGGGCTGTCCTTGCCGTATGATGATATGTGTGGACTGTTTCAGAGCCAAGCCTGGAAGGGAAAAGAAGTGTTGAGGAGAAGGGGGAGAGATGTCTTGATGGGGACGTATTCAGGCAGAAAGTGGAACAGGGCATGAGCTGGGACAAAATGGAAAAGCAAGTAGGAGAGAGGGTGGTGCAGTAGAGGAGAAGGTGAGAAGGAACAAGGCAAGCCTGGCAGCACCAGAAAGGGTAGGTCAGCTCTTCAGATCCAGCCTGTCAGCTCTCTGTGACAGGCAAGAAGCATTCCTGGCAGTTTGTGTCCTTTCCGGAAAGACTTCCGTGCTGTGCACAGGAGAAGAAATCCACAGCCACTGCAGGAGGTTGAGGGATTCCTGCCCATCTCGTTCATTGCCCATCCTCACGCCAGGAAGCCTTGGGGAATGGAGCACTGTCAACAACTGGGCGTGCAGCTGGGTCAGCAGCAGTGGAAACGTGGCAGGAGCTGAGGGGCGCATAGAGTTCACCTACCCGTAGGGGCCAGCATGGCCACCAAGAACCAGCAGGGAACCATGGGGAAAAGTCCCATGTGGAAGGGAAATGCTGGAGGAGGAAGAGACACTCTAGCGATGGGCAGGGCAGCCAGAGAGCGTGAGATGTGAGAACAGGTTGCCTGACTGTCAACACTGGGGAAATACACACGCAGTCACAGGAAGTATAAACCGTGCACAGATGTGGGGGTGGGGGTTGCACACACCGGAATATGCTGAGGTAGTACAGGATCCTGAATGTGTGTAAGGCAGAGGGATGCTGAGGGTTCCCCTTCTCTTTTCCAAATCTCTTGGGAGGCAGACAAATGAGGAACTGTTATGAAGGACACACATCGGTCCCTTGCATTTTCCCATGCGTTTTCCCTCTCTGTGCCATGGTGAGCACCTTGTCTTTTCTCCGGCTGTGTAAGGTCTGCAGAGCAAAACAGCACCTACAGCTTCAAACTGCTCTGCTGCAGGGAGCAGTGGATGCCATCACAGTTAGTTTCTCTTACTCTCTGCGGCAGAACTAGGGACATTCCTGAAGCCCCCAAAGGAAAGCAAGGCAGAGTCCAGACTGCGCTGTTTCTCTGAAGGGAGTGGGAGGAGCTCTGCCTTGCCCCACACTATCCCTACCTATACCAGCTCTCATCCTGGGACCAGGAAGGGTAGGACACTCAGCAGGCCAGGACTCCCTTTCGTGCCTCGTGTCCCTTGCCCTGTCTACTCCGCAGAGGTTGCAGGGATGGAAGGAAGGAGGGAAGGAAGCAAGGAAGGTAAGTAGAAGAGTGTGGACCAAAGGGGCAGACATGAGGGAGAGGCCGTGTCGGGAGTCAGGGCCTGGGTGTCCTCTCCTGCCTTTCTGCTGTCAGGCAGTAGCCCAGTTCCTTTGGAGATGGCTCCTCCCTGGGACCTGGTGCTTTCCTGGGGGACATTGGGTGTCTCAGCTGGGTGATGCCTCTGGGCAAAGGCTTTTCCCTGGGACTGAGACCACTGGTGGTCTCCTTGCTGCCTCCGCCCTGTGAAACCCCCCATCCAAGGTGGGTTTCCTTTCTTGCAGGACAAGGCTTGGCCCTCAGCGGGAAGAGCTGGGATGGAGCCCGTGAGACCATGAGGGTCTCAAAGCAGCTCTAGGGTGCATTCCCTCCTCTTTTACTGGGAGACTCCCTACTGCTCTGCCCACAGGCCTGGGGGATTCATGCTGCCTCCATTCTCTGCACAGCACCCTCAAGTGTCCGTGTTCAGAAGGACAGGCGCATGGCCTCTTGTGAACGGGTGAAAACTCTGCATAGGCTAGATACCTGGGGAACTAAATGAGCACAGGCATGAAGATCTGGGAAACGGGCAAGGGCGAAAAAAAGCCCGGTAACAAATGACAGACATGAAGGAGGCATCATGCAGAGCCCTTCTGGCAGCATCTTTCTCTCCCCATAGGAGCTGCTGTGCCCTACCCCTGCAGCTCAGCTCAGACACAGGGAAGAGGAAGGGAGTAGAAGTGGGCCCTACCACGGCTGGTGTCTCTTGTGTTGCTCCCCTTTTCATGCTAGGCAGGAAAAGACTGTTAGGTTGTCCCCCAAGCCAGTGTTTCTCGGAGGAAGGAGGTTGCTGGAGAGGCATGAGGAGGAGAGAATGCAGACACTAGGCGGGAAAATCTGGAGGAAGAGGTTTGGACTGTGGCACTGTGCAGTCCACTTGCATGCCAGGCAGCATCTCCCTTTCCCAACTACCAGAGCATGAGTTGGAACACCCATGAGCATGCCTATCCCACCCACTCCATGAAGGATTTCTCCACTTCTGTCCCTGGTGGACCATGGAAGCCTGCCTGAGCATGAGCTTCCCTGGGGACTTTCAGTCTCTTCTGGCAGCCAGAAGGATGGCACGAGAGACAAAGAAGAGGAGACGATTCAGAGCACCTTGGCTTTGCCCTAGACCTTTTCTTCATCCTCTCCCTCCTGCCATTCCCTGTGCCTTTCGTCTGCTGCTACATCAGTCACCGGCATCTCCTTGTTCCTGTCCTGTGCCCTGCCACTACCCTCCTCCTCCCCTCCTCCCACAAAGAAGCAGAGGGCCATGGGCTTGCCCTGGAGTAGACTAGGCTCAACTGCATGATACGCTCTGTGTCCTGCAACATCTCCCATTTGGTTAGGTTCATGCCGACCTGGAGCACATCTGGCAGGTTTCTGCCCTCTGCTTTGCCCCTCCTTTCAAGGCCTCCCTTTACCGCATCATCCCCTGCTCCTCCTCCAGCATCACCCCAAAAGCCTTGGACAGCTGCATTCCCATGCTGCAGAGCAAGCTCCAGGCCCTAAATTCCCAGTGTTTCCCGACCTACACTCTCCACGGCAGAAGAAGTGATGAGGATGATGTGTCTTCAGTCTGATCTGCCTTGGCCCCTTCCTCCAGGTTCCACGCGGTGCCTTTGCTGAGACCTCAGCTATGTTCTCTTCCCCTGCTGCCCTTCTCCCAAGTCTCCTGGCACCTCCTGACTTGGGGAACAAGCCTACCCAGCCAGCCAGGGACTTCTTTGCCAGCATTCTTAGCCTCAAAGTCCTCAGCTTCCATGTTTCACATTCATGGCAGAAGGGTGTGGGTTGGTGGGCCTGCTCAGGCCTGCCTTGGTGGAGAAGGCTGTGCCCCCATCTTCAGGGAACTGGCTTGCGCACACCTTGGCCAGCTTCCACAGGGCTTTGCATACCTCCGGATCCAGTGTGCATGAAGTTCCAAGCAGCTTTGGGTTCGACCTTCAGGAAGGTGTGCCGACTCTGAGTCTCAACACTTGGTGCAACCTCCAGTGAGGCTGCAGCCAGCATAGAGCCACAGTTTTGGCTTAGGGCTCCAGTCAACTTTGGGTCCAACTTTAAAGACACTCCAAGCTGCTCTTAGCAGAAATTCCAGATGACTCTGGGTTCCAGATTTGGGTCTGACTGCCATGAGACACCAGCCATTTTCAGTCCTGAGTCTGGAGTCAACCTACCTGGGGATGTGCTTAAATCTGTGCCCAGCTTCCATGGGGCTCTGTCTAACCTGGGCTTACATTTTTGGCATGAAGCTCCAACCAAACCAGTGTGCCACCTCTGGGTCCCACACGGCTCCAGACAATTCCTAGGTTGCCTCCCCCTCCAGGTTTGTGACCTTAGTGAGTCCTTAGTGCCCAAGACATACCTTCACTGTGCTTTGCCAGGCTGCCACCTCCACAACATTCCCAACCAGTTCAAACATAGAAATTGCAGAGCCGGTCCCCGCAGTGCCCCCTCCAAGCTGCCATGTTCTCGATGGTTGCTGTTCATGGCTTTCATTTCCCATCAGTGGTTCTCTGCAAACCCAGAGCCACATGGCTGCAGGCTGAAGCTAGTGGAGTGCTCCACCCAGAGAAGGAAGAGGCCTGACTGGCCTCCCCCAGGCTTGAGATGTCGTAGTTCAGGGAGGGCATGGGGTCTGTGGATTAGCGCGAAGGGTAGCAGCCTGGATGGCTTATTTTTGTTGGAGGGCAGTGTGCTCTGAGAGCGAGCAGAGAGAAAGGCCTTTTTGGGGAAAGGGCTAGAAGGCTTTTGATTAAGCACTGGTGCAGAGGTGGCAGGTGAACAAACAGCCCCCTGGGCTGAGGGGGTTATGTCAGGGGGGAGTGTTGGCAACCCAGGGGCTAATAGCTAACCAGGGACAACTGCTGGGGAATGGCATGGGGGAGGGCCATTGAATGCAGAGGTCTTTTGGAGCATCCCAGTGGGGTGCCAGGTGCCCCACAGCTGGGACTGAAATTCCTCCTCCTCGCACTGTGGGGGAGCTGCGTGCAGATCGGAGATGTGAGGGGACTTGTGACAGGGACACAGAAGGGGGGAGAGTGACATTCTTGCCCCAAGGTCCATTCAGCAGTTCCGAGTGCCGCCCCGTGGCCGAAATCTTCATTGCACCGGCTCAAGGACGCATTCCCCCTTGTCAGGGTTTATCCGTGGGGCTGCACCCTCCTCCCGGAGCATTACGTGCGGATGCTGTCCACAGCTGGCCTAGAGTCAGGTGGATTCCTTCTCTCACGTCAAAGATGTATGGGGCTGGGCATGGGGAGTGGACAATGGCTGCAACATCTGGATTCACTCTGACTCTGAGCATGGCGCAGACACTCTTGCAGTGCAGAAAGGGAGGAGGAACACTGAGAAGTGCAATGCCTGGGATCTGTTCTTGGCTGGACTGCCAAGGAGGGATGGCATTCCCAGCCCTTCTGGGGTCTCTCATCTTTGGCACTACAGCTGCTGGAGGCGAGGGTGATGGACTCGTGCAAGAGGCTCTGTCTGAGTGGGCATCTATGAGTTCCTCAAGACACCCCCACACACTTAGAAGACAGACACAATTACCACAGAAACAAGACTTTTATTTTCTAACACAAGGGGCTTTAGTCCCTCCCTCTCAGGACCCAGGCATCTGGGCTCCTCCCCCATTCCCACATTTCAGTTTTGCCAGGCCCTTTGCTCTCCCCAGAATGGAAAGAGGACAGTAGCATTCAAGTGTTCACCCCCTCTGTACCACGCTGCCCTCCCTTCCCATGCCCGGCCAGCCTGCAAGTTGGGCATCACACCCCAGAGCCTACCAAAGGGGCACACATGCTCCCCCTGTCCAGAGCTAGGCATGTTCTCCTCCGCCTTCCCCTAGTGAGGATGTTTCCAGTGAGAAGGATTCTCTTGCCCTCTCCTTCCCTGCTGTCCCTTAGCAAGGGTCTCTGTGATTCCTGCTTTCCAGAAAAATGAACCTCACTCCAAGTTGTTGATGGTCTTTGCGTGCCCCTGATGAACCCTTGATGAGGACTCACGTGAGGGAAACATTTTAATGGAAATCATGAGTGGGTGAGGAGCAGGGGGCATGGACTGTTGGACACACTTGCAGATGCACACACCCACGTACCCGCACTCACATGCACCCTCACCCCCACACCTGCTGAGCCAATGCCAAGTGCCCCGAACATCAGGCAAGGGCCATGCTCAGGTCAGGCTGTTGCCTGTGGGTGGAGGGGAGGGGCCCAGCAGAGCCACATGTTCCAAATTGCACTTCCCATCAGCCCTACACTGAGCCAGCCATGGAGGGGAGACTCTGGGTCCTGTGCCTGCTCTTCCTCTACCTTCTCCTTCTCCTCTGCTCAGAGGGGACAGATCCTGATGCGGTAAGGGAACGTGGGAAGCCCTGAGAACGATAATGTGCACATGGGCAAGCCTATGTCCTGCCTTGTAGCCTCATGGCTTGGGAATGGTGTCATGGCCCTATGGGCATCTCGCCTCCTAGTCCCACTCCACCTGCAACCAGCAATGGAGGCAAGAGCACAGGCACTCTGGCTCCCAGCCTCAGCCCAGCTCCCGCTACTCTTCTCCCACCTTGGAGGGTCATCAGCATCTCCCTTTCACCTGCAGGCAGCCGGGAGGAGGCCCAGAAACTGTTGGTTCTGCTGTGAGAAGCACCGCTGGGGCTGTGGGCTCTGCTGTGAGAAGGGGGCTGTCTCCAACACTTCTCCATAGTTCCCCGTCTGACAGCCCAGCTCCCTGCTGCCTCAGAGGCTCTGACCTAGCTATGGTCTCTCCTCTGGGAGTCACAAAGGGGACTGAAGGTTTCTAAGCAAGACAATAAAGCTGGCAGTCTTACTAAGCTCCCAGGGGAGTGAATCTGTGGCTGGCTCTAACCACTAGCCCCTGCTGCCAAGGGGAGGGGCAGAATACCCAGCTTCTCTCTCCAGCCTTGTGGAAGTGGCAAGGCGCTGGGAGCTAAACCAGAGGAGGTTGGAGTGGCTGGTTTCCCTGCCACATCTGCGAGGAGAGGCGGTGGGTTTGGGAGCCTGGACTGCTGGGTTCTTCTGCCAGCTTTGAGAGGAGAGAGGGAGCTTGAGGCTTGGGGGGAGGGACAGGGTAGGGCTCAGCACTCTCACAGGTGCCCTAGCCCCATGCCTGACTGCCTGAGGGACTTCCATTTGGCCCTGGGATGGGGCAGTCCTGAGCATGGAACAGAAAGTCTCTCATGCTCTGGTGCTCCTTGGTTCATGGCTTGGCCAGGATCCCAGCAGCTCTCGCCATGCCTGGCAGCGGCTGTGGCACAGCACTACTGGACCCTACACCCTGTCCTTTGGGAAGACCTTGCTCTGGTCTCACCAAGTTTCCCCATGTGCACCAGTGGGGACAGCAGACCCAGGAGAGAAATCCTTCCGAGGGGGACCCACAGCAGGCCTCTGGGAGGAGCCTCAGTGAGGACTGTAGAAGAAAAGGAAACAAGGTTGGGGCAGAAGGGAGCAGTGGAGAGAGATTATGTTGCATTCATAAGCCAAGGCGAGGACTGGCAGTACCAAGAAACCATGGGCCTGGTAGGGGTATGAGGGCTTGGCTTGGGTAGGGCTGAGGTGGCAGGATCTGGCAGTGCCCTATAAATCCATCACCAGGCTCAGCAACCTGCGCAGCCTCTGCCTGAAGGACACAGGCAGCTCAGTGTAAAGGGAGAGCAATGGCGGGATAGATCTGCATCACAGTCCTGGCTGCTTGCCTCCTGGTGCCAGGATGCATGGCGGCACCCGCTCAGGTAAGGGAAATTTTTCCTTAGGGCACCACAGAGCCTGGGCAGAGACAGAGGGCAGGGAAGCAAGGAGCAGAGGGGCAACCGGCGACCAAGGGCGAGGGGGAAGAGGGGCCTGTCTCACACAATGTCTAAGCAGAGGGGAATGGGTTCTGAGGGTGACTCAACCAAGGGCTCTGCAGGACTGAGCCAAGCGTGTCCTTTCAGAATGCTGGCAGCTTTGACAACAGTAGTGCAGACCATGAGAGCTTCAACAGCAACAGGCTGAGTAGCAGTGGGCTCCCTGTGCACATGGCTTCCAATAGCCTTGGCTCAAGGGGAAAAGAGGTCCCTGAAAAAAGGGGGAGCAGCAACTGCAGGGAGGGGAGGCTATAAGGCTGGGATGGGACCACTGGTGGGAACTTGAGAAGGTTCCCATGGGTGGAGGCAAAAGTCACAGTTCCACAGCCACCAGGGAGCTGAGCAAAAAACATGTGCCAAAAGTGATCATTCTACCTGAAAAGGACTCTTGGACCAAGGCAGTTACATGGGGAGACTAGATCTCTGAGTAACTCTTGGCTTTTCTGTGCCCCTTTGCAGAACAAGCTGCACAGCAGAGGGGGGAAGAGCCAGCTCTTTTGTGCTCTGGGAAAGGCTGGCATCAGAGTTGTCCTGAGCATGTTGCTCAGGTCCTGGGCCAGGGCAGTTTGGGAAGTGTGCGCAGATGCAGAAACACCCCCTAGTCCCAGGCCCTCACTCCTCTGGCAAAGAACTTGTGCCTCTGCCCCAGCAGGATTTCCCCATCTCAACTTCTGCCCACTGCCTTCCAGTCCTTTTCTGGGCGCCTCTGAGAGGGTCTGCCTCTAACCTCTCTCCTGCTCCCTTTGGGGAGGGGGAGGCTGCAGCTGACCCTGCTTTGCCTTCTTGGCTCCTGACTGGACACACCCAGGACCTGCTACCACTCCCCACCTGACCCCTGCTCCAGCCCCAGTGTCTCTAAAGCCTCTGCTGGATGTCTCCCTTTTCCTGGGGGCACAAAATGGCTCCACTGCACAACGGTGGCTTCTGTGGTGTAGGAACTGATTGCATTGCCAGGCTGGTGCTGGAGGCAGGTCCCCTGTTTGCATGGAGAACTTTGTGTCATGCTGCTCCAGCTGTTGAGTCACTGTGCATCTTGCTTAGCGCAGAAATATGTGCCTGAGTCATTGACTAGGGCATGATCTATCTCCATAGATAAGCGGCTGCCTTTAGTTCCACTGCTCTGGAAGTGGTTTCTGAATTCCCCATCAATATCTGCCTTGCCACCTTCTATTGAGTGTATAACAAGCTGCAGCCTCGCATCATTCTCCACAGGCAGCTTGTACCAGTACATGTTGGGGTATGAAGTCCTCTCTTGGGAACAGTTCAGAGTCAGAGAGTCTCCCGCTCGGACAACTGCGTCTGGGGATTGCTGAATGGCCCATGCTGGAAAGAAAAAGGAAGAGATGTGAGGAGGACAGGAATGAAATTGGTTGAAGGGGACATGAGAACACATGCTTCAAGTATGGGATGAGATGAGAATGTCAGCCAAGGTATCAGACAGTGTCCCATGTCCCTGAGAGAAATGTGTAGACAAAAACACAAGTGTCAAATAGGACAAGAAATTTATTTTGAAAAATAATGACTTTGATGCTCTTGTTGGAAGCATTAAATTAGTTAGAGAAAAGGAGTCTGTAGAGATCTCTGAGAAATAAGGCAAGGACAATCTTGTAACCTCATTCATTTCTGATCCTCTCCCCAGGAACCCTTGGGGAATGGAGCACTGCCCTCAGTGGGGTATGCAGCTGGGGCAACTGCAGAGGAACGGACGCAGCTGCTCACCAGGGAGGGAAGCTCACTTACCTATGGAGGCCAAGACGATCAAAAGGAACCACTGGGGACCCATGAGGAAAAGCTGCATCCTCCCAGAAGCCCGCCAAGGCAGCAGCACAGGTCTCCCAGGCATAGAGACATGTGAGGAGGAAATGCTCAGGGAGGAGGAGATAAAACACAACAGGGCTGGGCAGGGCAATGAGAGACCAGTTGACTGTGGGGGAAAGACTTCCTCTGTCCTTGTGAAGGAGCAGCCTGGGGAAAGCAGAGGCATGAGTGGGAGGAGAAAGCCTGTGTGGCCAAACACCCAGACCCAAAGGACCCCTTTCTTCAGGGAGAGTATGGACTGAATTAGCACAGAAGGCAAACGGTGTGGGAAGGGTGGTGGCAAATAGTGGAGGGAAAGTAGGGAGACTAGGTGGAGAAAGAGGCTGGAAAAGTGGTAGCAGGGAAAAGAAGCAGTATGAGAGAGAGAGAGGAGGGGCTTGAAGATTGGCAAAAGCACTAAGCAAAAACAAGACACCAAGAGGTGAAAAGGTACACCTGAGGTGCTGTTCACTTGAGAAAGTGGGAAGAAGAAAATAAGAAGTTAGCAGGGATAACCTGCTGAGAAGAAAGGCTGATTTTGAGGCACAGAGAATAGACGAGAATGTGGAAAATTCAAGTCCAGGTGTGCATGTGGGAGAAGGAAGGTACTTCTGTGAACGGGAAATTTGTGCTTAGCTCTCTCAGCAGCTGAGTCACTGTGTCTCACTTTCAGCACAGTAATATGTGCCAGAATCATTGAGGGAAACAGGATCTATTGATAGAGAGAGACCTTCAGCTTGTATCCCGCTGCTCTTGAAACGGCCATCACTGAAATCCTTCTCAATCTCTACCTTGACATCTTTGAGTGCAAAAATAACCAATTCAAGCTTGGACTCCACTTCCATAGGCAGTTTGTACCAGTACATCTGATAATGTGAAGTCTCCATTTCAGAACAGCTCAGGCTGACAGACTGCCCCACTCTGCTGACTGTGTCAGGAGACTGTTTGAGGGCACACCCTGAAAAGAGAACGGAGCAAGAGGAGAAATGATATGCAAAATCTGGGATGCACAGTGACTGGATTGGGATAGGGAGGGAGGCTGACTTACCCAGGGGGGCGAGGATGATCACAGGGACCCAGTGGGGAAGCATGAGGAAAAAGGCTGTGTCCTTCCAGGGTCCTGCCTGTGGCAGCAGCACAAAGCCTGCCAGGCTGCAGTCGAAGCTGCACCCTGAGTCCCTGGTTCAAGAGAGCTGTGTGTGAGTATGGGA
Source organism: Rhea pennata (assembly GCF_028389875.1). Taxonomy (NCBI): domain Eukaryota; kingdom Metazoa; phylum Chordata; class Aves; order Rheiformes; family Rheidae; genus Rhea; species Rhea pennata. Next base: position 85,324,385 of record NC_084663.1, on the reverse strand, counting down.
GTGTTAGAGAGGGAGAGAGAAAGGCGTTCTGTGGGGGTGGTGAGGAGAGTTCAGCTGGCTTGTTCTGTTTCCCTACCAGTGCTGGGCTGGGCTCTCCTGTGCAATAAATACCATCTCACTGCCCTTCTTATTTCACAGCCCCTACCTGTGTCCCTGGGGGACTGGAACAGAGAGCCTGCCAGGTTCCTCCTTTTGTCAGGTGCCCCCGGCTCTATCTGATGCACACAGGCTGCGGGCATGGGAGGTTGCTGCCTGCGGAGCAGGGCCCTTATGCAGCTAGGCTGGGCAATACACGTTGCAGCTGAGAAGGGTCTGGGCTTGCTGTGGCCATTGAAAGGTCCCCATTTGCCACAAGTTCCTTGGTGAGTGTGGGTGGCAGGGCAGTGTGGTGCCAGCGTGCACTTTGGGAGGGAGACTATGAGGCAGGTGAGTGAGTCCTTGGTCTGTCCGCACTCCCACCCGGGTGGTCACCTGTTTCCGTGCAGGAAATGTCCCAGACCAGTGGAGTGGCCACTAAAGGAGACTACAGTAGGGTGAGGTATACACGGCAGTGTACGTGCACAGAGCTCCCTCCCACCCTCAACTCAAGCTGTTGAGCAGAGGAGAGGCGCTGAAGTCCACAATAGGAAATACCCGGAGAAAAGACCAAGGGAAGCCTGTGACACACTTCCTGCTTCCACAGAAGTGCCTGCAAATGCATTTTCTGGATGCAAAGCACCTTCCAGGACAGTACATAGGATGTTGGTCTGTGGGTGTTGCTGTGCTGTGTGCCCATGATGTTCTGCTGTTGTAGTTCAGCTGCTTCCCAGATCTCCCAGCATCACCTAAGAGCCACTCAGACACTTGGGGATCAACCTCTGGCTGCTTTAGCCAGGAACACTGGGTCCAAGCCTCAGGGCACCCTGAATGCTCTCTATGAACCATTTGGAGTGCTCACCGTCATGAGTCTCTAAGGTTGAGATCTGGTCTTCCTGCCACATGCAATTTTTTGGTGGCACCAGCACAGCACAGATCAGAGTGGGGAGCTGTAGCTGTGGAGGAGGCTTCTGAGACCGTGGAGGAGGCTTCTGTGGCTGTGGAGGTGACATGCTCTGTGGGGGAAAGACAGGAGTAAGCTGGAGCAAGCAGGAGGGGCAGGGCTGTGTGGCCAGACTCCCAGACCCAAATGCCCCCTTTCCGTAGGGAGAGTATGGAGAGAATTAGGCCAGAAGGCAAAAGGCATGTGAAGGGAGGTGGCCAATATGGCAGGGAAGGGGAGGAGGGGTGGTGAAAGGAAGTGAAGAAAGAGGCTGGAAAGTCAAGAGGGGCTGGAGGTAAGTGAGAGGACATGCGTGGAGTGGAGCAGCTGGAAGAGAAACATAAGGAAGAAGGGCAGGAGAAAGGGAGGCGGAGAGGTGGGGAAGGGTTGAGGAAAGTGGATATGATGTGACTGAGAGTAAAAGGAGGAGGAGGCAAGGAGTGCTGGCAAGGGAGGAGAGAGGCTGGACAACTCAGAGAGCCTGAAAAGAGGAGGAAGGGAAGGCTAGGAAGCAGAGGAGGTAATGAGTAGAAAGGGCCTGTCCTGCCTTGTGCAGCAGGGATGAGGAGGAAGGCAGGAGCCTTCTGTGCAGAGAGAGGTTTGTGCTCAGCTCCCTCAGCAGCCCCATCACTGTGTTTCACTCTCAGCACAGTAGTATGTGCCTGAATCATTCAGGGAGACATGATCTACCAAGAGGGTGAGCCTGTCTCCTTGTATCTCGCTGCTCTTGAAATGGCTTTGGAGTTCCTCCTCAATAATTGCTTTACTGCCTACAACTGCAGAAACCACCAGCATCAGCCTGGAATCCTTCCCCAAAGGCAGCTTGTACCAGTACATCGCTGTGTTGGAGGACTTCTTCTCCGAGCAGCTCAGATTCACGGGCTGTCCTTGCCGTATGATGATATGTGTGGACTGTTTCAGAGCCAAGCCTGGAAGGGAAAAGAAGTGTTGAGGAGAAGGGGGAGAGATGTCTTGATGGGGACGTATTCAGGCAGAAAGTGGAACAGGGCATGAGCTGGGACAAAATGGAAAAGCAAGTAGGAGAGAGGGTGGTGCAGTAGAGGAGAAGGTGAGAAGGAACAAGGCAAGCCTGGCAGCACCAGAAAGGGTAGGTCAGCTCTTCAGATCCAGCCTGTCAGCTCTCTGTGACAGGCAAGAAGCATTCCTGGCAGTTTGTGTCCTTTCCGGAAAGACTTCCGTGCTGTGCACAGGAGAAGAAATCCACAGCCACTGCAGGAGGTTGAGGGATTCCTGCCCACCTCGTTCATTGCCCATCCTCACGCCAGGAAGCCTTGGGGAATGGAGCACTGTCAACAACTGGGCGTGCAGCTGGGTCAGCAGCAGTGGAAACGTGGCAGGAGCTGAGGGGCGCATAGAGTTCACCTACCCGTAGGGGCCAGCATGGCCACCAAGAACCAGCAGGGAACCATGGGGAAAAGTCCCATGTGGAAGGGAAATGCTGGAGGAGGAAGAGACACTCTAGCGATGGGCAGGGCAGCCAGAGAGCATGAGATGTGAGAACAGGTTGCCTGACTGTCAACACTGGGGAAATACACACGCAGTCACAGGAAGTATAAACCGTGCACAGATGTGGGGGTGGGGGTTGCACACACCGGAATATGCTGAGGTAGTACAGGATCCTGAATGTGTGTAAGGCAGAGGGATGCTGAGGGTTCCCCTTCTCTTTTCCAAATCTCTTGGGAGGCAGACAAATGAGGAACTGTTATGAAGGACACACATCGGTCCCTTGCATTTTCCCATGCGTTTTCCCTCTCTGTGCCATGGTGAGCACCTTGTCTTTTCTCCGGCTGTGTAAGGTCTGCAGAGCAAAACAGCACCTACAGCTTCAAACTGCTCTGCTGCAGGGAGCAGTGGATGCCATCACAGTTAGTTTCTCTTACTCTCTGCGGCAGAACTAGGGACATTCCTGAAGCCCCCAAAGGAAAGCAAGGCAGAGTCCAGACTGCGCTGTTTCTCTGAAGGGAGTGGGAGGGGCTCTGCCTTGCCCCACACTATCCCTACCTATACCAGCTCTCATCCTGGGACCAGGAAGGGTAGGACACTCAGCAGGCCAGGACTCCCTTTCGTGCCTTGTGTCCCTTGCCCTGTCTGTTCCCAGAGGTTGCAGGAAGGAAGGAAGAAGGGAAGGAAGCAAAGAAGGTAAGTAGAAGAGTGTGGACCAAAGGGGCAGACATGAGGGAGAGGCCGTGTCAGGAGTCAGGGCCTGGGTGTCCTCTCCTGCCTTTCTGCTGTCAGGCAGTAGCCCAGTTCCTTTGGAGATGGCTCCTCCCTGGGACCTGGTGCTTTCCTGGGGGACATTGGGTGTCTCAGCTGGGTGATGCCTCTGGGCAAAGGCTTTTCCCTGGGACTGAGACCACTGGTGGTCTCCTTGCTGCCTCCGCCCTGTGAAACCCCCCATCCAAGGTGGGTTTCCTTTCTTGCAGGACAGGGCTTGGCCCTCAGCGGGAAGAGCTGGGATGGAGCCCGTGAGACCATGAGGATCTCAAAGCAGCTCTAGGGTGCATTCCCTCCTCTTTTACTGGGAGACTCCCTACTGCTCTGCCCACAGGCCTGGGGGATTCATGCTGCCTCCATTCTCTGCACAGCACCCTCAAGTGTCCGTGTTCAGAAGGACAGGCAAGTGGCCTCTCGTGAACGGGTGAAAACTCTGCATAGGCTAGATACCTGGGGAACTAAATGAGCACAGGCATGAAGATCTGGGAAACGGGCAAGGGCGAAAAAAAGCCCGGTAACAAATGACAGACATGAAGGAGGCATCATGCAGAGCCCTTCTGGCAGCATCTTTCTCTCCCCATAGGAGCTGCTGTGCCCTACCCCTGCAGCTCAGCTCAGACACAGGGAAGAGGAAGGGAGTAGAAGTGGGCCCTACCACGGCTGGTGTCTCTTGTGTTGCTCCCCTTTTCATGCTAGGCAGGAAAAGACTGTTAGGTTGTCCCCCAAGCCAGTGTTTCTCGGAGGAAGGAGGTTGCTGGAGAGGCATGAGGAGGAGAGAATGCAGACACTAGGCAGGAAAATCTGGAGGAAGAGTTTGGACTGTGACACTGTGCAGTCCACTTGCATGCCAGGCAGCATCTCCCTTTCCCAACTGCCAGAGCATGAGTTGGAACACCCATGAGCATGCCTATCCCACCCACTCCATGAAGGATTTCTCCACTTCTGTCCCTGGTGGACCATGGAAGCCTGCCTGAGCATGAGCTTCCCTGGGGACTTTCAGTCTCTTCTGGCAGCCAGAAGGATGGCACGAGAGACAAAGAAGAGGAGACGATTCAGAGCACCTTGGCTTTGCCCTAGACCTTTTCTTCATCCTCTCCCTCCTGCCATTCCCTGTGCCTTTCGTCTGCTGCTACATCAGTCACCGGCATCTCCTTGTTCCTGTCCTGTGCCCTGCCACTACCCTCCTCCTCCCCTCCTCCCACAAAGAAGCAGAGGGCCATGGGCTTGCCCTGGAGTAGACTAGGCTCAACTGCATGATACGCTCTGTGTCCTGCAACATCTCCCATTTGGTTAGGTTCATGCCGACCTGGAGCACATCTGGCAGGTTTCTGCCCTCTGCTTTGCCCCTCCTTTCAAGGCCTCCCTTTACCGCATCATCCCCTGCTCCTCCTCCAGCATCACCCCAAAAGCCTTGGACAGCTGCATTCCCATGCTGCAGAGCAAGCTCCAGGCCCTAAATTCCCAGTGTTTCCCGACCTACACTCTCCACGGCAGAAGAAGTGATGAGGATGATGTGTCTTCAGTCTGATCTGCCTTGGCCCCTTCCTCCAGGTTCCACGCGGTGCCTTTGCTGAGACCTCAGCTATGTTCTCTTCCCCTGCTGCCCTTCTCCCAAGTCTCCTGGCACCTCCTGACTCGGGGAACAAGCCTACCCAGCCAGCCAGGGACTTCTTTGCCAGCATTCTTAGCCTCAAAGTCCTCAGCTTCCATGTTTCACATTCATGGCAGAAGGGTGTGGGTTGGTGGGCCTGCTCAGGCCTGCCTTGGTGGAGAAGGCTGTGCCCCCATCATCAGGGAACTGGCTTGCGCACACCTTGGCCAGCTTCCACAGGGCTTTGCACACCTCCGGATCCAGTGTGCATGAAGTTCCAAGCAGCTTTGGGTTCGACCTTCAGGAAGGTGTGCTGACTCTGAGTCTCAACACTTGGTGCAACCTCCAGTGAGGCTGCAGCCAGCACAGAGCCACAGTTTTGACTTAGGGCTCCAGTCAACTTTGGGTCCAACTTTAAAGACACTCCAAGCTGCTCTTAGCAGAAATTCCAGACGACTCTGGGTTCCAGATTTGGGTCTGACTGCCATGAGACACCAGCCATTTTCAGTCCTGACTCTGGAGTCAACCTACCTGGGGATGTGCTTAAATCTGTGCCCAGCTTCCATGGGGCTCTGTCTAACCTGGGCTTACATTTTTGGCATGAAGCTCCAACCAAACCAGTGTGCCACCTCTGGGTCCCACACAGCTCCAGACAACTCTTAGGCTGCCTCCCCCTCCAGGTTTGTGACCTTAGTGAGTCCTTAGTGCCCAAGACATACCTTCACTGCGCTTTGCCAGGCTGCCACCTCCACAACATTCCCAACCAGTTCAAACATAGAAATTGCAGAGCTAGTCCCCTCAATGCCCCCTCCAAGCTGCCATGTTCTCGATGGTTGCTGTTTGTGGCTTTCATTTCCCATCAGTGGTTCTCTGCAAACCCAGAGCCACATGGCTGCAGGCTGAAGCTAGTGGAGTGCTCCACCCAGAGAAGGAAGAGGCCTGACTTTGTCTTGGGGGGTGAGAACTGGGGAGGGGCGGACAGAAGTGGGAAGTGTGCTGAGGAGCAAGAATCCCTGCTTGAGCCATGGCTGTGTCAGGGGTGTGAAGGAAGACCCTTCAGATGTGGATTCCATCCACCCTTGTCTTCGTGTAGTGCCTGGGAGAAGTAGGCCCCCCCCCCCCCGGCTTGAGATGTCTGGTGTGGATTGTGGTCAAGGGGTTAATCTTCTCCTTTTCTCAGAGGATTGTGTGGATCAGCAGGTGGGAAGGGCAGGCATGATGCTGGGGTTCCTGTCCTAGTTCTGGGAGGGCATGGGGTCTGTGGATTAGAGCAAACGGTAGCAGCCTGGATGCCTTATTTTTGTTGGAGGGCAGTGTGCTCTGGGAATTAGAGCAGGGCATGCCTGGATGTCTGGGTCACCTGAAGAGAAGGGAAAAGGCTTGCTGGAGGCAAGCTGTGGCCTCCAGCAAGGGGGAGCAGCCTAGATGCCTAGGTTTTCCAGGAAGCGTGGAAATCTGAGGGAGCCTGGAGGAAGCCCCTGAAGAGCCTGCATGCCTGGAAAGCTTCTCTGAGAGCGAGCCGAGAGAAAGGCCTTTTTGGGGAAAGGGCTAGAGGGCTTTTGATTAAGCACTGGTGCAGAGGTGGCAGGTGAACAAACAGCCCCCTGGGCTGAGGGGGTTATGTCAGGGGGGAGAGTTGGCAACCCAGGGGCTAATAGCTAACCAGGGACAACTGCTGGGGAATGGCATGGGGGAGGGCCATTGAATGCAGAGGTCTTTTGGAGCATCCCAGTGGGGTGCCAGGTGCCCCACAGCTGGGACTGAAATTCCTCCTCCTCGCACTGTGGGGGAGCGGCGTGCAGATCAGAGATGTGAGGGGACTTGTGACAGGGACACAGAAGGGGGGAGAGTGACCTATTTGTCCCATTCAGCAGTTCCGAGTGCCACCTCGTGGCCGAAATTTCCATGGCACCGGCTCAAGGATGCATTCCCCCTTGTCAGGGTTTATCCGTGGGGCTGCACCCTCCTCCCGGAGCATTACGTGCGGATGCTGTCCACAGCTGGCCTAGAGTCAGGTGGATTTCTTCCCCCACGTCAAAGATGTATGGGGCTGGGCATGGGGATTGGACAACGGCTGCAACACCTGGATTCACTCTGACTCTGGGCATGGCGCAGACACTCTTGCAATGCAGAAAGGGAGGAGGAACACTGAGAAGTGCAATGCCTGGGATCTGTTCTTGGCTGGAGTGCCAAGGAGGGATGGCATTCCCAGCTCTTCCTGACTCTCTCTTGTCTTTGGCACTACAGCTGCTGGAGGCGGGGGCGATGGCCACGTGCAAGGGGCTCTGCCTGAGTGGACATCTAGGAGGTCCTCAAAACACCCCCACACACTTAGAAGACAGACACAATTACCACAGAAACAAGACTTGTATTTTCTAACACAAGGGGCTTTAGTCCCTCCCTCTCAGGACCCAGGCATCTGGGCTGCTCCCCCATTCCCTCACTTCAGTTTTGCCAGGCCCTTTGATCTCCCTGGAATGTAAAGAGGACAACAGCATTCAAGCGTTCACCCCCCTCTATACCACGCTGCCCTCCCTTCCCATGCCTGGCCAACCTGCAAGTTGGGCATCACACCTCAGAGCCTACCAAAGGGGCACACATGCTCCCCCTGTCCAGAGCTAGGCATGTTCTCCTCCGCCTTCCCCTAGTGAGGATGTTTCCAGTGAGAAGGATTCTCTTGCCCTCTCCTTCCCTGCTGTCCCTTAGCTGGGGTCCCTGTGATTCCTGCTTTCCAGAAAAAGGAACCTCACTCCAAGTTGCTGATGGTCTTTGCGTGTCCCTGATGCACCCCCTGATGCAGACTCACCTGAGGGAAAGAGTTTCAGGGAAATCATGAGTGGGTGAGGAGCAGGGGGCATGGATGTTGGACACACATGCAAATGCACACACCCACACTCACATGCACCCTCACCCCCCACACCTGCTGAGCCAATGCCAAATGCCCCGAACATCAGCCAAGGGCCATGCTCAGGTCAGGCTGTTGCCTGTGGGTGGAGGGGAGGGGCCCAGCAGAGCCACATGTTCCAAGCTGCACTTCCCATCGGCCCTACACTGAGCCAGCCATGGAGGGGAGACTCTGGGTCGTGTGCCTGCTCTTCCTCTGCCTTCTCCTTCTCCTTCTCCTCTGCTCAGAGGGGACAGATCCTGATGCGGTAAGGGAACGTGGGAACCCCTGAGAACGATAATGCGCACATGGGCAAGCCTATGTCCTGCCTTGTAGCCTCATGGATTGGGAATGGAGTCATGGCCCTATGGGCATCTTGCCTCCTAGTCCCACTCCACCTGCAACCAGCAATGGAGGCAAGAGCACAGGCACTCTGGCTCCCAGCCTCAGCCCAGCTCCCGCTACTCTTCTCCCACCTTGGAGGGTCATCAGCATCTCCCTTTCACCTGCAGGCAGCCGGGAGGAGGCCCAGAAACTGTTGGTTCTGCTGTTTCTGTTGTGAGAAGCACTGCTGGGGCTGTGGGCTCTGCTGTGAGAAGGGGGCTGTCTCCAACACTTCTCCATAGTTCCCCGTCTGACAGCCCAGCTCCCTGCTGCCTCAGAGGCTCTGACCTAGCTATGGTCTCTCCTCTGGGAGTCACAAAGGGGACTGGAGGTTTCTAAGCAGGACAATAAAGCTGGCAGTCTTTCTAAGCTCCCAGGAAAGTGAATCTGTGGCTGGCTCTAACCACTAGCCCCTGCTGCCAAGGGGAGGGGCAGAATACCCAGCTTCTCTCTCCAGCCTTGTGGAAGTGGCAAGGCGCTGGGAGCTAAACCAGAGGAGGCTGGAGTGGCAGGTTTTCCTGCCACATCTGCGAGGAGAGGCGGTGGGTTTGGGAGCCTGGACTGCTGGGTTCTTCTGCCAGTTTTGAGAGGAGAGAGGGAGCTTGAGGCTTGGGGGAAGGGACAGGGTAGGGCTCAGCACTCTCACAGCTGCCCTAGCCCCATGCCTGACTGCCTGAGGGACTTCCATTTGGCCCTGGGATGGGGCAGTCCTGAGCATGGAACAGAAAGTCTCTCATGCTCTGGTGCTCCTTGGTTCATGGCTTGGCCAGGATCCCAGCAGCTCTCGCCATGCCTGGCAGCGGCTGTGGCACAGCACTATTGGACCCTACACCCTGTCATTTGGGAAGACCTTGCTCTGGTCTCACCAAGTTTCCCCACGTGCACCAGTGGGGACAGCAGACCCAGGAGAGAAATCCTTCCGAGGGGGACCCACAGCAGACCTCTGGGAGGAGCCTCAGTGAGGACTGTAGAAGAAAAGGAAACAAGGTTGGGGCAGAAGGGAGCGGTGGAGAGAGATTAGGAGGCAGTGATAAGCCAAGGCGGGGACTGGCAGTACCAAGAAACCATGGGCCTGGTAGGGGTATGAGGGCTTGGCTTGGGTAGGGCTGAGGTGGCAGGATCTGGCAGTGCCCTATAAATCCATCACCAGGCTCAGCAACCTGCGCAGCCTCTGCCTGAAGGACACAGGCAGCTCAGTGTAAAGGGAGAGCAATGGCGGAACAGATCTGCATTACAGTCCTGGCTGCTTGCCTCCTGGTGCCAGGATGCATGGCGGCGCCCCCTCAGGTAAGAGAAGCTTTTTCTTAGGGCACCACAGTGCCTGGGCAGAGACAGAGGGCAGGGAAGCAAGGAGCAGAGGGGCAACCGGCGACCAAGGGCGAGGGGGAAGAGGGGCCTGTCTCACACAATGTCTAAGCAGAGGGGAATGGGTTCTGAGGGTGACTCAGCCAAGGGCTCTGCAGGACTGAGCCAAGCGTGTCCTTTCAGAATGCTGGCAGCTTTGACAACAGTAGTGCAGACCATGAGAGCTTCAACAGCAACAGGCTGAGTAGCAGTGGGCTCCCTGTGCACATGGCTTCCAATAGCCTTGGCTCAAGGGGAAAAGAGGTCCCCGAAAAAAGGGGGAGCAGCAACTGCAGGGAGGGGAGGCTATAAGGCTGGGATGGGACCACTGGTGGGAACCTGAGAAGGTTCCCATGGGTGGAGGCAAAAGTCACAGTTCCACAGCCACCAGGGAGCTGAGCAAAAAACATGTGCCAAAAGAGATCATTCTACCTGAAAAGGACTCTTGGACCAAGGCAGTTACATGGGGAGACTAGATCTCTGAGTAACTCTTGGCTTTTCTGTGTCCCTTTGCAGAACAAGCTGCACAGCAGAGGGGGGAAGAGCCAGCTCTTTTGTGCTCTGGGAAAGGCTGGCATCAGAGTTGTCCTGAGCATGTTGCTCAGGTCCTGGGCCAGGGCAGTTTGGGAAGTGTGCGCAGATGCAGAAACACCCCCTAGTCCCAGGCCCTCACTCCTCTGGCAAAGAACTTGTGCCTCTGCCCCAGCAGGATTTCCCCATCTCAACTTCTGCCCACTGCCTTCCAGTCCTTTTCTGGGCGCCTCTGAGAGGGTCTGCCTCTAACCTCTCTCCTGCTCCCTTTGGGGAGGGGGAGGCTGCAGCTGACCCTGCTTTGCCTTCTTGGCTCCTGACTGGACACACCCAGGACCTGCTACTACTCCCCACCTGACCCCTGCTCCAGCCCCAGTGTCTCTAAAGCCTCTGCCGGATGTCTCCCTTTTCCTGGGGGCACAAAATGGCTCCACTGCACAACGGTGGCTCCTGTAGTGTAGGAATTGATTGCATTGCCAGGCCAGTGCTGGAGGCAGGTCCCCTGTTTGCATGGAGAACTTTGTGTCATGCTGCTCCAGCTGTTGAGTCACTGTGCATCTTGCTTAGCGCAGAAATATGTGCCTGAGTCATTGACTAGGGCATGATCTATCTCCATAGATAAGCGGCTGCCTTTAGTTCCACTGCTCTGGAAGCGGTTTCTGAATTCCCCATCAATCTCTGCCTTCCCACCTTCTATTGAGTATATAACCAGCTGCAGCCTCGCATCATTCTCCACAGGCAGCTTGTACCAGTACATGCTTGAGAACGGATTCTCGTTTTGGGAACAGTTCAGAGTCAGAGAGTCTCCTGCTCGGACAACTGTGTCTGGGGATTGCTGAATGGCCCATGCTGGAAAGAAAAAGGAAGAGATGTGAGGAGGACAGGAATGAAATTGGTTGAAGGGGACATGAGAACACATGCTTCAAGTATGGGATGAGATGAGAATGTCAGCCAAGATATCAGACAGTGTCCCATGTCCCTGAGAGAGATGTGTAGACAAAAACACAAGTGTCAAATAGGACAGGAAATTTATTTTGAAAAATAATGACTTTGATGCTCTTGTTGGAAGCATTAAATTAGTTAGAGAAAAGGAATCTGTAGAGATCTCTGAGAAATAAGGCAAGGACAATCTTGTAACCTCATTCATTTCTGATCCTCTCCCCAGGAACCCTTGGGGAATGGAGCACTGCCCTCAGTGGGGTATGCAGCTGGGGCAACTGCAGAGGAACGGACGCAGCTGCTCACCAGGGAGGGAAGCTCACTTACCTGTGGAGGCCAAGATGATCAAAAGGAACCACTGGGGACCCATGAGAAAAAGCTGCATCCTCCCAGAAGCCCGCCGAGGCAGCAGTACAGGTCTCCCAGGCATAGAGGAGGAAATGCTCAGGGAGGAGGAGATAAAACACAACAGGGCTGGGCAGGGCAATGAGAGACCAGTTGACTGTGGGGGAAAGACTTCCTCTGTCCTTGTGAAGGAGCAGCCTGGGGAAAGCAGAGGCATGAGTGGGAGGAGAAAGCCTGTGTGGCCAAACACCCAGACCCAAAGGACCCCTTTCTTCAGGGAATGGACTGAATTAGCACAGAAGGCAAACGGTGTGGGAAGGGTGGTGGCAAATAGTGGAGGGAAAGTAGGGAGACTAGCTGGAGAAAGAGGCTGGAAAAGTGGTAGCAGGGAAAAGAAGCAGTATGAGAGAGAGAGAGGAGGGGCCTGAAGATTGGCAAAAGCGCTAAGCAAAAACAAGACACCAAGAGGTGAAAAGGTACACCTGAGGTGCTGTTCACTTGAGAAAGTGGGAAGAAGAAAATAAGAAGTTAGCAGGGATAACCTGCTGAGAAGAAAGGCTGATTTTGAGGCACAGAGAATAGACGAGAATGTGGAAAATTCAAGTCCAGGTGTGCATGTGGGAGAAGGAAGGTACTTCTGTGAACGGGAAATTTGTGCTTAGCTCTCTCAGCAGCTGAGTCACTGTGTCTCACTTTCAGCACAGTAATATGTGCCAGAATCATTGAGGGAAACAGGATCGATTGATAGAGAGAGACCTTCAGCTTGTATCCCGCTGCTCTTGAAACGGACACCACTGAAATCCTTCTCAATCTCTACCTTGACATCTTTGAGTGCAAAAATAACCAATTCAAGCTTGGACTCCACCTCCATAGGCAGTTTGTACCAGTACGTCTGATAATGTGAAGTCTCCGTTTCAGAACAGCTCAGGCTGACAGACCGCCGCACTCTGCTGACTGTGTCAGGGGACTGTTTGAGGGCACACCCTGAAAAGAGAACGGAGCAAGAGGAGAAATGATATGCAAAACCTGAGATGCACAGTGATTGGGTTGGGATAGGAAGGGAGGCTGACTTACCCAGGGGGGCGAGGATGATCACAGGGACCCAGTGGGGAAGCATGAGGAAAAAGGCTGTGTCCTTCCAGGGCCCTGCCTGTGGCAGCAGCACAAAGCCTGCCAGGCTGCAGTCGAAGCTGAACCCTGAGTCCCTGGTGCAAGAGAGCTGTGAGTGAGTATAGGAGTGTGAGAGAGGGAGAGAAAGGTGTCAAGTGGGGATGGGGAGAGCAGTGGGGTGGTGGAGGTGGGGAGGAGCGACTGGCTGGAGGGCAGTGAGAGGAAAGTGACGGTGACAGGCAGTTGCAGAGGACATGATCCCAATATGGCCCTTGCTCACGGCTCTATTTGAGTGTGTGTGTGTGTGTGTGTGAGTCATTCCTTGGAAGGGAAGGAAGAGCTACAGATGGCCGCACACAGCACTGCAACCTTGGATCCGTAGGCACATTCCATTCACCTGCACCCTCCCTCTGAGACTCTGACATGTGGCGGATGGTGCTCAGAGTGCGGCTCCTTCCCTCACCCCCAGTCTCTGTGTGGTGCTGTGGGCCCAGCACTACACGCCAGTGGAAGGTAGGTCCACAAAAGAGACCAAGGGCACAGGTGTTCTGGCCACTCAGGGCTGTCATGGGTTTTGGAGTGAAGATGTTCTCCTGTGCTTTTAGCAGAAGAGCTCTGTGTGTGGGACCTCTGTTGTAGGATGTCCCACCAAAAGACCCTGGCGAGAGTTGTCCCAAACCTACCTGTGTTGGGCATGTTATTGGAGCCCTTGCCTGGCCTGGCAGCTCTCCAGGCCTCAATGTTTGAGTGTGCTGAAGTTGCCTCTGATCTCTTCTCTTTCAAAAGTGCCTTCCTCACAGAGGAGAGGATTTGCTGGCAGTGGTAGAGGTGAGCACTGCCCCAAGATGGCCAAGATAACACTAAGACCTGAGATTCTTCAGAAATCCAGTGGTGTAGTAGAGTCAGAGCAGGATGTTCTCTGTGCGAACAGCTGGGCATGCTCGGTAAGGTCCGCAGCGACTTCAAGGCAAATCAGAGCCGCCTTCAGGGAAGACAGGAGAGCTCTGGCTCCATCTCAGCCTCAGCCCCTCTGCACTCCCAGGAATTGCCTTGGAAAGGAGGGGCAGGACAGCAGGCAGGGGAGTGGGAAGCACCAGGTGTCAAGTGCGCGGGGCTCTTTGTGTCCCACGTGTGTGCTTAGAAACAAAGCACAAGAACTAGAGAGGGAGCAGAGGGAAGCCGTTGTGCTCAGCCAGGAAGGCAAGCAGGGCAGAGAGCGCAGCTGGCAACTGCCAGGCAATCGTCAGGCAGCTGTCCTGCATCTGTGAGAACTGCAGCCACAGTGTTATAGAAATACTAAACCTTGCAAATAGTTAACAAGACTCAAGGACAAGGGGGAGAGAAAATCAGTACTGGAAAAGATAACCAGCTCCGGCTAAATAACCTTGATGAAACCACAGTGCTTTGAAGATTGTGGGGGTAGATAAGACAAAAACAGCAGAATAACCCAGAAGTGACCTTAGGTTCATTAAGTTTTCTTAACATATTAACATATTAAATTTCACACCCCTAAATGAATAATGAGATGGAAATGACATGATAACGTTGTTACTGCCTCTTCTTCGCTTCCTATGCTAATTAACAAGAATGTGAAAGCGCAAGCACAGAGCGATTACCTGAGGTAATGAAACTGTAACCAAAAGAAAGATTTGTATAAAATACTCCCTGAAAAGTGTGTATAAATCAAGAATGAGAGGGGGAGAAGGTGTGCTAGCTTTGTGGATTTACCAGTTAGCACCCATCTTTGCGCAGAAATGAAACAAATATCTCGACCCTGTGTGTCTATTGGGCGCTTGTACACCGGGTAACAGAAACCAGGTTTTGGGACAACAACAGGGCTTTGCAGCTCCTGCCTGTGTTTTTGGTGGAGCCCGTGCGCAAGGTTTCAGGGGTGCAAACTGTGCTTTGCACCAGAGCTGTTTGCATTCCCACTGCTACAGCGCCACAACACCTGCTTCGGGTGGTCATGTGCTTCTGCTTCCTGACAAGGGCACAGGCTGTGAACCTGCCTTTGGGAGTGATGAGGTGGTGAGAGCACCCACTCCAGAGACGCACTGCGAGCCTTTGCAGAGTGGGCCGCCTGCTCCCCTGGGTCTATTACTTCTGTGACAGCTGCTACAATACACTGTGGTCCCTGCTTCTGTGGGGAGATGTTGCTGCAGGGGTGTGGGATGGCTGTGAGTGTGGTGTGAGTGTCACTGTGCTGAGACAGGAAGAACAGGCTCTTCCACACCTGCTCCCCAGAAGCACTGGTGGTGGTACTTGTCAGGAGCTCCCTGGATGGCTGAGAGCCAACAGGTGAACTGGAGGAAAGCACTGCTCTCACTGCTCCCCTCCTTTGTCTCTGCTGGCAGAGCAGATGAGCCAAGGTGTACAGAGCTTGGGAGCCCATGCACATCCTGGGAGAAGGCTGTGTGTTCACTCAGCAGTGTCCCTACACTCTAGGCTCTGTAAGTCCATCTTGTGCCCTGCAGGATCGGTAGCATTCTGCGGCAAGAGTCAGTACGTTTGGAAGTAAGTGGCACTGGGGGGAGGGAGGGGGCAGGAGCATGGTGGGGAAAGGGAAAGGAAAAAGCAAGGTGGGATGGCTTGTGTGAGACAAGTAGAGAACCGTGCTGCAAGACAGGCTGGAGAAGAGGGGTAGGAGGAATGGAAGAGAAGAACTTGTGTGTTGGGGGGAGCAATGAAAGGGGCTAAAAGAGGCATGGAGGAAGGACTAGGAAAAAAAAGACAATGTGGGCACGAAAGGAAAGGATGTGTGAGGCAGAGGGGAAGGAAAAAAGGGTCCGGAGGTGCAAAACTCACAAAGCAGGAGGATGAGAGCAAGGCAAGGGGAGCTAGTGAGGGAATGATAAGAGGGAGTTTTCCCTGGCTGCTGCATGTCTGGCTTGGGAGGAGGTTGGTAGGTTCCCAAATGGGAAGACTGGCTTTGTGCTTGGCATTTTCAGCAGTTCAGTCACTGTGCATCTTGCTCGGCACAATAGTAAGTGCCAGAGTCATTCAGCAAGGCAGCATCTATTGACAGAGACAGACCCTCTGCTTGTATCCCACTGCTCTTGAAGTGACCATCACTGAAATCCTTTCCAAACTCCGTTTTGCCCATTTGCAGTGCATAGACCACCAGCTGCAGCCTGCTGTCTGTCCCCTCTGCCTGTTTATACCAGTACATCAAGTTGTGATCCGTCTTCATGTGGGAACAGCTCAGGGTGACAGACTGCCCCACTCCGATGATTGTGTCAGGGGACTGTTCCAGAGTGCGGCCTGGAAAGCAAAAGCAGAAGCAGTGAAGAGATGGTGGGAAAGGGGTTAAAGAAGGGAGCTGAGGAAGCATGCTTCCCATCTTCATTCACACCTGCCCAGGAAGGCTTGGGGAATGCAGCAGTGCCCACAACTGGATATGCAGCTGGTGCAGGTGGAGTGGAACTGCTGAAGCTGCTCAAAGGGGAAGGAGGCTCACTTACCCAGGGGGGCCAGGATGGCCACAAGGACCCACTGGGGAAGCATGAGGAGCATGAGGAAAAAGCTGTGTCTTTCCAGGGCCCTGCCTGTGGCAGCAGCACAAAGCCTGCCAGGCTGCAGTCCAAGCTGCACCTGGAGTCCCTGGTGCAAGAGAGCTGTGAGTGAGTATAGGAGTGTGAGAGAGGGAGAGAGAAAGGCATCCTGTGGGGGTGGGGAGAGCTGAGGGGAGTGTGAAGTGGGAGGAGAGTTCAGCTGGCTTGTTCTGTTACCCTACCAATGCTGGGCTGGGCTCTCCTGTGCAGTAAATGAGGAGGAAGGCAGGAGCCTTCTGTGCAGAGAGAGGCTTGTGCTCAGCTCCCTCAGTAGACCTGTCACTGTGTTTCACCCTCAGCACAGTGTATGTGCCTGAATCATTCAGGGAAGCATGATCTACCAAGAGGGTGAGCCTGTCTCCTTGTATCTCGCTGCTCTTGAATGGCTTTGGAGTTCCTCCTCAATAATTACTTTACTGCCTACAACTGCAGAAACCACCAGCATCAGCCTGGAATCCTTCCCCAAAGGCAGCTTGTACCAATACATCGCTGTGTTAGAGAAATACTGTGAGAAAAACCTTGCAAATAGTTAACAAGACTCAAGGACAAGGGGGAGAGAAAAACAGTACTGCAAAGGATAACCAGCTCCAGCTAAATAACCTTGATTAAACCACAGTGCTTTGAAGATTGCGAGGGGTAGGTAAGACAAAAACAGCAGATTAACTCAGAAGTGACCTTAGGTTCATTAAGGTTTCTTAACATATTAACATATTAAATTTCACACCCCTAAATGAATAATGAGATGGAAATGACATGATAACGTTGTTACTGCCTCTTCTTCGCTTCCTATGCTAATTAACAAGAAAGTGAAAGCGCAAGCGCAGAGCGATTACCTGAGGTAATGAAACTGTAACCAAAAGAAAGATTTGTATAAAATACTCCCTGAAAAGTGTGTATGAATCAAGAATGAGAGGGGGAGAAGGTGTGCTAGCTTTGTGGATTTACCAGTTAGCACCCATCTCTGCGCAGAAATGAAATAAACAAATGTCTCGATCCTGTGTGTCTATTGGGCGCTTGCACACCTGGTAACAAAATCCAGATTTTTGGGACAACAGTTTGGTGACCCAGATGGGACTTGCCAGAAGGCCTTGCCCGGATCATCTTGCCGTTCCCGACAGCGGACTGGATCAGATCGAGCTCCAGCGTGCACCGACCTGTTGATCGTGGAATCCTCCGACCTCCCTCCGAAGTCGGGACGACAAGAGAATCAAAGGTGCAACGCCGACCAGAGATATTTGTGCCAGGGCGAAAGGGGGGGGTGAATCTTTCGATTGGTGAGTATAAAATTTACTTACTTCCACGGAAGATTATGTTGGTTTATGTCGCACCTAGACGCTTGGCAAGGGTTGCCTTAAATTGACCAGAGCGGTCAGAGCTGAGTGCGCACAAAGGTACGGGGAAAAAGGTATTTCTAGGTAATAAGGTTGGTATTTCTAGGTAATTGACATGGGATCAAACCAATCCATGATTCCTCCCTGTAGCCCTTTGGGTTGTATTTTAAAACACTGGAATATTTTTGGAGGAGATCGGATGACAAAAAAAGAATGAGAGGATATTGTAATCAGTGGTGGCCAATGTATAAGTTGGAATGTGATGAGCAATGGCCAAAAGATGGTACCTTGAACTATAACACTATATTACAGTTACTGCTGTTTTGTTGCCAGAAGGGGAAATGGGATGAAATACCCTATGTGGAGGCTTTTGTGTCACTATATAAGGAACCAGAAATTCAAAGGGAATGTGAACTTATAAGTAAAGAGGAATCTGTAATGGTTGCAGTAGGAAAGAAGGAAGAGAGTGGGTATTGTGCTAACAGAAAAATTCTGAATGGAGAGGAGCAGGAGGATGTACAACTACCAGCACTGCCCGCCTCTTGTGGAAATGATTCCACCTCAGTTGAAGCATCGCTCCCCCCCCCCCCCCCCCCCCGCTAGAAAGCAAAGAGTCCAGCCCTGTTTCTGGCCAAACTAGGAGATGGAAACAACCTGTTATACAGGCTCCTTTGAGACAAGCAGTGGGACCAGAAGGGCTGCCAGTATTTGTACATGTTCCTTTTACAACCTCGGATTTACTAAACTGGAAGCAGTCTATTGGATCATATAGGGAAAATCCTGAGAAGCTGCATCAACTTTTGGAGACTATTATGATAACTCATAATCCTAACTGGGGAGATGTGCAGGCGCTGTTGAATACTTTCCTGACAGGAGAAGAAAAGAAGCTAGTAATTGATAAGGCAAAAGAAGAGGGTGAGAGAAGGGACAGAAAGGGGGATCTTGAGGTCTATTTACCCACCAGAAAGGATCCAGAGTGGGATCCAAATAGGAGCGGGGGTAGGGAGTTATTGAGGCAGTATCAACAGCTAATTTTATATGGGGTTCGGTACGGGGTTCCGAAACCAAAGAATGTATCAAAATTGTATGAAGTAAAGCAAGGGCCTGAAGAAAATCCCTCGGCCTTTTATGAAAGATTATGCAAAACAGCCAGAAAATGGACAGACCTGGATCCAAATGAGGAAGCGAATCAAAGACTGTTTAATATGCTATTCATTGGCCAGCCAGCTCAGGATATTAGAAAGAAGCTACAGAAGGTAGATGGAGCTGGGGGAATGTCTGTTTCACAGCTGATAGAAATAGGGTATAAGGTATATAATAATCGAGATGAAAAGAGAACAAGAGAAACACAAAATCGAATGAAACTACAGGCTGCTCTCCTGGCAGCTGTTCAGGGGAATTAATTCCAAGGCAGGGACAGGGGAAGCAGAAGAGGTAACAGAGGAGGAAGAGGTGGAAGGGGAGGGAGGCCAGGAGGAGGCCTCCCTAGACCTGCTTTGGGTCCAAATCAATGTGCAGTTTGTAGACAGGAAGGGCACTGGAAAGATGAATGTCCAAACTGAAGAAGGATAACAAAGCTACAGAGCCCAGCAAACACTGACCTAATTATGTTAGAGGAGTCAAATATGGAATGAAGGGGACCGGAAGAGAAAATTATAATTTCCTCAGCTGATCCCCTGATTCCAGTAAAGCTGGGGAATGAAACTATAGATTTTTTATTAGATAGTGGAGCCACTCATTCAGTGATAACTAGTTGTAAAGGACCCTTAAGTAAGACTACTACCACTATTGTTGGGGCTACGGGAAGGAAAGCTGTGAGGCCATTTTTGCAACCAATGGAGTGTACGATTGGAGGTACTAAATTGACTCATGAATTTCTCTATATGTCAGAGTGTCCCCTCCCTTTATTAGGATGGGATTTACTATGCAAACTGAATGCACAGATGACCTTTTCTGAGAGTTCCATGCAGCTCCACATCCCTCCAGAATCAGCATGGAGAGCACAAATCTGCCTTTTGATGGGATCAGCTCCAGACGATAACAGTGCAAGTATCCCTTCAAGTGTATTGGATGCGGTGATTCCCTTGGTTTGGGCCTCAACAAAGCCAGGTAAAGCAAAAAACGCGACTCTGGTCAAAATAGAGCTACAACCAGGAGCAAAGCCAGTTAGGGTGCATCAGTACCCTATCAAGCTAGAAGCACGTAGAAGATTGGAACCCCTAATGAATGCCTTCTTGCAATATGGCTTGCTTAGAGAGTGTCAGTCTGGGTTCAATACACCAATCCTGCCAGTAAGGAAACTGCGCTCCCAAGAGTATCGCCTAGTCCAGGACCTAAGGGCAGTGAACCAAGTAACAAAAGATATCCATCCAACCGTGCCAAACCCATATACTCTTTTAGCCTCGGTGCCTGAGACTAACAATTGTTTTACAGTGCTAGATTTAAAAGATGCTTTTTTCTGTATTCCTATAGAAGAACAAAGACAGACAATTTTTGCCTTTGAATGGGAAAGTCCCACTATGAGGAGGAAAGAGCAGTTATGCTGGATGGTTCTTCCTCAAGGATTCAAGAACAGTCCTACCCTGTTTGGTGAGATCTTGGCCAAAGAACTAGTCCAATGGCAGGAAGGTAACGAAAATGTTACTCTTTTACAGTATGTGGATGACATTTTGACTGGAGTGGATTCAGAGCAAATATGTTTAGAGGCGACAGTCTGTTAAATTTTTTGGGACTTTTTTTTGCTCATGGAGCAATTTGGAAAGAACGAGGGCACTTAAATTCTCAAGGAAGTAATATAAAGTATGGACAAGAGATATTAAGATTGTTACAAGCAATAATGGAACCCAAAGAAGTAGCTATAATGCATTGCAAAGCCCACCAGACGGGAAATAGTGAAGTGGCACAAGGAAACAGGAGAGCAGATGCGGCAGCCAAAAAGGCAGCACTAGCAGGACAGGTGATTGGGGCTTTATTACCCAGTAGAAAAATACAAATGAGACCTCCTGAATATTCAGACAAAGAAAATCAATTGGCAGAAAGGCTAAAATGTACAAAAAATGCTGAAGGCTGGTGGGTCACCCCAAATGCACAATTTTTAATTACAGCCAAAATGATGGAAGTGCTCCTCAAGAGACTGCATGAAGAAACCCACATAGGAGCAGATGCTATGATAAGCAGCGTAAAAAGATATGCTGTGGGATCAAAGATGCTATCAAATGCTGACCTTATTGTAAAAAGATGCCCCACCTGTTGTGCAAATAACCCCAAAATTCAGAAGAAACCACCTATGGGAGAACTAAGAAGAGGATTAACCCCAGGAGAACACTGGCAGATAGATTTCTCTGAATTGCCTAAATGTGGTCGGTTTAAATATTTACTTGTTTTGGTAGATACATTTTCTGGTTGGCCAGAAGCCTTCCCATGCTCCACCAATCGTGCAAAAGAAATAATTAAAATTTTACTAAAAGAGATAATTTCTCGTTTTGGGATTCCTGAAGGTATATCCTCAGATAATGGACCTCATTTTATTTCAGAGGTGGTTCAAGGAACATCCAAATTTTTACAGATGAAATGGGAATTACACTTACACATGGAGACCCCAGTCTAGCGGTAAGGTAGAAAGAATGAACCAAACACTTAAAAGACATATTTCAAAACTGTTTCAGGAAACCCATCTTAAATGGGTAGATGTATATAGATGTATATATGTATATAGAATGGCCTTGATGAGAAAAAGAATAATCCCAAGAATAAAAGAGGGAGTAAGCCCTTTTGAAATACTTTATGGGAAACCTTACCCAATTAATGAAATAGGGGGACGAAGTGATCAAATGCATGTAAGAGGGGAAGAAATGTTGAGAGAGTATTTATTGTCTTTGTCTCGGGTACTAACATCTTTACTTAGGTACCTTAATCAACGTACCCCCCTTCCACTGGATTCCCCTGTGCATGACTTCAAGCCTGGGGATCTAGTTTATAATCGGACATGGAAAGAAGAACCACTAAGAGAAAAGTGGAAAGGACCTTACCTGGTGCTTCTGACAACTCATACTGCAGTAAAGGTGGAGGGAATAAGTTCCTGGACCCACTATTCCCGAATAAAGAAGGCAGCTTTGAATGACTTGTGGACTGCCATACCCACAAGATATCTCTCAAGATAAGAATACAGAAGTTACAAAAGTGATGGATTGCACTTGGAAAATTGAACTCTTTTATATGGAATTAGAGTGCTCTTAGTGTTATTAGGTGTTATTTTGCATTCTGATAGTATTGTTAATAATAGAGCTGATTTATAAGAATATTGATTTTTATTTTTGATTTGTTTAATTTAATTTGTTTGCTATAGAGGTAAAATGGAAAATGAGGACACTGTTAATTTTGTTATGCATGCCCATTGGTAAAACCAACCTGATTTTGTAGCTTATATGGGCCTTCAGAAAAAGTGACTCAGATTACTGCTTGCTTCTCTATACCCCAAATCTCCCGGATTACCCATGCCATGGGAAATACTTAGAATTAATTTAACATCCATGTAAGAATAATTGAAGTTGTTTAAATGAGACTTGCTAGATAAGTGATATTAACAAGTCTCAAAGGGGGGAATTGTTAGAGAAATACTGCGAGAGAAAACTTGCAAATAGTTAACAAGACTCAAGGACAAGGGGGAGAGAAAAACAGTACTGCAAAGATAACCAGCTCCAGCTAAATAACCTTGATTAAACCACAGTGCTTTGAAGATTGCGAGGGGTAGGTAAGACAAAAACAGCAGAATAACTCAGAAGTGACCTTAGGTTCATTAAGGCTTATTAACATATTAAATTTCACACCCCTAAATGAATAATGAGATGGAAATGACATGATAATGATGTTACCGCCTCTTCTTCGCTTCCTATGCTAATTAACAAGAATGTGAAAGCACGAGCGCAGAGCAATTACCTGAGGTAATGAAACTGTAACCAATAGAAAGATTTGTATAAAATACTCCCTGAAAAGTGTGTATGAATCAAGAATGAGAGGGGGAGAAGGTGTGCTAGCTTTGTGGATTTACCAGCTGGGACAACAGCTGTGTTGGAGGATTTCTTCTCCGAGCAGCTAAGATTCACAGGCTGTCCTTGCCGTATGACCGTGTGTGTGGACTGTTTCAGAGCCAAGCCTGGAAGGGAAAAGGAGAAGTGCTGAGGAGAAGGGGGAGAGATGTCTTGATGGGGACGTATTCAGGTAGAAAGTGGAACAGGGCATGAGCTGGGACAAAATGGAAAAGCAAGGAGGAGAGAGGGTGGTGCAGTAGAGGAGAAGGTGAGAAGGAACAAGGCAAGCCTGGCAGCACCAGAAGGGGTAGGTCAGCTCTTCAGATCCAGCCTGTCAGCTCTCTGTGACAGGCAAGAAGCATTCCTGGCAGTTTGTGTCCTTTCCGGAAAGACTTCCGTGCTGTGCACAGGAGAAGAAATCCACAGCCACTGCAGGAGGTTGAGGGATTCCTGCCCACCTCATTCATTGCCCATCCTCACGCCAGGAAGCCTTGGGGAATGGAGCACTGTCAACAACTGGGCGTGCAGCTGGGTCAGCAGCAGTAGAAACGCGGCAGGAGCTGAGGGGCGCATAGAGTTCACCTACCCGTAGGGGCCAGCATGGCCACCAAGAACCAGCAGGGAACCATGGGGAAAAATCCCATGTGGAAGGGAAATGCTGGAGGAGGAAGAGACACTCTAGCGATGGGCAGGGCAGCCAGAGAGCATGAGATGTGAGAACAGGTTGCCTGACTGTCAAACTGGGGAAATACACACGCAGTCACAGGAAGTATAAACCGTGCACAGATGTGGGGGTGGGGGTTGCACACACCGGAATATGCTGAGGTAGTACAGGATCCTGAATGTGTGTAAGGCAGAGGGATGCTGAGGGTTCCCCTTCTCTTTTCCAAATCTCTTGGGAGGCAGACAAATGAGGAACTGTTATGAAGGACACACATCGGTCCCTTGCATTTTCCCATGCGTTTTCCCTCTCTGTGCCATGGTGAGCACCTTGTCTTTTCTCCGGCTGTGTAAGGTCTGCAGAGCAAAACAGCACCTACAGCTTCAAACTGCTCTGCTGCAGGGAGCAGTGGATGCCATCACAGTTAGTTTCTCTTACTCTCTGTGGCAGATCTAGGGGCATTCCTGAAGCCCCCAAAGGAAAGCAAGGCAGAGTCCAGACTGCGCTGTTTCTCTGAAGGGAGTGGGAGGAGCTCTGCCTTGCCCCACACTATCCCTACCTATACCAGCTCTCATCCTGGGACCAGGAAGGGTAGGACACACTCAGCAGGCCAGGACTCCCTTTCGTGCCTTGTGTCCCTTGCCCTGTCTACTCCGCAGAGGTTGCAGGGACAGGAGATGCTCAGAGTCCTGAGCCTCTGCCCACTGCAGTGGGACTGGTCCCACTTTTGAGAGCTGGGAATGCTCCAGGCTGCTGCAGAGATCACTGTGATGGGGAAGGCTGGCCAGGAACGTACACTATGGGTCAGTGTATGTGCACAGGGCTGCCTGCAGGGCTGGCTGGTGAGAGGGTGGGTAATGCCTGTGGGAGTGGAGGTTAAATGCCTGTGGAAAGGCCCAGGACAGTCTATGTGCTGGCAGGGGAAGGATGGAAGCAAGCAAGCAAGCAAAGAGGGAATAAAGGAAAGTAGAAGAGTGTGGACCAAAGGGGCAGACATGAGGGAGAGGTTGTGTCGGGAGTCAGGGCCTGGGTGTCCTCTCCTGCCTTTCTGCTGTCTGGCAGTAGCCCAGTTCCTTTGGAGATGGCTCCTCCCCGGGACCTGGTGCTTTTCTAGGGGACATTGGGTGTCTCAGCTGGGTGATGCCTCTGGGCAAAGTTTTTTCCCTGGGACTGAGACCACTGGTGGTCTCCTTGCTGCCTCCGCCCTGTGAAACCCCCCATCCAAGGTGGGTTTTCTTTCTTGCAGGACAGGGCTTGGCCCTCAGCGGGAAGAGCTGGGATGGAGCCCGTGAGACCATGAGGGTCTCAAAGCAGCTCTAGGGTGCATTCCCTCCTCTTTTACTGGGAGACTCCCTACTGCTCTGCCCACAGGCCTGGGGGATTCATGCTGCCTCCATTCTCTGCACAGCGCCCTCAAGTGTCCGTGTTCAGAAGGACAGGCAAGTGGCCTCTCGTGAACGGGTGAAAACTCTGCATAGGCTAGATACCTGGGGAACTAAATGAGCACAGCTGGGAAACAGGCAAGGGTGAAAAAAAGCCAGGTAACAAACAACAGACATGAAGGAGGCATCATGCAGAGCCCTTCTGGCAGCATCTTTCTCTCCCCAAAGGAGCTGCTGTGCCCTACCCCTGCAGCTCAGCTTGGAGACAGGGAAGAGGAAGGGAGTAGAAGTGGGCCCTACCACGGCTGGTGTCTCTCGTGTTGCTCCCCTTCTCATGCTAGGCAGGAAAAGACTGTTAGGTTGTCCCCCAAGCCAGTGTTTCTCGGAGGAAGGAGGTTGCTGGAGAGGCATGAGGAGGAGAGAATGCAGACACTAGGCGGGAAAATCTGGAGGAAGAGTTTGGACTGTGGCACTGTGCAGTCCACTTGCATGCCAGGCAGCATCTCCCTTTCCCAACTGCCAGAGCATGAGTTGGAACACCCATGAGCATGCCTATCCCACCCACTCCATGAAGGATTTCTCCACTTCTGTCCCTGGTGGACCATGGAAGCCTGCCTGAGCATGAGCTTCCCTGGGGACTTTCAGTCTCTTCTGGCAGCCAGAAGGATGGCACGAGAGACAAAGAAGAGGAGACGATTCAGAGCACCTTGGCTTTGCCCTAGACCTTTTCTTCATCCTCTCCCTCCTGCCATTCCCCATGCCTTTCGTCTGCTGCTACATCAGTCACTGGCATCTCCTTGTTCCTGTCCTGTGCCCTGCCACTACCCTCCTCCTCCCCTCCTCCCACGAAGAAGCAGAGGGCCATGGGCTTGCCCTGGAGTAGACTAGGCTCAACTGCATGATACGCTCTGTGTCCTGCAACATCTCCCATTTGGTTAGGTTCATGCCGACCTGGAGCACATCTGGCAGGTTTCTGCCCTCTGCTTTGCCCCTCCTTTCAAGGCCTCCCTTTACCGCATCATCCCCTGCTCCTCCTCCAGCATCACCCCAAAAGCCTTGGACAGCTGCATTCCCATGCTGCAGAGCAAGCTCCAGGCCCTAAATTCCCAGTGTTTCCCGACCTACACTCTCCACGGCAGAAGAAGTGATGAGGATGATGTGTCTTCAGTTTGATCTGCTTTGGCCCCTTCCTCCAAGCTGCTCTTAGCAGAAATTCCAGACGACTCTGGGTTCCAGATTTGGGTCTGACTGCCATGAGACACCAGCCATTTTCAGTCCTGACTCTGGAGTCAACCTACCTGGGGATGTGCTTAAATCTGTGCCCAGCTTCCATGGGGCTCTGTCTAACCTGGGCTTACATTTTTGGCATGAAGCTCCAACCAAACCAGTGTGCCACCTCTGGGTCCCACACAGCTCCAGACAACTCTTAGGCTGCCTCCCCCTCCAGGTTTGTGACCTTAGTGAGTCCTTAGTGCCCAAGACATACCTTCACTGCGCTTTGCCAGGCTGCCACCTCCACAACATTCCCAACCAGTTCAAACATAGAAATTGCAGAGCTGGTCCCCTCAGCGCCCCCTCCAAGCTGCCATGTTCTCGATGGTTGCTGTGAATTTTGGCTTTCATTTCCCATCAGTGGTTCTCTGCAAACCCAGAGCCACATGGCTGCAGGCTGAAGCTAGTGGAGTGCTCCACCCAGAGAAGGAAGAGGCCTGACTTTTTCTTGGGGGATGAGAACTGAGGAGGGGAGGACAGAAAGAAATGGAAAGTGTGCTGAGGAGCAAGAATCCCTGCTTGAGCCATGGCTGTGTCAGGGGTGTGAAGGAAGACCCTTCAGATGTGGATTCCATCCACTCCTGTCTTTGCATAGTGCCTGGGAGAAGTGGTCCCCCTCAGGCCTGAGATGTCTGGTGTGGATTGTGGTCAAGGGGTTAATCTTCTCCTTTTCTCAGAGGATTGTGTGGATCAGCAGGTGGGAAGGGCAGGCATGATGCTGGGGTTCCTGTCCTAGTTCTGGGAGGGCATGGGGTCTGTAGATTAGCACGAAGGGTAGCAGCCTGGATGGCTTATTTTTGTTGGAGGGCAACGTGCTCTGGGAATTAGAGCAGGGCATGCCTGGATGTCTGGGTCGCCTGAGGAGAAGGGACAAGGCTTGCTGGAGGCAAGCTATGGCCTCCAGCAAGGGGGAGCAGCCTAGATGCCTAGGTTTTCCAGGAAGCGTGGAAATCTGAGGGAGCCTGGAGGAAGCCCCTGAAGAGCCTGCATGCCCGGAGACCTTCTCTGAGAGCCGGCAGAGAGAGAGGCCTTTTGGGGGAAAGGGCTAGAGGGCTTTTGATTAAGCACTGGTGCAGAGGTGGCAGGTGAACAAACAGACCCCTGGGATGAGGGGGTTATGTCAGGAGGGAGTGTTGGCAACCCAGAGGCTAATAGCTAACCAGGGACAACTGCTGGGGAATGGCATGGGGGAGGGCCATTGAATGCAGAGGTCTTTTGGAACATCCCAGTGGGGTGCCAGGTGCCCCACAGCTGGGACTGAAATTCCTCCTCCTCGCACTGTGGGGGAGCTGCGTGCAGATCGGAGATGTGAGGGGACTTGTGACAGGGACACAGAAGGGGGGAGAGTGACCTATTTGTCGCATTCAGCAGTTCCGAGTGCCACCTCGTGGCCGAAATCTCCATTGCACCGGCTCAAGGATGCATTCCCCCTTGGCAGGGTTTATCCGTGGGGCTGCACCCTCCTCCCGGAGCATTACGTGCGGATGCTGTCCACAGCTGGCCTAGAGTCAGGTGGATTTCTTCCCCCACGTCAAAGATGTATGGGGCTGGGCATGGGGATTGGACAACGGCTGCAACACCTGGATTCACTCTGACTCTGGGCATGGCGCAGACACTCTTGCAATGCAGAAAGGGAGGAGGAACACTGAGAAGTGCAATGCCTGGGATCTGTTCTTGGCTGGAGTGCCAAGGAGGGATGGCATTCCCAGCTCTTCCTGACTCTCTCTTGTCTTTGGCACTACAGCTGCTGGAGGCGGGGGCGATGGCCATGTGCAAGGGGCTCTGCCTGAGTGGACATCTATGAGTTCCTCAAGACACCCCCACACACTTAGAAGACAGACACAATTACCACAGAAACAAGACTTTTATTTTCTAACACAAGGGGCTTTAGTCCCTCCCTCTCAGGACCCAGGCATCTGGGCTGCTCCCCCATTCCCTCATTTCAGTTTTGCCAGGCCCTTTGATCTCCCTGGAATGGAAAGAGGACAGCAGCATTCAAGCGTTCACCCCCCTCTGTACCACGCTGCCCTCCCTTCCCATGCCTGGCCAACCTGCAAGTTGGGCATCACACCTCAGAGCCTACCAAAAGGGCACACACACTCCCCCCTGTCCAGAGCTAGGCATGTTCTCCTCCGCCTTCCCCTAGTGAGGGTGTTTCCAGTGAGAAGGATTCTCTTGCCCTCTCCTTCCCTGCTGTCCCTTAGCTGGGGTCCCTGTGATTCCTGATTTCCAGAAAAAGGAACCTCACTCCAAGTTGTTGATGGTCTTTGCGTGCCCCGATGCACCCCCTGATGCGGACTCACCTGAGGGAAACATTTTCATGGAAATCATGAGTGGGTGAGGAGCAGGGGGCATGGACTGTTGGACACACTTGCAGATGCACACAAACACGTACCCACACTCACATGCACCCTCACCCCCCACACCTGCTGAGCCAATGCCAAATGCCCCGAACATCAGCCAAGGGCCATGCTCAGGTCAGGCTGTTGCCTGTGGGTGGAGGGGAGGGGCCCAGCACAGCCACATGTTCCAAATTGCACTTCCCATCGGCCCTACACTGAGCCAGCCATGGAGGGGAGACTCTGGGTCGTGTGCCTGCTCTTCCTCTGCCTTCTCCTTCTCCTTCTCCTCTGCTCAGAGGGGACAGATCCTGATGCGGTAAGGGAACGTGGGAACCCTTGAGAACGATAATGTGCACATGGGCAAGCCTGTGTCCTGCCTTGTAGCCTCATGGGTTGGGAATGGAGTCATGGCCCTATGGGCATCTTGCCTCCTAGTCCCACTCCACCTGCAACCAGCAATGGAGGCAAGAGCACAGGCACTCTGGCTCCCAGCCTCAGCCCAGCTCCCGCTACTCTTCTCCCACCTTGGAGGGTCATCAGCATCTCCCTTTCACCTGCAGGCAGCCGGGAGGAGGCCCAGAAACTGTTGGTTCTGCTGTTTCTGCTGTGAGAAGCACCGCTGGGGCCGTGGGCTCTGCTGTGAGAAGGGGGCTGTATCCAACACTTCTCCATAGTTCCCCGTCTGACAGCCCAGCTCCCTGCTGCCTCAGAGGCTCTGACCTAGCTATGGTCTCTCCTCTGGGAGTCACAAAGGGGACTGGAGGTTTCTAAGCAGGACAATAAAGCTGGTAGTCTTACTAAGCTCCCAGGAGAGTGAATCTGTGGCTGGCTCTAACCATTAGCTCCTGCTGCCAAGGGGAGGGGCAGAATACCCAGCTTCTCTCTCCAGCCTTGTGGAAGTGGCAAGGCGCTGGGAGCTAAACCAGAGGAGGCTGGAGTGGCTGGTTTCCCTGCCACATCTGCGAGGAGAGGCGGTGGGTTTGGGAGCCTGGACTGCTGGGTTCTTCTGCCAGTTTTGAGAGGAGAGAGGGAGCTTGAGGCTTGGGGGAAGGGACAGGGTAGGGCTCAGCACTCTCACAGGTGCCCTAGCCCCATGCCTGACTGCCTGAGGGACTTCCATTTGGCCCTGGGATGGGGCAGTCCTGAGCATGGAACAGAAAGTCTTTCATGCTCTGGTGCTCCTTGGTTCATGGCTTGGCCAGGATCCCAGCAGCTCTCGCCATGCCTGGCAGCGGCTGTGGCACAGCACTACTGGACCCTACACCCTGTCATTTGGGAAGACCTTGCTCTGGTCTCACCAAGTTTCCCCACGTGCACCAGTGGGGACAGCAGACCCAGGAGAGAAATCCTTCTGAGGGGGACCCACAGCAGGCCTCTGGGAGGAGCCTCAGTGAGGACTGTAGAAGAAAAGGAAACAAGGTTGGGGCAGAAGGGAGCGGTGGAGAGAGATTAGGAGGCAGTGATAAGCCAAGGCGGGGACTGGCAGTACCAAGAAACCGTGGGCCTGGTAGGGGTACGAGGGCTTGGCTTGGGTAGGGCTGAGGTGGCAGGATCTGGCAGTGCCCTATAAATCCATCACCAGGATCAGCAACCTGCGCAGCCTCTGCCTGAAGGACACAGGCAGCTCAGTGTAAAGGGAGAGCAATGGCGGGACAGATCTGCATTACAGTCCTGGCTGCTTGCCTCCTGGTGCCAGGATGCATCGCGGCGCCCCTTCAGGTAAGGGAAGCTTTTCCTTAGGGCACCACAGTGCCTGGGCAGAGACAGAGGGCAGGGAAGCGAGGAGCAGAGGGGCAACTGGAGACGAGGGGCGAGGGGGAAGAGGGGCCTGTCTCACACAATGTCTAAGCAGAGGGGAATGGGTTCTGAGGGGGACTCAGCCAAGGGCTCTGCAGGACTGAGCCAAGCGTGTCCTTTCAGAATGCTGGCAGCTTTGACAACAGTAGTGCAGACCATGAGAGCTTCAACAGCAACAGGCTGAGTAGCAGTGGGCTCCCTGTGCACATGGCTTCCAATAGCCTTGGCTCAAGGGGAAAAGAGGTCCCTGAAAAAAGGGGGAGCAGCAACTGCAGGGAGGGGAGGCTATAAGGCTGGGATGGGACCACTGGTGGGAACTTGAGAAGGTTCCCATGGGTGGAGGCAAAAGTCACAGTTCCACAGCCACCAGGGAGCTGAGCAAAAACATGTGCCAAAAGAGATCATTCTACCTGAAAAGGACTCTTGGACCAAGGCAGTTACATGGGGAGACTAGATCTCTGAGTAACTCTTGGCTTTTCTGTGCCCCTTTGCAGAACAAGCTGCACAGCAGAGGGGGAAGAGCCAGCTCTTTTGTGCTCTGGGAAAGGCTGGCGTCAGAGTTGTCCTGAGCATGTTGTGTTGCTCAGGTCCTGGGGCAGGACTGCACTGCTGAGACATGGCCTCTCCAGTGTCAATAGGGAAGAAATAGTCCTTCTCTTGGCCTTGTCATCTCCATTCTTTCTAGCAGAGCCGAAGGTGGGTCATTGCTGCAGGGCACCTTGATGACTTGGGGTAGCTTGTAGACCCACAGTCACTCAAAACCTTCTTTTCTGAACTGGTCCCTGATGTAGTATACAAGGTGGGTGGTTCTGTCTGGTGCATTGGCCTTCTTAGGATTGGATGAGGGCCGATCTTCCCCACCAGTTTTAATGCTTGCTGGAAATTTTTGTTCCACTCCTCCCAACCTTATATTCTTTCCCCAGGGAGGATTTTAGTTAGTTTGATGGCAATATCTGTGTCACTGACAGTTTCAATAGCAGTAGTGTAAGTTCAAACTGAGTTTCTTTGTGCGTTGATAGTAGCCAGGATCAGTACCTGCTTAGACTGTTCCCAAATGCAGAACCAAGCTCAGAAGTGTCCAGCAGTGAGGAAGAATACAACGTAGCTGGATCAAGTCAGCTCCAAAATGTCAGCCTACCTGGTTCAAAGTAATTGTTCCAAAGAATGATGGAAAATGCAGCTGACTCCTGTGTCGGTGTACACCGTATCTTCTTGAGAAAAAAAATATAGTACCTGGAGAAGATTTTCTATGCAGAACCTTGGCTGTGGTAAAGGAATGGGGTAGATGGGACTCAGGGACAGGGAACCTGGGAAACACCGTACTATAGGACAGAGGTCTGTAGGAACATAAGACAAAAGTACGTGGCTCATGGGGGAGGGACCCAGAAACATGGAAAAAGGAACATAGGATCCAGTTACCTGAAAATAGGATATCTACAGATTGGTGACCCCTATCATCAACATTCCCAATAAAGTGGACTAATAATTCCCATGAGTGTTCATTCCCTCTGTCCCATGGGCTCACATGTAACAGAGTAACACATCTTTCCCTTCCCTGGAATGGCTATTGAGAAGCCTAGATGTCCGTGAGTTCCAGAGACCATCTGTCCCTTCCCTGGGTCTCTTCCATTCCCCCTGGAAGGTCTGAGGACCTCACCTCTGGCACTGAGAAAGAGCTAACCTTATTCACGTGACATCCTACTTTTGCCTGGTGCCCTTACTCATCAAACAGAATAACTCAGCTCTGCTGTCTCCTGAGTTCTTGGCTCTTCTTGGCCCCTCTGGACTGTGGTGACTCACCCCAGCTTCCTCTAGTTCTTCCTGGAGAGTGTTCTCCACCACCTTAAAACCTTCACCTCTCCCTTTTCTGTATTGCCCAACCCCTCTCTGCCAATACTGGACACAGTATCTTAGGTACCATACCCTCTGTCAGGCATGCTCCTGTCTAGATGCCTGGCCTCTGTGCCTTGGGCCAGGAAAAAATGTGAACAGTAAAAAAATATCTATCAAGGTAATGGGAGAATTTCTAGGACCCAGAGGCGTTTCACTCAAAGGATGGAGAAGGAAATGTGCATCACAGTTGCGTGCTTCCTGGATCAGAATTGGAGGGCTGTGATTTATCCAAGCAATACAGAAAACAGCTATGAGGGGAGGAAGGCAGAGATGTCCCTGTCTCTGGGGATCCTTCCTGAGAGATCTCAGTCTCTGAACACAAGAGAAGTTACCTGGAGAGATGTTCTGAGGAGCCTCTATGTTGCCCAGGGAAGCTGGGTATTTTACTCCCCAGTGAAAGTATTT
Source organism: Rhea pennata (assembly GCF_028389875.1). NCBI lineage: Eukaryota > Metazoa > Chordata > Aves > Rheiformes > Rheidae > Rhea > Rhea pennata. The sequence continues at coordinate 85,292,343 of NC_084663.1, read as the reverse complement.
TCTTGTCCCTTCCAGAACTAGGAAACACCATGACAAACATATCCATGACATAAACTCTATCTCCTCACCCATCTCAGTCTGAATAAGAGTAACCCAGCAGTACTGTCAAATAAACCCACTTTCTCACATACATCTTTGTCTGGTGTTTTTATTCCTTTTGCCTCAGTGGCTATCAAAGCCTTGGTGGGCTGATCTTTGGATACTGGAACACACCAGACCCTGCGGGGCTAGGAGTGCCCCACAGCCAGGATTGAGGCCCTGCAAAATGGGAACTGCACAGCATTGTGGGAAACTGAGGGAAGGAGACTGAAACACTTGGGCTCATGTCGTGCATTAGACCAGAGACTTCTACTTTGAGCCTTGGCCTTGACCTGGCCCTGACCTGGCCCCTCTCCTCCTGCTGAAAGTGGAATAAAATGCCCCTAGCACTCCCCTACTGCAGCAAATGAAGAAGATATGGTTGGGTAACTCTCCAATCTTTCTTGCAGGACTTCGGCAGCCCTGACTATCCCTCTCTGGGTGATGGGAGACATCCCAGGAAATGGGTGAGAGTCTGGAGGGCTCTGTGCTTCTCTTTAGTCTCTTCGGGGGATGTAGTAGCAGTGAACTGACCAATACTAGGCAGTTACTGGGGACAAGGGAGGATATTTTTCCTGCTGGACCTAGACAAATGTCTCTCTCCTTCTCTAGCTGCCTGTGAGGACTCCAACATATGCACAAAGGCCCACCAGGAGAGTTACCAAATATCAGAGTGATTTAGAACCTTGTGATTCAGTCCTGTCCCTACAGGACAACATTTAAAGATCCCCCTCAAGCAACAATCTGCCTCTTTCAGAGTGTGATGCTGAGCCCAAAGTCCCTTCTAGAGTGATTTAGGAGCTTCCTCAGTGATTTGGGAGTCTAAGGCTCAAGTCAAAACATCTCATGCTCCCAGGAAGTCAGTTGGGAGGGGAGAGCCACCAGCCTGCACTCTGACAGGGGCTTATCTGCTAGACAGATATTTACCCAGGGAGCATCTGAGAACTGTACCACACGAGGTGTCTGGCATCCCTACTGACCTGTGGAGTCCCTGGAGAGAAGTCTGGGGAGTCCTCACACACAGCATGAGGACACCAAGTCCTGGGGACAGTCAAGTCCTATCTCCATGTGTTCCCACAGACTAGCTCTGTAATCTAATACATATCATGTGGACAGGGGGTCTGGGCAAAGGTCAAGATCCCCAAAGCTGAAAGGAGCATTGAAAACATTACTTTTTTCCTTGCAGGACAACAGCTTCCTTGGGAATCATGGTGCACCAGACAGCTTTCAGAATAATGGAGGGACTGGAAAGGTGACTGCTCAGCCAGAATGTAGTTGTGGGGCCTCTCCTCTCCTCGGGTTGGTGGGTGCTTCTTTGTTCCCCTTGCTTTCTGTATTCCTCTTCAGAGTTGCTGTGGGATTTGAACCTACATTCCATGTTCTCTTCATGCTGAGGAGCAAACTTATCCCTTCCTCCTGCCAGGCCCATAGGTCTGGAAAGGGGCATGAAGTGAAGCCAGGGCCTTTCCATCAAGTGAAAATACACCTGGCCGAGGTCAGTAGTGGGGCAGGCTGGAGTGGGTGTCTATCCATAGGAAATGTTCAAAGAGTAGTGAAGCTGTGCTGAGATACAGACCATAGTCACAGACCAACCTGGGAATTAGGGAGTAAGATCTCCCCATGGATCTCAGTCTCCTCTCTGCTTACAGCAAGGCTCACCAAAACTAAGGACATGAGCTGGGGCAGGGGAATGAGACATACAAAAAAAATTCTTAATGGTGTATCCTGATCCCAGAAATATCCAGGAAGTCAAATAAAAAGTCTATGCTGTGACGCTGTGAGAGTGTCTGGGTGTGGAGATGTAGGGCATGGCTGGGTGTATGGAGGGATGACAGGAAGGAGTGAGGATACCTATGCTGCTTCAAAATCCCTAGTGCTCTTGGCTATCTATGTCCTGAGACCACTGGGAAAATCTCACAGGACAGTCAAGGAATTAGATGTCCATCTGGTCTGGGCTGTGGTCTGGGAGTCCGGATATTTGGGTTTCCTGAGAAGCAGGCCTGAGTTTTAACTGGGGCTGTGGTCAGAAAATTTGACAATTTACGTCTGCTGTGCAAAATTGTACAAAAAGGCTCAGGCACTCTGAATCACTCCACAGACAGCCTCAGTTATTTCCACAGAGAAAAATGTGGGTGGTCTTCATCCTGGGATTATTTTCAGATTTCTTGGATTATTGTCCTTGGATTATTTTCAGATCCCTGCCAAGAGAGGATTATGGGTTTATTCCCTATTGATATTATGGGATAAATAGAATTTGGATTATGGGTTTAATCCTATTGCCATTGCCAGTTCAATTCCTATTATAGTTTGGGTCTACTCCCAAGTGGTATTTCAAAATGCATCCCACACAATATTCCAGGATTAATCCTCATTCAGTTTATGGAAATAACTCCAGGATGATGATGGTATTAATCCCCAATGGGATTGTATAATTATTCTCATCGGCATAATGCAATTGCTTCTGGAAGAATTATGGGATGATTCTCCAGAAAGATTATGGGATCAGTCCCCAGAGGATTATGGCTTTCCCCTCTCTTTTGGAAGCTCTCTGGACTCTACAACCTAGTGACATGACTGTAGAACATTCAGTTCCCAGACTGGACTTTTGTGGGCAGAGATTTGGCCTAATAGCTGAACATTTGCTCTTAGTAAGGATATAGCATGTCCATTGCGTCATCCTAGGTGAAGAGTGACATCAGTTTGTCTTCCCAGGTCAAAGGCAGGTTCAATGGCAGGATCCTGGGTAACAACGCTTTCAATGGCCAAGATGTAAGTGGCACTTGGGGGAGACTCAAAACCTTTGTTCTAGCTCCTGATTCAAAGGAATAGACCTTCCTCCTACCACCAGACAGAATTAACACATTCTGGTCTTTCTTGGCAGAACTACAATGGATATGGAATGGTCTATGTAAGTATCACAGGGAATTTATCATCTAAACATCCCCCATTTTTTTCTGGAGAGTTGTTCTACACTGGGAATAGTCCACAGACTCACACAGATATTTGGAAAGACAGAAAAGGAAGCATTTTCAGCCTGCCCTCAGCCCACGGATGGGTTGGATATAAGTTGGAGCAGGTCATCCAGGTCAATCTCTGGGCCAGGGCAGTTTAGAAAGTGTCCACAGGTGCAGAACCACCCCCTAGTCCCAGGCCCTCTCCCAGGACTGCCTCACTCCTCTGGCAAAGAGTTTGTGCCTTTGCCCCAGCAGGATTTCCCCATCTCAACTTCTGCCCATTGCCTTCCAGTCCTTTCCTGGGCACCTCTGAGAAGAGTCTGCCTCTAACCTCTCTCCAGCTCCCTTTGGGGAGGGGGAGGCTGCAGCTGACCCTGCTTTGCCTTCTTGTCTCCTGACTGGACAGACCTAGGACCTGCTATTGCTCCAGCCCCAGTGTCTCTAAGGCCTCTGCTGGACATCTCCGTCTTCCTGGGGACACAAAATGGCTCCACTGCACAGACATGGCCTCCCCAGTGCGGAGTAGGGTAGGAACAATACTTCTTCTGGCCCTGTCAGCTGTGTTCTGTCTAGCAGAGCCCAGTGCATGGTGGATCATTGCTGCAGTGCACCTTGCTGACTTGGGGTAACTTGTTGCCCCCAGAACACCTGGATCTTTCTCTTCTGAGCAGCTCTCTGGAATGTCAGACTTAGCCTGGCACAGTGCAGCAGATGGTGGGATAGAAAGTTGTAAATTTCTGAAATCAAGTGTTCCACTACAGAAACATTTCTATCACCATGAGGCCTCTGGACCATCCTGGGTGTAGTCTACTCCCTCAATAGGCGTCTTGTTCTGTGAATATTGGAAAATATTTATCAGAGAGATTTTTTTTCTGCAAATATTTGCCAGCCATGGATAGGAGGAGGCCATGGGGCAGTCCCTGCTCCAATTAACTGCCCAGGAACAAGTGCCACATTCATTTTGTTATATATGAGCTTCCTGCTCAGAAAGGTCAGGGAAAGACAGAGCTGGCAATGGCCTTTGCCAGAACCAAGGTTGTTTGAAAGTCATTCTCTGGTTTCCTCCCAGAAGAAGGTGTCTTGGGAGACGTATGGCACCAAGAAGATATATCCCAGATGTGGACAACGCAAGAGCTGAAGCTGAATGTGTTTGTTTGTCTTAAGCCTGGGAAGATTAACTTGAAATCGAACAACCAAGGAACAGAGCTGCAGACAAGTTCCATGTCTCTGGGGGGCAGCAAGCTACCCCAAATCAACAAGGTGCACTGCAGCAATGACCCACCATGCACTGGGCTCTGCTAGACAGAACACAGCTGACAGGGCCAGAAGAAGTATTGTTCCTACCCTACTCCGCACTGGGGAGGCCATGTCTGTGCAGTGGAGCCATTTTGTGTCCCCAGGAAGACGGAGATGTCCAGCAGAGGCCTTAGAGACACTGGGGCTGGAGCAATAGCAGGTCCTAGGTCTGTCCAGTCAGGAGACAAGAAGGCAAAGCAGGGTCAGCTGCAGCCTCCCCCTCCCCAAAGGGAGCTGGAGAGAGGTTAGAGGCAGACTCTTCTCAGAGGTGCCCAGGAAAGGACTGGAAGGCAATGGGCAGAAGTTGAGATGGGGAATTCCTGCTGGGGCAAAGGCACAAACTCTTTGCCAGAGGAGTGAGGCAGTCCTGGGAGAGGGCCTGGGACTAGGGGGTGGTTCTGCACCTGTGGACACTTTCTAAACTGCCCTGGCCCAGAGATTGAGCGAAGTGATTTAATATTGAAGATAGATCTAAGATGGAAGTTTGACTGGAAACTCTTCAGATCCCTCCCCAAAATGCAGCTCTGATCCCACAAAAGGGAGTGGTGGAGATAGATTAAGTTATGCAGTGATAAGCCAAGGCGGAGACTTGTGATACCAGGAAAGCCATGGGCTGGGTCAGGATATCAGGGCTGGCTCGGGCAGGGCTGATGTGGCAAAATCTGGCTGTGCCCTATAAATCCAGCCCCAGTCTTAGAATTGTGCACAGCCCTAGTTTAAAGGACAGAGCACTTTGTTGCAAAGAAGAAGCCATGGAGAGACGGATCTGTGTTGCATTCCTGGCCATTTGTCTCCTGCTGCTGGAAGGCACTAAGGCAGCTCCCCTGGTAGGACAAATTGGAGGGGATGGGTGATTCAGGATGTATTGGGCTCTTTAGTGTCCCTGCAAAGGGACGATGAAAGGGGGTGTGGACAAAGGACTGGGACCATCCTACATACAACTGCAGAGGGTCCCACAACTAGGGGCACCAGAAGAACCCTCTTTTTCCTGCTACCATCTTAGTGCCAAGTGGAGGGGGAATGGTGAACTGACCTCTTTCCCAGATATGTCTGCCTCCCTCCCCCCACCCTCAGTCATAGCAAATCTGCAGTAATAATCTGTGTATGTTTTTTGCAGAACTCACGCAGCTTTGATGGAAATGAAGCTGGGGATGGCAGCTTCAACGACAATGGGGTGAGTTTGGGGTGATGGATTTGGGGCTGAACACAGAGTGCAGTCAGGGCTTGTATCAGAGACCGAGGTGAATGAGGCAGGAAAGGTAGGGGGTAAAAGGGTAGCAGAGCCAAGAAAACTTTGGGAGAAAACAGGTTCTAAAAATATCCACCATAATGGAGCCGGGAGGTGCTGAGGAAACCCTCTAAGCACCTTCAATATCTCTCTGTCTCTCTCTCCCCTGCAGAATGGCCTCGAGCCCCCAGTCATCTATGTGAGTATTGCAAGAGACCAAGACCTCCATCACAACAGGAGCTAACAGGCAGTCAGTCCTCCTTCCCCCACCCCAGGCTTCCAAGCAGGAAGAAAATCAGGAGCCAGAATTCCCTGAGGAACAAGCCCTAGGCCTGAGCCATATCTGTGGCCTTGGGCTGGAGAGGGTGTGGGAACGATCTCTGTGTGTGTGAGTGTGTGTATGTGTGTGTGTGTGCACATGCGTGCATGGAGGGGTCTCTCAGGAATATCCATCCTTGTCCTGCTCCAGCCCCTGTCCCTAGGGTGCATCCTCTTCTTCCTCAAAATGTCTCCACCTGGAGATGAAATCCCACATGACCTGGGCTCCTTTCTTTGCTGTAAACTCAGGGCCCTGGACAATCTGGGAGAGGCTGAGTGTAGCAGGGGGTAGAAGCTGGGGTGAGAGCAGGGCAGGACACTGGTAATCCTCGCTTTTACTGTTTTTCAGGGCCCTCTAGATGCCCCAGGGGTGAGTATTTCCGCTCTCAAGCAGCTCTTCTCCCCTTCCCACCTCACACAGGGCTCCTGGGGTGCCCCTTCTGTGTATCACTCTGGACCTCAGGACAAGGGGCACCAGGAGCCCCTAGGCAGCCCCTTTGTAACAGAACTTTCATTGCAGAACCATGAAAGCTTCGACTGGAACAGGGTTGGCCGCCACAGCTTCAATGACAATGGGGTAAGGTTTGAGGCCCACCTCCCCACCCCCCGGGTGACTGGGGAGGGAATGGTGGGGGGGGGGAAGGTACATCCCATACCCCTGAATACCCAGTCTCTGCCCTGTTCGGGCCAGGACTTGTCCCAAACCTAAAGCAGATTGCAGAGGGCCTGGGCCAGGGCAGTTTGGAAAGTTTTCCTGGACTGATAAATAGGTTTTCCCCTGGGCCCTGTGCTAGGTCTGCCCCACACAACAGCTAAGGATTTGGCCTTCTTTCAGAGAAGGATTTCACCTCCTCTTCCCACATCTCAACTTGTGCCTGCTACCTATTGGTGCTTTACCGATCATCTCCAAGAAAAGCTTCTCTCTGTGTCCTCCACAGTCCCCTCTGGAGAATGGGATGTTGAGATTGACTCTGCTCCCACTTCACCCTGAGGACTCTGAAAACACTGGAGATTGGGATGAAGTGGGAGATAGGTGAAATTGAGAAGCAGCAGGCAATCCCATGGATATCCACAGTGTGGTCACTCCTGTTTTCATTGAAATATGGGGTATCCAGGAGATGGGAAACACTGTGACATGCCAGGAATTTGTTGGTGGTATAAGATGCAGAAAAGTGGAACCAAATTCATGGAGAACACTGGAGAGTTAAGGGGGCATTGAGAATAGGAAGGCAGTGGGATATGGGGGACATTGGGGAACACTGGGAAAGGGGGAATAAGAATATGAATACTGTGGGATGCTAAGAGTTGGTAGGCAAGTGAAGATGGAGAAGTAGTAGACAAGGTAAATTTGAGACAGCACAGCAACTTTGAAATTGGAGAGCACAGGACTAAAGAGGTAGGAAACATGAGAAAAGAAGGTCGTTGTGGAGAGATTGACAAAAGGAGATGGGAGGCACTAAAGGTGATGAGATGTTGTGGAACATTAAGTAGCACTAGGACATGGGGGAGGGAGATGTGGCTTTGGGAAGACTTTGGAAATTTGGAGCTTGGATCAAGGCCCCACTGCATCCATGCCAGACTGGTGACAACCCCCTTGTCCTGCAGCTCCAAAATGATCACAGTCTCAAGCTCCAGCCTCATCAGCACTGAACAGAGACCAACAATCTCTTCCCTGTCCCATCAACTCTGCTCCTACTAATACAGCCCACAGCGGAGTGGTTCACTGCTCCAGGCGGTACTGCTGCCTGAGAGAGTGTACAGGTTCTGGAAAGGGCCTCATCTGCCTCAGATTGGGGTTGGGTATTACTGTATGACTGGAGTCCTGTGCTTCCAGGGCCTCCTGCCCCCTCTGACCTCTCCAAAGTAACTACATCTCTCTCCCCTGCAGAATGGCCTCGAGCCCCCAGCCATCTATGTGAGTACTGCAAGAGACCAAGACCTCCATCACAACAGGAGCTAACAGGCAGTCAGTCCTCCTTCCCCCACCCCAGGCTTCCAAGCAGGAAGAAAATCAGGAGCCAGAATTCCCTGAGGAACAAGCCCTAGGCCTGAGCCATATCTGTGGCCTTGGGCTGGAGAGGGTGTGGGAACGATCTCTGTGTGTGTGAGTGTGTGTATGTGTGTGTGTGTGCACATGCGTGCATGGAGGGGTCTCTCAGGAATATCCATCCTTGTCCTGCTCCAGCCCCTGTCCCTAGGGTGCATCCTCTTCTTCCTCAAAATGTCTCCACCTGGAGATGAAATCCCACATGACCTGGGCTCCTTTCTTTGCTGTAAACTCAGGGCCCTGGACAATCTGGGAGAGGCTGAGTGTAGCAGGGGGTAGAAGCTGGGGTGAGAGCAGGGCAGGACACTGGTAACCCTCATTCTCTCTGTTTTTCAGGACCCTCTAGATGCCCCAGGGGTGAGTATTTCCGCTCTCAAGCAGCTCTTCTCCCCTTCCCACCTCACACAGGGCTCCTGGGGTGCCCCTTCTGTGTATCACTCTGGACCTCAGGACAAGGGGCACCAGGAGCCCCTAGGCAGCCCCTTTGTAACAGAACTTTCATTGCAGAACCATGAAAGCTTCGACTGGAACAGGGTTGGCCGCCACAGCTTCAATGAAAATGGGGTAAGGTTTGAGGCCCACCTCCCCACCCCCCGGGTGACTGGGGAGGGAATGGTGGGGGGGGAAGGTACATCCCATACCCCTGAATACCCAGTCTCTGCCCTGTTCGGGCCAGGACTTGTCCCAAACCTAAAGCAGATTGCAGAGGGCCTGGGCCAGGGCAGTTTGGAAAGTTTTCCTGGACTGATAAATAGGTTTTCCCCTGGGCCCTGTGCTAGGTCTGCCCCACACAACAGCTAAGGATTTGGCCTTCTTTCAGAGAAGGATTATTTGGCCTTCTTTCAGAGAAGGATTTCACCTCCATCCCAGTCTTTTGCTTGCTATTCTTTACTGAGCACCTCCTGTCTTTGTGATCTTTCCAGTCCCCTTTGGGGAGCTGAGGCAGGGTGGTGGCCTCATTTGTTAATAGGTAACTGACCTCATTCACCTGGAGGGCTCTGAGGACACTGGGAACTGGGAGGCAATTTGCAACTAAGGCAGGCATTCAGGGATGCATGACACCAAGATCTCTGGGAATTGGTGATAATAGGGCCAGCTGGAATTAGGTATAGTGTGAGGTAATCCATACCACAAATACAGAAAACGAAGATGGCCAGGTAACAATAACACTTTAAAATGAAGGGATGTGGCTTTAGAGGAAGTATGCTAGGCTGGAGAGAGTGAAGAGTCTCAACCATAGGCTCATGACTCCACCATTTCCATGGCCTCTGCAAGGCTTTCCTTAGTTTGCTAACATCTTTCTTGTCCTGGGAGCTCAGGGTTATCTAAGGCTCTCCAGTTGCAGAAGAGGGAAATAATTCCTCCCTTGGCCCTATCAGCTCTGCTCTTGCTAACAAAGCCATTGCAGTAGGGTGTCCTGAGGTTCTAGAAAGGACATCATCTGTCTGGGCTCAGGGAGGAGTGAGGGGAGTTATTTCTGCCACAGCGAGACAGGATTTTCCCTGAAGATCTCCCCCTCACTCAATGTTTTTAGCACTTACATGTTTTTCTCTCCCCTGCAGAACGGCTTCTAGTCATCTATGCGAGTATTACAACAGGTAAGGAGCCATTACAATGAGAACTGATAGGCTATTGACCTTATCCTGGGTTCCAAGGGTGGGGAGAAAAGCAGGAGCTGTTCAATCCCTAGGCCTGAACTGCCTCTACTGCCTGGTGCAGGGGAGGGTTTGGGAAAAGGGGAGTCCTCATGTATCACTATTCTTTTTTTTCCTCCTCCTCACTCCTTAATAGGACTCCTGAGAAGTTTCACACCTGCTGATCTCCCCCATAATCCCAAATCTGCTGAGTCATTGAAGAATTTTGATTAAAGAATGCAAAGACCCCATGTCTTCTCCCTGTTGCACTGCAAATAAACCTGGATCTTACATCAATGTGTTGTGTTTTTCCTGTGGAAATATATCCTCCCACATTGTCCCCAGTGCCATCTCTTCTTGTAGGAGGATTGGTCTCAAACTATTGCAGGTTGCTCAGGTGCCTGGGCCAGGGCAGTCACATCAGTTGGACACCACCATACAATCACACAAAACATCCTAGGACTGTTGTACTCCTTTGAGTAAGGTTTTCTCTCTCTGCCCTGGCTGGATTTCTCCTGTCACAGCTTATCCATACCAGGGGGGGTGGTTTGGTATCAAGTAGGAGGGACAGGGAGAATCAGTGTCACCTCCAAGGTTTACTCTGTCCTAAGGATCTCAGGACAAGGATATACCTGCCATTTACCTGCCCCAGCCTTGCAGATTCTGAGGCTGAATGAACATCCTCATGCTGAGAACAGCTTTGTGCGTTATTGTCTTGTGTCAGATAGCTAGTGCACCAGTAGGAGAAGCCTATTATACGAGCCAGGCCTAGAGTGCAGCAAACAGGTAGCAATTTGTAGAACAGTCACTAGGTTCTGTTTAAACCTTCTGGGGATTCTGAAGATGGTTGGGAGCCTTCTAGGATCCCTCTGAGGAAGTAGGGGGGGCTTCTGCTGCTAAGCAAGGAGAATCAGGTAAGGACAGCCACAGGAGACCTTCACTTCTCCTTGGAAGCCTTAGCAAGCTCTAGCAGCTGCTAAGGAGCTTTCTGGATTGCCCCCATCAAGGAGTATTTAGGCCTTTATTCCAGCTGACCCCTGATCAAAGAATCAAGCACCCTTTGAAACAGTGCAAAGGGACAGTGGCCTATTTAAAGGGAGGCCCAGAGCACGGCTAACAGAACGCAGCCATCAGACAGGGGTTTGGGCAGCAGTCTCTAGACTGTATTCATATCTTTCAGGGACTTTGGAGATTATTGGGGAATTTCTGGGAATCCTTGAATGAGCTGGGATGGAAGGTCCCTCTACTAACTGGTAGGGAGAACTAGGTAAAGAGATCCATAAGAAGCCTTCACTTCTCCTGAGAAGCCTTTGTAGCTCCTAAGAAGATTGCTGGTTGCCACAAAGGGGGGTGTTGGAGCAAGTTCAGTGAAGTGCCACTAAGATGATTAAGGGACTAGTAGTCCTTTGCTGCTCCTTTAGCTACACTCTGACCCTGCCTGTTATAATAGGCCTTTCCCTAGCATTGGTAAAAGGGTGCTTCATCTTCCCTAATCAGGGGTTGTTTGAAACAAGGGGCCAAACACCTCCATTGGTGGCAACTGAAAGAGCTCCTCAATAGCTCCTCGAGATGTCTGGTCAGAGTTGTGGACTCCTGTGGCTGTCCTTACCTGGTTCTCCTTACTTATTGGCAGAAGGCCCCCAGGAGTTCCTCAGAGAGTTCCCAGAAAGCCCCCAACAAAGACCCCAGAAGGTCTAAACACAGCTTAGACTGCTGTGCAAATAGCTACATCTGGTAGCTACACTCTGGGACTAGCACTTCTATAGATTTCTCCCTAACACTGTCTGAAAGAATGCTTGACCTTGCTAACAAGGCCTCAAGACTTGCCCTTGGGGGAATGGATGGACCTTGCTAGCAGCTGCTATTGCTTCCCAGGAGAAGTGAAGGCTTCATCTGCCTGTCATTGCCTGGTTCTATCAATGTCCATTCCTACTGATAGATGTTGATACCCCTCAGTTTCAACAGATATCTATATATTTTGATTTCAGACTGATTTTGCTATGAGTAAACATTGTTGCCTATTGATATCAATATCTCTTAATTTTTGGGAGGCATTGATGCCTCCCAATTTCCATACTTGTCAATAGGTATCAACAACTGTCATTATCAATTTTTATCAATATGCATCAATACCTCTTGATCTCCAAATAAATCTATAGTTTTCTGTCTCAGATCAATAGTGCTATCAGTAGGCATCAATACCTATTGACATCAATACCTCTTGATATCAATTTCTGTTGATCTCTATTGGTAGAGCTCGATCTCCAAGGGTATCAGTAGCTATTGGTATTTCTTGATCTCAACAGGCAGCTATAGCTTTTGGTCTCTGAACAATTTTGCTATTGGTAGGCATTGACACCTATTAAGAGCACAGCTAACAGAGGCAGCCAACAGATACAGCAGTTTGTGCAGTGGTCCCTGAGGTCTGCTTAGATCTTCAGAGAACTTTGTTGGAGGCTGTGTGGGATTTCTGGAAACTCTCTGAAGGGAAGTATCAACACTGGTGGGTTATCAGTGTTGGGGGTGGGGAATATCAGTATTGGAGGGAATCCACATTTTGGATATCACCAATAGAGAAGTATCAGCATCATGGGGAGTGTATTGAAGTCACGGGGATGGCTGCATCTGGCTCAAATCAAAATCTGGGGAGACAGATAACAGCACAGTAGCCAAGGGCTAATTGAGCATGTGCCAACCAAAATATGGCTGGTATGCAAATATGACCAAGTCAATCATCTTACCCCATAAATAGGGGGACAGTCCAGAGCCCATCGAGATCTGCTGCATGGCAGTGGGATTCATGCTAGAACCTCCCCCTGAGTAGGGACACCTCTCAAGGTTACTCCTTGAGGTTGAGAGATTCCTCACACATGACAGATTCTCGATAAGTGATTAATTGCATGCTGAAACTTGGCAAGCTTGCTAATTTGCATCTTGGATTGATTGTGTGCATAATCCTTTAGACATAAACAGTTCACCATGTCTGGGACTAAGATTGGATCCAATTGCACCCAGTCTCCTCTGAGAAGGAGTTGGGAAAGCAAGGGGGTCCACTCTGAATCCCATGACTCAATAGGAGAGTCACTTTGATTTCATCTGACCCAGTCCTCTATGCAGTAAATAACAGAGTGAGCCTTGCCATGGAATCTTGTAAACCACTGTTTTATTTACCGTCAACTTTATTAAATCACTATCTTATCTCAATAAAACGTATTGCTGCTTCTCTTTTATGAGTGAAGTGCATTACTCATCTGTGGCATTGGGGTATCAACCTCAGCAAGATATTGACTTGGGGGAGAGAATTGATGTCAGAAGTATCCGGGCCAGGGGATAACGGTGTCAGGGATTATCAGAAAAGGGGAGGTATTTATATTAGGGAGGTATGAAGGTCAGGAAATTTTTGATCTTGCAGATATAGCAATATTCCAGACATATCTAGAATGGGAAGGTATCAAGGAAGGGGATGTCTCAAGATTGAGTAGATATCAGCATGGGGGAAGTATTGATTTGGGGAGATATGAACATCAGGGAGTGTCAACAATGGAGAAGTGTCGATGTCTGGGAGATGTCGACATCAGGTGGTATTGGAAAAGTGGAAGAATTGATGTCATGGATCTATTGACCTTGAGGGTATTGGAGGGTAAAGACCTCATGGGGGTGTTGACCTTGCAGTGGTATCAACCTTGCAGGGTACCAGTGTTGGTGGGAATCAACATCATGAGGGAATCCACATCAGGAAGTAGTAATGTTGGGATGATATTGACACTGGGGAGATACCGCTGTCTGGCTTTTCATTGTTGTGGTAGCATCAATGTTGGGGAGGTATTGTCATTGGGAAGGAACTGACATCATGTGGTTATCTACTTTGTAGGACATTGATGTCAGGGAGATACTGATTTGGAGGGGGTGTTGATGTCAGAGAGCATTGGCATCAGGGAGATACACATATCAGGGGGATTCATGTCAGATGGTATTGAAGACAGGAAAATATCAATGTCAGGAATATATCAAAGTCGAGGAGATTGATGTCGGTGAGGTATTGATTTTGGGGTTTCATTGTTTTAGTGGTATTGATGCTGGTGGGGTATTGATGCCCAGGGAGGTTTGATGTTGGGAAGGTAGTGATGTTAGGGACATTTAGACACTGGAGGAATATCAACATCATGGACTGTCAACGTAGGGGGAGTACTGAAGTCGAAGAATTTTGACATTGGGGAAATATCCACATTAGGGGGGTATTGAAGTCAAAGAGCATTAATGTCAGGGAGGTATTAACATGTCAGAGAATCAAATCAGGGAGGTATCAATGTTGGCAGGTATCAAATCGGGGAGTATTGACATTAGGGGGTATCGACCTTGTGGAAGAATTGACATCAGTGGGTATTGACATCAAGAGGTGTCCAGGAAAATGTAGAAGAATTTCGAGGAGATAGGCGATGGAAGCTAGCCAGACCATTCCATGGGAAAAGGAGCATCACCAAGGCATGTTGACCCACAGTCATGGTCACACAGCTGGAACTGTGCCAATGTGGCACTACACCTGGGCTTTCAATTGAAATTAGCAATGAACTCAGTATGTGTACTGCACATGTGTACAGTCCATAAAAACCTCTTATGTGCCTCTCCTGACATTCCTCAACATGAACCAATGTTCAGCGGGTCCTTGGATTCCCCTGCGCCTTTATTGCCTTGATCAGGAAACTTCTAGAAAACCCCCACTTAGGCACTGAGATAATAAATGCTTGTCATTGCCCATAGTGTGCCTTATGTTTGTTTATCTGACCCTCCTGGGAGTCGAGGCAATGTCCCCACCTCACCCTTACAGTTGACATAGTTGGCACAATACGCAAACAATAATGCTGTAACCGAGGAGAGTGAAGGGGGAGGACAAGAGCCAAGGAGGAGCTGCTTGCCTGTGACTGCCAGGATGGCCCCAGACTGAGTGGTAGGGAGTGGTAGCTGCATTGCTTGCCACTCTGGCAGCCCCCAAGCACTGACCACAGCTGTCACAGGGGGAAAATGTTACCTCAAAAGTGATTGAATCTGCATTAAATGCTAAGTCCTTCTGCACCATTTTGGAAGCAGCTCAGAAACTAGCTGGACAATTAGGGTGGGTACAGTTGTCAGGCATTCAAGCCTTAGATATTAAGGTATCATTTCTGCAGCAATGAGTAAAAGATATGGAGAAGGAGCATGGAGATTTGCATGATATGAAGACAGTAGCGCAAGAGCTGATTACAACCCAAACTGAAAAGAGCCAGGAATAAACTCATAGGGTAGAGTAGCTTTGTGAGCGGCTAGCAAATGCCATGTGTGCTATGGCAAAGCTCCAGCTACAGTTACCCAGGTAAAAGCAATAATAACTAGATCCTCCTGGGACCCAGAGGAGTAGGATGGTAATATTTGGAGTACTTATCTGACTCAGAGGTTGAATTTGGATTAGAGGAAGAATTGACCACTCCTCAGGTCTGACTTCTTGTGCAATTGAAGGGGGAGAGGCTAGTACATGAGAATACAGTGGAGCTATCTAGGATGCATACCCTAAAGGAACTGCATGAATTTCTAACTACTTTCCAGCAGCAGCCTGGGGAGTCGTTGTTAGCCTGGTTAGTGAGAACATGGGATGCAGGTGCCAGATCACTTACAATCTTAAGAGAGGAGCTGAATTTAATGAGCTCCTTATCAACCTATGCTCAAGTATTGTGTTATCTTACCCAATTAATTTTTATGAAAGATGAAGCAGGAAATGTTGTTGCAGCTCCAACATTATATAAACGGTGGTCCGCTGCTGTGTTAGGTGCTTACTTGTCCACAGGTGAATTAACTGCAACAGTGGGAGTGTGGCGTACTTTTGAGGAAGGGATCAACATATTGCGACAGCTAGAGGTAGCAACTGGATTAGCAGATGGAGATGGACTGGACAGTGTGGAAATAACATGGCAGATGAAAACCTAATTACTAAAGGGGGCTTCAAATGTTTAAAGCTGTTACTACTTGGCACAGTAATGCCTTCAACTGGGACAGCAGGGGCTTTGGTAAACAATATGAGGGATTTGGCACTTTTTGATGAACCAGATACTAAGCAAGTGAGAGCAGTTCAGAATTCCAAGGTGAGAAAATTGGCAGGGTCTACTAAATTGAGGGTAAAGGTAACAAGGCAACAGATATGGGCTGATTTGCTTCAGGCAGGGGTATTATGTGATGAGATAAATAGTCTTTCTACTGTTGACTCATTTAAGCAGTGGCAGTGGTTGCCTGTTAATCAGCAATATTGAACAGTCTATCGCCCTTCCTGCTCCAGTTACAGAAGGGAAATTGCTGACAAAAGACTATGAGGAGGAGGCAGTTCCCCCACAAGAAAAGCATCTGTTGCAGCTTACCATTGAGGGGACTCATGCCCTTACATACCCCTGTGAATTTGCTGGTGCTCTGGAGGAGATATTACTGTGCTTGCTTTAGTAGATACTGCAGCAGAAGTTACTGTACTATGTAGCGCAGTAGCTCTGGAGAAGGCCGCCACCCATATATGCAGTTTGGGAGGACAGGCCACCCCAGCAGTTCAGGCTGTAGTTACATTAGCAATTGATGTTTTATTATCATCAATTCATGAGTACATTTTGGGAATCGACATGATACTGGGTAGAGAAATTCAGACCTTGCAAAGATTGTTCTACTTTGGAAAAACTCCTGGGTTATGACGGTTTGGAGGGCATCCAAAATGGGACCCAGCAGATTTACTGGTTCCCCCCACTGTGGTGCAAGTGAAGCAATATAGAATTCTTGGTGGGAAGAAGGAGATTCAATAAACTATAGATGCTTTACTGCATGCTCAAATAATATTCTCTGCCTTGTCAGCTTTCAGTAGTTCTGTTTGGCCTGTTTGGAAGCCTGGTGGTTCATGGCATGGAAACTGTGGAATATAGAGAGTTAAATAAAATTGACCCACCATTAACAACTGCAGTACCTGACATGAAAACTCTACTAGAAGGAGTAGGGAAACATCTGCAGGAATGGAAAGCTGTCATTGATTTGGTGAATGCATTCTCCGTTGCTATATCCAGCAGTCACAAGATCAACTCGTGTTTATCTGGGATAATAAGCAGCATTTCAAGTCCTCCCTCAGGGCTACAAACATAGCCCCACCATTTGCTACTAGATAATCTCAGCTGATCTTCCCTCCTTTCAGAGTCCATCATTATATTGATGGTATTTTGATAATGCGACCTTTTAAAGAACGAGTACGTGAGTAACTATCATTGTTAATAGAAACTCTACAGGAGCAGGGGTGGACTGTAAACCCTAAGAAGGTACAGGGGCCAGATTCAGGTGTGTGATTCTTAAGGACAGTCTGGAGAGGGCAAATGAAAGCTATCTCTGAGAAAGGATGCAATGCTATTTGATAGTACCCTGTTCCCACTACTGTGAAACAACTGCAAGCTCTTTTGGGTCTGGCGGACCTTTATACTCCATTTAGTGTATTTAATGAGGCTGCTGCAGTGTTTGACCATAAAAAGTAGCCAATGGCAATGGAGTAAAGAACAGCAGCAAACCTTTGGCCTGGGCAAGGAGGCGGTGTCCAACATGCCAAACTAGTCACTCCATATGAGGGACAATCTTTTGAGCTGGAGGTAATGGTTATGAAAGATAGAGTGTCTTGGGACTTGTGGCAGCAATGTGCCCATGCAAGGTGGGAAATTATAGGTTTCGTGTCCTATTCCCTGCAAGAGGCCACAGAAAATCATATACCTCTGGAAAAGCAGCTCTTGGCTGTAGTGTGGGCTTCAGAGGATACCAAATGAGTTACTGAATGTGACCTGGAAACTGTACACACCCTCATTCCCATTCAGGCATGGGTCATTGATGGTACCATCAGCGTCCATGTGGAGGCGGCCCAAGCTGTGACTCAGTGTAAATGGAAGCACTATTTACAAGCCCAGTTTAAGTGGGGGAGAAAGGACATGAGTACCCTGCATGTAACCTTCTTAGGGGAAGTATGTTTTAAACACATGCCTCTGCTGTCTGAGCCAGAGGGGCTGCCCCCCTCTGCTCCTCCCACAGAGCCATCATCTGTCCAAGAGACCCTTCTTTAGAGAAGTTATCTCCTGAACAATGGGAGTGGATCTGATTTTCTGATGGCAATGCAGTGTATTCCTGGGCAGGACAGCGAGTGTGGCACTCTGTAGCATGCAGTGCATACAGTCCTGCCACAGATACTGTCTATTTTGCCTCAAGTCAGTGGACTGAAGTGAAGGCTGCAGCTATAGCTCTGGATGAGGGAGATGCACGCTACCTCTGTACAGATGGCTGGGTAGTATACAAGGATCTACGGATGTGTTACCAATGTGGGCCACCGCACACATTGTATGTGGAAAATTTTATATATGTGGAAAATACATGATAAGGAACTCCGGGGGACGCCCTTGTGAGAAAAGATTTGGGACATTTTGCAAACTAAAGCTGTGTCTCTGTGACACGTTGATGCCCATCAGAAACAAGAGACCCTTGAAATTGCATGATAGAACGGTCAATTAGATGGCAACTTCCTCAGAGCTAAAGCAAGCTTGGCAAACGCATGAACTATCAGGGTATCATGGCCCCATCACAGCTCAGGCTTGGGATCTATCATGAGGCCATCCCATGTTAGCATTACATTGGTATAAGGCAGCATGTGCTACCTGTCCCATTTGTATGAAGATAACAACAGTGCCTTTCACTAGCACATATGGTTGCATCAAGCAAGACAAACAACCCTTTGCAACCTGGCAAGTAGATTATGTGGGCCCATTGCCTCCCTCACAGGGATAAAAGTATATCTATTAACAGCTGCAGACACTTAAACAGGCCTTATGTATGCATAGTTTATCTCCCATGAAAATCCTCTACTATACAGGACTTAGAGCAATTCATGCATACTAACGGTATACCAAATACAGAGTGACCAAGGCACTCACTTTGCAGGCCATACAGTACAAGAATGGACTTGGGGTCACCGGGGGTCTTGCATGTATCGTACCACCCTCAAGCTAATGGATTAATGGAGAGAACGAATGGTCTGCTAAAAGAACAAAGTTGAAAGCTTACCACCATGCAGACGTTAAACAGGGTGGGTAGGCGTGCTCCCACAAGCACTGTTTATGCTTAACAACAGGCATATTGGAATGCTTACCCTCTATGAGTGAGTACAAACCAAATCAACCCTAGCAGTTCCTGCTCAGATATCTGTGATGGAAGGGAGGTTGCCCCCTGCGTACTTGCCTCTGGGGAGGTAGAATTCTACACACCTGAGCAACTTATCATTACTGAACAAAGAGTTACCAGCTTGCATTTAATACTTGACTGCCCTTCACAGTGTATATGGCTGTTTACACCTCTGATACCTGTTCAAATAGTACCACTGTTACTGACCTCTTCTCAAGATTTATCTTGCCAGGTATTTGCATCCAAGCCAGTGAATGTCTCACAGGGAGCACCAGTACCGAGAGGAATTCTGATCTACAGTGCCAAAGTGCCTCAAGTTCAGCAAACACCCTCAACACACTTCAACCAGTGTGTGGATACTGCCTCCTCAAAAGGAAAAATGGGTTGGCACTGTTTTAGCAAATGATCCAGGAGCTACTGCTCTAATTCTTCCTGATGATGATACCATGCCTTCCTATATTCTCATCAACGGGTTATCCCACCAGTATCTGTAAGTTGCTGTTGGAATATTGCCTCTTGCTGACCACGACAGATGCCATTGCTCTACAAGACCATCCAGCCTCCCATGTAAATACATGGATTTGGCTCACACAAAGATCAGCTAACCTTTCTGCTTTCTGTATTGCAGGAAGACAACCAGTGGATGATGTCTTAACTACATGTTACCTAGATGTACCAACTCCACTCGCAGCATTTTTCTAAAAAAAAAAAAAAAGATATATCTGTAGCTCCCATGCATTTATATGATTTGTGTATTGCTTCCCAAAAGCTGACACCTTGGACTTACTCTTTTGGTATAGCTAACATATCTACAGCAGATATTTGCCTTCATTTTGTAAATGCTACCTCTGTTCTGTGGAATGTAACCAATACACATTTCATTTGTAATGACACTATAAATACTACTTATGCAGCTGCTCACCTTATACTACCATTAGGGTGTTCCCTCTGTGTGGCACTGTAGCATATACATATGTGCCAGTCAACGCCACATGTGGATCATGAGTTGTGGGTCATGTTACTTTAAACATCCTTCCCTTTATGATGGAGCAGCAGAAAACCCCATAGCATATCATAAAAGTCATGTGTAATCCCCATGTAAATTTATTTTGTCACACAGAAGCCTTAGGCGTATAGTTAAACCTAGTTTGGATTCTGGGGCTGTATAATTAAAAACAATTAGAGCATGTTGTCTGTGCTATAGCTCAAGGATTAAATTGGACATTTAGAGCCATTGCCTTTTTAAATAAAGAGTTGGGGTAGTTCAACAAGGAACACTGCAAAACGATTTAGTGATTGACTGTCTCTTACTGTGGCATAACCACAGATGTCATGACTTTGCCAGGATGTGCTGTTTTAACATCACTGATGAATCGGTGTCTACTGAGAATGGTACCAGCTACAAGACATTATTCAACATACTCAGCAGAACAATGGAGATGTCTGGCTGACTAATTGGTTTGTCTCTACTGGGATGGCTGGGTCACCTCGTATAAAGGGGACTCTTGTTTATCATTTGCTTTTTATTATGTTATGTTTGATTTCATTACCTCACACCCTACTTTTCCTCATACCTCACATCCTTCTGAAGACTGGGATGGCCTGTAACTAGCTTTCCATTGAGTATATGGGAAAATGCAGAAGAATTTCAAGAAGATAGGTGATGGAAGCTAGCCAGACCATTCCATGAGAAAAGGAGGATCAATAGGGCATGTTGACCCATAGCCATGGTCACACAGCTGGCCTGTGCTAGTGTGGTGCTACACCTGGGCTTTGAATTGAGATTAACAATGAGCCTAATAGGTATACTGCTCATGTGTATCGTACATAAAAACCTCTTAAAATGCCCCACCTGACATTCCTCAACATGGACCGACACTCAGCAGTGCCTTGGATTCCTCTGCACCTTTATTGCCTTGACTGTAAAACTTCTGCTTGGGGGGTGTCCCCACCACACCCTTACAGGGGAGTACCAATGTGGTGGGCTATCAATACTGAGGAGGTATTAACAGCAGAGAGTATTCTCATCAGGGAGGAACAGAGATCAGGGAGCTATTGACCTCAGGAAGATATTGATGTCAGGAGAGTATCAATGTCAAGGTGATATCGATGTTGGGGTGTGTCCACATTGAGGTTATCGATATTGAAGAGGTATGGATGGCAAGAGGATATCAATGTTGGGCAGGTATTAAGGGCAAGGAGGTATTGACATTCTGGGTTTTGATGCTAGAGAGGTATCGACATCAGGGACTGTCGACATCAGGAGTTATCAGTGTTGGGAAGCTATTGAGGTCGGCTGGATATCAATGTCTTGGGTGTATCAGCATCTTCATATCAGTGTCAAGGGAGACCAATATCAGAGGGATATTGAATTTGGGGAGTTTCAAGTTTGAGGTTTATCGACAGGGAGTATCAGTGTCAGGGAAGGATCAAGGTCATGAATGGTATCAACACTGGCAGGGTATCGATGTCAGGGAGGTATTAATGTGGGCAATTTCCTTTTTGTGCTGATGTTGACATCAGGGAAGTATTGATGTCAGGGAGTGTTGAATTCAGAGAAGTATTGATGTCAAAGGGTTCATTGTCATAGTGGTATTGATGTCGGGGGTATTGATGTTGGGGTATGGACCTTGGGAAGATATTGATATTAGGTGGTATTGACGTTAGAGGGTATTAGCGCCATGGAGGAGTCGATGTTAGGAGGTATTGATGTTGAGGGAGTACCAATAATGTCGGTAGTGATGTTGGAGGTGTTTAGACATCAGAGGGGTATCAACACTGGAGGCTGTCAAGGTCAGGCAGGTTTGACATCGGGGGATATCAACATCGAGGTGTATTGACATTGGGAAAGTATTGACATCAGGGTACATTGATGTCACAGGCTTTTGACAGCATCTACGTTAAGGTTATTGGCATTGGGGAGTATTGGAAAAGAGGAGGTATGACTGGTATGTTGGGCAGGTATAGTTCCTGAGGAATTATTGAAGTCAGAGGCTGCTGATGTCACGGGGGTATCCACATCAGAGGGTATAGACAATGGGGAAGTATCAATGTCAGGGGTGTATCAAAATTGGGGAACATCAACATCAGGGAGGTATCAACATTGGTTTCATTGTTGTAGTTGTATTGATGTTAGTGGGATATCAATGCCAAGAGATTTCAATGTTGGGGAGGTAGTGATATGTCAGAGGTATCAACTTTGAAGGATATTGATGTCAGAGAGATATCAATGATGTCAGGGGTTTCATTGTCATAGTGGTATCAACATCAGCTGGGTATCAATATCCAGAGAGTATCAATATCAGGGATGTACCAATATAGGGGGTGTTTAGACATCAGGGGTATTGACATTGGTGGCTGTCAATGCCGAGGAAGTATTGACACTGGGGGGTATTGACATTGGGTAGTATCAATGTCTCGGTTATATCAATGTTGCGAGCTTTTGACATCATGGAATTTCTGACATAGTGGAGGTATCACTGTTGGAGGTACTGATGCAGTGGGGTATTGAATTCAGGAAGATATTGATGTGGGGACATATTGGCATAGCGGGGTATTGACGAGAGGAGTTGTCAACATGGGGGAAGTATCCATGTTGGGGTTATCAGTGTTGAGGGGGTATTGCAAGAGAGGATTTCTGAACATCAGGAAATGGGGGGAATTATCAACGTCGGGGGCTATTGATGTGGGAGTATCAACATTAGAGAAGTTTCAGCGTTGAGGTAGTATTGACACTGGGGTAGTATCAAAATTGGACACATTCACTGTCCAAGGATAACGACATAGTGGAGGTCTCAACATCAGATATTTCATCGTTGTGGTGGTGTCGACAAAAAGGAGGAATCTATTTTGGAGAGTATCAGTGGCAGTGAGTTACAGACTTCAGAAAGATATTGATATCGAGGTGGTATTGCTGTTGGGGGGGTGTCAATGTTGGGGAGGTATCAATGCCATTTGGTATTAACATCAGGGAGTATCAGCATCAGGGTGGTGTCAATGTCAGGGTTTGTTGTGATGATATTGATGTCAGGGGATATCAATATCAGGGAGTATCTACATGGTGGGTTAATAACATAGTGATGGGACATATATATATATTGATATATTGATGTTGGAAAGACATTGATATCTGAGGGTGTTGACTTTGGGGAAATAGCGGTATCTGGGAGATATCAATGTCAGGGGTTATCAACATCATGGGGCTATGGTTGTTGAGGGGCTATTGACCTTGAGTAAGTATCGGTGTCAGGGGCATCCATGTTGGAGGGTGTTCAAATTGGAGTTGTCTATTCCAAGAAGGTATGAACATCAGGAAGATATTGAGGTTGGGCAGGTATTGACATCAAGAGGTATTGACTTCATGGGGTTTCTACATTGAGGAGGTATTGACGTAGTAGGGTGTTGATGCTGGGGAGGTATCAACATCGGGGGCTGCCAGTGTCAAGGGTTATCAATGATGGGAAGCTGTTGAGGTTGGCTGGATATTGACATCTTGCGGGTGTTATTACTGTCTCAGGGCTATCAGTGTCATGGGGGTATCAGTATGTGATGATACCAGAGCTATCAGTGCCAGGGAGGTACAAATTCTGAGATACTGATGTCAGGGGCATGTCAATGTCAGGGTTGTGTTGATGTCAGAGGTAACAGTGTCCAGAAGGTATTGATATCAAGGGATATCAAAGTTGGGGGTAACAATATAAGGAGGTATCAATGTTGGGGGGTAATGATGTCAGTATTAATGATGTCAGGGACATATCTATTTCAGGGATAATGATGTCAGGGAGTGTCAGTATCAGGGAATACTGAAGTTGGGGGTTACAAAGTGAGGAGGTATTGATGTCAGGTGGTAACAATGTTGGGAAATTATTGATGTTTGAAGGTATCAATGTTGGGGTATATTGATACCAGGGTGGGTATTGATGTTGGAGTGTAACAATGTTAGTTGATTTCTAGGGGTATCTATGTTGGGAGGTATCAGTGTTGGAGGTTCTGATATCATGTGGTATTGAGCTGGGGGAGGTACTGAAGTCATCGGGTATAGATGCCAGAGGAAGTCTTTATCTGGGGTATCAGTGAGGTATTGATATCAGGGAATATCAAAGTAGGGGGTAACAATCTGAGGTGGTATCAATGTCTAACGTAACAATATTGGGAGGTGTTAATGTCAGAGGATGTGGAAGTTGGAGGTATCAATGCCATGGAGTATTTATAGTCGGGGCAAATGATGGTGAGGAAGTTATTGATGTCACAGAGTTTTTGTTGTCAGGGTGGGTATTGATGCTGGCATGTAATGATGTCAGAGACTATCAATTTCAGGGAGGTATTGATGTCAGGGGTTATCGATATGTAGAGTACTGATGTCAGAGGGGGATTGATTTTGGAGAGGTATCATTGCTGTGGTGGTGTTGATGTTGGGGGGTTAATGATAACAGGGAATTAATAATGTCAGGGACTAACAACGTCAGGGGCATCTCTATTTTGGGCATCATGATGTCTGAGAGTATCAGTGTCAGGGGACTATTGATGTCAGGAAGGGTATTGATGTTGGCAAGTAATGACGTTGGGGACTATTGATGTTGGGAAGGTATCAATGTCTGGGAATATTGATACCTAGGGGTCTCTATCTTGGGAGGTATTGATGTTGGGAGTTCCAGTGTCATGGAGTATTGATGTTAGGGAGATATCAATGTCAGTGGGTTAACAACGTTGGGGACATACCTATTGCAGGGGTGTCAATGTCGTTGAGGTGTCGATGTCACAGAGCTGTCCATGTCATGGGGTGTCAATATTGGGAAGTGTCGATGTTGGGGCCAATGTGAAGGGGAGTATCAATGTCAGGTGATATCGATGTCACGCGTTATCTGTGTTGGGAGGTGTTGATATTGGGGGTACAGATGTCATATACCATGGGGGATCTCAGGGAGATCTCAAAATCACGGGCATTCAGTGTGGGGGGTTGATGTCTGGAATGTATCCATATTGATGAGGGTCAACTTTGGGAGGGTATGGACATGGGGAAGGGGTGTGATTATCAGAGGGGGGGTGTCATTGTTGGAGGAAGGTTTTGACGTCAGGAGGCATCCACGTCGGAGTGTGTTGATGTTTGGATGTATTTATGTGAGGGGTATTGATGTGAGGGGTATTGTTGTCGAGTTCATGTATTCATTGATCTTGGGGAGTTATCCATGTCAGGGAGGCATCACTGCTGAGGGGGTGTTGATGTTGGGAGTGCTGATGTGTTTATATCTGGGATGTATCCAGACACTGGGGAGGTATCCATGTTGGGGGTGTCGATATCAGGACATTTCCACGTCAGGGGTTGTTGTTAGGAAGGTATTAATGTCAGGGGATTTTCAATGTCTGGAATGCATCCATATTGGCAAGTATTGATGTTGGGTGTATTGATGTTGGAGGTAATGATGTGGAGAGGTGTTGATATCAGGGAATTTTGATGTCTGAGGTATCAAAGTTATAGGGTATTGAAGTCATGGGTAATGATGTGGAGAGGTATCATTGTTGTAGGAAGCAGTAGTTTGAGGTATTGATGTCAAGGAGTATTGATGCTGAGGCTATTGATTTTGCAAGAGTATCAAAGTAATGGGGTATAAATGTTGGAGGGAAAATGACGTCAAGGTTAATGATGTCGGAGATATCTATTTCGGCAGTATCAATATTGAGGAGAAATGGATGTCAGAGGGTGTAGATGCTGAGGAGGATCAGTGTTGGAAAGGAATGGGTGTCAGGGGCTAATGATGTCAGAGGCTAATGATATGTAGGGGTGACAATGTTGGGAGTTGTCAACATTAGGAGATATTGAAGTTGGGGGTTACAATATAGGGTGGTATCAATGTTGGGGGGTACCAGTGTTGAGGAGGTGTTGAAGTAATGGAGTATCAATGTCAGGAGTATCGTGCTGGGGCTAACCACTTGGGAAGTATCATTGTTGGGGGGCAAACAGTGGTTAGGGTTATTGAGGACAAGGAGGTTCGATGTCAAGGGTATTGATGATAAGGGAGTATCAAAGTAATGGGGTATTGATGTCAGAGGGTAATAATGTTGGGTTTAACAATTGGAAAGGAATGAATTGGGGGGGGTAACAATGTCAGGGATATATCTATTCAGTGGGTATCAATGTTGGGGAGGAATCTACGTCACAGGGTGTCAATATCTGGGAGATATCAATGTCAAGAATAATGTTGTGGAGGCATATGTTGGGAGGTATGAAGGTTGCGATGTATTGATGCTGGAAAGTATCATTCTCAGTGGATGTCAAAGTTTGGGGGTATCTGTATCAAGGTATTGATATCAGAGGGGTAATGATGTCTGGAGTAACAACGTCAGATGACCCTGTTTGAGCAAGGTGGTTGGATTAGATGGTCTCCAGAGGTCCCTTCCAACCTCAACCATGCTGTGATTCTTTGAATGTCAGGGAGCAATAGATGTCAAGAGATGTAATGTTAAATACAGAGAAAGCTAAAGCAGTCTGGGCTTACCTGACAGTCAGGTCATTGGTGACTTATACTGATCGTCTCAGTTAGAAAGCAATAGATTTTGAAAACAGCTGTCCCTAGGGGAACCAACCACATCTACAGATATCAGACACTGTGCAGAAGGCTGAGCTCAATATGGAACTGCTATTTGTGAAAGATGAGTCTCCAGGAAGAACTTAGACACCTTGACCACTTGGAGTGAGAGTGCTTGTCGTCATCAAAAGAGTTTTGACTGAGTAAATTTTACTCAATTTAATTGATTGTTATTCACACAAACTTTTAATTACTGATTTGGGTATTGAGATGAAAAGAAAACATAACTTATTAAACACTTAGAGAACAGCTGTTCCTCTCCCCTTCCCCATGCTCAACTTCAGTCCAACACTTCTCCTCTGCTCTTCCTAGTCTCAACTTCCCATGTTGTTTCCGTGTGTTACACTCAGTCCATCCTAACTTCTCTTGTAAGGTAAAGGGCAGGGCAGGAGGTTGTGATCATTGTGTAATGTTTTTTTCCCACCACTCCTTGCTGCTTACTCAATTTCCTCTGCTCTGGTGTGGGTTCCCCTCAGGTTGCAGTACCTTTGGGGATCTCCTTGCTCTGGAACGAGTCACCCATAGACCACAGTCCTTCGTAGGCATACACCTGCTCTGATATGGGTCCTCCAAAGGCCACAGACACTTTTTGGGGGTGTCTCTGCTTCAGCGTGAAGCTTCTCCTTCCAAGAGTATGTCTACAACAGTATCTCCTTCCATGTGTCTGCTCATGTATCTCCTCCAGTTTGCAGCTGTCAGTCTTTTAAATATGTTTGAGACTGGGTGCCATGGGTTCTGCTGTGAGTGCTCTGACTGGCTGAGATTTCCAGCATGCCATGAGCTGCTCACATTAGTTTCAGAGATGACTTGAAGGGACTGTGACTGATATAGGGCAGTTCACAGCCTCCCCTGCACAGGTCACCCCAGGCTACCAAAATGCTGCCATTTTTGCCAATAAAGAGTTGTTCCCCTGAGTCAATGGTGTAAGTGTGTTCTGCACAGAATATGTATGTGATCTTAAATTTTATATCACTGAGTGGTGGTGATCTTCTCTTGCTGCTACCTCACCTAAATTTCCCAGCACAGCTCACTTTCTTTTTTAAATTATCTATGTTTCACTGGACAAGAATATGCTGCTATACTAGGTAAACTCCTTGGGCCATCTGTGGCCAAGAATCTCTTGCAGAGAGCTACCTCCAAAGACAATATTATAGGATGGACAGCCCAGCATCAATGGCAGAAATGGCAAAAGCTAACTATTCTATGGAGTGAGCAACCTTCAGTCAAGAGGAATTTTGGAGTCTGTGGGCTGCAGTAAATTACAGCTCATGCTACCTGTGACTTATACATTGGATGTGTTTTCTATTTTCTGAGAGTCGGGAAAATATATGACTTTCAGTAAAAGAATACGCTAAAATGTGCTATAAGACTATGGAAAATATGAATCTGAATCAACTGAAATCTACCAGTCATTACACTGATACTAACTTGCTGTTGCTTCTCCATTTCATTAGTTAGCTGTAGAGTCTTCAATCTATACAACTGAGTAAGTGCTTTCTGACCTTCTGAGGTCAAGGTAATGTGTGGCATTTTTTCTAATGACAGATTAATCCTACATTAATCCTACATCCTCAATCCTCCCTAACATCTGAAACAAAGTTATAGAATTTTTTAAGTGCTTGTTCCTTTCTTTACAGACAGGAAATTCTGTCCCAGAAGGGTAAAATTATCGGTAATGGCTTAGGGCAGATTTTTACTTAAGACACTCACAACTGTATATAGGCATACAGTTTCAGAAACACCAGGTTTTCATTGTGCTTTATCAGGTAGCTATATGTCTTTAAAAATCAACAATCCCACAAAAGAAAGTATCACTGAAAGTCTATGGCTATAATGCCAATTTTATTTCAATTTCTTCTAAAGTAAGTGGACTCTACCCCTGAAGAACTATGGCTAATTACCTAAATTCTTTTCAAAATGACATTTAGGGTCCTAATTCATTTGAACTCTTCTGCAATTTCACAAGACTTCTTTGTAATAGAAGAATAGATAATAAATACTTGTAAGCTGCCAGAAAACCCAAGACAATGAAAAAGAAAATAAGAAAATGTATTTTTTTAAATCAGGCTTGCCCTGACTAGACTAATATGTCTATTAGTGCACAGAAAGAAGGCATTGATAAATATATCAATAACCTTTGAACATAATTGTAATCAAAGACAATTCATAACTCAGGTCAAAGACAATGTTTTATTGGCAGTATGTCAGAGTAGGAGCTACCTTATTGTTGCTGATTCTGGCAAAGAAATCACAGCTTTTCCATTCTACAAATGGCAGAACATCAAAACATTACAATGCTGCATTCACAAAAATGATGAAACATTTGTTTCATTAATGAAAGAGAATATGAATATACAGAAGCCAGATTTCAAGTTTCAGCATCTAATTAATATAATTCTATTTCTAGAGGTGTTGGAGATCAAGGGGACAAGACTTTTTTTCCTATTTGTTGTGCGGTCTTGGGGTAAGCCAGTTCACATCTCTGCACATTTCCCCAGCTGAAAGTTGGTGACAATAATAGCTACCCTACTAGGCTGCTGTGAGGCCAAATAGATCAGAAATTGTGAAATGACTGAGACTGTCATATTGAACTTGTTAAATAAGTGAAAAGTAGTAAAATGTAAATATGATCAGACCCCTCACTGCTAATTTTCTGTTGTACGCCCCTGGACCAAATTATTTGTGAATGAAATGTTCCAATCTTACCTCTCCGAACAATCACAGCAAAACTGAAGAATATTTATTTCAGATTCTGGTCTGTGTTAGCGTTTTCCCCATCTTTTTTATATACATTCTGAAATATTGTACTACAACTTGAATTCTGCCTTTGTTGGTTCATATACACTGCTGCCCTCATCCTAAAAGCCTTATTTTTGCTCATTGTCTTCTAAAGGTTCATCTCCTAAATCTTCAGCTCTATCACCTTTCTTATCTGCATGAGAATACCACTCTTTTGATGATACGATCACTTTGCTCCTGGTCTGAGATTACCTGTTTGTGGAAGAAAGGGACTGTCTCTCTGATAAGAATTCAGTTTTTCATGCGGCCATGGACTTCCTGTGGAATGTCAGGAAAGTCTCTCTCCCCACATTGTCAAACAGAATGATAGCACTCGGTTAACACAAAAGCTATAAGGAGCTCAGATGGCTATAGTAACGACTATGCACAAAACGACTAATTAGAGAGAGAGGTGTAGGTAAATAACCACTGCTTCATCAAAATACTCAGCTTTGTGAATGAGGTCTATGTGCAGTTGCAATTTCACTAGTAGTCACAGCAATCTGCATGTGGAGGAACTTTTTGGAGCCACTATATATCTCATCTAGAAGCTTCTGCTGCAATACTTTTTGGTGTTAGTTTGAGCTGTCTGTACCTTTTCACTCCTGCCCTGCAGCCCTTCTGCTGGTCTGTTCTCACTCTCCTCACATACCTTGCTCTGCCAGGATATAACCTCCATCTGCACTCCACAAATTGCCAATACTCCATCTCTGCCTCTCTCCTATTCTCCCAGTTCACCTCAGTCCCAATCAGAAGCATTCTGTTTTTGTAGCCCTCTGATTTTTACCTTCAGTTGCAAAGGAAGGAGGAAAGAGGAACCACTGTTTCTTTACCTCTGAAATGTGGCTGTAGTTAGCGGTTTCCATTCCTACAAGGTTTCCTGTGAATTAGTGTTTCCTTGGCATTCCTTGCACTCCATAGGTAAGATGTGGGTGTATGGTGGCTTTGGAGTTTAGGTACATTTTCCGAGCTTTCTAGGTTCTTTTCACACTCCTCCTTTTCTCCTGCACACTTTCCTCCAGTGACTGGCAGCCTGCAGCTGTGCATTACACTGTGTGTTTTTTTACCTTCCTGTGTTTCCCTACTGATTTCTACTTACTAGTGGTCTCTTCTGCCATGTGGTTGTTGGCCTCAGTTGGCTGAATACCTGTTTGTGTACAATGCATGTTTGTCTGCCTTCCTAAGGGCTGGATGGAAGCCTGTGCACACAGGTGTGTAGTGCACTTTGCTATACTTCTCTGAATCCCTGTATATGTTACACTTTCCTGAAGTGGCTGTGGCCCAGGCATGCATGTGTTACATTCTGTGTGCACTCATTTTCTTTTTCCTTTCCTTTTGATAACGTTTTTCACATGTGCTGTTTGTGTGAGGAGTTGAACTATACTGTGTGGAGTGTATATCACTCTCTGTATTAGATCCTTTCTGCTTACCTGTGCTAACAGGTGAACACTGTCCAAATAGCATGTGTTACATATTTGCTGTGATGTAGAGCTTGGTATAGGAAGTACGTGTTTTTTGACAATGTGTCATGGGAATGCATGCATATTCATTATGGTATGGGATATGTCTGAAGACACATGGTGTGTGTTTGCATGGTAATGTTCATAATGGTGCCAGTGCAGTTGGTGAAGATGCATGTGTGTCATGTGGTGTAAGGCATGGCAAAAGATGTGCATATGTGTGCACAAGCATGTCTGTGGAGAGCATGGTGTGGTGTTTCCAGCATGAGGTACAGGATATAGCATATGTGGGGTCAAGGAGATGTGTTTATGGGTTTGTATTTGTTGTGGGAGTGATACACAATGACTGCCTATATGATGTGAAGAACTTGCATCTTCTTTTCTTTTCCCCCATTTCCCACAACCCTGCTCACTGTATGTTTGCCAACAAAGTCTCTTCTAATCCCAGGTAATGAAGGTAGGTGATGCTGCTGGATTAGAGAAAATCACAGCTTTCTGTCACCTCCCATGAGAGAGGAAGGCTGGGCAGGCAATGACATCAAAGCTAAAAAAAGTACTCTATTCCTACTAATCTTTCTGCACCCTTAAGGGAGAAAGGGTAGGTGCTACTAGAGGAATAAGAGGGTGCTGGAAAAGAAAAAGGGTTTAGTTCAAGGAGGGGAGATTATGTCTGAACAAGAACGTACACCATCAACTCCTGATCTCCCCAAAGTTAGGAGACAGTCTCAAGTTCTCCTTTCAGCTGCCACCCACCTACAAATTCTGTACTTCTAGATAGCTCTCTTTGACAGTCCTTCATGAACAGTATGCATAGCGCAGAGAAGTGGTGAGAGAGATCATACCCAAGAGAGCAAAGCCAGATTTCCAGCAGGAAGTAAAAAGACCACAGATTTGATGGCAGTTGTGTGACATGCCATGTGGTGGTGTTGGTGGGGGCAGTGGTATGTGTGTGCTGGGATTACTGAATGGGGATGTTTTTGCCCTAACATAAAACAAAAAGTTATGTTCTCTGAAAACACCAGAGATTTACATTCAATGACTGAAGGAATGCTGTTACATGGAAGACTATTTTAAAGGAGCCACGTAGCAGGCTAGCAAAGGGGATGAGGAATACTGACCAAAATTGTTATATGAACTGGCTAAAAGATGAGCCAGGAGCATGTCTGCATGAGCCAGGAGAACATCTTCCTACTGGTAAGAGGGACTGCTTCTTTTTGGAAGCTCTCCAGGTTTCTGAGGGGTATGTGAACACTGCAGGAGATTGTTCAAAAATGCAGAGGGGATTTCTTGTAAAACAACAAAATAGAGTGCTGGCTCTGACAAAGAAGGCTCTAAGCTGTGTGAAAGTAAAAAGGAGATGGATCAGATCAGTTTCTTCCTTCAGTCAATGGTCCAATACATTCAATCATATGCATTTCTAGCAATGCTCATTTGAAAATAGGATCTTAATGTTCTGCTGCTGCTATAACATATCATTATGAACACCATTTGTTAACAGTTTTTTAATTCCCAAAGAACAGTATAACATTGAAATGACAGGACAGTGACTGGCCAGAGTGCAAGATCAGGGAGAATCAAACCCTTACTTTACAAAGATGCTGAAAGATCCATCTTTTTTCAGGAAAAGAGTAACTAATTCGTGTAACACGTGTGTTTCCAAGCACAAGTTGTACTTTGAGACTCATGCAAGTTTCCAAATGAAGTGTCATAGAATAGAATCAGTAAGGTTGGAAGGGACCTCTGGAGATCATCTAGTCCAACCCCCTGCTCAAGCAGGGTCACCTAGACCATGTTAGATAGCATTGCATCCAGGCAGGCCTTGAAGATCTCCAGAGAAGGAGATTCCACTACCTCTCTGGGCAACCTGGTGCAGTGCTCTCTCACTCTCACAGTGAAGAAATTCCTCCCCACATTCAGGCAGAACTTCCTGTGATTCAATTTATGCCCATTGCCTCTTGTCCTGTCACATGAGATAACTGAAAAGAGTCTAGCCCCATCACCTTGACACCCTCCCTTCAGGTACTTACTTATACACATCGATAAGATCCCCCCTCAGTCTTCTCTTCCCCAGGCTAAACAGGCTCAACTCTTGCAGCCGTTCCTCATAGGGCAGATGCTCCAGCCCTCTGATCATCTTCATAGCCCTATGCTGGACTGTCTCCAATAGCTCCATGGCTCTCTTGGACTGGGGAGCCCAGAACTGGACACAGTACTCAAGATGAGGCCTCCCCAGGGCTGAGTAGAGGGGCAGCATCACCTCCCGCGACCTGCTGGCAACACTCTGCCTAATGCACCCAAAGATACCACTGGCCTTCCTGTCCACAAGGGCACATTGCTGGCTCATGGTCAACTTGTCACCCACCAGCACTCCTAGGTCCTTCTCTGCAGAGCTGCTTTCCAGAAGGTCAGCCTCCAGCCTATACTGCCGCATAGGACTATTTTTCCCTAGGTGCAGGATTCTGCACTTGTCCTTGTTGAACCTCAGGAGGTTCCTCTCCACCCAACTCTCCAGCCTGTCCAGGTCTCTCTGAATGGCAGCACAGCCCTCTGGTGCATCAGCCACTCCTCCCAGCTTAGTATCATCAGCAAATTTGCTGAGGAGGCACTCTGTCCATGTCATTGATGAACAAGTTGAACAGGATGGGACCCAGTACGGAGCCCTGGGGAACTACACTGGTCATAGGCCTCCAACCAGACTCCACACCACTGATGACAACCCTCTGAGCTCTGCCTTTCAGCCAGTTCTCAATCCATCTCACAGCCCACTCATCTAACCCACACTTCCTGAGCTTATCTAGGATGTTCTGGGATCCAGTGTCAAAAGCCTTGCTGAAGTCAAGGTACACAGCGTCCACTGCTCTCCCCTCATCTACCCAGACAGTCATTCCATCATAGAAGGCTATCAGATTGGTTAAGCAGGATTTCCCCTTGGTGAATCCATGCTGGCTACTCCTGCAAGCCTACTGGAGAGAGGGCTATGCTTGTTTAAATGCATCTCAGACTTTCACATCTCTCATTCTTTAGGAAGCTGCAAAGCATGTTCTTTAGGTAGGAGTCTTAGTGGCTCTGCCCAGCCTTCCCTAGGGCCTCCGCCAAAACTCCTGCCCATCAGCCTTGGTGTAAGGACTGTTCAGGGCCTTAAAATTGCAGAAAATACCTCAGTTTGCCCACTACCATCTTCGAGACCTTCTCATATCACTCAGGTACAATTAAGGCTCAAATCAATGGCATGGCAAGACATGGGAGGTGTATACAAGTGACTATACAACCATAAAAAGAGATGTGACACATGATACACAGGACAAAAGAAATCCAGAGCTCCAGTAAAAAGTAGCAATGAGAAATTCTGTAAATGCTGCCCCTCTTGCACATACCTTTTATTTACAACTGTGTATGTGGGACAGAAACATTACAGTCACTCATTTTGGGTCAAGCCTCTGATTTCAAAATGTGTCTTTATTGATTGGTTGATTTAGCTTAAGTAATATCAACTTTATTTTACATGAAGCTAACCAACAGAAAAAAACTACCACAATTACCTTGTACAATATTGGACTAGCAGAAAAACAGAAGCAAATGCCACAACCCAGTTAAAAGAAATGTAAAATAATTAAATTAAATTAGGAAACCCTACATACAACAAATAGCTGAGGTTAGTCCCAGATATCACTTACACACACAGCAGTGGGAGGGAAGGCAAGGTTTGAACATGAAGTCAAGCATTTCACCTTACAACTCTCTCTCCCCTGAGTGCCCAAGCATTAGTTAGTTTGAGACAACACATATCCATGTGCTTAATAGCATATGTGTGAGCAAGTGGGACAGTGGTAAAGATGCATGCCATCCTTTCCTGCCCCCTCTTGTCTTTTACCCTAAAAAGTCTTCTGGATCTATTTTCTGTTTCAAAAACTTCAGAACTTCCTAAAACAAGAGACTGATGTGGATTTGCATGTAAAGGATCTGAAAACAGCTTAATAGTCAGAGGAGAGTGGGTAAAAAAAAAAGAGTACTGTACACTGTAGGCAGAATTGATTTAAATTAGGCAGTAGGTATAATTCATCTCAACATGTTTACTCTAGATGAGCACATGATTGAGCAGTAAAACTGAAGTTCAGAATGAAAAGCTGGGGATACTAAGCCACACATTTCTTCTTTTCTTCCCCCATTTTCTGTCTGTTCATTATGATTATCCTACCTACACTCTTTGCACACCTTCCCTTCTCTCTCATTCCAGTCTACTACTTTCCATACCACACAGGCAATGATCTTCCTGCTCCACAGCCTCCTTGACCTTCACACACTTCTGCCAATGACTCTTGTTCCACATTCTCAGAATGCTCAACTTGCCTTATACTCTTTAGTGGAACAGCAGTCACAAAAGGCTGAAATCTGATTTTCTATCTCTCACAATCAGAGGAGCACTTATCTTGATTTTCATTCCCGAGGAACTGGGATCTAATTTCTTCATGTAAATACAGTAAACACCTTCAGCTTACATTGGGATCTGCCTGTCTTCTTCATTCTTCTTGTCTTTTCCTCCTTCTTGGTCCCTCTCCTGTATGTAGCAATGCTTACAGTAATTCAATTCAGTTCTCTAATTTTTGGATAAAAACCTTAACCTAGAATTTTCCCAGAAGTCAACTCACTCCCCAAAGCCCTACTCCTTCATTAGAGTAATGGCAGTTATGTGAAAATCTGCTGTTTGTGCCACCAGGAAGAAATTGCTTCAGCATGACAGCGTAAGGCTTGCACAGGACAGAATCTATCTAGTACCCTTCTAAGAACAGTACTGGCTTAAAAGGGATGGGGAGGATGGGGAGAGGAAGCAATCTACAGAGAATCTGTCCTGAAGAGATATCCATCCCATCCTCATCCCCCTTGTGCCGAAAATGACTTAGTCCCATGGGGATTCATGGGATTAGTCCCCATCCCCCTCATGCCTGAAAGCACTTCTCTGGAAGCAAAGAGTATCCAACCACAGAAAGCTGGGAAAATGCATTTGTGAGGGACCGATTTCCTCTGCTTATGAATACGGTACAAGATCTGTATGGAAGCGAGACACGGAAGGGGAGGTTTAACCAACAGAATTTCTGCCATCTTCAAACTTGCAGAAGAGTTACAAAGACAGCACAAATAGATTATTCTCCATGTTCACCAGTACCAATATCATTAGTAGTTAGACACCTTAATACACAGCAAGGGAGACTGAAGTTAAGGTATCACAAAAAGCTTTCTCGCTTGGAGTCTAGCTAGAAAATGGAACAGGCTATCACAGCAGCCTATAGGATCGATTTTAGTGAAGCTCACTAAGAATAAGTTAGATGAACAGCCATAGAAATTTTTGGTATATTCAGTCCTGTCTCAGTGTCTCATTGGGCTAGAAGTTCTCTTGATGTCCTTTCTAGCCCTATGAGTCTTATCAGTTGGCCTCACTGAGAAGAACGAAAGGGTCAGCCTCAAACTTTTGTCCAGAACTTGCAATTAAAGTAACAAAGAAAACATCCTCCCCGCCCCCAACCTTTACATGTCACAACTGAGGAGTTCCCAGCGCTCAGGGTTAGCCCTTTTACTAGTGATGTGACAGGAAATACAGTAGTCTTGCAACACTTCAGAGGCAGCAGTTGGAATGAGGATAGTCAGCACAGGAAAGCCTTGTACAAGCAGAACAAAAGTATTGCACTGCTCACTGAATGCTCATAAGACTGCAACCCAAGCCATAGGCAAGGTGTGACTAGGTCAGTGTACAATGCATGTTCCAGACATGCCTCCCTCATCCAATGAAAGATTTACACACGAACAGCCATTTCTTTCCTACCCAGTCACTTTGCCAGAGGTCCATAACACTGGCTTGTCTAGCAGCCTCCAGTACGGGCTAACAAATTCCAGCTGTGGCAAGAGAAGAACTAGAGAAAATGGAGTCTCCCTATCCCTCAACACAGAATCCCTTGTTAGCCTATGAGTTCACCCTTTCACACCATTTCTTCTTACCCTCCCTCCCCTCAATACAAAAATGATGATTATAATTAATGCATGAAGGTGATGGCATTGTGCATGTGACTCACTTCCAGTTCTCTTCCCCTCTTCTCAAGCATTCTCCTTCCTCTTCTTCAGCATACTCCCAAGCCCCCCCAAATCAGTTCCATCTGTCCATCTCATCTGCATGACTGGTGGCTGGTGCTCACTTGCCATAGACACTCTCATCACTGTAGGCCACATAGAGAAAATAGTCCTCCTCATGGTTATCCTGGGAGGAGAGAGAGGGAAAAAGTAACAAACCAAAGCCCTGTAACTCACCATGTGTGAAAATGCCCAAATAAGCGATCACTGTGACAGCAGGAGGGCATAACACCTCTTTTATTACTCCTTTCTCTCCGTGGAAGGCTTTACTTCCTTATACCACAGGGTCCTTTAGCTGGCTGAAAACAGAGGAACTCTCTCTGGCCACAGCTCTACTACTAAATTGAAAAAATGTCTCATTTTGAGGTGTACTGAATTTTCTAGTACTGCCACAGCCAGAGCATGCTAGAAACACACAAGCACTGTGGAACAGAGATAGCTCTTTTGCAGGCTCTGCAGCAGAATCTCAGCACTGATATAGCCTTAAGATTGGGAGAAGAGACTGAGAAGGCTTTAACAAGTCAAAAACCTTTTTGCATAGTTCCATACTTGAAAAACATTTAAGTTGCTTCTTTTCAGAACACCTTGGTGGCTGCATCTCTAGTCCTGTTTTACAGATGGTCTACAAAGCTAAGATGCTAAGTGATTACACTGACATAAAAAGTCTGCAGAATGCTAGGAACAGAGCCCAGGTCTCAGCTCTAGACAGTTAGATCTACCTACCTCTAATGTGTTCAGATTTGTAAAAGTGCCTGCGTATGTTCATTTTATATTGCCTTCATTAGCCTAGACACACGTTGTGCAGTTATTATCAAAAAATGATGGGCCAGATAGGGTTCACAGCACCATAACAGAATCTCTTATTAAAATACACTAGCACAGCAGGAGGCAGGTTTTTGATTGAAGTCCATCCATGCTGCAAACTGGTCATGATATAACGCCAACATAATTAAGGAACATTACTTTGATGGCCAAAGAATATGCCTTCAAATTTGATCAAACAGCTCTCCTCAACAGAAAAAGTGGGAAATAACGTTTAGTGTCCTAAGAGGTCCTTGCATATACAGTACAAAGTACAAAAAAACTAATCCAAAACAAAGCATAAGCATCCTCTGAAAAAGCATTTGTAGGCAGTTTGTTGTCCAGAAATACTGTGCTCAAAAGAAATCTCTTTTGTATAAACAGGAAAGTTGATATACAGGTTTGTTCATCTTTTTTTCCCCAGTCACAGTCTCTCCTCTGCAAAACAGACAAGTGGTTTATGGCAATGCTTTGTTTATGTATGTCACTGCTGAGGCATCTGTTCACCACCTAATACAACAACTCTTTCAACAAGCAAACTCCCCAGGCTCCTCTTTATAACCACAAAATGGAACTTACCCAAACAGGTGATGGAATATTGCCAAGGGCAAGGGGTCCATGTTTAGAGACCTGTTGCCAAGCTTTACCCACTGCCATTTAAGCAGTGCTCAGTGATACTTCAGTGAGGATATACATTCCTATGGACATTCCACCACAAGGAAAAAGAGAGAGGCCAGGCATACCTCATACAGCTGTCCCATGGTAGCACTGGTGGGAGGGATGGTATTATTGACAAAGAAGAACAGGGCATCTTCCGGCCTCAGGTGGATTCGCTTTCGGATTAAGAAGTAGAATTGGCCAACTGAAGAAGAACAGGGGAGAACACTTTAAATACAGAAAGATCGTGGGTTTTGTTTAGCAACTAAGCATGGTTTATTCCTTTTGGGAAAGAAGTGGGGGAAACAACATGCTGTAAAAAGTGTAAGTTAAAAAAAAAGAAAAAATGCAGGAAAGAAAGATGAAACTTCTTGATGGTCATCACATTAGCAGCTGATCCACTCAGAGCTGGTAAGTGTTGGGTCAGTGCAGCTTTTCAGGTTGACACATACTGCCTCTGACC
Organism: Rhea pennata; assembly: GCF_028389875.1. Taxonomy (NCBI): domain Eukaryota; kingdom Metazoa; phylum Chordata; class Aves; order Rheiformes; family Rheidae; genus Rhea; species Rhea pennata. Next base: position 85,253,731 of record NC_084663.1, on the reverse strand, counting down.
ACTGCACCCTCTAAATCCACATTCCCACTATTATGATATTAAATGCTCTATAGTAGGGACTGGTGGGAAAATCTCTAATCAGCTTAATCTTAAATCTTATACACCAAAGGTACTATAAAGAATTTTGCCTTAGTGTAAATGGTCATATTGTTCCTGAAAACAAATTTAATCCTTACTGTCTATTTGCTTGAGCTTTGTTGCATAAGATGTTCCACAATCGACTACATAATACAAGATAAAAGATTCTGTTGCTTTAACTGATTCATACTCTCAAATGAAAACAAATGTAATCACACACAAAATGGCCATGATCATTTGGAAAAGCAACTTTGTGGCCATGACTCCAAACCTGGCAGTAGAAAACAGTGGGACTACTTTAAGAACTTGCCTCTTCCTGCAACAAGGATACAGCTTCTGTCAACTTGAGCTGCAGCTAAGCCATCATTGACTGATGATTGTGTTACTGTCTATGATACACAATTCAGTCATTTTCACCCTGAGTAGATGTCTGCACATTAATTGAGTCACCAGGATTCCCCAAAAGACCTCAGAGAATTCTGCATGTTGCAATTCAGGCTGTAAGATACATATCTTAAACATAGGTAGGTAAACTGGGGGTAATGATAAGATACTCAGCCTGCCTGGGTATTTTCTTGATACTGATCATAGCAGTAAAAACTTAAGAGACCTTTGTCATCAGGACAAAAGGAGGTAGATTTTCTTACCTGTAAGATCAGAAGGCACAAGATACTTCCTTTTGTCTAGGTCAGGTACTCTGGCTTTTGGCGCTTTTTCCACAATTACCTGGAGGCAGAAAGGAAGACAGAGCAAGAAACAAGCCATGATTATCTTAAGAGGGAACGGACTAAGAAGCATCTGTGAAAAACGGTATTACCCTTTAAGAAAGATGGTGTTTCTAGGACAACAGAAATTTCTTTGCTCTATAAGAAATACACAATATTAAGGAACAAACAAGTGAGAAGACTGGAAATCACTGGCAAAAGCTGTGTCAGAAGCCCAGAACTGAGGCAGTAAACATAACGAGTCAAAAATGGGAGACTGGAACAGGCATAAAAATAAACTATAATAGCAGGGAAAAAAAAAGAAAAATCAGGTCACCTTGATGGTCCCAGTGCAGACCAGTTTTGTTTGAAGAGGCTGCCAGGAGGCTAACACATACGCTGGAGAGGTATTACAGATAACTTTAATTGTTCCAAACCACCTGGCATAAAATCAGCCCTAGTCTCAGTAGTCTCATATCCTAATTTCTATGGTCACCACTACCAAATGTCCTAGAAAGAAGCAAAGAAGGAAGAGAAAATTCAGTTCATTGGGAAAATTTAGTTTTTGTTTTTGCTTCAATAGTTAAGTTTATACTCTGAAATTTGCACATTTAAATCTTTCCAGACTATTTTCCTGACTTCACACAGTTATGGATATTTCCTTAATCATATAAATAAATAACAGAATTAAAAAATGTGTTAGTGTCAGGGCCTCTGGAATCAGGAGACTTGATACAAAATACTAATCCTCATTATATGTGGTACAGATGAAGTTCAGTAGTTTTGATGTCAAACAGGTAAAGAGCTCAGGAAAAGAGTTGTCATGAGAACTAGGCAAAATATTTACCTCAGAAGTATTAAGTATTCCAAACCAACCTGAGCGTCTTCTAAGAGCCTAGAAAATCTTTCCAAAGGTTGGAGGTTTGTTTCCATGGAATTATTGAGTTTGTATGGAAAAAAAAGGTGTAGACTATTTTTTTTTTTTTGGTGGTACATCTTGTGTTTTCTCATGTTCAGATGTCCTTTCCTGTGTTACAATGATGGGCCCACGTTAGCCTGGGCAAAGTGCCATATTAATCCAGGTCTACTCTTTCAAGACTCAAGTGAATATCTGCAAAGGATGCCTGACCTGAGACACTAGTTCGGACATCTTTTCACTGGGCCCCATTTGGATGCTTCAACATGGTCAAAAGCCTTGAAAATTTAAGTTTGTTTTTAAAATAGAAGTATGGCCATTTCTACCTTTTCAAGAACCTTCTTTTTCAAGAACCTCAGTTAGTACAAGCCATTTAAACTCTTTGAGATAGGTTGTGGTAGCATATGCATTTCTGTACAGATGCAATTGACATAGGACAAATGTTGTGAAGGAAATGTAGTTCCAAGATTTTACTGAATGAGCGAGAATAGCAACAACAGTGAGCATATTCTTTTACCCATACATAATACAAGGCAATATCTAACACAATAAATTGCAATGAAAACAAACCTTTCTTTCTTGTCCACAATTACCAAAACTATGGACAAGTAGAACTGTTAGCCAGCAGCAGTGGTACAACCATCCTGACCTCAAAAGAGTAGATTGTAACTCGATCATTAGAATAATAAAGGAAAAGATGATGATGGGGAAGTCCAAAGATATGTTATGCCTGTGAGGAAGATGGGAGAATGCTGGGAGGGGGGAAGACAGGAGAATGCTGGGGCTTCTAAATCCCTGGGAAGCAGTCAAATTAGATAATGACTGAGTTTAACAGATCTCTTCTTACAAAGAGGCAGAGCAGGATAGACTGACTATCAACAGCAGTTAGTTTGCCTGGTAACAGAGGTATTTTTTTCTCAAATACTAAAACCTTCACATATCTGTGCATGCACACTCCTCCAACCCAAAGAAAATCCAAAAGATAGCAAGAGGTTATCTGTATATGTGTTGTTGCTGAGTGGTATCAGTGGTAGCATGAGACTGAGCCAACATCATAATTTCAGCAAAACGCTGAGATGTATCAGGGCACTGCAGTGTAGGCAGCCAAAGGGATGTCACCTTCAAGGATCCTGCTGTCAGGAAGGACAGAGACATAAGTGATACAAAGAATCCTGTCAGCTGCATTCATTTGTTCCAGATGCAGTCTCTCAACAGGCTTTCCCCTCATAATTCACATCCAAGCCTCCTCATGCAGCTTTTATCATTTATCCTTAACTGCAGCACATCTTGCTATTTGGGTCCTGGCTTCCTCTCTACAGTTCTTCTGATGCCCCTCTACCCTGATCTCATTTACCTGTTGCCAAGTCTGGTTCTTTGCTCCCCACATGGCTCTTCCAGACACATCAATCGTGATCTGCTGCACAAACTGCCGTACTATTTCTCACTCCTGACCTACAGCATCCTCTTTGGTCATGAACATACGCAGCAGCATCCATTTCATCATTGACTAGCTGTATTCTGAATCTGCTATACTAGTGTAAGAGTCCCCAAATTTGCAGCTTGGGCAAATTTACCCAAATTCTGACTTCCCAACATTTTTACAAGCCCAGGTGTAGGCCACTCCTAAGATACAAAGTGGTGTCGGCCTGCTGGGAAAAAATATTTCCCCTTTGCTTCAGATTCACAGGGATTCTCAGATATTTTGAATACAGTACCCCTGGGAAGTAAATCTAGGACAGATCTCTCCAGTGGGGATGGAAAGGAAAGAACATTTGCAAAATATTTAATAGAACAAAAAAAAAAATCACAATTAATTTGGTTTGTCATTACTAGTAATTATAAAGATAGAAGTCTTCCAAAGGCATTCCAAAGGGATTTAAGGATGAGAAAGCAAAGTCTGGCTAGGAGATCAAAACCTTGTTTCCCAAGAGATGCTTTTTCCGTAAGTTAATGTCATTTTTCTCTCATGTAAAGCACAAAAATAGAACAAGACTGTACCAAAAAGTCAGTCCAAAAGAAAGTAAAACAAAAATAAAGGGAACATATCTGATGACAAGGATACAGCTCTAGTTTTCTATGAGGAGTGCTCAGCAAACTCCATTTTCACAGAGCAAATGGTAAGCTCCTTTCCAACCCCCAGCTCCATGGACATAGGCTGACATAAAAAGATCAGCAGCATTCACGTTGCCAAGCTGCTGCAGACCCATGAAAGAGGGAGGGTATATTACACTTGGACAATCTCACACCTACTCGCTGATAGAGACCTTAAGTGTATCCCCATAGCTTTGCACTAAAGAGAAAAGCACCCTGAAATGAGAACATCAAGGTAACCATCATGAATACTATTTTTTTTTAAGATAGCAATTGACAACAAGAACAAAGACAGGCAGATAGCAGCATAACACGTAACGCAAGCCCTACAAGCAGCAATTGCTGTCGCTGTCCAAGCACACACTCACACACTGCACTCACAGGGACTCTGTCGGGATATTTCTTTCTGATTTTCTCCCCTTCTTTCTTCCTGTACTCGAAAGGATGGTCTTCTTTGTACTGGAACTTCATGCTGCCCAGGCGTCAGCTTCCCCTCCGAGGGCTGCTGCCGCTCCGTGACTAAGGCCGGGCGCTTCGCGAGCCCTCCAACACCCGCCGCAGTGGAGCGGCACCCCGCTGCCACGGAGCCGTGCAGAGCTTGGGCGGCCGCCGCGACCCCGCCGCGCCGCACCGGGCCCAGCTGCAGCCGGACGCCGCTGCCCTGGAACACGCAAAGAGCAGCGAGGTAGGTTGGGAATTGTGATGTCACGGGGAGGCACCCCTGCCGCCATTCCAGACGGTTCCATTGCACCGGGGGCGGGGGGAGGGAGGAAGGGCGAAGTGGCGGGGCTGCTGCAAGGTGTGCGGCGGCGACCGCAGTCTCTGCTTGTTCTTTCCACCCCGCACGGCAGCGTGAGGTTCCCGAGCGCAGCCTGCGGCGGGTGGAGGGCGGGGGGATGTCCCCCGTCTCCGCCTGTGCGTCGCCTCTGCTACAAGGGCCTCTGCGGAGGAGGGGTGCAGCAAAACCATAATGGTGCAGCGGGACAGGGGCACGTCGGTGTCCACACCCTGCAGAGCAGGCAGCTGCGGGACAGGGGGGCAGCCCCATGCAGTGCGGCAGGCAGAGCAGGGGCCAACTCTTGCTTGGGAGCAGGCAGCAGCTGCTGCTTCTGCTCCCATCTGCCATCTGCTCTGTCTCTGGGGCAGAGCTTGTGTCTCACTGCTCCATCGTGCAGGGTTATGGCTTTTCTATTACTATATCTATTAATCGTACAGAGCCTTGTTGCCGCCTCATTCCCCTTCTCCCTCCCCCCCCCCCCAAAAAAAAAAAAAAAGAAAAAAGAAAAAAGGCAAAATGAACCTATGATTAAGCAGCATCACAATCTCCAGCATGACTCCAGGACTTATGAATACAGACAGCTGAGCAGCCACATGAACAGGAACATCATCTTTGAGGGTTGCAGCCAACTATGTTGCTGCTCCTTCCTTGCCAGCCCCTTTATAAACCACCATGGTGAAAAATCCATTGGAGTGATGGCTGGTGGCTGAGGGACTGGAGGGCTCCCTGCCCCAGGAGCAGAGTGGACAGGCACACGGCCTGCAGAGTGCTGTTGCAAATAAAGCTGCCAGATGAGGCTTGCAGCAGCAACGGGTCTGTAATTTGTTAGCACTTGGGCAACCACCAGCCTTTCTTAAAAAGAGGGCAATTTTGGAGACTTTCCCCTTGGTTGCAGCGAAGCAGGGGGTGGGGATGTGGAGCGCCAGTTGTGGGGCGCAGGCCTGGAGTGGCTGCCTCAGTTTCCCCAAGTAATGTTGAATGCTTCTGCTTCCACTTACCTAAAACAAGGGTGATGAAACTGACCTATTTAAGTGGCTGTGAGATTTAAGAGGAAGAAAATACTGGTTTGGGTGACTAACACTGTCATTGTTAGGTCTGGATTACTCTCCTGTTTATACTATTTCAGTTAAATAACAGGGGACAGAAAGCATGACGTGTAATGTGCCTGACCAGATGCACATTACAAACAGCAGACAGTTAATGCGAACTGTTTGCAAACAAGCCAAAGCAATGAGGCAATTTTAGCCCAGTTACTCAACACATACTTGCTTGGAATATCTTTGTTTTTTCTAGGGGCAGTTAGGCTCACAGTATTTACTGACTAGAAGAAAGGAAGGTGCTAATGAATGGATCAGCATGTTCAAATCAGTATAAAAATTAATTGCTGCTCTCCTGGGGGGATGAACAACTGAATAGCAGTGTATCAAAATGTTCTAGTTCTTTTAATGTGTGCCTCATACAGAGAAGCAGAACTTTTTCAAGGATGATCTTTTATTTGTGTAAAAATTTTTATTGTGGTAGGAGCTGCTGAGCAGGACAGCAGGCTGCCTTGAATGCTTGATGTATCCAAGGCTAGACCAATGGCATAGGTGAGAGGACCCAGGTTTCCTGTATCTCATTCAATGTTCTGCCAATGTGTTGCATCAGAATTAACCAGGATAAGAAAAACACTGATGCTATTTTGCAGGCACTTTGTTTCTAGAGTGTCCATAGTGCAGAAGAAATCCAGACTAAAGTGAACAGTCAGCTTGAATCCACAGCAGATTGTTGGATATAATAGCATTTGCTTAGCACTAGTAACTAAATTTATTGTAGCCTAAGGCCACACATTGCTGAACTTTTCCCTGAATTGTTTGAGCCAGTTTGAACAAGGAGAAAATAAGGAGATAAGAAAGTAAGAAAACAGCTTCAGTAATGATTAGTGAGTGTCATATCTCTACCTGGAGACAATGGGGAAAAGCAAAGAACCTACTACTTGTCAAGCAATCATTAGTGCAACAATTCAGAGAACAGACAAAGGACTTAACCTGTAAGGGTGTAAATACCCAGGGAATTTTCTATTTGGAGTCCCTCTGAGGAGGCACCCAACTTGAGCTGTAATACTAGTAAAATCATCTTATAAAGAATTATTTTATATCTTTTGGATAAAGCAGAAACCTGAAAGTCAAACCCTGTTAAGGACACTGGGTTGAACAGTGTCCCTAACAGAGATCCAGAATGTTAGTCTGTCCCCTCTGTATTGTAGAGAGTTGTTTCATGTGCCACCTACCTTTGCTTTCAAAAGCAGGCAGCAGTGAATCACAGAATCACAGAATGGCTGAGGTTGGAAGGAACCTCTGAAGGTCAGCTAGTCCAACACTCATGCTCAAGTAGGGTTGCCTAGAGCATGTTAGACAGGACTGCGTCCAGGTGGGTCTTGAATATCTCCAGAGAAGGAGACTCCACAACCTCTCCGGGCAACCTGGTCCAGTGCTCTCTCACTCTCACAGTAAAGAAGTTTTTCCTTACACTCAGATGAAACTTCCTGTGTTTCAGTTTGTGTCCCTTGCCTCTTGTCCTGTTGCTTGGCACCACTGAAGAGAGTCTGGCCCCATACCCTTGACACCCTCCCTTTAAGATATTTACAGACATTGATAAGATCCCCTCTCAGTCTTCTCTTCCCCGGGCTAAATAGACTCAGCTCTTGCAGCTGTTCCTCATAGGGCAGATGCTTCAGCCCTTTGATCATCATCTTAGCCCTACACTGCACTCCCTGCAATAGCTGCATGTCTCTCTTGTCCTGGGGAGCCCAGAACCGGACAGAGTACTCGAGATGAGGCCTCACCAGGGCTGAGTAGAGGGGCAGGATCACCTCCCTCGACCTGCTGGCAACACTCTTCCTAGTGCATCCCGGGACACCACTGGCCTTCTTCTCCATAAGGGCACATTGCTGGCTTATGGTCGACTTGTTGTCCATGAGGACTCCCACGTCCTTCTCCACAGAGCTGCTCTGCAGGAGGTCAGCCCTCAGCCTGTAGTGGTGCATGGGGTTACTTCTACCTAAGTGCAGAACTTTGCAGTTGCTTTTGTTGAACTTCATGATGTTCCTCTCCACCCAACTCTCCAGCCTGAATGGCTGCTGAATGTGCTGCTGAATGGCAGCACAGCCTTCTGATCTATCAGCCACTCCTCTCAGTTTGGTACTGTCAGCAAACTTGCTGAGGAGGTACTGTGTGCCTTTATCCAGACCAGTGATGAATATGCTTAACGATGACATCCTGGATGAGCTGTTCCATCACCTTCCCGGGGATGGAGGTGAGGCTGACTGGCCTGTTATTTCCTGGGTCCCCCTTCTTGTGCTTTTTGAAGACTAGAGTGATGTTAGCTTTCTTCCAGTCTTCAGGCACCTCTCCTGGTCTCCATGACCTTTCAAAGATGATAGAGAGTGGCCTAGGAATGAACTCAGATGTCGTTTGGTAATGCTATTTCTCCAAGCCCTGGTGTACTATGATCTCCCTGATCTTGCATACTGGTGGGATAGGTATGGAGGAAATAATTTTTCTTTGATGCAACTATGCAGAAATGGTGGCAGTTTCCAGATATCCAGTTTCTTGTTTGGCTTGGGAATGTGGTTCAAAATCTCATTTACAGTTATAACTGAGCCTGTCTTCTTAAGCTGCCTTTATAATCAATGGGATAAATAGGCATGGTTGTGATTCTTCTCACTTGAACATACATCTACTTTTGGATGGCTGAAGTATAGTCCTCATGGACTCTGGCTGAGGTTTCTGTGTCCAAGTTGTTTACTGCTGCACACTATGTAATGTGATTTTCTGTACAGCACAACAATCAGTTCCAATAGGCACATACCTACACCTCTGAATGATACAGCAGCCCGCAATGGGAATGACATAGGTCAGTATTGCCCAACCTCACTAGTTCCTGTGCACAATGTTAATACAGGAAGCACCATCAGCTTGTTTCTATCTGTCCCTAGACATGTGAATATTTTTCCATGGCTGCAGCAAAAAGCATGTGTCTGAAGGTCTTAGAAGCATGAGTCAGAAGCAAGAGATAATTTTTATGCAGTACCAGAGTGAGGCCTAGACTGAAGAAAGACCAGAGGTTAGACCTGAGGAAAAGTCTAGTTTCATGGCACAGAACCTTTATGTACTACCCATGTTTGGCCTTCTCCTTGCCTCCTAATTGCCTGCAGCACAACAATTGCTAAGTGTATTGAAGGTGTGTTGTGATGTAGATGCATATTCCTCAAGGATAAAAGAAAGGAATTTTCCAACCTGTTTCACACAGACTGCCAACTTATTCTGGTCATAAAATGACCTATTCTGGCCATTTTAACAGATCAAATCTCAAACTCCTATTGTCCTGTTGTAATTGCTGTGTTCCACTACAAGACAGTTGGACTAGGCTCCCGTTTAAAATTTTGTTGACAAACCAAGGAGGAGTTTTGGTGTTATTCCCTGGTCTGATATGGTCAGTGAGAGCATTGCCAGGTGGCTCTTCCTTCCCCAACTAATCGTATGTGGAGATCACAAATTTCCTTACTGAACTCTTTCTGCTGTGAAGGTATGTATCTAGATGTGTGGCCACAAGACTTGCTCCTCCCTCTTCCTGCTTCCTCCCCATCAGGCACTGAATTCCTGACTGTCTTCAGCAGCTCAATAATAACAAAGTTATTGGCACAAGAGCAGGCAGGAAGATGATACATGCGGAAGAAATGACAAACAGGTAATCATCTGACTTTGAGTTCCTACTAAAATGCCAAGCCATGCGCATGTGACAAACCCTATGTTCTGTGTCTGTGTACTAGAAGGAGAAGTTGGAGATGAGGTTGGCTAGTTTTCCTACACTGGATGCCCAGCACAAACTGGTTCACAAAGTGGCCAAACAGTGTGTTTTTAACTTTGAATGTCTGAACAGCTTTGAGCTTGTTCGCAGATGGGTTTTGTAGCTCATACTGTACAACACAATGCTCTGGGGCACTCCTAGGAGCTTTGCAGTACAGTACTGGGAAATAAAAATGACTGCACAAATGGCTAAAATATCCATGTTTTTTTGCCCTGTATGTCTTTAAGCTGTTGTCAGGTGAATGTCTCTTGGGAACCTGCTGGAGCTGCTGTTTATTTCTGCCAGCTGCTTGAAACTCTGAATCTCTTTGAATATTTATTCCATTAGTACCTTCTCCTGGCTATTTTTTCCTTTTGTACCTCCTTAGACAGACAGACAGACTTTTTTTTTTTTTTTTTTTTTTTTTTTTTTAATCTTTACTGTGATTTCAGGCATATCAAAGTCTCTCTAATCAGAAAACTTCTAATGTGTAGGTTGAATCGTTATTGAACCAGAGAGAATGTATCAAAAGTCACTGGTAATTCTCTTCTGTTTGCTGTCCATCCAAGACACATAGATAGTTCCCCAGTCCTTGGCACCTCCCCTGCACTGCTTGTGACTGGTCACCAGTTTCTCTTTGCTCTGAATCTGTAGTGTCTGCAGAACCAGTATGGGCAAATTGGCTCTGGGTGAGGGTACAGGGCTGGTCACTCCCAGCGAACAATGGCTAATTGTGTAGATGTTTTCCTTTCTTTTAGGAAAGGGCTCTGTATTGTCTATACTGAACTCTTCCTCTCGCTTATCTGTTTTCTACAGCTTCTAATTTTTACAAAAGAACTCATCATTGCTCCCAAACTGATTGAATAGTCCTGTCTCTGCTCAAGTTGCTGAAATGCATACAAATAATACTACAGGGAGATTAAGGAAGCTACCTCTTTGCATGATGAAAGGCACAAAAGCCCAGATCTGAGTATCACAAGTTTGGGATTTAAAGATCCCTTTGTTTTATCTGATGGGGACACCACAGGGACATTTCCGAATGCCAGTCTTTTCAAGTACAACATTTTGAAGGGAAGCTAAGGGAATACATTTCTTTTTAGCACCTGCTGTAGATATACTCTTGCTCCCCTCATGTAGTTGCAGCCTATATTGCTCCATGTGCAGGCTAAATATAGCCAGTGGAGACTGGTGGAAACAGCTCTTTCTCCTCTGAGATCACTTCTTTATATTTGCTGAGTTCCCGTTCTTGTCCCAGTGTTTGGTCAAGTGCAGAGTGCATGACTGAGCCAAGCTGAACCAAAGCCAAGCTGAACCAAAGCTCAGCGACTTGATTTTGATACAGTTACTTTAAATACTTTGTACATCATTTTCTCCATCTATAAATGGAATACTAATGCTTGTCTGACTCAGGGAGCTTGAGAACATGGTTAAAATCTGTAGAGTGCATGGGGATCTTTGGATACAGATACTTAATTATTTATTCACCATTAAAAAGTTGTTTTGCTGGCATTTTTTTCCTTGTTTTGCAGGATATTGGTGTGGTCTGCAAAATATGGGTGCTCTGGTGCAGCCACGTTGACACCAATGGCAGTACGCAGCAGCTAAACAAACCCTAGAATTATGTAATGATTAAAAGAAACTTTTTGCTTATTTTCCAGTGCATGTTATTCTGTATTTGTGAGATGTTTGTGCCCCTTTTGCTCTTGAATGTGTGGGAAAAACAGTTGCTACTTGAACAATGTATTTGTTTAAGTGTTGCACGAAAATATTAGATACTTACATTTAATAATGTTTATACTTCCAATCTCAAAGTATAAAAGGTCTCAAAGAACTTATTAGACATTGTAAAATGACATACAGAAGATATTCAAGGTCCAAACTCAACAGTGAGATGCAACCATCTCTAATGGTAAGAAAAACAGCTGAATAACAGGCTACAGCAGTACCAAGTAAGAGTTCAGCTCTGTAAATTAAAAAACTTTATGGAGTGTGGTGCTACTTTTTCACAAACTGTGATCTTTATTGACACTGTCCTCTTTTTTAACTGTTTGTGAAAGACGGAATATCTTAGAATCATAACAAACATAAAGGTGAGAGTGAAGCGTATCCAGTCATTGACATCGGTCTTTGCATTCATATGCAGCTTTGTGCGGTTAGACAGAGTGTCTGCAGATATGCTTCTGTTTGGTGTTTTATCATGTCATATGGACCTGAGAGGTTGATCCCTTGCAAGAGTTATAAGTATTTTCTCTGAAATTGTTCATCTGAAGTCAGTATAGTAGGACACAATCCTTGAACAAGTGAATTTATATCTATCATTACTTGTCACTCTTGAAATATCTGGGAATACCTACTAGAAAAAACCTTTACTGTGGCTGGGGTACCTGATACAGAACCTCACAACTTCAAGCAAATAAAGATGTGATCATACAGGAAAACACAAGAGAGTTAGACCATACTGGCTGTTCCAGCTCCTGTCATGTTATTTTCAAGCATTATTGCAATGAAGGTTTAAAAAAGGGCAAAGATGTACCATCCTGGATGTTTAAAGGGCAGCACAAAGACACTTTGATTGGAAATCAAACTAAGTGCAAAGAAGTGTGGTATTATTGGGCAATTTAGGTGAGCAATAACTGGTTAGAAAGAATACAAATTTATTGATGGAGTAAGTGAAGAAGCATTTGATATTGTAGAGAACAGGGCCTAAAGAAAAACACAGAAATGCTCTCAAATCTGAAGATAATACCCAGCTCTGAATATAAGTGACCTATAATATTTTCCCTTTCAAACTGAGAAAGGAAATAGCAGAGTTAATTAAATGCAAAGAAAGGGAAAACTAAGAATTTTATTTTAAATTTTTCCCTTTTATTTAACACTTTATGAAAAATTACAGCATAGTTTTATCAAAAATTACGCCTTTGCCTTGTACTAGAAATAAGTAGTATTCTGTTGCCAGGATTCTTGCCCAGTGGAACAAGATTGCCATCTTGTGTTAAATGCATACAAATCTCAAGACGTACCTGCACTGTTCATAGGCAGGGAAAAGTGGTGAAGGGAGTGGAGGAAAGTTCAAAAGATTGTCAAGGGTTCTTGGAAGTTTGTTTGCTTTATAGTGTTTGACACATGTTCAACAAGTCCAAATGTCTCTGCTTGTTTCAGGCTTTTACTGTGAATTAAACAGTCTTCCAAGAAGTGTTCTACAGCTTGATGGAGAAGTCAAGCTTGAACCAAATTTTAGAAAACAGCTTCTGAAATAGGTCATTTCAGTAGATGTTCCACAAATAGTTATTATTTCAGGTGTACTGTATAGTAGACCTTAGATGTCATTTATTTATGCTATTCCAGCTTATCATTCATTAGTGGTACAATTAGATAATGATTACGTCATGAATGTACAGGTTACATTCATGGTAAAAGTTTGCGGCCTAGAAAATGGAGACCCTCATTAAATTCCCTTCTTGGATACAAAACTCCTGTGTCTCCTGGTAAGGTCTGGGGCATCATCAACTATGTTTTAGCATTCAATTCTGTTTCATGCTATCCATGGAGCTATCTTATCAACCTCCTCCAGATTCCTTCCTAAAAGGAATTCAGGAATCCATTCCTGTGGATGTTACTTCAACAGTTAGATTCCTAAATATGTTTGAGAACCTGGTCCTTGTTTTCTTTATCTGGAAAATGATCGTATTCTTCTGGACTTCACAGGAGTGTTATGAGGATCAGCATATTAAAGACAGTGAGGATTTGGCTACTCTAGTAGGAAGGACCATGCAGACTTTACAGAAAGATACAGTGATATTTGTAACCTGTACATTCATATCAACATTAACATCATATAAGTGCAATTAATTAATGACTGCTTATCATTTGATATTTGATGTTATCTTGCTTTAATGTTTTCAGTCATTAAACCCAGAATAAAGACAATGCCATGCAATTCAACAGTCATATGGCCGTAATGAGTACTTAGTCTAAGAAAATATTTTACAGATGGTCCATAACTATGTTCATCCAAACAGTTTGATTAGCATTTCTGAATGATTCAGCACATTTGTATGGATCAGGAAAGACTCACAAATCATTTCTGTCTAAGAAATGGCTTAAATGTGTTAAGTGGTATTATTTAGCTTGATCTGGTTTGACAGCAGCAGTAAGAAGATTTAACAAGTGATGCAACATTAAAGCAGCTAAAATATGATCAAGCTTTATTTCAGGGGTACTTTTTCTGGTCTTCCTCTTGTCTGATCTGTTATCACTCACCTCGTATTTTTTAATTCAAAAGAACTTGTGATTGCTATTTCATAACTGATGTATATGCTGTTCAGAACCAAACTGTATTCGCTTTGTGTATCTTAGAGAGCATTTAGGAGACTACTCTGCACATACTACCACTGTATGCTGTCTTTTGTTTAAATGCAGATAGTGTTCCTAAACAGCTTCAAAGATTAAGTTTACTACAAAGGGTTTGCATTTTCCAGGAGTTTGGTCTTATTACTGGCTTCTCATGTGTCTCCAATTTTCCTGTTGGTTCCTACTGATTGAAAATCCCTCTGCCATCTGCATGAATCTTAGGCTGGAGATTCTGTCTTGCAAGCAGAATGAGTCTGCACCTGCAGTCTCCCTGTGAGTCTTCAGAACCAGGCTGTAAAGTAGGACAGCATTGTGATCTTGCTGCCTGGCTGTATATGCAAACTGTGGTACAAGAGATATGTATAATAATGGATGTGGGGATTGCTAATGGTAGATATCTCAAGGAGGTGTCAGGAGGAGACATCAAAATGGAATTTTAATCTCTTTTCCTTTCTCATTAGACTAAAGTTAATCAATATTCCTAAACCTGTCCAGAAGAATTCTCTGAACATAACTATTCCATGTTATTTGCCCTTCTATAAAAGGAAGCACTAGCATGCTGGAAGGGCTGGTTGGGAATCATTGCCCACAGTGGATGTCTGCAGTTTTTCTTCTGGCACTGAATCCAGGTCTGGCACTTTCTGCCCGGTCTTGGCCACTGTGAATCTGCTCATATGCAGAGCTTCTTCATAGACTGGAGGAGTGTCTGATCTGGAGAGAGGTGGTGTTCCCTGCACAGTGTTATGGGAGTGTGTCACTGCGAATATCCTCCTGGCTGCAGGCCCAAACACAGAATGGAGAGCTGCAAGGGAGGAGACAAAAGCAATTTGCCTCATCCTGAAAGATTAGGAGAGATTAGGAGAGGACAAGCATATTTGCAGTGCACAGGCTTTCCTCTCTCCAAGGATTAAATGTTTTCCTCTTCCCGCCCCTTCATTCCTTCATTCCCCCTTCATTCCCCCTGCATCCCCCCCCCCCACTACCACATTGGCCTATGAGGGGAGCTACCATCAGCCACATCCTATAATTACTCCTTCCTCAAATGCTCAGCAAGGCTTCTATAGCTGCCCTTGTTCCACCCAGACATGTCTCACAGCCATGGATGACTTACCATCTGTCTGGGATTGCAATATATATAGTCTTGTGAGCACCTTAATATATACTATTTATAGATAACCCTTTCCCAGCATCCTACCAGGAACTTCCTGCTACCAACCCAGTGAGGAACTTTGGGATGTCACAAGCTCAGCTTTTTATAGTGTAGCCTCTCACAATGGAGTGTATTTGGATTCCCATCTCTCTTGAAGCAAACTCACAGGTAATGGTGCTCTGGAGGGTGCTGTCGTGGTCAAAAGCAATGACTGTGACCTCATAGGGTTGAGGACCTGATTCCTCCCCTGTCTGGTGGAGAGGAAAACAACATTTCACACAGGCTGAAACCAGGCCACACAGGAGCAGCAACCCGCCAATCACAACTACTAGCCTAGAAGGAGAGAGGAAACAGAACACAAAGATTTTGGTTGGTAGGGACCTGTTGAGTGAAGTCTCTAATCCAACTCCCTGCTTAAAGCAGGCCAAACTTCAAAGCTAGATGAAGTCATCTGTGGCCTTGGTCAGCAGAATGCAGACAGTGTCCACAGAGGGAGGTGCTATGGCACACCTGGGCACCTGCTCTAGTGCTGCACTACCCTCATGAGAAAACATTTGCTCCTTCTGTCAAACCAGAATTTCCCTGGCCTCAGCCTGGCCCGTCACCTCTAGTCCTTCCATTGTTCACCTCTGAGAAGACTCTGGCTCCATCTTCTCTATAAATCCACTTAAGTAGGAGGAAACTGCAATTAGATCCCATCAGCCCCCAGCCTTTTTTAAGCAGAAAAAACTTCTTTCATCCTCTCCTCATACTTAATGTGCTGCAGCCCCCTAATGGGGGCCCTCCATCTTACTCGCCATCCACTGAACTTGCCCCAGTTTGTAAACATCTACTTTGTATTGGGGGCCTAAAATTCAAATCCAGGTATTCCAAATGTGTTCGCAAGAATGATGAGCAGAGAGGAAAAATCGTATCCCTCAGTCTGCTGGCTACAATCTTATTAATGTAGCCTAGTAGGTTTCTAACAGTGCCATCCTTTTCAACATGTACATGTTGATGAGAACTACTGAGGAATCAGACTGAAATTACTAAATACGTGAGCCTCTAAAAAGGCATATTAACATCGTGAAGACTTTATTAATATTGTGCATCCAACAGAATTAATTCATGTAATAAAAACAGATGCTTGTGAAGGTTAGTTAACCATTTGTTGAAGGGAATATGAAAGCTGAAGGACTGCAGTGCTACTTTAGAGCAGTGAAGGCCACGGAGAGAAAGCAGTGATACCATCACACTTCAGCTACAGGATCATATGGAATTCCACTTTTTACTACTGTAATTGTCAAATGATACAGATATTTAGAATAAGTGTATGCCATCTTACCAGATATACCACAGATGGACCCATTCAGTGCCTGAACACCTGAGGAGAAGAGGATATGAGAAAGAGTTAGCCACAGAAAATCAAAGAAATTGGAAGATCCCTATGGTATCCTTTTCTGGCTTCCCTCAAATTCTCACTTACATTCCAGCTTTTGAATGGTACAAATGAAGAGGAATCCACTGTAATTCATGGAGGAGAAAACTTCATCAATCTCCCTGTTAGGGGAGTTTCCCTTCTGTTCAGATTTATCTCTGTGTTATTCCCCTGGTATTAATGCCAAATTCTGTTTGCAGACCTTAGGGATTTGTACAATGCTGTAATTTCTGAACTTCTCTTCTTCTACACTATCATCTTCACAATTTAGCTTTCCCATACCTGTTATAGTTTGCTTTACTTTACTGTCTTTTGCTCTTACTATTTCTAGATGTGATGGTACCTTTGTATGTTGGTTTGTGTGTTCATTTAGTGTCAATTAGTAAACCTGCCTGTAATTTTTCAAAAGACTTTTTTTTAATAAAACCAGAATTATCCTAGACCATTTTTCATTCCTGTTTTGCCTTAATTTCTGTTATTCTTACAAATGACATTGCCAAGAGGAATATTTATAAAAATAGTATATTTCAAAACATTATTTTCATGGTAACATTAATTTTGATCTCATAATCTAAGTCAATCAAAATAAATCCACAAAGCTATTAGCCATTTTAGTTATCTGAACAGGGATTGGAAACAATGCCACATAATCAGTATGAGGAATAGAAGTGATCAATATGGTTCACATTCAAAGCAATGGAAATTTTATTTTTCTGGAAATTTTCTGGAAAATGTCTGCCATCATGTCATAACATTGATGTCTGCTACTGCCTTTCTACTCCATTATCTTGCATACATTATTATGTATGCAAGATCTACAAATACTCACAGTTCAGCATTCATACAACCTTCCTCTCCTCTCACTGGGGGTAACTGGGAGAAGAAAAACAAACAAGAGATAGGGAGGGTAATTGAAGTCTTTGTCATATGCAACTTTCATCTCTCATCAAGACTAATATCAGTCTGAATCTCCAACAAGGACTCATTGTTAGCCACTTTCTGCTGTTCCCTTTATGTACTTTGACATATATTGGAAATTACTGTGATACCGATGTAGTGCCACACCTAGGGAGGAATAACCCCATGCACCACTACAGGCTGAGGGCTGACCTCCTGCAGAGCAGCTCTGTGGAAAAGGACCTGGGAGTCCTCGTGGACAACAAGTCGACCATAAGCCAGCAATGTGCCCTTATGGACAGGAAGGCCAGTGGTATCCTTGGGTGCATTAGGAAGAGTGTTGCCAGCAGGTTGAGGGAGGTGATCCTGCCCCTCTACTCAGCCCTGGTGAGGCCTCATCTCGAGTACTCTGTCCGGTTCTGGGCTCCCCAGGACAAGAGAGACATGCAGCTATTGCAGAGAGTGCAGTGTAGGGCTAAGAAGATGATCAAAGGGCTGAAGCATCTGCCCTATGAGGAACAGCTGCAAGAGCTGGGTCTATTTAGCCCGGGGAAGAGAAGACTGAGAGGGGATCTTATCAATGTCTGTAAATATCTTAAAGGGAGGGTGTCAAGGGTATGGGGCCAGACTCTCTTCAGTGGTGCCAAGCAACAGGACAAGAGGCAAGGGACACAAACTGAAACACAGGAAGTTTCATCTGAGTGTAAGGAAAAACTTCTTTACTGTGAGAGTGAGAGAGCACTGGACCAGGTTGCCCGGAGAGGTTGTGGAGTCTCCTTCTCTGGAGATATTCAAGACCCACCTGGACGCAGTCCTGTCTAACATGCTCTAGGCAACCCTACTTGAGCATGACCTTCAGAGGTTCCTTCCAACCTCAGCCATTCTGTGATTCTGTGATATCATACTGCTTCCAGCAGTCACTAAAATCCTACTTAACACTGTTCTCAGTACAGACCCCAAATTCCCTTCCGTTCTCTCACCGCAAACTTTGTCAAACTACAGCTATAAATTCTTCTCCGTGGTCAAATATTAAAAGCAACTAAACATTCTGTTGCTTACTATACCGATACATGTTTGAATTCTGCTCTTTCTTTCTGTGTAGCATCTTGTTTTGCTACATTCACACTCTTCTCATTCTTCAGTCTCAGACACCCTTTTCTGTATTCTGCCATCCCTGGGACAGCAGCAATAGTCTTCTGTGTGTATCCTCTTTTATATCTTTAAATGTCAGGGAAGTTCTTATGATTGTCAATTGCTAACACCCTTCCAGCTATCTAAGGTAACACCCCAACAGAACAGAGACCACATAAAAAGGAACTTGAGATATGACTTACCCATAAGAAACACCCTAAAGCAAAGCAGATCACATCTGGGCTGTGCACTCCCATGAAGTGATTCTGTGGCATCTTGTTGTCTCAAGTAGCTCAGGGTGTGTTTTTCCTTCCTAGCTTCAGTTCATCCTGATCCATCCACTGACTGAGAGAAGGGGCAGATTTCCTGCTGCGTGTTGAATCCTGTCTCTGCTTCACAGTCTACCTCTTTCTGTCCTCCTCTGGGTCTGTTCTGCTTCTCTGCCCTTCAGATTCTTGTTTTTTTTTCTCTTTCCTTCTTTGTCACTCTGTTAATTCTTGCTTATTTCTGCCTGCCTCCTTTTGTTATTCTCTTGGCCACCTTCTCTCCCCTTTTGAGGGAATCTCTAAAACCTTGTAGTTAGATCAGGAGAAGAGCTGTGACTACAAATTCTTACTTTTGATACTGAACTAAGCCAGGGAAGAGTGCTTTGAGATCTCTGCAGATCTGACCCTTCCCTTCTGTGAGCAGAAAGGGTCTCCAAGTTTGTTCATTCCTGTTTTTCCTTTCCCCGCCCCTACCCTGAGGGAGACTGAAGAGGGTTGAAGGTCATGTTACTGACCTGTTTAAATGGATATCAGATCTCTCCCTCCTCCAGTACCCTTTCTCTCCCTGCACTCACATTGACCTACCTCTGCTGATCCAACTTGTTGACTTTAGCCATATAATCAAGATCATGAGCCCTGAAGTGAAAGTTTGCAATGAAAAACTAATTTTATACAGCATTTTATATGTAGATGCAATACAATGCCACTTGCATCTCCCACTTTAAGGCTCTACCACCATCCTTTTCACCTGGAAGTCTCCTGCTATGCCAGTCCTGCAACCCTGCCAGTCTTCTCACTCCTCTCCGACAAGCCCAGATGGCCAGCCAAGTCCCCCAGATGCTTTGCATTGCAGGGAGTATGTGTTATTTCTCATAACCTGGTTACTATTCTTCCTGCAGCTGGTTAAATTAGTAGGTTCCTTTCAATGAACCATTAATTTTCTCTTTTCTAGAACTACTTTAGATTGCTAATACTGGTCATGACTATTCAGAACATGGTTACATGTATATATTGTGTTCACTTTTTCTTTTGAACAATTAAAATAGAAAAAATATTCTGCAGTATTGTGTTACTATTTGTGTTCAGGAACCACCTGTGACTGGTGTATAAATATACATTAAGGGTAGGATAATCAGGAACTCAGTGCTATAGCAACTAGAGAGTCTTGTTGCTACATGTTGCAATCACAGTGCATTCACATTAAGCTGGTGAATCATTAGCCTTGGTGATACATATTAGGGACATAGAGCAGAACAAATGGATTCATGAACATAATATATTCTCCAAAGGCAGACTAGAAACATTCACATTCTCTAATTATAAAGGTAGTGGTGCAGTATAAACATGTATTAGCATCAAATTGTTTATATGTTTATCAATCTAATTATTTTTGTATCTAAAAACTGATCTATTACTGGAAAGAAGTTTCTTAGTTCTTATGCACAAATAAAAAACAGAGAAACATGAACTAACAGCTTTGTATTTGTGTGGAGATTGGACAAGATTCCTTTTCTCTCTTTCCTCTTAAATTCTTTTGTGTATTATATGTGTTTTAGAAGAAAAGATCCAGCAAAACTGTAAAATAATCTTTATTATATATATAGCATTTAACACTAGTGGGGTTCAAGGTGGAAAAAAAGTAAAAATTGTCAATGTTTTTCAGAGGCTTTTCATCATCAGTACGAAAATTCTCAATGAAAGATTATCAATTTATTTTTAACTGAAATTCTGTCTGATGAGAATCTTAAATTTAGAAGGACTGAACTGGAGAAATATCACATAAAGTAATACAAAAAATATCTAAAGAAAAAGCAGCACTGAAGCAGTGATCACTCTAAAAGCATGTCATAACTCATTCTTGCTGAAATTTACTGATCTTTTTTTTTTTTTTTTTTTACTATTTCTATGGCATTACCATTAATATTTATCACACTGCTATCCAATCATCCAACAACAATTTAAATTTCTCCACATTCACCTCATAGTTTACCTCATTTCTCTCAATATTTTATTTTTCTTTGATTTGTTCTATACTGAAGTGGGTTTTCTCTTTCATATTCCACCCTTGCCACCTTTCAAAAGATTATGAAAATATGATCAAACTCTTAAAGAATTGCTAAAACAAATGAAATATCCCACCATTGATGTTTCACTGTTCTCGCCTGTTGCTTAAAATCTAATAGTCCATTCCATATTACATTATGCAATTTGTACATATCCATCTTTAGATACCAAAGAAAGCAAATTGTATGGACAGAAAATACTTCTGTCCACTCTCCATTCCCCTGTTCATGATAAATCAAGTGATGTATGTCAAGTCCTTTCTTTCTTAGATAACAGGATTTTAACTGAAAATCAAACTCCTCAAAGAGCTAAAGAAATGCTGTTGTGCTGCTCTTAGAAGTTGCTAAGAAATTGCTACCAGCTTGATTAATCGTACCAAATATTTTTCTGTGGGCACTTAGGAATGTAAAATATGGAACACATTTGGGGCTTACAAGGACCCCTAATATTTTTGCAGTTGCAGCAAGACTTTATCAAAGTTTTCATGTATTTTTATTGGATGATAATCCAAAAGGACTCCATGCATGTAAAACAAAGCAGATCTTTATTGTCTGAACTACGTACAAAGAAACAGTGTAGCTGGTCATGGTTCTTTCTTCACATAATTCCCACTCACATTTCACGTTCTTTCCATTGAGATCATAAGGGTTGTCACCTCTCCTTGACAGAACATATGACATGGATTCAAAACCAACAGTACACTAGAGACTGAGCATGACAGTCCTAGAAATTAGTATTTATTATCTATACACCTCTGGAGTATAGATGTTGGAGTCTTAAGTCACTGTGCTCGTTTTTTCCACTGAAAGATAAAAGTCTGGAATGTCTTATGTCCTGTGTGCAGGGAGCTCTGTCTCTCAGGGGCTGGGAGAATTACAGTTCCTGGCCTATATGTGGTAGTGCTGTCTGAGAAAAGATAGAATATTCAACTCTCAGAAATTCCTGTCTTTCTACCAGCAGATCTAGAAATATTGGGACACTTGGGACCAGTTAAATATTTCCATGTTATTCCTATCACTGGACTTTCAAGAGAGCATGGCACATCCTTGAGCTGTCAGGTTACCCTCATTTATAGGAAGTGACAGTCCAAGCACAATGACCTTCTACTGTACTCAGTTAATCAATCTTGCTAAAAGGCAGAGTCAGATGTGTGAATGTGCTTAGATGGCTTCCAGGTCAGCGCTAGTCTAGAAGCAGTGTCGTAGTATTCATAGTGTTCATGAATTTTCTACCAAGACTCTTTATTAGTTTAGCAGATTTCTTCAGCTCACTCCTTTTCTTGCACTGCAGACATGCTTAGAATGGCAGCTGTGAAATCTATGATATTTTCTTCATGTCTGAGCAATGGGTAATGCTATGGCAAGTCTATGTGCTATCCAATTAAAGTTAGCATAGTGTTCTCAGAGAAGATTCTCACTTCATTTTATCTTCATTCTTCCTCCACTGTCTGAGCCCTTCTGGTTGAATTTGCTGAATAATAATCACTGTGTAATCAAGCCAGAAAACACCCTCTCCCCACCTCTCACCCTCCCACACTCCTCCCTCCCCCACAGCTGAAAAACATCTAGGAATCACTTAGACATAATCCAAAATTAATGTCAGTTCCTCTTCACTTTTCCTCTTTCTCCCTTTTCTTTCTACAGCAAGAGTATATCTAAAAATTGATAATTGTATGGGTTTGTTCTCTCATGATTGAGAATGAGAGAATTCCATTCCTGTTGCATTTCTGCACACACAGAAGAGTTAAATGCTATTTTGTGACTCCAATTTAGAGTGGTTTTTTGAGACTTCATTTTTTTTTTAATTTTATTAAACAACTCCCTGAGTTTTTGTGTCATCCAGCCCCTTTGTATGAGACAAAATGCTCTTCTGAATTGTACGTGAATCACTTCTCTTAATGCCCAATGTCACTGACCATTTGTTTGATCTTAGCCAGAACCTTACCTCTGTCTCCTCTGTGGGCTCAATCAAACCTTTGAATTCTTCTGTAACCTTACCAAAAATGACTGAAGAAGTGACATATGCAGACCTAAAGTTTGTGACATTGGAAAATTCCAAAATCAGGAGCTCCATGATGCCAGAACAAAAGGTCGTGGAGGAGAGTATTTTTTATGTGACACTCTGGAGGATGTCACCTACATACTGCAACTCAACTTCTGGGAGCCTTGGACTCAAATTCCAAAAAAGTTATAGGGATAGAAAGAATGGAAGAGGTTAAAAATAATGGAAGATTGGAGAATGTGGAAAAACTGTTTAGACTTGAAAGGAAAGATATAACTAAGGTTATGGGATGCAGTTAAGTGGAAGTAAACATGTTCAAGTTAGATATTAAGTGTAATTTCCTAGAAGTTAGTGAAATAATCTGCCTAAGGGACCTTATGAAAGTCTTTCTGATTTGCTCATTTAAATTTAACTGACTGAATCAGCTTGGAGTAAGTATGAGGGAAAAATTAACACTTATCCCTGAAGAGAAGGAACTGATAGAGAAATAGCTCTCTGTACTTAAATTCATAAAAACAATACCATATAGCTTCTCAGAGGAAGGGAGGAATATGGCTGATCCAAAATCTGTATTATATATGCTATTTATTAGTGCTTTAGAATTCTTCTGTATGAAAGGTGCTAGAAAAACAAATAAATGTTTTGCTCCAGCCTGAGTAACCCATTTGAAAATGAATTCACTAGGTTAACAGATTGAAGAGCTCTTTCCTGAAAGAAATTGTCCCTTATTGGCTAGTCAGTGATTATCTCATTATCACTTTTCCAGAGTTCTTTGAATTTTATACTTGAAGACTGGAGCTGAATTCTCACTACTCTAGTAAGATTCTTCTCAACCACTAGGTTAAAGGATTAGGGAGTACAGGAGATAAAAAGGAAGAAATATCACAGGTGGATATCCTAGTTGTTTCTGTTGTTGCCTTCAGCATAGTATAAATATTCCCACTGAAATTTCAGATTGGGAGCTAGTAAAAGAACATAAAGTTATAAACTGGAAGTAATTAATTTCTCTGTGGCTTTGAGATATTTTGTAAATTCATGCAGGTGTTTGCATATGTTTACATTATGCGAATGAGTGTACATTTCCAGGTGTGAGAGTCTAATTCTGTGCAACTGCAGGTATGTGATCTTATTCACATCCATCTGGCCTAATTTCCTATTATTTTGCAGAGGCCTTGCTTTCATTAATAAGTGTTTCTGAGGTTATTTTCTGAAAAGGCAACTTAATTCCCAGTGTGCCAGGTTAGGCATTCAAAAGTTAAAATACCTCAAATACATGATTGCATATGAAAATCTCAGCCCTGTTGCAGATAAAAAAATTTCCTTGATGAAAATACTCCATGTGTGAAATTCTGTTCTGCCCAGCCTTACTTGTCCAATTCAAGGATCTGTATCCTTCTAAAAGCCACTGCTACAATAGTCTCTGTGAGCTCCTCAGTTCCCAACCCCTGACTGCTAAGGAGGCCTGGGCACAACCAATCAACAGGATAGTTTTCATAACGTAAAACTACGTACTGGTCCGAAACTCTGCAACTCACTGGGCAAACTAAGGCTCATACTGCTTTGTGCAATACAGGAGCTGGAGATACAAAGATGAGTGGTCCCTGTTCTTGCTGCTTTCCTTCTCTTTCTTTATCTCAGAATCTTCCAGTCTATCTTCCTGTTGGCAACTGACTACAATATCACTTGGGTTCATCTGCTTAAGTTAAGTGGCAACTGCAGGAGTCTTGGCTGCCAGGTATAAATATGATCACAAAAGAGGTGCTCAGAATTCAATACAAACAATTAAAAGGATAGGAAGTAGGGAAAAGATTAGCCTAGGGGATTAATGGAGCCAAATTTGTCTTTTACTGGGAATTTACTCATTCGAGAGATCCCTCAGATCTTGAAATCGTGATATAATGCATCTAGGTATTTTCAGTCACGGGGAGGGATGTGTGTCTTTGGTGAGTTTATTGAGCTTACATTGAGCTGTTTGGCTTTAATATTAATGGCACAATTTCTTCTTGTTTCACTGCGATTGAAGTCATCCTGGTCTTCCACCTGGTAGATTAAAGGGATGAAAACTTAATCGAGGAAAAAGAAATTGTGGAAAGCCTCAACCAGCAACTAGATCTTCTCCAGACTCAGAATTTAAACTTATCAGAGACCGTAAAGCAACTGGCCATTTCCAAAGGTACATAGTAGTGAGAAGATGGTGCCCCATCCCATGACAGTAGTCACAGATCTGATTTTTCCTGTCAACTAAACTGTGAAGAAAAATCATAATCTCTAAAATTGCCCTGAATGTTTTAATTTGAAAACTGATTTCAACTTAGTCAATCAAAAGGCTGCTTTTCCGTTTTTGATAATTTTTAAGTTTCAGTCTTTTTGAAGTATATTTATTGAATTTTTATAATGGAGCTGTTTTAAACCCTAAAAACAAACATTTTAAATCAGAAAATACTATAATAATGGCACTTTTTTATAACAAATGTTTCTAATTGGAAAATTCATTGACACTCCATCCCCTTTTCCCATAGTCAATCTTAATAAATTCTACTGGAAACATTTTCTTGATGGAAAGTTGTATCTGTACTATGTGATACTTGATGGGAATGGTCGGTGTTGTAACTTTTTGTATCTGTACTACCTGATACTTGGTGAGAATTGTCTAGTGTTGTAACTTTTTAGTGCCTAGAACAATACCACTGTGTTAAGTGGAATACAAATAAGTAACTAACAAGGTCTTGGAAATCCGTGAGAAAGAACAGCAGTTGGTTACATATGGTTTCTGTGACTTCCAGCCGCAGAATAACCATGAGAAGCAGTCCACATGAAGGTCAGAAGTTGAAGAGTAATGAAATAGCGACCCCCAAAATCCAATGTGGCCCCCGAAATAAGTCTGCACGCATGCGCAGTATCATAGGCGGTTATGCAACCGCGGCAGAGTTGGGCTAGACTCCCTGCACTTGCTGACCCCATGTGCTGGGACTCCCACCTACCACAAATAATTATAAATACCATAATTTTTCCGAAGGAGAGGGAGGCCGCTACACAACAGAGGATGACGTTGCCTCCTTGGGGACGCCCGAAAAGATTGTGCCTGCCAACTCTCTCTCTCATCATGCGGATGATTGGGACAAGCATTGGAGTGGTCCTTCTCAAGATTACCATCGGGTCAATCTGTTTTTAAGTATCTACCAATAAACTGCTTGCTACTAAAGACTGTTTGTGTGTGAATGTGTGAGTGTGTGCTGGCTTGCCAAACTGGATGTTTGACCCCTGGGAATATAACTAGAACAAAAGTTCCTACTGCCTCTATTTGTCTGGAATACTTTCAATATGCTGAGCTGTCTTTTTTTCTTTTGTTTTGTTTTTGTTTTTCTTTCTTGTGCAAATGGTGTGAAACTTTAATGATGGGAGAGCTGAATGTACTTGGTTATCATATAGCAGAGTGAAGAGAATCATAATCAGTGAAAGGCTCTTGCCAGAGTAACAAGGTCCTCATCATTGTACAAGTCTGCATTAGAATTTAGTACAAAATACAAACTACTCAAAGGCAATGCAAGAGTCAAATGCATCATACTATGCTATCCATTGCCATCTAGCATCAAATCCTGATGTTCCTAGCTGGCACTGTTTTTTACAAAGTAAAATGATCCTATGAACTGTAGAACAATGAGCATCATCCAAACAATAGCTAGAACCAATCTCTCCAATCTGCTGAGATCTACAGAATATTTTCTCTATCATTTTTTTTGTTCATTTTGTTTTGTTTTGTTTTTTGCTGTCTGTGACTATTTCTGCCTCCAAATAGAAATGGATTTCCCAAAATGATGCAAGAGTGAAGGGAAACATCAACATTTTGAGAACACTCTGGTTTGAATACCACCCAGGATCCCAATAGGAAGCTAGCATAATAATGTGGCAGAAAGGGTCAAAGTGCAGCTGCCAGAAGTGTATTTTCCTTAAGAGTAGTGAGCTCATTATATATCACTTCGGCTGTCTGTCAGTCTGCCGTCTGCACACTGAACCCACAGAAGGCATAAAATGCTACCAGGGAAGTTCAAATAAAAGTTGCTATATAAAATGTGTATCAGGAAAGAATTGGCCCTGATGTTGTTAGCAGGAAGTTAAAAATAAGTCCATATGAATATGCATACCCATATGACAGAGCTACTAGCTTTCCTTTATCAGTATGTCCACCTTTATCTGTGAAACCAACTGGTCAGAATCCAAGAACATCTTTATTAGTTATTTTTTTGGTCTAAATTTGGTTTAGCTCAGTTGGTTAGAACATGGTGCTAATAGTGCCAAGGTCATGGGTTCAGTTACCATATGGACCACTCGCTTGAGGGTTAGACTAGATGATCTCCAGAGATCCCTTCCAACCTTACCAATTCTATGATTCTATGTTTTAGAAAAGTTTATCTGGTGTTCTGGCAGCTGTGTTCTTAAAGTCTCCATGGAATATGTGAATTTAGCTGCAGAATGAAAGAGGAGCTGAGGTGGATTGAGAACTGGCTGAAAGGCAGAGCTCAGAGGGTTGTCATCAGTGGCATGGAGTCTAGTTGGAGGCCTGTGACTAGTATAGTTCCCCAGGGCTCTGTACTGGGTCCCATCCTGTTCAACTTGTTCATCAATGACCTGGACAGAATCATTGAAGGACAGAGTGCCTTCTCAGCAAATTTGCTGATGATACCAAGCTGGGAGGAGTGGCTGACACACCAGAGGGCTGTTCTGCCATTCAGAGAGACCTGGACAGGCTGGAGAGTTGGGTGGAGAGGAACCTCATGAGGTTCAACCAGGCCAAGTGCAGGGTCCCGCACCTAGGGAAAAATAACCCCATGCACCAGTACAAGCTGGGGGCTGACCTTCTGGAGAGCAGCTCTGCAGAGAAGGACCTAGGAGTGCTGGTGGATGAGATATTGACCATGAGCCAGCAATGTGCCCTTCTGGCCAGAAAGGCCAATGGTCTCCCGGGGTGCATTAGGAAGAGTGCTGCTAACAGGTTGAGGGAGATGATGCTGCCCCTCTACTCAGCCCTGGGGAGGCCTCATCTCGAGTACTCTGTCCAGTTCTGGGCTCCCCAGTCCAAGAGAGCCATGGCGCTACTGGAGAGAGTCCAGCATAGGGCTATGAAGATGATCAGAGGGCTGGAGCATCTGCCCTATGAGGAACGGCTGTGAGAGCTGGGCCTGTTTAGACTGGGGAAGAGAAGACTGAGGGGGGATCTTATCAATGTGTACAAGTACCTGAAGGGAGAGTGTCAAGGGGACGAGGACAAACTCTTTTCAGTTATCTCATGTGACAGGACAAGAGGCAATGGGCACAAACTGAACTACAGGAAATTCTGCCTGAATATGAGGAGGAATTTCTTCACTTTGAGAGTGATAGAACACTGGACCAGGTTGCCTGGAGAGGTTGTGGAGTCTTCTTCTCTGGAGATATTCAAAGTCCACCTGGATGCAATGCTGTCTAACATGGTCTAGGTGACCTTGCTTGAGCAGGGGGTTGGACTAAATGATCTCCAGAGGTCCCTTCCAACCTTACCAATTCTGTTGCTTTTCTCTGAGGGACTCTGCAGTGCTCCACTGATCCTGCAGGGGAATCCAATAGAGACTACCCTCACTGACAAACCTGCTGCTTTGTTTTTGAGGTCATACATGTACTCCTTGTCCTGAGAACTGACTAGGATATGGAAACAACTGCTACTATTTTTCAAAGGAAAGGAGAACTTGGCAAGAAAGCAAGGCTCAATGCTCTACTCTGGAGTCCAGATTTCTTAAGATAGAGAGTAAGGAAGAGCTGGTAAAAATTCTTGTTTTCTCTGTCTTTGACTATATGCTTTGCAATGTACTATGACCTGAGCAGCTGCATTTTTTTTTTCCATGATATAGCATTTGTGCTCTAGGTCAAGTGTCAAAAACTATCCATGCCCCTTTGAAACCCTTCAGCCTATATAGTGACTGCACCTATCCTTGATGTATATTTACTGACTTCAGTGGAACTGTACTGAGACATGCCAATTTGGGCCTACATCTAGATCCTCACCCCATGTCAGGTCAAAAATACTTGAGCTAATTCTGATTGGCATCCCCTTTGTTGTCATGCTAGAATAAATGATTCAGCAATTTACAGAGGCCTGGATTTCTGTTTCCTGCCTCCCAGAATTAGTAGGCTAGACAGCCTGGTCTATTCTCTGACCTCATATTCCGCAAGATCAGAAGAGAAGTATTATCTTTTTCTCACTCCTAAATTGCAGGTGGATCAGTAGATAAAGCAACTGGAAGAGCTCTTCACTGTGAAGGAATTCATTCTCAGACCTGTAATGGCAAAGAGGTTAAGTCTTTAAGTCTTTAGCTTTTATTGCCTGTATTTTGAATTGCCTGTGTGCAAATGATGCAAAAGACTTCTCCTGCCTAACTTATGTAACCAGAATGTTAGAAGGAAGTGATTCTATGACTGTCTGTTACACACAGTCTGTTACGCACAAGTGTGAACAGCTCTCTTTCATTTACTTCTGTTCTTTTCCAACACATTATGAATGAATCACAGGTGTGATTTGCATTTATTTCCCTGCAGGACTTCATAGTCTTGAAGACTGTGTGTAAGACACGTGGTCTTACAGTTGTTCCTCTTTCTAGATTGGACTGTCTCACAACTGAGCCAGTTGTTGTCCTTGTGACAGTCAAGGACCTTGACTGTCAGGGAATGGATCAGCTTTCTCCTCTGATCCATAAGTGAGTGCATAGATACAAAGAATTCAAGTCCGTTCATATTTCTTATGAGCCAGAAACATCAATCTTTGACCACTGTCCCACTTACTTCCTTTCCCTCTGCCCATTTGCCAGCAGACAAACCATCACTCTCTCACTTATCAATGCAGACAAGGCTTCATCAGGAGCTTATATACTATTATGGGTCAAATAGTATCTCCCAGTAGTTGGGAGATATTGTATTAGCCCATGATTTGACATTCTCTGCTGTTCTTGTTTTTTTTTTTTTTTTTTTTTTTTTTGTTTGTTTGTTTGTTTGTTTGTTTGTTTTTGTTTTTGTTTTTGGTTTTTGGTTTTTTTACAGATTTTGCATTCAGGAAGCCAGCTCCAATCTTTTCCTAGTCTGTGTGTGGCTTCAAGATGCAAACAGAAACACTGCACGATGTGGTGAGTACAGATTTTGCATTTGTGAGAAAATGATGAGTCCTGGGGTGATGTCCTATAAACCAGAAAAACAGAAGGCAAATAGAGAACAACCCTTTCTTAAGGAAAGTCACCAGTTTGTAATGCCCGGGAGTGCCAATCCAGCTGGAAGCAGGTTGTTCTGCATCTGGCCATTGAGGAGAAAGATGCATTCCTCTAAGACATCCCTCTTCATAACTAACGATGTCACACCTTATCCAGTTCTTTGATTTTTTTCAGATCCATTTTCTATCCTGTGAAGGAATCTCACAAATAGAATAAATATTTCTGCTGCTATTTCTTTTGTTTATTGTCTCCTTAGTAGGGCTCTGTGCATAATAGCCTCAGCAATCAGAAAATACCGAGCTTTTAATGATTTAAAACCTGCTGCCACTTGACTGCTGTACAAAGAGAAGATTGCATCATAACATCTGTTTTCCACGGCACTAGCAGACAACAGAGATCTTTGAAGTCTCTCAGGAGAAGGAAAGTTTATAGCATGGGACTTTTGTTCCTCTATATATTTCATACTATTTTGTGCCATTTGGTGAAACTAAACTGTAATTCAGGGGAAGTAGAACATAAGGTTGTGTGTCAGACCTCTGCAGTAGCAGCAGCCAACAAGCATGTTCCTATTCATCACTAGATGACTTTTTAGCCATATGGCAATTTTCTTAATTATTTGTATGAAGAAGTGATTCAGAGGAGCAGGAAAAGCAGCATGGCTTGCAGCACAGTTATCTCATAGCCTGTAAATGTTGTCAGTTCTAACTCTAAGCATGGTGCTTCAACAGCTTTGGTGGTACTACCTGGGATCATATGGCTGACACAAATATCCTGTGAATGATGGAAGGCATAACCGATGCAGGCTTGTTGTTCCAGCACATGAAGGACTTGGTGGGAGCCTCCATGTTACAACCCTTGCCGATAAAAGAGATTCTTAAGAATAACAGCATGAGGAAGCAGGAGAGCCCTCACCAAGGGATCTAGAATGAGGAAGAGCCAGTGCAGGACTCAGCCAGTGAGCAAAACTGATGTGACGAGCATTGAGAGAGCAACAGTGGGAACTGATGTGATGGGCATGGGGTCACTGGGCCAGTAAAGGGAGCTCATACAAAGGTTTTCTGTTAGAGAAAGGGTTGTTTGTAGAGACCTGACTTCGGGAGAAGGGCAGCATGTGAAAAGCACTGGTATTATGGACTGTTGCTGGGAGTGAAATCCTGAAAAACTGAAAGAATGAAGTGCTGAACAGAACGCTATTCTGGACTTCATTAGCAAGGAGACTCCATTAGTGTATCTTATTGTCCTGTCCATGGCATGAAAACTGTTCCTGATATGGCCCATTGCATGGCAGATTTCTACCATTGTGCCGAGGACTACTCCTAGGCTTCTTGCCACATGTGCCACACATTGCCTCATAGTACATCTGAGGGTGAATCAACCCAGTGACTCCATGGCATACACACTGTTTCCGTATGAACTCAGAAACAGCAGTCCATGGGCCTGGATGATGAGTTTTTGCAATTCAAGGAAGGTATAAAACAGAGGAATGAGTTGCTGATCCTCATTGCTGTCCAGCTTCTTTCAAGTTATACCACCTCTTTATGCCTTGATGTTTCATAACTGTAACAGCTACATGATGAGTCAAGTGACACAAAAGACAATATCACATTGTATGCCAATAATACAGTGCTGTCTGCCCTGAGGTATACGGTTTACAACTTGTTACTGTCTTTATCTGAATAATGAATAATCCTGATTTTTGTTGATATATGGGATAAATTGATTCTTGAATTTTGACTTTGTCTGCCCTTGTAAGACAGTCACTCAACCATTATTTTAACAGATGTCAAGTCTTGCACATTTATTATATGCAGCAAAATATTCAGAACTTCATAGCAATTTAGAACAAAGCATTTTTAAATGCGTATCTTCAGTATTCAGTATGAAGATGACCATTCTGCACTTTCAATCTTCCCTATAGCCACCTTCACACATCAGATCATCATCTAAATCACTACATGCATTTTTCATGCAACACTACTTAGCTCTTACTGACATTTCCTCTTAAGAAATCTTTGTCAGATATTCCAGGATTCATTGAACTAATTGCCTCACAGAATGAGTCTATTTTGTGCTAATGGGTAAACAGAATTGCTTATTAATAAGCAATAAGTTAGAAAAACAGTCTTTCAACTTAGCTTTGTAAACTTTGCTAACCATATCATTTTGCACAGCTATTTGTGAAGGCTTGTCCCTCAAAATTGCCACATCAATGTTAATTTGTCTTAAGAGTGTCTAAGAGTGATTTCATCTCTCCTGTCAGTTGGCTGCAGAAAGCATCTAAAAGTGACAAAGATCAAGAAGCAGCATCTAAACATAAATTTAATCTACTGAACTGAGTCATTTCTAGTCTCATATAGTGCCCTTAGGCAAGTGTTTAGGATTTGTGGCACACTGTGAAAAGACAAAATGAGGAAGATTTTTTTTGATAGCCATCACTGGAATAATGATTGTTTGCTGTTTTATGTTGCCAATAGGTTACATTAGAACAGCCAAAGTCCCTAACTGGTCTATATTATTGATGTTATGTGGTGATACAATAGTAATAATAAAAATCTTGAGCCTTTGTAGTTCAATACATTGTCCATTAAAATCAAAATATAAGTATAATACACACGTGACATTGTCACAAAGCAAATTTTCAGCTCACAAGCCACTCTCAATGCTTCTTGGCAAATATTTTCCCTACTGCTCCCAATATAAATTTCCATCTCAATAGATCTACCAATCGGATGAACGTTTTTCTTCATTGTATCTGTGTTTTTTTTTTTTTTAATGAAAATTCTTCTGCTAATTCCATTTTTTCACATTGCTTTCAGTTGCTTCATATTGACATATGGCAGCACAAATATTTGATTCCTTGGCAAGCCTGAGAGATGCAGCCTTGAGGGTGCTGTCATAGCTTTACTTTTTATGGAGTTTTCTTCTCTACAATGATGTCATTTATCCTTAGCAACAAGCAATCAGTAAACCCCCTGCATCATAAAAATATAAACAAATCCGAATAGAAAAAAATGTTCTTGCAGCAAGATCTCAGTACTCATGATTAGCCTAGAAACTGTATGTATCTCTGATTTCATGTGGAAGCAGAAACTGCTGTCTTTAAATAGTAGGACCTGAGGATACACTGTCATTTTCCAAATTGCACAGGGACATGATATATAGAAAATGCTGCTGAGTCATCTTTGGTAAGGACTGCTACAGAAACAAGGAATTAAGGAGAGAAGCACACAATTAATGCTCTATGCAGGCCTGAAACCCATAAACTTGTAACTGAGGTTGGTTCTCTGTGTCTTAACATGAGATGCAGAACTACTTTTTTTTTTTTTTTTTTTTTTTTTTTTTCCTAGTTTAAGGACTGGTATTTTATTATTCTGGTGTCCAAGAAAAGCTTTTTGATATAGCTTATTTTTGCATTCCAAATAGAATTTTAAGTGTTATACAGAGACCTTTGTATCTCATATGTTTAAGTTATCTTTTAACACTAAAAACTTGAAGAGCTATCTTAATTATTTCCTATTTCCCAATGCAGACAAAGTTAGCCACCAGTAAGTGATTTATTTA
The DNA here is from genome assembly GCF_028389875.1 of Rhea pennata. Classification (NCBI taxonomy): domain Eukaryota; kingdom Metazoa; phylum Chordata; class Aves; order Rheiformes; family Rheidae; genus Rhea; species Rhea pennata. Next base: position 85,220,274 of record NC_084663.1, on the reverse strand, counting down.
GGATAAAGACATGTAATGTGGAATATTACAGATAGAATGATATGATATTCTGCCAATGCCTGATCATGCTGTAGGGAGTAAAAGTTTATTATGGATTTGAAAGAGTATAAAAACAACACATCTTTACCAGTACTTGTTTTCAATTTTTTAAGAAGTAGAACAGGCTACTATTGCTATCATTAATAATTGAAAAAGTGGATAGATGATCCTTGAAGTCACTGAAATGAAGACATCAGCCATCTCAGAAATAAAAAGACTGGACAAGGGAGAACTCAATAAGAGATTTCTGGCTTCAGTGGTTCATCAAATAAATAAAACATATTGTATTTTTTAAAAAAGCTCATTTAACATTTTATTGAATGAAAGGACAATAATCCCTTCTAAAACAATCAGTATCTTTGACAACCCCAGACTGTTAGCCAGAAATTCTTGTGTGAACTAATATAGCCATTCATTTCTTCTTCAGCATTTTATTTTCCATCAGTCAGCTGGCATAAATCAGCCTAACTGCATGGACTTCATTCAGAAGAATGGAGGAAGAAAGGAATTTAATTTTGAACCACAAAGATGATGGCACAGAGAAAGCAATAAGTTTGTTAATGTTGGGTTAAAAGTTGACTGGTTGTAAATCAATCAACTTCTGCAGTCAGTGAAGCAGGGGTTCTGGCCTAGTACTTTTCAACCCTTTCTTGGTAAATATCATGGTTTTGATTTGTACTCAGTATAAACCAGATGTCACTATTTAATTCACCGCCTTGTACTAATAAAAGATAAAATTAAGATTTATGCCAGGTCATATGAAGAGAAAACAAAATGTCTGATGTTTGATCCTCTTAATTTTATCACTCACATCATTGCTTTCTCATTGGTAACTTCCCTGTACTTACTCCAGATATGCAGGAGTACTAGAAAAGTATGAGTAAATCCAGTTGTAGTTATAGCTAGCTGGTTTTACTGTTTGCTTGTTTCTACAGAAAACTCATTTTAATGGAATTTTGAAAAATGTTGTTTGTTGTTTGTTCTGAGTAAAATATTTAAGTTTTTTTTTTTTTTTTTTTTTTTTTTTTTTTGCTTTGTTAAAGAATGAGCATTTATGTTCTAGATCTGAAATCAAAGAAAATCAAAGAAAGCTGAAAGAGATATTTTATGTGCACTTGGAATTCCACAGAAAGAGACAGGATTTGGGGAGTATGCACTTAAAGCTATGTATTCAACATTGTCTTGTCTAATTTTTATCCTCTATAATTTGATCTGCTTCCTACTTTCTTCTGACCCCAACCCTTCTGAATAAAAAAAATAATTTAACTCTGCAAGGGAAGAGGTCAAAAGGGAAACATTATTCATCCTTCAGTTCTCTAGTTAGAGTCATATAGAATTTCTCTGTTTTCTAAATGAAGATGTGATTCTCATCCTTAAATTTTGAAAATTAAAATTAAATTTTAATTTAATCCTTAAATTTTTTAGAAACTTTGATTTTACATATGAAGAATAAAATGCAGAGTTGCCATTTTGTTGTGATATGAAACAAAAATATTTAGTTACAAAATACACTTTGGCAGAGAAAAACCGTCTAAGACTGATTAAGCCAACAGCAGAAAAGCCAGCCTTTCCACCCTATCCAGAGTTTCCTGTATTTTCTCTCTCTCTCAGTCTTTGGATTTTTTGGACTTTTCCATGTGAGCATAGTTAGTAACAGTTAACAAACAGTAGCCTAAACTAACAAACAGGAACACAAAACTGGAACTTGGAATTGAAGCACATAATTGGAACACATTGAAATGTATAATATGCACAAGCGACCTTTTGTGGATAAATGACTCTTCTGGAGATGGAAGTTTAAAAGCCCATGTTGAAGTCATTCCAACTATTTGCTGCAATTTATAGTATCAAATTAAGCTGGAAGCTAGTCATGGCACAAATTGTGGTGCAGATATTTAATAGGAAATGTATAGCCAAAAGAAGCATTTTTTAGGAGAGAGTAAATAACTAACTGACATTAACATGCCCATATTGTGATTGATGAAGTTTTTTGCATTTCAGAAATCTGTATTTTGAAGCATAATGTTACAGTTCAAGGAAAGAGAGCAATTTCATCTGCTGTCCAGGTAAGACTGTATCAGGATAAACACATATTCATATATTCAAGATGTTTCATTATTGAATGTGTTGGTTCCAGCTGCATCCCTAGACAAAGTGGAAATACACCAAATTTGTAATGGACTTTGTGTATTAAGTCTCATAAAAATACATTAAAATGTATTTTCCACCTCATCCACTCATCTCAATTTTCCAACATGAAGCAAAAATCTCAGAGTCACTTTCAAGCTTGAAGCACCAACAAAAGGAGTTCCATAATCAATGTTCCTACTCAAAAAATGCTATCACCAACAAATCCAGTTTAAATCTGAGCACAATTAAATTAAGCATCTCATTTAATCATAGTGATATCAGTATCACATGGAGATAATATACATTCATTACGCTGCAAAATTTCAGCTCTTGAAAAAACACCATTTAGATTTAGAAAACCATCCATCCCAACAAGCAGTTAAACATAGAATACTAAAAATATGTACAATTTCTGATGCATTAGAAGACTCAGTTCCCCATTCTCAGCAACTAATGATTTTCTGAATCCCCTTCTCACCATTCTAACTATTTATGCAGCCATTCATACAACATATAGTTTCATAAGATGAGATATATGAATTAAAAGGGTGGACATGTTCTATGTTAGCTGAATACTAATGGCCTTTAGATGTCATTCCTGGAAAAATCCAATTATTATCCTCATTCTCCCTGCATAACTGCAATGGTTATTATGATAAGGATAATAGCCTATTCTTATTCAAAACTCATTTAACACTTCTATGCTTTCTTGGGAGATCACATTACTGCATGCAAAGGGAAAGCATCATTGTCTGGAAGTAAAATTTGAGTATATCTAAAATTCCTGTATGATATTCAAGTCAAGAAGAGGATGAGAATGCTAAGTGATGCTTCACTGCCAAGCAGTGAACAAGGGCACCACACACCTCTGATCAGAAAAGGAAAAAGGCGAGGTTGCTTTGGAGTTTTAGAAAAATATAGAATAACTGAAAGGGAGTGGGCTGAAGAGAAGGCTGGATGTAGTTAAGAGTTATTGGAAGTTAATGTATCTTTCCAAATCAAAATGAGAAAAGACTCATTTCCTGAGTAATGTCAAATGCATTAAAGAGAAAGCCATGGTGGGAATACATGTATATAGGAAATTCCAATCAGAATGACCAAAAGTGTTTCCATAGGTCTTTCCTCTTTGGACTTATCTCATGCTTGAGGTTATGAGCATTGCTAAGGCAGATGTTTCTGAACTAGAAGGATGAGGCTAGTAACTTGACTATTTGTAAATATTTTTTACTGCTCATTCATTGTATCTTACAAAACCTTTCTGTTTCTGTCCTATTTCTGCATATGTGTGTGTGTGTGTGTGTGTGTGTAAATACACAAGGAAGGAAGAATGGACTCTGCTTAGAATTTCTATTAAATATTATTTTGCACCTCTTCTTTAAGAAATTGAATATTTCTCATCCAGTCCTTCTTCTTCTGATAATCTTTTTAGATTAGCTGGACTGCTGGCTTCTCATGGATCCAAGGATGCCTCTTGTAACAGTTTTCTCTGTTAAATCTTAAATTACAATATATATAAAGTATATATATATATATAAAATATATATAAAGTAAGATATACAAAATTTGCCTAGATGACAAATCAATCCTGCAAAAATTCATCTTGTTATAGCCTCTCACATACAAGTTTTCTAAGAAACAGTCCTACTGAACAGTCGTCTGTTATTGTAGAAGTGGCTTAGTCATTTTATTTTTTTTCTGCAAAATATTGAAGAACGTAGCAACTCATAAAATTCAAGTCTAAAGAATTATTCTCCTACTTGCCCTCATACCAAAGATGGAAAAAAGAAAGCCTAGTTATGGAGCATCCAGGTAGAGAAGAACACTAATTCCTGTGCCAATGGTTATGTTACTCCAGCCACTGCTTTATGCACTGGTAATTTGGGTTTGGAAACTAAAAGGCAGTGGTCTACCTGAAAAGAATATAGGTCTATGTCTACTAGCTACAGGAAATGTAAGACTTTGCAAGACAAAATGGATACACATTTCCAGTGTGGCACTGAAGAGTGTACACCCAAAGAACATTGGTCCTGCCTTCAGCAGCTCTCCAAAGCCTGAAGAGAATTTTCATATTAATTGCATCTAGTGATTACCTCAGAATAGAATGAGAATTCAGTATTTTACTCATAGTTAATAAAGGGGAAATACACCAAGTAAGCTGATGATATTTTATAGAAAAAGAAAACAGTCTGTCTCTACTTAGTGTTGACTTTTTCTTGTGGTAAATCTTTCAAAATGTTGACAGAGGAGAAAAGTGAATTTGGGACAATTATGGATGAGTAGAAGAAGTAAGAGCAAGAGGGGTTTGCCCAAGGCATGCTATCTTGAATGAAGTGTGAGTTACTTGTTATGGAGTTGTGGGATGTTTTGTAAAATAAATGAGTCTAAACAGTGAGAGCAGTCATTGGTTGTGCTAGTTCATGGCTCCTTCACCTGCTTTCAGTTGCTCTATTTTTCCAAGACCCTCTTTGTCTTTTTGGGTGACCCATGCCTAAAAGCATATTTTAATTCCAAATATATTTGGTTGTATTCTGCCTTGGTGCTTTGCCATTGCTGAGATTCTGGTCCCTTTCTCCCCCAGGACATAGGTAGGATATTATGCAAGAAGAGATTAAAAACTACAAACTCTCTAAGTTCAGAAAACTTACCAGTCTATTATCTGTGTAGAAAGTCATGTATCATCCACCTAAAATCGGTCATCATCTCCATATGATAATTCAATCCTATAGGATTGTTTTTGTGATATTTGAGATGGGCTAATCTAAGAAAAATGCCTTTATCACCAAAGGAGTTTTGTTTTTATTTATTTTAACTGGTAACTACTGTTGGGTGGAGCTAGTCAAAGAACCAAAGGAGGTAATTTAACAATGACATTCTAAACACCTCATCAGAACTTCATAACATAGTTTTGAAGAGGAAATATCTCTGTTTGAATTGCAAACAGAAATATATTTTCTCTGATCTCTTTACTAAATGTAAGATCAGGACCACACTTGTCTCAAGACCACTCTCTATTAATGTATTCCAAGAGATTTCCTGAATGAAAGACTTAGTACTTATAACTTTCACAGGATCCAAGACAGTCGCATCCACTGTTCGTGTGAATAATATCCTATGTTGCCTTCTCATTAGTACACACTGATGATTAAATTCTCTTCAATCTGCATTGCCTCAGACCTTGAGGACAATACCTCTACTAGTAGTCTCAAGAGGTACTTGCTGACTGGTGAGGAGTTTTGAAGAGTTGATACTAATGCAAAGCAGTACTAGTATGATAGGTACCATATCAACTTCTCTTTCCTTTTCAAGAAAAGGGTAGAATTCTGAGAGAAGCAAAACCCTTTACTTTTCTGCCATGTGGCCTTCTCTTTTGAAAAGTGGAAACAGATGTTGCCTTCCACCTATTTATAGTGCAGAGCAAACATACTGATCCTAGAAAAGAAAGACCATTGATCTCTTCTTCTAAACACTCAAGGAAGAGTAGAAAAGTCTATATCCCCAAGCCTGAAAGGCAAAGAAATGTAGAGCTGAAATATGTATAGCACGTTATGAGTCAAATCTACACTAATTCTTTTCTTTCTTTCTTTCTTTCCTTTTTTTTTTTTTTTTTTTTTTTTTTTTTTAACTCCTTATTTATTCTAATAAAACCCATAGACTTCAGGCCATGTGAACAACAGTTCTACAGTTCTATTTACCATTTTGGTTACTCTCTTCATCTCCTCCAGGAACAATGTCTCTTAGTCCTCACAAGTTTTCAAGTGGCTCCGTGAATGTTTAGAAACTCTTAAACCTGAAATTTATAACAATACTCTCCAGAGAGGCAAAAAAGTTGTAATGCTACTGCATCGTATTTGCTTTATATGTTGCAAAGTCACTTGTTGCAACTGCTTGCTCACATGCAACTCTGATGCTACAGTGTTATTCATTGTGAGGAGATTAGCAGATGAGAAAAGGACAGATAAAAAGATTTCCTGTTTTTAGATAAAGCTTAATCACAGTGCAGTTGCAGGTCACTTGGCAACCTAATAACAAATGAAATCAAGACAAAAGAATGTGTCTAATAAGGAATATCTTGAACTATTCATATTGGATTTGAAGGAAGTCGTATGAGCCTTTGAAGAAACCTAAAATTCTAAACATACTTCAGGTTGTAAAACAATCTTTGATTCATAAATATTGGTAAAACTTCCCTGATGGAAGTGGAAACTTTTTTTACATTTTCCTCCAGAGTATTTAGATACTAGCTTTTGGCAGCAGCAGATCAGAACGACCATGTCCATGCTTTGTGATAGCAAGTTTAGATGCAACCATGTCATACATGATAAAAGTTAATAAAAATACAGGAATCTTCAGTTCTCTTTCAGATCTCAGGTAAATTTGGATGACTGAGTGAAACAGACAGAGCAGATGAGATTTCCTTGTGAATCTGAGTGCTAGAAGTATGTTCACTTTCGACATATTACTATGACCTAAATGAAAATAGTATTCTAAAAATGTGAAAGGTTTGTCAAAGGACGGTGAAAGAGCTGCTATTCTAATAGGAAAGAGAGTTCTGAACAACAGGAAATAAGAGAAGAAAACACTAAACTGTTGTAGGAAACTCAATACCAGAAATTCATGATTGAAGTCTAATTAACAAATACACAAATAACAGATGGATGAGAACAGAATCCATTTCTACCACTCTTTCAAAAATATATCATCTTGACTTCTAGATCCCTGCTGGTACAAATGCAGAACTAACTAATTAAAAAATGCCTCACTCAAAGCTTTGTGTCAACCAAATTGCAGTGTGTTCACTGCAAGGAAATAGAAAGAGAAGAAAGGACAGCATGTGTGGGGAAGTTGTCCTTGTTGAAGTCAGTCCGCCATCTTTTTTCAATGGTGTTATTCCAAAGATGTTAATATTAACAAAGGAACACAGTATGTACCAGAACTTCCTAGGACCATCATACCTATGACGAAGATGAGGCACAGTGCAAACAAAGTTAAGGTAGCTGACCACCATATACCAAATGGTAGAGATCACCCTTGGTGAAATCAACAATTTATTTGATCCAGGTACTTCAGTCAGTAGCAGTCCCAGCCCTCCATCCCTGCATGGAGACTCATCTGGTGATTCTCAAAAGAATTTCTCTTCTTGTCTGTAAAGCATTTTAAAGATCAAGTCAAACATAGATTGATAAGAATATACGGCTTCCTCTGGTGCTTGCGTTAAAGAGATCAGTTTGAAATTATATGGCTTAAACAGAACAAATGGAGGTTTCTTAGCCTTTAACAAATGATGAAACTACAAAACTTTCTCACTTAGAAGGAGTAGATAATGCTCTTGCTGTCCTGGGCAGTACCTTATCTCTCTGTTCTGTCAGAACAGAGAAGGGAAATGGTTGTATACCATCATACACTTTGCACAGTTTTTTTCTGATGTCAGTGCACACAATTCTCAGAATGCGTACCTGCTACAAATTGAAGCCCAGTTCAGGGAACTTCTGAGGTTAAAAATACCCACTAAGGTTCTCCTGTGTTCAAAAGTTACTGGAAGTTTGAATCTTCTAATGGTCATTGTAATGCAGTATGAAGGATTTTTCAGTAGCAGAAATACTTAACTCAAGACTAGATGTCTTCCTAAAATGAATGGTTTAGCCCAACAAGAGCTATGGGATTTGAAGAAGTGTGTCCAAGGAAATCACACAACTTATGTCATGCAGACCTTCAGACCCAGTTTTGTCCCTTCTGACCTGAAAGCCAAGCTTAAATACTTTCTGGAAAAACAAAGCTTTACAGGGCAAAACATGAAACTTTTTTTATTATAGTCAAATTTTCCTATCTCTGTGGCAATTTCCTGTGTCAGGAACATAGTAATGAACAAAACTAATCATATCACAGCTGATTCCTACATTCCAGAGTTTGAGCTTGAAACCACCCATCTTTTACTAGAAAGAGATAAGTTAGGGCAAGTTATGGTAGTAAATCCACCATATATATTTTCACATTCACACATAATGACTTTTATCAGGCAAAGCAATAGAAATAAACATACAGTCTGTAAGTACATATTTTACTCATCTGCTGAACTAAACAAGAGAGAGTGTTCCTGTTGTCATGGTGTACCATGATGCAGAAAGTTCAAATAGCAAGTATCAGTGGTAACTTCACTGATGTTCTGGGACATTATGTGACTGGTTGGGTGCTGTGGCCAGTGATTTAGAGTATCCATCGTCTTCCTCTGTATTCATGTTCAGCATCTGAGAACTCATTCATGGTGAAATAATAAGAGAGAAAATGACAGGCTGAATATTTTGTGAAGGGGATGCAGAAAGAAAAGCAGAATTCAGGAAGAGATGGAAGAATGAATCAAACTTAAAATGTCCCACATATTCAAGTAATATAAGTGACTCTTCCTTTTCCTCCCTTAGGGGAAGGATGCCCTTCTTCCCACCCATCTGTTTCAACCTGGGCCTTCATCCCCTAAACTAGAGAGAAGTAGGGTGACAAGAGTTCTCAGAAATGTATGCTCCAGAAGGCCGCTCTTTTCCATTTAGCCTTTCCATGATTTTCATTTCCACTGAACTTTTCCTATTTTAAAACAGAGCAAACATCTTTGATTCACCTCAAAGGAAAATTAGCTTAATTTCTGTGCCTTTTTTGCTATTCATTGTGAAGAGTTAAAAATTTAGGTATATATATTCAATTTAGAGCAAAGTTCTTAGCTACAAAGAAGTGGAAAATCTGAGTCTGGAATAAGATACATGATTTGACAAATAGGAACAGTGTGCTCTTGTGGCAAGGAAGACCAACCACATACTGTGCTGAATTAGCAGGAGTGAATCCAGTAGTGCAAGGAAGGTGGTAATTTTCCTCTGTTCATCATTTGTGAGTATGCAGCTAGACTGCTATGTCCAGTTTTGGGCTTCTTGTACAAAAAATATCCTAAAACACTGGAATAATAAAACCAGTCCAGGAGAGAGCCACCAACATAAATAGGAGCTGGAGGGCAAGATGCACAAGAACAGACTTTGACAACTAGATTTGTTTAGCCTGAAGAAGAGAAGACTCAGGACAATCTAAATATAATCTCCTATTATCTAAAGTAGGGCTACAGAGAAGAAAGAGCCAAACTTTCCTCAGAAATATACAATGAAAGGACAAGAAGTAAGGAGCATAAATTACAGGTAGGGAAATTCTGAGTTGATATAAGGAAAAAAAAAATCACAACGAGGGTGGTCAAATATTGTAATAGATGGGCAGAGAGAGTGTGGCATCTCCATCCTTGTATGTTTTCTAAACTTGACTGGACAGGTGTCTGAGCAACCTGATCTAGCTTTGGAATCAGCCCTTCTGAGCAAGACTGAAACAGATGAACTTCATAGGTCCCTTCCAAACTAAATCGTTCTGTGACTCTGTGATCTACAAGTATCAAGCAGTGACTCCTTTCCATTCTTAGGGGAGAATGTCCAAGGGAACAACAATAAATGACTGGAAATAGCATCAGCTGTCCCCCTTTCTTACAGTTTGGAGCGAGAAAAGAATTAGAAAGAGCGGGATGGACTGGATACTATTTTCATTATGTCTCAACTTCTCTGCACCATCCAACATGTAGGAGGCCATTTCTCTCTTTGTAAAGCTGTGGCTGTGTGCTGGCCCTTCTGTGCAGTGCTGTGCACTCTCCCCTTTTTTCTCGGAATTTTCCTTACCAAGGGAACAAGAAGGTTCTATAGGATGTATTGAAGTCATGATGACAAGAAAGAAGGTTCTGAAAGGTTGGTGACATTGCACCTCCTCTAATAAAAGGTCTTGGATCTGTAAAGATTTATTTAATTTATTGCACAGCAAATGCAAAAGCTGACCCAATGAAGGCAGGAGCAGAATTGAAAGACTGTTTCAGGAACAAGATGTTGACAGTTGACAACTGACACTTTTAAGGAAAGAAGATACCATGTGATAAATGAGTCAGGCTTAGAGCGATGTGGATCTGTAGGGTGCTAGTGAGATTCTGTAACTAGAAACTTGACATTAGAGATGCATTAGCCAGAACAAGCCCTGTGCAGAGGAGTTTGGACACTGCCAAGAAAAGATGCACAATATTAAAAAATACAGATAGAATCATGATGTCTTAAGTAGCTTTAGTTGGAAGAAACCTCTGAAAGTTATCTAGTTCAAGCTCCTTTTCAAAACTGGGCCAGCTTTGAACTCATCCAGCCGAGTTTGTACAGTCTCCAAGGATGGAGATTACCTAGGCTTTCTGGATACATATTACTGTATTTGGCCACCCTCATTGTGAAGAATTTTTTCCTTCTATCTAACTGGAATTTCCCTTTTTACAGTTTCTGTTAATTGCTTCTTGTTGCAACTTGCTGCTGTGCACTTGGTATGTCCCAGAGTTCACAGCAGGAGCAGGTCTACAGACATAGAAAGAACTCATTGTAATGAGATCATTCAGGGTACCAAATTCACTCATCTCAACTCACTAGAAGGCTGATTTTACCCTTTGGCAGCTGAATTCAAAATCTAATATATAATAATCTTCCTGAAATAGGCATAAGGTAGACTTCACATCTTTGGCGCCATCCCGCTCTGTTGCTTTGCTCCTGCTGGTCCATGCTACTTGACCATGTGACAAGACCTTTGACCATGCCAGTGCCACAGAAAGTTTGCAGATCTTCCTTGTCTGTGCTGAGCAGCTGCTTCACTGCTACCAGCTTTCTCACGCAGAAACATTACAATATTTGTATTCATTATTGTGTGGACCACCACTGGCCTTTCAATTTCAATTTATTATCAATTAACGGATACTCAGACTGTATATTTTTTGTTGGTAGGTTTATTATTTCCCTCTATGTATGTCTATGTACACAGCAGGTCTAACCTGTGATGACTGTGACCATGACACCTGCTAACCTGCTATGACTGTGATTGATGAATATTATATCAATGCTATTATTTAGACAAACAAAATGAAAGCTAAAATTAGAGCTTATGAGGGCTGGAACAATCTATGTAGAGGCATGGCAGATTCACTTTTTCTTCAGCTATATTTTCTTCAGCTATATCTTATATACATATGTAGGCAGGAGAAGCATGACAGACTGACATAGAAGCCAGACTGAGTGATATAATGGATCTGCTTGGATTTAAATTACAAAATACTGTAAATTCTTCCCTCTAAATTCCACCACTTTTTAGAAGGGAAAGGCCCTTACCAAGTGCTTGGGGCCAAGATTTGGACTGGAAGCAAATGAAATTTGTCATGTAAAGGTATGGAAATAATTTACAAAATACACAGCACCCAGGCACAGAAACAAAAAAAAAAAAAAAAAATGTATTCCTCAAGTTATCACCACTGAACTGACCTTACTATTGATGCTCACTTAAAAAGCCACAAAAAGCAGTTAGCAGGAAACTCAGAAGCTAACATCTGTTTGCATAAATGAACCATCAAAGAGTTGCATTTATCAGATTACTAAAAAAATGAAGAACTCTTCATATACAGTTTATGGAAAGAAAAAGGGGTTAAATGTAGCAGCTCAACTGCCTGTTGTAAATAATATTTTTCAAGCTTAATGAATTGGAAGATTTGAACAGATGAAACTGCAATTTGCTTTCACGCATACCCTTCCTATTGCAATACTGAAGAATTCTAGATAGTTCTGATAAGTAGTTGTGTTGGTAAATAAGGACTTGATTCTACTGAGTATTGTTAATCTAGTCAATTAACAAATGCCTTCCACCACATTAAAGAAGTTTTTTGCTAAGGAACTGCTTCACATTGAGATCATTTCAAATGAAATAGTGAATATCACACACATACAGAGTATTATTTTTAATTTATTTTAAGGAAAGTCATGTTTTCATGTGCCAAGGCATATACACATATACACAAGGAGTATATACAAGGACTGTACACATACACAATACAAAACAGATGTCTATTGCCACATATGAAATTGCAAAGAATCCATACAGTGAAACTCCACCCAGATTGCTGGTAACTGACTCTGAATTAGCTTGAGTAATTGCTGAGTGGAGCTCTGAATGGAGCGTATTATTGCTATCCTCACTGCTTTGTGCAGCAATGAAAGTTATGATAGTACTGGAGTTAGTCATGTAATATTTGAATCCACCCATGATATTCAACTCTACTTTTGTACAGATTCCTTCTAGGGTTTGTCTGTATTCTTCTGACAAATGTCCTTTTGTTTCTATAAGTATTATTACATATATGAAAAGATTTTTGAATAACTAGAGCCTTGTGTTCCTTCTGTACATTCATACCCAGAACAGGAGAATAGTTGAAAGATTTATTTAGGAAAGAGGACATGACTAAGCAAACTGGTCTGAAAGAGGTATACTGTATTTAGTGTGTGCTGTGAGTAATTCAGTGAGTAAAATCATAAAGGATGAAGTGGGACTGATTTCTGACTGTGGCATTTATTACAGTCAAATGTTGAGAAAATGAAAGATTCCCACTGAAGCTCAATAATTATTTTCATAGAGATCTGTGAGACTATGTAGTTGTCATGCCAGAGAGTCACTCAAGAATTGTTGCTTCACTGAAGCTAATTCTTCCAAAATATTTCCTAGGTTTACATTTCTTATGTGAACCTAAGAGGAAAGATGGAGGCAGAGAGAAGGTTTTAGTCTCTAATGGCACATTAATTTCAATAAACATTTTGAGAAAGTTGCAAAATAAGTAAAACTAAACATGTATTTAAAACTTTTAACTGCTAAAGATCGTATCTCACTCTGAGTCCTTTCTTGAAATGCTTCTTCAGGTGAAATGAATAGCCCCTTTCTCACAGATCCAGAACTGCTTTGTTGAACAGGAGTTACTGGTGTAAATTATTTGTCCATATAAGGAAGCACAGAAGATGTGTTCATATAATACAATCCTGGAAGATTAAAAAATAAGAATTTATTGATTGTGTGTTAGGTGGTCCTTTATGTACCTGTGATCCAGCTGTACTTTGCCACCTGTTGTTCCTTATACAGGGCAGGAATTAGCAGCTCTATAAAAGATACTATGACCTCTATGCTCCTTAGCACAGTTAGCAAACATGGAAAAGTAAGCAGAATCATAACTTTCATACATTTTACTGGGGCCTATAGGATAGAACCGCACTGGTCCTCAGTTATCAAGGCTTACCAAGCTGTAACTTCTCTCACAAGAGCTGTCCCATCCTCCCAGTACCATCCATTCCTTTCAGAGACATATGATAATCCAACCCAGTAAAACTGTGGATCCCGTGGCAGATAAACCTGTAGCTATGAGAAAATCATCACAATGATCTTTAAGAATAAAATCCAAGTTTCTGTATCTCACAGCTATGAAGATTCAGCAACTAATGGAGATAACTTAAAGAGAGTAGGCTATTGTCTATGCATGTGACAGTGATGATTGCTCTGATTATAGTGTCATTCAAATGCTTTGCTTATTGAATGTCAAAAGACTAATGTACTATGGATCTACAAAAAAACTCTGGAGAGAGCTTTATCTGGTCTGCCTGTAGGTGTCTACAGTTTGGTACATACATGAAAGCACTGCTTAAGCCCTGTTTAGGATTAGTGGAGATCTGGCCAACAGAGCAAAGTGAGCCTGGAGTTTGATTCACTTCACCCAGTGGCTGTGCTACTGAATAGTGAGCTGAATTGCCCCAGTGATTGAATGGACTAGATTCCCACTGGCTGTAATAGAGCCTAGTATCTCTGAAGCTGATGATAACTTATACTGTGGATGCCCAAAGCTGGGTGAGATGAATCCCATCCTAGAGAGCAGAGTCTATTGCCTAGCACCATCTGAGATGCCCTGAGCTACCTGAGGTTTTCACATATGTCTGACAAACAAGACGCAGGACCTATGGGAGAACTGTGCCTTTCTGAAGCATTATTTGGAGGTCGAAAGGGACCCCTAGGGCATCTAAGATGGCACCAGTCACCTATGCTTAGGCATCGGAATGACTACCAGATATTTAAATGTAACCAAAGAGATCTTAGCCCATTCAGATCCTCTATATGTTCTGCTACTGCTTAGTAGTATATTCAGGGATTCACACAAAAGCTGAAATCCACAGGATTAGTTTCAGTGTAGCTGCAGCTGTATACACCCAGTATAGAAGAATAAGCTATTATCCAGACACTTGGAATCAAACCATTCAGGGTTTTATATAACATATCAAATCATCTCTTGAATTTGATGTTGAAGCTGTGGTGTTCAGGTGTAGCTCAACAGTGCAAACCAGGATCCTGGTCTCAGGACGTTGCTATATATCCTATGTATCCGTATGGGAAGTCAGTAAAAAAACCACTTCGCTACTTTCTCTCTTGTGTCTGTCCATCTAATTTTCACTTAAAAAAATCCAAAGGACTAGCCTTTATGCCTTAAAATGAGAGATAACTGAGTATCCCTATCTGAAATTAACTCTGGTAAAATAGAGATATTTTCAGGAATGTTTGTTTCCTTTTAAAGCTTTTGTGTAGCAAAAGGCAAATAAGGATGTTTGGGGTTTGTGTATAAATTTAATAGGTGTTGAAAAGGAGATTCCCCAGTATATCTACAGAAAAAGGAAAAATATGCTCTTGACAGCAAATCATAAATTATCATTAGTCAATAAAAATAAAAAAATAATAAAATAACTTAAAAATATTAGTTTTAAAAACTTTATGTTAATATATTAATATTATATATTATTATAAATTATTAGTTGTGTTATTATATTAATACTATATGTTATTAATTATTATAAGTTGTCAGTTATATTGTTATATTAATATATGACTATGATGACGAATAAGTCATCATAATATAATTCTCTGTTGTCTACCCTTTGTGCCATCATGAACACCAGTCTATGAAGACTATAACACAAGTCAGAAAAAAAGACTATGGTGAATGTGGTGCTCTCTAGATCTAGTGGTCTAATATAAATGCTAGAAACCTAGATGCTAGGAATCATCAGTGAGAAAACTTGCATTTGAGGTGCTCTCTCCTCCATGCTAATATTGCAATTTATTGTATCAAGACAAGCTGTTAAGACTGTACCATCTTTGTTCTGTCTTTTAGCACAAGCAAGGTTGAATTTCTCAGGGAACAGAATTCTTGACTTTGTTTCCATGTTTTCTTCTGTTTTGAAATGTAGAAACAGTTGTCAGCTCCACTGTTTTGCCAGCTTGCTGGACAGAGAGCACATTTTGTTTCTAGAAATCAGAGAGACATTATTATGCAGATCAGCAAGGAATACAGGGGCTTTAGCTACTAGCTTGACTGAGAAAAGAAGATTAAGTGTAGCCATGAATCAGCTAAGATCTTCTCAGATCTGTGAGAAACAAGTCACTGAATCATAGTTTGAGTGTTAGTATTCGCATCTTGAATACTGTCACAGTTAAAAACAGTCAATAACTGATCAAGCTTTTCCCCCATGGCTTTACAGTCTCTGTCAATGGGCTCTGAAGATGGTGTGATTTGAATTTATTTTCATAAAACATATTTACCATTAGTCTTATTGCTTTCTTTCCCTTCAGAACACAAGGTTTCCCTCATTTCTTGTAGCTTCTTTCCTTCCTCACAGTCCTTGGAAACCTGAAAAACTGTAACAAATGCTTAAAACCAAAAATGCTCATGCTCATCTTCATTCTTTTTCTTTTTAATAAATTTAAATTGTAGCTTTGAGGATTCTTTAAACTTCTATCTGCATCATTTGCGTGTCCAGCACTGTGTGTACACCATCAGCATTTGGTTTCCTAAAGGAACATCATGAAGAAGATATAGGTGGTTTTGGCAGGGCTAATTAAGTGGAATTAACCCTATCATCATTGCCTATCCTAATTCTGGAAATGATGGACAAGTGGAACAACCATCGGCTAGCCATCAGGGCTGCATTTATTTGTGCCGTATGAGATGTCCAAACTAAGCATATTTACATTCTTGTGGCATATATGGATCTTTGCATTTGGTGCTGGTCAAAATCAGATAACCAAAATTGACTTTCAAAGGAACATTTGATTTTTGACCAGGTTTGGTTTCTTATTGCAGAGTCTTCTTTCTGCATTTGTTGGGAGGAAGGAAGGAAGGAAGGAAGGAAGGAAACAATTCAGTCAAACATCAGTTAATTACAATTGAATGTAATAGCTTCCTACAACTACTTGAAGGGCAAAGATGAGGGAGCCAAATGCCTCTAAATTAGCAGCAGATGATACAACAATGCGTGATAGCCACACATTAGGCTTGGCATATTCAGATTGGACACTAGGAAAAGTTCCTCACCAGGAGGGTAGTGCAGTGCTATTAAAAGTTACTTAGGGCAGTAGTGGCATCTACATCCTTGAAGATGTTCAAAATTCATCTAAACTAGGCTACGAGAGACTTTTATCTAGGGTTAGTGACAGTCCCATTTTGCATGGAGTTGAGGTAATGGTGAGAGGGGTATTGAATGAGAAGCCAAGAGCTGGCTTTGAGTAACATTTCCGAGATGCTATGGATCGCCACCTGGTGTTCTTTCTGGTGATTTGCAACTACTTCCCACCTCCTCCATGCCCGGAAAAAAAATAAGGACTCTTGTTAGCTCTGCTTCTAGGTGTAATATGGAACCATCTTCAACACACCAATTTTAAAATCGAAGTGTTCCTAAGGAAAACATATTGCAATAAATAGGAAAATTGCACAAATTACTATGATTTGATACCAAGATTTCCTTCACTGCAGAAAAGGTTGCAATCCAAGAAAAAGCCCGAATATTGATGATGAAACTTGTCAATATCAGTCACACGAGGGCACTGCTGGTCATATAGTGTAGTTAACAAGTTGGAGCTCATATACTTCTAATAATGAAACCAAAGTGTTTTAAGAAATGTAATAGGGATTTCCACTTCTCAGTTATTCCTGTAAGTGCAGCTTAAGCTGCTAGTTTGTGACTATTGTTACAATTGGTAGTTTATCTGATGGTCAGTGTGGAATGGACTAGAGGCTGTAAATACAGACCAAAGTGATCCAGTGTGACTCAGACTGACACACAATGAAAGGTGATATTGCTTGTAGGAGGGTGGCACTATTTACATTCTTCCTTTATTATTTCCATAGGTATTTGCAGGGTCACTCTACAGGAGAAGATAGAATAGCCATACTGCTGGAACTCACTAGTATAAAATTAACTCAGGAGGTCACAGTACTTACACAGTGCCAGCAAGGTTACCAGCCCCATTAACAGCACCAGACACAAAGTGAAGAAAATGAAGGCCACTGGTCGCCATATGGAAGCTGAGGCAGAGACTCCTAGCCCAAACAAAAAAACAAAAAAAAAAAAAAAAAAAATTCAACAATAAAAAACACCAATGCTCACAATGCAGTGATATTACCTCCTCTTTGACATCATCAGTCTACCTTTATCGTGTTCTGCAGAGCATCTTATTTCTTTACTGAAAAGTTTTTGTTATCATTGTTCTGAATTTCCTGGATTTTTTTTTTTTTTTTTTTTTTTTTTTTAGAAATATCTATTTATTCACTGAGATTATTTATCAGCTGAGGCTCTGATACTTTAGAATCATCTCTCTTTTCATGAGACAGGCAACCAGATTAGATTTTGAAGTTCCCACAGTCCTGGAAATAACAAAATAAAATCAAAGATTTCTCAATCTCAAAGGGGAAAAATTGCTATCTAGTGTAAGAACACTCTTCACCATATATAAAATTAATTATTGACTCTGCAATTGTCATTTGAAAATGCTTACAATCTTTTGAACATTAAACTCTTCATCTTTCTTCAGGTTCCTTCTTCAAATTTCCACTGTGGTCCAATGTCTTATCAGGAATACAGTTCTCCAAAATTTCCCAGCTGATTATCCCCCAATTAAAATATTTTCTTACTTATTTTTCTTTTGCAGAGCAATACTCTGCTGTAATTTCTGTAAAAGTATTTATATAATACTCTTTTATAGCTATCCTCCGTTGTTCAGGTTAACTGAATATTATTATAGGCATCAAGTGCTATTACCTGAGTCAAGTGCCTCAGAGCAAATACCTCCAGCAGCCAAGCCTTCTGTAAGGTGCTAAGAATCATTCTGCAGAGGTGCCCCAGATGTCCAGACAGACTGGGCAACTAAAACTAACATAACTAACATAGCTAGAGTTAAGGGTGATGCCCATAGCCCTCATCACTTAAGGTAATTTCAAGGGATTGCAGATAACATCAAACTGGAGACTAGTACTGGGTGCAATGCTGGACCTCCCAGTTGAAGAGAGATTTCAACTACCTTGTGAGAGACCAGCAGAGGGTCACTAAAGTGACTGGAGCCTGGAGAGAGAGGGTGAAGGATCTGAGTTTGTTTAGCCAGGGAAAGAGGAGGTTGAGGGAGGATCAGTTTTCAGTCTTCCACTACCTAAAAGAAAATCATAGGGAATCTGGAACCAGACTTTTCTCAGAGAGGCACAGCAAAAGGACTCAACACAACAGTCAAAGTTACATCCAGGAAACTTCTGATTAGACTTGGAGCAGGTGAGGAGAAAAGAAACCTTTCCGCTGAGAGAAGTTCAGCCCTGGAATGAGTGTCCAGAGAGGCTATGGGTTCTCCATCCCTGGAGATTTCCAAAACTCAAGAGGACAAAACCCTGAGTAACTTGATGAGACTTTGAAGCTATCCCTTTTGAGAAAAAAAAATGGAATAGATTAACTCTAGAGATCCCATTCAAGCTATTTTTTTTCTGATTTAATGACTCTACTTTGCATGATCTCTGTGTGTATCAAGAGGCCATTTAAGAATTTTCCCAGAATGCTACCCTTTTTCTATCTTGGAGACTCTATCCTTAGGGTCACAATCCCTAACACTTCACCCTTGCTTTTCTGGCTGCTTCTTTTCAACAGTTTTGAACCATTATTCTTATTGGATAGCCCTAGTTCTTTTTCCAACAGCACCAGAGTGATGTGTTTGTCTATTCAAGTGATGGACAGCAACAATGGATACTTATTTCACACATAAGCAACCTGCTAAATTTCTGAGCAGCAGCAACAGTACTCAAGTCATCATTTCATAAACTCAAGCATTCCTCAGGCACAATCCAATGCATTAGTTAACAATCCATTTAAAGAAAAGCTTTGAGTATAAACAAATAAAAATATACTTCTATCAGAGCTTAAATTCACTATTATGACTCATAACCAGGGCAGCTTTCTATTCACCATAGCTGAGCAAACAGCTTCAATTTCCAAGGCAAACATTATCAGATAGAATTATCTTTTCTCTCCTTTGCCCTGCTATTACAAAGGAGTCTGACTAAAATAATAAAATCTATATCAGAGGCAGTATTTATTTTCAGTGTTGAAGTACATAGAAAAATAATTGGAGTATAGACCTTAGAGGCTTCAGAAAAATCATCTGTGAGTATAACCAATACTGCACAAGATTCCATTATGATCATTCCCACCATTGATTCTATGAACATTCATATAAGAATATATTATAAAGTTTAGAAGGATTCTAGATCAACCAACATGAGCATGCAAATACAAGTTATGCCCTAATTCAGATAAAGAAGTTAAGAAGTACTTACTGTCTACTGGAACAAAACTGCCTGGAGAATTAAATGCAGAACATTTGTTGTTACTTGAATATCTACGAGTAATAACTGAAGTTGAAGGTTGCAAATTTAAAGTGGTGTACCCTTCCTCATCCTCCATCTGTGCTTTGTTACACCTCTTTCATGAGATAGCAGTATTTTGGTAGTAGGGGCACACTGCAGCAAGACCAAAGTGGAGGCAACACGAATGGTTGACATTTCAGTGTTTCCAGTTAAACCACAAAGGAAGTTGTCTCTGTGCTGATTACTGTATCATAGTAACATTTTAAAAGTAAGTTTAGGAGTTAAAGTGGTACTGTGAAGGATGGACATTTGCTTGAATGTAAAGATCAGGGAATCTTGATTTCTGACTGGAACCTAAGGCTATTTCATCTATACTAACCTGATCTGACTGTAAATATATAGCAAACATTATGCTTTTCTGCTTCCTTGAAATAAGATACTCTAGAAATATTTATTATTTTGAGTTAATGTATGAAAGATATCTGTTCAATGGTCAAGACAAAATACAACACTACAGGTGCACTGAAAACAATGGGGTACATCTCCATGCATTATTATGAGAGAAATGAAAAGTGACATTATTTTACAAAAATTTACTGAAACGAATGCTACAAACATCATTAACTCTATTTCAAACCATGCTGCTCTATCTTCCTTAGTGCATTTTTTGTCTGTTAGCTAGTTAGGAAGATGCAGGGAGAGGGCTGTTCAGGGAAAATCTCCATCTCTCTGAATCTGGTAAAATAATCACATAGGATCTATAAGGCATGTAGTAAGTGTAGAAGATAAGAGTATTTGATTAGAGAAGAAAGACTGACAGGGCTGTCTGTGCAGTTTGGCATTGAATTCTGAGGAATACAAATAAATGGTATGTGTTTTCATAGGTAATGAAGGGCTGTACTCACAGCAAGTGAGGAAACTACGCAAGTAGGAAGGCTGTCAATTTATATTTACGTCCTATGAAGTCAGTGCTGTAGGATATCTTAGAAGGAAAAGGCTTTGCTCCTCCCTGAAAACTGTGGATCAATGTAAGGGCAAAGAAGTCCTTTTGGGACCAGAGAATGGGGGATTGTCAGGTAGGATGAGGTCAAAAGAAACTTTTGGATAGGAAAGGGGATGAGGGGATAGGGCACTGAGACAAGAAAGAAAGAAAGGAAGGTTCGAAGTGAGGAGGGTGAGGAGAAAAGTTGAGATGAAAGGTTACTCAGCCTGAGTCAGAGAAAGACCAGGCAACACTAAAGATGTCTCTGCTGTTGCACAAATGCTCATGGGCAGAGACTACAGTTCAGACATGGCTTATCTATCCTCACTCCCCATCTCTAGCTCTTTGCAGTGCCTTGCTCCAATGCTGAATTGCAGTTCTTAAAAGTCTTAAAATAGTGCCTGACACTCCTTAACAGAGCACTTGCTTAGACATGATGAGTCATGACACGGTGAGGCAGATAGAAAGCAAGAGAGGAATTTCCCTCATAGCTGCTCCTCTTCCCATGCATAGAAGTCAGAGCCTCCCATTTAAAAAGCAGTATCAATAGAACGAAAAGACACTATCATGACAGAGATAAAAGCCATTTTGTTGTATTATTTTAACAGCACTGAATCCAATAAGCCAGTAAGTCTGGCTTTTCCTTTTTTTTTTTTTTAATTTTTATTTTTGTTTTTGATTTTGATTTTGTTTTGGAATTGCCTATTGAAACAGATCCTGCTCCAAGAACAGAAGTAACACTTTGTAATTAAGGTAATGTGATGAGGCACACATCACAGTTACACTCTTTGTTGTTATAAAGAACTAAACAAAATTTCTTGTTTATTCTGACTGAAATGAAATAAGATAGATAGGACAGGAAGTTTCAGTCTGCATTAGAACACAGCACACATATAACAATTGTCAGCAGTCTGGACAAAGCAGCTGTATTTATTAAATAGAATTTGGCCTAGCCAATTGCATTTGCTAGAGTTTATGACTGGGGGTAGATTCTGGACATGGAATACACTCTGGTACACAACTGTCATTCAAAAATGCCGTCCCAATCAGTGCAAAACCGGAGTGTTTTGTATATATAGAAATATGTATCTCTCCTTTTGGGAGAATTTCCTTTTGATGGAAAAGGCGATAGAATCAAACACAGCATGTTGTCCTTTGTTATTTTCACCCTTGCTGGAATAGGTTGTCTCAGCGCAGCACTCCAAACATCTGCAGTGAATAGTGGGACACTGCCTCCTCTTCTGCTTCTCTGGACTGATTACTTTTTTTTTTTTTTTTTTTTTTTTTTTTTTTTTTTTTTTTTTGAGCATTTAAGTTATTGTTTATCACGGAGGAAAATCTAACTCCTTCTGTCTCAGCAGTACAGCGCACACTGCAACTGTCCTCTAGTCCTATTTGCCTTTACAAATAAAATTCTGTATCACAGATTGGTTTTGGCACAGCAGTGAGTTGACCAGGAAGATCAAGGCCGCAGCAAGATGTGGTACAGCCTTGTGAGTATCTGTCAGGCTGAGGACCTGTCAATCTCAGTTCATGTTTGTCTTCAACAAATTGTGTAGAAATACCTCAGATTCTCACATCTGCTCTTAGGCCTGTCTCAGTGACGAAACATCCTAGTCACTCTAATGTAAGAAAAAACAACACTGAGCTTTCCCTCCCTCCCTCCCCCCACAGTAAATTAGGGCAAAGTCCTTTGGTACTGTAGCAATTTGTAGGCCTTTCACTTAGATTAAGGCATTGTTAAAAGTCTGAGATTTTTTTATTTCATTCTCACTTCCATTGCTCTCTGGAGCTGTGGAAGAACGCATTTTGTGCGTTAACACTGCTTGGGGTATTTTCACTGTGTTTAGATTTGTAGACCCTTGCTCAGCCTTATATTAGTATTATGACATTCCAAAAAATATCAGTTCATGTGACTGACATGAACTATTATATATATATATATATATATATATATATGAATTATATCTGGGTATAATATTATATCTGGGTATAATATATATATATATATATATGAATTATATCTGGGTATAATTCCTGCAATATATCACAGTGGGATTCTGGGTTTAGTGAACCATGAATGACAAGGTAGGGGAAAAAAGTAGACATTATTAGAAACAAACAAAAAGAAAAAAAAAAGAAAAAAAAAAGAGAACTAATAGTGCCAGGAAGAAGGATGAAACATGGAAGAGAGCTAGAGGTTGACAGTTGAAGTATATCTTCTGCTGTAGCACACTCACAATCCTTTCAAGGACTATGAAACCCTGTGCTCCAGTGCAAATATGATTATTAACACAGTTCAGGAACATCTTGGTCTGCCTTCTGAGGATAACTGAATTTGTGCATTGTGCATCCTAGCATAGTGATATATTAAAGGAGTCAATCAACAAGACGTCAAAAGAGTATTCTGAATGATTTAATCCATCAAACACTTACGTTATGTTACAGCTGTACAATTATGAACCAGCAAGGAACAGTGCCTTTATGTGCTTGCCCTGTAATTTGGCCTGTAACTGCTTTTTTTTATTTCAATCTCAGTTCCATTGCTCTTTTTTTTCCCTTTGAAACCACCTTTGGCCATTTTGGCCATCACTTCTTTTGGCTGAAAATGAGTCTTATTTGGCAGTTTTGAACCTGCAGTGACAGACTTGGGTCACTCTTAAGAGGCAAAACCATTCATGTTTCCTTAGTGAAACATTTTTATATATGTCTGAAAGAGAATGAAAACAGGGAATTATATTAATTTCAGTCCAGCACAATTAAATCATCATTGATAATTTTTAAAAAACAGAAGAAAAAATACCAACTTTCCAAACATCTTCCAACTTCATTTTGGTCACACAAACCAGTCCTCTCTCTGAAGGCTGTTACCTCACTCTAACTGGATGGCAAGGTTTTCACATACATAGTAATTCTTTTCTTGACATTGTTGGCTGTAAATGACTTCATAGTAAAGATATGTACATTCGGGTGTAGAGTAGATATTCCTTACCCTAGAAAAGAAAAGTCTTTATTATTTCATCTTGGCTAATTCAAATTACGTATCTCACCCCTTTCAAACAGAGCTATCTTTGGAAGATTTCCTTGAATGACTTTCACAAAAAGGTATACTGCCCCTCCCCCAAGAAATAATGAATTTAGCAGGATCATGCACCAGCTCCTACAGGGTTGACCCTATCCTGAATATGCCAACAAGTATCCTAAACCAGCTCTAAGGATGGAATCTAACCTATTCCCTGTACATAAAAGTAAAAAACACTGACTCGTTGCTACTTACTGGGGCACTGCCAGTGACTAACTCAACAGTTAAGATTAAGAGAAGATAGCCCAATAATGAAAAGGAAAATTGGGAACACAAGTTTTAAAGCAATAAGAAGAATATATTATATTTCTTAGATATCACTTTAAACAGAAGTGAAGGGACTCTAGAGAATAAATGGTTTCTTATATAAAAAAACCCAGTTTTTGAGAACACGAAATGAACACCATCCTGTTGGAGTTTTTCCATGTATTCTCACTAAAACAAGATGTCAAACACAATAGAAATGTATGATGCGTATAGTCAGTCTGAAACTAGATTTTAAAAGAAACTTTCAGGCAACTCTTTGCCCAGTAATAGTGCATAGATCAGCCTTTGGGTACTCTTGGGTGAGGCCATGGAAAACCTCAAATGGAAAAGTGACATCCAGGGTACCCAGAAAGCTGAACAAACATGGCTGTCCAAAGTTCTCTTGGTGTCTAGCATATGGACAAGGATCAGCTTTATGTATTGAGGAAAATATATGCCCATGTTATTAAAACTCAACAAAACTTTTATTCTTCTGTAAGAGCTGTGTTGTCTGCCCAAAACAAGCCATTCTGTTCAGTTCTAAATGATAATCCAAGCTTGTATGATCTTTTAGCAAACTGTTTTACCAGTTCCTATGCAGATTAAAGATAATTTGAACTAAGTATAGGCTCAGAAGTTGAAAGGGTTGATGAAAATTGCTAAAAGAACATAAATTCCACAAATTGCTAATCCATCATTGTAAGTTCTGAACTTACAGAAAAAGCCTATTGTCAAAGGAAAAAAGATAGTAGAGCTGTTTTTCGTCAGAAACAAGACGTAATTACAGTACTGAAGAGCATTGTCATCTTTATCAATTTGATTTAAACTGCGAGCAAAACATTGGATCATCTCTCCCCCTTTAGACATGAATTAGTCTCCTACCTCTTACCTTGTCCCTAACATTTGTCAGAAGTGCAGAGAAAGCCTCTGACTTTGTAGGGAACTGTTGGGTATGATTTGCTGAACTTTACACTAGTATTTAGTATCATTTACTTACTGCAAAAGCTGAACAATGGCAAAAGGCAGCAGTTTTACATTTAAGCATTTAGCAATATCCTTTTCTTAAAAGATGCTCTGAACAGAAGAGGTAAGAAGGTAAATTCAAATGATTCTTCCTTTCTTATTGCTACTTGATGGAAATCTCTGAAGATTTGAATTCAAGTTTTTTGTTGTTTTCCTCTTTACTTATTGCCACTCCCAGTGTGCTTCTCCATTTTCTATTTTTCCTCATATCTGTTAAGGCTCTGATTAAGACAACTAGAACAAACTGCACCTCACAACCTTTGCTATAACCAGTTTGTGAAGCTGAAAATAAGGCTGAAGTCTCTTACTTCCAAGGGGAGACTTTATGTCCTGAAACTTAGCCAGAAGGGAAATGGAGCAGGCATTTGACAAGTGCTGGAGTGCAGACAGGCCCAGCTGACTGCTGGTCCTTGGGCCGTATTTTTGGCCTTTAGTCTTCCAATACTTGTCCCATGATCCAGAGGTAAAAGCATTATTTTACTCTATACATCTGCCATTCTCTCTTCCCATCCCAGTTGGTTTTCATTTTGTTCTGCCTTACTAAAAGTCACATTTCACATTAGGTCACATTTCAGCAACTCATTCTCAAGCATTTTCATTTTAGTGGAAAACATAAGTCAACTTTTATAGAAAGACCTTCCTCTTTAAAGGGTTCTGACCAAGGGAGAGGGCAAGATAAAAGAGATTTTCATACTGATATCTTACCAAATGCTTATATGTATTTGTAATAATTGTTAAATTATTGAAATCAATTCCAATTGCAAAACAGACATAAATATCTTTTACTATTTAGTCTAGCAGTAAGAGAGTTGTTAGCCACAGTAAGCCATGGTCAGATAGGCTGTCTCACACCATTAGCAGCCAAAAGGATTGTGTTTTGTATAGCAATGACCAGTCCCATGCCTTTGCGCTGTCCAGAACAGCATAATCACTGTAGAAAATCTCCTGCTCACAGTCCAAGTCAAGTAAATTATGCACCCTTTTTTGCATGAAGTGGCTGATTGGAAACAGCTGAATTTATAGTAAATGTTGTGCATTGAAAGAACTGAGGCTGTGTTAACTAATGCAGTCTGTACCTTTTATCAAACTCTTAAGAATAGCGTAGTCATTGTCACAAGATAGGAACTTCCTTCATGTTAAATAGAATCAGAAACTGGGCTCTACCCACTTCACTTTCTCTTTTATCAGAGGAGTGGAGCTTTGTGAAGAA
The DNA here is from genome assembly GCF_028389875.1 of Rhea pennata. Classification (NCBI taxonomy): domain Eukaryota; kingdom Metazoa; phylum Chordata; class Aves; order Rheiformes; family Rheidae; genus Rhea; species Rhea pennata. Next base: position 85,194,002 of record NC_084663.1, on the reverse strand, counting down.
CAGAACTTGTCACTCTGTTCCCATGCATTCTGTAGAAAAGTAGTAACAGGCATCACCACCTTCCCACTGCCTGTGTGCAGGGCAGAGTACACAGTTCTGACCTGGAAGGGAAATATCATCACTTCATTTTTGTTTCCAAAGTGTGTCTTAGAAAACAGCTGTTGACCTGTGATGAGAAAAGTCCTAATTCTGTCCTAACTGTAGTCCCAGAAGGCTGATGAAATAAAATAAGTGAAAATTTAATCCCCCTCCTCCATCTCTTGCACCCCATCTCTTGCACCTCCTTGGGGTTTTGGGGAGATTCAAATGCTAGAGATGGGATTTATTTGGCCTAATTTAGGAGTCTACAACACTGATGTTGTTGTGAATCCATCTGTACTGCCTTTCTATTCAATGAATAGTAATAGAAGTTTCTGGGACATGCTTTTTCAGGTGTTTCAGGTGCCTATCTTGGGAGGAAATTAACTGTGCTCTTGCACTGTCAAGTTCTCTTCATTAACTACAATGGAGACCTAATGGAGACCTAAGCAGTTAGCTTGAATGCAGTCATATGTCTAGACAATGAAGGCTCCTTTCTCAGTAGTCACAATAGGATTCCTTTGCTTGAAGCTCTTTCTCCTCAGAGTATGATTTCTAAAGAGAACTGCTTCTGAAATTCTGAAGTTCTTTTTCTCTGAAGAGAACTGCTGGCTTATTGTTATACGCCAATTAAATAACAAGGTTGTGGAAAACTGATTTCAGAAACAGCCCTATGTAGGACACAGTCAGGAAACAGAGAGTGAACAAAGAATAAGCTGTCAGGTTGATTTAGCTGATGCTCCACTGCACTTTAGCTCTGACTTAAGGACACTCCTGTCTTATCTGGGGATAGTAGTGACATCCTGTCCTATGTGTGTAGTGCTGTTCCATAGAAAGTAAAATAAAGTGTTTAAAGTTCAGGTACCACTGTAAACATTTCTAATTGAGCTTTTCTATAATATGCAGCTGAGCATGTTGTAGAGAACTCTTAACCAGCACTGACTGGAGCAGTCATGTCAACAAGGCATTCCAGAAAATTCTTTTCCTATGCAAAGTAAATCTTGAAAATGTGGTACCACTGCCAGGCCCAATGTCAGCCAAACTGGGAATCTCTGCAGACACAGCATGAGGCAGATGTGCTCATTGCTTGCTTTGTAGGTAGTCGCATCTAAGAAGGCACAAGTTCATCTGAAAAGACACAGAAGACACATCTCATTTCCTTCCCTGCCAACTTGAAAGGTAAATCCTTGTGAAAACGTATTAGTCTAACATTATTTGTATGAGTTTTATCCCCTTCCAAGCACAGTTGATTTCCTATTGCTTGCAGCATATCTGAGAAATTTGTATGCAGATCATTCTTGGTCATATTGAATTCTCTAATCTGTGTCCCGTATTCCTTGTAACACTGGAAAACCAAAATCACAGTAAAACATTTTCCCATGCTGTCTTTTAGAAAGGGAGGGATGGAGAGAGGGAATAACTTAGCAGACCATTAGGGATAAATGGATAATTTGGCATAAATTTTATTCCCCTCTGAACAGCTACTTCTAAACTCTTCTGAGATTTTTTCTGCTGCCTGCTAATGATTAAGAAATGAAGAATATTTGCACAGTGGATTTCTTATTAGTTGATTATAAGTCAACAGCAAAATAAAAGTGTCATTTTTTATCATATATTTCCATTTTGTATCATTCCAATATATTGGTTTCTAGTTTGTGGTTTTTTTCATAAAAATATGAAGTTTAGCTCTGGATCACGATGGACTTGTTGGGGCAGGAGGCAATGGACACAGATTATTTATTGTAACTCAAAGCTTTCCACTTCTCCTTTCAGATCCAGCATCCCTGCTGTTGCCTGCATTTATCTGTTCGTAGCTGAATTAGAAACTGCATCAAAAGGAGCTGTCAGTCTGATATCATTCAATAGCTTGGCCACCCCAACAAACAGAAATGCATTAGTACTTATATAAAACTGTCAGGGTCATCAGCCCCATCAGCAATGCCAGCCATACTGTAAACAAAATCAGGACCACTGACCACCAAGAGCAGGATGAAGTGGGATGCTCTGAGAAAAATTCAGCCATGAAATGTAGGTGAGGTATTAAAGGAGTGGTGAACACATTAATTTCATTAAATCTTATCAGTCTCTGGGGGATGTTAGCCAAAAAATAATTACTTTCTGTTTTTAAGTTGTGTATGTCCTGCTTACAGAGTCTCTTTCACACAGCAAAAGATGCTCAAAGTAAGATAGCAAGAGATCATGCAGAATGTAGGCAGCCTAGGTCTTTTGGGCTGAAGGCTATAAATCATGGCAGCAAGATTTTTCAAAAGCTTGATGGTTGACTGCTGAAAGTTGAAAACAAATGTACACCGTATTTTGTGGTCATCTGTGATGTGCAACCTATTTCTGTGGTTAATTTGAGAGCTATAGTAAACTCTTGTGGTCACTTATGGTAGTTTGATATTTCTACCCAGGATTTTACAGGGATTCTATCCATGTTATGGCTTAGATACTAAAATGAGCACTCACCAAGAAGGAAAAAAGCAACAATATTTTCTTAACCTATGAAAATTTTAGAGATGTGGATCATCCAAAAGGGACTATGCATATAGAAACTGGAAATTTTTATGGGTTAAGATGCACTGATGGAGGGAGCAGCAGGATACACAGTTTGTTGGGGTGGCACTAAATCTAAGGCAGATACTAAGGCCACCAAAATACAGCCTTTTGGACAGTTGCAACCAATTTGATTTAGTTCATTAAAGGCAGTAAAAAGGCTACTTGGAGAATAAATTGCTAATCTAGAAAAGGAAAATATGAATTTAAAATTGGAAGAGGATTTAAATTAGAAGGGAATTTAATTGGAAAGAATTAAAATTGAATGCACTTAATGGGTTAAGTGGAAGGAACAGGAACCAAAACAATGCTGAGAAGTAGTCAGCATCTGTGGTGAAACAAGCTCAGGCAGAATGTGATGAATGTTTTACAAGACCTCATATAATAAAAAATCAAGGTGAGAAATTATACTAGCTGATAGAAACTTGAACAGCTGACACTGTCTTGAACTGTGGCCCAAAACTGGGTAACGTTCTTCAAGTATGGACTCCCTAGTGCTAAACAGAAAGAAACAAAAACTTTCTCTAATGTGCGGGCCATGATTCTGCTAATGTAGTCCAATAGACTTTTGCAGTGAATTGCATGTTTGCAATGACAGCTCACTGCTGGCTCCTATACAAGCTACCATACACCATAACTCTCAGGTATTTTGAATAGAGCTCTATGCAGCCATCCTGCTTCCAGTCTGTACCACCACTCAGAGTCAATACAACCTAGGTGCAGACTTTGTTATTCTCCTTGTGAAATTTCATGGGGTTTCTGCTCTCAGTCCTCAAGTTTCTTAAGGTCCCTCTGTACTGAAACTCTACCATTTGGTAGTGTCAGCCACTACTCCTAATTTATTATCATCTGTAAAATCTGCTGAAAGCACAGTTGCTATCATCATTCAGGACATTGAAGATATTGAACAATATTAGCCTCAGCATCAACCCCCGATGTACTCTGCTCGTTCCTATCCACCAAACAGATGTGGAACCATTGGTTACTCCTCTTTGAGCCTAGTAGCCCAGACATTTTTCAGTCCATCTAACAGTCCACTATCTAGCCCATATAGCTGCAGCTTTAAAATGACAGTGGTGTGAAAGACACTGACAAAAGCTGTACTAAAGATATATTACATCTACCACCCTCCTTTCACCTGCATTTCATCATAGAATGCAATCCATTTTAAAGAAGTGTTCTAATGAGTTGGTATTGCACAAAAGAGAAATAACCGAGGTATTTATGAAGAGAAAGAACATCGTCCTTCTGCATTTTTTGTGCTCTGAGCTTGTAGGTATATCGCAGATACACTCAGAGATAAGTACACTTCTCACATCATAGGCATATGGCTGGTGCAGACAGAGATAAGATCTATAAGGTATGTGATTTTTCTGTATGAGAGAATCACATACCTCATAGATCTTAACAAGACTTAAGGATGCATTAGCAACTGGATGTTTCCATTTTTCAAGGTCAAGATGATTCAGTACATGAGTTGAAGCTGAATTTTACGTATTTGGAAAATTAAGTAATAGAATTTGGCTCCATGAGGCCAAACTCCTTGGTTCTGGCACCTCTTGGATTAGACACCAGGACTGTGATTTTGGTCTCGGGCCCTTGAATCACACTAGCATTTGTAAGTGCTTACACTTTGGTTCTCTCCCCTAAGAAATGCAAAAGAAATAAAGCTTGAAATCAGTATGAAGCTGCTAGAGATCATTTTTCTTAATAATGCTTTTCACTTGACAATGAAAAGTTTTGTAAGGGCTTACAAACTTCCAGACACAAGGTTGGCATTGTGCAGACAAACAGTATATGGTTCTGAGAAGAGATACTAGCTTCCACAGGATGCAAAATTTTCAACTCGCTTACTGAATAGCATAGTCTAGCTATGTCTGGGTTTCTACTTGGTACCTTGTAAGCCTTTGCCACAGTCTTAAAAAATCCTAAACCACTGACGTGTAAAGAAGATAAGGCATATAACAACCTCTCTGTGCTTTACTGATTTTACCTTGGTGATTGTAGGACTGTAGTGGTGATAATTTCTGAGCTATGCAATTCATTTGGAGCTGTTGCGTACTGCTGTTTTTCAGAAGAGTCTCCTTTGCTTCACAAGCCATGACTGTCACCATCCCTCAGGATCAGACATGTCTTCAATGTAATCACAAGAACTGAGTGAATTAGAAAAAAAAAAGAGTAAGAAGAAAAAAAGGAAAAAAAAACCCTTTCAGTGGATTATTTGACCTCATGATTTGAAGCCACAAGTAGTGAGAGATGCCTGATAAGTAAGTTGTAAATCATCTCTTAGAGAACATGCTAGGGCACAAATCAATATGATGAGACTGTTCAACAGAGCAAAACCCACAATTAAATGGAAGCAGTTAGAGTCTACAGTAGCTGGCAGTCTGGTCCTCCTTCATTTCTAGTTCACCTGTTCTACTACAGTTCCGTCCTGTACATGACTAAAATCTGTTCCCACCTGATGGCCCTTCAGTACCTTATGTGAAATAAACTTAGAATTTCCCATTCTGTAGGAACCTTGTAGGAAAAAATGAACACTGGTAAGGAAGTGAAGTTATTCCTAATGTATTACTCTATGTATGAGAGTAACAAAGCAGCAGCAAAAGCAGCACTGTAGTAGCAGAGATGATGGCAAAGGCAGCACAGGAAATGGTATGGGCAGCAGAAGTAGTAATGACTTGTTCCAAGAAGGATGGTATCTACATCACAGAATAATTACCTTATGATAACTGTTTTCTCCTGTTTCTAATCTGGAAAATAAGTTTTTTAGAATACTACAGCACAGCACAAACCTCTCCCTCTTGTATCATCAATCCTTTTCACGTGAAAAAGTATCTGGTGTATCCTTCCATCTGTATAGGAAGATAATAGAAGTCAGCATTTGCCTCTGAACATTTTGGAGAAACGTGGAGCTTTTTTGCCTTCAAGATTGTTCATCTGGATTTTTCTTTTCTTTGAGCAGTCACATTTGCTATAAAAACATTGGTGTGCACACTACTGTAATTTGACTAGTTTGGTACCTTGTAAGTCTTTGCCACAGAAAATCCTCAACCACTGATGTGTAGAGAAGATAAGGCATGTAACAACCTCTCTGTGCTTTACTGATTTTACCTTGGTGACTGTGGTGATAGTTTCTGAGCTATGCAGTTCATTTGGAGCTGTTCCATACTGCTGTTTTTCAGAAGAGTCTCCATTGCTTCACAAGCCATGACTGTCACCATCCCTCAGGATCAGACATGTCTTCAACATAATCATGAGAACTGAGTGAATTAGGGAAAAAAAAAAAAGAGTAAGAAGAAGAAAAGGAAAAAAAAAAACCCTTTCAGTGGATTATTTGACCTCATGATTTGAAGCCACAAGTACTGTGAGATGCCTGATAAGTAAGGATGGGAGCCAAGCACCAGGCCACATGTGTGATGCCTTTTAAATACAACACTCTTGTAAATACTGAAACAGCCTGTCATAATATGAACTAGGTCAGATTTTGAAGCTAGCTGATTACAAGGTGGGAAAGGCATAAAGGAAAGAATAGTAACCCGTATAATGGCAGCCATTCAAACCAAATTCAAAACATTTTAAATCTAGGAAACTCATGGGATTCATGACACACAAATGTAAGGAGACAGAAGAGATGGAAATAATCTGTGTAAGGAATATACGTTGTAGATCTGGATTAAAAATCCTGGAAAAGCATTTAGTTTCCACATCCAGTTCAAAAATGCAGTAGGAACCACAGGACAAGCTGAGAAGAGGTCTGGGACCTTGTAAGATTCAAGCGGGAATTTCTCTTCTAGTCATGCTTCCTTCACGGCAGTTTCTTCTGATAACAAACTACAGGATTCACAGTAAAGCCTCAGTTCAGTAAGAGGCTCCTGCAAAAAGTGGCTTCTTTCCTGTGTACAATATCTTGAAAGAGAGGAAGACTGCGTGGAGACTGGTGGGAGGGGGGAGAGGGGAGGGGGGAATAACCCCTCTCCAGTGCTGGAAGCCCTTCTGCACCCACCTGTAGCATAGGAGCACTGGATCTGGATATTTAGTAATGGGAACCGGAAGAACTGGACAGTGGATGAAATTCAGTAGCACAAAATACAAGGTCATGAACTTGGAAGACTAATAGCTAAAGAGGCTTATTAAAACATTAAGCTTCTCTGTTGGCAATGAGTGTGGAAGCTGATCACAGGATGTACACGGATCATTTTCATCCTGTGACTGAGAAAAACTGGAAGAGGATATGGTCAGCCTCTTGTATGTAGGATAGGGGAATAAGCAGCAGTGGGAAAGGAGCCGTTAGGTCTGTACAATCTGCTATCTTCTACAGAGGCAGTTACCACAGCTAGAGGAGCAGGCAAGAATGCTCACAGCGCTTCTGCTTCCCCGCTATTTCTCCCTGCCAGCACCACCACCACCACCACCAAAGGGACTGCAATGGGACACAAACAGTTTATTAGAGTAAATACAGACAGCATCATTTCAGGTTTGGACTACTGTACGGAAAAGAAGAAATGTTTTTTATCATTTAGAGCGCTCCTGTCTTTTCAGTTAAGGACGGCCCTGTGTTTGCTGAACATTTTAAACAGCAAGAACATGTTTGCCTCTCTTCAGTCCTAGCAGACAGCTAGGATCAAACCCTGGTGCAATTTAAAGTAACCTTACAGAAAATTATCAAGTAGCGTTGCCAAGAAACAAAACAAGACTTTCCAAGTTTCAAGAAGCTCTAAGAAGGCCTGAGCCATAGAAAGGAAACAACATTGAAGATGAAAGCTGGATCTGAATGATGGAAAGCTTGGGGCTTCCAGCTCTGCTCATTGACCTGTTGATCAATTAATTCGTTTGATATTTTCTTTTTCACATCTTCTCTTCCTTATCAGAAAATGTCCTCTGTTTCCGTATTTGTTCTGTTTCTCTTCTTTTTTTGCTTCTGATTCTGTGAATCTGCTTCCCCTTGGCCTCTCAAGATTTCCTGTTTCATGCCACCAGGCCTCCTTGTGTGTAACTATTTAAACGTGCCATGTTTTGTTAGGCGCCTTCTCATTTATGCATTTCAGTGGAAGGAACAAAATAACACAAGAAATGGTGTCTGGCCCATGTTTCAGAGCAGCAGGAGGGCATGAATTTCTGGTTGTCTGAGTGGTGGGGCATTTAAGCTGAAAATTTTATTTGGGATACTATTCTTCTCAGAGGAGCAATGAGTTCCTGCAGCCCCTGACCGCTCCTCTTTGGGAAAGGAGCTGTTCTGTTGCAAATTCCCTTTTCCCTTATAAACATTATAAACACATAACAAATGATTTGGGGAAGACAAAGGCAACAAGCAATACTTTTTAGAACACCTTTTATTAGTTGGCTGTTATTGCTGTTAGAGTCAAGCTGTTACCATTGAGAGCGGGTCACTATTCTCAGAGCACATTCACTAATTCCTTCACTCAGTCCACACCCTCACTTGTAGCTACCTGTCTGGAGCAGCCATTGGGAGGCCAAACCCAATGGTACACTCAGAAGCAGAGGGCTGTCTTGATCGCCAGTGGCTTCTGGGTAGAAAAGCCCTCAGAAAGGCCCTCATGGGGTTTCATCAGATGTCTAAATAATTCTGCAGTCTTTGCCTGCAAACAGCAGCCACAGCCTGACTTATTATACCTGTTGTCAATGCTGTTATGTGCTAGTGGCCTCATACAGGTTCATCAGGTACTTGGTGGTCTGAGTTTACCAGTTCCTGTGGCTTCAACAGAACTGCTAAGCTCTGGAGATTTTCGTTCTTTGGAGACTTTCACATAGCGCTTTTCAGTGCAACCATTCATTAAATTTGTGTCCCTTGCTGTCTTCTTCTCCATTCTGTAATTTAAAAATTGCAACACGCAAGAATGATAGGGGAGGCCATGCAATATTCTTAGGAAATGTACAAGAGAATAGTTGTTCCAGAGGGTGTGTTGATGTCGATGATGCAATAATAGCATGACCTGCCTCCTGTGGTTAAGCATCAAAGGTTACAGCTTCCCCTTGGTTCCTACCTATCCAGTCAAAAGGGACATTGGCTCCTTCACTCCGGCTTAACGGCAGTCTCTGTCACAAAAGAAGTCCACGCTCAAGATTGGCTTACACCCACTTTACAAGGCTGGGGCGTAAGTAAGCAAAGAAGGCAATTCGTAGGTAAGAATGCCAGGAGGACAGAACTGAGCTCGTCACCAGAAAAAGAAAACTATTTAGGTAGATCAATCGTGCTAGAAAGACAATTGGGCAAGACAAGAAACACGGAGGAATGTCAATACCAGATAAAGCAAACAGTATTGAAGAACACAATTTTGCAAAATGCTGGAGAGGAAAGCAGAAGCTCTGCCCCACGCTGGCGAGGACAGGCAAGGCCTGTCTTCTTTGCAAGATTCTGGTCAAATCCACTGCTATGGTCTAATGGTCCAATAAAAGCACTTGAAATGACATGTTTTGCTTGGGGTGTGCTGTGCACATTTTAGGCAGCAAGGCCGGGAGCTGGAGGCCAGAAGACAGCAATTGCTCTCACTCACCTAGTGGGAGAGAGCACCCCGTTAGCAGAGCATTTACAGTTACACCCTGTGTTGTCCCTATGGAGGAGATTCTGCCGAGGGATGGCTAAAGCTTCTCAGCTTGGTTTCAGCATTTTGCCAGCTGAAAAACAGTCACGGCCTTCTCACAGTCATGCCTTCCTTGTCTAGGAGACAATGGCTCATGCCCAGGAGCCTAAGCATGACCACCGGGAGAGATGTGACAGACAAGAACGATGCTGTGGGGGGGATGAAAGTGCTCCCTGACAGTGATGGGTGAGGAGCAGGTCTTCCTTCAGCCCTTTGCCCTCTTTTGTCCTTCTTTGTCCTTGAGGATGAAAAGGTTGTCAGGGTGGACACATACGGACATTTTTTAATCGTTGTGTCAACCCGCTCTAAGAACACTACTGGCACTCAAGGAGAAGTGTGTGCCAGGCACTGTTTTAGATCAAACTAGCTGCGGTTTTTGTCTTACTGCTAAGTGGAGGGAATGGTTCATTAACTTTGGCTTTGGTCTGCCATTATTGATCTACTCCCTTCCTCCCCCACTCCTAAAAGGAAAACGTTATTTCCTGATTTTCCCAAGCTCTGCAGAACAAGTTGAATATTGTTCACATTTGAAAATCAATTCATTTGCCTAAAGAGGTAAATAATCACACGTACCAATAACCTAGCAACTGTTTCAATTTTAAGATTCTGGCAGACTTTTTATGAGGAGATCCATAAATGACGTCGATTCTCTTGAAAAGCAAAATGGGCTCTTCAGTCATTTCAGCATTCCAGAAACTGCTGTCCTCAGTGTCTACCTTTATGAAAATCTTGGCAAGGGACTTATATATACTGATCCCATTTGAAGTAGCTGTTCTCAGCAGGTGTTGAGGCGGGCTGGGCTTGTCCTGCCCCGGATTGTTCCAGGCTTCAGCTGGCAGTCAGACACTGAGCATTGCTAATGATACTGGTTCAGTTTTAAGTCTGAGCTGGCGTGAAAGGACTAAAGCCACCAAGGGCACTTGGATGTTGCAGACAAATCAAAAGGACCTATCTTATAATATTACTATATTACTTATAATATTCGAATTAATAATTTGAAGATGTGACCAAGTTACATTGCCCTTTGGACTTCAGAGAATGCATCTGGGTTTTGGTGCTGCCAGACTTTTGCAGAAGTCAAGTAGGAATGTACATATATGTACATGATAGTGCATGTTTTAAACCAACTGGAATTACCTGGATTCCAATATTAGCTGGAATCTTGGTTTTAAATAAAATAAAAACAAAACACTATAAGTCAAATGCCAACAACTTTTAATCATTCAGGTGACTGGTTTAAGGGACGGAGAAAGATCATCTGTGCTTGACACAAAGCTCCTTTTCTACTGCAAGCCTTCAAGTCGGTGTGTCTGTGTGAGCATGCACATAGGTGTTGGTTTTCTGTTGAGATTCTCAGTTTTCATGGGGAGAGTGAAAGCCTCCAAATGGTTTTCAACATTCTTCTGTCAGTTCCCCAAACACTGTGTGCTTTCTGGAATCTGCATTAGAGCTGTGGCATTTACAATTCAAAGCTTTGCTGTCAGACCATTCTGCATAGGCACCATGCATAGCTGTTCTCAGTATTGAAACAGAGGAGGAAGATATACATAAAACAGGCAGCCCTAGAAGGAAGGGGAACAGAAATTAGTTCAGCTGGAACAATGCTTTGTTATTCCTTAAGTATTCTGATCGTTTTTCTCGAAAACTTGAATTTGTACTTCCAAATGCATATCCATCTTTCTTCAGTGATTTGAATTTGATCTTTATAATAACCTTTATAAAAATGCAACTACCTACTCCAGGCAACTTGATATTTTGGTGGAATGATATCCCTGATCCCATTGCAGGATCCACATTTTGCCACCAAACTGTAAGACACAATCTTACAGTCTGCACAGGCCTACGTGGAAGGAAGATTACATGCAGTCTGAGGCTATGCTTTCTCTCAGACAGAAGACACTATAGAAAGTAACAGTGAAAAGACACAGTATCATGTGTTCCCCTCTCCTTTCTTCCCCCACTGTCAGAACAGACCAAGGAATTCATTCTCCTGCAGGTCTTCCTGGATGTAATGTGTGTCTTGATTTGTAATATTGCAGAGTCAACTGAACCTTTGTTTTTAGGAGATGTTCCTTGTTACGTACATTCAGTTTCCCTTGACTCAATATCAGAAAGGTCCAAGAAAGTCTGGGGTGCTGAGGGACAGAGAGATGAAGGAGGAATTAGAAACAACGAAGAGAGTGAAAATGGAGGAACTAGGTTATTCTCAGTTCTCTTCCAGAGAAGAATCTATTTTAACCTGTAACTATGCATACTGGCCTGTGGCTTTTTAAAATTAAAGTCCTTGTAGCGATGTAGGATAAAATGGAAAATCAGAGAAAATAGATCAAACTTGTGAGGTAGAAGTTCTGCTCTAAAATTTCATGCTTCTTTCCTAGTCTTCCAGATGTGAAAGAAATGCTAAGTTCTCTGCAATGGTTTTGTAGGAATTGCTGTAGCAAAGCTTAACGAGAATCCCTCTGGAAGGGGAAAGTGATTTCTATTTTAAGCAAGACTGGTTTCTCTCATGCCTGCTCTGCCACAGACTTCACTCACTTATTCTCTCATGCTCACGGGGACCAAGAGACGTGTGTCCAAGTAATCTGGGAAGGAATACTTGTAGTGTGACAGAGGAGAGCTGATAGCAGCACTTGAGTCCTCATCACATCTCTAGAGGTTTTTCTTGATTGGCAATCATTAACTGAAGTTTGGTTGCGCCTTTTATATCTCCCATGAGTGGAAATTTTATGGAGATCTTGTGTCTGAGTATCCTCGTGAGTCTGAGGCAAAATTCCTTCATTTTCCTTGTTTAATTATCTTATGACTACAAGCCTTTTTCTTCAGCTCTTTGTTACCTTATCTTTACGGCTTCAAGATGTTATTCTTCTTGCTCTATGATTATCTGAACAACAGGCTTCTGCACCAGTTAAGGCATTCCATGTCTTTATCCCTTTTTCCACTCTTTCTTCAGATGCTTTTTGGTACAAATTTTCTTTCAGATGCCATTCATTCCAAACTCAAGATTTCTGTTACAATGCTCTGCAGTTTAATGTGGTATTTGTCTCAGAAAAATACATAGGGCACACATGCACAGTTTTTCTTTGCTATGATTGCCAACTATACAAAGCTCATATGGCTCGCAAAGAAGACCTGAGAGCAACTGTAGATAATACTTGAAAAATAGTGCTTACTACACTTTTTGTGACATATCAGTTAAACCAACAGGATTTTCTACTTAAAAATAGGGTCTTGTACTTTAAAATATCTAAGTACTTTAAAAGAATGCTATAGTACAGTACAGCAATGTACTACAGTAATATATAGTATATAGTGATATAGTAAATACAGGACAATGCTTGTGTATTTTACTGGGACATAACCAAACACAAACTGAATGTGGTATGAAATCTCATTTGCAGACTTTTAAACCAGTGTGTGTTACCTCCAGCTAAGAAATCAGTGCAAAATTATTATTTCTAGATCTCTAGAACTTATGACAATTCAAGTTGGGTGAGTGCCTGATTTTAGGGCTCAGATTTATCCTTATTCTGCAGCTTTATGCAGCTATTTATATTCACATAAATTGTACCAAGAATCTCACAAATCTCACCTAGCCATGTTTTAAAAGCCATTTTATTCAGATGGGACGTTAACACAAAGAACAAGCCAGTGAGGCAAGAGGAAGTTTGAATTCAAATTTGGGAATCTGAAGGGACCTCATTTTCGCAGAGTGAGTGACTGGTTCCCAGCTTCCTTGTATGGAGAAGTAGCACTGCCTCCCTATTGTGCTTTCTACTTGTGATGAAGCAGCTAGCTTTTGACAGGCCAAGCAGACTCAGTTTCACGAGACCTAGGACAAAAGCTAAATTTCAGGCCTGATAGCCTTAGTAGCCTAGTAACCTTTATGGGCAGAAAAATTAAAGAATAAAATCTTAGTTTCTGCTGTTGCTTCTTACAAGTACTTGCACATGAAGTCTCCTACAATAGTTAGTACGTTAAACCAGCTGTTTGTATCATATGACATTGAGAATTCTAGTTATCCTTTTTTAAAGGTAGATTTCTACTCTTCTATACGCTAAAGAAATGTAGGAAATTTGAATCCTATAGATCTGTCAGATACCACCATCCAAGCAATTATCCTATTAAAATATTACAATTGTTTGAGAGAAGATCATGGATATCCGGAGCCCTGATTCTTGGAACATGAGAAAAGCCATTACACAGCTTTCGTAGATGTCAATTTGCATCTATGTCTGTTTACAGAGACCGAGGCATTAAAAATCAGATGACATACATGCTAAGACCTCAAGTGAGACTAGAAAACAACAAGAATTTGCTGTGGATGCTAGTAGGCAAGTAAGAGAACAAGAGCCTTCCTACTAATGGAACAGGCATCAGAAAAAAACGTTTGTGAAATGACCTTGTGCATGGAGCTCAGTTTTCCCACAATAGGAGAGAGTAGCTCCAAATGCCATGACTACAGCAGAAAAAATTGTTCTCAGAAGAGCAATAAAGAAAAAGCACTGGGTCCATGCAGCACTGCTCATATATACTAGGCAGTGTATTTTTTTTTTATTTTTATTTTTTTAAAAAGCACCTATGTTAGAGATAATATTGAAGGAAGGAAAGCAGCTTCAGCAGAGACTCTTCTCTAAGAAGTGCTTTTGCATCTCTTCGGGCTCCAAAGTATATTCAGAAAACTCTCCCTGTATCCTGGAGTGTGAGAGCAAACAGGGTATGATTTGATAAAACATGGAAAAGAGGAGAGCTTGGGATTCACTTTGAATGGCTTTGCTGTGGCCACTTTGAAGATCTTTAAGGCACAGAAAAAAGCACAAGATAGGGGAAGACGTTCTCCTTCCCTTAGATAGGGAGGGAAGAAAGCACTAGGCTCATCGCCACAGTGCCCTCCCTTACCACAGCTGACTGCCCATGCAGAGCCTGAGGGCCGGTGTTTATCGCTGAGCTGTTTCTGAAGTTCCAGTTGCAGCCAAAGCACACTGGCCGCCTTTCTTCGCAGCTGAAGGACACAAGGGACACGCCCTCCTGTGGGACCTTCCCATCTGGCATGTCCCTACAGGAGTCCCTGGGAAGGAAAGGCAAGAGCCACTTGTGGGTCTCCTTTCACAGGCTTTCATGGCCATCCCTTGTGCCACAAGACTCAACAAAGCTTCAGTCAAAGAAGGCTGGCACATCCCATGCGACCACCGCTCTCTGCCACAGTATTCTGCTGCACAGCTCTCGCCGGGGCAGCTCTATGTAGACAAGAGTGCTGCGCCTTGTAGTGCCTGGCGCCGAGAACTCCCTGCCCCAGCGGTGGCCACTGGAGACGGCTGGAGAGGTGCCACTGTGTGCAGAGCAGAGGTGCTCATTGAGCTTGCCTGCAAAGGGTGGAGCCCATGAGGATGAAGTCACAAGCGGGGAGGTGATGTCTCCCTCCCCATCCCTGTCCGGGTCACAAAGGAGGTGCTTTCCTATTGATTCCCTGCCACCCCAGGAGAGCCCCTGGCTCCTGCTGTGCAGAGGAGCAAACGCCCTGAGCACACCTCCCTCCCACCCCCACCCTCCACCCCCTAGCACAGCACAGAGGCCTGGCAGTTTCTTGCAAGGTGCACTTAGCCAAGAAAGCAGCTGGGGGCCAGGCCAGAGCACCTGGGGCCGCCCCGCCGCAGCCAAGGCTTGGCCAGGCTGGCAAAGAAAGGCAGAGGCAAGCTGAGAGCAGAGACGGAGAACAGCAGTGAGCCCCAGCAAGGAAAGCAAAGCCAGGCGGGCGAGGCAGGGAAGGCTCAGGAAGACTGGCCTCTGCAGTGCAAGGAGACGTGCAGAAGGCAGCTGCGGGTAGGATGTCCAGAGCAGAGGAGGTGAGCACGGAGCCTGAGCGGGAGAGGGAGCCTGCGGCAGCCTGCACTGGGGGCCCTTCCGAAGACAGCGAAACAAAGGGCAAAGTGAGCCGCTCCTCCCGGGCTGGGCTGCTCTTCCCTGTGAGCCGCATAGACAGGCTGCTGCGCAGAGGCCGCTTTGCCAAGCGCATTGGAGCCGCAGCCCCCATCTATCTGGCGGCTGCACTGCAGTGTGTGACGCAACACACCGTGGAGGTGGCTGGGAATATTTCCAAGGAGAGCAAGAAGCAGCGCATTTCTCCACGGCATTTGCAGCTGGCTGTGCAAAGCAGCCCTGAGCTCAAGCAGCTCCTGAGAGGTATGCCCGGGCACCAGGGGAGCGCTGTGCCCCACAGCCAGCTGGTGGCCTCCCCTCGGAACAAGAAGAGGAAGAGTGAGAAGAGGTGGCTTGGGCAAAAGGTTGCAGCTGCCCCTGCCCCTGCCCCTGCCAGCAGCAAGTGAGAAGAGAGCAGGAGCTCTTGCCCCACCCTGGCAAGGAAATGCAAGGGCTCTTCTGTTTGCAAGGCTCTTGCTGAGCTGAGTGCTATGACCTGAGAGTCTGATAAAAACATGTGAAACGGCGTCTTGTGCCTGGCACATTGCCCTTGTGACAGATTTGTTGCACGGGCACCACGCATCGTTCCCTTGGGGGTGGGCCGGGAGGCGCTTCTGATGATGCAGGGAAGCTCTGGGAAAAGCCAAGGCATTTCTCCTTAGCAGTCTTGCCCCTTACTCCACCTCTTCACTTTCCAGCAGGGTGAATGCTTGGGTGAGCTGGCTGTGCTATGTCATGACACTTAGTACCTAAGCATCCTTTAGGCCTATCTAGCTATGAGATACCATCCTTCTTGATGTTAAAGAAGAAGAGCTGTTCTCTGAAGGAAATACGTGTTTTCCTAGTTGGAAATATTTATTAAATAACTTTAAAATGACTGCTTACAAATGTGTACAAGCGTGCCATTCCGGTCTTAAAGAGAAGGCATTAAAGACAACCATAGAACAAGTATGTCATGACATAGCACAGCCAGGAAGCAACTATAGGCAGTGATCTGCATTGTGGGATTGGGAATTGGATGTGTGTCCTTAGTCTGAAGTAAGGAGAATGGATTTAATTAGATTGGTACTATGGCTGGGAAAGATTCTGAGTCTTCTTTTAATGGCATGTTCCAATGCCCATGTGCTCTTCAAGTTTCTCAGCACTGCCTTCAACCCCTCCTCTTTCAGCTAAACAATCCACTAGTATGTTGTTTTCCGTTAGAGTTCACTTCACAACATGATAGTTTGCACAGTTGGTCTGTACCAGAGGATTCAAAGGATTCCCTCCCTTACTCTGGCACCATTCAGACCTCTGTGCTGGCCACACTGCCTTCAAAATGCATCTGCAGATTTGTGGCTTATGGAGTCAAAACTCACCAGCAGCAGATGAGTATCATAAAGAAAAGCAGCATCTTGCTGTCCTTGGAAACCTTTCCAGCTATGACTATTGTTGTCTATATCACACACTTTGGTATAACAGCCACAGATGGGAGATCTGATAAAAAGCTCCCTGAGATGCCTAATCCCAAGTGAAACCCTACAGACTCCCCTTACCATCTGTCACAACCTCTGCTCAACTCTGGGGCCCTGATCCCTTCTACTTCTATCAGCTCCTGTCGAGCCAAGCACAAAACAGCTGGAGGCAGGGGCTGCCCGTGAGGGCCAAGTGCCCCTAGCAGGATATCGCTGCTCCCTCTCAGCAAGGACTGTGCTCCAGGCTGCTTGTGCCAAGATTTCGGGCCACGGTCAGCTGCGTGGCCTTGGCCTGTCCTGGCCACTGCAGAAGGGGCACGGCATCAGTTCTTTCACACCCTCCAACTGGACTGCGGGCGGCTAGCAAGCTCAACTGCTCCCCAACAAGAGGGTCTCCAAGGCCACCCCTCGCTCTGCCTGCTAGTCCTCAGCCTGACACTTTCCACTGGCTCCTTCTGTGGCCCACGGCACAGCTCCCCGCATTCCTGCTGCCCTCTTGATGGGCTTGCCCTTCCCCACATCATCCGGCACCTTTCCTTGCCTTCCCAGGCCATCACTTCCTCACTCTTCTTGCAGTCACCCTCCAACTGGACTGCGGGCGGCTAGCAAGCTCGACTGCCCCCTAATAGGACGGACATCCACCTTTGGCCTGGCAGGGCCTTTCCTGGCCACATCTCCTGTCCTGCCTTCCCTTTTCCTGCCTGTCCACCAGGCTCAGGACAGTTGCTTGCTGTGTGGCACAGCGGGGCCTCTGCCTCACTGCACCTCAACTCCTGTGCTCTGGAAGGCAAAAGGCAACCTCAAGGAGACCAGGCTGCCACTTGGGGGACTCCAAAGAAAACCTGCTGGCTGGCAGCATGGCCTGTAGGAGACCAAGACAGCTTGGCTGGCTTCCATGATGGGCCTCCAGCCCTCAGCCCTGCTCCAACCCTTGCTCCAAACGCTGGGTGCAGGCAGGTGCTCAGCGTGGAGAAGACAGGCTGAGGGGCCTGCCTACAGGGAGATGTTGCTTGATCCTCGGAGCAGTGCTGCCTCTGGGTGCAGCACCAGTAGCTATGGGGGTCAGCAGCCCCTTTCCCCACATGCCTCAGGGGATTCCTCTCCAGAAGAAGACAAACACTAGCTATGGTTCTGATACTCAGCCCTGCATGTGAACTGCTAGGCAGTGGCTGACCAAGGGGGCACAAAGAGATTCAGCTGAGATGCGGGAGCTCCTCTGAGGAGAAGCTTCCCTGAGAAGCCTACTCCCAAGTGCCTTCCAGCATGATCTCACGGGCAGGTGGCCAGCTCACCCAAGCATTCACCCTGCTGGAAAGTGAAGAGGTGGAGTAAGGGGCAAGACTGCTAAGGAGAAATGCCTTGGCTTTTCCCAGAGCTTCCCTGCATCATCAGAAGCGCCTCCCGGCCCACCCCCAAGGGAACGATGCGTGGTGCCCGTGCAACAAATCTGTCACAAGGGCAATGTGCCAGGCACAAGACGCCGTTTCACATGTTTTTATCAGACTCTCAGGTCATAGCACTCAGCTCAGCAAGAGCCTTGCAAACAGAAGAGCCCTTGCATTTCCTTGCCAGGGTGGGGCAAGAGCTCCTGCTCTCTTCTCACTTGCTGCTGGCAGGGGCAGGGGCAGGGGCAGCTGCAACCTTTTGCCCAAGCCACCTCTTCTCACTCTTCCTCTTCTTGTTCCGAGGGGAGGCCACCAGCTGGCTGTGGGGCACAGCGCTCCCCTGGTGCCCGGGCATACCTCTCAGGAGCTGCTTGAGCTCAGGGCTGCTTTGCACAGCCAGCTGCAAATGCCGTGGAGAAATGCGCTGCTTCTTGCTCTCCTTGGAAATATTCCCAGCCACCTCCACGGTGTGTTGCGTCACACACTGCAGTGCAGCCGCCAGATAGATGGGGGCTGCGGCTCCAATGCGCTTGGCAAAGCGGCCTCTGCGCAGCAGCCTGTCTATGCGGCTCACAGGGAAGAGCAGCCCAGCCCGGGAGGAGCGGCTCACTTTGCCCTTTGTTTCGCTGTCTTCGGAAGGGCCCCCAGTGCAGGCTGCCGCAGGCTCCCTCTCCCGCTCAGGCTCCGTGCTCACCTCCTCTGCTCTGGACATCCTACCCGCAGCTGCCTTCTGCACGTCTCCTTGCACTGCAGAGGCCAGTCTTCCTGAGCCTTCCCTGCCTCGCCCGCCTGGCTTTGCTTTCCTTGCTGGGGCTCACTGCTGTTCTCCGTCTCTGCTCTCAGCTTGCCTCTGCCTTTCTTTGCCAGCCTGGCCAAGCCTTGGCTGCGGCGGGGCGGCCCCAGGTGCTCTGGCCTGGCCCCCAGCTGCTTTCTTGGCTAAGTGCACCTTGCAAGAAACTGCCAGGCCTCTGTGCTGTGCTAGGGGGTGGAGGGTGGGGGTGGGAGGGAGGTGTGCTCAGGGCGTTTGCTCCTCTGCACAGCAGGAGCCAGGGGCTCTCCTGGGGTGGCAGGGAATCAATAGGAAAGCACCTCCTTTGTGACCCGGACAGGGATGGGGAGGGAGACATCACCTCCCCGCTTGTGACTTCATCCTCATGGGCTCCACCCTTTGCAGGCAAGCTCAATGAGCACCTCTGCTCTGCACACAGTGGCACCTCTCCAGCTGTCTCCAGTGGCCACCGCTGGGGCAGGGAGTTCTCGGCGCCAGGCACTACAAGGCGCAGCACTCTTGTCTACATAGAGCTGCCCCGGCGAGAGCTGTGCAGCAGAATACTGTGGCAGAGAGCGGTGGTCGCATGGGATGTGCCAGCCTTCTTTGACTGAAGCTTTGTTGAGTCTTGTGGCACAAGGGATGGCCATGAAAGCCTGTGAAAGGAGACCCACAAGTGGCTCTTGCCTTTCCTTCCCAGGGACTCCTGTAGGGACATGCCAGATGGGAAGGTCCCACAGGAGGGTGTGTCCCTTGTGTCCTTCAGCTGCGAAGAAAGGCGGCCAGTGTGCTTTGGCTGCAACTGGAACTTCAGAAACAGCTCAGCGATAAACACCGGCCCTCAGGCTCTGCATGGGCAGTCAGCTGTGGTAAGGGAGGGCACTGTGGCGATGAGCCTAGTGCTTTCTTCCCTCCCTATCTAAGGGAAGGAGAACGTCTTCCCCTATCTTGTGCTTTTTTCTGTGCCTTAAAGATCTTCAAAGTGGCCACAGCAAAGCCATTCAAAGTGAATCCCAAGCTCTCCTCTTTTCCATGTTTTATCAAATCATACCCTGTTTGCTCTCACACTCCAGGATACAGGGAGAGTTTTCTGAATATACTTTGGAGCCCAAAGAGATGCAAAAGCACTTCTTAGAGAAGAGTCTCTGCTGAAGCTGCTTTCCTTCCTTCAATATTATCTCTAACATAGGTGCTTTTTAAAAAAATAAAAATAAAAAAAAAAATACACTGCCTAGTATATATGAGCAGTGCTGCATGGACCCAGTGCTTTTTCTTTATTGCTCTTCTGAGAACAATTTTTTCTGCTGTAGTCATGGCATTTGGAGCTACTCTCTCCTATTGTGGGAAAACTGAGCTCCATGCACAAGGTCATTTCACAAACGTTTTTTTCTGATGCCTGTTCCATTAGTAGGAAGGCTCTTGTTCTCTTACTTGCCTACTAGCATCCACAGCAAATTCTTGTTGTTTTCTAGTCTCACTTGAGGTCTTAGCATGTATGTCATCTGATTTTTAATGCCTCGGTCTCTGTAAACAGACATAGATGCAAATTGACATCTACGAAAGCTGTGTAATGGCTTTTCTCATGTTCCAAGAATCAGGGCTCCGGATATCCATGATCTTCTCTCAAACAATTGTAATATTTTAATAGGATAATTGCTTGGATGGTGGTATCTGACAGATCTATAGGATTCAAATTTCCTACATTTCTTTAGCGTATAGAAGAGTAGAAATCTACCTTTAAAAAAGGATAACTAGAATTCTCAATGTCATATGATACAAACAGCTGGTTTAACGTACTAACTATTGTAGGAGACTTCATGTGCAAGTACTTGTAAGAAGCAACAGCAGAAACTAAGATTTTATTCTTTAATTTTTCTGCCCATAAAGGTTACTAGGCTACTAAGGCTATCAGGCCTGAAATTTAGCTTTTGTCCTAGGTCTCGTGAAACTGAGTCTGCTTGGCCTGTCAAAAGCTAGCTGCTTCATCACAAGTAGAAAGCACAATAGGGAGGCAGTGCTACTTCTCCATACAAGGAAGCTGGGAACCAGTCACTCACTCTGCGAAAATGAGGTCCCTTCAGATTCCCAAATTTGAATTCAAACTTCCTCTTGCCTCACTGGCTTGTTCTTTGTGTTAACGTCCCATCTGAATAAAATGGCTTTTAAAACATGGCTAGGTGAGATTTGTGAGATTCTTGGTACAATTTATGTGAATATAAATAGCTGCATAAAGCTGCAGAATAAGGATAAATCTGAGCCCTAAAATCAGGCACTCACCCAACTTGAATTGTCATAAGTTCTAGAGATCTAGAAATAATAATTTTGCACTGATTTCTTAGCTGGAGGTAACACACACTGGTTTAAAAGTCTGCAAATGAGATTTCATACCACATTCAGTTTGTGTTTGGTTATGTCCCAGTAAAATACACAAGCATTGTCCTGTATTTACTATATCACTATATACTATATATTACTGTAGTACATTGCTGTACTGTACTATAGCATTCTTTTAAAGTACTTAGATATTTTAAAGTACAAGACCCTATTTTTAAGTAGAAAATCCTGTTGGTTTAACTGATATGTCACAAAAAGTGTAGTAAGCACTATTTTTCAAGTATTATCTACAGTTGCTCTCAGGTCTTCTTTGCGAGCCATATGAGCTTTGTATAGTTGGCAATCATAGCAAAGAAAAACTGTGCATGTGTGCCCTATGTATTTTTCTGAGACAAATACCACATTAAACTGCAGAGCATTGTAACAGAAATCTTGAGTTTGGAATGAATGGCATCTGAAAGAAAATTTGTACCAAAAAGCATCTGAAGAAAGAGTGGAAAAAGGGATAAAGACATGGAATGCCTTAACTGGTGCAGAAGCCTGTTGTTCAGATAATCATAGAGCAAGAAGAATAACATCTTGAAGCCGTAAAGATAAGGTAACAAAGAGCTGAAGAAAAAGGCTTGTAGTCATAAGATAATTAAACAAGGAAAATGAAGGAATTTTGCCTCAGACTCACGAGGATACTCAGACACAAGATCTCCATAAAATTTCCACTCATGGGAGATATAAAAGGCGCAACCAAACTTCAGTTAATGATTGCCAATCAAGAAAAACCTCTAGAGATGTGATGAGGACTCAAGTGCTGCTATCAGCTCTCCTCTGTCACACTACAAGTATTCCTTCCCAGATTACTTGGACACACGTCTCTTGGTCCCCGTGAGCATGAGAGAATAAGTGAGTGAAGTCTGTGGCAGAGCAGGCATGAGAGAAACCAGTCTTGCTTAAAATAGAAATCACTTTCCCCTTCCAGAGGGATTCTCGTTAAGCTTTGCTACAGCAATTCCTACAAAACCATTGCAGAGAACTTAGCATTTCTTTCACATCTGGAAGACTAGGAAAGAAGCATGAAATTTTAGAGCAGAACTTCTACCTCACAAGTTTGATCTATTTTCTCTGATTTTCCATTTTATCCTACATCGCTACAAGGACTTTAATTTTAAAAAGCCACAGGCCAGTATGCATAGTTACAGGTTAAAATAGATTCTTCTCTGGAAGAGAACTGAGAATAACCTAGTTCCTCCATTTTCACTCTCTTCGTTGTTTCTAATTCCTCCTTCATCTCTCTGTCCCTCAGCACCCCAGACTTTCTTGGACCTTTCTGATATTGAGTCAAGGGAAACTGAATGTACGTAACAAGGAACATCTCCTAAAAACAAAGGTTCAGTTGACTCTGCAATATTACAAATCAAGACACACATTACATCCAGGAAGACCTGCAGGAGAATGAATTCCTTGGTCTGTTCTGACAGTGGGGGAAGAAAGGAGAGGGGAACACATGATACTGTGTCTTTTCACTGTTACTTTCTATAGTGTCTTCTGTCTGAGAGAAAGCATAGCCTCAGACTGCATGTAATCTTCCTTCCACGTAGGCCTGTGCAGACTGTAAGATTGTGTCTTACAGTTTGGTGGCAAAATGTGGATCCTGCAATGGGATCAGGGATATCATTCCACCAAAATATCAAGTTGCCTGGAGTAGGTAGTTGCATTTTTATAAAGGTTATTATAAAGATCAAATTCAAATCACTGAAGAAAGATGGATATGCATTTGGAAGTACAAATTCAAGTTTTCGAGAAAAACGATCAGAATACTTAAGGAATAACAAAGCATTGTTCCAGCTGAACTAATTTCTGTTCCCCTTCCTTCTAGGGCTGCCTGTTTTATGTATATCTTCCTCCTCTGTTTCAATACTGAGAACAGCTATGCATGGTGCCTATGCAGAATGGTCTGACAGCAAAGCTTTGAATTGTAAATGCCACAGCTCTAATGCAGATTCCAGAAAGCACACAGTGTTTGGGGAACTGACAGAAGAATGTTGAAAACCATTTGGAGGCTTTCACTCTCCCCATGAAAACTGAGAATCTCAACAGAAAACCAACACCTATGTGCATGCTCACACAGACACACCGACTTGAAGGCTTGCAGTAGAAAAGGAGCTTTGTGTCAAGCACAGATGATCTTTCTCCGTCCCTTAAACCAGTCACCTGAATGATTAAAAGTTGTTGGCATTTGACTTATAGTGTTTTGTTTTTATTTTATTTAAAACCAAGATTCCAGCTAATATTGGAATCCAGGTAATTCCAGTTGGTTTAAAACATGCACTATCATGTACATATATGTACATTCCTACTTGACTTCTGCAAAAGTCTGGCAGCACCAAAACCCAGATGCATTCTCTGAAGTCCAAAGGGCAATGTAACTTGGTCACATCTTCAAATTATTAATTCGAATATTATAAGTAATATAGTAATATTATAAGATAGGTCCTTTTGATTTGTCTGCAACATCCAAGTGCCCTTGGTGGCTTTAGTCCTTTCACGCCAGCTCAGACTTAAAACTGAACCAGTATCATTAGCAATGCTCAGTGTCTGACTGCCAGCTGAAGCCTGGAGCAATCCGGGGCAGGACAAGCCCAGCCCGCCTCAACACCTGCTGAGAACAGCTACTTCAAATGGGATCAGTATATATAAGTCCCTTGCCAAGATTTTCATAAAGGTAGACACTGAGGACAGCAGTTTCTGGAATGCTGAAATGACTGAAGAGCCCATTTTGCTTTTCAAGAGAATCGACGTCATTTATGGATCTCCTCATAAAAAGTCTGCCAGAATCTTAAAATTGAAACAGTTGCTAGGTTATTGGTACGTGTGATTATTTACCTCTTTAGGCAAATGAATTGATTTTCAAATGTGAACAATATTCAACTTGTTCTGCAGAGCTTGGGAAAATCAGGAAATAACGTTTTCCTTTTAGGAGTGGGGGAGGAAGGGAGTAGATCAATAATGGCAGACCAAAGCCAAAGTTAATGAACCATTCCCTCCACTTAGCAGTAAGACAAAAACCGCAGCTAGTTTGATCTAAAACAGTGCCTGGCACACACTTCTCCTTGAGTGCCAGTAGTGTTCTTAGAGCGGGTTGACACAACGATTAAAAAATGTCCGTATGTGTCCACCCTGACAACCTTTTCATCCTCAAGGACAAAGAAGGACAAAAGAGGGCAAAGGGCTGAAGGAAGACCTGCTCCTCACCCATCACTGTCAGGGAGCACTTTCATCCCCCCCACAGCATCGTTCTTGTCTGTCACATCTCTCCCGGTGGTCATGCTTAGGCTCCTGGGCATGAGCCATTGTCTCCTAGACAAGGAAGGCATGACTGTGAGAAGGCCGTGACTGTTTTTCAGCTGGCAAAATGCTGAAACCAAGCTGAGAAGCTTTAGCCATCCCTCGGCAGAATCTCCTCCATAGGGACAACACAGGGTGTAACTGTAAATGCTCTGCTAACGGGGTGCTCTCTCCCACTAGGTGAGTGAGAGCAATTGCTGTCTTCTGGCCTCCAGCTCCCGGCCTTGCTGCCTAAAATGTGCACAGCACACCCCAAGCAAAACATGTCATTTCAAGTGCTTTTATTGGACCATTAGACCATAGCAGTGGATTTGACCAGAATCTTGCAAAGAAGACAGGCCTTGCCTGTCCTCGCCAGCGTGGGGCAGAGCTTCTGCTTTCCTCTCCAGCATTTTGCAAAATTGTGTTCTTCAATACTGTTTGCTTTATCTGGTATTGACATTCCTCCGTGTTTCTTGTCTTGCCCAATTGTCTTTCTAGCACGATTGATCTACCTAAATAGTTTTCTTTTTCTGGTGACGAGCTCAGTTCTGTCCTCCTGGCATTCTTACCTACGAATTGCCTTCTTTGCTTACTTACGCCCCAGCCTTGTAAAGTGGGTGTAAGCCAATCTTGAGCGTGGACTTCTTTTGTGACAGAGACTGCCGTTAAGCCGGAGTGAAGGAGCCAATGTCCCTTTTGACTGGATAGGTAGGAACCAAGGGGAAGCTGTAACCTTTGATGCTTAACCACAGGAGGCAGGTCATGCTATTATTGCATCATCGACATCAACACACCCTCTGGAACAACTATTCTCTTGTACATTTCCTAAGAATATTGCATGGCCTCCCCTATCATTCTTGCGTGTTGCAATTTTTAAATTACAGAATGGAGAAGAAGACAGCAAGGGACACAAATTTAATGAATGGTTGCACTGAAAAGCGCTATGTGAAAGTCTCCAAAGAACGAAAATCTCCAGAGCTTAGCAGTTCTGTTGAAGCCACAGGAACTGGTAAACTCAGACCACCAAGTACCTGATGAACCTGTATGAGGCCACTAGCACATAACAGCATTGACAACAGGTATAATAAGTCAGGCTGTGGCTGCTGTTTGCAGGCAAAGACTGCAGAATTATTTAGACATCTGATGAAACCCCATGAGGGCCTTTCTGAGGGCTTTTCTACCCAGAAGCCACTGGCGATCAAGACAGCCCTCTGCTTCTGAGTGTACCATTGGGTTTGGCCTCCCAATGGCTGCTCCAGACAGGTAGCTACAAGTGAGGGTGTGGACTGAGTGAAGGAATTAGTGAATGTGCTCTGAGAATAGTGACCCGCTCTCAATGGTAACAGCTTGACTCTAACAGCAATAACAGCCAACTAATAAAAGGTGTTCTAAAAAGTATTGCTTGTTGCCTTTGTCTTCCCCAAATCATTTGTTATGTGTTTATAATGTTTATAAGGGAAAAGGGAATTTGCAACAGAACAGCTCCTTTCCCAAAGAGGAGCGGTCAGGGGCTGCAGGAACTCATTGCTCCTCTGAGAAGAATAGTATCCCAAATAAAATTTTCAGCTTAAATGCCCCACCACTCAGACAACCAGAAATTCATGCCCTCCTGCTGCTCTGAAACATGGGCCAGACACCATTTCTTGTGTTATTTTGTTCCTTCCACTGAAATGCATAAATGAGAAGGCGCCTAACAAAACATGGCACGTTTAAATAGTTACACACAAGGAGGCCTGGTGGCATGAAACAGGAAATCTTGAGAGGCCAAGGGGAAGCAGATTCACAGAATCAGAAGCAAAAAAAGAAGAGAAACAGAACAAATACGGAAACAGAGGACATTTTCTGATAAGGAAGAGAAGATGTGAAAAAGAAAATATCAAACGAATTAATTGATCAACAGGTCAATGAGCAGAGCTGGAAGCCCCAAGCTTTCCATCATTCAGATCCAGCTTTCATCTTCAATGTTGTTTCCTTTCTATGGCTCAGGCCTTCTTAGAGCTTCTTGAAACTTGGAAAGTCTTGTTTTGTTTCTTGGCAACGCTACTTGATAATTTTCTGTAAGGTTACTTTAAATTGCACCAGGGTTTGATCCTAGCTGTCTGCTAGGACTGAAGAGAGGCAAACATGTTCTTGCTGTTTAAAATGTTCAGCAAACACAGGGCCGTCCTTAACTGAAAAGACAGGAGCGCTCTAAATGATAAAAAACATTTCTTCTTTTCCGTACAGTAGTCCAAACCTGAAATGATGCTGTCTGTATTTACTCTAATAAACTGTTTGTGTCCCATTGTAGTCCCTTTGGTGGTGGTGGTGGTGGTGCTGGCAGGGAGAAATAGCGGGGAAGCAGAAGCGCTGTGAGCATTCTTGCCTGCTCCTCTAGCTGTGGTAACTGCCTCTGTAGAAGATAGCAGATTGTACAGACCTAACGGCTCCTTTCCCACTGCTGCTTATTCCCCTATCCTACATACAAGAGGCTGACCATATCCTCTTCCAGTTTTTCTCAGTCACAGGATGAAAATGATCCGTGTACATCCTGTGATCAGCTTCCACACTCATTGCCAACAGAGAAGCTTAATGTTTTAATAAGCCTCTTTAGCTATTAGTCTTCCAAGTTCATGACCTTGTATTTTGTGCTACTGAATTTCATCCACTGTCCAGTTCTTCCGGTTCCCATTACTAAATATCCAGATCCAGTGCTCCTATGCTACAGGTGGGTGCAGAAGGGCTTCCAGCACTGGAGAGGGGTTATTCCCCCCTCCCCTCTCCCCCCTCCCACCAGTCTCCACGCAGTCTTCCTCTCTTTCAAGATATTGTACACAGGAAAGAAGCCACTTTTTGCAGGAGCCTCTTACTGAACTGAGGCTTTACTGTGAATCCTGTAGTTTGTTATCAGAAGAAACTGCCGTGAAGGAAGCATGACTAGAAGAGAAATTCCCGCTTGAATCTTACAAGGTCCCAGACCTCTTCTCAGCTTGTCCTGTGGTTCCTACTGCATTTTTGAACTGGATGTGGAAACTAAATGCTTTTCCAGGATTTTTAATCCAGATCTACAACGTATATTCCTTACACAGATTATTTCCATCTCTTCTGTCTCCTTACATTTGTGTGTCATGAATCCCATGAGTTTCCTAGATTTAAAATGTTTTGAATTTGGTTTGAATGGCTGCCATTATACGGGTTACTATTCTTTCCTTTATGCCTTTCCCACCTTGTAATCAGCTAGCTTCAAAATCTGACCTAGTTCATATTATGACAGGCTGTTTCAGTATTTACAAGAGTGTTGTATTTAAAAGGCATCACACATGTGGCCTGGTGCTTGGCTCCCATCCTTACTTATCAGGCATCTCACAGTACTTGTGGCTTCAAATCATGAGGTCAAATAATCCACTGAAAGGGTTTTTTTTTTCCTTTTCTTCTTCTTACTCTTTTTTTTTTTTTTCCTAATTCACTCAGTTCTCATGATTATGTTGAAGACATGTCTGATCCTGAGGGATGGTGACAGTCATGGCTTGTGAAGCAATGGAGACTCTTCTGAAAAACAGCAGTATGGAACAGCTCCAAATGAACTGCATAGCTCAGAAACTATCACCACAGTCACCAAGGTAAAATCAGTAAAGCACAGAGAGGTTGTTACATGCCTTATCTTCTCTACACATCAGTGGTTGAGGATTTTCTGTGGCAAAGACTTACAAGGTACCAAACTAGTCAAATTACAGTAGTGTGCACACCAATGTTTTTATAGCAAATGTGACTGCTCAAAGAAAAGAAAAATCCAGATGAACAATCTTGAAGGCAAAAAAGCTCCACGTTTCTCCAAAATGTTCAGAGGCAAATGCTGACTTCTATTATCTTCCTATACAGATGGAAGGATACACCAGATACTTTTTCACGTGAAAAGGATTGATGATACAAGAGGGAGAGGTTTGTGCTGTGCTGTAGTATTCTAAAAAACTTATTTTCCAGATTAGAAACAGGAGAAAACAGTTATCATAAGGTAATTATTCTGTGATGTAGATACCATCCTTCTTGGAACAAGTCATTACTACTTCTGCTGCCCATACCATTTCCTGTGCTGCCTTTGCCATCATCTCTGCTACTACAGTGCTGCTTTTGCTGCTGCTTTGTTACTCTCATACATAGAGTAATACATTAGGAATAACTTCACTTCCTTACCAGTGTTCATTTTTTCCTACAAGGTTCCTACAGAATGGGAAATTCTAAGTTTATTTCACATAAGGTACTGAAGGGCCATCAGGTGGGAACAGATTTTAGTCATGTACAGGACGGAACTGTAGTAGAACAGGTGAACTAGAAATGAAGGAGGACCAGACTGCCAGCTACTGTAGACTCTAACTGCTTCCATTTAATTGTGGGTTTTGCTCTGTTGAACAGTCTCATCATATTGATTTGTGCCCTAGCATGTTCTCTAAGAGATGATTTACAACTTACTTACCAGACAAATATTTGTCCTTATTGAACTTTGATGTTAATTAGACTGGAGGGAAATGAGGCTCTGGGATTTCTGCCTGATTTTCCCACCTCCACATTACAAGCAGTAGAAATTAGAAATTGATTTGGAAGGGGGATACATAACTGTACAAAATATCCTGAATATTATGTCATTAGTACTGTGGAAGCTTGCAAAACCTCAGAGCACAAAATGTTAGCAAGACTTCAGTATCTCTGTTAAAAAAAAACAATCTTCCCCTGCGATGCTACAATCTGAAGTCGCTGAAATGTCATTTGTTCCATTCATTACAAATCTAGACACAGGAACATAAGATTAGAAAGGACCTTCTAGATCACTGAGATCTGTACTTCTCTGTCACAGACAACCACCTCATGTAGTCTTCACTGAAACCTAATTTTATAATCCTCGTGCTGTTCCAACTGTAGGCTGTTTTTTTTCCCCCTCTTGAAGTTCCTTAAGACTCATACTGAACCAATAAGTGAACAAATTTTTAAAAGTTAACCAGCCTGCTAAGGGCTGCCCAAGCTTCAAAGTCCTAAACTGGGAAGAAGCAAGGGTCATATGGCAACTACAGAGGAACAGCTGAGCAGTAACAATGACATGGAAACCCTACCGCAGAGCAGGCTTCTTCTTTGTAAGGAGATCATTAATAGGTAAATATGGCAATAAAATTTGGTACCTTGTTTGTGAGCAGACTTTTAGCCTAGTTTTCTTCCCAGAGATATAGAATGGTTGAAGTTGGACCATCTAGTCCAACCCCCCAAAGAGGGTCACCTAGAGCACATTGTCCAGGACTGTATCCCCTAACCCTAACCCTATCCAGACAACTTTGAATATCTCGGAGGTGGAGACTCCACAACCTCTCTGGGAAACCTGTTCCAGTGCTCTGTTACCTTCACAGTAAAGATTTTTTGTCATATGTTCAGATGGAAATTCCTGTGTTTTCATTTTGGCCTGTCACCTCTCGTCCTGTCACTGGGCACCACTGAAAAGAGTCTGGCACCATCTTCTTTACAATCTCTCTTCAGATATTTACACACATTGTTAAGCTCATTAATAGGTTCCTTCAGCTTTTCTTCTCCAGTTTAAACAATCCTAGCTGTTTCAGCCTTTTCTCCTATCAAAGATACTCTAGTCCATTAACCATTTTAGCAGCCCTTCACTGGATTTGCTTCAGTAGCTCCATCTCTCTCTTGTATTGGAGAGCCTAGAATTTGTTGTCTGCCAGGACCTCCAGATCCTTCTCTGCAGAGCTACTTTCCAGCAGGTCAGTCCCCAGCCTTTACTGGTGCATGAGGTTATTCAAAATTTTCTTCTAGGTGACAGCTTTAAAATATCCTTAAACCAGATTATAATCCTTAACTCCCGAGCACGTTCTTCAGCAGTCTCCTATAATATCCTTTCTTGTCTTCATTTAGCTAGGAAAAACAGGATCATTTACTCTCATTAAATATGACAGACACTACATCTCACTGTTCTTACAGGTAGCCCTTCTCTTCACCTGTTCCAAACACACCATATCCTTCTTGACACTTGGAAATTGAAACAGTGCCAAGTATTCTGGATGTTGTATCACTATTGCTTTATATATGAGCACTTAAATTTTGCTGCCTTTCCCTCAACACTTTTTATGATGCAACTAGTCTGAGATTTTCACAACCACATTCTCTGAAATGAAATGAAGCCATATTCCTGGTTCCTAGTCACACCCACAGCAGCTATTACACTCAGGTCCCTTTCTGTTTGAGCTGTTTCCGACACATAAGTTCTCAGCTTGTATCAGAAGTCCTGTCTACCCATTCCCAAATACTTGGCCTTTCAATATACGTTTTTGAATTTCATCCTATTTCTATTATTCTATTTCTTAAGCCCTTTCTGGAGAACGAGCTGTAGTTGCATTTGCTTATAAACAATAAAAAGCACTCTACATATTCGAGATTTAGTCAAGAAGTTGTTCTCCTATTTGCATTCAGCACTGGTAACTGACAGTGGTCATAGCCCCCCAGACTGTCACAACACATTTTTAGATACAGCACAACAAAATACATACTAACTAGATTTCACAGACAGGGTTTCTTCTTTTATGTCCAACAATTTGTTGGAGCCAGTTGCTTGGATCATGCAAAAGTTGGAATTCTCACATTTATACCATTTTTTATACTTCCTAGAGCCTCAAGATTCCTCACTCTGAATAAGAGCTAGTTAAGAAATAGAGAAGAGAGACAGCATTTCTCAGACGACAGATGGTCATCATGCAAGAGGATCATTGCATAGGTTTTCTGCTAGAGCTTTATTTTACTGTCTTCATTTTAGACCTTATATATGGTTTGGCTTCTGTGTTTATAACTTTAGCTGGTCAAAAGTATTAGTTGAACATTATAATAGGCAAGAAATAAATTAAAAAGATGCAATTATTCAGATGCTAAGTTTCATTATGTCTATGTGAAAATGCTGTAGTTTTCAGAGGTTCTGGGTGACAGCCTGCCTCCTTGAAGTCAGTGAAGGGCCTCCAGAAGTTGAAACCCTTCAATGCCTAAAGTGGGGATTGGGAGTGGAACTTTCAAAAATTTCAAAATTATCTTGGTGCACAAAACTAGTGAATGATTTTAGGTATTTACAATTAAACATGTTTTAGCAATGACACTTCCCTACACAAGCACATTTTGGAAAACAACAGATCATATCAGTTTTTAGTGTTTTTCCCCTATGAATAACAAAAATGTTAGAGCTCTCATGGAAGTGTAAAGTACTAAAACTTAAGAGATTTTTTTACTGTTGTGCTCTTTCCAGAAGTGTTTTCTTTATCTGATCAGTATAATTTAGTTAACTGCTCTGGCAAGCACAAAAGGGCTTCTGTAACTCAAGTAGGGTATTCATTTGCGTAAATAAGAGTTAGTGTTCTGGAAACCTTGGCTTCATTTTGGATATTTTGTCTTAAAATATGTTTTTCTGATATTCACTCTATTATAGCTACTCCTGTATTTTAAAGATCTTTGTTCATTCGTTTGTTTGTTGGCTTAAACTAGTCAGTTTCAGCATTGATATAAAAAATGCTTATGTTAGTTTTCAGGTAATCAAAAGCCTAAGTCTCAGTTATGTTAAGATCTATTCACCAGGACCAACAGCAGTGCAAAGTGGGATTAATTCATGCTTGCTCATTTTCATCATTCTTTGCACTGCTAACTCTGACAAAAGTAGATTTAGTGCAAGTAAGCATCATGCCTATTACCGCCTATCATTCAAGTGGTGATACTTGTGTGTAATCTGTTTCTGTTCCATTCATCATTTTTGCTCAATTGCACAAATTGTACTGGAAACTCCAGACATTCTGCTTTTATCATATGTATTTAAGGATTCACAACCTTGAAATAGTGCCTGTGACAACATTAAAGAACATAATGAGGAGGGATTTAAAACTTCTTTAATTAACTATTCTTCTGCTTCCTTTTTTCATTAAGGAGTATGCCTATCTTCCTTTCCACCTGAAGTAGAATCATTGAAATTTCAGCACCAAATCTGTGTTTGGCTGTTGCTCTAACAGAGCCCATCTCATGGTCTCAGTTATGCTAGTTGTTTCAAAATTTGCCTTAGACCAGTCTTTGGATAATACAATAATCTAGCAAATAAGCTTTTCTTGACGATTCCTTTTACTTTCTTGTACAGTCTCAAAATCTGAATATTAGTGTATGCTTTGCTTCATGTCATAGACCTGGGAAGGTAGGATTCCAGAAAAGGAGACAGAACTTCAGTGTCAGATATCAGAGCAAAGGGAAATATCTTCTGAGAAGTGCAATTTGTCAGTACAGCTTTCTAATTTGAGGACTTAGACTTCCCCGGCCAAAAGATCACTTGCGGAACTTGGCACGAAAGACAGCAGCCAATACATTAAAATGTAACAGTTGAGATACCAACCCAGAACACATGTGCTTAAGTCTTTTGGATGACAGCACAGTTTGCCAGCTTTAAGTTGCAAGTCTAGTTTCTGATTTGCTTTCAGCACTTTCTGGTAGGACACTGAAACTAAGACATGATCACAAATCTGCTGTTGAACACAACTGCCTCAGCCAGAAGACAGCCACAAATTATTATAAAAGAACTGATTAAATTCTATGCTTCAAGCCTGACCTTGAAGTTACCTGGAATTAAGTGTTATTTTTCACAAACCAGAAGAAGTCTATCAAAACCTGAAGGGTTGTACAGAAGTGGCTACATTTTCTTCAGAAGTGGCAAAAAGAAATATATGATAGTCAGAGAGGCTACAAGTGGTAAAGAAGAAGAAAGAGAATATAGCAATTAGTGAAAGAGGAACAATTTTTTTTTGTAATATCATGATAGAGGAACCTCAGATGTATTTTGTCATGATGTCTCTGCTACCTCATTAGTATATGCTAATATAAAAAAAAGGTGCCCTGCAAAGGGATAGGTTTTATTCCTAGCTCACTAGCTACAAATGCTAGATCATCTTTTGGTTTCTTGTTTTGAAGCAGAAGCTTTCAATTCTATCAGCTATGACAGAAGAAGTAACATATGCCATTTTGAAATATGAAAACTGCTGTGTGCTGGATAATATTACAGAATCTGAAGATACTAAAGAAAAAGGTGTAGTGTCTGTGAAGCTTTCATGTTTTATTTTTGCTAAAGTAGATGGGATGGGAAATATTTTTAATTCAGTTGGAGGCTCAGTGGGCCTTTATTAGCTTTATTAATCTCAGAAGAGTTATACTGGTTATGAATGTGTCCTGATTTTTGTTGCTGTCATAGCTGCCTGAGCTTTTCAAAGTTTAGAATAATATGATCTCATACACTCATGTAAAAGCATATTATTGGGAGTTATATTAAGTTCCATAAATAGTCCTACCTGTCTAAAGCTCAGAAGAATTAACTTAAAATAATTTTTGAAATGGATCAGTTCTGCTTAGTTTCTCTGTGCATTTACATTCAAACTCAGAAGCAAACTCAGAACTGAATGAGCTTTAACTAACATTTTACTTGACTTTTGAAGTTCTAGCCTGAATTAAGGGATGAATGCAGTTTAAATGCACCAGTTTAAACCTAGATTTTTTGCTTAATTTGTAGTAAATTACTTAAGAGTTTCTGTGAAGATGAGCTCTTGATTGAGCGGTGCAACTAACGGGAACAAAGTACGTATAAGGTACTAGCTGCTCATGGGGTGGGGCTCTAGAGTAGAGTTTCACAGACAAGAGGACGACGTGCTTGTGATTCAGAAGGAATTCCGTGGGGATTCCTGTGTCTAATTATCAGTGTTGCCTAAATTATGGTTTTGAATATTGCCATTGTACAATTTATGGGTAAAGGGGGATTTTAATCATTTTGGGGTTAAGTTCTGAGTTCATTTTCTTGTAATAATCTGATGACACCAGCACATGATAAGGAGGACTTACGGAGTCTGCATGGGAGAGCAAAAAGCACAGGCAGGATAAAATCTTGTTCAGAAAAAAGCTTTTAACTGAAGAAGACAGAGTAGGTATGAACTGTGAAATAACAGCGAAGTGGGGAAGAAACACAAGAACTGGATCTTTGATGGTCCAAACTGCTTAATTCATTTTCGGGCTCTCTTTTGGAATGCTCCAGCTATCTCTTTTCATGACAAAGCCTGTACATACTTCTAGGAATAGTTCACTCCATAGACTTCTTCCAAATAACTTTTTTCTCCTTCCATTGCATGCAGTCATCCAGTGCTACTCCAGCAGCCTCACATATTCCCGGATGTCCTCCTACTATGTCCCAGCATGGACAACATATATTTCATGCTGAGAAAACATCATTATGACAGGTCACACCAAACTCTGTGCATTATATATAAATATAAATATACATATATACATATTTACATATGTATACATGTGTATATATGTGTATATAAAACACAACTTGGGTTGGGGGACTTCCAACAGGTGCATGCAGCTGAGGATTTGCATGTGGGACATGCCTATAGGGGACTCCCTTACACCCTTCCTGGGAAACCTGCGTTTTTGACTACCTCTTTGAAATGCCTGTACATAGGAGGAACTGGAGATCTGTGTGTGGTCACAGGGCCATGATCTCATTGCAATTACAGAGACATGGTGGGATAGCTCACATGACTGGAATGCTGCCATGGATGGATATGTGCTTTTTAGGAGAGACAGGCCAGCAAGGCGAGGTGGTGGAGTTGCTCTTTATGTGAGAGAGCAACTGGAATGCATTGAGCTCTGCCTAGGGATGGAGAAGAAGCCAGTTGAGTGCTTATGGGTAAAGATC
The DNA here is from genome assembly GCF_028389875.1 of Rhea pennata. Classification (NCBI taxonomy): domain Eukaryota; kingdom Metazoa; phylum Chordata; class Aves; order Rheiformes; family Rheidae; genus Rhea; species Rhea pennata. The sequence continues at coordinate 85,158,861 of NC_084663.1, read as the reverse complement.
AAAGGTTAGGCTAACACGGGGAGACACTGTTGTGGGTGTCTACTACAGGCCACCTGACAAGGAAGAGAAAGTTGATGAGGCCTTCTATAGACAGCTGGAGGTAGCCTCACGATCACAGGCCCTGGTTCTCATGGGGGACATCAACCACCCTGATATCAGCTAGAAAGACAACACAGCTAGGCACAAGCAGTCCAGGAGGCTCCTGCAGAGCATCAGTGATAACTTCCTATCACAAATGGTGGAGCAGCCTATGAGGAAGGGTGTCCTGCTGAACCTTCTCCTAACCAACAAAGAAGGACTAGTTGTAAGTGTGAAGGTTGGGGGCAGCCTTGGCTGCAATGACCATGAGATGGTGGAGTTCAGGATCCTGCAGGAAAGAAGTAAGGCAATAAGCAGGATGGCAACCTTGGACTTCAGGAGAGCAGACTTTGGGCTCTTCAGAGACCTACTTGGAGTAATCTCATGGGTTAAGACCCTAGAAGGAAGCGGGGGTCCAAGAGAGCTGGCTAATATTCAAGCATCACTTCCTTCAAACTCAAGAGCAGTGCATTCCAAGGAGAAAGAAGTCCAGCAAAGGGGGCAGGAGACCTGCATGGATGAGCAAGGAGCTCATGACAAAACTCAGAAAGAAGAGGGAAGTACACAGAATGTGGAAGAGGGGACAGGCTACTTGGGAGAATTATAAGAATGCTGTCAGAATACGTAGAGATGTGACAAGGAAGGCTAAGGCCCATTTGGAATTAAGTCTGGCAAGGGATGTTAAAGACAACAAGAAGGGATTCTTAAAATACATCAGCAGAAAGAGGAAGGCTGGGGAAAATGTGGGCCCGCTACTGAATGGGGTAGGGGCCCTGGTGACAAGGGATACAGAGAAGGCAGAATTACTAAATGCCTTCTTTGCTCCAGTTTTCACTGCTGAGGGCAGCCCTCAGGAATCCTGCAGCCTGGACACAAGGGAGAAAGTTCGGAGAAGGGAAGACTTTCCTTTGGTTGAGGAGAAAAGGATTAGAGACCTTCTGGGCAGCCTAGACGGCCACAAATCCATGGGCGCTGATGGGATGCACCCATGGGTACTGAGGGAGCTGGTGGATGTTTTTGCCAAGCCGCTCTCCATCATCTTTGAAAGGTCCTGGAGAACTGGAGAGGTGCCTGAGGACTGGAAGAAAGCCAATGTCTCCCCAGCCTTCAAAAAGGGCAAGAAGGAAGACCCCGGGAACTACAGGCCAGTCAACCTCACCCCCATCCCTGGAAAGGTGATGGAACAGCTCATTCTGGATGTCATCTCCAGACATATGGAGGAGAAGAAGGTGATCAGGAGTAGCTAGCATGGATTCAGCAAGGGGAAATCCTGCTTCACCAACCTGATAGCCTTCTATGATGGAATGACTGGCTGGGTAGATGAGGGCAGAGCAGTGGATGTTGTGTACCTTGACTTCAGCAAGGCTTTTGACACTGTCTCCCATAACATCCTCCTAGGTAAGCTCAGGAAGTGTGGGTTAGATGAGTGGATGGTGAGGTGGATGGAGAACTGGTCGAAAGACAGAGCTCAGAGGGTTGTCGTCTGTAGCATGGAGTCCAGCTGGAGGCCTGTGGCTAGTGGAGTTCCCCAGGGCTCACTACTGGGTCCCATCCTATTCAACCTGTTCATCAATGACCTGGAGGAGGGGATGGAGTGCATCCTCAGCAAGTTTGCTGATGATACCAAGCTGGGAGGAGTGGCTGATACACCCGAGGGCTGTGCTGCCATTCAGAGAGACCTGGACAGGCAGGAGAGCTGGGTGGAGAGGAACCTCCTGAGGTTCAACGAGCGCAAGTGCAGAGTCCTGCACCTAGGGAGAAATAACCCTAGGCACCAGTACAAGCTGGGGGCTGACCTGCTGGAAAGCAGCTCTGCAGAGAAGGACCTGGGAGTGCTGGTGGATGACAGGCTGGCCATGAGCCAGCAGTGTGCCCTTATTGCCAAGAAAGCCAATGGTCTGCTGGGGTGCATTAGGCAGAGTGTTGCCAGCAGGTCAAGGGAGGTGATCGTGCCCCTCTACTCAGCCCTGCTGAGGCCTCATCTCGAGTGCTGCATCCAGTTCTGGCCTCCCCAGTCCAAGAGAGCCATGGAGCTATTGGAAAGAGTCCAGCGGAGGGCTACAAGGATCATCAGAGGGCTGGGGCACCTGCCCTATGAGGAACGGCTGCAAGAGCTGGGCTTGTTTAAGCTGGGGAAGAGAAGACTGAGGGGGGATCTTATCAATGTGTACAAGTACCTGAAGGGAGGGTGTCAAGGGGACAGGGACAAACTCTTTTCAGTTGTTTCATGGGACAGGACAAGAGGCAATGGACAAACTGAGCGACAGGAAGTTCCTCACTGAATGTGAGGGGGAATTTTTTCACTGTGAGAGTGAGAGAGCCCTGGACCAGGTTGCCCAGAGAGGTTGTGGAGTTTCCTTGAGAGAAATTCAAGGCCGGTCTGGATGCAACCCTGTCTACCATGCTCTAGGTGACCCTGCTTGAGCAAGGGAGGTTGGACTAGATGATCTCCGGAGGTCCCTTCCAACCTTACTGATTCTGTGATTCTGGGATATATTTATTTACATATGTATATATATCCATTCTAGGGCCACAGCAGTACCATACAGGAAAGATGCCCCAGCTCAGGGTCCCTTTGGTTGACCTAGATGTACAGTTTACCTAAAGAAACTCATGAGGCAATACTTTAAATAAAGAAATCAAAGTTAAAACTACTGCTTGGTATTGATTCATATTACTCTCCAGCAAATATTTTGTATTTGTCTGTGAAATCTCACTGCCAAACTATAAAATCTTTTTCTCTTCTCATCTAATTGTTCAGGGAATGTGGATTATAATGCCTTCAGTATTTTGCTTGGGGCAATGACCTTGTAGGGAAAGGATTGCTCTTTAGCTTCGATTCACAACAGTATACACAGAAGCTTTGCTATTTTTAAAAAAAGGTTACCAGACAGCAGCATTCTTAGCACTGAGAAAGAATACCCAGGCTGTAGAAAAAGTAGCTTACCACTACCTTTAAACTACCCACAGTTTTGATGGTGGATGCCTTAGGCCAGCTTCAGGTTCGATTCTAACAAAAGCAATGCAAGGGAAACTGATTCCAGCTTCTAGTGACTTTAACTAACTACTTTGTCTGTGACACAGACTTTCTACCAACCCTTTCTACCTGTTTCTGAGTACAGAACTAAGAAAAGATCATTCAGTGATGAAATGAAAAAGTAACAAAAGAAGCAAAGATCTGAATGAATAAAACCAATATTTTGAAATTTCCAAAATAAATTTTCAAATAAAAACTAGGATTTAGGTCATGTTGAGAACTTTTGTCCAACTCAAACACATTTATTTTTAAGTTATTAAAACTTTGAGAACCTTTCTTTATTTCTGAAGGTTTGGGGAGGTTACTAAACAAAACAATTTTTGTTTACTTTTTAAAATGTAAAGTCAGAACACTTTTTTTTGAAAATATCAATATGCCAATCAAAATTTCATTCTTTTGAAAAAAAAGATACCCTTTCCCTCTCTTCATTTTTCTTGTTAAAACTGTTTTTCTCCAGATTTCACATTCAGTTACACCCCTCAAAATAGAAAAGATAATCATAATTAAAAGAATATTCTTCTAATGACAAGGGCAAGTGTTATAGGAACTACCTTGAAGAGTGATAAGATTTTTTTGCAAGAAATTCAATATAGGAAAGAATCTTTTCCCCGAAGTTCTATATAGTTCCAAGAATTCAAAGTGAAAAAAAAGATCAAATAACAAAATGAAACAAGATAAAAGAAATGAAATAAAAGAGGGGAGAGGAACCTTGTTTCTGATTGATCTGTGCTAACACTTCAGGAGCGAAAAATGATAGCAGCATGGCCTGAAGACCATGCCACTATTAAGTCCCCTGTGCTTTCTTGACATAGTGAGTACAGTGAGTTGATTAACATCCTCTCTGTGTAGGGGGGTAACATATTTTACACAAATTTATACTCATGAGACTAAGATTGAAATTCTATGTCCTTGGAGTTCTCAAAGAAGAAAATTTTCATCAGTAGTATTGTACCTTCTTTTAGCAGCTTGGTTGATTGTGTTTTAGTAGCAGCTGAAGAAGAGTTGCAACATTTGCTAAGGTGTCTCAAAGTTTGCTGTGCCTCTGAGTGAGGAATGCCCCGTCACTCCCCAGTTCTTTTCAATTAGGCTTAAGTCTATTCAAGTTAAGGCAAAATAAAAACAAAAACACTTATGCTTAACATTGCAAATAGAGAGCACAAGAATTTTATAAAACATACATGGATTAGTGAAATAAATGTCACATCTAATCCGTTGTCACTGAGGTTCATCAGAAATGTCTCCTTCTTATCCAGGTGACTTGTTTTTTCTTCCTAACAAAACATCACTCAAGAATTTCAGTCTTAAGCAATATACACTGAGTCAGGGAATGGTCATCAGGAGTGTATTTTGGGGCCTCCCTCAGAGAACACACACAGAAAAGAGAATTTCTACCTGAGAACTTCTTTGGTGGCACCTCTTAGGAAATCCTTCAGATACACTCTAACAGGCTCCACCAAGCTGAAATATGAGTCTACTCTTTCTTTTAACATCTGTAACAGGCCAGATTGATATCTTGTGCCCTGAAACTTGTTCTGCTCCATTCTTATCCAGATAGATGTCCTCTGCTCTTATTTGAATTAAGGGCTGTTTCACTTCCTCAGACTAGTCATTGTTTCCTGCACTCTGCTCACTAGGAAATTCCCCTGCAGCTGAGGTAGAGCAAAGTTATCTCCCTTTTCATGGCTCATAGTGTGTTTCAGTGAAAGATATACAAGACCTTCTACATCAACCTGAATGTTAGCATATATATGAAACAAACTGTCAGATTAGGGGAGAAGTATGTTGTGCATGACTGCTTCTTGAGAAAGTCAAGCGTGAGACTAATTAGCCGTGGTTGGTGGATGAGGGTCTGGGTCTCACTGATCCTCAATCTCTCTCTCCTAACTATGAGAGAGTACAATAATAAGGGAAAAGATAAGTACTGAATCACCTGTAATACGTGGAACAAGCAATGGTACAAAGAGAGACTAAGGTAGCTAGAAGACAGGAGTCTTGATCATGTCTATGATTTTTAGTATCCAGAAGAGATACAGATTTTAGTTCCCAGACTCTTTAGCAGTGGATTGAGTTTCAGGATACAGGGTCATTGCACCTCTGTGTTGAGACCAGAGCTCAGAACGGTATGGGAGAACAACGCAACAGAACTGGACACATTAGGAGACTCTAAAGCAGGTATTCTTCTGCTATTCTGCTGTGGAATAGGAAGGGAGAGTGACATACTTCATCACATTTTATGAAGAAGACTTGTCCAGATTTGTCTTCTTTTCACATTTTGCAGTATCAGCAAAATGTATGATAGATTCTAAGTGCTGCATGAAATCCAGAGTAAAAGCAGAACAAATTTACCCTCCAGGTAAGATGAACATAAACAAAGCCAACTAGAACCGCTGCAGAGACACAGCAGTTTAGATTAAAATACTTTCATTGACTCCTCTCTAGTGAGTAGTTTTACTCATGGATGCACTTGGTCCACCATGCACACTGTTAAATTAACACCAATGGGTAATGTACTGTGAGAGAAAAACATTGATGCAGGTAATCTGACCTGAGTAGCTACAGAGGCCAGATACTCCAGCTTGAGCCCCATCTTGCTCCCTACAGGTCGTGATGATTCAGAGGTAGGAGCTAAATGCCCGAGTACCAAACACATGTTCCCAGCTCCATTTCTCTTTCTGTGTAAACACAAGTGCTGCTCAGACTATAAACTCTAGGCAGTAAATATCATCCAAGGCTTCAGTCTGGGTCTTCCTAAAATGCAAGCAGCAGAATAGTGGAGCAGCCTCCCTTTCTGATTGCTGGTGCTTTAAGATAGTGACAAAGAAAACCCAAATGAACAGTGTTAACACACTGAAAGCATTTCAAACTAGACAATCAAGTATGCCAAGTATGGGGAAAAAAAAATCAGAATTCAGAGCCACATAGGCTGAAACAAATTAGAATTCAGAACCACATAGGCTGAAACATATTTTCACGTACAAAGCAATACTAAGAAAGGAGAATTTTGCATCAGCTCTCAAAATTCTGTAGGTAAGAAAAACTGTGAGGATCCTTAGAGAAATTAATTGGTCTAGTTATTGAATTTGCACCTTCATGAGACCAAATTATATTACCGAGATAAATACTGAGGTAGTTCATTCCACTACTGGTTCCTCTAGAGGAGCAGTGCATCCCACAGCCTTTCAGCAATACAGAGAACACTATGGCTCATGACAAGCCACAAGATCAACATTCAGCTTAAACATCCAAGTGAACTGAGCAAAATCTGCATTATTTCCCTATCTTCTGAGAGACACCACTGTCTTAACTATACACTGAGAAAGAGAGGAGAGATTTCAATCTGCAAGATTACCTACTGGGTACATGACTGAAAAGACACTCTTACGCTACAGACATTGGTATCTGTGAGAACCTTGTCTCAGAGAATATGTTTTGCCTTTTTAATCTAAGCCCAGTAGTCTCATCAGTTTGATGTTCACAGTACAAACTTCCTTCTTTCCTCCTCTCCAGGGACCTTGTCAGGAACCCTAACCCCTGCCATCTTGAATTGCCTTACAAAACCCAGGACGTTGCAATTTTCAGTAGTCCCACTGCAACAGGCCCCTGCAGAGGCCAGCAATGCATCAAAGTCAGTGCAAGAAAAGGAAAAAGGAAAGAGTGTGGCAACCAATAGTGAGATATTCAGCAGTGTAACATCTGAGGTTATCATCACTGAAGCTCCAGAAGGGGAGTGTCACCCAGACACAGATCCACATGCAGCTCTGATGCCAAGGACAGTCTTGTGTGAAGTACATGCACAGGGCCAGCAGGTATGTGGCAGTGCCAGTGCTGTGAGACAAATCTGTTCCAGCAAGCATAATGCTTCCATGGAGCCATGAGTAGGTTTTTCCCTGGAAAAGTAACAGCGGCCACCCACCTTCTGCCAAACAATAGAAAACACTCCCTCTTGCTGGGTGCCACCTGACTTTCCCAGAGAGCTCTATGGGCCTTTCCATGGGGCTGTCACTTTGACTTGCCTGAGCCAGCAGAGGTGAGGCAGGGAGAGCCAGCACATCAGCCTGGTTGCTTCTTGTAGCCTATGTCTGAAAGTGCAACAGTTCTCTTCCAGGGCAGTGGCTATCTCTTTGATAAAGAACAGAGGCCAACTCCATCTATTGGTACTGTAAAACAAGAGCTTTTCTCCTCTTTTGGTTGAAGAACTTTGCCTGCTGCCTAGAAAGCCAGAGCGTCCTTGTAGACACTACATACAGTGGCTACATGTTACTGGTGCAGTTGTAGTGGCTTTGATGAGCAGGGCTTCAGACAGTCCTTGGTCTTTCTGAATGGCTCCAAACACATATCACTTGCCCACTGCTTGGGTCCAGTCTGCTATTCTGACAGGACGCGTATTTCTGATCTTTCCCAACAGTTTTCTATCAGACCCTCTCCTCTTCTTCCTTAACACTCTTCCTCTTCTCTTTTTGATATAAGAAAATTATCCAGTGATAATTTTGCCTTTTAGCTTCCTTTTGCTTCCTGTTTGCTCTTCCACACTTTTAATGACACACTTGTGTCCACCACTCCCAATTTCTGGCAGTTCCAAGGGCAGTTAAGAACATTATATTGAGAATTTTGCACAATTACTGTTTAATTATAAGTAGTCATTGTCAGATTATGAAAACTGTAATTAATGTTTATAATGGTGTTATTCTGGCTCTTCTTGTAAGAATGATTTGGCATAGTTGTGGAAGAGCCCCAGGGGAAGATACTATGGCTATAGTGAAGTGCAGCATCTCCATACCAATTCTACTTTGGACTACAGCTGAAGGGCCTCATTCCTCTGTGCACAGTGTGATCCTGAGGTATGCAACAGGGGTAGTCCCTGTGTTCCCTTAGGAACTGCAATTGTTACTTCCTCTTATGCAGCCTACACAAGGAGCAGAGAGCTGCAACACAACGGTATAATCCAGGATCATAATGATTATACATAAGGTGAAGATGCCACTCAGTAACAGGGGAACCACTGTTATGGAAAATTAGGCTTGCTGGCCACTATAACAGGATCTGACCCTAGGTTCCTGCTGAGACAGAAGTTTGAAGCCAAATTAGAGCGAAATAAGGTTTAATGGCATGCAGGCAGGCACTAGAGCTCGAGCTGGGTGACTCTGAAGGGGGACCACAAAGAAATTATACTCTTGCAGTCAAAATTTCCTCTCCTCTCCATTCACATGATAGTTCACAACCAGTCTCCAGGTGGACTATTTCTTCTCTTATCTCTGCAGCTGCAGCTTCTGTTCTCCCTGTATCTCCCTTATCTCCCTGGCTTGAACCAGTTCAGGGGCCTTCTTTTACTTAACTAGGTGAAAGTTCATGGCTTGCAGCCTATGGCTTCAGCAAATCAGCAAAAAACTTGAGCTAAGCAGGTTTTGCTAAGTGATTAACTCTAGACAGCTTCAGTCCAATATTCTGTAGCACCATTTAGTGACCGGTGTCACTGTGCTGACAGAGGTTTATTCTTAAGTTGCAGGTTCTCCTTTTACTGTCTAGCCAGAGGGGCTCTGACTTCAGCATTCTTCTTTTTCATGGCAGTATCAGTCTTCAAGTAGAATTTTTTAGGTTAGAAGGCAACACAGCCCAGTTCTGGGGATTCTCAGACTTCTCTTGAGTTGTAGATGCCCCGAAGTGTTTGTTTTCAGCACTGAACTCTGTATTTGCTGCTTCATAAGAGAGGTGATCCTTTCCTAGTAGACTGACTTGAACCAGACACACTGAGAAATAGAACAAGTATTAATATAACAAAGTGAAAGGTTTGGGTCTTGATTATACACTTAAAAACACTGCTACTAAAAATAAAGATGCATGCAATAAAGTGCAGATTTGGGCTATACTTAGAATTACCCTCTTACTCTAGCAGTTGCTCAGAATGTTTTTCTCAGGTGTTTCTCAGCTACAAAAAGTACAGCTTCTGCTTAGTGGTAATCAGTTTTTAGAAACATACCTTTCAGAATAATAGCTATGTTCTGTTATACAATTTCTATGTTCTGTTACACAGTTATATATGAGGGTTCTCCAGGAGTATTGCATACAAATGATGCTTCAAAGTACTTCTCTACTAATTTAAAGGACTGTTTTTACATTGTACCTTATTTTTAGCAGCTTAGCAGCTAAGAGCACTAACAAACTACCAAGATTTACACTGATGAGTAGAGGGAGACTTGGACACTGATGTTTTTGTTAATCTTCCTTTTGTCTTAAAAAACCAACTGAATTGTGAGTTTACATACTAATAGTTTGCAAATCAAGCAACAAGTTTTTCTGGTAGCCTTTCAATAAATTGTCTTTCAATGAGCTGCATCTTATAGAGACCTCATATTAACATACTAAACACACCAAATATGTTCTGTACAGTGGTCACTGCTTCATATATATTGCAGGTAAAACTGACCAATGAGGTCTCACCTGTTGGCTGTGCAGCCAGAAAAACACAGAGCTCTATGTAGCTTAACTCCATCTCCATTTACCCAGCTATCTGAGATCAGTTTGGCAATCTTCATTGAGCTCTGTACAGCTGCAACTACTCTTAGCAGTACCTGACCTAGGTAGTCAGAAACTGCATTCATGCCTTTGACATCCTCTTACTTTTATGGAATGTCTTTTATAATCAGAAAGTATGCAGAGCCTTCTACTTGCATGTTTGAAAATGAATCTTTAAAAATACCTTATATTGAGAACACTGCAAAAGATATAAAGGTTTCTTGCTGTACATTTAAACCACAAATATTCTGATATCATTTATTATATCATCACTTTCATCTTTCAATTTCTAAACTCTCACAGAAGGTTTCCTCTCTTAAATTTATCTCTGTAAATCTAAAAGCTGTTCTCCATGACCATTAGGTTATTGGAGCATCAAACTCAAAAAAATATATGATCATTCATGGAATTAATTTTTTTTTTCAAGTGAGTGTCTACAAGAAACAAACACAAATTGAACATAAGCCTAGCTGAAGAAGAAGTATTCTAACAGGCAAACTAATCTGTGTGATTGGCTATAAGCAATGAATTCAGATGTGCTGATGCAAGGATTTTTTACAGAGGAGGCTTTCCGTTTTTTGATGACTTGTGGATCTGTACATCCATGCAGTGGAAGTGTAGACTCCTTTAGAAAAGTGATATATCCTTTGATTGTGGCAAAACATAGACAAAGCTGCTTTTCTGAGTTACCTTTTGAGAACTTTTTAGAGACACTCAGAGGTCCATGGATTAGAAGTTGAAAGTGACTGCTCTTTGAAACATAGATGTAGTTCTGATCATTAATATCTTAGGAAACAGTATATTTTTATGTTTCTGTACAGAAGAAACCAAGACCATATATGTCTAGAAAGTGTAAATTGTCTTGGTTTTATTTAGCTGGTATACATGCATGTGGGTCTAGTTAACTTTTATTTATTTTTGTTTGAATTTACAGTTCTCTTGCAAACCAAAATACTAGCAAGTAAGCTAAAACAGGTAGACAATGGATCTCCATGGCTTAAATGCATTACTTAAAGTTATATAACATTCCATAATTCACTCTGCTACTTTTTAATTTATCTAAGTGAATTTCTGTGATAAAAATTCAGTTTTGATGCAATCCTGTCCTTTGATTCCAGCTTGCACAGGCAAAAAGTAGCTTATTGTTCTCAGAAGAGTGGAAACATCCATTTTCCAACATTAGATGAGTTTCAGTGTTGGGCTTCTGTTATTATTTAGTGAAGGAAGCTACTCATCAAGTTTTTGTTGCTGCAGTGAATTGGCTGTGTTACAATACAGCCCAGCGCTCCTATAACACCAGACCTGATCTAAAGACTGACTGACAAAGAACTGGTAATTAAAACATGGAGACGGGCATCTGCTTTACACTTTATTCTTATTTATGACACATTGTAATCAAGATACAGTTCCTTGACTGCATTGTGTTTTCTTTTCCCAGGCAATTGATTGATTTTTCTCTTTTAAACAGCTAAAATATGATGACCTGTTTTACACTTTGCATCTTGAGTGGTTTATCTAAGCAGATGCCACTGAGGTTGCTGTTGATTGATCGTTGTTAGTGACTATCCCCAAGCAGACCTGCCATATTCAAATTCTTCAGTGAGAAACATTAGGTTTTGGTTAAGCCATAGGAAAGAGTGACTCCACTCAGGGCGGTAAATAGATTCCCTCCACATGGGGGCCAAGTGGTTTAACAGTACCTATATTCTCAGACAATGAGGTGTTAGCTTAAGGAGTGCAGGATGATGATGTGAGCTGTACCTATGACAGTGGTAGTGTGTGAAGGCACACAGGGCTATAAAGGTTGTAATACCTTGTCAGGACGTTGTAGCATCCAAGGTGTTTTTCCTCAAAAATGCAGGTTCTTCCAGGAAGTAGATCCTTCCAGGATCTAAATGATCCCTTTGGTTGGAAAAAAAAGTAAGATGAACAAACAAGTGTAATGATTTGAGCTGGAGAGTCTCTGTTTCCTAGTCCCTGCAAAGACCGCTGGCTCTTCAGAATGGTGAAGGTTTCAAAAGCCTTGTTTTTGCTGCCTGAAAAATGGCTCTGGAAGGCTTCTCCAGCCTCTTGTTGCTTACAGATGAATTTACTGAGAACTGCCCCTTGCAAAGTTACGATGGATATCACAGTAGGTTTATGTGGCAACTACAGTTGTTTCATATCACTAGGAAGATGGAAAAGTTTTCAGCAGCTCAGGTTACTGTCTCTCTATCTGATCCTCAGCCTGACTGCTGTCTTGACTTCCTGGCTCTTTGTCAGTGAGGTCACTGTCCTTGCTTGACTCATTGTGATTCCCAGTTCCCAGCTCACTTTCCCTTGCCAAGCAGCCTGCCCTTGCTGCCCCCTGATAGACTGGCACCAGTAACAGCTGAGTAATTGATATTACAGGAAAAAAAAATAAATAACAGACCTATTCAGAAATTTTAGGAGATGTTTTTCTGTTGTAGGGCAAAGGCACCTGCATATAGAAAGAGCTAGCATAGTAGGATGTTACTTTATTGTCAAAATTACTCATACTCGAGTAGAATACTAAAGAATTGTATGAGCCTTTGGTATATAGATCAGTGTAATTCTCTGTTTCTCTCAGAAATTTAATGAACTGAAATAAAGAAAGAAAGAAAGGCAATTCTATGAAGCATCCTCAGAGAGAGAGAAAAAAAAACTTATTCTATTTATCCAATTTATGCTGATATTGTAGTCCTTGGCAATATACAGTTAATAACAAAGATAACTTCTCAGAATATTGTTAGAAGAGTTCTTCACCTCCATCAGCAAATGATTGAAAATATGTACAGATACAATATCCTGTTTGATGTTTACAAATGAGACCAATTTAATTTGTCACCAGAAACACTGTGATCACAGATCATGTAGATAAATTTAGAATGTCTCAAAAATTAGCACTTGTTTCTCTATAGTTTTAAAATACCAAGCAAGACAACAGAAGTCACCACTTATGAAGGTGTCACCACCACCATTTTGGATACATCAGAGATCAAACATTGTCTTATGGGTAGGAGAAGAGAGTAAAGATACTTCTGTATCTACAAAACGACAATCAGAGAGAATAGTTCATCTGAACAGAAGCTGATTCTGTTATAATTTGGAAAATATCATTGTTGTACATGGCATAGCAACATTTTTTCCATTTACTAATGTAACATAAGAATCTCATCTGGCATTAGCCACAATCAGATGCCAAAGGAACAAAAAGAACAGGGCAAGCATAGTAAGAAGATACTTCCCTAATATACTCCAGCCATTGCATATTATCATTTTATGGCTTTCCAGGTGGAATGTGGGGTTTTTTTTACATTCTGTGCCCTTTCTTCTATGAATTCATCCATCTTCCTACTGAAGCCACATAAAATTCCACCATCTATAGCATGCTTTGACCAGAAGTTCCATGTTCTGATATCTCATTCTATTTTGCTTTTTGTTTTTTGTTTTTTTGAACCTTTATCATAGATGATTTCTTGAATACATGCCCATTTTCATACTGCAGAAAAGAAACAGCAGATCCTCAACTACATTCAGCATAGATGCATCTGGAACTCTACACGTGACCTCCTCACTTTCTGAAAAGTGATCACGTGCTCTTACCTCTATTTCCTGCTTTTAACCATTTATTTATCCACACAAGGACCTTTCTCCTTATGGAGTAAATATTCATTTTTTAAAAAAGTCCTTTGGGAGGAACACTGTCAAAGGTCTTTTGGTAATCTAAGTAGCTATAAGAACCAGATCACCTTTACCTGTGAGGCAGTATTTCTGATTAAAAAAATATATTGGTGCCTTGCAACTAGGTTATATTTATTCAGGGTTGTATTAGTTCTATCTTTTATTTCTAACAATTTACCTAGGAGTGATATCTGATTTACTGGCCTGTATATTCCTGATCTCTCCTGGAATGCATTTAAAAATTACCATCAGATTTGGTATATTCAGGCCTCAGGTATCAGGTTGCTTCAAACCAGTGATTATCCATCACCATTAAAAACTGAGCTATCTCATCTCAGAGTTCCTTTAGAATCCCTTGGTCCATCCTTCATGGTTTCAGTAAAATGTTGTTTGTTCATCAATTTTTCTTTTCTATTTATCTTTTTTTTTCCTAATGTTTCTACAGTTTCTTCCATAGTCACTTCGGTTTCAGACAGATCTTCTGATGAGTTGCTCCTAAAGCAGTTTTCCTGTATGGGAATCTCCCAGGTTTCTTCCACAGTGAACAGTGATGCGGCTAATTCATTTAGCTCTTCTGCAATCTTCTTGACGTCACCTTCTACTCTGCTTATCAAATGGTCCTGTGGATTTTCTGGTAAACTTCTTGTTCCCTGTTATTTTTAAAGAGAGATTGATTATTAGTTTTGATAGTTTTCCTGGTAGATTTTCAAATTCTTTTGAGCTTACCTTTCTATGTTTATGTCTATCTGTTTTCATCGTTTGAATACACCATGGGCTTTTTGAAGAATGCTTGTATATGTTGAACTCTATAGATCAAGAAAAAAGGATGGTCTTTCAAGTGTTTCATGTCATATAAGGCTATAACATTTAAGTTTTCGCAGCCAGAGCTAAAATGTGTTCCAGAAAGATGATGTTGACAGCATATTAGTCAATTTATGATCTGTATACCCGTAAAAAGATCTTGCAGGGACAGAGTAGTGTGCTATTTACTTTTCTGACTTCAACAACAGTGCTGCAATGCTTAACATTGTCTGATTTTTTTTTATTACAGAAAATAACCAATATCAGAAACTGTTCCATCCATTCAACTTGAAACTATAAGGTGTATTGTATCAGCAGCACTATGAGTGGTCTATTGCCAGCAAACATTCTCAGAAATGCCATCAGTTGCTAATCCAAAAGCTTGCAATTTGGGATATGCCTTGGAAGACTGGAAGGCTGTGTAGACAAATCAATCTGAAGTATCCAAACCATGAAAGCACTTGTAGAAAACCATTGTAAAAAATGAACAAAGGTATGCAGTCCTCTAAAGTTTGACATATACTGTACTATTCTGAGACGTTTTAACTTTTTAAGCAAAACATTTTGCCAGAATGAATGTTTGGTTGGAAAGTATTTTTCAGACTTACAATAAAATTTCCTTAGAAGATCAGAGGGTTACTAATAGCTTGGAACTTTTGATGAAGATAAGTGGTATGGAAGCTGAAGCTCTGGCCCCACATCTACCTATTTTAGAGTTGGAAACCAGGCTCTAAAAAGATAAAGCAGTGTGGAGTGGATTGTTTGTACTTATCTCAGGTGAAACCATGACTTAGAAAGTACTCTCAGTCCCTAATTGTTGTACAAATGTGAAGTGGAGCTATAGAAGGAAAACTAGTAATTATGTATTACTCAATCTTTTGGAAAATCCAAGGCTTCATTACTGAAAGCTGTTTATGTTCCCATTGCACTTCCTGCCCCTTTTCTGACACAATGGAAAACAGGTATGTTTCTGTGGGAGTTTTTAATTTTGACAAAATATATTTTCAAAATTGTCTATCAGATAAAACTTTAACCAATCCTATAAAGCATGTTCTAAGATTCATAGAATCATAGAATCATAGAATCAGTAAGGTTGGAAGGGACCTCCGGAGATCATCTAGTCCAACCTCCCTTGCTCAAGCAGGGTCACCTAGAGCATGGTAGACAGGGTTGCATCCAGGCCAGCCTTGAAGATCTCCAGAGAAGGAGACTCCACAACCTCTCTGGGCAACCTGGTTCAGTGCTCTCTCACTCTCACAGTGAAAAAATTCCCCCTCACATTCAGTGAGGAACTTTCTGTCGCTCAGTTTGTCCATTGCCTCTTGTCCTGTCCCATGAGACAACTGAAAAGAGTTTGTCCCTGTCCCCTTGACACCCTCCCTTCAGGTACTTGTACACATTGATAAGATCCCCCCTCAGTCTTCTCTTCCCCAGCTTAAACAAGCCCAGCTCTTGCAGCCGTTCCTCATAGGGCAGGTGCTCCAGCCCTCTGATGATCCTTGTAGCCCTCTGCTGGACTCTTTCCAATAGCTCCATGGCTCTCTTGGACTGGGGAGGCCAGAACTGGATGCAGCACTCGAGATGAGGCCTCAGCAGGGCTGAGTAGAGGGGCACGATCACCTCCCTTGACCTGCTGGCAACACTCTGCCTAATGCACCCCGGCAGACCATTGGCTTTCTTGGCAACAAGGGCAAACTGCTGGCTCATGGCCAACCTGTCATCCACCAGCACTCCCGGGTCCTTCTCTGCAGAGCTGCTCTCCAGCAGTTCAGCCCCCAGCTTGTACTGGTGCCTAGGGTTATTTCTCCCTAGGTGCAGGACTCTGCACTTGCGCTCGTTGAACCTCAGGAGGTTCCTCTCCACCCAGCTCTCCTGCCTGTCCAGGTCTCTCTGAATGGCAGCACAGCCCTCGGGTGTATCAGCCACTCCTCCCAGCTTGGTATCATCAGCAAACTTGCTGAGGATGCACTCCATCCCCTCCTCCAGGTCATTGATGAACAGGTTGAATAGGATGGGACCCAGTAGTGAGCCCTGGGGAACTCCACTAGCCACAGGCCTCCAGCTGGACTCCATGCTACAGACGACAACCCTCTGAGCTCTGTCTTTCGGCCAGTTCTCCATCCACCTCACCATCCACTCATCTAACCCACACTTCCTGAGCTTACCTAGGAGGATGTTATGGGAGACAGTGTCAAAAGCCTTGCTGAAGTCAAGGTACACAACATCCACTGCTCTGCCCTCATCTACCCAGCCAGTCATTCCATCATAGAAGGCTATCAGGTTGGTGAAGCAGGATTTCCCCTTGCTGAATCCATGCTAGCTACTCCTGATCACCTTCTTCTCCTCCATATGTCTGGAGATGACATCCAGAATGAGCTGTTCCATCACCTTTCCAGGGATGGGGGTGAGGTTGACTGGCCTGTAGTTCCCGGGGTCTTCCTTCTTGCCCTTTTTGAAGGCTGGGGTGACATTGGCTTTCTTCCAGTCCTCAGGCACCTCTCCAGTTCTCCAGGACCTTTCAAAGATGACAGAGAGCGGCTTGGCAAAAACATCCACCAGCTCCCTCAGTACCCGTGGGTGCATCCCATCAGCGCCCATGGATTTGTGGCTGTCTAGCCTGCCCAGAAGGTCTCTAATCCTTTTCTCCTCAACCAAAGGAAAGTCTTCCCTTCTCCGGACTTTCTCCCTCATGTCCAGGCTGCAGGATTTCTGAGGGCTGCCCTCAGCAGTGAAAACTGGAGCAAAGAAGGCATTTAGTAATTCTGCCTTCTCTGTATCCCTTGTCACCAGGGCCCCTACCCCATTCAGTAGCGGGCCCACATTTTCCCTAGTCTTCCTCTTGCTGCTGATATATTTGAAGAAGCCCTTCCTATTGTCCTTGACATCCCTTGCCATACTCAGTTCTTGAAGATCAGAAAAAAGGAGTTCTGTTCTTTTTTTTTTTTTTTTATTTTTTTCATTTTCAACAATAATGTGGCTTATTTGAAGTAATAGATAGGATCTCAGTCATTTCAAAGCTGCAAATACCAATATATTTGTAACATATTATTAGCTATCTTCTGCCTTCTACAACCAAAACAGCAGCTTTCTTCATAATGTGAGCACCCTATTTGCATACCACCCACCTGCCATGCAGCATCACCACAGTGACGTCAGGTCTTTCTGGGAATCTTTGTGCAACCTCAGTGGGAGGAGACATTAGCTCCAGCAGCACCTGAGGCAGATTTCTGTGTGTTCCTGTTGGTTGTCAGAAAGCTGCTGGGAAAGACGTGTAGGTCAGCTGGTTAGACAGGGGTAGTTCACGGTACTGTATATTTTGCTAGAAAGAATAACCGCTGTAGGACTGAATCATTAGCAAGACCATATTTTACCATGAGCAGTGAAATTACTAGGTCTGGTTTTCTACAGTACTATGTCCCTTTACACTGTATCACTATAGTCACTTTCATTCCTTTCCTAGACTTCCTACAACTGAAATAACTCTAAGCCCACTCTGCACTGGCTAACCCCTTCTTCAATACCCTTATCTCTCCTCCATGCCACTAATTACTGCTATAGTATGCTCAGCTTCCTTTTCCCATTCATTACCTGTTTGGCTGAGAAAGAGGAAGGGAAGCTGCCTTTTATTTTCCCAATGCTGGAGTTACACACATGTTAACTTGCTACCTTGTTTAGTTTTTTTTCCCTTCCCTATGGAAGAGTGTGAATGCAGTCACTCCATGGATTATGTAGTTCCCTGTATTTGGGCTATATTAGCGGAAGTGTAGCTAATAGATTGAGGAAATTGATTCATCCTTTCTATTTGACATTTATGAGACCATATCTGGAGTTTTGTGTCCAGTCTTGGGCTCCCCAGTACAAGAAAGACATTGACATACTGGAGACAGTCCAGAGGAAGGTCACTGGAATGGTCTGGGCTGGAGCACACAACCTACAGAGAGAAGTAATATAGTTGTGTTTGTTCAGCCTGAAGGAACAAAGGTGGCCTAACTGCCATTTCCCAAAACTTAGAGGAAGGTTGTATAGAAGACAGTGTCAGATTCTTCTCATGGGTGCAGAGTGAAAAGACAAGAGGCAGCAGACACAAACTATAGTAAGACAAATTCTGATACAAGGAAAAAGGCTCTTCACAACATGGTTGATTAAGCATGGCAACAGATGTCCAGAGATGATGTAGACTCTTCTTTCTTGTTTACTAGACAAGCTTTGAGCAAATTGCTTTTACTTTGAGGTTAGCCCTGTTTAGAAGGAGAGATTAGACCACATAATGTCAAGAGATACCTTTAAATCTTAATTATTTTATGATCTTATACCTTGCTTATTCTGAAATGTCTGCTTCTCAGTCAAATTTACTTAATATTCACCAACATGTGATAAAAGTTATTTGACAGGGAGACAGGTGTAAGGGGAGGAAGCAGACAGACAAACAGATGAGTGAACAAATGAAATAATGTCGTAAGATTTCTTTCTCTGAAAGGAATGTCCTGATGTCTGGCAAAAGTGATACATAGTTATTCAACACAGTTCCTTGCTGAAGTTACTATGTACAATAAGAAATTCGGTTTAGGAGTAGGAGATTCCTCCTGTGCCATACTGGATGCAGATGCAGTCTAATGCATATTATTACAGCCCAACCTCCCATCCAGGCATACAATAGCACTGAGTTATGAGCTATGTTACTTTTGTTTTGTGAGATGTATCTAGGAGATATCTTTACAAAACAAGGAAATACTTAGGCAATGGCAAACACTAACAAGTTGGAACGTGAAGGAATCTTCAGTGACAACAAATCAATGACAGGAAAATGAGATAGGTAAACTTCTATAAAACATTCAAATGGGCAGGAACCAGTTTGGCTAGCCATGCTTACAAAAGCTATTTGAAATATGAGAGCTTCCCTAAGCTATTGTTTGGGGATTCAAAGAGTGTGAGAACAGACAGGAAAGGGGAAATGAATCTATGCAAATTTTATGTAGATCTCTTTTAGTAGAGTGTGACTGAAACTGTGGAGGAGGAGCATTGTATCAGGTCAGTTTAAAAGCCAGAAGGCAGACTGTCTGTTTGAGATCAGAATTTCTCCTCTTTCTTCTTCAAAGACAGAGATGTGGTCAAGGATTCTTCTGAGCATTCTTTCCTTGCATTGGGTCGGCACAGTGTCTTCTGAACTGTAAGAGATCATGCATTTTGTGCTTTTATGATAAAATGCTTCAATATATTTCCCACCAGTTCATTTCTTTGAGGATGTTGCTATATAGTATCCTGGGCATTTAAGACCTAGATTCTGAAATATGTCTGAAATGAATGATGATGACATTGAAGCATGTTTGGAATGATGATCTCCATCACAAAATTAGTATGAAATCTGATGTGAGTGCCAGAAGCCCAGAAATGTCCTACATGAAGTCTGAAATGCGTAGGTAAAGTTGGGAGGAGGTTCAAGACTAGATTAGCAATAGTGCTGATGATCAGGATTGACATGCATTGGCGGTGAAGAGATCATGATGTATGAAGAGATGTTATAGTCCAGGAGTGGGCGCTGCCGGGAAGATACGATGATTTATAATCCTATGATTATTTTTATAACTGCGGTGCTGTGACTGCTTATACAGATCTGTCAATGTGCCTGGCTTCATACAAACAGATTTCATATATGATTTTCGAAAATACGCAAACACTGGATCTTAAATCTCCTTCTCTAAAATTTAAGGAAAGCACTCTGTTAAAGTCAGAGAGCTTTAGGTTTCTCAGACACACATTTTACTCCTAGTCTCTGAATATTATAAAGTCTGAATCCAGCAAGTGAAAATAACAAGTAAGATATGAGCAAGCAAAGCTGTGGGGAAAAAAAAGAGAAGAGATCAGATAATCAAGAGATCTAGTGATTCATGTTGCTTTACAGACCCAGCTCATCAGTTCTTTCATGTGTTATTTGGAAAGACCAGTCTGGGCAGAAGAGAAGGGGAAGCCAGCAACAGAAGCTTAGTCAAATATAGCAAACCTGGAGAAATGTTTTTGGAGAGCGAGTTTGGGGGAGGAAGACTGCCCTAATTATAGAAGGCAGCAAAACCAAGAAAGGCCAAAGGAAGAAAAAAAGGCAGGCAGCAACACAGTGAGAGGTATGGAAAAAAAAAATAGAGCACTCAGGTTGAATATGTCCTGAAATATTCTGCAAGATGAGATAGCTATGGCAGGATCATTTCTTGCATGTTTTGCTGTTTGACTTATGATATGTCAATTCATATCTGGAGGGAAAGATGCCCAGAGAAAAAGATATTAAAAAAAATATTGCTACAATTAATTAGTATTTTTGTCAATAATCTCAAAAAGAAGGAAAATAGAACTCCCTCTTACAAGAGATTCCAGAGGTTTACATACACATATACATACTTAAAGACCATGGGAAGATAAATGAATCTATGTTTTTCAGGAGGTTAGATACTTAGCAATTGAGGCTCTCTAAATAGCTGGAATGGAAAGATTCAATATTGTGCTGGATAAGATGCTATATAAAATGATGCCATTCTTTTAGCTCAGAAAAAAGGTATGTGTGACAAAAAATATGTCATCCCTAATTTCTTAGCATGTTATGAAAATTCAATAGAAATAAATGGAAATCCTTCTACTATTTTGAGTAGGCTTTGGAACAGGTCCCACATCTTCCTTCAGATGTGTGGTATTTCTGCAGCATTTTCCTCTCTTGTTTTGCTCTAGTGTTTTTGCATGATACAGCTCTGGTCTCTGGTCTGATCTTGCTTTCTTGCAGTCAATATGTGCTGCTGGTCCCTACAGTAGTGCAGAGTGATTCTCCACAGAGTGCTTGCGTGCAGTTCCACAACCTCAGTGAGCCTCTGTCCCTGAGCGTTCTCCTGGAATACAGCAGTACCCAGACGACTCTTTTTGAGGAATCTGTGACAGAGAATGATTTCTTCAAATGCAGAAAGTTCAAGGTATTTTCTATTTTAAGACAATTAAAGAGAGAGTAGAAACTTGAAATACCTTGGTGTGAAGCTCTCTTTGTCAATGAGGGCAAGAGAATGGAGAGAGTGGCTGTGGAATACGAAGCAAAAAGGTAAACTTCTGCAAAAACTCAGGAAGTGTGTGTTAGATCAGTGGACAGTGAGGTGGATGGAGAACTGGCCGAAAGACAGAGCTCAGAGGGTTGTCTTCTGTAGCATGGAGTCCAGCTGGAGGCCTGTGGCTAGTGGAGTTCCCCAGGGCTCACTACTGGGTCCCATCCTATTCAACCTGTTCATCAATGACCTGGAGGAGGGGATGGAGTGCATCCTCAGCAAGTTTGCTGATGATACCAAGCTGGGAGGAGTGGCTGATACACCCGAGGGCTGTGCTGCCATTCAGAGAGACCTGGACAGGCAGGAGAGCTGGGTGGAGAGGAACCTCCTGAGGTTCAACGAGCGCAAGTGCAGAGTCCTGCACCTAGGGAGAAATAACCCTAGGCACCAGTACAAGCTGGGGGCTGAACTGCTGGAGAGCAGCTCTGCAGAGAAGGACCCGGGAGTGCTGGTGGATGACAGGTTGGCCATGAGCCAGCAGTTTGCCCTTGTTGCCAAGAAAGCCAATGGTCTGCCGGGGTGCATTAGGCAGAGTGTTGCCAGCAGGTCAAGGGAGGTGATCGTGCCCCTCTACTCAGCCCTGCTGAGGCCTCATCTCGAGTGCTGCATCCAGTTCTGGCCTCCCCAGTCCAAGAGAGCCATGGAGCTATTGGAAAGAGTCCAGCAGAGGGCTACAAGGATCATCAGAGGGCTGGAGCACCTGCCCTATGAGGAACGGCTGCAAGAGCTGGGCTTGTTTAAGCTGGGGAAGAGAAGACTGAGGGGGGATCTTATCAATGTGTACAAGTACCTGAAAGGAGGGTGTCAAGGGGATGGGGACAAACTCTTTTCAGTGGTGCCAAGCAACAGGACAAGAGGCAATGGACAGAAACCGAACCACAGGAAGTTCTGCCTGAATATGAGGAGGAATTTCTTTCCTCACTGTGAGAGTGACAGAGCCCTGGGACAGGTTGCCCAGAGAGGTTGTGGAGTCTCCTTCTCTGAAGTTATTCAAGGCCCACCTGGATGTAACCCTATGTAACATGCTCTAGGTGACCCTGTCTGAGCAGGCAGGTTGGACTAGATGATCTCCAGAGGTCCCTTCCAACCTTACTCATTCTATGATTCTTTGAAAAGCAGACATTCCAGACAGAAAAAAAAAGACAGATGGCTTGTAGGGGAGAGCTGGAGAAAGACTTACCATCTCCATTCACAATGTGAACAGAAAAAAAGCTTTTGACTGCTATCCCAGGTGCATGTGCCCTATGAGACTGTCATAATTGCCATGCTAGAGAATCCATCTGTAATATGCTTGTTCCCTTTCCTGTGATTCTGCAGGATTAAGACAGATATCACAAACACATCTCAAGATTAGGTCTTCCAGTATTCAGCAGGAGAAATGCTTCAGAACTGGGCTACATGGCTGGGCAATCTGCATACAAGCAAATAGCTATGTGAGATGAGGAAATGCTTAGGGCACAGGATAGTTTAGTGCTTTAGTACCTGGTGACAAATTGGGAGCTCCACACAACAGACTCTCAAAGTCTGTCACTAGCAAATATGGGATTTCTCATGACTTTGCACAAGCTCTTTATGATTCAGTTGATACTCTGTATCCTACTTAAGAACCATGAGCATCAGAATACTTAAACATATCTCATTTGCCAACTTTATTATGTGAATTTTGTTTTTCTCTAGGTTCCTCCTGCTACTTCTGACCCTTTGGCTTTCATTACCTTCTCTGCCAAAGGCACCACGGTCAACTTGGCTGAGAGAAGATCCGTGGCAATTAAGAATATGGATAATATTATCTTCATCCAGACAGACAAACCCATCTACAAACCAGAGCAAAAAGGTGGCTGGGGAGTTTGAGTCAGCTAGTGAACTGGGAAACTGAGTGCAAGGGTGGGTCTAGAATAAGAAGGACTTCTCTTGTGGTGGAAAAGCCCATGGACTGTGATGACTGTAAGCAATCCTTCAGCTAGTGTATATTTGTCATCTGAGGCTGGGCTCATCAAAGGGCAGTGAAAAATAGAACTGATTCGTAAAATTGCCACAGGTCAGCAGAATTCATATGTCTTTCCTGAGTTAATCTGCTCTACAGGACCATGAATTCTGAAAGGTTTACTGAGGCCAATCACATAAGGAACATTCTTAAGGAACACAAAAAATAACAGGTTAAGCTTTTAATCAATAAAATTCATATTAAAAATAATCATATTTCATGTCAACTGTTCCTTCTACTTAACTATAATCTAATTCATAGATAGTCCCAATGGGTCAGTATGGAAGATATTTCAGGCAAAAAGGTTATTCTAGTTTTCTTTTTCACTAGCTAAAATAATATTCAAAACCTTTCCCGTTCTTCAGGGACTCTTTATGACTTCTGAATAGCCTGGACAAACTTTGTTTCATTTGTACGTTGATAGTGACATACCACTTCTCAAGTGAATTATTTTTCTTTCTTCTAATTCTTTTTTCAGTGATGTTTCGTGTGGTCTCTTTGGATAGCCAGTTCAGACCTGTTCAGGAGACAGTAAGTATGATGGATAATCAAGACTTTTCAAGCAACATCTTGGGGATCCTCTTCACTGAGACTCTCTCACTTTTAAAATGAAAAAAAAAAGGGGTCTGGGATAGGCATCTTGATATTTTTGAAGGATTGTTTAACTCTGTAACTTCAGACTCCATCCCTTCTCTGCCTTTATAGAAGGCAAGGGTCTGAAAAAAACTCATGGAAAACACTTACAGATTTCAAATTTTGTAGTCACTTCACTTCTTCTGCCCTATAATAATGGACATTTTAGTAGAAAAAAAGAAATTTATAGATTATGCTTTGTTAAATTATCACTTCATTACATATGTGAATTTCAATTTGTTTTCTTGACCCAGTCTTCATAGAAAGGAGTTCACAGCCTTCTTTGTTTTCTAGCATTTTTCAAGTTCCAAGTTAAGCTTTTAAGTTAATTTCTTGATATTTTGACTGTTTTTGTTCTTTCTCTTTTTTCCTCCTCCAGTATCCCCGGATCATCATTGAGGTAAGAGACGCACCATGTCATTAAAGAGCAAGTTGCTTTAGAAAGCAAATCCAGACTTACTGTGCTCATTTGCCTCTCCAAGACTATATTCCGCACTAGTCCTACTGTGAGATCAGGGTACCCAGAAGGACTGAAATTTATTCCCACCACCACTTAGAATATATATCAAGCACTGAATATGGTCGAAAGCCATCTCAAGATGATACCAGCTCTGATGTGGAAGTATGGGACTTTCAGGCACCTGTCACTACCTGAAATGGGTTCATATCTAATATTAAAGAAGAAAATTTGCCATACTTGTAACAGGAAACTGAATCATTTGTCTTAATGGGGGTGTATTATTTTCAAGAATCACAGCTCAGCCAAATATCCATGAATCAGAAGATGTGGTTATTCCTCCTGCCTCTGCTACATCCCGTTGGGTGCAACTTTGGCTTTACCCCAGATTATCTGGAAGCTAGAATCAATTTATTTCAGTCAGACACTCTACCATCTGTAGGTGCAGCATAGTAATAGGAAACAGCATTTTCCATGCATTCTATTACCTCAAGAGAAACTCTTCTGCACAGCTGTAGTGTGGGTCATTCTCAAGTAATTTAGACAAAGAGCAAAATCACAATATCAAATATGATTTTGGCTTATTATTTTATGTAGTATTTCCATAGGTATTTAATTTACAGCATTAAATCCAGACCTTTATCTCCCTGATACTCTTTCTTGATGCAGTATCTCTCATTTACTTTTACAAGTATGCTTTTCCCACACTGCCGTAACAAGGTGGATGTGCATACACTGGTGTATCTAGACACAGCTCTCCAGAGAGTGAACAGCAGAGGAAGGTTTGCCTAGAGCAAATGGACTTGAGGCTGAACAACAGCAGTGCCAAGTGTCAAACACGGGAGGGCTGGAGAGGAAGAAGTCAGCGGAACATTAGTCAATGGTGGCTTGGGGTTATTGCTGTGACTTTTGTCAAGATTTGAACAGGGTGTTCAGTGTAATCTTACTCTGATAAAACTACAGCAAACTGGCTGGTGAGATAGCTTTATTCCTATATACACATAAGAAGAGTGTCTTTCTGAAATATCATGTTCTACTGAGGACAGGCTAAAAATGATTCAGTGTTTTACAGCATTTCATATAATCAGATCTCAAAGTACTTTACAAGGAAAGCCAGTATAATATTGCCATTTTACAGAAGGAGAAATTGAGTTAGAAAGATTTATGCTGGAATAGCTACAGATATTCAGCCTGAGTCCCAATCAGGCATTACTCCAGGATGATGCCAGATCATAAGGCAGTATAGAAAATTTCCAGTTAGCATAAAGTTAGGCTTGTTCAACACATAAAGAAATCTGGAAAATTAATAGGAAATCAAAGTACACATCTCATCAGCCCAAATTCATATCCTATAATGTACTAAGCCAGTGTTCCAGGATACAAAACTTAAAAGAAGGCAAGAACATAAGAAAAAGAGTGAAAAACATTTTGGTATTTCACTCTCTCCTGCTTTCCAGGATCCAGAGCAAAACCAGATCTTCCAGTGGTTGGAGGTAGCATCTAAGCATGGCATTGTCCAGCTCTCCTTCCCATTAATCCAGGAGCCAATTCTGGGATCCTATCACATCATTGTGGAGAAGAAGTTGGGTGAAAAAGAGTACCATTCTTTCACTGTGGAGGAATATGGTAAGAATGAGCTGTGAATTTCCTTGCAGTAGCAATAAGACTGGCTCTGCCTAAGTTAGAAAGGGGCATCTAGTGCAGTGAAGTGCTTTGAAATCTCCTGCCATATCTGAGAAAAAAAGTAAGACATAGAGAGTGATGGATGGAAAAAGTGAAAGCAAGAAGGAAGTAAAGAAAGGATGGGAGAGGAAGCTTTTTTTTTTTTTTTGATATTAAATTGGGAGTCTAATTTTTTAACAGGCTTGACACAAATTCACTATCTGACTTTGGAATCCACATCTTAGCACTTAGGCCTTAGTTCCTCCATGACAACGTTTCCTTAATAGTCCCCATGGAGGGTTTAGACAACTCCCTGGGGATTTCATTTATTTATTTTCTTCTGTTTTCTATCTTTTTTCCTTGATAAGGAGAGTAAAGCACCTTTCTTGCTTACACTCCCGAATTCTTTCCTACGTTTCTGTCTCCCAGGTACAGGTGAGTGAGAAAAAGGCCTGCTCTAGCTGTGATGTCACTATTGTTGGTGACCTGGAACAAAAGATAAGCTGAAAAGAGGGAATGACAGTGTGGTAGGATCTGTTTGATCTCACTTAATTTGTTGCCTTTCTCCTTTTGTGTGGTAGGGTTGTGTCATATATTCTCTTCTTCAGGGCTTTAAATAGTTTTAGATAACAGCATTATTCCCTCATTTCTCTTAAAGATAATGCACAGACTGATTAGTGGTTAATCACTGTTATTGCCTTGGTTGTTGTTTTAGTATTAGTGTTAGTATCAGTGTCAGTATTGCATTTTAAAGAAGATACTCATCTTACCATTAAAAGTAATGGTAATTTTTTCTCCAGCAATATCCTACAACTGACTTCTGCATTGAACCATTCCCTCCCCTCTTTCGGTGGAAATACCTTTGTTGATTGCTTAACACACCTACCTGTGGTGTACAACTGCTATCGATCACATTCACCATGTGTTTTCAGTGTTGCCAAAGTTTGAAGTGATAACCAGTGTGCCAAAGAGGATCTCTTTCTTTGATGAAGAATTGAAGGTGAACATTTGTGCCTTGTAAGTACTCAGAGCTGAGAACAACACATATGTCACAAGAAAGGTGGGTTGAAAGATAGTGTGCCATGCCAGGAAACAGGAACTCTGCTACTGATTCAAAACATGGACTAGAGTAATTCCTTTAACTGCTTCCATGACAGGAAATATGATGGTAACTCTCCACCTGCTACATAGCACAGTTAGAAGTGAGAGGGTTTGTATTTTCCCAACAGTTTAAAAATATCAAGCTGTACATACCCACTAGCTGTTGTTTTATTACTACAGAAAAGGAGAGAAATAGTATAGCAGGTGAGTCTAACATTAAGATCACTAGCTATGGCAATGTCAAAGGACAGCATGGGGTGAGTCTGAGCACCAGGGGATTAATAAGGGTATTCTTGCAATGCATCCTGCTTTACATAAAGCACTAACATGAAAAAGCAAACAGTGGAGAATGAAATTCTAGCCCTGAGCCCAACATTATCTTCCAGCTCCAGATTTTAAGGAACAGCTACACCACAGGCAATAGTACAGCAGGCTTTTTTGACAAGACTCCAGAAGCAGTGTAAAAATAGTTGAAGGGAATTCAGCAAGGGCTAACTGGTTCTGATACTTAGCTGCTCTTCTGTCTGTACTCTGGGCACTCTTGAGAGGTTTAGATTCTGCATTGCTCTGCAACCTTGACAGATTTCATGATAAATTCACCTGACCGAGTTCTTATTTCTCCTTCTCTCCTAGGTACACTTATGGCCAGCCTGTGCAGGGGAATGTCCAGATCAGTGTGTGTCAGAGGCACTTCTATAGTGCACGATGTGAGCAAAACCAGAAAAAAAGCTGTGAGACTGTCATTGCACTGGTATGATACAGAGCAAGACCTTTCTTCTTAGTGAGCTTTATTACCCAACATGTAACACAGTGTTTTGAGGCCTCATTTATTTCTTGGGGAACAGCAGAGAGACAATCCCAGGCATGTGTTTTCTCAGTGTCTCATAGGCAATGCTGAAAGACAATGAGGGGAGATTTTCCCAATGACCTCATTTGGAGACTTTGTTTTTATGCACCTCCCCTTCAAAAAGGCGTGTGATAGGAGGGAAATCATTCATTAGAAACTGAAAATCTGTCTCAAAAAATGAGTAAAAGACAGGAAAGTTTATGAAGCTGTGAATTTATATTTCCTAAAACTTTCAAGCCATGTTCTTACTGAGGATAGTCAGCATGCCTCTGCTGGGAGTGTTTGAGGTCATTTAACAATAAACTAACGATGAATTTTTCCACTTGATCAAGCTCAAAGTTCCTTGAAGAATAGAGCTTTGCTGAGAGAGCTCAGCTATCAAGTAAGATGTATTTGAAAAGGGACCTCAGGGCAGAAAGGACTATGCAAAATGAGGAGAGAGGACTCCAGGTGCAAGAGTAGATGATAATGAAACAATGAAATGGGAGGGGAGAAGGGAATGAGAGGTGTGAGGTAAGAGGGAAGTGAATAAAAAGTCAGAGCTGAAAGAAATGTAACCAGGGGCATGAAGGTCTTCAGACACCCAGCAATATAGGTCGAGAAGCAGTTGTCCAAACCTTGAGAAAAAATCAGCTTTCTTCTTTGTGCTCTTTTTCAGTTGGGCAGAGATGGCTGCCTCAGCAGTGTCATTTCCACCAAAACATTCCATCTCTACCGCAGCTATGCCAGAATGTTTGCTAGTCTCAGCGTAGAAACCACTGTCACTGAAAATGGGACAGGTAACATCAAGTGGAGGTTGAGAAACAGCTCAGTGAAGCTAATAGGTGGCACTTTCTGAAAGGAATCTCTGGGATCCTAACTCGTGCAACAAAAAACAATCAAGCTTGTTCCTCAGAGCACAACAGAGCATAACTGCTGCACAGATTTTCAAAAGAAAGAGTTTTCTTCCCATATCTAATTCTTGTTTCCTCTCCATTACACTGGATGTGTCTCACAGGTATTCAGATGAAAGACTCTGACTATGTTCCAGTTGTTCAAGAAAATGACAGAGTGATGTTCAAGAACATGGATCGCTACTACAAGAGGGGAATTCCTTACTTTGGTCAGGTAGGTGACTGAGAGGGCACACCCAGAGCAAAATCTTCATGAAGATTCATATGATCTCTATGTTGCCCTTTTATGGCCGTCCTCTAATTCTGTTCTGACAACTTCCCTTGACAATGTTACATGACAGTGACTGCTGTATAATTTTCTTATTATGGGAAATGTTCTTAGAGAAAATAAGAAAATTGTATCATATAACCTATAGTGTTGAGTGCAGCCATGATTATAGAATGGCTAAGAGGTAGAAAAATGAAAGGTCATATGAGTGGAGAAGACAAATCTGTAAGGAACTACTTCAGCAACAGCTGTGCTTAAACCAAAGGCAGAATTTACCCTACGTAGCATCAAACAGTTCTGTGGCTGTTTGCATAAACCACTGCAGGTATGGAACACATTTCAAATTCTTCTCAGCCTGCACACCCAGAACAAGCCTAGGCATAGCAAGAAAGATGAGCCCTACAACATTGTCCTGATAAGCTGTGGGTGTGCGTGGAGGCCAAGGAGCTGGGAGGTACTGCAGAGCCCCACAGTTTTTCTGTAGTCATGGAGTAATATGATGTCTTCAGGTTTGTGAATCAGCACGCTCCAAAGAGTATGTGCTCTAGAGTCCCTCTGTCTCTATTTGCTCAGGAAGGGAAAATATAAGGCATGAATTTAAACTATCTTGTCACTTTTGTGATGTCCCACTGAGCTAACAGTCATTAAAAGATCACAGAAGACTTCTCGTAAGAAGAATCTTCTATACTATATCATACATATAAACTATTCCTTCTCCCTCTGTGATATAAGGTTTGTTTCTGCTCTGAAAAGAATTGCCTTTCTTTATCTGTCACAGAGTTCATGCTCCTTCAAAATCTCAAGGCACATGTGACTAATAAATTTTGCTATACATTTCCACTCCTTGTAGTTGTCCTCCTGTGGTTAGCGTCTTTTTTTTCCTTCTTTTTTTTTTTTTTTTTTTTTAATACCTTGGGTATTTGTTTTCAGGTCACTGTGACAAATGTGGATGGCATGCCGATTGCCAATAGGATTGTACTGCTGGAGCTCAATGACGAATATATTGCAAATTATACCACAGATGAAAACGGCACTGCTGCCTTTTCCATTGACACATCCAACTTCTTTGATCCCAGTTTTAAGCTGAGAGTAAGTAAATGTAGGGCCCAATTTAATTCCTGAAAGAATACTTCATTTGAGAGAGGGATTAGAAGAAAGTGGGTAGGTACTGGCAGGATTATTTTAGGAAAGGGAAACAAACAATCATTTCTTCAACACCTGCAGCCTGTGTGAACCTAATATGAGGAAATATCAGTGCTTGATGAATGGCAGACTGTACCAAAGCATGTTTGGGCTGTAGGGATTTTCCATACTCTTACTTTCTGCTTAGCTCAGAAGCCCTTTCTGCAGCCATCTTCCTTCTCTTCATTCTCTGTGATGCAGGACATTGTTTACATGCTGCTTGGCCTTCCTCACCCAACCTGGGTGCCTGTCAAGCTCTTTTCCTGATTCTGCCTGCTTCCTGCATTTCTGCTGGCACAGATTCACATCTATCCCCCACTGCATGGCCTTCTTATGGTCTCTTGCCTTTTCTCCAGTATAAGGGAAAGAGCTTGAAAGATATCAAAAGCAGGCTGTTTGAAATAAATGCCATTCTTACACAGCAATGACCCCTAGCACCTTATACAACCTGTCCAAATTCTATAAGGATCTGAAATAACCTCCTTACTGCAGCATTTCTTAGATGTCTAAATATTAAGGTCTCTAGAAGGAGATATTAAGGTCTTCTCCACTCTGGACTTGTTGAGCAAATAATTTTCATACCAGCTCTTGCTCTTGGGTTAAACAGCCCATACAATCAGCTTCCACATAGAACATTTTAGAGAAGGGAGATGCCACTGCCTCAGACCTGCTGCTAACATTTTATTTTCCACTTGGTTGACTCCCATGTATCCCTCAGGCCAGGCAGTCACAAGATGGCTGTGCAGACTTTATTGTGTGGACAAACCATGATGAGCCCCACCCCTTATTCTCTGTCTGGCGTTTCTACTCACGGACCAACAGCTTTGTGAGGATTGAGCCAGTGCAGGAGAAGCTAAGCTGTGGCCAGCAGAGAACAATTAATGTTCTTTATGTCCTGAACAAAGAGGGATATGGGAATGCCATGCACACAAACTTCTATTATGTGGTAAGTTCTGAGTGCTACCTTGATACCCTGAACGTCTCTTTTCTTTCACCTTCTCTTGAGTACCATATAAGGCAGAAATCTTCAGGCTAACCACCAGATATAAATTGTAGCTAGGCTTGATGGCCTTGAAGCTTCTCAAAATACCACTCAAAATCAGTAATTTCAAGGGGGAAGAGAAGAAGTGCTTTTGATTCTGTCTTGTGTTTTTTTCTATGCCCAGGTAATGACAAAAGGAAAAATTGTTCTCAGTGGGCAGCAGCAAGTCCCTATTTCTGGTGGTAAGTTTTGGGTCATATTATTACTGATGCTCCAGAGGACCATAACATTAGTAGGAACTAATCAGAACATTATTCTAAGCACCAGAACATTGGTAATTATATGAGATGGAACGAAAGCAGAGAACTGTAGCCAAATCAGGTGTTAGTTCTGAAACCTCATTATCTTTCACCTCACACAGTATTATTTAGCTTTTGTTGCACAAAATGAGTGGTCACTCAAGTCATAACATGTTATGTCACATCCCAGTCTTCCTTGAATGGAAGACTAAAACTTTTTAAAGTCTGAGAATGACTGATATTCTGTTTGACAGGGATATTTGGTAAATTACTACTTAAGAATTCATTACAATTCAGAAGTCTCCAAATACATGCGTGACAGGAAATATGATCCTACTGAACTCCATTCTTTCATTGTTAAAAATATAATTTATTTCAGAACAGGTCTGTTTCCAGCCTATCGACAGTAGGTGGCTTAGGTAGGCCTCACTCCACATATAGGACTTAATCATTGCTTAGTATTTGCCATCTTTGGTCTTTCTTCAAGTGTTCATGTACTATGGCTACACAGTCTAAGCTCCCTCATGGTTCAGAGAGGGGCATTTCACTCACAGAAAGGTAGATATATTATATGAATTTTTCTTCACAAAAGCAACTTGAAGCTATGTTTTTTTTTCCTCTGTGTTGACAACAATCTCTTATTTCTTAGCAGTAAGAGAGCCCTCCCATAGGTCAGGAGATAGGCCCGTCTTATCTGGTGTAGGAGGTTCTAGAGAACCTCCTTCGAGATCCAAAGACAGTCTTGTGCTCTCCTTATAGCAATCATGCACAGACATATTTCCCTGACAAGTTTCTGCTCAGCTCAGACCCGTCTCTGCACTGCATCTTGCTCTTGACATCCTCCATATCTGGTATCTCGCTGATGGGAGCTGTTTCTCAGCCACTGAGAGATGGATCTCCCAATATCCAATTTCCCTCCTTTTAAAAGAGCTATTGGATTATGAACAAATATGCAGTCCTTCTACCAAAGCTCAGGTTTTTCTAATCTGTTCGGTTGGCTTCTCCTCTCCTTGTTCCATATACCTTCTACAGCTCCCAGAGGCACATTCTCCATCACAATGACTGTCGCTGAGGAACTTACCCCCAGCGCCAGATTGCTGCTCTATACAGTGCATCCTCATGGGGAGATAGTGGCTGACAGCTCTTGGATACACAGCGATATATGCTACAAGAACAAGGTGAAAATGTTTGCTTTCTTGTGAAGGACTATACCAGCTAGCTATTTGCTCAATGAAAAGTCAAGGAACTATTTCATCAATAGCCCTGCACTCAGGATAGCCTTTAGCAGTGGAAGAGGTACAGATGTGCCTGAGAACAGAAACTGTTCCTTAAATGGACAAGTATGCTCAAACTCAGACTAAGCTTTCAATGAAGTGTGGAGAGGGAAGTGACTAGAGGATTAGTCATCTAATCCAAGTGATGTGTACTTTTACAGAAGAAGGATTCAGCAGGGCAATTTAGTGATAGGAGCTCTGCTTTGAAGAGAAGAGAATGGGTGATGGTGAAAGATGAATTTCAACTCTATGTGCCAAACTAATTCTCTTGATTTTTCTATGGTTCTCTTGGATTTACTCATTTCCAGCTCCAGCTCCAGTTCTCTGAGAAGCAGGGTCTCCCAGGTTCTAACGTCAGCCTCCATCTTGAAGCCGCTGCCAACTCTTACTGTGCCTTGCGAGCTGTAGATAAGAGCATCCTTCTCCTTCAGCCTGAACAAGAGTTTTCTCCTGAGACTGTAAGCCATATACTCAGTCATGTGTTCCTTTGACATAGGGACATCCAGAATAATACTTCCAATGACCAGTTTCTCATCTCTCTGCTGCTGGTTATGTTTATCTTTTCTGCTTGGTAAAAAGACATCTCAGTGTTTGAAACAAGGTCTATAGGAGTCATACTCTTCAAAACTAGAAAATAATAGTGGAATATTTATTTTTAGAAAGCATGGAAGTGTAAAACATGCCTTAAGACTATGCCTACTGTATATCATTTAATATATAGATCTTCTCTGAATAGTGATTATGACAAAATCACATTGTCTGACTCAAATAGGCCTTGGGCCAAACCAAATGCTATGGGAATAAGCTGGAGCCTTGCCAGAGTCCAGTCTCATCCCTGCATACCTCAGCAGTATATCTTTTTACTTATTAGTCAAGTTCACCCCACAGAGTCATTACAGCTCAGGAAAAGGGGGGCAGAGACCAGTCTTTCTCATGCATAACCAGTAAAATTGCCTGTTCATCTCTGAATAGGCATCACTGTGCAAACCCAGTATAGGCTATGGGATTGCTCAGGGGCCATTATGAGTTTAAATTCTAAGTGAGAAAGGAGCACAGGAAGAAACAAGCACTTGATTAATAAAAGGAAGAGCCCTGTGTTTCTGAGAAATGATAAGCAGAGGCACTGCTAGTGCCAGGCTTTAAGAGAGGCAGTTTGCTCTTAAAGTAGGAGAGTGGGTATATGCTGCACGATATGGATGCTTCAGAGAAGATTGCACTGTAATCTCAATCTCTTTGATGGTTTTAACAAAATTTTCTTTCTCCTTTTATCAACCTGCAGCCATACTGGAACAGTACAGTTTTTCATGGTATAATAGAGCCTTTATATTTTATCACTCTGTCTTGGAGATGGCTCACAGCTACTCAAGTGCTTTGACGAAGCAATATTTTGCACCTACGTGGGACCTTTCCTTGTCATAACATGAGTCATTCTCATCTTCCAGGGGTACTACTGGCTTCGTGGGAGCGATTTGTATGGCTATTACTACAATGGGTTCAACCTGGAAGATGACAAGCCAGAGCAGTGTACCCCAATCAAAACCACCTTTTTTGATGGCTTGTATTATAAACCTGTGAATGTTAGCCATGATGGTGATGTCTACAGGATTTTCAGGGTATATGCTCTGTATGGTTCCTTAAGTGGGAGATATTTCAGATGAATTCATGAGCCTTAGCATTAAACTTGCTCAGGTGGTGGTTCTTACTTCCAAGAGCAAGGAGCTATTCCCAGAAACTGAATAAGAAACCATTCAGTTTCTGCCTTCTTACTTCCACCTTTTTTCTCAGAG
The DNA here is from genome assembly GCF_028389875.1 of Rhea pennata. Lineage (NCBI taxonomy): Eukaryota > Metazoa > Chordata > Aves > Rheiformes > Rheidae > Rhea > Rhea pennata. The sequence goes on along the minus strand of NC_084663.1, from coordinate 85,124,312 downwards.
AGACTGAAAATCACTGTTAGATATATTCAGTGGTATCCTGCCCATGCTTCAGTAGACATTTCCTAAACAGGACCATGACCGTGGCTCAGGACTTCAGGCATTCTTAATGAAGGTCTGAATCCATGGGGCAGACAGTTTGTTTCCGGATGCACTTCCCTCCAATCTCATTTGTTCCATGTCTCCATGACTCCCTTTGTCAAGTTGCAAAGACCTAACATGCTTTTCACAGAACAGTAGGTACTACTGCTTCTTGGGAAGGAGCCAGAGGTAGGAAAGGAAGAGTAGTTTGTGACATTCAGGGTTGAAAAGGCAGGATGGCGGGAGGATGGAGGAGAGAGAAAGGAGGTGTGTTAACCTAGATGCAGGAAGTGGTATACCCTGGTAGCTAATATGTGCACTGAATGACATGATTAATTGATTCCTTCATATTCAGGATATGGGCCTAAAAGTTTTCACCAACTCCGTGCTACGGAAGCCAGTTCTGTGCCAAGCAGACAGATCAGATCTGGAAGATGACTGTGTTTATGCTGAAGATATGCCTAAGATTGATTTCAGCAGTGTTGGTGGCGGTGGCTCTGGGATAGGTAAAAAGAGTTTCATGCCATGTTTCCAATCCCAGTCTGCCTGCTCTTCAATACTGTTTTCTGTATAAAAGAACAGTTATCATGTGGCATTTCTTTGGGAATAGGTCTCTGTGTCACAGTTTTCTTCAAGTAATCTCTTGCTGGCAGTCCTTGCAGAACTGAAGACTCAATTCTCTCTCTTCAGGGTGCATATAGAAAGACAGAAAAAGATGAGACTCTAGTTATTCCATAAACCGATATTAGTTTTTTTCAGAGATTTTCATGGCAGAATCTTTCATCAGCTCACAATTCAATTAAACAGTTAAAAGGAAATGCCAATGAAGAAAAATAACGGAAAATCCTGTTGTAAGAATTCATAGGGCACTTAGCATACTTAGCACAAAGCTTCCAAAATACTTCATAGATAGGTAAAAAAGATGATTATTTTTCTACAAATCAGAGTTGCACAATAAAAGGCCAGAAGTAACAATTGTAGGTTGCCACAAGACAAATTGCTATTCAACATGAAGAAAAAGTTCTTCCTCGTGAGAGATATGTTGCACTGGTTCTCTGAGAGGTTTTGGAGTCCCTATCAATGCAGGTTTTCAAAACTCAGCTGGACAAAACCCTGTACAACATGATCTAATTTTTGAAGTTTGTCCTGCTTTGAGGAGCTTGGACTAGAGACCTCCAGAGATCCCTTCCAATCTAAATTCTTCTATGATTTTGCGATTCTGTCATTTTAGTCCAACAAAATAAGGAAGTATTATTATTTTGGTATTGTGACTAGGAAATCTGAGGTATCTCCATGCTATTTTTGACATCACAAGCAAGTCCATGGCAAAACTGGAAAAAAGATCTAGGTTCGCAATCTAATCCCTGTATTTTGACTATCTGAACCAAAACCGTTTTCCAATAGGCTGTATATTCAGCACTAGTTTTCAATGCTGTACAGGGTAAGAATGACTAAATTATTGAGAAGGCCTTTAAAATAGTGTATACTTTGGTGACAATTTTGGGCCCTGTTGCCTGTTTATAAACAGCAGAGAGCTAGTGGTAGAGGAGAGGGAACATGCCATCCTAATTGGATGTTAAAAGCTTCTAATATAAAAAAAAAAAAAAAAAAAAAAAAGCAGTCATTCAAATGGGATAATTTGTGTTCGTATATTGTATTGGGCATGTCTGATGGCAGTTCAGGTCTCATTTCACTAATTACTGCTAGTCTGACCTCTCTGATATTAGACTTTAATCATACACAGGTGGCCCTGTTAACAGTGTTCGGAAAATCTTCCCTGAGACCTGGATTTGGGATCTGGTTCACACTGAGTGAGTATTTTCACTTTCACTTCTTCCTACCTCTTTTGTGAATTTTTGAGTTAATGATTGCTGATGAAATGAAAGTGAGGAAAGAGCTATGGAACATATGGCTGCTTTGTAGATCTGAATCTTCTTTATCCATCTTGCTCAATGAGAGTTGAAATCCTAGCCTTTTACACAGAGTTAAACCTACCTGTACAGTAAATCTAACCTGGTCTGTGTTCTGTCTCCCACTCTCCTGATAAGGAGAAAGAATAAGGGCTAAGAATATAATAACATAATCTGGTTAGGAGATAGCAGGAGCAAAACATTTGATTCTTCATCATATTTTTAAATTTCAGCAGCAGAAAATATAGAAAATTAATTTTGTTTTTCTTTCCATTATATCATCTCCAAAGAGAATATCTCCATCTTAACTATGCATCCTTTGGCTGTTCTAGAAAGTTAATCCAAATCTATTGGTTCTAATCTGTCAGCTAGACTTTTTCTTTTTCTTTTTACCAAACTTTACAATATTGTTTTGCATTTCTTTTAAACAAATAGCATCTATTATTTTTCTAAATTAAAAATCCCAATACTTTTCCAAGTGCTTTTTATGGTTAGTTCACTAGCATAAATCCTCATCTTTATTTCCAGCTTTATAATAGCTTTTTTAAATATGGAAAGATATCTTGCAGAAACCGGGGTGAAAACAGATGCACTAGCTCAACTAGAGAGCCTATTCTATATCTGTCTTGAAAATGGTGAAGCTAATTTCTCATGCTGCTTTTCTTATTTTCCTTAGTTCCAATGGAGAGGCCAATGCTTTTTTCACCATGCCTGACACCATCACTGAATGGAAAGCCAGTGCTTTCTGCTTGCAGGATGATGCTGGGTTTGGTATATCCTCAACTGTTTCGCTGACAGCATTCCAACCATTCTTTGTTGATCTCACTTTGCCCTACTCTGTAATTCGAGGGGAAAAGTTTAATTTAATAGCCAATATCTTCAACTACCTTGACAAATGCTTTCAGGTACATGAAGTCCTTCTTTACTTTCCTTATAGTTTGTCTGTTTTACAGAGTTCATAGCATAGTTCCTGATTCTTGCATAATGTATCAGAAATGCAGAAATTAGTGTTTTAAAATCCTGTAGCTTGACACATTCCTTTCTCCCCTTCTGTCCCAGGACCTGTCCTTGTGCCATAATATTAGGAAGGTGTGGCTGATGATCACTGTGGCTGGTCCACAGAAGATGAGAGCCTGCACCTGTTTCCTAGCTAATTCAGTTCTTCCTCGTGTTCTTGAAGGACGGACTTGAACACAGGGTACTGGTAATGTGCTGTGCGAAACAAAATACACACTGAGTGTGCAGTATGTAGCAGTAAATCATATGAAGATTTGACTGCTAACATGAGCACAGATACTCTCGAACTGTTTTTGTCAAAAACAGCCACTGACATTAGGCAGCGGACAGAAAATAGACTGGTTTGCTGTTTCCTCAGAAAAAATGACCTCTCCTTTTCTGGTACCATCCCACAGAATCAGATGAAAAATAGCTTCTCCAGTGAGAAACAGTCTCCTTTGGTCCTGCAGCCTGACTTTAGGAGCAGTCTACCTCTTCGTATTCTTTCTCTTCTCTCTTGTTTTTCAGATCAGTGCTATACTGGCAGAGTCTAGTGACTACAAGGCAGAAGTCATTTCACCAGAGGAAAATACAGCAAGGGTGTGTGCTAATGAAAGAAAAACCTATATCTGGGCTGTTAGACCCCACAGACTTGGTAAGCTTGTCTTTTTGTCACCCTGATATATCCTTTTCTTATCTTTCTGCCTTTGCCATTCCCAGTCTTCAATGAAACATCAGTAATCCACAGGCAGCTCCATTAACTGCTCCTCAAACTTACCATTGGACCTCTGCTAAATTTCCTTTATGTGCACTGAAGGGGATGTGAACTGATGTTTTATCTCTTATAATTTTTGTCTCGTTATATATAAAATACTGTAAGAATTTCTGTGCCTATACTCTTTCTGTTCATGATGCCTCCTCTTGTTCATATGTGGAACTTGCCACTCCTCTGCAGAGCACGAGCATTCTGATTACCAGCTTCTAGCCTTTGACAACTTTACACCTAACCGATCATATTCAGTAACAATAAAAATCACTAGTAATTTTGAGCTGGATTTTCAGAGGGATAAGGTGGTATTACTTCTCTCTGATTTTACAGCCATGTTGATTTACACTGCCTGCAAGTCAACATTATCTTTTAAAAAAGCACTTACATGTTTCAATGTGTATGACCCGCAGAAGTCAAAGTATAAAAAAAATCACTTTTAATTTGCAAAAATTCTTTTTAAAATGAGCCACAGATGGGCCTTTTTTAAAAAAAGTTCCTCCTAAAACCCCAAAGGAAGTATATTAGTATGACTAATTTCTTCCAAACTCATTGATAAAACAGTAAAGTTATACTGAGATGAAAAATGATATACAAAAAGAATAGTGCTGCAAGGCTGAAAAAAAGCAAGCTGCTGTCTCTCCTTAATAACTTTTATAATATCACATTTTGTTCCAGTTAAAAAAATTCCTTTTGATTTCCAGCATGCAGTGATTGCAGGGGTGAAGCGAGCAGTACCTATCAAGCTGCTCCTGTTGATGCTCTCTAAGTTGTCTCTGAATTAATAAACCATTTATGCAGGAAAGAGGCAGTAGAGCTCTAAGTATTCGAATGCTGCCCTAGGCCAGAGAGAATTGGGCACAAGGCTGAGAAGAGGTGGAAATTGTTAATGAGTACTGTCAGTTGTTTGGGCAGGATCCTGATTTCATTCCAGTACCAGGGCTCCAGGCAACCACTCCTTGCTGCTAATGCACAGATCTGGAGCCTTAATTAAATTTGTTCCTCTTGAGCTGCATTGGGAGGGAATACATTTCTCAACAGTTCATCAGCCTAGAAGGAGGTGCTAAAAATAGGGGTAACTTTAGACATTAAAGGTAAATTTTCTTTCTTGAGGAGGGGAAGTAGGAAATTTCCAGGTGAGGCGAAATTCACAATTATTGCTGAGGTCAAACTGAAAATGAATTTCCTTTCTTGGGCTGGGGGATGGGTTTCCAGGTGAGGTGAAGTTCACAATTACTGCTGAGGCCAAACTGAATGCCAAAGCTGTTGGAAACAGCACATTCCCAGAAGAGGAAACAATTCACAGTGACACCCTGATTCAAACCCTGCTGGTTGAGGTATGGTAGAAAATCTGTATATACTTTCTGCTTCCAGGAAACTGCAGTTTCTATAGCTGTGAGTTAGATACAGTTAGCTGTTGGGAAGAGGCAAGATTGGTGACACTGGCGGAGTTATATATAATTAACTTTTCCACATGTAACTCAGAGTGGAATTTACAATAGTCAATGCATCTACAACCCTCCTGTCACTATGTCCTGTCACTATGTTCTCCTCCAAGAGCATCCATTCCTTACCTATATGCACCTTTAACCTGTGACTCTAGTAATATTTGGGGGAGGAGGAAGAATATGAAGAAGAAGGGCGAATATGAAAGATCTTTAGCACAATAAAGCAGCAGCTACAGAAGATTAGTTGGATAGAGAGCCCTCCAACATTTTTCCTGCCGGCTCTCTTGGAGATTGGAACTGACTCTGCAGCTTTTCTTATAACTACTTTCTAAGAAAGAAGGTGCTCTGGACAGGCTGTTATGTAAAAAAGAGAGAAGCCTCATATCAAGAGATACTCCACCAAAGATAGAGCGGGACTGTGTATACAAGATACACTGTCTAAATACCCACATACATGTAGAATTTTACATTGTTAAATTGTTCCTGGTTTAATGGTGGTGTTCTACAATTTTCTTCCTTTCCCGGACCACTTCCCTGCAATCAAACAGCCTGAAGGTATTAAAAAAGAATTGACTCAGAGCTCCCTCATTTGCACAAAAGGTAAGGCAGGATCATTCATTTATTCCAGTGAGTGAGTTGAACTACTTCACTATATCTTGTAGGTTTTGTCCTACAAAACCAGAGATCCTTTCTGGTGAGGAGGGATGATCTCTGGATTAAGGTACTGGACTACAGCTCAGAATTTTCAAAGATAGCTTTGATTCACTGAGCAAGTCTCTACAGTTTCCTCACCCAGCCTCTGGATTGTAGCAGTCACTGTAATAAGGCTTGTAAACTGCACACTTCTGAGAAAAAGATGTTTTTAATCATTTTTATTGTTACATTTTATCATCAGGTAAAAGAGTTTATGAACCAGTGGCTCTCAAGCTGCCAGCAAACGTGGTGCAGGGATCAGCCAGAGCTTATTTTTCTGTCATTGGTATGTTTCATACTTAGCCTGAAAATGAAATGAAATGATTTTTCCTTTGTGCTGCAACCAGTACCACCATGCATAAATGTGCAAAACTAATGCAAAGCTGAGGAGATACTTCATCCTGTTGTCATTCTGTTGTTACAGAAAATATTTCCTACCTTATAAAACAGCAAAGAAAGGCAAGAGTTGCTCAATAGTCTGCCATAGTCTGCCATAGTCTGCACAATGCAGTCAAAATATTTCAATTTACATCACATTTGTTTACACTGCATTACTATATAATGTTCAGTATATTAAAATAGTTAATTCAGATGAAAGGTGAGATAAAGCAGACTTTGAAAAAAATATTATTTTGATTTCTTGGAAACAAAACTTCAGGATTTTATTGATCGCAAAATTTCAAGTTTATGCTTTTGTATAATGAAAAATATTTATAAACTTTTAAGTTCCTATAGAATAAGACTTATAGGTTCCAATCAGCTCTACTAATCTTAAAGTTATCAGTAAAACCGGCAGTTCTACTCAGTGCAAAGTTTATGAGGTTCTGAACTCAGATTAAAAAAAAAATTGCATGCTTGGGTCTGTGTGAAGTGTGGTGACATCATGAAATGCAGCCTCTGTAGTCTATCAGCAAAATGTTCCTAAATCCCATTCTCACATGTTCATACTGAATGCGATGCATGCTCAAAAGCCAGAGGATGTCCCTTTAAAGGTAAACAGCTATTTCTTAGAACCCATTCCTGTTTTCTCATGTAGCTACTATTTCCAAATCAAAATGGGGTGTTTTCAGCATTTCTTCTTGGCTGTGGCTTTGCTGTGATTCTCTATCAGTCATTACCCATGAGTTCATAGTCTAGTAATTTGAAGGAATGTATAATGCCATATATTAAAAGATATTTTTGAACTGCAGTCCTCTTCCAGCTCCTTATGTCTTTCATTCTCCAGGGGACATTTTGGGCACCGCCCTGAGGAACATGGAGAATCTGCTCCATATGCCTTATGGCTGTGGAGAACAGAACATGGCTTTGTTCACACCCAACATCTATGCCCTGGATTACCTGAATAAAACCGGGCAGCTGACTGAAGAGATCAGAGCCAAGGGAACTGAATATTTGTACAGAGGTGAGAGCCTTTCAGATTCTCCCATCTAATTTTGTCATTGTGCATGCTGAACTCTAGATTGAGAAAACTCATCTCCGAATTCTAGCACCATATTTACTAGATCAGAGTTGAGAATGACAACATCTTAAAGAAGCATTTGGTACTTCCAGGAGCAAAAGCAGCAAGTATTCGTAATAGCTGGTATCATTTACAAGACTTCTATTACTTAATCTGGAGTCCCAAAGTCTTACTGTTTCAGTTGAACAAACAACATAGCTAGGCATTTACTGTGATTAGAAAATGTCTCCTTTCATCTGTTTTCAGGGTACCAAAAACAATTGTCATATAAACACCGAGATGGATCCTACAGCTCATTTGGGAGAAGAGATAGGGAAGGGAATGTATGGTGAGTGATGACACTTCCTAAGGATCCTGAACTGGGGAAACAGACTTTGAAACATGACCAAAGCATTAAGTATTCTTATTTTTAATAGGCTAAATGGTCACAGCTAAGTTAATTTGGATCTCTTAGTACAAGAGATTAACAAACTGGAGAGAGAGAGCAACAGAAATACGAAAAAATGGTCAGGGGGCTAGAGCACATACTGTTCAAAGAGAGGCTGAAGTATCTGGATTTGTTAAGCCTGTAGAAAAGAAGGCTAATAGAGAACTGAGTCACAGCCAGCACTACCCAGATGGAAGTTGCAGAAAAGGGAGTCAGACCCTTCTCCACAGTGCATAGAGAAAAGACAAGAGGCAACACACACAAGCTGCCATAGAAGAAACTCCAGTTGGACAGAAGGAAAAAAAAGCCTTTCCCAGGAGAGTGGTGGAGCACTGGAACAAGTGCTCACTGAGGGAGTGGAATCTCCATCCTTCCAGATTTTCAAAACTTCACTGGACAAGCCCTGGGCAAGCTGATTGAGCATTGAAGTTGGCCTGAATTTGAGCAGGTGGCTGGACTGGAGACCTCTGGAAGTCTCTTCCCATCTAAATTATTTCATAACTCTACTAATTAAGATTATAAATTTCTATTTATCATCAAGCCATAACTATACTTTAGTAATATGCTGGAGGAATGGCTTCAGTATAGTAATCGAAAAGTCTCAGCTCAGTTTTTAATGTCAGAATTTTCACTACCCTGTTATTTAAAATAAGGAAACTTATTTATTTTGTCTGAAATATTATAGACTTCATTCTATGTCATTCGCTATGTGTGTCCAGTTGCTGACAAGCCTTCATAATCATGTTAACACCTTGTCTCCTTTTTGTTTATGGTTGACCTTCAGGCTCACTGCCTTTGTATACAAGTCATTTGCACAAGCCAAACGCTACATTTACATTGACAACATCGTCCAGTCTCAAACTTTGATCTGGCTGGCAAGCAAGCAGAAGTCTGATGGTTGCTTTGAAAATGCTGAGTCCCATTTCAACCATGCTTTGAAGGTAACTGAGCTCAGTATGTTCCCATACTTCCAGTCCTGCCACTGGGGTAGAGTTGGGTCATTTCTGCTAGTCGTAACTGTATCACCGCACCCTTACTCTGTCATGTTAGGGGCCTGCCAAATCCAGCAGCCTGAAAGAGATGCCCCAAAGTCCAACCAGCAGCGAAACTAACATATATTCCCAATAGGCATGAACACTAACAGACATAGACAATTCACATCTAGACATACACACACCAGCCATATGTCTCAACACAGACAGAAGCACTCAGCACTCAGACAAACACAAACAGCACCAATTGCCTCATCCTGTTCCTCTCTCTGGCTGATCAGGATGAAGGTCTCTTAGTGGGGGAAAAAAAAATATATATATATATATATATATATGTATATATATATATATATACACACACACACACACACACACACATATATATGTATGTACACTGTATATCCTCCAGTAGCTGGGCTTCAACACTCAACCTTCCTAGCAAATGCCCTTAGATCCTCAGTTTCCCAGTTGCTGGAACCTGGGCATAGAAGCCCTGAGACGCATCACCCCACTACAGTTGCTAGTATGAACTCCTCCACTCACTCACTCACATAGACATGCACAGACATACAGACGGATGAACACACACACTGGATTCCCCAGTAGTTGGTCCTGGACATGTGGTCCATCCAGTAGCTGACCCATGGATCCACAGTCTCCCCAGTAACTGGAAACTGGTATGTGAATCCCCAAGGCCCATAGCCCCATTCCAGGTGCTGGTATGGACCCCTGTACGCACTCACCAACTTCCCCACACCCCAGCACCCACATACCAACACGTTCTCTTACTGTAGATGTCTATAATAACTCAGATTAGATACACAGTATATTCAGTAGCTGTACCTGTATCTGAGCTATCCCCAGGTGCTTCATGCCCAGAGACTCACAAACATGCATATATAGGCACACAAATGGGTCTTTCAGTTGACTCCCAGACCCTACAGTCTCGCTAACAATTAGCCAGGATCCCTGTGGTCCCACTGGTCTCATTTCTACAGATATACACACATACCTGGCTCCCAAGCCATATAACTTACTCTCCAGCTAGTCTGGCTTGATATTTGCTAGTGACTGCAGGCTGAGATGCAGACCCTCACTCACTCCAGTTGCTGATATCACAGATATATGGATCTTATGACCCATGGCCCTATGACAAATACTGAAACTCAGGCCTTCACTTATTCCAGTTGTTGGCACCATAGACACAGGTCGCTGTGACCCGTAGTCCACATCCAGTTGCTGGTATTTAATTTCACTCACTCTGGTCTCTCCAGTTAGTGGAAACACAGACTCATAAGCCCCTGTGACCGAGGATATGCCTCCAGTTGCTAGCACTTAAATCTCCACATGCACACATGCACACAGAATAGAGAGCCCTTCACCCAAACAAATAGTTAGAAATGGAATTTAATAAGAAGATAAGACAGACTGCAATGACTAAGGACACTAGTGTACTTACCAGCCTTATTTACACACTACCAGTTCTTTTCATACCCTTATCCTTCTACTTTCGCATGTTTGTTCCTCACCAAACCACTTTGATCCGTCCCTTTCCTTGTCTTTGGTTCCTCCTTCAAACATCCCATAATGTCTTGCATGACTCCAAAATGCTCTTTCCCTGAACCCCATAATGTGCCCCGTATCTAATAGGCAGTAACTCCTCAGTCTGTGAGGTGACCCAGAAAGCCATTCCCATTGAGTGATCCATTACATTTCATACCTGGACCATTGGGCCAGTGGTTCCCCTGCACAGCCCTGGAAGAACTGGGGCAAGGATTAATTTCTCTGATTGGGTTATTTGAGATTCCCTGTCTGTCATTGTGCCTGTATACTCCTTTGGGTTTGTGGAGATGAGGACTTCATGGATTAATTGCTCTTCTGTGGCAGGCTTGTGAGTAAATGGTCAGGTTATTATTCAAGTTCCTCTACCTTCTATTGTTCTTCTGTGCTCCTTTGTGTGTGAGCAGATGAGCTTTCTATTATATAACCTAATACTATTTTTCTCATATCTCTCCCATACAAGAATGGCATAATTCTTATGTCTCCTGTTGATGATGAGATAGAAACAAGTAGGACTTCCTTAGTCAGTAGTCTGAGGTTTCATTTTCCATCAGTGCAGTGTTCAGCCATAGGGTATAGTGTGCTCTATCACACACACGTAAGTGCATGAAATAATTTTGGCTTTATCCCAAGTGAGCTTGATCTGTCTTGTTCTTGTTCACACTGCCTTTGGTCTGTAGTCTGTCTGGATTTGATTATGAATGCATTCATATTTTGTTTCATTCTAGGACAGCTGTACTAACTTGTTCTTCACTTATATTTTCTTTAGGGTGGAAAAGAAGGTGAATACGCACTCACAGCCTAGGTCATGGCAGCCTTGCTGGAGGCTGGACACCCTGCTGCAGTAGGTATTTGATGCTGTTCTGCTATATTAGTCTGGTCAAGCACATGTCAAACGGTGCATAGCTGATAGTTATCATATCCGTACTCCTTAACAGTGCCATAAATATTGATTCTAGAATACCAAGCCCCTGCATGGTCATCTCAAGAAATCTCTTTTCAGAACCCTGTAGTTGACATGAACATTTGATGTATGTAACAGACTAGTTATATATCCAGTTCCTATGAATTCATACGAAAGTGAAAAATCTTAGGTCCCCTGAGCAATCCAGTTTTGTTAAACAATATTATTTTATGTTGATATAAAATCTAGATTGACTTTGCCCATTCCATCTAGAGTCCAGTCTGCAATTATGTGTATAGATCTCTATGCATATAGATCCAAATTGTGTATCCATTTCCCTATGCCATTCTTAATAATGGAAGGGAAAGATGAGCTGCTGCTTGGAACACTTGCTAGGAGTTGTGGAATTAGAGTTAAATTCTGTTCTCTGCAATATACTTTCTGTATTTCCTTGAGACCATGGCTTGACTATGACTTGACTCTTTGTTTCTCTGTAAAATGGGAAGAAGGTACAAATTGTTCCCAACCTGACAAATGTGTTCTAAGCACATAGAGTTTTGCAAACCCTCACATACTGTACTGTGGGGAATCATGATAAGTACAAGGTGTAAGAAGTAAGTAGGCAAAATAAAAACATTGTGCAGGATCAAATATTGCTTCAGTAACATGGGTTTATTTCACATTATCTCCATATGAAGCTCCAAAACCTGGTGCCACATCTGTAAGTTAGTTTGCATATAGCGACTGTGTTAGTAGTCTGCTGCTGCTGTCTGAGTTGAACTGGAGTTCACAGATAGTCTCTGAGGCTAAAAGGGCTGAAAAGCTATCTTGATAGCTACACTGAGAAATGAGTAATAATATCCATCTGAGAAGGCCCATTTCATTTTGAGGTCTCAATACACCTTACATAACTCTGTATAAATGATCTCCATTTTACAGCAGAGGATTCATCTGCATAAAGTTTATCCAGAACCAGTACTATATTAGTCTGGCCATGATGCCTCTAAATAAATAAAGAAAGGAGGCAGAATTGCTGCATGGCCATTTTTTACAAGGGACATAAAGTGCAGGCCCTTAAATATACAATGTATTGTGTATATTTTTAGCATGAAGTGTCAATGATATCAGATTAAACAGTGATGGAAGGCTGAGACACAAGGAGAAGCTGAGACACAAACCTGACAACACTACTATATTTTGCATTACTAGCATCCTGTGGTACAGAATGGCAGAAACTGTTTGGAGACTGCATTTAACAAAGGGATTCACAACACTTATACCCAGGCCCTTCTTGCCTATGCATATGGCTTAGCTGACAAAGAGAAAAGACAACAATTCTTTCTTGACAAGCTTGACAAAACAGCTATCAAAGTTGGTAAGTGATATACGTCCACGATACATGCAATATAACTCATAGAATGGCTTGTTGTATAGCGTAAATTATTCTGAAGGTCAGTATTCTCATTCATGCTGTTCTCTTCCCATTCCTTGTTTTCTATACTACAGAATTTCTCCTTAAACTGATTTGATCTCTATGAACTTCTCTGTCTGTATCTTTTGGCCTCACCAAAGGTTGAACTGTGGCCTGATATTCTTAGAGTCAGGAAAGGCAGGAAGGATTTCTGGAAGTCTCTAGTCCAGCCACCTGCTCAAATTCAGGCCAACTTCAATGCTCAATCAGCTTGCCCAGGGCTTGTCCAGTGAAGTTTTGAAAATCTGGAGGGATGGAGATTCCACTCCCTCAGTGAGCACTTGTTCCAGTGCTCCACCACTCTCCTGGGAAAGGCTTTTTTTTCCTTCTGTCCAACTGGAGTTTCTTCTATGGCAGCTTGTGTGTGTTGCCTCTTGTCTTTTCTCTATGCACTGTGGAGAAGGGTCTGACTCCCTTTTCTGCAACTTCCATCTGGGTAGTGCTGGCTGTGACTCAGTTCTCTATTAGCCTTCTTTTCTACAGGCTTAACAAATCCAGATACTTCAGCCTCTCTTTGAACAGTATGTGCTCTAGCCCCCTGACCATTTTAGCATCCCTCTGCTGTACTTTCAACCCTCCTTTGACTTACACAACTCTACTTTGTTAATACCGTTTGCATCCCTTCCTCTTTTTCTTTCTTGAACTAAAAACCTATCAAGTGCAGCACACTAAAAGCTGTAAAACCTTCTGGGTAAGGGAAGACAGAGAACAGTATCTCCCAAAGGATACTGTAGTGAATTAGCCAACAAGTCATCTTTTCATGGTCTTTACACCCTACCTTTCTATTTTCAGATGGTTCAGTTCACTGGGAGAGAGAAAATAAGCCACCAGCAGAACATTTCCCTGCCTTCTATTCCCGTGCCCCTTCTGCTGAGATTGAAATGACCAGCTATGTGCTGCTGGCTCTGCTCCACAAAACCAAACTCTCTCCAGAAGAGTTATCGTACACTTCTCGCATTGTGCACTGGCTTGTCAAACAACAGAATCCCTATGGTGGTTTCTCCTCCAGCCAGGTAACAATTGGGGATGGTAAAAAACGAAACCAAAAAAAAAAAAAAAATAATAAAATAAAATAAAAACCTTCTTGGAACAATTTGCAGTTGTGACTTGCAGGTTGGATCTCAATATTATTATACTTGTTCCTGATAATACATTTTTTTGAATAATGCCTGATAAATGATGCTTGCAGAAGTCTCCTTGTTAGGGTACATCATGCTCTTTGTAAACAGCTTCTCATATTTTTCAGTTTTAGGATATGAGAATTTTCTTGAGTTTATGTATCAAATTAGCAGTGGACAGCAATCACAAAGGTGTTCTGAGATAATTTAAGTCCATTGCCTCAGAACCTGCAGCTAGTCTCCTCAGCTCTCTTCAAAATTCTCCTCCATTTAGGGGTACCGATAAAGTGCTGGGGAAATAAGAACTGTGCTAATCTCATGCACCATCTCACAATTGGATAACTCTCTAATTAGGGATTACATTGTTTTTTTCAGGACACTGTTGTTGCTCTGCAAGCTTTGGCTCAGTATGAGCACCTCACCTTCTCTAAGAAAAGTCTTAACACAATCAAAGTCAGCTTCATGCAGTTCCCAAGTAAGATTTTCCAGGTGAATGACAAGAACCGCTTCTTACTGCAGCAGACTTCTTTGCCAACTATCCCAGGGAATTACAGTGTGGAAGTGAATGGCACTGGCTGTGTCTATCTGCAGGTAAACAAACTGAAACTCAGCATCACCTTGCCAAGGAATCAGCAGACTTCCTCTCTGTAGCTAATGCCAAAAACATAACAATCCGTAGGTCTGCGACTGTCTAATACTTCCTATCTCTTTTAGACAACTCTGAGATACAACGTCCATCTACCCCAAAAAGTTGCAGGATTTTCTCTCTCTGTACAACCAGCCAATGTAACCTGCACAAGCAGCTTCCCACTGAAGTTTGACCTTGTTCTCTCTGCCAGGTAACTTCTTATTGACCACCTCCTTGCATGCTCAGCTGGGTAAATCATCTATGGGAGGATACAGGCAGTTAACTGCTACTCTGCAGCTGGAGGAAGACAAGCAGCATCATATCTTGAAGAACTCTCATCCTTCATTGATAAATTTCACACACTTGTAAGCAAGTGGGACACCAGAACCATCCTGTATAGAGATTATCTGAGTTGTCTGTGGGTGGAAGCTGAAAATGTCATTCACTGGTCTCTTCTCTGATTGTAGTCCATTATCTGGACTTTTCTCTTTTCAGTTACACAGGAAGTCGCAATGTCTCCAATATGGCCATTATTGATGTGAAGATGCTCTCAGGTTTTGTTCCCATCATATCTTCCCTGAAAAAGGTAAAGGATAGGAGCAAAGTAATTGGTCCATCTTGAAAACATAGGAAGTTGATAAAAATGTGTCTGATTAATAAATTGTAGCCTTACAAGAATTCTGCAAAATCCACTGGGCACAGTCTTCTGCTATATACTCTGTATTTCAGACTGGTAGCTATTTATCTGTTGAAGATGTATCTGTTAGGAGCTGCCAAAGCCAGTAGCCCAGTAGAGATGAGGCTGCCATGACTTCATGTCCCCATGTCCAGCCAGCAGCGAGGCTGAGTACGTATTCCCAATAGGCACACATGTGCACAACACATATATATGCATAGGTTCACATCCAGCCACATAGATCAACAGAGACAGAAGAAATAGCATTCACATAAATACAAATAGTGCAAACGACCTTATCCTGTTCCTCTTCCTGGCTGATCAGGATGAAAGACCATTAGAGGAAAATATATACACAGCTATTAATACATATATTATTAATCCCTTCAGTAGCTGGTCATAGACACTCAATGTATCCAGTATCTCACCCCTGGATCTCTGTTCTCCACAGCACCTGGACACACAGGCCCTTGAGGCCCATAGCCCCACTCTGTTTGTTAGTACTCTGACCCTCTTATATGTGTACATATACACTATGGATTCTTCCAATAACTGGTCTTAGACTCTGAAGTCTCCCCATTAGCTCCCAGTTGCTTCATACACACACACACACACACACACACACACACACACACACACACACACGTGTATGCAAATTAGCCTATATTTTAATTGGTCCAGACCTATGGCTTTCCCAATACTCATCCTCAGGCCTTACCGCCTCTCCAGTGGCTGGCTTGGACATCCTGACCCCTCCAGTAGCCAACTCTCAGACCCTCTGATCTCTCCAGTATGCAGCCCAGACTTAGGCTCATTTTAATATCTGGCTGCAAAGCCATTTAACTCACTTGTCAAATAGTTCAGCTTGGTATATGCTAGTGAACTGCTAGTGAACTGAAATACACACTCACATACTATGGCTGTACTTTGGTATTTATGGTGCCTTCTTCAGTGGCTGGCACTTAGACATCCAAAAACATACATTCGCATAGAACAGGGTGACCCCTCACCAAGGAGGTTGATTAGAAATGGAGTTCAATAGGAAAACTAGACAGATTGCACTGACCAGGTGCAGGGCATGGCCAGAAAAGAGTAGTAATCAGCAACTTAATTACACAAAACCAGCCCATTTAATCCCATTTTCCTTCTAAGTATCCCATTTTATCTCTATTTTCGTATGCTTGTTCCTCCTCAATCTACCTTGAGCCTTCCCTTTCCCACCTGTGGTTCTTCCCCTTAACATCCCACAGCAAGTCTTGCAAGATGCTGTTCCCTGCATCCTGTAATGTGTCCCATACCCTTGCAGGGAGCATCTTCCCTCAGTCTGTAAGGTGATCCAGAGTTCCTCTCCTGTTGATTCATCTGGTAGGGCTCACACCCAGAAAACAGAGATCATCGCCCTTGTGTGAGGGCACTGGGAGAACCTAGGTCAGCTCTGTTTGCTCTGATTAGGTTACTTGGGCTCCTCTGCTTGTCATTTGTCCTCTATACTATGTTGTGTTCTTGCAAATGAGCCTTTAATTTCATAATCCAACTAAATCTGTGTAGGAAATACTTATGGTATTGTTCAGTTGCTTAATACGGGCCTTTTGCCTTCTCATTCCTTTGAGATGATTATTCATTCCTATCTAGTCATCTAAGCATGTGTTTGTCCTAATATATGTTCAGCACAGTTTAAGAAACACAGAAAAAGTGGATATTGTTCTTCAATTACTAGCCAGAAATTCAGTCATGGTGATGATAATGCTAGGAAGAGCTTTGATAATTGTCTTGTTTCAGTTCCCAGTGCAATTCAGGCTCTACAACAGATGTATTACCTACAAGCCATGAGCCTTATCTTCAAGTATATAAAAAGAGATTTGGTCTGGAAGAATACAATTAATTGTAGAGTCTGCTCACAGCATTTATACTAATTGATCACTCAGGTTTGAATTTCTTTTTTGGTTAGAACCATATAACATTCATAATTTTTCTTTAGAAGATTTTTGCATTGAGATATTATGCTATTTGGCGTATATATACACCCGGAAAAAATGCAGCTGTTATTTAATTTTTGGAACATTTTATTTTTATGTATTTTCATAGTAAAATAATTTTTCTCATATAGATTTAATAAAACCTTTAAAAATATTTTTAAATATACAACTCACAAAAAGTGAGTCAGTTTAAGCTACAGAATTGATCATGTAATCATAAATTCTCCCTGAAATATCATCACTTTTAAGTTGATAAAAAAAATGCACACACACCAAACTTTAATAATGATAGTTTATTTTTTCATTGTGATTGGTTTGCACTTGTCATCTCATGAAAATACAGAACTATTCCTTCCACGTTTTTTATTTTGTCCACGAGAGGTCATGGTGGCACAATAGGAGCAAGGAAACTGCTTCACACATGCTTTGCTAAGGAATGGTTATTTGTACTTACTTGGTATATCTCTTGTATTAAAATTGCTATCATTTGCTTTATTTTAAGCTTCAATACCATGATTCTATTGTGGATAAGGTAGATGTCAAGAACAACCACATCCTCTTCTACCTGCAGAAGGTAAATTTGGGAAGGGGGTTGTCCTTCATTTTATTAAACTGGAAGTTTAAAACAGGCTCCAAAATAAAAGAAATTTCATCTATAGCAAATTAGCAATATGCATATCTTAAATATGCAGTAATGAGTAAAGATACCGCACTCATTCCATCGTCAGTAAATGGCTTGTTCTCCTAACCTAGTCATAGTATATAAAACTAGGTATTGTTAGGCATATTCTTGCGTCTATGACACTAAAATAAGTAAAGTACATATCTACAGAAACACAGTAGTTGTAGTCTACTGTGAAAAAAAGATACATATTTATTATTAGTTTTTATGAAGAACACTATATGATTAAACAGCATTTCACAGACATAGCTAAGTTGCATTCCCTGCTGCAGAAAGTTCAGAGCTTGCCTTTAAGTAAGGCTTTTCATCAGTTATCTCAAAGTGTTTTACAGAGAGAGTCAACATAATCTCTTCCCTTTTACAGAGACGTCTGTAGGAAGAGAATTCTCCTTCCACATGAAAGACTTACTAATAAAGGGAGTAAATAAAGATGAAAATCACTTAAAACACAAGAGATCTTAAAATGCCCAGAGGGAAAGAGAGAGAAAACAAAAATAAATTGTAATGATATCTACCTCTTTAGCAGTAATTTTTGTCAATTAGTCTCCAAAAGCCTGGCAAGGAAGATTAGAGTTAAGTATTCCACATTCAAAGAGAGAGAGAAGCTGTAGATGATGTCTCATATAGAGACATGAAAGATCTTCCCCAGGTTCACCTAATAGGGGCATCAGTGATGGAGAATGTTCTCCAGCATTCCTGTCCTCTGCTCCACTCCTATAAAGAGATCAGTAAGACAAAAACACGGACAATGTTTTTGTGATTTTTTTCTGTGATTCTGTGACAAAAAGAGACAAGGGCAGGGGCAGAGTCCCAGGTATGCAGGGGAAAAGCCGTTAAAGGAGACAGTTAAAGGAGAAAGGTTTGGGAATTTTGGCTGCAAGAGTGCAGAATGAGGAACAGAACCATGGGGGAGGTTATGGATCTTAAATACAATGTAATGCGAGAGAGGAAAGTAGCGAGGAAGTTCAGAGAGGTGCCGAAGGAGGTTTGAGCTAGAAAAGCACAAGGAAAGGGGCTGACAGCACTGCAGTGACAAGATGATTGCTTATATGTTGAAAGCAGCAGTAATCAAGGCATGTTTGGAATATTTGGCAGTGAACATAGGAAGAGGAAGAAACAAAAGGACATACAAACTTAGCAACAAAATGTATTTATCAACAGATTTTAAGCATCTATCTGGTTTGACAAGAAGTATACAAGCTGTAGAGGAGAATGGTACTTTGTCACCCGCTCTGACCTTGAAATGTATCTGCTCAATCTTAAATTTAGAAGTAGATACAAAAGGTCTGATGCATTTTCTTGTCCTTCCATTTCCAGGTCTTCCAAAAGGAAATCAGTTTCTCCTTCAGCATGGAGAAAAGCCTGCCTGTGTCAGATATCAAAGCTGCCTATGTACATATTTATGACTACTACGAAACAGGTGGGTGACCTCAGTAGGCCTGAGAAAAACCTATGAAATCAAACTGCTGATCTCATCATTTGCAAGATGAAGACAGTAGATTTTTCCCTGCTGTTTCTGTGCAAGCTTCCCCTCTCATTTCTGCATTTGCTGCCTTTGTTTCTCGGGAGAGGTGAGTAGACAGCAAGCTAGTGATTCTAATACTTTCAACCAGTCCTTACTGGTTACAGGACTGTAAAAGAATTGCAAAGGCGTAGAGAGTTTCTCTCCTACATCTTTTCATTTTTTCCTTCACTTTAACATAAAGCAGATCAGAAAGCAATAGGGCAAGAGCACTTTCTTACAAACCTACAGAAATAAGTGTGGTTCCATACAAACGTTCTGGCCTGTCTTATGTATTTGTTTTACATTGCCAGTAATGTAGGCTGTGGCCAAGGAACTGCTGCACAGTAGAATTTAAATATTTAAGTGGGAATTACAGTCCTACTGAATTCACAAGCAGTTTAAACATCTAACTAGAATATTAAGTGCCTGAGCCTTTTTCTAGATCTGGCCTCAAGGAACTACAAAGGCACAAAACATTATTCAATTGTAGTAGTTATGCTATCAAAACTGTGCCTCAAGTTCCCACATGCTTTTCTCAGGCTTAATATAATCTTTGGTAGCTGCCTTTTAGCAGATTAACAGCAGTATCCAGATAATTCTCTCTGGAGTGCTCATTCTGCCACCTGGTACACATCCGGTATGGTAACAATAGTGATGTGTCCTGCCAAACACTGCCAGAGGAGTGCATTGGGCACTGACTTTGCAGCCCTGGAATTGGGTGCCTTGACACCTGGAAGATTACAGCAAAATCTATCAGATATTTAATGGTTCAGCGTAATGTGTTAATCACGTTATGGACTGGCATATGGACTGGGGTCAGAATGACTTCTCACTCTCTTATAAATGTCATCTTTCTTTTTTTCTTTCTAGATGAATATGCTCTTGCAGAATACAAAACACCCTGCTCCCAGCCTTCCAACTGATATCAGATACATGTTAGAAGAGGTGATAGGTCAGAAAGTAACAGGCATGCATTAGTGAAAGAGCAAAAGGGTTAGAGAAATGATTGTTTTTTGGGAGAGCAACGAAAAGCACATAGAATAATGAAGAATAAGTAAATCCCAAATTGCTGTAGATCAGAATGACCCATTCTAGCCCACGCTTCAAAAGAACTTGGGGTCTGTGCGGATCAGAATTTTCAAATAAAGTACTTTCCCTAACAAGGGAGACACTGTGCAATTGCTAACCATAATCATCTATTGCTTTGGAAACTCCTGATGTATATTTCAGTGAGAGATTTCTGTAAGAGTAAATCATTGGAATATGTATTTCTGGCAACAGATTTGTCTTAAGAAATCTAGGATTAGGAGAAAAAAACTGTTGCTGCTGCTGTTTCTTCAGTAGATTTAAATTTTGGGGGGTCTTTTCATTTATCTTGATGGGAAAGTTCAGACACATGACTTTGATATTCTCCCTTTTCAGTGATTGATCTTGGAAAGCACTGTTTAAAGATGTGAGACTTCTAGTCATAGGAAGAAAACTTTTATGTAATTTTACATAATGTTGGCCTCTCTTTAGAAAGAGAGCTTCTCTCCAGATCAACATCTCATGTTGCTATTTTTTGGAATTAAATTCTGTTTGTTAAAGGTATTTGTCCCAGTCTTGATTCTTTGTTATGTCTGTAATTGGGTGCTGTAACATATAATCTAAAAAAAAATCATACTATGCAAGATATCAATGATATCTTGAGGCACAGATAGGATCAGCCCTCCGGCTTATTTGATGGAAGTTTCACAGCCAAAGCAGAGGTCCACCTCTGGCCACACTGGAGCTGCTGCACACTACTGATCAGCATGTATACAGGAGAACCTTTCACAGATGCAGAGTCTATATTCCTTATTTTGCCAGATGTCTCATTTTCTGTGCTCATGTGCATATTGTGCTCAGAAGCTCCTGATCACCCTTTGATTTGTGATATGAAGGAAACTGTTCAAAGCCACAGGAGTCTTACCCAGCTGATTATATGAAATTACTTCTAAACATCAGCAAGAACAGGAGATAAACAGAACAGTACAAGTTGGATTGTATAACCTAAAAGAACTAAGAAGTTGGTTAGTCTTCGGAGTTTCAGATAAAGTTGTGGGTTGACACTAGCAAGTTGATTCAGTGGAGAATGTGCAACTGCCCAAAGCTACAAGCAGGAAGACTGTATCTGCCACACAGATCCCCAGAAGTAGCATCCTAACCTACTCTAGAATCTAACTTACAATATATGCCAACCATAAACACAATGTTTTTTAAGGAAGATTTAGAGGGAAAAACATCAGAATTTGCCCAAGAGGAAGAGAGTAAAGCAGGAGGAAAAATGAGTCAAGAATAGTGAGGGAGGAAAGTGGTGGTGAGGAGGAAAGACAATAGAAGAGAAATAGGAACACAGTAAGAGAGGATGGTTATAATCATGAGGAAAAAAATGGAGAAGTGTAACACAGAAACCTTTCAGAAGGGGCTAGGAAGGAATGGTGAATCCCATGGAATCTTTAGCTTTGGAGGGAGAAAAACAGGAGAGCTAGAGGAAGGGGAAAGGAAGAGAACCATGATGAACTTATGATGGCGTGACAAAGTACAACCAATTTCCCACCATGCTCTCTGCACTTAGTGAACAGGAGCAGCCGATAGCCATGTACTGTGGCTACAGGCACTCATAGTTTTCTTGGACCTGAAATGACTTGTCCTAACCACACTGCACTGTGAGGGAAGATGCAGAAACCATCCACTTATTCATGACAATTTGAGCAGACACCTGCCTATTGAATCATATCACTCAGCGGCTACATCTCCACTCGGGGGTGCTAGAACATAGTCCTGACTAGATTTACAGGAAACTATGTCTTATTTACCGTGAAGTTCATAGAGGAATCATAGAATTGGTAAGGTTGGAAGGGACGTCTGGAGATCATCTAGTCCAACCCGCAAATGAGCAGCCCGTACAGGGATCGAATCCACAACCTTGGCATTATTAGCACCACACTCTAACCAACAGTGCTAAACCAAGATGAGCTTCTCAAAGAAGATTTTTATTCCTACAAACACTTTACTACAATAACAATGTGTCTGCTATGCAGAGGGGCCATACAAGGAATAACAGCACAGACAGTGGTAACAGAGGAGAAGCCCTTTGAACAATCTCAGAACATTGTTCAGTGGGATGTCAGGTTTGCCCAGACAGTGCAACTGACCCTATTGCACTGAGCAATATTGAAAGCTTTGTGCTAAGCCACAGCCATGACAGAAGCCCACAGGCTCGGCTTCAACCCAGAGAAAAAGATATTTGGAAGCTATAGAAATGGTGATGTTGGTTTGGAAGGGACCTGTGGAGGACATTGATGGAAATCACCTGCTCCAATCAGAACTACCTGGTAGAAACTTGCAACACAGAAACAGATAGTTGTGAATGAAGAACCTCTACTGAGTTCCCAGGAACTCAGCACCCTGCAACTGTCAACACTGGAAAAGGTGGCCTGTGGAATGCAAGCTCTGCAAGGCAAGGTCCAACTGTTAGCAATGTCTCTGTATCCAGAGAAAGATCTCTTGTATCTCAAGCGACCAGATTCCAGTCCTGTTCATCACTCAGTGTCCTCTGCACTTACTGTTGCAGATCCCAGTCAAATCAGGAAATGTTGCCCATTCTCTTTTCCACTAGTAAAACCTGTGTGTTTGGTCATGTCTCTCCACCATAATGCATCGCTACTTTCTCCAAATTTTCTTTTTCCCCACTTTCCATTTCACTTTCCACATGCCCAGACAGTGTGCCTGAGATATGTTCATCTTTTGAAATTCCTCTGTGACTACCATGGAAGGTAAAGCAATGCAGCTTTATCACGTGATGCTGGTAAGAGTTTGTCAGGTCTGAGAGCTTTGTTCTAGGATTGTTTCTTCAGCAAGAAGGCTGCAAGGAAATACTAGACCTCCACTATAAGCAAAGCTACCATTTGCTGGTCTGCAGTTTTCCCCTTTTGCAAGTTTTCTGTCACTACTTTTCCACAGGAGACAGATCTGGACTTCAACAATGCTTGTTCCAAACAGTCTACTAAACATTAGTTCTCTTTGCAGCCAAAAATATCACAGTAACTCCTTTCATTGTAAAAGGAAGGTAGCCAGGGTGTTCCTTGAGGAAAGACTCCAGAGAGTAAGGGGGGAAAGAAAAGAAGGACATTTTACATGAAAGCTTTAAAAATATAACCTGTAACCCTGAAAGCAATTTCTCTTCTTCTTTATGTCTTTATGTTAACAACTTTTAAAAAAGAACTGAAAGCTGATTTAGAACCAAATATCTCCATTGAGATAAGCTCCAAGAACCTGAAACACAAAGTTAATAGCTTAAAAGTGGGCAAACTTTTATTGATACCATTACAGCAAAAGAACAATGCTAGAGATCATCTATGCTGAGCTTCTAGCCACATTATGTGGAACCATGCTTTCCTACTGTGGACTTTCTCTTTGGAGTCGCTTTGCTGTTAACTTATGCATGCATATACACAGCTATGAACAAGCAGCCTACTCATCAATCTGTTACTCACAGTTCAGGTATTTCTTGGTTTGTTGGACAGAGTTTTCTGCAAGCTCAGACCTGTAGTAGGGTTCATATGTTCCAATACAGGTTGAGTTATTACAGTTCTGTCTTTGATTTAGTCAAATACATTATCCTCATTATAAGCCTTGACTCCTCTGTGGGTAAAGGGATTGCAGTGATTCAAGGACAGTCACTGTTCTTGTGTTGGACAGTCTTTGTGAACTCACCTCTGCTCAAGTGCCTTCCTCGATATACAGCAGGGGCTAGAGGCTGCAGCCTCATAGCTCATATTCCCAGAGACCCTAGCTCTCTGAAATGCCAAATTATATTGCAATTAAGGCAGCCAAGCAGGTAAGTGTTGCAGAATAGGGCTGCCTCAGTTCTGCTCAGTTTTTCCTGCTTTCCCTGCCATCCATGCACTCCTGACCCTGAGGCTGGTACTAGCGATAAACTTTACCCTTCAGGGAACACATCAGAGACAAAGAGACAACTAAAAGCTGATGTGATTAAGAAATAAAGTATGTTTTTTCTTCCCTTTGATCTCCTTGAATGGCTCACTCTGGGGTCAGATAAGCGCTACGCAGAAATGGATGCACTGTCCCTTTCAGCAACAGAGAGGCATGGTATCAAATTGGCTGTATCAAATAGACATGCTGCCAGTCTTGGGAGCCTTTACAGGGAGTAGTGCTGACATTCCATCTCTGATCCCTATTTCCCTTCTTATAGTACAATCCTGCTTCAGGGCATGCCCTGTCACATCTGCTTAGAGTTACATTTCTGGTCTCCTATGTGATTTGTAACAGTCCTTAAGTACCTCTCTGTCTCCATTCAGATACCCAGAGACAGGATAAGTCTTCCTTTAAATGCCATAATTTGCCTGCTTATGTTTATGGATTTAAAAATAATGCCCTGGTCCAACATAAGAAAGCCAGAGAGCTCTGGTCTCTGATTGCTCAGAGTTCAGATCACAAAGACGGTAATAGACGTATGTCTTGTACAGCCTTGGTACCCAAATGCTAGGTATCATCTAGAAAGAGAAATGATCTGAATCATGGTATTTCTAGTCATATGAGAGTCCATCCTTTTCATCTCCTTGGAAAATCATTTCTATTTCCTCACATGTCCAATGAAGTTTTAGCTGTGAGTAAGTTAAGCTATGCTCTGAAGATATGAAGAACTTAAAAAATTAATGATAACAAAAAATCAACCTAACAACGAATCTTCTCTCCCTTCAGGGTCCCAGTGTTTGTTGGGTTTCACATTTTGATCATTTCCATAGTTTTCTCTGTGAAGATGATTTCTTACCCTTTGGCCAAAGAATGACTCGCAGTCATTCTGTAGAACAACTTGCAACTAGGGAAAAATAACCCTACACACCAGTGCAAGCTGGGGGCTGACCTGCTGGAGAGCAGTTCTGCAGAGAAGGACCTGGGAGTGCTGGAGGATGACAAGTTAACTATTAGCCAGCAATGTGCCCTTGTGGCCAAGAAGGTCAATAGTATCCTTGGGTGCATTGGGAAGAGTGCTGACAGCAGGTTGAGGGAGGTGATCCTGCCCCTCTACTCAGCCCTGCTGAGGCCTCATCTTGAGTACTGTGTCCAGTTCTGGGCTCCCCAGTCCAAGAGAGCCATGGAGCTAGTGGAGAGAGTCCAGTACAGGGCTACAAAGATGATCAGAGGGCTGGAGCATCTGCCCTATGAGGAAAGGCTGCGGGAGCTGGGCTTCTTCAGCCTGAGGAAGAGAAGGCTGAGAGGGGATCTTATCAATATTGTCTAAGTACCTGAAGGGAGAGTGTCAAGGGAACAGAGACAAACTTTTCAGTTGTCCCGTGTGACAGGAAAGAAGAGGCAATGGACAGAAACTGAACCACAGGAAGTTCCTCACCAAATGTGAGGGGGAATTTCCTCACTGTGAGAGTGAGAGAGCCCTGGAACAGGTTGCCGAGAGAGATTGTGGAGTCTCCTTCTCTGGAGATCTTCAAGGCCTGCCTGGATGCAACCCTGTCTAACGTGCTCTAGGTGACCCTTCTGAGTGGGGAGGTTGGACTAGATGATCTCCAGAGGTCTCTTCCAACCTTACTGATTTTTCTGTGATTCTATGATTCTATGACTCTGCGCATCGCTAAGCTGTCTCTGCTTGTTTATGAGTCAACTGGTGCAAACAAACCAAAATCCTTCTGCCCAGATCTGAGTGGGTCAAACACAATCTAGATGAAAGCTGGAGGTTATCTAGTCTAATTCTGCTAAAAACCCTGAGATCCTACCTCTAGTCTTTCTGCACCCATCAGAAGCTTCTTCTAGAGAATGATGCTTGAAAACTGCTGAGGAACCAGGTATGATTGCAAATATTATGGTACCCACCTGCTGTTCAGTGACCCCAGCCTCCTACTCCTGTCCCTGTCAGTAGAAAAGATTGTGTGAGCTTCAAGGAGGGGGGAAGTCAGGCTAGCACAAACTACTTTATTCAGGTATGTACACTTAACCTGCTACTGAATAAAAGCCTTTGTTTAATATAATTTCAATGAATGGCCAGCTGGAAGCCTGGGCAGATGAAAACTGGTATGAAATGCAACTTCTTTTGAAAGTGCAATTTACATCTTGTTAAAGATCTCCAAAACCCCAAGCAATGTGTTCTGGGCTGGGAGGGAGTGGCTGGGACAATGCCAACAGTATCTAGCAAAATCTGCTTTTTATAGCTTTATTTTGCCTCTAGAACTTCCCTCTTTTGCCTCTAGTACAACTAGTCCTGTGACCTAGTGAGTTTGTTCTCATGGAGCTTGCATCATGTCAAGTTCCTAATGTGGGAGCTCCAGAGTTAGCTCAATCCCAATGCAAGTTAGATAAGATGAACTGTATTTCATGTTCTCTTAGAATGAGACTTGTATTTTGTTTGTTTGTCAGGGGTAAAAAAAAGTGCTTTGGGCATTAGTACTCTTGGCTTGGGCTTATTGTGATACTTCTGTGTATCTTTAACTCATGAAGCTGAGAAATATCACTACCTCCACATTATTCAGTTTTACATCCTTTCTCCCCAAGCATTGCTACCTAAGCAATTTTATGTATAGGTGTTTTATGAGTTCCATAAGAAGCTCTCTATTTTTTTTTAATGATGTAAAAAATTAAATGCTGCACATTTGCAGTAGAAACATATCACATGTGATAACAAACACGTCACTTTGCTATTGACCAGTTGGTTGTCCATTACAATTTTTTTCCTTATGAATGCCATCTTTTTTGCGAATGACTGAGTCGTCCAGCTCTAAGTATAGCCTTACAGAAAGACAGTTCATTCCTGTAGAAAAAAAATAATGAAATTCTTACTGTAAGCAGTAAGAAATTTCTAGAAATGCCATAAGCCTGAGAGAGGGAGAGAGGGTCAAATGATTCTCACTCTTGATGGTTCAAACAAGTCTTTAGAAGTCATTTTAATTAGGCTCTTCTTCATTAGCATAGGACTCAGCTTTTGTTTCCTATCTCGGCCAGTAAATAAAAATGCTGGTTTCCACATTGTTTGAAAGTTGCCTGGAGTGGACTTTCTCTTCTGTTTCCCAGGGCAAGAAAGAAAAGGGACATTACTCAAAAAGTAATTACTCAGAGTATGCAGTCTGTGTCCTCCCACAAAGGCACCTATGAAGACCTAAGGCACTGCAAAGGTGTAACAATCTTCACTCTCTTTTAGATTTCAAAAAAATATGTGAAATCCTTGAACCAGAGGAGATTTTTGTTCATATTGCAGAGGAAAAGATGTTACAGTTGCCAGAAACTTCACATAAGGAGTTTTTAGTATCATGAGTCAACGGGTTGTTTTCCGTCCAGCCTCAGAAAAATGTTCAATATTTTTTCATTAGATGCCAGGTACATCATGTTTGTACTCAGCT
This sequence comes from Rhea pennata, assembly GCF_028389875.1. Classification (NCBI taxonomy): domain Eukaryota; kingdom Metazoa; phylum Chordata; class Aves; order Rheiformes; family Rheidae; genus Rhea; species Rhea pennata. The sequence goes on along the minus strand of NC_084663.1, from coordinate 85,096,637 downwards.
CTTTAGTTTGTACACATGCACCTGTCTTTTGAGTGTGTATGAAATGGCCCACCTGTTTAGAAGCCTAAATAATAATCTGATTCTTTTAGCAAAAACACTTGGCTACCAGGTAAGATTTTAGGAAATGCCTCCAATTCAGTGACCATTCCAATAGATTCCTCAGCTCAGCCATCTTGTGGAAGCCCTAGATTGGTTCCTGAAGCTATGCTAGACTTATGGCTGGTAGATTTGTCCTGCTCAGGAACCTCTTCCAGAGTAAGAATATGATTCGTTGTTTCACTTTTACTGATTTCTGTCTCTTCTGCAACTCCTTCTTGTCTCCAACAAACAAGTTGTAGAGTTTCTCTTTCCTTTAACCTTTACTCTTTCCTTCTTGTCCAAATTTTCTTTGCATTTATTAGGGAAAAGCAAAGGTTTATTCTCAAGAAGCCCCTGGAGAGAGAGGGTAATTGACTAGATATAGAGGCACGAATCATAGAATGAGGAAAGGACAAATGAAAATAGATCTCCAGTATTTCAAAGGGAGATCTGTATGCCCTTCTTGGGCATCTGATCTAGAATAAGACTCTGGTCTGAAAATCAAAGTGCCATGACCCTAAAACAATCTTACTTTATCAAAAGTTAGCTAGATCACCTTAGTATTTTCTGAACTGTCACCAGGATGTTGTTTAATCTTAAACCTAATCCATGAAACTTCTTCTCTTTGCTCTGAAATAAGTGGAGCAATTGACTGTTGGAGAAAATACATTTCTCCTGACTACAGCCATCATTGGAATTATTCAACTAAAACTACTAAACTAACATCTACTCTGTACCTTCTTGCATGGAGTAACAGGGAGTAGAAAAGATATGTCTGATATATATGCCAGTATAGTATATTCTTCTAAGGACCTACCTTTTGGAAATCAGTCTGAACTATTCCTCAAACCAAGGAACTCTTCCCCGACATCCCTTCTCATGTTCCATGATGTCTTTAAATCTCCAGCCTGCTTGGCTTTCCCAGGCATTTTCTTTCTGTAGCTGTATTAAGTTTTGCTTTTATTTCACTATTCAAAGTGAGGTTTCAAATAGCTTTTGGTACCAGAGAGAAAACTTCTGGAAGAGTCAGAAAAGGCCTGGGTAGCCCCATGACATCTGGAAGAGGCTAGAATTAGTTTAAAGAGAAATATTTAACAAGCCTAGTGGTCATAATTCTTGTCCCAGACTGACTACCTATTATGAGGCACATTTTCAGAGATACAACTAACAATAGAACAAAGTGACAAGATTGTTGTTGAAATTGTCATCCTTGACAATTCATTCCTTATGTAGGGGCTAATCTCTTCTGATAATCAAAGGTAGGAGTCATGTATATCCAAGAAACAAAGAAGAACATAACCCAGAATATTTTATTTAATTTCTGTGCCTTATATCTCCTTCTTAATCTTCACTTAGTCTTCCTTCTTTACAGGATCATGTCTCAGATCATGCTAGTCTGCCATCACTGTTTGTTTGATGTAGAAGCAGTAGGAGAGTAACTTGAACAATGCTAAGTCACTGAATCCCCTCCAAGCATTCACACTCAACGAAACCAAGTGTCAGCAAGAATAAAAAACTCACCAGAGAACAATGAAAAAGTCGTAATAGATGTAAAGCTCAACTAGAAGGGTTTAACCAGTGAAAGGTCAAGGGAAAAAGGCATTGAATGTACAGTATCTGCTAATGATCAAATTCTGCCCAAATGAAGGCACTTCTATTACTGTATACCTTCTTTACTTCAGTCTTTACTGCTAAGGGCAGCGCTCAGGAATCCCAGAGCCTGGGGATGAGACAGAAAGTCTGGAGAAAAGAAGACTTTCCTTTAGTGAAGAAGGATCAGGTTAGAGATCTTCTAGGGAAACCTGACACCCACAAATACAATGGGCCCTGATGGGATGCACACATGAGTACTGAGGGTGCTGGTGGATGTTGTGGAAGAGCTAGGCTGATTTCTATCGTCTTTGAAAGGTCATGGAGAACTGGAGAGGTGCCTGAAGACTGGAAGAAAGTCAATGTCACTCCAGTCTTCAAGAAGGAGAACCCAGGAAACTACAGACTGGTCAACCTCTCCTTCATCCATGGAAAGGTGATGGAACAGCTCATCCTGGACGTCATCTCCAAGCATATGGATGTGGGGTTTGTTAGACACTGAGCTAGGCGACCTGTCCTTCAACTGAGACTAGAAGCAGGTGTGCTGTGAGAAACAGAACAAGAATGCAGAATATGAACCAAACATAACTGCGGTGTCTGCTTGTGAGAAAATTCTATCAAGGGACATAACCAATCGCTTTAGTAGCTGGAGCGCGTGCTTGTCCCTGTATACCCAATCACTGCGCTGTGTATGTCTCGTGCACAACTCGTGCTTGCTGTATCGATATATATATTTTGCCTTCTGATATGGATAAACGTCTTCTGATCAGAACCTATCAGGAGTCCGTGCAATCAATCCCTTCAAATGGTGACCCCGACGTGATAGGGTCGAACAAGCGCTGACAAGAGCGTCCGGAAGGGACTCCAGCTGAACGAACCACTCGCAGCAGGACTGCAGCAAGAAGCCTGGGCAATCACCGTTTACAGGTGAGCAGCTGGAGCATAACTATGGGATCTAATCTGTCGACAGAAGAGGAAGCTATTGTTAAGTTGTTACTGCAGATATTAGCTAAGAAAGGTGTTAGTTATGATGAGAAAGTAGTGAAACTTTTACTTAAATGGTTAAAAGCAAAAGGGGCCCTGTCCACGGTATCGGCGGTGTTTGATCTCAAACATGGGAAAATGCAGGTCAGATGATTTGGGAAGCTGCATCTCGGGGGGATTTGACCGCCCGGGACATAATGATGACTTGGCGTTTGATAATAAAACTTTGCGAACGTGGCAAGCTGAAAAAAGTGAAAAGACAGATGAAACTGCGAAAGCTCTTAAACTCTCGGGAGACCATCCAGCCTCGCTGTTAAATGCTAACTTCATAGATTTCGATACAGAATCGCCACCGTGGGTGCGTTGTGGTCCCCCTCTGCTGCTGTCTATCACGCAGGAGAAAGGGGGGGGCTGAGGCACCTTGTCAATCAGAGACCACTGCAGAGCCAACAAGGACGGATTTAGGGGGGTTTGACCCCCAGACCCGTTGGGCACAATTGCGCCGTGATGCAGTGGCCGCCGGGGATGACCCGTGCCTGGCATTCCCAGTCCAGGTCCAGCAACAGGGCCCTAATGAGTGGGTTCCTTTTCAGTGGGATTTGATTAAAGAATTACGGAAAACAGTGACCACGTGAGGCTTATCCGCTCCTTTTTCTCAATCACTGCTAGAAAATGTTCTGACGGGACAGCTCTTAACACTGTATGATCTCCGTCAACTGGCAGCAATGATTTTAACCCCAACACAGAAGCTTTTATGTGACAAAAGTGGCAAGATTTATGTTATACTGCTTCTTTAGAAAACTTAGATAGACCCGTCAGCGATCCATGTAAAACTGCAGGGTTGATGCAGCTCTTGGAACAAGCGCCTCTAGAGGACCCGTGGCTTCAAGCCTGTTTAGATCTGCAGATTTTAAGGCAGTCTGCGTCTCTAGCCTTACAAGCTATGTTAAAAATCCCAGAGACTGGGAAGCCAGATCATTCTTTTACAAAAATACTCCAAGGAGTTGCGGAGCCATATATGCTTTTAATTGACCGTCTCCGGAATGCATTAGATAAACAAGTTGATAACCGAGAAGCAAAAGAGGCGCTGCTATTAAAGCTAGCAGTAGAAAACGCTAACACAGATTGCAAAAAGGTCCTGCAAGCTATGTCTCCAAAAGCCTCCCTAGTCGAAATGATAGAGGCTTGTAACAGAGTCGACTCCAACGCTCAAGTACGACCCTGGCAGGGCTGTTTATGCTACCTGGTATGATTGATGCTGATTATGAAGGGCAGATTCATGCAATGGCATGGACTCCGTCGCCTCCACTGTTTGTGCCCAAAGACACTCAGATTGCCCAATTAATATTGTTTAAAGCTATAGTACCCAGAACAACTGACAAGAAAAGAGGATCTGCTGGGTTTGGCTCCACAGGAGCCCCAGCCGTTTTTTGGGCCACTGATATCGCACAGCAGCAATCAATGCTTTCTATCACGGTGCATAATACACAGCATCACTCGTTACACATCAAATGTATTATGCTTATAGATACAGGAGCAGATGTGACTGTCATTTCCTCATCGGATTGGCCAGCTACTTGGCCCACAGTTACACCAGCCGTGGGCCTGGTGGGCGTTGGCAGATTGTCTAACACCTTGCAAAGTGCCTCAACCTCACCGACTAATCACGTGGGGCCGAGGGTATGCTTGTGTTTCCACAGGTCACGGGCCGCAATGGGTTCCGGCACGGGGAGTTCGACCCTTCCTGGCCTCGTCCTCCTCGCTGCCATCATCGCCTGCAGTTCAGCATGGCTCTCCGTCTCCCCATGCCCAAATGTTTGGGTCACCCTCTCCAACATGACAGGACAACAATCTTTATGCCTATCACTGGCAACACTGACCAAGCCGTTCACAACATGTCTTGTGGGTGTACCCCTCGGAAGTTGGAGCACGGTGATCCATCTCTCGTCACCAGTGAGTGACCTCCTCAAAACCGCTCAGACGGCGGTTGACAACTGGGATGGTTGGGCGGCCCATCTCCCGCCCACCCCCTGGGAGCCACAGGAATTGGACATTCCAGGAACTGTGCGAGCAGATGCCTGTCTCTATTTTAATTACACAGGCCAGAACCTTCATATGGAGGAAAAGAAGGTGATCAGGAGCAGTCAGCATGGATTCACTAAGGGGAAAAAATCATATCTCACCAATCTGGTAGCCTTATATAATGGAATGACTGGTTGAGTAGATGAGGAATGGATGTTGCCTACCTTGCTTTCAGCGAGGCTTTTGTCTCTGTCTCCCATAACATCCTCACAGACAAACTGAGGAAAGCTAGTTGAGCACATAGTTAGATGAAATGAAAGCTGTCTGCGTGGCCAGAAAGCTCAGGGGGTTGTGATCAGTGGTTCAGAATGTGTGGGCTAGATGATTGGACAGTGAGGTGGATCGAGAATTGACAGAAAGGCAGAGCTCAAAGGGTTGTGATTAGTGGTGCAGAGTCTAGTCGGAGGCCTGTAGCTAGTGGTGTCCCCCAGGGTTCAGTACTGGCTCCAGTCTTATTCAACTTTTTCATCAGTGACCCAGATGAAGGGACAGAGTGCATGCTCAGCAAGTTTGCTGATGATACCAAGCTGGGAGGAGTGGCTGATACACCTGAGGGCTGTGCTGCCATTCAGAAAGACCTGGACAGGCTGGAGAGTTGGGTGGAGAGGAAACGCAACAGAGTTCAACAAGGGCAAGTGCAGGGTCCTTCACCGAGGGAGGAATAACCCTAGGCACCAGTGCAAGCTGGGGGCTGACCTTTTGGAGAGCAGCTCTGCAGAAAAGGACCTGGGAGTGCTGGTGGATGACAAATTGATCATGAGCCAGCAATGTGCCCTTGTGGCTAAGAAAACCAATGGTATCCTTGGGTTCATTAGGCAGAGTATTGCCAGCAGGTTGAGGGAGGTGATCCTGCCCCTCTACTCAGCCCTGCTGAGGCCTCATCTCGAGGTCCAGTTCTGGGCTCCCCAGTCCAAGAGAGCCATGGAGCTAGTGGAGAGAGTCCAGCGCAGGGCTACAAAGATGATCAGAGGGCTGGAGCATCTGCCCAATAAGGAAAGGCTGCAGGAGCTGGGCCTCTTCAGCTTGGGGATGAGAAGACTGAGAGGAGATCTTACCAATGTCTATAAATACCTTAAGAGGATGGTGCCAAGGGGATGAGGCTAGACTCTTTTCAGTGGTGCCAAGCAACAGGACAAGAGGCAAGGGGCACAAACTGAAACACAGGAAGTTCCATCAGAATATAAGGAAGAACTTACTTACTGTGAGTTACAGAGCACTGGAACAGGTTGCCCAGAGTGGCCTTGGAGTCTCCTTTTTTGGAGATATTCAAAACCCACCTGGATATGATCCTATACAATGAGCTTTAGGTGATCCTGCTTGAACAGGGGGGCTGGACTAGATGATCTCCAGAGGTCCCTTCCAACCTCAACCATTCTACGATTTTGTGATTCTGTATTCATTGTGCTCACGAGCCTACCTTCATTCTATATTTGAATACCTATTGAATAGAATCCTAGGGTTCAGATTTCTGATACATTCCATATCAAAGGAATTTTCAGTGATAAGCTATAGCAGTCACTGATTTAAAAATAAAGCTTTTTTGAACACCTACAGCATTGGTATAGCTAAAAGGAGTACATAATGCACTTATTATGGAAAGAACACATACTACAGATAAGTGAAATGTGAATTAAAACCTCTTTTCTTCTGCTGCTTTTTTCTTTTTTATCCTAGATGCCTTTCTTATTATCTTCTCAAAATTATCAATTAATTAGGGGGCAGGTTTAGCTCAGTTGGTTTGCGTGTGGTGCTGCTAATGCAAAGGTCATGGGTTCAATTCCCGAATGGGGCTATGCTGAGGGTTGGACTAGATGATCTCCAGAAGTCCCTTCCAACCTTACCATTCCATGATAAAATGTAAAAGATTTAATATTTAAGTATGATATTTAATGTCATACCAAAAAGAATGAGTCATATGTCTTAACTTAGAACAAACCACTTCCATTCTAGCCCATTTTAAAAATGGAGATCAATGAAAATGAAGGAATAAATCATGATTCCCTTATATAGAAAAGCTGAGAATTCTGGGTTTAGCTCTGCTCTGTGCTCAAGAGGGACTATTCTTAAGCTTTTCTGTGAATTGCTCTCTTTATGTATGAATATAGTAACATCACTCAAACAGCAGGCTGATAAATCCATTTACTGAGCAGCACCCAGAAGGTAGAGATTTCTGTGTCCAAGCATCCCTCACATTATAGTGAAAAGTTAGCTTGTGGAATGTGATTTCCCTCTGGGGTGCCTGTCAGCCACTTTTCTTTGGTCAGGCAGATCATATAATCGCCACTCTGAGGGGCAGAATGCATGTGAATTTTCTGGCATAGATAACTAATAGGTAACACTAAAATGTTATGTTCTAAGAAGCACTTCAAGTTCTAGGTCTTTTACATTTTCTATTATTGAAAAAACTAGCAATATCTTTTGATATTTACTGAAAACAGTCTTGATCCCCCCCCCTTTTTTTTCTGTTGATTTCGAATGTTTTTGCAAGTACATAGTAAATACTGCAAACTTCACTGAGACAAAGCCCGGGAGCATTTGGCGACAACTTTCTATCCTAGTGATCAGGACACTTATCCACTGAGATGAGAAAAATGATTTCTAGTCTTTGCTTCAATCTGTATTTAAATTACCTAGGATACAAGAAGGGAAACTGAGGGAGCTCCACCTCAGGATGCTCTCCACCTAGCGAACAGTATGAGAAATAGGAAATATACAAGTTCAAATTCATGCTATGTCAGATTCAGAACGAAGAGTTGAACCACTGTCTCAACAAACCCCTGAATACTCTCTAGATTCAGGTTAAAGCTACAGGGTGTTCTTAGCTCTTACTACAGACTGGAATGTTGAAATAGTCATTGAATGAAGTGTGGGACACAAGAGATCTTCTGCTTATCTAGTGTCATTCTTTTGCTGCCTCAATGAGCAGCTATGCTTAGCATGCAAAGTAGAAAGTTGCAGATGAAGAGCCTGAGAATCACCTTCACCCTGGGGAACTCAAACAGATGTAAAACTCACTTTATTTCTACTTAATTTTTGAGGGGAAAGAGCACAGTCATCCTTCCCTTTTGTGACTCTGGGCATAATAATGTATGTGCAGCTCAAGTGGTTTAGCAAATATGCAAATATCCAAAGCTTTACCAAAACTGTATGTTTTTGGAAAATAAATTATTCCTCCAAAATAATAATAAAGAAAAAAAAAAGTACTCCTTGGCCTCACCTTTAGAAATGTTGTGTTAGCTTTGGAATACTTAGGAATTTCTTTTTCAAAGTCAGCTGTCTGGATTTTGATATTTAGAACAGGAGAAAGATAAATGGTCTAATTATAGGATCAGCAGAAAGGAGTCATAACATTAGAGCAGAAATAACAACTAGTTTAAATATTTGAAGAAAAAATGAAAAAAAAAACACTGCAAAAACGGTGTAAAAATGCAGAGCATGAGAAATGTAGGCAGTGTTGGGTCCTAAAATTGCACATTTTCTGGATCTATTTGAACATACAAGTCCTAGACACATTCCTATTACTTCTATGGCTAATTCTTGAAATATAAAATTCTGCCAGTGTCAGTGGAGGCCTCACAAAATAGCTTAAAGAGTCAGGTCTATTGGTATATACTGCAGGAAACAAAATGATGGAAAGCCAGAGCAAAGGTGAGCCAGAGAAATCAAGAAGTCAGCAAAGTGGGTCGACCTCAACCCTGCAGAGCTGCCTGTCACTAATGTTTACTTCACTGACTGCTTCTGGCGCTCTCTTGCCCAGTCAACTCTACTCAGCAGGATGCTTGAAATGTTTGTAATGCAGTACTTAGTAAAGTCAATAACCGCACCCTGAAGAAGGGAGTCTGATCCTTACGTAAAGGTTATTTCAATGGCTGTGTTATAAGGACATAACACAGGGAGAATTAGTTTCCTGTTCCAAACACATAAACCTTGGGTTGTATGAATGGGAAGGACAAGTAAATAGTATCGCTTCAGAACTGCAGGCTGCAGATACATTTTTTTTAATTAATGACATTTAAAATTAATTTAAATTCAATTTTAATTGAATATACACTTTAAATTAATACATTTGATGTTATTAATTCAAAATAAATAAAAGTTAAAATCAGTTAAATTTAAATATATCTGATTTAAATTGCAGTTTTATACAATAAATATTAATAAAAATTGTATATGCAAATCAATCTTTTAAACATGAAAACCTTCCAGAGTCATTGTCCCATTTTGCAGAGTCAATCTAATCATGTGACAGTCCCCAGCAACAGGTTTTGCCAGCATCTTACCTTCTTGTGCCATAGCATCCCTCTGGTATTCCACTCCAGGATAGTTTCCTGCTGTTTCACAGTGTCTACAATCTGCATTTGCCATTTCTAGAAGGGAAGAAAGCCTTAAAATAAATAACAACAGTTTCAGAGACACAGATTTATCTTTTCAGGTTCACTTAGAAAATTTTTGCTTAATGGCAAAAACTCATTTTAGAAAGGAAGGTTACAGACACTCCTGTGATTCTGTACCAGTCTAGGTGCCAAGAAGAAAAGGACATAGCCTTAGAGGGATTTACTCTCTATCTAAAAACATTGCTCATTGTTCACACAGGTCTGCGATTTTGTGAAATGATCTTGTTGGAAATTATCACTGACAGAAAGAGTTTTTTTAGAAAAGTCTTTTCAAATACATCTCCCTGTATTTAAGTTTGAAAAACAGCAGGGAACCTTCCCCTAATCCTATTCATCATCACAGTTAATAGGGATCCTTGGCCCAGTATCCTTAAGATTCCTGATTGCTTCATTATTTCCTCCACTGAATTTCTGACTGATGTGTCAGAGATTAAAGAGAGCTCAAGTCTTATAATTCTCATCTGATAATCAGACTTTGAAGGGTGACTGGAAGTTATACCACTATGGTTCTGTTTCTTTTGATTTCTTCTAACCATCATCAACTTTGTTTCTTTTGGTATGTAACAACTGAGTAATATTTCCTTAGATGTTGCCTGAACCTTACTTAGAGAATGTCCTTATTTTGTATTTCAAAAACAAGCAGTTACCAGCCATGGAAGAGGCAGGTATTACACTGAGCCTTGCATGCCAGAATCTATGAAGAAAACACGTTTGGAGGACTCAACAGTGCCTGGTAGCTCCTTCAAAAGAAAAAAGATTTATTATGATTTTTTTAATTATTTAATTAATTCTTAATTAATTAAAAAATTATATTAAAAAATTATGTGCACAGTATCTTTAATAAAGAAATCTTAAAATATTCTAAATTCAAAACAGTTCCTGAGGTATAACTGCCAATTCAGTTTGAGTGTAAATCACAGACCATATCTGCTCAGCTTAGCTCTATTGAACAGCTGTCATTCGTTTCGTTATTGCTGTATCCACCCACTTCTGGAGTCTGGATCCTACTGAAGCCAATGCCAATCTTCCTCTTGACTTTACAGTATTTTGGAACGATTTGAAGTCTGCTGAGCTTTTACACAGGGACACAGGACTGATACGACTAATTGCTCTCCTGTCATAGCCACATTTGCCATAGTTTTGTTCCAAACTGACATGCTCTGTCTTAAAAGCAAGTGAGTTGAGTCATATTTTGTTACTCTGATTACTCTGGCTAAAAACGTGCTCCAGAAACTTAATCCTGTCATTTATCATTCTTTTCTTTAAGTTCCAGTGTAAGAAAATATTACCCATCTGCTTCCATTTCATCCAACATCAATGTGCTGCAGTCCACCTAAACATAACAGGGAAGACTCTCAAAGCTTTCCTCAGAAGGGTGAGCAGCCAGAGTTTTGCCACTTACAGTAACAGAGTTTCCTCATACTTTGTATATTACTAAAGTCCTTGTGCTCACATCAAACTAGCAACTAGGAGTGACATTACACATAGATGAAGTCACACTTTCCAGTCCCTCACTGACCTCTGCCCAGCACCTTCCAGCAGATGATCTTTCCTATTACCTTATGAGCCAGTAACCTTAAAAAATATCTAGTTTATTGAAAAGGAAAACTTTGCAACAAGGACTGTCTCTTACTTATTTTTTGCCTGAAACAATTAAAATGGAGCCCTAAGCCCACTCAGAAGCATCAGATGTTTAGAAAGATAGTAGAAGTTAATAAGAATTGACAGCTCTTCATCAAGGAAGCATTCTCAGCTTGTTCTGTACCATACTTAGCAGTTAATTACGTGGCTGCAAACCTAGTACTGAAGAGGAAGCAGGAATAGCCATTATGTGTGAGGAATAAAACCAGATAACTTGTTAGGCATAAGGACAGAAATGGGAGACACAACCATAGGGTCTCCCTGGCGAGCATCCTTAAATTAGTGCAATTAATATATCAGGTTACATGAGAGTATTGTGGTGCTGCCAAACAGATAATAATAACAGATAAAGGAAGAGAAACCTGCAGGCTCTGAATAACATTTACATATCTCCCATAATGTAATTAGAATTGATTCAATTTCTAATATGTCAAGGTGGAAAAACAAAACCATCTTTGCAATAGATAAAGTGTCTTTGGAGGCTAGAAATTGGTCAATGGCAAGTGCTCAAAATGATGCCTTTGTACTCTTCATAAAGAAACTGCAACTTCCAACATTTACTGTTACCAAACAGAGTACTCCTAAGTCTCTTTTGCTTTTTCACATTAGAGTCCTAGTGATACCATGCCTATACAGAAAACAGGCTTGAAATAAATAAGAAAAGGCAGTATCTGCTCTTGAAGATGTAAGTTCCATTTCTTGTGTTTGTCATCTTCTATGAACTCCTGGTTTTGGAAACATCATAATTTAACAGCTTAAAGTGACTACATCAAGATCCACCCTTTCCTATTCAAAACAGCTGGAACAGACATATAAACATGAAAATATGTCTGAGAAATGAAGCTGAAGGCCTGGCAAATGGTATTTAATTTTGGCCCAGGTCCACACAAGGTTGCATTCATGTAGCTATGTCTGAAGAATTACGTAAAGACATCACACTCCTCTACAGCTCCCTTCTGACAGACTGTCCAATCTGCTCTTCAGACAAGTAATTTGTATCTGTTATCTGAGAGAGCAGCTAATAGAGGCAGCTGACAGATGTAGTAGACTGCACAGCAGTTCAGGTAGAAGGGTGCAAAGGAAGAGTCCACATCTCTGTCCAGAGAAGCACACACATTCTCAGTTATTGTAACAGGACATAGTACACATTCCTCAGTGGTTGCTGGAGTTGCTGCCTCTGCCATGTCAGAGGCTTCAACTCAGACAGACTTTCTGATGAAGACTGTAACTTTGTAAGCCTCGGGCTACAGAGAGCCTCTCCATGCGACTGAGGCTGACAGTCATCTTTCCTGTAGGTGTGCTGTTGTTGATGGGTTGTATTTCCAAGTAAAGGAGACATAGGAGGAAATCAGCAGGCTATGTAGCATCAGACAGGATGAGTGAGAGACAGATAGGATATTTTCAGAGATCTCTCAGCTTGAAGAGCATCAACTCCCAACTGCGGTGGAGATGCATGTAGAGTCTGTGCCTTTACTCTGAGGAAGGTGAAAGCTGGAAGCTGGTGACTTCTCGTATGAGGAGGCTTGAAGGTCTGAATCTACTGAAGAGGTTCGCTGCCTTCAAAGCCAAGGAGGAGCTAGATGCACATTTTAGTGAAGCATCTGGGTTGATGAACTCTGAGCCATGTAGAAGCACCCAAAAGAAGAGGCAAGTGATAGTAGAGGGTGATTCTTCACTTCAGGAGAAGAGGTACCCATCTGCCAACCTAACACGCTGTCTAGAGAGGTTTGCTGCTTACCAGAAGCTTCTGGGAAATCAGCATGCTTCAATACCTCTCTGATGTGTCTGTACACAAATGAAAGCAGCATGGGGAATAAACAGGAGGAATTGGAGCTCTGCATGAAGTTGCAGAAGTATGATCTCACTGTGATTACAGAAGCAAGGTGAGATAGCTTATGATTGGAATGCTGTAATGGACGACTACAGACTCTTTAGGAAGGACAAGCAAGGAAGGTGAGGAGTCACCCTTTAGGTGAGAGAGCAGCTGGAATGTATGGAGCTCTGCCTAAGCATGGATGATGTGTTGGCCAAGAGTTTGTGGGTAAGAATTATGGGGAAGACTAACATGAGTGACACTGTTGTGGTTGTTTGCTACGGGCCACCTGATCAAGAAGAATTAGACGAGGCCTTCTACAGACAGCTGGAAGTTGCCACACATTCACAGGACATAGTCCTTGTGGGCGTCTTGAACCACCCCGATATTTTCAGGAGAGACAATACAGCTAGGCACAAGCAATCCAGGAGATTCCAGAAGAGTATGGATGACAATTTCCCGATACAGGTGATAGAGAATCCAATGAGGAGAGATGCTCTACTGGACATCGTACTTACAAACAAGTAAGGGTTGGTCAGAGATGTGAAGGTTGGGAGTAACCTTGGCTGCAGTGACCATGAGATGGTGGAGTTCAGCATACTTTGAGGAGAGAGCAGGCCAAAGAGCAGGATCACAACCTTAAACTTCAAGAGAACAAACCTGGATCTCTTCAGACACCTGCTTGGAAGAATTCCATGGGCTAGAGCCCTAACGGAAGAAGAGTCCAAGAAAACTGGTTGATATTCAAGTACCACCTCTTACAAGAATGGTCCACTCCAACAAGCAAGAAGTCGAGAAAAGGGGGCAGGAGACCTGCGTTGATGAGCAAGGAGCTCTTGGCAAAACTCAAACAGAAGAAGGAAGTACACAGAAAGTGGAAGCAGGGACAGGCCACTTAGGAGGAATATAGGAGCATCATCCAAGTATGTAAGAATAGGACTACAAAGACCAAGGCCCATCTGGAGTTTAATTTGGCAAGGGATGTCAAGAACAGCAAGAAAGGCTTCTTTAAATACATTGGCTACAAAAAGAAGACTAGGGAAAAAGGGAGGCCTACTGCTGAATGGGGTGGGGGCCCTGGTGATGAAGGATGAAGAGAAGGCAGAGTTACTGAATGCCTTCTTTGCTTCGGTCTTTACTGCTAAGACTAGCTCTCAGGAATCCCAGGCTCTGGAAACCACAGAGAAAGTCTGGAGAAAGGGATGCTTTCCTTTAGTGGAAGAAGATCAGCTTAGAGATCATTTAAGCAGATCTGACATCCATAAATCCATGGACCCTAATGGGATGCACCAACAAGTACTGAGGGAGCTGGTAGATGTTGTTGCTAGGCTGCTCTCCACCATCTTTGAAAGGTCAGGGTGATCAGGAGAGATACCTGAGGACTGAAAGAAAACCAGTGTCACTCTAGTCTTCAAAAAGGTCAAGAAGGAGAACGCAGGCAACTATAGGCCAGTCAGCCTCCATTCCTGGAAAGGTGCTTTTGAGTAGCTCCTTCTGGATGTCATCTCCAAGCATGTGGAGGAAAAGAAGGTGATCAGGAGTAGTCAGCATGGATTCACCAAGGGGAAATCATGTTTCACCAATCTGATAGCCTTCTATGATAGCACGACTGGTCGGGTAGATGAGAGGAGAGCAGTGGATGTTGTCTACCTTGCTTTCAGCAAGGCTTTCAACAGTCTCCCATAACATCCTCCTAGGCAAGCTCAGGAAGTGCAAGCTAGATGAGTGGACAGTGAGGTGGATCAAGAACTAGCTGAAAGACAGGGCTCAAAGGGTTGTCATCAGCAGCACAGAGTCTAGTTGGAGGTCTGCTACTCCAACTAGAGTAGTGGACTCTAGTCCCCCAGGAGTCAGTACTGGGTCCAATCCTGTTCAACTTATTCATCAGTGACCTGGGTGAAGGGACAGAGTGCCTCCTCAGCAAGTTTGTTGACAATACCAAACTGGAAGGAGTGGTTGATACACTAGAGGGCTGTGCTGTCATTCAGAGAGACCTCGATGGGCTGGAGAGATGGTCAGAGAGAAAGCTCATGAAATTCAAGAAAAGCAAGTGCAGGGTCCTGCACCTAGGGAGGAATAACCCTATGCACCAGTATAGGCTGGGGGCTGACCTGCTGGAGAGCAGCTCTGCAGAGAAGGACCTGGGAGCACTGGTGGACAAGTTGACCATGAGACAGCTGTGTGTCCTTGTAGCCAAGAAGGCCAATGATATCCTGGGATGAATTACAAAGAATATTGCCAGTAGGTCAAGGAAGGTAATTCTTCCCCTCTATTTAGCCCTAGTGAGGCCACATCTGGAGTACTACATCCAGTTCTGGGTTCCCTAGTACAAGAGAGACATGGAGCTACTGGATAGAGTCCAGTGTAGGGCTACAAAGATGATCAGACAACTGGAGCATCTCTACTGCAAGGAAAGGCTGCAGGAGCTGGGCCTGTTTAGTCTGGAGAAGAAAAGACTGGGGATCTTACTTTTATGTATAAATATCTGAAGAGAGGGTGTAGAAAAGAGGCTATGCCCAGACTCTTTCCAGTCATGCCCAATGATAGGATGAGAGGCAACAGGCAAAAACTGAAACACATGGAGCTCCAGTTGAACATGAAGAAAGACTTCCTTAGTGTGAGGGTGATAGAGCACTGGAACAGATTGCCCAGAGAGGTTGAGATACTCAAAAGCCATCTGAACATGATCCTAGGCAACCTGTTCTAGATGACCCTGCTTAGCAGGTGAGCTGAGCTAAATGGTCTCCAAAGGTCCTTTCCAACCTCATCCATTCTAGGATTCTATGCTATGTCAATTGAGTTTGCAGATCCATTAAAGGGTTTTAGGGGTACAATTGTGTCAGCAAAGCTTTTGTAGGTTTTTTTGTCTGATGACTGAGATCCCACTGTTACCTAATGAAGGGAAGGAGAGGTAAATAAAAGGGTCTAATGGAGAATCCTGAACAGATTTAGATTAAATCTGTTTTTACAGTATATTTGTGAGGCATTTCTGCAAAGGGAAATAAGAAACAGGTTTTCCACTTAGCAGAGAAAAGTCATTGCAATATGAAAGCCTGGAAGAACTAATTCTTTCTGTGTGTGATTGGAATGAGTTGTCACCTGAAATTAAAGCAAATGCTTCTACATATGGAGTGTTGGTATAGCTCAGAAGAGAGGACAGCTGTGCATAGCTGCGGAGGAGGAACAAGGAGCTTATTTTTCCTTATGGACTGAAATATGAAAGAATATGTTAGGCAATTTTCAGCCTGCTAGAGAGAGCTATTTTAGTCTCAATTGCCATGTTAGTCATAAGAGTGAATATATGGCAACATCACATGTAGCTTGTATAAGCTTTTGGTAGACAAGATTTCCTTGTTCCAACCATGAGTTCCAACCAAGATTTCCTAGTTCCTAGTTAGCATGGAGCTTTAAGGAAAGAGCATACAGCCAATCTAGTTGTCTCACCAAAGGTGAGGAATGCTATGTTTTAGGAACTAATTATGTTTTGGGAGTTATGTATCAAATGTTCCCGTCTTGTTAAGTTTATTTCTCTCCCCTTACTCTTGGTCTTATACCGGTGCAATGACAGCAGTCATTTCTACATGCCTTTGACTGACACTTTTGCCAGAAAAACTGCACAACAAAAGTTGTCTTACTAATTTAGCTTATACACAGTTATTAATGCTAAGACTTCAGCCTCTTCTCATAGGAGGACAATGTCCTAATTTTAAAAGCAGACTCAGGAAGGCTTATCCACACTCACAAGAGTCCCTAGAACAACAGAATTATCTGACTCCTTGCAACTGATGAACCATTCATTACACCTCTCACACTACTGCTTTCTCCAAGAGTGAAATCATCATAGACCATTGAAGTAAATTGCAGCATCACCACAGGCAAACACATACTCATTTTGTTAAATGAAATTCTATCACTCATCAAAATCATTGCAAGCTATGACTTTTATTCTAGAGATATATATATTTTTCTTTAATGAGCTCACCATCTTCTTAACTTGCTGAGATGCTAGAGAGCTTTGCCAGGACCCATATGTCTTGGAACAATGAAAAAAAAATCTTGCATGGTTGACTGGAGAGCCTGTTGGCCAAAGAGAACCTTACCTCTAGTTACCATGTTTCAGCATTGTTTTGCGGACACCTGGACCAAACCAAGCATTTCGACCTTTACTATGCCTGAACAAATTGTTACAATCTAATCTGCCTAAAAAAGGGTTTTATAGGAAGCAGTCATAGTCAAAGTCACAGATTGCTTCAGCTCTTTTTGGTTACTTTTCCTTTCTGTAATGACTAAGTTACTTTGTGTTGATCCTCCTTAGAATGCAGTAATTCACCCATTTATTAGGAAGGTGTCAGTGCTTGTCTACATCACAAAGATACATCTACAGCTCTTGCATAATTACGCAAGTTGGCTTTAGACTGCCAGCTAGGGTGCTGCAAGCAAGGTAAGTATAGAACTTCTCAAATGGGTTTTGCTAGAGGTCATGCCACTGTCTACTAGCTATTTTAAAGCTAGCTCTGATGTGCTGTGTAAACTCTCATAGGATTGCCACTCTCCACTGCTTCAGTCAAGCACAAAGAATGGTTGAAGGAGAACAATAAACTTCAGTAGTAAGAAGAAGTACCAGAAAACATTTAAATGTAAGCACCTACAAACACTGCAGAAGAGAAAAAAACAGGGATGTCTAGAGACCATTGGAATTTTCCTCAAGCCATTTTATAACTCTTATGGGGGGGGGGGGTGGAAGGGCTCTTTGCAGTGACAGTAAGTGACATTTCAGGCCAGGTTATTCCTTTACACAGAAATCACTGTGATCAGGTCTCCATGAAGAAAATTTTGCAAGTGAGTAGTATTAGTGTAATTTATAATCATAACACAGCTTCTATTAGCAAAGATAAGCTTTTGTTGGTAGAATAGACCGAGGGTCTGAAATAAACCAAACCACAATCATAAAGGCACATTCTTTTATAGTTCAGCTATAAACTATAATCAGCAGAGTTGTTTGAGTGGAAGAAAGCTATTTTCCTTAAATACAGTCTCTTGACCTGATGATGAAGCAACAGCTCTAATTTCCTTTTAGAATAAGATAAATGCATGCATAAATGAGGTAAGTGGAATAGGTAGGGCTTGAAGAGTAAGGAGATTCAGTCAGCAGCAAGAACAATCTGGTATTCTGAATGCATAACTTTGATGATTTTGTATATATCTGTCATGAAAAGAAGCATTTTGTTAAATTGTTTTATAAAATGAGACAGTGTTTGCTTTTACTGAAAGCTAAACAGTTCTGTGTTATTGCCAAAGAGATGAGCTGACCTCTATTTTCATTTATTATGATAAAGTATAATGGCATTTATTTCATAAAGGCAATTTTTCAACTGCAAACATATTAGTCCAATAATTTTTGTATTCCAGAAAATTGCATTTCTCATTTTTGCTTATTTTACAAATACACTTACTATCTCCTTTATGGTTAGCAGGGAGTTTAAATTAGTCTTGTGAGTTATGCGGTTATGGGATGCATGGATCATTTCTGTCTTGCATTTAGTTACCATCCAGAAGGCAAATATGCACAGAAGACACTGTGGCTAATGTCAGTTCTTGGAGATAAGAGTGTGGACTTTTTAATCAAGACTGGAATCTAATCTACATTTGGGCCAAAAAACTGTACACTGTAACAGAAGGATACACACAGCTAACTCACCCTATTTGTACAACCTTTGAATATCATCTAACCCACTTGATTTCTTGATTAAACTTTCAAATTTCACCTCAGAAAATTACTCTCTGCATAAGGATGTTGACTGCAATGATTTGTTACCATATTTTTGCAATAAATTCTTGAAACCTAGAAAGAGCAAGCATATGCAACACTGATCACTGGACAGTGTTTACTTATTTTACAATTTCAACTCAAGTTCAAGTCTTTGTCAGTGAATTTCTGTTCTTGAGCACTCCTAGTGCCAGTATATCTTTGGAGAGAAAGACAAGCCTGATACCAGTGAAGCTCATGAACTATTAAAGCTCATGGAAATCCTCTTTAATAAAAATGATAGGGAGATGGGCTTTCAGAGCAGAACATCATAATGTGGTCTGCAGTAGAATTTAAGCAACCACAGCATACCACGGAGATCACTGTGGGACCAATAGTTGCTGCTGCTCTGTTCCAGCTTCATGTGGTTTGATATTCTTGTGAAAAATTAGACATCAATGAAGATAGTTACACAGTTGCCCAGTGATGCAAAGAGTAATGTTCTCTGCATTACATACTGTGAAGTAATAAAAAATGATAGTCACACAGTAAATCAGGAGAACAGAGAAAAGCAAACTCCTATGCAGATGCTTTATCTATGAAAACAAATCTCTCTGGATTCAAATCTATTTTACCATGTTGCTAACATACCAAGAAGAATATAAAGAAAGGAATCACAGTTGTTAAACAACTACTTTCCAGCACTGCTTTTTTTTTTTTTTTTTTTTTTTTTTTTTTTTTTTTTTGTGAGCAACAGAAGAAAGAGGACTGGTGTTTTATTTTCTCTTCAGAACAAGAGAGAACAAAAGGAGGATCTTTATTCTAAAATAAGATCATCAGCTGCAAACAGTTTTACTTTGCCCAAAAACCTATATAGCCTCCATAAAGATGGGAAAACTAGAATTTTAGGGCACTGACAAATCTCTGTGAACCCATCTACTGATTAATATCATGCTGAAATTAAAACAAAAACAAAAACAAAAAAAACTCAGCAACACTGCAAAGAAAAGTTCTCGATGTCCAGGGTAGAAATAACTAAGATCTTATAGATCTCTTTCTGTCTTTTTTTTTTTCGTATTACTCCATTTCATCATTATATTCAATATTCAGAATAATTATGAAGTAAGAAAAAAGAGAGATCATCAGATTACTTCAATGAGAAACAAATGTTTAAATACAGAAAATTAGTCTGCTTCATTCAACCTGTGAATCCAATAGGTGAATGCTGAGAATGCTAGAGAAAACCCTCAAATATTAATCTAATTTGACACAGATGTTCTACTTCGGATCATTTCATGCTTTTCTGTGTCAAGCATCAGTGTAAGAAGCAAAGCCTCTCACCTTGAAAACAAAACCATTACAGATATTTTGCACAAACATTTTGAGAACTGTTGGACAGTTGGTTTAGGTGAAAGGGGAGGTTCTTGAAAGCAGTGGAATAAACTAGGATCTCCACCCCTTGCTGCAAATATAAAGGAACTAGCATCTAAGGAAGGAGCCAGGGAGGAGTTGAAGAGCAGATTCTTTTTCTCTGGAGCTCTTAGTGAGAAATGTTGCAGGCAATGCAGTATTTCTTGGGAAAAAAAATCATCTCTTCCTTCTGTCTTCCTGGGAGAAAAATGTGGCTAAAGTTTCTTTTGGCTGTTTTCCTCCTGCATATAACAGCTGCAAAGGAACCTGAGCTGTAAGAACTAGCAAATTATTGCTAATAGTATTCACTGTAAGGGTTTAAAGATAGTGCTAACTGGTGTCACTGTTTTTACTTGAAATATTAAATTTTGCTGTGACTCACCTTTTATATCTGAAGAGCTAAGTTAAACTGGGATGTGGGTGGCAAGTGAGTGGTTCTCACTTAATACCAAATAGATCTTCTGCCTATTGCAGAATTTCCTTAGAAGGTGATGTTCAGAAAAAGGCAATAGCAACAGTAATAGCAGGTGAGTCCACAACTCAGGTAATGGGCTAAAGGACAGAACTGGGGGGCAGTGGCAGAGCTGTGTGGATTCTATGTTTTGATCTAATCAAACTGAGCAATGAAAAGTAAACCTTGAAAGTTTTCCATTTGTTTCTTGCTGATGAGGCTGCTTTTCTAATCTCTATGATGTGATCAATGTGCTGTTTGGATCTCACAGGCAGTATGTCCTGATGGTGCCTGCTGTCCTCCAGAACAACTCTCCAAGTCAGGTTTGCTTGCAGTTCCTCAACCTCAATCAAACGATATCTGTAAGAGTCATCCTAGAATATGGTGCTGTTAACACTACTATTTTTGAGAAGACCTTGATGGGAAGCAATGGCTTACAGTGCTTCAACTTCACGGTAAATTAATTTTTGTTTATGTCCCAATGGAAAAGTCATAACAGAGAAAGCACATGTTGGAATACCTGATGTCAGATGAATATGAGGAACATAGGGAGGAGCAAAGAATATAGACCAGGGAGCAAAATAGAGGACAAGCAATGAAAGGATTAAGACACACTGAAGGAAAACAGAAGCAAATGAGAGAGATGTAGGGAGAGATAAGTAGAGATTTTTAATAGGTAGTAGAATTGTAAGAACAAGGCTATAAATTGAGCTGTCCAATTGGTTCTTGAGCTAATGACTTCAAGACTAGCAACATCTCCTTTACTTTTTTGTTTCCTCACAGATTTCTCCTGCCACTTCTGACCTGTTAGCTTTCATTTCCTTCTTTGCCAATGGCACCACAGTCAGCCTGGAAGAGCGACGATCAGTGATGATTTGGAACATGGAGAGCATTGTTTTTGTGCAGACGGACAAACCCATCTACAAACCAGGACAGAGTGGTGAATAGCAAGTTTTACTTAATAGTATTTTCTTTAGGAAGCAATTTCTTCAGATGGAATTTCTTTTTTAGGTGTTCTTCAGGTTGAACCATGATAGCCTAGACTAGATTCAATTTCTTAAGAGTTTCTGTTAAAATGTATGTGAGTGTTTGCTGTGGAGATCAGAGAGACACTTTTAGGATGGCCAGAGAATGTCATTCCAGGGCCTATTCATTTTCTTTGTCTCTTCTTCCCGGATGAAGGAAGAGGGAAACTTTTACTGCCACTATCTCGTTACTGATGACAGGCCAAGCAAGTGAAAAGAAGTGATTAGATCACTGCTTACACACCTGGTATAAAACAATGCTCCCACAGTCTCCTGACTGTGATACCAGTCAGCATCAAAGACAGTCTAAAGAATAAGAGTCATATCCATGATTTAAAAATGAAATAAAACTTCTTTAAAGACAAATTTGTGCTATTTATCCTCTGAGTTCTGAGGTTTTCAAACTGTATACTTTCATGGATATTTTTCCTGTGAGAGTTGGACACTAACGCCATTCCACTATCTATACCTTTTATCTGACTGTAGAACAGACCTACATGTATATAAAGAACTGTTTATTCAGATATGCTCCTTAGTTTACTGCTAGGCTTTCAGATTTCTAGACGCAACTGGGATCCTGTAGGAAAAAACAGGAGGGCAGACAAAAAACATAGCAGTTTGCCTGGATCAGGCATATTTTAATTTGAGGATGAGTTTTATCTTAATACATAGCACAAAGGAAAGATTTCCAATCAGAATTTGGTGGCAAGTTCACCTAAGGAGTCTCACAAACATGTCTTGATTAATTGTCAAATTGGTTTTAAGGTGGGGAGCGCAGTATATTAAATTAAATTCTGAAAAGGACATTTTTGAATCATGTTTTCCTATTCTTCATTGTGCTGTAATTCATAATTCTCCTTTCAATTTTTCTTTTGTAAATAAAAGAAAAGTAAGGGAAAAAAACTAGTTCAAGATGAGAAAAAAATGAACTAACAAGAATTACACTTCATTAGAGAAAACTGACACTCCAGCTCCAGTAATATTTGGAACTTGCATATCTTCAAAGTAATAAACCCTATTGTAAAGAGGGGAAATAAAGAGGAAAAAAATTTACACAGAGCATTCAGACAGCCTTTGAAAGAATTATGATTGTCTATGATTGTCACATGAGACAACCTGATTGCACTGCAGTCCTTATTAATCAAGTCATACCCTCTTTCTGATGCTAAGCAAACTTTCATGAAAGAGCCTAAGAACTCAGTACATGTCACTCAATATAGGATTCTTCTGTGCTCAAAGTTTATCACTTGCATCTTCCGCAAGGAGGAGTGTTAGAAGATCCAGTGAAACTGCAAGTACTGATGAAATGAAAACACGTTCAGCCAAACAAACTCCAGCTAATACTGACATCTTGCTCCTTGTCTTTCCAGTGATGTTTCGTGTTGTTGCTCTGGATTTCAATTTTAAACCTGTTCAGGAGATGGTGAGTGAAAAGAAAGCAGAAAGCAGATTTTGCAAGTTACTCCTTCCATTTTTTAACTTATTGAGAGTGACAGAGCACTGGAACAGGTTGACCAGAGAGGCTTTGGAGTCTCCTTATCTGGAGATATTCAAAACCCGCCTGGATGTGATCCTGTGTAATGAGCTCTAGGTGACCCTCCTCTCCTTCAGTTGTAATGCTGAAAAGAGCAAAAAGCTGGTGCTAAATAAGCAGAATGAAGATATATAGATCAAAGAAACTCAGATCATAGCTCATTTACATCCCTACAATTCTATTTATTCAAATGCTCCTGGCTTGCACTAAGTTCAATATGGTCAGAATCTGCTCCAGAATTCTCATTTCATCCGTTCCCTTTTTGAAGTCTTATTATTCAAGTATTTGACCTAACTATAGTAACAGATGAGGTTCTTTTATAACTGGTATTATATTATATTATATTATATTATATTATACTGGTAATTATTCTTTTTATTCAGTTCTTATAATCCTGAAAGAAACTTAGAAACTTATTTGTATTTGTGCAAACACCTAATCTCTTCTCTCTCTCTCTCTCTTTTCTTTCTTTTTCTTTTTTTTTTTCTTTTTTTTTTTTACTTTTTCAGTACCCCTTGATTACAATTCAGGTAAGAGATTTTCTCTTTGTAATGTATTGTACCTATAAAGATAAAATCTAGAGCACATGTGCTAACATCAGTTTGTGTATTTACACACACAGACAAACTCTGTTCCTGAATAACTTGCAAAGATTAACAGTAATGCCATAGAATTCAAGAATGCTGTCTGAGCTTTACTGTCATGGAAAAGATAACTACATTCATCACAGTCATGAATGTATGACTGTGCATACATTCATGCATATCTTTGACTTTCCTCCACCTCCTTCAGTTTGTTCACCTTGTTTTGGTGTGTATCTTTTCATAATTCAAGGCTGCTGAAGATTATGAACAAATAGAGGCAAGGGATACAATTGCTAGCTATGTTAGCATTTACATGGCACTTTGTGGTGTTTTTTAAAAAACAGAAATAGTAGTCCAAATCTAGGTATTCTTTCTGCAAGACTTGATGTTATATAGTGAAGTTAAGTCACCTTTTTGCATTTTTTTAGAGAAATATAATTATTTGGAGCTTATCTGCATCTTTTGCAGTCAGTGCTCTAAACAGTTCAACAGTGTGAATGAGTTTTGTTTAACCAGTCTAGCATGAAATAAAATCAGAGGCAAATAACACCCCACCGAATGTAGAAAAAATGTTTTCTTCCTCCATTTTGGAGCTGGAAAAAAAAATGGACTGTTAAGGGAAAAGATTTGTGTAGAATAAGCTGATCTGAAGGGAAGCACAAAGAAGAAGGAATTTTCTTTCTCTCCTCCTTTTACTAGATATATATACTAAAGATTGGGGAAGGACAATATAGTGTAACTTTCTCTGGTCATTGAGAGTTGTTTCTGGGATGAAAGAGGATGGCTAAATCTGAAATCAACAGACAAAAATATAGTAGTATGTATAGGATTACAGTGGTGTAATTTAGCTCAAAGCATATGCAATAAACAACTTTCCCAAACAATTAAAGCAACTTGCTCTGTTTACTTCTTTGTTTCTCGTTTTGTATGTTACTAGCAAAAAAATTCCAAGGGAAATAAACTGTGAGCCTATATTCTTTTTATTTCAGGATCCAAGGGGAAACAGGATCTTTCAGTGGCAAAATGTGACATCAGAGGTGAACATCGTCCAGATTGAATTCCCATTAGCTGAAGAGCCTATCCTGGGAAACTACAAAATTATGATAGCAAAGAAATCTGGAGATAAAACAAATCACTCGTTCCTTGTGGAGGAATATGGTAAATGTCATCCGCTGTTTTTATTCAGAGTAGAAACATTGCTAGAGATAAGACCCTACCATTCAATCTTTTTTATTGCTAATACTTCCTTAAATTATTGATATTAACAGCTAGAGAAAAAGAGTAAAAGGCCAAAGAAGATAAATTAACCATTTCATACAGATTCAGCCAGGGAAAAAAAATGTGTAACAAATCAGCAAGCTGAATGAAAAATTCACTGTGACAAACTAACCGTCTCTCATGTCCACAAATTTCTTTGGTCACACCTCTGCAAGACATCTAAATATTTCAGAATTAATCTCAGAAGCCCCTGACTTCCCTCCAGAGAGTTGTTAATCTAGTTAAATGGAGCTTTTAATCATCATGAACCTTCATGGATGAAGGTATTTTCTCGATCATTTTGACACCTCAGTTCTGAGAGCTCTCACTCCATCTGTGACTAATGCTGATGATATATCCTTTTCTCTTTCATATTGGGAGGGCCTGCAGCCTGTCAATGTGTTGATGGTTTTCTTTTCTTTTTTCTTCATCCTAGTGTTGCCAAAATTTGATGTTATTGTCACTGCACCAGACAGCCTTACAGTCATGGATACTGATTTCATAGTGAAAGTCTGCGGAGTGTAAGTACCACATACAGAATGATTAGGAAATATGTTAAAGAACAAGAAATTCCCAAAGACAGGGAAACAGAAAGGGCTTAGAGAGAGAAGAGTTTGGTCAGGATTGCCTTACTGTTTGGAACTTCCATCTACTTCTGTTTTCTCACATCTCATTGTATTTTCTGAATATTTTTTTCACATTGGTGTTTGCTGGATTTCCCAAATCTTTTGAGGGGTCCCCAGCTATAGAAAAAGGTTTCCTTTCCCAGTAACCTACAGGAGAAGGAAACCTTTATGCAGCAGATTACTGTTAAATTCTAGCAGTGTTCCAGATGGCTTTACTATTCCGATAGCCTAAGTCTTGCAGAAGGAGCTTGGTTACTCTTATACCAAGATCTTGTAATTTAGAATCCAGCACTAAAATTGTGATCCTCTAACATATGTTAGTTTTACTTTGATTTCAGTGAGTCCAGGACTCACGTTAAGCTGCAGAGTAGAGAGAATAGTCAAAATTTGTTTGATAGACATGTCTAGCCATCATGTTTATAGATATATTTGTTTTGAGGCTTAAGTGGTGGTTTTGTTTCGTGGGTTTAGAGGTGAAATAAAACTCCTCAATATTTCACTTTCCAAGTTATATTACTGTTCTGCAATAGAAAGAGAGTAAGGAAAAAGACAGTGAAACTACTCCAGTCTCTGACTTCCCAGGTCAGTGCTCATCCTGGGTCTATCCCTGCCTAAGTTCACTTAAGCCGATTTTTCAAGCATCAGTTCATGGGCCTATTTCCTCTTTCACTAGGTACACCTATGGCCAACCTGTTGAGGGGAAGGTCCATCTCAGCACATGCAGAGATTTCGATTCGTATGGACGGTGCAAGAAAAGCCCAGTTTGTCAATCATTTACCAAAGACGTATGATACATAATGATTACTTCTCTCTGTGCTTACCCTTTCCTGAGTTCTCTCTTCTCTCTCTTTTCTAACTGCACTTTTCTTTCTTTCCCTGATGCTTCACTTCATTCTATTTGTTTATTGTTCTGATCACTATCCAGAAACTCAGGACACGCAGATTTTCTTCTTTATTTTCTTTCAAGCCTGAAGGGGGCTGACGTGTTCTTTTTTCATGTCTCAGCTTCCCATCTGAAAAGTGTTCATTCTGCTGTGGAAGACCTGGCATCTTTTAGGAACTATTTCCAAATTAAAGAAGATACAGACATACAGAAATATCTTGACTCACAGGTTAATTAGCTATTTAGTTAAACATTGCCATGTTCATACAGTACAGGATGCAGCACTGTATTTCCATACCTGTAGACTAAGAAATTCTAACATAACAATGGGAAGAAAGGAGAACATGGGATGCATGCACAACTGTATTGCATGCATCAGTAATCTCCCAGGCACAGTCAAGTTTTCTCTGACAGGAACAGGAAGACAATTGTCTGCAAGAGTTTCCCTCACTCAGAAGCAGATGGGAGCAGATTTCCTCAGAGCTCACTTGAAAGATGAAGTCTTCCGCTCTATGCAACCTGCTCTCTATCACTGCCTGTCAATGTTAGCCCTCAGGACCTTTCCTGAGGCAGAGCAAACAGAACTGGAATGGACTTCCAAACACTGAATGCTTTAACAACAAAAGATCTCACTAAAGCAGAATTGAATATATTGCCAATATCCTTTGTAAGCTGTGAACCTTGCTACCGGCATTTGTTTTCTTCCCTTTCTAGTTGGAGTCAGAGGGCTGCCTCTCCCAGGTTTTCAGTACCAACATCTTTGAGCTAAACCGCATTGGTTACATGAGGAATCTTGATGTGAAAGCCACTGTCACAGAGAAAGGAACAGGTAATCCCTTCTAAGTAGTTAGAAATAGCAACAGTGGTATGGGCAAAGAAGAGAATAAGAGCCATTCAGTCTCTGCCTGCTAAGCACAAGGATCTCTTCCTGAAAAAAGAAGACCCATTTTTACAAGCACACCTTCAGGCAAACACTGATTCTATTGAAGCTATAGGCAAGATGAAGTACATCTTTTCCTGACTCTGGGCATATTTTTATATGCCTACAGGCCTCCAACTTACTGCTACTCGGTCTATTTCCATAACTCGGGTGATGAGCAGTATACAGTTTGAGAACATGGATCGCCACTACAGAAGAGGAATTCCTTACTTTGGACAGGTAAGCAAGGAGATAGAGAGCACCTTGTGCTAAATATGATTGAAGAGAGATCATATGATGACAGTGACAGAAACATCTAGGGGACTGTTTGAGAGATTTTTTTTTTCTCCTAAAATTTCTCTCTTTACGTATTGGTTGACCTATTAGTAATTCCGAATTCTGAGAAGTATAAACTTATTCTGTGCCTTTTTCATTTTGAATCTGTGAATATTTTGAATCAAAAAACTATTAATTAGCATTTTTCTTATTTGTATTTTCAACTTCATTTAACTCATTGCTCTTCTTTCAGAAATGGCAATGATATCCTTGATACAGATGACTGAACAGAGATGGTGTTTAATGACAAATTCAGCATAACTATTTGTCAATGGTTTAATGGAGAAGGTTAATTCAATTCACATTTTTTCAATGAGGAAGAGAAAAGGGGGACATCTTACCAGTAGCACCGAAGCAGGGGAATCAATTCTCTTTTAAGGATTTCTTCCCCTCTGTAAGATGTCTCGCACCCGCTCTTCAGATGGCTGTACACCTTACCACCTCTTACTGCAGAAGGGAGGTCAATGGGCTCCCGGGGCCACAGTGCCACAGTGAACTTCCACAAAACACGTAAACATTCTCACATATACCAGAGTTTATACATGATAGAAGACACTTAGTAGAAGACTGGGATGTCACATCTCAGAGACGGGACATTGTCAATAAGTTTAGGCAGTTTCTTTGCTTCTGTGTGAAGAAAAAGGCTTGGGGATTGAATCAAGAGAAATGTTACATGGAGCCACTGATACCCACACTTCCTCCAAAGGCAGCAGATCCCAGTCCCTGTGCTGTCCCAGTCACATTTCATTCACAGTTCTCCACAGTGAAGCACTATCTATTTGCTCCTGTCTGCTGCTGGCTTATTCTACAGACCTTCACTTCAGGTGCATTCAGTCCCACTAATGTCAATATCCATCTACATAACTTTTATTTTATTTCTTTTTCCAGAGGTAACTTGTCTCCATGCTGTTTATAGACAGTAAAGTAGTCAGCCTCTTAAGTCTGTATTTAATATGCTGTTACTTCTGCTATCTTTTCTGGAAAAGCTCAAAATAGGTGTTTAGTTCTAGCAGCTTAGAATTTACCTAATGGTTCCTGTATTTCTTACTTGTTAATTTAACACATAAATAGCACAGATAGTAGAGATATAATCATAAAAGCTGTCAAAGCAAAGATCTGGACAAAAGGTCTTGAGGCATGAAAAGTACCAGCAGGAGACTCTAAAGACCAAGAAAGGAAAAAAAGAGAGGACAGGAAGTGTATCCTTAAACTAGAATGTGTATTGAGAAGGGAGTGGGAAGAAAAGAGATGAGAAACAAGTAGTTTTTGTTCTACAAAAGGATGTCATGAATGATGCAATATCTGAGGAAACTCCTATTCCAAATCTCCTACAAGCTGCCACAAATTAAGGCATTTTAATTTTTAAGTATTGCTTGGAAGGGGGAAGAAAAAAGTAGCTTTGCAGTGTAAAGAGCAAAGGTGTGCAAAACATGAGTACAGCTCAGAAAGATGAGTATGTCTGGCATTCTCTTTTCCTACAGATTAAGCTGGTAGACAAAGACAACTCTCCTATTTCCAGTGAGGATGTTCAACTATTTGTGAATAACAAGAACACACACAACTTCACCACTGATGTTAATGGCATCGTTGATTTTAGCATTGACACATCTGAAATGTTTGATCCTGAGATCAGTCTAAAAGTAAGTACAAAACAACATTGAATAAGGAGATAAAGGGCTGATCTCAAACTGAACCCCCCAAAGATGGGATGAAGTTTGAGTTCTAATAAAAAAAAAAATTGATTTCACTGACTTATTTCATGTTCCAGAGCTCTCATATATGCCATGAAAGAACTGAGGAAAATATCTGAGTTGTTTCAATGCAATGATTTGCTCCAAGGCTGCAAGAGCATTATGCTACTTCTTCCTTACCTGTTCGGATTTAGATGCAATGCTTAGATTTGTGAATTTTGTGAACTGATCATTCCGGTGTCAGTTTGTGACAATACTTTGCCATTCCTTAGTGAGATTTTGTTTTGTTTTTCTTCCTTGTTCCCTATCTTGGTCAGGCAACATATAAAACCAGTGACCAGTGCCATTCTGAAGGCTGGATAGAGCCTTCCTACCCAGATGCATCTTTCTCTGTGCAACGCTTCTACTCCTGGACTAACAGTTTTGTGAGGATTGAGCCATTATGGAAAGATCTGAGCTGTGGGCAGAAGAGGATGATCACTGTGCACTATGTCTTGAATACAGAAGAATACAAGAGTATCAACATCATGAACTTCTATTATGTGGTGAGCGTGAGGTTGTTATATCACTTTACTGAAAGAGCTTGACTGGGGATCTATCTGACAATTCATTCACAAAAATTATGGCAGTCACTGCTCCTCTAGCCTTTTGATTACCAGCCAGCCCAATACATCCTTGATCAACACTAAGGTGGCTTGGTAAAGCTGCTTGCACAAGTAAAATCATATCCACTTCTGGCCATGTTGCTCCATTTCACAGTAAAGAATCATTTTCATAATGTCACCCGCAAGGTTTCTTATCCCTTCTCTTCAAGCAGCTCTTTATAGTATTTTGTGCCTCCCTGATACTTGATCTCTTCCTTTTTCTGCTGCTTTTTGAACAGTGTGAACAATGATTAAGCATTTGAAGCCACCCCAATGTACATATTGCCTCTTGAACTGGATTTGTCACTGAAAGTGACAATTTTCTCCCCCTAACATTCACCAACCCAGAAATATGTTGTTGTTCTCTGCACAGGGCATGGCAAAAGGCAAGATAGTCCTTACTGGGGAAATTAAAGTTAATATCAGAGCTGGTAAGTAAGCTGTGTATAGTTCTACATTAAAAAAAAAAAAAAAAAAAAAAAAAAAAAAAGACCAGGGGGAGGAGGGTTGAGTGAACTAGGGACCAAGACAAAACTTCTTGGATGTACATAGCAGATATTGGGAGGGCTTTTTCTCTCTCCATCCTTGAATGTATATATGAACATGTATAGCACTGCCAGTAAGGCCACTATACCGTCAGGTTAAGTCCAACAGCCTAAATATAGAAGCAAAGAAGGAATCAGTTGATACTAGTCAAGGAGCAATGTCCTGTAAAGATCTCCATAAAGGACGGTGGGCAGGAAAGTAGAGTGTCTGGTTTGGGAAGCTGTCTGAACCTGGACACGTGTTCAAACCCACAATAAATCTGAGGGTATTTTTGTCTGAATCAATGTGTCACCTCCAGGTAACTCCATGTCACTCTAGGGTTCTTCAGTTTATTATCCAAGTACAAATTGCTCCACTGACTGGCCATCTATATGTCAGCCTAGGATGGCTACTGTAACAGTAGATTTTGGGGTTTCTATGTTTATTAGTCTCTTTCCTTTTACTGACAGATCAAAATGGCACTTTCACCATTCCACTTGTGGTCGAACAGAAAATGGCTCCAGCCCTTCGGTTGCTAGTATATAGTTTACACCCTGCAAAGGAGCTGGTAGCAGACAGTGTCAGATTTCCAGTTGAGAAGTGCTTCAAAAACAAGGTGAGAAGCACTAAGATACAGCTAGTATTACCTGCTATCAAATAAATGCAAATTCTTTGCTCACACATCCACAACAGATTTCCAGTCTTATTTCTTCTTTCTGGCTACTTCTCTCACTATTACTCTCTTCATTCCCTATTTTTCCCTTGGCCTTGTATCTTTCCCCTACCACTACATCTGCCTGGCCTTATTTCCGAAGGGTAAACCCTCTTTTAACATTAAAAAATACTTTTTCAAGAAACCTCACTACACCCAAACTATGCCTGCTTTCCTTAACCACGTTAGTGTCCTATTTGATTTGGAGTGTCTGTTCTTTAATGTAATAAACACACTTTATTCTTACCTTACTTCACTGTGTAATCTAATTTCTTACAGCCCATAGCTTATTTGCTGCAAAATGCAATTTTGGTTTATCACAACAAAACATACGTAGAAAAGAATGCAAAAATTAAAATCTCGGGTTTTTTTTAAGTTCTATTCACATTTTTTTCAATTAAAATATTTGATTTCTCAAATCAAAATGAGATATTACCTTTAATATTTTTTCTGATCTTCAGTTCTTAAAAGGTAAAGGATATCCAAATACGAAATGAAACATATGGAGAAAACAAAATAATTGGATTAAACTAAATGTTTCCATTTACTGATGTGGTCTCCTCTTCTACTTTTTCCTTCTTCTGCAGTACAAAATTGAAATAGATTTTACTCTGAGTAGATTCAAAGCAGAATCTGTTTTGTATTTCCTCAGGTCTGTCATGGACCTAGTGAAAGTATGATTTGCTCACTGTAGTGCATATTACGTGTCATCAGTGCCATAATAAGATTTGATTTGATAAAAACAGCAACAGAATCACACTTTATTTTAAATCACTTAAAGTAATCTTCATTTAAGTTATCACAATGTAGAAGTCTCTATATGTCTTCAACCTCTAAGTTATCATTATAGCAGAGACATTGGAGACTAGACATCCCTGCCAAGTCAGATGTTCTGTACTTTAATTTAACAAAAGAGCCTTCTGCTCTTCTTCTTGTCCTCCCATTCACACACTCATAACAAGTAGCCCTGAGCAGTTGGGATTAGCCATACCAGCAAGTCTTTGTTCAATTTTAGGTCCAGTTGCAATTCTCTGAAAAGCAGATACTCTCAGCTTACAATGTCAGCTTAGTCATTGAAGCTGCTGCCAACTCCTTCTGTGCTCTGAGGGCTGTGGATCAGAGCATTCTGCTCCTGAAGTATGAGACAGAGCTGTCTGCTGAAACCGTAAGCTACCCAAAGAATGTATCTTCTACTTCTACTGCAACACTGCTTCCTTCTCCTCTATTACAGTATCTCTCCATTTGTGATTGTAAGACCGTGCTTTCTTCTTCTGCTTTTTGCACCTGATGGTCATTCACTATCTATCTGTTATGTGCAATACATAGCTCTTGTTTCTTGGCAGACAGAAGTTTGCTTTCTTGTGGGATTCACACAATCATTCTGGATGCTTCAGCAGATGATCACAAGTCAACAAGTGTGAGCATTCTAGTAAATACCAGAGCTCCATACAGGCATGAGCTCTATCCTGGATATTATATACCCAGAAAGGCCAAGAATAAGAAAAGATATTCCATAAAGAGTAAGAATCCAAAGAAGGAAAAGAAACCCACATATATTCTTCAGGTAGCAATCCCATTATCCTTATGTTATGTCAGAAAAGAGTATGATTTCAAACAGGTCAGCATCTCAGCTCTACTAATGGCCAGCACATGACTGTATAATCACAGTTATGTGACCACAGACTGGTTTTATTTGTTCTTTGCTCTCACAGGTGTACAGCTTGCATCCCCTGCAAGATTTACAAGGCTACATCTTCAACGGGCTCAACCTAGAAGATGACCCCCAACACCCATGTGTCTCATCTGACAGCATCTTTCACAAAGGCTTGTATTACACACCTGTAATGTCTGGATTAGGCCCAGATGTCTCTCAGCTCCTCAGGGTAAATGTCCTACAAGTTACTTAAATCTTTTGCAATGAGATTCCATTGATGAAATTCCAACTCTTCCTGCAAATGGCACTGTCAGTAAAACTCATATGTGACAAACTCTTTGTGTGGATATTCATTCTCAGTTGACTCCTTTGCATATTGTGATTTTCCAGCATGTGCAAAAATCCCATAGGTTTCTAAATAGAATATTCTGTGCTGGGCTTCTCTATGGGAGAAAGGAAATAATGGGAAAGAGAGAAGAGCAGAATGAATCTATACTACATTATATTTGTGGCTGATACCATGATGTGGTTTTTACAGGATATGGGCATGAAATTTTTTACGAACTCAAGGATTTGGCAACCAGTTGTGTGTGCTAGTGAAAATATAAGACCTCAGTCATATTTCTTGAATGTGGGATTCACAGCTTCTACACACCCTGTCAAATCACCAGGTAATACAGGGTACAGAAAAGACTTTAATACAGGGAATAGAAAAACTGCATTTTTCTCCTTAAGTGAACAGATACTTCTGTGAAAAGGAAAGGTAACATGGATAGTACTCATTAATATCATTCAGCGTTATTAAAATCTTTTTTTTTCTCTCTCTCTCTTGAATTCTGGTCTGGCACAAAATGAGACAGCTAAGGGTAACGGCCAATGCCAAAAGAAGCTTTTCAGGTCTAAATCTTTGATTCATGTTCAGTTCCATGCTAGGAAGTGTTGGCAACCAGGAGTATCGCACAAAATTGGCACTGTTGTCACTGATTCCTTTCTGACCATAGCCTGTTTGTAGAGAATTGTGACAGTGCAGCTGGCACACAGCCCTAAAAGCCAAAGGCAACCCCAGTATCATTTTCTTTGTCTGTGATATCAAGTTATACCTACCTCAGAGATCTATTAGTGACATTAGTACCTGTATGCAAATATTGACAGTTTCAAGCAGAAAAAGCTGGGTAAACACTAATTATCCTTCATACTTGCCCAGGAGTATTAAAATCTGTCTTACCTGAGAGTCTTCGCTATGTGAAGCAGGTTTGATCTAACTTCCCATTATCGCTTTGCAGTTGAAGTTGCTAGAGAGGAACTTGGGAAGAGACTCATACATGAAACTATTCGAGAATTCTTTCCTGAAACTTGGATTTGGGATACAGTCCTAATTAAGTGAGTACTGTTTCTTTTTCTTTTCTTTCTTTTTTTTTTCTTTTTTTTTCTTTTTTTTCCCCTTTCTTTAAGAGTTACTAAACATGTCCTCTGAGGTCTTACAAGGTGATAATAAAGGCCTTGAAGGCATGGCTGCTTCAATCATCACCTAACCTCTTGCCCTCCCCTTTTCCATGACAAAATTACTCTTTTTCCAAAGAGAACTTTTCCCACAAGGTGTGGATCATTGAGTCAGACTTCTTTCTTAAAAACAGGAACTCCTCTGGTCTTCAAAATATGAATTCCAAGGTTTTTTGCCAAACTCAGGGAAATGATGGGCAGAAGTATTTTCAAAGGACCTTTCCTTTGATGATTTGGGTGATGAGTTCTGGGGACTTGGATGTGGGATTTCTACAAACAAAGTGAGAGCAGTGCTGATAAAGACAGTGTTGTCTGTACTGAAAACTGACTATATGAAACTTCTCTTTTCCAAACCCATTCTCTACCCATTCCAAACAGCTCTACTGGAAAAGCAAGTATCTCATACACCATCCCTGACACAATCACTGAATGGAAGGCTAGTGCATTCTGTGTGGAAGACTTGGTTGGATTTGGTATCTCTGTGCCTGCCACAGTAACTGCCTTCCAGCCTTTCTTTGTGGACTTGACTTTGCCATACTCTATCATCCGGGGAGAAGATTTCCTACTTAGAGCCAATGTCTTCAGCTACCTCAGCCACTGCACGAAAGTATGTATTTAGGTTCACATTTTTAGTCCCTACTCCATCTCTAAAGAAGTTATAGCCCTTGTAATCTGAAAAAACAGCAAAACAATTGGTGTACATGATCAAAGATGTCTTTGCTCTTGATTGGTGAATTACTCTGTCTATCTGATGAGAGATTATCCTGATTGGTTTTTTTCTCCTAAGCTGCTATCAAGCACAGGGAGATCTGTCTGAAATATATCTAGGCTTGATGCACAAGCAAGCTTCTCCAGAGGTCCATAGAAGAAGGAAATGATTGTTTTACAAAGCATATCATTCTCTCTTCACAGTCCTGCAAGCCATCAATGGTTTTGGTGGGGTCTTTAGAGATATGAATGAAGATATGAAGAACTGAAGGACTTGTGCCTTCCAAAGAGAAAAAAACAGAGAAAAAGCAAGAAGTGGAGAACAGATAATCCCTATTTCTCTCTGGCAAAAGCCCCCAAAAGTATCAAAATAGGGAGCAGAAAAGCCTCAGTACTTCTCCTAGGGAGTGTCTGTTCAGCTAGAGATTCCCTTTTGCTCCCACATTCTGGCAGAGCATACTCTCAGTATTTACTACTCTCCAGAAAAAAATGCCTCCAAACCATAGGTGCATGGCACCTCAGTATTGAGGAAGCTTATACACAGCATAAATGTTACTCGAAGAAAGAAAAGCAGACCTTTTCTGTTTGGCTGTTTTCCTCCCCCCTTTTATATTGTATCTAGGAATTCTGGAAAAAAAAAAAAAAAAAAAAAAAAAAGAAGAGGTAGAGAGTCTAGATTTTGTTTGCTTCATTTGAATGCTGAAAATCAGCTCTCTTGTCCCACAAGGAGATCACCATCAAAGGAAGAAAATCAAGACATAATTTAGAAACATTTTCCCAAACTTTTTCTTAATAATTTGACCTAAAAGGCCTAAGGTAAATATTCTAGAAAAAAATCTCCATTGTTGATGCTTTCATTTCTTAACCTCATTTTTCAAGAATTCCTATAGTAACAAAACAAAACACTAGACAATGTTTTCTTTTGCAAGTCAGTTCAAAGCCATTAGCAGCAAGTCAGCTGAACATAACTTAATACCCTGATCAGGAACCATATGCATGCAAGGGATATTTAACACTGAGAATGCCAATACAGGGAAAAGATAACACTGTTATGGTTTCCTCTGATGGATGATTCGTATAATAGCGGCAACATCCCAGGCCTTAATTCTACTCTACACCTTTAACATCGGGCATAAGCAGAGATCTCACTTCCTCCTAACAATAAAGCAACATTTCCCTGTGGTGTAGAATCTTCATCTCATCCCATTTTTCCTTCTATTCCCAGGTTGATGTTTTGCTGTCAGATGCCCTTGACTATGAACACAAACTCATCTCCCCAGAGGAAGATGTATGTGTATGTGCTAAACAAAGAAAGACTTATGTTTGGAATGTTTTCCCTAAAGAAACTGGTAAGTGCTTGTGAGTCTACCCAGTTTTCTGTCCCGAGGTTGATGCTAATCAATTTATACCTCACCTGAAAGCTGAATCTCCTTTCAGCCTTCAGAACCTGGTCTACCACTATTTCAGCTCTCTTGGCCAAAGAGCTCCTGTAGAATTGCAGTGCAGTTATTGTTCCCCTTTATAGAGATCTGTTCTCTTTCTCCTATATCTCACGTACAGTCACTAACCATTCACTATGTTATACTATTCAGTATCTTTGGAGATTCATTATCTGATGAAACCACTTAGTTTGACCATCATTCTGTAGGAAAAAAGGTCACTTTTTTCTCCTTTTCCTCTACCATTTAAGGTGAAGTGTTACTCAGAATTACCACAGAGACTAAGGATGATGCAGCTTGTGGAGATAAAGCAGCCAGGAACATCAGTATTGACTACAGGGACACTCAGATCAGAACATTGTTGGTGGAGGTACTGTTGACAGCTCTTCCTGTTTTCCCTTTATTACCATCCATGAAGAAATAATAATGCAGCAAAAGTATCAAAAGCAAGTGAAAGCTGCTTCCCTAAAGAACTCCTGGTTTGACTCGATCTTCGTCTAGCTGAGACAGCATCTGTCTGTTCAAACTAAAAGCAAGTCCTTTCCCATCTGATGTCTTCTTCCATGAGGATCTGTGGGTGTTGGTAAATGCACATCTTCCTCCTGCAGGGAAGAAACTGGAACTGAGGGACTCCGTTTGATGGGAACTCCCCATTGGTACATCAAGTAATTTGTGAACTACTGTTTGAATCCAGCCTTCTCATAATGTGGAAGGGGTAGAGTTGGAGGCTGATGCTTCTGGCACTGCATTATTTACTTCTGCATGCTTTCTTCTCATCTGCTGTATGTGTCTCTTTTTCCCATCATCATCCAGCCTGAAGGCATCAGAAGGGAACAGACTCAAAACTCCCTTATCTGCACAAAAGGTAAGGCCCTTACATACTTATGTTCTGAGAGCATCTGAAAGGAAGGTTTGCACTCTTTCCTGCAGTGCTCATTCATGCTGTATCTCTTTTTTCCCTGAGGCACCCAGGTCACTGTGCAAATGGCAACTAGTACGAGTGTGAGTGCTTGCAGATCAATTCCTTGCTACAAATTTGGCATATGATCTGGTGCGTGTCACTCAGTATCTGTGCTGCAGTCAGAGGTGCTCAGATATTGAAGGAAGGCTGCTGTGAAGGTATCTAAGAGAGATGATCTTCCTGCACAGAATCTATTTTGGTCTGCATACACTCATTTTGATTGGTGGCCTGACTTCCAAAGATAATTGTTACTTGCAACTTTCTACTTCTAGTGCAGATGGGAAAATAAATACAGATGTATCCGTCTATGCCGTCTTGGTGATGATTGCAAATGTTTTCCAAAGTTTCCTGGAACTCCTGCCTGAAACAGGCATAAGGGCAGCCCTGAACCTCACCAATCAGATCTCCCCAATGTCTCACTGAAAAGCTCTTCAGCGCTCATGAGCACTAGAAACAGTGAGCACCCTGTTCAATTGGTTTCCATTGCCCAATGACAGTTACTGCACTATTTGGACTGTTTTTCACTGATTTGGTTTTCCTATGCCTCTTTCTGTCCTGACAGCTATGTTCTTGGTGGCATTTGTGGGTTTCTGTCTACTGCTATCTCTTCTGTGTACCTTTTCATTGTGCAATATCTACCAGAAGCATTTTGCTGCTATGATCAATGTTCCTATATGAATGACCACGATATCCTCAATATTTTTTTCTACAGATGATATAGTTTCTCATGATGTTGCTCTAGATCTATCTACAAATGTGGTGAAAGGATCACTCAGTGCCTCATTTTCTGTTGTTGGTAAATATAAAAATAATAAAAATATAAAGTTTTTGTTTTGATGATGGTACCAAGCTGGGAAGAGTGGCTGATACACCAGAGGGTTGTGCTGCCATACAGAGAGACCTGGACAGGCTGGAGAGTTGGGTGGAAAGGAACTGTATGAGATTCAACGAGCGCAAGTGCAGAGTCCTGCACCGAGGGAGAAATAACCCTAGGCACCAGTACAAGCTGGAGACTGACCTTCTGGAAAGCAGCTCTGCAGAGAAGGACCTGGGAGTACTGGTGGATGACAAGTTGACTATGAGCCAGCAGTTTGCCCTTGTGGCCAAGAAGGCCAATAGTATCCTGGGGTGCACTGGGAAGAGTGCTGACAGCAGGTCAAGGGAAGTGATCCTGCCCCTCTACTCAGCCCTGCTGAGGCCTCATCTCAAGTACTGTGTCCAGTCTTGGGCTCCCCAGTACAGGAGAGCCATGGAGCTACTGGAGAGAGTCCAGCGCAGGGCTACAAAGATGATCAGAGGGCTGGAGCATGTGCCCTGTGAGGAATGGCTGTGAGAGCTGGGCCTGTTTAGCTTGGGGAAGAGAAGACAGGGGGGATCTTATCAACATTACAAATATGTTAACAGAGAATGTTAAGAGGATGAGGCTGGACTCTTTTCAGTGGTGCCAAGTGACAGGAAACAAGGCAACAGGCATAACCTGAACCACAGGAAGTTCCGCCTGAATATGAGGAGGAATTTCTTTCCTCACTGTTAGAGTGACAGAGCCCCTGGAACAGGTTGCCAAGAGAGGTTGTGGAGTTTCCTTTTTTGGAGATATTCAAGGCCCGTCTGGATGTAATCCTGTCTAACATGCTTTAGGTGACCCTGCCTGAGTAGGGAGGTTGGACTAGATGATCTCCAGAGGTCCCTTCCAACCTCAACCATTCTGTGATTCTGTAACAAAAAGAAAGAAAATGTGAAAATGAAGAATAAAAGCTTTGCTGGGATTCAAGATGTGATTCACTCTTGGAACACAGAATTTTTGAGCAGAGACTGATTGTTGTCCTGCTCAGCAGTGTTCTTTGCTACATCAGAGAAATAAAATTTCTAAATATTGGTGACATCCTTCAATTTTCTGTTTAAGTTTATTAGTATTTGAATGCTTTGCTCAGAAATATCACATTTTTGATTTATGGCCTCAACCAGACTCATACCAGTAAGATTGTCGTCATTCATCCACCTGCAAATCAGAGCTGTTAGTGAAATCTTTTCAGTTTTTTAGTAGATAGGACCTGGGATGATTACATTACTCATGTAACAAAATCTTTGCTTTGATATGTTTGTGTTTTCTGGTCATCTCAAAAATCCCTTGCTGGATCTGTATTTACTTCCTTTCTTAAGAATAACAATTTAGAGATGGTTTGTGACACATCTACATAACAAAAGTTTCTGTTCAGCATTAGATGTTAATTCTGCAGTATCTCTGGTCTGTTAATCCTCCCTCCCCTCCAACATACATATAAGAAGAAGAATTTCCTGGCAGTTCTTTTTTTCATTTCTAACAAGAGGTATCTGCTTGACATGGCACTGCAATAGCTAGTATTTCTGGTGTGGGCAATTTGGTCTGATAAGAGGTGGGGAAGGGATTTCTTTGTTGACTGTAAAGCAGAACAGAACAAATCACTCAGTATTGAGAATTTCAGGTTTGTTAGAAAGCTGTGTGGTACCCTAGAGGCTTGCAAGCCCAGCCAGGACCATCTAGAACTCTGCATATTGAACTGAAATTACTGTTTATTTCAGTGACCCTGAAATTACTGTTTATTTCAGTGAGTTGTGCTAATCTCCCCTGGCATCTCCTGTTTCCCAGGTGACATCATGGGCACTGCCATGCAGAATGTGCAACAACTCCTTCAGATGCCATTTGGCTGTGGGGAGCAGAACATGGTCCTGTTTGCACCCAATATCTATGTCCTGGACTATCTGAACAAAACAGATCAACTAAATGAGGAGGTCAAATCCAAGGCCGTTGGATACTTAGTAAATGGTGAGAGTACAGTCCTTCCCTTATACTGTGTACTAAAATCCCCACCGAGGCCTGGTGAGCAGAAACAGTAGCATAGCTATCCTAAAAGCTCTGCCACTGTAGCACAGCACAACAACCCAAGGAAATGCCTTGATTATTATTCCTCTTCCTGTTTTTCCTAGGCTCAGTTGTCATGTTTGCTTTGAGGTTCTGACTTTAACTCCCTTCCTCCTCCTCCATGCAGACAGAGCACCTAACCTGATCCTATTAGCTTAGGTAGAGCACAGAAATGATGCAGCTTTGCCTATTCTTAGTCTTAGCATTTCTGCAGGACAAGATGTTCCGTGACTACGTATAAGCTCACTCAGGGCTGCAGTAAGGCTTTCACTGCTTTGTAGATGTATGTTACCTTTTCTTATTTCCCACTATGGTTCCCAATATATCTGATAGCAAACAGAATAGGACTTTCTCTCGAAACTTAGAAAGAGAACAATTCCTGTTGCGTGTACTTGCAGGATATCAGAAACAGCTGTCATACAAACATCTGGATGGATCCTACAGCATCTTTGGCACCAAAGATAAAGAAGGGAACACCTGGTAAGTGACTGGGAGTAGAAATGGCTCAGAGATGAACTTGCATTCAATTCACATGCTGCAGGTAAAAGATATCTTTATTGGCTAAATCAGATGTACAGAGGTGGCAAGGACTAAGACTGTTAACCATGAACAAAGAACAAGACTCTCTGCCCCCTGTGGTGGCTGTGTGCAGAAGGAAGATGATCCCTAAAGGCTGTTGTTTTTTCAATTGCCACTCCACCTGTTTCCTGTAGAAGTGAAACACAATACACTGCAGTGCTCTGTAGCCAGGATCAGATCCAGAGTGTGCTGGGCTTCTTTCCTGGGTCCCAGGTAACTACTATTAAGGAATAGCAGTTACCTGGCTTTTGCTACCCTCTCCTGAAGGAGCACGTGTGGACAAAACAAGTCAGCAACAAGTTGGTCATAACTCTTTAGGCTTGTGTCTAGCACAAGCAGAAGGGTTAATTTTTTTTCCCTGCTCCTTGCTCCAGTGTTCAGGTCACAGCTTCATGTTTCCCTTGCAGGCTCACTGCCTTTGTGTACAAATCATTTGCACAAGCTAATCACTTCATCTATATTGATGCCAACGTCCAGGCTCAAACTCTGATGTGGCTGGCAAGCAAACAGAAGCCAAATGGCTGCTTCCGAAGTGTTGGGACACTCTTCAACAATGCCTTGAAGGTGGTAGACAATTACTTCTTGGTCAAGTTTATCCTCTCATAATTGAGAAGATGTTCTCCTATCTGCTAAATTCTGCTAAATATTATACTTTTCTCCAAATTCCTGTCCTTTGCCAAGGGCTAGCTCTCCACAGTTTACACAGACTATTTGCAACTCAGTCAGCTTCCCCATATGGTATTTAACATCTCATAAGCACAAATGAGAGTATTAGAGAACTGTAAACTTGAGGGAGTAATGCTTTTTGAGGTGACAGCAATGACCTTCTCTTAGTTTAAGAGCTAGCCCAGTTACGTGTGTGCTCTCCTCCTTCTTGGGCTACCTCCAGAGCTGGCCACACTCTTCGGTCTGGGAGACTGTAATTCGTATTTAAAGGCTTCTCACTCATGTCATTCGCTGATTATTCCTCTCTCCATGACCTTTTCAGGGAGGAGTAGATGATGAACTCTCGCTTTCAGCCTACATCACTATTGCGATGCTAGAAGCTGGGCACTCCAGCTCGGTAAGATTTTCACTACTGCTGTTCAGCTGGAATTGGTCCTCTGTTGTTGGCTTGGCTCCAGTGTCTCCTAAAAATTGTCTAGGTACTACAGAGAGAGAGAGAGAGAGAGAGAGCTCCCAGGGGACCTTGCACAAAATGTGTTGCTGTGATATCTCAATACCTACCTTCAACCACTAGTATGCAGGCAACAATTCTATAGATCTCAGTGAGAACTGATCTTCTGCTTGCGAGGTGCAGGATATTAAGTGTCTCTTAACTTCCACT
The DNA here is from genome assembly GCF_028389875.1 of Rhea pennata. NCBI lineage: Eukaryota > Metazoa > Chordata > Aves > Rheiformes > Rheidae > Rhea > Rhea pennata. The sequence continues at coordinate 85,054,645 of NC_084663.1, read as the reverse complement.
TAAAAAAAGGTAATAGCCTAATGCACTACAGCTTATCCTCAAACATGGTTCACTTATGAAGGTAAAAAGTATTGTAGGTAGATCCATAAAGTTTCCAGGGGAACTACATAGCCCTCTTGGGAAAAGGAGATCCAGCCAAGTGAAAAGCACATGTTTCCTTTTTTTTTAAAGTGACTGGTACAAAGCAGAGTAAAGCTAGGATGTTAGACTTTAGTATGAGTTTTCTTGTATTCAATTTGTCATATTTTTGAGGACGTTCCTGATTAGACAGTGTATTAGTGAGGACATGGAGTCATATTGTGGTCTCAGACTCATTGGCTGAAGTTCTTTCATTTGGTGTTAAGATAGTACATCTTCATAGAAGTAACTGAAGTTACACTAGAGTCACTGAGGATAGAATCTGCTCCATGAAGTTGGATTTGTTCATCAGACAACAGACTCTTGACTGTAAAGCATAGGATTTGAATAATATGAATTGTTATTATAGAGGTAACCAGAAGGAAATAGTTTCAAAATAAAAAGGGGAGTGTTCTATTTATATATTAAAATCTTCAAGAACACATTGAAAAGCTACTTGATTTGTATTATGTTTCAGTCTTAAATCCTTCCCTTAAGAATTCTATATACTCTCTCCTACTTACTATATGAACTAAAGGTCCCATTTTCATTGCTATGGTGGTTACAGGATAAAGAACAGTTTCAAATAAAAGAAATGTTTGGTCAGATGAAAACAACTGTACTCAATTCAGATCCATATACTTTTTTCTTTATAGAATCCTGTAGTCCGAAATTCCTTTTTTTGCCTGGAGATTGCATCTGAGAAGAATATCAGTGATGTTTACACTCAAGCACTCATGGCCTATGCTTTCTGCTTAGCTAGCAAGATGGAAAAATGTGAATCTTTCCTCAGAGAATTACAGAAATCAGCAAAGAAACTTGGTGAGTTTCAGTCATTTAGGGTATGTGGGAAGTAGTGAGAGGGAATAAATCTTATGATAGCATGCGGTCTAACCTTGACAAAATTGAAAATACAGGCACATGCATCAACTATCAGATGTCCCCAGATAATTTGTGGGGTGAATTTACAGCACATCTGTTACTCTGTAGTATTTGTGAGAAAGATCCAAGGACACAGTACATCTATGGAGCAGCATAAAGTAGTGACACCTGTAATCCATTCTGGTTCCTTATCACTCTCTTTTTGTGTTCATCAGGTGGCTCAATGCACTGGGAGCAGGAGGGGAGATCATCAGAAAAATCCCCCTCCTTCCTTGATCATGCTTCATCAGCTGAAGTTGAGATCACCAGTTACGTGCTGTTGGCATTGCTTTACAAACCCAATCGGAATCAAGAGGACCTCACAAAAGCCTCAGAGATTGTGCAATGGATCATCAGACAACAGAATCCCTATGGAGGTTTCTCTTCTACCCAGGTGCAATAGCACTCTTCATCTCTCCCATTATTTCTAGGAATCTAGACGCTCACTTAGTGTGCCAGTGTGGCTGTGACTAAGCAGACCTAGTGTTATTTCTCTCTTGTATCTGCTGTTTCATATATACAGAGACTAAGAGGGCCTAAGATCCTTTCTTTTCTCTTCTTAATTTTACCTAGAAAGGTGAAATTCATACAACAGTAAGTTGACCAGCAACAAGTGCAGATATTCATGTGGGAAATGAGCCTAGTTTCCAAGTCCCAGATACTAGATGACCAAGAAGTGCTCTGCAGTTGCCTAAAAGAGAAGAAATATTCCACTAGAAATATTCAGTTGAAAAAATTGGAAATGTGCTATAGTGCTCAGATTTGATGTTCTTAGACCTTCATTTTAAGTAGAGAGATTTTTTTTCCTCCCTAAAATGTGCATGCCAGAACTAAATGGCACCCTACAAATGGGAACACTGGAATTATACGCAAGTTTAGGGCTTTTTTTTAGCCAGAGTGAAGTGACTTTGCTTTGTATTGGAAGTATAATTTTGATTTCTTCTTTGTCAGGCACACTGAGTAACTAATAATCTTTTGTTATTTTTCATTCCTTCAGGACACAGTCATTGCTCTTCAGGCCCTTGCTGCTTATGGTGAGGCCACCTACAATTCTGTTATGCAAAACGTAGTTAAGATTACTTCCAAAAAGTACTTTGAGAAGATATTTATTGTCAATAATGAGAACAGGTTCCTGCTGCAACAGATTCCCCTTCCTGAGGTCCCTGGGAATTATAACCTAATGGTGAATGGCAATGGATGTGTTCTTATGCAAGTAAGTGTCTGCCCTCCTCTTCATTGTGTCCCACATTCTGCATACAGCACAATCATGTTTCTGATGATTCTCCATCCAAATTTTCTTTATTTTTCTGAATTATTTGAATTCCCTAGAGTCTTTAAGACAGTCTTTTCCTCATCTCCTTCCTCTTCCAGACAGCACTGAGATACAACATTCACCTTCCAGAGGGGGCCTTTGGATTTTCTCTCTCAGTACAGATAGCAAATGCTTCCTGCCCATTGGATCAACCAGAAAAATTTGATATTCTCCTCATAAGCAGGTAATGTGCTGTCAGCAAGTCCAACTACACAGATGACAAGACATGCAGGAAAGACTGATATGTGTATACAGTTCTGTTTAAAGTCAAGAACCATGAGATGATCAGTGCTGAAGGGTTGTTGATATCAGTCTGTACGACATTTGCCCAAATATCTTGTGATACCCCAGGTAATTGATCGTGTTAGCATATACTTGCCCTCTGCATACAGAAGGCCTCTCCAGCATCTTCCATGTCAACCAATCAGCAAGTATGTGTGATTCACTCCATTCTTCCCACATCTTATGAGGCCAGGAGCAGAGAATGACACTGGCTTTCCTGGGTATGGGCCAGACTGATGGAGGCCTCTGTTGTTTTAGTTACACAGGGAAGCGCAGTAGCTCCAATATGGTCATTATTGATGTGAAGATGCTCTCTGGCTTTGTTGCTGTTAAGTCTTCTCTGGATAAGGTAAGCTACAAGAGCAAGATTAATGAGTCACCCCAGAGACAGAAATGACTGGTCATACAAAAGCTGGATGAAAGCAGAGACCTAATTAAGAATAATTTAAACATGAACTGTGTGAGGTATTTACATTGTTGCATTGTCTTTATTATCAAATGGAGGGCATGCCCTGTAGGGAGCTTTAAACACATAATACAGACCTTGCTGTATTAAAAAATAAGAGCTAGAGCCTAGCCAGATGGCAACTGAGACTGAGACTTGGAATTACCAGACTATACAACACTGGAGATGGGCAGTATTTCCATAATGAATTGCATCTCATTTTGGGAAGTGCTCATTATACGCACTAAATCAAGTGACAGTTTTTGCTCAGTCCCCTCTATCTATCCAGCAAAATTTACACTCTAAAAATCAGCTATCCCTCAATATCTAGCTAGGCACAGGGTGAATCCAACAACTAAAGTGATAGATTCTGAGGTAGCATTTGTTTTCTGATGGTCTATAAATATATCAGTTTGTCTCCATTTCCTTGTTTTAAAGCTCATTGATGACCATACAGTGATGCAAATAGAAAACAAGAAAAAACATGTTGTCTTTTATCTTCAAAATGTAAGTTCTGAACTCTGATTATTTGTTCTGAAAGCAGCATGAAAGCAGCATGTAACAGATGCACCTACAGAGCAGAAATACTTTATAAAGTGCATTTATCATGTTTCCTTCCCTATCAGCATTGCCCTCTGTTCACAAACTTGCTTAATCCTCAAACTACATGTAACGTGGGAATGCCCAAATAGCTTCAGACTAATGCCTGTCCTATTACTACAAAGAAATTAATCAAAATTATTTCTCTGTTTAGTCAAGAGTTGATAAAGACCAGGAAGGTGGTTTCCTTGAGTGTATATACCCTTGATAGGCTTCTGCTATATCTCAGGGGTCCTTCTAGCAGGACCTGGATCACTCTGATCTCCTCTGGAAAGATTTCAATTACTTCTCTTCTTCTAATTCATTCTCAAATCTAAAATTACCTCTCTAACCTGTAATCTAATCCTTGGATTAGATTTGCATATCACAAGTTCATTTGCTGGTGGCCCTGCAGGACTAACAGAAGCCAGTATCTCAGTGATACCTATTGATTTCAGTTTCTCTGTGGCACATAATGTTCATGTCTGAAAAGGAAGGGGCTAGAATACCAGACTTCATTGTCCTGACTCTTAGGTGTCCTGGAAGATTTAAGGTTTGTCCTTTGTGACTTTTTCTCTTCCTCTAGCTTTGATGCAACAAAATGTGCAATAACTATAGAATATGGCAACACAAGCAGGGTAAGAAACCTGTAAATCCACTTCATTTTCTCTTCAGACTCTCTAAACAGGCTTTTTGGTCTGCGTTTGGCAGGTAGATAATGGATATCATGCATATCTATGTAAGAAAGCAGTGGGGTTTGAAATATATGCTCTGTTGGTTATCCACTTCGAGCTGCTCTAGAGGCTGTTATATGAATGAAAAGACTTATTACAACCCTGTCCCTCCATTCTCAGATCTTGCAGAAGAAAAGGAAAGAAATCACTTTCTCAGTTGAGCAGGACTTTTTAGTGACCAACCCAAACCCAGCTCCTGTGCAGATCTATGATTACTATGAAACAGGTAGGTTTTCGACTTCACAAGCATAAAGTGTGGGAGGAAGAGGGACAGGAACAGACACTGTATTCATTAAGACAGGCCAAGGACCAATCTTTCTGGAACTAACACTCCCCTGAACTGTTTCAGGAGCTGGAGCTAGTGCCAGGAGGAGAGATTCAGAGATTCATTTTATTCTAGGGAACTTGGTATCATGTCCAAGATGACAAGTAGTCATGGCTAGAGAGCTATGAAAATGCATGTCCAAGGATTAAGGAGATTTCAGAGAGCTCCAACTTAACCTTGTGTGGTGCATAACCACCTCCAGGAACAGGAACAAGAAGTGCCCCAGAATAATGGAAATATTATTTTCCTTCTTTTCCAGAAGAGTATGCTGTTGCTGAATATAAATCACCTTGCAAAGAGACTGTTGCAGGAACGGGCTAATAATTACGAAAGGTAAGTGAAAGTCAGTTAAAAAAAAAAAAAAAAAAGGCAGACATAAGGGAGAAGAATCTGAGAGAGAAAGAAAAGTGAACAGTTAGAAAGTGAGAAGTAAGAAAGTGAAATATGAAGCTATATGAGCCTTGGGACTGATACTGATTGCACGAATCTTGGGGACTGACTGCATGAACCAGAGACTGACTTGGTGGGTAGAGTGATAGCTAGAAAGGAGTCTTCAGTTTCCACCAGGCTTCTCAGGGATCCACAAAAGACAGTGGCAAGATCCCGTCCTGTACCACATGCACTATGGACTGGTGGAGAGCATTTTGCTTCTTATGGGAAGAGCTCACCACCCCTACAGAGTGAGAGCTAAAGCACAGAAAAACAATCAGGAAAACACTTTCAGAGTTTCCTCAAAAGCATCAGCACTTAACAAACTTAATATTCCATCTATGACTTCTCTTTAAAATCCGCCCTCTAAAGCCTATCTTGCGTGGACGTAGGCAGGGTATTTCACATGGAGTCACAGAAAAACTTTTCAGGACAGCTGACACATTTTCTGAGGGGAACATACGAGGTGATATGAATCATGAAGATGGTGCATTCACTAGTCATAGGTACAACATCACCATGCTGCAGGGGAGGTTTAAGCCTGTGTCCTGCTCAACATAGCCATTATGCTGGCTGTTATCTGCTAAAGTAACTCTCTGGGAATATAGGCATAGCTTGCTGCCAGCCCTTGATCCAACTCCTGTCTGTATTGCAAAGAATGGACTGTCTTCACAGTACCTTGAAACCATCCTTTATATTCTGCACCTGTTGGGTTGTTCCTATTGAGCTTATTTTCTTTTGAATTTTCCCTGCAGAACCATCATAAATGTTGAACATGTGATCAAGTACCCTGTTTTCTTCCGTGATTCAGTCTCAGAAAGGGCTATTTTACCTTACTACTCACAGTGGAAGCCTGCGATGTCGTTTGAGCTAGTGTCTGATTCTTTGTTTCTTTTCATAGCACTTATCTCCAGATCTGTACCATAATCATGTACCCCTTTCCATCAATAAACCTTCCTTTTATATTGGGCAATCCCAGAGTCACAGAATGGATATTTTAATGACAGTCCACATGGTTGGGGCAGGAAGAGGAGAGGAACATATTTGCCCTGGCTGTAGCACCTAGCTTGCTCTCCCAGCTACAGTTCATAACTGCTGGCAACTACTATAATACACAGTATATTCAATCACAGCCCAGTTTTCCATTTTCTGAGTTTAGAGCTGATTTCTCATGGCAACTGAGCAGTCCTACCCAGAGATTATCTCTACACCTTTAATAAAAAAAGTATATTCCCTGTGGTGCCTTCCAGGGTCTTGTAGCATGTACTGCTCAGTGCAGGCCTCAAGGCTCATCCAGCCCACAAAGCATACTGTAAATCAGAGGGAAGGCAGCTTGCAGTTCCATCTGCACACACCTGTTGATGAAAAGAAATTGAATGCTGCTAGAGGTATCATTGCTGACCTCTGATTCAGAGAGCAATCAATTTTATACTCCTTTATCAAAGAGTGAGCTGGTCACTACAGGTGCCCTGACAGAAGGGACAAAGGAATGGGAAGACTGGATAATAATGCCTGAAAGAGGGATTTGCACAGAGTGGTTCTGTTCTTGCTCTTCAGGAAATATGAATGCTTCTGCTCTTATCCACGAAGAATAACCACACCTGCAGCCCTTGCCCAAAGCATGTAGGGACCTGATGGCACCTGGCTGGAGAGGGGTGCAGAGCCTGGATGCATCGGGCCGTGTCTGGCAGCGGGTGGCGCCGCAGCTCCATGCCGCGGTGCCGGGCGCTGCGCGGCTGCTCAGGTGTGCTGCGCGCAGCATCGCGCAGCTCTGCGGTGCTGCTCCCGAGAGAGCGTTAGTTCCAGTAAAGCTGATCACCCTCTCTCCTCTGAGCCCAGGAAGCCTAGCATGGCAGCGAGATGGCTGGGGAGCTGGGGGACTCTGAGCAGGCTGTGGTGTGCAAAGCCCTGTGCTCCAAGACCTTTTTTTTTTTTTGGGGGGGGGGGCTGGGGGCGAAATAGGAGTGCTGCAGTGTTTGCTTCTGCATCTTGCAGAAAGAAATTGGTTTCTCAGTTAAGCTAGAAACAGAAGTGCAGAAATAGAACCATGTTCAGCACTGGAGAAAGATTGTTGTGAAACAGCTTAGATATCAATGAGATCCAGCACAACATCTAGTTTATTTTCAGGATTTTATAGGGTAGTGATTTACACGCTGCAAGATTCTCCTTACTGCAGACTGACCATCCACCATGCTCACCTTCAGCGTTGGATGTTAGTCTCATATGTTGTCTTTGGTTAAGACCACTGTACTCGATAATACTGACTAGGTCCTGAACACAGACGTTTCTCAATCAGAAATGAAAAGGCTTCAAGAAAGAGTCCATCACTTAATAAATTTCCTCACAGACAGTTGCCTGTTGAGCTGTTTGAGTATGTGACATTACAAAATAAAGTGTCAAGTCTAAAGCTACCCAGTAAATGGGCCAGAAGCTCTGTATTTATACAGAACACACTAACATTTCTTGACTGAGTGTCGTTGTAACGTGCTTCGTGGTGTTTTCTAGCATGCTGTGTACCACTCAAACTGCAGCCAGTGGTTTCATACTAAACATAATGAACTCAGAATTTGATAGAGTAATTTGTGATTTACAATCTGCATTAAAGAACAGTAAAATGGACACTAGAGAAAGGGGAGAGGAATGGGGAAAAAAAGATGTGTCATTTAGGTGTATAAACGATAGTTTGAGTGAAGATGAGGACAGTTCAAATGCTGAGGACTTATATGTATTTAGAGAAGAATCGAAAAGAGGGATCAATTTCACTGGAGAATTTGAAAATGATGTGTGTACTCTTACGATTCATTGTCTATGTGTGTTTTTTAGAATTGTGAAGAGTTATCCATTCAGGATCTGCACGATACCAATGTTACAAAAAGCCATTTGATAAACTTTCATAGACAAGAGGAATTTGTGGGGCATTAAATTGCTTTGGATAGAGTGCAGATTTCTATCATAAACTCCAAAATTAAGACTTTACTGGCAGTAGCAGGGAAGCAAGGAAGGCTATGAATTTTGCTTTCCTGGCACACTCAAACACTAACAACTAGGCTACATTCTGATTTAATTTACATCAACATCAAACAGGACTAGCAAGTGAAATCAATAGTTAGAACAACAGGGTTGAAGAGGAGAGCAGTATGAATATATGTGGACATAGGATGTGCATCTTTCTGGGGCTTCTGAGGTCATTAAACCAAGGTTACACTTTGTCTCACATGAAACTCATAAAAATTCCTCTTCAGGTCTAGCCAAAAGTTATTCTGTTCAGCCAAACATATTTTTCTGGGAAGAAACGGGATTTGGGGGGGCGGGGGGAAGTAAATTTTTATCATTCTTGTAGAGCCTTCTTTTCTTCTTAGGCCAAAAATGAACTATTAAAGCATCAAAAGCATATTTCCTACTGCAGGCTTTTCCTCTTCATACTGGAAAAGTAATAGTTATAACCTGATTTTACCTTGTGACTGTCCAACTGATAATTGCTGGTTGCAGACAGATCTAATAAACATCCCATTCTCAGACTTCCTCCAGATTTTCACATGCAGGCTATGCGCCTCCTGGCTCTGTGTTTATATAGGGTACAGCAATATTTCCCAAAATATATTCCAACACCTCCCAGAGGTTCTGGAACCTGGATGTCTTGTTTTAGCTACATGCTTCATGGCATGTACCTGAAATCAAAAGAAATTTATTACAGAGACTGAATGCCATTTCTTCTTCCCTAATCCAATAACCTTGAAGTACTGTATTATTCAATCACAGAGATTTAGAAAGTGTTCTAGGCCTCAGAGGGACAGAATGACTTTAATTTTGTCAAGGCTAGACAAACTTGATTTCCCCAGGTATGAGAAAATCAGGCCCACTAGCCCAAGAGGTGCTACAAACTGCCATACTGCTACCGTCTCCATGGCACAGGCGATGGCTTACTTACTGTGCTCAAGTGATGCACTGTTCAGTTTATAAAAGCTCTCAGAGAATGGAGATAGTTATGAGTATCCAGTGAAACTGGTATGCAGATCCTTGGACTAAATCAGCAACACAGACACAGCAACAGAGAAATTAGAAATACAGAATTTCATTGTAGTATTCTGCCAGCCCCTTCGTGCCAGCCATGAAGCTCCTGGCTGTCCTATAGCTTTGTGCATTAAAAACGCTTTTAAAGCTATTCTGAAAAGCACATCCATATGAGTAAGAAAAGGACAAGAAAGCATATGATCACATGAGAATGTCTGTGACTAAAATGCTCCATCATATTTACTTTCCTTTGTGTTTAAGCCTTCTCTGCAGTGATATTTGTGTCATGGGGTCAATGAATTGCTTTACTACTCATGTGGCATTCACACTGAAGAATCTGCTAAAGGCTGATGTGATGGCCTAGAAAAAAAAGAGGACTTGTAAATGCCACACATGTTCTGAAAATTAAACATGACCCTTTTTACTATAGATGATGAGTCTCCCCCACAATGTGGGCAGCAGGATGCAAAATCTAGAGAAAAAACAAATTAATTTTTCCTGGAAGGATGAACTCCAGTGCATTCCCTTCCTGAGGCCTTTCTGTCACTAACCCAATGCTCTCATTTGAAAAATCAGCGCTTGGTCCAGGGCATTTGGTTACTACACCTTTTGGCTCAGACCTACTGTGATCCCCTTCAGTGTAAAATGTAATAATACCAAACTGTTAAACAATAGTACAGCAAATACTATACTGTATGACTTCTCTTGTTTTTCAAATCTTGTTTAATATTTACCAATGTTCAGGTCTTCTCCTGAGCACTCTCAGTCTGTGTCAAATATGAAGTGTGTCAGTACAGACCAACCAATTTGTTGATTAGAGATGACCAGAAACATTCCAGAGGAACCGTCCATCAAAAAATGATGTTGTGTTAAAATGATCTAAGAAAACAACTGAGCTTACCTTGCTCTCTGATCATTCCTCTACTGAGTTCATTTACCAACCCCATGGTGGGCTATTAGGGAGGTATATCCATGTGTACAGTCATATGACCCACGCCACCTGATTCATCAATCAGGTAGCATGGAGGCCTGGCCACTTCTGTGGCACCACTGGCTGTGAAATCACAGCATCACAAAAGAACTCTTTTCCTATGAAAAAGAAAAAGTTTCCATTTTCCTGAAATTATTATTTTTTTCTCTGACTTTCTCACTCATCCACAATTGTAATTGTTTATTCAGAGTTACCATCAAAGGTTTTGGATCTTCTCAATAAATTCCTCACATGGAGAAGCAGCATATTTTCAGCTAGTCATGCAGCTAAACAGTAGGACATTTTTTCTCTGCTCAGTCTCCTAAAGGGTCACTTTTTTAGAGTCAAGGAGATCCTAAAAACAAAACAAAAGCAATATATTAAATACAGGACCTACAAACTTCCTTCAAGGAAAGGCATCACGTGTCCCCTTCCTGTTCTTCTTGTGACTTCAATGCACAGGTCTCCTGCTGCCCTTCACTTCTGCCCTGTAGTCCTCTTCTGCACCTTCCACTATACCAGCATTCCTGATGGCCAAACCAGGACCTCCCTTAAGAACATGATTTCAGCAGGGCTTCCTAACCCTGTGTTGCTACACTGTGTATATAACCTGACAGCAGGGAGATTAAAAAAAATCATGTTTGAGAGTGAAAGGAGAGTAAATATGAACATGACAGGCAGAGCTGGAAGGAATAAAAGTCACCATGCTCTCTACTGGCAGGGCTCTGTGTGCATGCTGTTAAACTGCTAACCTCACACATTTTTTTCAGCCTCCTACTCTCTGGCTCAGTACCCACTGGGAGGTGAAGGCTAGGTTATTACCAGAGGCAATTGCATAACTGCACCACACATTCACCTTTTCTATTTCACTTTACTGGAAGTGACCAGCTTTAGGCCCCCCTGGTTTGACATTGTCAGCTGACATCTATTCTTCCCATTCCTGTCATTCCTGTCAAGACAAGATGTATCCACAGTTACACAGTGACCTAAAGTCTATGCTAAAGTAAAGCACATCTGGGAAGTCTTATACAAGAAGCATGGGATGCACAGCTAGCTCTCTACTCACACCCCTTCCTTCCTGCGCAGCTTAAGCTAAGCCTTGTGCATTTACACCTTGTCCTGTTGCCCACTGAACACTTGCTTCCAGTGCAGGATATTCCAAAACAGGAGGGAAGTGCAGTGTTGTAATGCAGTCAAGGCAGGCTATGTAGTAGGACACTGTGATCAGAAGAGCCCTGCTAAATTACATGTTTTCCAGCTGCATTCTAGCATCGCAGATACTTTCAGGGAAAGCTAATCCTTTCTGTGATCCAAAGGGCTAAACATAGCCAACTCTGTAATGCCTAACAAGATGGAATAGAATAATACAGAGGCATATGGGAAAGGATTAACTATAAGAATATGTGATTTCCTAGCCTTCTACTCCATTAGAACATTTTGTGTTGCTTTCCTTTAGCATCTTCCATCAGAGGATCTCAAGAGTCTGAACAAACATTTATGTGGTAAATCCCACATCACTGCATTGGAGAGAGATCCATGTCAAGAGCACCAGCTGCAGCACAGAGAGAGGCCAGGTCTTGCCTAGTGTTAGCCAGCAAGTCAGAAACTGAGCTAAGCATAAAGGCGTTTCCTCCCATTTGCAAGTGTCTATAGCAGAAAGCCAACATTCCCTCCCAGGACTAATAGAACAGCAATGCCCATGGCACAACCATCAGAGAAAACTTGTATTTCAGAGGGCAAGTACAACTTACTCCAGCTGGCAGGTAGCATTGACACAGCTTACTGCTGTTCTTTTCAGCAAGGCAATTCAGCCAGGAGAGGGCCAGTGATTTTGATTTTCACCTTTTTGTAGCTGTATGAACTAACACCAAAAGCTAAATGAGAAAAATATTTGAGAAGCAAGGTCACACAGGATGCTTTGAAACACCTCTGCCATGTTAGCATGGTCTTCTTTTGTGAAGGCTTTCTTGCTGATGGCATTGTGCCATGAAGTTTAGACAATCTCCAGGGATGGAGATCCCACAGCTCCTGCTTTAGGGCTGCATCACCCTCAGGAGGAAGTGTTTTTCTTCCTGTTGTCTAATCAGAATTTCCTTGGATGCAACTCAGCCTGTCACTTCTTGTCCACTCGTGCACTTCTGAGAAGAGTCTGACTCCATCTTCATTCCACCTGTCTTGAACACCAACTTTGGAAAAGGTGGAGTCAGCTTCAAGAGGTGTCTTTATCTTATCTGAGAAGAAGCTCAAACAAAAAAAATCACAAAGATAAGGCTAAAGCTAAAAATAAATATGGAGTTTTATATACATTTTGAATATATTCTTATAGGATAAAGTTTTGTCTGAAAAGAGGAGTAATATGGCATATGAAGAATACTCTTAATTATACCAATTGCTGTTTTCAGACACATTTGTAAACACATTGGATTTTCCCTTCCTTGGAAACAGTCTGAGGAACATGGATGGAATAACTTTTAATTCTTTATTACAACAGGAACTTTCTTCATTTCTATATAATACCAAATACATATCTCTGAGCATACAAATAGCTATTTTCTTATTTACTTATTTTAAAAAATCACATATATTGTTCACTTATTATCTTTAACGGATTTAATTGGGGATGTAATTGGAGTATTCCAACAAATGGTCTTATTCTGTGTGTATTGTATGCTATAAATCTCAGACAGACACACTGCAGATTTCTAATGTGTTAGAGTTAACAATCTTGTTTGCTGACTGTTTTGCAACATACAGTCTAGGTGTCTGTTAGGGCAAGATAAAATTTTTGCATAGAGGTAATGATTATTATTATTATAGTATAGCTGGGAAAAGTGGATAAAAGCTAATTCAGGTAGATCTTGCCCTACATATGGAATTGCCCAGCATCACACAGAGAGACAGTTACAGAACAATTTATAAAATCCAGCTACACATTTGGTTTGCGATTTATTCTACGAAGTACATTGAAATTAAAGTAATTCATTAGTATCTTTGCCGTAACTGAATTTGCTCATGTGTTCACGCAACACCACAGAAAGATATATAAGTTAATCTGCCACCAGGGCCTTCTGTCAGGTTAAGATATTCAACACAGCACTAAAGTTGATAATCTTTACTTATTTTTTTATGGTATCTCATTTGACTAAAAACTGCATATCTTAATTTATTTGCATGTTGCAATTTGTATGATGTTCATATTTTCTGAGTTTTCCTAGTAAGTTGTGTAAGTGTTTGTCTTCATATGGCCTGTGAAATAGTTTGTTTCTCATCCAGTAAGTACTTTTTTATCGTATGAAATTTGAAATAAATTGTTTGGGATTTGTTTGCTTTAGATACATAGACCAGGAAAAATAGTATCATTATTTGCACTTAAAATAAAAATAAATAAAAATATTTAAAAATATTTAATTGAAGAGGAGGTGTTTTTTCTTAAACCTTTAGTTGCATAGGTAACACAATTTTGTTAATCTGAACTGTTGGTATAACACTGTCCCACATTTTACAATGACTATTTTCTCACCAGTCTCCATGCAAAGTTGGTGCAGTTACTGGAGACATAGAGTCCTTTCCCAGATCCACTGGCTGTAAACAACCACCACAAGGCTTCCACCGGGCGCTCTTACGTGAAACTGCGTTGATCATCTCAAGCATGATAACTGATGTTCCCAAGAACTGTTCCCTGAGCTGCTTCTTTCAGAACAGGTCTCTGATGGAAAGCCGAAGGTTGAAGTTTGGTTTGTTGCTTTGGTCTTGCTTCTAAGGCTGAGTATTATGCTCAGTCCTTGAGGAGGACAGAATAGTAACATAGTAAAGAAACAGTACTCTTTCTTGGGATTATTTACATTTGTTAATAGTAGCTCTAAAATCGCTTAAGACTGTTGGGGCAGAAAAGGATTCCTGCATGTAATAGCACCTTGATAGTACTGAGGATACTTGTACCCACTCACAGATAGTCTTTTTTTCCTGTGGTTGCAGTGACTGGTGAGCCAATTTGTTATTGGACAGCTGGTATTGGACTGCACAATAGAAACTAAAAAGAAATGAGAGGAAAACGTACTCCAACTGGGTTCTGGTAATTAAAAACACACAGCTCAGTATCTTACTTTATTTTCATGAAAAAGAAATGTACTTGCTCTCTATTAGCAGTCATAACCTTGGTGGTATAGAACACCAATATTTTCTGTCTTTTTGCAAGGCACTGCAGTCAAGATTGCATGGTTCATAGCAACTTTTGCAGAATGAGGTTTGCTGTGATCAGGATTTGTCATATTTATGATGGTCTGTGTTAACTTACTAATTGCATCTTTTGGGTGAGTCAGTCCCATTCAAAGTAATATATCTAAAATGATTGGGTGGGAAAGAAGCCAGCCAAGAAAGTATGACAGAGAATAAAACATTTGAGAATATTAAAAAAGATAGTAGCAATAATACATTCAGGCAAATTAGAAATGCTACCATGGCATCCATTTCTTCCTGATCTACTGTCTTGCCCCTGTTCAATATGATAATGCCTAGAAAGAAAACCCAATGTATCAGCATCTATAACTTACCAGTACAGCACTACAGCTTCTCTGAGAATTTTTTAGAATTAAGCTGATTTTCCCAAATATTGGACCAACATATATAACGGAACAAAATAAAGTTTTAGAATAATATTGCATTTTTCATTTTGCAGTGGAAGTAAAGAAGTTTCAAAAACCTTCTATGGAACAGGCAAAAGATATACTACTTTTAGAAGTGAGAGTAAACTTATGCAATCATTTCTTTTCTAGGAGGATGAATCAAAATCTGTTACTATTATTTAGTACAGAAACTGATTCTGCTTGGAGGATTATAGAAATTTAATTTAGGCATTTGGGCTATAGCAACCATTTAATGAGGTCTGACCTAATTTAAATTCTTTGTGATCAACATTTAGGCAAAATGGTCCACTTAGCTCTTATATTCATCTAATATAAGACTAGTTACTTAAAGTATTAGCTGCATACAGAGTGTGCCTTGATCTGTCAGGTGTGCAGTGACCTCTGACACATATGGGTAAGTTTTGGGAAGGGATGCTATCTTAAGAGGAAATATCTTTCTTATGGTTAGAATTATGACTGCCAATTCATTCAAGTAGTGGCTGTGTTTGACAGATATTTTGCACTCCTTTTCCAGCAAATGTTCTGGATTGGTTTTGAGTATGCAGCTTTCAAGTGATGCTTAAAATAGGGTGATAAATTTATTGCAACTGTTGTGATCAAAGGATGTAACCAGAACAGGGTACTCCAATAATGTTTTATTAATCTCAACAATTAATTTTATTAATCTAGTCTTTTATTAGACCTGCTATCCTTGTTGGAAGAAGTAGCCAAACGTTTGGACACATAAACTCTCCTTTAAGTCTGAAATAGACTCAAAATACTTTCAAGATAAATATAAGTTTGAAACAATTGTGCTATGCTTAATGAGATATTTACTTGTTAGACAAGCTGATATAAAAGGCAGTTTGTACTTCTGGAAAAAAGCAGACATAAAAGTGTCACAGTCCTGATAAGCAGTTTCTAGGGGACTGAGAATCTGACATTTTATGGATGATGAATAGGTTAGCAGAAGAAAAAAGATTGTAGTGAGCAGGATCTCCACTGAATCCATTATTTTGTTGATCCTTGAAGAGATATGAATTTCAATTTTGCGTGCTCATCCACTCTTATTTCTTTCTGGTTTCAGTTTACAACATCCTGAATGAAAACAGGCAACTTGCGGTGAGTCATGTTTTCCAACAAATGCTGGAGGCATCATAGCTTTGAAGACTGCTACTTTGCACTAGTTATTTACTGTAGAAGACAGAGATGGGAGTAAGAGGACAGATGATGGGGCATTTCTGGAGAGAAATCTGTATGCATTTTTATAATTTTGTAGTTACACAATCACTTTTTATCAGTATTTTCATCTCTAACTGATAATCTGCTAAATTTTTTGGTTTGCATGAATGTATATGTGTGTGTTCATTCCCTCTCTGTCTGAAATTTATATAGCACTTCCCCTCCCCCAGCAGACACTGGCTGCCTCTTGATTATTTTCCTAATATTTGTGGCATCTGGAAGGGATTATATTTTAGTCCATCAGAGGCTATTCTTGACTTTTAACATCCTTCTTCAGCCTCCTTTCATCCTCAGACATTTTTCCTGCTCCTTTGCAGTGCTCTTCCCTACAATACACTACATAGCTATCAGTCAATCTTAACACTCACACTTTTTCAAATGCCTTAATCTTCAAACAAAGAACAAATAGGGCTGCCTTTGCTGTTGTGATATTTTAGGCTCTTTTACAGAACATCTGCTATTAGTGTGGCTTCATATAAACACATTCAAGGTAGCTTGTGCTGAAGTATTTTCTCCCCTAACCTACTCTTGCACTATGGAACTTTTCACATAGATCATGAATCTCTCTATACAGGAGGATACTAAATTGTTTCACTGCACAAGGAATCATAGGACATGCTGACAGCTTCTCTGTTCATCAGCTGGAACTTATGAATATGTAAGTGTTTTTTTCCGTGGGCTGATAAGAATATCCTATTTAGTCAGGCTACTTAGGAAGTGTAGATAGTTTGGACTGAATATTTCTGTCCATCAGTCTATTGGAATTTCGTACGCTTTTTTCCTACTAGATTCAACTTCTGGATAAGCTGCAACAAAAAGAAGTTCATAGCAGACCAAGTTAAGCAAGCGGCGCTTTTTCTGAGTGACTTTTGTTGCAAAGCTAGATCAGATGAGTGCTGTTCTGAACCTGACAAAGGGAAGGAGAAACCACCTGGAACACCTGACACCTACACTGTTTGGACTACATACAGAAGAGAGTCAGAGTAAGCTACACAGAACAGTGAAAGATAGTCATGATAATGGGGAAGCAAAGATGTCTCCCAATGGCTTGGTATATTATTTATGCATATTCACAGTAGAATTTAATATCCTATCTAGACCAGTACTTCACCTCAGTTTGGATTATATTCCAGATAAACTAATTATCTAATCCATAGTTGACTTTTTTGCAACTGTATCAGCAGATTACTTCAGTATTCTCTTTACATTATATGGACAACATGCATGCCTATGTGTTTCCTTTTGTTCTTAAAATATCTATAAACCTGGGTGTGGCTTCAGAAGATCACAGTATTCCACATCAGAGTACAGTGATTGGACACCATTCTCAGCGAACTACCTGAAAATTCCTCATGGATTAAAGAAAGGAGTGTGTAAATGCTCAAAGATTTCTAATAAAAACTGTACCCAGTTAATACCCTTCTTCCACTTCTAAAATGCTTGGTTACAGTGGCCTGCCTTTGTCAGGATTCAGAGCTACTAGCTTCAGCTCCTCTTTACACTTCTCTGTCCATTTCTGGATGGGCCCTGGCCCCCAGCCCTTATCTCCTCCAGCCCATGGGCTATTTACAGAGCACAAGTATAAAGCGGCTGAGCCAGCAGAGAGTGGGGGGAGGGAAGGAAATTATAAGGTGCAGGAAACAGCAGCACCAGACCAGACTGGTGTCTGCTGGACTTACCACGGCCTGCTCTGCACCATGGGGAAGGATAGGCTGCTCAGCAAATCAAACATCATCCTCTTTCTCCTCTTCTTCCTCCTTAGAAACATCTCATCCACCACAGAACCGTAAGCTAAAAACAGGGAGGGCAGTCTTAGTGTTTTTCAGTTTTCTTATCGTTCTTCAAATAGCTCTGCTAGTTTCCCCATTCATACCCTGCATCCCACCGCTAGCCTAGCCCTAAACTCACTGCTCAGCTCTGCTTATGCCCACAATCCTGCCCTGCAGCCTCCTGCTAGTCTCACCTCGGGATTCCCATACAGCTCTGCCTGTGTCCATACTCCTGCCCTGCAGATCCCTGCTAGTGCAGCCCTGGAATCCTCACAACATTTCTAAGTATGCTAGAAATCTTCAGGTTCTCCCGGGATTTTATGGACATGATGCCAGAATCCATGTGCTTACCTTTTCTGTAGTGTTCCTCTTTCAAACATGCAGTCATTTCTCTCTCTTCTCATTTCTTTCAAGCCAGTTTGTTTCCCTTGGAAGCATCAGATGCACTTATTGCCAAAGAGGATCTGTGACCTAGATTCTCTTCTGACATTGCAGAGTCTGGCACTGGGCAGCCACCAGTACAATATCCAGCTCTGGGTTCTGTGAATGAGCAGCACGATTACAGTATTCCTACTGTTGAGGGTCTTAATGAGAGGGACTGCCTCAGACAGCGAGGACAAGCACAAATCTGCCCATCTCCACTGCAGCCTTGCCTACCAGAGGGTTGTTCCAGAGCCTCTAGTCCATATGGGAGCCAAATGTGTCTCTGCTGCCACATGCTGTGCCCCTTGGTGTGGTGATGGAAGTGTGATTTTCACCACTGCAGTTCTGAATCTAGCCTCATAATGTTTGTAACAGAGATTTCATGCAGGAGCACTGTGTTAGCATTAGTAGCTGTAGCAGAAAGTACAGTGTGACTGCTGTTGCTGTTGCTTACTGTGTGGTGAAGTGGTGGCTGACTCAGAGCTGAAAGACTTTTCACTCACAGGGTAACACGAACCCCTGATTGCTCAGCTGCCCAGTTTGGCTGTTCCTGAGGAAGATCCGGCAGTCAACTCTGCTTTGGGAACTGATAGAGCTCTCTAACCTTCTCACAGCAATCTGATGATATCTTTGCCCTAGATTAGATGGAAAAGGAATGAGTCCATATCACCCTGTCCTCTCTTCCTATGAGAAATGTGCTCTTCTTTTTCCCTGACTTGAGCACCATTTTGGGAGGGGAGAGAAAGGGTTGAAAAAACAGGTTGGGGAGAAATAGAAGTATAATTGGGATCCACAGAATTAAGGTAGGGAACAGAGCAAGTAGACAGCTGGGAAGTCTGAGGAAGTGACGGAGTCTAAGCAATGAATTGCTAACTAGGTGTGAGAGCAATGAATCTCTCACACTTGATTCTGACTGTTTTAAGTGCTGCTGGGTTGGTCAAATGATGCGTATATTGGAAAGAAAAGCTGCTCTTGAGCTGGATATCTCCCAGTCAAAATAAGATTAAACTTCTAAAACTTGCTTCCTGTGCCCTATTTAAGCAGAGGGAATACCTCTTTTTGTAGCAGAAGTTGGTGCTATTTGTGTTTCAGATGTGGCCATTTGCATAGGAGAGATTATTAAAGTTTAGTTTAAATACCAGAAAAACTTCTTCACCAGGAGGTTAGTACAGCACTGGAACAGGTCATCCAAAATCAAATCTCCATGAATGGAGATATTTGCAACAATCCGGTTCCAAGAGAGAAGTTGGACTTAAGACCTCCAGAGGGCCCTTTCGACCAACACTTTTATGATCTTGTGACACATGGATTGTATGATTTTGTTCTTTTTTATTCTGGATCTTTTCTGGAAGAATTCAACAGGAAGCATTGTCCTCCTGTTCTGATATGCAGCTGTACCAAATTATTTTGCAGTGTAAAGTATATGCCTATGAATATATTGCAAATGATCAGAATGAAAATTTATGATGTTACTTGAATTGACAGGTGTGGAGTTAGTCTGTTGGAAATGATGAAATCCAATGGCTTCTTTGGTTGGATATTTGTGCTGGGAAGTAACTGTGAGTCAATACAAGGAAATTATTCCATCATAAATTAGCATATTAACTTTTCTACGTAGGCAATGCCCTCATTCTTGCATCAACCACTTTCTCTATTTTCATAATACTGAGCTACTTTCTCACTGCCTCTGTTTACAGAATACTGAGCTGCATGCAGCAAGGCTTGTGAGACATCTTTTGGTAGTCAAAAGTATTTTGTCTTGGAATGCCTCTATTTGGACTATGTGACCATTTAAAGCTCTCACAGTATTTTAATTTAGCTAACCCTTTTCACTCACACATCCCAAGACACGCAAAAGGAGCTGTATAAACAGCATATTTCATATCCTTGTTTCAAAGACAAGAAAGCTGATGTAGAGGGATGCTTTTCATGTTGGTCAAATTTCTAGGGAAACAGTAAACAGGAAGAGGAATGAGGCCAAATTCTCTATGAACTAGGTCACACTATGCCTTCAGTAGACTGTGTATTATGGTCATATTGACAGTGTCACTGACAGGGAGTAGGGAAGATAAGATTAGGGAAAAAAAGCACAGGGTGAAACTACGGCGAGGAGACTATGAGGGTAGGGGAGAACTGGCGCAAATAGCTAATCAGAACAGCTTAATCGCAATGTGTAAGTCATTCCCTGGTGGCTGGAGGTCCTTCCTTTCACTGACTCTGCAGCTGCACGAACTGGCCAGAGATGCCTCCTGGCTTCTCTCCACACTTTAACCCACAGCCTAGTTATAAGGGAGACTGTCTGAGTCCTACTGCCTACCCAAAAGTTCAGAATCCAGGCAATAATGTAGCTGTAGATCGGCCCTATTATATCTCTCCCCCGGGGCTGAAAGAAGAGCAGTCAGTTTCTGCACTTCTCACATCAGCTTTCCCTGAATACATTCAATCCTATGAAAGACCATTTCTTCGCTCTTCTGCCCTGGGTATGACTCCCATCCCTCAACAAAGCTCTTAGTACATGACATCACCATGCTTTTTCATAGGTCACTTAGGACTATATGATCTTTATAGTGTTCTTTCTAATCATCTGGCAAAGTGCACATCAGGCTTCCCTAGTGAAGGGGTTGTGGCAAAGCAGTGTGAGCAGTCCTGACCACAGGTTTCTTCCCATACACACAGTGATGAACATGCCCTACAGATTGAATTGTCATCAGGAGTTGCTGCTACTGCTGCTAGATAACTTGAATTTGTACAGGGAAAGAGGAATAATAGGTCCATAAAAGTGAGCCTGCGCCAAGCCAGAGGACCATATAGATCAGTATTCTGCCTACACCGGTAGTCAATCATAGGTCCTGAGAGACAGTGTTCAGGAGCAAGGTGCTGTGGAAATTAATTTTCCATTGTATTTGTCCTTCTGAATCTTCTACCAATTGGTGGTTTAAGGTCTTCCTGTGGCAGGGATTAAACTTGTGCTGCTATGTTTTCTAGCCCTTCTTGGCAAAGAAACTACCCAGATCATTTCTGATAACCTTCATACCAGAAGTAACTGACCTTGCTCTTTTATCAAAATCTTTATGCAGCTGATGCTATTAGATACATACAGTTTACTTTCAAAAGCTCCTGGAGTAATTAGCAGGTGTAGAGTAGCAACTTTTTTAAGGACCTACACTTAGCCAGACATGCAGATAGGACCCAAATTATCCAAGTCAGTGGCACCTACTGTATCCTTTTACCCTTACCCAGAGATACAGATTATGCAGAAACCTCTTGGTGAGCACAGCCCTGTTGCTTATCACATAATGCAGGCTGGATATGTGAGCCACTCTTGGACTTCTTGAGAGCACCTGGGGGCTCAAAACCAATAGACTGGCCAGAACTATACTTTTGGACTTTATAATGCCTGATAGCATTAAATTCCTCAGTTTAAATTTGTATTTGGGTGAAAAAGCTTGTGCTTCTTTCTATTTGCTCTAAGCCAGTTGCTTAATATTTTCCCCTAGTGTTGTTTAGCTCATGCTAAGTCATGCTTATGCAAGCCATGACTTTATAGGTTCCATCATGTCTTGTCCCAGACTGGAGAGTCTCAATCTATGCAGTGTCTCCTTGTATAGAGATTGTTCCAGACTTCACATCATCTTTACCATCTTTCTCTATATCTCTCCTACTAAATCCATTTTTGAAATGGGAGCAACACAGCACACCATATTCAAGATATTGATGTACCTTATAATTATACAATGGAAAAATCCTTTTGTCCATCCACACTGAATGAGGATTTTCTTAGAGTGACCCACAGGGCTCATCTCTGAGCGGTAACAGTCCACTGATACACATGACTGTATACACAGTTGGGGTGTTTTTCTCTTCCTATATTCATTACTTTCCTTTTATGAAAATGAATTTTCATTTGCAGTTCTTGCTACACAGTCCCACAATATGATAAGGCTTTCCCACAACTTATTCAAGTCAGTCTAAGATGTTTTCTTACTCTGGATAATTATCAGAAAATTGTACTTCTCAGACTATTTAGCAGTCTACTGAACAACAGGCATACAACTTGTGTATTAAGGGCCACTTGATCTACAAAAACAATAATTCTGAGTGCATCATTGAAGTTATATGGGGTCATTTCCCTGTATTTTAGCAAGGCTTGACAAAGGCATCCTCCAGAAGTCACTGGAGTGTTTTTCTAGTCATCGTCTGCATTGTTGTATTTTAGTCCATTTTACACTTACCTCACTGCATGCCCTAGTTACCTCTACCAAATTTCGGAGTCCTGTTTGGCATGTGGCTCTCTCTTCTGTATTATTATACTCCAGTTTGAATCATTTGCTGGCCAGGGGCTTCTATTCCCTCAAGCCCTCTGAGCTAGTTCTGCATCTTTATTAACTACTTTTTCTTCCTCATCTAGTTGAAATAATTCCCTCAAAAGAAATTGTGTATCTTCCCGGTTTGACAGCTCTAGGCAGCTCTAGCCCCAACTCTAGACTTCTTCAGTCCAATATTCTTTAACATCCGGGTTCACTTCAAAGCATAGTTTCCTTTAGCTGTACTTGAATCCTCAGAGTAAGACAAACATTCCCAAAAGACAATTAGTTCAGCCAAAATCTGATTCAGGCATCTGAGTGCCTGAAGTAATTGCTTCCATAGTTTAGGGATCTCAAATAACAACCTTCTTGTCAGTGGAATGAAATTGGGTTATAAATTATTGAAATACTGAAGTTTCCTGACAATAGCTACAAACCTAATACTGAATTTCGTTCCCCCCCCCCCCAACCCATTACACTCCTCAGTTCTGTTTCAGATCATCTCTTTGGGTGAAGAATTCCATGCCCTGAATCAGAAGGTAGAGTTGTGATTCCTTGTTGCTGATCAGGAGACTTACTGTTGCTGCTTTAAAATCCTTCATAATTTCCAAGGAACTTAACACTGTTACTGTCCCCATCTAGAAATACTGAAGAGATTATTTAAAGCAAATGATCCTTTTTCACTCATACCATTCTTGACTCAGCCCATAGCTCCTATTGTCTCCTAGGATACACTCCATCTGTCTCCACTGACTGAGAGACATAGCTCCCTTTTTTAAAGGGATATAGGTGTTTAAGACCAAATTTGAAAAGGAATATGTATGGCTAACCATACAGGCAGGGATCTCCTTAGCAAAAAATATATGAGGCAAGTTTCTATTTAATGTGATGCCACACATGTTTATGCCACAGATGTTTATGGCAGTGGATACAACCACCTGTGAACAGACATAGAGAGCAGTACAAAGGGAACTTGGTTTGATGGAACTGATCAAGAGTGTAAAAGTCCATCTTTTAGCTTATTTAGCAGTCCATTCCTCATGCAGAAAAGTTCCTTGGAAACTTCCTCCATCACACTCATGCTGTGATAAGACAAAAAATTGGAGCTCTAAAATATTATAGAGACTTAATGGAGATTCCCTTAATTATCAAGGACTGAGAGAATAGAGCAAATACAGAGAAGGAAGAACCCAAAGGCCCTCTCAGTAGATTGCTCTTCTGCCCTTCAGTTCAGATGTGGAGATTAGTTCAGTCCAAATGTGACACATATTTCTAACTGATTTTCCTCTATTTTTTCCCCACAGTTTCCATTTGTCTGTGTTCAGGTGAGTGAATAACTGCATGTATATTATTTCAGCTATTAGTAAAATGTGCAGGCATAGAAATGTTTGTTTCTAGCAGTGGTGGTTTTAGAATGAGGTACAAGTGAGGAAAATTGTGTGTGTGTGTGTGTGTGTGTGTGTGTGTGTGTGTGTGTATGTGTAAAGCAAGGCTAAATGGTTGGGCATAAAATAAGTTCTTGTAAAGATTCTTTCAGTGGGGGGTATGCTGTAGGGCCAAAATAGTTAACCAGTGCTAGCCTTGCTGTTAGTAAATTCATGCACGTCTAAAGGTCATATCAGAATGACTTATTCCTCTTCTCAAGTAGAACAAAAACTTTTTGTCTGCCAAGTACGGTCAAATCCAGAGAACTTCTTTCGAAAAACTGTCATTTTTAAAAAAATTATATAGGCAGACATCCTCTATTTTTCTGAAAATGCCTTTGCTTGTTTTAAGTTAAACTTCAGTGACGGACAAACGGCTGATAGGAAGGGTGTTTCTATCAATGATTCAAGTATGCATCTTCTCAGCTGAGAAATCAGTTTACAATCACTATCTGGGACATCTTCTAGTGGAGAACTATGATGGAAAGGACCCACTAATGGAGAATATTCTGAAACCATGATAGAAGCACAAAAAATGCTGAAAATAGTATGCACAAATCTTAAGTAGTTTTCCATAATTAGTCTGCAGAGTCTTATGTAGTATGTCCTGACAGTGCTACTTGCTGCTTGGGGCTGCTGTGTCTCTGTCTCCAGTCTGTCCAGTCTCTCTCCACAATGGGAAAGTACTGTCACAGTAGGTCCACAGAGTGTGGAACATTAGTGGGTTACACTCCTCTTTTTTTACCCTCCTCTCAGGGTGCTGTCAATCTTTCATGCTCTTAGGAAACTACCAGAGCAGAACTGCAGAGCCACTGAGGGCCTGTGAACAGTGAGAGTAAAGAGAACAAGACAGTAGCTGACGTGAGAGGATAGCAGGTGTAGGAAAGCATCTCAGCAGTGCCTTCTGCTGAGGTCTCACTCACAGGGTTGAAGTCCCACAGGAGCAAGTGCCTTCCCTTTCAATGAGGTGACATTTGACTGAGTGCAGAATTCCATAAAGGGAACAAGAAGAAAGAAATCGTATCCATGGCCTTCTGCTATCTCATCATTTCTCTGTCTAGAAAGTTGAAAAATTTCATAACTTTCTTTGTGGTGATACCATGACAGACTCTGATTTTAAATCACTGGGAATGATATCCTAAGTGTCCAGCCCCAGGCTATGAGGTGCAGTGTTTTTCAGTGCTGTTTAAACCAGCTTATGTAGGCCCTGCCATCCATCACCTCTCCCTTCTTCTCTGTCCTTTTTCAGTCCAGCGCTGGCCTTTGTTTGGCTTTCAAAGGCCTCAATGAGGCAGTGTCTCATCTACTGGCAAGCTCAACCAGCAGCAAAACAACCATTTATTTTTTTTCTAAGGTATCTTTTTAAAACAGATCAGATCCCTCAGTGCAGTTTACCACACACTTGTAAAAAAAATTTGGACAGTTCTGGGGGGGGGGAGGGAAGGGAGGAGGCAGAACATAAGGAAGATGACGGCTTAAATTAGTAGTGCCCAGGAAAGAAGTGTTCATCTGTCCACACCCTTAACAGCTGCATCATCAATCACAAAGGGAGCTCTTGGTAGGAACTTATTTCCAATCCATTTTTCTGATCTATTGTTTCTGACATTTAAATACGAAAGCCTTTCTGAGCAAAAAAACAAGCTTACTTACAGGCTTTACCTATAAATCTGTCAAAAAAATGACAAGATTATAAGCCCAGCTGTAAACGTTTTCTAAATTCCTCTTGTAAAGAGATCTGGTGGATTTCTTCACAGTAAGTGTTGAGCTTTTCATCAGGCTTGAAATGTGATGACATATAATTTGGTCAGAGCCAATGGAATATGTTTTACTGACTATGCCTTCATGGTACTCTCAGGTGGCCTACTCTTCCACCCTTGGACCCATATCCTTCAACTGGGATGTCATTCATATCACCATTTCCCTGAACCTGGGGATAAAATCATAGTGAAGTATGCCATAGACTGCCCATCAGCACTCACTCACCTTGAACCATCTAAAGTAAACAGACTTTTGGTGACAGCCAAGGTACAATAGGTAAAGAAGTGAAAGAAGGTAAACATTAACCAGCCTGCTGAGGGGCCTGGAAAGGGTACATCAAGCAATATACAGAGCCCCACCATATTTATTCAGTAGTCTTTATTAGAAATTTGGGGTTGAGCTGTTGAGTATGGAGAACAACAATGTTCTGATCACGTCACATCCAGTCTGGCCCATTGATTCAGCCTATTGATAATCAATTCATAATGAACAACACTCACCTGTCGAACAGATGAGATTTCAGCTCCGACATTAAGAGTGTGAGGGGTAAGACAAGAAGAGAATTGTCTGAGTCAGATGCAGATGTGTGGTATATATTCTCTTCTGCTCCTCTTCATACTCCCTCTCCTACCACAAGCTTTTGGCTCTTACACACAGAGATTTCTCTGTTTCATAGATAAATCAGATGCCTCATGCCACAGCAAGCTGTGAACTGATTCTCAAGAAGTAGCTATTTCAACTATAGAAAAAAACCTTGTAGCAGACTATATACTCACTGAAGTGACTGTCTGAAACTTCCATCCTTTTTCCCTGTGCTTCACTAAATTCTGCTGTCTGCCTTTTTTATTTTGTTAGCTTGTCAGTCTCTTTCCCATTTTCCTGTCCTCATTCTTTGTAGGCAGGCATGTAGAGCTGAGGGGGGAGAACACAGGAGCTCTGTGATTAACATTTTGTCCTCTCTCTTGCATGCCAGTTATGCAGAATTGACAGGTAAGCCCTCCTGAAGTTACAGATCCTCACAGGTCATTGAGTAATTACAGTTAGGCGCTTCCCAAACAAGATGTTTTCCTCAACTGTAAAAAAGGGAATAAACAAGTATTTAGTGTATATTTACTGGATACTCCACTGCTATGGCCCTAGAAGACTGCTGCACTAACGTTCCTGACAACGTAAATCCTGTCTTGTGACCTTGAGTTATCCTCACTTGCAGGATCCTCAGAAGAACCATGTGTACCAGTAGCAGGGGGTGGAATTAGAGACTGGCTTTATACAGCTCACCTTCCTGCTCACCTCTGACCCCATCCACAGCTCTTACAAAGTAGGAGCAGAAGAGCTCCTATTCTCATGCAAAAGAGCTTGGTGTCCCATGTAGAACATTTCTTCAGTGTGGAGGAATATGGTAAGGAAAGAAGATAGTCATTGCAAGTGGGGCTGACAGAAATGCCTTTCACTGTGGGCTTAGAATTTGTGGTTTCCTGGCATGTGGAAAGGAAGGATTCTGAACACATAGACAATAGGGTCCAGAGGAGCTGACCCAGAAGGCACTAAATGTCAAAGGTGGTTTGTCAATTTATGGCCCCTCTGCCATCTCCCAAGGTTGAATTTGCTCACAGCACTCTTGTGAGCAGAGGACTTATCTGACAGGTTTCCTGTGCATGGCATGTGACACCAATTTCAGCTGACTTTGTTTTAGCTGCTTTTCAACCCAGCAGCACACTGAAAGCAGCACTGAATAGAGCAAGTGATGATGATTTTTGGTGACCCTGGCTTGTCCTTCTTATCTCTGTATCCATTCTGTTTTTCCACTTGTAGCCCTTTCTCTTTTACCTTTCATTCCTTGTTTCTGCAAAAGTTAAGAATATATCTTTGGTTGGAAATGAGCCACAGAAAACTTCAGTTCAGAGTTCTAACAGTGCAGAAATGTTACATGCAAATGAAAATAGGGTGGCAGTAGAGATCAGGCAGGAGAAATATGCTGTCCTGAGGACCTCTTTAACTCCCAGTTCTGTACTAAATTTTTTCAAGTCCTTACAGAAGTTTGCTCTGACTAGTCTATGTGCCTTTGAGGAACCTCCTTGTTCTGTTTAGTAATTCTCCCACTGCTCCCCCAGGCTGTATATAGAAACAGAATTACCCAGAGCATTACTCAGAGCCTATTGTTTTCGGTATATATGGGGTGCATACCCAAAGAAGATTGTAACTGAAGTCTTTTGGAGCTGCCTTATTTGGATCATAGAATGGTAAGGTTGGAAGGGACCTCTGGAGATCATCTAGTACAACCCTCAGCATAGCCCATACAGGGATTGAACCCACAACCTTACCATTAGCAGCACCACACTCTAACCAGCTGAGCTAAACCTGCTCCCAAAATTAGGCATTGAGGCCAGTATGAGCACAGTGAATAATCTGAATATAAACTAGGTTATAGACTTTAACCTGCCATGGTAGGAAAATGAGCTGTGCCTCCTTCCACAAAGATCTGTCTGGCCTTCCAGTCAATGTCATATGTCCTTTTCACAGCCTCACACTAAACTAGTTTTTCTTTTATTTGATCTCTAGTCTTATCTCCAGGAATCTTTCCTATTGCTACCTCTCTTACAGCTTTAGCAGAGCTTTTTGAGGAAATGCACCCTGTAATTGAAACACTGAGCTCTGCCTCCAATCCTAGAAGCAAATTTATGTTTAAACAGTATAACCCAGGAGTGCTTTCCAGTTCCTGGGTCTATGGGTGCACCCTCCCTCCTCTCACTTCCTTGCATTGGAAAAAAATCTTCAGGTGCACAGGTTGGAAGCAAGCCATTACACACTTCAGTCCAGTTCTCAAGTTGAGTAGTTGGGGCTTAGGATTCCAGCATGCAATGTGGGAAGAAGGATGTATCTTAACACTCAGGGGCACAATATGCTTTTTACTTGTCAGCCTTTATGAGGCTTTATTGTTGCCTAATTTACTTGAAAACATAGATCTGAGATTCCAGAGCTAGATTCACTGGAAGAATCTGGACATGCAGGACAGTTTCACATGACACATATTAGGGACCCTAACAGCAACTTTGAATATCCAGAAAAATAAGAAACAGCCAGAGGAAGCCAATTATTCAGGTCATTTCAATGTGGTAAATGACATAAGTGGTGAACGTGCTGCTCCAAGTCCTAATTGAAAATTATATATTATAAAATATGGAACACAACACACAGGAACGGTATGACCTTCTGAATGGGCAGAGGTAAGGGGTCTACAGAACTGTCTGGCACCAACAGAATCACAGGAGCGCATGCTAAGAATCAGAGAAGGTAGGGGCTACAATTTTCCTAAACTCCCTTCAAACCCAAATGGTGGTGAAGGCTGGCAAAAAAAAAAAGGGGGGGGGGAAGAGAGGTAGCAGAGCTGTCCTGAAGACTATGGAGAGGTGATGGTTCATATTAGGCTGGTTCTGTCTCTGTATTTCAATGCAGTACAGCATTTTCCCGCACTCTCCTCATATAAATCCTCCTCTCTCCTATCTAGTGCTGCTCAAGTATGAGATGCTGGTGAAGATGCCCAAGCTGATCACTATTGAGAAGAAGGAGTTTCCAGTGTCTGTCTGTGGTCTGTGAGTCACAAAGCTGAAGTACATCTTCCTCGCTCATTCTTCACTCTTCCTTTCTCCTGAGGACAGAAACAAGATCTAGGCTCTTCACACTTTCTCGACATCTGATGTAGATTTTTTCCACCCTAGTGTGAGCCTACAGCTTGAACAGACAAAATGAAGGGGCTTCTCCACACTTCTTTAAAGGTGATGACAAACCAATCAGGAGATTCCTCCTCCCAATTTACCCTACATTTTCTCATTCTTTCTGTTTTTACATTTCTTCAGCTAGATCTTTTGCGCTATTCCTGCCTCCTCAAATACTTGGAGATGTCAGATCAGACATTGCTTAAATAGGTGGTACAAACTCAGTACTCTTATTCTTAGCTATGCTCCTTCTGAGCCCCTAGTCATTTTTTTACCTCTTCACTGAGCCCTCTGCATTTTGTGAATAGCCACCTGGTACAAAGATACTCTAGGATGAAAATAATTTTATGTAGATAATCTCTCTCTGCATTCCTGCAGAGACCTGCCACCTAGAACAGATTCTTATGGATAATATAAGGGTCCAATCAGAGAAATGATGGAAAAGTAATCACTAGAATAATTAAAATATAAGATTAGCTGGACTTTAGAGAAAAAATATTAGGGAACTATCCACAGTAGTCCTCAGAAAGATTAACAGAAACTGTGTGTTGTGTCTGAGTGTGACTCTCTGCTTCTCTCATCACTCATTATATTCTTTAACACTCTGTGATTATAGACACACCCATGGAAAACCTGTTCCAGGTTTAGTGAATGTCCAAATGTGCCAGAAATTTTTGCATTCTAGTTCAAATCGTTATGAGAAAGAAACAGAAGCAGTATGTGAGGAATACACTAAGCAAGTGAGTCTTGAGATTAAATTCTAGGGATTCTTCCCATGGGTAATGTTGTCCAGAGATAGGCAAATCTGTGTCTGTACTGGGAGATAGTAGAATATCAATGACATGACTTTGTCCAGGGAAAAGCAGATGTGCTCAGAGGAAGACGCTGTTAGGCTGTGAGTCATTGGGCTAGAAATAGAAATGACAAAGACAACCCCACAGCTGAAATCCTAACCCAATTAAATTTAATAACAAATCTCCAGTTAGCAGCTGTGAGGTCCCTGGCATTGAAACGGAAAATGAGAAAAGAATCTAGAAAGGGTTTTGTAACTGTAGGAGAGACCGACAAGGAGAGAAGAGTGGGGATGAGCAGAAAGCAAGAAGTCATCATAGAATATGGACAAAAGTAAAGGGTGACAAGGAAGAGAGTGAAGTACAGAGAAAAAGCAGGAACAGAAGTAGGACAGGGGAATTAACAAGAAAACCATTGTGTGTCTTGGAGAATTAAGCTTGAAACGCCGCATAGAACATAGAAAATATATGAATGAAATACTAGGAACAAAGTTGTAAAGAAGTTTTGGTCTTGGAGACAGCCCTACAATATATGGCTGGGATTACAGTCTGCAGAAATTGATCATGCTGGTTATTGTGGTATCTAGTCCTGTTCCACAAGACATAAAACTTGTTTAGTGAATTTTGGACTTCTCCCCAATCCCTTTCTTAGGCTTCTTGTGGCTATGTCTCTGTTGCAGTAAGGACTAAGATATTTCAACTCTAGTGCAGAGGATTATAGAATCATAGAATCACAGAATGGGTAAGGTTGGAAGAGACCTCCAGAGATTATCTAGTCCAACCTCCCTGCTCAAGCAGGGTCACCTAGAGCATGTTAGACAGCGTTGCATCCAGGTGGGCTTTGAATATCTCCAGAAAAGGAGACTCCACAACCTCTCTGGGCAACCTCTTCCAGGGCTCTGTCACTCTCACAGTGAAGAAATTCCCCCTCATTTTCAGGCAGAACTTCCTGTGGTTCTGCTTTTGCCCATTGCCTCTTGTCCCATCACATAGCACAACTGAAAAGAGTTTGTCCCCATCCCCTTGACTCCCTCCCTTCAGGTACTTATACACACTGATAAGATCCTCCCCCTCAGTCTTCTCTTCCCCAGGCTAAACAAGCCCAGCTCTCGCAGCCATTCCTCATAGGGGAGATGCTCCAGCCCTCTGATCATCTTTGTAGCCCTACGCTGGACTCTCTCCAGTAGCTCCATGGCTCTCTCAGACTGGGGAGCCCAGGACTGAACACAGTACTTGAGATGAGGCCTCAGCAGGGCTGAGTAGAGGGGCAGGATCACCTCCCTTGACCTGCTGGCAACACTCTGGCTAATGCACCCCAGCAGACCATTGGCTTTCTTAGCCACAAGGGCACATTGCTGGCTCATGGTCAACTTGTCATCCACCAGCACTCCCAGGTCCTTCTCTGCAGAGCTGCTTTCCAGAAGGTCAGTCTCCAGCTTGTACTGGTGCCTAGGGTTATTTCTCCCTCAGTGCAGGACTCTGCACCTGCCCTTGTTGAACCTCAGGAGGTTTCTCTCCACCCAGCTCTCCAGCCTGTCCAGGTCTCTCTGAATGGCAGCACAGCCCTCTGGTGTGTCAACCACTCCTCCCAGCTTGGTATCATCAGCAAACTTGCTGAGGTGGCACTCCATCCCCTCATCCAGGTCGCTGATGAACAAGTGGAACAGGGATGGAACCCAGTACTGAGCCCTGGGGGATACCACTAGCCACAGGCCTCCAACTAGACTCCATGACACTGATGACAACCCTCTGAGCTCTGCCTTTCAGCCAGTTCTCCATCCACCTCACTGTCCACTCGTCTAACCCTCACTTCCTGAGCTTACCTAGGAGGATGTTATGGGAGACAGTGTCAAAAGCCTTGCTGAAGTCAAGGTACACAACATCCACTGCTCTCCCCTCATCTACCCGGCCATTCATTCCATCATAGAAGGCTATCAGATTGGTTAAGCATGATTTCCCCTTGGTGAATCCATGCTGGCTACTCCTGATCACCTTCTTTTCCTCCATATGCCAATGAGCATTGAGGTGCAAGGCAAGATCATAGAAGATGGCACAGGTATGTCTCATATGGAAATGGCAAAATGATGGCAAACCACAGTAACAGAAGGGTCTGACAAAGATGAAGAAGCTGGAGTGATATATCCAAAAATGCTGCAACTCATTAATAATCTCTCTTTGCTGTGTTTTTTCTCAGGAATGGAGATGACTGGAACAGGCTCCTGTGAAATCACATCCATCACAAGTAAAGTCAGCTTTGAGCTGTTGGACTGTTATTACAGACCAGGGATCCCTCAGAGCAGGTAGGGAATTTTGAGACCCAGGGCAGTGAATAGCAAAGCAAACTCAAATGTGCACAATGCCATCAGATGTAATGACAGTATGTGCAGATGACATGACCTACTCTCCTTTGCCTCTGCACAGGCAAACTAATTGTTGTCAGTCAGAGCACTCTAACACATGTCCCCTCACCTCCCAATAAACCACTTGATACAGAATAAAAGGCCCATTGTTGTGACACGAGAATAATGCAAGAGTGTGCTGCTCTACAAAAGAATATGAACAAGAGCTAAAGATGACCACAGCACAGGTAGGAGTATTGACCTCATCAGTGAGAGTATAGTCCCACAGTACACAGTCTGAGTAGAGCAAGGGAGGAGACAGAAACAGGTTCCATCAACAGTCCAGTGATCACCAGACAATGTGAGTTGATTAGTCAGGACAGAGCTCACCTTTGAGCTCACATCTGAGAAAGTCCAGTTAACAAGATAGGAACACTAGGAGTAAGGGCTGGACGTAGGTCTACCTAAAACATAGCTTAGGCAAGGACTGGGACAATCAGATGGAGTTCCTGAGCTCAAAAGGAGTTCCTGAATCAGCGGACAGATGATAAATGGTGGTATCCCAGATGAAGTTTGTTGGGGAATTAAGACCTGCTGACAAACTCAGGGTCCTGACAAGTAATTTCTATGGGATGAACAGATTGTTTTGCTGAGGATGATCTGCTTTAGGCAACTCAGGATTCACCCCATGCATTCCCATGTCCCTGTCTTTTACTCTTCTTCATAGGAAACATCATGCCTGGCAAGGAGGAAAAGGAGTAAAAGTCTTTAGGACTTGGGATTTAGTTTCTATATGTAGTCTAAACCCTAAAGTTTGGTTTTGCTCTATTAGGTGAAACTGGTAGATGGGACTGATGCTCTAATCATCAGCGAAACCATCATGATTTCTGTGGATGGAAATAGATACAAAGACAATTACACTACAGATGAGCAGGAACAATCTTTGTTTTCCGTGGGCACCACCACCTTCATAAAAGTCTTCTTGGAAATACAAATAAGTGGCAGAGACAGGGCAAAGGGACAGGGGTAAACCTATCTTACTGATCTGCAGAAGCATCTATCAATAGATTATGCATTTTTTGGCCAATGAGGAGATGAAGCAAATTTCTTACTGGGGAATCTCTCTTCCCTCTGTCCTGCGCATGTTCTACTACAACCCTCCCTTTATCTTCATCTAAGAATGGGAAATACAGAATATACTCCGTGTTCTTTGTCATACAGGTGATGGCCAAGGGAGGCATTATGTTATCAGACACCCATGATCTGACTATCAGTCCTGGAAAGGATGAGCAAAATTATGCATTTTTAGCATCTCTGATGAAAATTTGGGCACAAGAGGATGTAGCGAAATTATTTCAGTTCAAACAGCTGACAAAGTGGAAATGCATTTTGAAATTTAAATAATTTTTAATTAAGTAGATTGGATTAGTTGTGTTTTCTCTGATTTTTTTCTTTTGTTATGTTTTTGACCAGAACATTTTTAGAAAACTCAACAAATACATGAAGAACACTTGGATCATTTCTTTTCTCAAAACAAATTCTTTCTGCCAACCACTGTACACTACTCTGATCATGGGTACCGATGTTGTGACACCTACATGTACACTGAGCAGAAAAAAGAGTGTCTCCTTCTGTTTCTCTCTGTCTCATTCTTTTTCATTTCTTTTGTTATTGTCACTTCCTTATAAACATGCAAACATGCATGTATATAATATATATATATATAATGCATATATATTTTATATATATATGTATTTTTCTAACCTATACTTTTAATTTCATTCATATGAATGTCCAAAGGTTAACGTATTTCAGGAGCTAAGACTGGCTAGTAAGATTCATCTTTGAAAGTCTTTGGACAATGAGATGAGGGAGACCATTGTGGAAGTTTACAAAAAGGAGTTATACTGCAGCAGGTGTAAACAGTACATGAAAGGAAAAGGTCTTGGGTGCTGCATGAAGTGATTTTCAGGGATTCATAAAAAGTTTTGTTTCCTGACTCAGTACTAAATTGACACTCTGGCTCATGTCAAGGGATGTGATATCACCTTCATCCAGGTGTGATATGAAACTGAGGCTCAGCTAGAAAGAGTCACTCAACAGAGGGGTATTTCCCAATGTGGCTGGAGTATTATTGTTGGTATTCCAGCTAAATAATAGCTTGGAAGTAACTTTGGTAAGTTACTCTTCCAGCCAGTATGCAACTTTGACTGGTTCCATCCATTACCACAGTCTCATTTCTGTGTTTTCCCATCTTTTTTTTTAGAGCTCATAAAGTCTTGGAGCTTGAGGAAGGAAGTGATTAGGAACATTTGGAAATGGTGCCAGATATTAACTGGAGAGAATCTAAAAGGCATCTCACTTAGCTATTGTATGATTAGTGTTTGAATACAAGTGTCTTCTGTAAGAACCACAGACTTCCACCGTGTATCAATATTTCTGCCTCTGCTAACTAAAAATTTTCAGTAAATATGAATTTGACTTTGGCATCTGGGGAGGGCAAATACATGCCAAGTCTGCCCACCAAAGCAAAAGAGGACATAAAAATACTCTGGAAAATGTATTTGTCAATCATGACTAACCAATAGTGCCACATAGAAGTCTGTGGCAGTCTGTATGTGAGGTCATTGCAGGCCCAGTGAAGAATTGGATGGGAGTATTTCACAACAAAAACAAAAATGAATGGATTTGCTGAAGGCAGGGGTCCTGTGTGGAGGGAATGGTATCAGACCTCTGAATTGGTACCCATGTATGCAGACATATCAGGAACTATAAATAAATTGATCTGTTTCTTTTCCCCAGAAAAATCAAAGATAGATGCAGTTACCCTGGTTCTCCACACATCCAATGTAGTGGATGACTCAGTCAGAGCATATTTCCCAGTGCTGGGTAAGTGAAGCAGTCTACATCTCCATAAGGGAAAGTGCGGAAGAATGTTGAGGAGACAGGAGATGGAAACTAGCCAGATCATTCCATGAGAAAAGGAGCATCAACAGGGCATGGTGACCCACAGCCATGGTCACTCAGCTGCGCCCGTGCCATTGTGGCACTACACATGGGCTTTGAATCGAGATTAGGGATGAGCTCAATATGGGTACTGCACATATGTATAGTACATAAAAACTCCTACGGTGTCCTCTCCCCGACATTCCTCACGATGGAGCTGCGCTCGGGGCTGCCCTGCCGTCTCTCTCACTGACCACCACGGGAGCTATGGGGAACCCTCTTGCATTGGTAACATTGCTCCTTTTTACCTAGTTGTTAATAAACATATTTTTATATTAACTAGCTTTTTGTCTCTCGTAATCGAGCCCCTAAACCATCCTTACAATTGACATCATGGACAGGATCATAAGAACACACAATGCTGAAGGGGAAAATGGAGAAAAAAGGGGAAAACCCATAATGGGGATTTCAGATGTGATGAGAAGGTGGTACGGATTAGGCTACCAGGCTGGTCTCTTACTGAGCGCTGGGGGGCAGTAGCAGAGATAATGGCAACATTAAGCTACCTAGAAGACTGTCCAGAATTGGCCAGCTTGCAGAAGATAATGCCACAGGTAGTTAAGGAAGCCCTGATGGGAGTGCTCTCCACCACCATCCCCAAGCCTTTCTGAGTATTAGCAGGGCGAGTTGTATGGATTTTTCTGATGACACTTCAAGCACTTAATATTGAAGTGATGATGGTACAGCAACAGCTGCGATGTTTGGAGAATGAAAGAGAGGATCTGGAAACAGAGAATGGAGATTTACCTGGTGCAAAAGCAGTAGCACAGGAGTTGATTAGGACCCAAACTGAAAAGAGCCAGGAATTAACCCACAGGGTAGAGTGATTATCTTTGCAAGTGGCTAACAAACCCATATGCACTATGGTAAAACCCCAGCTACAGTTACCCAGGCAAGAGCAATAGTAACTAGACCCTCCTGGGACCCAGAGGAGTGGGATGGTAATATTTGGAGTACTTCATCCAACTCAGAGGTTGTATTTGGATTAAAAGGAGAAGAAGCTACTCCCTAGGATATACCTTTTGTGCAATTGAAAGGGGAGAGGTAAGTAGATTGGAATACAGTGGGGCAATCTTGGATGTATACCCCAAAGGAATTGCATGAATTTCTAACTACCTTCCAGCAGCAGCCCAGGGAGTCTCTGTTAGCCTGGTTAGTTAGAGCATGGGATGCAGGTGCTGGATCACTTACTATCTTGAGAGAGGAGCTAAATTTAATGAGCCCCTTATCAAACGATGCTCAAGTACCGTATTATCTTACCCAATTAATTTCTCTGCAAGATGAAGCAGGAAATATTGTTGTAGCTCCAACATTGTATCAATGGTTGTGTGCTGTAGTGTTAGGTGCTTACTTGCCCACAGGTAAATTAGCTGCAATAGTGGGTGTGTGGCATACTTTTGAGGAAGGGATCAACATATTGCTACAGCTAGGGGTAGCAACTGGGTTAGCAGATGGAGATGGACTGGATAGTGTGGAAATAACATGGCAGATGAAAACCAATTACTAAAGGGGGCTTCAAGTGCCTTAAAGTCATTACTCCTTGGCATAGTAATGCCTGCAACTGAGCTGTAAACCCTAAGAAGGTACAGGGGCCAGATATTAGTGAGCAATTCTTAGGGATAGTCTGGAGAGGGCAAGCAAAAGCTGTCCCTGAGAAACTGCATGATACTATTCATCAATACCTTGTTCCCATTACTGTAAAACAACTTTTGGGGTTCTAGTGGACCTTTATACTCCATTTAGCATACTTAGTGTGGCGACTATAGAGTTTGACCAAAAAAGGTAGCCAGTGGCAATGGACTAAAGGACAGCAGCAAGCCTTTGACCTGTGCAAGGAGGCGGTGGTCCAGCACTCCAAACTAGTCACTCCATATGAGGGACAACCTTTTGAGCTGGAGATGATGGTTATGGGAGATACAGTGTCTTGGTGGTTGTGGCAGTGATGTGCCCACAAAAGGTGGGAACCTATAGGTTTTTGGTCCCATTCCCTGCAAGAGGCCACAGCAAATCATACACCTCTGGAAAAGCAGCTCTTGGTTGTAGTGTGGGTTTTGCTGAATGAGTTACCAGCTGTGACTAGTGACTGTACACATCCCCCATCCCCTTCAAGCATGGGTGACTGACAATACTGTCAGGGCCCATGTGGGGATGGCCCAAGCTGCAACTCACTGCAAATGGAAACACTACAAGCTCGGTTTAAGGCGGGGAGAAAAGATATAAGTACTCTACATACAACCTTGTTAGGGGAAATATGTTTTGAGCACATGCCCCTATTGTCTGAGCCAGAGGGGCTGCCTCACCCCCACTCCCCCAACAGAGCCATTACCTGTCCAAAAAGTCCCTGCTTTTGAGATGTTATTTCCTGAGCAACTTATGATTCCTGAACAAAGAGTTATTAGCTTACATTTGAGACTTGACTACCTTCAAGTGTTTATGGCTGTTTACACCTTTAATACCTGTTAAAATAGTGCCACTCTTATTGACCTCTTCTCAAGATCTATCTTGCTAGATATTCACATCCACACCAGTGAATATCTCACAGAGAGCACCAATACTGTGAGGAATTCTGATCCACCTCATGTTCAGCAAACACCCTCAACACACTTTAGCCAGTGTGTGGATACTGACTGGGAAAAATGGCCTTCTTGATGATAATGCCTTTCTATATTCCCTTCAACAGGTTATCATGCTGGCATCTGTAAGTTGCTGTTGGGATGTTGCCTCTTACTGACCATGACAGATGCCATTGATCTACAAGACCATCCAGCCTCCCATGTAAATACAAGGATTTGGCTTGCAAAAAGATCAGCTAACCTCTCTGCTTTCTGTATTGCAGGAGGACTATCAGTGGATGTCTTAACTACGTATTACCTAGGTGTACCAGCTCCACTTGCAGTATTTCAGAGTTATATTTTTCTAAAAATTTCAATACATCTGCAACTCCTTTGCATTTATATGATTTATATTGTTTCCCAAAAGCTGACACCTTGAACTTGCTCTTTTGATATAGCTAGCATATCTAAAGCAGATACTTGTTTTCTCTTTATAAATGCTACCTCTTTTCTGTGGAATGTAACCAATACAAATTTCATTTGTAATGACACTATGAATGTTGCCTAGGCATCCACTCACCTTATTAGGAACCATTAGCATGGTTCCTTCTGTGTGGCACTACAGCATACACATATGTGCTGGCCAGTGCCACAGGTGGCCCATGTGCTGTAGTTCATGTTACTTTAAGCATCCTTCCCTTTATGAAAGTGCAGCAAAGGACCACATAGCATATCCTAGATGCTACATGTAACCCCCATGTAAGTTTATATTCTCACACAGAAGCCTTAGGCCTAATGTTAGGCCTAGTTGGGACACTGAGATTGGTGGCACATAATTATAAACATTTACAGCATGTTGCCTGTGCTTTAGCTTAAGGCTTAAATTGGACATCTAGATCCATTACCTCTTTAAATAAAGACTTGGGGGCAGTATGGCAAGGAACACTGTAAAACCATTTAGCAATCTCCTACTGCAATATAACCACAGAAGTCATGACTTTGCCAGGATGTGCTGTTTAACATCACTGATGAATCAGCATATATTGAGAATGCTATCAACCACTTATAAGACATTATTTAACGTATCTAGCAGAACGATGGAGATCCCTTGCTGGTTAATCAGTTTAGCTCCCTAGTGGGATCCTGGGCCACCTTTTACAAGGAATACTCTTGTTTATCTTTTGCTTTGTACTATATTATGTTTTGATTTCTTTACTTTGTAAACTCCCTCATCCTCATACCCCCACGCCCTTCTGAAGATTGGGATGGCCTGTAACTAGTTTTCCATTGTGGGGCTGGAGTATATGGAAAAGTGCAGAAGCATGTCAAGGAGACAGGAGATGGAAGCTAGCCAGACCATTCCATGAGAAAAGGAGCATCAACAGGGCATGGTGACCCATAGCCATGGTCACTTGGTTGGGGTCATGCCATTGTGGTGCTACACATGGGCTTTGAATCAGGATTAGAGATGAGCTCAGTATGTGTACTGTGCATGTGTACAATACATAAAAAACTCCTATAGTGCCCCCCACAATGTTCATTGCAATGGAGCTATGCTCAGGGTTGCCCTGCTGTCTCTTTCACTGGCCATTGTGGGGGCTACATGGAACCCTCCTGCACAGGTAACATATTGTTCCTTTTTACCTAATTGTTAATAAATATATTAACTAGCCTTTTGTCTCTTGTGATCGAGCCCCTGAACCATCCTTACAAACTCAGTGTCATGTGCTATGCTGAAGCATTGCCATATTTCCTCAGCCTGTGCTGAGTCACTGCCCAGTCCTGTGCTACATAGCCTGGCAATTCTCCCTTTCCCTAGGTGACATCATGGGCTCTGCCATGAAGAACCTGAACCAACTTCTCCAGATGCTATTTGGCTGTGGTGGGCAGGACATGGTCCCATTTGCACCAGCATCTACATCCTGGACTAGCTGAACAAGACAGGGCAGCTGAGTGAGGTGGTCAAATCCAAGGCGATTGGATACTGAGTGAGCAGTAAGCTGGGACACATCTTTTACTTCTCTATTCAATCCTTCGCTAGAGTAAATGAACTGGGGGAGATCATCCTAATGCATTCTCTTAAAGCGAACCAAATACTGTAACAAGTCAGGTTTATATAATGCAATATCTAGAAGAGAGAGAATTCTGTATTCAGGTGGAGATGCGGTTTGAGAGAGGACAAGTTCCACAAAGGAATGTAGAAAAGGTTCAGGATTGGCAAAAATCTCAATGTTCTCTCTGTAAGAAAATGGATTTATGAAATATATAATCCAGGCTGTAGTCATTAATCATAGCAGCTGCTCGCAGCAGATCTCAGGCCCTCTTTAGGATTAAGATACAGGAAGTGTCATTCATTTCATCTAGGCCAGAATTTTAGCACAGTAGCTAGGACATGTGGGCGGATGTAAAATAAGCATCAGTGGAAATGGCAGATATCTGATGACTGACCAGATATCATTTTTACTCAGTCAGTCATTTCTCAGAACATTGCACTTCCTCCAGTGAAATGATACATTTCTCCATTCTTAGCAGGTTGGGCAGGAGGTCCTAGAATATGGTGTGAAATCATGGTAGGTCAGATCATGATATACTGCTTTGTTGGATATGTTTTGGCGGCTTTAAGTTGCTCTAGATAGAGTAACCCAGTGAAGAGAATGCCAGGTGAATTGAAAGGGCTAAGGCTCATCAGTACAATCCCACAGTTACACCAGCAGGAGCTCTCAAGAAGGAGCAGGAGATATCTCAAAGCCAAGACAATGCAAATAGGTTGGTCTGGAAGCATTTTCCAGTAATCTATCTACCTAAGTCTAGTTTAAATGACTCATTTATTTAAATTACTAAGTTGCTTTGAGGAAATTGTCCATATTCCTCTCACAGTTAGATGTCTCCAGGAATGTTCCCATTTTCTTAGTTTTGTCATATTTATTTCTGCTTTTAACCTTTTGAATGGCATGGAGAATCTTCCTATATGACCTTGTTTATTGTCATGAAATGCTTATTGTTGGTTATCATGACTTATTGTGTATCCAAACTATGCACAGCTGCTTGTTACATCCAATGTTTTCTTCGTTTGCCTATCCAAGCAGTGCTATTCAGAACAAATAAAGTTTTTCATATATTTTGCTAGATTTTAATATTATTTCATTTGATTTTGTCTCCTGTGGCCTTTGGTGTCTACTCACTTAAAACCTTGTCAGCACCTCATGTTTAAAAGAACAAACTGGGTTCAGTGACAGTTGAGCAAAATTCATAAACAAGCAAAGATACTAATTATGTTTTGATTTGATTTATAAATAATAGAATGGTTTCATCCCCAATCATGAGACAACTACTTTTCCAAGCTCTCAAAACAATTTTCAGTTGCTGAATGCAACTGTTTTGATTTCAGACCATTGTGATCTGCTTGAAGTCTTCAATGTGTGCTCTGTAGGGGTAGAAATTCAATGTTCAAACATTCCCGTGATTTCCTAAGGTAACCTTGCTGAAGTGTCCTACGTGGTATGCCATGGAGAACTTGCAAACATGTGACTTTGATGATTCACAGCCTTGTCAGGCAGAGGGATGTTAAACTGCTTTACAGAAGATGTGGGCTTACAAGGCAACCCCAGAAGATGATTGATATGGCTGTTCATGGACTACAGTTAGGTGTTGTCTAATTTAAAACTGGGCAGCAGCAATGTACTATGTTAACTCTTTCCATGTTAGAAAACAAAAAATATCATCAAATCTGTATGAATGGAACATGCTTCAATGACTTTACCAATTTTTAAAATAAATTATCATGATGATCACTTTGTGATCTAACATAAAGATCTGAAGATCCAACATAGTCATGGTAGAGCACTTGCCAAAAAGTGACTGTTGCCATCCAGCTGTAAAGGGGAGTCTGTATTTGTATACTTTTGTTTATATGCGCAAGCGTGCAGATGTAAAGTACTTGTTTATAACAACTCAAAGAGCTTTCAGGGTTATTGAAACAAGTACACTGCTCCTTCTTTACAGCAGTTTGATGATTCATCCACAATGACATGCTTGATGTAGCCTGAGTCCCTACCTAAATAATGATTGCATGATGGCTTTGCCAAACCGAGCATCTGCCCAAGGAGCCAGATCAACAGAGTGGTGGTTAATGAATGTATGAATCAAATTCCAGGTCTGGGGTAAGGGGACCTCTCTGAAACCGGTGGGCTAGATCCTTGTGAACTGTGTAAGGATGAGTTGGTAAGAGAACAAGCACTGCATTTAATAAGTGAAAAATAGCAATG
Source organism: Rhea pennata (assembly GCF_028389875.1). NCBI lineage: Eukaryota > Metazoa > Chordata > Aves > Rheiformes > Rheidae > Rhea > Rhea pennata. Next base: position 85,012,312 of record NC_084663.1, on the reverse strand, counting down.
CTGTTCATAACCTGTTTAGCAAATCCTTATTTGGGTGAACAACCTCTACTTTGGACATAAAGCCAAAGCCACAGGTCCAGAATGACTCAACACATTGAATTGGTTTCATGGAGGTTAAGGAAAAATGAAGTTGAAACTCATAGCAAATTTACAGAAGAATGGGTCTCAGTCAGCATTGTCAGGTTGGAATGAGGACACTCTGTCTTTACGGAATGCCACATGAGATTCTCCAGTTATGATGCGATGTGTATCATTCACCCTATAGGCAGCAGTGATCACAACCTACAGTTGGTTGTGAGGAATTCCCACAACCTCAGATGGAGCATTCCAGGCTATTTTACAAAGAACTAAAAGTGAGGGACATTTTGTGACAATGTCAGTGGCAAACAAGTCTGCCAAGGGAACAGCTCTTTTCTTCTTCTTCTTCTTCTTCTTTTTTCTTTCTTTCTTTCTTTTTTTTTTTTCTTTAAGATTCTTAATCTGAGACAAACCTTTAATTCCTCTATACAAATAATGGTTCGTTTCCCCAGAGGAGTGCACTTTTTAGAGAAATGATATTTTAGGAAGAAGAAAGGTGAACACAGCACTGTAGTATTTTATCTTTACCAAGGTGATCTGAGTGGTGGCTCCACCAGTTCCGCAGCATCATGGCATGTCCTTGGTTTCCCTGCCTGCTTTTATAGCACACATCTGCTGTCTGCAGTTCCTCCCTTCACTTGTATCTGGTTTGCTGTGAAAGATCTGGTAGGGCAGGTTCTACTCTCGCATTCTATCTCATAGCAGTGATTTCACAGTGGGATCACACAAGTTATGTGAAAACACATTTATGTCCAAGGATTATGTCACAGAAAATACCAACATTTAAAGACAAAGAACCACATCTCCAGGCAATAATGGATCAGGAAGAATTTCTTCTTCTCTTGGAGGACTGGTAAACATGTAGTTGAACCTTCACACTGTGAAAGCTGTTTGCCTCCTAGTTCTTGAGGGCTTGTTAAAAACCTGCTTGCCGTGGATGGCTCTGGATCTAAACCATTCCACAATCTTAGTTGAGAATGGGAAGAGGGACAAGGCTTACCAAAAGATTCATTAAGAAAAAAACAAGGCTAGAGGCAGCTGATGAAAATCAAGACTTTATTTATAACATTACTTCTTTTTTTTGGTGTGAAGGTGCCCTTCTCCTATATTTCAATAGGCCACCTTATCAAGGAGATCCTTTAGGGACAGAGATAAGACAGCTAATCCATCAGGACTCAGACAAGATTTCTCTTCAGGCATTTCCCTGTTCAGTCTTCGCTGGAGTGGGGAAAAGGACACAGTGAGAGAGGGTTCCTGGGAAACAGTGTTCAGAGCCATGGACATCTTCCCTATGCTCAGGGAATCCCTTCTTGCATGTTACATAAGTTCAAGACCCGTTAAAATCTGAGGATCTGCTTCAACTAAAAAAATGCCTAGTCACGGACAGATAACATAACGGTAATGGCTAGATACTTTCAAGATATCCATGCCACAGAGAGGGGAGAGGAGGCAGAGACATCTACTCTGGAGAGCATGAGCTAACTCAGTACACACGTTCTCTCTCAACATCTGTATTCCCTAACACAGGGCAAAAACTACCAGGCCAGATTTTGAAAGGTTCCCACTGAAGATGTTTATAATCTCAACATTGCACCAAGATGCTTATGTTTGTGAGATGATGCTTCTCTGTCTGAAGCATGGCTGAAAGTGGCCAAGAAAAGAGCAGAGCCCTAAAGACTGAATGCTAGGTTCAGTCCCAAGGAAGAGTTCAATCTTATTTGTACCATATAACACATATACATATAGGAAAAAACAAGGAGTTCTGTGTGAGTGAAGGAAATGACATTGGGATTGCCAGCCCAAGCAAGTCAAAAGCAAAGTTTTATCCTTTTATAGGATATAAGGAGGTGGATTTAATTTCCCTCTCTGGATTGATGTTTGCTGAGAGACTGTTCTGGGTATAGTGAAGACAAGTCTTAAGGTTCTAATCAGGCTCCAGAAACCCGAGGTCTGCACAGATCCTTATACAAACTAAGCTGTGAGAGCCTTTGCTGGAACACTTCATTGTTCTTATGTACTCTACCTGTGGTGCAGGGAGCATTGTATTCCTCAATGGCAAACTCATCTGGAAGACACAAGGGAAGGGAGAGAGCGAGGCTGTCAGACCCCCTCAGCATTCGTAGCAGAGGGTTTCCGGAGAAACACTTCTCCCATGCCCCTGAACAGACAGCTAGCACCATCCCCGACTCCCTGCAGAGATCCCAGCCTTGGAGGGAGAGAGCCCCAGTCACAGCCCCATTCAGATACCTTGGCAGTAAGGCAGAGCAACTCTGCACAGAGAGCCCCAGCAGGTCTCTGCCTTATGCCCAAGGCCTGCTCAGATGCCTTGTCTCAAACACACAGAGGAGGTCTGGCTCTTTCATCTTGACATAGCAGCTGGGAAAACGGAAGCACAAGGAGATGGAGCGCCTGCCCTGGAATCACATGCGTGTTTGCCATCTTGGGCAGGATCTGAACACTAGACTGAACATTTCCTCTCTCCCAATTTCCTCTCTCCCAGGGGAGAGTTTGAAGGCTGGAGAGGACGGCTTTCCTCCTAGGACCTCACAACCTTCACCTTCTCCCTCAGGTGAGGACAGCTGCATGGTGGCTCCCATAGGTGAGGACAGCCATGCGAGGACCCACATACTATCCACACTGGCCAGACCTGTCCATCATTATTGTGGTAGGGCCCTGCCTAGGCAGAAGCAGAATGGAGGAGGGTGGTTGCCACCATCTGTCTAGGTTGTTGGCACTGTGGGTTTGAAGGCTGGTAGAGTCCAGGGGCCCCTCTGCTCTCAGAAAGCACTGCTGAGGCAGGGCAGGAAAGGGCTGAGGTTGATGGAGAGCTTGAGGCCAGGGGGCAGCTGTGTGTCCCTAGTTTCTGTGTATCTCAGCATGGCCTATGTCTAGGACTCACTCCTGTGGGTACCTTCCCCCACCACCTATGAGCACTCACCTGTCTCATAGTAGTCATAGACCTTCACTTGAGCTGGCTTTAGGCCCTGCACAGGGATGTCACGCTCCACCGTGAAGGAGAAGTTCAGGGTTGTGTTGCTCAGCTGGGGAAAAGAAGAGTTGGAGACTCATGGTCAGTTCTGCATCTGCCCCAGGTTCCCTCACTACCTCTGAACTTCCCCACAGGTTCCCTCACTGGTCCCTGTCACCAGCATCCCAGGTCCAGGGGTGTGCATGGGGTTGCAGGCCTGGATGAAGGGGTGAGGGGAAGCCTGGGCCCTTCCCCATGTAAGAGGAGACTCTGGCTGGCACAGAGGTCAGAGCCTGCTCTGTGTGCAGGAGTGGAGGGAAAGTATGCCAAGAGTTTGGAGAAAGGTACCAGTAAGGTTAAGAGGGGGGAAGATGCAGTGTGAGATTCATTCTTATTCTTGCTAGATGCTTGGGATCTTTTAGGCCTAGATCTTCTGTTCTAAGCAGCCAAGTGTCCCAAGGTATGTACGTCCCTTTCCCATCCTAGATCCAAACAGATGCTCACCTTCTCCAGATACACTAGAACATGGTTGGTACTCAATTCTGTGCGTTCAATAAGCTGGTTGCCTTCCAGCTGAAGAAAGAAAAGAAAGATGTTACTGAGCTGAGGGTAGTGTCTCTGTACCCCTTGCAGAGCTCTGCAGGTGAGATACTCTATACATGAGACACAGGGGTAATGAGGAAGTCTATTAAGTCGACTGGGAGGTATGGAATTTCCTCCTTGATGCACCTCTCAGCATTACAGTGCTTAGGCCTTCTCTTCATCAAGTACAGCCTGGTTCTAGTAGGGAACTGAGCACTGGTCCAAACTCCATGATGATGATGAATGGATCGAATGAAAAGAGTCCTTTTTGCTTGCTAGTTCTGCAGTCTCTTGTCAGATCTCCTTCGTTTTAGAGACCACTCATTTCCTCAGCATCTCACACAATTACCCAAGGCCTGAAAAACTTACAAGCCAATGGGTTAATAGGAAGATGGAAAACAAAACGAGCTGTTGAACATGATGCACACAGCGAATGGTGTTAGTGAGGTATCCGGACACAATGAACACTGGAATGTCTGTCACTGATACAAACATACTTTTCCCACATTGAACGCATTGCCTCCCCTTGTGTTGGCCTTAAGCCAGGTGTGTAAGAAGGACCTCTGCATAGTGGAAGCGAGCAAGGAACAGTGGCAAGGTCAAGAGGCCATCAACCCTGCAGTGGCCAAGTCTCATCCAGATTCTTGGAATTTGTGTTAAAAAAAAACAAGAAATTCAATGTTTCATGGGTGAAAGAGTGTAAGAGAAATACTTATTTAGAGAAAAAACATCGCACAGGCTCATACCTTCCTCACTGAGGACTTTACAGGGATGAATCCTGACAGCATCTTCACATCAACAATCACCATGTTGGAGACATTGCGCTCCCCAGTGTAACTAAGTAAACAAACAACAAAGATTTAGTGCACCTCAGGTCAAAGCTGGCACACTTCCACCTTTTCCATATAACTTGACATCTCTCCACTTCCTGGAAGTCCAGCATCTTCTTCTTCAGCTTTGTCAGTGCCCCCCAATCATCCATGCACCCTCTTATTAGCCCAGCCGTAGGCTCCCCACACAACCTCACCAGTGCGGTACAACCCCATCCTCCACAGCTTCTCCACCCAGCCCAGTTGCTTCCCACCCACTTTCCTCGGGAGGTGCCTTACCCATCCAGGGATCCATCCTAGGTAGCTCAGCATAGGCCTTGGCCACCAGACCTTCTCCAGCTCCCTCAGATTCTCAAGGAATCTCTAAGCCAAACATGGACCTACCTGACATTTATGGCTAGGTCAAAGATCTTGTGAGCCTTCAAGTCATCACACGTCTCTGGGATTGTGTGCACCTGGAGCATGAAGGGTGCACTCTCCTGCGAGGGCTGCACGTTGTACCTCAGGCTTGTCTAGGGGAGAGCCAGCAGTTGTGTGAGCATGTGCATGCTCGCGTGTGAGAGAGACCATTTTCTCCCTGCCCAGCCTTCCTCACTTTGCCCATTCTTACAGCTGCTCCATACTCCTTGTTCTTTCCCTCTGTCCTTCCCACTCTTTCACCTCCACATACCTCTACTCTTCCTCTCTTCCCTCTCCCTAGAGCCTTCTCTCTCACTCTTCCTTTCTGCTCTTCTTCTTCTGCCCTCTCCCTGACTTGGAAATGGGCTCCCCTCATAACTCATGGTCCAGGATAGCACCTGCCTACACTACTCTCACCTGCAGGTAGACACATCCTTCACCAGACACCTCTGTACTGTACTCCCCAGGCACTGTGGGCAGTGGCACACGCTGGAGCAACAGACGGTTTGTGGGATCCACTTGGAAGTTTTGCTGGAAGTCCCCTCCAGATCGCAGAGTCACTTTGGCAGATGCTCCACTCTTGGCATAGGTGACAGCTCCATACAGGGACAGAGCTTGGAGAGCCACCACTGTGTCCTGGAAGAAGTGGGTCACAGTGCCCAGGAGAATACAGTTAGCCATTCTATAGGGCTATCCTTTGATGTCAGCATTTACCCTCTTCTCCATACTTGACTTTCTCCAGTTTTAAGTAAGACAGAAAGACAGAAAGACCAGATTTTGCATATTTCCATTCTGTTCCTTTGTCCTCTGCACAGGAGGTCCATGTTCCCTGAACTCCCTGGTGTGGAGCTCAGAGAAGCCTTCACCCATGCTCCACTAACAACTAGGGTGAAATAGCAACTTTGTATGCACAAACAAACTGTAGTGGGAGTTCCCTCCAAAGGCACAGGAACAGGTTCCTCATGTCTCTACCTTTCTGCCCCACTACTTCAAGAAAGCCATGATGTTATGGGAAATACCAGTGATTCCCAGAGGTGCATCTTGAAATAATAGTCTCTAGCCTCTTGGAAACTTGGGAATCATGGTATGTAACACAGGGAGACAGTGTCCAGCCTGGTATACCTTAACATGATCCCAGTTTGGTCTCTCACACTTCTTATCTTCTGACATTGATGTGTGAGCCTGCAGGAGGGAAGCAGCTTACCTGGGTGGAGGAGAAGCCTCCATTGGGATTCTGTTGACTGCTGATCCACTTTGCAATAAGTGATGCAAATGACAGCTCATCCTGGGAAGGTGCTGGCTGTGTAGTGAGGTGAGCAAGGAGGACATAGGCTGTCATCTCCACTTCAGCAGAGGGAGCTCGGTAGTGATAGTATGGGAGATCAACCTCTGGCTCTTTCCCAGGCCTCTGCCAATGAACAGACCCATCTTCACAGGAGGCAGGGAATGTGGAGAGAAGATAAAAAGGAATGGTGATATTTCCTTCACAGCCATGCTACTCAATGTTTGCCTAAACAGACTGTACAACCTGATTTTACCAGGGTGGTTCTGAGCTGTTACATGATTCTCTGGAACACTCAGAGCTTAAAGTAGGATCTCTGAAATGACCTGCGTAAGTTTTTCTCCCTCAGCACATGCAGCTCTTCTCTGACGTATTTTCCCTTGTGCTATGCAAAGTAAACTTTGTTCTGTGTTGAGAAGGTCCACTGGAAGGAGTGTTCATTTTCTAAACAGTACCTGGTGTGACAAGAGGACCTGACTGAGGTGAGGTGCTAGCAGAGCTACCCTTCTTTTCAGCAGAGATGGGAATGGTGCACTCTGTTTCATGATCACCTTCCTCCGAGCAGACACGTAGGACTGCAGACAGAGAGGTTTTTTTCAAAAATGTAATCATTTAGCACGACAACAGCTCGACTTGTGTCTTTGGACAAGTATTTCACCTCCTTCAGAGCTTTCCCTTCCTGTAGAAGCCATTTTATCAACAGAGGGCGTGAGGCCAGTGGGCAGGAAGAAAGAAATGTCTCACCAGGAGCACTCACCCTTTTTCACAGCTTCCTCTTCAAGTGAGCTAAGCAGTGCCTTCCGCTTCTCCTCCTTCCTGGACAGGGTGAAGGCATATGCCAGCAGTGCTTTGGTATACACATGGCTTCCTTTCTCCTCTGCTGCCATTTCCAGACAGAACAGAGCATTTCGCACCATGGAGTGCTGGGAAGAGATAACCACTGTTTGGAATGCAAGGGAGAAATGAGGCTTGTGTCCATTGTTCCCCAGCATACTAAGGAAGGATCTGCAGAATGAGGTGTAGGAACAAGTGTAGTACCTTTGTTTCCAGGGATGCCAAAAGTGACATCACATTATTTTCACATCACAGGGCCTAGTAACCACCTCATCTTTCCAATATGGAACAGATACTGGCCTGTATTGTGCCAGTATAGAGTGTCTCAGTTTGGGGTGCAGTACTTACAGTTACAGGCAGAGGAATTTCCAGTAAAGCAATAGTGATGTAGGCCGTCAGCGTGACCTCATTGTCCACTCCACCCTGTGGGGAACCACAATGGTACATGCTGACACCACATAGCTTCTTATTCAGTCTCTTCTCCCTTTTCTATTGGAATACTCTGCTCTGCACTGTGCAGTACTCTGCACTGCCCTTAGATCATCTCCTTCCCACTGCAGGTCACATGGAAGTATCAATGCCATTTATGTACTGTGGGCTTGCCTTCATTCTCTTTCCCATCACGGCTTGCATACAGGATGGCCCCTGACTCCTTCGCTCTTGCCATGCATATGAGAATTCCCCATCTGCCTACTCCTGAGGAACATCAAGTTCCTCAGCTGGACCCATCTGACTTACTGGCAAGTTCTAGCCTCACAAAATTCAGGTGAAGCCAATCAGGCAGACACATTACCTTCATGGCATTGTTCAGGAGTGTCCCAGAACTGCGGAAACAGCCATTCTCCCTCTGTTTGTAGGAGAGCCAGACTAAAGCATCCTGGATGTGCTTCTCGTCTATGAAGATGTAAGACCGGGCCTGGGCAAAGGACTTGAGGACAAAGGCCGTGAGCCTGAAAGGACAGAGAGCAGTGGGAGAAACCTGTCCATGCACTGTGTCCATCTCAGGTGAAAGGGCCCATGTGGGCATCATCTGTCTGGAGGGAAGCAAGAAGGCCTGGAGAGCTAAAGGCCGATGAGCTGTTCCACAAGTATATTATATCTTCACCTCAAAAAACCTTTCCAAATGTTTCAAGAAATGCCTTGATTTCTTCTGTCTCCTTTGGCTCATAAAACCCTGTGCTGAAGTTACAATTAGGAGGACTATAAGCATTGATCTATATCTAAAGAAATCTCTGAAAAAAGCAGGTAATTGCATGTCAATTAACCCAGCATCTGCATGACAATAAAAGTCAAAATGGCAGGGGAGAATAATTAAATCCCTGGAAGATCATAGTTTGCTGGCAGGACTCCTGCACTGGCAATCCATGTTTCATGGATTTTTCAGAACTCGCCAGATGTGTCAGTAAAACTGTGGATAAAAAAGAACAGTCTTTACAAGAGCTGTTACAAGCAACAATGAGAGAGTGTCAGGTATGTGGAGAGAAGCCAAGGTGCTGTCAAGACCCAGCTACTGTTTCAGAAACCAAGAGCAAACAGAAGGTAATTAAATCATTCATTTTCACCCTTTCCCAAAGTTCAAAATGCAAGACAAGAGGTGCTGGAGCAGCTCAAAGCTTTACAGTCACACTGGCAACATATACTCTCCTGCAGAGAGTATATAATCATTACCATCCTTTCCACTTACATGAAGACACTTTCTCAACAGATTCTAGTTTCGAAGAGCTGCCACTGCAACTCTTGAGGCTTCTTCAGTTGAGATGTGAACCCCCTGCTCCCTTCCTCCTCAATTGCTCTTTTTTTCTGCCTTGTTTATCGTAGTCTTCAGAGCTGCTGGTGGGAATCGATGCCTCAACTACATAATTGGCTGATGCAGCCTATTTCATCAACAGGAAGGCAGCACAATGGCCATATCAGCTCCAGAAAGCCTGCTGGTCTACAGCTACATTTCAATTTCACTGTCATGCAACATCTACTGTAACTGTGTAACTGAGGAGGAGGAGGCACAGACAACATTGCAATCTCACCAGGTGTTTCCTGGCTGGCCATAACGTGGTCCAAAGGTGCTATAAGAGCCGTCTGGGTGCTTGTAGTTCAGCTGCCTTTGATAACCTGCAACATAAATTTAAAGCAAGATTCAGATGCCAGAGAAAGTCTGCTGAGGGTTGGGGGAACAAAAAAAAACCCAGCTGTCTCAGCAAAGACAAAGGAGAGAGGAGCGCGTCAGTCCTAGTCTAACCAGTAGGGAGCACTGATACATCCCTCCTGCAATCACTGCACACCTACTAGCTATACACCTCCTGCAATCACTGCACTCCCCTACTGCATGGGGAGAAGGAATCCCAGACTTCTTTAGAATAAAGACAGGGCACACTGATTACAAAAGACAAGCCACTGTAGCAGATCACCTGACAAGTGCTCTTATAGCTCTATGAGGGAGCACAGAAAAGTGGATGCAATAACTGGGTACCTTGATGATTGAGCATCTGAGAATAATGAAAGAAGAGTGTGGAAGGAGCTTCTCAGCAGAGACCATCTGAGTAAAAGAAAAGCTCTCTTTGCATATCTGGCAGACTTTGATAGAAGCACTCCAGGTAGAACCAAAGCAGAGGCAAAAGCTGTGTCCCAGCTCACCGCTCACTAAGTATCCAATGGCCTTAGATTTGACCTCCTCACTCAGCTGCCCTGTCTTGTTCAGATAATCCAGGATGTAGATATTGGGTGCAAACAGGACCATGTTCTGCTCCCCACAGCCAAATGGCATCCGGAGGAGTTGATGCAGGTTCTGCATGGCAGTGCCCATGATGTCGCCTAGGGAAAGGAGATACCAAGGGGAGATTAGCAAAACTCAGGGCTGGCTGACAGAATCACAAGGATTTTCAGAACAAGAGAAGCAGGAGATGACAGAGAAGAATAGGAAGAAAAAATCTATTGATAAATATACTGTAATTAAACATAGAACAAACAAAAGAGAGAAAGGCGAGAAATTTTAAGACTGGTAACTGAGGTAGAGAACTCAAAATAGAAAGAGATTTAGAAAGGAGGAAAGGAAGAAAAGAACTGGAAGGGAAGGTCCTTGTGAAAGAAAAGACAGAAGACATTAAGGAAGTGTTCTGAGAACCAGGAGAAAAAGTTGTGAAGTAGGAGGCCAACACCATCAGGCAGAGGCAGAAACAATACAATGATATATATCACATCAAATCCTTCCCAGGCTGCTCACTCACCCAGCACTGAGAAATATGCTCTGGCTGAGTCTTGCACCACATTTGAAGGGACTGACAGGAAAATCTTCTCTTTTGCAGGCTCTCCTAAGAGGGAAACAAGATGCTAACAGGAGGACTGCAGCATTATAACAAATGCTTTAACCACAGACCACAAATCACCCAGATAGCTTCACTGCAGCCCCCAGAAATGCCTAGTGGGGAATAGGCCTCACTGGAGTACCAAATAAGATTCCTTTTCCCTTCATCCCTTCCTAGAAATGTCCTGACTTCACCCACTTCCTTTTTCCCCGGCTATGAGGCAGTCTCTGCATAAGAACACCCATAGCAACTGCTAGGTGCTACAGGTCTTGTTTCTAAGACTTTTTGGGGGGAGCTGGAAGACAGAAAACAAAGAAACAGGAGACAAAATTCCAGTGACAGAGAACAAGCGATTACGGAGGGGAACAGTCATTCTAAATCCCAGCTAGGTCATATCCTGGTGCCTAGGCTTGTTCCCTACAGTCTGTTCCCTAGGGCTCTCTGCATTAGCTTCCAGGCAATCAGGAGATGTACCTTGGTTATCTAGAAATATCACCCTTTCTGGAAGACTGTAGAAACAGCACTATCTTCCTCCTCCAAGGATATCTCATTCTTCACCCCACAAAGGAACAGTGGAGAGAAAGGAGAAAGAAGATCTTACCTTTTACACAGAGCACATAGTTCTGGGCTGTTTCCTTTTCAATGCCTTCAGGCTTGTGTGGGACAAAGGAAAACAAGAGAGGTGAGAAGTTAGTGAGATAGGAAGCATAGACAGATAAAGGAATCCTTAGTAAGGACAGAGGAGAAAGTGAAAGGCAGAGTGAGTGGAGAAAGCTGTGTACTCACAAACACTCCCCAGAATGTATATAGAAAAATCTGAACTAATAATATAAGCAAGTTAAAGACACATGATAATAATAACTGATTGGTGTTGAATATGGAAGGAGGATAGGAAAAGGAAAGGGAAAACACTGCAGGACTGTCACATGAGTGACATAACTACTGTATGCAGTGAGAGAGTCTTACATCCCTGTAACAGGAGGACTGCAGCGTTATAACAAGTGTTTTTGCTAACAACAGACCAAAAATCACACAAGTCACAGTAAATTTAAATTTTCCTGGAGAGATGTCTGAAGTACTATTTATTATAATGTTGCTTTAGGGAAAAAAATGTGAATGTTGATAATAGAGAGGGAAGATGTGCCTCTGGTGACATACTATAATATCTGGTAATATCACTGATACCAGATGATGTAGTAGGCAAGCAGTAATGTCTTATGACACAAAGAAAAATTAAGAACACAGCATCTAGCTGTCAGATTATAACATCAAGTATAGCAAGCTAATATTTTCCTTAAAAGAATATGCAGTACTTCCACGTAGTATTTAATTCTATACCACATAATACTATCAACAACTGCCCTTTCCATGGGAAAAGAATAATCCGTAAAATCTTGCTACTTTATCATGGGCTTTTTTAATATCTGGAGTTTGGGGGGAGTTTTCTACAGGCATCTAACTCCTGTAGGTTCTTCTGGATCCCCCATCTTCATCCTGGTATCAGACTATGTAGCAAACCAGAACTGTATAACACAGTTTAAGAGGCAGTTTGCTTGGCCAGTCAGCTAGCAGAGCTACAAAATGTGCTGACAGGCCAAATAGTGGGGATGTCATGAAAGGAGGAGAGAGGCTGTAAAGAGTGTTTATTGCAATAGAGGTCACAGGTAGGAGATATAGGGAAGAAAAGATTGGAGGAGAAGTCCTGTTTCAGTAGGAGATGGGAGACATTTAGATTGTCAGGGGAGATACACTGCCCAGTGTTATTAAGCTGCAGTATTTATGCAGCCCTGTCAAAGTTTAAAGATGATGCAAGACTATCAGACCATCGCATTGCATAGAGAACTTGTAGATTTCTGTTTCACACAGACATACAATGTAAGCTCTAGCCTGTGGCAAAGCTCAGTTATTCCCCAAGTACAGCACACATACCTCCACTAGCAGCTGCCTGATCACTGTGTCCTTCCGCCCTTTCTCAGGAGTCTTCACTATTGCATTCCCACAGGGCTGCTGGTCCTGCAGGGCCTCAGTGCTAACTGAGAACTCCACCAGCCCTGGAAGAAAGAGGGGTCAGTCATTTACGTCAGGTAGTGTAGAGGAGTGGGAGTCACTCCCAGTTCTGGGAGTTTCAGCCTGCAGGTCAACAGATGGAGGTTTTCCATAGCACCTGAGCCCTGACTGTTTTCCATAAGAACACAACTATACCAGGATCCATTCTGGAGAAGATGGACTGCACCACCATGAAATGTTGCTCTGTTTTCATACCTTTTTTCAAGAACCTAGTACACTACAATGGTGGGACGCACCAGTTCCACTGTCATTCAGCACAGTCATTTCACATGCACACTGTAGAATCATAGAATCAGTAAGGTTGGAAGGGACCTCTGGAGATCATCTAGTCCAACCTCCCCGCTCAGCAGAGTCACCTACAGCAAGTTAGACAGGGTTGCATCCAGGCAGGCCCTGAAGATCTCCAGAGAAGGAGACTCCACAACCTCTCTGGGCAACCTCTTCCAGGGCTCTGTCACTCTCACAGTGAAGAAATTCCCCCTCATGTTCAGGCAGAACTTCCTGTGGTTCAATTTTTGCCCCTTGCCTCTTGTCCTGTCACATGGCACAACTGAAAAGAGTTTGTCCCCATCCCCTTGACTCCCTTCCTTCAAGTACTTACACACTTATACACTGATAAGATCCCCCCCTCAGTCTTCTCTTCCCCAGGCTAAACAAGCCCAGCTCTCGCAGCCATTCCTCATAGGGGAGATGCTCCAGCCCTCTGATCATCTTTGTAGCCCTACGCTGGACTCTCTCCAGTAGCTCCATGGCTCTCTCAGACTGGGGAGCCCAGGACTAGACACAGTACTTGAGATGAGGCCTCAGCAGGGCTGAGTAGAGGGGCAGGATCACCTCTCTCGACCTGCTGGCAACACTTCTGCCTAATGCACCCAGGATACCATTGGCATTCCTGTCCACAAGGGCACATTGCTGGCTCATGGTCAACTTGTCATCCACCAGCACTCCCAGGTCTTTCTCTGCAGAGCTGCTCTCCAGAAGGTCAGCCTCCAGCTTGCACTGCTGCCTAGTTTATTTCTCCCTCGGTGCAGGACTCCGCACTTGCCCTTGTTGAACCTCAGGAGGTTCCTCTCCGCCCAGCTCTCCAGCCTGTCCAGCTGCTACCACAGCACATATCAACACCAGTGAAAGAAAAGTATGAGGGTCCCATAGGACACTCGCCTAATCTCTAGATTAGCTGGCACAATGTTCCTACTGTGAGCAGTATCTTTGGACTCAGAAGGTGTTGCCCAACACCTATAAGATTTGGCAATATTGCATTTGGTGCCAGACATGACCTTAGACACTATGAGTTTGCTAGCTTTTGCTTCCTGGGTGATCTTAGATGACAGAGTCAGCCAGCTTCCCAGTATTTTCCAGGAAATTTTGTACTTCTAACACCAGATAGTGAACTGGGAGAACAGCATGGACAAACCCTTTTTTTTTTTGACAAGTTGGTTAACCAAGGAGAACAGGGACTTTCACTGGGAGATGCATTTGCTTAAAGGCTAATTTCTTACTAACCTATCAAAAGCAAAAGGAAAAATAGAAGATGCACAGGAGGAGAGGAGTAATGAATCTCATTACTATGCCTGTTTGCTCATGGTAAATGAGTTCATATTAGAGTTCTGTAGCCAGGTCTGGTTCAAATTATCACATCCACCAAGACCATAGCCGTTTGCCTGATAGGTTAACTTCTTAAGAGGCTTTAATTTAGCATATTTTCCCTGCCTTGGTCAAAGTGGCTGCCGATCTGTATTGTGATCTATGATTTCTTATAAAGGGAATGTGTGTAGAGCCAAAACTGTATCTGAAGCTGCTGAATTCCTGAAGGAACACAGCCAGGGCCAAATACTGCTACCGTGTGAAGAGTGACTGGCAAGACTCTACAGGGTGTGACTATGAATATACATAGGGCACTCATGGTCAGGTCTCTTGTACAGTAAGTGTATTCCTCTTTCAAGAGAGACATTTCTGGAAGCCCACTCTGGTCAGCATCACCTGACAGGAAGAACAAAAACAACTAACACCTCTACAGCCACTATGGAGAATTTAATCCTCTCCTTCCTTCTCCTCTACAGCCTTGAAAATAAAAAGGAAAAAAAAAAAAAAGAAAAAAAAAAATAAAAAAATGTTTGACAAAGCTTTATTTCTCCCTGCAGAGATTTCAGTGCACTCAGGCTTTTACCTAGAGATCTGGGAGTCACCAGCCAAGCCACTGTTTTTCTTCCATTCTCACAGAGACAATAAGATTCTTCTTCCTTTTCCACTGCGGTAGCCAGGAAATTAGTAGATTGAGCTAGAGTCAGACTGACCTGTCAGTTGTAGAAAGATGTAATCAGGGAGGGGTGATCATGAGAGTCAACAAGAGCGTATGAAGGAGCTAGGAAGAATCAGCAATAGTCTCGTAGCAGAGAAGGAGGAACTTGAATGATGGATTTTGGTGTTCAGAGAATGTGGGAGCTATAATAATTTCAGGAATGAGGGGTATAAGCTACTCAGAGATGAGATAGAGGGTAGGTGAAGGAAAGAGGTGTACAAGAAGGCATATAAGTACATAAACATCCCTTACCCTGATACAGGCTGTCAGGTAGTTGAAAACAGTGGCTTTCAGCATGAAGGCCTCACCACGCACCACAGAGTAGGGCAAGGTGAGCTCTACAAAGAAGGGCTGGAAGGCTTTGAGGGACACAGTTGGAGACAGGCCAAAGCCAGCACTTGCCGAGGTGCAGAATGCATTGGCTTTCCATTCAGTGATGGTGTCAGGGATGGTCACATCCAGTTCAGCATTTCCCTCTGAGCTGGTGAGGGACAGAGAGCAAGGTTAGAGTGGGGATTTTTATGTTATTTTGGTGACTATCTGTATACCTTTCAGCTTACTAAACAGTACTCCCTGTGTAAATGATGGGGCATAGTATGTTTGTTTTTGGAGGGCCACTCCCATGCATCTCCTTCCAGCCCCCTGCCATTGCTTGCACAAATCTAACCACAGCTGTGGGTAATTCCATCTCAGTGGACTGCCAAGTAAACTCTGCAAACAATGAAAGACTTTTTTTGAACTGAAAGGCCTATAAAACATGTGAGATTCACATTTGCACCTTATAAAACTCACTTAATTAAAAAAAGGAAGGAGGGAACAAGCACAAACCACTCACCTTACAGATACTAAACTCCAAATCCAGGTTTCTGGGAAATACTTTCGAACTGTCTCTGTTAGCTCCTCAGGAGTACTTAATGTGCTATACGGTCTATCCCGCTCTGGACCTGAATGTGATGAGATGAAAAAGAAATCCACTACCAGTAACTCCAAAGATCTACACCAGCATGAAACTGTAGTCTGAGAAAGTGACAATCTATGTGGTAGTCAGAAGCTGTGCTGGCATCAGATGGTTGGTGAGCAGTGAGCCAATAGTACCAGAGATGGGATTTATTAGCAAGGGCTGTCCCTCTAGTATTTCTCATTGGTCTCCAGAACTACTCATAATGTTAAGTTAACGTAAGCATGTTAAAGCACAAAGCCATTTATGACCTTCTGTGCCTGCAGCCCTTTCCCTTTCAGGTACACTGTCTTAGCACGACATCCTTTTCCATTCTATCAGATTAGCTAGCAATGGAACAACCTGTGTTGCAGTGGTTTTTGCAGGGTTACTATGTCTGGAAAAACCTCCTCCCCCTTCTGGTTAGTGGCATCCCCCAGGGCTCAGTACTGCGTCCCGTCCTGTTCAACTTTTTCATCAATGACCTGGAGGAGGGGACAGAGTGCCTCCTCAGCAAGTTTGCTGATGATACCAAGCTGGGAGGAGTGGCTGATATACCGGAGGGCTGTGCTGCCATTCAGAGAGACCTGGACAGGCTGGAGAGCTGGGCGGAGAGGAACCTCCTGAGGTTCAACAAGGGCAAGTGCAGAGTCCTGCACCTAGGGAAAAATAACCCTAGGCAGCAGTACAAGACAGGGGTTGACCTTCTGGAGAGCAGCTCTGCAGAGAAGGACCTGGGAGTGCTGGTGGATGACAAGTTGACCATGAGCCAGCAACGTGCCTTTGTGGCCAAGAAAGCCAATGGTCTGCTGGGGTGCATTAGGCAGAGTGTTGCCAGCAGGTCAAGGGAAGTGATCCTGCCCCTCTACTCAGCCCTGCTGAGGCCTCATCTCAAGTACTGTGTCCAGTCCTGGGCTCCCCAGTCTAAGAGAGCCATGGAGCTACTGGAGAGAGTCCAGCGTAGGGCTATGAAGATGATCAGAGGGCTGGAGCATGTGTCCTATGAGGAACAGCTGCAAGAGCTGGGCCTCTTCAGCCTGAGGAAGAGAAGACTGAGGGGGGATCTTATCAGTGTGTATAAGTACCTGAAGGGAGGGTGTCAAGGGGATGGGGACAAACTCTCTTCAGTTGTGCCATGTGACAGGACAAGAGGCAAGGGGCAAAAATTGAACCACAGGAAGTTCTGCCTGAACATGAGGGGGAATTTCTTCACTGTGAGAGTGACAGAGCCCTGGAAGAGGTTGCCCAGAGAGGTTGTGGAGTCTCCTTCTCTGGAGATCTTCAAGGCCTGCCTGGATGCAACCCTGTCTAACTTGCTGTAGGTGACTCTGCTGAGCGGGGAGGTTGGACTAGATGATCTCCAGAGGTCCCTTCCAACCTTACTGATTCTATGATTCTATGATCAAACCTCTGGCCTCCAAAATAACAAGACCGAGGGATGCACAGACTGAAAACATGACGTTGAAATTTGGGACTAAGAGAGATGAAAGTAGATTTTTTTGGCTATAAGGAATTTTTCACATGTAAAAATCATTCCCAAGAAAATATTCTGAGTTTGAGATGAAATTTTGGTGGGAAAAAAAAAAAAGCTTTTGTTTTTTGTTTTACTTTGAACAGTTTGAGAAAGAAAGTGGAGTGAGAGGGGCTGCGTTTGCTTCTGTTGGACAAAAGAAAATAAAAATTCACCCAAACAAATCAATACAGATGAAAAGTTCCCATTTTCCACATGCCAAAGTATTTGAGCTAAACTCTATTTCTGGTCATTGTCAGCTAGGCTAAATTCCTTTCTACATTTGGATAAAAGCCATGAAGGTTGCAGGAATACATATTATCCTATCAGTGGGTACCTCCAGTGTCTGAGAAGGTCTTGGAGAAAGAGTGAAAGATGCTATCAGAACTGTATCACATAGCTCCTAGGACAGCAGGAATGACAGGTGGTCTGCCTGTACAAATGAGGTATTTCAGTCTTCTCACTGCTATCTATTCCAAGTTAAAATAATTAAAAAGTATCCATCCTGCATTTCAACAATCTGTGTTATAAGCTGAAATTGTCTTAAAACTGAATATGTATGGATATAAAACTGATTATCTACAAAAGAGCAAGTTCACGTGCCAAGAGAAGACTCTGAATCAGTTTTACAGCAAAAATAACTCAGATTTTACAGCATGCACCCCTTAATAAACCCACTGATTAAGACTTTCAAGGAGGATATGGGCAACTCTGCCTCCCAAAAATCTTCAGTGTAAGAATTAAGACAGCCCTTCGAAATAGAATGGTCCATTTTAGCTGAGGCTTCTGCCACTTGCATCTTATGGTTCTAAATCCCTGGAATGAAGCCTATGTATTTGTCACTGAAATTTTTCTCATCTACTTTATTCGGTTTTGGCCTCTCAGAATACAGGATGATTCAGCAAGGACAGGCTGAAGAAGGTGCTGGAGACACCTTAAGCAACAGCTGGGAAGCAAAGTCTAGTGCTAGTAAACAGAGAATTCAGCAGTACAGTAATATTTGTGCCCTATCAGAGCCTCTAAAAACAATCTGGACCTACTGACTTCTAATGGGGAGTAATCAAAGCTAGTGTGCAGGCTTTCACAGTCCAGCAAGAGACATGCCTCGCACTCATGCAGAAGCTGACATCTGTGGACCCACCACAACAGTACTGCTTCCAAAGGTTCAATGTACAACCCCAGCCCTTGTTTGAGTGTCCACTCTGAAATACAGACATGATCTCTGCCCAGAACAGAAGCGACAGCAAGGCTGTGGTCCTTTACCGCTTGTCCTGAGTGCATGCATAGGTGCTCCAGGCAGGATTATATTTGCTGCAGGGACGGCTTCTAGAGATACGAAATTCTCAGAGCTGCAATACCAAGGTTTCCTCACCTTGGAATTTGTAAAAACCTTTAAACCCATTTCCTATGGGAGAAAAAAGTAACATGAGTTTTCTTCTGATTCTTATTGAGGTTTACACAACAGACCTGACACTGGTATTCTATTGTCTCAGAAGCAGAACTTGATTACTGTCTACGGACTGGACTTTGACCTGATCCTCTCAAGCCTGGCACCTAGGAGGTTCAGCAACCGAAAATGGATTCCCCTCTCTAGGGCACTGGTTCCAGTCCACTTCCAGCCATGCAGTCAGGATGAGCCAGAGACTAGATATGAATACTCCTCTCTGGAAGCAGACATCTGGGATACGATGCAGCTCAAGGGTCTATTGACTTATTTGGGGTAATTGTAATGGCCCATGAACATTTAACTTCAAGGTCTTCAGTTAGACCCTCATGTTAAGTCAATTCCAAAGTTTTTCCTGTAAGAAGGAAACCTCATATAGGCAGAATCTCTTTTCTACCAAGTCGGGGGCAAAGCTGGCAGGACAGGTGAAACTTATGGCCCTCACTGAACTCATCTCTGGATAAAAATTAGTGTCCATCTGCTCAGATTCATGAGCCCTTCCCTTGTTATATTGCAGCTGCCACAGAAGGCTTAAGAATCCTCAGTCCTACCCCCACTCCAATCCCCAACGATGGAAGACAGCCATACTTTTAAGATGCTGTAAGTGTCCTCTTCATTTACGTCCACTACCGGAGAATAGGTGATCCCATTCAGAATTATCTTCTTCAAAGGGATGCAGTCCTCTTGGGGATCCTCCAAGATCATATGTGAGCCATAGCGATAGTCACGTAATTCCGTCACCGGCAGCAAATCATATATCTGGGCAGAAAGAGCCAGGGTAAGTTGCATTTTCAGTGCCCACTGTCACAAAATACAGCTGAGGGAGATGGGTGCAAGCACCATAACAGCCACATCATCTGCACATGTACCCATACAACCATGATCCTCCTTGTGGTAGGAGCAATGGGAATTTGAAAGTCCAGAAAAGTAGATCTAAATTTGGAGATATTCCTTCTTTTATTATGAACAGCATGTTAGCTTAGTTATTATGGCTCAGATATGTTAATAATTATATACTCTGGCAGGCCTAGCTGCAGCCCTTTATCTGTATTCATGGATTGTTGTTTCCTGCTTGGCATGAGGGGAGTAAACTCTGACACTTCCAGACACTACTCCAAGAAAATAAAACCATAACCAGAGAGAATAACTAAATAATTATCATTAACATAAGACAGTTTTTGGCTTGGGCCAGGAGTATCAGCCCCATTGAAAGAGCTTCCCAATTACTACCTCTACAACCATGTAAAATGCTTAAGAAACATCTGCTGGCCAGTTCCTTTTGTCCATTGAAGAAAGATGAGAAACATGTCAGGAGAACATTCCCGTGACAGCACGGACAAGAAGGATTGATTACTGTTTTCACCCGAACACTGGCTTGTTCTTGCTCTGACCAGGCCCTGAGTTAGTGCACAGACTTAGCACTTACAGAGAAGGGTGACAGTTCGGCCTCTGGCTTCATGAGGAGAACACTCTTGTCCACAGCTCGGACAGCACAGAGGGAGTTTGGAGAGGCTCTGAACAGCAGGTGAGTGTCAGAAGAAGGCAGGCCTTCGGAAGGAGAGAAGCTCAAGTCCACCTATAGCCACAGGAAAAGTTATGTCTTGGATAACCTAAGCCTTGCAAGATTTTTCCCTTCAGTTGGATGCATCAGTTCTAACCTTAAGAATGCCACAATAGATGCTCCCTGCAAATTCTTGCTAGCATAATTTGCTTTTTATCATCATCTCACATGAGTTTGTAATAAGATGGCTATTCTGCATAAATCTTCTCTCTCTTCAACAGCACAAATTCTTCCCTGACATAAAACCTTCAAAGCATCCTCAGAATAAACAGATTCCCTTACAAAGCAGGACAAACTGCCAGTGTCCCTGATATTCCAACCACAACCCCTGGTGTTCAATCATTCCAATCACAGTATGCCTTCTGCTGACACTCCCATTTCTCCCAGGGCAGTCTCACAACACTGCGAATAAGAAAGCAATATCCTTCAGGAAATGGCAGAACAAGGGCTTCAGTAAAATTGCTACTGGAAAAAACATCTAACATAGTTATGGCCCAAAGTCAGGGCAAGCTGTACTGATACCAGCTCTGAATCCAGGAAGCTTTTGTAAAGGAAAACAGTATATAAACACATAAATCACTTGACATTTGTCAGCTTGCATCCAGACCTAGCAATAGTGCAGAAATTGACCTCTGAGATATGAACAAAGTTCATGTGACCAAGGTCCTACAGTGACATTCATCTCAAGAAGTCATTTAACTTGGCTTCAAACAGGACAAGGGGTTGTATTAACAATATCCTGTCTACCATTATGAAGTTCTGCAGGGCTGTTGTGAGGCTTCTCTGTTCTGAGGACTGCTCATACATCATTCTGCTCTTCTACATGAGGAATTCGTGGAGCCATAAGGGAATCATGACACATGTGTTAACAGAAGGCTTTTTCCCTTCTGCCCTCTTTCAGTCTCATCAGTGCTATTGAAGCACTGTTCATTGTTCATATGCAGAAGGCATATGCAGGTAAGATTTAGCTCCATTTTCACACATCAAAAATTACAATGAGTGGATAGAATGTAGGGGAGATGAGAAATCCAACAAGTACTAGCTCTGCTCCTTGGATTGAGGCTGCATGTGGTTTACTTGCACTCCATGACCACACAAGCTGCTACTCTGTGGCTGGAATGAATTTGCAGGAAGAGGAATCAAACACATGGGCTGCAGTATGACTAAAAAGCATGTAAGTGGTCTCCTTTTTTCTTATACTAGGCTAGCAGAAAGATCAGTGGGTGTGTCTTGTTGTAAAGAGCAGTTTTAGTTATGTGGTCTCTGCTAGCACCTTTTCCCAATAGCTGATCTCCAAGCCAGCACAAGCAGTAAGCAATGAAGCTACCTAGAAATTTTAATAGGTGGTTTGTCATGGGATGATAAATCTAAATAAATGAGCTTGTCCAGACTTCAGTCTGATGGTTGCTTCCTCAAGAAGTGAACACTTACCTTATTGCTGAAACATCTTTCTACCTTGAACTTGGTTGAATCAGCGATAACCTCCCTGCTAGGGAAAATGGTGTAGACAAGTACTTGGGCCACTGGAGCAATGTCAGCTTGTACAGGCAGCTGTAGCAAGAAGACCCCATTGGCTAGCAAACAAAACAAGAGTAACAAGTTAATGGACAGGAAAGTTGTTCTTGGAGCATCCAAATTTCTAGGTTTGACTTCATGCTGAACTTCATCCCAGCCATGATAAAACCCCAGAACACCAAGTGGGATGCATTTATGCCCACAGAGATGTATAAGCCTCACTGTCTGACTGAAAAGGTCTGGTTCCAGTCTTACTTTTCATTCCACAAGCATGCTGACTTTTGGTCCAGCTTCTATAATCAGACCATCAAACTGTGTGTCCTAAACTTTGAGGAGCCCCAAGGAATGCAGTGACCAGAAGAAAGAGAGCTGGCACATGGCATTAGAGCAAAGTCTATGCAAAGCCCAAAATAAAAGTAGAGAAAAGAAAGCCTTCACACTTCTGTCTTAGGGGACAAGGAGATGCAGAGCCCTTAACTGCATGTGGAAACAGCCTGTGTATCTGCCACAGTCATACAGCCTCCTAGGACAGACATAATTTGAGGGGTGAAGGAAACTCACCACTTTCATGGTCCAAATCCAGAGTGTTTGTGCCTGCTCGCTTAATGATTCCTTTGGCCATCACCTAAACAAAAGGTGAAACACTCCTGTGATTAAGCTTATGCGTAAGCCAGACCTTAAAGACATGGAACCTGAGAGGGCAACAACCAAACTGTTTCTGCTGGTTGCTTCCTGCTCAGCTGTTCTCTGCCCTTCTGCAGCGGAATCCCAGTGCTCACCACAGAGGCAGTGTGACATCCTCCCTCTTTTCCTCCTAACCCAGGCCCTCTTTTTCTGGGAAAAGAATATGTGAAAGATGATGGGAAACTGTTTAAAGCCTGCTGCCTCAAACCACAATCTCCATCTCTGCCCTGCTACAGCTACCAATGATAATCTGATTGTTTGGCAGATGCCAGCTTACCAGGTAGTAAAAGACGATTTTCTTCTTTTCTCCTATGCCCTCTGGTGTAAGGATATAGTGCACTCGTACCTCCGTGGTGCAGCCACAGCTAAGTGTCTCAGACTTGGGCTCAATTTTGAGGAAGCTCTTACTGGGGGAGTAAAAGCGTTCTACTTGGAGATAACCTTGTTCATAGTATGGAATAACCCAGGAATGGTCATAGCAGTAGGGCTGTGTTTTGTGAGTTGCCTGGAAAAGGAGAAAATATTTACACAGATTTTCAACTACAGAGTGCTGAACTGGTGCCAAATTTCATGGCCCGATATTAAAGGTTTGCTATTTCTTGTATTAAAAAACAGATAGACTACAAAGAACAAATAGTCTACCAAAAAAATAATAAAAGAAAAAGAAAAACCAAACAGGTTTGGAAGATGCAAGGCAATGGGGCATCCTCAGCAAATCATTGGGAATGATCTCCCTGACAGAGAACCTGGGGTTTTGCTCAAACAAGCTGTATGTATTATTTGTTTATTTATTATTAGTAACAGCTCAAGAGCTCTTTACCAGAATATCCTAGCCTAATTCACTGTTAGTTTAATGTAAAAGAAGTTGATTTATACTCTTCATTATTGTTAATGGTGTTGAAGAATATAATAACCATAGAATCACTACAATGGGTGTTTTTTTTAAAAATAGGATAGACTACCCTGAGGCAGATTTGTCTAGGTACGGTTAGTGATCCCTTGAAGCAGAATAGACTGTATCTCCTGTGTTCCTTCCAACTCTGTAGTGCTATAGCCAAGTAGAAATTCAGTAGCTAAAAACTAAATACAGTTGTCACATGGAAACTTGGTTTGTTGTATGGCTATTTCCATCACACTGATGTCAAGGCTGTCATGAACAACCAGGAACAAGAAGCTAAGCTCTTTCGCATATATAGTACAAACACTAGCACTACTACTCTTTTAGCCTACTGATCACTTCATCACCTCCTTGGCTGCCAAGACTCACCCTAATTCCAATAGAATTGAAGTCAAACATGGAGGTGTTTAGAGCAAACCACACTCGGCCCTCTTCATTTGTCGTGTAGTTGGTCTCCTGGCCTCCAGTTAAAGAAATCTTTATGGTTTCATTGGCAATTGGAATACCAGAGCCATCCTCTAGTTTCACCTGGAGGAGTAAAAACAGTTTAGTATAGGAGAAAAACAATACCTGCCAGCTGAGCAGATAGATATGCCACAAGGCTAAGAGTGTTGGGTCCATGCCAGACAGGGAAGTCTCCACTATACTTTACATGTGCATGACCTATCTTTTTCAGAGAGCTGCAAACTTTCTGAATCCTATCTCTTTGGACCTTTATTATCTCCAACCTTGGGTTAGAGTACTGGACATGGAGATGACATGTCCTCACAGCTGTTAGACTTCCTGGTCAAGAGGACACCATAAAGCAGAATCTTGACTTGCCTTAAAAGTAGGAAGCCAAGGACAGAGAGGTAAGCAGAATGAGGTCTGTGCTCTCAGTTGCTGTACCCTTACTCCAGAGCTGGCAGAGGAGAGGAGGTCCTCAGGATTTACTGAGGTCGAGCATCTTTCATAGAGGAGGCCATGTATCCATTCAGCAGGTTCAGTAGCATGATTGGCATTCATGAAATTCCACTCTTTATGGTTTCCCTACCTGCCCAAAGAAGGGGATTCCAGGTTTGTAATGGGAATCTGTCTCCTCAAAGGTGACTTTGCTAATTGTGGTTGTGATCTCAGAGAAGCTTGCTCCAGTCAACTCCACTCCTGCAGGAAGAACCATCAAGAATTAATTTAACTCTGCCCGACCAGAATTACTGTGCCTCCTGGCCAACTCTTCTTTGCTGGACAAGCAATTCTATTCATGTTCATCGACTCCAAGGAGGAAAATTTTAGGATTCTAGAACTGTGAGTCTGTTTTTGTCCCTACCCTACCTGGCAGGCACCTGTGCTGGTCTGCTTCTGAGCTGCTTACACAGCTTTTTGACCCAAATGATTCATACCTGTCTCCTCCTCTTTCATCTTAGCCTCCACATGGAGCTTATTCTGATATCCAGTTCTCTTGAGCTGGAATAACTTGGTCTTTACCACTTTAGAAACACAGCCATGGTTATCTGTCTGTTGGAAAAAAACAAACAAGATTTTTATCATCTCACGTACATAACATTTATACAACTTAATGAACCCATGTACTGCCTTGAGGTGGAAGAGAAGCCCATAACTTCACTGGACATTCTCTTCATTACTTTTTAGCAAGACTGGAAAAGAATATAACTTGGCAAGGAGGATTCAGAGAAACATCAGAGCAAATTGTTTACCAGGCTTGGAACTTAGGAGATATTTGTGTATGTGCGTGTTTGTGAAGTTTGAAATTCCAAATAGTTGATATAAAAACATAGAGAATTATTCAGGTATATGTCACAGAGGAAATGTTTGCCAGATATCAGGCACATTAGAACATAGCTGCTGGCTTAAAATGCAAAAGCAGTATGAATGATAAGCCAAAGCCTAGGTAAGTGCAGCAAAAAGATGACAGCTTTCCAAAGCTTGCTGCCTATCTTCAGCGTCTTTATCTAAAAGGCTGCTTGGAACAGAGATTAGAACAGCTGATCTAATTCTTCTTTAGCATGGATAACAATAGCAGTGACAGGGTTGTAGGGATAATGCTGTAGAAAGCCCCAAGGACTACAGGCATGTCTTCTGCTTGTTCACTTGTCCCAGCACTTTTCCAAAGCTATTATTACACTAACTTCTATCAGTGAAGCTAGCACTGTTGCATTTGCCTGTGCTTCAAACTAGCTTCTATTTTGCTCTTAGCCTGAAGAATGAACTTCTTGTTTCTTGTCTGTCTGTTCTAATCAATGCTACTAAATGGTTTCCTCCTTGCTCTAACTGCATCATCCTTCCCCAGTTTCTGTTTTTTTCTTGCATCAAACACACACCCACACATTGTCTCTAGTGTAAGCAAACCCCAATTCTGCTCTTACTATTTATGCTTATTTTATTTCACTTCTTCCTGATACTCTCTACATTCCAATTCTAAACTTTTACTGTTTCTTTCATATTTTCCTTCTCCATTGGCTTCTTGCCAACACATATCTTTCTTATTGTGGAGTCTCCTTCTCTGGAGATATTCAAAACCTGCCTAGACACGATCCTGTGCAATGCGTTCTAGGTGACCCTGCTTGAGCAGGGGGGCAGACTAGATGATCTCCAGAGGTCCCTTCCAACTTCAACCATTCTGTGATTCTGCGATTGCACAAACCCTCTCCTTATTTTTATACATTTTATCTTGCATCCGGTCTTCTTTCTTCTTTCAGTCTTCCTTAAATTACTTAGAGTTTCTCCCCTCTGCACATTCATGCTCGTATATACTCCACCAGAGCAAAACCTCTGCATACAGGACACATTCAGTACACAATATTCTCTCATATCACCCTGCCCCCAAGAGTAATCATTATTCACCTGCCCAGAGAATTCATCGCACACGGCCTTTGCCTCTTCACCATAGCAGGTGGTGGCTGGGTGTTCAAAATTCCGGCATACACGGAAGCTCACAAGGCCAGGAACAGGCTTTCCAAAGGTGTATCTACCAGCAAGGAGCATTGAAAGAAAAGCATAACCATTAGGAATGTAAGAGGGATGCATAAAAATGATTAGCCTACCCCTATGGGAGCTAGGACCTGGAACTACCTCCAGGACACATCAGGGTCATCACTAGAAGTATAAGATGGCAACAAATTTGATAGCATTTTAGGATCAAGCATCGCAATGGGGGCAGGAACTCTGGATCTTATAGTCATGATTTCCCTTCTGGGAATAAAACATAAGTCTGTAGAAACTAAATACCATAATGTTTATTTAATGGAGAACAGACTTTGTCTTATAGAATATGTTGCAAGTATCTACACCACCACCTCATTCTGATACAACTATTTCATGTGTGTATTTGCCCTGCCTCTTTCACCTCAGTTTGCAGCACCTGCTGGGACTCTCTTTTTATGATGCTGGGAACACACCACGTAGAACTGAATGAGGTGGTCTGAAGGAAATAGGACAGCTCCATCACTTTCCTCTCAACAATGACAGAAGTCATGCTTAAACTGTCTTTCCCAATTAAACTGTACTGAAAACCTCCTCCTTAGCACTGCAGTCAGTCTTAAATACTCTATGATTCTTATGTTAGTAAATATGCAAAAAAAAAAAAACAATAAACAGAAAAACAATGGATGTTTTTACATGTTACAGTCAAATTACCCCAAACAATAGTTGTTACAAAGCCTTTTTATTAATGGTAGATGTAGTCCATTTGGACCTGGGACTTCACACTTCTCCATTTCCTCCCCACAAAAAAATATTGATAAAAATAATAAAGTATCACATCTCAGTACCCCAATTGGGATTGAAAAAGATTGAAACGAGACTCACAGACCACAAACTGTCACCTTCAGCTGCTCATCAAGAATGGTGATCACCCTTGGCATTTTCACTGTTACTTCAAATTTCGGCAGCACTGCAGCAGAACCCACAGGAACAAGTGGATGTGATGGAGAATAACATAGGAATGAGACAAGAAGATTGCTCAGAGGCTGCTTTCACTGAGGCCCTAAAAGCCTTTCATATCTAACTAGCCTGGCTCACCTGCAAGTCCCATTGAAATCAATGAAAGCCACAAGTACTCAGCAGATCACTGTGCCAGGTTATCAAGACAGGATTATTACTGTTCAAATGCAGCAGCTGCTTAGGTAGCTCATGGATTATCAGTCCCACAGAGGTAGGATATAATTAAATAGAGAATTAGTCAGCAGAAATCTCCCACAGACACACAGAGCTGAGACCACAGTCTAGCCTCTGCATTTCCAAAGCATATAGATCTTATCCAATTTGCAAAACAGAAAAAAAATACATAGCTTCTCTGGTGACCCACTCACTACATGGTGACATCACATCCAAAGCCAGCTGCAGGAAAGGAAGTGGATGGTGACTATCTTGGGAAAACTAGAAAGGATTCAGGGCAGTGGAACAGTCATGTAATTGAAAGAGGACAAAGGATTTTCAGAAGTCTTCTCTCTGCTGCATGAGCCAGATCATTCCAGACCATGTAACCGGGGCTGCATCTGACTTACTGAAGTTGAGGGAGGCTGTGCTTGTTGCATGGGAAGGAAGGGCCATTGTGTGTGTGTGTGTGTGTGTGTGTGTGTGTGTGTGTGTGTGTGTGTGTCTGTCTGTCTGTCTGTGTCTGTGTGTGTGTCTGTGTGTCTGTGTGACTCTGTGTGTGGGAGTAGGGGCCAGGATCCCATTTTCCAGCCAATCAGATGGGCTGGTGTTGGGGAAAGAGCACCAGAGAAAGGCTAAGGCCACCTGTGACCTACAGGCTTAGTTTCTGGAAAAGGGCAGGCAGGATCTGAACCTATGTCCCTGGCCTAAACCAAAAGGTCAGAGCTTGGTATTTACACAGGGGAGAACCAGACTCATAGCATGGCACTTAGGTGTGGAACTATCTGGAGATGGGGCTGTGGTTTTAAACCACCTCTCAAAGATGGTGCAGCTTCTGACTGCCAGCACTGACTGCCCAAGTACACTCACTCTGATGAAACCCTTGCTGAGATGGGTAGCCAGATTTCTCTGGGGAAGAATGCTTGCATGGTCTGAGGCTTTGGGAGAAGCAGAGAGTGCTAGTTCAGTTCTTCAGTTTTCACTCCTCAGAAGGGGACGATATTTGGGAGGAAGAAGACAGACTTTTTCAGCTATGCTGGGTATCCTGCTCTGATCTACTACATTGTTCACCTGAATTTTCATGCCTCACTGGGTTAGTTGCCAGGGACTTGAAACTGTGTACTGCAGAAGTAGTTACCATACTCCTCCACAGAGAAACGATGTTGGATTGTCTTCCCAGAAGCCTTCTGTGCCACAACTGTGTAGGTCCCTTGGATGGGCTCAGAGGTGAGATTGAAGAACATCTGGATTAACCCTCCTTTTAACTCTGCCTTTGTCCACTGGTATACACGGTTTTTCTTGGGATCCTACAGAAAACAATACCATAAGGTGATTGTGACAACAGTGAGTGGCTCCAATGAGAACTAAAAAACACTGGCAAAGATGGTGAGAGGAGGCCCAATCCCAGGGTTGCAAAGGGCTGCAGGGCAGGAAAGAGGGGCTCTAGCAGAGTTCTGTAGGGAGCCCGGGGCTGGACAACAGAATTTACTGTAACTTTGGTGTGGAGTACATAGCTGCCATCATATGAGTTAAGGTTTTGCATATTCGAATTAATGTTATGGACCTTCTATATAGGCAAGATTCATCTTGAGGCAGCTGGTAGCTAGGCACCCCATGCTGAAGTATGATAGATCTGAACATGAACTGAATGTCCATACATACCTCAATATAGACCAGTGGAAACTAGAAAGAGAAGGAATGAAACAGTGTATTTAGAATTATCATTTAAACAGAGAGCAACCAATATGATCAAATGGCCATGGCTATGACCATCACATTTCAGTGAACAAGCTGATCACCCAAACACTCTGATATAGAGCCACAGAGCATTATGAGGTACATCAAGGGAGGGGCACGTCTTTGTCTCAGGCATTCAACTAAGACAGAAAAGTCAGCTGAAATTACTAACTCTGGATGATCTGGAATACCAATTAGGGTAGGCTAACCAAACCCATGTGTGCATTGTGATAATGACAGATTTGCTCACTGATGAGATGTTTACATGAGCATTGTCCATTTGCAGTTTCATTCTCAAACCTTTTCAAGAATGCAGAAGGCAGCCTTATGTAGAAATTTGAAGAGATATGGTTAACATGAGCTGAGACTGCCTACGAAATGCATAACTACCTCAGTATAGCAAGAGGTATGTCCCCAAATGTCATTTCTTTCCTCCCTTTTCCCACATGTGTGGCTTAAGACCAAATAACTATTGAAAAGAAGTGTCATACTTACCACCTCATTCAAGGGATGGAAATTTTCATCCAGTGAAACAATTCTGAACAGAACTGGTGGAGAAAGGCATACAGTGAGGTTCCACAATGCAGTCACCAATCAGAAAACATCAGTTGCAAACACAGATGGTACGACAGAGAACAGAGTCATTCTTTTCTAAGGAAATTCCATTCACTAAAAAGCTAAGTCAGGTAAGAAAGTTACCCAAGTGAGAAACAACATTAATAACAGGATGCTAAGAGTATGTCCGCAGGCAGTGTGAATACCTTACTGACCATGGGCATCAGAAACCAACTAATCACAACTAAAGTTACTTAGGTTGGCACTTCGGTTGTATTTGTCTACATCAACTGCAAGGATGCATTTTTACATTGCAGTTAACATTCAGTTTTGTTCTAACCTAGACTCACTTCTTAGGAAGAATGAGTGCAAGGAAACCATTCCAGCACTGTTTGCAAGTTCTTATTAGTTTTGGACAGACAGGGTATTCAGTGTCTCTTTTAGAACATTAGTCCCTCTCCAGGACAAATTTAGGGGATGAATAGCCCAGAAGAAACGGCTTTTATAGTCCTAACCTTATGTCTTCGGTGAGCAAAATCAGCTGTCAGTTTGAGAGCTACTTCATAAGCTAGCTTGAACTTTGGCCCTGTTTTCTAATGGAAAAATATCCAACAATTGTTCTAGTTTTGCAAGGTTTTAGCAAAGGGAATCAAAATCGTATGAAAATAGGTTAAAACGGCATGGGCAGAGCTCCCAAAGGCAGAGGGAGTGTATGCAGGTGCCTTTGGGTACATATGTCTATCTACAGTTCCTCAATTTATTTCCACACAGAGCATTTAAAACACACACTTCAGTCATGACAGACTATTGTTCTGACCCTCGTTGACTGCACTGTCAACATCTGACCAGCACAGCCCAATAGTTTTAATAGGAATTTCTGTTCTAAATGTAAATGCCCACCCATTCCCTGATACCTGTCTGTCCCGGCTTGTAGATGGGTTTGTCTGTCTGAATGAAGACTAAACTTTCAGAATTCTTGACCAGCACTGACTTGCGGTTCCTGAACTCCAGTGTTGACCCTTTCACCAGTACAGTGATAAATGCAACTTGTGACTGGTTATTTGATTTTGGAAGCTGGAGAATAGTAAGAAGAAAACTGTGTTAGTGATTATCTGTAAAGGCCTATTGAACTGAACTGGCCTTTGTGAAATGATAGATCTGACATAATCCTGATGGACCCACTGCAGAGGTGAGGGGAACTGGAATCAGGAAAAAGAGATTGATTTTTACTTGTCCCATATTCCTACTGCTGTGCAATGATTATTCAAGTATTGCACAGCAAATGAACTCCCAGCCCTGCCACCCAATTTTAAAAAGTTCTTACTGCCTTGACCAAAATGTTTTTGTCCTTTTCCTTTTGCTATCCCTGGAGACATAGAATCATCCCTCTTTTCTCTCATATACTGTCCTTAGTCCCCGCAGAAGTTTTCCTTTTCCAAACCAGAAATAACGGACCCTGCACACTTCTCCCTAAACGGCAAATTCAGTCTTCAGTCTGTATCTGATAAACTCAGCCAACATATTAAGTAAGCATCCTGAAGGCCAGTTCTTCAGCCTTCAGGTCAAAGAGATAATCTGTTGTCTGAGTCAGATGACTAACTATCCTAGTTGCCCAGGACTATTGTTATAGTCCTTGGGGCTCTCAGTTCCATTAAGGCATGATTTCCCTGCTTCCTTGTTTCTGAAGCACAGGCAATTATATCCCCATGTGCTCACATTAATTCAGTGTACTGTAACCTCAATGCAAAAGGCATTTTAGATATAAAAGCTCTATCCCAGACTGAAGACCCCCATATGACAGTCTGTGGCTGCTGAAGGATCGTGTGAAGAACAATCTGAGCAACATTTCACCAAACAGCCATCAGAAGTGTGAAAACTACATCCACTTCTTTCTCCTGGCCTCTTCTGCTCCTGTTCTAGAGAGGGGCTGGCTTTCCAAGATTCAGCATTTCCCATTCAGGTAGGATGCTAAGGAGAGCTATAAGAAGGTGTTGAGGATGAACCTAAATGTGATCCAGAGGGAAGTGAACACCTACACAGGGTCACTCTCTCCATTCCTACGCAGAGCCTTAGTTTATCCTTGACACAAGCAGTCAGCCCACAAGTATCAGATACTCACTGAAAATGGGATGCAGGTGAACACGTCCTTTTCTGACACCACTTCATCAATCAAGCTCCTGTTCTCCCCTTGGTACTCCAGTGTCGCACTCAGCGTCACAGACTCATTCAGGTGGGTCAACTGGATGCAGATCTTCTCATGGGTGCCAGTGGATATCAGAAAGGGCAGTAGCACCATGTACTGCCTAGGAAGAAGGGGAAGCACTCGTCAAACACAGAAGCACAGAGGGAGAAGCAAAGGAGCAATAAGAGGTAACAGGAGCTGTACCAAAAGAGCAAGTAAACCAGTCTAATCATCTAATGACTGCAGCCTTCACTATACAGAGAGAGGTGGAATTTATAGGAGTGTAACAAGCTTTCCATCATGTCTCTAACATCGGGGGAAAGCAGAGGGGCCAAGCTCGAAAGTAAAATACAGTTGGAAATTCTCAAAGCAAATGTCTGGAAGGGATATCAGATTTTGGCACAACAGTAGCACTTCCTCCTGGGATCCTAAATGCTGACAGTATGAAGAGCAAAAAGTCGATTGCTAGACAATGTTAGCAGGACTCAGGAGCCGCACAAATGCTCGTGAATAAATGGCATTGACTCCATTCTGCAAATTGTCTGCAGCATTATTCCCATTTCTTGCAGAGACCCCAAATGGCCACAGCGTGGTGCCATATCTTAAACAAAAATGCTGGAGCGAGTTTACTTTTTCACTGAGCAAGCAACTCCCCTCGGGCTCAGCTTGCACGAGGGGGGCCTGCTCTGCCTTATCCAGTCCTAGTTGTAGCTGAGCGTTAGTAACTTACTAACGGTGTCATGGTGCACAGCCCTGCATCTGTGAATCAAACCTGAATCTCCTAATGAAAATAATGCTTCCTTTTGGATGAGCTAGGCTGGCCTTTTCAGTAGTTGTTGGCATCCCCAGAGCAGTGAGTGGCTGGGAGAAGAGCCCTCAACATCTCAGTAGTAATGAAGCACATTCACAGTGGAGGCTAGGGGAAGCCCTGGCACAGCACTCATATCCTTCAGTAAGTTTGCAGGGAGAAAGCTCTGACCCTCTGGCTCTTGACTTTGCCATCTGTTCACCAAATGCTGCAGCACAGCCTTACTTTGCCAGGGAGGAAGGAACATTGCCAAAAATCCTGATCAGATTGTCAGAACAGGGGTTGTCAGAACCCCTTGTGCGCTGCTCCAGCCATATACACACACACTCTTTCATACGCAAGCAGGTACAGGCAAAAGAGAGTGAAGAAATGATGTGTTACAATACGCCACCTTTGCAGTCTGCTAGCACCTCACAGACCTTAACAGTCATACGTCTGTTTTAACAGTGTCACATAATCCATTTTCACTCCATTGGCTGAATTGAAATATATAAATAAAAAAAGAATTTAGTCATTTCAGATCTGTTATTTGTTCCTTTTTTCTTGTTATCAGTGAAACAAATAAACATTCCCTTCCCCTGGACATTATGACCTGGCGGTAGGGAGTCAACCCAAAGTGAAGTCTTTCACTGTCTTAAAAAGAAAATGCAAAAAATCTCTTTTAAGAAAATCTGGCTGTGTGTATAACAGTTATAAAAAGGCTCTTTTTAACCACAGGCTCAATATTGAAGAGAAAGTTTTGCTGAAATGTTTTCAAACCATTTCCTTAAGCAGCAAAAGGTATTATTATAGAACTTTCTCCCTCTCTCTCTCTCTTTTCTTTTCTTTTCTTTTCTTTTCTTTTCAATTGAAGGTATTTACAGATACCCAATTGCACAGACTGTTTTGGGAACCTTTGAAACACTGGAACTCCTGTTTGTTGAAAACATTTTACCCAGCTCTATTGTCTTTATTCCCAGATAAAAAAAGCTAGCAAAAAATGACAGACTGAGTGAGGACAGAGTCAAGAATACTATTCAGGTCTCCTGTCTGCCCAAAGAACCCCATGTTTAGCTTACGGTTCTGTGGTGGGAGAGGTGTTTCCAGAAAGGAAGAAGAGGAGAAGGAGGAAGATGCTTAGTTTGCTGGGCTGCCCATCCTTCCTCATGGTGCAGAGCAAGATGTGGTGAGTCAAGCAAATACCAGCCTGGTCTACTGCTGTTGTTTCTCTGCACCTTGTACTGCTCCTCTGCTCTCTCATGGATCAACCCCTTTATAGTTTCCACAGCAAACAGCCCATTGGCTGGAGGAGATAAGGGCTGGAGACTAGGGCCCATCTGGAAATGGGGAGAGGAATGTAAGGAGGAGCTGGAACTAGCAGCTCTGAATTCCCAGCAAAAGGCCAGGCATTAGGGAAGAGGGGGGAAGGGAGCCTGACAGTCTGAAGCTGTCTCTTTTTTGGGGGGGGGGGGGCAGTAACAGAGGAGGAATGATAGTAGCTAAAGAAAAGAAGAGAAAATAACAGAGGAGAAGAGGAAGACCTCCATTTCTGGCAGAGCTCTGTGTATGAAACTGGCCACTACACTGACCATGGAGGCTACTGGAGGAGGAAAGACGTTTCCTTCAACCTGAGAGCAGAAGGCTGATCTGGTGTTTGTAAACTGATCGTATACCCAACTCCCACTTACGGGCATGATGACTAGAGCACTCCTGCTGGACCTTAAAATGACAAACGTAAACTTTGCAAAAACCTTTCCCCCTCCATCCTCTGTAATCTTTTGTGTTCTGCATTCCTGGTCTCATCAGGGCTATGCCGAGAAGAGGGGCCAGAGAGTAGCTGGACAATCACCTCTCTGAGATAATCTGACCTTCACCCTGACTGAAACAGGGACGGTAACATGACGGGAAGCTGCCAAAAGTTCATCCTGTTAACAGCATGTAACATATTAACCAGTTCCATGGAGTAGCAGTTATCCTAACACATCAGAACAGATGTGATACGTGTCTTGCTTTGTCTGTACTGGCTTTTGTTCCAGATCAGGTTACTAGTATGTCTGGATAACTTATTGGTGTCTAATGGAGGCCATGCTACTTACTTCCGAGTGGAGGTGAAAATCCACATAATGCACTATGATGGATAATGTTGTGTCATGGAGGGAAATTTCTTCTTGACTTCTGGCAGTCAGAGGATCAATAGCTCTGGTAATTATTATCCTTGCAAGTGGCAGCAAGATATAGCTCTTATTCATTGTCCTAACCCAGACTCCAAAGAATAGAGGTCTGTATTAGAGGACATAAGGTATAATTTGTGGATTAAGAAGGGTACATGGAAAATGATTCTTTCTGTCTTTGCCCTCTCCTACTATCATAAGAAGATGCTAAGCTCAAGGACTTTAGAGTTAAGAAATCCAAGTGCAATGAGGTAATAAACCTTAATTGGAGACCTTCTCTGCCTTGCAGTGATCCTATATGAAGGCTTTTCCTTCTGCTTTAAGGCTTTTCTGCCTGACCCAAAAAATTGTTATGCAGGAAGATCTCCCTTGCCCATGGAGAAGAGGGTTTGTACATGGGGTGATCAAAGCCTTTTGAAGATGAGATTTTACATTGATTTGAACAGACCAGCAGCTTGCCTAATTGTACACGATTCTCACAGGAAAGAGGTGCAGGAATGCATGCAGCAGGGAAAGCCAGGGTTGCCTCTTTCAGCAAACTGTCAAGAAATCAGCTCACACTGCTCACAAGCTGGTTCTGGATCTCTGGGTGTGATTCCTAGATGTGGGAATGAATCCAATGCACTTTGATTTTCTACGTGCTATGTACGCAAAAACTAAGGAGAAATTATTTTAGTCAATCAAGAGGGGCAGGTATTTAAAGGCTTGAAAATCCCACTGGGCACAAGTGGATGTGCACAGACACTGAATCACCTTTCAAAATCTACCCTCAAGCCGCTTTGCTTCTATCCCACTCTCAGAAGCAACAGTGGGACCCACTGGCCTACTTTCACATGTCACTTCATGACCCATGTGATCCAGCTTGTAGATGGTGGTACAAACAAGGCATCTCTCTCCTGCCATTTACACATTACACAGTGGGTACAACTGTGAAGGCCAATAACCCTTCTCGAGTTTTTTGGCTGGAGTTTAAGTGATTTCCTCTACACCCTTCAAGAACACTCCTGTAAGGTGCTAGCCTATCCACAGTGAGAGTATGCTTTAATGTTATCTTCCTGGATTTCCAGCAGTGAATCCAAGGTTCTATCATCAGGCATAACTCAAAAGGATAGGAGCCCCAACTATGGAAGAGCAGTGTTAAGTTTCCTGCACCTGAAATAAAAATCTAGCTTCACACACTGACAGCATCATGGAGGTGCCAGTTGGAAGGGAGCTCTGGATATCATCTACTCCATCCTTCCACTGAAAGCAGGACTGATGCCAACACTAGATCAGTCAGCCATGTCTTTGTCAAGCCAAATCTTTAAAACCTCAAAGGATAGAGAATCTACCACTTCTCTGCTGACCTGTTTCTCTATTGCATCAACCTCCTGGTGAAGACTTTTTTTTCCTAATGTCCAATCCGAACTCGCCAAGCTTCAATCGTGGCCATTGCCCCTTGTTCTGCCCTACAGAGAAATGTCTTGTTCCAACATCCTTGTAAATACCATTCAAGTAGTTATAGTAGATAGCTATACAATCCCCCTCCTCTTTGCTAGATTAAACAAGCCCAGCTCCCTCTGTGTTGCTCTGTGGGTCACATTCTCCATTCTCTGACCAATTTGGTAATCCTCCATTGGATTTTCTTCTTGTCTGGTTTCCTCACATTCTTCTTTAACTGCAGAGTTAACCAGAGGAGACACAGTCTAAGTGCAGCCTCAGCAATGCCATGGAGAAGGGGATTGCAACTTTCATTGATCTGATGACATGCTCCTCCAACAATCATTGCTGCTTACAGAAAAGTTTATCTTCCAAGAATATTAGTACATGTCAGTTGGCTATAGCAACATGCTCCAGAAAGAAGACTAAAAGCTCTGGTGAAGATATTTCTTCAGTGCTTTGCATGGAACATACATGCTTCAAATCCCTTCAGTATTAGGAAAGTTTGAATCTAGAGTGAAGCTGAATGGCAGAGCTCGGAGGGTTATGATCAGTGGTGCAAAATCCACTTGGAGGCCTGTAGCTAGTGGTGTCCCTCAGGGGTCAGTACCAGGTCCAATGTTGTTCAACTTTTTCATCAATGACCTGGATGAAGGGACAGAGTGCACCCTCAGCAAGTTTGCTGATGATACAAAACTGGGAGGAGTGGCTGATACACCAGAGGGCTGTGCTGCTATTCAGAGGGACCTGGACAGGCTGGAGAGATGGGCAGAGGGGAACCTCAACAGAGTTCAACAAAGGCAAGTGCACAGTCCTGCATCTAGGGAGGAATAACTCCATGCGCCAATAAAGGCTGGGGGCTGACCTTCTCGAGAGCAGCTCTGCAGAGAAGGACCTGGGAATCCTGATGGACAAGAAGCTGAGCATGAGCCAGCAGTATGTCCTTGTGGCCAAGAAGGTCAATGGTATACTGGCCTGATTTATGAAGAGTATTTCCAACAACTCAGGGAAGGTGATCCTTTCCCTCTACTAAGCCTTGGTGAGGTCACATCTGGGATGTTGTGTCTAGTTCTGGGCTCCCAAAGAATCTCTAGGCAGAGAGAAGAGCACCTGAAACAAACCTTTAAATCCAATCCAAATATTTGCCTTGGTCAGAACACCTCATCCCATCATCACTACCTTCTCCCATTCCTGAGAACTGGAACACAATATAACGACTACAAATCTCTGCCATGCCCTACAAAACAAGTGTAGCAACTCAGCAGGGTACCTCCTCTTCCCCAACCAGTTCAGTCCTGTACATCACCCAAGGCAGTGGACAACAGACATTTGCAGTGTGTGACCTCCAATCCTCCACCCCCCAGGGTGGAGGATATACCCACCAGGGGTATATATTCTACCACTGCCCCCAGCATGTATGACTGGTGGAAGAAGGTAAGTAATAGGTATTTCTTTCTGTCGTATATAATCCCATGGCAAGTACCCTGCATGCTAAGTGAATCAAATGCACATCAGTCTCCTGGAGTTTCCTATACAGAGCACTATGTAGGAATGTTTGTTACTAGTATTAATACTAATGCCCTACTACATATCTACATAGCCATTACACAGCACTACCAATCATAGGTCACAGTAGGAAGTGAAGGCACCAAAAGATCTCTGTGAAGAGCCCAGGACCAAAGCTCATTAAAATTTTATATGAACTTTCCTCCTATGTTTTTTCAGTATTCATTTCCTTTTGCCTAACCTTTAACTCCTCTGTTAAAGAAGCCTGTTATTGTTAAAAGGTTAAACCTGCAAAAGAAATTCAACCCTGAAGTAAATCCTACAAAAAGCCAAGAGAAAAAAAAATGCCTTCCCCATATGTGCAATGAATCCCAACAAAAACAAGCTTTCAGTGATTGGGCTGGGCCCCATCCTTATTTCTTGCTGCTATAAAGAAAGCTTCAGGGCAGACATCTTCACACAGAAGCATTAACAAAGCTGGCTGGGTAAAGTGCTGGGAATAAGACTTGTTTGAGGAATGTCTGAGTGTTGCTGGTTGCCTGGGGATAGTTGTGCTTCTATCTCTGGAAAAAGGAAGGGATGCTGAACACCAACAGCCCTTCCAGCACAGGGCATGTGTAACTGAATAGGTAGGAAAGTCCTGCTTATGTGGGGAAGTCTTAGCAGAGATACTGGGCATCACTCAGGTAGCATATGCAGTGTTAGGAAAGCAGCAGGACCATGGAGGCTTTCTTCATGCCTTTCTTCAGAAAAATGGGTAATTGGAGAGTATGGTTGTTTCTCGAGGAGTCAGGATTTACCTATGCAAGTGTGAGGGCCTGGTGCATCCTCCCAACCAAGCAGAGAGCCAGCTTTGTAAGTCTGCAGAACATCACACAATGCAACTTCTGTCCAAGGCCTGTAAGCATACTAGCCACATTCATTGGACCTAAAAAAAAAAGAAGCCCTGGCTCATATAGAGCCAGATCAAGTGTTTCTGCTCTACCAGTGCAGACATACCTCACTTCCCTCATGGTCAACCACTTCAACCCATTTCTTCAGTGGTCATTAATGCCCCTGCCTCCAACAAGCACCTGCTAGAAAATGAGCAGTGGAACAGATAGTTTCCAGTATCACCAGCACAGCTGAGTTCTTGGCATAGAGAGGAAGTAGCATTGAAAATACACTGAGAAATAAATATCTGTGCATTAACACATAGAGTGGCAAGTGTCACTGAGCAGAAGGAGATGGAGGCGGTTGCAGGGAGGAGAGTATTCTGAGTAGCTGCCGGTGACCCTCCCCTCTCCACCCTCCCATCTGCTTCTTTGCCTGCTGGGAATTTAGATGTACACTGAGACCGGAAGTGCACTATAATATTACAGTCCTAAATCCTTCCTCTGCTTTAATGTCACAATATTGCCAGAGTGACAGCACTGCCCACATGCCTTGCTATTTGCAAGGAAATGGAAAATCCTCAAACAAGACTGTAAACCATTATCATTTCCATGATATCACGGATCATCAGGAGATGAGCACCCTGTGGCCAGTAGGATTCTTGCCTGGAATGCCAATCCCTCTTGTCTTTGGAGAAGGTGTAACAGCTCCCTCTGTAGGCTATTCAGTGCTCAGGGCAGCGTGGGTGGGAGTCATCTGTAAAAGAATCAAAGTATTAACTTTTTTTTTTTTTTTTTTTTTTTTTTTTTTTTTTTTTTTTTTTAACCATTAACCATAGCCTCGAACAACTTCCTTTTAAAGGGTGGGACAGGACTGCAACTTAGAGGACTAAGAGATCCATTTACAGATATTTAGACTGATTAATTTTCAATGTAACACTATTTTCCCACTGTCATGTCCTGAAGCTTGGGTTTGACCCAAGAGATACTATAAGCTGTTTGAAATCCCAGCACTCAAATCTACTCTCTCAGGCAGGGAAAGAGGATTACATTTAGTACCACAGCTGAGCTATAGGGTGTTTTGGTCTGCTTGTTTTAGTTATTAATCTCTGACAGCTGAATAGACAATAAGACTTTCTAAAAAGCATAGAATGTGCAGCTAATACTTGCTGATATTGAGGGGCTGAAGATTTTCCTATGTTTATCTATTAAGTTTATATACCGCATCCTTCTATTGTAGTATGACAAAGTCTTCTACACAAATCCAATGGCAAAGTCCCTGGTGGAGTTCATGGAATCTCAGATGCTTTTCTGTTTGCATTGTCACAAAACCTAAACAATCATATTTGTACTCCTAAAACAAATGCTAAGAGTCTAAGGAATAAAATGGAAAAAAGTGAAGCATTAGCTTTAACCAATGATACTGCCACAGCAAGCGTATCAGAAACTTGATAGAAGGGCTGTGATTAGTATGTTACAACACTAGAATACAAAATACACAGGGA
Source organism: Rhea pennata (assembly GCF_028389875.1). Lineage (NCBI taxonomy): Eukaryota > Metazoa > Chordata > Aves > Rheiformes > Rheidae > Rhea > Rhea pennata. The sequence continues at coordinate 84,972,299 of NC_084663.1, read as the reverse complement.
AGACAGAAGAGGCCATTTTCTTTCCAAAAAAGCAAAATCAAATTAGATTAATAAGTTAACTGCATCAACAAGCAACAGTTAGAGGAACACCACAGACCTGGCAAATACTAGAAATACCTAGGATTAGAATTACATATGGATTGCCAGACATGGATGATGATAGCAGTGATGGACTGATGAAGAAAATCGTAAATACAGTGAAAGAAGCAAGTGATAATAACAGGCATCAATTAATACCATTAAACTAAGCAAATGTCATGTCAGAATATGATGCTGATATTAAGCGTTTAGACAACATCAATAATCACTTTGCAGAGAAGCAAGTCGGGAAACACACAGAAGTGGAAGCAGCTTGTGACTTTGCCCTGAGCTGCGTACATGCCCTGGTTTACCATGATTCCATCCAATAACTTCTCTGTCACAGTGACCACAAAAGCATTGAGAGTCAACATCTTTGTAGGAGCAAAAAAAAAAAAAAAAAAAAAAAAAAAGAACAGAAACCACTACAGTATAATCATTGCAAAATGGGAAACTTTGGGAAATAAGAAAGTTTGTTAAAAACAAATTAAAATAGAAAGCTAAAAGAATAAAATTTTTGTAAGCAGTAGTGGGGATTATTTAAAGATTCTACTGTAGAGGCTAAAAACACACACCTCATGTATCAAAAGTACAGCAGAAACAAAAAAAAAAAAAAAAAAAAAAAAAAAAAAAACAAACAAAAAAAACCCCACCGTGCTAAAACCAAAGGAAAAGGGTCTTCACTTAAACACAAGAATGCATCCTTTAACATTAGTAAGGTTGGACAAATAAGGAAAATGGAATGGATCACAAACTCTAGCTGATTAGTGTTAAACTACAGAAAGGCAAAGAGATTATGGCAGAGAAGAATTACTCAATAGTTAGCCTGCTATTATGCTCTTTCCCCAGGGTTTAGCTATCAGTCAATTGCAGGGAAATGTTACCAACCATGATGGATGTTGATTAGACTGGAAAAGGCCATTCTTATGCTCTGTTCCTTGACTCTGTTTGGGAGACAGTGCTTTGCTTCCTACTTGTATTAATTTATTCTGATTTTTAGAGAGGTTTTTAGGCTTAGGGGTTTTAATAGCTTTTCCTGTTTTACATCAACATATTTTACACTTGTAGTTTTGGCTAAAAGGAGTTCCCAGCGTAACCAAGGAAACAATGTGAGAGAGTTTTGTCGTAAGTACAATTCTTCTGGTAGAAAGACGTTTCCCAAGACAAAGGTTTTGCAGTGTTTCTTGAAGCCAGTCAGTCTGAGCTTGCAGGATCTTCTAGCTACCCCACTTCTCATTAAAAAAAACATTTTCTTATTTTTAAAACATTAAAGAATAAAAAAAAAAGAAAAAACCCTTTTCAGTTACAAAAACAGAAAGGATCCTCGACTTCGCACATAGAAGGACAATGGGAGAACTGAAGACCTTGAACTCAGTAGCTGTTCTCTCTGCCTGTACCCTATTCCTCTTGTAAGAGACCTTTGTACCTCAGTTTTTGCCATCAAATTAATCCTCAAGTGAATGGAGTCAGCCTGTGGTTGGAGTCTGTCTGTGGTTAAGTGGTAGGCTGGAACTGCTTCTCTACAAATTACAAACTGAAAACTGAGCAAAGAGGGATAAATATCTGTTGAAACATAATTCTTTTTTCTGAGACCACATTTCAGAGAACTGATCATTTGCACTTCCGTTTTCCTTCTTCTCTTGCATCACAAAGAAGGTCTTTCCTGCATCCTCCAGATCACTATTCCTAATTTTAGGGAAACTTACTTCCAGGACAAGATTACTGGAACAACAGTCAGTGAAACAGTTAATTCTTAAATGTCAGCACTTGAGTATCTGAGCTGGCACCTACTAGCAATAACAGAGCAGTTCATCCTGTACTGTTTCAAACCAGTTGCAGCAAAAAAGGAACTAACTTGAATCAGTGAATAGGCATCAAAACCCCAGTGCATCTCCACAACCAGAACAGCAGAAGAGTTTGCTTTTTTTAATTAAAAAATATACATTTAGATAATTTATGAGATAAAAAAACAGTATGAAGGGAGCGAGACATATTGAAGCTTTTAAGATAAGTTTGAGCCTCACTTGAATGGCAATACTCAACCCAGGGAAGTGAAATAAAAATTGATAAATTAACATTTTTCTCTTAAAGGAAGTCCATGCAGTTCCCCTTTTAAAAATAGACTCAAGAGTTTGTGCTTGAACTTCAGCCACTGGCATATTATGTGAAGCTCCTTCTGGGAGAGGGAAGGAGAAGCAGCCAAGATGATTGAAATAGAGGGGGAAAGCCTGAGTGGTGCATCTAAAAATATTCTCATGTAGTTGTCTGGGATACTGTGGAAGAATCTCCCCAAGGGAAGAGAAAGGTGGTCTAATTTAATGCTTAGTGTAAAAATCAACTGTTATAATTTTCCTGTATAAAAAATAGAAAGTTAGGTCTGTTAGAGCTCTGGAGAGTTAACTGTGACAAACTGTGTTATCCACAACATGACCAAGTATTTTTAGGTTTGGGAGTCCAGATTCAGTTCAGAAATTGAAAATTGTTGTCATTTAATAATTCAAGTCTTCAAGGACAATAAAAAGAATATCATTGCACTGTCCCAGAAAGATCCCCTCAGCTCTTCTCTACATCCCTATGGGAGCAGCATTACTGCATAGGGCAGAGGAAGAGGATTTGAGGGATGAGGATCCTGTCCCTAGCTAGGGCACTGACCTGGTTCCTTGCTATTACGGCAAGCATGCTGCACTGGTTAACACACTGTCTCAAGTGACTACTGAATGGTTACGTTGGTAGTGTGGAATATTTCAGCCTCTAGCAGCCAGAGAGAACACAGCTGGTGCAACTATTCATGTTAGTGGAGTCCATGTGAGCCAGAACCAGTTGTTGACCCTGTTATACTGTGTCACAGGTGTGATTCAGTATTAAAGGGTGTGCTTTTGAAAGCAGAGATGATATATGTGAAAGCTCATCTCTCAAGAGAGGCTGGGGGGGGTGTGTGTGCAGAGAGAGATGAAAGTCAAATTCTTGCTCAAGAAAGGTACTTAAGCTGAGCTCAGAGCAGTAGTCCTTTGCAGGCAGAAGGGAGCTGGAAAGTAATTAAATGATATACACAGAAATGTGTGTTCAAAGACTAGCTTCCTCTTTTCAGCCCTCTGGTTTTATCTCAAAAGAATTTGCATATGGAAATTTGGAGAAGAGGAACATTAAAAAGAAAAATGTAAATATCTCAACAGGGGATCCTGTGATACCTACCTCTCATAGGACTGGATGAGCACAACCAGTGAGGAACGAAGGGATGCTTCTGCATTTTCTGATGCATCTGAAAACATGTCTAAAAGCAAGATTACCTTCCAAGTAGGTTCGATGTGGCTAGCAGATAAGAACTTTGGGAGTTCTATGCCAGCACCGGTTTTATAGCTCAGCAAACAATATTTGGCAGTACTAACAATGGCAGCTTCACAGGGCAGAGAAATCTCCTGTTTCAGAGTGACAGCCCTGGTTGCTCTAATAGCTCTGAAAAAAAGTTATGGACAGCCAGTAGTGTTGCAGCCAACACAAAGCAGTTCACCTAAAACCTATGGGCATTTAAACATTTAGACATAGAGACATTTATAAAGAAAGGTCACCAATGCAAAATCTCATTATTCAAAGCACAAATAAGTGGCCAGAGAAATTGTTCAGTATGACACTTGCAGTGTTTAAAAAGGGGGAATAAAATGGAAACTAGGAAAGAGAAAATTTAAGGCAAGAACTAAAAAGATCTTCTGGATAGTAAGATGGCCCGTAGAACTACCTCAGAGGACAGGCTGAAATTGTGCTCATCAGGTAGTATATAAAACTGAATAAAAAAGCACAGAAAAAAATGTGTCACAGAACTATTCCCATGGGAGAGAGAATGGATGATCTGATATGTCTCTTCTGTCTCTGATCTTTCACCAGGACATGCCTTTAATTTATTTGTAGCCACACCTCATCTGCCCTTCAAAGAACTATTGCTGACAAGCAGACAGTTTTAAAAAGTGCAAACCTCTTTTGGTAAAAGGAATGCCTGAAATGAGTGCCCAGCAGGAAATGCTAAAAGGAGTCTGATGGACAGAGGGAAGGGAACAGTGCTGGATCTCTGGCCCATTGGCTTTTGTCACAGGAGAATTCTCAGATAATTTTAAAATCAAAGCTACAGCATGTTGAGCTGGTTACTCAAAATCTGTGGACAGTTCAGAGTGTGCTTGCTAGATCTTGTGGAAATACTATCAAATAAAATTCTCTGTTCCTACTTCATCTAGCTTTCTTCCTGTCCTTTCCCATCTAGCTTTGGCCTGCAGTGGAGGAGTCTGAGAGAACTTGAGACGTATAGATTTTTTCTTACTTGTTCCTGCTGTAGAAGTTTCTGATCTGCTTCCATCCATGGCAAAACAAAGACTGCATATTACAAGATTGTTTGATCATCCTGTTGAATGACAGGATTCAATGTCTGTGAAACAGGAAACCTGAGGCTGCATTCAGAAGACAAGAAATGTGAAGTTTCAACCTGTATCTCCAGCTGTGCAAAATAAGCAAGCTCACACCAGAATAGAGAGCACTGGAGGTGTAACAACTTTCATTTCCTAATCTGCGGAGGGGTGATGAAATATAAAGCTGCAGTCAGGGGAAGAGGTGATTATTCATAATGTTCACTGGTTTTCTAAACGTTGTCAATTCAAGAGGCTTTCATTACCTTGTGGTAGCTACTGTCTAAATGTACGCAGCTCTGAAGATTTCCCTCTCAGGATAAAGCATGAAGCATGTGGACAGAGATAGTATAAGGTAAAAAGGGCCAGTAGCATAAGCGATGGTTACAGCAAACTGGCAGTCCTATTGTTACCAAAAGCTTTAGGGTGAAGTAGGGGTGCACATCATGGTTTTGAGAAGGAAACTGTGAGTTTTGGACACTTACTGGGAACTCTTTCTATACCCAGCACCAAGTGTGAAGGTGCTTGAGACACAGGTAGGTGCTAAGAGTTAGCATCCCTCAAAACCCTCTGAGTCTCAGCAGCGCCAGAGATAAGAGGACAGGGTAGTTTTCTTCTGAAGTAACAAAGACCATTGGTAGGAATGGTGGGGAGCACTGATGCTTCTAGCATGCTGAGAAACCCCTTTGCTGCATGGTTGCCTGATTCTCCTTTTGGGTCTGCAGTCTGATTCCCCCAGTTCCTGCTCAATTTGAGGTTGTTTGCTAGGTTTGAGGATACACCTTTCTTGCTGGTACAGTTCACTTATGTTAATTGCCTAGGCATTTTCACTAAAGGACTTTGCCATGTTATTCACTTCTAGGACAGTGATATTTTCTCTCTGTCCTTGTGGCACACTGTAAATTTGAAGAGTGGTTGTGGGGGAGAATATTTCACTCGACACAGTGCTACGGAAAATCTGCAATATGTGCATGTCCAGGAGGATAAGAATGGCTATTCCTGCAAATTCTTCCATCACACACTTGGCTCTAAGAGAGCATTTCATCTGTGCAAATCCTTCCAATCCTGTGTTTCTATGTAGGGCCTTTAGATGGGAAAACAGGAAGTCTGCACTTGAGGAGAAAGGGAAGTTAGAAGACAGCAAAGAAACACAAGACAAGGAAAGCCTCCTTTGAGTGTTTTGAATGGATATTAGGGGAGTCTAAAGAGAGTTGTCAAGCCCACACAGGGAGAACTTGCCATAGTCATGATGAGAGCTTAGCTGGGAATGTAATCTGCGTGGCTAGAAAAAAGCTGACAAGAATTAGAAGCTGCTTAAATGCATAGACCAAGGGGAAAGGACTGATCAAAGATGGACCACTGGCTGGCTGCAGGGCCTGCATGTTAAGGAAGGAGTATGGCACTGCTATTTGTGAACAGGCGGAGAAGTGAATGCTGGTGTAGAAGAATTAAGAGCTCTGGTTTGATGGAGTTTACCTTATTCTTTCAAATATCAGTGATAAGTTGAGTTTTTGTTTGAACAGGAAATAGTGAAGTGATCACACCATAGGAGATTACACAGGCAACACAAAGTTAATATCTAATTGTGAATATAAATACATCTGACTTCTGCTACTGAGATGTCTGTGCCATACTCCCAATGGAATCAACAGGAAGCAAATCAAAGCAGGATTAAAATGATCAATTTGCGAGGAGCCAAAATGTTCCTTCCTACCATTATCAAGATGCATAGCTTAGGAAGGTCTCCTAAACCCCTCACAAACAAGTGGCCTATCTAGTATGCTTACAGATTCACCAAATCAAATATTATTTTCCTACTAAAAGGTGAAACGAGCATCAGAGTCTCAAAGAGAACTTCTGTGATTTGTCCCCATCCCTTCTAATAACACTGCCCTGGAAATTGGACTCAAAATTTTATCTCAGCAGTGAGAATATGATATAAAGAGAGTTGTCTTTTAGATGAGTCAATCTCAGATCATTTATAGCCTTATAAATTACACTCTTGATATTCAAGTTCACCAAGTCTGTGCATGATCAGCAGGGACCTGGGACTCATCTGCAATAGAAAAATTTGCAACAGTTGTGGGGGACACCTTTAATCCAAAACATAACAAAATACCATGCCAGGCAGAAACAAAATCAGAAGGATCAAGGGCACAAAATAATCCTATGAATAATGGTATCCCTTGCCACTTAAACAAGAAATCATTCTGGAAGTACGTAAGTGGGATGGCAAAATACAAGGAAAGTGATGGTCTATTAGCACCAGTAGAAGGGATGGGGTAGGGGGAAGGCAAGCTATGGCTAGATGATACTGAGAAATGCTTTTTTATTAGTATATTTACTTGCTTATAGCTGATCTGAACCTGTACTGAGGACAGAAGTGAGATTTCAGCTTCAAAGAGGAAAAGTTAGAAAATATTAAATGAGATGTTTTCATCTTGATACCTGGCGTTCTTCAGCCTACAGGACTGGCTCTGACTCTGAGCTCTACAGTGACTCTTAGAATATCTGTGGAGCAGAAGGAAAGAATACTAAAGGCAATTTAGTACTTGCATTTAAAAAGACACAAGAAAAAAGACGAATCTCAGAAAAATACCAGAGCAAGCAAGTGTTTGTAAACATCTGGAAGAAAAAAGGTAACAACTGAGATCAACTTGTCAGTAATGAGTTAAGTTAAGCCAATCTAATTCTTTACAGTAATTAACTAATCCTGTAGGCAGCGAAGGAACAGAAAATCTTAGGGATTTTGACTTTATCAAGGTTTCTAATGCTCGCTCGCATCCTATTCTCATTAATAGTTCTAGAACAAACTACAACCATACCTCAGAGATTAGCTGTCACAGAATCACAGAATAATTGAAGTTGGAAGGGACCTCTGGAGATCATCAGTCCAACCTCCCTGCTCAACTAGGGTCAGCTAGAACACATTGCACAGGATCACGTCCAGGCAGGTTTTGAATATCTCTGGAGAAGGAGACTCCACAACCTCTCTGGGCAACCTCTTCCAGGGCTCCATCACTCTCACAATAAAGTTCTTCACATTCAGGTGGAACTTCCTGTGTTTCAGTTTGCGCCCCTTGTCCTGTCGCATGATACTACTGAAAAGAGTTTGTCCCTGTCCCTTGACACCCTCCCTTCAGATACTTATACACATTGATAAGATCCCCCCTCAGTCTTCTCTTCTCCAGGCTAAACAGGCCCAGCTCTTGCAGCCATTCCTCGCAAGGGAAATGCTGCAGTCCTCCTGGCAACAGTTCACTATCAACAGTGGATAGAAAGCGGGATGTGACCAATACTAGTTAATATCTCTGTTAAAGGATGTGAACGATGAGGGGGAAAAGTACGATTATTAAACTGATGACAAATGAGCAACTTGGGAGAGCTGCAAGCTTGCAGGAGTGCATGTGTTGACCAGAGAAGCTGATGGGTAAAGTAAAAGGGACACCATTCACATCAGAATTGCAGGCACAAACCCGCACACGGCTGCAAGCGCGTAACACATCCGCTGAGGCAGGGGTGCCGCAACCCAACAGCCGCCTGGCGCACCAACGGCCGCCCCACGCCCTGCGCAGCCGCACTACAGCCCCCAGCAGGCAGCGCGGGCCACCTGAGCCGACAGCAGAGATAATGCTCACACGGCGGGGCGTCGCGCGGTACGGTATCATGAAGGCGCCACGAGGAGGGGCGGCAGCGGGGGCCTCTCTGCCATTGGGCGAGCGGCTCCCGCCACTAGCCGCGTTTCTCAGTGGCTATTGGGTGAGAGGGGTTAGTGGGCGGCACTGTGTGTTCCTTTCGCAGACCCTCATCGCTCATTGGAAAAGATTAAATTGCAAGTGGGGGAGGTCTGCACGCCTCTTTCACTGGCCGTTGGACAGGGACGAAGGCGGGCTTCAGCGGGGCCGCTTTATTGGCTGGGGAGAGCTTTAGAACCCGCGTCTTTCTATCCCCAGTCCTCATTCGGTGAAGACTCATAAGTGGGCGTGGAAACCCCCGGCGGCTCCCAGGTTCTTATTGGGAGAAAGCGGTGGCACCGTCATTTCCTTCCTGCTTCCGGTCTGGGGGGTGGGCGAAAGGAGCCGGCTGGGAAAGCGAGAGGCAGCGGAACTTGGTCCCCGTCCCACACTAGCGGTCCTCTGGGAGGCTCCGCTGCCGGGCGCGCTCGCAGCATGGGCTGCTCATGAGCTCTGACTGCTCTGAGCGGGGCCGCGTTTGCCTGCTGGGCGGGCGAGCGAGGCGAGGCCACGCGTGAGGGGGGCTGCCGCGGCACCAGGTGGGGCGCGCCGCGCGTGGGGTGGGCACTCCTGAGCCCTGGTCGCGGCCTGCGGTGGTTGGTGGGACGATTGGCGCCGGCTGCGACCAGCGAGGACGGTGCTCCGGGCCGCGCATTCTCTCCTCTTCCCGCCTTCCCCCCCCCCCCCCCCGCCCCGCCCACAAGCCTCGGCGGCCGCAGGGGAATAAAAGGCAGGGGGCAGGGGGCAGGGGGAGTTGCGTCCGGCTCTTGGGGCTGCCGCGGGGTGAGGCCACTCCGTGCCTCGAGTCCCTCGGCATGGTGCTGTGCTGCAAGCAGGCCGCTCTGTTTCAGCGACAGGCCATGGCCTGTGTAGAGGCACTGTGCACTGAAGTCTGCCTGAAGGATCCGAGGCAATGGACAAACAATAGTGTTACGGTATTGCTGTATACCGTAGCAAGTACATGAATTTAAATGTTTGCAGGCAGGTTGCCCAGAGAATGTAGTAGTAATGTAGTACTAAGGGAAGACTTCTCCTTGCTGTCTTGCAAGAGGCGAATCATGAGTTCTTGAGTCAGAAGCTTCCCAAATAAGAATATCAGACTTCTTTATATTTGCGGTCATGGTGATTAAAATGTTGGTTTAACAGTTGTAACTTCTCATGATGGACGTTGTGGCAGTGAGAGGTAATAGTTGTGTTCAGCAGAACAGGCTGTCCACCTAACAGGCTGTCTGCTCACAGCTAGGTGCTTACTAAACTGTTGGTCTATTAGTTAACTCCCACTAGCATCTGCAACTCTGCTGAAGTTTGTGATGGCAGAAGCAGAGGGCAGTCAGTCGTGTAACTGCATCTGAGGAAGAGGGGCTGTGATTACTGAATGGTTTGTGTATTATTATAGCAAAAGTCTGAAAACTTCCAGATTTCATTCTCATCCTTGCCACTATCTCTTCTGTTTGTCTTGCATAGGCTATTTCATTTTCTTTCTTCCCCTGTGTAAATGGAAGAAAACTATGCTGCGAAGTTGCAGCTTTGTATCGCGAAAGGCTTTCAGATTTTCAACTAAAGAGGGATAACGTAATAATCATTCAATTATTAGAATTAAGGAGCTTGAACAGACAGAGCCTGACTGACTAGTCATAGTTGCTCTGCCTTGCAAAGTCTTTACACAAGAACTGCTAAGGCAATTGATTAGAGGGCTGGTAAATCATTTTCTGCTGACTGGCTTCTCAGTGGGATGTAATAAACAACGGCTTCTGTCTCAAATGTATTCTGGTGTTTAGAGCTTATTGGACTCTGCTTTGGCTGAATCAATGCTAATTAATGAGCTCAGTGGCAAAACTGTGGTCCCAAGGCAGAACTTAGAAAAGAGACTCGCTGTATTAGTGAGTTGTCTTTGACCATGCGAAATTCAGAGGTTTTGTCTCCTGGGAACTTTAAGACATTTCTAGGTTTTGACTTCTCCTTTTTGCAGTAAGTGCAATGAGTAAGTGGCCAATTGCTGCCTTTCTGACTTTTGTCACCTAGCAAGCTAAAATGAAATGATTAATCTCTTGTGTTCTGTGTGGTTGGTATGTATCCAGGATGTCATCAGCTTGGCATACTTCTGGTCTGTTGGTAGTCCTTACGGCCCTTGCTATCAGAGTGTGGGCTGAAGAGGTGAAAGAGAAGAAATGTGATGTGATTGGTGATGAGACCAGCGAGTCACAAATGGAAAAAGCCCTGCTGAAGAAACTGGAACCTCTGAGCCAAATGAGGTACAATGCAAGCACAAGTCTCTGCAGGTCTTAGTTCAGAGAGATTGAAAATTTTAAGGCCAGACTATAGAATGGGCTCACCATGGTATGGGCTGTGGCTGGCTCCCAGGGTCTTGAATCACTGCTTTCAGCCTATTCTTTCTAATTCAATAGGCTGTCTGTTCTCTGCCCTCTCTTTGCTGCAGGTTTAACACAACTGTGGAGCTAGGCACAACAGAAAATTACACCTACCACTTCAGGGTGTGCAGGGAGGTCGACAGCTCCTTGCATGATTTTGCTGGCCTAGTACAAATTGATAGAAAGACTGGAAAGACTACAGTGGTAGGAAGAATCAATGAAACCCAGGTCTTCAATGGAAGTAAGATTCCACTTGATAACTTGCTTACCCAAGGTCTGCCTTGTGCCTTCTGGTCTGGATCTATAGCCCTTGTTCTTTTTCTTTGCAGGTGACTGGATCATGCTAATTTATAAAGGGGGTGACTCATACGGTAGACACTGCAGTAATGAGAAGAGAAGAGCTGTGATAATGATTTCTTGCAAGCGGGGGGTTACAGCGGTGAGTGACACATGAAGTGGGAGAGGTTATCAAATGGTTGGTTATCATCAGAAGGCTTTGAGGAGACAGTGGTTTTCTTCTGCCCTCCAGTATCCATTGCACAGCTGCACCAACAATGGTAGAACTGCTTTCTTGTAAAGTTCAGCATGCCAAAGCATATTTTCACATGACTTTTCTCAAAACAGAGTTCATTCAACATTATTTCAGAAGAACGAGAAAAGGAGCAGGAGTGTTTCTACCTCTTTGAGATGGACAGCAGTGTGGCCTGCCCAGCTGAGGATTCCCACCTGAGCATTGGCTCAATTCTGCTAATCATGTGAGTTATTGGAAGGGCTGTTCATTTGCTGTTTCTAAATGGCTCTGGAGATTATGGACTAGGAATGATGTACTATATGAGATAATTGTAGTACAGCTGTCTGCAGCCACTGTTAAATGCTACTGTATCTCTGAGCCTTTGGACAGAATTTGTTGCTTAAAGCATGATGGTGTAGAGCTGCCCTGCTCCCTATAGACATACTCCTTCCTAGTTTACACAAGCATACTGAAACATGGAAGGTATGACCTCCTAAAATTGTACCATAGCTCTTTGCCAGAGCTGAGAATTCAGGCTAGGAGTCTTGACTCTCCATTGTTTGTGTTTAGAGGCACTACTTTGTGATGCTGCTGAAAGATTTATACCTGCAGATCAGTATTCTTGGGTACCTTTTCTGGCTTGGACTCTGTTTATTTCTCAATTATTTACTCTAGTACCAATTTAAGGCAGGTAACTGGCTATAGAGAGCTTGCCTGTAGAATTTTCTCAACTCTAGCTTTAGATTCTGTCTTCCAGATTTGCCTCACTGATTGCAGTCTATATCATTGGTGGATTCCTCTACCAGCGCCTAGTGGTAGGAGCTAAGGGCATGGAGCAGTTTCCTCACTTTGCCTTCTGGCAGGATCTGGGAAATTTGGTGGCGGTGAGTGAAAAAAATCTTTGTCTATTTCCAGTCTCACCCATGTGTTAGTGTATGAGGAAAATGGCAGTTGGGACTTGCCTTTTCTTCATGGGTTGTGTCTGGGTAGACCAACCACAGAGTAACCTGAGGCAGAAGAGATCGTATATCTTATTCTGTAGAATGCTTGCTTGTTAAATGTTAGTCTGGTTTCCCCTGTTGTACTGATATCCTATGATTGCCACGTAACTACAGCACGTGCTCATTGGTGGCCAACACTTCTCAGGTAGGAATGGTAAGCTGGGGACTGAAGTGTTCACATCTGGTTCCCCCAAACCCTTGCTTGGTCACCTTGGGCTGTGTTGTTCATCCTTCATTCTTGTTTTGGTGTGATGTTGCTGCATACTAGCATCATGGTACCACAACTGTACCCCAGAGTTGACCAGCCTTCAAGACTGAGTAGTATCTCTGTACACATGCTCCTGTTACCAGGACAAGTTTTGGAAATCTGTCCCAGATAGCTTGAGGATCAGCATAATCTTTTAACAAAAGAGAAGTTGTAGAAGCTGCTTTGCTTTTAGTGTTAAGTTAAATGCATATAGTCTGATTCCAGTGCTGTAATAAACTGTATTTATAGGATGGCTGTGACTTTGTCTGCCGATCTAAGCCTCGAAATGCACCAGCTGCATACCGTGGTGTGGGTGATGACCAGCTGGGTGAGGAGTCAGAAGAACGGGATGACCACTTGCTGCCAATGTGATAGGCTTTCAACACTTTTTTTTCCCTTCCCCCCATCTCCCTGCTGCTTGTTTAGCCAGGTGCCTCCCAGACAGTTTTCATCTCACTTCTGATTTTCTTCAAACTATTTGCTTTTGCAGTTTCTGGTGTGCCACATTCCTAGCATAATGAAAGCCTCTGGGTATGAGCACCACCAGTACCTGAGGGCATGTGTTATGAATATAATGCTGTTTTAGGCTTTCAAGGAATGCAGCAGAGCTTGGGGTGGGGGGGGAAATGTGAGTTGAGAGTGGAATAGGAGGCAGCAAAAAATGAGTATTCAGCATTCAGTATTGAGCAGGGCTGGGAGATGAATTATCTGGAAGGGCACAGATGGGTGCAAAGAGAGTGTGGAAAAGGAGACAGTGAGTTCAGCTGAGATCCTAGGAAGAGCATTCTGTGTCTCCTCTAAAGTTTATTAGAACTGTAAGACACTGGCCTTATTCTTCAAATGCATTTTTTCAGCTTTTCTAGCTTCTGCACTGTTACGCAAGCCAGTTTCTGCCAGCATAACCTGCACAAGGTGCTCTATGCCAAACTCCCTGGGGATGGAAGAGGCATTAGCACTTCTGCAGTTTTTCCTAATGGTAATGAGTTGAAAAGTACACATCAGTTTTCTTGAAGAGATGCAGAGATATGTGGGCTATCAACATGTATTGTTTCAGACCGGAAAACTTAAACTAAGAGAGTTAAATACTGTTTCATGACTTTATCCTTCTGTCCAAATGACATCTTTGTGTCTTCTCAATCACTGGGAAGCCAAAGGAAATAATGTGCTGCTAAGTAAAGAGGACATGTGCTGAAGATGAAACTGAAATCAAGGCAAAATGAGAAAGTTGCATGTAGCTGTAATTTGGGTTGTTAAATGCCTTCTTGAAGTTAACTGCTCATACAGCTCAGTCACTATCAAAATTCTGATTATATGCTTTCTGAAGTTTCATCCTCTGGTAGAGGATTTTTTTGTGAAGCTACTAGATCCTTTTCTCTTTATGAAAAGGAAACACAGAAGCTAAGGGTAAGAATGCTAGCACATTCAATACTGCTTAAAGGATTCCTGAGCTTAGAGAGTCAGCTTGGATAAAACATTCTCCCTAAGCATGATTCAGGTCAGTCTTATAACACTTGCCCAGTGCAGGTGGATGCTGGTACTAGCTGGGAGAACTTTCCCCTGGGACTAAGGCAGCTTCAGCTGAATTGTAAGACTTAATTGGAGCCTTTAGGTACTTGGCACCTTGCTTTCCAATTGCTTTCTGTGTGAGGTGGTTAGACTCTAGCAATTGCATTCTGTCATACTGTAAACTTGTGGAGACCTGTGTTCGGTCCTGAGGATAGAGACTGTGAATAAGCCATTGCTGCTAACAACAGGGAACAGAAAAGACTTAATGCATTCTCATACTGCAGATGCAATCTGAACAGTGAAACTGAGGAGTGAGTGGCCCTACCTTCTTGCTGGATTGAGAGGGCAAACAATTCCTGCTTTCTTTGACTTCTAGAGTCTCAATCTTTCTCATAACATGGAAAAATAGGAAGTCACCAAGTCTGCTGTTACTGTTTTTCATGGTGGTGTTTAAGATAATTTGGGTTTTTTTAATGTACAAAACACAACTTTCAAAAATAAAATAAACCTGAACAACTGTTGTGTTGGTGTGACAGCAGCTTTCTTTGTGAGGACAACTTTGTTGTCACAGGTGGAAGATCTTTACCATGTACTGTCTTGTGCCTGAATTACTCTTGGCAGGAACTAATAGGCTCTTGTTAGCACATGGCTTCTACATTGTATCAAGCCAGTTCCCTCAGGGCTTGGCAAGAAGCATATCTTTCTGGACTGAAAAGTTCTGGCAGTTATGGATCAGAAGAACCTCTGATGCTGCATATTTTTGTGCAGCAATAAAGTAACGTCTCGGTGAAAGTTAAGAGCCTCTTAATTAGTGTAGAAGGATGATATGATCAAGAGATTAATGGTCAAGTTGGGTGGTTAAAAAGTGGCTAGATTTGTGAAGCCTTCAAGTCTTTTTTTTTTTCCTTTTTAATTATTAAGAACCTGGAACACACATAGTGAACTTAGGTAAAAGGGTAAAACCTTTCCCTTTGGATAAGATAAATTCAGTCCTTGGAAAGTGCTAGTAACTGATATGCTGCCTTTCTACCTTGCCATAGGTTAAAGTGAGTTTGGTTATACAAGCAACTTGTTAAGTCTAGAATGGTCTAAGGGTAGCCCTTCACTGATGACTACTGTTACAGATGCTAATTTCCATTCCCTAATTTATAGTAGCACTGGATCCAATATCAACATATAAAAATGGGCAGCTTCCTTTTGGACCTATTTCTAATAGACAGCAATATCTTTCTCAGGAATGAGGAGTCATTACCAATGTCATACTTAATTCAAATACTAAGACTAGGAAGTTGCTTTCACACTCTATAGGCATTTGTTAAGCACTGTGCTTCCTCTCAATTGTTTCTTTGCCTAATGAGGGGTGAATACGTAGCCCATTTGAAAAACCTATGCTATCAGGCCTTCTCATCTGACCCTAAAGCCTTCCTCCAACTGTAGGTACTTCGCATACAGAAGAGACATTTCACTGGAAAGTTCATCTGAAATTTAAAAAAACAAAAGAGCTGAGACATGGTTTAGAAAATATCCTGCTTTCAGGGCACTTACCTCTTAGTGCTCTGTGTAATTTAATTTCTTTTTTTTTTTAAAAAAAAAAGTACTGCTCAGACTCATCTTCTCTGGTGAACTAGCTAGAAAACTTAGAATACTCTCTTTGGTCCTTTAAAAAATGGTGTGTAGGCTGGAAGGGAGCATTCATCTAACTCTACCATTTAGAAAGGAGAAATAGCATTAAAGGATCAGAATTCAGTTGGTGGGAGTGGTTTTTTTTTCTTTTTAACTGAGGAAGAAAAATACTTGTTTTACAATGACAAAAAGAAAAGAGGCCTGAGGCAGGAGATACAATTCTGCCAGCTTAAACTTTGTCCCATAAGCTCTCCTGAGGATAATGAAGGACAGACACACACACACACACACACACACACACACACACACACACACGCAAAAAATTAATCTCACAAACTGTTAAGAGAACACACACACCAAAAAAAAAAAAAAAAAAAAAAAAAAAAAAAAAAAACACACCCAAACTCCAGGAAGAACCAGGAAGGAAGAACCTCATTACTTCTGAAGACTACTTTGGCTCTGTAAATTATGCCCTAGCACTATTGCAACACAACCCTAGTGCTGCAGGGTTCCCTAAGGTAAAAGCACACACTGCCCCATTTTTTCCCCCATCACCTTGAACTTGGTATGAATCTTTCTCTGACTGGCTTAAAGGGGAACAGCTGGAGTGAGCAGCTGCTAAAACAGCCTTCAATCTGCATCTCTACAGGAGATGATAAAGCTAAGGCAGCTCCTACTGCCCTGGGCCTTCAGGTTTGGTATGCCTGCTGGGATGGCTATTAAATCCAGTTCAGGAACAGTCTAGGTATGTTTAAAACAGTGGAACACGGGCAGCCCCTTTGGCTCTAACTCTCCTTTGTCCACTTCTGTCACTTGGAATTTACTTGATCCTCTTCGTAAGTGCTGCAAGAACAGCTGCTCACAATATTAGCGCTTGGCAAGCTTCCCCTATGCTTCAAGCTCTGGCATAGCAAGGTTTAAAAATAACTACATTAGATCTAACACACTTGCTGTGGCAAAAGAGACAGGGCAGTTCTCTGCTTTCCCTGTCAGAAGTCTATTAGGGCAGAAAGAGGTTCCCCTTCCCTTCTTTACATGGTGTATGGGAGAAGCATATTCAAAACCACAAAGGAGGAAAGAAGTTTCAAGGGCCAGATGGGAGTTTTCTTCCCCCTTGTAGCACCATAAAGAGACCAAGACACAGACTTGTGCATGGCAGTTCAACTCAGTTAATTTCCTTCTCATTCTTTCTTGTATGCAAGATCATATGGGACGGTCTCCTCTTTCACCACCCGAGCAGAACACTCCAAAGCTGGCACCTTTTGCACAGCAAAAGGAAGACCTCTAGCTTCAGAGCTGTTAGGTCTCCTTGAGGATATTGATCTTAGCACAAATCTTGAGAGCTGGTCCCAGCTTGATGTTCATAGCACTCATGAGGTGTTCCTCTTTGAGGAGCAACAGGGCCTGGCCATCAATTTCCTGTGACCGAAACTCCTCAGCAATCTCCTGGCAGCCTGCGAAGCCAAGAAAATAGCACTGAGAAACATGTACTCCAGGCACTCTCCTCACTCCCACTCTTGGGGCAGCTGGCAGGTACAGAAAGCAAGCTAGGAATCTAACCAGCACCCCCATCTCCCACCAAGCTCTACTCCACAGGCCGCCTGAGGACACAAGCTGTTCCAGGCATTAAGGGAGTCCACCTATATAGTCCACTCCAGGTCAGAGACTACAGTGTGCAATAAAAGCACCAGACATCTCTTATTTGGACTTTAAGGGCCTCTCGCTGCCAGAAAGACAGCCAACAGTTTTTCCCGTGCTGGATCACAAGATAGCAGGAGAGCGCTTAACTTCACCTTGCAGGGATGCAATGAACTCTGACACTTCCTCTACGCTCCAACGACTAGGATTGCTGGATAGGAAGACTGGGTTGATGCCATGTAGATCTGGGGTGGGTGGGGCTATACTGGAGTTTGACAAGTCCCTCTCTCCATGACTGGCCCTCACTGACAGGGGCCCTGGAGATGTAGGGGACAAAGCCTCATCATAGCTGGAGTTATCAGAGCCTCGACTGGAATCTTCTTGGCCCTACAAGCCCACAAGAAAAAAAGAAAAGGTAATTATAAGAAATTAACAATAATTAAGTGCAAAACAAGAAACTAGGAACAGAAGAAGTTTCCCACAGTCCCTGTCTCAGGCTGTTGGTCCACAGGCAGCTGACACAAGAGACCACTGATACTAGAAGAGGCAGGCCTTACCCTTTCCTCCCTTCCTCCTCACTCATAATCTCTCTGCCCTCCCCCTAGTCCATTCATCTTCCTCATACTCACTCTGGAACTCATTAGATCCCTTCTATGATCTGATTTAACTCTTAAGCTGTAAGAAAGGTAATCAAACAGGAAAAGTGGATTGTTTTATACCAAGGCTTTCAGCTGGTCTCACTCACTGAGAGCTCTGTAACACATACTGGAATTAACACAGAGCAAACAGAACAAGTACAAGTGTGAATCCACTGTTTGCAGCTGATGCACAACTGGAACACACTACGTCTTGGGTAACAACTGTGTCAATGTGCACTCTGCACATGCTGTATGTCTGAAGATGGGTCATGCATTTCACCTCAGCTTTGAGTGCATTTACAACAAGCAAAAACACACTTCACATCATTGTCACTAAGACAGGAACAGTACAGAGGCAGAATGAGTTAGGTCTGAACCAGTGTCTTGTGAAAGCTTGGCCTAAGCACTTGGAAGTGTCCAGAAACTCAGTCCTTGCCTCAAAGAAGAACAACCAGGACCATCCAGCAGCTAACACAGATACAGCAGTTACAGGGGCAGAGCATGTCCATCATAGGAAACCTGTATGTCCAGCAGTGACAAACTTTACAGTGAGATCTGCCTGAACAGAGGCAGACAGGACTATGTCCTTACCCTGTGGCGCTTGCCCTGGATTTTAGCTCGAGCAATTTCAGAGCTGCTGCGCCGTGGTCCCCGTCTGCGTACGCGAGCATAGTTAACTTCCTGGAACTCCTTCATCTTCTTTCTCTGCAGCCGAAACTGATGGCTGCAGCTGACATTGTACCTCAAATAAGTAGAACCAGAGTAGCAGTTAGGAAATAGATTACTTAAACAGCAACTGCTTCTCCTTTCTCTAGATGGAGATAGAACTCCTCTTTACCATCAGGTTCTGTTCCTCCTCCTCCTAAGACTTCCCTTGGAAGGAACCAGTCCAGACTTCTGACACAAGCAATATTTGGATATCAGAGTTTTGATCTAATATCTGAAGTGTCGATTAAGTCATTCCCCTAAGGGAAAAAAGACCCATAACATGTCCTCTACTGTCAACAGGAGATAGCAATGACTTGTCCAACTTCTCCCCATGTTATTCTCTCTATACTCCCTTATGTCTTTGTCTTGTAGCAAAATGCTGCAGACAGCTAACAGTAAGCATTTGATTAGTCAGCCAGATGTGCATCTGACTGAAGAGTGGTTCTTCAGAACCCAGTAAAAACTTCCCCCTTCCCATCTCATTTTTTGAAGTCAGAAATCCTGTTTACACTCAACATCACATCTACCTCCTCCAGGTCTAAAAGCATTCACAAACCATTAGGATGTCCAACCTAAAGGATCTCTATGGTCAGTGTATCCCATGGAGGGTAGATCAGATGTACTGAAGTACTGCACTCTACCTAGAATAGAGGCACATGCCCAGTTCCAGATAACTGATAGTCAGAGAAAAGGAAGATGAGGTACTGCTATTACCTTTTAGCACAAGTCATGGAACAAAACCTCTTGGAGCCACGAAACTGGGTGGCTGGGGCATACTTTCCACAGTATTCACACTTCAGCAAGTTTGCCTTCTTATCAAGCTCTAGTGAGACACAGAGATGCAGACCACTTGATGGTTTGAACTGAAGCAAACCACACATCATCATTCAGCATTCCACTGCTCTTCTTTAGAACAGACTGATTCCAAACAGTATTTTCTATTCAATATACAAAATAGTTAGCTTGGGGAAGAATCTGGGAGAGGGGAAGTGGAAGCCCCCTAATTAGGGCACTGTGATGTTGCACAGTACAGTGTATTTCTGCTTTCATTATCCTTTTTTGGGGCAAGTTAGAACTAGCATATCCCTCATATCCTACAAGGCTATAGGGAGATCTTAATCACTGCAGCTCAGCTAAGTTTACACATCTTTCATAGCCTTCAAAATGTCATTACAGACAGGAATGTTTCAGAATTTCCTGCTTGTTACTGATACAAAGTGTATTAAATCATATTTAAGAAAAAAAAGTATCATCTTTTAGCACTCAAGAAAAGGAGATCTTATGTCTATAGCCTGAGTTTGAGTCTCTGAAGAGTTAGCAGAAGCATAAGAAGAAATACAAGTTCATAATGTATGAAGTAGATAAGGAAGTATCACAGAAAAAAAAAAATAAATAAAACTTTCAGTAACATTTCCTAAAACTCACCCATAGAAGCACTGTCCCCTCCTGGGGAATTGCTGGACAGGTTTTCACTATGTCCAGAGGGAGCCCCTCCCTGCAGAGGTTTCTCACATTCTTTCAATAGCTGAGAACAGCCAACCTAGACAGGAAGAGAAAGTTCTGCCCATCAGTAAAAGCATCTGCAGTTCCATTTAACTGTATTTCCCATTACTTCACTTGCTGCTTGTTCAACATGCAGTACATCTTTCCCTCCATTAAAAGCCAGAGAGAAGAACCTTCTTATAATTCCTGAATAGATTATTGTTTTGAGGACTGTTGGGGAAAACAATTCCCATCACTTCCCTCCAGTTCACTTTCTTTAGTAACACAACTTAATGCTTGCTTCATAAATGAAACCTTCCTCCTTCTCCTTCCTCTTTTCACTGCCTGTATCTTAAGGAAAAAAGCAGACTTGGAGCACAAGGAAAGAAATTCCTGTGGAAAGAAGGTAGACCACCACCCTCTCAAAAGAGATACATGTCCTTTTCTGCAGCAATGGACACTTACCGGAAATGGCTCTGCTCCTTCCTGGATGACAAAGCCCTCTATGATGTGTGTGAGGATCTGGGGCTTCACGATGGCTTGTGGGGGTTTGGAGTCTCCTATCTGACGTGACACCATTGCCAGGTTTGGGGTGGAAGCCAAGGTGGGTGTGACTGATGTTGCTTCACTTGTGGTATTTGGGGTTGCACTGGCAGCAGAATCAGATTTATCTGGAATGTTAAGACAATGGGAGTCACTGTAACCTTTGCTCTCTCTACTCCTAATGTTCCCTTTGCAATATAAGATCAGATCATTAGCCAACACAAAACATAGCTTTCGTTTGCACCTCACCTCCAAGGCCACTTTTCTCTTCCATGTTTTTGGGGCTGTCTGTCACAGGAGAGGACCTAGCAGGCAGGATTGCATTGACACTGGGTGATTCCTCCTTCTCCTCCTCTGACTCTGCCTTGCGCTTCACCGCCAAGGTCTGAGACTTGCCCTGTGTGAAGAAAGAGGAACACATAAACAGAAAGAGGACCTCCCCAAATCACAGAACTACAGATTGAACGCAACAGGAGAATATACCCTGCTCCATCTTCCTTTATCTTCTGCTTAGTTACTTCCCCTGACACCTCAGCAGCACATTCCTCTGCTTAGGAACATTTGCCTTCTGGGAGAAAAGCCTAAGGCATTCACCAGCACAGCACTATGACTAGGATATGATGTCTCAATTAATCTTGATACACTGATATAACATCAAGACACTAGCACTATCCCAGGCTCAAGGGATTACTCCAGGAAGAAGGAAGTGGAATGGCAGTCACTCACCTGTTTCCAAACGGGCCTTTAGCTAGATCATTGTTTCTACAAAGGAAGAGAGTCAGAACAGTAAGGAAAACATGCTGGACAAGAGCAGAGTTATCCTCTAGTTCTCAAAAATCAGGGAGCCATCACAGGTTTTGCCTGAAGGAGGAGCCAGAGTTTAGAAACATCTGGTGCATCTGCCCCTGACTATACAAGTGAAATTTCATGAAAATGAACAGTCTGAGGAACCTGAGGATAGATGCGCTAGCAAAGTGTGGCCATCACAGAGAGTTAGGCAGGCTCTATCTGGACAGTTCAGAGAGGTATGACAGAAGCCTGTGCAGCATAAGCCACCTTAATTTTTCTCTGCATAACCTGTTGCTAGGGAAACCTTAGAAGGCTAGAACCAGCCCTAACTCCGTGGCCAATGCCACACACCAAGGGGTCTCTGACCTGCTGGTATCCACACCTACCAGGGAGAGGTGAGTTCAATCTACCTGCCTACTCAGCTTTGGTCTCTCTGCTGAGAAAGACAACAAAGAGGCCAATTATTGTTAACTGTAGTAGTATGTGATGAGGACATATACTACTATTTGAAGCAGGACTGAGTATCACCAATCCATTTCATGCAAGCCTTTGAACAATCATATGAAAGAGAATTACTTGCAGTCAATAATCTCTATGGCTGGATTGGAATTACTGCATCTGAAAGGAAAAGTCTCCATATTCCTTTCCCCAAATACCTTACACATCCCATCTCACTGACCCAAGCTGGACTGAAATTGGTGTCCTAGGAATGAACAAAAAGATCCATATACTATCTTCCTCCTCAGTGATGTCACTTACTGGTAACTGGACAGACTGCATGTAGAATGCAGCTGGCATCTGAGCCACAACTGTAGTGGAGGCTGTGCTCTTTCCCACGTGGGCTGTGCCTTGAACTTGCGCCAAATTTACCCCTGTGGTGAGGGGAGGAGCTTCCTGGGAGGATGCTGGAGCAGATGACGGGGAAGCAACATGGACTTGGGAAACAGGTTGGACCACAGCTGGCATTCCCCGGGAGGTGGGCACTGCTGCAGCAATCTGAGCCAAACCCAGTGCCTGAGCTTGACTTGAGCTCTGCTGCCGTGTACCCACCACCTGCACTGGAATGTGTGGTGGAGGCTGCTGTGCTGCTGACATTTTGGCAGGCCCAAGCTGAGGTGGTTTGATGGAGGTGACCAGAGATTTTGACTGAATTGGAACAGGTGACTTGGTGGCTGGCTGGCAAGGGTTGTCCTGCTGGAGTTGAACAGGCTGTGGCTGGGATTGCAGCATAGGTTGCACCACAAGGGTCTGAGACTGCTGCTGGTTTTGAGATGAAGCTTGCTGCTGCGGGGTCTGAGCTTGCTGCTGAGTCAGAGATGGTGCTTGCTGCTGTTGCTGCTGCTGGGCCAGTTGGAGATGGGTAGCTGTGTGGAGGAGCTGGGACTGGCGGTGTTGGAACTGCTGCTGGTGATGAATGGCAATCTGCTGCTGGATCACTACTTGCTTCTGCAGGTGGATCTGCTGCTGCTGCTGTATCAGTGAGTGGGGCTGGATCTGCGTATATGTGGCTACAAACATGGGGCAGGAAAAGAGGGCAGCACAGAAAATTAGCAGCAGGGCAGCTGGGAACAAAAAGAAGCAGGGACAAGAAATGAACTTTTTAACCCCCCAGCATTGGTTCAAATTGTTAAGCTCTCAAATGACTGACAGCTTATTTGCAGAGGAGATTGGGGACTGAATAGGCTGAGATCAAATTTTCTTATTCATGGAGAGAGATAATTCCTAGAGAATATCCATCCTGGAACACTGAGGCTGGGAGGCAGGTCAGGAAACCTATCACCACTGGGCTTTCAAAACATACTTTTGCAAAGGCCCAGTGGGCTCAAAGAGGGGGAGCAGCTTCCCACTTACCTGAGCTGATCAATGTCTGGCTAGGTGCTGGTGTAGCTGTCCTGGTCAGGTTCATGCCCACCGTTTGCTGTCCGCCACTGTCTGTTTCACCCTTCTTTGTGGCTGCATTCTCTGTTTCTGTTTGGCTTCCCTGGCTGACAGTCACTGCCTGGGCAGCTGCTATTGGTAATGGCTGAACCACCCCTGTGCCTTTCCTTTGGCAACTGCCAGCAGGGCCTGCTGAGGATGCCTGGCTCAGTCCTGTTGAGGTCTGGCTCCCACTACTTGCCACCACACCCCCAGAGACACCATTGCTGCCTGTGGCCCCCTGGCTCAAGTTGAGAGACTGGCCTGTGCTGCCAGAAGAAGCCTGAGCCACTGCCAAAGTCTGGCCTGTATTTGTGGCCTGTGGTAGGCCCGAAGGCTGGGAGTTTCCTGGCAGAGCTGCCTTCTGAGTAGAGCCTTGGAGCTGGGCATTAGTGGCTGAGGTCTGCTGGCTCCTCACAGCCAAGTTCTGCACCTAGAAACACACATACAAAATGGAGTCCATTTGCTTTATGTATGTTACCTTCTGGGAGTTTCACAGAAGCAGAGAACACACATGCAATATGAGCTACTGGGATGCAGGCTAAGCTGATGCTTAAGCCTCACACTAGGAGCTGGCTAACACTGCAGGACAAAGTTCAGATGCAGCCCTCCCCAGAAGTCTTATTAACCTTAACTCCCTTCTGCCCATCTCTGATGGAAGTTAAAGATCTCGTGGCACTTTCTGAACAAAACTTGAGTTTCTCTCCATACAGTAGATTCCAACATCAGAAACTAAAAGGCATAGGACAGCCTTCAGACCTGCCTGCCTTGCTTCTGCATTGGTAGGATCCACTTTAGCATGGCTCAAAAAGCACTGAGATTCCCCTTTAAGTTCAGCAATTCCTTTTTGATTTTTGTGCCACCTGCCTCCTCTCTCTGTGCAGGGCTTTCCACTCAGGAGGCCCTCATCTCTTCTCATGGCATGCAGCCCTTCTGATTTCTCCAGTTTCTCTCTGCATTTTGGTGCTGCCATCCTCTGTATTTACTCCCCTCCAAATGCAGTGTTATCTTCAAGTTTGATCATGGCTGACTTTGTTTCAAAGAAAGCGCTCCTGACAAGACAAATGTGAAGTAACTGCAGCAGAGGCAGAAAAGGAGCAGTTCAGGTTGTTCAAAAATGCCTCTGGAAATCCCCAGAATGGGAAGCCACGGCAGCTCCTTGACCTGGAGTAATATTTACAGATGAATGCAGGAGCTAAGACCTTGTGGTCTGTTCAGTCTTTGACATATTTACAACAGCAGACTAACTGTATCAAGGAATACTACCACTGGCAGAAACTCTTCATTGCAGAGCACCTGTCCCACTGAAAACCAGACACAGAACCCACAATTCTTTCCACAAAAGGATAACCAAGAAATTATGAAGACAGGATTGATCCAGCCTGTGGTTCACCCAAGGAATTTTAAGCAGAAATTAATGCTGTCTTTGAACGCAAAAAGCAAACACAGAAACATAGCGGCAAGAGAAAACAGACCCTCCTATATGCAGCAGTTATAGGGCTACAAACAGGGATAAAATAGAGCTAATCCTCTACACAGGGAGAACTTGAGACAAAGACCAGAGCATAGAGTGACTGAGTGCAGGAGAGAGGGGAGGACCCTGGGAGGGGGGTATCACTGACCTGGTCTGTGTCTGCATGGACCCCAGGAGACTGAATGGGTGGTACCTCCTGCTGGACAGCAGCCACGGCCCCATTAGGCATCAGGATGAGTTGGGAGGCAAGAGGCACATTGCGGCCCAAGGTCCGGTTTACCTGCAACAGGTTCCCCAGCTGCGGCTGTTGGGGAAGGGTCAGGTGATGTGGAATGAAAGGAACAGAGAGGAGAGAAAGACAGCGAACCACAAGCAAAGAGATTACAAAGCAACACTGGGCTGCAATGTCACACGCTGCAATACCCCCAACCCTCCTTGCACTGTAATGCTGGGAACCACCTGCAGGAGCAGGAAACTGGAAAATAATTTCCTTATGGAAATTAATGATTTTCTATTAAATGTTGGCCTGGATTGATTCCCACAGACTGCTCAGGATTAGCTAGAAAGCTAGGCTATCATTTTCAGATATATATCTAGGACTGGTTGAGAAGGAAGAATACAAGATGTACATCCAAGACAGGGGCTGTTTGAAAAGAAGAGGATTACAGTCTGTACTTAAAGCCAACTAAAGCAAGCTGAGCAGCAGAAAATATTTTTTAGGTAGATAACCAAACTCTAGATCAAATTTGACAATAATCAATACTTTGTATATAGCAGGACCTCAAACTGACTTAAGGGATGAGATATTTGTTCACATCAATCTATGCAATCACATTTATTTGAATCCTGACTTATGTGCTTGAGCTCAGCAGGGGTTGAAGAGAGTAATTTACCAGACATATTTTTGTGCCACCATTGAATGAGAAGAGTAGATTTATTTCTGTGAGCTGTATTCAAGTCTAGGATATATATTTTACATTTATAC
This sequence comes from Rhea pennata, assembly GCF_028389875.1. Classification (NCBI taxonomy): domain Eukaryota; kingdom Metazoa; phylum Chordata; class Aves; order Rheiformes; family Rheidae; genus Rhea; species Rhea pennata. The sequence continues at coordinate 84,946,668 of NC_084663.1, read as the reverse complement.
TCTACTGAGAAGTGCCATGGGATCTTTAACATCTATGCAGAGCAGAGACAAATGTGATTCTTAAGGATCTCACCTGCACACACCCCTAAACCACACAATATAAACCTCATCTATCCTCAAAAGACGAGTCCAGAGTCAAACCTGTGGTTTCAGGGACAAAAGATTCCCTATTTGCATTTAAAATATATCACATGATCCCTAAAGCTTGAGATAGTTCAGAGGCAAGAATTTATGCTGGTAGTCCCATATAGCAAAACACTGGAGTGGTTGGGAAATGGCGTTCATGATCAGGACGTGCTTTGTCTATACATCTCTTACCCGGAGATACATCTGGGCCTGTGACTGGTTGAGAGGCGGCGAGGTGGTATTCCCAAGGAGCACAGATTGCGTCAGGGTTGTGGCACTGGGGGAACTTACACTCTGTGAGCGACTGATCAACTGTGCAGCTGATGTGGTGGCTAGGTTGATCTTAAAACAAAGAAAAGCCCCAAATCACATAGGAAACAACGGGGGGAAAGAAACAAGTAGAAATTATCTCATTGAGTAACAGTCAGCACAGGCATCTTACAGCTTTTCCCTGCATCTTGCACAAGGGACAAAGAAAAACTATTGCCTTAAGGGACAATGCAATCTAAACTTCTGGCTAGTTTAGGTTTGTATGCTGAACCTGAGCATCACTGTTAACATGCAACTCTACAGAGATCAAAAAAAAAAATTCTTTCTTCAGCCTCTGAAGAAAACAAAAAAAATTAATCACCCTACAAACGCTTCTATTTTTTAACTAAATCCCAGTTCCTCAATACTCAAGACAAACCTAGACTTCCTTTCGTTCAACAAGCCTCTTTTCCTCTGCCCATGAAAAAAAAAAAAGAACTGACATCAGCTTTCAAGCTGATCATAACTCCTTCTTCTTAGAAGTCTTGATACTCTCTTAAACCATGATAATGAATCCTCAAAGCCTCAGCAAAGAGATCAGTTTCTACCTTTCCAGCTAAGAGGCCTCTCCCACTCAGAAACCTTCTCTTGGCTCCTCAACCCCCACCAATAATGACAGCACCCCAAATCCTCAAAGATGTCTGCATCTTGTAGATTCCCAGCATCCTTAGCAGGTGTGTTTTCCTGGCTTATTTCCTTCCTAAAAGACAAAGAGGAGAAAGAACAAGGGGAGCTGGGACAAGGCTTTGGTATGTCTGGAGAAGCAATTACTTACAGAGGCCTGGGTAGCAGTAGTCTGTTGTGAGGTACTGGTGCTGGGAGAGCTGGCCTGTCTACTGGCTGCAATTGTAGCCTGCAAAAGAGATTGGGCAGAGAAAAGAGCACCTGAAAAAAAAAACCTTTAAATCCAATCCAAATATTTGCCTTGGTCAGAACACCTCATCCCATCATCACTACCTTCTCCCATTCCTGAGAACTGGAACACAATATAATGATTATAAATCTCTGCCATGCCCTACAAAACAGGTGTAGCAACTCAGCAGGGTACCTCCTCTTCCCTAACCAGTTCAGTCCTGTACATCACCCAAGGCAGTGGACAACAGACACTTGCAGTGTGTGACCTCCAATCCTCCACCCCCCTAGGGTGGAGGATATACCCACCAGGGGTATATATTCTACCTCTGCCCCAGCTTGTCACGCTACAAACTACAACCCTCATCCTGCTGCTCCAACCCATTCCAACTCCACAACATTAACACTATGTTGGGCCAGTCTTGCAAGTTACTAACAAGCATTCAATGACACTACTACAGGTAACAAACTTTCAATTACAGCATGTACGATTGGTCAGAGAAGATAAGTAATAGGTAATTTTTCTGTCCTATATGATTCCATGGCAAGTGCTCTGCGTGCGTAGTAAGTTCAGTTAGTCAATATCAAAGATTTCTGTGAAACTGTCATAGAATCACAGAATCAGTAAGGTTGGAAGGGACCTCTGGAGATCATCTAAGTCCAACCTCCCTGCTCAAGCAGGGTCACCTAGAGCATGTTAGACAGGGTTGCATCCAGGTGGGCCTTGAATATCTCCAGAAAAGGAGACTCCACAACCTCTCTGGGCAACCTCTTCCAGGGCTCTATCACTCTCAGAGGAAAGAAATTCCTCCTCATGTTCGGGCAGAACTTCCTGTGGTTCAGTTTGTGCCCCTTGCCTCTTGCCGTGTCACATGGGACAACTGAAAAGAGTTTGTCCCCATGACACCCTCCCTTCAGGTACTTACACACATTGACAAGATTCCCCCCTCAGTCTTCTCTTCCCCAGGCTATAGAGGCCCAGCTCTCACAGCCGTTCCTCATAAGGCAGATGCTCCAGCCTTCTGGTCATCTTTGTAGCCCTATGCTGGACTCTCTCCAGTAGCTCCATGTCTCTCCTGTACTGGGGAGAACAGTACTGGACACAGTACTTGAAATGAGGCCTCAGCAGGGCTGAGTAGAGGGGCAGGATCACCTCCCGCGACCTGCTGGCAACACTCTGCCTAATGCACCCCAGGATACCATTGGCCTTCCTGGCCACAAGGGCACACTGCTGGGTCAAGAGGATTCTACTCCCCCTACACTATAAAGCTGCAGGTAGGGATTTGAGAACTGCCTTTAAGGGAGGTACATCCTCACCAAGGCTGAGTAGAAGGGGAGGATTATCTGGATTACTGTGTCCGGTTCCAGGCTCCTACATGGAGTTACTGGAGCAAGTCCAGCAAAAGGCTTATAATTAAGGGACTGGAGCATCTCTACGTGAGGAAAGGCTGAGAGAGCTGGGATTGCTCAGCCTGGAGAAAAGACGACTGAGAGGAGATCTTATCAACACGTATAAGTATCTGAAGGGAGGGTGTAAAAGGGGTGGTGACAAAGCACTGGACGAGGTTGCCCAGAGAGGCTGTGCAGCCTCCTTCTCTAGAGACATTCAAAATCTACCTGCACGCAATCTTGTGCAATGTGCTCTGGGTAACCCTGCTTGAGCAGGGGGTATTTCATTAGATATCTCCAGAAGTCCCTTCCAAACTCAACCATTCTGTGATTCTCTGAAACACAGGCAGTTCCATTTGAATATGAGAAAAAACTTTTTTGCTGTGAGGGTGGCTGAGCACTGGAACAGGTTGCCCAGAGAGGTTGTGGAGTCTCCATCCTTGGAGATATTCAAAAGCTATCTGGACATGATCCTGGGCAATATACCCTAGGCGACCCTGCTTGAGCAGGGGGGCTGGACTAGATGATCTCCAGAGGTCCCTTTCAGCCTCAACCATTCTGTGATTATGTGATTCCTGAACTGACACCTAAGGACTGCAACTACTGATGAAGACATTATACAGATAGAACACTATTGTCACATCTCACACAAAATTCATCTTCAAGTGAAGGATAAAGTCTGACAAATGAACAAACTTGCTAAAGAAAAAAAATGCCTGACAATTAGGCATCATATAATTTTGATTTATACAAACAGATCTCAATTAAAGAAACATCCCCTTTGCTGGAGAAGACATGAGCCAGATGGATCTGGCTCATAACTGATAAAGAAAACACAGGATACTAAGTGTAAGACATAGAAAATTCAGAGGACGTCATGTGAAATTTCAGGTGTGCAAGATCATGTGCATTCTCAGAGAAACAACAATCTATGGTTCATTTTAAGACAGTTTTAAAATGCTACTGTACCCACAACTGATGTCATCATCAATTTTTTATTTAAAGGATGTGCAGGGGATAATCACAAGCCTCCAAAAACTATATTCTCTTACGGGGAGCCTAGATTTTATCTTGTCCTGTTCTGTTACTGAAAGTCAAATGGATCTTTCCATCTAGCTTCCTGTTTCTTGTTTGCGTTACTTTTAAATACATGTTTAGGGGTCAGTTGTCTAAATTGTGAATCAGGACCTCATCATAAAAATCACTGCATAAACAGAGAGTGAAGCTCTTTCCCAGAGAGAAATTCCTTTCCTTCTGCCCCCTGGCAACTCACCTGCTGTACAGCTGCCAAGCTGTGAAGTTGGGCACTGTTAAGCTGCTGCTGAAGCATAAACTGGTGGAAGTATTGGGCTGCATTAGGCTGTCTCTGGAGTGCCTGAAGGGCCTGGAGAAAGAGGAAAAGCCAATTGTGAAAAATACTGCGCCATTGAAACGTGATTAGAGAGAGAAATCAGGATCTAAATAACAGACACAAGACATCCCTGGTTCCCATGTAAAAAGTGAAGTCACCAAATTAGAACATCAAAGCACATAATAACTACAAATTCAGTAACAGACTGAATCACAGTGCAGGAAGTACACTTTTAAGACTTCAAAAAACTCTTGGAATTTGGGGATGGGCATAGCTGACTGGGCAGACCAGTGTTCTTATATAGTACAGATGTTCCAGAGGAACTTTCAGATGATAAACTGAAAGACTTGCTATAGGACAGTAGGCTAAGATTAATCTATTGGATCACAGAACTGATTAAATTTAAGAAGCTGGACACTGGAGGAGTCATCTATAAATCATGAAGAGGAGCATCAGGCTATATGGAGTAAATATCTGGCCTAGCATAAGAATTCCTAAATCTGAAAACATGACACTCCTCTAAGCATGCTCTTACCTTGACATATGACGGCTCAGAGCAATACAGAAGGGCTCACTGCCACCTTCCATGGACAGACATTCAGTTCTAGAACATAACAGTGCCTTACCTGTACCGCCTGTCGCTCATACAGAGACATTTGTGATATCTGAGGACGAGTGCTTCCTCCAGAACTGGAGCTCCCACTAGTGGAACTGGAGTTCTGCTCACTTTCAGTCTCCATAGTGACAGGATCCCAGGAGCTCAGACCAAGATTGACTCCAGACCTAAATCAAGAGAATTAGAAAATAAGTCATGCTAGAAAAAGAACCAAATTGTATTTCACAGCATTATAAAGCTTTTTTACTTGAGTATCTCAGTACCAAGCTTCTTACATCACTTTGCCAAGTCACAAGGGGCTGGAGATGCCAGAGGTCTGAAATCACCCAGAAGTTATAGTTTATTTTTTATTATTATTACCACAGTGAAAAATATAACATACACATTCTCACATTTTTATTGCCCTGCTGCAGTGGAAGCTACAGCTATCCTGAATTCTTAAAAAGGCAGAGGGTTAACTACCAGCTTCAGGTCATTCAGACAATCATTTGGTTTAAAGATCTAATCTCTTCTACTTCAAGCTAGTAAACTGAGGCATGTTACACTGTGCTTCTGATCTCCCACTTCACCTTCCCAATTTGTGATCTCCCTTTTCTCTAGTTCCAGAAGTAGTAAAATTATCCCACAACTCCACTGTCCTGCTGCAAATTGACCAACTCAGTCCCTCCTTATCACAACCCCAGCCCCTAATCGTTCTTTCTCTGATCACATGCACTTCTGGGTACTCATTGTTCATGACAGTTCATAACTCAAATATTAGACTGGAACCTGTCATCCATGGTGGGAAGTTGCTTTAAGGAGGAATGTAACGAGAGCAGAGGGAATAAAGGGATCACTTGGAACAAATGTGAGGGGAAAATTTCTGAAGTCATGCAGGGCTAGAGATATCTTCCAATAGGAGAAAGATGGATTGTGGTGAACTACAGGACTGAGAAAAGATTGGAGAAGGCTTTCATCAGCCAAGAGGAAAAAAAACAAAACTGCAAAAAATGTTCAGCAGAAGAGTAACACATGGGGATGATCAGGGAGCTTCCTCCAGCAAGAAACGTGAGTTATATAAGAAGAAGGCATTAGGGCCAGAAAGGCAAAAGAGCAAAAGTGATTAGATTTATTCAATGGAATTCCATTGAAGAATGGATTTCCTAGAAGCAAATCATCCCATGTACAATTTAAAAATATCTTCGAGATAACACTAATAGCTTGCTTGTTTTCAACAGCACCAGCTGGCTCCTCTTCAGCCTATTTGATACACCTCTAAATGAGACCCGCTACACTTCCAAGATCTCATAGCACCAACACAGACATTAGAGCTTTTCAAATCCAGAAATTATGGTCTTCACAGCTTCACTCACAGCCTTCATTCTTTGAACTAGTTTTTCCAGGTGACTGAACAAACAGACTAGCACAACAGAAAGGGAGGTACAGTAATATTCTCTCCCAGACACAAGTTCTTAAATTCTGGAAGAATTTAAAGTGTTAAGGACAGCAGGTAACTTTAAATAAACTAGGACAGTAGCATTAACACTGCTGAGGAAGGCTGGCTAAACCAGGGAATTGCTGCTCCAAACTTACTCCTTGAAATCTAGGGGAAAAAAAAATCTATTTTTAATAAGCACATAATTGCCGTTCCTGTTCTGGCTTCCCTGTGTGTCTTTAAGTCCTGCCCAGGGATCCCCCTGCAATTCTAGCACTACCTTCCTGTACTGCTTAAGCAGTATCATCAGTAATTCTGCCCTGCAATCACCTTTTCTCCAACTGAGACACAACCTCCTACTTGGCCACAGTCTTCATGCACAACTCTATTACATTTAGAAACAGTTAGTCAATAATCTGACCGAGAATATAGAAGCTCTGGAGAAGACAATTGCCTTAAAGATTTTTCCCAGGGGGTAGCACCACAAGTAAATGAAGCCTAAAAATAAATTAATTGAACAATTGAGAAGGGAGAGAATACAGACTGTTACAAAGAAAGAAACTGGGGTAAACACATGAAGGTAACCCCACTGAATGGGGTTAAAATGCAAGATAGGATGAAGCCACACACATTACAAGTGTATTTAATAGTTCTGCTACCATTAGAAGGGGGAAATTCCTGTTCTCTTGCCCACCCTCAACCTCCATTGCAGGTTCTTCCTACATTTACCTTGCTTCTGGTACTCACTAAATCCCTCCCATCAGTTGATTCAGCTTGCTAACTTGGCAGAAAAAAAACCAAACAAACAAAGGCCCTCATTTTCTATTGGGTCAGTGATTTGAATCAGATCACTTGTGATCCCACAAGTGCAAGGGAGAGAAAAGGGAAGGAAGAAGCAGCAGGCAAGGAAACTAAGCAAGCTGTTAGATTCTCTTAGTTGTAGCATGTAACCTTACCCTCAACAGCTGCACTAGGAGGAGAAACCTGGCTTCTGACATGGTGCTCTGCTTGCTAACATCTGTTTCCTCAGTACACAACAGTTATCAATGCTCACAATTTTCAGCATCTTTGAGAGTTTCACATTGATTTAGGTTTTCTTAATATTAGGCCCTATCATAAACAGAATCCTAGTGAAACACTGGTACCTCTGGGGTAGTACGTGTCCAAACAAAAAAAAAAAATGGTCTCTGTGTAGGCAAAAGGCCTTTTGTGGGCACTGATGAAGCACCATATAGTCTTTTCACAGAAGGATGATAAGATTTTTAACAGTCACTCATAACATGCAAGGTTATCCCACAAAATCCTTTCCAAATACAAAGATTAAGCAGCATGGTACTTTACCAAACAAGTGGATGCAGATCCATGTTAGGATAATCAGACCCAAACACAGGCTGCTCCCACACAAGCTATTCCTGATTTCACCCTCTCTCCGGACACATCCCCTCCTCCAAGCACATCTTCCAGCACCCTCCTCTTACATCAGTTTAGTGATCTACTCTACTGATCTAGACAACTAGACTACTTGATTCAGCTGGCTAGTCCATAAGAAGACAGATAATCTGTCAAAAGCAACCAAATGATTATTTTTCCCAATAGACTGAGTTAACCAACTCACCTTGCAAACATAATCAGTAGATCCCAAGCAAAAAAAAAAAAAAAAAAAAAAAAAAAAAAAAAAAAGTAAGATATGTGGCCATTACAGGGAATTAACCTTAATTAACCTTTGAATAAAAGCTAAATTGGATTAAGCCTAATACAGAATTGCACTCTAAGAGACTGACATACCAGAAAACAAACACCTATTAACATCATAGCAGGGATGACAGCACTGCAGAAATGAAGAAAAGGGGATAAAGCTAGTTCATGGAGCAGTATAAGCATGAAAATGTGGGCTCAGTCTACAGCCTAATTTGCCCTGCTGATTTCAACACTTTACAAGGATACAGGTAGCCTGTCCACAGTTTCTCGACCCTTCTCACATGCAACAGCAAAAAATTCAGGCCAAACATCTACACTAGCCACAGAATGCTAAGAAGGAGGCAAAAAAAAAAAAAAAAAAAACAGTCTTATTTGCTCATCCAATCCATTCCTCCTCGCATAGGATTGCTGCCTGCAGAATACTTTCTAAATTTACAACTGGTTTTGTAGCTTTATCCTTAGAAAACCAAGCCAGTGAACAAGTAAGATTTGCACAGAATGGCCCACAAGATTTAGAGGGACAAATTAGCTACTAAAGCTATAGCACACTCATCTCTCCTTGCTCTGTTACCCTAGTTTCCTATGGCATGCTCTCCAAACTTTGCAAGCAGAGAAGTGAAATTGCAAGGACAGATACATTTGCTTTCCAATGCTTTGGAAGCAGTCAGCGCGATCCTACAGCACTGCACAAGCTGTTCATGGGTACACTACCACCTATCCCACACTTGTGTCTGCTCCTGTGTTCCTAACACGAATGTCCACCAGATGCCTCACAAACAAAGAGGGACACAAGTTCTTGAGAAGCACACAGTGCAACCCCAGCTCCCATATTGCTTACAACTCCAAGAGTAAACTTGAGCGAGTGCTGGCTCCATCCAACAGAGGGTGTGCACGCATCCCTGTGCGCAGACACTTCATTACAACACGTATATACAATGCAACACGGCCCCACTGCAGAGGGAGGTGGGGAAACCACTGCAGGATACTAGCGATGACGAGGGGGCCGGGAATAAAAGAAACACAAAATTTTAAAGCAAAGTCAACAGCGCAAAGAATCGAGAGACTCTGGAGTTACTTGGACAGCAGGAGCGGGGCTGAAAGGTGAAGTTGTTCTGTCCGATGCCCAGTGCAGCCTGCCGCGGAGCAGGGCAGACAATGGCTGCTCTACAGGCGCTGTCAACTTGGAGCACGTCCTGACCCCGCGAAACTCTCCTCGCCGCGACCACCCGAGCGGCCTGGCCTCACCTGCGCCTGCCCGCGCCCGCAGCGCCCCGCGCCCGCCGCGGCGCCGCGCCCCCCCACCCCAGCCGCGCGCGCCGGGGGCCGCGCCGGCGGCGCAGGCGTTACCGGAGCCCGGGGCCGCCGCCGCCGCCGCCAGCTCCTGACACGCCCCCGCGGGCGGGCAGGCGGGCAGTCGAGCTGCCGGGTCGAGCCAGGCCGAGTGGGGGCGAGGCGGCCCGGGGCCCTGCCGTTCGGGGAGGGAGGCAGAAGGGGCGTTACCTCACACAGGCTCCCCGCGGCCCCAGCCCGGCAACGGCCTCATAGGGCAGCCCCAGGGCCCTGCGCGCCGCTTAGGCTGGCGGGGCGGGGCGGGGCGACGGGCGCAGGGGCGGGGCCGGCCCGCGCGCACCTCGCCCAACGATCCGCGCGCGCCGCGGCCTCGGACGGTTCCGCCCCCTGCTTCCCCACACACACACCTTTTTTTCTTTTTCTTTTTCTTTTTTTTTCTGTTTTAATATGTTAGCCTCTGAGGCTCCCGCGCTCCGTCACTTCCTCCCTCGAGGCTCTTCCGGGGCACGTGAGCCCCTTCCCGCTGGCGCCGCTTGCCGTTGCCTTGGCAATAGGGGCCGGGGCCTGGGGACAGGTCGCGCTCGGGCCCGGCGGGCGGTGGGAACAGCAGGAAGGGAAGGCGCGAGCGGGCCCCGCTGCTTAGCGCCCCCTCATCCGCCCGTGGCGGCCGGCGGCGCTGAGGGGAAGGGACTCGGGGCGGCTGCTGCCGCTCCCTGCTGGGCCTGGAAGCTTTTGAAGGGCCGGGGTCAGCAAAACACTGGCAGGAACATGGGGCTCAGCTGAGCCTGACCTGCTGCTACCTGCTGCTGCTGTGTCCTGGCCACTGCTCCGTGGCAGTGTCACAGGCAGGGAGAGCTTGTGTCCATAGTACACGTTCTATGTTCTTAATTCTTTGTTTGGATTAAATGTCTCAGGGTGTTGAAAACCATATGTACTTCACACGTAGTCCTGAAAATTTTTTCTGTCACATACTGCCCCAGATGCTCTGTATGTCTCACTGCTCAGCTTCTCCCAAACCAAAAGGCTCTGGTCAGGCTTCAGTTTGTGCCATGTCTTAGCCCACTACCTCAGAAGGTTGAAGGGAAAGGGGACCTAGGGACTAAAGACAGCCTGAGGTCATGATAAGCATAATGACCTGGCTATACAGCTGGCACACAATACTTTTTTCCGTTCAGGGCAGGGGCCTCTCTGCTGAGATGCACTTTGCTATTAGTCCTTCTGGAAATTTGTTAACCTTATTGAACATTAGTGATTTTATTGAACATTAGTGATTTTTTGTTAGCTTTTTATATTAGTATTTGGAACAAACTATGGTGAAGTTTACAGGACACAGTGGTAGCAACCATTAATAACCATGGAATGATTTCTGGTCAGATGATGTAGAGCATGTGTACAGGTGCACAGTGGGGAATATAAAGAGAACTAAGTGCCAGAGCTTACTGGCAACTTTTAGTCAAGAGAAGATATGCTGTACAGTCACTTCAGCCTTGCTTGCTCTGATTACTTAAGAACTGATCGCCTGACTTAGGGTAACCATGACTGGTTAGGTGAGTTGTTACTGAGTTGTAATGGTAGTGTTGTTATAAGTATGACTGTACCTAAGAACATGAGTGCTCAACTGGGTCAAACTAGGGGCTCATCTTGGGCAGATTTGTTGAGTTTCCTTTAAAGGCGGTGGCTTATGCACCAAGGAAGAGTAGAAAGAAACTGATCACTGATAAAGCAAAGAAGAGTAAGAAAAAACAAAAGCAGAAAGGAATCATGCTCCATCTACAAGTACAAGGTGCTGAAGCAGGTTCGACCTGACTCAAGTATCTCTAAGGCTATGAGCATCATAAATTCTCCTGCAAGTGACATGTTTGAGATTTCTGCATCTGACCCAGTAAAATAAGTGCTGAACTATCAATTCACAGGAGACGGTGTCCCCATTCAATTTGAATCACAGATTATTTGCTGTTGCCTGAAAAGCTGGCAAAACATGCCATATAGGAAGGTGTTTGAGATGTTAACAAACAAAACAGCTCTAAATACTTGGGGATTCTTTTTAAAATTGAGATGGAAAAGTATCTGGCTTGTTCTCTTAAAAAAAGAGGAGTGATAAGAGAGATTTATGAAGCAAACAGCTTTTGAAAACAGACAAAGATCAGCTAGTGATCAGACAGACAATGGCAAGATGGGGAACCCAGCCAACCTAATCCCTCTGAATCAACCATTCCACTGGATGAAAGACTAAACCATTTGTCCCTGTTGCAAAATTCACTAAAGGTGATTTAACAGAAGAAACTCTCTAGGATCTCTGCAAACTAACCGAAACTACTGCAATAAAGGGACATTAAGACTTATTATGGGATGTTTTGAGGAGGGGAATATGGGGACTGAACAATAGAATTTGAGGATTGACAAGACTATAATGGGATGTTTAGAATCAGGATCACAGAAATGGAGGAGTCAAGGTGGATCAGAGATGAGCAAGCATAAAACAAGCATCAGAAAAAGAGAAGGGTATAAATTGGGCTAGTTGTATGCAAGCAGCTACTAGCTCATGTGTTTGTCTGGACAAGTTCTGCACATTGATCACACTCTGTATGATATTCTTAATAAATTATTTCTAATTATTCTAATTCTTTGTGATTGTGCTCTCTATTTTGTGTGCATGTGTGTGTGATCTACTAGCAAACTTCAAGTCTGACAAGGCAAAAAGTAGGATGAAAGCTTTGGGGGCCAAAGACCCATGAAAGGAAGTTTCTGTGCGCATTGATCCTTAGCAACAGAATTGGGCTATTCACAGAATCACACAGAATCACAGGATGGTTGAGGTTGGAAGGGACTTCTGGAGATCATCTAGTGTAATGCTGCTGCTCAAGAAGGGTCACCTAAAGCATGTTATGCAGGATCGCATCCAGGCAGGTTTTGAATATCTCCAGAGAAGGAGAACCCATAACTTCTCTGAGCAATCTGCTCCAATGCTCTGTCACTCTAAAAGGAAAGAAATTCCTCCCTGTATTCAGGTGGAACTTCCTGTCTGCACAGGTCTACAACCCTGCTGAGATTCCTCTGTGTAAATGTAGTATGTTTAAACTCTAGGTAATTATACTAGTAAGGTGGTTTTCCCTGTACAGGTTCATCTTACATTTTTGTATTTGAATATGATTGAGAGGAGTTGTTGGAAAACTGTTCTAATGAGCATAGACTGTTCTGAAGTGACAATGTCTGAGGGCTGAGGATGTGTAAAGAGAAGAGTTGTGGAACAACTGTTCACTTGCTTTCAGTTCTCTAATAAGATAAAAGAAGAAAATTGTTTAGAACTGACTGAATTACAGAATCACAGAATCACAGAAAGACTGAGATTGGAAGGGACCTCTGGAGATCATCTAGTCCAGCCCCTCTCCTCAAGCAAGATCACCTAGAGCATGTTAGACAGGATAACGTCCAGACAAGTGTTGAATATCTCCAGAAAAGAAGACTCCAAAGCCACTCTGGGCAACCTGTTCCAGGGCTCTGTCACTCTCACAAGGAAGAAATTGTTCCTTATATTCATGTGGAACTTCCTGTGTTTCAGTTCGTGCCCCTTGCCTTGTATCCTGTCGCTTGGCACCATTGAAAACAGTTTGGCTACATCATCTTGACATCCCCCCTTCAGGTACTTACACACATTGATAAGATCCCCCTTCATTCTTCTCTTCCCTAGCCTAAAGAGGCCGCACTCTCGCAGCCGTTCCTCACAGGACACATGCTCCAGCCCTCTGATCATCTTTGTAGCCCTGTGCTGGACTCTCTCCAGTAGTTCCATGTCTCTCTTGGACTGGGGAGCCCAGAACTGGACATAGTACTTGAGATGAGGCCTCAGCAGGGCTGAGTAGAGGGGCAGGATCACCTCTCTCGACCTGCTGGCAACACTCTGTCTAATGCACCCAAGGATACCATTGGCCTTCCTGGCCACAAGAGCACATTGCTGGCTCATGGTCAACTTGTCATCCACCAGCACTCCCAGGTCCTTCTCTGCAGAACTGCTCTCCAGAAGGTCAGCCCCCAGCTTGTGCTGGTGCCTAGGGTTATTCCTCCCTAAGTGCCGGACTCTGCACTTGCCCTTGTTGAACTCTGTTGAGGTTCCTCTCTGCCCAACTCTTCAGTCTGTCCAGGTCTCTCTGAATGGCAGCACAGCCCTCCGTTGTATCAACCACTCCTCCCAGTTTGGTAAAATAAGACTAATATATAACAATAAGACTCATTCAAGTAAAATTTGAAGAAGAGTGGACCCAGTACTGAGCCCAGGGGGACACTGCTAGCTATAGGCCTCCAACTAGACTTTGCACTACTGATCACAGCCCTCTGAGCTCTACGTTTCAGCCAGTTCTCCATCCACCTCACTGCCCTCTCTTCTAGCCCATACTTCCTGAGCTTGCCTATTAGGATGTTATGAGAGACAATGTCGAAAGCCATCTACTGAAAGATAGATAACAACCACTGCTGTCCCCTCATCTACCCAGCCAGTCATTCCATCATAGAAGGCTGTCAGATTGGTGAAGCATGAATTTTCCCCTTGGTGAATCCATGCTGACTACTCCTGATCACCTTCTTTTCCTCCATATATCTGGAGATGCCATCCAGAATGAGCTGTTCCATCACCTTTCCAGGGATGGAGGTAAGGCTGACTGGCCTGTGGTTTTCTGGGTCCTCCTTCTTGTCCTTTTTGAAGACTGGAGTGACATTGACTTTAGTCTTCAGGTACCTCTCCTGTTTTCTATGACCTTTCAAAGATGATGGAGAGCAGCCTAGCAATAACATCCACCACCTCCCTCAGTACTTGTGGGTGCATCCCATCATGGCGCATGGATTTGTGGGTGTCACATTTGCCTAAAAGATCTCTAACTCGATCCTCCTTGAGCAAAGGAAAGTCTTCCTTTCTCCAGACTTTCTCTCATCTCCGGGCTCTGGGATTACTGAGGGCTGCCCTTAGCAGTAAAGACTGAAGCAAAGAAGCAATTCAGTAACTCTGCTTTCTCTGTATCCTTCATCACCAGGGCCCTTGCCCCATTCAGCAATGGGCCCACATTTTCCCTGGTCTTCCTCTTGCTACCAATGTATTTGAAGAAGCCCTTCCTGTTGTCCTTGACAGCTCTTGCCACAGATTTAATTCGAAATGGGCCTTAGCCTTCCTCATCACATCCCTGCCTACTCTGACAACATTCCTATATTCCTCCCAAGTGGCCTGTCCCCTCTTCCACATTCTGTGGACTTTCTTCTTCTGTTTCAGTTTTGCCAGGAGCTCCTTGGTCATCCATGCAGGTCTCCTGCCCCTTGCTGGACTTCTTTCTCCTTGGGATGCACTGCTCTTGAGCTTGGGGGAAGTGATGTTTGAATACTAGCCAGCTCTCTTGGACCCCTTTTCCTTCTAGAGCCCTAACCCATGGAATTCCTCCAAGCAGGCCTTTAAGAGGCCAAAGTTTGCTCTCCTGAAGTCCATGGTTGTGATCCTACTTATTGCCTTGCTTCTTCCTTGCAGGATCCTGAGCTCCACCATCTCATGGTCACTGCAGCCAAGGCTGGGCCAGCCTTCACGTCTCCAACCAGCCCTTCTTTGTTTGTTAGTACAAGGTCCAGCAGAACAGCTCTCCTCATTGACTCCTCCACCACCTGTGTCAAAGTTAGCATTGATGCTCTGCAGGAGCCTTCTGGACTGTTTGTGCCTGGCTGTGTTATCCTTCCAGCAGATGTCAGGGCGGTTGAAGTCTCCCATGAGAACCAGGGCCTGTGATCGTGAGGCTACTTCCAGCTGTTTGTAGAAGGCCTCATCAATTTCCTCTTCCCAATCAGGTGGACTATAGTAGACACCCACAACAGTATCACCCGTGTTAGCCTGCCCTTTAATCCTTATGCATAAGCTTTTGATTCATTCTTCATCCACCCCTAGGCAGAGCTCAATATGTTCCAGTTGCTCTCTCACATAAAGAGCAACTCCACCACCTCGCCTTCCTGGCCTATCTTTCCTAAAAAGCACATAGCCATCCATGACAACATTCCAGTCATGAGAACTATGTCACCATGTTTCTGTAATTCCAGTGAGATCATGGTCCTGCGACCGCACACAGATCTCCAGTTCCTCCTGTTTATTCCCCATGCTGCATGCATTGGTGTACAGGTATTTTAGAGAGATAATCGAGAATGCACGTTTCCCAAATGAGGTGTAAGAGGATCCTCCATACTTATGTCCCATGCACACTACCCCAGCTGCATGCACCCACTGAAGGCATCCTGACTTCAGCTGCATTTTGTTGATTACTCTGTCTCAATAACTCTCCTGGTTTTCCATCTTTCCTAGTTCAAAGCACACCTTACCAGGCCAGTCAACCAGTTGACAAAGACACACATGCGTCACTTGGTGAGGTGGATCCATCTCTCCCAATAAACTGCTGATCTTCAAACAGGGTCCCATGGTCATAGAAACCAAAACCCTGTTGCCAACATCAGTGGTGCAGCCAGTTGTTATCTTGGAAAATCCACCTGCTCCTCCTCCCATCCTTCTCCCCTCAGTGGCAGGATTTAGGAGAAAATGACCTGTGCTCCCAGACCCTTGACCATCACCATCAGAGCTCTGAAATTCTGTTTGATAGTTTCCAATTTGCCCTTGGTATCATTAGTGGCCACATGGAAGAGCATGCAGCTCACCAGATAGTAGAGTCCCAGCATTTTTAGTTTCTCCTCATGAAGCATTTGTTCTATCCCCAAATTGTTGTCACCAAGTCTCATGCTATAATTTATTAAACTTACTTATGGAAACTGACTGGAATCTTGCCAGGGTGCATAAATATAAGCCAAGATTCATTTTATGGGTAGCAGCTCTTGTTTATAATTTAGGAGCATTCTGTGCGTTTCCATAGCACAGAGTGCCAGGGAACAAGTCGCTCAGCTCCGGGCTTTTGAGCAAGCTAGGGCTTTTGAACCTATTTTTACAGAAGCTTTTGCTGGAGAAACTGCATCTTCAGAGCAAGCCATGGAACGATACTGACACTCAGTGGCCCTGCAGGAAAAGTGCACCTTTTGAGTTCACATGCGTTTTCCAACTTACAAGGAAAACAGTGGTAGGGAATGAACCTCAAACACAGGTAGATAAACAGCGTTACTTAGCATGAAGATGAGTCTGTACACTCTGCTGTACAGATTCATATAGTACAAGCATATAAATGGACATTTATCCTATGCATCTTCTTTTGCCTTCTTTCCCTTACACACACTCCCTTGCTCTCTTCAGTTTGGAAGACAATAACCTGCAGATACTGCAGATGGAAAAGCCTTTCTCTTGTGACAAGGAACACAGGAGTTATCATAGATACTGTCAGGGAACATGATAGATTGCAGTGATATTCAGCCTCAGTCTTCAAGAGTTCGCTCTTTAGACTGATAGTATGACCTATAGTATGGAGAGTGCAGAGGGAGCCAGAAGTCATATTCAGACTGACTTCCAAGCATGGGATGATTTCCTGCTCAGAGAACAGGCTGACTTGACATGACCCAGTGAACTGGAAATAAGTGAGATAAGTCAACACTGCAGTCACTATTGTGAGTGTAGCTCACATACATACATCAAGCTAGTTTCATAACAGCTAGATCCTGTCACACTAATATAGCATGGAGTTTGATGCAGATTAATCATCAGTGATTTCCTTACGTCCTCAGGTAAGTTTTGTAAGCCACACTCTGGTTCAGTAGCAGTATTAACAGCACTATCTAACCTATGTAATTTGGAGCTGTTTCTGATTTGTGGTAACTTGCAGTGTTTCAAAGGCTACTCTCAAAGAGGCATTTGAATAGCTTGGTGAGTCCTCTAGCCACAAGTCAGTACTTCTAGAGCTCATACACTAATGAGAGGAAAGCCAGTTTAGCTACAGCAGTGAAATGCCTAGTAATGATGAAAACTTGCTGCCTATTATTACTGACTATAAGAATTAATAATGTACACAAGTGTACCTAATAATGGTTTCTTACAAAGCATGGCTTACATATGGGAGTCACAGAGTGTCTGGACATACAGGCAGCTCACCATAAGCAGTTTCTACCTACCACAACTGCTTTAAGATAAGATTAATGATAAATGACTCACTGAATCCATTTTCCTATATGGGGCTGTTGAGGTGAGTTAGGAAAGCAGTTTGAGAGCTGCAGATAAAACTGTGTTTCTGCAAGGTGTGGCCTAGCTGTCAGTTTCTGCAATGCTTGCTTGTGGAAAATGCATGTAGATGTCCGAGAAGCAAGAGACAGTTTTTTTGTCTATTCATTCAGAAGATTTTTTTTTTTTTTTTTTTTTTTTTTTTTTGCAATGTGGATAAGAGGTGCTACGAGGTGAGAAGATAGCACTGCTCCTACTGATACCCTCCACTGCTCACCAGAGATCCCACCTTCCAGTTACCAGTCTTGCCTGCTCAGCCTCAGAAAAAAGCAAGTCTCCCCCCCACCTTGTTATCTCTTACAGGCTGCTCAGATCTCCTCCCTCTTGATATCTGCACCTTCTTACACATGCACCAGCCTACCCACAGCCTCACCACATCACTGGAAGGCTTCATCAATCTCCTGCTAGCCCAGACCAAGCTGACCTATCACTAGCTTCAGAAGGAAGAAGCTGGACAAGAAATATTCCTAGCAGCCCCAAAGTTATTGCCATTCTGTTCTGTCTCTGAGCAAGGAAGTTCATCTAACTGTACTAGTTTCTAAGCCCTCCTCCTGACCTCTCCAGCTCCACACTTCACACAACTCTGAAGGTACCACCATGTCCTCTTTCCCTTCTCTACATTCTGTTTTCTCTAAGAATGACCCTAGTGTGAATCTGCACTTCTGCCATGACCAGACTTCTCCATGTTTGCCAGCTGAGAAAGGAGAGAGGCTGCAACATCTCCTCACCTTTGTTTCTCATCCCTGAAAATACAGATCAATGCCATGCCAGGGCCTCTCTGCTCCCTGCAGTAAGTAGGATGTTAGAAAACAAAAGAGGGAGATTGGAATGCTTTGTTTGTGTGTAAGGAGCCACCACCAGGTGTCAGTTACCTGCAATACCCTGAAGGCACTCTTCTGCACTCCCCCCTCCTTTAAAACGAGAACTGCATATAAAAAGAAAAACAGATCAAAAAGCAAGAACTCATAATATCAGTCTACTTTCCAAAGTTACTGCACCTAGCCACTAAGACAACATGAACTACATTGACTATCAGCATGAGAGAGAGACATTTTTAATGGGTTGATCCACTATTTAGAGTGGAAATAGGCCCATATCAGAAACAATCTGGCAAACTGTACAACTCATAAAATTGCAAATTTTGGACATTTCTGAGTCTCAGGAAAGAAACCCCTTCTGTTTGTATTCACATTTCACACGCTCCATTTCCTTACTTACCTACCCTATCCATAAAAAAGTGGCAAGGCTTCTTACCATCAGATGAAGGAGGGGAAAATTGGTGATCCAATTTCTATTCAGACCTAATTTCATGATATAAGCTTGAAAATGGTTCCTTATCATGTGCCCATTCAAAGGCAGGAGAGACACAGTGTGCTCTTGTGTACATTGAATGCACTGTGCTACAGTCTTTTTTATTTATAACAACCCTGTCTGAAGTCTAATCTATCCTTATCCAGTCTCTTCCTACACAGCCTAAATACCCAGAGGAGGAAACTTGCCAAGAGGGCACCTTGGAGTTTTTGTGGTTCATTTTTGCTCCCATGTCCTGTTCTGTCCATGGACAGAGCAACATAGGGAAATACCTAACACCTCCCAGGATGTTTTGGGAAGTGTCAGTATTAGAGTAACTCTGCTTAGAGACCTCTTTCAGTTTCCTCGTGTTTTTGATCCTTTAAACTCAGTCCCGTCCTTTTTTCAGTTAGCCACAGAATCACTTAGTTTCTCAGGTTTTCTGCCTCCTCCAAATGCTCATTAGGCACTTATTTGAGTTTTTTATTTTCATTTTTTTTCTGTCCCTATTGGACAGCACAAGAACCATGGCTGGGGGAGGGGGTTGGAAGAGCTGGCTGTGCCCACTTTTTTGGATAGATGCTACAGATGGTTATGTTACAGTTAGAGCAAAACCAGATTTGTTAGCTCCCCTAAGCTATGCTGATCAAGCAAAAGGTTGCTAAACAGGGATCTGTCAAACAATTCTGATCATATGATTTGCTTCAGTTTGTATTATTTTCTCCATTTTTTTTCCTCCGTTAAGTTCTTCTCATTTATAAGCATCATCACTTCTCAAATAAAAAGCCCATTTGTTTACTTTTTCCCCATTGGTCCTGCTCTTGTTCTTGATTTCATAGCTTTACTTTATATTTATGGTATGACAGCCCTAGTAATTTCTTCCTTGGACATCAGTTCTGTTAAACCAGCACCTATATTTTTGTTAACTAGTGTCCTGCCTTTTTCATGTGCTTCCTTGCTAATGGCACTGCATATTCCAATGGGCCATCTGCATATACTCTACTCTCCTATTGTAATATGTTGCATTCTGAAATTCCCCAGATACTTTTCTTGCTAGGAGTGCTACAGGGAATCTGTTTGAATACCTTAACAGAAAGGAATTGTGTGTTGCCAGAGTCTAAACAAGTACCGCTACTGAGGCTGTTGAATGACCCATCCAGAATGCCTGGGCATGGGTAGCTGAAACGAGAAAACTGGACTGTATTTTCTGCCAAGTGAGGGACGTGGTCATACAGATCAGAGTTCTAAGACAAGGAGATTATGATCTTCAACCAAAATGGAAAGAGACTAGACTAAAAAACCAAACCCTTAGCCAAACCTAATCCTTCTTACCACCACACACCTTCCCTTGGCAGCCACTTCCCAGACCTCATACAACAGCATCTCTAGCCTTTCACTTTCTCAAAACCCTAAAAACCTTATGCTAACCCTAAAAAGTTTTTCAGGCCAATGCTAGCACTGAGACTCCCTTTATCTGGCCCACAACAGGACCTCCTCACAGCACAGCTCTCTTGCCACCATACACCTTCCTCAGCCAGCCTCTTTGCAGATCCACTCCCATGTCATTTCTACTATTTCTCTTTCCTCAAACTATAAACCTAACTCCAAACCCTAAACTCAGACTTGACACTAGCCTTTCTCTTTCTCCAAACCCTAAGCCTAAGCCTATGTCTAAGCCTATGCCTATGCCATCTCTAGCCTTTCCCTTTCTCCAAAGCCCGACCACAACCCCAATTTGTCTCTGTCCTTTCTCCCTCTCCAAAACCTAACCCTACGCCTGACTCTAACCCCAACCCCTAAACCCCAAACCCTAAACCTGACACTAGCCTTTCTCTTTCTCTAAACCCTAAGCCTAAGCCTACGTCTAAGCCCAAGCCTACGCCATCTCTAGCCTTTCTCCAAACCACAACCTTAATCTGTCTCTGTCCTTTCTCCCTCTCCAAAATCTAACCCTCTGCCTAACCCTGACCCCGACTCTGACATGTCGCTAGCCTCTCTCTTTCCCCAAATGCTGACCCCCAACCCCAAATCATCTCTAGCCTCTCTCATTCTCCAAATGCCGACCCCAACCCTGCCCCATCTCTAGCCTCTCTTCCTCTCCAATGCTAATTTCAAGCTGTCTCTAGCCTCTCTGCTTCTCTGAATGCTAACCCCAACCCTAACCCCAACCTGTCTCTAGCATTTCTCCTTCTCCTAAGCCTAAGCTTAAGTCCTCACTAGTCTTTCTTTCATCAAGCCTTCAGCCTAAGCTTAAGCCAGCTCTAGCCTTTCTCCAAATCCTAACACGTCTACCTTTTCTTGCCCGACTCCAATGCCTACCTGTGTTCCCATGCCTAACCCTACCCCTACCACTACTCATACTACTATTACTAACCCATCCCTAGCATTTCTTTTCCTCCAAACCGCAAACTCAGCCCCAAACACAAGCCTAAGCCGTCTTGATTCTTTCTGCTTCTCCAAACACCAACCCAGACACCCCAAGCCTAAGCTATCTCAATCCTCTCTGCTTCCCCAGACATGGCCCCTATGCTAAAACTAAGCCACCTTCATACATTCGCCTTCTCCAAACTCCAACCTGAACCCAAAACCTAAGTTGTCTAGAACCTTTCTACTTCTCCGAATACCAGTCTCGACCCCAAGCCTAAGCCATCTCAATCCTTTCACCTTCTCCAAATGCCAGCCACAAACCCAACCCCAAGCCTAAGCCATCTCAATCCTTTCTGCTTCTCCAGACCCCGATCCCAACCTCAGACTAAGCCATCTCAATCCATTCTGCATATCCAAATGCCAAACTCTGACCTCAGTCCCAAGCCTAAGCCGTCTTGATCCTTTCTCCTTCTACAAATGCTGACTTAAACCCAAGCTTAAGCCATCTCAATCCTTTCTATTTTTCCAAAGCCTGACCCCAACCTCAAGGCTAAGCCATCTCAATCCTTTCTGCTTCTCCAAACCCTGCCTCATCTCAAGCCTCTGTCGTTCTTCAAACCCTCCTCCTGCGCCTCCACCTACCCCATCTTGAATCTTGATCATTCTCAAAACCCTACCATGTTTAAAATCTTTATCCTTCAAGAAACCCTTCCTCAACGTTTCCGTCTACTCTGTCTTGACACTCTGCTGTTCTCCAAACTCTCCATCTATCCATCTCAAGCCTCTGTTGCTCTCCAAGCCTTCCTCCACTCTGTCTAGCCCATCTTGAACTTTGGTCATTCTCGAAACCATACCAACTCTCAAATCTTTATCCTTCAAGAAACCCTCCCCAAACACTTCCACCTACTCCATCTCAAGACTCTGTTGTTCTACAAACCCTCCGCCTATCCTGTCTCAAACCTCTGTCATTCTCCAAACCCTGCTCCTACCCCTCCATCTACCTCATCTTGAGCCTTTGTCATTCTCCAAACCCTCTGTCTACTCACAGAATCATAGAATAATAGAATCAGTAAGATTGGAAGGGACCTCTGGAGATCATCTAGTCCAACCTCCCTGCTCAGCAGGGTCATCTAGAGCATGTTAGACAGGGTTGCATCCAGACAGGCCTTGAAGATCTCCAGAGAAGGAGACTCCACAACCTCTCTGGGCAACCTCTTCCAGGGCTCTGCCACTCTCACAGTGAAGAAATTCCCCCTCACGTTGAGGCAGAACTTCCTGTCGTTCAATTTCTGCCCATTGCCTCTCCTCCTGTCACATGGGACAACTGAAAAGAGTTTATCTCTGTCCCCCTGACACCCTCCTTTTAGGTACTTATACACATTGATAAGATCCCCCTTCAGTCTTCTCTTCCCCAGGCTAAACAGGCCAAGTTCTCGCAGCCATTCCTCACGGGGCACATGCTCCAGCCCTCTGATCATCTTTGTAGCCCTGTGCTGGACTCTCTCCAGTAGTTCCATGTCTCTCTTGGACTGGGGAGCCCAGAACTGGACATAGTACTTGAGATGAGGCCTCAGCAGGGCTGAGTAGAGGGGCAGGATCACCTCTCTCGACCTGCTGGCAACACTCTGTCTAATGCACCCAAGGATACCATTGGCCTTCCTGGCCACAAGAGCACATTGCTGGCTCATGGTCAACTTGTCATCCACCAGCACTCCCAGGTCCTTCTCTGCAGAGCTGCTCTCCAGAAGGTCAGCCCCCAGCTTGTACTGGTGCCTAGGGTTATTTCTCCCTCGGTGCAGGACTCTGCACCTGCCCTTGTTGATCTCTGTTGAGGTTCCTCTCCGCCCAGCTCTCCAGCCTGTCCAGGTCTCTCTGAATGGCAGCACAGCCCTCCGGTATATCAGCCACTCCTCCCAGCTTGGTATCATCAGCAAACTTGCTGCAGAGGCACTCCATCCCCTCCTTCAGCTCACTGATGAAGAAGTGGAACAGGGTGGGACCCAGTACTGAGCCCCGGGGGACACCACTAGCCACAGGCCTCCAGCTGGACTCCATGCCACTGATGACAACCCTCTGAGCTCTGCCTTTCAGCCAGTTCTCAATCCACCTCACTGTCCACTCGTCTAATCCGTACTTCCTGAGCTTACCTAGGAGGATGTTATGGGAGACAGTGTCAAAAGCCCTGCTGAAGTCAAGGTACATAATGTCCACTCCTCTGCCCTCATCTACCCAGCCATTCATGCCATCATAGAAGGCTATCAGGTTGGTTAAGCATGATTTCCCCTTGGTGAATCCATGCTGGCTACTCCTGATCACCTTCTTTTCCTCCATATGTCTGGAGATGCCATCCAGAATGAGCTGTTCCATCACCTTTCCAGGGATGGAGGTGAGGCTGACTGCCTGTAGTTGTCTGATTCCTCCTTCTTGCCCTTTTTGAAGACTGGAGTGCCATTGGCTTTTCTTCTAGTCCTCAGGCACCTCTCCTGTTCTCCAGGACCTTTCAAAGATGATGGAGAGCGGCATCGCAATGACAACTGCCAACTCCCTCAGTACCCGTGGGTGCATCCCATCTGGGCCCATGGATTTGTGGCTGTCTAGCCTGTCCAGAAAGTCTCTAATCCTATCCTCCTCAACCAAAAGCAAGTCTTCCCTTCTCTGGACTTTCTCCCTCGTGTCCAGGCTGCAGGATTCCTGAGGGCTGCCCTTGGTAGTGAAGACTGAAGCAAAGAAGGCATTCAGTAATTCTGCCTTCTCTGTATCCCTTGTCACCAGGGCCACTGCCCCATTCAGTAGCGGGCCAACATTTCGCCTAGTCCTCCTCTTGCTGCTGATGTATTTGAAGAAGTCCTTCCTATTGTCCTTGACATCCCTTGCCAGACTCAATTCCAACAGGGCCTTAGCCTTCCTCGCAGCATTTCTGTGTACTCTGACAGCATTCCTATAATTCTCCCAAGTAGACTGTCCCCTCTTCCACATGCTGTGTACTTTCTTATTCTGTCTGAATTCAGCCAAGAGCTCCTTGCTCACCCATTCAGGTCTCCTGCCCCTTTTGCTGCACTTCTTACTCATAGGGATGCAGTACTCTTGAGCTTGGAGGAAATGATGTTTGAATATTAACCAACTTTCCTGGACCCCCCCTTCCTTCTAGGGCCTTAACCCATGAGACTCCACCAATTAGGTCTCTGAAGAGCCCAAAGTCCGCTCTCCTGAAGTCCAGGGTTGCAATCCTGGTAGTTGCCTTAGTTCTTTCCCGCAGAATCCTGAACTCCACCATCTCATGGTCACTGCAGCCAAGGCTGCCCCCAGCCTTCACATCTCTAACCAGTCCCTCTCTGTTGGTAAGGACAAGGTACAGCAGGACACCCTTCTTCGTAGGCTGCTCCACCATTTGTGACAAGAAGTTATCATCAATGCATTGCGGGAGCCTGCTGGACTGTTTGTGCCTTGCTATGTAATCCTTCCAGCAGATGTCAGGGTGGCTGAAGTCCCCCATGACAATCAGGGCCTGTGATCGTGAGGCTACCTCCAGCTGTCTATAGAAGGCCTCATCAACTTTCTCTTCCTTGTCAGGTGGCCTGTAGTAGACACCCACAACAGTGTCCCCCATGCTAGCCTGCCCTTTGATCTTTACCCATAAGCTCTCAATTGCCTCCTCCTCCTACACCCCTAGGCAGAGCTCAGTGCATTCCAGTTGCTCTCTCACATAAAGAGCAACTCCACCACCTTGCCTTCCTGGCCTATCTTTCCTAAAAAGAACAGCCATCCATGGCAGCATTCCAGTCATGTGAGCTATCCCACCATGTCTCCGTGACTGCAATGAGATCATGGCCCAGCGATCACACACAGATCTCCAGCTCCTCCTATTTGTTCCCCATGCTGCATGCGTTGGTATACATGCATTTTAAAGAGGTGGTCATGCCTGCAGCTTTCCCAGGAAGGGTGTAGGGGCGTCACCCATAGCCATGTCCCAAATGCATATCCCCAGCTACATGCACCTGTTGGAGGCCCCCAACCCAACTTCTGTTTTGTTGTCTACCCTGTCTGTATGACACCCTGCCTCCCCCCTCCTACCTAGTTTAAAGCCCTCTTTACTAGGCTGGCTAACCTATTTGCAAAGGCAAGTGTGCCCCGCTTGGTGAGGTGAATCCCATCTCTCCCCACCAGTTGTTGGTCTTCAAACCATGTTCCATAGAATCCAAAACCCTGTTGCCAACACCAGCAGTGTAGCCAGTTGTTGATTTGAGAAATCTTCCTATTCCTCCTCCCATGCCTCCCCCTAATCATCAGGACCGATGAGAGGACCACCTGGGCTCCCAGACCCTTAGCTACTGTGCCCAAGGCCTTGAAGTTTTCCCTGATTGTCTCTAGTTTGCTCTCTGTATCTTTAGCACCCACATGAAAGAGCAGCAGAAGGTAGTAGTCTGATGAGTGGACAAGCCTTCGTAGCCTTCCAGACACATCTCGTATCCTCGCCCCCAGCAGACAGCAAACCTCTCTAGAGGAGGGGTCAGGTCAGCAGATAGGCACCTCTGTCCCCCTCAGTATGGAATCACCCACTACAACCACTCATGGCCTCTTCCGAGTGGTCACGCAAGGCACAGGCTCAGGCAGCTCAGTTACTTCCCTTGAGGCCAGGTCCAGGTTCTCCTCATCCTGGAGTGCACTAAACCTGTTCTTCAACTGTAACTCCAGGTCTACAGGAGGATTAGGGGCCTTTCTTCTTTTTGTTCAAGAATCAACTAGCTTCCAGCCTTCTTCAACAGCACTGTGCTGTGCTGTACTATTTCGCTCTTCATAGAGTCCTCCAGCAACTCCCCTGCTGCAGAGGATTGGGACTCTGGGAGCAGCACAGTCTCTGAGAACACCCTGTCTATCTCCTGCTCACTTTCTCGCATGTTTTGCAATCTACTGACTTCATCCTGCAACTCTTTGACTTGACAATACAAATCCTCAACAACAGCACACCTCTTGCAGGAGGGCGGACCATCAGTCCAGGCCTTCTGAAGAGGCTTCAAGCACTCCCTGCAGCCTGGGACCTGTAGGGCAGCATCTGCTGCAAGAGACTCTGTCTGGGTTGACACTTCTGACACAGCTGATGTAGCAATTCCCACAGCTACTGGCAAATATGCTTTACAGTGAGTTACAACCATGTTAGCAAGAGTGGGCGCTACTGGCGCTGGACGAAGATGGCCTCTTGCACCTAACTGCGTTCTTCCTGCACAAACTGCTGCATCTGTTCGCTGCCTCTGGGAGCTGCGCTCCAGGCCTGGCTCTCAAATAGACCTCTTTCTGCTACCGACCCACAGGGTACTTGATCCACCCTAAACAAGGGCTACCTGTGTCAAAAGCCCCAACTCCCTCTATTCAGGGGCAACAGGAGACTGCTTGTTAGCAGTAGCTACACCCAGCTAGAGTGGGGGATAACTGCTGGGGCTTCTTCCAGGAGAGCCTAAGGCTTCCTGCAGTTTCCCTTGCCCTTGCCCAGCTCCCCTTACCTGTTAGCAGAGTCACTCTCTAGTCCCCTCATCCCACAAGGGTTAGCAGACCACAGTGTCCAACATGGGCCCCAGAAGTTCAAGGCAGAGCCGAGACAGTGCTGCGCAAACTGCTGCATCTGCTCACTGCCTCTGTTAGCTGCGCTCCCTAGCCCTTTTGCTGTCCTGAGCCTCTGTCATTACCCAGACCCTCCATTGTCCCAAGCCCTTCTTGTTCCCTAGAGCTTCTGCCTCTGCCATGTCAAAACTCTGTTATTGCCCCGACCTTCCGTCTCTGCTGCACCAATCCTCTGTACTTGTCCAGACCCTCCACCTCTGCTGTCCCAAGTCTCTGTCTTTGCCCAGGCCCTTCTCCACTGTCCTGAGCCTGTGTCCTTCTCCATACACTCCACGTATCCTGTCTTGAACCTTTGTTGTTCCCCAGACTCTCTACCATCCTGAGACTCTCATTCCCTAGACTCTGCCTCCACCTTACCAAGCCTTTGTCATTCCCCGAACACTCTGCCTCTGGTGTCCCTAGCCTCTGTCATTGTCCAGACTCTGCACCTTCACCATTTGGAGCCTCTGTCATTGTCCAGACTCTTTGCCTCCATAGTGTGTAGACTCTGTAGTTGCCCAGACTTTCTGCCTTTGCCATCTCGAGCCTCTGTTGTTCCCCAGACCCTCTGTCTCCACCATTTTGAGCCTGTGTCATTCCCCAGACCTTCTGGCTCCACCATCCAGAGCCTTTGTCATTTCCCAGATCCTCCACCTCCACCATCCAGAACCTCTGTCATTGCCCAGACCTTTCACCTCTGCTATATGGAGCCTCTGTTATAGCTCAGACACTCCGCCTCCTCTGTCCCAATCCTCTGTTGTTTCCCAGACCCTCCACCCTCCCAAGCTTCTCTCATTCCTCAGAACCTCCACCATCTGGAGCCTCTCTCATTCTCCAGAACCTCTGCCATCGTGAGCCTCTGTCATTCCCCAGACCTTTGGCCTCTGCTGTCCGAAGCCTCTATCATTCCCCATATGGCATTCTACAGACCCTTTGCCATTCCCAGCCTCTGTCTTTTCTCAGACCCTCTACCCATCACAGTCCCAAGGCTCTGTTGTTTCCCTGATCATCCACCTCCACCATGCCAAGACTCTGTTGTTCCCCAGACCCTCTGCCTCCTCCATCCTGAGCTTCTGTCGTTCCCCATACCCTCGATCTCTGTTGTCTAAAACCTCTGTCGTTGACCAGACACACTTCCTCCACCATGCCAAACCTCTGTCATTGCCCAGACTCTATGCCTACCCTCCATCTTTGCCATTCCAAGCCTCTGTTTTTCCCTGAACCATTCGCTTCCACCATCCTCAATCTCTGTCCTTGCCCCAGCCCTTGGACTCCATCATCCAGAATCTCTGCCATTCTCCAGCTCTTAGCCTCCCCCATCCTGAGCCTTTGCCATTCCCCAGACCCTCTGCCTCTGCTGTTACGAGTTTCTATCATTGCCCAGACCCTCTGCCTACCCTCCATCTCTGCCATCCCAAGCCTCTGTCATTTTCCAGACCCTCTGCCATCCCGAGCCTCTGTCATTCCCAAGACCTTCCACCTTCCCCATCCTGAGTCTCTGTCGTTGCCCCAGACCCTCTGCCTCCACTGTCCTGAGCCTGTGTCCTTCTACAGACTCTCCATGTACCATCTACGTATCCCAGCCCACAGCTCTGCTGTTCCCCAGACCCTTTGTCATGCCAAGCCTCTCTTGTTCCCAAGACCCTCTGCCATTCCGAGCCTCTGTCATTCCTCAGACCATCCATCTCCACCATGCTGAGCTTTTCTCCTTCCTCAGAACCTCCACCATCCCACGCCTCTGTTATTGCTGAAACACTTTGCCTTTCTGAGGCTCTCTTATTCCTTAGACTCTCCAGCTCTGCCGTCTCAGATCTCTGTCATTCCCCAGACACTCTGTCTCTGCCACCCCAAGCCTCCGTTGTTCTCCAGGCCCTCCACTTCTGCTGTCCCAAGTCTCTGTCTTTCTCTGTCCCCTCTTCCACATTCTGTGGACTTTCTTCTTCTGTTTCAGTTTTGCCAGGAGCTCCTTGGTCATCCATGCAGGTCTCCTGCCCCTTTGCTGGACTTCTTTCTCCTTGGGATGCACTGCTCTTGAGCTTGGGGGAAGTGATGTTTGAATACTAGCCAGCTCTCTTGGACCCCTTTTCCTTCTAGAGCCCTAACCCATGGAATTCCTCCAAGCAGGCCTTTAAGAGGCCAAAGTTTGCTCTCCTGAAGTCCATGGTTGTGATCCTACTTATTGCCTTGCTTCTTCCTTGCAGGATCCTGAGCTCCACCATCTCATGGTCACTGCAGCCAAGGCTGGGCCAGCCTTCACGTCTCCAACCAGCCCTTCTTTGTTTGTTAGTACAAGGTCCAGCAGAACAGCTCTCCTCATTGACTCCTCCACCACCTGTGTCAAAGTTAGCATTGATGCTCTGCAGGAGCCTTCTGGACTGTTTGTGCCTGGCTGTGTTGTCCTTCCAGCAGATGTCAGGGCGGTTGAAGTCTCCCATGAGAACCAGGGCCTGTGATCGTGAGGCTACTTCCAGCTGTTTGTAGAAGGCCTCATCAATTTCCTCTTCCCAATCAGGTAGACTATAGTAGACACCCACAACAGTATCACCCGTGTTAGCCTGCCCTTTAATCCTTATGCATAAGCTTTTGATTCATTCTTCATCCACCCCTAGGCAGAGCTCAATATGTTCCAGTTGCTCTCTCACATAAAGAGCAACTCCACCACCTCGCCTTCCTGGCCTATCTTTCCTAAAAAGCACATAGCCATCCATGACAACATTCCAGTCATGAGAACTATGTCACCATGTTTCTGTAATTCCAGTGAGATCATGGTCCTGCGACCGCACACAGATCTCCAGTTCCTCCTGTTTATTCCCCATGCTGCATGCATTGGTGTACAGGTATTTCATGCTCTCTCATTCCCCATACCCTTCTCCATCCCAAGGCTGTCATTCCCCAGACCCTCCACATCCGCTGTCCCAAGCCTCTGTCATTCCCAGACCTTCCACCCCCACCAGCCCAAGCCTCTGTCATTCTCCAGACCCTCTGCCATCACGAGCTTCTCTCATTTCTCCGACACTCTACCTCCGTTGTTTTGTGACTCTGTCATTGCCCCCGCTGTCCCGAGTCCCTCTCATTCCCCAGACCTTCCCCCGTTCCAAGCCTGTCTCCTTCTCCGGATTCTCCGCCTCCTTCATCCCGAGCCTCTGTCGTTGCCTGGACTCTCCACCTCTGTTGCCCCGAATCTCTGTTGTTCCTCATACCCTCCAACTCCCTTGTCCCAAGACTCTGTCATTGCCCAGACTCTGCCTTGGTTGTGCCAAGTTTTTGTCATTTCCCAGACCTTCCATCTACCCTGTCCTGGGCCTCTCTCATTCCTTCAACCATCCATCTCCATCATCCTCAGCCTCTATCATTGCCCTAACCCTTGGCCTCTGCTGTCCAGAATCTATCAATCCCCAGACTATCATCTCCGCCATCCCGAGCTTTTGTCATTCCTCAGACTCTTCATCACCGCCACCTCAAGCCTGTCATTCCCCAGACTCTCTGCCATCCTAAGCCTCTCTCATTCCCAAGACCTTCTGCTGTCCTGAGCATCTGTTATTACCCAGACCCTCCACACTCGCAGTCCCAAGCTTGTTTTTCCACAGA
Source organism: Rhea pennata (assembly GCF_028389875.1). NCBI lineage: Eukaryota > Metazoa > Chordata > Aves > Rheiformes > Rheidae > Rhea > Rhea pennata. Next base: position 84,916,622 of record NC_084663.1, on the reverse strand, counting down.
CCCTCCACCTCCACCATCCCAAGCCTCTCTCATTCCCCAAAACCCGTCTTCACTGTTCCAAGCCTCTCTTGTTCCCCAGAGCATCCACCTGTCTTTCTGAGCCTCTGCCTTTCCCCAGAAACTCCAGCTCTACCATTCTGCAACTCTGTCATTGCCCAGACCCCCTGCCTCTGCCACCCCAAGCCTCCATCACTCCTCAGACACTCCATCTACTCTGTCCCGTGACTCAGTCATTGCTTAGTTCCTATGCCATACTGAGCTACTACCATTCCTCAGACCCTTCACCTCCGTCAGCCTGAGCCTCTATCATTCCCCAGACCCTCCACTATGTCAAGCCTCCATCGTTCCCCACACCCTGTGTGTCCGCAGTATTGGGTCTCTGTCACTCCCAAGATACTCCGTCACCAGTATCTCAAGCTTTTCGGCTTGTCCAGTCCCTCTGCCTCCACCATGTTGAGCCTCTGTCATTCTCCAGACACTGCACCATGCCAAGCCTCTGTCATTCCCAAGACCCTCTGCCTACACTCTGCCTACCCTGTCCCAAGCCTCTGCCATTCCTCAGGCATTTCTCCTTCGCCATGCTGAGCCTTTATTGTTCCCCAGACCCTTCATCTCGAGAATATCAAACCTTTCTCATTCCCCATACACTCTGCTGCCCTGAGACTCTCTTGTTCCCCAAATCCTCCACCATCCTGAGTCCTTCTTGTCCCCCATACCTTCCATCTACCTTCTGCCTACCCCACCCCAAGCTTCTGTCATTCCCAAGACCCTCTGCTGACCCTCTGTCTATCCCAGACATTCCACCTTCACCATGCTGAGCCTCTATCATTTCCCAGAATCCCTGCTTTACCAAGCCTCTGTCTTTCCCCAGACAGAATGCCTCCACCGCCCCAAACATCTGTCATTCTCCAGACCCTCCACCGTCCTGAGCCTCTCTTGTTCCCAAGGCCCTTAGACTACCCTCTTTCTACCCCATCCCAAGCCTCTGTTGTTCCCCAGACCTTCAGCCATACCCTCTACTTACCTCGTCCAGAGCCGCTATTGTTCCCCAGACCCTCTACCTACCTGCGGTCACCCTGTCCTGGGACTCTCTCTTTCTCCAGGCCCTCCTCTTCAGCCCTACAGATCCTCTTTCATTCTTCAGACCTTCCCCCTCCACCTTTCTGAGCCTCCGTAATTGCCCAGACTCTGCACTGTCCAGAGCCTCCATCGTTCCCTAGACACTGAACCTCCGCAGTACTGAGTCTCTGTCACTCCCAAGACACTTCACTGCCGATGTCCTGAGCTGTTCTGGTTGCCCAGTCTTTTTGCCTCTACCGTGCTGAGCCTCTGTCACTCCACAGATCATCCACCTCTGCCATGCCAAGCCTCTGTCATTCTCCACTCCCTCTGCCATCCCAAACCTCTGTCATTCCCCAGATCCTCCACTGTGCCAAGCCCCCATCATTCCCCACACCCTCTGCTGTCCCAAGCCTCCATTGTTCCCAGATCCTTCACTGTCCAGAGCCTCCGTTGTTCCCCAGACCCTGCACCTCCACAATACTGAGCCTCTGTCAAGCCAAGACACTCCGCATTCGCCATCTCAAGCTTCTCTGGTTGCCTACTCCTTCCACCTCTGCCATGCCGAGCCTCTGTCGCTCCACAGACCTTCCACCTCCACTGTGCCAAACCTCCGTTGTTCGCCAAACCTTCCACCTCCCTCTGTCTACCCCATCCCATCTCTGTCATTCCCCAAACCATCCACCTACACTCTGCCTACCTCATCCCAAACCTCTGTCATTCCCCAGACATTCTGCCTTTGCTGCGCTGGGCCTCTGTCTTTCTCCAGAGCCTCCACCTCCACCATGCCGAGTCTCTGTCATTCCTCAGACCCTCCACCGCACTGTGTGTCTGTCGTTCCCAAGACCTTCAGCCTACCCTCTGCTTACACCATCTCAAGCCTCTGGCATTCCCGAGGCATTCTCCCTCCACTGTCCCAAGCCTGTCATCCCCCAGACCCTCAGCCATGCCGAGCATCTCTTGTTCCCCAGACTCTCTGCCTCCCCTCTACCTACCCTGTCCCAAGTCTCTGTTGTTCCCCAGACCCTCTGCCATCCTGAGCCTCTGTCATTCCCCAGATCCTCCAGCTCCACCCTCCCAAGCCTCTCTTGTTCCTCAGGCCCTCCACCTACCCTCTGACTATACCCTCCCAAGTCTCTGTCATTCCCCAGACCCTCCACCCACTGTCTGTCTCCTCATCCTGGGACTCTACCTTTCCTTAGACCCTGCATGTCTCAAGTCTCTGTCATTCCCCAGACCCTCCACAGTCCTGAGTCTCCCTCATTCCCAGACCCTTCTCGAGCCTCCATCATTTCCCAGACCCTGAGTCTCCGCAGTATTGAGTCTCTGTCACTCCCAAGATATTCCACCTCTGCAGTCCCAAGCATCTCTGGTTGGCTAGTCCATCCACCTCTGCCCTCCCAAGGCTCTGTCTTTACCCAGACCCTCCAGCTCCGCCATGCCAAATCTGTGTCATTCCCCAGACCCTCTGTCTGCCCTCCCAAGCCTCTGTTGTTCCCCAGACCCTCCACTGCACCTACCCTCTGTAGTGCTGAGCCTCTGTCATTTTCCAAACTCTCTACCGTCCTGAGCCTCTGTTGTTCCCCAGACTTTCTGCTGTCCAGAGCCTCCCTCATTCCCCAGACCCTCTGCCTGCCCCGTCCAGAGCCTCTGCTGTTCCCCAGACCTTACCCCATGCCAAGCCTCTCTCATTCCCAAGGCCCCCCACTTAACCTCTGCCTACCCCATGCCGAGCCTCTGTTGGTCACCAGGCCCTCCACCTCCACCATGCCAAGCCTCTGTTGTTCCCAGTGTTGTCTCAAAATTCGGTTCTTTTACCCGGTGTGCAAGCAAACAATAGACACACAGGATCAAGATATTTGTTTATTTCATTTCTGAGCAGAGATGAATGCAAGGTGGTAGATCCACCTTCTCCTTTTCTCATTCTTTATTTATATATACATTTTTTGGGGGGAAGGAGGTACTTTATACAAATTTTTCTATTGGTTACATCATGTATTTACTCTGCACTTACACTTTCACATTTTTGTTAATTAGCATAAGAAGCAAGGAGGAAGGTGGTAACATAATTATTATGTCATTATCATCTCATTATTCAGTCAAAAGAATGTAACTTAATATGTTAATAAGACTTAATGAACTTAGAGGTTACTCTGGGTTTTTCTGCTGTCTTTGTCTTGTCAACTCTTCACATTCTTCAAAGAGCTGTGGTTTCCTGGAGTTATTTGGCTGGAATTGGTTGTCCTTTGCATTAGTGTTTTACAATATCCTCTCTTCCTTCTAGATTTTTGCTAACTATTTTCAGGGTTTCCACAGCATTGTTCCAACACCAAGACCCTCTGCCTACCCTCTGCCAGCTCTATCCCAAGCCTCTGTTGTCCCCCAGACCCTCTGCCATGCTGAGCCACTGTCACTCCCCAGACTCCCTGCCTGCCCAAGCCCCTATCACTTCCCAGACCCTCCAGCATTATTCCACCTACCCTCTGCTGCCACAGCCCAGAGCCATCTGCTGCTGTTCCCCAGACCCACCACCCAGAGCTGGGACTCCACCTACCCTCCAGCTCTGCATTCCACCCCTCTGCTGCTCTCTGGCCCTCTGCTGCTCCCATCCCGAGCCCCCATCCCTCTCCAGACGCTCCACGACCCTGTGGTATCACCATCCCATCTCCAAAGCCTCTGCCTACCCCTCCACCTAACCAGCCTCTAGCCTTTCTCTTTCTCCATCTCTCACCTCTTTCTCCAAACTCTAATCAGTCTCTAGCTTTTCTCTTTCTCCAAATCCTCTTTCTACCCCATTTGCTAGGCCAATGCTGGCAGTGAAAACCCCATGTCTGGCCCACAATAGAACCACCTTAAAGCACAGTTCTCTTGCCACCACACACCTTCTCTTACTAGACCCTTTCTAGAACCATTCCTGCAGTGCCTCTAGCCCTTCTCTTTCCCCTGAACTTAACCCTGACCTGAAATAATTTTTCAGGCCATTGTTGTCATTAAGTTCTCTATGTCCAGCCCACAACAGAAACTTGTGACAACACACACCATCCCCAGCCAGATCCCTTTCCAGACACACTCCTAGGCAGTATTTACCCTTTTTTTTTCTCCAAACCTGAATCCAAACCCAACCCCTGACCATAAACCAAAACCTAAACCATTTTCTAGACTAATGCTGTCACAGAGCCCCATGACTGGTCTACCACAGAACTTCCTCACAGAACAGCTCTCTTGCCACCCTACCCCTTCCCTTGGTAGCCCCTTCCAGATCCAATTCAATGTCACTGCTAGCTTTTCCACTTTCTCAAAACCCTTACACTAACCCTAAAACACTTTTTAGGCCAATGCTAGCACTGAGATCTCTAGTTTGGCCCACAACAGAACTTCCTCATAGCACAGCTCTCTTAGTTCCCCGGTCAGCCCCTTTCCAGACCTACTCTTATGCTGTCTCTAGTCATTCTGTTTCCGCAAACCCTAACCCCAACCCTTAACCCATTTTCTAGACCAATGCTGGCACTGAGAGCCTCATTTTGGAGATAAACTGGTCCACAACAGATCCTCCTCATAGCAAAGCTCTTTTGCCACCATACACTTTCCTTTATCAGATCCCTTCCCAGACTACTCCTATGCCATCTTTACCCTTTCTCTTTCCCCTAACCTTAGTCCTGACCCTAAAACATTTTTCAGGCCAATGCTGGCACTAAGACCCCCATGCCCAGCCCACAACAGACCCTCCTACAGAACAGCTCTCTTGCTACCACACACCTTCCCTCACTAGCCCCTTTCCATACCCACTCCTATGGCATCTCTACCAACCCTCACCCTAACACATTCATAGAATCATAGAATTGGTAAGGTTGGAAAGGACCTCTGGAGATCATCTAGTCCAACTCTCAAACAAGTAGCCCGTATGGGGATCAGACCTGCAACCCTGGCATTATTAGCACCACGCTCTAACCAACTGAGCTAAACCTAACATTCTTCAGGCCAATGCTAGCACTAAGAGCCCTATTTCAGGCCAATAACAGAAATTCCACAAAGGACAGCTCTTGTGTCACAACATACCTTCCCATCTCAACTCCTACACAGACCCACTCCAATAGTGCCTCTATCCTTTCTCTTAGGCTGGCATTGAGACCCCCATTTCTGCCCCACAACAGAAATCCCTCACAAGACAGCTCTTGGCACCACACACTTACCCTGGCCAGCTGCTTTCCAGAACCACTCTAACAGTGCCTCTAGCCTTTCTCTTTCTCACAGCCCTTACCCAAATCATGAAACATTTTGTAGGCTCATACTGGCATTGATACTCCCACATCTGGCCCACAACAGAAATGCCTCACAGACAGCTCTCCTTTGAACATACAACTTTCCTAGTCAGCCCCTTTCTAGACCCACTCCTATGCTGCCTCCACCCTTTCTCTTTCTTTCCCCCCCAAACCTAATGCTAACCCTGTAACATTTTCCGAGTAAAACTGGCACTTTCCAAGTTGGCAATGAGATCCCCATGTCTGGCCAATATCAGAAACTCCTCACAAGCAGTTTGCTTGCAACCACCCATTTTCCATTGTCTTTTTGGCCCACAACAAAAACTCCTCAAAGCACAGCTCTCTTGCCACCACTTCTCTTTCCTGGCCAGCCCCTTTTGAGACCCACCCCAATGGCACCTCTAGCCTTTCTGTTTTACACAAATCCTAACACTGACCCTGTATCATTTTTCAGGCCAAAGCTGACACTATAACCCCCATGTCTAGCCCACAACCAAAACTCCTCACAGGACAGCTCTCTTGCCATCACACACCTTTACTTCTTAGCTCCTACACAGATGCGCTCCAACAGTACCTCTATGCTTTCTCTTTCTCAAAACCTTAATCCTATTTTTCAGGGCAATGCTGGTCCTGAGACCTCCATTTCTGCCCTACAGCAGAAACTCCTCACAACATAGCTCTCCTGCCACAACACACCTTCCTTTGCCAGCCCCTGCACAGACCCACTCCAATGGCACTTCTAGATTTTCTGAAATCCCTAACTTCTGGCCCACAACGGAAAATCCACATAGCGCAGCTCTGTTGCCACCATATACCTTCCCTTGGAATGGAACCAGAAAGGGGCTAGCAAGGAAAGACATGTGTTGCCAGGAAAGCTGTGCTGTTAGGAGTTTCTGTTATGGGCCAGACATGGGGGTCTTAATAACAGCATTGGCCTGAAAAATGTTTTAGGGTTCAGGCTATGGGTTTGGAGAAAGGCTAGATGCACCTTTGGAATGGGACCAGAAAAAGGCTGACAAAGGCACCACAAACCTTTCTCTTCCCACTGGCTCCTGACTATCCCCACAGTCCACTATCCTTATTTGAGATATCCCCAAGAATATTCTTCTTTCTGGTCTATGCCCACTCCGAGTGCCTCCCTTCTACCCTATTCCCCCTTGTACCACTCCTGTTCCCCTCCTCCCTCAATGCAGAAATGTTAGTAGTACATCACAGAGAAAATGAGAGTAAGAAAGGAAGAGGTATGTAACAGGGACCTGAGTGCACCAGTTAGCTTAATGGCCCTGATAAGCCTTTGCTGGAGCCTCCACCATGATGCTCTGCCCTTCGGTCAAGGAGCACTATTTAAGCTTAAGCCTCAACTTTCAGGCCTTGTCTAGGAAATGTTGTAGCTATATTTTTTCTCCATGCCTACCTTTACTATGTCACATGAATCAACTAGGACTCTATGTACTATAAATTTTATTGACTGGATAGACTGCTTGGATGTACATTGTAGTTCCTGTTCTTTCTATGGTTCTGTTTCTTTTTGCTCCAGATGGACTTCTGGGGTGCATCCAAGATTTTCCTTGTCAAAGACTATCAGTGGAACCTGCAAAAGCCAAACTGTTAAGCCCACTGTATTCCTGTGTTGTAGTCACTCTATACTGTAGGGTAATCTTCCTTTAGAGAATATCTGGCCATTGAGGCTCACATATTACAGGCTGTCCAGAGAGGTTGTGGAGTCTCCTCTAGAGATATTCAAAACCTACCTGGATGTGATCCTACACAAGAGGGAAGTGGGAAGAAAAAAAAAAGTGGTATTTGCATGGCAGGAGCGCAGGTCACCTGGAGAAGAGGTAAGAGCCTTTTGGAGGACACTAGTACTTCGTATAAGTAGCTCTGACAGCAGTTAGGAAAGTCATGTGAGCACTGGGGGTTGACTGGAAGAACCCTTCAGATAGGATGTGGGTTGAAAGGTCTCTAACAGTTTCAACCTCCTAAATTAGACTGTATGAGCCCAGTAGCTCTTCTCCAGGCCCAGGACTCTTTCAGACACACAAGCTCATCTTTCTTCATCTAGGTTCCTGTCTCCTGGGCAGCATTTGTTGATTAGTCTGTATCCTGAGTAAAGCTGGAGGATGCCTGCAGTGCAGGACCAATACTGCTTTAAGTCTTTCATGCACAGGGAGCTATCTGTTCTGCAGTATGGCAACTGAGGCATGCCTAGTTCCGCTTCTGGCACCAGCAGAGAGGTTGAGGGGAAAGAGGGTCTGAGGTGCAGCAGTTTGGGGGGGGGAAGGGGGAGGGGAAAGGAGGGGAGCCAGGAGGGTTTCCAGCAGAAGACGAGAGGCAGGGGATTGAGAGAGTTTGGGGGGAGCTGCAGGAGTTATTGGGGTGGAGGAGTGGAAGTGGGGAAGTTTGGAGGCACAGGTGGGGCTGCGGGTGTCGGAGAATAAGAGTTCGCAGAGAGGGGTTATCTTGCTGGGCAGGGTGGGGCTCCCCAAGGTCGGTATCTGGGAATCCAGGCACCGCCCAGTCGGAGAGTGCGAGAGGGAGGAGCCGGTGTCGTACGTTAGGAATGCCGTGGAAACGAAGGACGCTGGTGACGTCAGCATCGCGCTGGTGCCACGGCAACCAGAAGGCTCGCGGGTTGGGAGGGGGAGAGCTGTCACTCAGAGGCGCAGCCGGGCCGTGTGATGAGGCTCTCCCTTGGCGCAAGGGAGTGGGAAGTAGCTGCAGCAGGCAGGAGGCTTTCTGTTCTGTGCTCCTTGCATTCCCTCACCAATCCCATTTTAAATCCTTGAATTACTCCTGTGGTGGGAGGTGGGAAACGCTGATGATAACAGAGCTGCTAAATGCCATTTGAAAGGAAGATGGCAATCAAGGGAGAAGCAGGAAAATGAACAGAACTTTCCCCTTTGTTAGCAGAAAGCTGTGAGATTGTTTGATCTGCTGCTGAAAATGTTGTCTCAGTGTTACCCCTCCATGCCATTGTGTTGCACCAGTAATACTTCCTCTCTTACAGATTATCTCTCTTCACCTTCTCTTTCCTAGGTCAGCTTCCTGGGATCACACCTAATTGCCATTCTGAAGATTGTTTGTTCTTCACTCCAAGGCATCTTAGGGTAGAGACCATGCTGTATGACCCTGTAAAGAGGCTAACTGATTGCTCATGCCCCTAGGAAAGGGTAGAGACTGTTGTTGTAGGGGGACATCTGCCATGATCTTTCTGAGGCCTTTTTCATTTCTCACCTTCTGTCCCAAGAGGTACCTCAATCCCTTAGGAGCTGCCAAGCAGAGGTAGTCTTTATGATCTGTGACTTGGCATTACCCCCACAGCCTTCCTAAGGAAGGACAGGGGCAAAGTCACAGGAGGAGGGGAGGGCATAGAGACACCTGTGCACCTCCTAAGCGTTTTGTGATGCACTGCATGAGAACAACGTAGACTTCCCTCACTCTTACGGCTTTGGGGAGAAGGACAGAGAGTTCGTTTGCCTCCTACAGCAGTTTCTGCTTTCCTGAGAAGCACCTTTGTCTGCTGGCCTGCCTATCAATAACTTTTCTTACATGGTGCTGAGACACCACCTTCTATCTGTGCTGGCTGAGGTGGCACTTACTGCTGGGAAGGGACCTGAGAAGATCTCTTGTGCAAACACCTGCTCCAAGTCAAGTCATCTACAAAATCAGACTAGGTTGCACAGGGTTTTATCCAGTCAGATCTTGAAAACTTCCAAGAATGGAGACTGTACAGCTTTTCTAGACAGCCTGTTCCAATGCTTGACTCAACTTGTGGTAAACAAGTTTTCCACTATATCCAGGCTGAACCTCTCATTTCACATCTGTTCTCTCACCATCCCATCCTTATAGGTACTGGAAGGCTTCTATCAGGTCCCCCATAAAGCTTTCCCTTTTCTAGGCTGAACAACCCTGGTTTCCTCACCCTCTCCTCATACAGACAAATCATAAAGCATTTGCTCATAAAGCAAATGTTTCAGCCCCCCTGACTGTCTTGGTGTACCTCTGATGAACTCACTCCAGTTTATCAACATCTTTCCTGTACTGGAGATGTGTGTCAAAACTGGGCTCAGTATTCTAGATGTGGCCTAATGAGTTCTGAGTAGAAGAGGATAATAGCTTTCCTTGATCTGCTGTCTATGCTCCTGGTTTTGCTGCCAGGGCAACTGCTGGTTCATGTTCACCTTTCTGTCTATCAAGACTGCCAGGACTTTTTCAGCATGCTGGGGACAGACACAGTCTACTCATTCCTCGGCATTCTCCACACATGAGAGAACTGTGACCATTTCTCCCATCCTGCAATACTGTTCCAACATGGTACCATAAGGTGGTGACATACTGCAGTATTTTACATAAGTCTTAGTCTACCTTGTTATTCATAGCACCTGCATGTGATCTTCATCTGTTAGCTTTCCGAGGTTGTCTTAGCTAGCTGCTTTATCCAATTCTGCCGGCCAGATGTACTGTGGAATCTGTGAGGACAGCAGTACTCAATTTGCTACATCATCAGGAAGGTGAAAGATCATGGACAGCTCACTGTATGGTAGCATCTATTTATGTCTTTTATTTCTGTGAAACATCTCCTACAGCTTTTCTGATTGTGCATATATGCTGTGCAAATGCAGTTTGTCACTGCCCCATACTGTTATTTCATACATTTTATGACAAGGAACAGAATCACTAAGAGAAGATTTTAAGTGGTTGCCTCCAAAAAAGAAAGCAAAAGCTATTAAAAAAACATTTCCAAAAATACATCCAGATCTAGTCCTTCTTTGATATTACTTGGCAGGCTTATTTTTAAAGCAATAGGCACTGAAGCAAAATCCTGGAGCACTTGATCTAATGGCAATGGGATCCAAACCTGAGATCTGCAGGATCATGCCTTTGTTGAGTTTCAAAAAAAAAAAAAAAAAAAAAAAAAAAAAAAAAGACACAAGAAATGATGTTGTGGATGATGATGTTTTGGTCTTGTGGCCTCCTGTCTTAAGGCACTGAAGATTAAACAATCTGCAAAGTTTGAAAGAAAATGGAAGAATTGATCAAGTATCTCTCCCTTAGCATCCCCTTGTCTGTTCCTGCTCCTCACTTGTGATAGAAAGATGGGTCATGGGGCATGTAGTGAACCAAACTAAGGCTTGTCACAGAGCTGTGATACCACAGGGCTAAAAATACCTTTGTGTTTGGAGTTTGGTTAGGGACAAACTGTTGTGTTAGCACAATTGAGAGAGTAGCCCAGGGATGGAACTCCAAGAGGAGAATACTAAGCCAAAAGAAAGACTAAACAAAAAATGTGTAACTGTTACTTAAGGAATTTTTCTCTTTCTTTCTCTTCCAATGAATGAATTCTGTGCAGATTTAATGATCTGTCAAGTCACTATCTGCTTTTCATGTTCCACATGCTTTATTTCACTTGATGCCAAACTAGTGCAGTAGGCTGTCTTACTGCTTACAGAGCAAGGAATTGTGCAAACCACCCAGCCTTTTTCTCTGTTTCAGGTGTTACCACCTTGAAGGTGTACTGACACTAACCTGAACTGCAAGGGGAGGTGTATTCTCTTGCTGTGCGGTCATCTGTAATTTTTTTAAAAAGGAGAATAGGTAGTGAGCTGCAAACTGCATGGTAGGCTAGTGACAAGCTTCTTCCCCTTTAATCCACTTTAATCCCACTGCCTTTGATTTTTCATTCCTCAGACTGTGAGTGTGGGAACAGAAAAACCATCTACAGTGGCTCAGACCAGAGGTTCATCTCCCCAGCATGTCTCCACTACAGCTGTTTAACCTGTCTGAACTCTCATATAAGCAAAAGGTCTTGTTATGTAATGTGATATCTTCTAATGCAAGGACATTTTTTTAAAATAGAAGGCATTTTAGTAGCTGGGGGGGGGTTAATTGAGAATTAGTATTTTCATGTCAAATGTTTTTTTTTGAGCACAAAACATTTTTACAGAAGATGGTCTGAAGAGCATATTAGATAATAATAAAGACAGCCTTTACATACCTAAATACTGTTATTATCATTATTTTACTATTTTTGTTGTTGCTGTGGCTATTTAAGCCACTGCCAAAGTGTTTCCATGCTTCCCCAGAGGGAAATTGCTAGTGAATTAAGAATTCTCCTCCACTTTTTGATATGAGGTGGGGAGATGGAACAAAAATGGAATTCATTATCCAACATTTTGGTACATTATGCCACTATCTAGGTCCCCAGTGACATTTTTTTCCATTTTGTTCTTAAATTCTTTCTAATAATTGCTAATATTCCATTTGCTTTTTTAGCTCATACTGAGCACTGAATTGTCTCACAGATTATCAGTGACTTCAAGGCCTCTCTTCTGTGGGCTAATAGTTCATTTAGAGCTTTAAAGGATAAGAAATGGGACATGAAACACCCAACAAATGGCAGGATTATTACATTATACCTGAAAAACATAGAACTAAATTCTACCTTCTAATGGATCCAAGTGTCAGTATGTAATATTGATGTTAAATAAATGCACAAATATTTTCAAGAGAGTCAAGGAGCTGGAAAAGATACAGTAAGTTGACAGAGAAGCTTGCTTACAGAGACTGACTTGAAGCGAGAGCAAGTCATTTTGAACACACCCATGCCACAAAACAGTGCAAGATAGTCTTACCTCAGGAAAGGTCTAGGAACAGAAAAGCAAATGATTCTGTAATTTTTATGTAGAAGGTTTTCTACACAGGGAACCCAAGTCTGGAGGTGCAGAAGGAAGTTTACTGGAATAAGGGGCACAGACAGAGTTGCGTCTGAGTGAAATCAAAGGAATGTTAGAGACTCTTTGCCTATGCCAGTGAAATCCCACCTGGCTTATAGTAGTCATAGACATGTACTGTTGCTGGTTTCAGGTTCTGAACTTCAATATCTTGTTCTACTGAGATGGTGAGGTTCACAGAAGTCTTATCCAACTGGAGAGAAGCAAGCAGAAATGCATTGGCCTCTTCAAAATCACCCACATCCCAGCTTTATTCTCTCTGCGACAGATTTTCTTCTTTCATCTCCACCTCTTCAGGTCCCTCCACGCTCCTCTTTTGCCAAAATTGTAGCTTGCTTCATCAGCCTAGAGCTTTGTATTTCTGATCTTTAAGAATCCTGGTGCAAAGTACTGTTGTTGCTACTCCTTGAATAGGTAAACCCCAGTGATCTTCCTCTTACCTCTTCCAAGTAGATTGTGATTTTGTCTGCTGGTTTCATCTCTATCTTTTTCACCAGGAATATCTCCTCCAGCTATGGGAAGACGAGGGAAGAGCATGAGTTAGCATTAGCTCATCAGCCTTGCTTGTTGTTTAACGCAGATTTAGGTGTTTCTCAGTGCACTACTGCCTTGAGTTAGACAGCAGTCAAGCTTAATGAGCCTAATTCAGGGAGGGCTGTGTTCCCTACCTATAAGGCAGGCAATGGGTTTTGTTGTGAGTGCACAAAAAAATAGAAAATATTTTTATCCAATTAGGAACAAATTTCCTTGAGTCACATTCATACTTTCAGCACATGTAGCAAAGGACAATCTATTTAGTACAAAGATATGACAGATATTCCCAGCTATCTCATGGATGGAGCTTGTCATTGAACAACTTTATGGGATTCAACACTGCCTAATGAAGTATCCCTAAAAATGGCACAGGCAACAGCCAAGGGTTTCAGGGCACCCCTAGTGGTTCAATCTAGGTGTTTTTCAGCTCCTATCTAATCTCTTACCTCACTGTGTGATCCTCACTACTAAGCATGAAAAACTGCACACTCAATTCTATAGGTGGAAAGTTGCCTTGTGATATAGCCCAGTAGTGTATCTACACTTCCTTAGTTTAGTTATCTGAATGCACCACCTCCTGTAGCTACTGCCCTCTAGCAGGAATTCATAGGGGTTTGGATATTTCTGAGCTACATCTGGAGAATAGGCCTTTACATCTTCATGGAAGGACAGAGAGAAGGGTCCCTTACCGCTGTCAGGGAGCTCTTCACAGGAATGAACCCTGGCAGCATCTCCACTTCTATCAAGGCCATATTACTGGTCTCACGGTCCCCAACATAACTGAAAAAAAGGCAGGAGAGAAACACATTGAATGTAGAAGACATCACAGCATTTCTGTAAGAAAGATAGTGGTGAATGTTCCCAAACTCTAGCCTTCTTTACACAGATGTGAAAGCTCAGCAGCTTGTTAGGTGATGGGAGAAAGGGAAAGAAATCCCCCTTGCACACACATGTAACATCTTGCTTAATATGGAGGGAGATTGTGCAGCAAAAGGTAAAATGGTTAGTGTTCATGCTGCACTCTATAACAGGTGCAAGTAGTCTTCATTATTACAGATTGAAATGCATTGTCTCCTGTTCTTTTGCCTTTACATCTAAGAAAGGAAAATGGTGGCATTATCTTCTTTCAGGCCAGGAGAGTGTAGAGAATATGAATGAAGACACTCATGCTAGACAAAAATGAGGCATGGGTAGGGACTAGATTTTCTGCCATCTGGTTCCAGTAGAGGTTCACACTGTAGGAGTACCTACCCCAGGGCTAGTTCAGCCTAGACTGCCAAGCCTCCAGCAAATGGGAAGCTCTGGCTCTTGGGAATTCTACCATCTCCTGTTAGTTCTCTGAGGACCACTGAGCTGCTTTGTGCTGCCTGAGATTAGCAGTGCCTTAAATAGCCACAGAAACAATGTGTTACTTAGCTTCCTCAGTTCTCACCTTGTGATCTCTTTAAGACCTATGAAGAAGGAGATGGTATCCACCAATGCCTTTTGTCACCACAGACAGGGAGCTCTGTTCTATAGGCTTTTAGGGGGTTATACTTCTGCTGGCTCCCACATCTTTCCACTGAAGAAAGAGTCCAAAAGGATCTCATACCTGACAGACATGTGGATGTCAAGTTGTTTCCTGGCTCTATCACAATTCCTTGGCACTGTTCCTACATCCAGAACAAAGACCTCCTCTGCTTTTGATGGTGGGATGTTGTAGTACAGAGTAGTCTGATGGAGGAGAGAACATATCTGTGAAGTGCCCCAGAACATCTCTGTATGAGCTAAAGGACTGTCTGTGCATCCATCCTTTAAAAAATTAGTAACCAATGGCTAACAGAGCAGGCCCTGCGTCTACTTCCTGTTCAGACCTGTTGTAATTAGCAAATAGGGTCAGATACATCATCCAAGAGTAATCCTCAGCCTAGAGGGTCAATTGTCAGTGATCCAAGGTCTCATTCAGTACAGAACAGCTCGGTGACCTTTGCCTCAGTCTTACGAAGAAAATTATTGTTAAGGTGTGAGAGAGTACATCAGCTAAAGCCCTGCCCATAAGTTGAAAGAAGAAATATAATTGTTGACATGGTCTAAGACTCAAGATGAAAAACACTAACAAAAAAGTATAAAACTCTAAAAAAAAGAAAGAAAGCAAGAAAAAAGAAAGAGCAGAGAATCAGAAGAGGACCACCCTGCAAGAGAGAGGATCATCCCATTCCAAGGATCAACAGAGGCCAGTCTCCCACCACCTGCCTGGTAACTGACTGCCTGGGCAGCAGAGACTCATCAGGTGTCTTGCCACATTCAGTGACAATATTCAAGTGTTGTCAAGTAGCTTGTTAGTCCTGGCAACCTCCTACATGCATTAGCAATAAATAAATTTTATGTCCTGTTATCTATACACTGCTTGTAGATTCTCTGCAAACTTGTCTGAAGAAGTAACCCAGGCAGGAGATTTACACAGGGAGTGACTTGACTCTGCAGTATTTTTGCTGTATGAATGGTTCATAAGCAAGCCACTATGATGACTCCACCAGATGGCTCAGTTGTGTTCGTGTACTGGGATAAGAAGATCCTGATCCTCCATCACTCCTCATCTCTGCATGAGGCAACAACCCAAAGAATAGCATGTCAGAAGAAATTTACAATTCTCAGCTCCTGACATCATCAACACATGCTTGATGTAGAAGCAGGTACAGTTCTGTACCTAATCTGCCCTCAGATCTACTAATTTCTTAATAGTATTTGGCTCTATGGTATGGCACCAGCAAAGTTGAGACATTTCTGAGAAGATACCATGGATGTTTGCACTAAAACCATGTCAGCTGAGTATACCAGAGCTCCTTCAAGCTTGACATGATTCCGCCTAGAAAGCCAAGTCCTACTGAGAATTTGACACTATGGTGCCTACTTAGAGCCAAATTCTCACTTGCGGAATGAATGGCAATACCCTATAGCTTTGTGGTACATACACTTACTTGTACATAGACACATCCACTCCCAGTTGCCTGCACTGTGTATAACCCCGGGACTGCAAGGAGAGATGCCTGATGCAGAACCAATTTGTTGTTCCTGTGCACATGGAACTCCAGTGGAGAAGCATCCTTGCCTTTCACCATCACTGTTACATCTCTGATCTCACGAGGAATCAGGGCTGCATACTGAGCCAGGGCCTGCAGGCTAACAACTGTGTCCTGAAGACAAAGAGAGAGTCACTCTGCTGTGGAGCAGTGGGTACAAGATACATCACACTAAGTCAGGCACTGTGTGAAGAACCATGGGCCTGATTCCCATTCTAACACAAGCAGGGTAAGTGCCACTAAGTGCACAAGCAACAGGATGACATCTGGCAGGGGTGGCTTCAGAACTCTGGGCTTAGCAGTCCCAGGTCTTAGTTGATGCTATTTACACCACTGAACAGAAGTCCGTCATGGCATTCCCCTTCACAAGCAGGGCCCATGCATACCTCTCTTCAAAGGCTAGATCTGGAGTGACATGCACATGTAAGGCACATCCCTCTCCTTCCCCCCATACCTTTCCCCAGCTTGTTACCTGGGTGGACGCAAAGCCCTCGAAGGCATTTCTTTGTATGCTGAGCCACTCTATTCCCCATGAGTGGCTTGGGAATACACTATTGCCCTACACTCTCCTTAATGCAAAGGGGAACCCAACCTGTCTAGCTACTCATGGTAGCCCTGGATTAGAGAGATGGGGCTATGTGACGGTAGGGGAATTCTGGCTGAGCTGCATGCACAGTAATTCCAGTTACATCCCCACTGGATTTCTATAAGGGCCTGTCTCAGCATCTTAATGTTCTTTCCTACCTTACTCTCTGACTTGCCCTCAGCTGCCTAGACACCTATGAGTCCCAGGATTCTATTCCCCAGTGTTAAGCCCCTGATCTTGTCTCATTTTGTAGGTGGCACTGAACTTCTCACATAAGGAGGAAGTCCCAGGGTCAGAAGTCACTCTGAACCTTAAGGCTGCTACAGGGTCCCTGTGCTCTGTTCAAGCTGTTGAGGAGAGTGTACTCCTTTTGGAGAACCATACCCTGACAGCAACGACTGTGAGTGCAGCCTGCCATGACTCACTCCCTAGTGTCTGTCTGCCCTCTGTCTCCCTGTCTTGGCAGGAGGCTTCTGGCAGGGGGAAGACCACAGTCCATCTCAAGACAATGCTGTGGTGTTACGTGTCTACCCTAGCATTTCCCAGTCCTATGCCTCTTCTGAGCAGTTATGCGGTGCTCATGTTTGTGGTGCATCTGCCCTGCACTGTATGCCTCTGCCTGGAGAGTGCTGGATGCTGCAGGGCAGTGCATGGGTGGGTGGGAAGAGCAGCTTTGAAGAACTGTTGTTCTCTGCATTGAGGTAGAGTCCTTAAGAGCATCCTTTATATCCACATACCTCTCCGCGCTCTCATCTTTCACACAGCAGCGAGGCCAAGTTTTGAAAAATGAATATTGTCCCGGTATATTCTTTCTGTCCCTCTGTCCCAAACACTGCTGCATTATATCTATGTGATAGATCAGGCTGAGTATCTGAGTAGTTGCTGTTCTTTAGGGAAAAGTAGCTAGGGAGGACTGAACTCAGTGTGGCCCCAAGGGGCACACAGTGATTGATGAAAAGCAGCTAGGATTTTGTTGACATCCAGGTGCATATTGATAATCAAGAGGGGTTCAGGGAAGTTATATTAAAGCAGCTGTGTGTTTCAGAGGCCCTTCAGAGGTCTTCAATTTAAGACTTTTTAGTTAGTACAAAAATACTGCAAGAATTCAAAATCATGACACAGTTCCAAAATACGTGCCACAGAAAATACATAAGTATATGTCTCATACAAAGCATCTTGTAACATCATCTAATAACATATATAAAGTATAAGTTAAATAGGTATCATTAAATAGGCAAATCAGATACACCAGTGCCTTGTGCTCAGACTGAATCATGTGTGCTATCCTAATCTTGCACTATGTGAATTGACACAGTAAAAGTCCACAGACTAAAGACTTCTCATCTATGTCCACTCTTTTGGTTTTAAGGTCTTTAGTGTAAGTTGGGCTTGTGCCACCTCCTTCAACTGTAAAGCTTTATAAAGTACAACTACAAAGATTTATGAAGTATAATAGAGGTCTACAATCCAAATGATTCACCCATACACATGCTTGTTGGCTAGCTCCTTATAATGACCTCTGTTTTTCCATTGAAGCTGTATGAACAGATATTTGATGACAGTTTTATAATTGGAGGTCGAGGGTTCCCTTATCACTTGGAAGACTTTGAGGCATACCCTTGCTTGCCTCTGCAATCCAGTCTCCAAAAGAAAAAGACCTGTATGGGAGCACCGTGGTACCAAAGTGATGCTGATGTCTTTAATTTATTTAAGGTGAGTCTCTACACTTTCAACAAGATTTTTCTGAGCCAGTGGTTGGTTGCCAGTATGCCATCTTGAATGCATAGAAGAATTTCCTCTTAGCAAACTTCACCTGCCCTGACTTTCCCTGCTACAAGTCCTTTCTGCCTTGTTCTTCTCCAGTGCAGCTACACTTGTTTGGGAACTCTGTGGAAGGATGGAACTTCTGAGTAAACATAGTGTAAACTCCTTGATTAGAGAAAGACAGCATAAACTCTTAGTTTAGACTACAGTGTCTATGGGACGGGGGGGAGGGGCTGGCAAGAATGCCCCAGTAAGACTGTAGCGCCTCACTGTATTTTAATTGATCACTGTTTGGCTTTATTATATTGAGTTTCATTGAGTCTGTTCTTACTTCTCTTCCAATGTTTTGATAGAATGAAGTTCTTTACACACCTTGGTTTTATAGACAACTGCAAACACTAATGACAAAATAAACCAATACACTAACAATCATAATATCCATAAAAAGAGTAACAGTCCCTCTGCAAACATAATCCCAACCAGTGCTGCTCTGGATAGAATGCTGCTTAAAGAACCATACACAAGGTGAAAACCTATCCTTTCCATAAAGGGTTGTGGTACTCCAGGAAGGTAGAAGAGTTCTCAGTGACTTGCAGACCATTAAATCACAGCAAAGACTGTTCACAGGACCAAATGCATTCTTTTTGTGATGATGAATTCTCTCTTTTTCAGTGCAAGCACACAAGGGTGCATTCAGCACAATATTCCTGCCCTTAGGAAGCACAGGTCCTGGAATTCTTATTTATATGAAAGTAAAATCCATACTAAGTTGTGATTGAGGTCCTTATCGGTTTTCTAAGTCAGGACTGTGTAGTAACTTCCATAAGAATGTTTGCGTGTGAACAGTAAGTCAGAAATATCTGTTCTAAACTTGTGCATAGACTTAAAAGATAGATTTTTTTTTTCCTATTTTTTTCATGAGAGATATGGCATCTGACTCTAACCTCATTGTTAGAGACAGGTCTCAGATATATGAGGAACAGAAGTGGTTGGAATTTACTTTTATGAGAGACAAGAATTGGCCCTGGTATTCCTCATAAGTTGATTTCCACTCCTCCCACACTGCCCAGAGTCTGAGCCTGTGAATCTATGTGTACGTATCCAAAGAAGCAGCCCTTTTAAGAGTTTCAGTTGCCATCAGCCCACTGATTAATACTTGGTATTGTGAGACTTTTTTCAACATTCCTTTTTTCTTCTATTTACCACTGATTTATTGTCTTCACTGTTTTCCCAGCTATTGCGCATGAAAATATTAACCAACACTAAAATCAAGAAACCAGTTTCCTGTATGCAAAGAGGTTTTGAGAAAAAGATGTATTCTAGCAGGGACAATATTGCTGGTGAGGAATGGACATACCCATCTCCTTGACTGAAGTGACCAGTCTGCAGTTGAAATGGCTGACTTCCATCCTATTGTATTTCTTGTTTGTGTGTATATAAAGGAAGGCAACTTGTGTCCAGCTCAAAGTCCTCATTTTATAAATTGTAGATGCATGCTCTAATCTCTGAGCATCATTGGCTTTCCCTGGGTTGCACAGTCTTCATATAAAATGTAGTATGCTCTGCTACTACTTTTGCAGGCTACTTAAAGGAATACAACTCCAATTGAATATACTGCTTCTCCTTGGATCCAGAACAAACCTGATGGATCTATCAAGACTGAGCATTAGGCTAAACTTCATCTAACTCTCTCCCTAAAGCCATATCCTCCAAAGACTCTGCATCAGACTTACTGAAAAACTAACACTGCAGACTTTCCTTTTATATCACAAAGCATTTATTTATTTTTTGTCAGATCGCCTGTGAATGAAAGAACTAATTTCACCTGTAACTACACGTTATTTTTTGATTTTTAGACTGTGGAGTCGGAAGGATTCTTCTCAGTGTCATTTGCAAGGGAGTAGGTACCCTTCAAAGCACAAAAGCATGGCTGAACCATCAGAATCAAGTGACAAGGGAGCTTGCATATCTTGTGTCTGCTGAGAACACTAAATTATTACCGGAGCTGGTGGGCAGAACACATATCTGTAGTTTAAAAAGTTCTTTTGTTTAAACAGCACTTTAAAGGCAACAATACTTTCTCTGCTGAAGCCTTAGCAAAAGTCTAAGTCTAATAGGTTTGGCCACAATCCCATTTGCCTACTCTCTCTTTCCATGGGAACACACCCCACACTAGACTTTAAACCGCTACCATGTAAACTGCACCCATATTTTCAATCTGCACTTCTCGTTAAATGCCCTGAAGTACAGCAAGAGCCAAAGTAGCTTTTGCATAGTGAAGTTCTACTACTCTGCAGCAAGTTTAGGGCTCTCTGGACAATAGCCATAGGCCAAGGAACAAGCACTAGAGAACTACAGTTCCCATGGTTCCCTGTGGACAGAAATCTATATCCCAGATTACAGATCCTCTAATCATCAAATCTAACCCAACCCAAATTATCCCATTCTGGTTCAAACTGAGACACTAGGGAAAGCAGCTGGAGCAACTGCTCCAGTCTGTGGGGAAAGTGTGGCAATAGAAGATCATATTGCTTGGCCATGAATTGCATGTCAGCTGCAGAAATGCAGATAGTGGGAAAGTGGGTGTTTTACCAGACTGAAAACAACAATTTTCAGGTGTATGATCATAAATTGGAAGGAGCAGAAGACAAGTGCTTCCAGGCCTGGTCTGGTCCCATTCCTCAGTCTCCCATCCTCAGCTGCTGGCTGAGGGACATCTAAGTGTCCAGGCAAAAACTAAAATGACCTCTACTTGCTATTGAAGATGGAGAGGGGGGACAATTAGGAAATGTGGTAACAATACATGGAAGAGGAGGAGATACTAGAACAGAGACCATTGTCTTAACAGGAGAGTAGGGAACTCTCAAGTTACGTTTCCAAAAGGAATGTAATTGCCAAAGAGAGAATAGAAACAAAAACATCAAGGAAAGAAAGGAGAAGAAGTTGACTGCAAATAGAGGAAGACTCTTCCCATGTCCTCCAGTACCTGTTTCATCTTCTATTGTTCCTATCACAGCTATATAGCTGTCAGATTTAGTTAATTCCAGAGTCTCCATCTTCATTGTAAAAGTAGCACAGCCGTTCTTGTCCGTCTGGAGGAGAGACAGATATGAACAAAGGAAGAGAGAGAGAGAGAGAGAGAGAGAAAGAGGGGAAGAGAGGGAGAGGGAGAAGGAGAGGGGAAGGGGGAGGAAGACCGGGGGGGGGGGAGCCTGTTCTGGTAAATATTAAATAATTCTAAATGAATTTCTCCAAATACTTTTGGGAGGTCAAAAACCTATACTTCTGCAGAAAACCATCAGGGATACCTCAGAGGAGAAATTGAACATGTTTGGATCAAACTGTCACCAAAAAAAGTGGCACAACCATGTGCTTCAGGCAGATCTGATAATTATGTTACACAAACTCAGAAGGAGACTGGATTAAGCCCAGCTCCTGCAGCTGAAAGAACATGGATGTCTTTGCCTGAATAACAGATAACTTATTCCATGAAACTATACAGCCCAGTGGAATAAGGCCTGCCACTAAGAGTTCTGTGGCATTCATTTTCATCTCTGTATCATGGTTATGTTAAACAAGTGCATCCAACTAGTTCCAAATTCCAAGCACTGTTCCAAGCATCAAGGTGGAAATAGCCAGTCTGCCAAGAGGGGGAAGACAAACTGTTTCTAGTTGCACCCGTAAGTTCTTCTCCAAATAATGCTACAGGGCCTCTTAAAACTCATGTGAGAGGGAGCTGACATACAGTTGGTATTTTGCACAGCTAAGAGCTCACAGCATTCTGGCTGGAGTTGTTTTGCTACTGGATGCATTTTAAAAGATGCAGACATCCAGCTGGATTTTCACATTCTGTTTGGAGCCAGAAGACCTGACATATGAAAATACTTTGTTGTGACTTGTAAGCTGAATGAGATGCATCTGAAATCTCTGGGAAAAACTTAATGTGGGGCTTAACCACAAACACATAAGGAATACAAGTGTTCTGAAAGTGTGACCAGTGCTAGACACACTGAGCCAGGACACTAGCAAGCTTAAAATGATGCATTAACTGTGTGGTTACAGCAGCAAACAGGGCACTAAGCAACAGAGAACATCTGATGCACTGATATCCTATTCATCAGTGAGAGAAATCACATGACTGAAAGGACCAGTGGTCTGATTCTGTACAATATGATACAATTTGGAGAGATGTTGGCCATCACTACTTATACAGAGTTTGCACCTTCTTTTGAAATACTGCATTACATATAGCAGCCAGAATGGTAATTCAAGCAGCAGAGTCACAGGAACAGGAATAAATGGTCTGATCAGGTCTATCAAATGGGAAGATACCAAACTAAATAGACTGATGCACATCTGAGGTGCATCCAGGCAGATTAAGTGGACAGATAGATGTTTCCAGCAGGTGATATTTTCCACTCTTCTATTTGTTTACTTACCCAGCTCTTGTGCTTCTTCATCTCAGTAGAATTTGAACTTTCTTCTTCAGAAGAATGTGAGCTCAGAATAAAAGAAACATCTATTTTTCCCTGAATGGGCTTGCCATAAGTATACTTGTGTTGAAGGGGAAAAACATCCACCTGAAGATGAGCCCCTTCAGCAGAAAGAGTAAACAATGAGACCAGGCCACCTCACCGTCAGGGAGGATGTGGAGATTGGGAGAACTCTGTACCTTGATAACTCAGAAACTTCAGCTTGTCCCTTGGTATCACTTCGCCTTCTCAAACTATCATCTCAACTGCC
Organism: Rhea pennata; assembly: GCF_028389875.1. Lineage (NCBI taxonomy): Eukaryota > Metazoa > Chordata > Aves > Rheiformes > Rheidae > Rhea > Rhea pennata. The sequence continues at coordinate 84,893,887 of NC_084663.1, read as the reverse complement.
CCCTACACCAGAACCCTTAGTGTCCTTCAGCCACACAGTAAATGACCAGGTGCACAAAGGAGCCATTTTCACAGGTCTGGCTTCCCCAACCATTGGGTAAAGAGAGAACATCACACTGGAATGCTAATTCTCTGCTATCGGTAATCTAGAAGTGATTGTGAAGCCAAAGGACAGAAATCACGATGGTATCAGGTACTCACTTGCCACAGACCTTCACCTGAAATTCCTCATCCAGTGTAGAAATGAACGGAGGGTGCTCAAGCTTCATTTCGAATTTCATCGGCTCTGCAGATAGAGGCATGGAAGGGGGAAGGATATGAAGAAATGAAAAAAGGCCACAGTGAGCATGGGCAGTGACTGGAAGTTCTGTTATAGCTGCAGTTCAGATGGAAAGAAGGCAATAATGGCCTCAGTTGCCTATCACAATGGTGTAATACAGGTTACTCCCTTTGTCCCCACCTCCTTATATTTGCTATTACAATTCCTCATAGAGCTGTCACTCAGTCAAGCATAATCATTTTAAACAGCACAGGATTTTCTCCTAACCCATATTGTTGCTACTGAACTGGGCTAAGGCATGATGCCAGTTCCCATTTTGGGAGGTGACTGGAGAGGACAGTAAATTTAGCCTAGAAGAGGGTGACATTGAGCAGCAGAAAATGCTCATTACAGGACTCGGCTACAGCTAGAACAAGATGTCAGACCACAACTTCATGCTTGTACCCTACACACCTGCAGAAAAATGAGCCCAGCATGAGATGTGCACACAGATCCCTCTGTCCCCCCCCCCCCCCCCAGACTGTTGTTTCCAGAACAAAAGGTCTGATGAACATGGCCAAATCACCCTGCTGTCTTCTCCAGCTACTCAAGTTATTTCTTCATTGTCTCTCTCTCCCAAGTCTCACCATATTCATCAACTCTGAAGGATTTTTCAGCCCTGCCTTGTTGCACTGAGATGGTATACACCCTAAGGGTTGCTTCAGAAGCCAGGGGGAAGGATAAATCCACTATACCGTGTCTTGACTTTACATTCAGCCACTCAGCAATACGATTGTGTTCAGAATCCTGTTTGGGAAAGAACATGCAGAGCCACCAAGTCACACTGTGAATGGGGGTACCTGGTAGGTCCAGCCATATTCAGGCACAAAGTGAGTGCAGAAGGCACTACCAGAGCTTACCCTTGCCCCAGTAGAGAGGATGATAGACCACCAAGGGAAGTTCTTTTTCCCCTTCCCATTATTCTTCTAGGGAATGTGTGAGTTGTGAAGCTTAACAAGGACATTGAAACTACAAGTGAAGTGATAATGCCAGGACACTGTTGGAAGAAGAAGCATCTCTTTCATCTGTGGAGCACTTTGCCTTGTTCTTTGTGCTCTTTGCAGGCAAGATGTTAGACAAAGGTGCAATACTGCCCTGCCTCGCCCTGGCTGGCAAAGGAGAAAACACTTTAGCTGTCTTATGTCTGAGGTAATAATTGTGGCACAGCTCAGTCCAAGATTGAAAGGGCATGGGAGAAGATAGAGATCTCCCTGTAGTCAGGTCTTTGTCACTCACCTCCAGCCATATCTGGGGATACTGTAAAAGAAAAAAAAAAAAGAGAGAGATTGAGAGAGAGGGGGGGAAAGGGAGAGAGAGAGAGAACTTCAATAATGTACAGGGCAAAATAGCATGCATGTGGTCCAGTATTAATAACTCTAACTGGCATGGGCTCTTGATCAGAAAATTCTGCCCTATCCAGACCCCATACTAGGTCTCCTCCCTCTGTGCTAGCTAGAAAAGTAGTCTTTCTCCAGGGAACCAACAGATGAGTGGTTTCCTTTCAAAAATCACTTATTCTTGTGGTTTAACAGGCATGTAGGGAGGTGTTCCTTTTAAGAGCCTTTTCAATGTGTATCATGTTGAGGCTCCTTCTTGTTGAAAAGCACAGGGTGATACTCACCATATTTTTAATGACCTTAAGATCTTCATCAAGGTTCACAATTCGAAACTTCACTGCAGAAGAAAAGAAGAGAACAGTAAAATGTTCTGGCTGCAATACACCTGTGCATAAGTCTGCTTTTTCCTTTTTGTGGTCTAGTATCTTTTTCTTTCTTTGATTAGCTTGGAGATATTCAAGTCTTTCCTCAAACAACTCCCTTCAAACACAAATTGACTTTGTGTGGGAGGTTTATACACAGCTGAATGTTCCAAAAACTTGTTGTCTTTACCTTCCAAGATTGTTCTGATGGATAAAACAGTGGGTTTGGTCTATATGTAGTCTATTCATATGGTGAGATCTGTGGAGTAAGGATTTTATATATTTGTTCAGCTCCAAGCACACTCAAGCCACTATTTATGCAATGATTCTAGGTGTTCCTCAAATACAAACAACAGTCTTTAAAAAACAACAAGATTACCCAGTGTCCTGGAGAGTTCTGTTTTTCCTTTTAGAACTCATTTGAGATACCTCAGCAAAGCAACACCCAAGAGCAGCATGCGGGGCATTTGGTGCAGTATGGCATCCTGACTCTCACCATTCCGTGAAACACCTGATAACAAAGATCTGCTTTCTTCCAGCTGCAACAGGCTTAACTTGCTGCACTTGATGAAATAATCACCCCAGATGTGGCTGCTACCCTGATTCTGCCCTCTGTATATCTACATTTCAACTGTTTGCCTTACCTGTTTCTCCAGGTTTGTACAAGGCTTTGTCTGTCTCTACTAGAGTTACATTCTTCTGTGGCTTTACCAGAACTTTCTTGCGACCTTCAAAGAGCACACTGTCCCCACTGTGGATCAGGGCATGCATAAAAACCACCTCATCTGTCTGTCAGATAAAAAATTTAAAAGTACCTGAGACTGTAAACAGCTTGATGGGAAAACAGAGGCACCTCTCCTACCAAACTGGGGCAATGCTGGGAGGTTGGGCCTTCCTTTGCTCCAATGTTTGTTGTTATATTCCCAAAACAGCATTCAGAAATAATCATCTTTATTATCCCCTTCAACTTCCCTCTTTTTCATTCCCCTCCTTTGAGTTTTTTCACTCCTTTTACTAGTCGTAGTCTTCTCTATGCTTCCCACATTCCTCCTTCTTCTTCCCTTCTTTTCTCCTTCTCATGTTTGCCTTTTCCACATTTCCCTGTTCCCTTTGTTATTTCTCCATCCTACATCTCCTCCCTTTAACATGGCTCAGACAGGAGGAGCTGAAGCCCTCTGGTTTGTAAGAAAGGCAGCTGAGAAACGAGTCTTACGTGTAAAGTGGAATCATCCATTTTCTTGGGAATGAATTCCGGCACCTGGATTGGTTGGGATAAGGAAATAGAAAACAAATTTATCAGAGAGCTTAAATCTTATCTCAAATGTGAGAAAGAGCCTCACTGTTCAACAATCCCCAAACTTTAGAGTCTGAACTCCACTGTATGATTCTATCTCTTATCCACTTGACACTAAAAGGAGAATCAGAGAAATCACTTCCTTTCTCTGATTCATGAACGTAAGAGTGATCAATCTGACATGTGATTCTTCCACTTCACAGTAATGAAAGATTGTGGCCAAACAAAGGAAAACAATAAGAAAAATCAGAGCTGGAGATGACTAAGATAGCAAAGGAAAATGAGATAGTGATCAGATGAAAACTTTGGATATCTCAGCATTCCAGAAAGATATTAAGAGAGTCTAGATATAAGTAGAGAAGATCACAGCCAAACAGCTGAAGTGTAGCTCTGTTTCAAAAAAACAGTTCTGCCAAATGTTGTAAAGAACTCCATCAGCCAGAGACCAGCCATCCTAGGTACTCAGCTCACCAGGAGAAAGGTTCCTTTTTGCTAACTGCAGGCTTCCTGAGTTTCTAGAGACAAGACTGGCTCTCTCCAAAGAGAGAGCACTGAGGCTTGGCACTGAAGACTTGGTTAATCATTATCTTGTTGATGCAAGAACCAGAAATGACTACAGCCCCTTCTTGAGCTGTGCTGAATCTCAAGGGCAAGTGGGGCATAAACATGTGTAAAAATCTGTAAGAATGACACAGAGATTTAGTATAGTGCTGAGGAAGACAATGGCAGTTTGGAGAGTCTCGGTGTTAGACACATGTCCATCTCTCCAAAGATGTAACTGAAGTTTCTGTAGTCACATAGCCTCATGTAGTAGTCTCAATATGGCTAACTCAGCTAACTACAGCAGGAATGATGCTCAAAATACCCAGGAAATATCCAGACTACTTAGGTGAAATCCAGTTCATTAAGAGTTCAGCACCATAACCATCCAACACAACTAAATTAAAGCCAAGTCAATGTCTATGCAGGCTGCAACCACATCTTGCAATACAGATAAAGCTTTAGAGCAGAATCACTCTCTCAGAGCTGGAGGGTCAGACCTCAGAAGAAGCAAAGATGGAAAGAATTCCCCAGGCAATGGTTTGCACTCTGACGTACAAGCATTTGCATGAACAAAACACTGACGAGGAAACAGACATTTTTTTTTTTCCAGCAGGTTTTAAGTGGGATAAAACGGACGAATATAAATGAAAAGTCAAGGCTTACATCTGCACAGAGAAGGATTATTCACTTTGCTTGGTTGCAGGACCCTGCTATATTTTGTTTTGCACTGGTAGGGGAATAAACTTAACCTGTTTGCACAGACGCTTACTGATGCCATGTATAACAAGGCAGAGAAGGCTAGTGTGCCCAGAATGGTGCTGGGCTTCTGTCTGAAGTGACAGTGAGAGCATCCTCTGCCAAATCAACAATCACAGCTACATTCACCTGGAAGCATTCAAAAGTGCCTGGCTTCTCCACATTCTGTTCCACTAGTGTGTGATTCTGGGCTTCTGCCTCTAAGGTGACAGCCAGGTGGACAGCCTCAGGGAGATACTTGAGGTGCACACAAAGCTTCTCCTCTTGAGAATGGTGAATGACAGCAGGGAACACCACCACACAGTGACTAGAAGAAAACAGGAGACATTCAATGATAATTCAGAGGCTGAGGTAGACAGACCAGAATCCATCTCTACTGCACTCATGAATATGTAGACCATGGATTAGGGAGGTCTGGAGGCCTGAAGGAACTGTGGGGCAGCTCCCTTCCCACATCAGGAAGAGATATTGTGCTTCATGTAAAACCAGAGGGCTCCTGTCATATGCTTGCCAGCACCCTGACAGCAGCCAGGACCAGTCTGCCCAGTGCAGGATTGCAAGTACAGCAAGAGCAGTGAGCCTGTGTGAGGAATGAAGACAAAGACTCAATGACTGAGGCATAAGGCTTCAGATCCCGCACCAAATTTTACTCTGCCACTAGCAAGACATGAGATGAAAAACACAAAAATTATTGCTTCTGTTGCTTTTCAGTGTTAGTCCTGCACTAACAAACACAAGGGTCTTCATCTGCAGTGATACTGGACATCCCCAGCTCTAGCTCAGCCTGCCTTGAGAACAAGGCCATTCATCTCTATAGTGCTAAATAATGCAGCATTTCACCACCACACCCTTCAATGATAGCCCCTTCCATCAAGCCCACCAAAATCAAAAGGAAATAATCTCACGGTTCCAAGTTCGCTGCAGCTGTGGCTGGGAATAGGATCAGAGCTAAGAGGAGCACTTGTGCTCCCATTGCTTGGGCTGGGACAGACAGCTGACAAGATCCACACAGGAGCAGAGAACAGCCTGTATTCATGGACTGGTGCAGTCCTAAATACCCTCACTTTGATACTTCTGAGTCCAAAGAGTGGGAGAGTTGCAGTATGGAGACTGCATCTCTCCCAGGCTAATGACATTAACTAATATTTACTTACTTCAATAACAACAGAGTAAAGGCCATGCAGCACAATTCCCCACCCACATCCAAACTCAGGTGCCCATGGTTTTCCAGGCCATGGGGTGTCAAAGCACTAAAGAAAAGATGTGGGGTGGGTGAGCTGTAATCCAGGTTGAAGTGGATTCATGAGAGAAACCCACCTCAGCTGTGGCTGGTCTGTGTCCTAGCTGTAACATCCCATGACAACCAAAGTTATGCACAAGCTCCTACCCTCAGTTTGAAGAACGCATCTTTTCAGTACTCTTTGAATCATTAGTGATCCTTCTCTCATTCAGCTTTTAGTTAGAGCTTGGAGTCAAAACTTTTCAATTCGCCTTCATTCCCTGCATCACTTTCTCTGTTCACTCATTCAACGTAATTATGTCTGATCCTCCTGGGTACAGAACCTTCTCCAGGGCTGTTCCTGCATATCCAGCATCAGATTCCCCTCATTGCTCCACTGAAAGGCATTTCCACGTTTATCAAGACATTTTAAGGTCCAAGCACCTCACACACTTTAGCTAATATCTACCTTACACCCCCTCACTCCATTGTCCAACCTTCTGCCAGATTCATCCACCCATAAGGTATTTCTACCTCACATGACCAGCCATCTCTTCCAGAATCCTCCCAGGCACTACAACCTTTCATATAGTTTTATTGGATGGCAGCAACTGCAGCTGATGTGAGTGTGGTTTGGACATATTTGCCCTCCACTTATGACCTTGTTTGAAGGTGGGTGTCCTCATCTTGCCCTGGCCCCAGTTGTGTTTTTGCAGAGAATAACCTAAGGTACACAACATAGAAGGGATTTGCTATCTGTCCCCTTTGCTCCCAGCTGAAGTAATCCTCTGGATTTATTTTGGCACAGCCTCTGAATGGGCTCAGCATCCACTCTCTTAATACACAGTGTGATGTAACAGGAACAAACTAGCCTTTAACCTAGCACTGACAAGAAGATAATGTGCAAGTTTAAAGCATTGTATATCACTGATCTGTGAGCATATTTGATTCTCTGAAATCAACAGGTTTTCGAGGTCAAGTTAAACTACTGGGAGAATAAAACAATCAGACTTCTGTTTGATTTCAGAAACATTACCTAGGCTTTGCATCTCTGAATGGTCAAGCTGGCCATCTCTGAAGTTGGGTGTGAAAGAAAGGCAACAAAAATATAGTAACATGCTAAACTTCCCTTCTTCCAGGCAGGTGTAAGAGCACTGGTAGAACTGTATGGGGAGCCCCGGGTTTGTCTCGCAGGAGGCTGCAAGGCAGGAGTGAAGTTTTAGTAAGAAGTAAATAATACATAAAAGAAAAAACTCAACCCAATGATATCACAAAGAACGAATTTGCACTAGGATGTTTCCAGTGAAATCCTGGTAAAGAAGCTCCTGAAGATGATTGCAAATTGTGCCTCATACCAAATAGAATAACTTGGCACTCCTGCTGCCATCAGCTATGTTGCATAAGAGAAGAAGGCAGAGCAGACATTTCTCAGGGAAGTAGTAACAAGCCTTGGTAGACGTTGAGACAAGTGTCTCTTGTGTCTGGTCAAATAAAAATTGTCTCCACTCCTTCCACCTGCCCACATCCCAGCCCCAGCCATGCACAGTTTGACTTCTGTCTTTCTGCTTTTAAAGCAAAGAGAGAGACAGCCACCCTATCAGAGAAGGAGCTGCATAGTCTTTAAGCTCTGGAAGAGGGGGAGAGGAAAGAAAGAAAGCAGCAGAAGCAGGGGTGAAGGGAGGACAAAAGAGAGGCTCATCTTTCTATGGAGGGATTTGACCTGCAGTCAGCTATGTGGAGCCACACTATCCTGTGGGGCAGCATCCTTCTCCTGCCTAGAGTGGCTGGAACATCTGCAATGCTGTAAGAACCTCTGTTGCTTCATATCCACATGCTGGTCTGTGGGGACTCCTCAGAGCAGGGGGTGACAGAAACAGATCAAAAGTTCTGAGACAAGGCAAGTTTTTCTAGAGGAGCATCATTGCCTGTATGTCATAGGTTTCACTTCCTTCTCATATGCACCTGCCTGCCCACCCTGCAAGGTTCCTTGGCTCTTCTTCTAGTGCCTTTGATGTAGACCGTGTATTTCTGCAAGGAGTCAGGTCAGATAAGCCCTGCCAAGGTTCTGCATGTGTTTAATTCTGACTTGCCAATATCTGCAGGAATGTCTTGTTTCAAGTCCGGTTTTAAAAACTTGTCTAGTTTTAAAAGCTTCTTCCAGGGGGCAGTGCAGTTTCTTCCCCCTGGACATGTTATATAGGCTGATATAGCTCACTCTGAGATAAGGTTTTACTGCTGTGTGTTTCCTACCATTTCTCTTAGCACAGAGCTTTGCTTTGTGGTAATACTGCTTGCTTCGGTATCTGCTGTCCTGCCCGTGTGCCAATGCTTGCTGTAGCTTCCTCATAAAATAATCTAGCCTGGCTTTTGGGATCCCTGTAAGATAATCTTGGAGATGATGTCTCATACTTTTATAGCTCATAAAGCAAAAGCAAGGGGTGAACTGCAAAAAGGGGGGAATGTGAAAGAAAATTTTCCGGAGTAGAGAGTACACTCAGGGATCACTAGGAGCAAGGGATATCTGGTAAGTTCAATTAGGTGTTTAGTGTACCTCCAATCCTTATTGTCCAATAACAGGGAGGAGGTGCCATGAGACGTGCTAAGAAGAAAAATCAAGACAGAGTTGACATCTATTATCAGCTCCCCTGATATTAGCAGCAGACAAGCTGCTCAAGGCAGCTTGACAGCCTTTAAGCGTGACGACCCTCAAGGCTGCTGCCAGCTGGACTTTGACTCTCTCCTGCCAGGGTGTTGAGCCCCAGCAAAGAACTTCCAACAATTCATGTCCCTGCCTCTAGCTGTTCTGATCATTCCAGGTCCTGTCCTCCTGATACCACAAAAGGTGCCACTGGCTGACCCTATCTAGCAGCAGTAAGCACAAGGAATCAGTGATAAGACTTTTCAAGTTAATCAAACCTCTGTTTTCACCAAAAGCCAAAAACAAAAACAAATTTTGTCTGCTACCTAGTACTGTTCCCATTGCCAAGCCTGCTGTGTAGTATGTTTTCTCCTGGTGTGGCAGGAAGTGGAAACTACCATGAATATGCCTCTGGGAGGTAAGGGCCAGCAGTTACACCTGGCTGAAGGATATAGGGCTCCATCAAACAGAGGATCCTAAAATCTGTTCTGGAGAACACATTTTGATGATTTACAGAAATCAACTGCTTCTTGAATGTTGGCTCTTCTTTGGTCCTAGCTGCTGCAGTACTTTATAAGGTGGTAAGAACCAATACAGCTTCTTGGTCTTATCCATGTGCACAGATATGCTAATAGCCACAGACATCTGAGATGTGGATTGAGAAAGCAAGGAGAATAAGTGTTTCAGGAGCTGAAGAGCAGATGCTCATGAGATTTTGTGTTCAGGACATGAAGTTATGACAGTGAGACTCATACAATGTGTAACATTGGTTCTGAGCCCAAGAATAGCTCATAAGACAGAAAGCAGATAATCAACCAAGTGAGCTGCTGAGGAGTCATGGTGTGGTGCAGTGAAAAGACCAAAGTTTCAGGAAACTTGCAGTGTAGTCTAAGCCCTGCTGCTAATCCCTTGTGTGAAATGAGCAAGCCTTTTCACCTTAGGCCAAACTTATTTCATTTTCTCCACTTTATCTTGACATTCAGTCTTAAAACCAGTGACTACCTCTTATTGTAGGTGCATGCAGCATGTAGCACAGACTCAGTGGTCATGCTGCAGTACTGACAGATGGAAAGAGCAGTGTAATCTAGTCTCACTGGCATCACGACACTGGAATGGAGGGACCAGGAGTCTTATTAAGAAGTATCCAAATCCCAGGGTCAAAACCAATCCTCCTAAGAAGTCAGCTTCATATGGCATCTTTTTCTTCTTGTAGGAATTATGCTGTGGCAATACCATCTCAGCTCTACTACCCCTTCTCAGAGAAAGTGTGCCTCCAGCTCAGGAGAAAAGAAGCAGTCCCAATCTGTGTGACCTTGCAAAGCAAAGCTGAGAATCAGACTCTGATCATTCATCCTATCTTTCACCTCACCTTCTTTCATTGCACAAGCTTCCAGGTGAGAAGGAGATTCTCAAGGGTTGTCAGCAGAGTGTATGCCATATGAGTTCTGCTGTTGCTGGATAGGAAGGCCAAGGACTGTGCCTTCCCTTGGGCACCTTTTAATCAGGCACTGAATCTTCTACTTCAGCATATGTAGGGCTGACAATGCTCTGAAGCCTCACTGATATTTTACTCTTCTAGATTTTTTTTATTATTTTTTCTTTAGAAAACATTCTGAAAAGTGCTCTGAGATCTTTTAGGGCAAGTAGAAGGGAGCAAAATATAAAATCAGTATCAAAATCATTATTTTGAAAGCCTATGGATACAAAATCCTGAATAATGGTTAATTTACAGCTATGTCTGAAGGTCCCTGCTCTTGTTGGAAACACAGACGAAGTGACTTTTATTGTCATCATGTTCCAAGAAGTTATCTCAGAGTTATTCTTCAGTTCTTTCAGAAGAAACAGAAAGTCCTAATCAAGCATGTAGACAAAAAGACTTTTATCCAGACAGACAAACCTATGTACAAACCTGGACAGGTTGGTATGGATAGAATTCCATGTCCTATGAGATAAAGAAAGATGTAGAGAAAGATAAGCAGCTTAGCATTAATGAGCGCCGGCAGGGAGATGGACTTTAACCTAGGACACAGAAAAAAGAAACAAAGGAACCACAAGATTGATTCCTAAGGACAAGATAAAGGAGCAAAAGAGCCATCCACAACTATGCAGAAGTGAGATAACAAGTAAAGAACACACCTGGAAACTATGGAAAGGAACAACTGGGAGCTGGAAGACCCCCAAACTCTAATATTACTGTTAGTTCCAAACTATCACATGACGAGAGGGGAGGATTTAGATTGTAAGGTATAATTGCCCAGGAATTTCTGTGTTTGGGGTCCCTCCTTGGAGGCACCAAGCTCAAGCTGTAATTACTGTACATATGCCATTAAACTTTATTTTGCTTTAGTTGTCTCTGACCTTCTGGAATCAGTGGGAACCTAAGGCTGGACCCTGTTATGGTGGCTGGTGAGCATTATTTTCCATAGCACAGACCTCAACATATGGGGTAGCCACTATCTCTTGGAGCAGGCAGCTAGCTGAGTGGTGCCTGCTCTGCAAGGAAGACAGGCCACAGCCCTCATCTCCCTCTACCATTCTTGGCTATGCCTATTGTGAAGGATTTAGGGATAGTTCCCACCCATGCCAGCATGGCACATTTTTTCTCCAGTACTAGCTAAGCTCGGACATCATGTCAGTGTGAGCATGGTTTGTGTGTTTTGGCTGATTTATGAGGAAAGGTTCATACAATAGTATGTTACATTCCTGAGTGCTTCTGTAGATCCAGAATGTGCCTAAATTCTTCTCTCTCTCATAGACTGTCTGCCTCAGAGGATCATAGCCCTGCAGGCCTCATCACCACTCTAAGACAGTTCAGATTGCCACAGGGCACAACTATTTTCCTTGTGTCTCTCCGTCATCTCTGCTGGCCTGACTCTCACTGCAAGCAAGACTGACTGCCCCATCATAGGTCCAATATCTAAAAAAAGTGCTGTTTCTCAGAAGCACAGCCAGCCTTCCCCAAAACCCCACATTACCACTTCCACCCCTCTTTTCTAGCAGAGTTGAGATCTCGTAGCAAATCTTTGAACATGGAGCCAAGAATGGCTGGCTCTGAATTCTGCCCATACCTTCTGAATGAAGCACATCATCAGCACATCATCTTTCTTAGATGTTTCCATCCCTATTATAATTAATGGACTTGATTCAGCCAGCCCTGTTTTTCTTTTGCTCTATAGTCAAGTTGCGAATTGTAATCTTGGATCAGAACTTTATTGCCAGCAATGAACCAGTAAGTCAAGACTGGAGAAACCTTAATAAGTCTGAAAATGATATGGGCTGCCTCCAGGATATCTGGATCAATTCTTGGCACAGCCAGGAGATCATCTGTGGACATCTAATCTCACTCTTGTTTTGGCTGCTTGCACGCAGCATTGAGCATGACCTACTATACAGATGCTGCTCATGATGCTGGGACAGCACCTGTGAATTTTTTAGGGAAAACTCATGTATGTCTGAGAGACAAATAACTCAGGGAGGTGAATGGTAACTTACATCAAACCATACAGCCAATAGCTCTGTTTTTTTCCTTCCCACAGCACCACCTGCTGGAACTGAGGTAAAACACTTACTTTATAAAAAGTGGTGATCTCTTCTTGTCTTGGGGAAAACAAAAGGTGTAAAACGATGGTGGGGAGAAATGGGTGCAGAAAGCCATTTATCTCAGAATGCGTGAGAACAGCCCTTGACTTCTTGCCCTTCTTTCCGTTAATATCCACACAAGTTTTGCAGTACAGTGTCATGATGTCTATCAAATAGGGGGTTCCTGCAACAAATGGTGGCTGTCACTGAGCTGTAAATACCTCTCCATCAACTTTTCTGGAGTAGCACAGGACTTTTAGTCCCTGCAGGCTTCAAAATGGAGATTTGTGACTATCTTAAACTATTCTTTAAGCACATTTTTATATTAAACATACAGAAAATAAAAGCTTAAGCAGTTAATGTGGCCACAAACCTAGGGAAACTTCCCAAAAGAGCTCGGAGGGTTTTTTTGTTTGGTTGGTTGGGTTTTTTTTTTCCTCTGTAATCTCTTAGTTTAGTTTTAATATTATAGGTAAAATACAGAATTCAATCACCTGAGCTGAGGAAAGATGCCTGAAAGCAGTGAAGGATTTGTAATAACCCACACAGGAAGGTCCCAGTTCAAATTAGCAATGGACAGTAGCTAATGCAGATTTGTACATCCCACTCACCAAGCAATTAATACAGAAACAGAGTTTCTCAGACACCTATTGAAATACTTTATGCCAGTTTATACAAATGTAGTGCTGTGATCCAGCTTCACCATTTCAGACAACAGCTGCCATTTATTTCATATTTTATAAAGGCCCATCAACTCATCACTAAGTCCTTTTTTGGCTGGACAGTGCAACTGTAGCCAGAGTTCTGTCCGCCATGGACTGACCATCACAATCAATAATGCCTCCAAATGCCCCTGCAGTCCCACAGCCCCTGCTCAGCATCTCCATGCTTTACATCCTGCATTACACAGAGAGTCCTTGTAGTTCCCTACATGAACTCCTAAACTAATTCCACAGACTTTCCCACGGATTCAAGATACCAGACACCACTGTAATTGCTTCTAAGTTGCTCATGCCTTAGGTAGTATGTGCTGCCAGGATTGAAACTCTCCACAGTGACCCAGGAGGTTATGCCAGCTCAAATCACCACAGGGCATCTTTGAGAGGGACCACCTGGACTATCAGCAGTTGGTGCATTATCTGTATCAGCATTACATATATGTGTTTTTGAGACTCTAGTTGCAGGCACTGGGTAAGCAGTCACAGTAGATACGTTAACAAACATTTGCATAGGGACCAGAGATGGGTTCATGAGAAAGAAATGAAGGCCAGTATCAACCCTCAGGCCAGTATCAACCCTCAGCCCAAATTCTCAGTCTATACTGAGGGATCTAGTAGAGTACACCATTACCCCCACTACAGGCCAAAGACCATCCTTGTTAAACTTAGAACACTTTTTGCCACAACGGCAACCAAGTGGCAAGAGACTTCCATCTCCTGAACCAATCCATCACAGTGCTCTGAAATAAGAGCTGTTAGAAGAAATGTCCAGTGTGTGATAGGCTCCATATCTTTGTCTCAACTCACATGAACCAGCCAGTCCTTCCATTCACAGACTGAACAAGCAATGGAGGCTTGGCAGTGGAAGGCCCTCTCTCCTCTAGACCTGTGATTTACTGGGTCTGAGGACCCTTGAAATGCCTCTTGGTGTATCTAGGATGTGCTCTCAGTCAGACAAGATGCTCCCCTAAGGACTCTTACAGAGAGGGTCTCCTCTCAGTTTGCAATAAGCTCTCAGGTTAAAACTGTAAACTAGCTGTGGCCACAGCCAGGTACCTGTGCCCAAAAGGGGATCATCTCTAGTGCTGTGCAACTGAAAGCTTTGGAGGCTGTCCATGAAGCTCGAAAATCTCTGGAGCTGGGCTTTTGTTGCAGGCAGGATCTGAGCTGTGCTTCTGCAGTCATAGAGAATCTCTGGATAGAAATGAAAAACTTTCTCCCTCTCACACTAACCTGTATTGTTTTCATTCTCTGCCTACAGATATACAGTATGCTCAGCTATCCTCAAGAGTACCGCAGTGTGATCACAGACCCTTACAGTGACTACTGTACTATGCACAAGGGCTCAGGAACCATCAGTTCCTCTCAGACTACTCTTCTATCAGGAACCATGTAACTCTTCATGTGCAACAGCTATTCTTATGCAGTTTTCCAACTAGACATTTATGGACTTCTGAAAGTAAATCTAATTTCTATAATCCTCAAAATATCAGAGCTAAGCCCTTCTGTACCCCAGTGCAGCTTCACAAATCATCTTTTTTTGTAAACAATAACCACTTTAGGTTCTGAATTTGTTATGCTTCTGAACTGAGAGTTCTCTGACACAAGATGCTCTAGCTTGCTGAATTCCCATTGATCAGACAGATCCCTAAAGCACAGCCCCCCACACACACACTTTTGCCAAACTGTAGACTCCCAGACTTTTTAGGAATTGGAGGGAGTGGAGAATGTCAGTCTGAGTGAGAGGAGGCTGAAAAAGCAAAGCACCTGAGAAGAAGGGAAGGGGGCATGGGAGAAAGAAGGGTAAAACCTGGGAGGAGTAAAGAGGTCAAACAGGGATGAAATGAGAACAAGTCTACATTGGGCTGAGGAGCAAACTATGATACCACTGTAGTGACTTTGTTTGTGTGCATGCACATGTGAGTAGTCATCCCCACACCCCTGGCAGTAAAGATTCACCTTTGATGTGAGGGTTCAGAATCTGGGCTCTGGGAGCAGACTGATTCTGCATTCTCTCCTTGTGAAGCTTTTACGTGAGTCAGAGGTGCAGCAACATGCTGATAAGCTGGGAGACTGGGTCAGAGATAGACCCTCAGACATGCTGTCCCCTCCATGGAGCTCTGCCTTCTTTTCTTCCCCTTCTTTCTGACAAAATTCAGGTCTAACATTTTTAACCAGCCTTAAAATCAAGACTCTGATTGAGTGCCACTCCCAGACCACTTTCTGCTATGACTGTATGTCTACATCTTGATTTATCCTGTTTCTTTGAAAATCATGGGTGACAGACACCCGTGGGCACACAAGGGCAGCTGCACATGCAGTGCACTGAGGAACTGGGGATTGCTTCCCAGAAGTGATGAGTGAGTCAGAAGTTAAACAGGAGATGAACACAGGAAGAGGAGAAAGGCCTTGGCAGTGTGAATGCACAGGGCAATGGAGGGGTGGAATATTGGTTACTTAGGAAGAACCTACTTGGAAGTTTCTGTTGGCAGATAGGAAGACAATTTGGTCAAGAGGGAGAGTGAGACAGCTACCTCAAGAAGGAGGATCTGTTTGTAAGACTGGGAGAAGTTTTGCTGAAAACAAGAGAATCAGCCAATACTGGCACATGGGGGTATCGAGGCCTTTATGCAGGGGCTGAAAGAGCAAGAAGTGTCTATGAGCAGGCTGAGTTCTTCCTGGAGGAGCACATACATATAGCTGAGATTCACATGCTCACCTGGGATGTCTTACTGTAGGAGACTAACATTGAAGAACTTTGAGGGCATCTTGAAGAGGACAAGGAATGTGGGGGGGATCAAAATGGGAATAGGAGTGTTTTCCCAAAACTGGATTCTGTTACCCAGTGTGCAAGCAACCCATAGACACACAGGGTTGAGATATTATTTCATTTCTGCACAGAGATGGATGGTAGGTGGTAAATCCACAAAGCTAGCACACATTCTCCCCTTCTCATTCTTTATTTATACACACTTTTCAGGAAGTGCTTTATACAAATTTTTCTACTGGTTACAGTTTCATTGCATCAGATGTTTGCTCTGTGCTTGTGCTTTAACATTCCTGTTAATTAGCATAGGAAGCAGAGAAGAGGCAGTAATATCATTATCATGTCATTTCCATCTCATTATTCATAGTGAGTGTGTAGTATAATATGTTAATAAGCTTTAATGAACCTAAGGTCACTTCTGGATTATTCTGCTGTTTTTGTCTTGCCAACCTCTCACATTCTTCAAAGTGCTGTGGTTTCATCAAGATTATTGGGCTGGAGCTGGTTATCCTTTGCAACACTGTTTTCCCTCTCCCTTGTCCTCAAGTCTTGTTAACTATTTGCAGGGTTTTTAACAGCATCTCTCCAACAGGAGGGTAAGGAGTTGAGCTTTGCCCAACTGAAGTCTATTCTAATCTCACAGATACTCTGTGTTTGAATGAATGCTTATATTCCTAATTGCTTATGATGAGCAGGCAACTCAGACAACCTGGGTACCTGGGTACACAGGTAGATACTGCTATTGAAGGTGCTTAGTTAAAGCATGTTGAAATGGGCAGCAAAGCAAAGCCAGTATGTACCTGGTTTCCAGAAACATTTATCTGGAGTCTGGTCACTGTCAAGAGACTAATCATGGGTTGTGACCCCACATGATCCCAACCTCCTGCCAACCAGATCTGAAAGGGAATGGGCAGGAGTAGAGCCAGGGCATCATTGCCTTTGTGCCCACAGAGACAAGGAAAGCCAGAAGAAATGGATAAGGACAATGGAAGTTTGGTTCGATTCCTGGCTCTATTTGAGATTTTCCAAATGATCTCAGACAGCTCAGAATCACAGAATCTTGTAGGATAGAAAGGATCTCTGCAGAAGTCTTTAGCTCAACATCCTGCACAAGGCAATTAGATCACACTGCTATAGTCAAATTCTGAATATCTCCAAGGATGGAGATTCCACAGAAGGAAATAATCACTTCCCTCAACCTGCTGGCTTCAGTCTTCCTTATACATCCCAGATGTAGATGCCTTCCTTATTGCAAGAGCACACAACTGATTCATACTCAACTTATCATACATGAGAAATCTCTCTCTGAATAGTTGTTTTCTAGGCATTTGGTGCCAGCCTGTATTGTTGCATGTTGTATCAACCACCTCCCTTAATTAGATATAGTCTGATAACTTAGTAGAGATGCACTCTAACACTTCTTCCGGGTCATCAATGAAGCTATTAAGCAGTATCAGCCTGATTATCAATCCCTGAGGGATGCCACAGGTAAACATCCACCAACTGGACTTTATTTCACTGAGCATCACTCTCTCAGTTTGATGGCCTAGCCAATTTTTCATCCTTACCATCCACTTATCCAGTCCACATTTCACTAACTTGGCTACAAGGGTACTATTGGAGACTGTGTCAAAGATGTTGCTATAGTCAAGGCATGCAAGATCCACAGCTCTCCCCTCATTTACACAGACAATCATCTCAGCTTTCTTCTTTCTCCCATATATTAATGTTCTTCATCTGTAAAATGGAATTTCTACCTCTCCATCTTACCTAGATAGATTGTGCATATTTCAGGCCATGGACTGTCTTCTGTTGCTTGCATACAGATCAGTAAGTGACTCTCATAATGACTTCCTAGCTGTGATTGAGAGTTTGGGTATTAGAGTGGTAGAAATGTGACACAGTACTCTATGGCTCAGGCTGGATGTATAACATGGTTTCGTGGGGGGCCCAGTATGCCCACACAAAACAGGAATTTGAGGTGCAATATTGTCCAGAAACAAATTTTGATTTGCAAGAGTCTCTCAGTCATTCCTTGCCCACTCTCTTGCTATCTTTTCCATACTTCTGTCTCACTGCCTAAGAACCCTTCACATACATACATTCCCAACTCATACTCCTTCTTCATTTTTTTCCATCTCCATTCCTCTGTTTGCAACTTCACCTCTTGCTTATCCTACAAAAAGTAGTAGCACTACCATAAACACTTGCAAGGCTGAGTGTACAGAGTTTCCAAACAACATCAAGAAAAATCATTTTTGTAGGAATACAGTTGGATTCAGTCACAGTTCATGCATGGCAGTCCTGGGAGAACAGGGATGGGACTCTCCCATGCCCATTATTCCTGGGTCATTTCTCTATATCCCTGCTCAGGTTAGTCCCTCCCTAAGTCAAGAATATATCTGAAATGTATCTGTAGTACTGCCTTTTCCCTCAGCCATCTTTGCCTGACACCAGCTATTTGCACATTTCTGTAATTTCCTCTCCAAACCCCCTGACCCTTACAGCCCAGTCAATACTAAAATATATCTCCTCTTAATATAGTAACCAAATTGGGCAACTGATCACTTTTAGAATAGAGTAAATACATAAAAGTTAAGGCCATGAAGGCCATGATTCAAAATCAGCAACAGGAATCCTTTTTTTTTTTTTTTTTTTTGGGGGGGGGGGCACTGTCACTACAAAATGCATTTCTCCAGCCCTTCTCCTCCCACAAATTACCCAGATAGCCTTCCAAACAACTCAAGAGAAATCTTCACAGGAATGGGAGCAACACCTTCCTCTCTGTTTTCTCCTCAGTGGTTCAGGGTCTGCTGAGCTACCTGTTACACCACCCAACACTATCACAGACTGGAAGTCCATGACTTCCTGCACCTCAGAGAGCTATGGATTGGTAATCTCAGAGACCATCAGCTTGTGGAGCTTCAAGCCCTTCTTTGTGGAATTCACCTTGCCCAAGTCCATCTTCTGCGGAGAGTCATTCTCTCTCACAACCAAACTCTTCAACTACCTGAAGCAGTGCATGGTAGTAAGTAGCTCCTTCCAAGATGAGTGTTGGGCAGAGGGGTGTATGGTAACATTATTTATTTCACTGATGGAGGCCCAGAAGAAGGGCTGTCCCCTCAGAAACTGGGTAAAAGACACCAAGGAAGCTCTTCAAAAAAGCTCCATGCACAGCCATCTCCAAGTTTTGCTTCTGCATAGGCTCAGCTGTGCTGTGACATAACCCCACAGGATAGTGAGGGTCATGGACTAATGGTGGCCCACAACTCTGGCAACTGTGCCATTGTCTTGCTTACCATGGGCTTCTGCACTTGACCCCTACTCCCTTTTATTCCATCTCTAGCTCCAGCTTAGCCTAATGGATGTCACGGATTTTGAATTTGTGCACAACAATGTCAGGTTCGCTATTTGTCTGTGCCCTGATTCAGCAAAAACATTTTTCTGAGATGTGAAGGCAATAAAACTAGGTAAGAGGGGCAAAGGAGGACTAGGGTCTAAGACAGGAGGAGAGGCAGTGGCAAAGCTGTTTGAAGAGTCCAGAGCTGGGGTGGAAGGGAAGGTGGCCTACCATGCAAAGTATGAATGAGTGGCCTTAGGCTAAGCAAACTGAAATTTTGGTGCACATGAGCAATCTGGTCTTTTTATGTTTTGTTCCTAAAGAATAGAAGGTGAATTTCACTGTCACTGCTGAGGTGATTGAGCAGGATGATGTTTGCACTGAGAGTACAGTTTTTGTGCCAGAGATTGGAGTGGTTACAGAACTAGTTTCTCAGACTTAAGGCAGCCCGATGGAGTGCCTCTTAGAGAGTTCACCAGTAGGGTAAACACCTTTCTCAGAGAGGCTAGAAGAAGCGTGATTCTGCAAGTGAGATTGAATAAAGGCATATGCTGAAGACAGCAGCTCAGGACATGCTGTGTGTGTCAGAGCTATCTGAATTGCTTGCTATCAGGGCCTTGGGGATCATGTTAGTATAAAAACTTAGAAACCTATTTCCCAGCAAAATTTATCAGTAACAGACATATCCCTGCTGTTCATGTGAGGCCATTTGCAGAATTTGCTCTGACAAAGGTGATGGGGTGCCCGACTGACATCTCATTTTACTGCTCTGCCTTCTGAGCTAATTAGATTTCTTCCCACTGGGCAGGGGGGCTGTTGGAAAGGAAGACAGACGGGCTATTGGAGATGTGAAGGTTGGGGGCAGCCTTGTCTGCAGTGACCATGAGAAAATGGAGTTCAGGATCACGTGTGGAAAAAGCAAGGCAATAAGTAGGATTACAACCATGGACTTCAGGAGGACAGCCTCTTCAGGGAACTACTTGGAGGAATCCCATGGGTTAGGGCTCTAGAAGGAAAAGGGGTCCAAGAGAGCTGGCTAATATTCAAACATCACTTCCTCCAAGCTCAAGAGCCGTGCATCCCAAGGAGAAAGAAGGCCAGCAAAGGGTGCAGGAGACTTGCATGAATGACCAAGGAGCTCCTGGCAAAACTGAAACAGAAGAAGAAAGTCCACAGAATGTGGAAGAGGGAACAGGTCACTTGGGAGGAATATAGGAATGTTGTCAGAATAGGAAGGGATGTGATGAGGAAGGCTAAGGCCTATTTCTAGTTAAATCTGGCAGGAGATGTCAAGGACAGCAAGAAGAGGTTCTTCAAGTATATCAGTAGAAAAAAGAAGACAAAGGAAAATATGAGACCACTACTGAATGGTGTGGGAGCCTGTGAAGAATACAGAGAAAGCAGAGTTACTGAATGCCTTCTTTGCTTCAGTCTTCACTGCTAAGGGCAGCCTTCGGGAGTCCTAGAGCCTGGAGACAAGAGAGCAAGTCTGGAGAAAGAAAGACTTGCCCTTGGTTGAGGAGGATCAAGAGATCTTTTAGGCAAATGTGACACCCACAAATCCATGGGCCCTGATGGGATGCACCCACAAGTATTGAGGGAGCTGGAGAATATTATTGCTAGGCTGCTCTCCATCATCTTTGAAAGGTCATGGAAAACAGGAGAGGTGCCTGAGGACTGGAAGAAAGCCAATGTCACTCCAGTCTTCAAAAAGAGTAAGAAGGAGACCCACGGAAGTACGGGCCAGTCAACCTCACTTCCATCCCTGGAAAGGTGATGGAACAGCTCATCTTGGATGGCATCTCTAAGCATGTGGAGGAAAAGAAGGTGATCAGGAGTAGTCAACATGGATTCACCAAAGGGAAAAATCCTGCTTAACCAATCTGATAGCCTTCTATGATGGCATGACTGGCTGGGTAGATGAGGAAAGAGCAGTGGCTGTTGTGTACCTTGACTTCAGCAAGGCTTTCGACACAGGATGTTATGTCTCCCATAACATCCTACTAGGTAAGCTGACGAAGTGTTTGTTAGACGAGTGGACTGTGGGGTGGATTGAGAACTGGCTGAAAGGCAGTGCTCAAAGGGTTGTCATCAGCAGTACAGAGTCTAACTGGAGGGCTGTAGCTAGTGAAGTTCCCCAGGGCTCATTACTGGGGCCAGTCCTGTTCAACTTATTCATCAATGACCCGAATGAAGGGACAGAGTGCTTTCTCAGCAAGTTTGCTGATGATAGCAAATGGAGGGGAGTGCTTTAGAAAGCTGTGTTGCCTTTCAGATAGAACTCAACAGGCTGAAGAGTTGGGCAGAGAGAAACCTCAAGAAGTTCAACAAGAGCAAGTGCAGGGTCCTGAACCTAAGGAGAAATAACCGTAGACACCAGTATACCCTGGGGGATGATGTGTTGGAAAGCAGCTCTGCAGAGAAGGACCTGGGAGTGCTGGTGGATGATGAGTTGACCATGAGCCAGCAATGTGCCCGTGTAGCCAGGAAGGCCAATGGTGTCCTTGGGCACATTAGGAAGAGTGTTGCCAGCAGGTTGAGGGAGGTGATCCTGTCCCTCTATACAGCCCCGGTGAGGCCTCATCTCGAGTGCTGTGTCCAGTTCTGGGCTCCCCAGTACAAGAGAGCCATGGAGCTACTGGAGAGAGTCCAGCATAGGGCTACAAAGATGATCAGAGGACTGAAGTATCTCCCCTATGAAGAATGGCTGTGAGAGCTGGGCCTGTTTAACCTGGAGAAGAGAAGACTGAGGGGGGATCTTATCGATGTGTACAAGTACCTGAAGGGAGGGTGTCAAGGGGATGGGGACAAACTCTTTTCAGTGGTGCCAAGCAACAGGACAAGACACAATGGGTACAAACTCAACCACAGGAAGTTCCGACTGAATGAGAGGAGGAATTTCTTTCCTCTGAGAGTGAGAGAGCCTTGGAACAGGTTGCCCAGAGAGGTTGTGGAGTCTCCTTCTCTGGAGATATTCAAAACCCATCTGGACATTATCCTATCTAATGCGCTCTAGGGGACCCCCCTTGAGTAGGGGGGTTGGACTAGATGATCTCCAGAGGTCCCTTCCAACCTCAACCGTTCTGTGATTTTGTGACACATACCCCTTCTCCACCCAGAAGGTCGATGTGGAAACCTGTGAGACAGGAGTCACTGGGCCTGCATAGGTGCATGAATCAAGAAGCCCAAGCAGAAGCAATGTCATCTTTGAACATCTCCAGTACTGTCTGGAGAGGCATGGAGAGGGGAAAATTCGGAATTTTGGAGCATTCTCAGGAAGTTTATGAGAAGACAAAGCCATTCAACTCTCCCCAGTATCACAACCTCCTGACAGCACCAAGCTATTGCATAACCACATCATAGTCACACATCTGTGGGTGACCTCATCACCCTGTCATCCTGTCAGTTGATTTCTGACTTCAGTTCCATGACCAGGTGATCCCAATCTTGTTTATGCTATCCACAGAGAGTGTCTGTGGGTCTGCCATCTGCTTCTTGGCTGTTGTTGTACTGATGCTTTTGCCATTTGCAGGAACTTTTGTCTCAGAGACAATCACCTTCACTATGTCAGAGAAAGTGGTCCTAGAATCAGCGAGAGCCCATATCTCTTTCTTAGGCGAGCTCTAGAGAGTCTTGGAAATTAAGATTTTTCCCTGCAGGAGGCTTTTCTTCACTTCTTCACTACCATATCTTCTATAGTAATGCAAGTAGCAAAAAGAAATGTACACAATGAGGTGTAATGCCGCCAGGGCCCCTAGGTCTTCCAGGAAAGCATCCTATTCTGGCCTCTCTTATACAAGTGACACTGAGCCAGATGGACTTGTAACTTCACCCAACCAAGGGCAAGACAGGAGGAGTACCTTATCAATGTTTCTGCCAGTCTACTCCTTTGACCACTTAGTTCTACACTGCCACAGGTCTGTTGACATTAATATCTACCCAGTGTGAGCAGAGGTGAACTGGGTTAGTGGATTATTTAGAGAATCAATGAGCACAGAAGTTTTTAGTATGCAAGAATATGTAAAGCTCTTTAAGCTATGATTCTGTCCCACAGCAGATATTTTGGGAACAACACTGGACAACATAGAGGAGCTCCTCCAAATGCCCAATGACTGTGGAGAGCAGAACATTGTTCATTTTTCTCCCAATGTCTTCATCACGTGATACCTTGAAGAGACAGGACAACTGACTCCAGAAATCTAACAGAAAGCAACTGACTATCTGGAAAGTGATAAACTGATTTCTCTTCATGTTGTTTTATTAAATGGTGATGTTCACTAAACTGGGTTGTTTGATGAAGATCTCAGCAGACACCTTGGGGTTGAGCAGGATTTATCCAGTGTCACTTGCCTGATATCTTGGGAATTACAGTGGTGTAATCAGGCTTCTACATCTCAGCTAAACATAGGGTAAAAGATACCCTCTGAAAACCCTTTGTGGCATTCCTTAGAGACAATGCTTTCTGTAACTATCATTATCATTATAATTATTGAAGGGAGAGGCTGTCACCTTGAGAATGTGACAGACAGAATGTCTTCACTGTCTCCTACCTCTTTCCACAGAATATCAACAGTAACTCTTATATAAGCATGCAGATGGCTCATATAGTGCCTTTGGGAAAGGAAGTGAGCCAGGGAACACATGGGAAGCAGAGATCTCCAGAAACAGTTGAAGGGCAACAACTGGATCTGGTCTTGCTCAAGCTGGCCTGGATGTTGACCACTGGGGAACTTGAGTGAGTCTGGAGATGTAAAGTTATTTCAAACATAAAGCACTTCTAAGACATTTCAGAAAAGAAACACACCAGTGAACTGATTTAGGATACCCCTTCTTGAGTGTTTGTGTTTGGGCAGCCTCAACTGAGAGTCTGCTTCTGAAGACTTAGCTTCAAAGCTTTGTTCTTCCCAAGATTTCTGTGGTGCATTGTTCCCAGGGAGGTGTGTGAGAGGAGTTGAGTGAGCAACCTTTATGGTCATCAAATATCAGCCCTTCTGGGTTTACCTCACACACAGGCATCATCTTGGGGCTGACAGAGACATGGGGGAAACACTGAATTCTCAGTGAATTTTCTTTCTCAAATATTCTCTTGCTGCAAATGGAAAAATATGAGCTTGAGCTACAGACTTCAGAAGCATCTATCTCATGCCTATTGCTTCCAGTTCCAAGTATTTCAAAAGGCTCTGGCCTGCTAGTATTTCTGCAGGGATGAGATAGAAGAAGATACAGAGACTTCTGTATCCCTCTAGAGATTAGCATCAGTGACTGGTTCAGTCTGGTTTTCTTCTCTCTTCCTTGGCTCTAGGCTGACTACCCTTGTCCTCAAGACCTTCAGCCAAGCCCAGGACTTCATCCACATAGATGAACAAAATATAAAGGATGCTAGTGCCCTGGTAAAAAGTCAGACTCTTTCTAGGTGCTTCAAAAGTGTGGGGAAGCTCTTCAACAATGGCTTGATTGTATGATATGCTTGGTCACTCATTAAGCACTTCTGCATCTGGCCCAGCCTGGATGCCAAGAACAAACCCAATCTCACTGCAGGAGGAAGGCCCTGAAGGGCCCAAGGTCTACCTTGGCGGATGCTCAGGGTTGTGCTTAGCCATGTTGGTGCTTCTTCAGGTTGTGGATGATGGAGGCTTGCATTTGATGATACCCGTACAGGAACTGCACCAATGCACTCAAATCCAAACACACTCCCTAAAACTAAAAAGGTTTTCAAGCTCTCCATTATTCCTTAGTACACTGCACTAGTTTCCTTCCCTACTAATGAGCTGCCTTTTCCTCCTTCAATCTGAGCCCCTCACTGTGTAAAGAATGAATGGGATTGATGGAAGCCACTAGTGAGATTCACTTTTCCAGGAGTGCACCGTATGCACTGAGAAACGCAACACTTGTACATGCACAGACACATACAGAAAACCAGCAAGGCAGTGCCACTAAGTTCACTGCACAGGCAAGTGTCCTCAGAGAATCACTCCTCCAAGTGTAGAGAATGGTACTTTTTACTTTCCCTCACAAAAGCTACATTTTTCTTTGCTCCTGCACATGTTGCCACTGTTCCAGCCCTCAAGTGAGATATAATGTGGTACTTGGGCTGTGAGAACATTACTTTCCTCTAGTGCTATAATCTGCTACTGAAAATCCTTTTGAAGGAGAGAGGAAAAAGAAAGGCGCTTAGTTTCCAATGGAGGGAGAGAATGAGCTACACAAATGAGCTTGGGGTCCTGTGACTGAGAAATGTCCTGGCAGTGGTAGTTGCATGAGCAGATACCAGCCCTGGCACTTCCCTAGCAGAAGTAAAGGATCAGCACTGTTGTCTATGCAGACTTGGAACTGACTTGGAAAGCAGAAAGCACTAGAAAACATTTCTCTCTCTCTCTCCTTATGGCAGCCCTCCTCTTCTTTGTTTTGTACTGACTGCAGGGTGCAGTGGAGGAAGGACTACAGCTGAGCTCTTTGATCATCATAGCTCTCACATACTCAGGGATGCCACGCTCTGAGAGTATCAGCAGCAAAGTCATGCTGTATGTACAACCTCTTTGCAGACAAGTAAATTTAAGGTCTGCCTATGTTTACATACATAGGAGTGCATTACCATTTTTTTACATATTTATTTTGTCCCTGTTCCTACCTCCTCTGCACATATCAAAGCTGTAGTTCCTCCCTGAGTTCCTCCCTGAGACACCTTACCAGCAACTTTTATTTGTATTTGAGGACTCAGTTTTGTGGAAAGCTCTGAAATGTGTAAAAGACTTGGTCAATATGAATACTGGCAGTTCCAGCCTTTATAGCCTGGCACTAGCAGCAAATGCCTTTGCAGTAGCAGGTGATAAGGCACCGGTGCAGAAAATCCTCAAAAGATTAGATAAGGTAGCCATAAAATCACATACTAGACTCTAAGAGGTAGGAGTGAGGGACATGGGCAGAGCTGTGTGGAGACCCTAGGAATACAATGTCATGGAACCGCAGGACAGGAGTAAGGAACACTGTCAGAGCTGCGTGGGGAGCTCAAGGCTTGGATATTCTCTGTTTACCAAGTAGAAACAAGCTATATACTTAATGTGAGCAAGACAGACTTGCTCTATGGAGCTTCATGCATATTCTAGAGCTCCTTCAGCCTGCAGCTGCTTTTTTTTTTTTAATTTTTTTTTGGGGGGGTGGCAGGTAGCAAAAGCAAGGAGTGGAGGATAAGGAAGAAGATATGCATCTATATGTTGTCTCAGTATCTAAGCACATGGGTTGAGGAGGACTCCAGGGTCTTTAGGTACAACTACATACTCCGTAAGTCTTCCTATTCTTCCCTTAGATAACCAAATGTTCTGGAGTCAACAGTCCAAAAAGGAAGGGGATTCCTATACTGATATCAGGCACCATCTGTTGGTGGTGATGAAAGGCTCGCCTTTCAAAGTCAAGTTTGTCTTCAGATAACGTCAGAAAAGTATCACAGATTTTATCTTGGCTCACCAAGCAGCAAAACCCCTATGGATATTTTATTTCAACTCAGGCAATCCACTGAAGCCATCAGCAACAGATAACCTGCTGTTAGCTGGGGCTTGTGAGAGCAATAGGTTCTAGCAATGCCTGCAGGAAAAAAAGAGAGAGAGAGAGAGAGAGAGGGAGGGAGAGAGAGAGAGAGAGGGGATGTGTGCTCCTAGGAACTGAAAGGGTGAATCCTAGTACTTGCATTCTTCTGAGCTAGTTCCATGCTAAGTTTCCAAGGGGAATGTTCACCCCTGTTTTGGGCTGTAGCTGTAGTACAAGGAAGGGAAAGGCTAAGGACTATGCATGCAGAGGAATCAGGGACCCTATTTTGTTCAATGTGTGTCTCTTCCCATGGGACATGGTGGTTGCCCTAGAAGCCCTAGCTCTGTATGCAACCAAGACCTTTAGCAAGGAGGGCCCTGATCTTCAGACTTCTCTCTCCTCTGAGGGCTTCAGCCAAAACATCCAGGTAAACAACACTAATTGGCTCCTGTTACAGACAGCAGAGCTGGCAGCCGCTCTCAAAGAGTACAGTGCACATGTGCAGGGCCATGGGTGCTTCTTTCTGCAAGGAAAGCAAGATCTGCCTGGGGAAAAGCCCTGCAAAGCCAGAGAAAATCTCACTCTACTGTTTAGCCAGGACTGAAAATAGACTGTAGTGACTTGCAGAAATCGAGAGCCTCAGGGCTGGCAGGAGTAGCTGGGATTCAATGGAAAAGGAATAGCAGTTTCCCATATGAAGTTTGGATTGTCATCACCTAGTTAAAGCTATACCTCTCCTCTAAGAGCCCGTGTGACAACCACTAGGAACAGTGCAGTAGCACAACCTCTGCTTCCACAACATCATTTTCTCTTATATCAATGCAAGACAGCAAACAGCAGCCAAATTCTAGACAAGGATGTTTGGCAGCAAAAAGCTGCCGACTAGCTTCTTTCTTTCTCTCCTGATTGATAGGCCATACCATATCCCTCCACAGAAAAGCAACGTCGCCTTTGCCATGTCTGTGCAGACAGAATGCACCTTGCCCCGTGCCACCCAGTTTCCTGTCACTGTCCGTGCTCGGTAGGAGACACTCAACTGTCCTTTTCCTCTGTGCTGAGAGGCTACTGGCCTGCACCAGCCTCTAGATGGCCAAGATTTCCCTTCCCTCATGAGGTCCAAGTGTTAAGACTTCCCTATTCTTTTAACTGTGCTCTCCTCAGCTAACTGGAAGGTGCCAGGCCCTGGAAGGATGGTATAGGCTCTAGTCCTATCTCTTCATTGCATCAGTCATCACAATTTCTCCCAAGGCCTATGAGTCTCACCTTCATTACACAATGCGGTCTCAAAACACCAGTATTGTGAAGGCCTTGAGGGACTGATTGCTGACTTCATTCCAAAGTCTTCCCTTCTCTGCTCCTGGCTGGTTGTCACATCACCCTCCTCTGCTTTACCTCTGCCTGATTTGGTCCAGAACTACCAACAAAACAGGAGAATATGATACTCCGAGTCCTGCCTATAGAAGGAAACTCCAGAAACCTTCCAAGGAATTTGTTCACCTTGGCACAGAACAGTTGAGAGAGATCTGGGGAAGCACAAGTATTTATTACAGTACAGAAACAAGTATGCTTACAGGAGGAGCACTGGAAGGAACCACAAATCCCTCCACTAGAGTGGCAAAGACGGGCTGGAGTACCTGTGGAGATCATGGTTCAGTGCTCTTCTCTGGGTTCCTGCTGCAGCTGTACAAGAAATCGTGTGTTCACCAACATCGTCCTGATCCAAGTGGAGCTGCTGACTGGACACAGCCCCATAGCAGGTTCACTGGAAGAGGTGAGACTGTGAGTTTGTGTCCAGCTGGGGTGGGAATGGTGACAGATGTCTGTGATGCAGGATTGTAAGCAATCATGCCAGATTGTAAGCATGATCATAAACATTCCTGTGGGCAGGTAAATACAGTTCTTCTCTTCCCAAGAGGTCTTTACACTTAGTGTCTCTTCTATGACACAAGAAGATCTTCACTTTGCCTTTCTCCACCCCAAGCATTTCTTTGTCCCCATTAAAATTTTGTCCATGCTCTCACAATGACAAATCCCCCTGAATACTTCTGCTTCCTGATATAGCCTTTCTGATAGGCTTTTTTATTTTGTTTATCTATTTTCAGCTAAATAAAATGCATTTAATGAAGAAAGTTCAACGTGAAGCTGACCAAATTATTCTCTGTCTGGATGAAGTGAGTGGAATTTAGCCTAATCTAATCATTAAGAGGACTGAGAGTTAATGGATATTTTTAAGGCTCTTATATATCTTGTTTCCACAAGTTATTTTAAGCAGCAAGTGCTATTGTTGCCCAGCTGTAAGCAGCCTAAATGTAGTAGGAAGCATCTAAAATTGCTCATGGAGTTTGCCAGGATTAGTCAATATCAAACCAGATGTCTTTGTGAGTAGCAATGCTCACTCTACAGCCTCATTAGTCAATAGATTAGCAGATTAACTCCAGCCTTTCACTAGCCACACTCATAGCCAAATAATACCAGAAACAACAGGTGGCATGAATTTGAAAACCTCTGAATTTTCAAGGAGAACTTCTACATTTCTCTGGGATTTGACTCTTTATCTCCACCTGTGTATCAGCTGAGCTAAGATAGCCTGAGAGTGAACAGGTTATTTTAGCATGGCTCCATCAGGCTTGCAGAAGGGCTCTTTTTGCTGTGTCTACAGCACAGAGCAGAAAGGCAGTGCAGAGAAAGATTTCAGCTTAGGCTGCCAAGTGGCAGAGAATGGAATCCACTGAACAGCAGCTCATGTAACTATCACCATCCAGCAGATGTTCATCTGCACCTTGTATTTGTCTAATCTAACAGGTTGTGTGAGTTTACAGAATAAAAGCTAATCTAAAGTGATTATATAGGAACAAGTAGAAAATGAGGCCTGACTCAGGAAAAGAAGCCCTTCATGAAGGAGTTCAGAGCAAAAATGAATAGGAATGTGCTCATTGCCTCCATGAATTTGATATCTTTCATGAACTAAGTTAAATTTAGTGCCCCCAAGTGGTGTATGATCACAGAGGTTGAGTAAAAGGTACTGCTGAGACAGACTGAAAGGCAGAACAGATCTATTACAATGTTGAGGCCTCAACAGAAGTTTGTGTGAAAGCAGGTTGAAGGGACTGTCTTACAAGACTCTGGTTCTGGCTGTAATCTTTGCATCTCTTGGCTTTAGCTGACTCAGCAGCTTCAGGTCTACACCTTGCTGGTGCAGCAGGACACATGGATGAAGGATCTTAAGCCTGCTAATGTCAAGGTCTATGATTACTACATACCAGGTGAGCTCAGATGCTGGACTTCAGAAATTTCAAAAATGTAACACTAGAAGGAACTTTCTGAAACTGCCAAGTCCAAGCCGATACCATCTCAGACACGTTCATCTAACCTCCCCTTAAAAACTCTTTAGTAGTGGACTTACCTTCTTGGGCTTCAAGATGGTGGATCTTTCTTTCTCTTGCCCCTAAAACTTGCAAGCTTGAAGCTGGCAGGTGGCACCACTTAGTGTCTAACTCTTCCAACAAGAAGGAAGCTAGGAGTTCAGAGCTGTGTATTTGGACATTCATTTTGTGGGCGTCAGAAAAGTGAGGAGATAGCTTGGGATAATGACAGTGACAATAATTTGACCTGTGTTTTCTGGGGTCCCTAATGGGAGGAAAAGCTAAAAATGTGTCAGGGATTGTTATTTCTTCAGAAAGTGAAGAATCCTGTAACAGTGCTTCAAAAGGTCGCAGACTGTATGACTTGGATGAATCTAGGCTAATTGCACACAGAAACTTTGACATATACAAGTGATTTCAGTTGTCACAGTGGCAGGAGTCATGGCTTGTAAACTGAGGGCACACCAGTTCTAGATGCACAGACACAATGCTGAGTTGTGATTTTTTGGTGAGCGTATCTCATGGGCACTTTTTCCTCTCCTTTTACAGAAAAAAACTACAGTGATGAACTACAATGTCCCTTTCAAATAAGGTGAGGGCCCAGCACATCTTTTGCCATCACAGGGGTGGTCCTGAGGATGATAAAGAGGGAGGGAGATGAAGATTAAGGTCCTTAATCAAGAAACTTGCCACATGGCAGATTGAGGGTGTTAAGTGGTTAGCGGGGCAAAGGGTGCATTCTCGTATCTCAGTGGTTAAAACAAGGAAAAGAGAGAACTGTGCTTGAACACTTGAGGTGCCCAGCTCATGACAGAGTTGGAGGTATGCTTCAGAAAACAAAGGCTGCCTCTCCCAAGTCCTACCACCAATCCTGCAATTGAGGATTGAATATACTTTCCTCAAGTCAATACAGTTCCCATACTGGCCACTTTCACTGCCGTTCCAAAACCTTCCAGCCCTGTGCATGCAATACTCCATGTTCACCTTCATTGCAGAGCCTGACTCCTTTTCATTGCTAGGTCTTTTGCAATCACAGAATCACAGAACCAAGCCTGGGTTCTGATCCTTACCAGGAAATGAGCGCCTGTCTCATTCTATTTCCAGGACAGGCAAATCACAGAAATCAGAGTGGTTGAGGTTGGAAGGAACCTCTGGAGTCCAACCTCCCTGCTTAAGCAGGGTCACCTAGAGCATGTTAGACAGGGTTGCATTCAGGTGGGTTTTTAACATCTCCAGAGAAGGAGACTCCACAACCTCTCTGGGCAACCTGTTCCAGGGCTCTGTCACTCTCAGGGGAAAGAAATTCCCCCTCATATTCAGGCAGAACTTCCTGTGTTTCAGTTTGTGCCCACTGCCTCTCAAAGTCAAAGCTTGAATTCTGTGTGTCTGGTCTTGTCATAAACTTTGATATAAGCACATTTTTCCTTATTTGCAGTCCATGAGCTGCAGAAAAACATCTGCTTCATGAGGCATCTAATATGTGGAACATATGGAGTCATGTGGATGAAAGACACTGCTGAGGGCATCTCACGGTTGTGGATAATAGGTATACATGCAACACTGATGCCTAGTGTTGCATCTAGGATGCCTGCCACAAGCCCCACTATCTTAGTGGAGATTCTGCTTTAGACTTTGCACATGGGGCTGAAATGTGCTAAGGGGCCAGTTAGAGAGAACCCTATCCTTGATGGCTTGGCAGTTCTGTTTAGTCATGAGGCACAAAAAGTTCCTAGTGGCTAATTTTAATACTTCAGCAACACAGACTTTTGTCCTTTGTTGTCTCCACAGGAACAGGGGCAGACCCATCCTCTGCAGCCATTATCCCTCGATCCTTTGTCATCTCTGCTCCAGCCACCACATGGAAATGTGCAAAGAGAGAAGCAGAGAGAGAAAATGCTTAAAATTGCCTCCTAAGCAGTTAGTTTCATGAAGATTCAGATTATGCCTGGCATCTTATTAAAAGTCAGGAGACAATTGTCTGGTTGAATGATTATCCAGGCTTAGTGTTCTTCTCTAAAACCAGGAAAATCATGCTTAAGAGCACCCAGGACCACCTCAGCTCTGTTCTGTGAGCATATACAAGACTAAAACTCTGTCCTTCCAATACTGGACTGCCTTCCAATGTGGACTTACACGGGAGAAGGTAGAGCACTCACCAAGGTAGATTTGATAGTGGGAAAAGGTGATCATCCCACCATCCTGAGCTGAGGCAGGGGAATCCTGGGATACGATCAACAGCTCCCTTAGCCGACAACTGCATTTAGAGATACTTACTAAGTGCAGTTGACAAGGAGCTATTGTTGAGAAGGGGTGAAGGGTTACAGTCTCAATAACATTGTATTACTATTTGGAGACAACTTCAAAGCAGGGTTGAAGGCAAGGGAGCTTGCAGAAAGGATGCAGGAGATGCATCTATCACAGCATGTTCATTTGCACCTTGTTCCCAAAAGTTTCAGCAGTCTTGCAGGGACTTCGCAGGGAGTGATAGGAGAAACCATGAGAAGTGCGAGGAAAAGTAATAGAGGAGCTTCCAGGTTTGTACATTAGTAGCAGTAGAAACGGTATCCCCATGGGCCGAGTTTGTTGTTCATCAACAACTGGCACAATGACAGCAGTCAGGGGTGATGCTTATTTTAATTCTTCTTCTCAGGCATATCCCAGATATGTAATGCTTCCTCCCACCCCACCATCCCCCCCCCAGACTTCCACAGTACAGGCATAGCTGCTGGATTGTGGTGATTCCTAAGTCCATCCACTGAGGCACAAGACCACATGCACTCAACTTTAATGTGGGCAGTATCCCAGCTGCAGCATCCCCTTCCATTCGGTGCCCAACCTGAAACATTGGGCAAAGGCAGGAGTCACTGGGTGGTAGTTCCTCTCCTCTTCTTTGTCACAACTGTGGGAACTTGGGCTCCCCTTTCTGAGGAGACATGTGGCACTGTGGAGAACACAAGCTAAGACACTAGGAGGGCATGATTCATCCCTTCTCATGGCTATCACCAGGCTGTGAAACAAGCCCTGTCTTGGCTGGTAGTGGGACTGGCTTTCTAGGCAGGTCCCCAGGCAGTGCTCTGTCTGAGGGATATGCCAGGATGCAGCACTTGCTGTATCAAGATTCTGTTTTATCCTTTCAGAGGGGACTTCTCCAGACTTGTCCTGGCTTCAGGCTGGTACTAACAGGCCATCCCCTTTCTGACAGCTGGGCATGTTGCTCCACAAAACAAAACATTACATCTTTCCAGGTGTAGCTTGCTCCTTTGGCTCCCTGAATCACTTATCTCCCACCCTGCAATGAATGTACTGGGAGGAGGGAAATGGGACACCATTTAGGTCTGAGGCCCCTTGTCACACAGGTCATTGTAGCTCTGCATTCTCATTCCATATGAGATGATAGTCGCTAGGTTAGCAATTCTTTCTTCACTCCAATTTAGACAGAGGCTGTGCCTATCTCTGCTGTCGGCTAGAGCCTTTCAGCTTCCTTCCTGACTTCAAAAGACCCCTGAGCCTAGCTCCACACATTCAGCCACAGGTAACTCACTGTTCCTCATTCTTGCTGGATATATGCTCCTCAATAATAGCGATCCTTCTTCTGCCTTTTACTGCTTATGTGACTAAAAGATATTCCCTCTCTCCCACTCAAGACTCATAATTTCCAAACATCATTGTTTCTATCACAGTGTGTCACAGGGACCTGCTGCCTACCTCAACTGCAGACAGCATTGTAATCAGCCAAGGCTCGCTCCTCTGCAAAAGGAAATGAGGAAGACAGTTACACACACATGCATGTGCACAGAGAAGAGTGCACAATGCCTTTTCCCAGCAAAGGCCAGAGATCTAAGGAACCCAGCTCCTAGCCCCAGA
Organism: Rhea pennata; assembly: GCF_028389875.1. Classification (NCBI taxonomy): domain Eukaryota; kingdom Metazoa; phylum Chordata; class Aves; order Rheiformes; family Rheidae; genus Rhea; species Rhea pennata. The sequence continues at coordinate 84,860,268 of NC_084663.1, read as the reverse complement.
GAAGCAGGAGAATCTGCTACTGCAGGCCAACCTGGCTGGTAGTAATCGTAGACTTTAATGATGGCTGGTTTCAGGTTCTTCATCTCAATTATTTGTTCCAGTTGCAGAATGAAAATCTGAGATTCATCACTGAGCTTGTAGAGGTGGAAAGAAATCAGCAAAGTTAATCATACATTCATCTTTATCTTTCCTGCACTAGATCTCTCTAATCCATTATAAATTCCAAATTTTAGAAATGTATGTATGTTAGCAATAGAAAATACTAACCAATTAACAGTTAATTTAGTCAAGGTTCCTCTACATGCCTTTCTACCAGAGTCCTTGCCTAACTGTTAGCCCAGTCTTGGTCTTCCCACACAGCTCCTATCCTCTGGCCTCTTGCTCCCACCATGCTTGACTTACTGCTGTTGTTTCCATTTACCTTTTCCAAATAAATGTAGACCACATCAGCTTTTACTTCTATTTTCTTAATGATGGTGTTGCGCTGCAGCTGGGACAGGAAACAATAACATAAAGAAATTTGTAGCTCTTTTCTTAGGGCTTCCAGTTGGACTGAAGACACAGTGTGTCTTTCTCTTGCACAAAGGTTTTAGTGGTTATACATTTGGTAGTCCTTCCTGGAATATCCCTCATGAGCCTCGTCTCAGGGGTGAATTATGCTGTCCCTACTCTGTTAAAGAAGAGTGTCCCACTCTGGGGACACAAGGCCATACGAATAAAATATAGTCGGCTAACAGGTAGAGGCACCAGTAAAGACTGTCATTATCTTAGAGTACTGTCTGCCAGACTGCTCTTAAAGACCTGCCTGGGGGTTGTGCAAATAATTCAGCTTTCAGTTTTATCACTAAATTGAAAAAAATCTTGGCTCGAATTGAAATGATTCTTTCCTTAGAATTTCTGATAAACAAATCCTCATGTTTAACACACTTAAGAGCACATCTTCCTGTCGCAAGGTATAACAGTGTCAGTGGGAGAACCCAAACCACCTTTGAACTTCCATAGCCCACTCTAGTGGGTTCTGCAGGGAAGTGAGAGACTTTGGTTCAATTTCAGTAGTAAAAGGGTTCATGTTAATAGTTGCCTCACAGCCTGAAATGGGCAATTTCCAACAGTAGTAAGCATTGTGACCCCTCTACTACAGTTTCTCCTTTTCTGATCAAGGGTCCTTACCAACATCCTGGATCCTGGAGGCAGGATGAAGCCAGACAACAGGGAGACTTCTACAATCACCATGTTAGAAGTGACTCTGCTGCCAACATAGCTGAGGAAGAAGATCAAACTGTCAGAGAGTCCTTCCCAGTTCTCCCTTCCCTCTACCACCATACTCTGTGTTCAGGACCCTAAGCCAGGCTGCCCAGCTGGGACCAGGGCCAAGACAGGACTGTTCACTCTCACAGGAGGTAGTCAACACATTTTTTCATCACCCCTTCCACCTGCCAGATTCCCCCTCCAGCCTGTCTGACCCAAGTGTACAATTCCTTCATTTCAGCCTTGAGGTTTTCCCAGTTGCTGTCCCCCAGTAGACTTGGGCACTTGCTGGAGAAGTTCAGGATCCTTGGGGTCACCTGACAAGGATATGAACGGTGAGGACATGCATATTGGTCTGGCTACAGTTGGTCAGCTGTGTGTTGACACGCAGAGTGAAGGTTGTGGTGGTCCGTGGGGGAGGCTCATGGTACCTCAGCACTGTCTGCAGAGTGAGCATTAGAAGTGCAAAAGATAGGCCAGATATGAGATGTGAGGAGAAGAGGAATAATCCTCCACCTCTCCTCTCTCATCCCGCCACCTTACCTGAGTAAAGACACAGCTGCTGCCATGAACCTGCACCAAGAAATCACCTGGGATTTCTGTCACTGCTGCCTGCTGCAACAGCAGTCGTTTCTGGCGGGTGACTTGAAATGTCTTCCCAAAGCCCCTCTGGGACTTCACCCTCACAAGTGCTTGGCCTGATGTGCTGAATGTCCTTGCTGCATATTTTGCCAAGGCTTGCAAGGCAACAACTGTGTCCTAGAGATGGAGAGACAGTCACCTCTCTGTGAGGATCAACTCTGTGGAACCAACTCTAAAAGAGAAGACCCTAAGAGAATTCATTCCGCCAACTTCAGATGCAACAGGATATGAATCACCGGGAGCTATTTGTTACCTGAGTGGAAGCAAAGCCCCCGTAGGCATTCTGCTGCTGGATCAGCCATGCCACAATACTAGCTGCAATTGTCATGTCACCTGCACGCACTCGTGGCTTTGAGAGATAGGCCAGGAGCACATAGGCTGTCAATTCTATGTCCACTGACTGAGTCCTAGGCCAGAAGTCTGTGGAAGCTGGGGAGCTTCGTTTAGGGCTCCAGTGGATTTGTCCTCCTGGGGAAGAAAAAAAAGCATTTATTCTATGTGGAGAGAATGAAATTTGTGATATTAGAAATAGAAAAGAAGAAATGCTGTGTTTTCATGGCTCTTTCAGCTAATTCTCTGGACTCAGGCCAGGATTGCTTTCTTCAGTTTATTCTGCAGAGCTTCACCCAGTCCTAGCTCTCAGGATCCTCAGGAGGATCCTGAAATCCTCTAGGCTGAGGAAACATGCTTGTAAGTCCTTTTCATAGCTTGCTTAATAACATATTGTATCTGCAGTCACGCAGTGCAATTACTGCACAAACAGGAGAAAGAACAGCAGGTGCATTTTTTTCCTTAGCAAGCCTCTTGCATAGGTTAACAAATATACTCCAGGTTTGGCCACCTTAGGTGCCGTTGGGATATCTTGCTTGGATACATTACTCCAGATCCCAGCAGCTGAATGAGAGGCCCTACCCCAACAAACAGTCAGCACCTGATTTGATGGCCTGTTCCTCCAACTTGTACAGCAACTCCTGGGTTGTCTCATAATCTCCAGATAAAGCAAAGGCATAGGCCAAGACAGCTTCTGTGTAGATGTTTGTAATGTTGTGAACTGCCTGCTGCAGACAGCCAAAGGTATTCTGCATCAGCTTGCCCTGCATTGGAAGAAGAAACATATGCCAAGTTTATACAGAGGCAAAGTGCGGGACAGGCTCTCTAATTTCATGGGGCTTATTCCAGGGAACCAGATTACATTTTGTTGATGTAGCTTCAGAGAAATCCACTAATTAAACATTTTCACTTGGTAAAACAGGCAGTGCAGCCCCACTGTGCACTGTGAGAAATAGCCACAACTGTTCCTTAACCAACCCCTATGACTCCATGCCAGTGTGGTACCATTTTTGAGGAATTACTTCACAGTTTCACCAAACACTTACTTTCTCACAGCAATGCCCTACTTAGGCCTAGAGAACGACACCATTATGGACTTCTTCCTCATACTGGGCCCAGGTGTAGGAGAGTAAATGAGAGCAGGAAATGAATGGAGTGTGCTCACCTTAAGTGGCTGACCCAATTCCAGCAGTGCTATAGCAACATATGCCCCTAAGGAGATTTCATCATTTGTCCCACCCTGTGAAGAGAATTAGTCACCAGAGATGCAGGATTCCAGCCTGACACAGACACACTACAGCACTTGAGACTCTTAGAAGTGGGTCTCTAAGGCTCTCAGGTCCATTCTTCCAGATCAGCCTGGGATCTGAAGCATATTTCACTGGGTGGCATTTCAAGGCCTCATGCGGTGGCTCCCTGTAACTGCCCCATGCCCTGTTTTCTATAGGGCTGACTACATGGATTGCAGGACTGACTTTCCAGTATCCTTTGTGATCCCCATAATCCTTTGTTGCCACAACATCCAGCCAGCCAGTCCCCAGATGTGCTGCCTAAGGTAAATTCCTCATTTACCTTCAAGGAGGAATGAAAAAGATTCCCTTTGGTGGCAAAGCAGCCACTGGGGAGCTGGTTTTGCTCTAGCCAATGCAAGGCATCCTGGACATTTTTGTCATCTATGTAGATGTATTTCCTGGCTTGGCCGAAACTCTTGACTACAAAAGCTGTCAGCCTAGGAAGAGGATGAGTTGTGAGAGAAAGAGAAACACACAAGGACAAAGTGAAATGCTTTCCCCATGCTTGACCCTGAAGTTAACATCAACATAGTGGGGAGCTTAGAAAGAGTTAGTTTCAGACAGAAAGGCAAACTTAACATGGAAATGGGCCTTGGGACCCAAGTGGCTCTTCTCCCTCAGCCTAGTTCCACAAAGTCAGGCACTAGTATTTTATCCCGTCATTTCATCATTTCTCTCAAATACCTAGAGACAATCTTGAAGTCCTTCAGAATCCCCCATTTTCTTCCTTCTTTTCTTCATTACTCCCAGCCCAGATATCACAGGGCCAAGCCAGGACAATGCAGATCTTTCAGAATCTCCCAAGTAACTCCCTCCCTTGGCAGATGACTTTAATCACTCTTCCCTGATCTTCCCCCTGTCAATACATGCACCTCTTGGCTAATAAGAGCAACAGTTGAATCTAGTGTTCTGCATGGGACAGCAGCATGCCCACAGAGGGAAAAAGAGACCTCACATCTCTATGGGATCACATCATTATATTCCACTTTCCCAGAATCTCTGCTGACCTGCCTCAGTCTTTTTCTAAGTGACTCTCCTCAATCTATCTCCATGTCAGAGTTCCTGAGAGGCTCTATCCAAAAGAAGGAACACATATCATATTCTATGAGCTATTCCCAGACACATCAGCTGCTCTGGCCAAGACAGAATAAAATCAGGAGCAAGGGATGTCCTCAGTGCTTACCAAGTATTCCCTTCTCCATCCTGATGCCCAAAAACACTGTAGGATCCATCTCTATGCTTATAAAGAAGCTGCATCTGGTACCCTGGGGAGATGGGAACAGTGATTAATGTAGCACGGTAATATGGAAGGGGCCAACACTGTGACAGAGTGAGAGTAAGAGTAGAGGCTATTAGTAGGGTGGACACAGGAGAAGGCAGAGGAGCAAGGCAGGTCTGTTGTACTTGCCATTGTGCAGGAATCCCACTGCCCTCTCCCTGATCTCTGGGGTCAGCTGCCTTGTCTTCTCCAGGTACTGCAGCACATAGACAATGGGGGCAAACAACACCATATTCTGCTCCCCACAGCCATGGGGCATTTGCACCAGGTGGCCCAGGTTCTGCAGTGCCATCCCCATGAGGTCACCTACACAAGGGTTTAAGAATCAAAGTAAGTCTTAACATTATTTGAATTTCTCCTCAGTCAGACACTGGACATTCAGGCTTTATTTCTGCACAGGAGAAATATATTGGAAAGCAGAAGAAAGAGGAGGAAACAACAGAGTGCAGAATGGAGAGCTGTGACTGCTCTGCCTCTTTCCAGTCTCGGGGAAGGGTGATAAAGGGTGGCCCTAGAATGGAGTCCCTGAGGAATTTTCCCTTATTAGATTTTGTCTTCCAAAGGATTCCTACCATAATAAGTACTATTTGTAAATGACTATGAGCAGCGCTGCTGTTCGGATGAACATAGAAGCACTTAGGAAAAGGTTGAAATGTTTCTGGTCTTTAGCATGAAAGGCTATGAAGCCTGTTCTACATGGCCATATGTCAAGTACCAAAATGTTAGTAAGACAGTGGTGGTGCTAGTCAGATGCCATGAAGCTGTCTCCCATCCAGCCAGGAAAGACTTGTAATCCCCTCCCTCCTTTGAGCCCTCTTGTGTAATATCCACGGCCATTTATGTCAGGCCTCGCTTTGTATCAATTCTAGCATGGGGACAAATGGGCCTATTACAAAGAAGTGGACTGAATAGTAAGTATGTCTACGCCCAGCAGCTTCTCCAAGGAATCCGTTTGCAACTGAGTAATGCTGAGGTGGATTTCATCTCTCTAGGAGCTTCTATTATAGCAGTGAAACTTAACAGGCAGATAGATGGTTATTATCTTTGATGATTGTATCTATACAGGGCTAGCCAAATTTCCAAAGTCTCAGTTAAACCTTAGCTTAGAATCTCTATTCCAATGTCCTAGCCAGGAAAATGAGGCTTCATCTTACTCTGCAGATTTCTTCCACATTAAAGCCTAATTGCTAATCCAAAAATCTGAAAATCAGCTGCTGGTAAACCTTACAGAGGATAGAAACTTAGCATCTTCTCTTTCGACCAGTCTTATGTCAAATGGATCTCTGACATCATCACCAAGTCAATCCATGTTCATATGTAACAGAAGCTCACTACAGAAATGACTTACCTAAGATGGAAATGGAAGCCCTGGTAGATCCCTTTACTACATTGGCAGGGAGGTAAAGGGACACAGAGTCTTGAGCCATGTTTCCTAATAACCTCAGAAGGGAGAAGTTAGATGAAAAAACAAGCCAAATGCATTTAACCAGAGGGACAATGCTGGCAACAGGCATATGGGATGCTGCCTACATCCTGCTTGCCTACATCCTCGTGATGCAGGTTACTTCCTAAAGCCTGTCCCCAGCATTGCATAAAGCTCCATTGCTTGGGAACTTTTCAGATTAGAAATTACATGACAGCTAGCAGCTAGACTGAGGGCTTACCAGACTATTAGGTTCACATTAGGGGAACATCCTAAAGACCTGCAATGTTGCAAGGTCAGGGTGGTATGGTAGGAGGTGCTCTTCCTGGAGACTGCCAAGCCCCAGCAGAGTGTCAGGGACTACAGTGTGGAAAAAAGACTATAGAGCAGGAGTTCTCCACCTATACTCAGTGGCAAATTCAATAGGACATCAAGTAGGAAGTAATTTTTTATCCTTTTTTTGCAAAATTTTCTTTGTGAAAACTCATTTGAAAGCATTCATTCATGAGCTCCTCCCCTCCCCCCAGTTCAATCATACTCTCATGTTTATTGATTTCAGGCTACAGGACCCATCCAAGCTGCCCACAAACCTCCTCTCGGGCACAGCAGGGAGCTGTAAGTCCTCTCCACTAGCACACCTTCTGGCTGCACAGGAACACCAACATGGGACACGAGAAACATAATTACACAAAAAATTTCCAAACAGTATCAAAATTTAAAAGCGATTTCAGGTCTAAATTAACTAGTTACTGCCCAAGTGCTCAGAGATTCCATCCTCATCACCTTTTGCAGGGCTGCAATGAAGTTGTCTGCTGCACTGTTCAAGAAAGCCCATGTACATGGATGACTGGGCAGAGAAAGGTATAGGGAATGGTACAAATACGACATACGGGTGCAACTCAAGAAACAGTACTGTAAGGGAACAGGCTTGGCTAGATCCTGGAGAGACCACAGCAAACTGAGTCAAGGCCTTGATATGCTAATCGTGGCCAAAAAGTGAGAGAAAAGTATTTAGCCTAGCCCTGTCTCTCCTTGTGGAGGAATAGGGATCACCTGACCCCTCATACTCAGGCAGAGAAGTGACTTTGCTCTCATGCTGACCTGGACCAGCAAGCGTTTGACCACAGTGTGCCTCCGCCTCATGTTCGATGGCAAGAGCTTCTTGTCCCCACAGCGTGGTGTGGCATCCAGTACCTCAATCCTGACTGTGATATTCAGAGTCCCTGCCAAATAAATTAACACAGCCTATTTCTTATGCTTTTGGCCAAATGGACCTCATTTGCTTTAACTGATAGTGATCTGAGATGCTTCAGGAGGCTAGTCTTCATAGCCTTAGCGGTTTGGCAGGTAAGGGTGAACCAGCCAGTGCTGATGGCTTGTCCCAACACCCTAAGCATGAGAGAACTGGGTAATGCTTCACCAGCAGTGACTCTGGTCCAATACATGGGTTTGTAACAACAGAAAGTTCGGCAGTCTCTTGGTCCACAGTGTCCCCTTCCTATTGCACCTAGGGCACAGCACAAGATATATACATCAATGTAGCCCTCTCCCCCACCTGGTAACACACCTCCTCAAAAGGTTCTCCACATTTAGTTCCTGCCCTCTCTGATGGGCCAATCCAAGAGGGGAGAAAGAAAGCAGATGTGATAGTCAAGGGTCTTGGACCATTAAAAACAAACTTTGGTATCCAGAGGACATAAACTCCTGTTAGTTTCATTGGACCTACCACTCCCTCTCTCACTTCAGTTTTAGGATTTGCCAAAACCACATCCATGTCTGCTGCCATACCCAGCTGGATTGCTGTCACATTCCACATGAAGATCTTGGACTCCTCCACACACAAGCATTCTTTGTCTCTGCAGGTCCTGCACTGCTCCACCTGGAAGTCTAGGGATTTAGTAAGGGCCACATGGATCTGAGGGAGTGACAGATGCAGGTGAGTAAATGGGCAATGCAGGAGAGATAATTTGCCACATGTGTTTGTAAAACTGCAGGGCATGAGAGGCCTGTACCATACACTGTTACCTGTATCACAGTTACACACCTGTATGCACTGCTGCAGATAGTTGAACACTGTAGCCTTTAGTGTGAAGGTCTCTCCCTGGATCACAGAATATGGCAATGTCACATCCACAAAGAAGGGCTGGGCAGTCCTGAGGCTTGCGATCGGAGCAAGGCCAAAGCCCCTCCCAGTCAAGCAGAACATCCTGACTTTCCACTCAGCGACAGTATCAGGCACTGTGACTATGACATCCCTGGTGCCATTGGAGCTGAAAGAAAGAGATCTCTAGCATGAAGCAAATCAGTCCACTCCACTACAATAGGAAGGGCTCATGGCCCCAGGTACCACTGATAGGTAGCTTTCATTCAGATGCAAGTCAGTCAAGACTTAATAACAAAGGGTTTATCTTTCTAAACACCTTACAGTCTGGCATCACTCACCCAACAGAGAACAGACTCCAGATCCAAGTTTCAGGGAAATATTCATGAAGTCTACCTTGAACTGTGGATTGAGGTTGTTCCTTAGAGACCCTTTGCTCTTCTGTAGAAGGCTCCCCTGAAAGAAAGAGTAATGATTCGCATCAGGGTAGGACAGATGAAACCTGTGAACAATAGATAGCCCAGCACTAGAGAAAGTGGCAGAGCAAACAGTGGGTAGGGTCCTGGAAGGAGTCTGGCATGGGAATACACAAGCCAATGGGCTGAGTTCGTGGGAGAAGGAAAAGGGGAAGGAAATAGGGAGCGGTAGCAGGAAAATGAACTTGCAGTAAGCTGACCATTGGTAGAAGATTTCCAAGACTTGGCTAGGCAAAATCCCCACTGATCTGCTCCAGAGTCATCATCAGAGAGAGCAGACACCTCCAGAGGGCCCTTCTAACTAACATTTCTGTGATTCTAGGAATAATAATATTCCCATTTACTTTTCTGCAGAAAAATCCCAGCCCTCTGTGAACAGTAGTGGTTTAAATATCAGTAGTCACATGAGCCATTTTGGTATGATTATCTAGTACAAACAGAAACAGGAAGTAAAGGGGAACAGGTGGAAATAGAAGCCAGGTCTCAACCTGCGGTATAACCACTGAGAAACCTTCCCCTGAAGATCTTGGCCTATGCGTGGATTTGTCTATATAAGGAAAGGGAAATATATCCTTTAGCCTCAGGGAACATCTAAGTAGTGACATTCTTCAGAGTCTTTTTATAGGGACTCAGTCATTTCTGCTGAGGGTTGATGGATTTAGCAGCTATGCTTTGGCAGCAACATCCATTACCATTAAGAGTGTCAATATCCACCACCGGCAAACCCCAGAGATCAAAAGGATCTTCCACTCTGGTGACCTCAAGTCCTGGAAGCCAGGCAGACTGAAAGTGTGGCTCACCCATGGTGGGCTTCCTATCTGCCCAGTGAGAGCACTTAGCGGGTTTCTTGATTACAAGGTTTGAGAAGATTTTCAGACCCATGTTCTGTTAGAAAAAGAAGGAGGGCAAGGGAAGAAGAAAAATGTCTGTGAATGAGGAAGAGCAGCTACTGCTCTTCAAAATAACTCTGAAGACAAGTACTGCAGTCCATAGTAACACTGGCCCAAATAGACATAGTGTTCAGGGAGGTAGGGCACAGCCTTCAAGACATCTAACAGCCCAAAACAGCATGCCAGAGAGAATGCTAACAATTAAGTCATGTGAACAGTCAGTGTTTCATTGCTTGGGATCACTTCCCGCGTCTATTTGCTTTAACAGTGTAGACATACATATCGGGGTAAGTGCTCAGGACTTCGTTCGCTAATCTAAAACATTGGGTTGTGCTGGTCCAGAATCTCATCACCTTGCTTTCCGCCTCAGGGAAGAGGTGAATGCCCACACAGGTGCTCATACTCATAATGGGATTGTACTTGTCTTGAGCCAGCACAGATGAGTCAGGACAAAGGAGTTGCCTGGGGAAGGCAAGGCTTTCTCAGACTGTTTGGGGAGAAAAATATCTCAAGTTCTAATAATTTCCAGAGCTCTGGGAAAAGTCAGAGATAATTACCTGGAAGAGGTTAAAGATATCGGACTGAATGGAATGCTGTGATTTTCCTTGCAGAAGAGGTGACATGGACTGAGACTGAATGCAGTGATTTGAATGCTCTTCTACCTGGGCAGGATATCCATGTCGGTAGATAGCAGGAAACAAACTATACACCTAGGGAAACTCACAGACAAAGAAGAATCAGGCAGAGAACACACCTCCAGATGCTTCCCTTCACCATCCTCCAGCACAGATACCTATTCTCACCTATTTCTCTAGGCAGCCCCACCCCCACTACATCCACCCCTTCTTCACAGAGAGACCACTCCTCATCCATTAGCCTCTGACTCCCTTTGCCATAACTGCTGCTCCTCTCTCCAACTCAGATAATCAGTCCTGTTTTTTGCCTGGCTGCAGAGACACTCACCATTTGGCTTGTCAGCTCTCTGTCTGGCTTCATGAGAAACTTGCTTTCATCCACTGCCTGTATCGCACAGATGGATCCAGGGGCTGCCTGCAGTTGAAGCTGCACTGTTGACCCTGGGTGAGTTTCTTTAGCTGAGAAACTCACCTTCGCCTTGAGCAACACATCAGGAAAGCAAATATGAGAGAAAAAGAGAGGGAGATGGCATGAGGTACATGCAGCACAGATGCAGCAAGCAGAAAGAGGGAGACTAGAGTTAAATCTTCTCTGCTTAATCATTCCTATAAATAGAAGTCACTACTGAATGGAAATTCTCCCTGTTCCTGGGCACTACGCTGCAGACATCTTCTTCTCTTTTCTCCATGTGTCTCTAAAGTATTTGGGACTCTTTCCACAGGCCTGCTGATTCCTCCTTGTCAGCAATTCCCCAGCCATAGGTACGAGTCTCACCTGGTTTTCAAAGCACAAGGCAACATCAAACTGGATGCTGTCAGCTGTCACCCCTCCATTGGGGAAGATGGCATACACCACTAAGGAAGGTGATGGGGTGAAGTCAGCAGTAAAGGTCAAAGGGATGGAGAATGAGCCCTTCAACACTGAGGAGGCAAAGATAAAGTGTTTTCATCATTGTCCTACTAAGATCTCCTTCTGACCTCCTTCTTTTTCCTGTTTTATAATCCTATACTATCAAACTAACACCTTCTGTTTTTGTCTGTCTTTTCTCTCCCTCCACTCTTTAAGCCCACGTGCTTCATCACTCCACAATTCTTCCCCAGTCTCTCTTTTCTTTATTTTTTTCTTCACTCCATCTTTCCACCCTTTCCTGACTGATAAAATTGCTTTCCAAGTCTCTTTCTATCTTCTTCTTTGACTACCCAGGGGCTACAGCTTGAGAGAACTCAAGAGAAACTCAAGTAACTTTCACTGTCCTAACTAGAAACCCAACAGCTCCAACTGTTCTCCTTTAATCGGCCATAGAACCAGATTACTGCAGACTTACTGTTCAGCTTCCCAACCTGGACACTCCTTTGGCCCCTGACAACAATTCCAGCCTTCCCAGTGACCTGAGGGAGGACAGACACTGGATGAGCAAACTGTTATTGTCATCAGAGTACAGTAATGCTCACCCTGTGAGCATGTCACACTCTCAAGCAACCAAAGAAATAAACTGTGGGTCCAGTCTAGCTCCACACCTAGGGCCTGGCAGATTTGCAGACTTTACAGTATAGGAGGAGGAGATTAAACATATCCGATTTTGATCTGTCCCGTCAGGACAACAGGTAGGTAGTGGGCTCCCCAGAGAAAGGGGAAAAAGATCTAAGGCATTTCATCTCTAGTAGGCAGATATCCAGAGCAGATCAGAAGCCTTTTCCACTGAGTAGGTGTTTGATAACAGTGTGAAAAGCAGACCCACCATTCAGTTTCCAGAAGCAAAAATAGTCTGACAACATACAACATGCTCTCAGTTCCCACTGCAGCTTTGGCAGAGGCTAAGGGGTCAATGGGCTGCAGAGATAGAATGCTCCTTCCACCCATGGAGTTAGCCCCTTCACTACCAGGATCAAGCTGGCTGAACTGTCCATTTAGAATTCACCAGGTTCTCCAAGTGCAGGTTTGTCTTGCACCACTGGAGAGAACATCTCTACAGGGATGATCTAAATTACACCCTCAGCATTTCATTGGGAGCTTGTCCTGTCTGTTCTGTATTTCCCCCCTGTTCTCTATGACCCTCACTCACATAATATGCAAAGCCTATACGGCTGGTGTCTTCTCCCAGGTCATCCCGATTGAGTGTGAATGTCACCTGGACACTCTGCTTCAGCCCACAGGGCAATGTTCCCATGAGGGGGTGTATGTCCAAGAAGCTCTTTGTTGTGACATGGAAGGGCTGCAGGTGATGGTAAGCATTTGTGTAATTGATGCCAGTTTTCCGAGGTGTGTGAGTAAGATCCTCCAGTGTGAACCTTCCCTGAGAGGGGACCAGAGACATACAGAAATCAGGACAGAAGAGTTTTCTGCTTCAGTGCTTTGTTAGGTTGTCTTCAACTTTCTTTGAGAAAGATTATTGCACGATGTCTTCCTCACAGCTCTGCCCTGTCAGAGCTATGTGGAAAACCCAAAGCTGAACTGGCAGGGAGGCTACAGGGCAGGAGTGGGGGATGGTGGCAGAGCTTCAGGGTTCTCAGGCCTCCACGTTCGTGTATGTCAGTGTAGGATTTACCTCCAAATAGACTGAGGAGTTGTTCCAAGCATTTGTGTCCAGGCTGAATGATGCTCTTCCACTGTCATCTGTGATATATATTTTGATAAACCGACGCTTCATGAACCTTATCACGAGATAAACTTTTTTGTTTTTCATGCCATTTCCATGGTGATCCTGAAGCTTTATCTGATGACAACAGGGAAGAGCAGAAAAGCCCAAGTCAGATGTCCTTTCCAGTATCCTACCTAAAACCTTCCCTCCTCTGACAAACACAGAAACTCCTGTTTAGGTGGCTTAGCTTCAGTCTGGTCCCCAAGAAGGCAGGAGGCCTATAAAACTTCCTCATCTCTAAAAATAAACTGGGAGAGGCTGAAAACTCTCCTTTCCCAAAAATGTGTGTGGCTAGACCATGCAGAATTCAGGTCCTAGCCAACAGCAGAAAGATTCTCACAAAATCACTTATTGCTCCCAGTGGAAGCTGGAGGTGAAATTACATCAGGAAATTTGAAGTGCTGCAGCTGGACCAATACTGTTCCACTGTGCTGTCAAGTAATGTGACACACTGTAAGGTAAAGTTCTGCAACAAAGTCTCGGGATGGGGAAACATGCCCTCTGCTTCTGACTCTGTCTAATAGCTTCAGTCAGAAATGGTGTAGGTCAGCAAAATTTACTAGACATTAAATTCACTGGCAATTTATGGGGTAGAGAGGAAGCAATGGAAAAATCACCTTCCCTCTGTAGGGTACTCCAGGGATGTAGTAAGCATTTGGTGTCTCAAAAACGACCCTTGCAGTTTTCCTAGAGATGGGGATTTGGCTGGAGGCATTGATTTGCACCCCTGTTGGAACACACAATATAAGGGAAGCAAGGTTAGATTACTCCATCTTAGTTTAATTTCACTTTGTTCTTCTCAGGTCCTCTAACTGAAGTGACTCAAACTTTTTCCCTGATGTCAGCACCCTACAAAAGATCTAGAGGCTGTTCCTGTGGCAGCTCTTCCCTCAGTAAACATGTTTTCAAACCCTTTTATGGCCTCACTTACCATGTCCCAGCCACACTTCCTCTACCTGCTGTTGGTAGAATTACTGCATGTGGGTACAGCAAGTTCCCTGCACAAGAGCATTCACTGTCCTGTGATGGTCCCTGTCATCCTTGCACTTTCTGTCCATGATGTGATTATAAGCTGAGCTCCCAGGTACCTGTGCCAGCCTCCAGAAGAGAGGCCTCTACATAGAGCTTGCTGTTTTCCTCACTGTGTGCCAGGTTAAAGATCATCATGCTTACAGAAGTAGTGAAGCAGCCCTTGCTCACTGTCTGCAATAGAAAGTGGTAGATGTTATTTGAAACTGGTGAGAAGAAAATGTATTACAAGTACACCATATTAGTCATTCTGTCATAACTCTTGATTGCAACAGTTATAATGAAGCCTCAGAGTCTAGTCTTAGTCTGATTTAGGATGCTGAAATTAACAATGTATAGATTTTTTTTTTCCTGTGTGTTGTCTCTCTTCTTTCCCAAATATATACATAAACTTTATACTATATGTGTGCATGTATATATATGCACATACATATATATGCATGTGTGTATATACACACACACATATAATCAACATATATAACTCATTTTTCAATATATATATTGAAAATATATTTATTATCCTCTCTCTATTATAAATATACATATAATTCATATTGCATAAGTATAAAACAAATCATGTATCACACAATGTTGTTGACTTTCCAGGTTCTGCAGAAGATTTAAAACTTCACTGTCTGGATTACAGAGCAAATATAGCTGTATTTTAAGAATTCTAGCAATGAGAACTGCAGAATCAAATGAATACTGAAACTGACTCTTAAGCTCTAGAAGCAGAAGATTACAATCACCATAAGAGGTCATAATGACAAATCATAAAATATAGAATGTTTCCAAATATATTGTAGAAGCAAAGAACCCAGCTATGAAATGCTGTTTTTTTAGGGGTAGAGGGGGGAGAAATAAGATATAAAAATGACTGTGTGATCTGGCTGTGGAATTAACCATGTTTCCACCATACATCAGCATCCTTGTGCAGCTCTAGGATGGGTTCACCTTTACAAGGTATTTCTGAACCTGCAAAAGCTCTATGAGTTGTTGTTTCTTACACTGTATCAATTCATAGCATAGCATAGTCTACAGATACAGAGGTTGGCTGCCTTAGCTAAATATCCCACAATGAATAGTTGGGTTGCAGTCTGTTCTGTTTCTCTAATCCCTTGACACATTCTTCTTTGTGGTGTTCCTCCACTACCTCTGTATCTTCCAGAATCTTACTCACCGGACCACTATACTCCCTACAGATATCTTTGCTGGCATTTTGAGGACGCCTTCTCGCTTTCTGGCACAATGTGACCTGCATGGTCCCTTGCACTGCTTTCCCATAGTGATACCTGCAAGAAAAACACCAGAGGAGCAACCAAGCAGAGAAAAACAGAGAAAGATAATTGTGTATTGTGCTGAATCCATTGCTACTCAGAAGTAGCCTTCCTGATAAAAGTATCAATGCAGTTAGTAAGCAGTCACAAGCAAAATTACAACACACTGCACTTGAGGAGTTCAATAGCACAGTCCTGCATCCAGCAGAGGGAGAAACAAATCACCAACAGGAAAGGACCCACATACTCCAAAGCTCTCCCAGTTTTGGATGCCTGCTGTCCTGGAAGTGCAGGCAGAAGAAGAGAGTTAACCTGAGCTGATGTGTCCACATAGCACATAACAGCACCCAGTAGAGATACTAGCTCAAATGTGAAAGCAGAAGAAAACAGTTTCTCTATAGACACGAATAGTAAGTGCATGGCAGTGATACAGCTTCATTGTTTTCCCTGCTGGTGCTAGCCTTAGCAGAGCCAGCTCAGGTGCCTCTGCCATCACAGTGCAGACACCCTATCCATCACCAAATCAGAAGCCATATTTCACTGTCACATTGACTCCTTGGTCACTGTAATTCAGGAGACAGTGAGGCTAGTTGGCTGAGCCAGGATGGAACTCATGCTCTAAGGTCTGAAGAGCTGTGACTTACTGGAACACAGTTTTCCATGTGACAGTTAACAGGTCCTTTTAATTGCAGAAGTGAACAAACCTCTGCAGAAGTAGCCACTGGAGCCTTGGGTAGACTAGCCGGATCTGCAGCCTCCTTCCCCCATTCACAGCAGTTTGGCTGCCCATGCTAATAAAAGCCAGCTCTGATATACTGGAACTGTGTAACCTTGCAGCAAGAGTTGTGAGAAGCCTCATTAAGGCTTCCCCCACTTCACTATATTTAAGCTCCAGACTTTGAATTACTTGTAGGTAAGCCTGTGCCAGTCCATATACTTCACTGATCCTCACACAGACTCACTGAATTAACTTCCTGGATTGACTCAGATTTGCCTCATCATTAGGGACTCATCTGGTGATTTGGACTCTTCTCTAAGCCTGTTTCCATCACCAGGCCTGCTCTACTTTTCTTGCTCAGGTATTGTAGGGCTGTACTATTACCAGTGATGCCATTCCTCCTGCCTTCCTTACTGTCATGCTTGGATCCGGTCTGGCCTTCCCTTATGGAATAATGCGTTTTTACTGCTGCCTGGCAGTATCAGTGGCAGGAAGACACCAATGACCCACCCTGGGCATGTGAAGTGCTATACTGTTTTCTGCTAGAGCTTCATAGGATCTTGTTTTAAATTAATGAGAAATATCAGTGCAACAGCAAAGAGGCAACAAAAGTTTCCAGACAGCCCAACCTCAAAAAGGGCTCAGTTCAGCCCCTTTTTCTGTCCAGAAAATGCTTCCTAGATTATTCTCCTTTGCTTTTTGGTGCTTACACCTTCTGAGGACATCTTCCTTCACACCCTCTTCTACTCAGTTTTTGCTAATGATTACAAAACTAAAGAAACCTACCCACTACTTCTGCAAAGGTAATAAGTTCAGCAGCATGTAAATGAGAAGGAACAGCTCAACTTTCCAAAGAAAACACAACTTTCTGCTCCTGCTCCTACCTCAGCAGATCAATCCAGTGTCAGACATGCATTTTACTATGCCTAAGATCGTTCAAGGCCAGCACATGGCCTCCAGAGCAGGGTATCTCTTGCCCAGGAGAGCAAGGCAGTGTCTGTCAAGAGCAGCTCATATACCTCAAGTACAAAAGTTTGACCCCAGTTGGGATTCTTCAAAAGGGAAGCACTTGTATTTGACTCCTCTTGAGCCATTTCCCCTTCTTCATGTGTTCAAGAGAGGAGACATGGAAAGACACACAAAGTTTTGATAAGCTGTTTCTTTCCACTGAACAGCCTCCTCACCTGCCACACACACGCAGTAGGAAAGTTTTATCTGAAGCATAAATCTGAGCTGGTCTCTCAAGGAAAACATCAAATCTTGGCAACTGTGGCAACTCTGGAACAAAAATCACAGTATTACTTCCTCAAAAGCAGCAGACTACTTAGACATGAGATCAAGAAAGTGACAAGTGCACTCATATAAGACTGGAGTGCCATGAAGGAACATGCTAATGAGATTAATGCTAGGACTAATTGAAAACATGGAAAGCAAAGAGAGAATCCTCTTTTGTTCACTACCATATGAGCAGTGTCACAGAGGTTTTTAGTGAATTCTCACTCCATGCCAGCCTAGTTGTTACTATATACCTTCTTCAGGGCTCTCCAGTACAATCTCCCTTGTGTGCATTTTTGATATTGCCCACTAGTGAACTACCTAGCTCTCAGACAGTAATCCTACAGTTACCTCTTCTGTTATACAGACACAACTAACTTTTCCCACCCAATTCTTTCTTTGTCCTCCATCTTACCATGTTCCTCCACTTGAAATGTACTGGACACTTTTACGTTCATAACATTGATGGTGTAAGTCCCCAAGGAAAGTTCAGCAGCTAACTGGAATGAGAGATCTACAATGCCCTGTTTCGGTCTTACATCCAGCCACTGGCCAATTCGGTTTTGGTTTGGATCCTGTAGTCAGAGGGAAGGAAATAAAAGACAGTCTTCAGCAACATCTACTAATCTGTATCCAGAGCTCACAGGATTCTTACAGTTTCAGAGATTTCAAAATTCCACAGACTCTTGCTGGGTTTACTCATAAGGTGACTAGAGTCACTCTGTACACACACAGAGGTAAAACAGGCAGACATCAAGGATTACTGTTTTATACTGCCATCTAAAAAGAAACTACGAAAGCTCCTGACTTTTAAATGCTCTAGTCTTATTTTAGAATAAAGGCTTGTTTCCAGAAATATTTGAATAGACATTTGGATAATATGCATGCACAAATCCTAAGAAAAGTAACTTATGCTTAGTAAGAAAACTGCATATGTATCCATCTTGAAGCACCTTTCCGTATAATAGTTGATACACCCACCTGGACCTCCACCACCGAGTACTGCAAAGTAAACAGAATGGATATTAGAAACTGTCACGATATAGCAACCTACATACAAACTTATCATGCACAACCCAAGCACTGTGACAATACTGCCTCTCCCAAACACTACAGTATAAGGACCTTAATTCTACAGAGACCAGGAGAATGTCTTTGAAATAATAAAGAAAAAAATAACATAAAGATCTTTTCTATTCTTTGGATTTCCTTTTTGATCCCTGAATTTTTAAGATGCACTTTGGCTCACATTTTCAAACTTTATGATCATAACAGTTATAATTTACTTTTTAAAAAAGGGAGAAAGCAGAGAGTCTCACAAAATCACTTGAAGACAATAAGTATTAAAAGGTATCAGTTTTGTAATAGAGATCCCAAGAATTAGTAACACTGCCTTAACTGCTGGGAGAACACACCCTATACTTTTCTGTAAAACCCCTGGCCTAAAAGACAAGGTTTAGAGATTTGGACTACTGCTGTCTTTGGTTGACAGTAACAAGGAGGCAGAAAGCAGGACATACTTCATCAGCCTTTCTAGGCTTACTAACTTTGTGTTTGTACTGATGTCACTGCCAGCAGGCAACAGATGTGAAGGGCTTGGGACCTGAGAGAGTGAGGCACACATAGGCAGGGGTAGGGAACTGAAGACTGTTACTGGACTGTAAACAGAAGGTCATTTTTAATTCACATTATTCATCATTCTAAGCTTTTATACAAGTTATTATAGGCAGCTCTGCATTGAAACTAAAAAAAAAGTGCAGGTTAATTATTTTCCTAACTGCAATCCAAAGTCAGCACTAAGAACAAAATATGCCAGTGAATAGTACCTCTCCTACCTCCAACCAATCTAATTTGTAAATTATATGTTATGGCTCTAATGCTGCAATATTGCTTTGATTAAGCATTACCTTTCTTGAATTTTCCTCACAGCATTATTAACATTTATAATGCTAACTGTATTATACTCACAAACAGATATCAAATATTTATGGTCAAATATCATAAACCATCTTACCAATTGTGGGCATGGTACCAAATGTATTGTTTACTATAAACACATTCATACTCTGGCAAATAACAAGGTTACTACCCTGATATCTAACTGATCTAAGATAGATGCCTTCTCTGTCAGGGGAGAAAGTGAGTGCATGATCCTACACTCTCATCAGGAGCTCCAGAAGGAGGAAATTAGTTTAATTCAGTCTAGAGGGATTCGATTTAACTCCCTGCCCTTGTGTGGCTTTTAGTATTTAGTCATAGCATAAATTCCTGTTGGCTCTCCTTTAATTGCTTCAAATTCAGGGCTTTTCAAATTCAGGGCTGGTCTTTTCAGAGCTGAAAAGAAAAAAGAGTTTTGGTTCTAGCCAAGTCTCCACGCAATTTGTCTAGTAATTGCACATACAGCCAGCAGCCTGCAGATTCCCCCAGAAGCCCTGCCTACTTTTTATGGGAGGGGGGACAGGTGCTTGCAACTTCTGGACTACCCTAAACTAACTCAGCTAGCAGCAAGTGCTGGCACACTCTCCAAATACAAGTAGCAATTTCAATCCTCCCACCAGTCAACAGCAACCCTGTGAGGATAACAATACGGCCTGGCTTTAGCACTCAGGAAATGGGTGAATGTTTTTTAAATGTTATTTTTTAATTTAATTCAGTAACAGGTGAGTGTCTACTACCTTGGATATTACAAACACTCAGACTGTTTCAGTATTCACAGCTTGGAATTGGCAGAGGAGACAAAACTGATAGACCAAATATGGAAAATTCCTCATGTCCACTCAGATGGGCTTTACCTTGCTATTAACAGGAACAAAATCTTCAGTCAATGTCACTATTCGAAATTTCACTGAAGGAAAAAATCGAAGAAAAGAGCACATTCTAAAGATGGACTACATTCAGAAATGGACCTGCCTTGTACTTACCTCACCCTGAAAAACACAACTCCCCACCAACTCTGCTAGTACTCCCCAGTCCTGCCCTGTAGACACCATCGTATCATTTGCTTAGTCTTTCATACAGCTTTCTTTCCTCCCTATATGCATAAAAATATTATGTTCTTGTCTCACATTTTGATTGTCTTTTCCCACCTAAAACTGGCTCCATTTATGAACAGCTTAGGCAGTTGCTTAGAGCCATAGACAAAAAAGGGGACAAAAAAGTCCTACTTGCTTCCTCACCTGTGCCACAGGTCTGGAGAGGAATCTGGAGAATATGCTGCCAGAAGAAAGATGGAAGTGTACAGAGCGGTTTTTTTGTGCTGCATCTCCTGATAGCAGCAGCAATCAATACCTGTGCTTTCAGCCCTGGTTTTTCAGCCCTGTCACAGCACCACAGCAGCTGACTTAACATTTGGGATCTTTCTCATAGGTTACACCCTGAGTTACCCTTATGTTTCTTCATCTGCAGTGTGAGCAGGTCGGTCCTACCTGGCACTGACTGGGACCCTTCATTTTATTAAAAAAAAAAAAAAAAAAAAAGAAAGAAAGAAAAGAAAATTCAGGACTGTTCACTCTTCTGAGCCTGCTCTGCTGCTACAGCTTTTGAGGCTGATATTGCCAGTCTCCTCCCTCACCTAAAACATGATGAAATGATGCACAGATACATCACCCCAGGAGGCAGCATAGGCCTCAGTCATGCATAGCTTTCCCCTCCATCCCTCAGATATAATACGGCACATAGTACTCAGCTTTTTACTCAAGGAAAAGATGGGAAAAAATCCCAGACAGGTCAGTGTAGGGGAACTGTCAGGAGTACTGCTCCGTGCAGAGTGCTCACCTGTCTGTCCTGGCTTATAAGTGGGTTTATCCAACTGGATGAAGGTGCCTGTGCCAGTTCTGCGGATCAGGACTTTCTTCTCTTCTTTGGCACTGAAATAGTGGCCATTGGAGATATGCAGCTGTACAGTGACCACTTCTTGGGAACCTGCAGGTTGGGGGACCTAGAACAGGAAACAGGAGTCACCAGGTTAGCAGAGAACAGCAGAGGACAAGATTCTATCAAAGTAGCTGCTCTTCTCCTTGCTCCTCCTGCACTGTGAGGCCATCTCCTTCCCCACTGTATTCTGAAGGCTGCCTGCTACCAGCACAGGGTATTCCTTCAGTGACTGAAGGGCTGTGTGCATGGAAGAACAGGGAACATTAGCTTGTACTCAGGGGCAGACCTTGAAGAAGAGGAAGAGGAAGCCTGTTCTGGCACAGAAATTGTACCTGTCCCCTTCAAAGGGCCACTGTTACAGTCTGCATGGAGTAAGCTGGGGAAGACTCAAACCAAGGGAATAAGAGGTCTATGCTCGTGAGAAATCTGTTTTCTGGCCAGTTTCAGGGCTGTATGTGTAATGGAGAATGAAATATACTCTCACTCCTCATGGCAAGCCAAAAAAAAAAAAAAAAAAAAGATTCAAGGGTTTGACAGATTGAAGCCCTGTGCTGAATCTCTGTGGACACATTCCCATGCCCTTCCTAGGTCTCCAGCACATTTTAAAGTAATTAAAGAGAATCTTGGAGAGAATTACATGTGAGGGGAGGCTATCTGAAATGTGAGGCTTGGTTCTTCTCCAAGTGAAGCATTGAAGTTGATTGATTCACAGATGCACCCCGTGACAGTGCTTTCTTCTCGGGGAAGAGAATGAGCTACACATGAGATACACAGCTGCCATCTGGGTGCTTCTAAGCTCCTCCATCTTTGTCAGTCTCTGGGTGCCTGGCCAGGCAGCTCTTCCCTCAGTGAATTGTGCCAGAAGGATGGATTGTGAAAGGCCCAGGAGGAACAGTATCATACAGACTAACAATGGTAGGGAGCAGAGATGCTAGGCTCCCATTAAATACCCTTCCTGAATTTGTATTCACTCCTTTCCATGCTTTTTCTCCTTTTTTACTTTATTTCTCTGGTGAGAAGAGTCATGAGCTGAAAGAGCGTACTGGGAGTTGCCAGCTACAGCTGCTTTCCAAGAATGACCCTGACCTGAAATCTGGAGCACTCAAAGATCCAGTTGTTTCGGACAACCTTGTGAAAGAGGCTGAGGCTGCTAGATGCCTGCACAAGAGTTAAGGACACATGAATAGACTTCTCCACCCCACGAAGGTCCAAGCACACCCTCTGGGAAGAGGGGAAGGGCAGCTCAGCTGGGAGGATAATCAGGTACTTCCTGTAGTGAGGAAACAAGACATCACATCACACAGTGTTATGCTTTCTTGGAACAAATTCTCTAAGGTCTGAGGAAGCAGAGGGGTTTACCACTGCTGTTGAGTACAACTGCTCTGCTGGGCTGAGAGGAACAGATTAATCATGAGAGTATGAACCAGTTACAGAGGTGGTAGAAGGGATATGGTAAATCTGGGAGAATCTCTTGGGACATATATGAGAAATGCTTGAAAGGGATACTTTTAGTGTATTTGGGTCTTGGGTGGGTCTGCAGCTCATGCTAGCTTCGTGCTGCTGCAAAAATACTGCTCACCATGCCCAAGTTAATGCCAGCTATGTAGCTGTACTTACAACAATGGCTGAGATCAAGACATGTCATCAGACAGAGTGTGTCAGGATGACACACTTTCTTCATGACAGATTACACTGTTATAAAGTCAGCTCTCCAGGGGAAAGATGCATTACCTCCACCATCCAGCAGGAGGAAGGGATGAGAGAGGAAGTGCATGAGCAGTTCTGAACTCTCCCAAGTAAAATTACACTCAGGCAAATGCTTTCTGCAACATACTTACCATATTCCCCTGCTGAAAGCTCCGGGAATGGAGGAGAAGGGCTCTGGAGACCCCTTTTCCTAGAAGACTGGCACTTAGCCCCCGCCCCCCCCCCCCCCCCCCGTCTTTTGATGGCAGGCTTACTGAAGTGCCACACTGTTGTAAGGCCTGACTAACAGGCAATGAAAACCCCCAGAGATAGAGCATGGAGAAAGAATTTACCCCTTCTAGTCTGCAAGTTGGTATAGCCCCTTCTTTTCAATGGGACAGGAACCACTGTTCCAACAGATACGTGCCAATGTCCCTCACTGCCTTTGCACTCAGATACCAGGAGTTTTGAATCTACTGGGAGTTTTTCTCCAGCTAAGTACTCTGGGATTTTGTCATCAAGATCCCTGGAGCAAACAATATCTTTATTCTCACACCCCACACAGATCACTAGGTTTAGACTAACCTCCACTCATTCTCACTCCATATCCTGTATATTAACTACAGAACAAGCCAGTTGCTCCTCCCAAAATAATGGATACTGCTAGCTGGGCATTACTAGAACCCAGCATTCTGGAAAAGCCAGGGAAGAACAAACTTCTCCACACTGGGGCCTGATTCTGCATAGGCGTCCCAGGAAGGGGTCTTACTGCTCACACAGTCCACATCACCCAAACATCAACCTTTGCCAGAGGCGCTTGGTGTTTCTCATTAAAACTCAGGGCATGGCAGTGCCTGCAGCTCATGTCACACTGGTGTGTATGTGGTTTTGGAACATGCTACAGCAGTGCAGGGAAACACACATAGTAAAGACTGTCTCTGCAAAGGGAACTGTCCAGGAGTTCCCACTATGTATAGAAAAGGGAATAGTGGTATCGACTGAGAGATGGGTTGGGCTGCAAATTTCAGGCTGGGATCCAAACCCTCCATGTGGCTGTATTCTTTCAGAGCTGAGGTTGCAGCTGTATAATCCTGATCCCAATACTCTCTATGACTCAGGGTCTGTTTTGATCCCACATCAGAAGTGCAGGTTCTCTACAGCTTTACTCCAACTCCTCAATAAAAAAAGGATCCCCCCTCTTGCTTTGAGAGGGCTCCTCAGCTATCTTGGCAACAGACTGATTCCTACTTAATGACCCCCAGCCCTTCACTACTTCTCATTTGCCCTTCTCTTTATCCTATGCCTTTCCCTCCAGCTTGCCTCAAACTAGAGTCCCTCACTCTTATTGTTCCCATTCTCAGTCCTTACCCAGCTCTTGTATTGCAGAAATATTCATGGGACAGGTTCCCGCCTTCAGGAGGAGCCTGTGTTCATAACGGGGCTTGTGGCGTGCAGTGTTCATAACAGAGCTTATAGCATGCTGTAAGCCACCCCCTGTCTGTTCCTTTTAGAAGTTGCCTAACAGGATCCCATGTCTCTTCCTGCCATCCTGGCCCCTCCCTCACCAGATCTTGAAATGTCACTTACGGTTGTGCCACTATCTCCAGGGTGTAAAGCAGGCAGCTCAGGAGGAAGGGAGTCCACATTTTCATGGGACAGCCCCTGGGAGGTGGATTTCTCTTAAGATCAAGTCAGGAAAGAAGAAGGTGGGTGCTTGCTTCTTCCAAGGCCTCTAGGCCACCTGCTGTTGTTGCCGTTTCTCCCAGGAAGCAGACAAGGAGAAGCCCCAAAGTTTCTTTTCTTCTACCTTGTTCCTGTGTTTATAGTGCTCCAGGCACAGGGTTGTGCCTTTCAGGATGCTCCCCAGCCAATCCAAGCCTTTTTGGACTCCAGTTTCTCTGCTCACAGGCCCTCCTCCCTGCCATGGATCAACTAGCATCATTTAGGCAAATTGGGTTTTTTTATTATTATTTTTATTTTGCTGAGCAGCAGCCTGTTTCCTGTTCAGTGTGCTGACACCGCTTCTTGTCCCACTTGCAGCCCCAATCCCATTGTTTTGCCTTTAGATGGATTGTCTCACGGCCTCTTGGCAGTGCACTCAACTGGATCTTACAAGTCTTGTGGTCACACTGTCCCCACGTTTTTAAGTCTGTTGCTCCCTAGGCAGATTTGTCTTCAGTGGGAGACTGGGCTTTGTACAAAATAAGCATATATAGAGAAGGTGCCTACTGAATTCCAAAATAGCCCCAAACTACCTTTTTGGTCATTCTGGAAGATGAGCAAAGGAAGACCGTGTTCTGCTCTTTATAAAGTGTTCCCTCATCCAGAAGGAGAGCACAGAAAGCAGGAAGAGCAGGAATTCTAATCCTATCTTTTCCCTACAGATATTTTAATCTGAATAGGAAATCTAACAACTACAATTAACTCCAGCCATAAAACATATTCCTGTGTGTTCTACTACAGGGCCAAATTACATACATACACTGGGAGGAAATGGTCAGGCAGGTCACCAGCTGGATGGCTAGAGTTCTAAGGGGTCTTCTTTCTTAGAGGAAGGGGGTGTGGTTCTAGCCCTAGATAATGTCAACACACTCTGTCTATCTAATTTGGGAGCTACTTTCCACATGCTACTTTTAAACCTGTTACACTAGCGATGGCACTGAACTTTTCCCTGATTTATCCTAACGTAACTGACATGAAAATCTTGTCCTTGAAACTCTTCCTCAAGTAAGGAAGCTCTTCTATTTTAGTGTAACAGCCATTTCATATCAAAATACATCACTGGTTCATCCTCAGGTACCAAACAGAGCTCTTAACTATTTAGGTCCTGGGATGATTTTCTTTTTCTTTAGGAAAGACTGATGCATGGTAAAGAAATTGGCTTTCTGAGGAACTTCTTTTCAAATAGTGAGCAGACATAAACTGCATGTCTTTTTTTTCCCCCCTCTGGGCTTTGTTCAGCTCTGAAATTCTGGTGCCAACAATTTTTTCCTCAAAAGGTGAAAGTGCACCTGGATAAACAAATGAGCAGGAACTGCAGCAGGAGCATGAATCATTCTCTGTCGCACTGAGCTGCCTTTCATTTCTTTTCATGGTTCTCAAAAAGTACAGGCAGTGCCTACTGGACAGCCCCAGCTGACATTTGTTTGCCCACAGTGGATCTAAAACAGTTCTTTGGTACAGGCAGGATCTTTTATAACAACACACAGGCTCACAATGACAAAGGCATTTAAAATCCTTCCTCCTACTGACTCCAGTAATTGTTTTGTAAGAACAGACTCCAAACACTTTTGAAGTTCTGGACTTAGCAGTTATTGGAAGCCTGAGCCTGAGCAATCAAGCCTAGACAATGCAGCACAATAAAAAAAAAAATAATTAATTTTTTTTTAAAAAAAAAAAAAAGGTTGGAACAGCTAAAACAAAGTTGTAGGCTTTGTGTGACCCGTTCAGTCAGCTCAGCCCTGTTTGTATCTCCCATTATGATAACAATGCTCAGATGTGAAAACCAGAGGGAGAGGGCCAGAAAGTGAGAGCCTCTTAGCAAGGTTCTGCACTTACTAAAACCTGTGGGAAGGTGCACTGTACCTGGCTTCTGCCTTGTGCTGTGATCTTCCTCCAATCTGTGGAAAAACTGACCACTAGGCCAAGGAATAGGCAAGAGACCTGCAAGCAATTGAAGCTGGATTTATGTCTCTGGAGGCAGAGAGTCAGTCCTTGACATTGAAGTAGTGGACCTGATTCCAAGCTAGATGGAAGCATGCACACTATGAAGGCTGCAGGATGAATCACCTTCATGTCCCAGTTTTTTGAAGGCTATAAAGACAAGTTTGATATTCAACATCAACCTACTCCTGTTCTAGGTAGGGAGGGGGATGTTTAGGCCACAAAGAAATCAGTGGGTTTTGCACTTCTTCTTAGTGCTTCTAATAGCACTAGAGTGCTATTTCTCTGTCTTTAAATTCTCTCTGAAATGCAGCCACTTCCCTCCGAATATTCTCTAGTAGCCAGACACCACAGGTACTAAAGTTTAAGGCAGAGAAAGAACATTTTGAGAGAATCAGAGAAGTTGTTAAAAAAAATGGGCATAGAAATTGCAATGGATACTGAGTCAAAATTGTCACTACATTCAACTTTTATACAGTGTGTGTACACATACACATATGGGGGCAGGGGAAAAGGGATTGTGTAAACTCCTCCTGAAATAATGGGCTGAGGTATCAGCTGATACCTCCTGGGTTCAACAAGGAATAGAAGGAATGCATGTGTCTGCATGACCACTACAGTAATTACTTTCCCCCAAAATACCTATTTCAAAACACAAGGAATTTTGTCACATCTGTTGCCTGAGCTTTGCTAAGCTCTACAAAACAGACAATCAGAATGTTGTGGCATTGTCAATACTAAGTGGAGTTCCTCCCTCTCCATAAAAGCCCAAGCTCTACTAATGATGCTCTCAAGTCCAAATATAAATAGCAGGTGCCCGTCTGACTGGCTCCAGTTCTGGAGGGTTTTTTGATGTCAGCCAGGGCACAGACATGGCTAGAGACAACGGCTGGAGGAGAGAAGGCATTTGCAAGGAAGCTGCAGTACTTGTGAAACAGTTTTTAAAACATTTCAGAGAAAGTGGTGTCCTCAGGAAAATCCTGTCCTACTGAGTTGAACTCTCCACTGTTTATGGACTGCTGAGGAAACAGAAGAAAAACACCTGGCTAAACAAAGGCACAGAAACAGGGAGCAAGTGACTCCTGGAGCAAGCCAACCTTGCTGCAGCCATTTATGGCACTGCACAGGACACCAGTAACACCTAGATGCTGAGCTGAATCTGCTCAGTCATTCTGGTCCTACTAATCTGCATATGAAACATGGAGTAGGCTTTCACCAGCCTGCCTTGTGAGCAGATCTCCTCAGTGCATACGGAGATTGTTCACTTCTAAGCAAAAGAACTTGGCAATGCTTCTAGCTTTGCCTCTCACTGAAGAGTTGCTGAGACTTTACGATTACTCTGGAACCTTGAACTTGAAATTTAAATCCAAATACCCCATGTCCAAACCCTCACAGATCCCAGCCATACCTCAGGGCCTCATCTAAAAAACTTTCAGGGCTGTAGCCAAATCCAGACCCTTCATCCTTCCCTACTCTTCCTCCATTCCCCCCCCCCCAACTCTTTACACACTGTTTTCACATTCTTACAGTCAGCAAGGTTCTGTGGAGATGTGTCTATACAAAGACCTAGCTCTGTCAGTCTTGAAAGATCCTAGACCATAAGCTGGACTCCCTCAATTCGCAATACTTATTGCTCAGCTACATCTCTACTAGATGGTGGTAGATGTTGCTCAGTAGGATCAGCCTCCAAGCAAGACTAGAGTCCACATCCTATATAGTGACTGCACAATGCTACTGGAGTGGAATTCAGTGCTGGGAAAAGTGAATGCCAGGTGCATAGTTCAGTTACACTGTTTCTATAACAGTTTGCTTCTGCACTCTCACCCAAGATAACCACTCTGCTATGGAGCCCAAAGACATACCAGAGTACCCAAACTCTTGATTTATTTTTTATTTTCATTCTTTTTACAAGCTGGGAAATCCCTGGATTAAAACAATCAGAATTAATCAGACACCCCAAAAAATTCACCAGAAAATGTGATGTCAGAATGTCAGGATGAGGAATAAGGTTTGGGCTGGGTTTAATCCTGAAATCCAGCTTGAGATCTGCCCCAGCACCAATATCCCAAGCACCAATGTGACTTTCCAGGAGACATATGATCCATCATCCCAGAAGCAACAATGCAGCAGCGCTGCTGATCTGGAGCATCTCCCACTACTGGAATCCCTGTGGGTTGAAACAGTGGACAGTAAGAGAGCAGACCAGATGGTTGGAGGAATGAGGGCAGGGAGAAGGAGTATCCCAGCCTCCCCCCAAGAAGATGTGAAACTCTCTATAGCCAAATTGCATAAGCTGAAACTAGGACCATGAATTCTGCTTGGAAGTTCTTCCAGAACAGTGCAAACTGCATAGAAGCACTGTCGCTCTGTTAGCAGGCAGACCCATGTACTATACCAGCCCAAATATCCCTGTGGAGAGTCCCAGAAAGAGCACATAACTTTTCATAGCAACGATATTTGGCAATCACTTCATGTCTGACCCACAGGGTAATCCAGCAAAGATGACACTACAAAGTCCAGAAAACAGAGGGCAGAGAGTAAAGTCCCTGGAGGCCTAAGGAATTCTGATGCACTCCTACATGAAGGGATATGCTAAATCAGAGATACACAGGCTCCTCTAGAGCAGGAAGAGATGGGTGGACTGTAGAGAAAACTTCACAAGGCTGCTAGGTCTGTAGAGGGGTTGAGGAAGGAAACAGCAAAAATCTTGGTGGGGTTCACACCTACCTTAGCTGCAGAAAACATTATAATCAGCCAGGGCCTGCTCCTCTGCAACAGGACAGGAAAGATCTAAGTTACCTTTGCATTGAGCCAAGCACAAAATCCGAGCCAGCCCTAATGCTCTATGGTCCCACACTCACCTGGATGGTAGTAGTCATAGACCCTGACATGCCCTGGTTTCAGGTTGGTCACCCCAATCTCTTGTTCCAGATGTAGGACATATGTCTCAGACTTATGGCTCAGCTGGAGGAGAAGGGCAAATGACAGTTCACTTAGCAGCTGTGTCCATTTTTCCTTACCTAAATTTCATCCTAAATGAAGGCAGTAACAACTCCGTGAAGTCAAAGACAGGACTTCAAGATGAATCTTGAATATTCTACAATTCCCCCTGCTATCCCAGCCCTAGATTCTCCACACAGCTCTGCTAATGTCCTCCACTTCTGTCCTGCAGCTTTTCTAGCAGCACATATACCTTGTCCAAGTAGATGGCAACACCTGCTTGGGTTTCTTCAGTTCTTCTCACAAGGTGCCAGTGCTGCAACTGGGACAGGAGAGTAAAGAAATAAACTAACTTGGGTCTTTTGGAAAGGCAAGTGTGAGACATCCCAGCAAAGTTTATCTAGGCCTAAATAGGTAGGTTCCCATCCAGTCATTTCCAAACTTATTCTGGGCTCTCACTCCTTGCAGGCTGAGCTTCCCGCAGGCTGCTCATCTCTTGCAAGACCTAAGTACAGGAACATAGCCTAGAGAGCTGTCAAGAATTTGCTGAGCCAATTGGGCCAGAAGGATCACCATCCTCAAGGCACAAGGAAGGAGCTGACAATAAATATTCATGCTTAGTTCAGTGGCAGAGGGGAAGAGATGGTGAGATTGCTCAAGGGAGAGACAGGCAACCACTTTCTACATAACCTCCCTCTCCCTTGGGGCATGAATGACTGACACCACATGATTATCCTGATTCCAGGCTTCTTACAGATGTCCTGGATCCTGGAGCGAGGATGAATCCAGAGAGCAGGGAGACCTCCACGATCACCATGTTGGAAGTGGCTCTTCTCCCAGTGTAGCTGGGGAAGAAAATAAAACAGTCAGAGCATCCCTGCCAGCTCTCCCTTTCCTCCACAACTATATCATGTGTGTAGGACCTTGAGCCAGACAGCCTAGCTGGGACCGGGACCAAACCCACACTCCCCTTCCATGTGCCAAATTCACCCTCTGAACCTTCTGCTTAAAGTTTCTGGTGCCTCCATTGCAGCCAATAAGCTACCTTCCCCCAATCCCCACAGCTCTCCAACCATGTCTGGCCTTCCTTCCAAATTGGGGCAGTGTCTTTGGAGTCACCTGACATTGACATAGAGAGTAACAGAGTGTATATCTTCCTTGGTGCAATTGACTGGCTTAGTTTTCACTCGCAAGGCAAAGGATGTGGAGGCCTGTGGGGAGGGTGTGTTGTATCTCAGCACCATCTGCAAGGAGAGATAAAAAGAGAGAATAAAACATGGATAATTAGTTTAATATCACCTATCATGCCTCTTCACTGACTACTCTAATCTTTAAGCTATGGACCACAGACAGTTACTGGATAAACTATATACAATGAACAGGACTAGCACTCCTTCCAGTACTCCTTCCAGAACTAAAGATCCTTCAGAGTGGAAAACTTCCATGATCCTTCCAGTTGGGGTTCCTTCTCCCCTCCCTTCCACTTGAAACTAGTCAAGCACACAGCATTGGAACCACTGTGCAAGATTTACATTTACTGATATCCTGGGAGCCATGAAAGCATCACTGTCCTCACATTTGGACACATTGTATCTCAGAGTTTCCCATGCCATGCAGGCTTATTGCAGTGTGGACAGGCTGAGACTGAAGCCTAGCTAATGCACATTTCCTTATATGAAGTTGCAAGAGAAACTCTTATTTGATAAGATAATGAGCAACAAGCTGACATAGCACAGTCTGCAGCAAGGAGGCAACCTACCCGAGTAAAGACGCAACAGCTGCCATGGGCCTGCACAGAGAACTTTCCTGGGATTTCTGTCAGTGCCACCTCCTGCACCAATAGCCGGTTCTGATGGGAGATTTGAAACTTCCTCCCAAAGCCTCTTTGGGATTTCACCCTCACTTCTGCAACCCCTTTTGTGCTGTATGTCAGTGCTGCATACTTGGACAAGGCCTGCAGAGCAACTACTGTGTCCTGAAGAAGAAGAAACAATTCCATGTTTGCACATTTGCCGTTTTAGGACAGATCTACAGCTCTGAGACCCAAAGACCCTTGAACTTGCCTTCCTGAGGGTCTCTGTGAATAAGGACCTTTTCCTCAAAGCATTCACACTGTTAAAAATCACATTTGCACATATCCTGCAGAGATTCTTTCTCAAGCAATACTATCTTCCTCAACCCTGTGTTACCTGTGTTGAGGCAAACCCTCCATATGCATTCTGCTGCCTATTTAGCCAGGACACAATGCCGGACGCTGTGATGAGATCAGCCCCTGTGACATTTGGTTTGGAGAGCAGAGCCAAGAGGACATAGGCTGTCAACTCCACATCTACAGAAAGTGGTTGTGACCAAGGGCCAGTGCTGGGTGCCTTGGATGGAGTCTGACTCCAATGGATCTGCCCACCTGAAAAAGGAAGAGAGTGGATAACACTGAGGACTGTCAGGAAAGAAATCCTCAGGCCTAGGAGGCACAATGACTAGAGTACACACAGATCATTGAGTAAATACCTCTTGGGTACATACATCACCAGGTGAACCCCAATCCCATGTATTCAGTATCTATTCTGTAATACTCAGCAATCCATATTACATATTAAAAATCCATTTTTCAGGGTGATGACCAAAAACTAATAAGCCGATAATCTACATACACAGTAACTCCTAGATATCTCGCTCCTCCACTACCTAGTTTGCCAGGTCTGCTAGCTACCTGAGACTAGCTAGCTATGCACTAGCTAGTCCTAAGGGTCAGGCACTACAGCAGGTGGGGCAGCTTGCCTACTACTCTGTCACTTGGCAATCCTGCATAAGAAACCCCATTTTTCTCAGAGCCCAACCTCCAATTCAGCAACCTAAAAAGGGCTAGAGATTTGAAATAAATCAATGCCCACACCACAGTACTGCCAGCACATACTTTAAGTTTTCAAAATGTTTTTCTGGAACACCAGACAGAATTAAGATCAAGAGTAAGGCTATGGTCCCTTCAGTCTGTATGTGACCAAGGCCTCATAAAGACTAACTGTCCCTTCTCCGATGTTCACCTGGCACTGAGGCTCCCATACCTGCTCTGATTGCCTTTTGATCAAGTACAGCGAGTAGTTCTTGTGTGTGACGAGTGTCCTTAGCCAGGGCGAAGGTGTAGGCCAGCAGGGCCTGTGTGTAAGTGTTGGTAGCTTTGGGAAGAGAAGGAGTGATACAGCCCAGAGCCTTGCGCACCACTTTGCTCTACAGAGAAGACATACATTGACATTGGTCACTCAGATTCACATACATGTGGCAGGCAAACTCAAGGGACACTCAAGCAAAAGAATGCGTTAGCATATGTAGGCATAGAAAGCACCTCCTACATTCAATTGTGTATCTTGGTGAGGTCGAACCTGCACTCTTCCCTTTATTTCACTGCAGTACCACTAAGCAAAGTGTCTCCAATTCTATGCTGAAAGTGCTTGACGTAGATCTCCTGGCTACCTTTTCTTAGTTAGTCACAGGCTTCAGCAATGCTCAGTCAGTGAAATAAACCCTCTCACTGCTGGAATGTCACCACCACATCTTACTTTCCAAGTCAAAATATAACAAAAGCAACAACAAACAATTCCAAATGCTTATACCTAGCCTGGTAACCAAGATTACCATGTTCAATTTACCTCTACAATGCCTTACGAGGTCACTTGGATTTTCCAGTTTCCTTGGAACATCAGTATGTTGTTAGCAGGAAGGAGCAAATCCACCGGTCTCAGCGACATTGTGTTCCAGCATTCTGCTATACGTTCCAAGCATGAGCCAAAGGCTCACCGTGGTTGCCTGCCCTGTCTTTGTGCATCTCCAGCACTTTGAGGTCCTCCTCTTCCAGTGGCCTCTTTTCAAGTACAGTGAGGACCAAACAAGGACTATATTTAAAATTTGGTCTGCTACGTGATATACTCCTCATCTCTTTTCCTTCTAGAAGGGAAAAAAGGTAATGTCTCTGTCATGTGGGTGCTTTCTAGACAGTGTAGTAGAACCGCTGGATACAGCCACTGATTCCCAGAGATACTCATTGTATCTACACATGAAGCATCAAAAGTTCCCAGGATCAAACTGTTGCTTTTTTGTTTGCCCTCTTCCAGTAAAACAAAGCAGGATAGCTAAGCTAAGCTCCCATTGTTTAAAAAAAAAAAATCCAAATTTTCTGCTGTTAAATGTAATATCTACAGGTAGCACAGTAAAGTCTGTATTCTGTAAATGACTAGAGCTAAAAATGGATTAGAGTAAGTCCATGGCATTTGTTCAAAGGCTCCCTTATTAATCATTTTGTTTTTTAAACCACTTTCCCAGATGGTTAAAATGGAGGTAACAGCACTAGTCTTTATACAACTGCCAAAATTCTAGTGAAAGCAGTTGAAATACTAACTATGATTTATTACCATACATCTTAATACCAATTATTATCCTACATCTTAATACCTTGTCTAGGAACAGTCTGATATGTATTATTATCCTTCTGGCTCTCATGTCTCCTGGTGAAGTTAACACAAGAACTGACAGTGTACTCCAGTGGAAGTATTTTCACACTTACTGCACTCATTGTGGTGTTGACAGTACAGTCCTAACTGTACACTGTATAGAAGCATTCAGCTACCCTGTGAGCAGTCATGTGCCAGCTAAGGATCTGCTTCTCTATAACAAGCTGTTTTTTCCCAGCCAACATAAACAATCTAGTTTGATCTCTTGGAACAATTTCCAACATGGGGTGAGGGTGGAGGCTTCTTTGAGTCTGTCTTGATTATTGTCATGCAAAGCATGCCTTAATATAAACTTATTCATGACTATGTAAAACATCTCCAACTTTTTTCCAATATTTCAATACCTAAATGACTTTCATGAATCTTTTAATTATGTTTGTAGGGGAAAGTAAGTTCTGTTCTGAACCATACTGAGCCTGAACTTTTGGAGGACATCCTCAAACTTTTTTTCAGGATTTTGACCTCCAGAGATTGCATATTCTTCCTAAAACCATTTATAATCCAATCAGTGAAATTTCCTGAGTGCTATTACAGGCTTTATCTTTCCCACTTTATCTACCCACAGATCTACTCAGCAAATTCTTTTACTTGGACCAAGATGACCACTGTAAGATACGTTTTAAACTGCTTCTCTGTCATTACTTGTGACTGACTTTTCATTATCATGAACATTTTATCTGAAAGCAATGGTTTGTGCATGTGTGTGCAACTGAATAACTATCTGGTTGCTTTCAGACCAATAGTTTCTTTAACTTCTGCTGTAACAAAGCGTTCCTCACTCCATGGACAATTCTTTCTGAGATAAAAATATTCTTGTCAACTTCTCTGCAGCATGAGGAATTCCATGAGGTATTCTGTGGTAGCTTAGGTTTTCTAACATCACAAAGATCAAAACACTGGTCAGCCTCGGTGGATTCACTCTGGACACAGCAGTTACCACTGATTCATCATGCAAAATGCTTTGAGGTTCCATTTGTCTCTCTTTGGAGATATTTCTCACGGATCTGGAGCACAATTTGGTTTCTTCTCAGGAACTTCCTGCTTTCCTCCTCAAATTACAGAACTGGCCACAAAGATCTACTACAAACTCCTTAATTTTGTTTTTCCACTACTAGGATAAAAGTTCTTGACCTTGTGTTTCATTCTGCTATGGAGCACAATACATGTCAAATATTTTCATTCAGTTTCATAAAAAGCCTCCTTCACGCAAGTCAGCTGAAACTCAGACACTTCACAGAATCAGGAAATCAAATAACTCAAGTTTGAAGAGATCTCAGGAGGTCTCTAATCCAACCTCTTGCTCAGAGCATGGTCACTTATGAGATCTGACTAGGTTGTTCAGAGATATATCCTGTTGGGTTTTGAAAACCTCCAAGAACGGAGATTTTTAAACCTCTCTAGGCAACCTGTTCCAATACTTGATTGTCCTTATGGTGAAAAAAAGATGATCGAAATGATGTCTGTTGTGAGGATGAAGGTTAATTTACAGTTGTCTCCCTTTTTTCTATGCCCATTGCTTGCCACCACAATGAAAAGCACCGCTCATTCACTTTTCATATTTTCAGAAAGTTTTGCTTCTCAATGTCCTTAGCATTTTAGTTGATTATATTTTTTTAATTGCCAGTACCACAGAGTTTCATAATTAGCTATGATCCTCAGCACTTTTAAGAGATCCCCCTCATCATTATTTGGGTAGGCAATTCTAGTTTTCTTTATTTCATAATATGTACCTCTCTGCAACACTCCTTCCCCAGACTCCCATGGTCTGGTAGATAAAACACATTAAAAATATTATTATGTCTATTTATTTGGCTGCAAGAGCAGCAATGCCCACCATTGCTCCCAAACACATCACTGCTAACTGATGTGTATAGAGCATGGGGAAGCAAGGCACAGGGGGGAAGAAACAGGAATTAGCAAGGCCAGGGATGTAGGCTTGCTATCTAGCCATGAACCCCAACAGTTCCTCGTAACCTAACCCTACCTTCTCTCCCCTGCCAACAATGCCCTTGTCAAGGGGTGGTCAAGGCCTTTTCCTAAGAAATGATAAGCCCTTCCTCCCCCATCCCATTACTTTGTCCCTGAACCTCTCCAAGATGCTCTGTTGTGTGCCTCAGTATCCCTACTGAGGTCTTCAGGATTCAAATCTGAAGGAAGACCACGGGAAAGAATCCCAATATTTACCTTTGGTGTCTCTCCTGTCTCTAAGTATGCAGCAGTGATGTAGGCAGCCAAGGGGACTTCTCCATCCACACCTCCCTGCATAAATATAATCATATGCAAAAACATGCACAAATATCCAAACAGCTGGGAAGGATAATACACAAAGGCCTGAAGTTTTTCAGCAAAGGCCCTGCCCTTCTCTGGTTTAGTTGCATGCAAGAGAGCAGAAAACACACAAAACTGAACTAAAAAAAAAAAAAAAAATCTTGCTTGTACATTTGGCAAGAACTGCTTTTAGTATGTCCTTGAAGGTGCTCTGGTCCCTACCCTCATGGTTGTATGGAAAAGTTGGCCCATATTTCTGAAGCAACCATTGGGAAGCTGATGGAACTCCAGCCAGGTGAGAGCTGCTTGGATGCCCCTGTTGTCCAGGAATATGTATGGTTTGGCTTGGGCAAAGCATTTGATTACAAATGCAGTCAGCCTGGTTGAGGAGAAAACAGAAAAAAAAAAAGCATGTGAAAGAGGGAACACAAGCAGAATGAGATAGAATGAATAAGAAAGAGAGGGGAGAATAAGCAGAAAGAAGGACTCTACAGAGAAACTGAGAAAGAGAAAGAAAACTGGGAGTTTGAAACTGACAAGTATCTTCTCTCGTATTGTAGTGTTACTCCTAATTTGCCTGTCCAGTGTCACTCTTCATCCCAAGGACAGTTGCACACCTCTAGAGTGCCCTGGCCTGTAAAGCATTTGAAACACTTTGGGTCCAATATGACAGAAAGGTTTCAGTGCAGGAAGCTACCCACCCTCCAGGCAGTTAGACAGCAGGTATTGTAAGGAGAGAACCTAGGTCTTACCAAGTATTACCATACTCATCCCTGGTACCAAATTCACTGTAGGAACCATCAGGGTGCTGATACTGCAGCTGTATCTGGTACCCTAGGAAGAAGAACAGGAAATTAGTACTCAGATCTCAGAATGGTATTTGCAATGAGATGACTGGGCAGGGAATTGGGGGTGTAAGTGTATAAGTGGTAGAGTTGCCTGGGGGGGAAGGGGAGTATGCACCAGAGATTATTAGTAGGGTGAACACAGAGTGGGAGAGAGAGGAGGAAGACAGGCCTGCAGTCCTTGCCATTGCTCAGAAATCCTGTAGCCCTCTCCTTGATCTCTGGAGTCAGCTGCCTTGTCTTTTCCAGGTACTGCAGCATATAGACAACAGGGGCAAACAGCACCATGTTCTGCTCTCCACAGCCATGCGGCATCTGCACCAGGTGGTCCAGGTTCTGCAGTGCTGTCCCCATGAGGTCACCTGGAACAGAGCATAGGCACCCTGACCACTTTCTGGGCCAGGTAGTTGGCTATTTACCTGTAGAAATCTGTGACCAGTTCCTGGCAGTGCACCACGCAACACAGCCCCAGCACAGCAGAGCAGGTACAGCTCTGTCCAGTTGGTGTATTAGCTCTGCTGTGCCCTGCATATCAGCTGAAGACATTCCTATCCTGCCAGGGGAAGCCCTTAAAAAGAATGACCTCTCTCCTCTTATGTGTTTTAGCCCATCTGGAACCAGAAACACAGTCACATAAATGGGATACAAAAGGCAGTGGAGCCTCAAAATCTTGGAAAGGGCTTGGGCTTTCCTGGGATAAACTCAGATATACAGGATTTGGAAAGGTATTATCAAAGCTGAATTCCTTACCAGTGACTGAGATGGTGGCTCTGACTGAACCTTCAATGACATTTAGAGGCAACATCAGGGACACAGATTCCTGTGCGGGATTCTCTGGTACCAGAAGGGGCAAGATGTGTGGGGAGGCAGAAAGAAAGAGATTTTGATAAAAACAGCCTTCAAAATACCCAGAATCTCTCTGATCATGACTGTTGTGTGCTAACATCCATTTTCCTGTCACAGAGCTTCCAAATCACCCAGCAAATTCTGTCCCATCTCACCCTCAGCTTCCTCTGTCCACCTCATCATGACTGTACTGTCCTTCAGCCTTCCTTCTCAAGAGGGTGAGAGGATCAGAAGATCTGATCAGAAGACCAGAAACCTCTGTAGCCAAAGCCACATTCCTGCTTTTCTCTACATAAGTCACTGCATTTCATTTCAGATTTCAGTTGCAGGGATATGTCTTCTCCATGCTCCTAGTGCTCTCAAAATCTGCTATTGGTTCCATCATATACCACAAACTTCAGGGCAGCAGCAGAAATCCAAAGTCATGTCCTCCAGCCTGGCCATGTTCAGTAGTCTGGCTTCATTTCCACATGTTGAAAGACCTTGGGCTGTCACATTACTAACAGGGATGTTTATGCTAAAGGATTGGATCCCTCTGTTCTAACCAGGAGAAGCTCCTGGAGGCATCAGAATTAGAATATGCCTTTGCAGCTTGACCAGTCTGACAGAGGAAAATATTCCAGTAAATGGAAAAACTCAGAAGGTAGCTAGCCAGGGAGAAAGGAGATGAGCACACTGAAATGCAAAAATTTATATACCTTTTTTGGGACACAGGATGAAGCTGTGAGCCTTCTCTACCAACACTCCCTCTGGCTGTTGGAGCATATAAAAGTAACATTAATGAGCAGATAAGAGAGAAGCAGAATTACATGTGGATTAGAAATAGGTATGGACAAAACCCTGGTTCAGGCTCAATTGCCAGCTGGAGTAATATCATTGTCACATAAAATTAAAATTATTGACAATTATTTTAATTCTAGATAAGAAAACAATATGAATTTTTGAATGACCTGAATTCTGAATGTATATGAAACAGATGCTTTAAGATTCAGTGGAGAGCTGAGGAGGCTCAACTGAAGAAGGAGGGCCTGAAAGAGGGTGTATATTTAAAGTTTTCCATTTAGAAGCCTGATCACAAGCAAAAGAACAGAGGTTGGCATGAAGTGGAGGATAACCCCATTCCTCCCACATCCATCAGCCCTCACAACTGGGCCCAGCTCAGGCCTTGAGTCTCTAATTACATGCCTTGAATAACAAGGGATAACTCCCCAAATTAATCTGCATAGCATCTGGGGATTGCACAAAGCCCACTTGTATATCCAGGTAACAGAAGAGCTTGTCTGACCCGGACTAGAAGTAGTTTGATGATTGTATCTTTCTGTCCTTGGGCTGGGACAAATGGTATCTCTTTGCCACAGAGCTCTTTGGTAGCCACAGCCTCTGTGCTCAGGGTGATGTTCATTAGCCCTGAAAATAAAGAAACATTTAGTGCAGCAAGTATCTTATAAGAAAAAGCTTTCCACTAACACAGTTGAAGTCACCTCTTAGCAGCAAAGTGTTGGATCAAAGCCCTAAATACGGGAGGCTGTGTACCTCTTACCATAGTTGTGAGTATTTAAGTCCTTAGGATGAATGCAAACTAGAACCCTCAAGTTAACAAGATACACATCCCAGTTTCTTCACTTCCTGTCAGCTCTTACAAAGCATCTCCCTTCCCAACTCCACCACCCCAATTCCCTGTTATCCTCACCCAGTTGCTTAGCTGTAACACTCCATTGAAATGTCTTAGCTTCATTGGCGCACAAGCAGCTGCTGTAGACACAGCCTTTGCATGGCTTCAGCTGGAAGTGTGTGGACTCCTCTAAGGTCACTTGGATCTGAAGGGGCAGCAGGAATGGCAGATTGTGACATCTCACCTTTCCTAAAATAGGCCATGGACCTTAGCCATTTCCTACCCACCTATGCCCTGCTTTCCTTGCAGAGCCCCTGATAAGGCTCACCTTCATGCACGTCTGCAAATAGTTGAAGACTGCAGCCTTCAACATGAAAGTCTCCCACTGGATCACAGAAGATGGCAATGTGAGGTCCACAAGAAAAGGCTTGAAAACAAGCAGACTGGAAGTAGGTGCAAGTCCAAAGCCATGACGCCCTGTGCAGAACATCCCTGCCTTCCATTCTGTGACAGTGTCAGGCACAGTTACAGTGATATTCTTCTTCCCACTGGGACTGAGGAGAAGTGGATAGTAATAGAAACTTTAACAGAATCTCATTGTACACAGCAACAGGTGACCTGGTCTGCATCCTTCTCCCCAGTACATCCAGTTTGCTAAACTAATTCAGAACTCTACTGAACCTGAAGCCCTCAGAGTATAGAAAAAGCACCCAGGGACACATCACTTAGATGAATTAGATGTGCCAATACACACCATCCCATGAGCAGCTGAGAGGAAAAATATTCACAGTATCTATTTCAGATGTCCAAATTAGCAGCTCAGTTCCACCTCTGCCTCAGATGCTTGTATCAACAGAACAACAATATTACAGGGGGTTACAAGCCTGGAAGATGCCATCAGTCATAGTCATCACTTTCCTCAGGCAGCACTTGCACTTTTCTTATCTAAAATTGCTTTACAATTGTCAGCAGTTTTATTTTGCTCGGCCTAGGAATGAAGAACCAGGAAACAGAAGAGCAACAGAACTGGCCCAAGAACAGCACTCAGCAGAAGGGACAAATCTAGCCATTCTTGTTTTTGTGAAATAATAGCAGATTAAAGTCCAATCTGAAGACAAAGCAGAGACTTGGCTTAAAGTACCTGTTTCCAGATCACAGCTTCTGAAAGCTCTAGACTGTTCCATGGCTGCTACCACAGCAGAAATTAAAGCATCCCTCACATAAGCTAATGATATTTGTCTCTAATAATGAGAGGCATTTACTTTCCCCTAAAGAATCCTTTTGCCAGGCACATGTGATCAGTGACATCGTTGGTTGCTCAAATCAGGCTGGTAGACAAATTGTGTAGGAGATATCTTCTGGTAGTCAGTGGGTGAAATGATGGATGTTGTTGGAATTATAAGGGAGGTGAGGAGGGCAGAGGTGGGAGGAGAGGCTTGTCTAAGTAGACTCCAAACAAGAAATTCTTAAAAAGTTAGAAGTGAAAAATCTCCAAAAGTCCCTCTCCTGAGGCTCAGTAAACAATGACCTCCCACAGCAGCATTTTACTCCCTCTCCTCTGTGATTCACTGCACACCCTTCCTATTTTGAAAACACTTGTTTGAAAAAGAGTTTGCTCCCTGCTCATATGGGGAATCTTGGAAGTAGATGGAACAGCAAGGAAGAAGGGCAGCAGAAACTCCGGATAGAAATTCCTTCTCTGGGACAAAAAGCACTTAAAAGCCATCTAGAATTCGCTTCATGCTGCCCTGTCAGCACTTCATCTCATATCCCCTCCAGACCCAAGCACCTTCTCTTCCTCACTAGTACTGGTCCCCTCCCTCAGGGGACCCTGCCCACTCACTGAGGCTTCAGCCTTTCTCTCAGGACAGAATTCACAGTCATGCAACAGGCTCCTGTATGGATCAGCTTCTCTTACACCCCAAGATACATCCCTTGTGCCCAGTTTGACAACTGCTGGCCCACAGGGCTACTACAAACTGCCTATAGACAGTATACCAAACCTTTTCACTGCACCACATCTGCTTTCCTATAAATGCATGCAGCCTGCTCCCATGGATAGATACTACTTCTGTATTATCATCTAGCAAAGAAAAATGCACTGGATGCAGATATCAGCTCTAATGAGAAATAGTCTGGTAGTAATAAGCCCCATGACAAGTGTTCTTAGGTATCTTCCTCAGCAGCTTATAGTCTAAGCCTACTGCATCTGCAATCCAGGTTACACTAAGCCACTCAGACTAGGTACTTCTGCTCAATTTACTTACCCCACGGAATACAAATCCCATATCCAGGTTTCTGGGAAATACTTGTGAAATTTCTCTTCAGCTTGAGAAATAGGCAAATACTTAGTGGGCTGATAGGCAGTTGTTGTCAGGTGCCCAGCTGGAAACAACAAAGATTCAGTTAGCACAGGATCCTCAGCTCTAGTTTAGAGCAGATGAGCCCCAGCTTAGCTCAGGATGGTCAGGCTGCAGGTCATCCAATCAGCTCATGAGAAGAAGCACTGCACTGGAACCTAAGGTGCTAGTCTAAAGTTTAAAATCACTTGCCTCATTTGATAGTACTCATGTGCTTTGGGACTTACTGTGTTTGTAGGCATCACAGGAAGGACAAATATTTCCTCATCTCAAAGATGAGATTTGGTCTCCAGGCAAATCACTAACATTTCAGAGCTGGAAGCCATTAGTCCCAGACAGCTTCACACTAATATGACAGGTTTAGAGACAGGAAACATTTTTCTCTCTTCTATTTGCAAATACAGCAACTGTAGCATCTTGTCTCAAATACAGGACTGCTTTCCCCTGAAAGACTAAGCATCCCATATATAAGAAAGAACAGCTGGCAAGTGCTTACTGTTATATGCTTTATAGGGCTGGGCAAACATTAACATGGGCTTGGAAATAAACATTCCTGTTCCCTTCAATATAGTTGTTGATGGAGTAGTTAGACATGCTCTTGGTTTCTTGATATTGGTGTTGGACAGAATTTTAAACCCCATTTCCTATAGAAAAAAAGAAAGAATTGATGCACCAGAAGCTTGTCCTCCCCTCTCCACCCTTTACCTGTTCCCTCATACAGTGGGGACTCAGCTGTCCTTCTGGCTTGATAAATTATAGTCTTGCTTCAGT
The DNA here is from genome assembly GCF_028389875.1 of Rhea pennata. NCBI lineage: Eukaryota > Metazoa > Chordata > Aves > Rheiformes > Rheidae > Rhea > Rhea pennata. The sequence continues at coordinate 84,817,648 of NC_084663.1, read as the reverse complement.
TTAAGAGGAAATCATTTAGATTTCCCTGGCAATGGGGAAACAAGGTTTCCTGAGTTCATTTATCTGTCCTGAATTAGCCAAATTTATTCTTTTTCAAACACAAAGTTGTTTAGGTACTAAGTCTTATCAGCCTGCACAGTTCAGTTCCTACTGCAAAATTAATCCTGGGCAATTCAAATCTCTCATTCTATGGAGATTAAATATATGTAAAATCAAATTCAAGTAACAAATAATACATGGCATCCTGGATCATCCAGCTAATGTGCAGTAACCATACAAGTTTCTTTTCAGCCAACAATTTCAAGTAGCTTATTCAAGGAACAGGACCTGTTCCCTACAATATCTGTAATGCCATCCTAGGATATTGGTAAAGTAAGGGCATCATCACACTTCTCTCAATTCATGGATTACCCCAAATAATCAATTATTATTACCCTGAATGCTGTAAACACATCAGGCTGATCAGAATCTGAGAACCCACACAAATGATCATCTTCAGACACTTGGCGAGGATACCTGGAGTTATAAATAGATGGGAACAGCCCATAGATCTGGGAAAGCAAGAAGCAGCAAACTACCAGTCAGTGCAAGTAAAACCTGACATTCATTCCTCTAGTACACCCAAATCTAAATTGTTCCTGGCTACCATTTATGAAATCATGCCAAAAAGCACAGACTCACAGTCACTCTTCTCTGGTTCTCCTCTGACAGAGCTAGCATGACCTGCTGAACTAAACATGAGATCAGACAGCAAAACCTGAGTCTGGTTTTGCCACTGATGCAGAGTGACCTTTAACCTTTTTCCTCACACACATCCCCTAATCCTTACTCATGCCACAGTGAGAGCAATACTGATCCCTCTAGGCAGTGCTTTGAGTTCTTTGAGAGGTAAATTCTGCACAGATGCAATAGCCCACCTCTCTCTCCATCTTCATGTTAATATAATGGAAGGAGAAGTCAGAGCAGTTTCACTCACCATAGAGTTGCTGAGCTCTTTTTCTGGCTTTAGTAGAAGAACACTCTGATCCACAACCCTGACAGCACACATGGACCCAGGAGCTGCCAGCAGGTGGAGGTTGACTTCTGAATTAGGAAGGGTCTCAGTCTTTGAGAAGCCCAACTTCACCTGGAAGGGAACAACATAAAAATGCAAGTGAGCCAGGCAGAGTGAGATCTCTACTATTGACCGTTCTACCACTTCCTGAGCAGGGAGAAGTCTACATGAAGAAAGTTTCCAAGGATCCAAAGAATCTGCTAAGTATCCCCAGGTATATTTAAGAAAATGTTGGAGTTCTAAAAGGAAAGATGACATATTACATGAAAGACAGATATAGCGACTAGCAATACTGGAGATATTACTGTGTCAGAACACAGCACTTTCTCTACCCAGCAAATGAGCCATCCCCACAGCCTTCTTTCTGCTCCTTTTGGAGTCTCAAATAAGAAACAGGTCTAGTTTTTATCTCAATATTTTCTGTGAGTTTAGTCTCAGTTTTCTGAAACATTTCTTGTTCTTGTTTGAATATGATATATAGCAGATATGGAGCTGTGGAGTAAGGCTGATTCCAGTCCTCAGAAGTTAGTCTTTGGAATGCAAGGCCTAGCCAAGGAGCAGATTCCCAGCGATTTCACAATGACCACAGAACTTCAGCCCTTTCTGAATGGCTGGTAAAATCTACTTCTTCCATCACCCATTCACAGTTGTCTGTCCAGCATCAAATACCAGCAAGTCCAAGTGCCTGCTGAAGCAGTAGAGTAGCCCTGAGGTCTCCCAGGAGACTAATGCACTAAGTGTGCTGGGCTGTGATCCTGCTGGGCTGTACTTGCTAACAAGCCTATGGAGATAGAAAAACACAGTAATTCTCTGCCTCTTCCAAGACAGTGCAGCATGCCCCACAGCGTTCAGCACATGCTTGCTCCATACATTACAGCATCCTTCACCATTCCCATAAAGCAGTCTACCTGACACAGCACTCCACACAGTATAAGCCACCCAGGACTACACATAACAGGTATTCTTCACAGTCTCTTCATGGATTGTAACAGACACATACACCTTCACACATTCAGTTATACTCTCAGACATGACTCCTACCTTATTTCTGAAACACATGGAGACACTGAAGACAGCAAAATCAGCGATGATTTTTCCATTAGGGAAGATGACATAAACCACAAGTGTTGGAGTTGGGGCATAGATCGAGTCAAAGGTAAGAGGGATGGAGAAGAAGCTTTTCAGTGCTAGATGGAGGGGAGATGGAAGGAGAGAAAGTAGTTTTGATAATGGAAATGGACTCTGATCAGCTTTTACCATCATTCTGTATGTGCCTGTTTTAGTTCCTCTCCTCAGGTCTCTCAAATTCAAGGAGATTTCTGAAGATCACTGAAGTAGTCAACGTGTCTCTGGACCTGCTATTCAAGATCAGCAAAGGGATCTTCCTGGTTCTATTCACCACCTCAAGGAGATGAAACAGCTTGGAATTCCAGCTTAGCTCTACAAAGCGTGAGAGTCTTGGACATCATTCAGAGCCTCCCATCACCAAAAATCACCCATTGTATCACCAAATAAAAGGTGATCTTTGTCCCTAAGTACTTTTAGGTAAAGAAAGGAGGGATGGAGAAGCAGAAGACAGTGAGTCAACACCCATCAAGATGATAAGCTGCAGCATCCTAACTACTCAAAGGTTATTTGACTGCAAATCAAAGGAGGATGGTTTTGAAAGAGGGTAAGTCTATAGCTCATGTCCCTTGCAGGGGCAACGAAAAGAAACTTCTTTGAAAACAAAGGCAATAGAGGTTGAACCTATAGGCTGGGAAATGCTGAGCGCTGACCTCTCATTGCCAAGCAAAAGGCTAAGGGAAATATGCAAGCTAGAAACACAAGATGCTCTGATGCAATAGAAAAAACAGGAGCCATTTCAGTATTGCTGAGGCATATACCATGTATCCACAAAGTGGGGCTGTCACAGAACAGTAAGTGCTTGCTAGACACAAAACTTACTTCTTGGTAGCCCAACCCAAACAGTCTTCTGACCTGCGTGGACTATCCCTCCTTTCCCCACAACCTAAGAAAAAAGAGAGAAAGAGAAGGGAATGCCAGTCACACAATTTTTGAAATCACTATGCAGATCAAACTGTCACTGAACTTGGAGATTAAATGGAGGAAAGAGAAGACAAAGGAGATACAGTGGTTATCTCACTTTCAGGGATCACAGAAAGCTCATAACATCAATGAACTAGAATATAAAGATCTTTTAAAAGGCACTAAATCTGGTATATGCAAAAGTCCTATGAAATGACTGATGATCTTTGGGGAAAGTTCTTCACATGGTCCAGCTCCTAGTAACAATAGCCCACATACTGAGTGAAGCAAAACCTGTAATAAATGGATTTGACATCAGTCATCTTGGTGCAGAGGAACTGAATACACCTTTTGAGATCTCTAGGCTACTGAAGGGGCTTTGTTAAATACAGAGCTAGGATCCACTGACAGAAAATAGTGCTTGTGAAGCTGAGTGCTACTGCATAGGCATAGTAACTTGCCTAGTGCCTGAAATATTTCTATTCATCTGCCATTAACCCCAAGGGGAGATGGAGAACAGCTGCTCAGGCATCAAATACTCTCCAAATAGCTAAAAGCTCTTGCACCCACAAATACCCTTGGCCTACCACTGCTCCTGGGGTAGATAGCTGCTGCTGCAACAAATACCACTTGGAGAAGGACAGGTAAGCCACATACCTGCTCTGAATCTGTACAGGGCCCAAGTAAAGGGTGCTGCTTTTCCTGCTATCACTGTAGCCCTAGGATCAAAACCAGAATCGAACCTCATGATGGCTGAGAATGAACTACTTTTCCTGGACTGAGACAAATTTATTGAATATTAGGCTTGAATTTGTAGAGGATGCTGCTCTTGTGTCTTAAGCTGATCCACCAGCAGTTCCCCAGAAACTCACAAAGTAGGAGAAAATGACACGCTTAGGCCCATGTTCCAGGTCTTCCTGGTAAATTCTGAAGTCCACCTGGACAGCCTTCTTTTTACCGCAGGGTATCATTTCTGGCACACGGCCAATAGTGAGAAAACTCCTGGTGGTGCTGTAGAATGGACGTATGAAATAAGTGGCTCTCTGGTAATTCAAATCAACTGCCCCAGGCTTTCTATCAGAATCTTGATGTAGGACACTTGCCTGATGAGACATAAAATAAAATAAAATAAAATGGTTAAGCAATTCAGCTAGGGAACGAGAAGCAAGATCAGATATTCCCAGGCTGCAGATGACCCTAGCTGTGGCTTGATAAGAAGCCTGGAGCAGGGCTGAGCAACACAGGTCTCTGTGTGAAGAGTTCAGCAAAAGAGCAACCGGGATCCAGAAAATAAGGTCTCAGAAGAAGCAGATATCCAGACCATGCTGAGGTGTTTCTGGTTTGATTTATGGTCCTTCAAGAGGGCAAAGTGGAGATGTCAATTGGGCAGTAACTAGCTCCAACATGTAGGCTTATCTCTGCCTTGCACAGTCAGTTGAGACAGAGCCTTCCCCACCCACCTCCAGGGAGACTGAGGCACTGTTCCAAGCAGTTGTGTTCAGGCTAAATGAAGCTGTCCCAGAGTCTCCAGTGATGTACTCTCGCTGAAACTGCTGCTCACCATTGTTTTCTATGAGGAGGACTTTCTTGTACTGCAGTGATTTGCCTTGGTAATCGATGACTTTAATCTGAGAACACCGGGGGGAAAGAGAGGATCCCAGAACAGTCTAATTAGTGGCTGGAATATCCTACTTCTCCAAGTCAATAGCAAGTCAACAGCAGCATTTCCAAGGTCGGCAAGGTCATCCTTCCAGCACTAACAGTATTATCAACATTGCTGCTGGTCACCTCCTATATTTAATTTATGTTATTCTGTTAATTCATCTGTGTGATCTAGCTGTGATGAAACTCCCACATTCATGAGACAACCCTACCCCTCCCCAGCAGAAGGCCTCTCAGATGCTGAAATTTCAGATGATTGGCATTTACGCCACACAAATGTATCCCCATAATACCTACTCCCTCAAGGCTTATTTGGGGATTTTTTCTCACTTTTGATGATTCAAGATTTTTTTCTGGGAGTCATGCCCTCCCAAGGCCTTGGCTGGAGGTGGAACACAACAAGACATTGTTAGATAATGGTCACTGTCAACACATTGCTTTTGCTCTCTTCTCCAAAGGGCTGTAGCTGAGAATTACCTTCCCCCTGTACATCTCTCCAGCATGGTAGTAAGAATTCACATCCTCAAACAAGGCCATGCCACCAACTTTAGAGATGAATAATTTGTGGGAAGCATTGACCTGTATTTCTAAGTAAAAGCAAAAAGACAGAAATGTAAGAGAGAGAGAGATAGGAAAACAAGCAGTCAGCAATTACCCTGTAGAATGACCCACTAGTAATAATGTTGTGCATATTTGGCTGCACACACGTTTCATACCAGGGAGATGATTTGCCCAGAGCTGTGGGTATCTGGTGATTCTCCCAGTTGTTTCTAGCCCTTAGAAAGGTTCCTAAGCATCCCTGCCTGAAACTGGACCACAGGCACTCAGAGAGAGAGGGTCATGACTTCAGGCATCAGTGGCTCTGTCCATATCTGTGTCCTCAGTGGGCTTAAAGACCCAGCGACAGAGCCCTTGCTAGCCTGAAAGTCTATGGTGTTCCTGATGAGATCTGTGCATCTTCACATGCTTTTTCTCAGCCCCTAGAGACATTTCCAGTTACCTGTGCCACTTTCCACCAGTGAGGCCTCTACAAGTATGCTGTCCTGATAATACCAGAAGTCTTGGCTAAAGGAGGACAGAGTCACACTTGTGAAGAAGCAACCCATCTTGTCTGTCTGAAAAACACACAGAGAGAGGGAACAAAGTCTGCACAAGGTAATTATGTTAGAAATTATCCAAAGGTGAGAGAAATAGTAGCACAAAATTCCTGCTCAGAAGGAGTTTGCCTACTCTGTAAAGGATCCTATAAGAGCTATTCTGACTCAGGGATTACTGCTGCACCCACAGGTTGATATGCCTCTGCCACTCATCTGCACCAGGTCACACATGGCACAGCATCAGAGAGATGTGGGAGGTGGAGGGAAGCTGTCTTCCTCCCCTCTGAGGACTCCTCATACTAATTCTTTTTGCCTTTTTTGTGCCGTTGCACATAACTGAATTATTTCTCTTCCTCACTGAGTGAGAAGAATTTGCACAAATACTCATTTAAAAAAAACATAGGAAAGTGGCCCTTCCAAGAAGCCAGAACACCACAAGAAACAGTCCAGTGCACAGAGAAGACAAAAGTAATTGTATTCCTTAATTCTTTCTAGGGTGCACTTTATTACACTGGCAGATATGTAAGTCAAAGCCATTCCCTTTTTTTTTAAAAAAAAAGCAGGTATTCCTTGAGGCAAGGGACTCTGCTGAGAAAATAAACACTAGACTAATGACATCAAGGTCCAGCTTCCCTCAAAAGATTCAGGTAAGCTGTCAAACAACTGACAACCACAAAAGAGCCTATTGTGGAGTGAAACATGAAATGGAACAAGAGAAGGGGGAAGGATGAGGCGTGAAGGACTACAGAAAGATGCAACTCTCACACCCTAACAGTCTTGTGGTGTTGCTATTTTGGGGGTTAGCTGCTGTTCGGGGATACAGGACATGACCCTTCTCCGCAGAGCAAACAGCAAGAAGTAAAACTCTAAGCAGACTGTACAGAATCTACGACATTTCTGTCTTTGGGCAGAACAAGGACTTCTGGAGCATCACATAGCTTTGCAAGGTGGGGAAGGGTCATCGGCTTTTGTGTGCAACAAAGGAATCAGCACCATCAGGATGCTGCCCTCAGGGTAGAGATTTCTTTGAAGAAGTACATTTTTTACTCTGGTCCTGGGCTCCCAGATATTATTATAGATTGAATTAAAAAAGCTGCAACTCAATAGGAAAACAACAGATGGTACAGACAGCAGTCAGCAATGTAGAACAGGCATGTGATATAGTGACCAAGTCATAGTCACCAGACAGTTACTAAGAGGTAGCATCAGTAGACTCCATGGCCAAGCAGCCAAAACCATAGGACGACATCACTATTTTTTCAGCTGAAACCTCCAGCATTGTCTTGCCTCACCCTGGGACTGAGCATAAATGTCACTGAATGGGACTCAGCCCCTGCAAAGCAGCATACCTGGTTGTTGAATTCCTGACAGAGATCAGATTTTGAAGTATTATACAAGAATGAGGCTATCTTCTGACAAAGGATCACATGAACCATCCCCTGGATGCCTTTGCCATAAGTGTATCTGTTTGGGAGAGAAGAGGAAGAGACATTTACACAGTGAGAGAACACAGGGACTTGGTTTGCACATCCCCAGAAACAATTTATTCATGGATATTCACAATCTAGAATAAGATAGCAGCTGTAAAGCAAGCACAAGAGCCCTGAAGCACTGTCCCTAAACAGGGACAGGCTTGGACATTGAAATGATGTGAGAACTTCAAATTAAACATCATAACTGGATGATATGCCACAACTTTCCAGAGCTCCACCAGTGCCCTTTCCCATTGTCTATCAGTCTGTTTAGGTCTGTGGTATGGTATCCAAGGGCTTTGTAAGAAAATTAGTGCAAAACTAATCTGTTCTGAGAAAGAGTAATGTTATAGGTGCTGACTTAGCATAGAGTGCTACACTTTCAGTCAGCATCAATTGTGATACTCCCAGAATACGCTGGAGGCATCACGCTATAAGCAGAAGCATAGGTGATTCATTAAGAACATGCATTTAATGTTAAGGTTGTTAAGCCTAGTGCTGTCCTTTGACAATAACTAGGGTGATTACTTTTTACTTCTCTGTAACTTCCCCTAGAAAATAATCTAGAAAGGCTTCCCTTCATTTTCCATGAATTTGTTCTGCAGTAAAATGAACACCAAACATATGCCACGTTCTGCCCTACAAATGGCCGCTTATCAAAGGGTAAGCTGTTCCTATATCTTGTCTGTAGTGACTTCTGGGATATTTTTAGAGTAGGGGCATTATAGTAACAGAAGGATGTTCTCAAGAACATTCATGTTACATCAGGGTGCTGAAACACCTGCCTTGGAAGATTCTGGCCTCCTGTAATTGAACTGTAGTAAATTTCCCCGGAGATCCACAGTTTTACATGACCAGCTTATGCTCATCATTAGGGCAAAAATTAACACAGGGCCCATCTTTCCAAGCAGAATTCTCACCTGCCACAAACCCGGAGTGGGAAGGTTTTATCTAGTGCATAAATCTTAACTGGCCCTTCAAAGATCACTTCAAATTTTGGTAGCCCTGAAAGGAAAAGATAGAGAATTGTAAGAAAAAAATGTCCATGGACAGCCTGTCCAAAGAATCAACATGAAGACAGACTGTAGTAGAACAAGAGATGGGAAATGGAGGGGGAAGGTGGTGATAAGAAGTGGAAAGGGAATGTGGCCCTTGGTTCTCTCAGAGATTTGTGTGCAGTCCTTGGTTGATTGCCCTTCCCAAACTAAAACTCAAACATGTCCATGACCCTCCACTTCTTTCTGAGAAGAAATTAGCCTCCCAGTGCAATTAATTAGATGAAAGAGAAGTGGGATGGTACCACACTTCTGATTTTCTTGAAAAGCCAATTCTTATGACCTTGTCTTGTCTGACACAGAGATCTGCAAAAGTCAGCTGTATCAAAAGTCTAGGACCTTGCACAGCACTCCTCCCACAAACTGACCCAAAGTCCAAAAGCAGTCTTTCTTCTGAGCCTCAGTTCAGACTCTTTTCTGTAACAGATGTCATTATTTTTCCCATCTGCTCCTGGGATGGTTATCTTGGGATAACTATCCATTTTCCTGCATCAAAGTGTGATTTCTTTGCAGCTCAGATACACTCTCCCCAACTCATACCATACTCCTGAACGGAGAAGCTGCCATATGCTTCCTTTTTGGATACGTTGATGACATATGTCCCCAGCAGAGGTTCGTCAGTTAGCTGGAAAGACATATCTGCAATGCCGTCTTGGGGGGTCACATCCAGCCACTGTCCTATCCGGTTGTTGTTAGGGTCCTACACCCACAAAAGAGAGGAAGAAATAGTTGTTCTCCAGCATCAGACTGCACAGAAACCCTGTTTTAGTATTTCAGTGCAGCAGACTATCAAGTGCTATAAGGTCAGTATAGTCTAGTCAAGAAATGCTGAAGATAATGTAATACTAGATTCTTCTCCTAGCATTTTGTTTTCTTTCTACATTTTAAATTCAGATCTCAAGAAATGATCCTTTACAATTCTAACCTCTTATCATAATGGTCTAAATTGATCTCATATCTATACTCTTGCAAGTCTGGAATAACTCACATTTATATTGAAGCAACTGAGAACATAACCTCATGTAAGTCTTACAAAAGACACAGAAGCTGTAGGGAGTATATTAGTTTAAGAAAACTTGAAGCTCTACCAGTCCAATTACAGATCTAAAATCTACCCAGATTAGAATATGAATAGCATAATGAAATGGTGGCAATCAGCATTAATATAACACTAGATTTCAGCATCACTCACCTGAAGAAACAGGGAAAACTGGGGAGAAAAAAAAGCAAAAATATTAGAAAAACATGTCAGCAACACACATAACATACTTGAGATAACTTTGTCATCTTTCTGAGCTATCATCTCTTACTCTAGCTGCGACTTTCCTCTGGACACTCAACAGGCCTGGCCCAGGTGTTGGGGGTAGGGAAAAGTTAGGATTGTGACAGAGGAACAGGAGAGAAAGGGAGTAGGATCTAAGCATGGAATAGGGTAGCCTCTTCTACAGCCCCACAGGTCTGGCTTACCGAGTCATTGAGTCCAAAGAAATCCTCATCCAGAGTCACGATACGAAATTTCACTGAAGGCAAGAAAATCAGGGAATATTTTGAACTGACCATATCAGATCTCACTTCTTCCTTGCACACTTCTACTATGCCTTTCTCCTTGGTTCTATCTCCATTCCACACATGTACTTGTGGTAACACCTGACACAGACATTCACACATGTAAGATGTCATGGACAATGCATCCTCCTGCAACTTCATAGTCACCACAAGCTGGACGTCACAAACATTGAAAACATCACTGCACAAGAGACACCTTTTCAAAACCTTCTGCTAGGACTGTTCATGAATCTCAAGTCTCTCCAGTAGAGAGACAGCAGTCTTTCCACGAAGTGTTATTAGCCCTCAAGAGTCTAGGCCATGCTTGCTCCCATCGACTGCTCTCACCTGTCTGCCCTGGCTGATAGATGGGCTTGTCCGTCTGGATGAAAGTGCCACTGTTTGCCTTGCGTATCAGGACCTTTGTCTTCTCTTCCATACTGACCTCTTGGCCTGTGATGGTCAGAATTACAGTGGCAATTTCCTCTGTGCCATCAACTGGAGGTGCAACCTATACAGACAGAGAGCATGTGGCCCCCAAATAACATTCTGAGGGCCCTCAGCTAGAATTCAGGGTAAGCTGGAAGAGGAAGAGATAACCAGTCCCCAATCCCTCCTCTCATTCCCCAGGATATCCCTTCCAATATCCAGATCCATATCACATCCAGCTCCCACTCAGTCAACAGTATAAATTACAGTATAGCAGCAGACCCTGCAGGTCATGGACTCCCTCCCTCTTCCCACTGGCTCAGGAATTTTGCTTCTGGGGACAAGGAGGTAACTGAAACCTTTGGTCCTCCAGACATGGTGAGGAAGATTGGCAGGTGCCAGAAAGGTGGGAGGTAGTAGTACAAAGTGGTAGGAGAGAAATCAGTCTATAATACAGCCTCAAATGCTAGGCCTTCAGGACTTACCCAGCATTTATGAGTAAGAAAGCCAGATTACAAGGCCAGAACAAACCACAGGGTTTTCCTGAGTCCAGCAGCCTCAGCACAGAAAATGTTGTGTAATAGAAAGTTTATTGCTTGGGCAAGCCTGTCTTATCTTAGATCTTAATTAAATTCTCAACAACAGTGAATCAGTTCTAAGACGCTGTTTATAAATAACAAGCACATTCCTTCCCATCCAACTGCTCTTGTTGCTGTTTCTCTCCAAAGAGATATGCAAGTCACCATTTCCCCATTTTCTAGCTATGGAGTTGTGTAAATCCTTCACAGAAGAGCCAAAGCTACTTCACCTAGTCTGGAGCAGAGGGAGAAGAAAAAGATAGGTTCTTCTTGTGTATCTAGAAGGATGGTAGAGTTTAACAAATGAAATCAAAAGTTAGATTCAGAGGAGGACATCAGTGTTGACCAAGGGATGCTGTGCTGGGCTACCTCTTCATAGGTACTACCCACTCTTCTCCTAGCAGACTCACTCTATGGCAAAGTGGAGCTTGGTTGGGAGAAAACTATGGCATATTTATAGTTCTTGTAAAGAGAATCAACAATGGCATTTGTCTAGGATGGCTCACCCAGAACTTAGTGCACATGAAGGTCTTCTTCTCATTCTGGATGGTTTCTTGCACTAACAAATCACGTCCTGTAGAGCGCTCCAGGACCAGATTCACTTGAAGCTTTGCTTTATAACAGGTGATATGGAGGCAGGCAACTTGGGTGGATGGGTAGCGGAGATCTGCAGGAATCACCACCAGGTAATGTCTGGGGCAGGGGGAGAAGAAGACACAAGCAGTGACACTAATGTGAGGGCTCAGAGATGCTAAAGTGCTTCCCAGCTGCACAGTGACTGGCAGCCCACCACTGGAGAATTCCTCAGTACTATGCCAAGATTGCAGTAAATATTCAAAAGCAAGCGATCCCACTGAGAAGATTGCTTTACTGCCTACTCAAGAAATAGTTTCTGCTTGATTTAAAGCCTTATGTTCTATTCAATCTCTTTACTTTAGTCATCTCCAGAACTCCTCCCAAAAATTCCTTGGCATCTAAAGTCTTTGGGTAGAGTTGGCCTCATAGCACTGCCGTCTAGATACGAGTGATATGATCTGCATAGCAATTGGAGAAACAAATATACCTGGGTCTAAGAGTTGACATGGAAGCCTCCGCCCACCTTCCTCCTCTCAGAAAAGCTTATATTTAAACTCACAAGAGTTGATTTAAGGCATGGAAGACATGGTAAGAAACTCAGCTGCCCTTTGGGCTGATCTGATAGAGCAGGAAGCAGGATAGCTGACTACATGGAATGTGGTTATCTACCTAAACTGATGCCTTTATGAAGGAGACTAAAACAGAAGTTCAGCATCACTCACAGTTGATGAAAAGCAGCTGCAAGGTGGAGCAGAAAGCTCAGGTGGATGACTATCCACATCCTTGGGGACTCTTGCTGCCCAACTTCCAATGGTCCTCTTCCTCTTAGATCACTGTGGCTGTTTTTGGGGGGATAATTTCTTTCTAGGACAGCCTAAATGGAGAGATAAGATGAGGGAGGAGCCAGCTTCTCCCCACCTCTTTCTCTCTCCTGAAATTATACTCACAGCAGTAGAGATTGGCACACTGTGCCAAAATCCCGTAGCCAATAGAAGCCTGTCTAGGCTGTCATTCACCTACTGGTAGTACTGGTAGTTCAGAACATCCCCTTCTACAAGGCCCCTATGGAGACCTTTCTCCATTTTCATGGAAAAAAAACAGAGAGAACTTTGCTGCTCAGTGACCCAGGCCAGGTCCTGATCACCTGTCTTTCATGTCCCTTTGTTTCAGCTGAAAATGGATTGCTGCTGTGCAGCCAACAGTACACAGATGGTAGTGCTGTTGTTCAGGACAGAGGGCTCAACAGCTTCATGAGGTCAGATTATGGATTTATGGATCTCCCTGGGGATTTAGAGATCCTGTTAGACTTGAGAACATGAAGCAGTTCCTTGCTCATGCACAGGATAGTACAGTATCAACACTGCCACCAGCCAGCACCCGCTAATTAGTTTATGATGATTGTACTCTAACGTTTCCTTCTCTGCACCCATTCGAAGAAAAATGAAACACTTACTGGCCAAGAGAGCTCTCCACCAGCTCCCTGCCACATCCATTAGCAATGGCAACATCTGCAAGGAGAGGTCTCTCATTTCTTCAACAATTTCAGGAGCTGGTTCCGGTTCTTCATTGTTCATTTTTGAGTCTGAATGATCTAGGTTTTTTTGAACATGAGAATCTATTTATATATCATAAATTAAATACTAAATACTGTTCCCTAGCACTGAGGACAACCTATACAGAAGGATAGTCAGTCATGCTGCTAAACCATCGTGGCCTCCAAAACAGTATGGCCATATGTAAACTGTCTGTTCTGTATGGTCCACAAATTGCATTAACTCCTGAATCATGTCAGAGATTTGTGTCAGAGATTTGTGTGAGAGTGTTAGATAGCCCAGGCTCAGATGTACCAGGGACTGTCCTAATAATACAGAGAGCTAAGGTTCTGTGCCTGGAAATATTTCCCAGCACTGTTTAATGTAATAGGGTTGATGTGGCTTAAGCTTTCCATATAAAGTTCCTAACCTGGTATTTCTCAAGCAAGTGGTTAGGATTTCTTTGTCCAGTAAAACCATGTTCCAAGATGCTTAGGAATTTCCAGGTATCCTTAGGATCACCATTCCCAAAGCTCTCCATACTCTTTTCCAGCTGGATTTGGAAAGACTGATCTCCATTTTGTTTCTAACATTGGACCACTCTAGAGCAAGAGAACATCACAAAGACTATACATTATAGTGTATACACTATACATGGGTGTAGTTAGTGCTAGCACTGCCTTAGTCTTGGGTGTATACTTCACTGCTCATTCTGGCTTCTGGGTATTTTTTCTGAACTGATTTCAGAAAAGTTGGTTTGTTGAGTTAGTTTAAATCAGTGCTATGCTATTAGGTGAGAAAGACTGGCTACTTTCTTTTGATGAACACATTCTCCCTGTTCCTGTCTCTTCATGAAAGAGGATCATGTTAGTGAGAACTGCAGGAACTCCTTTAAACTGCCCCTTTGCCTAAAATATGGGACTTTCCTACAAAAAGCACCAGCCAGACCTGAAATCAATAAACCATAGCCAGAAAGGACCAGCTGCTGCTTGTCACTGCTTGTGAGTGACAGGAGTTGCACCTACCTAGGCTGGCACTGGACAGAGCTCTCTGACCCTGCCCCATCATGCTTCTCCTACCCTGTTTGCCCAGGTGCGTTCTCTATTCCTTGCTTGACATAGGCAAATCTGGCTCTTGGTCACAGCAGGATAGGTTTGAAGGATCCCTGCTGAAGGCAGTGGCTGACAGCTGCACAGGTGTCACAGATCTGAACAGTGTCTCTGAACTAGACAAAGTTGATCGAGGCTGAGCACAGTTTCTAGCTCTGCAGTTTCTTTCTGTAAATGGACTAAAAGAATGCTTTTGTGTCCTCACCCAAGAAAGCCATGAGAAGGAAGGGATCTGTCCCTCATGAAAAGACGCTGTCAAGCTGGAGCAAAGGAAATACTACATGCTGACAAAGCAGGAACAGATAGATTCCTGTTCTCCACAGAGGACTTGAAGCAAAAATAGAACTGAAAATGAGGACACTTAGTACTATGATCAAGGAAGATATATGCTGTAATTAAGAATCAGGGGCAGGAGCAACAGCATCACAGCGGACCACTCTTATGTGTTAATCTCTTTGAAGAAAATAAAGAGGCAATAACATTAATGTTTCCTGTGAGAGGAGTACTGGGGAAAAACGGATGTCTGCTGAGTGCTTTGACGGGAGACTATGAAGAAAGGAAGAAGCCATCATTTTCTTTAAAGAATGCACCCTGTTAAAGAGCTTGGAGGGCAGAAAAAGTCATCAAAGAAACAGTAACAGTCTTCATTCTCCTCTAGACAGTCACCAACTGCTTCTAGCAGGCCTAGGGCCTCCTTCTGCTTGAAAGGCTATGTTAGAATCCATTCAGGGTTTGTAATACCTGCAGGGGCCATTATGCTTCTGCAGCCTACCCAGTATACCTAACATAATGGAATGCCTTCAAAGTATGTCTCCATAATCCTGAGGTAGAGCGCTGCCCCCACTTTCTGTTGTTTTGACAGCAGAATCCATCCACTGCCCCAAAACCAAGCAAGAATTTGAGAGCACACCTGGACAAACACAGCAAAAGAAATAGGAACAGACTCAGTCAGAGAGTTTAAAGGCAGTATAGAGCAAATTGTCCTGTCAGTGCTTGGCACCTATGCTGAGACCATTCAAACAGCTGAATTTTGGAGACAAATCCAGAAGCCTTTATCAGGATTAATCCCATGTTCTGAAAACTTTGCCCAGCATGTTAATATAAGCCTTTAGCTTGCAGGTTTAGAATTCTTTAACTGGAATTGAACTTTGAAGAATTATGAAACTAGGCCCAAATTAATAAACTTGTATAAAGATTGCAAGCGAGTGTGGAAACCTTCACAAGAAGGCTCCCAAACCATGGACAAACCATGAATCTCTCTCCAAAAGAACAGGTGTGAATGCTGAAGGCTGCAGCTTTGCTAAGGAGCATATTTTTCACAAAAGAACACACTACACAGCTCAGTTCTAGCCAAAGAATCCAGAGACCCACACACACCAGAAAAACAGTTTACCTCCAGAACTTTCTTAGTTCAGTACCAAAGTTTTGGTTCTTGCCTCATCTCTCCCTCTCATCTTATTAATATGAGAAGTCTCACCAGCACTCCAAGCATGGTGACTTCTTTGAATTACAACATTCTGACTTGTAAATTCAAATCTAGGTGTCAAATGACTGACACTCATGGAAGCTGAGAACGGGATGTAAGCTGGTAAGCTCTAGCAACCAAAACCACAAGATTTAGAAACCACTAAAGATGTCCAGTCTGAAAATTCTGGCTTATGAATCATCACTAGTGCTAACAAAGAATCAAAACCCAAACCAGAACCTAGTGAGAAAGTTTTAGGTCCTACATAAAGCAAGTTCTGTTAAAATAATTGTGGTGGAGAGCTTCCACTACCTGGAAGCTCTCCTACAGAAGATCTGTCGAGGAGTCACTGACTGGCAGAGTACATGACAGCAGGCCCAGCATGTGAAATTACACACTGACCGAATTCCCATCAGGACCAGGCACGCATATTCCATTTTGTCAACAATGTCTGAACTGCTTCCCAGACAGTTGCTACTCGAGGTTATCACAGCTGAGATAAGGAAAGAGCTCTAGTAGATGTAAGGATATGAGTCAAGTACCACCTGGATGTGTGACCCATCCATCCAACTTGTGAGTCCAGCAGCCTCCCATCTGCAACTCCTCCACACAGCTCCCAAGGCTCCCCGCACAGCTTGGAGTGCAAGTCCTTTAAATCTACCTTGTTTAACCCTTTATGAACCTTCAGTGTCTCTCTACAATGGTATCCAACTCTGTCTTGCCTGCCTTGCAGACACAACTTGTAATATATTTTTCATATGTTATGTGAGATCCTTTGTTTTGTGAAAGCCATCTACTTTTTCAATTAAGTGGCATCTTAGACTGTTTACCCAAGCAGCTCCTTCTTGGTGGCATCACAAATCAAATGTCATTGTACAGGAAAACAATTCTAGTAAACTAATCTGACACATTGCAGCAGCTTGGTAGGACTGACATTTGTGGAATACCTTGGATACTGCCAGACATGGGCAGGAGGCCAAAGTCAAGATATTTCCTAAAATTCTTGTTACCATGCCATTTCCATCTAATGTAAGACTGAGCATATAGACTGGGCAGTAACCACACAGCAAGCAATAGGGACATGCGTATGATTACTGAACAAAAGCCTAGAAATTTAAAAATAAAAGGCACATCGCCAAGCATCATTGTAAAATAGATATTGAATGTTAAGACACAGTGCAGAATGCCACTTGACCAATATACCCCTTTCTGAATTCTACCCCTGCACTTATTACTTTCCACCCCCTCAGCATAATTCTCAAGGGCATTCCCCAAGTCAGCCTTGGCAAGGAGATTGTATATAAACTAAAATTCTTTTCTTTTTTCCCCTCACTGGGTACATGCTCCTGATTCTTCTCTTCATAATGCTCATAACTCTCAAACAGGTAACATCTAAAGGGCTCACCCTGACCAGCTGGCTCCCCAAGAACTCCCCAAGTTCTCACTCACAGCTCACAAGCTCTCTCTTTTCTATACAGGGATCAAAGAGGGTCTCTTCAATCCTTTCTCTTCCTCTTAGCTATCAGGCAAGACAATATTAGTCCTCTGATCCAGAGACATGTAAGAGCAGTCCGGATATGACAATTCTCTTTCCCTTTGACCTAAGAAGTCCATACAATGGAATAAATAGGATTTTTTTGTGACAAGTTGTTTCTTCTCATTTCATCTCCTGAAAGAGGAAAAAATGAGTTCATATATTTCTGTCCCCTGCTTTCACTCTGATGGAGGCTCTGCATCAGAGGATGCTCGGGGTCACCCCTAACAAGAGTTGTCAATTGTTTAAGTGAAACAGCACACCAAATGTAGAAGGGAAATCACATTCCAGGAGCAAGATTCACATTATTATTCAGTTACGCAGACTGCTGAGTTTCTCCTCCTTCTATTTCAGCCCAAATGCCCCATCTCCCACAACACAGGAGCTCTTCACATCAGGCTGGAGGCCTAGGCTGCCTACTGTCTGACATATATAGAACCATAACTCAGTTGGCTGGTAGTAATCGTAGACTCTGACCACTGCTGGCTTCAGGTTCTTGACTGGAACATCTTGGATTATGGTGAAGTTGTCTGAGTCTGCTTGTTCAGATGGAGAGGAGGAAGAGATACAGAACCAGGCTCTGAAGGGACCTTAAGATTCATTTACTTGTGCCTTCTGGCACCAGTTTCAGTCCTTGGTTCTGCAGTTTTGCGGATCTGTCACTTGTTGAGACAGTCTTAGCATGCCCTACTGTTATAATCCCTAGAGCACCTGAGTTTTGGCTTCAGTTTGTTCTGCAAGTGTGGACAGATGTGACTGTTAAGAAAGCAGCATGATTCAAATTCCAGCTTTTAGAAGCATTTATTTATGGGCATTTCTTAGGAAGCATTACTCTAGTATCTGTTTCTACAGCTTCTGCAGAGAGCTGGCTGGTGTACTCTTCACCATTCCTGCGGTTCTAGCATTTGCTTTGTTCAAAGAATTGTCACATAGCTTTTTGCTCTTGTTCTGTCAGTGATGCCTTGCAGAAGAGATTAACATAACTGTGCGGATTAAGGCAGTAGGAATAGGGTGCTTCCTGGTCCTCTGTGAAGATATTTCAAAGACTTGAGAAAACACTCTTGTTCTGTATATGTGCTTGGACTTTTCTAGCTGAGGACTCTGTCATAAATCAAGCAGAAACAGGCTAGATCAGCTTTTATATTCTGAAGGCCCAAGATCTCTCCAGGTCAGAAGCAACCTGTTGTATTATGCCCCAGCTGTAGCCTCCCTGGGAAATAATAATCTACAACTAAACACAGTAATTGACCATTTGAAAGGCAAGATTGCAAAATGTTTTGAAAAGATAGGTAAAGTTGAAAAGATAGGTGAAGTAGCTTGTAAGCTCTGTTGTGATAGGAAAAACACATGATCGAGTTACTGCTGATCTGTTAGTGCCAGGGACACTAGCCTTGCTGTGATGGGAAGGAAGGGAGGGGTTATGTGCTGTTCAAGCAAGTCTGCCTCTGTCAGGCATCCACTCTGTCAGTAAAAGAAGGCAAGCCTTCACAACATTGTACCCCAGCATGCTGAAGAACACAGTTCAGACTAAGGTAGAGGAGAGGCAGTCTATGTTTACAGGACACCTCTAAAATTAAGGTAGTCTCCTCAGCCAGGATTCTGGAAAGGAAGGAACAGTCAGAGATTTCTTTACTCTATAGAACTCTGTACTGCCCACATCGATGTTCTCCTTCAGTTGCTTTCAACTTCAATGTAAGACATAGGCCTACAAGTTGGATCTTTCCTCAGTCTCATCTCACCCCCAGAAACTCTCAGGATGTGGCAGAGTAGTTGCAACAGACTGCATCTGGACATCACCAGCCATGCGCCACAAGCGATAGCCCCAGGCATGCTGGGCCTATCATTGCAGGAGAAACGGAGAATAGGCAGAATTAAAAAAATTGTGAAGGTCTGAGTGACAACAAGGAGCAGCTCACAGTACAACTCCAGTGGGGCATTGTCTCCAAAGTGTGCTTTAAAAGCGAGGAACAGAACCAGTGTATGACCATGCAATGGGAGTGGTGACTTTCTGGGAAAACAAAGTATTAAGATCAACTCCTGGATGTGAAAAGATGGTTATAAGGGTTAAATTCTCAACGTTTAAGAAACTGTAGTAGCAGGTGCAAGTGCAGAAAGGACTTTCAGGCCATATAAGAATGGCTGCAGATTAGCATAAATGGATCGAGCAACTGAACCTTGCTAGTCTTCAATGACAGAAGAAGAGCAAGAGGAAAGATCATACAGCCTGCAACTGCCAGTCTTTAGATGGCAATGAGCTAGGCAGCCAGAGTAAGCTGAGAGAATACAGAGCAAGCAGGTTTCTGAGATGCAAAGGTGAAAGTTTTGACTCAAGTCACAGTATCTAGTCTGAATTTTCATTTGAATTGCCTTCTCTGACTCCAAATCATGTCTTGTACATACATGAAATACGCAGAAAGTGATCTGATGTGCAAATCATCTGTTCTCAGGATGAAACTGTTCCAAGTACATTGTGTGATCTTCATCCCCAACCTCCACTTTCTTCACAAAAGGGGCTGCCACTTGAGCTGACAAAAGGGAATGGGAGTTAAGAGCCTAGCCCAATGGTGGATCTGTTCAGTGGGACTGCAAGAGAGAGCGTGCATTGCTTACCCAAAGTCCAAACCTGACCACAGTACTGCAATAGTGCACTCCCTGGGTATCTCAGATTCATAGTAGTGAGCTAAAGCAATCTAACAAGCCAGGGGAAGGGGAAGAATTCTTTGAGGATAGGAAGCAGTGCAATGGGCACTGCCCTCAGGGGAAAACCGATACAGGCACTACTGTCTAGACTGTCTGGCTTGAGTTCCCCTTCCTCACAGTGATATGGGTCTGACTTCCACGGCAGGGTCAAAGAGGTAGGAACTTACACAGTATTCAGTGCCTTGTCTTGGACAGAACCCAAACAGCATCTTCACTTTGATGATGGCCATGTTGGAGGTACCACTCCTCCCCACATAAGTAAGGATGGGAGAGAAAGAATTGCATTAATGGTACATGTGAGGATTCTCCACCCTATCCACTGCTTCTCCTGCCATCCTGACACCTCATTTTCAACCCCCTTCCCTACATGCTTTGACCCTCTCATCAGCTTCCTGCCTCCCAGCTCTCACCTAACGCTGATGGTGACACGAAGGAAGCAAGGAATAGTTTGTTTCTCACATCCATCCTTTCCTGCTTTCATACTCAAGATGGATGCCTCAGTACTCTTTGCAGCAGGCACATTATACCTCAGAACCATCTGGAAGAAGATGCTTATGGGAATATCAACAAACACTGCCACAAAAGGCAATGCAGGTATCTTTACTTGCTATTGGCCCCCATTTCTCCTGAATCCACCAACACTGGTTATCTTTCCCCAGTCTGGCAGCAAAATTGTAAAGCTCTACACTTGCCTCTCTGAGCCAGGCAGTGTCACCTCCAAGCTAACCTGGCACTCACCTGCATATATATGCAGCCTGCATCATATGTGTCTATAACAAACTCTCCAGGCAGGCAGTGCTTCTCTAGCAACAGCCTGTTGGCAGCATCCACATGGTAGGATTGCTGGAAGTATTCATATGATTTCACTGTCACAGAGATAGTGAACTGACTCCAGTTTTGATGAATGTCACTGCCTCATATCTAGCAAGAGCTTGGAGGATAACTACCGAGTCCTGAGAAAGGGAAGAGGAAGAGATAGAGGGAGAGGGAGACACCCTTTACTAACTGTAGATCCTTCCAGAAAGATGCCATGTCAGGGGCTAGCATCCCAAGCACCCAAGAATGCCCAAGTCCTTTGGCAAGGACACAGGCAAGCTCCCAGCACTAGAGCACATTCAGGGTAAGTAAGCAGGGCTTACTTCTGTAATGTCACTACTTATCCTGTAATTCTGCCTGCTTATCCTGTAATTCTGCCTGCTTTCCAGCAAAATCCTCACAACATTTACTCAACCACATGAGTTCTGCCTGTTTAGTGTCTTCTGCCAGCCAGCCTCCAGCTGGCTTCATCAACTTCTATGCATGTCATTCATCCCCTTTGGCATTCTCTCACATGAGCAAATTGCAGTCATCAGTCACATCTTGATTTGGTGGCTCAAAAGAAAGAGTTGGTTTGGGAGGAAAGTACTGTTCATCCCAAACTTCAGCAAATTATTTTTACTCCTTTGATTTAAAAAAATAGATTTTGGTCAAAAACATTGGGTTTTACTCAAAACAAAATGTATTTTCTCCAATTTTAATTGAAGCAACATAGCTGAAAAAGAAGGCTAAGTTGGATAACTATCATAAAACCACCTGGAAAAATGGGTAGGTCACTACCTTCAACTGAGTTAACCTAATCCTGGAACACCAAACCTACTTTTTGGAAAGTAAATAGAATTCACTTTTCAAATAATAAACATATAAAACACAGACATAATATATATACATGTTCTTCTCACCTGATATACTTTCTGCTCACACCTTTCCCTAAAGCTGCCTGCACAAACCCCTCAAATTCCAGTGCACTCAGATCTACTTCTACAAAGTCCCAAGCCTCTTCATCAGCATCTCAACCCTCTCACATACCCATGCAGGCTCCGAGACATGCGCACTCTGCTAACATACTCTAACATACCCCTTTCCACACCCTGTACCACATCAGGTACCTGACAGATTTCTTACCCAGCACACATGCTTGGGCTCTTGCTGCACCTTGAACCACATTCTCAGGGAGCTGCAGAGAGACCATGTTCCAGATGGAATTTCCTGCCAATGGATCACAGAGAAAATAATAAATCAATACACAAGAGACATATCCCACCTAGCCAAAAACAGTGAGGCACATTGGTCCATACTAGTTCCCCTGAGCACCAACATTTAAGGGAGATGAGTATTTCAGCTTTCAGGGAAAGAAGGAAGGACAAAGGTGTGTGTGAACAGGTAACATACTGACTAGCAGCATTCAAGTATGTAGACATCCTGGTAGGTCTATATAAACTATATGTCCTTCATGGAAAAACATGCCTTCTCATGTACTAAGAGTCTACTAGCAACAGCACCTGCCCACAGAAGATTTTTAGTCTCCAAGCCCAACGTTCAGTAGCTACTGAGGCCTCTCCCTGACTCTTCAGGTCATACCTACTTTCTAGGCAGAGCAGAATGCTGTGAGACTTTTCCACCAGTATGTCTTCTGGCTTGTGGAAGACATACAGGGAAACATATTTGAAGCATTATAGAGACAAAAAACTGCTGACATCTTCAAGGCTTTGGCCCTGGGCTTGAACAAAGGCATTGCATCACAGATTAGGGGCAGCATTCCCTCTCTATCCACCTCAAAGGAACTAGAATGAGTTTTGCATTGGGAATGCCTGGGCACTTCAGTATTGGTGTTCCCTGAGTGGCCAGCACATTGTGTCTATTTATGAGATAGCCACACACTACATACGGGTTCAGTCCAATTACAAAAATCCTCAGAAACAAGAGGGATGGACAGTCCCAAGAGTTCAGAGGAGAGCTGATTAAATTTAGATGCCTATAGAGATCAACTAAGAAGCTTATATGAAATATCACTCATTTCAGCCAAATGACAACTTGAGAAAGATGTAAATGTCCACAAATGCCTGGCCTGCTGAAACTCGTTGAGGAGGAAGAATGGAAGAAGGTATAAGAAATTAAGTAAAAGTAGGGCAAAAGGAGTGCAACTCCCAGCTGGATAATAAAAATACATTTGATAATGAGGAAAGGACAAACATATGGGAAAATTCTGTGAAAGAAAGGGGAGAAAAGAGTGTCATTTCCATGTTTTGGGGGATTCTTCTTGTTGAGACCAAGGAATGCTCTGGAGAAGAGACTGTAAGGAACACCCTGTACCAGCCACCCAGACACAGATAAGAAACAGTCTATTATGACTGCCTTCTCCATGAAGTTTGAGGAACTACAAAATTTGGATCATATATTAGTTCAAACTGCTGGTAGGGGTGATAGCTCTATATTGATAGTGGTTTCTCATCTCCCTTACTGCTCCTTAGAATAACAGACTCACTCAGACAAGCAGATGCTTAATCTATGTATCATGGTGACCTTTGTCTGGCACAGTCACTTTCTTATTGCTGCGCAGGCCTTTGCTATTGAGGGCATCTATGGTGACAGTGAAGTTGACTTTTTACCTGGCATTGAGAGAAAGAAAAAATCCATAAAAGTCTCCATCAAACTATCCATCTTAGCAGGAGCCAGTGCAGAGAAACTGAGACTTCTATACAAATTAGTAATGAAGAAGAATGCATGCTGGTGCCCAAGCTCAAAAGTGGTCTCCATCTGCTCTTTGCATGAATAGCTCAACATGATCAGCCAACATAGAGAATTGGGGTTAAAGGCTCACCATGTTCTGGAGTACTGGGTTGTAGAAATGGAGTACTAAGAATCAGATCTCCCACATGGTTGGAGAGACCAATAATCCGTCCAGTAGGGCAGAAGAGAACTGGACTATAGAAGCTCCTGACCTCAGTCCAAAAGCAAAGCAGGATAGTGGATTAGTTTGTGCTATGGCCTGAGGAGCAGAGCAATTTCCAGGTGACTTTCCCTTGTCTCTCTTCTCTGCTTTTCTCACCCAATTTGATGACTGTAACATCGCAATAAAAAGTCTTAATCTCCTCAGCACACAAGCAGAAAGTGTAGTCAATGTTCATACATGACTCCACCTAGAACTACTTAGACTTGGCCAGCATAACCTGGATCTCCTCCAGATATAGAGAAAGACAGAATGAAGTCACAAGGCAAATGAGTTAACAATAGACATCACTATGGGACAAAGCAGAAAGTGGGTGACGTTTTAATGTACTGTTTCTTTAATAGGGAATTCTTTAATAGAGAACATAGCAGATGCTGGATTAGAAGCAAGCTGCACATCCCATTTAGCCCTATTATGCATCTAAGCAGTGTTTTGATATACGGAAAGGGGAGTAATACATTGCTGGCTCTTATGGGCTTTGTTCCTAGTCCGTGGGAAACGAATCATAGAATCAGTAAGGTTGGAAGGGACCTCTGGAGATCATCTAGTCCAACCTCCCTGCTCAGTAGGGTCACCTAGAGCAGGTTAGACAGGGTTGCATCCAGGCAGGCCTTGAAGATCTCCAGAGAAGGAGACTCCACAACCTTTCTGGGCAACCTATTCCAGGGTTCCATCACTCTCACATTGAAGAAATCCCCCCTCACATGCAGGCAGAACTTCCTGTGCTTCAATTTCTGCCCATTGCCTCTTGTCCTGATGCACGGGACAACTGAAAAGAGTTTGTCCCCATCCCCTTGACACCCTCCCTTCAGGTACTTATACACATTGATAAGATCCCCCCTCAGTCTTCTCTTCTCCAGGTCAAACAGGCCCAGCTCTCCTAGCTGTTCCTCATAAGGCAGATGCTCCAGCCCTCTGATCATCTTTGTAGCCCTATGCTGGACCCTTTCCAGTAGCTCCCTGTCTTTCTTGTACTGGGGAGCCCAGATAAAGTACTCAAGATGAGGCCTCACCTGGGCTGTGTAGAGGGGCAGGATCGCCTACCTCAACCCTCTGGCAACACTCTTCACAATGCACCCAAGGATACTATGGGCCTTCCTGGCCACAAGGGCACATTGCTGGCTCATGGTCAACTCATCATCCACCAGCACTCCCAAGCTCTTCTCTGCAGAGCTGCTCTCCAGAAGGTCAGCCCCCAGCTGGTACTGATGGCTCGGGTTATTTCTCCCTAGGTGCAGGACCCTGAGCTTGCCCTTGTTGAACCTCATGAGGTTCCTCTCCGCCCAAATCTCCAGCCTGTCCAGGTCTCTCTGAACATGTAGGGGTAAAAAAAAAAATAATTGAATATTTTTTAAAATCAGCTCCAGATTTACGGTGGGCTGGGGAATGATTTATAGGAAAAAAAGAGGAAAATCTGAGCTGAGTATGAAAGACCTCACGCAAATGCACTTTTCAAATAGCTGAAGATGTGGCTTTCAGTATAAATAACTCCCCTCAAATCACAGAACATGGTAAGGTCGGGTCCACAAAGAAAGTTTCGAAGGCAATTCAGCCCTACTCTGGGGGATATCCCAAAGCCATCACTGTCTGAGACAGAGAACATGTTGGCTTCCCATTCTGTTTTGGGATCAGGGGTGGCACCATTGAACTTGCTTCTCTCCTAGGCCCATGAAAAGAAACTAGATCCTAGTGCAGAGGGAAGAGGATGCCCATAAAAAATATTCTCTGAGGATAAACACTAATACTTAGATTATCTGTAGTGTTTCTGTCTATGAATACCAAAGGTGCTTTTTCAAGGTCATGAGATTTCCAATGTCCAATAGAAGACAAATTAATAACATAAACCTCTAGGAAACTGAGGCACAGAAAGCGAAGAGATTTGGAGCTGCACAGTAACTCAGAACTGGGGCCAAGAATATAGCCTCCATGCTCGAAGTTAGGCAGATGTTTCCTCCAGAAATATTAACCTCTCATAGATTGGGGCGGCGGGTCCAGAGAAACAGCCCCAATGTCACCCTTAGCAATTCAAGCTGGACTCACTCAATGAGGAGCCAGATCCAATTTCAGGGACAGACTGACAGACTTGTGACTGGCTTGCTTTATCTGTGGATTCTCTGAGGAGAAGGAAAGCCTATGGGTACTCCTGGAACTGAACATAAATAATATCCAGTGTTAGGTAGCGTGTCACTGAGAGAACATGGAGGGGGAAAGAAAAGGTCATGGTAGACCACCCTCTTTGTCAGAGATAGCCATTAGGCAGATTACAGCAGTTAATACAGTAGAAAGATTTTTATAGATGGGAACAGCCAAAGTTCTCCAAAAAGTCCCCAAAAGAAAATAGGGAGCTCTTCATCATTAAATATACAATCCACTGGCTTGTTTATCTTGCCATTTGATAGGATTTTCAGTCCCATGTTCTGTATTGCGTCAGAAATTTAAAAAACAAAGCAAACAAAACATAGGAAACCAAAACATGGCTTTTGACCATTCACAATGGGCCTGAAATTCTCCACCACCTACAAAAGTAGCACAGGAGGTATTTAGTTGAAACCTCCACTCTCAAAACTCTTGCACATCCCGTCACACTCTACTAGTGCTGGACAAGATTCAGTGAAATCAGGCAACCAGAACTGAAGCAGCAGGGAAAAACACCTGTAGATATTTACAAAATCAGTTCAACGGTCACAGCAAATTACTATGGTTAGGAGAAAAGAAAAATCAATAGTGGGAGAGGGGTAGAGGCAAAACCAGAGGAGAGTTGATTACACCTAATGATTGTCTTCAGGGTTGTCTGAGTTAAGCTCAGACCATGAAAGCTACAATCAAGACCAGTTTTACCACTGCCCACAATGGTTTGACTTCAGCCACCTCTGCCTCATTCCAACACACACACCTACTCAACCTACTATGCCCATAGGCAATTCTTGTCTGATAAAACTGCAGCAGGTTCCTCAGCATATGGATGAAACTAAATCACTCAGCTGGACTGAAGAAATCCATAAAAAAAATCTATTATTTGGGTCTGAGTTTGCCCATGGTCAATTCCACAGGAAAACACAGATCTCACTATGGAGTGGTAAAGACACATCAAGAGGAAAAAAAAATAGATTTGTCTAAAATAATTTTTTTTAACTGCAGAGGCTATGAAAATACAAATCATACAAACCACACTGTGCCAGACTTCCCTGGAACTTTTTCAGGGCACACAGAGAAGAAAACTGCACTAGGTCCCTTCTAAGCAAGAGACTCTTGATATCTTCCTCTAAAAAAAATGGAGCCTATGAGATACAGCAAAAGGAATCCTGACTTTAAACGATGACAGAAGACAACAGCTCACCTCCAGAGAAACCTCACTACTATACCAGACAGCTATATCCAGAGTGAACATAGCTATGCCAGTACTGTTGGTGATGGGACTATGTTTGGACTGCGTGTTCTCAGTCTCTGTGGGTAAGGTAATTGCTTATTTCTTCAGTATCATTCCATCTTGGCCTATGGCTCTGACCTGTAGGAAAAAGTGTAGGAAGAGTCACAAAGAAAACCTGCGTTTAGGATGAGCCTGAGAAGAGACAGCCAGACTCAGAGCTGAGTAATTTGTCCTTCCTGCCCACCTGGAAACAGGGACAAGGCTCCAAACAGGCAGAAGGCATCTCCCATGAGACACAGGAGACTTTTAACCAGTGCTTGCTACATAAATGTGATAGGGTTGAATTACACAGGTATCTGTCAGAAAGTGAGTTATCTCTTTCTCCTGCACCTACACCAATTTTCCTTCTATACTATTTTCAGCCACGCTGAAGGTGCTGTAGGTATCCCTGCTGACCGTGCTGATAATATATACTTCCAGGGCTTCAGCTGCTAGCTGGAAGGACAGCTGGGCAATGCATTGCTCCAGTTTCATACTAAGTCACCAGCCAATCCGGTTATCGTCATGATCCTGCTTCCACAAACAGAATCAGTGACCATCCTTCCAGGCCCACATCACTCCCCATCCACTCTCTCTGTCTTGCTCCTAGAGAGAGGAGGGTAGGGGGTGCTTTACAGGCTGGTCCTTTACAATGCCATATACTTGATCAAAGCTACAGTACCTGTTTGTACAGCACCTTTACAGCAGAAGTGATCCAGAGGCATCAGTATGCCCAGAGCTGATTTCAGCCTTCCCATTGGAGGGGAGAGCTGGCTTCCATCACATTTCCAGCCTCTCTCAGATCTTGGACTAAAAGAATGAAAGCTGCTAGTGTCACATGGATAGTATCACATGGGATACTTGCATTAGGTGCTGTGTCACTGCCTTAGCCTTTCCCAAGGATCAGAGAGGACTGAGTTCTGCCTTATTGCTCCACACACATAACAGCCAATTTTCCTCTCTGCAGATAAAAAAGATTTGGGATACTAGCACCCCCACCATAGCAATTCCTCTAGGCAGCAGGATGGAGGGAACATGGATAAGCAGTATCCCTGCAGGCTTGTCTGCTACATGGAAGATGGTTGCTTTTATCCTGCCCATTCTGCTCCGAGACAGCAGAAGGATGAGACTTCTGGGTAGCTCTCCAGAAGACTACTGCTTTCAACATCAAAAGATCCTAGTTTCCAGCAGACAGCTTGCCATCCTGGCTAGGTAAGCCATTGCCCACAGCAAACATGCAAAACAGTTCTGTCTCATCATCTAATCTGGAGTACGAATAATGGAAAATAAAGCCATCTCATAGTTACTGACCCTCAGCTCCACCAGCAGGTACTAGAAATGAAAAAAAGAAACAGGTTTTGTATTAGCTCCTGGAAACCTTTTTATGTAATACAGTGTAGCATAAGGACCCAGAGGCAGTTACTGTAACAACCAAACCCTCGCAGTCCTGCTGATTCAGCTAACCCTTCACACACCTCAGGAACATGAAAAACATCCAGCTGAGAACCATTTCCTCAAAATTTTCCATCATCATCCTTTATCTTCCACTAGCCTGCAGAGGATACCAGGCATCCAAAGGGCCTATCAGGAAGGTTAGCTCAAACTGCTTTTTTTTTCCATTTTGCTGGCAGGCACTTCATGTTATTTTATGCAAATACAGCTCAAACTGTTTCCTTGGAACTCAGTTGATACTATGGAGTGGCTCTTAGGGTCGAAAAGGAATGAGGTGTGCTGTAGTGCAATAGCATAAGGTCAGGGACTGGCAGTTCTTGTAAGCCATCTGCTTCTGGTTTAGAAATAGTTCTGAGCTGGGTTATATCCAGGGGCAAATTTACAGAAGAGATCTGAGTCTTTACTCAGGTTTGATTATGAATTCCTGCTGCCACTCAGGAATGCTGGATTTGTGGTTCCTAAAGAATAAAATGAGCTGCCTGATATCAAAAGCAGAGAGCTGCATCGCTAAAATGCTGTCTTATATAAACCCAGTTTAAGTCTCCTGTTTATTCCTCATTATTATCCCTCACACACACACTCTTTCTCTTTACATTCCTCATCTCATCATTCAACAGGACAAAATTGCTACTCAGAATGCGAATTCCAAACTGTACTGCAATGGGAGAAAGCAAATAGATATTTGTGAGCATAACCATCAGGCAGAGGGTAAGCCTTTTCTACCCTCACCCAGAACATATTCCAAAATCGAGATGTCTTTTCACAACATTCCTGTAGGCATCATGCCTTATTTTTCCTAAGATCTGAGGGCATAACATGTTGCTGAGGATATAGATTGGGAAAAAATATAGAGAAAGGAGAATATGAATATAAGAGAGACTCTGAAGTAGAAAAGGAGGTGCTAAAATGTCCCACTCTGTTGCATGTAATCCTTAAGAAATTGATTTACTACAGTTTGAAAGAGCTGAGAGACTGGATTGCAGCATTGCAACAAAGGTATTAACCAGTGCTATGAAGACTGTTTTATCACCCAGGACCATGGAAGGAGAATCACTTCCTTTGGATAGGTTCTAACTCACTCTCTCAAAAAATCAGCTGGAACAAGATTGTTGCAAATAAATCAAGCTTTGAATAAATCAGGTAAAATGGCCAACGTAAGGTATCAAAACAAGGTTTGTATACATTGCCAGAGATGCAGCCTATATCTATTTGTGCCCATCTTCACAAAACCATGTACAGATATTGATTAGTTACCATAGGTCTGTGCACATACATGTGGATGTGCTTGCAAATACCTGCATGTACACATCAAGACAGACACAGGTAAACAGGGACAAACTCATTAGGCACAGTTCTGTACACAAAACTAGTCCTGACAAGAGAAAAATTTAAAGTTGACTGGGCACTATTAACTCTTACAGGCAGGCCTTCCTCAAGTCTTCCAAAGGCCCTTCTAATGCAAGCACAAAGGAAACGTCTGAAATATCTTTTACTTAGGTTATCTATCTTGCAAAGCCATGGTAATGATTCAACAAATAATGATAACAGTTTTTGTTGCAAAATGAATAAAAGACATAAGGTCTTGCCAAAAGATGCTAATCAAACACTTCTTAGTAATAGAATTATGCCACTTTCAGGGGACAGAATGTGGGTATATAATTTTCCAGTAATTATAATTAAACTGCATACATTAAGCATAGTTGGAGTGCTTATTGCTGAGAGGTAATTCTGGATAGGACAGACATATTGAAGTACTTGACAGTACAAGAAAAAAAAATTACACCAACTACAAATAGAAAAGAACAGTGTTCTAGACTTGATTTAACAAGAAAGATATTCTTTGACAAAAACGATTTAGGGAGCTTGAATACAACCAACAATTATAAGATGAGGGTCTTCTGATAGGTGACAGACAGTTGTCAGGTAGGTTCTCAGGTAGGTTAGAGTGCATCATGGCATTTGAAATCTAGGGCAACAAAAGTAGTAAGTTCATTAAGGTTCTTGACCATTCCTTGATGGAATTTGTGTGGATGCCCAAGATGATGTTTCCTGAAGCCTACTTAAAATCAGTGCTTACAAACCTAATAAGTCTGCATTCGGGAAACTGTAGGGAGAGTTGGTATAATTTTTTAGAAACAAGCCTTCAGTAGCAATACAGTATGATCTGGCAATCAAGTGTGATTTCTTCACTAAAATCCAGGGCCAAGGCAAATATTATAGAAGCTGGGCAAGCCAAATCACAAGTCTCTATGTTGATGTAGTGAGGATTTGCACACTACCAGGAAATCCTCTCGACTTCCCCACAGCTTACCTATGTACACTTACCTTGCTGTCATGGCATGTAAATGGATATTGCACAAAAGTGCTGCTGTCAATGTTCTGGACAAAGACCTTCTTCTCAGCTATTGTGTCCTTGCTCTATCCAGAGAGCTGGATGATCACAACTTCCCTATTGCCTCTTGCAGTGGAAGGACCTGTAAAGTACAGGAAAATACCCCAGGGTAACTCCTGAGCAGTTTTCACAGGGAGAATTGGGCGTGCCAGTTGAGCACACATGATTTGAATAGTGGCTAGTTCGCAGAAGAAACAAAGGGCATAGAACTCTGCTTATTTCTAAACAAGTTGTTTCATAGCTGATGCAGAAGAGAGAGATGCTCTTAGAACTGCATATGATGTTTACAGGATTTATACAAATTTTTACTGGTATCTGTAGTACAAGGACACTGGAAGCATCAAGAAGCAGACAACAGAAGAAGCTAGATCATCATGCTGGAATGGACTGAATATTATTTATTACCAAAATTAGAACCCCCAGTTGGGACTCTAGCGAGTCATAACCATTAGAAGCAAGCGTATCTTGCCATTTTCTGGGCAGAATGAGAAAAGAATTGCCAGCCCCTAGATGTTTCCCTAAATGTCAAAATCATGAAACACCTGATTTCAAAGGTTCTTCATGCCATGCTGTGAGGTCCTTGATAATGCTTGGAGCCACATGGTCCTTCAGTGTGTGTTACTGATTGGGAGATCAGAGTATGAATAACTATGAGACCTAAGATCCCAGTAAAATCTTAGATCTGAATAAGAATACTGCCTAGAGCTATGCTCTGAACTACTGCCCAGCACTGCTGTTACCCACTCCTGTTCTGAAGGGTATTTTGCTGCTGTTTCCAGTTCTTTATGCATGTGTAAGATCAGTTGGGTGTGACTGGCCGGGTATTCACTTTCTATTGCTATAATCTAACACTTTTCATCACCTGGAATTTGCATTAAGAGATTCTTTATAAGACAAGAAGGAAGAGTTCATATAGCTGAATCACTTAAAATACGACCTATGCACAAAAGAGAATCAGCTCAGAAGAAGGTTGGATACCTCATTAGCCTTAATATGAACTACCATAAATTACTCCATATATAACATATAAGCAATATAGCCATTACTATAACTAATAATAATATAACCATTAATAATAACATATTAATCCTTAGTATGAATGATTAGTAGAATCTGATCATGAAATCACATATAATGTGAGCCAGTATATACATACACACTGTCACCATCAAAACAAGGATCCTACAGCTCTCACCCACAACCTGGAATGGAAGTCAGAGCTTGTAATTCTGCTCTTTATAGTATTGATTACAAAGCTTTATGTAGACTACAAGACTTACATAGATTACAAGAATATAGATTACAAGGCTTCTGATACTGTTTATAATTACTCTGCATTGCTGCTATTCCAGCAAAAGGCAATATAGCAGTCTACTGGCATGTGTATTTGTGAAAAGTAACTTTCAGATGAGAGCTGAAAGTCAGCATCAACGCATCTCTGCAGTCATCTGCAGGCAGGCTGGTACAACTCTCCTAATGTAAACCCATTTGGCTAAGGAGCATTCACTGTTCTGTAACTAAGCAGAGAGAAAGCTCCTTATCCCATGGACAATCCCTGCCTTCTTCAGTATCTAAGGCTGACACATCAGACTGCTGGAGCAGCACGTTTCTGTGTTCACAGCTTTCCCATTTGCCAGCTGCACCATCTTGCACTCCACCTCTGGTCCCCTCATGACAGCAATGGAGGAGTGAATTTGAAAAGGAAGAAGCAGAATTTATCAGCTTTTTATCTGCTTTATGCACCATTTTTGGCAGAACAGATGACTGCAATGGAGATGGCTGAAAAGTTTTCTCTGGGACACATTTGAAGTATGTCTTACTAGACATTCAGACTAGCAAAGATGTGAAAAAGCTGAGCAGAGTAGCAAGAATACTTCAAAAACTCCTCCAAGGAACAAAGCCCTGACCATGAAGCCCTGACTGTAAGCTTGTGTCTGCCCCTATCACTGAAGTAGCTCTTGCTTCAACTTTGACATCTTCACCAGGAAGCTGAAGCACTGGAGCAGTTTTCTGTTCCAGAGAAAGCCATCTAGTAGTGTGTGGTTCTTGCACTTAGTCTCCAATATAAGGGTGAGTAGCAGGGGCTCCTCTGCATCCCCTAGGCCCTCGTAGACCTTCTCTGTAGAAGGATAGCTCAGCCATGATGGCAGCACCACCCCATAGGTCCTAGCAAGACAAAAGAAAACTGGGAGAGAAGTTTAAAAGCATCTACATTTTAAAAAAGATAAGAATCAATGTTTAAAAAGGAGAAGGAAATTCAGAAGGCAACTGAGTTCGCTGACTAACTGGTAGACTCATACTAATGTGATTGCAACAGCTTGTCAGGGCCCTGAGGGCACTAGTAGACCTTATTAGCTCTACTCAGCTTCCTTGGGGGCATACCCCCAACCCTGCCCATGCCAAAGGATCCCATTCAGCACAGTCCAGGGCTGTCAGTCCCAGCCTCAGCAACATCATAGCAATGCTAGTCTCCAGCTCTGCCACAGCTATGCCCCTGCCTAGCCACAGGCCCCACTGATCCTGACCCCATCCCGAAGGCTGACTACCTCTGCCTCTGCCCAGCCCTGTCACCATGGCTTTACCATGGCTGTGCATGGCCATGGTTACCTCACCGGGCCTGATCCAAACCTCAACCTATGTTGTCCAGTTTGATCTCAGTCTTCTCTCTTCAGCATGGGCTTGCTTGGTGAACATGGGGTTGTGACTGACCATATTCACCAACACTGGACCCAGTTTTGATTTGCTGAATTTGACTGCCATCTCTTGGAGTGCCTTGCTTGCCTCACTCACATGCTGTGAAGCTGGGCCTGGGCCAGCAAGGCCCCTACCCTACCAGGTATGTTATCATATTCAGCTCCCAACTCCTTTCCCTTGGGCAGCAGCTGGCATTCTCTGCTCCTTGATGCAGGCTGTCTGGCAGGAGGAACGTGTGGTTTACTACCTCTCCTTTATCTTCCTGCCTTCACTTCTCAATGTCAAAGGGACTCAGTGAGGTTCAGAGGGTACAGCTTTAATATTTGAGAAAGTAGAGAAAGCAGTCCAGAGAACTACAGACACTGAAACAAGTGCCTGCATACCTTCCCTATACCCTATATTGGTACACCCAGCCTTCCATAAGAGAAACAGGTACTCGAAATATGTCATCTCTCAAAAGAAAGGGGCCTTGCTGTTTCCTCTGAAGTTCTATTGGGACAATCCCTTTAGTTGCTCCTGTGACATTAGAGTTGTTTCTCTGGTATCCAATAATGATGCTGCAGAACAAATTTCTCACAGCTGTACCTCATCTGTGTAATCTTTCTGCTTGCGCTACCATCTTTTACCATCACTGGGCCTCTGAGCAATAGGACAGAAAGAGGCATGTGGGAAGCCATGTGCTAAGACAAGAAGCATCCTAATATGGCACCTGTCCACTCTCTCTACGGTCCTTGGCCTTCTTCAACTCTTCAATAATTACTAGCTATCCCTTCAAGAGGAAAATCAGTGCAAAGTGGAACAAGAGGAGGAGGCTTTGAAAATGAATATTTCTCCTTTATTTCTATTGTATAAAGAATAGGAAAGAGGGTGACATTGGGGAAAAAAATGTAGTTTTTCAACTAGTTTCATCAAAAAGTTCTCAGCGCAACACTGCTACTGGTTTTCCAGAACTCTTATTACACCCCTTCTAAAGGCCATACTAAATTACAGAACATGGCCGGAATCTCCCTCCCTTAGCCCCTTTTGTCCCATTTTCCATGGGAAAACCTCATAATAGGTCTTTCAGGTTCCCTTACCACATATAACCACCTCTCTATACTAGCCAGGCATCTGTCCCATCTCCAGCTTCCTCATTCCATGACAAGGACAATGCACAAATTCATCTGCTTGCCTCCTTTCCTGATTTTATTTTACATAGCATTCCCTCTGCCTCTGCCAAGTGCCCTCAGACCCTTTGTCCCCAGTGATGCCTTCTCCTAGTCCTATGTCCTCCACAATACCATCTCTTTATCTCTAAGTCACTAAGGTAAAGTACTAAGGGTGTTTTACATTCCCCAGACACCTCATGAGCCACTCCTCCCTCCCACACACATGCTATCTTCCTCCCCTTTCCTAAAGGGCTGAAACCAGTTCCACAGTGACTCACAGGACAGAAACACTTGCTGTGGTTTACTGAAAAAGCAGGGCCAACATGCTGAGAAGACACAGCTACATGTCCACAGGGTTGCTGCAATTGGCACTGCTGCCAAAAAGCCTTTTTGCAAGGACCTAGAGAAGAACAGAGGAGAGGAGTCTAGAGGAGACTTTGTCTTAAGTTCCGCAGCACTAGCTTTATAACCTGCCAGCATCACAATTCCTTTGCCAGGCTACCAATGGGATTCGGTCCTCCAATCAGGGCCTCTCCTGAAGTGAGGAAGAAGGAAATCAGGTATGGCCTGAGATGACCTCTGGAATAGAGCCCAGGAAAAGTCCTGGAAGGCTGGAACAGCTACTTTGCTCCTTTCAATTCAGACAGGACTAAATGTCCACACAATATAGAAGCACCACATGCCTCAATTTGTCTAATATATATACAAGCAAATATGCTTGGAAAATCACATAATCTGCAGGAAAGAAGATTGAACCAAATCAAAAGAAATGAAAAAAAAAAAAAAAGAATCTAAAAAGAAATCCTTCTTCCAATCCTGGCAATATTCTTTGTCCTAAAATAATTCCAAACAAAAATATGAGTTGCTTTTTATAGAAGAGCTGTCAGGTTTTCACTCACTACCCAAAGAGTGCTGAGCAGAGTGGACTGAAACAAAATTCATCAGGACACAAATCACCAGACAGCAGAAAAAAATGGTAAGAGTGGGATTGTCAGAGATCCATTCCACAAAAACATTCATCTGCATTGACAGTTACACTCCTATATTCCATAAACAGAATTATCTGTCAAGGGAGTTCTCCCAGTATCTGTCCAAATTTGTAATGTAGTCATGGCAGAAAAAACTCTTGAATCTTATTTGTATATGTTCTCAACAGACTAAGCTCTGTCTAAAATTCACTAGCCCAAATTCTGCTGAACAGCCTCTACTGTCAGTGTCATCCCCAGTGGACCTGTTCTATCAGAAATCTACACTGTGAGGTTTGCTAGCTAGTTTACACAAGATATGTGAGACAACTTGTAAGTACTGTGCCTCATCTAGGAAATATAACCCACAGATACAAGACTCACACAACAGAATGAGCTGGGGTCTTTCCCATATACCTTAATTTGAGGGAAATCAGATTGTCACAGGCAAAAAAAAAAAAAAAAAAAAAAAAAAAAAAAGCTGGTCTAAACACAGTTGCAAGTTGCAACTTCTGCAACTTCTCAAGTAGATCAGTTTGAGCCCAGTGAAGTTAGGAGGCAGTTTGCCTTTTTGCTGTAGTAACTGATATGTCCTGAATCATACTTGTGAAAGGGAGTAAGATCTTTTCAGATGCTAATCAATTTAACAAAGAGGGCAAGAGTAAAACAGTAGTTCAGCAGCTGGATGAACAACTCCTTTAGATAAGGAAAAGTAGCTACTGGAATAACACAGCTCAAAGCGAAGATAGCAAAGATTGCAAAAGAACTTGCAGTGACAGTTCTCCACTGCTCTGAGTGACATTTTTCTGAAGCTTATCTATGGATTCAAATCTACTATGAGATCTTTTGCTTTCCAAGATTAAGGAAGTAAAAGCCAAATGCTGTTGTATTGATGCATGCAGGTTAACTCTCTTGTTTCTTCTTCATCTGCATGACAGTAGGTAGTCTGGATGTTTCAGGATTCCAACTAAAGTTTTATTCAAGTCCATTCAGTTCTATTCTAGCTCAATGATTTCTTCTGAGGATTCTTTGCACATTTCCACAACACTGTATCTACAAACAACTGCTGCTTCTACTGTTTTCCAGTTATTTTCAAACAATTAGTAGTCTGAATTTTGTTTAACTTATGCACCAGAAAGCTCTTCTTTTACCATAGACACACCTACAGCTAATGAATCAAATAAGGAACCAAACTTTCAGAAAAAATGCTCTCATCCTAAGTCTTGGCCAGCCCATACCAGCATGCACTTCTTTTTCCTGTCCTTTCTCAGAGGGAGGGTGATTTGGGGAAATTATCCTATGCGCTATGAGAAGAGTTAGAAAAAACTCTCAGCCCTACTGCAAGGCAAATGCCTGAAAGTCCATCTCAGCTGTTATATGGGTATACTCACTTGAAGGAAGTAATACCTGATCATGTGAATACATTCACTTTGAAACAATTATTCTCCCTCCCTGTGTGCTAGAAAATACACTGAACTACCACAATTTGTTCCTCCTTCTTCTTGTAGACAAGCCTACGGAGAAATGCTTAAGCTCTGATATTAATTCATGAGGGTACACATTGTGCACATTCTGCAAAGCTCATCCCAGGTGAAGAAGCAAAAGTTGCCAGCCCGCATACACAGGCAACACCTGCTGCCTGAAGAGCTCTAGGTTGTAACAGTCAGCTCTGCCAACCTTAATCCTCTGGACAGTGAATAACTGTTTTCATGCAAAGGCTGCCAAACACATGCAAAAGTGATTACCTTGCTGCATTATGTTTCCATATAAGCTGCACATCTCACTACAAGTGCACAGATCTATTGTACCTACATAACGGATCCAATGCAGCCCCCTAGCTTCTGGGTCCAAAACACACTCACAAGCTAAGTAGTTCCAATTCAAAAAATGTGAATGGTATTGCTACTGTTAGCGCAGTTCTAAAGGACAGCAATAATTCTTCTGAAGGCCATGCATTCACCTTAGCATGTTTCATACTGTGCTTCCTCCCATCCCAATTTTTCTTCCTTCCTTTCCTCTTTGGATCTAGAAATCCCAAGTTTCCCATCTTGAGAAGATGCTTAGCTTCATTATAAAGAAGTTTAACTAAAACCATGGTTCCATAAGATATTAATATTAGTTTGGGGCACAGCCAGATTGCTTAGTTTTGCATGTGATCCAGATGAAGTGAGCCCACATAGTTGCAATTCTGTTGAATCCAGATGGATGTTTCCACGAGCTGTGGGAGTGCAAATGATGCCTGATCAGACATGAAGCCCACTAGAAAAAAAATTTCCTCTATCAAAGCCTTAAAGAAAAGACATCTTGAGCCTGCAAGACAAGTTTGTAGGTGATCCATTCTTTGACATATGGCCGTAAAGCTTAGAATTTAATTATCCAGTAAACAGGATTTACTGCCCTGTGGAATCAATCTGGTACCCAAGTAGAGCTTGGAAACTTCCTTTCTAAATCAGCATCCCAAATTGGCAGGATTGTTTTTCTGTGCTCCAGACCAGTGAATTTCAGCCTGTTCTATGCTAGGGGTGAAGAGGCAAAGATGTAACAATTAGCTGTATGAAGTATTTACAAGGTTTTTGCTACATTTACCAATATTTTATTAAAGGTGCTTTACCTTAGCAGGATAGCAAATTACTTAGTCAGAACTCAGCCTCCGGCAGTATGCAATAGAATAGCTCATAGTTAGGATCACAGAAAGCAGACACCTCCATGCCCAAAACTGCACTGGCAGCAACACAGAGCCTATCAGCAGCTAGGAAAGCAGTAGGTCAGGTGAGCATGAATTTCTTATATATTTGGCTAATTGCAAGCTCATGAGCATTGCCATAGCTACCTATGCCAGGCCCATGCAGAGCACAGGAAGGGTGATAAGGAAAGACCTAAAATTGAGAGAATAATGCATTACAGAACTGTTATTTTGCTCTTTGAAAAGCTAACCCTAACTTGAGGTTCTTTTAAGCACTTTGAGTCAATTTAATGTCTCGCAGACTTGCAGGGGAAAAAATAAAATGCTTTCTACTCAAAGAAATGTGTATGTTTCATACAATAGATAGCTCCCAAACACCAGGCACCTAGGCCAGTGAGTAGGGACATCTGCTTACAGTGTAACCTATATATATACTCAGCTCTTTGCACATCTTTTTCCCTGATTCATCTCTCATTCTAATTTTCTCATTCCCTACGCTGTTCCATCCTTAGCCTGCTTGTATTTCAGGCTGTGAAATACAGCATAATATAATAACATAATATAAGAGGCTGTGGAGAAGGAGCATGGGTCCCAGGATTTCTGCTTACAGAAAAATAGTAAGAGTCAACAGGCCTTGAAAGTCACCATCCCCTTTTACGACTGTCTGTAAGTGCAGATCCCATGTACAGTAATGAGCTAACAGCCTCGTCTTGCTGGTGGATTGAATTGAGATTTCACCTGTCTGTTGCCTTCCCTATCGCCAGCTGGTAAACGTTTGTAGCAGCTCTTTAAACTTTGGCTTTGCAAGTCATGCTGCAGAGGATTTAGCTTGTTTATAGCATGTGCTGTTCCAGTTGGATGTGCCATCCATTTCATTAGCCTCTGATCCAAGTTTTCTGTGATGTCAAAAGAAAGTATAATCAAGGGACTTTATAAGGGATCTCGTTCTATTTCAGTTCTATGGGTTTAGAACATCTTTTTACATTCAGAGGAAAGTTTTGCTTCATTTCCAGATGATTAGTCTCTTAGGAAAAAAAAAAATCCCTAAAAGACAAAGATATGCATGTCTTGATCATCATGAAAGGCTAACACTTAATTTTTTTGATGAGGATCAGGTTTCATTGCTCTGAATGTAGAGAGTACTT
Organism: Rhea pennata; assembly: GCF_028389875.1. Taxonomy (NCBI): domain Eukaryota; kingdom Metazoa; phylum Chordata; class Aves; order Rheiformes; family Rheidae; genus Rhea; species Rhea pennata. The sequence continues at coordinate 84,778,161 of NC_084663.1, read as the reverse complement.
TGACTGAGTTTCATCTACAACTTGTCTTTGCAAGCTGAAGCAATAGCCACTAAAGAGTCATCTTCATTGGTAAACAGAGGAGGAAGATAATGATTCAGACATTGGTTCCACATGTACTCAAAGCACTGAATTCCCTTACTGAAGACATTTTCTTGGCTAGACAATAAAGGTGAGAAATCTGTTTGATCTGAGAAATTGTAATAATACTGTAAGTGACAGGCAGACATTGCTGTCAAATGTCTCTCTCCAAATTTAAAATAGGTTCATCTGTTCTAACAATGACAAACACTCCAGAGGAACTGAAAGTGAAGATTGTCTCAAAATAATTTAATCTCTGAAAAGTATTTTCACTTAACAAGTTAAATTCTTGTGGAGAAAGGTTTTGGAGTAGTGTTCACCATGTCTCAGTAAAGCAATTCGTATCAATAGATGTCTTTCTGATACACTCCACAACCATGAGCTGAGGAAAATCTGTTTTGATGGAATAGTAACCCCAAATTGTGCAAAATACCATTGTTTTGAGGTAGTAATATTGAGTTCTGCTAATTTCATGAACTGAGAACATGAGAAAAATAGAGCTACTGGGGTAGGGCTGAAAGTAGTAACATTATCTCAGCACCATCTTCTCTCTTTTCCCAGGACACTGTGAATTGTGAGAGACAGTATATGTTAGCAAGGGAAACCCCCCAAATCACAGAAGTCTTTGCTGTCAGTATAAGGCTGTTCTCTTCTTGAGATAGAAGGAAGACAATCTGCATTGTCTTTGGTCACAAGTAGGTCCACCTCTGGGATTAGTATCTCTGGAATATATGGGACAGCATTGATTGTTCCAGGATACAATTTAACAAGCATCTTAAACAAATTTCAGACAGTACTATTGCTGAAATGAAAGGAATCAAGCTTTCAATAGACCATGATCTTAGAGAACCTTAAGCTGATGATGAAAATACACTTGCAGATATCATTTGTGGAAAACAAAAGCTCGCTTCAGAGATGCATAGCCAGTGAGATTACTTGATTTATGATGTTCATTTTTCAAAGTAGGTTAGCTTTCAAACATAAATGGTTTGATTCTCCTTGCTTATTTAAGCTGATAGTTAGCCTTGGCTCTGATTCACAGTGTTTCTTTTCCAAGTCCAAGGAAAGATTCACACAGCAGCCATAATCTTTAACATCTATGTGAAGTCTGGAATCTGCTTGTGACTTTAATCTATCAGATAATGATACTGATAGAAGCAATGATGAATGAGGGATTAGTAGGCTCTAATGTTCTTCTTAGACAAACATTTTCCTGTTCTTTCCAATACTGAAAGGATAAGGAAGACTTATAGATTCTCACTAGTGGAAAGACATTGTGAATATTCTTACTTCATAGAAACAAAGAATTGGTAAGGTTGGAAGGGACCTCTGGAGATCACCTAGTCCAACCCCCCCCCCTCCCCCCGCTCAACAGGGTCACCAAGAGCATGTTAGACAGGGTTGCATCCAGGAGGGCCCTGAAGATCTCCAGAAAAGGAGACTCCACAATCTCTCTGGGCAACCTGTTCCAGGGCTCCGTCACTCTCACAGTGAAGAAACTCCTCCTCATATGCAGGTGAAACTTCCTGTGGTTCTGTTTTTGCCCACTGCCTCTTGTCCTGTCACATAGGACAACTGAAAAGAGTTTGTCCCCATCCCCTTGACATGCTCCCTTCAGGTACTTATACACATTGATACACCCTCTCTTCCCCAGGCTGAACAGGCCCAGCTCTCGCAGCCGTTCCTCATAGGGCAGATGCTCCAGCCCTCTGATCATCTTCATAGCCCTATTCTGGACTCTCTCCAGTAGGTCGACAGAATCAGTAAGGTTGGAAGGGACCTCTGGAGATCATCTAGTCCAACCTCCCTACTCAAGCAGGGTCACCTAGAGCAGGTTAGACAGGGTTGCATCCAGACAGGCCTTGAAGATCTCCAGAGAAGGAGACTCCACAACCTTTCTGGGCAACCTGTTCCAGGGTTCCATCACTCTCACATTGAAGAAATTCCCCCTCACGTTCAGGTGGAAATTCCTGTGCTTCAATTTCTGCCCATTGCCTCTTGTCCTGTCACACGGGACAACTGAAAAGAGTTTGTCCCCATCCCCTTGACACCCTCCCTTCATGTACTTACACACATTGATAAGATCCCTCCCTCAGTTTTCTTTTACCCAGGCTAAAGAGGTCCAGCTCTCACAGCCGTTCCTCATAAGGCAGATGCTCCAGCCCTCTGATCATCTTTGTAGCCCTATGCTGGACTCTCTTCAGCAGCTCCATGTCTCTCTTGTACTGGGGAGCCCAGACACAGCACTCGAGATGAGGCCTCACCTGGGCTGTGTAGAGGGGCAGGATCACCTCCCTCGATCTGCTGGCAACACTCTTTGTAATGCACCCAGGGATACCATGGGCCTTCCTGTCCACAAGGGCACATTGCTGGCTCATGGTCAGTTTGACATCCACCAGCACTCCCAGGTCTTTCTCTGCAGAGCTGCTCTCCAGAAGGCCAGCCCCCAGCCTAGGGTTATTTCTCCCTTGGTGTAGGACTCTGCACTTGCCCTTGTTGAACCTCATGAGGTTCTTCTCCACCCAACTCTCCAGCCTGTCTAGCTCTCTCTGAATGGCAGCACAGCCCTCCAGTGTATCAGCCACTCCTCCCAGCTTGGGATCATCAGCAAACTTGCTGAGGATGCACTCTGTCCCTTCGTCCAGGTCATTGATGAAGAAGTTGAACAGGATGGGACCCAGCACTGAGCCCTGGGGAACTCCACTAGCCACAGGCCTCCAGCTGGACTCCACGCCACTGATGACAACCCTCAGAGCTCTTTCAGCCAGTTCTCAATCCACCTCACTGTCCACTCATCTAGCCAGCACTTCCTGAGCTTATCTAGGAGGATGTTATGGGAGACAGTGTCAAAAGCCTTGCTGAAGTCTAGGTAAACAACATCTACTGCTCTCCCCTCATCTATCCAGCCAGTCATTCCACCGTATCAGATTGGTGAAGCATGATTTCCCCTTGGTGAATCCATGCTGACTACTCCTGATCACCTTCTTTTCCTCCATATGCCTGAAGATGACATCCAGAATGAGCTGTTCCATCACCTTTCAGGGATGGAGGTGAGGCTGACTTCACTGACATCTGGAACAGTCTGAAGTATGACCAAGAAAACTCACAAATATGCAAGCTGCTAGTATCCCAAAGAACTGATCTTTTCATTTTTAATGAACTTGGATCAGTCTATCAGTCCTGTTATCTGAAATCTTGTAGATGGCAGGGAAAGAAAAGGTCCTTACAATTCTGAAATCCAAGATCCAAAGCTCTTCAAGGGACTGTGAGAACTCCCCAGAGCACTGGTGACAAAAAAAGCCACAGAGAGATTGCTCATCCAAGTAATCTGATTCATCCAAGGAACATGTAGCATTTCTAATACATGATTTCATCTCCTTGTTCTTAATTCAGAATACTTTCTATGGCTGTCTTTGCTTTTATGTCAACTAGCAGTAGATGGCTTGGAGAACATCCTCTGACAAAAACGCAAAAGTAGCTTGACTATTAACTTAAAAGATCCAATCTGCATGGAGGTATTTAGCAAGTGTGCACCAAAGAATGCAAGATTTGCTGATTTGTTCCACTAACGGGAGAGCTCAACTCTCTAACGTCTTAATCAGAACATTCTTATTAAAAAAAAAAAAAAAAAAAAAAAAAAAAAAAAAAAAAAAAAGGTAAAACATCCTACTGCTAAGAGGGATTTAAAAATAAACAGCATCACTTTAAATTTAGTATTTTTTTTTTCATTTACCATGCAGTGCAACAAAAGATTAGCTGAATTTCATAAAGCTTCCATTTAACTTAAATCAGCTAATCATCCCAGTCAGCAATATGATTTTTTTACAAGTATTATTTTATTGGTTCAAGAGATACCATAGTATTACTAAATATCACTCTAAATGAATCATAGAATTGGTAAGGTTGGAAGGGACCTCTGGAGATCACCTAGTCCAACCCTCAAGCGAGTGGCCCATATGGGGATTGAACCTGCAACCTTGGCATCATTAGCACGACACTCTAACCAACTGAGCTAAACCTAACCCCAAATCAAAGTAGCAGACTGAAAATTTTGTCATTTCACCTTTTCTAACTTCTCCCCTACTATAAAAATACTCTACTGTATATATCATCATCAGAAAAAAATTGGTTGGAACATCATTCTAGTCCAATGCTCTGTTCAAAGCATGGCCAGCTGTATATCTAGATCAGGTCACTCATGGGCCTGTCCTGTTAAAATCTCCCCAAACCTCCCAAAGACTGAGATTCCACAGCCTCTTTAGGCACATATTGCAGAGCTGTACCACTACTGTAGTGAAGATTTTCCTCTATGTCCAGTTCAAATTTCCCTATTTGTAGCTTTGGACTGTAACCTCTTGTATCTTAAAATATTATCTAGAAAAAAGAAGTCCAACCAATACTTCTTGACACCTTAAAAATACAATTAACTACATCAATTCTACTTCTGTTGATAAATTTCATTAGAATATCTTTTTTAATATTTCAAAAAAAATTTGACCTTAAAACCCACAAAGGCATGAGATATATTTTAGCATTTCAAATCTGTATTTAAAGACATTTTAAAATATGAATTTATTTTACTGGTTAGCACTACTCTTTTTTTTAATTTTATTTTAATATTCTGTATTCGGTCACTAAAAAAGACAGTTTAAATGTTTCACTTGCAAATTACAAAGATGCCTGGCTTAAAAGAAAAAAACAACCCAGCAGTATTAACTACATACCAGCAGGGGGAAATAGAGACTCAAAAAACAAAAAGAAAAAAATCACTGTCTCTTTCAGAGACTTGTTTACCCATCACATACACTGAAACTGACTGATTTACCCACGGATAAATTTGATCCATTGAGACGCTACCATCTGTCTTGTCTGGTATCATGTACCACCATGCAAGCTGACAGAAATAAATAAAAGTCATCTCTGCTTTGGGTTCTATTTGTTAATATGTGACTAAGGCATTTTAGACTTGATTTTTTTCCTCAGAGGTTTTAAGTGTTTTCTATTCTACATGAAGTTAACAGATCCTCAGTACACACAATGATCCAGAGCCAGAATAGTTGGAAGGAACTTCTGGAAGTTGGAAAGCACATGGTTCAGCTTGGAAAGAGAGAGCTGACTGAGTGCAAAAGCCACAGACTCACTAATTTGCCGATTCTCATTTGCTGAGGCATGGCTGTGAAACTAGACATAACTATTTTTTATTAATTTCTTTTAACACCTGTTTAACTTTTATTCCATTCTAGGCTGCAAAATACCAAAAGGAAACGTGCAATTACAAAATTTGATTCCCTCGTCTCCCATCCCCCCTAAAAAAAGCAAAAAAACAATGTTTAAGGTAATTCACACAAATATCAAAGAATGGTTGTCTAAAAGAGAAACTGAATAAGAAATACTAGTAAACTACCATGTGTGCATCTGGCACAAGACAGAAAGGCAGGCAGCTAGAACCAGGGATGAAAGGAAGTAGGGCTGACAGTTAGTACTAGAACAACAGCAGGTCTTTTCCAGTAACAAAGTAAGCAGATGCATTTTGAAGAAACAAGAGCATTCTTGAACAGGAAGGCAGCAGGAGCAAATCCATGAAATTCAGGCAGTAGATCAGGGAAGACATTGCTGAAAGACAACATTACCAAACATTTGCAAGCTGAGGCAAAAAGTAGAACTGAACTACAGATAAAGATCTAGAACCATGTTAGTAAGAGGGTATGTATGAAACTGTAAGAAATAATTTAAAAGGTTCTCAGTCCATTTTTATTCCATTAAATACCAAGGAAAAAGGAAAAAAAAGGACATATGGAAGCATTAGTATATACATCAGCAAACTCTTAAATCACTGAACTGTAACAGATAAAATGCCCACAAATCTACCAAGGCAATCATTTAGCAGCTTACTATATGCTATCAGAGATAAGGTTTGTGATACACATTTGCAACACAACTAACCACAAACTGCAGATATTGGAGGAAAGATGTAGCTAAAAACACAGCATCAGTCACACTCCTAGTTTCCACTAACATGTAAATAATCAAAACAAGCCTACAGAAAGCAGGAATAAAAATATTAATACCACCACGTGGAATCTTCTTCAGTAGCAACCTTCATACTGTGATAAGTTTCATAATACAAGCTCCTGTAATGTTTCCTATAATATTAGAGAAGAAACCATTAGCCTAGAAGACGTGTCCCATTGTGAGGAATTCCATTTCAAATTTGAACAAGCAGAATCGTCTGCAGCTTTCTAGATGATGTCTCAGTAAGACATTTGTAAAATAGCACTAAACCTCCCTCTTTTTTGGATTAGAACACCTCCTTGGAAATGTGAAGATTAAATTGTTTGCTTTTGTTATTCCTACAACACATTAGTGGTTCAGTTATCATGTAGATGACACAACTGTGTAAATTCTTACAAAGATAAAATAATATCCTGACTCTTGCTACACTCTTGGCCTAAAGAGTACTGCAAAACTAATTTCTTCATTCATTTGCCTTCACTTCATGGGCACTTCCCGCACGAAATGTGTTATAATAATATTCTTCCCTCAACTGTGATAGTTTTCAGACAGGTGTGATGCAATCTAATCTAAAAGCCTGGTCGCACATTTGGCTCTGTTTTGTCCACTTCAATTTCAGCACAGATGATTCAATCTCTGTTTTAAACTTTAATTTTGCCAAACTATTATTATATATAGCCTGGTTTTAAAGGATGCAAGGAAAGGATTTCAAGGACATTGAATATTCCGTCTTGTCAAGAATATGAGATGTTTATTGATAATTTGTATCTTGCTTCTCTAGTTTAACGCTTCACTTTTATAATACAAATTTCAAGATGTCACATTGTAAAACTAATTTCTGTAGATTTCTAACTCTTCATATATATAGTATTTTACTAATAACAAACCAAAGAGATGTATTAAGTACATGCAAGATTGATGCACCATGGTTTTAAAGATTAGCCTTCTTCAGAAAAAATGTATTGTAATAACTGGCATGACCATGACAGTAACTAGCCTTCCCAATATGACTCCAAAATCCAAATGCACATTATCTAATAGTTTATAGAATCCCTGATAAAGAAGAGAATAGTTCCCTGCTTAGAGAAACAGTAAAAAAGAGGAATAGTTATGTTTCTAGCACTAAGCAAAGCTGCAAGCACACATACTACAAGCTATGTAATCACACTAAAGTATACCACGCTTTTCCTTTTAAAATTCTGAAAGAAAGATTTGTTTTCTCTGTATCTTTGGTTAAATAATAACATGACTCTAAAAAAACTGAAGGCCTGATAATGGGTTACCACAGCATTTGGGAAAATTACTGATGCAAGTATAAAGCTTTTTGGAATTCTTCAGAATGAAATTGCTGGAGAGAAAAGAAAAAAGGGATAATAAGATGGAGACAATTCAGCAGGTTTTACTTTTCTGGCTTAGCTGTATCGGAAGATAGTAAAAAGAACCTCACACTCACATGAATTAGAATTCACAATTCTTTTATTTGGTTCTCCATGTTAGCAAGACACTATTCATTATGACTGTTAATCCCAAGTCTGGACATCACCTCACTTCACATTGCTGCTGATCCATCCCTTCTTCCTTTCACTGTGAAAGGGGCATTATCAAGAGAGAAGCGTCCCCGTAAGAGGGAAGATCTCCTGCTGATGTACAAAAACCTAGAGAAACAAACCATTAAAAAAGTCAGTCTTTGTCCTGAAAATAGTAACATCCAAAATTCAAGCAAGCATCATATAAAAAAAGAACTCTGTAACTGGCATCTAACTGGCTTCCTTGATAGCTGTATCAAGGATACCTTGATAGATGCATCAAGGGCTGAGCCATGGATACCAAACTCCTCTTCTGACTTTGGAAAAGCTTTTCCAGGTCAAGGAGTGAGATGCAGTGACGGTTGTATTCTAAAGGTGAAACTTAGTTCCTGTTACCTTTCCTGTGGGTAGAGGAGTTCAACCTCTGCAAGTGTTGATCCAGCATCTTTCACAAGCATTACATTCCTGTGGAAATATTTCATGTGGAGGAAAATTTGTGTAAAAGTTTAGCAAACTCAAACTGCAACCTTTCTGCCTAGTTCTTTTACTGATAAAACTTCAATATCTGCCACTTGGGAAGCAAACATTTCTGGTATTCAGGCAGGGACAAACAATTCCATCACCACATTATATTTGGGCTACTTCTCCCATACATTGCTGTAGAGATGGGTGGAGAGAGTAACTAGAACATGTGCTGTTTCTGTTGTCCTTGTTAAATACATGGGGAGAATAAAACACAAGCATCCCAAATTTCCTCTTGAATCTCCTAAAATATCATACAAGTGCATAATAAACAATACCACCAAACAGATAGAATCCATCAGAAAATGGTACTGACAGTGCTTTGTACAATAGTAGTGAGGACAAGAAACTCCATATACATGTCCTTGGACAAATCATACCAAATAACACCAGATATGAAATCTTTACAGCTGCACGAAGAGTGAACATCACATTCCCATTCCCCACAACGGTATAACCAAGAGTTTCATCTTGTCTCCTGGCCTTTCACTGCACAGAGAAGACAGAGCTGAAGGTGTACACAGCTACTACTCAGCCTCTTCTCTCTGCTTCATGGCACCTCCCTGTTTTATTCATGTAATATTGTACCCCCAGTTTATCTCACTATCTCTTTCCTAAACAAAATGTAAATACTTTTCAACCCTAATAAACTAAGCGTTAAGGGAGCTCAGTATCATTACTTCTACCAAAACAGAAAGTCTGCAAAGAAAAACCGAGTGACTGGCAAAAGAGCTAGCAACAGTCGGCTTACGAACTAATCTAATACAGATTTTTCCTCCCTTGCTCGTAAGAAGTAACATTTTGCATTAGGGAGATTTTCCCAGTAAATTCTGGAAATAATACATATCCCTAAAACTTATGAATCTGATAAATTATCATTTTCTGATTATAATACTTTATTTGGAAAAATTCCAACCAAGTTTAATAACATTCCGTACCTTTTCTATTCCTATGTTAAAAGGATACCTCAATTATATTGCAATCTGTTCAAGACAAAATGTAGTCCTTATCTTATAAAGCTATATCATGGTAATCTATAGATTACTTAGTAAAATATTGTACCTGCACTTGGAGACAAACATACAGCACTACAAGAGAAATAAAAAGTCCACTGTCAAGCAAAAGCAACCACATTTTTTTCACTGACTGCTATATAGTATAGTAGTTGACAAAAAACATTTGTTAGTACTGTATGTATCATAATAAAAATATACAGACCAGCAAAATTTGTGATGGATCACAAACATCCACCCTCATCTAACCAAAGTTCAGATTAGCACAGCTGATAGCTGTCAGCTTGGCAACCTAAGCCTATTCCTCCTCTACAACTGACTTCAGCCTTAGGAACCAGAGGTATTTCCACAGCCAATGTTCTTTTTAAAAGACACACATTCAGAAGCACATCAAAGAGTTCTTAAATCAAAAAGAAACAGCTACAAAAGATGTAAATGTATGCAACACTTTCAAAGTCTTTTCTCAAATGTTTCTTCCTGTCCTTTTACTAGAAAGGACCCCAAAATCCCTCTCCCCAGCAACATCAACGGGTGCCCAGTTGAGATCAGACTTTGCATGTAATTAGTCTTTCAGATCCTATGTACTCTGACTGATTTCCCTTAACCAGTTTGCCTCCTATAGGAATGGACAGTGATGTATGTAACTCCCCAAATACATTCCAAACCAAGAAAAAAGATCTGTTACCAAGACAGATTAACATATGCAATTGCAAGTAGCAAACTGCCTCCATTAATAAGCAGACAACACAGACACACAGAAATCTACCTAAGTCTTTTTATGAGTCCTTCCCTGCCACACCAGATAGAGCTTAATGAGCTGACACAGTACCATACAGACCCTGTATATTCTAGTAACACTTACACTGCCTTCTTATATCCCTTAAAAGCTTAAATTTGATCCAGTATGAGAAACCATCTTCTCTTCCTTACGGCAGATTCACGTTCTACTTAAGGTTCTAGAAAGGAAGGAGAGAAGATTTCTAAATGGAACGAAAGAGAAATACCTGGAAATACCCTGATAATGTCCTGCCAAATACAGTCTAAATGCTACCTTTTGTATCTGCTTAATTCATAATGTCTTCTCCATTACAGAGTGAGGAGTTGAAGCCCATCTTTTCTTTTGAATACATAACCTTTGCCCTTACTTGTAAGTCTATGAAAAAGGAAGGAAAATATTCTGCCCACCTCTTCCGAAACTCTACCAGATCACAGTTGCAGTAAACAGAATGCATTGCTATGTCACATCTAGTAGAAAAAAAGTAACATTATGGCAGTCACATTATGACAGTAACATTATTGACAATCACATGTAAAAATGTGGAGGAACTGAGAGAGTACTCTAATCCCTGCTCGTCTTACTCTCAAAAAAGCTTTCCTGAAGTCACCTAAAATGGCTCCCTTTCTCATTAGAAAGGCTTACAAACATTTCTGTGCCTCTCCATCTCTGTATGACTTCTAAAAATTGCTTAGCAGAAGATTATAGATGGGTCTGGGTAAGCAGGCCAGTACTTGAGATCAGATAACCAACTCTTTTTCACAGTATTAATCATCTAAGCTAAGCACATCAACATTTTAACCCGTATGACCATCCAATCTTGTAGGCAAGTACAACTAGTTTACCTACTCTACCCCATTTCTATGCCAATATTCAGCTTTCTTCCGTGATACCTAGTCCCTGAAGGCTAGCATGACTAGCACATACTATGTACAGAAAGTCTGGTAAGATTTCTTCCATACAGAAGAAAGCAGGAAATACTGAAGACAGCAAGAGCTGTTTTACTGCCTCATCTCCATCTCTGCTGATAGACTTGACACATGCCCAGATTTCTTTGCTTTTACTACCACAAGCTGCTTTCTTTCTTTCACTTTCCCATCGACTGCATTTAAAAACTTTCTGTATGGGTCTCACTGCCCAAGTAATTTTTGCTCATTGCTCTGTTTAACAAGATTCTTTTCAAGTCTCTCTCTGCATAAAATATTTTTCACTTCACGTATTTGAACTTCTTTCACTTTGCAGTAACTCAAGGCAGGAATTTTCAGTCTATAGTCCAGATATTACTTTTAAAAGCTGTAGGAAAAGTGAAGAGTAACTAAGAAAAGCAAATCAGTTTTCTGTAGTCCAAAATGGTATGTAGAGAAGATTTAGTGGCTTGAATATCAAAGCTCAAACTCAGCTTAGTTGTGATGTGTAAGTGTTCTTCCTGACTTTAATATGACTACCCAGATAACTAAAAGGAACAGCATTTGTAATTAATGAACTGTAATTAATTCAGCTGTAAAGTGAACTACAAATTCTTTTATGAAAATACAAAAGCCACTCTGTTGTTATGTATACTGGTATATACTGTGACTACAAACAGCTAACTTCTTCTCAATCTACACTGTTGTATTTCTCTGCATTTTAACTGACCCAGATTCAAACTTGCCATGTCAGATTGTTCATCACTGATTCCATATCCTGCTGTTCTCTTCCATTTTCCTCTTTTCAGAAAGACTGTCCTAATGTCAGCACTTCAATCTCTAGAAGGAAGAGACTGACTTAAAATGGAGGTATCATTACTATGGAATGTTCTAATCATTCATGCAATAATTAATTCTATGTCTAGATAATTGATGTGATGATTGAAACTACTGGCTGTTAACCATAAGTCAAAAATACTATATGCTCTGCATATGCTGCTTTTTCTCCATTTTTGAACACAATTCTGACTGTTGGTGCTTTGAACGTTTTTTCAATCTTGAGATATATGAGACCTCTAAAAAGAATACTGTCCATTACTGTTACTATAGTTCTAACGCAACTATAGCTCAAATAATCTATGTAGTCCTCTATAAATATTCTAACATAGTAATTAGCACCTGCATAAAAGCCACACAAGGGGGAAATGGAACTGCTTTTTTTGCTTTTCCCAGACTAGAGCTTTTACTTAATATGACTTAATTTGGAACTGACCACATTGAGGTTGCCTGCAGACATTTTGCATTTTTCCTTTGTACCTGTACTGATTTTCTCTCCTCCTCCTTTAATAAAAATGCTGTAACATTTTTTAAAAAAACTTTGTTTCAGTGTAATGTTTTGTAAAGACACTTAATCATCTCAAATAATTAGAAGAGTTCACAAATCCTTTTCACTATGTTATAGTGGGTTAACGACTGGTACTAACTTAGAAGCAATTTATCTTCTGTACTTTGTAGTCACTGAAATGACTAGTTAAATTAACACATCCTAAATCGAAAAGTAGCCAGGATTCAGAAACAGAGAAAGAAGCCTCAAAGAGATTAAAAAAAAAAAAAAAAAATCTAATCACACCGGGGGGGGGGGGGTCGGGGGGGAACGCCCGACTCATTTACATAAATGTGCATCACTGCACCCTACTGGACAAAATTAGAATGGTTCATGGTATGATTGAGTCTTAAGCCAAGTCTACTCATTTGTTAGTGGATCCCTGCTGTTGTACTTAAATCTCGAGTGACCATCACGTACCATGTGAAAATTCTGATTTCTTAAAGTGTCACTACAGCATAAAACTGACTGCTTATACATGTATTTGTAAACTATGCTCTATGCACAAAAAGAATGAATGTTGACAATACTAGGATAATTCATATTCAAAGGGGAACCAGGTTTAGATGCAAAGGAAACTACATTTGAGATGAAACATTATATTAATTTAAGTATACATCCATGTCATGTCAGTTGTTACCAAGTAGTACTGTGGTAAAATACTCAAGAATATTTCAAATGAGATTTGTGTGCAAGAGAAATACATGTGAGAACAGCCTTAAAAGTTGTACAATAGGACAAAAAAAGCAACAGACACCCTCTCAGCCCACAGACTTGACCACTGGCCGGAAATAAGGACATTTCTTCTCCTCATAAAATAAAATTCCATTATGAGCATAGAGAAAGACAGCCTAGGCCGACTGCATAATCCTCCCCATTTATTCCTTGTTTTTCAGAAGAGGTTAAAACAAACATGTAATAAATAGCATAACTAGGACTAATCTTCCTGTGGAGCAGAGAGATGGATGGACAAGGTGAATTCCTTCCAGCCTTTCCTACTTTCCACTAGTCTAAGATCTGGTAATTTTAGAGACGTTTCTGAGGCATACTGTGCCTTATAGAGGCAGTGGGCAAAGAATATTCCAGAATGTTCCAACAAAGATCATAACTGGGACATAAGGTAATCAGACACTAAATCATACAGATCAATGTGTCTACAGTATTACAGCTAGCCTTTTGATGGTTAGCATTCAGTAAATTAGACTCACCGTTCAAAGGTACAGTTCATGGACTCTGCCTCTCTCCTCTGTCCCCCTTACTTCAGTTACCATTTTGCAATCCATTTCTCCCCGTACTGTAGGTCTCTCAGGTCACAGCCACATGAGTTTCTTCTGCTACTGCTGCCACCTACCAGATTTATTATTCTGTTGCAGCAGAAGGGCATACAGAAGTTCTTGTTCAGCACTCACATAATCATCATCCTTTGCCTATGATGTTACGGCTTATTCAAGTTGTACTATGTTTCCCCACACACTATGCAAAGCACAGGGCACAATCAAGATCAACACTCAGCTTTGAAAGCCACTCCAGGAAAGAGGAAGAAGCATGATCTGTAAAGCCATCTTTCAATCAATATTAAAGAAGATTAAAGCAGTAACTTCTGCAGTAAATTTTAATCTACTTTCTCCACCAAAGCTTGCTTGCAGACACTGTAGAACACTAGTATTTTCTACCTTCAAGAAAATTTTTAAATAATACATATGAAATCAGATACGAGATGCAGAACTTTGAGCCAATATCAATCTGTTCAACTTATCCAAGGAAAAGAAATTCCTTTTTTAGATTTTATTACAAACCCACAAATCTCTCCTCCAAAAAGACACCCAACCACATGCCTGAAAGCGTTACACCCGTGTCCTATAGCAGTTGTTGCACAAATATATACAGAAATAAAGGTATAGGCCTGCCCAGTGCTGAGACGCAAGTAGTGGGTGTGTCTGAAAGGAAAAAGCATTGGAAATATAAGTTTAACAGGTCTGTAAAATTATCTTGCAAGTAAAATTAAAGATACAAATTATACACTCAATTATACCAGTGAAATTGGATATCACTCCACTGACTTTTATAGAGTGATTCCAGGTTTATCTCAGTGTAATTGAGAGCAAAATTTGGCTCTAAAAAATTTCCGTTCCACCCTAATTTGAAGCTGCACTTTATGGCATTGCTGGCAAATTTGCTGCATTCCAGGAAAATAGAGATTACAAACAGAAAAAGTATTTTATGATGTTCTAGAAGAGTTACTAATGCACACAGAAAAAATCTGAAACCAGTGCTAATTATTTACACATGTACTGGGAAATAAAATACCGCAAAATTTTTAAGTCTGGCTGAAGTTTCATATTCTTGTTTTGAATGGTATTCCAATCATCTGATATTTCTCTCTGTCTACCTCAGATTCTGTGTGTAAAACACAGCTTCTCCTCCTTAAAGGAAGTAGAAAATGCAAGTTCCCAATACCTTTAAAATGGTTTGAGATCAAGGGAGGGAGGTACTAGAGAAGGACAAAGTATGCAAGTACTTAGATAGAGCAGTGAAGGCAACCTAGAACACCCCCCTAAAAGACAAAATCAGCCCCACAGTTGTTTTCTTCAGCACAGATATTCTCCCATCTGTCCTCTTTACAGGATCCTGCTCTATGAAATTTTATTAGATTTAATTTAACCTTGGCGCTAGTCTTCCACACTTGCCAACTCCTAATTGATGCAGATAAATTTTATGCTCACTTTGCAACTGGGAAGTATCAGATCTTTCAAAAATCTGAACTAAAATAGTACACTGGAAGGAAACTTAATTTAAAAATGGTAACAAAGAGATGGAATTAATACATTAGAAAACTAATTTCCCATATATCTACATCAGATGCCTTTTAATCTACCCTCATTCTTCTTTCACCTGAGCAAAGTAAAGGACATTAACAGATTTCTTACAGGTCAGTATATATAAAGATGGGAAATAAAGAAGAGTAGTAGTATTTTTTCTAAATATTAAAGAAATCACTTGAGAAGTTTCACCAGAATGAACTGATGGGGCAAATGGGAAGAAAGGAAAGCAGACAAGTTAGCAAACTTATGAAGGTTACAATAAGATCAGAAAAGAGTCAATTTACCTGACGACAGGTCGGTTTTGGATGTCAAACTGCTGCGTTTACCATTTTACTCGCTTGCATTACTGGGGGGAAAAGTTTAGGAAGGAACACTCTCAAGGACTTTTCATAAGTTCTCACTCTCGCCATCAGAAAGGGGAGAAGGGAAGGTTTTCTCTGGATTGTTTGACTTTTTTGGCTCCTGAAAAGTTTTGCAAAGAACAGTGAGAAAGTGTGAACTGTTAGAACCCATTTCTGTAAAAAAAGGGAGAGAAGTCACACAAAATAGAGCAATAACAATACCCACCCGAAATCCACGCATCAATTTTGAGATATCAGTTTAAACAAATAAACAAAATAAAACTTTTCAGCTTGAAGTGGAAATACGAGAGTCTTGGAAATTTCCAACAGCAGGCCAAGATCCTCCATCAGAGTGCTCCAAAAGTCACCCTCAAAGGTTAAGAGAGACTTAAAAAAATAAAATAAAATAAAGGAAATAAAGGAAAAGGCAGCAAACACCTGGTTATAAACCCTGCAGTGTTACAGTTTAAAACAACTCCTAGAACAGTGAAAAAAAATCAAAAATGAAAAAAAAAAAAAAAAAAACAGTAGCAACAGAGGTTACCTGTTGGAGCACCTACAATTCCATAGAGAGAACAGGAGTGGGTCGTTTGTCTCACACCAGCCATATAGCCCATAAACCTTCTCAAAAAGAGTGAGCCATGAAAAAGATACTGTACATGCAACTTCCTTTCACAAAGTCTCTCTAAGCCCTTAAGATCCCTTACATATTTAACTGACTTTTTTTTGCAATTAGGGGGAAAAACGATTTATCAAAATGTCACTGATTTCATCTGTAGGATTTTGATGTCCAGTACAGTATCTGAAGAAGCGTCTCCTTTGTGTCTGACATACATAGAAGTTCCAGTGGTTACTTCCTGAGTATCACACATGAAAGATAGCATGTGAATTGAAGAAAACCCTCCAAAAGCAACCATTAGCTCAGGACAAAAATATTACAGTCCACATATGCATCAAGTGTTGGCCTTCCGTTGTGTTATGGATGAGGTGTTGTAGCATTCCAAGAAGAGGAGTTTTTATAAAACACATTAAAGTATCAAATACAGAGCTTAAGATACAATGTATATATTGACACAGTAAGACACAAATTATAAACATATTAAGTTGAACAAAAGAGAATCTCCACTGTTACAAACACCAATATTCCATTAGATTTAGTTTAAGAAACTTGTTTTTGAAAATGCGAGTTTCTAAATGTCTCCGTCAAATATTAAAAAATACAAAAATAAGTTTATCACCATCAGCTGTATTAGTACTATTTAAACCCAGTGTTAGGTTGCCTACTTTTCCAACATAAGCTTTCAAACCTAAATACACAGTTAGTGTAACTATATGAAAGTTTAGCATGTGTTTTTCAGCATATGGAACTAAAGGAAATAAAATATATAAAGCTGATGTCTGTAAAGTTCACATTCAATGGAAAACATTTCCTGGTTACCACACACTGTTTTGTTTTGTTTGGGTTTTTTTTTTTTTTTTTTTTTTTTTTTTTTTTTTTTGAAAGTAAAGACAAGAAACCCTCCCCCCAACACAACCTCTACACATCTCACTATTTCAGGAGCACTGAATAAGTAGGGAGTAAATATATCAGACAAGCGTGTCCATTTGTATCAATGAATCCTCAAGTAAGGCTTTCCTAAGCAGTATTAACACCTAATATCCCAATGCATGTATGCGATGTTTCAAATCCTTCTCTTCCTCCCTAACCTCTGCACACACTCTTCTCCAAACTAGCAAAGGAAGCACCATCCACACAGGAGCATCTGAACACAAGGGAGCCAAACTCTAAAGTCCTTCAATCCACTGTTTGCTTATCAAAACAGTCCATATGTATGTATTATATGGCAAATATTAGTATCCTGAGATATAAGCAGGACATTCTGAAAGGGTGACAGAATTTTTAAGTTCATGCCTGCAATAGCACTTCTCCACGAAATAATAAGAGGATTGAAAGAACAGTCCAGAATGTTCAGTTACCAGCTCTTTCCTCTAAAAGTTATTTCCTGTGATAGAAATACAGATTTTCTACTGTATTAACTAGCATATGTTTACTCCCTGCTGTTACTCCACAGGTTCTCAGTGTGCGCTACAGCTGAAAAGAAAAGGATTATCTCTATCAGGCTCTCAAGGAGTTGAGGTAACTACCAGTTAAAAATAAAAAAAGGAGGAGAAGAGCCTCTGAAGAGACAGCTTACTGCCCAATGACTAGAAAATTAGGTTGCTTTCAATTTGTGTGTGTTTGCAGTTCTTCAGGTAAGTTAGAGACCTTGGCAATTTTCTGTTACAACACATACACTTGTAAGGCTCAGGAATAAAGCATCTGAAAATACTCTGACTGCTGAAGCGCCTTTGGTTGCTGGACCAGCTGGTCTGCTTCACCTGCTTAACACCAACAATCAACCTTTCACTTGATTTTAATAATAAGATTTAATTCTACAAAAGAAGTCATTTTATTACATTCCTTTTAAAATAAAAAAACCAAACTGTACAAAGAAGCATGATCAAACCTCCATGAAAGCAGGTTAATACTGTTCTGTTTATTGCCTCTTGAAGACTCTCTGCATAGTGTCCGTGAATTGTGTTTAAGGTCCAAGTGAAGGTAAAACAGCAGAGCAGCAGAGAGGTGAGGAGGGGCCACAGAGGTGGGCAGTGCCTCAGAGGGTACAGGGGACATGCTCCATTAAAGTATCCAGAAAACAGCAGCATTGCACACAGACAACCCCCCCTCCAAACAGACCCTATTTCCACAAGATTATTTTTCAGCTGTAGACATTTTTGTTATTTAAAAAGAGGGGTTTCATACATTTAATTTTTTTTAGATATATATACACACACACGCACACACATATATATACATATACATATACATATATATATATATATATATATCTCGTTCTAGGGCTTCATGAACCCAAAATATGGGAAAAGAATGAGAAGGAGTGAGGAGGAAGAGGAAGAGGAGGGAGAGACAGCAACTTAAAAATGAAGTCAGTATCTCTGTTTTGGTTTTCTGTTTTCCAAAATAGATCAAGCTAATGATAAAACGCGCAGCCAGAAGGACCGATGGAAATCAGGCAGGCTGGAAAAAAAAATTAGGAGCTAAACAGCAAAAACCTAAAAGGAAATAAAGCAGAGCAAACATACATACAAGAACACATACAAGTGTGTGCACACAAACCATACACATGTAAGGGTCAAGAATCAATTTGTTAATTTCTTATGGATCTAGGTGTTTTATATATATATGTAAATATATATATATATATATATATATATATATATATTTAATTCTGTCTGATGAGTTTTTGTTTTGTTTTGTTTTTTTAAATCTGCTGCATGTTTCCCAAAGCTAAGAACTGAGTTTTTCTCCTCTGGATATATTCTTTGGATTTCTGCCAACATCAGTTTTTAAATATTTTCACTGGGGAAAATATAAACCTAGCAATACTGGTATTGCATGAACTGCAGCTTTAACCTAAAGTACCTCTAGATGTCTAATCACTTTCAAACAACTTTTCCCTCCTCCACACCCTACCACATTTCCCTCCCAAAAGCAAAAAAAAAAAGAAAAAAAAGAAAAAAGAAAAAACAACCAAAAAGATGTACAGGCTTTAAGTCAGTGTTTCGTTACCAAATAGTCTGCAGTGTTTTCACTTTGGCCACTGTTAAAGATGCAGGCATAGAGAAGGGAGTGTTGGACTAGCATGTATTAAAAAAAGGAACAGTAACATAGCAGATCTCTCTCAAAAAGACTAAAACACTAACAAATACAAGTCAATGCACGTTTGTTTTAAACTAGTGTAATTCTTTTTCACATTGGATTAAACATTATTTTGTACACCAAACATTACAGTGCTGTTTATCTCCTCCAATCATGCAAAAAATAGTCGAAACGTGCCACTTTCACCACAAATAGAATACGACCAATTCCCCTACATAACTTCCAAAGTCAGGATTTGAAACAAGAAGGAAAAAAAAAAGACTAAAAATACTTCTTCAAAAGCCTTATAAATAAAATATGGACACAAGGCTGCCACTTGATACCAAGACTGCAGCAGATATAAACTGTACTGAAAACTGAAGTTCAGTGAGCTGACAATTCTCTCTGCCTTATCATTTAAAGGGCCATATTCTACAAAGTTGGAAAGGGATGACTTTAAGAGGATGCCGAACTTACCCCTCCTACTTACTAGAGTGAGAATAGTAGGTGTCCAGGAACTTTGAAATATCTGATATTAAACACTTTCAACTCTCACTGAAATTAGAGGCACTCAGCAACTAAGAGCCTTACAGAGATAGAAGAGGCTTAACTGCTGCATTGATTCACAAAATTTTCTAGAGAGCTGCCAGACAGCTTTCCAAAAATTTTAAGCGTGAATCATACTTCAATGCTTTCTTGTGAATGCACATGCACTGCAATAAGTTTGGGGACCAAAGCAGCATCCAAATAAAATTTCCATTCAGGCTGTGAACTGAGCATCTTCGATTAGAAAATTGATGCTGAAGAATTGAAACAATTTTAAGCAAGACGAAAAAGTAGGGGTAATCACAGAATACATGCCTTTTTATCTTGCTCCTTTGATTGAACTCCCCCCCATTTCTCTAAGCTTCCCTGATAAACAGCATTGCAAGTTGGTTAAAAAATAAAAATAAAAGAAATTTTTAAAAAAGATTTACAAGAGAGTTTTGTTGGTTATGTATTTACATGTGGCATCACTCCACAAGAAGTTTGATCTCATTGGCTAATAGCTGGTTCATGTTAAATAGAGCCCCCGGGAGCTTGGTGAGCAACTCTCTCTCCGTGGTCTCAGGGTCGCTGTCGACAGAGCTGGAGCTAGCACTCATATTGTCGACAGCGGCACTAGCTGGAGGGCCCAGCTCTGGCTCGCTAGTCTCGCTTGCCGTGGACACCACAGAGAGCAAGGACATGCGCCGCGTCAAGCGACCGGGGGTAAGTAGAGAAGCGGCATAGTCCGCTATGATACCAGCTACATCTAGATTACAAGCCTTGTCAAAGGCAATGAAACCTACATTTGCATTGGCCTCGCAGACGTAGAATGAACCGTCGTCCTTCATCAGTAGGTCAATGCCACACACGTCCATCCCCAGGATGTTTGACACCTGGACTGCCAATTGCTTGCCTTGTTCACTCAGTGAGCACATCATACCTACACCACCTGTAAAAAGTGAAAAAAAAAATCAGTCTATGAGCTGGCCACAGGTGACCTCCTTCTTTACAGGCTGCTGCTTTTTGGTTGAGAAGCTCCAAAGGAATCCAGAGACCTGCAAGCATACTGCAGATGATTCAGAAAGGGATTGACACAAACTACCAATGATCTTAAAGATCCAGCAGGATTTTAAAAGATTCTGAACTGCTGAAAGTAATCATTTTATGAGGACTTTTTGACTGGTTAAAAAAATGGTGTGCGATGACTTTTTAGTCAAGAAAAGGACATCGTTATACAGTATGATCTTGGGATATTAAAAAGATGACCTTAACAAATTATGAGACAAAAAATTTTTTCCTTCTTACTTTAGAACAGTGGTGTAAAACGATTTTAACTCTCCTCTCATTCTGTAAAGTACATTTGTTTGCCTTTTTTAAGCTCAGCCTCCCTGTTACAGAAAACTAATAGTGTAAATGGCATAAGAAGCAAGAAAAATGAACAGTAAAGCTTGACATAAAATTGCTCTTGTTTCTTCATGTAAGGTAGAGCATGTATATATGAATGTGTATTTCTAAGTTCTCAAAGAAACCTTTCAGCAAAATTAAATAAAATGTTCTTGATAAGACTGCAGCTCTGGCAGATGTCATGTGGGGGAAGAGAGGGAGGGCTTAAGACATTACCATCTGCTCATTTACCTCACATCTTGCTGTCAGAGGTTACTGTCGCTGCAGCAAGAATGCTGGAAAATTTGTGTTTGTACCTCAGCTGCTTCAGTTCACAGTCCATCGTCAAAGTATTGACCTACCCAGACTTCATCTGTTACAACACTTAAGTTAAAAAAAAAATAAAATAGCAGAGAAACCTTTCAGGATACTTTTACTCAAAATAAAGAAAAACTATGCAGCCACTCAGTTCTGAGCATACTACAAGCTATGCAGTAACTTCCTCTTCCTCTCAGACGTGGTCTTGGGGAATAAAGATGCAGGGAGGAGTCAGACAGACTGAAGCCAGCACAGCAGCTGCAATCCAAGAAAGGACTCATATTTAAGACAGATTGCCTTCAATAGTTTTCTCTCTTAACATTATCATTTGCTAGCTGGCTCTCTCCTTTACCTCCTCTGTCTCTTTTTCCGTCTTCCTTAACAGGACTAAACCAACAATAACATGGCATTGGCACGACATTGTCACTACCACATCATTTGCTCTATTTGCATGTTCTTACAGCTTTCCCCTCCACTTTGTCTGTCCTATGTGTTTGTCCACTTTAGGACAGATTATTTCTCATTTCATGTTCATTCAATACCCCTTTCACTTAATCTTCACTCTTGTTTCTTCCTCCGCAAATCTCCTACTGTAAGCACAATAAATACAAAAGAAATCGTGCAGCTTATTTCAGCTGAGTTTGCCATTTCAGTCCCACTGCATTCACAAGTTCTGATCAAAATTATAAATAATGCTTTTCCTACCAAGTGAGCAGTTACTCTGCATCCTCCCATCTGTTGAGCAGCGGAGCATGGTGCCCACCACACGGCCTCCTACTACGATAACACGTACATCCTTGCCATGGGACTCTTTAACATATTTTTGAAATAAGTAAGGGGCATCATGACGGATCAAATGGCTCAGGTCTGCCAAATGGTGCTTGTCGCGTGCGAGGAACACAGCTTTGCCTGTATGAAGAAAGAACATTGCGGGTTTGGAAGAAGCTACCAATTCGATCTGCTTTGCTGATTCAGCACAAGTAAAAAAAACACTGACTAGTATAAGCTGCATCTGTAGCTTATACCTATTTACACATACTTCTGTACTGATCAGTGTTCCACTGCTTCAGTGCTTCTAAGTGTTCAAGTACTGAAAGAATTGAGGAGCCAGTAAGTATTAAAATACAAACAACATGGCTCTTAGATAAAGGAAGTGACCTGTAACTTCAGTCTCTTTTAGGAGAGGTCTCTAATAAGAGAAAAACAGAAGAAATACTAAAAGAACAGCAGAAAGTTAATCACACACCTTATTCATCCAAGAAGACTGGGAACCACAGCCTACTATTTTGACACACAAGAACCAACTGCACAAAACTCCTTTTTTTTTTAAAAAAAAAAAATGTTTTTTTCTGTCACTAAACTGCTTGGGGACTTTTTGTGTTTAAACCTGTTGTTTTCATCCCCCACCACAAGACTTCCTCTCTGCCCTTTTTCAATTTTACTAATATTGATGAAAAGGCATTCCTGAAATACCCTTTGTCATTTTACATCTCTTTCCTAGCCTCACATCAAGGTATCCCCTTCCTTCATTAGCTACGTTTCTCAACTGCTATTCCCCTCTGTTAGGGGCAATTAACAGAAGAAATGGGTCATATTAGGTTTACGTTTTGCAATGAAGCTGCAACAAAATTCTGTGGCAGAATTAACATTGCAGCATAATTTAGTGACAACAGACATGAAAATCAATTGATAAACTGCATAGTTTAACTAAGGGAAGAGAAATGCAGCAGCAGAAGAATTAAGAGAAATAATGTGCCAGGAAAAATTCCAACAAGTGCTCCGAAGTTCAACTTGAACAGGCTCTATTTTGTCAGGATTTAAGGTCTGCAGAACACAAAACACTGCTTGAGGAACATTGTGTTTCTTGTAACAAGTAGAGCATTAGAATGTAGTCTTAAGATCACAACAAGAAAACAAGAACTTTCACTTGCTCTCTCTCAGACCCAACTATGGCCATCCTACAGGCACTTAATAATCTTACTGTATACCTAAAATGAGGATGGGAAGAACGATGCCTTGGAGAAGAACTACTCAGTCCTTAAGAGTTATGCAGCACCATCGCATCTTAGCAAAAATAAGACTGGTACATTTGCAACAGCAGTAAATTACACATTAAACTGGCCTAAAACAGCACGTTTTTTTTTATTCAGCAGGCAACATCTACAACCATGATTGCCTCATGTTTTTTAAATACCATTTGCAAATGGCTGCCCTGTAACTCGTCTGAAAAGGTTTCCCCAATTGTTTTAATATACAAGGCTAGGTACTGTGCATAAATTTCACATGAGATTAAATGGGCTCTAAAGCACAACTTAAAAACAGAGATTCTCATGATTTCTGGCAAAAAAAAAGAGAGAATAAATTCATTAGCTGCAAAATACTTACTCATTTATCAGACTGACTTTGCAGCAAGCTGAATTAGATAATTTCCAACCTAACACTGTAGCTCCACAAGCATTTTAAGAGCATTTAAACAGGTATTACTTCCAAAAGAAGCAGGCCTGATCTTCCTCTGCCACAGCCTTTTGCTCTTACACTTCTATTATATTAGCACATGGATTTGTGGAAGTAAATGACAATTCAAATAGGAAATGAATCCAACTTTAAATAACCATATTAGATTTAGCCAAGAGCAGTTCCTGAATTCATTTACTATGTGGCTTCAGAAACACTTGCACCAGCAGAAGAGAGGCGACAGCCTGGAGTGAGAACAAGCAGATTAAGAAAATAAGAAGGCAGAAGTGCTCTTTTTAGGTAACTCTGCTGGTGTGTGTGCTCTTGAATTTTAAGTTTAAGACTCTTTTTACTTAAAACATGATTGAACTGGTTTTAAAGTAAATTAAAACAGGTACAATCTCCTGTGCATCTGAAATTGATTTTAAACCTGGTTTTATTTAGTAGATCACTACCTAATAGCAAAATATATCAATTAAATAACACTGAAATCAAGACTGACATTAGAAAAATTTTATCTGAAGCTGTTGCGTTATCACCAACTATATCAGAGATTTTTCTGAAAAAATTAGATCCATTTTGTCTATAATTAGGATTCTGATTTAAATAAATTCTCATTTATGGTTTGTTAATGTCAAGTAGAAAGAAAAAGCAAATTAAGACGCACTAAACTAAGTCTTCCTCTCTTCTGCTTATTTAGAAATATGCCTAAAATCCACATGGGCTCATCTCTACATCTCTAAAGCAAGACCTCCAGTATTCCAGTTCAGATCTCTCCTCACTAAATTCACCAATGCACCATAATTTTGAATCCCTATGCCCTCTGTTTCTGCAAGACCAGATCCTTTAACTGAGTTACTAGGTTCTATTAAAATTGCTTCTCAGTGTTGTAGACTATTCAACATTCAGAAGTAGGAAGCTGGTAGAATTTAGACATACAGAAAAGTCCAACACCTAACACCTAACCTTCTTAACTATTACTCCTTGGCAACTTAAAATCTTAGGAGTGCTGCTCAAAATCATATACTCCTTGCCCTCACCCCTGACCTCATACCCACCTCGGTGACCTCGTGTGTTCTTCACCACCATAGGAAACTCCAGCACTTCCGCCTCATCAATCATTTTGGCAAAATTCTCATGACCACCTGGCAAAAAGAAAACCAACAACATTATGTGCCAACAATTTGGTGTGGCCAAATTGGGGATGTAATTGCCACATATTCCTCCCACCATTCCAGCTTAGATAATGCAAAAGAAACTAACAGTTAAGAGGAACTTGGTCAGGGAGCAGAGTCAGACTTTGAAGGTATTTGTAATCTGTGAAATACTAATTCTTACTTCCTTAGAAATGGAAGATACAAATTGACAAAGTCTTCCTGACCACAATCTCAAAAGATTCAATTCTACCTCAATTCTCAATTCTACCTCAATTCTACCATCTTGTTCAGTTTCTCTCTTTTATCAAATCTTTTTATCAAACCTCTTTTATATCTCTTATATCTTTGCAAATATCTAGCAGGAAAATAGCATGAACAGCCACTGTTCCATCCAAACTACTAACCAGGAAGGCAACATGGAATACTAAGACAAGTTATAATCCAGAAAGCTGCAACAACCCAAATCTTGTTACACCACTTTCCCACTTTCCAATGCTTAAGTTTCTTGTATATCATTTTCCCTCCTGCACCAGTACTTCAATCTCTGTCTCAATGCATTTAAAGTGCCTTAAAAGTAAGTGCCTTTGAAAGTAGCTTTTAATCATCATTCACATGAATGAAGAATGAGTAATAAGGAAGAAAAAGTCACATGAGAAAATAATGAGATTCCTCCAAAATCATGTGCAGTAAAGCACAGAAATCATGTCAAGATACAGGTCAGAAGGCCAACAGCATTTACTACTACCTTGTCATGGATTTTTAAGCTAGACATAGAATAACATGCAGTTCAGCATATCCTGTTTTTCTTGGCAAAGCCAGCTCTCACTGATCATTTGATACTTGCACAAAAATAAATAAATAAATAAATAAAGGTCTTGCTTCTGTCAAATTCCATAGAAAAGTATTAAAAGAAATGGCAGGGAGTTTTGAAAGAACAGAAATATTCTAATTATGCCATCATTCCTGGTCTCCCTTTCCTCAAAGGATTAAAAACCCCTTCCCTTCTCAAAGAACTAGAATCACTAAATTTATAAAGAAAGAATTCTCAAATTATTGTTCACAGTAATTCATGGAAATATTTGTCCCATGAAATGTATTTTGGCAAGTTCCCATTACAAAATCCTATAGCTGCATCTATATAAAGGGGGGGGAAGTTATTTCCCAATAAGGAAAGGAAGGTTGAGACGCATCTTCCATTCTTTAATACACTACAATTAAAAGATAGAAAGTATCAGAGCAGAACAAACAAATGGTTCCTCTAATCTAGCACTGTTAGAGACCAGACACTCCAGATGCATGAACAAGAAACAGTATTAATTATTAACTATTCTAAAAGGAAATTTTACTCCAAATCCCAAATGATTGCTAGTAGTTAAAAATGACAGCCTGTATTCTTTCTATCCTTTTATAATACTTAATGTACCTGCAGATATTTTTATTCATATAGAAGTTTAATCTATTTTCAGATTTTATTGATGTCTTGAAATTAATAGTATCCTAGGACATCTAGTTCTTGTCTGTTGTTTCAGGCAATTGGAAGAGAGGATTATTTAAAGAGTTCAAAGTGCTTGGGTACCAGCAAAAAGTAGTTCTTGGGATGTTGGGGTACATCTAAAGCACTCTTCCTGAGGTATCACAGCTAATCAACAAAGCCAGAAAGAGAACGTGGGTGTCCTGACTTTAAATTCTGTCTCCAGTTACTAAACATTTACAGTGGTACTATCCTAACACTACTCAATTTTAAGGAATCCCACAACTTGACTCATATCTTTTGTATTGTAAAAGTAGAAATTATTGTAGGCAACTATACTCTCCTTTTGATCCCTAAATCTTACCATATGAAAAGGTGTCTGGAAGAGGCACACCGTGACCGGCAAGTTCTTGGAAAGTCCAGAACTTGTTGACACAGTTGAGGATGGCTTGGGGACGATTCATCAATCGACAGCCCATCTTCTCTAGATGGCGAAGGACTGTGATATCGCTGTCACTCTGGACCCAAGGTGTTGGTACACGCACAACCACTACCTGTGGGTAAGCAGTAATGAGCTCCCCATTCACGCGGAGACCTACAGAAGGAAGGGAAAACCATTCCAATCAACTACAAGATTTTCAGGAGAAGGTAGACATACAAAGAAATACTGCACTATATAGGATCACAAGAGAGATACTGGACTTCAATGGTGACTGTTAAAACACCACAAAATTCTCCTTAAAATGCATCTTATCAGTTGTACTGTTTCATACATGCTGCACTTAAGCCACTTAAAACTATAACTAGCCAAAGAACACATCCTAGAAAGAAGCACAATCCTGAGCTCCTTCCCTGGGTGAAGGATTAATTTTAGGCTGTTGATGCGTCACCCTTTCTCCGAGTCTAGCTGCACACTGCATTCACTTTAGCAGTAACAATACCTCAGGAAGCTCCTGTCTCTCACCACTACTTGTTGCCCACATGCTACAGTTCATATCCTTCCCTTCCCAGTCGTACTAGTCCAACTGTTTGTGGAATCACATTACATAACATATTGCAGAAGTGAATAAGATCAGATACAACTTTTAAAAAGCAGTCTTTTTCTTTTAAATACAGATCATTTTAACAATCTGATTTATATTAGATAGTAAATACCCAGAAATATTTTTATCAGCACAGCTGGGAGGGCAGCACTCCATAGAAGCAGGAATAATAAGAAAAGCCAGCTTTGCTACCAAGATCAGTGTATTACTTAATCATAATCTGCATTTTTACAGTATATCCCTCTGAAAAAAACAAGGACAAGATGAAAAGTCTTAACTTGAAAGAAAGACAGTATGATAGGACTGGTTGGAAAGGCCTCAAGCTGTAGGATGACAGTCTGGCAATTGAGGATGGGAACAGACAAGAAGTACCTGATACTCACTTTATCTGCCTTATCATGTGCAAAGTAAAACTTCTGACTGCAGTGTAAAATACACAGTTCACACTGCTGTCAGCACCCTAAGAGAAGAAAGAAGGTGGGCTGAAGAATCACAGTGCATCTGGATTTCTGTGCTTCTGAAATGCCAGATGTAACTCCCCAGAGAGAGACGAAATTAATGGGAGGAGAGGGTTCCTCTGTACTTCCTGTTTTCTCTTCTCCTCTCACCCAGGATATATCTCACAACTTATCTTTAATACAACAGGGCAACCACTTGAATCCTCAAATGGAAGCAAAAATATGCACCCCAACCTTCATGAGGACATAGAACCATATAAAACCTATAAAGCATATAGAACCTATAAAAAGGCCCAAACCGAGCCATATCCAATACAAATCCTTTTTTCCAATTCGCATTGCCATAACGGTACAGAGAATGAGAAAACAAGCAGACGAGCGCTCTGGCTGCTTACCTCATTAGCACCAAGCACTGCCGCATTGCAGCTGACATGACTTGTATGTTTAAGCAAGCAGGCTTCAGACACACACACACACACACAGACCGTTTTATAGAAGCGTCTCAAGCAAGATGTAAGACACAACATTGCTAAAAACCTGAGTAGAATGTGAACGTCAGGAAATGGACTATCATCTTCTTTAGCCAGTGCAGAAGTTCTGTTTGCAATATTTCTCTCTCTTAGGTGTGTGTCCCTTTACACCCACTTTTAGGCACTGTAATTCAATGTATGTCCTAATCCACATGCAAGTTGTGTAACAATCCATTTTAAAAAGGACTGCATTTTTTACAGAGCCCCAAAATAGCCATTGTATGCCTCTGCTGTGAATCAAGACTACATAGTTTACTAATTCACAGTCTCGCAGTCTGTTTTGTTATTCTTCTCTAAATGAAGTCATACCACATGCTGAAGTTTGCACTGTGGAGTTTGAAAAAGAGAAATGGCAATTTGAAGAGAAATACATGCCTCATCTAGAATTCTCCTGCATGTCTGGATTGGACTTGACTATTACGCTAGTATAAATTCAGTCAGACAACCAGCCACCCTGGGATGACCCTGGAAGCAACTCATGTGATCAACAGAACAATTTGACCTTTTGTTCCAGATCAAAATATTTTTTCTGGTTTGGATACTGTTCTCCCCAAAGATTTTTTTTTCTTTTCCCTCAAAGAAGACAGTTTATGAACAAAGGAAAGAGATACTCAATGAAATGTATAATTTGACTCACCACTACTGACATGCGCCATGAAAATTAGCTGGTCTCCCAGCAACACAGTGCTACAAACAGAAGCAGCTTTACTACAGTAAAAAGGAGAGCCAGATTTTGCCATTTAGAAAAATAAGCTTGCATTGAGCATTCAACCTGAGACCCAGCAGTTAATAGTCAGGTTAGTGGTCATTTTCACTGAATGGACTGATAAAATAATATTTATTCATTATGATGTGTTGAAAGCAGTACATTAATGCATACAACTGATTTCTTCTCTAAAGAATCAATTCACAAATACAAAGAGAAAGAAAGGGGGGGGAAACAAAACCAAAAAACATAGTGTGGTTAAGAGGAAATCAATGTTTTTCTGAGAACGGACATGGGCTTTCTTTTTAAGAACAGTCCCATTCTGGTCCCAGAACAGTAGGAGTAAGTTATATCCATGGTTGCCTGTGGATAAGGAGCTGACTTCACTAACAAGAAAACAGATGTTCAGGTTATACAAAAGTACCTGGACAAATACTAAGTTTGTCAACTCGCTGGCATTCCCAGTGAATGCCCATGGTATCACAGATGTTAGAAATTGCAGCAGTCATGCAATCCTTTCAAATACAATATTGAGGGTCAAAAGGAGTTTTCATTGCCTCTCTAACATTCAGACCTTTGACCAAATGAACACTGATCATACCAATGCCTGTGAAATTTCTTTTTATGTTATTATAAAACATCTGGGCATTCTTTGGAGCCTAGTATCTGGAATCTGCTGTTATACTGCTATCACAAAGTAAAAAGCAATATAAATCCTACACCTGTATAAGACTTGTTCTTTCGTTCAGTACCAACTTTCTTTGTTCTTCCTCTACAAGATAAAGAAGTCTCCAAAATGGAATATGGCAGACCTTTATCATTACACAGTAATTTTAGATGCAGCAAATATCACAATATTCAGCTGAAAGCAGAAAAGGAGTTTTAGCAATGCAGGCCATAATCCCTTGGGATGGAATTTTGCCAGATTAGAGCATATCCTTCAGAAAAAGGTAAGAAACATCACATTTCTCTCACGTAAAAGTTCAAAGTAGCACACAGTAACTGAGTGGATAAATATACGGTTCTTCATTAGCTGACCCTGCCGCTTGTCATTCTCAAAGAATACCAAGTAAGCTTAAAATACTAGAGTATCTAGTCTCTTCTAAGCAGACTTATTTTGACCTAAATAGATTAGAAGCAATCACATGAGCCCTGGAATTCCATAAAAAATGGAGGCAGCATTAACTTCTAGAGAAGACAGACTAAAGAGGCAGAACAATTTGAGCAGTAACTTCTTCAGCTGTTACCAGTAAGAATAGAAGATATGTATCTATATCCTAAGAAAGCTGTCAAGACAGTAACATTTATCCGATGACAGTAACGTGGCAGAACCTATTTGGAAACCAAGATACACAGGATAACAGTTTCCTCTCTTCAAATTGACTTAGTACTATTTTATGACGCACATCATTAAACATCCAAAAGCTTCTGGACCTTTTCATTACCCCCCTACATTCCTTATTCCCACATACTTTTTCTTAGCACCTTCTGTCTTCTTCCCTATGACAATTATGATCAAGATTTCTCAGTATACAGCAAAACATACAACAAAATGCTTGACCTTAAGCCTTGATGATGAGATTTACAACAACGAATCTCACTACACAACTCGGGCAAGCTAAGTGCACAAATACAGGCAGTTTTATTGGTAACTTGTAGGGCTGGTAAGACAAATACTTTTACAAGTCAATCACAGCCACAGCCTAAGTACTTAAGTTCTTAAACTGCAGGCTTGATCCTACTACAAGCCGTAAGAATCAGTGCTTCAGCTATCCAGTTTTCCTTCTTTCTTTTGCTTTAGAAACTCTAAGATAGATGCACTTTGGCATTTATGCTATTATGGATGGATAAAAAGGATCAAAACTTCAAGAAACTGTGCTCAGTTTTTGAGTATTTCAATTCACATTCAAACAGTGCTAAATATTTCTAAAACTCATTCTTCCAGTCTTGCACTCTCTATACACCCTTTCCAGTCTCTACAAGGATCAGTTTATCAGTAGATGTAGTATCTCACCATGTTATATGTTATGTCACTTACCATGTTTAATGTTACGTATGCTATTGTTTCACCTGAAAATACACTTTACAGAAAGAACAAGTTTTTAGAAGATAAGGTCTAAAACCCTGAAGATTTGTTAGGGAAATCAAGTAATTACAGAGGTTTTATACTCCTCATTATAGCAAACATTTGATATTTTTAACAAAAAAAAAATCATAGTAATATCAAATAACTTGATTGAAACTATAATTTTGGAAAACAATAGGGAGGGAAGCAGGAATGCAAACTGACTCACCAAGACCATAAAGTACCTAGGACTCAAATTCAAGTCTTCAAGCAGTTGATCATGCAAATCACAGTCAATTTCTTTAATAAAATAGTATAATACAAAGCTAAATGTTTAAAGTATTTTATACGTAAGCATAAGGAGACTGGACAGGCTTATAAATAACAAACTACTGAAAGCAAACTTCTCTTTATATGCAAATCAAACAATCACTGTTAACTGATGTATTGTATATCCTGTGATAGATGAGAAGACTAGAGTAGTAGTTGGAAATGTCAAAAGCTAAGGCTTGAAGAAGAAATCCAAAATACATCAATATAACAAAAGGAAGGAGCAACTTCAAAGGGAAACACTACATTTACTTGTACTTCCATGCACTTAAAAAAGAACATCTGTAAAAGAGATCTGCATGATCAAAATTGTAAAGCCTTTGATTCTGTGACCCAAAGCCAACTGATCAAAAAATACTTTGCTTTTAAGAGTATATATATTAACATGCCTATAGAAGTTCTGATTTATCATACCATGTTTTGACCAAATGGATCAAAAGAATTGAAACAACACACAAAATGCAGGTCTACAGAAGTTCCCTATTCCATACGCTGTCATGAATCCTGCAATATAAGACATTCCAGTCATTAAGCCTTCTTCTTTTGAATTGGCTTACAAATACATGTATCTTACAAAATGTATCTCAATGCTGAGTGGCTATGAGAGATGTCCAAATGTGACAATATGCTTGATTTAAATTATTTCCTGTAGAGTATGGACAGCTATGAAAGAAATAGTAATTGACAATCATTCTTTCCCACAAACAGTCACTTCACAGAGGAAGAATTTGACTTCAGTGGCTGCCTTCATATTTGGTGAGACTACCAGTAAATGCAACCACTCTAAGATACACAAGTAAGAGGAAGCAGGAAAAAGTGTTTCAATTTCAGTATTCAAACAGTCCAATATGTGGAATAGAAATTTCTAACAGCACTAGCTCAGAGATGGAATAATGCATGGTCATTATGCCATACAGCAATCTAAAAAATAAAATTTGAGTCAAATTTTCAAAAGTACTAAACATGTATACGCCAGCTGCCATCACATTCCAAGCAGGAGCTAACAGAGACTGAGAACTTCCAAAAAAAAATTTTACAAAAATTATCTAATTTTTCCTCAGAGATCTGTGCGCTATCCTGAAAGTCTCCAGCTCTCAGCTTCGTTATAACAAATTATTCATCCATGGAGTTGGTAATGTGTCCCAAATGAACAGTCATTTAGGAAGCAGGTTATTTTAAATTCAACTTATTCAACTGGGAAAAACAGGCCAGCCTTCCAGCACACAAACTCTTCTTCATACTTTAAAGACATTGCATACTGTTTTTTGATGTTTTTTTTTAACAATTTATCAGCTGTTCTTATAAAAAATGGTGTTTTTTCTTACAAACCTAGATTCTTTCATATTCTCAAAATATTATGGCTAGAGTATATTAGTATTTCCAATTCATTCATCCTGCCAGTATCTGTCAACCAGAAGATACCGCATAATCTTTGTGCTGAAGTTATAAAATGATTAATAATCACTTAAGAGTTTACTTGCAGATAATTAAATGTGTTTTATCTTAATTGCCATATAAAAGCAAGACTAAAGTTCAAAAGAGAAATACCCCAAACTTTATCTCTAACTGCAGATTACTGGTAGTAACAGATTACTAAATTCAAGATTACATTGCCACACCAATCTCAAACACAAGTAGATCTCTAAGATATTTTTAAAATTCAGCATTGTTTGAACAAACATTCTGCCAAGGGAGTGGCTGAATTTAGTAGTAATTAACAAAAGCAGAATAAATGCATTAACAAAATACAATTATATATATTCAAAGAACTAAGGTTGCTACAATACATTCATTTAAACTTAACACATCTATCTTATAAAATGACTCTAAGCAACTTAAATGCCTACAAATTGGGTGACGCTAAATAGAGTTTAGCACTTTAAATGCAATTGTATTTAAACTCAAATTTAACATTGAAAAAGCACCAAAGCACTCAATTTTGAAAAATTCAATCATTTATTAACACCAAACAAAACTCCCTCTTGGAGTTGCACAGAAGAAAACTCCTACCACCTGACAGTCATAGTTTATTAATTTGAACACTAAGTTGTCTCAGTTTTCTCTAAAATTCTGCTGTCACGCAGGAGTCCTTTTGATATCTAATATAAGCTTTGATATCCAGTATAACTAAGCTATTTTTGACTCTGGTGTACACAGAAACAGATTTTTACTGTAGTTTCATGCTGGGTGTTTTAAGTTCATATTCTTTCTCTTTACACCTTATCTCCTAGGTTTTCAAACCAAACTAAGCAGTACTGTAATTTTTCCCTACAAGTTCAAGATGTCATCTTTTGCCCTCTCCACACAAAGTAACAATAAAACTTTCACATAAAGATGCACATCTACAGCTCCGAAGTTCAAATGACATTATATGCAATAAAGAGATAAAACATCTCCCTAGAATACTATCTACACCAGTCTTCTCTTCTGAAGCAGGGAACAGAGAAAGAAACAAAGAGGAGCAGCTTCAGTTTCTATTTTTAAGTTCCTTGATTCATGTACTTGGTAACTTTCACAGAACGCCACTACTACAGCTTCAAACAGAAAAAAAAACAAGCAGGCACCTGAGTTAAATTAGTTCTAATTTATGTCCCTTCCTTGATTTGGAGGAGCTCTTATGCATTCCCTTCTCTAGAAAGCAACACATAGAAGCATTCTTAGGAATGCACAGGCTATTGCAATTAGTTAATACCTTGGGAAGGAGGAAAACACTTAGGGTGGTTATGGACATTCTGGGTAAGAGATTCTTTTCAAGTGCAGGGGGGAGGGAGGTTGAAAAAAAAATCAGATGCCTATACACAAACCCACTAAATTCAATACTGAGCAGACTGATTATTGCTAGATCTGTGTTTCTAAGCTACATCTCCGGTCAGAATACATAGTGTGCTTATAATGTCATACTAGAAGCACTTCTTGAAAGTCATGCACAAATGTGAAGTAAATGGATCCAAATATGAAAACATACTTAAGAGATATACCATAAACACAAGCTAATGCTAGACCACCATCTTGCCCCAATAATTTACTCTTTGGTAACTATGTAAGAATGAGAACTATTCTGAAATCATGTCAAAATCTTAGTTACAGTTATTAAGTATATATAAACACACCATTACGAACTTTGCACCATTAGTAACTAAAATAATAACAGAAAAACAGAATCCACTTAAAAGACATTCAAACAAATACAGATGGAAATTAACTGTATTTTAGCCATATTGTCAAGCATGGATGCTTTAGTAGTATCACTGTTAATTTTAAATGGAGTGTTGTAAAACCACAAATTCATTAAAACTGGAACTGAAAGATTAAATCTCAGTATACAGAAAACTACACAGTGCTGGAAAAGATGCAATTTCAACCTCCTTGAAAAATCAGTTCCTACTTTTTCTCATGAGATTTTAAGCTCATATCACAATTGTTTTTATAATCTGCTCCTGGGCAAAGCTAAAAGAATTTAAAGTATTTTCTATAGCATAAATCCAAGGGGGGGGGAGGGGAACTCAGGTAGAGGTGAATTTGAATCTACTGAAATTACTTCTTTGAATAATTTGAATGTAGCTGTTGATCAAAATTTTAAATTATTAGGTCATAAGGAAGCCAGGGCTCTGAGTGCACAGGAATTGGTTTTGACTTTGAATGTTGCAAAAAGGTCCCCAAATTCTTACACATGTATATGTATGTGTGTGTGTTTATGCTATATGCTCACTGCTTAAGCAATGGCTAGATTCTGTCTATCAAATTTTCCAAAGCCCTTAACAAAAAAAAAATGATTCTCCTAATTGAGAGAAAGAAGCTCAGACTCTGTAAGAGAGAATTTAGGTATCCAGCCTTCACTCACTGTGTGCCTTTAAAAACGTATTTCTAGCAACTGTGCATCAGATACTTTTCTTTTAACATAAATACCCCAAAAAAGCATAGGTTTCATAATCAGCTTGAGCTGCTCTAAGCCAGAGCGGCCACAGATAGGGACAATCTTGTCCTTCACACTACCAGCAATGTGTTCCCATCATCTCTCCTTTGTCCAGGTGTTAATGACCAACAGGCAACTGATTTTATGACAAAAAAATCAGCTTTTGGCTTATCTATGTAAGATAACATCTTCATGGTTGTTAACATCAACATAGTAAAGTAACACACAGAATCTGGTGAGAGAGAGCACAATACTGCCACTTGAGCAGCACAAAGGCCTAAGCTAGTAAGTGAAACTAACTTTGGGGTAAGGTTTCACAAGATACCTAACACATTGAATTTATCACTGATCTTGAAAGAGGCGACCTTACTCCCCTATCCTGGGCCGTACAGCTCCACTCTCTCCTTTGCTCATATCTGGTATTTTTCTCATCCCCTCAGTGACTGAGGGTAGATAGCCAAATCTGCAGAGCACCATTTAATTTTTTAAAACACTTAATTAGTTACCTGACACACTAGCGAGATAAGTCCTCACTTAATCAAGCCTCTAAGTGCAAGAGCAAGGGATGGGACTGCACAGCCAGGAGAGGTTAAGAAGATGTAAGACTGCCTTTTGGGCATTGAAGGTCAGATCAGCTCAAACATCTCACAAATTCCCACACTTAAGAAACAAACACTTTAAACTAGCACAAGTCAGCACTGCCACTGAAAGCAGCAGTCCTGCCATCATGCTACTGCAGCTGCTTGTTCTAGATAGATGCCACATTGCCAGCTCCTCTCTCCACTATACCTGCTCAAGTATTTGCACACAGGAAACAAGGAGGAGGAACAGGAGGAACATGCTTTTCCTTTTCTGACAGCAGTAGCTCAACTGTCTTATGAACAGCAGCTACAGAGGATGGTTTCTCAAAGTGGCTACAAATAACAGCTTTCCTGCCATCAAAAGAAAACATTCCTGTTCTTTACTGCTTGCATTTTGAGCTAGCTTTGGCACCCACTTAATTGCAGAGTGACCAGTTCAACTCAACTGAACGATAGAAAATTGACCCGGGGGAAAAACTAGTTAAAACTTAGTGAACTATGTGGCTTATAATTAGAAGATGAATAGAAAACCTGTGCAAAGGAGAAATGACCTTATATCTGGAAGTAGAGAGGAGGGAGGGAGAGAAGGAAATAAGGATTCCCTGTTTTGGAAACCAGGAGACAGACAGGTTTTATGATAAAAAAAGAACACTCCCTAAAATCATTGTTCAGCACAGAGCGTATTTCAGAAGCAAAGACAAACTTCTGTGCTATAATCCAGACATGATCACTTGATTTGTATCTGGCTGTAGGTGAGATCTTCTGTATCTCATTTATTAAGACATTTTTAATATAACTGTTTCCACAAGGGAGATCTCAGAACATCCCTGGATTTAACAGGCATGTTCTGAAGTTCTAAAAACTTCTAAAGCATGCTCAAGTGACAGAAAACCAACTTGTGCCAGATCTCTGTCCTTTTATACCATGTATCCAGAATCCACTAACCCTGACAGCCTTAGAAATAACAAATACTGGACTTTTTTTCCCCCTGCAGATGCAGAAAACTATCAGCATTAACCTTAAGTATTCCCACCTTAAAACATGAATCTTAAATACTATAGAAAAAGAGTAGACATATATATGCTATCTTACAAAAAATTCACACCACTTTAACATTTAATCTCTCCTTTATTTTCTGCATGTCTAGTGTCTGTTAATTTTAAACAGTAGATGTAGGAAAAAAAAATAAGAGTACACCTCAAAAACGTTTTTTCCTCCATCTAAAATGAATCCAAAATTCTCTCTGCAATGCTAAAAATTTCCTAAATACCTTTAAAATGCATAACTCAGACCATCCATCATGTTCTACCATCAAAAATTCTTCTCAGCCATTCACCTTTATATTACTTGAGCAAATTTCTGAATGGAAGTTTCCCATGGAACTTTCTATCAAAGTTAGAAACACTAATAATTCTAACAGACATATATCCTTCATATCTTTCTCTCGTATCAGAAAAACATCTAGAAGCATTTCTATATTGTCAGAAACTTCCAATAAATAATATCTAACTACTTGTCCTTGCCAAACACTGCTAAGCATTCAACCAGCATTTCAGGGAATGGAAAGGTCTCCTATCTTACTATTTTCAACAAAACAAGCTTGTATTAAATTAATGAAGTGTAGGCATCTATTTTGGAGACAAATATATCCTTCTTAAAGACAGAAATCTAGTAGAGATATTTTAGAAAAATTTTGGGTAAAGACTGACCCTAGAGCTTGCAGAGATACATTAACTTTCCTCATTCCAGGTAGATTCTTTATCTCGCTTCTTTTTGTATGTGGCAGAGAAATATTTAGTTTACTCAGGTATGCGCTAAGTAACAGTTTGGGTCCTCTCCATGAATACAGTATTTTCCGAGACCAAGAAAAACAAATAGGAAAAATGTTCTAGACCAAAAGATATTAATTAAATTTTCTTAGTTTTCACAAGAAGTAATGTAAGAACAAATACAAAGCAAAGCCAGCAGCCGAAGACTTTCGTTATTCCCACCCCATAAGCACAGTGGGCTTGTTTCCTCTTCAGTTTACAGCATTAAAACTACAGTGCAGTAGCTGCACATGAGCTCTATGCCAGTACTGTAATGAAAACACAATTAAAACCCCATAGTATTGTTTCTCATCTGTTCTGGACACAGGAGTTTCCAGCTAATGCCAAAAAGGCGTTGGCTAATTAAGACATTTACTTAGGATGTTTCATAATTGTCTTCCACACAATCTGTAACTATCTTCTTTTAAGATTACACAGAATTACACAGGTATACATCATTAACCAGATGAGTAAAATAAATAAAATCATACAGTGCTAGTATTCTATTCATAGAGGGCAAATTAAAGCAAGCACAAAAGACAAGCTCCACTATAGGTTTGTTTTAACCTTTGAAGAAAACATATTCAAGAAATCAGGCTGTCTTACAAGTAAAACCTTTGGATTTAAAGTACAGCCTTCAGCTATCCCTAAAAATTGGTATATATTATCATATGCATTTTGTCTGCCCTTCATACTCAGAAGCTCTCTTTGCCTTAATATCTTCTGAAGTAAGTATCTGCTTAACTTACAAAGAAACTGCACTGACGGGCTATTGATCTGACCACAAATCAGTTGCAGAGATGGGAAATTGAAGCTTTTTACAAGCATCAGGTATGACAAGTTTCCATAGCCCATTTACCTCAGTTCTGCAAAGAATTCTCTAAGAATCTCCTTTAAACATTTGCAGATTGTATTTTCTTCAAGTTCTTCCACTATACAAGAACACAATCACAGAAATCTCATTACAAAATGCTGCTCTTCATCCATTCCCAGCAACAGAACTGTAATTTACATTCACTGCTAGACTCTGCCTCTAACACTTAAAATGATGAACTGTTAAGAGGAAAAGGTTCAGCTGCACATAACGCACCTTGGAAGACCCAAGTCAGAAACAGAGAGAAATGAGCATCTTCTTAGAAATCCCCATGTGAAATGATGCTATACAAAATTTAAGGCTATAGTTCTAAGACAATTTAAGTCAACCTAAACTGCTGCTTTAGCAGTTCTACTCTCCAGTCCACATAATCCTACCCCTTAGCACGCACTGCCACCTACTCCCTAGCACTGGTAGTAGTGCTCATGTGACTCACTGCTGAGTAGGTAAGCTTCCTACACCAGCAAAATTCTGTTTGTTCTTTTGCTGGATTACCTTTCTGCAAGTACTGCAAGCTGAACCAGCTCACTATAGAATCAGATGAATCCAAGTATCAGTACAACTGAGGAGGTGGGATCATGCCAGTAATGATCTGAATAGCTTAAACTGTTGTGATACTGCATTTTGAGATCATAGAGATTTTATTCTTCCTGTATGTACAGGTTTATGGTGACTACCCTAGCCCAGCTTTCAGTTTTGTAAATACATGTCTGAGCCAGATTTCTCTTTCTCCAGTTGTCACTTTCTCTCCTCTCCTAAGCAGGTAGTATATTCTCCCAGTGGCTCCCGCACTGCCAGATGAGAAATTGCACAATTGCTATGAAGCTGCTAGCCTCATTCTAGTATAATAAACAGTAATAAGCACTAAGACATGCAGTTTATATATATGGCATCCTTATGATTTGAAGCCACAGAACTTATTCACCTCAAAGCATCCACAAATGCATGCACTTTCAAACTCCTGCCTCACCTTTAGTCTAAAGAATGTAAGAGGGAGTGCACAAAGAACCACTTCAGTCTTAGGTCAGAATGATCCTGAGAAGACTGAGAGAAAACAAAAGG
This sequence comes from Rhea pennata, assembly GCF_028389875.1. NCBI lineage: Eukaryota > Metazoa > Chordata > Aves > Rheiformes > Rheidae > Rhea > Rhea pennata. The sequence continues at coordinate 84,738,402 of NC_084663.1, read as the reverse complement.
AAGCAGCATATGAGCATGCACATCTCAGAAACCTCCAGTCATTATTAAGTAACTTCTCTCTATTTTTAACTTATATTTACACTGTGACTCCAACCCATAATCTCTACTCATTGACAGCTATCTGGGGAAGGGTGTATAAACTCTTCACGCAAGTAGTGATTGCTCTACCAAGTACTGCAGCAATCTTAAGTGCATTTGCAATGGTATTATGCTTGAAGAAGACACCCTGACTTACAGAAGACTATCAACTGACCTAAAGGTACCTCTAAGTGAAGGAGAAATAAGTTCCTTAGGCACAGTAGCAAAGTCAGCTGAGTCCTATTCATGTAGTAGCACCAAGAGGGAATAGCAGATGAAAACGGTTCCAGACTCCTTTCTGCAAACCAAACTTCCTGTCTCAGAAGAACTGCTGCTTACAAACCAAGGCTTTTACATCTGTGATGTTACAAAGAGACTGCTGAGGCTAGTCCAGCCTTTGGGCTATTTTACCTTGCTGTATATTCATGCAGGCACCAGTGATATTGCCAAGGGAGAATCAGAATATATCAAAAGCTACTACAGGCAATACAAAGTGTAGTGAAGCTGAGGAGTCATATTCCTCAATCCCATCAGTGAAGGGGAAAGGTTTGGGCAAAAGCAGAAATTTCCTGCAGGTCAACATTTCATTGCACAGCTACCGTCACAAGCAAGGCTTTGGCTTTTATCACCACAGGATGCTGTTTGAAGAACGGGAATTGCTGAGAAGAAACAAGATCTCTCTGACAAAGTAGGGAAAGAGCATCTGCATTTGCTAACCTAGTGAGAAGGGCTTTAAACTAGGTTCATTGGGGGATGGTGACCAGTCTGAAGAGAAGTGGAGACACAAGCAGTACTGAAAAACCATTCCACAGACAGCATGATTGGGGAGGCTCTCACATCTTCCCCGTCAAAGCAGTGTGATTGGAAGTTCATCTTAAGCAGCAGTCCATGCATGCTGCATGGGAAGCAAAAGAGAAAGACTTATGTGCAGCTGGAGTGTTACAATCTCATTGGGAAACACAGAAACACGGTTGGATAGTTTGCATGTCTGGAGTGCTGCAATTAACAGATAAAGGCTCCTTCAGCAGAATAGGCTGTGAAAGTGAGGAGTGCTTGGGCTCCCCATAAAGGAGCAGATCACATAAACGTGGTATTGCTTTGGAATAGGCAACGAACTATTAAGAGCGAACAGGTCTGGATCAGAGAAAAGACCAAAATGGGTGACACTGTTACAGATGCTCTAATAAGAAGAGGAAACAGATGAAGCCTTCTTTAGAGAACTGAAAGAGGGCTTATGATTACAGGACCTGGTACACACAACAGGAGACTCTAACCATCCCAACATGTAGCATAGCACAGATAATCCAGATGATTTCTGAAAAACACCGAGGACAATTTCTTGACAATGATGACTGAAAAGTTGAGTAGGGGAGCTACTGTTGGACCTGCTGCTCACAGATCAGGAAGAACTAGTCAAAAATATTAAGGTCAATGGCAGCTTCGGCTGTGAGAAGCAAGTGAGACTAATAACAGATTATAGCCCTGGACTTCAGGAGAGCAGATTAGAGCTTGTTTCGGGAACTGGCTGGAAGGATCCTGTGGCTGGCAGAACAGGAAATTCCAGATTTAGATTAAAAATTGAAAGGAAGTATAGAGAATACAATGGCAGGGATGAACTACCCAACGGTTAAAGTACTGTTGAAACATTTAGGCACAGAACTAGTAAGTCAGAGCTCAGCTGGAACTGAAACTAGTGATGGACGTGAAGGGGAACAGAAGGATTTCTACAGTTACAAGGGGACCAAAAGAAAGATTGAAGAAAATTCAGGTCTGCTGCTCAGCAGGGCAGGGGACCTAATGACAAAGGACATGGAAAAGCCTAAGGTATTCAGTTGTCTTCTTTGCCTTGATCTTTACTAGCAAGGCCTGTTCTTGGATCTCCTAGGTCCTGATGCCTAGTGCCAGAGTCTGGAAGAGTAGACTACCACCCACAGTACAGAAAGATCAGGTTAGAGACCACTTGAGCAAACTAGGCTTACACAAATCCTTAGGACTAATGCATCCAAGGGTGCTGATGGAGCTGGCTGATGACAAAAGATAGGCAAGTATCACACCTTCAAGGATTATTCTTATTAACTGTCTGCCAGTTGAATTTTGTATTACTAACAGTGTTCCACCTGGGTCAGTATTAGAGTTGATATTGTGCAGTGTTCTCATTAACAACCTGAGCAATGGAATAGAATATACCACTTGCACATTTGTGAATTATTCTAAATGGAGGAGAGTGACTGATACACTGGAGGGCAGGGCTGCCATTCAGGTGTACCTGAAAAGCCTAGAGCAATAGACCATCAGGAATCTCCAAGTATTACAAAAGGAATGCAAAGTCCTGCATCTGGTACGGAATAAATTCATGCAGCAGTACAGGTTGGGCACTGACTGGATGAAAGTAGCATTGCAGAAAAGTCCCTGGGAGTCCTGGTGGAAAAGCTGAGCATGAGCCAGGAACGTTCCATTTCAGCAGTGCAGATCAATCACCTACTAGACTGTTTAAGCAAGAGCACAGGCCTTTACTCCCCTACTCAACACTTCTGAGACTGCAGTCTCACAACTGGGTTCAGTCTGGAGAATTTGCAGTACAACAATGACAAAGACGCTAGCACATTGAGATGAATTCAGCAGACAGCAACTGAGATGGTCAAGATTTTGAAGCATGTAACATGTAATGAGAGAAAATTTTATTTATTCAGTCATAAAAACACAATGCTGGTGGGAAGGGGAGGAGGGGGTGTAAATCAAACTGGAGTATTCCAGTACCTAAAATCTGTCTGTGTGTATTGGGGTGGAGAGATGTAGATCAGGAAAAGGTCAAGAGGCAACAGATATAACTTGCAAACCCATTTGCAACTGTGTGTCAGGATTTTTCTCCTGCCACCCCCAGGGCAATCAAACATTGGAATACGTTTCCACAGGAGCTGTAGGATATTCATCCCTGGAGCTGTTCAGAACTCAACTGTATATGCCCTGAGCGATCTGATCTAGCTAAAGTGTAAAGAGCCTCTTGAGGTTTGAGAGTTGAGGAGAAACAAAAACAAGAAAAAAAGTAAAATAGAAAAGCCAATTTCCTGACCACAGTGAAACGCAAATCAATTTAAGAATAAATTTAATATAGATATGCAGACAATCCCTATATGGAAAAGACATTATCAAGGAAGAAAGTTATAAAACTGTTAAGCTGCAAAGAAAGAAACGAGAACAGTTGTTTTTCACCACCACCTCAATCTCCTGGCAGAAGCAGTCATCCAACAATATGCTTCTTCACAGAAGGATGCAGAAGCAAAAAGCTGTCAGGGGCCCAAACGCTAGTCCCTCTAGGTCCCAAGTTGAGTTCAAGTCTGATTTTGTGGAACAAGCAGAAATTATTCCAACTCTTCAAGGAACTTTAAGGTAGAACTACTGAAACTCCATTTCACTGAGACTAAGCAGAGATAGCAACCAATGGACTGTAATTCCTCCAAAGGAGAAAGAGAATTTTAATCACAGTAAATGGAATATTTGAGAACATGATCCAAATCAGGGAACTAGGGAACCATTTGCAGAATCTTTCATTATTAATAGTTTTTTTCTTCACTGACCAGAAAAAGGCATGCTACAGGAATGAAAGCCATTCTCATCAATATTAGAAGATATGGTACAACCTAATTTGGATGGCTCTACATTCTGTAACTCTGTGCTAAAACATGCATAAAAATAATAATTCCAAGACCAAAACTACTGAAGGCCTCTACCATGCCAGGTACAATCTGGTTCACTAGTATTCCTCTTCCTACTATTCTTCCCCTCCTATTAAGAAGAAAATCCCACTCGAAGCACTGTGTGCTGCCTGGCCATAGAACTAAGAATGTAGCTCAACTTATGGGTCCCTTCATCATCCAGAAACAAAAGGTCCAATACTTCATATTGATACACGTTTTTTGATGAAATTAAAAATATATATATAATCTGAAGATGTTCATCATGAAAACAGCCTGCAAAGCATCTCATTCAAAAACTAGTAACAATAAAAAGAAGTTAAGCACTGAAGCCAGTGCTGTCAAAAAGCCCAGACACAAACACCCATGGATTCAGTAATCCACGTGTATTAAAATCCTTGCTTGAAACACAGAACTACAAACTTCCTCATGAGATTTCTCTATTGTGCTTTTCACTAACATTTGAGTGCTTCACATTCTTAGCGTATTTTCACGATACCCTATGCAATCAGTGGGTATTATGATTTCCCACATGGGGAAGACAAACTCAGTGATACTGTTAAAGAAGGAAGTTGGGATGCTGAATTTGAGACTGATTTCTCAGTTTCCAACACTGTTCTAATTGATTTTACTTCACAATGTAAGTATTCAGCATTTCACAAAACTGATCCTAGAATCCAAACTCTGAGCACTCAGAAATGGAAGAACATATAATTAAACGCAATTTATGACCAGTCCCATTTAAATTATTAGACTAACTCTTCTTTTCCAGCAACACTCTGATTCAGCCAATGCTTATAATCACAAAGGGATCCTACAAAAGGCCTTCTCTTTCACTATACAACAAGTTACATTCCCAGATCAGAGTCCTCCTGTACCTTAATAGACTATAGAAAAAAATTACATGTGATCAAATAATTGATTTAACAATTTTTAATAATTATTATAATTTATAATATTGTAATTGGTTTAATAATTGGTTAATAATTTAACTTTGCTATTCTAACAGTTTATATTTGAAGATAATCAAAAACTGATTTCAGTACTTAGCATCTATATAGCATGCATGTGACTGCAGTAGAATAAGGCATTAGGGTTGTAATATTTGAATCTATTTTACCTTAATTTCTCACTCTCTACTCAACTTCATAGGATTCACACCACCCTCTCTCCCCTACCTCCGCCAAACATAATCCTGGTACTTCCATTTCCTTTCTGTTCTACCTTCAATCTATTCTCCTTACCTATCCAGTTCATTTCCAAGTTTTAGATTTCTTCTATTGTCCATAGTGCTTTTCTTTTCTTGCCTACAATTCTGAACACCACCCCAACCACCCAGTTTCCTGCCTTAAAAGTTGTTTTTCCTTTGAGGCTCCTTGTTCCATTTGCATCTCTTCCTAAATAAGCTTCAACAAAAAATACGTTCCCATTGGTTTCTGGATCCAGTTTCATTCTTGAGGGTAGAGGAAAGGCAATACTTTATCCAGTTTCTCTGCAACCACTTCCTGCTACTCCATTTCTTGTCCCAGGGTGCTTGCAAAAGCACCCTGCATTCTCACTAGATCTTTTTCCCCCACTGACACCAGAGTTTCCAATCTCTTCTTCACCTCCTGAATCCTAAAACAATTTCACTCTTATTGTTTCCTCCACGTCTGAATGGAACAATTTACTTTTTCATAAGGTCTGTGTGTCAGTGTGAGGAGGTTTAAGTAACATAAGAGAATCTCCTGTTTTAAACTGTGCACTTAGACCAAACTGTAGCTCATCCCATAGCAGACAAATGCTTATCCACAGGAAATCCTTTTCCGCATAGGGCAGGGGTATGTTTCAGAAGTTTTAGACACAAAGCTTTGAATAGCCTCTTAAAGATGCCTAACATAATATTTTTAAAAGGTAATAAGGTATAATAAGAAAAGGTCTCTTCAGCCAAAAGTTTGAGTTCCTGTTCCAGACTAGTTCTTCCAAAACAGTTCTTCCAAATTAGTTTTCTTCCATGAATATCCTTACAATTTTAGAGACAAACAGAAAATTGTAACAATTTTCTTCTTGAAATGAAACATTCTCCTTCAATGGAATCATTCTGCTGAGAGCTTGCAAAACTCTCCCCACATGACATCCTAGCATATGGGAGGCAGGGAGAGAAGAGGATTATAAGCAGCAATATACTATAACTATAGTTAGAAGTTTCAGCTGATTTTAATGTTAAGATCAATGGTACAATGTCACAAGAATACCTCATACCACATGCCACAAGATATACTATGTCACTAAGTACAGAATCATTAATAAAACATACGATTTTCTGATCCAAAACAAGAAAAGTACCTGTTTTATGAGTGGTACCTCCCTGACCAACAAATTAACCTATTTATTTTGCTTCAGACATAAGAGGCAATGTGCCTCCCTTACTAAAAAGCAGGAAAAAATGCACCACAAATTAGGATATTTCATCCATTTACCATCCTGAGTGTTTGAAATTACCCTTCTAAATAATACTCTGACTTTCTCAGGAAGTAAACATAATGCCACTGTATCAGCAGTTTCAAAAGTTAGATCACTCATTCAGATGCCAACACATAAAAACTGTACCTTGAACGAGAAAAACTGATCTTAGCATATAAAAGCAAGCAAACAGATAGCAGTCTAGTCACAGGAATAAATCAAGCTTTCCACTTACTCTAGTGACTTAAGTCTCTAAATTTACCTATGTATTTTTTCGGTATTAGTAAATATGACAAACCACTGCACCTGTATTACAAGAACGTTAGAAGGTTTTAATCAGTGTTTCCAAAAAGCATTAAAATTTTCAGATGAAAATTATGTAGGAACTACTGAACCTGACAGTTATATAACTAAAAAGATCTATGACCTCAATCTCTAAAAGCTATTTATCTACTATTGATAGGTCAGATCTTCTGCACTGAAACAATATACAAATCCATGTTCAGAATCTCTGCACTGAATCAATACATAAATCCATGTCCCATCATAGTATTTGGCATTGTCACTTCATAAAATATTATTAAAACTGTACTGGGATCATTTGTTTGAACTAACTAACATAACATTAAAGGCCAGCATTCTTGTAAGTACCAAATGTAATTTGTGCTAATCCATCCAAGTAATGTTTCCACCAGAATTAAATTTTCAAATGATCTTTAACTGGAAGGTCTAAGCAGCTTCAAGAGCTTACATCAAAGTCAGTTATTTTTACTGGGTATGAGTGAAAGCAAGAGAATCAATTCATTAGTTCCAAGATCTTTATAATTGTACCTAAAGCATAACAAGAAAATTTTGAAAAGAGCAGCTTGAACTTTTCAGATTAGGTTCATGAAAGGCCTTCGGGACCTTTCCCAGAAAGTATGCGGTGGTAGTGGAGATGTCCTTGTATCTTGTCATTCAAGCATAGTTACTTATATACAGAAAACTTTACCCAAATATTAACACAACCACTGAGCTAAAAGGTATTCTGAAGCTTGGTCTCTGCTCAGCTTACTCTGTTCTATGTAGCAATATAAAGAAAGTATCTTCCAGGTCAAAGATGAAAGTATTGTATCTCAAAGGTCAGGGAATGAACTCTGGAGAAAATACACTTACATTCCATGATGTATTCTACCTAAGGCAAGAGCTCTAAGTCTCTCATACCCAAGTGAATGTTCAAAACTCCAGAGCCTATATGCTGCTATCTCCTCTCTCCCCATGTTGCGAATCATAGAAAATCGTCCTGTAAATTTAGCCTGTTATTGTCAAGTATCTTTTTATTTTAAAGGGCAACTAAAAATTCCCCAAATGAACAAAGTTATCTCTGGAAATAAGCAAAAATTTCCTTAAGAGTTAAAGCAATTTTTCAAATCCACCAAAATAAAATTCTACATTTTGAATTGTGCTACATCTTTTAAATTATTTATTTTGTCTTGACTATCAAACCAGAAGAGTCAGTTCTAGCTATGAATGACCAAGTAAGAATTTGTGAAAACTACTGTTCATCTGCCACTGTGATTCTTCTTTTTTGGCAGTCAGATTTCCTGTATTCAAATGAACAAGTAGCACAGTATTTTAACTTCTTCCCAGCCCAGGACATAGCATATGCAGGTCATAAAGACCAACAGAATGGACCCTACCCTACAGTGAGTTACCAATCTGGTAACAAATACTGAAGCAAGAAGAGGAATAATCTAGAATACATGCTCCTTACCAATGACCTCAAGCAAACCAGTATCTCTCTACCTCAGTGACCTAAACTTTTGACAAGTACAAAGGCATTTTAAAACTTCTGTCAGCATTCCAGTTTTAATCCTAAAATGGACTGGACATTTAAACACAAAAAACTGCAGACACACGAAGTGCTTTAAATGAAAGAGTAATCATTAAAAGGACAATGTCACACATTTTTATGACAACTTTGTAAGTATTATTTACATCACAACAAAAAAGATGTATAAAGTAAGAGTGATAGTTTCATTAGTGACACCTTTTATTTTTGGTTCTGCTATTCACTCTAGTCTTTTCACGTAGCAATGGGGCTGATATAAAAATGGAACTATAATTCTAGAAAAGTGTGATTAAGGACAATGGGCCACAATGGAAAGTAGTTTTTAAATTATTTTCAATTTTAACTTCTAAAAGGCTTTTTTAGTTGATTAAAGTGATCATATCTAATATGCAGAACTCTGACAAACTGGTATTTTCAGTACATTTTATAGATAATTTTTAAGCATAAAAAAAATAAAGGCACGTAGCCACTAGCACTCCTAGAAGAACAACTTAATTAAAAAAAAACAAAGTCTGCAAATTGTTGACCTATCTCAACACAGAGCAAAATTGAGCAGTACCAGTCTCTCTCTCTCATGTTCACAATCACAGAGGAGCAATGTTAGTCATTCAAAAACAGATGAAAACTTGCAGTAAATTGGAAAAAACCTAAGCTACTGCTATTGCTTGAACAACAGATAATAGAGTACAGTTCTGACCTCAAATCTAGTAAATCTATCACAATTGCAGCTTCTGTGAGATTAAATCTTTCATATCAATAGTAGTACCTCCTAGCTCATCTGGTTTAAAACTAGACCAGTACCCAGTTCCGGTATACAGTGCAACTGCTCAGACAATTGTGTCTGGACAAGCTGTTTAGTTGACATAGAAGCAGAGATTGTTGAGAAAATGTAACAGGAACACTAGCCACTATTCCCGCTGAAGAACATCTCATGAAACATTAGGCTAAATTTCAACCCTTGACCCTTGAACTTCTCTAATCTTGCTTTTGTCTTTTTTTTTTTTTTTTTTTTACACTAGTCTTCCCTCAGATGGTGACTCCTTAGAATTCTTATAAATAATAAATAGGAATAAACAAACAATAATGCCAAAGCTGGCAACATTCTCTAGCACTTTCAAATATGATGACATGTGTGTTCAAGATAAGGTGCCATACAAGACTAACTCTCCTGGCTGAGTGTTCTAAAACATGTGCGAACAAAAACATTCAGTCTTTAACATATCCATTTGGAATGACTATAATAAAACATTGCTATCTCTCTAGGTTGTAAAGGTTATGTTTTGGATGGAACCCAGATCTACCACTGATGGTATACTGACTTTTAGTGAAAACACTGAACAACTTTTGAGAAGATCAAACTCATTTTTAGCCTTCATTATTTACCATCAACTTGAGATAACAAGAGATCGTTTAAGAAGAGAAATCCCTGAAGGTAAGGAAGAAAACTACAAGGACACCCAGACACTACTGAATATATATCCCTTGATACTACAGGTTTGAAAGAAAACTTTTCTTTTGAAAATATGTGGTTATTATTGAAACACAATGGTATTAAAGTACTTTTCTAAGACAATAAGGAGATGTTTGAAAAGTTGTTTTTTGTCAAGCTTTTCCTTGTCAAAGACAATTGCCTGAGGTATCCTAATGTTGGGATGATTACACAATCATATTAAACACAGCTATCATTCCACAAACCCCTCTATATTCCCTATTTTCCTACTACTGATATTTATGGCTCAATAAGATTTAGCACAAATCATACTCGCAAGTCATAGATTTCCACAATGAAAGAACATCAGAGACAGTTACTAGCTGTAAGTGAATAGGTATGCTTAGTCTGTCAGACTTAAGCCAATAGTTACTTGCACTCACAAAATAAAACCAAAAAAAAAAAAAAACCCAAAACAAAGTAGTACTCTGGTAGTAGAATTCTGGTAACAGATCTCAGAGTATAGATAAAAACAAAGCAGAAACATACAATCTTAAGAATAAAGAGCAAGCTGCTATTCCAAAATCTGAAACTTGGGTGTTTAATTAAATTAAAACATTGGCTGGGGTTCAATTTATTTTGACAAATCAGAATTTACTCCAGTCTTTGGCAGAGTGTGTTTGTGCGTGCACAAAGTTAACTAGTTCCAGTATAGTTCCTTATAGTTCCTTAATGTGAAAGACATCTAGTAGCATGGAATAACACTAATGATTCCTAGCAGTGTCAAAGGAAAAGGGAAAAAGGGAAAAGGGGAAAAAGGGAAAAAGGGAAAAAGGGAATGTGTAAACTTCAGAGATGAACTTTGCTAGCCTTCTTTTCTGCAAGATGGTCCCAGAAGCTCAAACCCCAAACATGCTGGCTGGTAGAAATTCCTTTTGCTCAGGATGATCTCAAGAGGTTTTGAGGGGTTCAGAGCCTAGCACCTTCACCAACACCAAATTCACTTCATTTCTAATCACTTTGTAATCATTTTCAAACACTGCTGTTCCTTTTCCAGCTCTTACTATTAAGTTACAACTTCCCCACTCTGCGAAGGAAATAATGGGTGCTGGTACTTCTCTTAATAGTAGGAAGCAAGTCAACTCTACAACACTGGTACTATCACTCCCAGAGCAATATGCTGTACACTGCAGCAACAGCTCTCACAGTAAGGTGCACTGCTGGACTAACAAGTATGACCCAGTGTGAGAACAGACAACATTATTCCTCGCTAGTTCAGATCAACTTAGAAAGTAAGAATAGATCCCATGAAACAAAATCAGATTTTGTAAGACTAAAGAGATAGGTCAGGACTTAAACTAAGTAATTGACTAATGCTGCAGATCTCAGGCTCACCCAAGAAACCCGAAAGTCTACACTAGAAACTTTTACCAAGTATAAAATGAGAGAAGAATCTTCTAAACACCTCCTTTGCAAAACAGAATAAAGACAAGCAATCAGTTCACAGATATCATCCATCTCATTAGGGAAAAAAAACAGCTGATCATGTACTAAGTATTATTGTTTAAGCACAGATTATTATTATTGCTTTCTTTTTATTTCTCACTTAGGTCAATCACTTGCTTTTACATTCCCAAAGGAAAAGCCAAGGAAGTATTAGGAAAAATTCACACTTCTGTTTTATGCTTTAGGACACTCCAATTCCACTCAGTCCAGCATCTTTAATCATTTAAAGCTCCTGAAAGCAACTTGCCCAAAATTATTTTCCTCCCCAGAACAGTATCTGAAATATAGAGAAACTAAAAACTTAAAACATAGGAAGCAGAAAGTCCCTAGTTCAGTGATCTTAAAATCCTTTACTAACAAAAACTTCTTAAATTCTGTTTCTGTTAGGTAAGGCATGTATTCTGATGGGAAGGTCACTGCTAAGTCCTGCTCATTGGTGAGAAGAAAAAGGTAATCAACTCTATTCGGAAAGAAGATAAGCAATGGATTATATTTTGTCTCTTGCCCACTTATTCTAACAGCGTGCTAATTCTCCAAAGGCTTCACCCTCACCCTTCCCAACAAGGCTCGGATTTGCCTTCTCTGACACTTCCCAAGGCTGTTATACCACTGAGGTCACAAACAGAGACAAATATTTTTTGAAAATTACACATTTAAACAGGACTCTCATTGCTAAGATTTTAGATACATGTCTGAAAATATCCTACACAGTTTGGTTAAGGTACCTGCTATTTAGTTCAAATGAATATAGAATTGCCAAACTAGATCAGGCTACTAGCCATCTAATTTAACAATCTGCTGCTTTCCTTACAACAATAAATAGCAGGTGCTTCAAAGGAACACACATACACAACGCCTACATACAACCTCCTACCTCCCAACACAGTCCCCCCTCCCCACACAAACTCCCCATACACACACACCCTTACCATACACAGGACCGCCCTTCCCACCACACACACATGGTCCCCTCACATGCCCACCTCCCAGACACACCCCCACACCACCCTATCCCCACACACACCACACACACACGCCTCCCCACATACATACACCCCCCAGACATCCCCATACACACACTCCACTCCCCACACATACACACCCACACCCCCTCATATATACTCCCCCACACCCCCCACACACCCCCTGCACACATACATGCACCCCACCCCCCACGCACACACCCTACTCCCCCCACGCACACACCCCCAACACCCTCCTAAAACTGATACTATCTAGTATCCTGTCCATAAACCAATTCCCTCATTTTAAAGTAAAAAGAACAGCCCCCATTCTCCCCTGCCCTCTTGAACTAGAGCCAGCAATTGTATGACTACAACATGACTTGATGTAGCAAACTATTACAACACAAAATTATTAATTATTTGGGTGAGGTTAGTTTTGCATCTGATGAGCCAACTCAACTTACTCTATAGCCACACAAACACCAGGTCTGGTTTGGCAACTCTATATTCATTTTCAGTAAATAGCAGGTACCTTAGGAAGACAGCAGAGAATTCGGTCAAACGTTTTTGGAAGAGATTAGATTAGCTGTAGCATGAAAGCAAACTCCAAGGAACAGAAGTCCTCATACAGAGCAAGCAGCAAGGTTGGAAAAGGATGAGAGGAACAGGGCTACTCTTTTCAGCAGCAGATCATCATTAGGCTGCTTAGCTTCAACAATGTAGCTGTAAGAATCTTACTACAGATGCACTGTAGTTTCAGCCAGTTTAAACAAGCACAGCTCCAAGAACCCCCTCCACTTTTCTCCAGACATGCATTCTTGTCCACTCCTGCGTGCCAACACTACACATGCCTGATTCAGGAACCATTTCAGGAAATTCAGCCCACCAAAGCAGCAGAAAAATATTCATTCTTTTCAGTAGCAATTTTCTGCTGATTTTAACTCAGCTTTTGCCTCAGATTTGCAGAGTACTACTACCAGCATACAGGGAAGGAGACAAGAATGCATGGCCTGGGTGAACAAACATGAAGCAGCACTCAGTGCATAAGCCACAGTCTAAGATTATTTTCAATACAATTAAATCTAAAATCACACGTTTTTTTTTCCTTCTAAATTTAAGGAAAAACCTGTAATTTCAGATTTCTTAACTTGCATTTACAACTCCTTCTGGAATTCTGCTCTGTTGAGGCAACTAACTTGTAACTCTTGAGCTGAACACAGTTCTTCAGCAGATCAGAGTGGCTCTGTTGACAAATCATCATGTGACCAGTACCACTGGAGTTGTGCAGCTGCTAAGGATGCTGAGTAATACAGACTTTCGGCTGTGGAAAAAAAAAACCATCAGAAGGGACTCCTGGGGACTACACTGTCAGATTGCCTGGGGATCCAGCCATACTTCCAGTCCAACCCTGCAATGCAGCAGTAAGGTCTCACGGAGCTACTGCCACTGCCTCGTTACTGAAACAAGCCTATCAGTCCATCTCCATTTGGCCATGTCATCTACCTGGTAAATCACGTCATTCTTAGATATACGCAGATTTTGGAAGAATCTGAGTAATAGAAAGTGTCCTTGCCTCTCTCCAGCTCAAGGCTTCACTGATATTGACATCAATGTGCTGTATTATCACGTATGCCTAAGTATGCAGGTATGCACAAGTAGTGAAGAATGCACTGTATGCACCACATATTTGGGATACACTCTCTTAACTCCCCTATTGTGCAGAATTTTACTGAGCCTGGACCCCTCACATAACAACAGGTAACATAAACGTATTACCTCCTGTTTCAGAACACCTTTTTCTAGTCCAGCTGAGTACTTTAATGAGGAAAAAGGATGAATAAAAATTCTGCCTGTGTTCTTAACCAGAAGTCTATACCAATACACAGGGACAAAAACAGAAAAGGGAAACTAGAAGATTAGAGGAGGAAAGGTTCCTCATGTCTTTCCAGGATAAAGAATTTTTTTCAATATAAGGAAAGGAACAAAACAAAATAAAAAACAGAATTAGCTAGTCCAAACTAGTTGTAAGAAAATTTCCATCCACAATTTTTCAGCACATTTTTATCTCACTCCTTTTGAAAAGATCAGTTAAGTAGTTCTGAATGAACCCTTTTTATGAAAATTTCCTGTGTTCTCCTCTCTCCCAGGCAATTTCTTCATTTTTATTCATTCTTGTACTATACATCTCTCAAAGTTAATTTTCTAACTCCAATAATATTTTATCTTTTTTTTCTTCTTGCACTACATGGAGCATTGGGAAGCATTAAACAGTAGAGAGCAGAAATCGGGTGCCTAAGGACCACAAATCATTCTTGCTTTTTTTAATTCCCCAAACACAGAAAGAAAATGAGGGACAGGAAGAAGAAAACATGACCAAGAAACAAGAGCAATCCTGAAACACTGAAGGACTAATTATGCATTTTAGAGGCTGCAGCTAGTTTTGGATGATAGCCTTAACAGAACTAACCATCCACTGGACAGCATATGCAGGACAAAAATGTGTTCAGAGTTTCTGACAAGATGTTTCCCTGATTAAGTAACATCCTTATGAAGAGTTTCAAGTCTCTGATAAAAAATACAGACACTTCAAAATTAAAGACAAAAGTTTGTTAACAAACAAAATGAAAGAAAGCTCAATGGTATCAGAGTCAAAATTCCTGGTTTTTATACATTCACTTTTCATGTTTGATTGACCCACGTTGCAAAAAGGTACAAATGTTGACCAAAGTTCCTTCAAAAAGTTAGTTTTAAGACATTCCTCCTGAATGAATTTCCCAACACATAACAAGGTATATGCTCACAGGGCAACCTCTCCTTCAGAGGTGAGGGTAGTTATATATTCACTTTCTATACAGAATTATTCTAACACAGATTGCAGGGATTTAATTCTTTCTAAGATATTCAGTGATTTTTTTTTTTTTTTTTGAGTGCTATATGGGGAAAAGAAATGGAAGAGAGAGATAGGCACAAGATACACAGCAACTGTCTCCTTTCTTTAAGGAATCCAAATAAAAAAATGCAGAAAAAATATGGTAATAGCAAGCGTTACACAACTTAACATCAGCGGTATTAATATTCTTTGTATAACAAGCATAATGTTTGCAGAATTATTTCTTTTTTTAATAGACCTTAATGTCTTGTTTTAAAGCACAATAACTTGCAATAATAGTTCAAATTATTATGATGAACATACTTTGTATTTTCGATCTCTTTCTTTTTGACACTTACGTAACTACACATGTGTACAGGAGCATATTTTAGTTATGTCACAATACTACCTCCATGGCAATTTGTACTGTCACAAGAAATTTTTTTTTAGCTTATTTCAAATGTGTTTGCTATCTTGGGGTCAGAACACAAACAGAATTAAAAAAAAAGAAACTCTTAAATATGATCCATAAACTTGAAGTGTCTATGCAAAAATGAAACTAAGAAATTTCTTCTTAACTCAGAAATACTGTAGTCCTTATCCTGAAATCAACATGCTAAAGCAATCTCCTCTCTGTTCTCTGGGCAAAGTTAACAATTATATTTTATGATCACAATAAATGCTAAATCACATAGACATACATGATATCATGTTATTCAGATTAGATACGGCCATCTGGCACACATGAATTCATTATCAAAGAATAGACAGGCTCCATTTTATAATCTTTTTACAAGTACTCTTTCAGCTAATTTCCAGGCTTAATTCATCCTCACCAAGATTTCCATCCTCAATGGTCAGCACTACTTCATCCATCACCAAGGCCCGAAAATCTAGCTCCTCTTCACAGCATTTGGCCTTCAATGCTCTCATGATCTCCTGCTGAGGGTAATCTTCTCTGATGCGACGGTCTGTTAAGAACCACAGCCTGGGAGCAACTGAACTGCACATCTTGGACTTGTCTTCCAACCTTCGACGTTTCCTTTCAGTGGAACTTCTAGATGGTGGGTGAAAGGAGAACTGTTAGAGTGCAAAGGCTCCCATCCTCCCATTTCCCACTGTCCTGAGTTCTACTCCCTTTGCACAAGTCTGCCCTTTCCAATAGGGGTAACTTAAAACCTCCAAATAGGAGAATAACGCCTATGCCTATGTATAGCAGAAATAACAAGAATAAATCCATTTATATTCAGTGGCTTCCTACTGAACTTCAAAATCAGGTCATGGTCCTTCTGCAAGAAATGCATACTGGATGAAACCTGTGGTACTGGCAGTAGCAGCCCCTTTCTGGACAGTACTAGGAAGCATGCTATGGACTCAAAAGATATTCAACGTCCATCTCTGAAGGCCACAATTTTAGCTGCAGAATGGGAATACTTCCTTACACTTGAAGGGAACTCAGCCCCTCCGACATACTGTTTAAACATCTATGACAGACACGATGTCTCTTTTTTCACCACCTATGAAAGACAGAATTTGTACCAAATTCTTTAACTTAAAAAAGCAGTCCAGAAGAACAAAAGAAGTGTTAAAAAAGAAATTTCCCTGAAGGAATTTCAAGATAGTGATATACTCTGACAAACGCTTATCATCTGCTTGTTAAAAAATATGTAGTATTATCCAAAAGATATTAATGGAAAACCAGTGGAACAATAAGCATCAACATAAAGCTAAGACCACCCAACATTAATACATGTAGCCTAAAGTAGAATCAACATTTGAATGCAAGTGTTAGCTCTTTTCTTTGCCCTCCACCATTATACAACACAAATAACACCAGTGGATTCAACACCAAAGACACAAATCAGTTCAAATTACAAAATGCCTACAACAATAATCAGAAAAATACCATTCCTCTTGCTTTGAATATAGAGAGCTTGGACTATTTTTTATTTCATTCTAGTATGTTTGAAAAACTGCAAAACATTTACACGTGTGTTAATGGACTAAAAAATATATTCATCATTTGCATTTAAGTAACAACAGAAAGCAGCACAGTATAGGGGAAAAGAATTCCAGAGAAAAACAGAGCTCTCTGCCACTCATTTTAAACCAAAAAATTAATATAAACAGGTAGAAATCATTATTTTCACCAATATGGTTTGCATGGGTTTCAAGCAGAACTGAACTCTGAGATAAAAACAGGAGTTCTGCCTGGTAGTCCTAATAACTGGACCGGGTTTCAGGAGAAAACCTAAGTGCAGACAAAACCATAGATCTGTAACAACTTCTTTCATGTTTAGAAGAATTTTCGTAGGTTTTTCTGTTGTTCTGGGTTAAGATTTGAAGGGTGAAAGGATTATAACCATAAGAACAAGCTGCATTTTTTGTAAGGAAGAACAATGATTTTGCTACCAGTAAAGATTTTTATTAAGCAATAAGACAATAAATTTTTAAATGGCCATTTTTACTCCTGCTATTGAGAATCCTAATGGCAACAAGCACACGCTGAAGAAGCTATGACTTTTTTTCCACTGCTTTGCTAATCAGGAGCAACAACGCCAGGGTCTACAGCTCCTCAAAACAGCAGATGAAAGGGAAAGAGAAGCTGAGGAAAAGCAATCACAGATGCAGACCAGCCCATGACAAGTGCCAAGATGCTCAAGGAAAAGTAGCATAAGGAGTGCTTGCTTCTTGCAAAAAAAAATGGGGGGTGGGGATAGGTTATAAAGGACATCCTTTGCATCTAAGAGTTCCTTTTTTCCTTCAGAACAGCTGAAAGTAAAAAGGGCAACCTGGGTGGAGTGGCTAAAACATCTGAGGGCTGTGCTGCCATTCAAAGAGACCTGGACAGGCTGGAGAGCTGGACAGAGAGGAACCTCATGAGGTTCAACAAGGACAAGTGCAGGGTCCTGCACCGAGGGAGGAATAACCTTAGGCACCAGTACAAGCTGGGGGCTGACCTTCTAGAAAGCGGTTCTGCAGAGAAGGACCTGAGAGTGCTGGTGGACGACAAGTTGACCATGAGCCAGCAATGTGCCCTTGTGGCCAAGAAGGCCCATGGTATCCCTGGGTGCATTACAAAGAGTGTTGCCAGCAGGTCAAGGGAGGTGATCCTGCCCCTCTACACAGCCCTGGTGAGGCCTCATCTCGAGTACTGTGTCCAGTTCCGGGCTCCCCAGTACAAGAAAGACATGGAGCTGCTGTAAAGAGTCCAGCATAGGGCTACAAAGATGATCAGAGGGCTGGAGCATCTGCCCTGTGAGAAACGGCTGCGAGAGCTGGGCCTGTTTAGCCTGGAGAAGAGAAGACTGAGGAGGGATCTTATCAGTGTCTGCAAGTACCTGAAGGGAGGGTGTCAAGCGGATGGAGACAAACTCTTTTCAGTTGTCCCATGTGACAGGACAAGAGGCAATGGGCAGAAATTGAACCACAGGATGTTCCGCCTGAATGAGAGGAGGAATTTCTTCACTGAAGGTGAGAGAGCACTGGCCTAGGTTGCCCAGAGAGGTTGTGGAGTCTCCTTCTCTGGAGATATTCAAGGCCCACCTGGATGCAACCTTGTCTAACCTGCTCTAGGTGACCCTGCTGAGCAGGGGGGGTGGACTAGATGATCTCCAGAGGTCCCTTCCAACCTTACCAACTCTATGATTCCATGATAAGGCTTGGGCTTTACAAATGCCAGATCCTGCTCCAATTTTGCTCTCATATTCTCAATAATTAATTTCTCTAGATCATGGTTTACAGAAAACCTGCTAGAGCAATGTACTTTGCTAAGAATTGCAACAGACTATATTATTCAGAAATGGCACTACCACAGCAAGTTCAAAGGCTTCCTGTCAATTTACCCTTATTTCTGCTATTTGCCTAAGTCACTGGGGAGACCAAACAGCCCCACCTACTGTCTCTTCTTCGAAAAGTCTGCCTTACCCAACAGTCAAGTTAGTCCGTCATGCATTAAATGTATCTATAGAACACAGAGTACATAAAAAAAAAAATCCTAGATAGAGCTCTTGTATTTATTTGGGTCATGAGACTACAACAATCAGAAGCCATTACAGATCTTTAGCCTCCTCTCTCAGAACTGGTTTCAACATTGGTATAAAGGTAAAAGTATTTTCTCTCCTCCAACCTTCTCCCAATTTCTGGTTACTATTAACTCTTGATGTTTTTGCCAACAAGGATCTGCTCAAATTTTTCTTAAAACTCTTTGCTACATAGCCCCATCTCCATCCCCTTAAATCTGCGGAGACTGTGCCATCTTTCCCTGATTGCCATTTGAGCACTTCCTTTCTGAAAAAAACAACAAAGGGTTAAAGGGTGAGGGGAAGATACATCCTTTTTCTTCCTCTCTTATTTTTGTAAGGAGCTACAGCATCATCAGGAAGAACCATCTAGTATCTTAACTAGCACATTAAACCAATAAGCATATGAAAAATGTCTGTGATATGTATTAGTCTCCCTCCTAACACTTCATCTTTTTCCCTCTAAATATTAAATGTTTTATAGATGTTACAGGTACTAAGGTTCACACCTCATCATGAAGCAGGCAGGTAGCATCCTCAAATCTGGAGAAAAAGATAAAGAAACTCACTTTGATCAAGGCATAAGTCACTGACAGAGATAGAAATAGGAACTAGTAATCATAAATTAGATCCCTTGACCTGCTTGCTACCCATTACCCAGTTTTTTTCATCAGGAGAAGTATCACCACTACTCGAACATTCTGTTCCTAAAAACAGGATCCACTTCTCAGTTTCAGTCTCTCCTTATATTATGTATTTTGATTGCGTAAGGAGCGTCACGGAACAAAACCTGCAATTTAGCCTATTAACCCAAACATCTTAACAATCCCTCTTACATTCTCAAGAAGAAGGTCTGTAGGAGGAAAGTCTGCCTAGCAGTCAGATGCACAAGAGCACTAAGCTCTCAGATTGGATAGGATTTCCAGAATCTTTCTCTGGAAACCAACTCCACTCATTGCAATTTAAAAGAGACACAGTTTGAGACAATGCTGGGTGTGCATGGAAATGCTTCCCAGTCTCTGTGAGCTGCTGTTACAAAGTAAGTGTCTATGTACCAGGGAAGGGAAAGAACAGCAGATGATTACATATCTTCAAAATGAGAATAGTTAAAATCAAGTTTTCACTCAAAGCTACTACAACCAAATTGGGTACAATCTTTCAAAAAGCCAAAGGACTTATGCAATCAAAAACAAAAGAAGAAAAAAGATTTAACTGCATAAAACAGAACAAGAGATGTAAAAGGGTGG
This sequence comes from Rhea pennata, assembly GCF_028389875.1. Classification (NCBI taxonomy): domain Eukaryota; kingdom Metazoa; phylum Chordata; class Aves; order Rheiformes; family Rheidae; genus Rhea; species Rhea pennata. Next base: position 84,718,321 of record NC_084663.1, on the reverse strand, counting down.
AGTCAAAGCAAAAGCTCTATAATAGAAGTCAAATCAACTGTGTCAGACTACGCAAGCAATCACTGCTGCAGCTGCTTCTCTGTGGAACAAATTCTCAGCAATTTATAGAGAGAATAGAACCCTCAACTTTAAACTGTAGCATCACTGCATTATCTAAGCTAGGTTTCATTTCAGCATTTACACAGCCGTTTTCTCCTCTCCATCATATACATTTATATTTCCTTCCTTCATGCCTCGAAGCTGTAATACACCTTCCATAGATGTTCTAACAAAAGTATTCATTATGCCACTGTTCTACTTCAAATCATATAAGATTATGTTTTATGGATATAAGAGGGAATTCAGCCAGTCACATCAGCTGTCTAGATAGATATTGAAATCTGAAGACAACTTCCTTGAACAAGGTCTTCTATCTGCTATGGAGAGAATTTTAGAGACCTGACTCCAAGAACAGGAGACTAGTATCCGTTGTCCATTTCTTCCTTGTCCTGCCTCCAACACCCAACAGCAGGAAGAAAAATGGATTAGTTTCTTTTTTATTATAATGTATTTTCCCCTAAGCTGAAAAAAGAAAACCATTATGAGATACAAATCCATTTATGTATTATTGACAAACATGTGTGACTTGAAATTAATCTAGCTCATAAAAAGATAGTTCCATATCCTTTCCATTCAAAATGCAATTGCCCAATGAATTTGTATATTGAAAAGACTAGGCTGTATCTTCCCTATGGGAACGATAAATGATATTCCAGATGTTTTGCAGCATTAGGAATCAATGTGGTCTATCCATCTCAACTGTTTGACTTGTGACCTAATATTGCAGCACACTCCTATTGCCTGTAGTGAGATCTGGGAAGTAAGTTATTGAAACAATTATATCACCAGCCTCTCCCAGAATCACCTTTTTTTAGTCCTTGGCTCAGACTTCCGGCTTCAGTTACAGTACTGTGCAGCTGATTTAACTCCATAGATTTTAGCAATTAGTAGAGAGGTAAAACTTAATCTTAGTTTTAGCATACCCCTAGGAATGTTTTATCCTTACAGCTCAGGTAATGGTAATAAAAATCTCATGCGAGTAAGAGGGAAAGAGTGATAAGGCTGGCAGCCATGATAGCAACAGGAAAATAAGAAAATCATACCTCCAAGCACCTGCTTTGTTATGAATAAAATTGCACTCTTATTTATCATTCTTAACAAAATGCATATCCCTTCAACACTTTTTTTTCTAGTACACTGTTATTGGTATTAGGAAAAGGTATTTTGCGTTCCTTTTTATCATAAATTAGCTAAGGCTTTAAAACCAAGTATGTAATTCCAATCAACCAATAGTCTCTACTATTATAGCAGTTTCTAGAATGCTGTTTTGGGAGGCCACACCTCAAGACACTGTAGACCTAAGAGTATCTGGAACATGCTCGTAAGTTACAGTAAGGATGAAAGCTCAAGGCAGATTTGATTTGTAACGGCAATGTTATGGATTAGATTGGTTAAACAGTTAACTAAGTGCTGTCCAGCATATGATATACATGGTCACGGAATGGATGTCTCAACCTCAGTTTAGTGAGAAGAACAGAGCAGCAATTGAAACATCCCAGAAATAAAACTTCTCTGTATCATAGGGAGAGCAGATCTGAAAACAGTTCACAGGTGTTCTTAGTATAAATAACAATTAATTCTATGTTCCCCATACAGATACCAGAATGATGATCATCTGAAGAAAATCTTAAAGAAGTATCTATGGATTACATGCAGAGATAACAAAACCTGACATTTTCAGCCATTTATTAAAATTATTTTAGAAAATAAACTCAACAGAAATCAGTACTTATTTCTGACACTGCTGCTCCATGGTGATTTTAGGGACAACCTCAAGAAAAAAAAAAAATCCAACCAAAAAAAAAAAAACACCTCTCTCCTACTCAACAGATAACTACAATTTAAAATTGTAGTTATCACAAAACTGTCACGTAACTGCTTGAGAATCTTAGGCAAGAACAAAGACTCTCTGAAAACTAGAAGTAATTATTTAAATGTATTTTATATAATATATACAGCAGAAGCACGATCTGTCCAGTGCTGCTGCATTTCATCTGCACTCTGTATATGCACTGCAGAATTTGAAGTCATTGCAAGCAGGTGAATCCCAAGAATGCCTCTTATAAAGCACAACATGGCATTCCCCCTTCCCCTTTCCTGTGAGATTTGTAGAGACTGCAGCAGAGGATACGGTAATATATTAAGTACAATGTGTCTTAAACTGACTGCCTCATAGTAAAGCAGAAAATTGCTACCATTCTTTTATAGCGTAATTCATACACACACACACACCCATAGATGGACAACTACTATGGCTTTCATCTGCTCTCTCCCAACCCTTGCACTGAGTAATGTTGAAGATACTTGTAGCAATCCTTCCTGCACAACTGCCTCTCAAATGCACACATCTACAAGATCATCTATCTTGATGCTTGCAAGTAGGTGATAACATTCCCCATTCACACATTCTAATTCCTGATCTCCAGTGAATAATCTATTCTCTTCCCTCTCTGCCACACAATGCTGATAACAGTCAACATCAGCTCTCCTCCTACTTTGATCTTCCAATTTTTTTTCCTACAATAGGCTTTCAGCTTTTTCATTCCTGTTTGTGTGCATGTCTATGTAAATAAAACATCGTTTCTTCGAACATCCACTGCTTTCCTGAAGAGAGGTTATCCCATCTCTACCCAGGTTCTTCTGCAATGTGGTATAATACACCCCTCTCCTTTTCGATTGTGTGTACACAGGCAGCTTTCCCTCCTCCCTTCCCCCACCCTACTCTCAGTCTCCATGCTTGCCTCTCAGTGCCTGGAATGGGGGAAGGGAAACAGTCACTGAATGAATAGACTGATGTGACTTACCAGAAATTTGGTGAGGAAGGACTGGAAGATAAAGAGATGCCAAAGATGGGTGCTTCTTTTAGTGTGCCAAGTAAGTGCTGCTTCAATTCTGACTCCCTCCGTGAGGTCACGTGCCTTGTTATGTACCCCTTTTCCTAGATCTCCTACTACCCAAAGAAGGTGGCAATGAAGTCTTCTGGACACCTCCCTGCACTGCAATCCAAAAGATGGAAACGTACTACTGAAGATCCCAAAACAAGGAAGAGGTGATGAGGACAGCTTCTTCTGGTACTATATGGGCAATATCTAGCTAATGCCTCAGGGACCACAGTAGATTTCTGAGGGTGGAGAAGAGGAAAGGGGGAGTAGATGAGTGCTAATATAACTCTGAAATTGTCCTCTCCTACTGGAGAGGAGGGATGGGAAAGAGAGAAAAAATACTAGTGTAAAGCTGTACTTTTCAATGTAAAATAGTCAGTCCAGCAAGGCTCTTGTGTCTCTACTTCCTGAGAACTAAATGCTTAAATGAGCCTGAAGTCACGAACACCTATGAAGAGAGAAAGACATCCAAATTAGACATAAACAAACACATAAAAGTATCTAATAAATTACATTTCAACAGAAAAAAAGGGTAATAGACAAAATAACCAAAACCAGAAGGAGCAGACGAAATTAATTAAAGGAACAGTGCAACTTCAAATAATTTATAAAAATTTACTATCATAGAAACACATTCTTAAGGGAGAAACTAGATAGTTAAGTAGTATGTTTATTTACAGCTAAATGTGTGTTTAAAGGAAAGATATGCCTGTAACTACAAGTGAACAAAAGAAATCAGGTTTTAAAATCAAAGAGAACTGTATTAATCTTTGTGTGCTTCTTTAAACCTCTCCTCCAGAATAACATTTAGAATTCATGTGAGGAGACTAAAGAAAAGTATGATTCAGGTAATAAGCATATTCATATGAATGAAATCCCAATTCGCCAAAGAATCGTTATAAATAAAGGCAAAAACAAAAATAACGTGTCTAGAAGGTGCTTGTGTAAATAATTAAAGATTAACACTTGCTCACTTTGAAAACGCAGCCCATGGCAGAGCCTAAGACGTTAAATCAGCAATATGCAATTATCTCTTCAAATATTAGAAAACAAAAGGAAAAAATCCTGGTTGTAAGCATTTCGTTGCAAGACCCAACCATAGACACACACACCCCTCAGTCACGTGAAAAACTGCTCCCAACGCACGCAGATTTTTACACTCGCGCACTGGAAGGGCTTTTCGTTGCATTCCAGTGGCTGTTTACACACGCGGACGCGTGTGAATAACGCAAAAAGCGTGCAAAGACGGGTGAGTAAGCCAAGACACCAAGGCGGGACGTAAATAAACGATATTCCCGAACACATACCCACACCACTGCGACGTATACAGAGCGCGATATAACCGCGGAAAGCACTGGGCGAGGGAGCATCGCAATCCAAAGCCTTCCAGCCCGCGAGGGGGAGGGGTAGACACAAGAAGAGCCCCCGCGTACGAGGAAATCACAAACCTGGGTGTCTCGCCTCGCCTGCCCGCGCCTGCGGGGTGGGAAGGCGCTGGCAGGTCCGAGCGCTGCCCCGTCCCCGCGCACAGGGATGCACAATCACCATGGGCGCAACGCGAGGCAGCGGTCGCGGGGCGGGACGGCTAAGGGGACGGTCACAGCGCCCCCCCGCCAAACACACACACACACCCGGCACGGCGGACCCCACCCCCGGGCTCGTACCGGCTCAGTCCGACATCTCACCCACCCCGGGCACTGCCAAGCCCGAGCCTGAGGGGACAACAGCCGCGGGCGGCTGCGCCACCGGCCGACGCCCCCCTCCAGCACTGCCCGCGGAGCCGGGCAGAGGAAAGGAGGCAGCGGGGCGAAGAGGGCTTCGGGGAGATTTCTCCCCCTTCTCCCTGTGGGTTGCAGTCACTCAGCAGCGCAGTCCGAAAAGGGAGCACGCTACGCTCCCGCCCGGCCCCCTCCTTTTTTCCTCCTCCCCGCAGCTGCGGAGAGGAGACAGCCTGGCTGTTCCCTGCACTAAGACCCTCCGCCCCCCGCAGCCGCTGCTCCAGCCACAGCGCTGGCGCTAACGCTGCCACCTCCTCCTGCGCTCGCTCCCGCCACTCGACTGAAACAGCGATCGCGCGAACGGCCGACTGACACCGCGGGAGGGGCTGGAGCGGCGGCGAGGCGGGACGCGGAGCTCCAGGATAGGGCGGGAGCTGGGGAAGGTGGCGGCGGGGAGGCCGTGCGCTCCCGCGTGCGCCTCCGCACGCGCACTGAAGGCGACCCGCTGCCTCTACCGGTAGCGCCGCCCGCTTGCGGCTCTCCCCTCTCACCCTGCTTTAGCCCGCTGCACCGCACAGCGGCCCGCGTGCCGCAGGGCGCGAGGGTGGCGGAGGGGAAGGGACGGGCAAGGGGTAACTGTCACGCCGCGCTCTCTCCTTCAAATGCCTTGGCGCCATGTTATTTATGGCCAATCCTAGTCGCCTCGCAGTCACTCCATGCCCCCCCACCCCCGATTCCTGAGGCTTGGCAATGACATCACGCATGACATGACATACAAGAATCTCCTCTCATGACTGGAGAGCAGCACCCTCTCTGGTCAGGTGTGCTGACATACTCTCTTCCTCCATCTGACTCACACCAGTGATGTGGTCAAACCAAACCCCCTGTGATGATTCCAAATTAAGGCCTGAGACAAAAATGGCTCAAGTGACAGCAGCCTGACCATGACACACTTGGCTGCTTTTGCAGCCAAATGAAATACTGCTGATACTTACCATGTTCTGTGTGTTACACTTGATCCTCCTGTCCCTTCTTCTCTGCAGGCATGTAAAGACCCATCCCATTACTCTGGAATATCAACTGCAGCACAGTACGGGTAACCAGCAGTTACATCATGAGACATGCCCAGCCCTTCAGTCAGCGTGGCATGACAAAACAAACATCTGACAACCACCTCACTTCTCTGGTACTGTTGGCACGTGGCACACAAAGCCAAGCACCTTTATCCTTTGTGTGAGATAAAGGTACGACACAGCCTACACACCGCTAGTTATGTACCATCACAGGTCTCACATATCTGATATATACTCTGGGCTGCATCATCCTTCACCATCATTTGTCTAAAATAGTAACAGTTGGCAACAAATGATTATGATGCATCCAATGCGCCAACCAATACCTTGTTTATTAGTGTCTGTTGTATACCTCCAGTTTCCTCCATACACAAAGGTATGTCCTTTTTATTCACTATACCACATTAGGTGTATATTCAGTATTCACAGCACATTGCCTAAAATACACGCAAGGCACTTTTTACACAAAACACATGATGAATCATTGATCCTCTCCTTCCTGTTTCCTAGGCTTTCATGTATGGTTGAATTTACACTTTCAGCATATGACTGCTTACCAAACAACACATACTGAAAATCCCCACAGACATTGGGGCATAAATTGTCATTCACGTATGTAACATACTGCACTCTATTTTGTTCATTACCCTAGAATAGATGAAGTTGGAAGGGAGCTCCAACAACCATCCTGTCCAAGCCGCCCACCTCAAAGCAAGATCAGCTACAGTTGGTTGCTCAGTACATCACCAGCCTACTTTTGAGTGTCTCCAAAGACGGACACTCCACAACCCTTCTGAACAACCTATTCCAGTGTCTGACCATTCTCACCTTAAGAAACTTTTCTTATGTTTAAATGTTTGTTGTATTACAGTCCGTACCCATTGCCTCTTTTCCTGTTACTGAGCACCACCGAGAAGAGGCTGCGTCCATCTTCTTTACACCCTCCCTTCAGATATACATTTTTAAAACCCCCAAGCCTCGTTTTCCTCCAGGCGAAACAATCCCAGCTCTCTCAGCCTCTTCTGACAGATGCTTCAGTCCTTTAGTCTTCATGTCCCTTAACTGGAATTACTCCAGCATGCCTTTCTCTCTTGTATCGGAGAGCCCAGAACTGAACACGGTACTTCAGATTTGGTATCACTAGGTCTCACTACACACACCAAACATACTCAACTTACTGCTCTGATTCCATCCAGTATAAAACTCTCATTCACTAACCTTCACAACCTCTGACCTTTTACCATACAGTAAACTCAGTCCCTGTCCTGAGGAAACATACATATAGCTCAACAATTTGTGTTACACTCCCAACTTTTCCCTTCAGATATGAGACATACCCATTTGCTCACACGTGATACTCCCAAACACCAATCCTGCATGAATACAGCAAATTCAGCCTGCTTTCCTCTGCCTTTTAAGTATGTGGCAATTCCATCCTAACCATCTTCACTCTCCCACCTGAATGACAGACACTTTACATACTCCATGCCTCCCACATCTAGTTCACTTGCACATGACACACCTACAGCCATTTCAGATAAGCTGTGAAACCCTCAGTTGCAGAATAAAGATAGGCCATCCAAACCTTTCATGCAGCAGCCCCTATATTTAACTGGGTTGATGGGATTGTGTTCCACAGTAGTGAGCTCTAAATTCTAGAGCAAAATCTCATAGTATCTGCTGCAATGTTTTTTTCATTTATACTATGATACATCATCCTACTATATAACACGTTCCTACTTTGGCATATTTCCTGCAGAATTACAGCTGATAGTTAAAATACTCATCAATGCAAGCATTATTGATCATTTCTAAGACTATCTTTCCTAAGGGTACACATGTTCATTTGGGTCCCTAAATATCCTAGTTTTGCGCCCCAAACCTCAGATGTGATTCAGGTAGCTCTCCTCAAAACTTTTGCCTAACGAGTATGCCATGGAAAAGGCCATCTCACAGATGATGTTAGTGGCCAAAATGCCTATTTACCTAGACATCATCTGAGGCACTGTTCTCTTGTCTGTTCAGGTTGCTTGCCAGTACTTCTGGCTCCTCATCAGTCCATGGCTGCAAGCCAGAGAGCACTTCTGGCTCCCAGGTTCTCATCTGTCTGACTCTGTACAAAAGTGTTACAACGTAAGAGCAAGAGAGAATTTTAGGCAAGTCCCAGGAGGGTAAATTTTATTTCTATATATATATATGTATGCATGTATGTATATGTATGTATGTATATGTACGTATATATGAAGTTTATATTTATATATATATATATACACACACACACAAAACCCCAGCACACCAAAATGATGGACAGTATTTTTCTTACTTTAACAGCAACAAAATCTGACAGAATTACTAAATTCTAAGCCTTCTGGAAGAGAAAACACATGTGCATCAAGTTCACACTTCTGAAAGGCAATTTTGAGGTGCAAGGGTTTGTATACACAAGGAATTTACTAACAGAAAACCACTGTAGTATCTTTTCTCCACTGAAGATCTGTGTAGCCATTATACATCAGCTAGTGGACAAAACTATTTCAGAGTAAGAGTTTTTCTAGATTATTGTGCGCTACTTTAAAAATAGGATGAAAAAAGAGGAAGGAATGCCCACATAAGGATTTATATAGTTGTACCTACAGTGATGTAATAATACCAGATTTATTTTTGTTATATATAACAAAATAGCTTGTCTATAAGTAGACAAGCTCTAAGATTTGTCCTCTACATCCCAAACATGGTTAACAGTATATGAAAAGAAGAAAACCCCACAGATAGGAAATCCTGAAATGTAGAGTTTTGGCCATAGAAGTAAGAGTTTAGTTAGGAGAAATCTACGAGGAAACCATTCCATGAGAACAAGAGACGCAGCACAGTGATTTGATCTGTGTCTCAAATTGTTTAGCATTTTCCAGCTGGGTCTTACGATTCTCAGTAATCTATTCAGCCAGCTACCATTTGCCCTTCCAGCTCTCTTGCATGCAAAATGGAGCCTTGAATTCATTTTATTACCATTTATTGGGCTGCTGGTGTTGTACTATGTTGAACTCAAGCACAAAGGAGTATTGAACTGAAAACAATGCTGGAGTCAGTGAAAGAGCAGGTCAGACAGCATATCTCTAGAGCAATTTACCATCATCTTAAAACTTTAAGTCTGTTTGGAAAAGAGTCCTGAAAGTGTTTCGCTATTTCTTATATAGTTAGAACAGGAAATTATATCAATTTGTTACTTGGGACATACCCACTACTGGAAAAGCTTTTTAGAGTTCTTCCTAAAAACTGGCAGTATAGCTGAGTTATATATAGATGCTGTACTTTTCCTCTGGATTGAGGCAAGACTTTTTGCCACTGAAGATGAGGTCTTTCCCATTACTTACAAATCTATTCTCAGGAAAAATAAACAGTGATATTTAAAGTAGAAGGGTTGGTAGCTCCCTCAGTTTCAACCGTTGGGAGGACTAGCTAGTTTTACCCTTCAGGAAAGAAGTAATTGCAATATCTGATCAATGAAGAATGTATGCCTCTGATCACTAAGCATTCTTGACACCTTTTTTTTGCAATTTTTCCCATGTGCTCTGAAATGTATAATATAAGGACAGATCCAAAGCCTTAATGTATGCAAAATCAGATTCAAGGAAGGATCTTTGGCACCAAGTTCACTACAAATGGAAGACAGCAGTTTAGTTGTAGTCTCCATTCTGCAGGACATTATTCATATCATAAAGTTCCACAACTCTTTTTGGTTGGGTGCATGAAGCTGTGAGAAGAAAATGATGAAGAAATTACTGCTAACACAAAGGTCTCCACCCTAATGGGGTCTGCAAAAGTTGGTGGATTCACCAACTCAACCCAAAAAAATATTTCAGCTCAGCACCATGTGTATCTCTGATCTCAGCAAGTTGCTGCAGGCTCTTATCTCCTAGACACCAAGCTAGTCACCATAGATCCCTCTTCAAGAACATAATATCCAAATTTTCCACACCAATCCATAATGCACATAATTCATTCAGCTTGAAAATGTTTCATCACATCTAATTCTTCACTGTCTTTGAATAAACCATATCCACATACACCCCCAACACAAGGCCCTTCTATGCCCCTTTTCCCCATTTACAACTCTACACCTTGCTATGGCACTAATTAGTGCTGAACATCTCTTCACACAGCAATTTCACATGCATTAGACAAACTCACTTCCATCTATGAGTTGTTCACTTGCAAAATCAGGCTTGAATTAGGAGATGCTAGCTGCATTCCCACAAGGACAGTAGGCTACCAAGGAAACAGCAAGACTTGTAGAAGGTAAGACTCACGACAGATTGGGCATGGTGAAAACGAGGTTTAGGCACACGGAGATACAAGGGGAGCTTTACCACAGAGGGAGAGCTGGGGATAGCCAGTTTATTCACAGGCGCTGCAACCCACTAACGTACGTAGCTCTGGTCACGCCAGGCCACTGTACAAGACAGCAGGCACGTGACAGCGCGCGCGCGCGCGCTTCAGGCACTCGCGGCGCAGTGAACGGCTGCCCAGCCTGCCGAGCACAGTGCAACGCGCACGCGCGTGCTTACCCCCGGGCAACTGCGTAGATCTGCGCGGCCGTGCGCGTGGGCCGAGCCGCTGCCACGAGCCGCTTGTGCCGGGCGCGCGGCGGCGGGAGGCGGTGCTCGGAAGCGCTGCGGCTGCTCGGGAGCGCGGCCTGGCTGGCGCCTCCTAAACGCGCGTGCTCATCCCTGCAGCAGTGGCGGGAGCAGCCGCAGCCCGGCTCCTGGTGTCAGCCGGCTAGAACCGGCCCCAGCAGTGAGGTCTCTGCAGTTAGAATGGCTGAATGCCTGCTCGGCTGCCCCCTCCCGCTCCTTTCCGCTACCTTTCCCTTGAGCGCAGGCCTTGCAGAGCAGCACCGCTAACCTAGAGCAGAAACTGCTAATGCAATAGAGAGGAGCCTGCAGAGGTTGGGAGGACCTAGTAGAAAGGTGCTACTAATTTATTGAAAGAGGTTTGTACTCTTCCCCCCCACCACCACCCTTCATCGTGCCTGTTTCTTCCTCACGCTGAAAAGGAAATCAGTCTTTCTATGGCGATGGGGGTAGAGCTTAACTAATTGGCATGGGAAGGGTGCGACCATCTATTTCCTACTCTAGTGGTAGGAATGGAGCAAGCAGGTTTTCTAGGACAGAAAAATTTTGATACAACTTTTTTTGATATAACTAGACAAAGGAGGAGAGATCTGTTCAGTCGTAGAATAGATTTCACCCAGGGAAGGGCTGGGAACCCAGTTGTTTCCAGCATTTGAAATGAGGACTGGAAAAGCCTTGAGGAGTGACTCGCTGGGAAGAATCCTGTCCCCAGGAATGAGCTAGCAGGGTTTTAGCAAGACTTTTCTTGCCAGATAGCAATTGTCTGGGGGCTTAAGCGGGGAGCGTATGCATCTCATTGACTAACATTGAAGGTCAGAGGGTTCTGCTATCCTTATTCTGGACAGTTTGAGAACAGAAGAACACAAACTCAGGCTGGCAGAATTACAAACAGAAACAAAGGGATGAATGAATAGCAGTTGGTGGGCTTCAAACCCTGGTATATAACCATCAGTTACCAGTTCCAGAAGAAGAAAGTATCTTTCCCTGCTAAGATGCAGTTATACTTAATGGAGACTGTAGTAGTAGTACTGAGGCGCTGGAGAAAAGGAAAAAGATGTCTTTTGAGGGAGAGGATAGTTTGAAAGGAAAAGGCTTCTTTCTCTGTATCTCCCCTCTACCTACCCTTCTGTTCTCCAATTGCTTTTCTCAGTCTTTCGTTCTGTCCCTTGTTTCATTTCTTTTGCAGAGAGTTCCTTTGCGCTGCCTCCCTTTGTTCCTGTTTTGTGTTCCTTTCTCTCTTTTTGCTAGTTTTTGTCTCTTTCCCCAGAGGCTTTTGATTAATGGTATTGCACTGATGACTTAAGATCTCAGTGTGTTGGGAAGCTCTGATGCAACCACAGGGTGGCTATTCTCTATAGGCACTGCTTTCCTTCATTGGAGAAAGATGGATAATCATCTACCCTGCAAGCTAAAGAGCTTCACAGGTAGGCTAAAGTGTCCCTAAGTTTCTCCCAGTTGTTTTGGTGTTTTACTTTTGTGTCTGACAATGGGACCAGAACTGATGAGATGGTGTTCCAGGGAATATGTTTTTATGACTTATGTGTGGAGAGTTTCTTCTCTTACACTTTATCTTGTCACCAGCAAGACAGGCTATGTATCCATTGCCCTTGTCTGCTTGCCTGCATCAGACAGATGGAGAAGATTAAGGAGCATGTGAGCGCATTTCAGATTTCCTCCTCTCTTTGCAGGGTTTGTCACCGTTATGGTAGCTGTGGTTAGGGGGCTCTGTGGAGTTCGAGCTAAACACGCCCTTTCTCCTCCTTCTGTGGCCAGTGTGGATGTGAAGAAAGAGAGGCCAGAACTAGTTTAGCATAGCTGGAAACTGCAACTGGTGGAGTGCAATGGCAGGTTGGATGGCAGAAGCAAGCGATAGCCAGAGTGTGAGCCTCTAACTGTGTTGGAGGAAGGTGGGGAGAGGTGAGGGAGTCACTCTAAGAAGTTGCAGGGGTTGGACAGCTTCCTATAGAGTGATAGCATGACTACCAGGCACACCTGTCCTCATCCTCCCAGCCACCCTCTTCACCATCTGTTCCCTCCTCACTGGCGTGTTGTAAGGCATCTCCCTCTTGACATCATGCAAAAGATGTGCAAGGCCTGCTTCTCCCATGGCCTTCTACCCTTTTTGTGTTTTTGATTCAGGCAACAAGCATGCAGGGAGGGGTGGTATATTGTACACTGTCCTAGCATTTAGTTGATGGAGAATTAAGCCCAAGGGTGAGAAGGGGAAAATCTGCAAAAGGGAAGGCAGAGGAAGGAAGGGTGGACAATACTCCTGAAAGATTGAAAGAAAGATGTTAAAAAAGGAGAGAGGAAGCTAGATGGAAATAGAAAAAAAAGTAGAAAAAAAAAAGCTGGATAACAAATAAGAAGCAGATGGAGAGATATGGAGAAAAGAAATCCAGAAAGAAGAAAAGACAAGTATTGAAGGCAACAAAGGCAAGTGATGTTTCAGACTTGCAATTAGTGCTATGGGGAGAAGGTGATCTGCATTCCTCGCTGTGTCCAAGAGAAAGGGCACATCCTCCTTGGTGGAATTCACAAGGCAATAGAGTTTCTGTAGGTGGACATTGCCAATGCACTTATTGTCACCAGTAGCATCAAAGGTACTGATGTACTTCACTTCTGTCCAAAGGTCATACTGTTACCACCCTTCAGAGTACAATGAAAATATGCTTTAGTAAGCTTTGCAGTATGCCTTGTTTGACCTTTTACATTTTTCTACATCTCTGACATTGTCTTCCCTCTTACAGCTTCAGAAAGAAACTCAGATTATAAGAGTTGCTGTGCCTTCTTTTATCATTCTTGTAGCACTTCAGGCTCTCTCCTCCTTCTCCCCCCTCCTTTTCCTCCCCTCTCCGACCTCCCTCCCTCAACCCTCTCTATCTCCAACCCTCTTCCCCTGACCCTCTCCTCCCTCTTCTCCTTCTCCTCCTCTCTCCTCCCTCCCCTCTTTCCCCCTCTTCCTGCCCCCCCCGCCAACTCTCTCCACCATGCCCCTGTGACAGCATTGCCCATACTGCCTTGTACTGTTTTTTGGCTCGGTCTCTCAGAGCTTGGCTCTACAGTCTGTTCAGCCAGAATCAGAATGATGCAGTCTGCAAAAACATACACCCTTCCAGACACCCACCCCCACCCACTTCCCCATTTTTCACTCCTCCTTCTTCTCTTTTGATCAGTCCACACTGCATCCTTCCTGTCTTGACGCTGGCAGTGTGTGTCCTCCTTTCTCCATCCGTCCCCCTCGTCTCCCTGCAGTGTTCCCAGCCCTTACTGCAGTGCAATCCATCACTCTCAGCCAAGGTCTTCATGCGAGAGGAGGGAGGAAGCATGGCTCTCTGTGAGGGGGGTAGTCAGGGAGTCTAGCTCTCTCCTTTGCTAAGAAGTTAGAAAAGCTCTTGGAATACAGACCTTCTGTCTGCTTTTAGCTATTTTATTTATTCATTTAGTTATTTAGTCTCTTTGTTTTCAAAGAAAAAATGTTTCTGCCAACATTCCAGTGAAGGTGACTGAGAGGAAACCGAGGAGACAGAGAGAAAACCAGAGACAGAAAAGCTTATACAGAAAGAGAAACCAGGAAAAAGAGAGAGCACAAGGGGGAAATACATACATGGAAGAGAAGAGAAATGGAGGAAGAAATGCAGAAATAAAGGAGGGAGGAGGAACAGATGCACATGAAAAATAGAATGTATTGGAGAAAAAGAATGAAAATGGGAGGAATACCAGAGATGACAGATGGAGAAAGAGAAAACTGAAGACGAATGCAGTAAATAGCTAATGGCAGCTGGCTAAAGAGGCTAGGTTGATAAGAAAAAATAATGTTTAGATATTCTAACAAGCAAACCCAGCATGTTTTAATCTGGATGTAGATATTCTATTCAGCTGCATGCAAATGATATTCCAGTGCTTTTTTATTCTAAGAACAGTTATGAATCAGGAAATAATGAGTGAACAGTTGAATTATTATTTATAAATAAGATACCTGCTTTCGTCCTTCTCTGCATTCCTATGAGTTTATAAGGACAAAAACACCGAGGGATAAATGCAAGAAAATATTAGGATAATATCAAGTTAGGTATTTTAACTACCACTTTGTCGCCCTTTTACAGGCATTATGCAAAGGTACTGTTTATCTTGGGGCAGAATGATCCGCATTTGGTGCTGTTTTCATCTTTCAAAATGAGATGAGCTTAATCAGTATTGGCCCTTTAAATATATGCATATCACATCAGGACAGATTTTCACTAATATCATTTGCCTTGGTTTCAATCTGCTATTAAATCGGAGTAGTAAATGACTATGCATGGGGAAGGGCAGAAGAAAAATACAGTTATCTGGCCAAAGTCAAGTGTACCTACAGGAGAGACAGTGATTTATATCAGTGTAGTTGCAATAGTGCCTGAAATCTTTGCTCAGATTCCTTTAATGTCAACTGTAGAAAACATCACTGAAGATTTAAAAGATAAGTCAGCCTTTACAGTCCCTGTGGAAGGATAGGAAACAGAGGGATAAAAACCTGAAAGATGCTGCTTTTTAGTTTTTCCCACAATATAAACTCCTAGCAATTTGTCTCTTAACACGCAACATCATTTGCATTTCATTGTAGACACCTCAGTACAACTGCTCTTCTCCTTTTCTACATCTTTTCAGAAGCATGGTAGTAATTGTCCGTGTTGACACCAAGGACTTCAGTGGTTTGCATAATTTGGAAGTGTCTAGTTAAAAAAAAAAAAAAAAAGAAAGAAAAAATAATAAGACGTATTTTGCTAAATGTTACAGATTTAAAGGAGATCTCTCTAAAAAATGCCAGTTTTGTCCCATTCCCTGTTCAGAGGCTTATAGGAATATCCTTTTATTTATTTGTTTGTTTCTTTGTTTGTTTTTTATTACCGTTCCCACTTTCATTCTGTCTATGCATTCACCCATTTCCTTCTAGTGCCAGCTTTAACTGGAAGAGTATGTCTGGTTCGAATACTGCTAGCTGTTAGGAGTTTGTCACATCTTATGCTTTGCTTAAACCCCAATATTGGAATCATGAGGTTACATGAAAATCAAAGAACTAAGTACACTTCAGTTCAAAATTTGAAAATCAGAATAGCCCATTCAGAAAGTGATTTTTGAAATTACTGTATTGGGGAGGGGGAGCATGATTTATGGTTTTGGGAGGCTAGGACTGGCAAACCTGCCAAAATCTTGGAAGAGTACTAACAGAATAAAATGGCACAAAAGGCTGAACCTCAAATAGGACAGATACTGTCGTTATGAGAAAGCTCAGATGTGACTAATTCTATGCCAGATCAGCTCTGGAGAACCTGTTTGAGTAGGTTTAAGACATCACTGCCTCCTGATGTCTCTCTCACTCCTCAGTCAGAGGTCTTGTTTTTGAAACAAGAACATTCAAACCAGTTGTTCAGCAGAACCTAGATGACTCCATTTATAGTCTGGAGAACTAAATACATGGTAGTTTAATAGTTCAGATGACAAACTGCAGTTCAAGATAAGGTTCTTTTCTCCTGAACCTGTAGAGGCAGCATTTTCTGGGTAAGATGTAGGACAGCTGAGAGTAGTAACTTCTTCAGCCAACTGTGTTCAATATTCCATTGTAGAACACTAAGAACACTAAGATGAGAAGCTTAATTTTGCTGATTCTGCTACAGGGATTGTGATGTCCAGAAAACAAGGGAGAAGGAGAAAAGGGCCAATCACATCTTAAACTGCTACTAGTATTTAACTTGTGGCTTGAGTCTTGTTCTTACATTAAACTTGCACCAATTTAACTAAAGATTGTTTCCACTTGGTCCAAGCTCTATATGGACACACTTAACTGGACCTACAGGGAAATTATGTATTTGTTGAGCTTTAAATGCTACCTCTCTCCTTGAGAGAGCAGTCTTGAAAAAAAGGATCATGAGTGAAGCCATACCCAAAAAGGGTCATGAGAGAAGCTCAGCTGCTTAGAGAACAGGAGGTGCCACAGGATGTGTGAAACAGCTAGGAAGAATGACCCTAACACAGCGTGGGAGACCAGAAAGGAAAAATGATTGTGGTATTCAGAACTGGAGAAAGAAGAGTAAAGGTAACTAAAGCAGAGCACTAGGAAAGAAGCAAGATCGTGACAATTTCTCATTGCAAACTTCTTGGCCCTGAGAAGCCTGATGCACATGGCCGAATACATCAACCAAACAGCAAAGAAGACTTGACTCAATGTATGCACCCTCAGTTCTTCATGAATATTGAACTGATTTGAAGGAGTTGACTATGAATTATGGACTCCCTTAGGGCATTTTGTGACTGCAAGGCTGCCTGCCCTGTTTGCTAATTGAGAAATAAGGGGGTGAAGAATTCCTTGTTCTTATAGACAACAAAAAAGCTTGGTCATTTTTCGAATAGAGGTGGGTCATATCCAGGCTCCTGAACTTTGTGGTGGTCCCACTTCTATAATGCACTGGACGCAAAATCAGATCTTAACCCCAAAAACTGGGGAAAGATGGATCAGGTCTTAAACTCGTGTCCTTTCCTCCTGGCAGCCTCAAATACATCAGTGGGACAACGGAAGGATGGTGTCAGATCTTAGGTATTAATGGAACCCATTGGCAGTGAGAAGTCATCAGTGTGGATCCTGAGAAAACTCACTTCACAGCACCAATTCAAATGAACACTCAGTGCTACATTATTGAAATAATACATTCAAACATCTTGCAGCAGTTCATTAATTTCTCACCATTCAGATGTAATTTAATGCCCAGTTAATGTGAGCATATGTGAAGGCCAGTGAGACAAAGAGATAGAGAGAAAGAAATCAGCTGTTTTTTAAGTGCCTCTCTAAGACCTTTACAGATGAAGTACACTGGGATCACTTGCCTCTCTGTTGAGATGCAGTCATCTCTGGGGTGAAATGCACTGGCATTCACATGGAGCTACTGGAGAGAGTCCAATACAGGCCTACAAAGATGATCAGAGGACTGGAGCATCTCCTCTGTGAGGAACAGCTGCAACAGCTGGGCCTGTTCAGCCTTGAGAAGAAAAGACTGAGAGGAGATCTTGTCAATGTATATAAGTATCTGAAGGGAGGGTGTCAAGGGGATGGGGCCAGACTCTTTTCAGTAGTGCCATGTGACAGGACAAGAAGCAAGGGGCACAAACTGAACCACAGGAAGTTCTGCCTGAATATGAGGAGGAATTTCATTTCTGTGAGAGTGACAGAGCCCTGGAACAGGTTGCCCAGAGAGACTGTGGAGTCTCCTTCTCTGGAGATACTCAAAACCCACCTGGATGCAACCCTGTCTAACATGCTCTAGGTGACTCTGCTTGGGAGGGAAGGGGGGGGAGAGGTGGACTAGATGATCTCCAGAAGTCCCTTCCAATCTCAGTCATTCAGTGATTTTAATTTCCAGAAAGGCTGATTTTGTGTCTCATCCAAAATATCACACTATCATTACTACAGCATCCCCGACAACATACAGGGATCAGTACCAAGTTTTTGCTGAATCACGCTCACTGTTTCTGATTTATAAACACCTACAGGCACTGGGGTCAGTGCAGTTTATGGTATATATGTATGGAAATGTTTCCTTTATGAGTCACCCATGCTATTTACTGTGACATACAATGGCACTGATACTGGACTTTTCAGAGGGAAGAATGCTTTACTGTGAGTCATCTGCTGGATCACTGTGGATGTCCCCAAGTTCCCCTTTGCCAAAGAAGGGTGGCTGCATGCAAAGCAGAAGACAGCAAAGTGAATGGGAAGGGAAAGTGCAGGATAACATTAAATATTGAAATCTCTCGGTATTTAGGGCTTTCCTACAGTCTTTGTGAATGTTATGGGATGGAGATGTGGGGAAAAAAAATAAAAACAGATTTTTTCCCTTCCCTTCCAAAAAAGCAAAGTGGTTAAAGAGGTATGGATTGGGGATACTGACAAACTGGAGAGCTTGAAGGATTCGCTAGGATGATGTTTCAGATGCCGATATGCTGCAGCTCCCTCCAGTGTCCACAGAGAGCAAGAGCAGCAGGATACCTCCATTTATTTCACTGTGATTTGTCTGGCAATAATAAAATATTGAACTACCTCCTGGCCAATGATTGCGCCACCAAGAACTACCCATCTGCACCAAGCTGTCCAAATGGAAGATGTGTTGTTAGCGTTAGTGGCCTGTTTGCACTGAGCAGCTTGAGCAGAACACGCACTTCCATCTTTTTAAGAAAGGATTTAAAGTTCAAAAGCACTCTGAAGAAATTTTGTCCAGGACCAGAGGTGAATCTTGCTGTCTATGGGAGAAGATACATTAATACACTATTAGACCAAAATGTATGGCATCAGTGCCATTAGTGAAGGTTTCCAAATAAATTTGTTTCAGGACTCAAAAGGTCTGCATCTGCAGCATCATAGTTTTCCATTTAAACTGTAGCAACAGCTTGAATGACAAGACAGAGGCACAGAGAAAAACAAAACCAAGCTATATGGAAAGATACAGTCCTGACTATACTACTACCTGGACATCCAGAAAAAAAGAGAAGGATCTGAAAGGATTCCTCAAACCAAGGATCAGTTATAACTTCAATCAGTTCTTTTGTTTGCTTAATCACCTTCTGAGTGTCTTCTGTGGATTGAGTTTTAGCCAATCCCTGGAAGTGTGAATGGTGGTGTCTAGCTTCAGTAGAACAGGCTGATGGTCCTTCAGTTCAGAATGCTGCTCTGGTGAGCAGGGAAATGCTCACTCGGTTTCCTCTCTACCCATGTCCTGCTACCTCTCAGCACCGGTGCTTTTCCTCTGAGTTTTTGGAGGACCAGAAATGAGAATGAGTAGTCATTCTGTCTTTTGTCTTGAGCACTGCCACAACCCATCCTCAGCCACTATTAAGTAAGAAATGCTGGGTTTAGTTGTCATATGCAGGTAACGCTTCTGTGTTTCTTGTGGCAGCCAAGACATGGTAAAGATTTCCTTAGTAACTGTATTTTAGGAATTGCTGGACTTTGTTCCTAGCCAGCTGTTTCTTGAGAACAAATGAGGGTTACCTAGCTACCAGGATAAGGCCTACATGTTGCAGGTTTCACCTGCAAGGTTTCTGTCTTTCATTGCTGCATTAGGGAGGGAGTTTAGGTCATTTTCCAGCTTCCTTCAATACCCTTGCCTTCAGGACTGAGGTTGTTTCCTTGAAGCTCAAAGAAGGGGCACTGTTCAAGCACTGCTGTCTCAGACCCAGAGAAGGAATTCCAGGAGCAGTAAAGAGAAGAAGAAATCACTGAGAAAGAAACTGGAAATGGAGTTCCTAGGGATCTTGGAAGAAGAGTTATATGAGAGTATTCAGTGGGGTTTGTGGACTTACTACTCCTTCATTCATAAAATGCAGTGTACTTGGAGGCAAAACAGCTCAAGGGAGTTTGAAGGGTGGCATAAATTATGGTCAAATCTTCTTCTTTCTTTTCTCAGTTTATGTTGTTCCCCTTTTGTTGATTTTTCCCCTATTCTCCATCTTTCTCAGGCTGGCCAGAATGGCAGTGGCATTGCAGAAATTGTCCCATGTTCCAGTCCCTGTTTGGTATCTGCATTGCACATGACCCTGATCCCAGAGTGAGCCCCTCCCACAGCCTGCCTGGAGGACGCCCAGGCCAAGGCAACCCAGGGAGGGAGGGTGCTCTGCTCCCTCCTTCCTGGCACTTGGCTGCAGGGTGATGTCATCACCCTTCCTGCCAGCTGATGGGCTGTCTGCCAAACCTTCCATCTGTTTGTGATCCATGGAAAGCTTGTGTCTTCCTTCTGGGCTTTTACCCTTACTTATCCAATACTATTTTCTCTGTTCTACATCTGTTACCACTTAGGACTTCAACTTGCTTTGCACCTCCTGCTTAGCTGGAGCATCATACCAGACACAGGGGCAGAGCTTTGTCCTTCCCACTCTGAAAACCCGAGTGCTGACCATTTATTTGTACAACAGGGACCCAAACACCAAGTAGAAAATAATCCCATTGGAGTAAAGGGTGGTGGGGCATATCCATTCTCACTGTTCATTAAATACACTGTCCCCACCCATTGTTCTGGCAGTAAATCCTATTCTGAGAGTGATTTCAAATTCCTCCTGGACAGCATCACTTGCAGTACATGCTGGACTATGCTATGTGTCTGGAGTAATATAATCCAATAGGATTTTAGGGGAAAATACTAGAATTCATTCTGTCACCGTGGTAAACTCGATCAAATTGTGATGTGTCCAAGCCCAAAATATTTCTGGAAGTAAAAGAGTTTTTGCATTTGGCAATAGGCAGGATCAAGAGAAAAGCTGGGGCAAGGAGGAAGAAAAAGGAAGGGGGCAGCAGTGGAAAAAGATACAAAAAGACTTAAAGAGGAAAAAGCAGAGACAATAGGAAAAAAAAGGATAGAATGTAAGACTGACAGAAAGTAGTTAGATGGAAGAATAATAGTTAAGTACATTTCAAGCCTGGACTTGTCAAGTCACCCATTGGGTTCATGTACAAGCATGTTCTACTATGGCCAAGTTCTAGAGCACTCTGGACAGGGGAAATCTGTTTCCTGAACATGGGCCAAAGCAACTATATAGTAGAGGGTGTATTTGTGGGGATCACTGTACTACCATCCATTCCATTGGCTGATATCCTGAATTCTACTTTTCTAAAGCATAAACTTTGGTCTCAAGGGGTAGCCAGGCCAAGAGTCATCAGTGTAAAGATGAGGTGTACAGTCATAGGGCTTGGCATGGCTACCTGCTCTTGAATGAAATAGAGAAATAGTAAGAGGTTTGTATGATGTTCCACAGGATATGTCTCAGACTGATAACTGCAAAATTGATAACTCAAAATACTGTGAGTGGTATAGCTACAACTCCTATTCCCTGCTTTTTATCTTTAGGTAGAAGAGACTGGAAACAGAAAAAAAATTGAGCTGTTTTTTTAAGGGACACAGATCTTTTCTGAAAGCATTGCTCAGAGAGAGTGTCTCTGCACTGTTAGTGGGAAGGCTGTTCTCTCCTCAAATGGATACTGTAGGAAAAGTGCACATCCTTTAGGAAAACATAGGTGCAGGCTCTGCAGATTTGCAGTGTGCAAGAGAGAAACAGAAAAACAGAAAGAAAAAAGAGTCAAAGGAATGGAGTGCAAATAGGCAGCTAAGTGGGAAAAGAAGGGTAGCTGTAGTGATGTAAGGAGAAGAGGGAAAAAGACAGCACTGCACAAGAGAGCAAAATACAATAGGAGACAAATATATAATGTGGACAGGGGAATCTGTTCCTGGTGCTGAGCCATCCTGAGGGAATGGGAGGAGCAGGCTCCTTTTGGATTGTAATAAGCTCTGGAATGAGGGTGTGGACTGCTGCTCCTCATTCCCCCTTCCCTCCCGCATTCCATCTGCATGATGACACCACATCCCACTACTTCACTGCCTTTTCCTTTTCTTTTCTTTCTTTTTTTTTTTTCTCCAAAATTGTATTTTGAAGACAACCAAAAGTAGAACATTTTCTGGGAGTGGCTGTATATGATCTAACTGTTGGCCAAAGTGAGGAGAAGAGCTGAAGGAGGAAGACAGAGTGTCTGCTGCTGTAAGGAGCAAAGACTGAGGGCTGCAGTAAGTGATGGGGATGCTATCCATTCTTTCAACATTTCTCAGAATAAATTAAGAGAGTAGAGGGAGATAGCAAAGGGAAAGTTTTCTTTCTATCCTGGGGGAGCTGGGGAATAGTTAGCCACCTGGATGAGAAAAAGGATGGAGACAGGGAAAGAAAATATCTTAAGAAAGGAGGTGCTAAGAGAAACAAGGCATATGGAGTTCTGTGTTCAGTCCAAAATGTTTCGGCAACAGCTGGAAAACTGGCCAGATTAGGAGAAAGCTAGGTGGGAGAGAGGCTGGAAAGAACAAAATGTCTTAAGAGGGAAATGGAGGCAGTGGGCAAAGAGTCTTTCTGGGCTGCAGAGGAGGGTGTCCCAGCTCCTAACTTAACTTTCCTCTGACTTCTGTCCTCTGCTCTACAGGGATGAAGACTTCTGGAGCCTGTATACTGCTGTGTTTCTTATCACTTTCTTTGTACCCAGCTGGTGAGTTCTTGTTCCAAGGAGAGAATTTCCTCCTCATCCTGACCCCTTGGAGTTCTCTGCAGAAGCTAAAGTGCAATGACCTAAGGAGAAAGACACATACATACAGATGGAGGGGAAAGACTGAACAGGAAAGGAATGGTGGAGATGGGTTATATGGAAAAATGAGAGGCAGTGACTGGTTCCCATATGTGCCCACTCCCCAGTAAGCAGCAGGAGTCACAGCAGATAGTTGTCCAGGATTTGTACAGCAGGGTTGTTTAGGTAAGCAAAATAGCCATGGCCAGATTTTAGAAAGCTGGTTAGTTGCCAGATTTTAGAAAGCTGGTTAGTTGTGGTTAGTGCCTATTAGAGACTGTACTATATTTCATAGTTGACAGCCTGTGTTTCTGTGATTTGAATAGCACTTCCCAGTGTTCCACATAACTTTTCCTGTCATAGCTGTGAAACACCTGTTGTCACTAGTGGTTCCTACTGAGATGCTCCCAATTCCAGGTCATTTGTTTTCCCGAGGATTTTGTAGTTTTTTATATAATTATTTGGACAAACCTAAGCTTAAGAGTCTAGACCCCTCTCTGCTTTTGTTGTTGTTCTGTTTTATTGCTTCATGTCTTTGCTTGGAATTTGCTTGGCAAAAATTTAAGTGGGATCAGATTTGCAGAAAACAAAATGAAAGGGTAGCATCAGACATTAGAGTCGGATAGGCCTGGAGAAAGAGCAAAATTCCAATGAATGGAGAAAGCTTCACCCAGGGAAGACTGTAAGAGAGACAGATGACTGCACCTATTACATTCAGATTGGGTTATGCCAATCTACTTTCCTCATTACTGAAATAGTTGGCTCCAGATGGACCTCTTCTGCTGTTCGGTGGTTGCTTTGATCTGGGATTTAACTGAAACCTGTTTCTACTCCCAATAGCACTTTTTCCTGTAAACACTCATGGTAATTATCACAAAGAGTATGTCATGTTTGTGACTATGAAGCAGAGATGAGAACCATCCAAGAGATGAGCTTGTAGGTGGTATAAAAAGTTAGAGGGGAGAAAAAAAGGTTGTGATCTTCCTCATGCATGAAAAAGGCATGAAAGGAAGATTTCTTGCTTGTGTGTATTTTGTTCTAGGGTTTCTGTTATTTTTGTTTTAACAAAAATAACAACAAAATAACAGAAATCACCAACTGGTCTCTCCTGGTCTCTTTTGTTGTCTGGTCAGCTACAGATTTGATGAATTAGGGTAGTATCTTTTTGAGCCGAGGGTGAAGTCAGTGCAGCTTGGACAACAAAATCTTTCCTCCCAAGTGTTTATAAAATATCTGAGTTGGATACTCAAGCAAATACGAATTGAAGTAATTGAAAGTCTGTCAAGAAATTCACTTTTTTTTTGTCTCCTCACATGCAGAGGTTGCACTTCCTTGTGCCCTGTCATTTAATAATTGGACTAGTTTTCTGGTAGTCTCCTAGACAAAAAAAAAAAGGCTAGTAAGAGCTAAATTTCTGATGTTAGAAAAGGGTTGTTTTCATGTTAGAATTTGAGTCCTTCTTTTTTTTATCAGAAACAAACCAAAAAGTGTACGATCTCATTCTTCCTCTCTGAATGTTACCGTTAAGAGATTAGCTGGAACAGGAAAAGTTTGGGGCTGCACTACACTGTGTACTTAAGTTATTAGGCATGTCTGGCTCTCCCTAGATCAGTGGCCAGCAGCTGAGCTCTTGCTGGCAGCTGGGTGGGGAAGGGAATAGTAAGGTCCTGTAATGCTGCAAAGCAGGACTGTGTAGGGTCCCAAGTGTCCCAAGTGTGCTTCTGCAGCCTGCAAGTAACTACTCGTGGAATGAGGAGGAGCTAAGGCTTTAAAGTTCCTGCAATCTTTACTCTTGCAGTGCTTCCACTAAGAGTAGAAAGCTAAAGACTGAGTTCATAAGACATAGCAATGTGTACTGTGCTTTGAGCTGGTCCTGCACAACCTGCAGTACCCCAGATCACCATTCTTTTTCTGCCAACTCTTTCCTTTATCTCATCTCCAGTTATGTAGACCTTTCCCTCCGCTGTGGCTAGCAGGAAATATTTTCTTATTCCTGGCTGCTGGAGGAAGCAGCTTTCTCACACTTGATATTTGGACAAATGAGCAGTCTGTCTCAGTTTCAATTCCTCCTTTGTCACACAGAATGCACAGCCAAAACTTCATCATTGTCCCTCTCCTATTGCACCAAGGATCTGGAAAGGGGGAGATCTTCTATTCTGTGCTCCATACCCAGGAAGGATGGCAAACTAGCTGATAACTTGCTTAAAGAGCTACAAGATATGCAATCTGTTTCTTAGTGTGCCAGTGACTCTGCGACCTTAAGTAAACAATTTCCATGATTCGATTTCCTCTTTTATGAAATGGAGGCAGTGATTTTGATGAATCTCTAGAGCAGGGAGACACATGTAAATTGTTTTCAAAATGCATCAAATGATGTTGCAGAAATGCAGATTTTGGAAGCAGATCTGGAAGTTTTATAATCTCATCCCTGTGCTTGGCCTTGGACCCTGACAGAAGCAGCAGGGATAGAATCTGGACTCAATATATTCAAAAATCTTTAAAGAGCAAGTCCTGCTGGAAATCAAGGTTGAGGCAAAGAGAAGAGCATCCCTTCATTGGAGGGCGGTGGTATCTCTGAGAGATACAAGCGTCTCATAGCAATTTCACAAATCTTCCAGTCTATAGAAATCCATCTCTTTGTCCTTTCATTATGCCATTCTGTTTCTCTTCTCTTGCAGACTGGTATCCATGGATGGTACACGGACAAGAACTGGAAACTGTAACTGGTAGGTATTACAGGTGTGTTAGGTGCTAAAGAGTTCTCATGTGACCAGTTGTCCCACACAGTTACAGCCTGTTTCATGGCAAATGCGGTTATTTGTTTCTTTGCCTTTGCCATTGCAAGGCTGCCTTTCAGTGAGGCTTAAACAAGCCCTTTAAGACAACTTGCTCAGTGTTGTGAGCTCTTCACAAATAATTCACTAGTCTTGGAGTCTGGAGCACTTAGCCAATTTGCATGAAGTTATATTCACAGCAAAGGGTTGTGGGAAATCCATGAGAACTAATAATTCATGAGTAGTGAGAAGTCGGGAACTCTCCTGATGCTCAGGAAAATCCTGAGCAAAAGAATGCTTAAAGGATGGGTATTCTAGCAGTAGGGCTGCTGAGAAAGGACATTTTAACTTGACTAACAGTTGTTGTGGTTGAATCACTTTACTTTTTCCATTTCTGTGACATGATAAAATAGAAACAAATATGTTTTTGCGGCAGCCTTCAGCACCTAGAGGAACCACAAGGACCAGCTTTTCTTCACACTGAAGCTGTTGGCTTAGCCACCAAAACTGCCTGTGCAGTGACAGGCTTCCTGGAAAATCATTCAGCAGCTGTGGCCAGTCCAAAATGTATCCACAAACCCTTTCTTTCACACTTTGTCCCTCCATCACCCCCCTCCCTCCTCCGCCTCCAGTTTTGTTATCTGTTGCTTTTCAGAGAAACTCAAGCTGCCGAAGCATCTTTGCAGTTAGGCTAGGTTCTGGAGTTTTCCCCTGTCTTCTCTACAGTGAGTGCCTCAGCTGTCTGTCCTCATACTTCAGGAGGTGTCAGTGCCTTACTTTCAGAAACTTTTCTTTCTCATCAAGCTCGCCACAGTGGCCATGTCGAAGAAGTTGGAATATGAATCTAGAGTTCAATAATGTTTAGTGCAATATGCAGCAGTAAAGAAATCCAGTCCCAGACCAGTCACTGATGAAGGGAATGAATAAGGGTGAGACAGGGGCACTGTATTTATTTACTGGTTTGGATCCCACTGTCTCATAAGTCTGCCATGGCCACCAAGATAATTCAAGCTATGTATGGTTAGCTATGCAAGATGGCATGAAGTCAAGGCATGCTGTTCTTTCAGGACATTCTCTCTTTTCTAGGTGATCTTAACACTGACTTTCTTATCAGCACCTCTGGTAAGTTCATGTGTCTGCAACTTCAGGCTCCCCCCCTTCACTTTTACCTATATAGCCCCAGGGAATACTCATTATGTTCAGAAAGCCCTTTTTTCCCACCTCTAACATCTAACAATGCTCCTCCAGCATTAGGGTGGATAAGGATGTGTTTCCAAGGAATTGTCAGTCTCACTGGCTTCTCTGAAGATGTTTGCATTGCAGAAAAGCATGAAATCTGAAGCTCACACAGCCTCAGCTTCCAAAGAAGTGTGAAGGAAGAGATTAAATGACAAGGGGGGGAAAATCGGGTAGATCAATAACCTACTGGGCAGCATTGCAAGAACTGATGGAAATGTATGCTTTTACAAGGTAGACCTGTCCTGCTAGGCTCACAGTGGGTAATGAAGGAGAGGGCCAGAGTCTCAAAAAGGAGCCTCTCCCCTTTTTCTGTATGACTCATTTGGAATCTCTCATTGCTGACCTCTGTGATTGTTTCTCCATCTAGTGGGGCAGACTCTCAAATACATTCTTAAGAGGTGTAGAGATCAGGGAGATCTGGTCATGTACTTCAGGGAGTCATACATTAGTTCAAAAGACAAAGGAGAGGAAGCAATACTAGACTGTTGCTGGAAAGTGTGCTGTGTTAGGAAATCTGAGAGGGATGTCCCATTCTCCAAGACAGCACAGTTCCATGACCTCTTTTCTGCCCTGTGACTCTGCTCATCAGCTGGCTAGATGATTGTGAATCAACCACCAGCTGTCACTGGCACATGGGAAAACATTGGAAGAGAAAATTTGAGGCTGTATACTGTATACACATGATGTATGATCTTCCTGATGGGAAGTGTCAGCAAGCTCTGTGCATCTTTTGTTAAATGTGTAAGATCTACCAGTCTGTAAAAAGATAAATAAGGGCCTTCTGTGTCCAGACCAAACTGGCTACATCTAAACCCCCAAAAATGTGGAAAAAAAAAAGAACGTGGCTAAATGTGACGCCTTGACAGCAGACTTCAGTGTTGAAATGCTTTTTGTAGTGATCAAGAAGAAACTCCTCATCTTGAGCATATATTGTCAGACCCATCTCTACCCTGTAGCATCCCCCAGCTCAAGGATATTCAGCATATTCACAAGGAAAGCTAGCTATTACTCTGGAAAGTCATATAGGCACTACAGATCCTAATGGTATTTTGAACAACATATGAGATAGCTGCAGTTCAGGAATAAAGAGCAGTTGGCAAAACTGGGAGGAGGAAGAGTTCGAAAAATCAAGATTTTTTAAAAATCTTCTCTTTCTCCAGCTGCAGCTGTAACACCACCTGTACTTCTTAGCCCTGGTGAGTTTATTCTCTGTCCATAACTGAATAACTCGGGTCCTTCTTCCTTCTCACCTTGTCTCTTGCACGCTTAAAATCATACATTCGCTAATTTCCCCTAACCAGAACTGACTCCCAAAAGACTCCTTTTCTCTATGCTCATGTGTTTTGTCCGTGATTCTGGTTAACATAATGGTACATGAACAAGAGAAGTACAAATCATCTATTTAAAATTGATGAAAACTTGCGTCTGGCAGGTAAGTAAGAAAAAATACTGTTTTACTTTGGTACACATGGGTTGCTTTATCAGAGGGAGCAATAAATCAACTTCCTTTTGCTCCACTGTCATGGACATTAAAAAAACAGTAGGTCCAGGGATACTGCTTCTTAAAGAAGTCACTGTCCCTGAAAAAGAGTCAGTCAGGCTCCTTCCCTCCTTGTCTAGGTGGAAATTACATCGACTAACTACATTTACCCAACCTTTTGCTTTCTCACTAGATTCCCTTACAAGCAGAGTATGATGTTGAACAGTAGTGGTAGCACTTTATGGCAAAGCTTGGCCCCATTTTTAGCATTGTTGGCTAGATAGCTATCACCAGATTCCTACTGGGTTTGCACCTTCTTTCACTGTTTCATGTTAACAATGTTCCCATATTAGAAATTGCATTGGAAGGCTCTTAAAAGAGCTTTCCAGTTATTTGTTTCAAATAAATGGATGTCTAAGAAGGAATAATAGTAGATCATCCTAACTTTGATATTTTGTGTCTTCTAGTTCAATCTGACACTGAAACTGCAACAACTGCATCAGGTACGTTTAAGTTTGCTGCCCACAGCTCCTCCTCAACTTCACTTTCACCTGCTCTGTTACCTTTCCAGGCGAGTGCTCTCTGAGGCCTGCTGGAAAATTCACTTCATTCTATTCCTTGAGTTGGAAGGACTAGAGGATGAGAGTAGTGGAAACTGAAGTCTTTCACTGGGTGGCATGTCCAGGATGGGAAGAATTGGCAGACCACCAGACCAGACACACCTGGTCAATATCCTGTCATTGTCAGTGGCCAAGAGACAGTATTTCAGAGGGAAATGCAAGAAACCCTGTTGTAGATCTGTGGATTTGATTGCCCGCAAAAGAAGAGAGCTGGATTTGTGTCCTAAAGCATGAAATTGCAGATCCTTTAGAACACGTGTCTTAAACATATGACTACAATTTACATTTTGATTATTTGTATCTGTCCCTTTGAAGCATGTGTCTCCTGTCTTAAGGATTTTCTCCAAGGATTTTACTTAAGGTCCCCTTATTTTTGCCTTATGAAGCAAGGGGCTCAGAAATGTCTGCCTTATTTTCTTCTTCTCTGAAATATCTCCATCTCTCACAAGAGAATAGAAAATAGAGTTTTGGTACTGCCCTCCAGACTTACAGTGAAGGCCTCTATTTTCTGTCAGAATGAGTATGCCTGCCAATGATGCTTGATTGCACCTTTGTATGTGTGTTTGTGTGTGTTCTCAGATTGTCGGGAAGAGCAGTTCCCTTGCACACGCCTTTATTCTGTTCATAAGCCAGTGAAGCAGTGTATCGGCTACCTCTGTGTTACCAGGTAAGAAATCTGCAGTTGTTCCTCAGAAAAAAACACTTGTGGTTCTGCACTTTTTTTCCTTTGGAGACTAGGGGTTCTCTCAGGGAACCAGTTGGTGAAATGAATCCATCCATCCTCAGAGTGTCCTTTTTAAAGTGATTAATTAATGCAGCATAATAACTTGTTATCATGGAGTCTTGACAAAGACTACCCTTCTATTGACAACAGCCTTTTTCTGGACTAACGACTGAACTCAGGATTTGCCTCCTCATAAGTGCTTATTTACATGTTTATTGACTGTATCCCTCTTTTTGTCTCCTTGGGTGTCTGCCTTGTCCACTCTTGTCCTTGGCATGCTTCTGGGGATCCCCTCAGTGTGCGTCGCATGTACATAATAAACAAGGAGGTGTGCTCTCGCATTGTCTGCAAGGAGAATGAGGTCATGCAAGGTGAGTAATAGAAAAAGCTAGCTTAGAACAGGCTAGAAGAATAGCCACATCCATCTGACACCATCTTCAGGCTAGCTAATTACTCACTCCCTACCCATATGTAGTAGATGCATTGGAATTAGTTTGGGGACCTCTAGTACAATGTAGCCTTGCACCAAGTATGCATGCTGTGAGAAATACTGGGAGGTAGATACACACCATCAAGAGGTTTGAGAGCTCTTGATTCTACTTTGTCATTGCCTTGTTTTGATCAGTTAATGAATCATGTTCTATTAATTCTGAACATACCCTCACTCAAAATTACATTCCTTTGAGATTCTTTTGATATTTCTATTCATGACTAAAACAGATTTCTTATGCAGTCCTTGCTGCAGCACTGAGTAATTTTAATATGTATTGTACGTTTATAAAGCCAGAAGAAACTGAATAAAGGCCTAAGGATTTGTTCACCTGTCTTGTGTATGAGAATTCAGCATTTCAGCAGCTTCTATAGACAGAATGAAGGATGTACTCCTAATATTCTGGTGGTGAAGAGATTGAAGGACAGTTTGATGCTCTGTCACCCTGTATTTTTCTGCTGTTTCTTCAGATGAGATCTGTCGCCAGCTGGCTGGCCTTCCTTCTCGTCGTCTCCACCGCTCTGGGCAGCCCCTGAATCGCCCTTGCAGACAGCTCCTGGACCAGCAGCACAGAAGGCCTGATGCTTTGTAACCTACCAACAGTAGAAGAGAAGAAGGAAGAGAGAGGAGAGAAATCATTATCCACCCAGAAAATCCGCTGTGTACAACCCAAGACAAGTTCCGCTTGCCTGTTGTGATTCCCCCACTATTTTCTGCTTCTGTCTTCCCCCACATCCTCTTCTTCAGGTACTGCAGGACACAGAGTCCCCTCTCTCCTATTCTGTTATGGTGGCTGCTGTCATCCACTAAATCTGTTGCTGATGATGTGGGGTGCTCTTCTTTTCTCCCAAATTCTATTTGCAGGCTGTGGTCAGGTCATTTCCCAGGGGTCCTTGTAACTGTGCTGCATCTTCTCTTGTTTTGCCCCTGCAGAGAGGGCGGAATGGAGACAGGATGTAGGCTTCTCCCATGGTACTGATGCTCTAAGCTGAGTCTCATGTGGAAGATCACGAGCCTGTATGTCCTCAGACTCTTGGCATAGGTCTCTTGCATGGCATCAGCATGAGTTCTGATATGCTTAATCATCCTTACTCTTTCCAGTCCTCCTGAGCAACTGAGTTCGCAGTGTGGTAGCACAGTGGTAGGTTCCTCCTGTGTCTGCTGGCCTCAGAGAGGTGAAAGGACTGGAACTGAGCTGTCCTCAATCCAAGACAAACCTCATTGTCCCTGTATGGCAGCAGTTCATTTATAACTACCTCTGGGAAGTTCTTTGTCTCAGACCCTTTCCCTCCCTCATACACAAATGGAATCAAAAATAAGAATTCTGGAGTTAATACGGCATTACATTTTTTTTCTCAATATGAAAAGATTATGTTGAAACAAAATGCTTCCTCTCCTCCCCTCTCTCCTCTTCTCCATTCTATCCTTCTTCTACCACTAATGAAATCTGTTGTTACGCATTCCAGGCAAATTCCAGGGAGCAGGAAATATGGCTGCCTCAACTCCTAAGCCCAAGAGAACTCAAAAAATTCTTTTTGAATTTTTTGTGTGTCTTAGCAGAACTAGAAACTTGGTTCTACTGGGCTGAAGGACAGAGCAGGAGGCAATGAATTAGCTTGTCCTGGTGACTTGTCTTTGTCTGGCTAACTCCGTCCTCTCCTGTTGCTTTCAGTATCTCCACTTGAATTCACACCTCCTAACATTGGAGTTCCTGAACAAAACAGAAAGGAGTCACAAATTGGGAAAGAATGGGGGAAAAATATCATTGTCTGAGACCCTGGGTTTTCCTTCAGGTTCTGTGGCTGTGCTGTCCTGCACAGAGCCAGGTGCTGGTGGGGAGATGGGAATATTTGTAGGTAACAGAGAATAAACACAGGCCAACCTTGGGAAGAGTTCACTCTTGTAGTGCTGGATGTCTGGTCTCCTGCAGAACTTTGTTTTCCAGGTGTATGGAAAACTATGAGATTACTATGAGATTGGATAGAGTAAGTAGGGAAGAACAGAGCTGTCTGAAGTTTCTTAATCACTCTATATAACTTACAGTGGCATGATCACCCATTCTGTAGGGCACCTCAGCTGAGTAGCTTAGCTCAGCACTGCAGAAGTGAGGCTGGACCCTGTCTGTATGATCTCTGACAAATGTTTTTTCCAGTTATTAACAGAAAGCCAGTTTGCTAGAATAGGCATTCAACCCCTTCATATAATACACCCTCCTGCAGAACTGTTCGCCATTCAGCTTTACAGGAACAGTGGTCTGCTAGATATAGCCAGAGTAACACAATATAGGGGACAATTGGTTGTGCAGAAGTAGAATTTATTTTTTAATAGAAACACAATTAAAGAGCCTCTCCATGGGATTTAAATTTCTGCTGTATTGAGCAAGAGGCTGTGTTACATCCTCTGTGTAGAGAAACATAACCCTGTGCAGAGGCAGATTTGTTCTGTGTAAGGACAGGATTGGCCATAGCTGGGCTAAATCTCTCTATATCAATCTGTTATACAGGAGAAAGAATTCCAGGTTAGGCAGTGACTGGAATTCTGTCCTATATATAGGGGCATAGTGCTCCTATACAGAAGATGGTGCTGCTCTTGAGTGCTTGAAACTCAGGAGTCTAGGGATGGAGGAGGAATTTCTCTACACTGAGAATAAGCATATTTTTGTAAAGAGGAGGGCACTGCAAGCTTGATCTTAAGGCCATTCAAGTGGCAGCCACTGATTTCTGTAGTGAGAGGCCTGTAGAGTTTGTCTGTGTGAAGGAAGGTAGGGTGGAGATAAGATGTTAGGAGCTCTTGGGAATTGGACTAGACCAAGTCTCCGCTCCGTACTTAAGAGTTGAATATAAGCCTATATAGATATAGATGTATAACTGTATAACATAGCTACTGTACAGTATATAAAAATTATATCT
Organism: Rhea pennata; assembly: GCF_028389875.1. Taxonomy (NCBI): domain Eukaryota; kingdom Metazoa; phylum Chordata; class Aves; order Rheiformes; family Rheidae; genus Rhea; species Rhea pennata. The sequence goes on along the minus strand of NC_084663.1, from coordinate 84,685,564 downwards.
TTCATACAGTTTGGAGAATGGTTAGAATTCTTTCTGCTGCTTGCTTGCAGCAGAAACAGCAAGAGGCTCTCCTTCCCAGGAGAACACTGTTTTAATGTTAGAGTCCATATAATGCACATAAAAAATATTAAAAGAAAATTTATTTCCTGTTGTTATTGACAGCTCTCATGTGTTTGAGTTTATTTGTCTCTAGCTGTATTTCCGCCAGATTTGTAGCCAGACTTGACTCCAGCCTGAATCTGTACTCCTTGTTAGCCCAGTCCTGGGCTGCCAGCTGCCACTTCACTCCTGAATCACAGGTCTTTCTGAGACCATTATTTTTTCTAGAGTTACAGATAATTGCCTTCAGCAACTTCTTTTCCATGCACTTTTGTGCTAGTTTTTCTGGACAGTTGGTATCTGCTGAGCACAGGGTTAACTCATGCTGAGGACACATGTTGTCGCTAAGGATGTGGCCTGCCTTTCTGATGGAGATTTACTGTCTCCAACTACAATGATAAGATGGTTGAAGTAAAATAAAAGCTGTGATATATCATCTTATAACCAAAGAAGAATGTATTCACTAGAGCTCAGAAGTAGTGATAGCTGAAAAATCCATTGACTACATTAAAAATTATACATCTAGCTCAAAAGAATTATGAAAAATTCTCTTTCACTGAATTTCTGCCTTTCCCACGGATTGATCAGGTACAGCATGTATGTTAAATATCAGCCACAAAGATTGGAGGACCCAGAACACAGGAGTTTCCAGGGAGCTTTTTTTCCTGTACAAACAGTCAAAAGGACTGAGCTGCATTTAGTTGTCATTTCTAGAACAAAAGTGGCTGTGGCCCAAACTACCCATTAAACTGCTTCTAGCAGTTGCCCGTAATTCTTCAGGATCAGAGCATGGAATGGACATCATTGCACAAGACTATCCCTTAGAATCAGTGCTTCTTCCTAGCTAATGGTGCTGAGTTCATGTCTCAAAATATTACAATAATAACAGCCTCAGCCAGAGGGGCCATAAATGTTGCTCCCATCCATACTTTCCTGATCCTGCTTTGACTTGTGACTTCTTGTAATGTCTTGGTATCAGGACATTCAACAAGCTGTGTAAGCAGAGTACCATGTTATCTGGTTTAACACTGCTGTCTTTTTCAGTTTATTCATCCCTTCTGTTGCAGCACTGGAGATCACTGTCTTCCTCATGTTCATTAGTATTTATCCTATGTATTGATTTATGTCCCTTACCATTCCAACCTCAATAGTCTTGGTGCTTAGTTGCCTATCTCTGGACATTTCCCATTGTCAGTAGCCTGCTACAGGTGCCTTCTCTTGTAAATTGGGGAAACAGTTTTAAACACAGTTCCAGCTAAGTCTGTTTCCTGTAAGACTTGGCTAGCCACAAGGAGTGGTGCCAGAGTCCCATTTTAGAAGCGTGACCTAGAGTTTGTGGCTGATTTTCATAAACTCTTCTAACCTGGAGCTGAAGTTACATGGCCTGCAGTCGCTTCCCACACAAGAACTGTTTTTGCTCATTTTGCTGTCACCCTTCCTGGTTACTGATCAGTGTTGTGAATTTCAAGGCTGCTGTGGCTTGTGCTCTGCTGCCTAACCCTCAGTCTGAAGTGTTACCTTGCTTTGCTAGGCACAGGGAGATGGAATTCCCCCTTAAGGGTAGTCAGTCGCACAGACAGGTACTTTGCCTAGAAAGCGAGATCTCCCATTTCTTCTCTTCTTTACTCTCCGCCTTTATTTCCCTCATCCTCTTTTCAGTCTATCTATCTTCTCTGTTCACATGTTCATCTCAGAGCAAGAAACAAGGTGAGGAGGACAGTGAGACTGAGGTGGAGTGGATGTACAACGAGATGGTGTACAGTAGCCCCAAGTGAGATTGGGAGTAGTGCTTGGCCTGTGCCAGCTAACCTTTTATCTTGCACTCTGGTTCTCATGCACTGTGGCTCCCTGAGCTGTAAAGCTCAGGGAATTTTCCAAAGAGGAGGACATAACAGTCAGAGCAGAGATGGAATAATGTCAGCACAGGTCAGTTGTGCATAGTGATGGTATGTGTTAAGGGGTAGGCTCCAGGTTACACAAACAAGGTAGGAAATGCAGGAAGTATTTAACACCAATGTATTCCACCCTTTGCTGTGCCACTGCTCAGCTCTTGCTGTGGGAATCCACGAAGAGGCTGTTGAAAATGGCTGCCATATCACATGGAAGCTTCATGTTTCATAGACCTCATGTACAGGAACCCAGAGTGACGACAGAGTGTGTTGTCATCAGATCTCTAAGCTTGGAGGGATTCCTAGAGAGCATGCTACTGATTAAGATATGGGTTTGTCCTTCACCAAGGAGAGAGATGCGTGCAATCCATCCAAGAAGACCACTTCCATTACATAAAGAACAACTGTACTGAAATCAAAAAGGACTTCAGATTTTTAAGGTGAATGATCTCATAACATTTACTCTTGCTTCACATGGTCTGACATTGTTTGTCAGTGTACTTTTCTCCTTATGTGTCCAGTTGTGAACAGTGCCTTGACTGGTACAAAGGAAATCTGAATTCCATCTCTTTATCTGCCTGCCTGCATCTTCACCTGCCTGCTCTGTGATCTTCAGTATATTTTGCTTCATTTCTCTCTGTTTCTTCACATCCTTAGTCCTTTTAATTGTACCAAGCTGGAATAAACACCCGCAAAATAGAGAGTCAATTTTAGTCCTTTAAAGAAAACTATTAAAAAACATGCTTGAAATGACAAGAATAAATGCAATTGTCTATTTTTACTATTATTTTTTTTCCAAATAAAAATTTTTAAAACCAATTTAAATGATATCAGTTAAAACACAAGCTGCATTTACTTGCTGCCTGTGTGTTGAAGTGTGTCAAACAACTGAACTGGTAAACATCATCATCAGAGTAGAGCTTGTAAGCTGTTTTGGGTATTTTACTAAGATTTCCATCTTCATCAAAATACAGCTTGTCACAAATTTGACATAAAAAATATAAAAAATACATGTAATTCTTGGTGTCTAATTTTTAAAAAGACATAATTCATCTGCTTAAATGTAGGAATAAATGTACATGAAACTGTATATTTTCTGAAATAAATGTCTGTATCGAGATAGTATACATTTCCAGTTAGGATCTCATCTTCTTCGACTTCTTACCAAGTACCTTAGAGGCATAGGCAGCAGTGGCAGGTGCAGCAGCAGTTGTTGTTTCAGACATAGTCACCGACACAGCCTAGCAACGTGAACATGCTACCTCTCTTAATGGATCTCTTGTACCCACAAAGCATTTCCAAGGCATTCTTGTGAGACTTAATTGCTCTGACCTTTCCTTTTCAGCATCAAAGTTAGGTGATATTAAAAAACTCACCCTCTAGAAAATGCTTACACCTTACTGTATCTCTTGACCAGTACCCAAATGTCAGAAAGCAGCTGGAGCAAGCATTACTAGAAACCGTTATTATGGATTAACTCAACTATAAATAAAATATAATTTCTTCTATTGCAAAACACAGCCTAGTCTTAGTCTCCAGCCTGCTTCTTGCTGCAGAAAGAGGGTTCAAACGATGTTCTTTTTGGCCTACTGCAAAAGTGAATGTAGTAATCCCTGACTCTCTGCAATTTCCTCATCAGGTCAGCTTGAGCCAAGCACCATCACTACAGCATTTCTCTCTGATCCTTTGGGAAAGGCATCTGAACCCTTCATCAACTCAGCAAGCCCCCTTTGCCCCTTCTGTTCCATGAAAGTCCCCATAGACACTTATTCAGGGTGGATTCTTACCCTTCCAATCTGTAATCTTTTTGGTCTTGTCAGCATTTTTTTCAAACTGACATGGAACCAAGCTAGCTGCTTTAGGGTGAATGTCCTTATGCTCTACCCTGAAAGTGAGCAGCCTGTAACTCCCAGAAGGGCTCTGGGTCACACCTAAGCTAAACACCAAGCAAGCTTCTCATTTGTCTCCATCCTTTATAGAAACTTTTGGAAAGGCTCATTTTTCTCTCTTTTGTTCAGGTTTTATGATGTCCCTTGATCTATGGATCCTTTCTTTTATGCAGGGCTTGCCAAACTGATGTAGAAGACTGTCCCTCTGTCTTGGAGCTGAAAACACCGTTTTATGATATGCTCCATCTTGGTGCATATTTCAAGCATATGTAGCAAGGCTTCCTTCATTTTCATATAAATTTACTGATTTCTACGTTGTGTTATTATACTCCTTGCAATGGCTTTCATGTCCTTCACACCACAGACAAATTGTTTCAAAGGATCATTCAAACATCTTTCATATCCCCAGAAAGCCCAGGTGAGTTCATTCTGTCATCTTTTGCCCACTGGGCCACCTTGTTTCAAATTTCATCCACAGATCACCTCAGGGTCTGGCTAATTGATTATGCTGCCCAGAAGTTCTTATGCTTTTCTTGAATCCCCATGCTTCTGTACTGTCTGGTTCTCAGCCAAAAAAATAGGGTAGTGCATTGGTGTCATTGGTTGAATCTATGGCTTTCAAGTTTGATCATTCTTTTTCTACAACCCTTTCTGGAGCAGTGATCAGTCTCAGAGCCTCTAGATTGTCCCACAGTTGCACTTGTTGTATTTTGATCACCTCCACAGACACAGTGATCTGCTTCAACTTCTACCCCAATTTGATGGAATATTTCTTCTCCCCTAGTCTCCCTATCCCTTCCACTAAAACCAGATAACTGAAACACCTCTCTCTCCTTTTCACTTAGTTCTCAGCATGCTTGAAGTTTTGCTCTACTTTGCAGAGTCACCCTCTGGTCTCCCCATTCAGGCTTACAGGTGGGCAGTTTCTGTTTTCTGATATTATCGGCTTTCACTCCTAAGAAGTGGAAAAAGCTAGATTTTACTCGAATACAAACTAGAGAAGGCAGCTCTTGAAAGACAATAATTCAATTCCCCTGGAGTAGACATTCAAAAAACAGGATTCGAAGACAAGCTATTCAGTCCCTTCTGTGTTCTTGGGGATTTTGGTGTCTTTCCCCTCAGGAGACTCCCAATCTGCTGCTATTATGTGAGCTCCTGCTTACCCCACTCTCCCCTAGAAAGAGACAGTGCAATCTCTCTTCCTTCCTGAGGAAACAGCCAGGAGAAAGTAGTCAGACATCCAGAGCCTCAGCTCACATGATTTCACAGAAGGTAAAGTACCTGCACGGAAATGATGGAAGAGATGAGTGGACACAGAGGCCTCTCATTGAGCACAGACTGAGCAAAGGGAAATGAACTACTCCTATCTGTGAACTCAGATGCCATATATTTTAGTGAGAATAGTTGTGTTGGGGTCACATCTGAGAGTGCAAGGAGTGCTACATTACATACCACGCATGATCTGAATAGGCAGTAGAAGCTGAGTTGCAAACCTGTGTGTCTAAATCCAATGACACAAATGAACTGAAGTTTTTGATAGTAATAATAATTAATAACAAGTAATTTCCCAGGGTGTTTCCCCTTCAGATTTCTTCTTCTTTTTCATCACTCTGCTTTCTAGGAGCTAGCTGCTTTTCATCCCAGCAGAAGCCATGCTTTTGGCTAGACCATGAAGAGATGTTTTAAACCCCATGAAATTAACTGGGAAGTTCTTAACGCTCTTGGATACCCTCCTCTGGCTGGGCAGCTGGCTCAAATATGTCACAACCCTGACTACACTGTTTAAAGCAGGAACATGAGGGTGGCCCGGGTGGCCCAACACTAGGCCCCCAGGAAGAGAAGCAGAGCGTAAGGGGCAGACCCTAATTCCACTGTTTAACCCTCTCCAGTTTGGCATTAAGAAGTAGAGTTTAGAAGTGGCATTCCACCAACTCTCTGGATGCCGTCAGTGATGACAGCGTAGAAGCAACTCTGCATGCTGGCAAAGAAAAAGGGAAGAACCACAAAGGCTATCTTGAATCTTCTGAAGATGCTTGCTTTGTTAATAAGAAAACTTTGTTAGACTCAAGAACACTGTTCATAAGGACCTCCTGGCAAGACAAGATTGTACAACTGCAGGGATGCTTAGCACATGATGGCTAGCCAAGCAACATGCAATGTGTTGCTCTGTAGTGAGCTCCCAAGCACTTCTGTCCCAGCATCTCCTAGCAAAGGACTACTTGAAAAAGGAAACTGAGATCAGGATTTACTACCCAGGCCCCAGGTGCAAGCTCTTTTTGCACTGAGTAGTATGAGCTGCAGCAACTGCAGAAACGTAAGCTAATAGCAGGCAACTCTGGTCTGTGAAACCATAACCACAATTAGAAGGTGAGTCTCATTGTGAAAATTGTGGTGTAAAACAAGAGTTTCTCCCTGTGACTTGCAGATGATTGTAGAGATACAGAGCTGGTGACTTCCACTAAGGAGGGGGAAGACATGATTGGGAGCAGATCCTAGGGTGCCCAAACTGGGGAGAATAGAATAACACTGAAATGCAGCCTGCAGTTCCCTGTGCAAAATGAGAATGCTGTCTGAGTCTGTTCAGCATGAAGTTGGGAGCCAAGTGAGATGGGCAGAGTATGCTGGAAGCTGCAGCTGCATGCACTGAAAGCAGCAAGGTGCAAGCAGTTCTGGTGGGTACTCCCCTACCCCCAGCTCTCAGCACGGGGAAGGTGCATTTTGCTTTGATTACTGACTCTGTGTTTTTCTTACTGTAAATGAGACAAACTGCCGACCGTGTCACAGTGCCTTTAGCGAAGACACTTGTCTGTGCAGGGACTTGGACTCTAATCATATATCTTACCCGCATGTATGATGGAGAGGCCATTCATTGGCTCTCAAACTCCTCAACCCCACACAGTCCCTTTTCACCTTTCTTTCTCCAGGAGCCCAGGACATGTCAGTTATTTGTTGTAAGGGATGGACCTCCTGCTGCCTATGGACATGGTGGGGGCAATGAATACAGGAAAGGAGGGAAGAAAACTGTGCAGTCACAAAAGCAGGATTAAGGGTCATTAGCTCCTGTAACAAGCCCAGGGCTGGACTAGCAAGAGGGCTGAAGCACAGGAATGAGAGGCACTCACAGGACTGTGGTTGAAAAATGTGTACTCAATTCAATAGTTTCACCCTAATTTGCCTCATCCCCCAGTGCCAAAACAAGCTCAACAGTGGAACAAAAATAAACCACAAGTTTAGCCTCCATGTAAAGGTTTTGCAGTGCAAGCCTGGAAAGCCAAATTACTAGTAAAATAATCATAAAGCATGATTTTAGTGCACATCTAGCCACCAGAAGCCCTCAGTTATGTATCACTGTCATCATCTACAATCCTGCAGCATGCAGTAGTGCACAATATGGGGGTCCAGGTTTCATAACCACAGCCTCCAGTAGCACTCCCACACATTGTAAACTCCTTCCTTCTCTCCCTTGTACTTTCTTTTCATGGGAATGGATCTCTGCTTTTGTCTAAAAGAAATGCAGTCTCAGTGGCACTCACTTTAGATGTGCATTTGCAAATGCAAGGAAATAGCTATTTTGTTTTTGCTTCCCCTTCCCCACATACCTCCCACAGTCTCACCTACCCCTAGGTAGACCTCACACACATTCTTAGAGCTTTTGCATGCCTCCTTGGTGCTGTATATTCCACACTATGAAAGGCACTGCTTTGTGATGCCACTGCCAAAACCTTCTCCCCAGGCATGGCATGCACAGATGCGTCACAAGAAGAGCTAGTAGGTCTAGGGGCAAGGCCTTTGCCCTGTGTTTTAGATGGCAAGCTGATTTAAAGGGCTCTGCTTCACATCCAGGACTGCAACGATGAGAGTGGGCTGCCTGGCAGAGCTGTGCGAGGAAGTGCAATACCTATGTGTTGGGTCTGTCAGTCAAAATAGGGCAATGAATCTTTGTAGAAAGAACACACAGTATAATACTGCACATCTGCTTATTTATTTGCCTGTGGATAACTGCAAGAAATGCTCTCTACCATTCCTCTGCTTGATGTCTCTCTGCAGGTCCATGTCTGTGGTGTGTCAGCACTTGCTGAGTAGAGAAAGTTTTCTTGCTTAAGGTTTTCACTTGAGGCGACGGTAAGCAGGTGGCTGCATTTCTTGTACTCAGCAAAAGAAATAACCAACTGGTGATGCTGATGCTCATTTCGAAATGTGATTTCTGAGCAAGGGGTGAATGGAAAAAATAAATACATATTTATATCAGTACACACTAGCACATGACTTCCTGTTGACTAAACAAGCAACCTTTCCTTTGCTTTGGGGCTAGATAATTACTTTTAATTATTCACCACATTCTTGCTCTCTGTTTTCTCAGCTCTTTGCTTTCTGAATCTTTAGTAACAGTGATGATTCAGATTCTTCCCCACTCTTCAGTCTTCTGCTATTTTTCTGCTGTTCTCATTTTAAGACAGAGCACAGGACTCCAAGTATAAGAAATATGAAGAGATGCTAGGCCATCTTTCTTTGATCCTAATAAGCTAGAGTAGCATCCCTTGCTAAATACACTCCATACACACCAACTCAGTGACTGTCCCTAGCTTTCTCAACTAGCCTTATTGCAATATCTGCTTACTTTAACTGCCCTGAGCTTCAGTCAGAAATAGAGATGAAATTATCTTCAGTAAAACTGTCCTTCTCTCCCACCCCTAGTCCTTTCTCCAGATAGCTGTGCACTGAGCCCAAAGGAAGGAAAACCAGAGTGATCAAAATCTCTCAAGTATAAGCTCCCAGAAAAAGAGTCCCACCATAAGGATTTGGCAATTTAGAGTCAGAGAGGAAGCTGGGCCAGCAGTTAGACCAGGGATCAATAAAAACAAACTTTGACAAACTTTGTTTTCTTTTCTGGAGGTACAAGTGACATCTGCTAATGAGCAAGTTCTTGCCTTGGCAAGATGCTGCAGTTCCTGCTGTGGGCAGAACTCCATAGGAGCTGAGAGTCTCTGTCAGGATGTCACACTAAACTTGCTGTGAGCCACTAAAAGCATATCTACCTGCTAACTGTGAAACCAATGCATTTCTGGTCTTGAGATTAGAGCTGAAGTTTGAGAATCCCAGTGCTGCTACTATTATGCTCCAGAGTGCATTAGCACCTCCAGTGTGAGAAAAGATACTGATTTAAATAAAAGGCATTAGAAAGCCTACATAGGTATTTAGACTTGAGAGCCATGCTGAAGAATGACATAAATATAGTTTATCTATTTATTTTTTTGTTCTTTCCTTCTTACCTACATACAGAGCAAAGAGACTCTCAGCAATTAAGGAACAGAGCTGATGTTTTAAATCTGAAAAGGTTAATTCCACTCACAGGCAGAGGCAGAGAAAGGATCTAGTTAAACATCTTATGAAACATGACATCTATTAAATATTTGAAAAAAATAATTGTTTACAACTTTTGTTTATGGCTGAGATAGGACTGACAGTGAAGACATTTTTTGACTCCATTCTGTATGGAAAGTTCTATGTAAAAAACTCTGCAAGTGCAAGTGCTTATCTTTGGAAAGGAGGAGCCAGAACAAGAATTCATCTGAAACTGGCTTAATTTATCTGATGAAACACCAAGAGTTGTGGTCTTAAGAAGCATGTTTCCCGGGGTGTGTTGCTATTTTCTGTCCTGTGTAACAAACATCCTTCTTTCATTATATATATATAAAAAAAAAAAAAAAGAAAGAAAGAAAGAAAAGAGGGGCAGAAGGACCCTTGGACTGACCCTGGAGATTTGTCACTAGGCAATACTATGGCAAAGGCTGAAAAGGGACATCTGTTTCATTAGCAGGAATGTCCTCTTTGTTATATGAGACACAGATTCACATGAGGTGCAAACTGTTATGGCTTCAGTAAAACCCTAGTAGCTAGGTCCTCAAAAAGGACCTAGCCACAACTTTTGAGACCAATTTGCAAAATTTGCAGCTAACAAAATATGTATTCATTTCCCCTACTTATGGAGAGTCAAGAAGACATTTTCTCAGAAAGTGGGACATTCCAGCCCTAGATCTTCCAGGAGTACTTGGTCCTTTTTCTGAAGCATGCCATGCTGGCTGCTGTCAGAGACAGGTACTGGGCTAGAGTAGTCTACTCTGGTCTGGCACTCATCTCTTCTCATGTTTTTGCATATACTGGTTTCACATAGCTCTAGCGTGCTGAAAAGCAGTTAAATTAATAAGGAAAGTAAATCAAGCAGAGAAAAAAATGAAGAACCACTCCACTGCAAGGTAAACAAAAGTTCTGACCCTCAGCCCTAGCATTGAACATGCCCCACTTGAGGGAGAAATGGAACAGAATATCCGCTGACTGTCTCCTCAGCACTCTTCCTTGGCTGAAGCTGCTCCTTTAAGTCTTGGATTTCTTTCAGCCGTGCAGAGGCCTCAATCACCCCGGCAAGTGCTGCAAGGCTGTTGTGGAGGAGAGGCTGGGGAGTCTGTAGGGTAGAGAGCTCTGTTGGTGAAGCAAAAAGTGTACATCCTGCACATAAGCATGACTGCATATAACCACAAGCCTGCTGAATGTAAGCGTCTCTGTCATGAAACGTCAAACAGAGAGTGCTGGCACCCCATCCTGCAGGTTTTATATTGCAGTGCCAGTTCTGGCTGTAAACAGTAGGATCAAGGCCAGAGTCATTCTCCACTGGCCTTTTTGCATAGAGCTTTATGATTTTGGTCTCATTGCTGTTCTCCTTGTATTGACACAGCTCAGTCACCATGGTTTTCAGGTGTCAGATTGGGGCCAAGAACTCCATTTATCCTCACTGCAGTCTGGTATCTTTCTGAAGATGGATGTCCCTCTTTCTCTCCTCTCTTCAGCTGTGGTGTTTGCCACATGCCACCAAAAAGCTGCCAGGCCTTTCCAAAGGTATTGGAGGAGAGGAGAGCATATCAATAATTTCATGTTCCCTGTGTTCTTTCCATCTGGATGTGTAATGGGCAATGCATATACTAGATAGCCTCCCTTTACCCGCTCCTCAGTGAGGCAGGTCAGTGTCATCATCTCTACTGCACAGCTGCATGAACAGAGGCCCAGAGGGATAGTGTGGTTTTGCCCACATTCACGTTAGTGGTACACAAGCTCCCAGGCCCCCTGCTAACCACTAGACATTGCTTCCTGCCTCATTATATTATTGATATTAATTCAGAATTATTTCTCAGGCTGGGAGGACCCAATGACAAGTGCAGTAGGAGGGAGGTGACCAATGAGGTCTGAGCATCTTTCGGAACTGATGTCCCTTTACATTTTAACCCTTTGCTCTTTAGTTCCTGCAGCTCCAGAGATCTTTCTGACTCCTCCCCTAACTACACCCGACTGAAACCTGACTAGTGGGAGGGGAGGGTAGTAGATAGTGGTGAATGGGAAGAGACACACAGGACAGTCCACATTTCTGTATATCAAGTCAGAGGGCTGTTCAGACGGAGCCTGTGAGACAGCTTCCCTGCAATCCTATCACCTGAGAGACTCTGGCAGTCATGGACAGGTAAAATGGGTGCCTCCAGATACTTGCTCAAATCAGAATTCAGAGCTTTTGTCTTAAAACTAACCTGCTCTGCATCTGGTGCTTACTGTCCCTTTCCCTTTCTCCATCTGACTCATTATTCTAACTCACTCACCCTGTCTGGCTCTCACATCTTCCATCTCTGTGTCTCTGTCACTCTTTCTCTCTTTGACTGTCTGTCACCCTATATTCTTTTCCCTCTCAGTCATTTCTCTTTCTCAAGATTATTCTCTGTTCCTTTTCATTCTTCTTTTCTAGAAAGAAAGAAAGGTAACAGAAAGATGAACATTCAGATACTAGGTGCTGCTTAAGCATTTCAGTTCCTGCCTACTCTTAATTTTTGCATCAGACTTCTGTCTCATTCTGTTTCTGCTGCTCTCGTCCTAGCTTTTAGGCAGAGACCATTCCAGCAGTTGATATCTCTACTTGCATTACACTTACTCTGCAACCTAGTTATCACTAATCACTCTCTACAATTGCGTATCATTCCCACAAAGATTTCAGTACTGGCTTCATGAATCTTTATTTGGAGAGATGGTCTCTGTTAAGTCTACTTCTTCAGTGCCTGGATATAACAACAGCTCTTGTGTCCTTGCTGCTTTCCCTTGAGCTATGCAATAGCTACAGGAACTGCACATAACCACCAATTTGTACCTAACTGCAAATCTGCTCAGTTGCTCCCTATAACATCTGTTCATTCATTTTTCTTTTTGTACCAGTAACATTCTGAAAGAAAAAAAAAGAAAAAAGAAAAGAAAAAAAAAAAAAAGAAAGAACTGGGATGATCAATTCCAGAGAGAAGATAAAACAGGAACTGATGTAAATGAATATTTCTAGTTGAACAAATTACTTCTATGATTCAAAATTGTCTTGTCTTGAGCTGTTTTCATTTTGTTCTGACATTAAGAAATAACCAAAGTGATCATTCTTTTCTTTTTTTCTTTCGTCATTTCTCATTCTTCGTCTTTTTTTTTTTTTTTTTTTTTTTTTTTTTTTTTTGCAACCAAACACTGCTGTACAGGGTCAAAAACATTGAATTGAGAAAAGTGAGGAGAAGGGAAGAAAGTGATAGTGCAAAGAAAATCAGAAAATTTTTGAAAGCAAACATTTTTGCTCAAAATTTCACAAAATTAGAAAGGAAATCCTTCTTCGCTTAAACTTTTGGACATGTTGAAGAACATTTTTCCATGCAGCTTTTGGAGAAACATCAACAGAGTTTTTGTTGTTTTTCATCTGGTTTATGTGGTTGTTCAACAAATGACTGCATTTTTCACAATTTCTCTGCTCTGATTTCTCCTGTTGGGACACATCCTAGCTAAGAGTTTTGCAATCTATCTGGTCTATCATACCTGCTCATTTCCTGCATGATTTCTGGACTGTCTTCTCTGAAGACCCTGAGATCTGTCACATCCAGAGAGGGTCCCCTCTCTAGCACCTCTCAGTATTAAGAGGGAGAGTCTTCCCCCCCATTCCTGCAAGTACACACATCTGAAAGGGAGACACTTGATATGTGCCACCGACTGATAGCTTTGTGAGCCAAAGTGAAGCAATGGTGTGTGCATGTATGTTAGTGAATACGTACAGGTGCACATATGTATTGTACAAAGTGGAGGAGAACAGGATGAATACAGGGCTGTAGGTATGGAGGACTAGGGCTGCTCCAAGAGTGTGAGATACCAGTGAGAAGTAAAGCAGAACTAATGATGAGGAGCATACAGTGCAAGAGAAAAAAGGGGAGAGGAAACACACATACAACGTGAATGCCAGATGATGATGAAGTGTAGTGAGACTAGTTTGTGCTCCTCTCCTGGCACAACCTGCATTCCTAGCAGAGCAGGACTGGAATTGTGCTTAGGTGACTGACCTCCAAGAACTCCTCGAGGCTGCTGAAGGGCTGAATAAGCTGCTTAGTAGGGATGCTCTGCCTACTGAGTGTACGCAGGACTCTGCAAGGCCTTATCCCTTTATGGACTTCCTCTTAGCAGAAGACATGCCACAACTCCCATGTGATCTCCTTCTCTAGGAGTTTATGTATATGAACAATGTCATAAATGGCTGTGTGCATGTTTGTTCTTTGTGTGTAAGCAAGACAGTGTTTTTGCACTTCAGGATGGCTGCAATGTGTGCAAGCAAGTGACTTGTGTATCTGTGGGACAGTCAGGGTAGTAAAGGCATACAAGGGAAGACTGTCTCTCTCTGACAATCCAGCGTTTTCATAGGGAGCACTTGAGGTGCAATTGGGAATGTTACATGAGAGTAAAACACAGGTCTATGCAACAGGTCAATGGCAAGAGAATGTGTGTGAAGTGAGCAGTTCTGTTGTGCTGGCCATTTGTGAGTGCGCATGATGGAGACGCACTGGAGAAGCAGGTTATTTGGAGGTTAACTGTTCTGCAGCGCTCAAGCTTTATGGTGACAATGGCAAATAGATGAAAAGTATTTGCATATGAAATTTTTCCTTGCTTATACTCTCAGATTTAAATCAGAAAATTCCCCAAAACCCCAAATTCCCCTTTCCTATACCTCACTGAGAAAACCTAGCCCTCTATCACTTCAACTTACCCCATCTCTCTGCCTATCAGAGGGAAAAGATGACAAAGGATGGGATTATTTTTACCCATTCACTTCTGTTTTGCATTGCTGTGGGGGAGGTAAGTATCTCACCTCAGTGAACACAGCTGTTCTTAGCTGCCTTTGTACCTCCTATTGGGGTAAAGGCTGTAAGAGAAAGGTCATGACTTCCTTATCTTCCCAGTGCTCCTACTCCCTACCTCTCTCCAGAAGGATCCTAGGCATGGGAGCAAGCCCCTGCCAGCCTCTGTATTTGTCTAATGGGGGAATTTTGCTTGTATCTGGAGAAGTATCAATATGCTTGCCCCATTATATATCCTGTTGGTTAGAGTATGGCACCCTGCCCTACCTCCTTGTCTTACACCCTTTCAACCATGCTCTTCTTTTGGCCAGTGGTAAGAAACACTGTCCAGTCTTCTCTAAAGAAGCTCTAATTTGATCTTTCCCTTGCTGCTGAGGCTTTTCAGGATTTCATACAGCAAAAATAGTATTTCTTGATGACTGAACCTTCTCATCTTCTATGATCTTCTCAGATATCTTCATCCTTTGTCCTTCTTGTGTCCATCCTTTGGATATTTGCAGACAGTTTCACACTGTACCTAGCTGTAGTTGCTCTTTGACTAATCACTGCTAATTCACCTCTTACTGTTTCCACTCATAAGATCACCTGCTTCATCCCCACATTCATGTCTACACCCTTTCGCTAGCCCATTGCATGCAAATTACTGATGCTCTTCTTGTACTGAGAGATCTGGACATGATGTGGATATTTTTGGTGCTGAACCCTTGACAGAGACATGACCAACGGGTGGCTCCAGTGTGGGGCTAATGTAAACTGTCTCTTATCTTCTCCTGCAGCCTCCTAATGAAGAGGAAAAACTTCCTCTACAATTTCAAGAACCTGCGCTGGGCCAAGGGCCGTCGTGAGACTTACCTCTGCTATGTTGTGAAGCGCCGTGACAGTGCCACTTCTTGCTCCCTGGACTTTGGATACCTGCGCAATCAGGTATGGGGAACACCTCAACTTCCTGTTCTTATACCTGTGCTGAGGTGGTTTGCCTTGAGTGGCAGGGAGAGGAGGGCTGCAACAGAAACACTGTGCAAGCACTGGTGCATGTGTCCAAGAACATGCACACTGCACTGGTACATAGCATTTAGGGGGTGCAACCTCCTCATTCCCTGCTGCTCTACCAGTCCTTCTAATTTTCTACCCAGCTCCCACCCATTTTTCCTTTCGTATACCCCTACACATCATTTGGTCCCTGCACTTTTGTAGTCAGTCCTCTATCTGTGTACCAATGTCTTCTTCCTCTGTGCACTAACACTGAGACATATCCCCCACTTTGCTTATCCTCCCTCATACCCTACTCAACTCATTCCTCCCTCCTCCTCCCTCCTTACAGCCTGCTTCACCCCTGCCTCATGCTTGCACCTTTCCCTCTTTCATGAAGATGGGCTGCCATGTGGAGGTGCTGTTTCTGCGCTACATCTCAGCCTGGGACTTGGACCCAGGCCGCTGCTACCGTATTACATGGTTCACCTCATGGAGCCCCTGTTATGACTGCGCCCGACATGTGGCTGACTTCTTGCGGGCCTATCCCAACTTGACACTCCGCATCTTCACTGCCCGCCTCTACTTCTGCGAGGATCGCAAAGCAGAGCCTGAGGGGCTGAGGCGCCTGCACAGGGCTGGGGCCCAAATTGCCATCATGACCTTCAAAGGTGAGATGAGAAGGGGGGAAAGAGCTGAAAGCTATGGGGGTAAGGCTTGGAAGGTGGTGGGAGAAGCTAGGAAAAGGAGCCAGAAAAGATTATTGTAGTGATTTATTGATCCTAGGAGAGATCTATGATCTCTCCTTGGGCAGTCCTGAGCACTCCTTAACTCCCTTGTGCCTTGCATAGATTACTTCTACTGCTGGAACACATTTGTGGAAAACAGGGAAAAGACCTTCAAAGCCTGGGAGGGGCTGCATGAAAACTCTGTCCGTCTGTCCAGACAACTCCGACGGATCCTCTTGGTGAGGGCCTCTCCTTCCAGTGTCTCTCCCCTCAGCTTTTTCCTCACTTCCTCAATATAGTTCCTCTGTCCTCTTGCTGCCCATCTGAACCGTCTGTCATTTCTTCCTTTCCTGTGTCTTCACCTGCCATCTTTCATGCCTTTTTCTCCATTTTTCTTCACATCCCCCTCTCCTCATCCTCTTCTCCTTCCTCAACCTCTCATCACTTCTGCCGTTTTTCCCTCATTCCCCATCTCCACAGTTTTCTGCTTACTTGACAATTGACCCATCACTTCTATTTTGTCCTCCAGCCACTCTATGAAGTAGATGATTTACGAGATGCCTTTAAAACCCTGGGACTTTGAGGTGAAAGTCATCAACAATCAGAAGACTACATAAACACTTGTCCTTCATCTCCATCTCTATTCCGCGTAGTAGATCTTTCTCTTCTTCCCTCTTTTCATCTTTCCTCCTTCCAGGACTGCATCCAGAGAGATAAGGCTGTCCTTACTTTTTCATTTCCAAGGAAAATTTGACTGGTCTTCTCAAGACACATTGCTCTAGATTCACACTTTATCCATTGCTACCTGGGAAAAGCCAGGACTGTAGTGACATTGCCAGAGAGTGATTTGCCCTCCTTTGGCCTCTGCAGAGAGAGCTAATTCAGATTGTCCACTCACATGAATGCTAGGTTCAGCCTTGCCCAGACAGGAGCAGACAGAATGCAAAGCTGCATTTCACTGTGTTCTCACTAACACTGCATTGATCTGCACATAGCACTAGGGCTTTGGGGAGTATGTCTTTTAGAGCTGCACTACATTGATTGTCCTTCCCTATTAGATAGTTCATCGATCTTTAGGGATGTGGATAGGCTCTTGAAGAACATCAGCATTTTAGGTGGTCTAGACAATGTCTTAACAGAAAAATTGGCCAGTTATTGGACAGTTTGACTGAGAACCTTTGACTGAGTCCTGGACAGCCCAGGTAGCTCAGCTTGAAAACTTCACTTGAAGCCAGCAGGTTCTGTAAGATGACTCTGAGAAACCAAATCATGAACAGCAGCCAAGACTAACTGTTCATGAAAGACTTACTGAGAGATGCCACAACTGAATTGTTGGTTCCAAAGATCTGCCATTTTGTCTACCACAATATTGTCTTCTCATAGTGCTGGCTTTACAGGAAAGGCTGAAATCAACATAACTGTGAAATAATCCTGTACAGGCCTAGTCCCTATAATATCTTCTGCCCAGAAATGAGTGAGATTCAGTAGCTACGTGTCCAGGTCCATGCCCTATGTGAGGTTGAAACTAGTAAAAGATTCTCTGGAAGACATTTTCAAGAGTGAGTTGCAATTCTGGGTGTGCAGGAAGACATTTTCTACGCAGAAACAGGAAGGCCACTCAATTCTCATTATCTGTATTGAGACCCATTGAGAAGCATGATCAGCATGTGGATCTCTCATCCAGCCAGGAAAGGACTCACCAAGGCATTTCACCACTGCAATGCTTTCCCATCATACATCTAGTGGTTCAGGATGTGGAAAAATGCTTCCATTCCACATTGTAATATCCCTTAGTTTCCGAATCATGTAGGTTGAGGCTGTGGCATTTTAGATGATGCATTGGCATCTGAATCAGGCACTGTTTGTTTCTTGACATACCACTGGGCAGAAGACCACAGCTCCCAGTACTGGGATACTTCCCAACCACTGAGCCTCTTAAATCAGGCCTGACATATGTTTCCTCTATAGCCTGCTGTGCTCTGCTAGAGGCAACCCAGTAGTCCCACAGTCCTGTTTTTTCAGGCCTTTTACCACTCATAGACTAGCTAGATACATCCAGTTGGTGACTGGCCTGAAACTTGGCCAGCAAAACACCTGGAATGAACAAAGGTGTGCAGCCTGTCAGTACTTTTTGTAGGGTGCAAAATCAAAACATCCTTCTGTCTAACAATCACTGTTTCCACTAGGGGAACCCATTACTACTGCTAGAAGTCTTTTAGACAAAGTCTACTAGGTTGAAGATATTGGTTGATAGCTATACCTCTGCTACTACCTTTTTACTACTTAAATTGCAGCTGGATTGTTCTCTATGGTCTAATCTCTCGAGGTTTTCCTTGACCTTATTGTCAGTGTCTCATGATCTGGGGATGCTCTGTCAATTCCTTCATGGTAGTGGCAAGCTCTCTAGTCCACTCTGTTCCTCTTACTGGGTAAGGCTATGGGCTCCTGTGTTGCTCCTCACAATGTTTCCTCTAGTGATGGACCAGCACCAAGACAGTGGAAAGCTCTGCTCCCACAGTGCTTCCTGCTAGCAGAGGTCAGAGCTGGGTGCATCACACGCTTCCTACAACTTTAGGCTCCTGATGCACTGTCATCTCAGGGAATCTGGACCAGGAACACCAGTGTTAGTTCTTTGCAAAGCATTAATTTGCAAGCATGGTGCTGTATATTTTCTTGATATGGTGCATATTATTTATATATAAATAAAGGTCTTGCATATAAGCTTCTGGTTTTGTCATTATTTTCAAACTAATCGGGTGAGGGATATAAAAGCTTACCTAAAAGACTGAAGTGCAATCTAACTCTTCTAATTTCTGGAGAGAAAAGTTAGCACTATTCCATTAAAATGTGTTTATGCTTTTCAACTATAACTTTGAAGTTATTCACAGTCTCACCCAGCAGATCAATGTGGTTAAAACACTTGGGTCATTGGCTCTTTGGAAATATTACCAAAAATCAGTGATATAAATGCTAGAAGTCGTTCAAGATGATTCATGTATTGATTACAAGCCTATTTTACAAATTCATAACTTGTCATTATTTCTGTGTCCACTTTAGTCAATCAATTACAATTTATACAGCAAAACCAGAGGAAAAGCAGAGATGGAAAAAGGATCTCTGTCTTCCAGCTTCTGGTATTGGGCTATACAATACCACTGTCCTTCTGATAGAGGCTGTTGGAAAGCTATAGAAAAAATAGCATTTTCTGAAAAGACAATTGAAATAATTGGGTTTTGCTTAAGTGCTGTTATATTGACTGTATTATTGACTATCAAAACATGAAAATTAGTGATATTGTATGATAGGAATATAAAAACATTCACAGAATGCTTCCTAGGTTGTTTCTTTTGAATGTAAAGAGGATTAAATAGTGAGTAGACTGTTTAGCTAATCTATGTGATTTAGCTACTGGAACTTAGCTCTGCCACTATAGATTTTTTTTTTTTTTTAACTGCATTATATCTGTTCTCATGTACCAATCCTTTATCGTTTGTTAAAAGATGTTATTTGAACTGGCATTATAATTCAGCCTCAAATACATTAGGTATCTGCAAGAATAACTCCATGGAAGATGACTATTATGTAATAGCATTGCTTTTTTCAACTTAATAATTTTCTACCTGTTTATTAGACTACATATATAGGGAATATTTCACTATTGCTTATATTGTGTTATATACTCCTTATGTTTATAGCCTGCCCCTAGTGGCAATAGTGGCTGTGTTATTACAGAATCACAGAATGGTCAAGGTTGGAAGGAACCTCTGGAGATCATCTAGTCCAACTCCCGTGCAGCAGGCCCAGGACCATATCTAGACAGCTTTTGAATATCTCCAGGGATACAGGCTCCACAGCTAATCTGGGCAACCTATTACAGCGCTTAGGAACTCACAGTGGGGGGAAAAAAAAAAAAAAAAAAAAAAGAGTTCTCATGTTCAGACAAAACTTCCTGTGTTTCAGTTTGTGCCCTTTGGTGCTTGTCCTGTCCCTGGGCACCACTGAAAAGAGTCTAGCTCCATGCCTTCCCTTCAGATGTTTATAGGCATTGATAAGATCCCCCCTGAACTTTCATTTATCCTAGCTAAAGAGTGTCAGTTCTCTCAGCCTTTCCTCATACAACAGATGTCCCAATTCTTCAGTGTCATTCACTGGGATTATTCCAGCAGCTCCAAGTTTCTTGTACTGTGGAGCCCACAACTAGACATAGCATTCCAATTGCAGCCTCACCAGGGCTGAGTAGATGGGAAATGGAAACACTTTTCCTAATGAGCCCAGGATATCATTGGCCACTTTTGCCACAAGGGCATATTGCTGGCTCACATCCAACTTGTTTTCCACGAGGACTCCCAAGTCCTTCTCTGCAGAGCTGCCCTCCAGCATGTCAGCACCCAGCATGTACTACTGCATGGTGTTGTTTCTCCCTAGGTGCAGGAGGTTGCATTTGCCTTTGTTGAGCTTCATGAGGCTCCTCTCTGCCCATTTCTCCAGCCTGTCAAGGTCCATCTCAATGGCAGCACAACTCTCTGATGTATCAGCCACTCCTCCCAGTTTTGTATCACTCTGTCCCTTCACCCAGGTCACTGACGAATAAGTTGGACAGGACTGGACCCAATATTGAGCTCTGGTGGACACTGCTTGTTACTGGGCTCCAGCTAGACTTTGTACCAGCCTCAGCTCTGCTGTTCAGCTAGCTTTCAGTTCACCTCACTGTCTGTTCATCTAGCCCATATTTCATCAGCTTGCCTATGAGGATATTATTGACGACAGTATCAAAAGCCTTTCTGAAGTCAAGGTAGACAACATCCACTCATATACTCAGCCAGTCATTCCATCAGAGAAGGCTCTTAGGTTGGTGAAGCATGATTTCCCTTTGTGAATCCATGCTGACTACTCTCGATCACCTTCTTGTCCTTCATGTGCTTGGATATGGTATCCAGGATTAGCTGTTCTCACCACCTTCCTGAGGATTTATATGAGGCTGAGCAGCTTGTAGTTTCCTGGACTCTTCTTCTTGTCCTTTTTGAAGATTTAAGTGACATTTGTTTTCTTCCAGTTCCTTTCCCAGTCACCACGACCTTTCAAAGATGATTGAGAGTGTCCTTGCAGTGTTATTGACCAGCTTCCTCAGCACTCCTGCATGCATCACACCAGGGCCCATGGACTTCTGTACTTCCAGTTTGCTTAAGTGATCCTTAACTTGATCTTCATCCACCTAGGGAAAGTCTCCCTTTCTCTAGATTCCCCCCCCCCCCACCCCCCCAGTCTCTGTGGCCTGGGATTGCTGAAGATCAGTCTTACTAATAAAGACTGAGGCAAAGAAGGTATTCAATACTTCAGTCTTTTGTGTCCTTTGTCACCAGGGCCTCTACTCCATTCAGCAGTGGGCCCACTTCCCCAGTCTTCCTTCTGCTTACGTACTTATAGAAGCCCTTCTTGTTATCCTTGACATCTCTCATCAGATTAACCTCTAGATGGACTTTGGCTTTCCTAGACCCATCACTACATGCTCAGATGATGTTCCTATGTTCCTCCCAGGCCACCTGTCCCTGACTCCAGCTCCTTTACACTTCCTTCTTCGATTTGAGATTTGCCAGGAGCTACTTATTCATCTATGCAGTACTCCTGCCACCTTTGTTCCACTCCCTGTGCTCAATAGAATGGACTGTTCTTGAGCCTTGAGGAGGTGATCCCTGGATATCAACCAGCTTTCTTGGACCCATCTTCCTCTAGGGCCCTATCCCATGGAATTCTTCCAAATAGGTTCCTGAATAGACCAAAAGTTGTTCTCCTCAAGTCCTGAATGTGATCCTACTTTTTGCCCTGCTCCCTCCTCTCAATATCCTGAGCTCCACCATTTCACAGTCACTGCAGCTAAGGTTGCCCCCAGCCTTCACATCTCCCACCAGCCCTTCCTTGTTTGCAAGTACAAGGTACAGCAGAGCACCTCTCCTCAGTGGTCCTTCTATCACTTCTATCAGGAAGTTGTCATCAATGCTCTCCAGGAGCCTCCTGGATTACTTGTGCCCTGCTGTGTTGTCCCTCCTGCAGATATTGGGGTAGTTGAAGTCTCCCATGAGGGCCAGGATCAGCAAACATGAGGCTACTTCTAGCTTTCTGTAGAAGGCCTCATCTTCTACTTCTTCCTGATCAGGCAGCCTGTAGCTAATATCCACACAGTGCCACTCGTTAGTCTGCCCCTTAGTCCTTATCAATAAGCTTTTTGTTGGCTCATCATCCACTTTAGGCAGATCTCCATGCACTGCAACTACTCTCACAAAAGGGTGAACCTCCCCCATCACCTTCCTGGCCTGTCCTTCTTAAAGAGCCTGTATCCGTTGCAGCATTCCAGTCATGTGAGTGATACCACCATGTGTCTATGATCCCAGCAGGATCATAGCTGTTCGACTGCACACAGATCTCTGATTCCTCCCATTTAGTCCCCATGCAAAAGCACTTCAGAAAGGTATCCAAGCATGCTGATTTCCTGAAAGGGTGTAAATGGTTTCCCCATAATTCTGTCTTGTAGGCACTACCTTGCTTATATCCAAATGCTTGAGCCTTGTTTTGTTGATTGTATGTTCCCTGTTACTCTCCTCATACTCTTCCCTAGTTTGAAGCTCTATTTACCAGGTCATCCAGCCTGTTGGGAAAGATACTTTTTCCCTGCTTATTGAGGTGGATCCCATTTCTCCCAAGCAGACATCAGTTCTTGAACAGGGTCCCATAGTTATATAAACCAAACACTGTTGCTAACATCAGATGCATAATTAATTGTTGACTCACAGTATCCACTCATTTCTCCTCACACCTTTCCCCCACACCAGCATGACTGATGAGAAAATGACCTGGACTCCCATACCCCTGACCTTCCCTCCAAAGCTACATAGTCATGTTTGATACTTACTACCCTTAGCAGTATCATTGGTGCTGACATGGAAGTGCAACAGAATGTAAAAGTCAGAGGGTCAGACAAGCCCCAGAAGTCTCTCCACAACATCCCAGATTCAAGACCCCAGCAAGCAGCAGACCTCTCAACACGTCAAGTTGGTAGATAGGTATCTCCATTGCCTGTAGCAGGGAGTCACCCACTGCTATTGCTTGCTGGTTCTTCCTAGTGCTTCTGTGTGGCTCAGAGTCCATTGGCCCACACACTTCAATTAAAAACATACCCCGCTCCTCCTCAGCTTTGAGGGCAGCGAATATGTTCCATAGTTGCAAGCCTCCTAGTGGAGCAGAAGCCTTCCTCCTGGTATGAGAAGTCACTAGCTTCCAGCCTTCACCTTCCTTAGATTTCCACTTACCATCCCAGCAGGCATAAACTCTATCTGCGTCTCCACTGCCATTGGGGTTTGGGCCTCTTGAAGCTGTATGGTCTCCATGAACATCCTGTATATCTCTCTCTCATCTTCTCTGATGCTGCGCAGTCTGCTGACTCCCTCCCATTACTCCTTTACTCAGCAACATAGCTCTTCAACTATGGCACACCTCTTGCAGAAAAGGTGACCATCTGCCCCAGCATCAGGGAGAGACTCCTTGCAGCCTAAGACGTGCAGAGTTGCACCCTCCATCTGAAGCTCTGGAATAAAGCCAACATAGCAGGGACAGCTGTTGCCACAGCTGCTGGGGAACATGCCTTTTAGCAGGTCACAACCATGCCTGAGGACACTAGTACTGGTCTGAGACATGAATGCCTTTTTTCACACCGTACAAACTGCTGTATTTGTCAGCTTTGGTCTAGCCCCAGCTCTTATACATGCCTCACTCTAGCATGGCTAAAAGGATTCTTGACCCTCCTTAATCATGGGTCAGCTGGAACAAGGGCCCCAACACCCTCCAATCAGGGGCAACCAACAGAGCTTGTTAGCAGAGCTTGCCAGAGCTTCCAGGAAGATTTAAAGTCTTCAGGTGCTCTAGGCATCTGCCGTACTCAGTAAAATCTGACCCCTCAAAGGAATGCCAAAGAATGTATCTTGGGTCCTGTTGCCTGAGCTATGGGAAACCGTGGCCACTTTTGTGAATTCTGGGAAGATATTTCCTCCAGAGACTGTGGGAAACACCTAAAGTAGGGGACCTATAATGTTAGCCCCAAGCCACAGTCTCACATCACCTAATATCTCATGGTTTGAAGTGATGAGCAAGGCACAAGCTACATCTGAATAATCATACAACTGCTACCCCAAACTTTCTTTTCTGTGAAAGTGCTCATCTCTGTGTTCTCTTCTTACCCTCATCCTTGCTACAGGTACAATTAGTGATAGCATCCAAAAGATTTCTCAGCAAGTGTGGTGCTAAATGTGAGCTCTTGATAGGCCTGCCCTTCAGAAAACTGCCCTTTTAACTGGATGTGTAGTTTTGGGTGTTTTTTCCATGCTGGAGTTATGTACCCCAGTACTCTAAACACACTTTCATGAGACCCATAGCGCTGCTGGAGAGTTCTCCAGCCTAGCTACATGCTCAGGACATTTCTGTTGCTGAACAAGAGCCTCTGTTTTTCTTCACACAGTTATCTGAATGACCTTTTACCATTTGGAGCCTTGTACAACATCATAGAATCGGCAAGGTTGAAAGGGACCTCTAAAGATCATCTAGTCCAACCCCCCCCCCCACTCAAGCAGGGTCACTGAGAGCATGTTAGACAGGGTTGCATCCAGACAGGCTTTGAAGATCTCCAGAGAAGGAGACTCCACAACCTCTCTGGGCAACCTGGGGCAGTGCTTTCTCACCTTCAGTGAAGAAATTCCTCCTCTCATTCAGGCGGAACTTCGTGTGGTTCAGTTGTTACCCATTGCCTCTTGCCCTGTCTCATGGCACTACGGAAAAGAGTTTAGCCCCATCCCCTTGACACCCTCCCTTCAGGTACCTACACACATTGACAAGATCCCCTCCTCAGTCTTCTCTTCCCCAGGCTATAGAGGCCCAGCTCTCACAGCCGTTCCTCATAAGGCAGATGCTCCAGCCCTCTGATCATCTTTGTAGCCCTATGCTGGACTCTCTTCAGCAGCTCCATGTCTCTCTTGTCCTGGGGAGCCCAGAACTGGACACAGTACTTGAGATGAGGCCTCAGCAGGGCTGAGTAGAGGGGCAGGATCACCTCCCTCGACCTGCTAGCAACACTCGTCCTAATGTACCCAGGGATACCATGGGTCTTCCTGTCCACAAGGGCACATTGCTGGCTCATGGTCAACTCATCATCCGCCAGCACTCCCAGGTCCTTCTCTGCAGAGCTGCTCTCCAGAAGGTCAGCCCCCAGCCTAGGGTTATTTCTCCCTCGGTGTAGGACTCTGCACTTGCCCTTGTTGAACCTCATGAGGTTCTTCTCCACCCAACTCTCCAGCCTGTCTAGCTCTCTCTGAATGGCAGCACAGCCGTCCAGTGTATCAGCCACTCCTCCCAGCTTGGGATCATCAGCAAACTTGCTGAGGATGCACTCTGTCCCTTCGTCCAGGTCATTGATGAAGAAGTTGAACAGGATGGGACCCAGCACTGAGCCCTGGGGAACTCCACTAGCCACAGGCCTCCAGCTGGACTCCACGCCACTGATGACAACCCTCAGAGCTCTTTCAGCCAGTTCTCAATCCACCTCACTGTCCACTCATCTAGCCAGCACTTCCTGAGTTTATCTAGGAGGATGTTATGGGAGACAGTGTCAAAAGCCTTCCTGAAGTCAAAGTACACAACGTCCACTGCTTTCCCCTCATCTTCCCAGCCATTCATGCCATCATAGAAGGCTGTCAGATTGGTGAAGCATGATTTCCCCTTGGTGAATCCATGCTGACTACTCCTGATCACCTTCTTTTCCTCCATATGCCTGGAGATGATATCCAGAATGAGCTGTTCCATCACCTTTCCAGGGAAGGAGGGGAGGCTGACCGGCCTTTAGTTGCCTGGGTCTCTTTCTTGCCCTTCTTGAAGACTGGAGTGACATTGGCTTTCTTCCAGTCCGCAGGCACCTCTCCTGTACTCCAGGACCTTTCAAAGGTGATGGACAGCAGCCCAGCAACAACATCCACCAGCTCCCTCAGTACCCGTGGGTGCATCCTGTCTGGGCCCATGGATTTGTGAATGTCAGGTTTGCCCAGAAGGTCTCTAATCCTATCCTCCTCAACCAAAGGAAAATCTTCCTTTCTCCAGACTCTCTCTCTTGCCTCCAGGCTCTGGGATTCCTGAGGGCTGCCCTTAGCAGTGAAGACTGAAGCAAAGAAGGCATTCAGTAATTCTGCTTCTCTGTATCCTTTGTCACCAAGACCCCCGCCCCATTCAGTAGTGGGCCCACATTTTCCCCAGCCTTCCTCTTTCTGCTGATGTATTTGAAGAAGCCCTTCTTGTTGTCCTTGACATCCCTTGCCAGAATTGATTCTAAATGGGCCCGCCTTAGCCTTCCTCACCGCATCTCCGCATACTCTGACAGTGTTCTTTTAATCCTTCCAAGTAGCCTGTCCCCTCTTCCACATTCTGTGTACTTTCTTCTTCCATCTGAGTTTGGTCACGAGCTCCTTGCTCACCCATGCAGGTCTCCTGTCCCCTTTGCTGAACTTCTTTCTCCTTGCAATGCACTGCTCTTGAGCTTGGAGGAAGTGATGCTTGAATACTAGCCGGATCTCCTGGACCCCCTTTCCTTCTAGGGCCTTAACCCATGAGATTCCTCCAAGAAGGTCTCTGAAGAGCCCAGAGTCTGCTCTCCTGAAATCCAGGGTTGCAATCCTGCTTACTGCCTTACTTCTTTCCTGCAGGATCCTGAACTCCACCATCTCATGGTCACTGCAGCCAAGGCTGCCAACTTTCACATCTTCAACCAGTCCTTCTTTGTTGGTTAGGACAAGGTCCAGCAGGACACCCTTCCTCATAGGCTCCTCCACCACCTGTGTCAAGAAGTTATCATCAGTGCACTGCAGGAGCCTCCTGGACTCTGTGCCTAGCTGTGTTGTCAATCAGGGTGGTTGAAGTCTCCCATGAGAACCAGGGCATGTGATCTTGAGGCTACTTCCAGCTGTTTGTAGAAGGTCTCATCGACTTCTTCCTGGTCAGGTGGGCTATAGTAAACACCCACAACAGCAACACCCTTTAATCCTTATGCATAAGGTCTTGATTCATTCTTTGTCCACCCTTAGGCAGAGCTCAATATGTTTCAGTTGCTCTCTCTCACATAAAGAGCAACTCCACCTCCTCGCCTTCCTGGCCTGTCGTTCCTAAAAAGCACATAGCCATCCATGACGACGTTCCAGTCATGAGAACTATGTCACCATGTTTCTGTAATTCCAGTGAGATCATGGTCCTGCGACCGCACACAGATCTCCAGTTCCTCCTGTTTATTCCCCATGCTGTGTGCATTGATGTACAGGCATTTCAGAGAGGTAGTCAAACACACAGGTTTCCCAGGAAGGGTGTAGGAGGGTTCCCCATAACCATGTCCCAAACACATATTCTCAGCCGCATGCACCCATTGGAGGCTCCCCAACCTGAGTTGTGTTTTATTGACTACTTCTGTCTATGACTCTCCCCTTCCCCCTTCCTACGTAGTTTGAAGCCCTCTTTACCAGGCTGGCCAACGTGTTGGCAAAAACATAGGTGCCCCGCTTGGTGAGGTGAATCTCATCTCTCCCCACCAGTTGCTGATCTTCAAACAATATCCCATGATCATAGAAATCAAAACCCCGTTGCCAACACCCACAGCTCAGCCAGTTGTTAATTTGGAAAATTCATCTACTCCTCCTCCTATCCCTCACCCTAATCGGCAGGACCGATGAGAAGACCACCTGGGCTCCCAGACCTTTGACCACCATGCCCAAAGCCCTGAAGTCTTGCTTGATTGTTTCCAGCTTGCTCTTGATATCATTAGCATCTACATGAAAAAGCAACAGAGAGTAGTAGTCCGATGAGCGGACAAGCCTTGGCAGCCTTTCAGATGCATCTCGTATCCTCTCCCCCGGCAGGCAGCAAACCTCTCTAGAGGAGGAGTCAGGTCAGCAGATAGGTGTCTCCGTCCCCCGCAGTGTGGAGTCACCCACTACAACCACTTGTAGCCTCTTCTGGGTGTTCACGCAAGGCACAGGGTCTGACAGCCCAGTTGCTTCCCTTGAAGTCAGGTCCAGGTCCTTCTCATCCTGGAGGATATTAAATTGGTTCTTCAGCTGTAAACCTTATGACAACAGACATCTGCTTTTATCACTTAAGTGGCACACTACCCCCTTGAGAAACTCTCCAGAGAGATACAGGGTAGGTCTTTGATAATGAAGGAGAATCAACAGGATAACGAGCAGAAGAAACAGAGGATGGGGCAGTTTTTGGCCCAGTGTGTAAAACTGGACATGACTGCCATCTGCTGGTGCAGAGAAATGCGCATCACCCTTTATGAGCATGTCAGCTGGAGGGATCTTGTTACTTGCTGCAAATGGCTCCTAGAGTCCAGCTCTTAACAACCCCCAAAATATGCCCATTTAAGAGCAGGACACTTACATCATTCCCACAGCTGCACACAGTATTACTTCAGGTCAGCACACACTGTCCTTGGACATCACATCACAGTAATAAGAAACAGATTACCACTAAACAATGCAAAGATACATTCCAGGCCCTTACAAATACAAGATGGGGGTTCAAAATGTGTATCTCTCCTGTTTCATCTCTCTCCCTCTTTTGCATGCTAGTTCATGGAAACCAGGACAGAAAGGGGCTTCAGGGTCATGAAATCCTGTTACTCATCTTTTCCAGGGTTTTAGCCTAGATGTTAACCAACTGGCTGTTGCACAGCCAACATTAATCTTTAGTTCATATAGTTTTTATCCCTTCACCGGTGCTCACCCTTTGGTGTTTTTATGGTTTAATCATGTATATACTAGGTAATCATGGTGACGGAAATCAAATTTGGTTCACAAAACAAATGTTTTTTTTTTTCTGTCATGGGACATTATTTGTTATGACAATATCAACAGGGATAAGCAGAGCCTGTGGAAGGGAAGGGGAAATGTGGCTGCTGCAAGATCAGAGATCAGAGAGGAAGGGCAGGAACCACAGTATGGCAGGGATTTTGAAGGCTGATTTTGACTTTTAAATCTCTTGCACACTTTTGGGATAGGCAGATTTCCCCTGAGGCTTCTAAACCCTCCTAAGTGATAGATAAAATACTATTGTTATTCTGGTTGTTGTTGTTGTTACCATTAAGCACAGTAGCTGAAGGACTGTTGTAACTTCTGAAGTTATGGAATTGATGCTACCTTCAGGGAAATAGTCTTCCTGCCTGCAAGAGAACTGTCTTCTTGCCTCAGCAAATGCAAGTGGCAACCAAGTTTCAGGGCAGAGAGGATATTGATGTCTCCATGTTTTTATCTTTTATCACAACTAAGATCCAGACTACACTACAAGGTAGAACAATGTTTTTACCTGTCCAAAAAGATAGAAGAATGTGAGGTGACCCAACTCCCTTCTGTGGTTACACTTGTGAGCTAGTAGTGAGGTAAATTCACTTTAAGCCCCTAACATCTCAGTAAAAACACAGCAATGATGCAGCAGATTATAAACTCACTCTGGCAGCCAAAATTTGTGGGGGGGGGGAGGGGGGAAGGGGGAAAGGACTTATTTTGAACTGGTAGGCTTATAATTGGACCAGAGATGGTTTGTCCTCCTGCCATCAGCAGAAAGAAATGAACTTTTCATAAAGGATCATGCACTTTGGCTAATTCATTAAGATATTGGCCATGTACTGCAATTAATATAGGCACTTCTGTACAGCTGAATGACTTGGTAGTGCACAGAAATAACACCAGCAATGACAGAACTGAAACCCATCACATGGATAGAGATGCCAGAAAGCTCTGCCTCATCACAACCTAAGCTGAGTCAGAGTGACAGACTATCCCCAGCCAACTGTGGTTCTGAAAGCCTAGGGCTGTGTTCTATGAAACTATGACAGTGTTCACTTGGAAGTCCAGGCTGCACTTTGTGTATGACACTATTTCTTGTGCTGCCCTTTTCACTGTTTCTGCCTTCATCGTGTGTCCTCCTGCTCCCTTAGTGACAGTCCTACACCATATGGGGCCATCACTACCTCAAAGTTCTTGCCTAATGGACTAGGGTCATTGCTGAGCAAATGAGCACATCTCTGCCTCGCTTCTTTAGTCCAGGTTAATATCACTTGTCCTGGGGCAGGGCCACAGGACTCTGATCACATTACAGTTGCAGTTGTTACATTCTCCTTAATATGCCCTCTCTGCTTTTAACTGACTGCAAGAATTGTCTTAATTTTCTCTCCTAGAAGAGCAATGCAGTTGTGTATGCTTCAGAAAGGGCTAGTGAACACTGAGAAACCACATTTGGCCTAAGAAGAGGGAGCTGGAGCCTTGGAGGATGTCAGCCAAGAAGTATTCCAACTTCTCACTCTGTTCTTCCTCTTCACTAGTAGTTCACTTTCCAGGAACTATTGTTACTGATTTTTCCCTTTGAAACTTCTCCTAACAAGTCCCTCTGAGAAGGAAAAACAAACAAACAAGAG
Organism: Rhea pennata; assembly: GCF_028389875.1. NCBI lineage: Eukaryota > Metazoa > Chordata > Aves > Rheiformes > Rheidae > Rhea > Rhea pennata. The sequence goes on along the minus strand of NC_084663.1, from coordinate 84,655,327 downwards.
ATTGCATAGAAAACTAGATAATTATAGGAGACAACAAATGAAAACATTCTTTTGGGGAATAAGAGTCTATGAGTAAAAAATGTAAACATAGGAAGCTGGATGGGGGCATATAGTGGCACACCCATGCACAGAACTCATTGCTCCCTGAAAATATCCAAGGAGTCAATAGACACTATCTAACATTGCTCTGACTGAGAAAAGATGAGGGAACAGGAGCAGACCCAATGGCTTCCAGAATGTGTGTCCAAAAATCATTAAGTTGCATGCCTGCATCACATTCTTACCATTGCTGACCTACTATCATTAATCCCAGAGGTATTCCTCACAGCCTGAAGAGAATTTTACCTGCTGCACCTGTTCCCTGGAGAAATCACACTGGATAATGCTGCGAACACCCATTTTGAGTGAAACCCAGGGAGTACAGCATGACAAATGCATATCCTTCACTCTGGCCTCTAATTTTCTTCCTCCTTCAATAATCATTTCATCCTGTGTTGTTTTGCTCTATTCCCTGACTCCTGCTCCTCTCCCTTGTCATCAATCCGCCCTCATTCAAGGCTCTCTGGTCTGGGGCTGAATGTTAGCTGAAGTTCATAGGGAGAACAGGGCACATGTCAGTGTGCTAGAAAAATCTCTCTGTCCTGCAGCAAAGGCATTATTCCCTACCTTGCCTGCAGGAAAGCTATTTCATGACAGTAGCTCCAGGAATGTGGGTCTTAGACTGCCAGGAACAAAGCAAAGCCTCAGGAGACTTACAGACAACACTGCAAGATAAAGCAGTTAATTTGGAGCTGGTCACCATGTTTCTGTTATAGAGTCAGAGGCAATATGGGGAAAGACTTTTTTAGGCTATGGGTCCTTTCCTGTCTAGGACAACGAAGTTAACACAGTCCCACCTTCTGGACTACTCTTCCACCTAGTACTACTTACAGAAGGCCCCTTAGGTCTCCCTTGAGTCTTCTCAAGCCAGATCTCTACCATTAGCCTACCTTCCTGTCCTAATTATTCAAGTCTCATTTCATCCCTAAGCAATATCATCATCCTACTGCAAAGACTTGGACCACTCAACCTTTCATCTTCCTCCAGAGACTTGGAGTTTTGAGTACACTGAGTTCAGACTTTTCCAATGTCAAATTCTGACTGTATGTTTACTCTGAGGTACAGAAACACAGCAATACCTGCCACCATTTTTAGATTGTTTCTTAAGAAATAGCAATGTGTAAGTAATTCTTACATAGATATGGACAAAGCCTCCTCTGTGTAATGAGAGGCTGTGGTGGAGATCATAGAATCATAGAATCAGTAAGGTTGGAAGGGACCTCTGGAGATCATCTAGTCCAACACCCCTGCTCAAGTAGGGTCATCTAGAGCATATTAGACAGGGTTGCATCCAGGCGGGCTCTGGATATCAAGATCTATGATGCTTGAATAATTACAGCAAAGGCATGGATGAGTCTTCTCATCTTGCAGATTTTCTTAAAGTTATTTAGTAAAAGATTTCCATTTTTTGATTGCCATGAATAATACATGTAGTTGCACCATTTTACACCATTGTGGTTTTTAGATTCTACCAAGTGGTTCAACTTTTTAGAATCTCCCAAGTGTTTCAGCTAATTTCTCTAGCACAATGAAGTTTCAAAGTCAGACACAAATGGAGATATTTGAAGTTATATATGTTGATGAGGCTCCAAGTCAGTTGCCACATGACACAGCAGACCAGAAATTTACAAGTACAACTTTATGCTGCTGAGTGGTTAGAGACTTTAGCATACTCAACTATATGTTAAATGAGTGATTTAGTTTCTCAGTGAGGAAACAAACACATAGCACTACGATGACCACAGAGAAAGTATTGTGACACCCAGCCTCAGGACTTAGACAGCTGGGGAGAAAACTTCAGTTGTACTGTAGATAGGAATAACTACTTGCAGCAGTCTTATTTGGCTAGTGCAGGAGACCCTTCCCACACAGCTGCTCTCAATTTTAGATACTACCTGATGCATTAGGGGCTGGAACTGCTTTCTCAGCCTGCAATATTTCTGACTCTCTTAATTGTCTTCTAACCATTTGGAGATCTTGGCATGGTCAAAGGATGCTACAAGCATGAATCAATTAGAAGACATAGACATGGCTTCTGCTAGTCCCTGCCTTATTCTTCAGACAATTATTTGTGTCTGTCATGTTGCAACTCTTCCTGGTAGCCTGTTGGGATCTCACATTGAGCTACCTGCTTGGAAGGGCTGGGGATCATGAGCCTTTGAGTTCCCAACCTGTCTTCTAACATTCAGAAGTTTTGTACTATTTCCAGTACAAACTGAAAACTGTAGCTATGCCAAGTACATCTGTATCTTCTTTTTGCCTTCTGCCTGTTGAGACACATCAGAGTTTTCAGTAACTCCTACCACCATTCCACTCAGTGTTCCTGCTGGAAAAGTAGTAGTTGGCAATAGCACTGAAATTTTTACAGCTCTGTCAATATTCTCCCAGTTTGCAAGGAACAGCTGGGACTAGAGTATGGAATTACAAGGGAAGAATGTGCACCCTTGAAACTGACAGCAGGAACTGGGCAAGAAAAGCAAAGTTTTCATAGAGTTGACATTTTCCCTTTACTCTGTTCTTTCCACCTGGTTAGAGAAAATAGTCAGAAAAAAACTCAAAATGCAGCAGTATTTTAATATATTCAATATATTTTAATATATTCAATAATATAACTGTATCATATAGTATTAATATTTAATAAAACCAGTAATATAACAGTAACATAAAATAATCGTAATATAATAGCATTAAGTACTTGTTGAAACATACTCACTGAGCCATAAAAGTGATCTTCATGGGAAATTCTGAAGAAATAATGTATTGTTCTGATTAAGTCTTTAGAATGGATCAGGATATGAAAAATATTACTTGCTGACCTCTCAAGATAGTATTTACAGAATCTGCTTGCAGCATCAGCAGATATGAAAGGTTTCAAGGCCCCATCTCCATCTGACTTTCAGGAGGCCTTCTAAGGAACCTGATCCCAGTGTCCTTGCTGCCAGGCTTCACCATTAAAACCATTAAAAGGTGGCTTTTCTTGCATGTTCCTTCTGCTTTGCCCAGTACTTAGCAATGACCAGCAAGTGATATGTGACTCTTCTGGTGGCAGTATGAAACTCATAGTCCAAGGCTATAATAGGACTGACTGTCAGGGTTTGGCTTTTCCAGTACTGTAAATAAGGCTGGCATGAATAAAGTGAACTTGAAAGTATGCTGCTGATACTTATGGGCATTCAGAGCTTGCCAGCAATGGAGGAACTGCCTAGGCAGAAAGGAGAAAAAAGAACATTAAAAACTCTATTTTGAAAATATAGCATCTTTTTCAAGAGATCACTTTTATCCACCTTCAGCATGTCAGAGAACATTCCTTGGGACACAACTTTCCAAACAGCAGCATAACACCCCAGCATTTGCAGTGCAGTATAAATCCCTCCTAGAAAGACAGATCATTCAGAGATAGAAGTACATCAAAGGTGGCAAATTGCGGAATTAGTTCCTATAGAAAGAGATAATTATTCGGGTTAGAAAACACCTCTGTAGGTCTCTAGTTCAACAACCTGCTCACAGCATGGCTAACTCCAAATGCAGATGAGGTTGCTCAAGTCAGTTTTCAAGAAAGTATTGAATACCTGCAGAGATGGAGACCTGACAGTCTCTGGGCACCTCTTCCAGCATTGCACCTCTCTTAGAGGGAGAGTTTTTTCCTTCAGTACAACTGAAATTTCCCTTTTGTAGCTTGTGCTTGTTGCCTCTTGTCTTTCATCTGCAGAATTTTGAGAAGAGACTGGGTAGTGGGGAACTACAACTAGAGTCCACTTAGTCTACTCCAGGCTGAACAAATCCAGTTCTCTCAGCTTCTCCTTGTACTGCAAGTGCTCTAGCCCCCTGACCATCTTAGTGGCTTTTCACTGGACTCCCCAGCTTTTTATGGGGAGTCTGTCTGTCCCGGGGAGCCCAGAAATTGCACAATAGTCTGCATATTTATCTGGAATATATGTTAAACTCACTTTCCTCATTACACTTCCGCAATAAAGGGGACTTGTTCTGCTCCAAGAATTGTGTGACTTGGCAGTGGTCAAGATAATCAAGGAGGCATACTTGAAATGTGCCTTTCAGCACAGTTAATACAATAGGGCTAGGTGTTCACAAACATTGAGAACATAGACCTTCCCATTCATTTTGTGGGAAGTTGCTGGTTGATCAGAGCTACTGATAGCTGAGTGCTATCCCCCTTCATTTTAGGGCTGGTTTGAGTTTTGCTGAAACACTAAAGTAGTTGAGCAGGTGCTTAATTTTCAGCATGAGTAATCCAGCCAACATGACTCTGTGGTAATCAATGAGGTTGCCAGTGACACAGGGAGGAACAGGTAATTTGTGAGCTGGCTGTTTGAAAACAAGACCTGAAGGCCAAATTCAACTGGTACTGTTGCCTAGGGAACAAGGCTGAGAGCTGTCTCTGCTGTGGTTTGCCTGCACTCACAAGCATGTACCAGAACAGCTCTGTTGAGCTACCTGGTACGTGTCATGCTATGAATTTGGTGGTGAGTGATCTGATATATTATTTAATCTCAGACATTAGGAGACTTAGAAAGGCTCAAAGCTGAGGGGAATTCTCACCTGAACAGCTTCAATGCATTGACTACTTTGTCAGATTAGCTGATTGACTGGATAATGTGACTGGGTGCATATCCTGTTAACTGGACTTCTTATTCAGACAGTTAGGATTAGAAATATCAGGTCCTGAGATATTAAAAGAGTTATGTAAACTTCAGAGTGGGTGGAACTGAAATGAAGACTAATGCTTGACTTTTCCTCAGTCAGAAATGAAACAGGACTTTTATAGCATTCTACAAATAGGTTAGCTTTCCTCATAGATGTTAAGTTTCAGTTTGTATTACATAGTTCTGTGCTTCCCTTCCTCTAGCTTCTGTTGTCCAGTCTGCTCATCTCCCTTCTACACGCAGAGAACAGTTCAAGCAAGATCTGTCTTGCCCCACAAAGGATGGCTGAGTGAAGTATTTAATTCCAGTCCTGATCTTCTCTCCTGTTCAGTGGATCATCTTCTCTTTCATGTATAGTGGGACATCAGACCATAAAAATAACTTTTGTAGTTGTATGGATTGCATGAAACAGCTATTAAAGAACACAGATCTCAGTCACAGATAATCATATATGTAAGATTATCCTGAAACTGAATCCACCCAGCTGGGCTTGTGAATTTACTCAGAACCTCGTTGAAATCGGGCTCTGTCCCGATGCGCAAAAAAAAAAAAAAAAAAAAAAAAAAAAAAAAGTGTGCGCTTGAATAATGTTTACTCAGCTGAATAAGTAGTCAGGATCAAATAGCTCCAGTAAGCTGCAGACTAACATACTTGTAGCTGGGCCATTTTATGAATTGGAATACTTTACCCTTTCCTTAATATAAAACTGTGAATGCTGCTGAATCTCTTCTCTTCTCCCGACCACAAAGGCACAATGTAGCAGCATAGTTCTTGCCAATATCTCACCCACTTGGCCCTCTTTTCATGCAGCACTAAGCCCATGCTTACTTTTCCTACAACAGTGCCTGGCAATTCCATTTCAAGGATCATCCAAATCTCATTTTCTTAGGATTTTGCATTATTTTTTGCTCTCATTCAGGCGGAACTTCGTGTGGTTCAGTTGTTACCCATTGCCTCTTGCCCTGTCTCATGGCACTACGGAAAAGAGTTTAGCCCCATCCCCTTGACACCCTCCCTTCAGGTACCTACACACATTGACAAGATCCCCTCCTCAGTCTTCTCTTCCCCAGGCTATAGAGGCCCAGCTCTCACAGCCGTTCCTCATAAGGCAGATGCTCCAGCCCTCTGAACATCTTTGTAGCCCTATGCTGGACTCTCTTCAGCAGCTCCATGTCTCTCTTGTCCTGGGGAGCCCAGAACTGGACACAGTACTTGAGATGAGGCCTCAGCAGGGCTGTGTAGAGGGGCAGGCTCCCCTCAACCTGCTGGCAACACTCTTCGTAATGCACCCAGGGATACCATGGGCCTTCCTGTCCACAAGGGCACATTGCTGGCTCATGGTCAACTTGTCGTCCACCAGCACTCCCAGGTCCTTCTCTGCAGAGCTGCTCTCCAGAAGGTCAGCCCTCAGCCTGTACTGGTGCATGGATGCATATGAATTTAAAATACTGACCTATAAGAATACTTATCTATGGTCTTTTAGTCCGTCTCAGCACCTTTTTCTTCCTCTAACTTGAAGTTTATACATGGTCATCATACTTTATGGAGACTCTCATTTAGTTTCCATACTTGGCAACTGAAAGGTAAGAGATAACTGGTGACATGCTGTTAATATGCAATGAGTCCGTTTCATGAGTCTGATTCCAAACAACAAAGCTCAAAGTCAGCCAGCCACGGGGGCATGTGGGCAGAGCCTTTATCTGAGCAAGACCTACAACAAGTTACTAGTAGGAAGGACTTGCTTATGTGTTTATATCAATACTTTTTTTAACAGTGATGATGATGGCAGTGAGTAGGGGCTCCATCCTCTCTGGCACCTGAAAGATCTAAGCCTCAGCAAGGACACTGAAGGAAGAGAGACACAGCTAACAGTGCCTTAGCCCAGTCAGGGAGCAGACTGTAAGGAAAGAAGCTATGATGTTGTGTGGTGGGAAGCAGGTAGGGCATAGGCTTGGGCTGGAAGTGAGCAAGATGTGAACAGCCCATAGTGATGTAGGCAGGGAGTAGGGACAGTCTTGCAAAGGGTTATGAATGGGGAGGAGGAAAAGTGATGGATGAGACCATACATTGTGTTCAAGTGAGGTGAGCTGTGCACAGAAGGCTAGGTTAAGCTTTTTCAAGTATATTTTGTCTGTTTTCTTTCTGTAATCACCACAGTGTCCATGTGTATATATAAAAGACTCCAAATATGCAAATGATGGAAGACTGCTGAATCTACAGTTCTCCTTAAAAAAAAATGTTTTTTTGAAAGAAAACATCAGAATCAGACTGCAAGGTTTGGGGCTTCTGGACAGGGATGGAGCTCTTCTTTCTTTTTTCTCAGATCTTCTTTCTTTTTTCTCAGGATCCAGTAAACAGCATCAGTCATCTTTCCTGTATATCAGATTGTTACAAGTCAAATACTCAGAAATACTACTCAGGTGCATCATTGAGCTTTGGCCTATTATGTCTCATTTAGTATGTTATTTTTTTCTGTTACACTAGATACAGTGCAATATATTGTATTTCATTTCCTTGTTCCTTTTTCACCTCCCTGGTTTGAAAGAGTCTACTGTGAACTGAACTGAATATGAGATCAGTTCCTGCCTACAGTTTAGCCCCAGGCTGATAGGCAAATGTGACTCAAAGCGGCTTAAAATAAAAACTTTGGCATAATGTTGCAGACAAATAGAATCTGGAAAACAGGCCACTGTCCAGAGCCACTGTCCTCTGTGACTGAGTTGCAGAGATTTTTACCAGACTCTGAAAGAGAGCAGCAAGGGTCAGTTGTTGCCTGAGGGGTGGGGAGCCAAGTGCAGTAACATCATCAGCAGAGCAGAGGACTTACCAGACAGGGCTCAGTCCCATTTTACTCAAAGAAAGCAAGCAGGGCAGGCCTGGGGATGGCAGTCAGTGTCAACCAAGAGTGCAGATAATCAGATAAGTTTATGGTGATGAGGCAGTCCAAGATCAAGCCAGGAAGTCAATGCAAGATTACAATCAGATCCTGTGATGGTAACTGGTGTCAGACCCAGTCCACTGATCACTGAGTCTATAGCGATCAGACAGGCCTAGTTTCAGGAAGTCAGTCTTCAGGTCAGGGTCTGGATCAACAGGATCCATGGCCAGACACAGGCACAGCCATGACACAAGCACAGCTGCAGTATAACTCAGACAGGGCATGAAAACCTAGACCTGAGCTGAAATTATTTTTTCCAGCCCATAGGGAGGGGTAGCAAGAGGCCCCATCACACAACAGGGGTGTTTACTCAGAAGGCTGTGACTAGGAAGGGGTTTGATACTATGGGGATATCAAAATCCAAAGCCAGGCTGGTCACCGAGGAGGAGTAATAAAGGGAAGGCCCTGCACAGTGGTGGGCCAGGCTCTATGGCAGTTAGCTGAAGGCTCACAACAGTCTGAGGTAACTGTCAGGAAACAGCAAGGGCTGGCTGTTCCCTAAAGATCAGGGGGCTGGGAGCTGGGGGCAGTAAGGCTCACAGAGCAGGGGCCCCACCACACAGTACCGGAGTGAGGTGAGTAGGTCAGGCCTGGGAATGGTAGCTGGTGTCAGCTGAGGCTCAGATCACTCATCAAGCTTATAGGGACAAGGCAGGTCTGATATCAAGTCAGGAGGTCAATTTTCTGCTGAGGATCAGATCTTTTGAAGGTAACCAGGGCCACATACAATCTAGTGATCACCAAGCAGGTCTGAGGTCAAATCAGAAAGTCAGCCCACAAGTCAAGGTCTGGATCAACAGGATCCATAGCCAAGCACAGGTATGGCTGTGACAGAGTTGGAGACAGGTACACCTAGCTTGCAGCTTAGGCAGAGACTAAAGGCCCAGAGCTGAACTGAAATGGAGATCTGAAGCCCATGGGCAGAACCGGTGAATGGAGGCTCCCAGTAAGGCTGGTCAGGACACAAATTATAACAACTGCCTTTGCAGCTTTTATTGTGAAAGTGATTTAGGTTTTTTTGCTTGCTTGTGACACAGGAATGCCATAGTCTCACTTTAGCTAAGAGCTAGTTGCAATGCAAACAGGGGCCATGTATGGCAAGCCACGGCCACTAGGACAATGTAAAATGTAATTGTGTAATACACCCTACCATGAACCATGGATCAACAAGTGACAGGAGAACCATACCTGAAGCTGCTGTAAAGATGTACTGTGGTAGCATTGTGAACTGATTTGACTGGCAGTCTGTGCTAACAACTGGCTATAGAGACTTCAGCAGTAGAGACTGAGGAGGGACATTGTTATGTGAACGTCTGACACTGTGTAGAAGTAGGGTGCTCAGAGTGGAACTGTTGTGTGTTGAAGCCAAGTTGTGACTAGTGATATAGCTACCAAAGCAGACACAACTCAGTTGAAGAATGCTGCCATTTTGTGAATTACAAGATGTCACCTATCTGTTTACATAAGCCAGGTTCTCTTTAGGACAGATCAGTCTAAAACTGAATAATTCTATTTACTCTGTTAAAATATTAGCAATAAAAATGAGAGAAGAACTAGACCCAATCACAGAGTTAAATGACTGAAATAGATACAAATTCATGAACATTTCTTTTAGTCTTGCAAAAAATAACCTAATTTGCCTGATGTTAATCAGAGGCAAAGATATAGAGGAAGAAGAGGTTCTACTCTGATGCACTCAGTAGTGACAGCAGGGTTGTTCCTCTGCACAGTACATGCCCAACAGAGGAGCACACAACCCAGTTTGATTACTACAAAAGGTACAGCTGAATTCCTACAGTTCTTTGCACAACTCAATGTACCTTGCTTTTCAATGAGTTTCCAGTGGACATATATAGTGGTCCAGTTTCAGGAAGGGTTTGTGGATAAAAATATCTTCTTATTTTACCAGCCAATTGGAGCTGCTGAAATGCAATGGACATGGATCCTGTAGTCACATCACTTGGTAGATGGGAAATTTGCTTATGTTAAACAGATCATCTGTGAATTTCTGAGTGGCTCTTTTAAGATGAAATGCAGCTATCAGTTACACATTATAGTTCCCACTGAGCCAGTGGAAAGTTCTCTAGGCTAGCACAGTCTTCAAATGCAGATATGTGCTTAAGTGATTAACAATGAGACATTAGTATAGCAAGAACTGGCATTTATTGTTATTAGTAGAACAGTTTAAAACAGTATCCCTTTACACAATAAGCTGTGAACTTCTAGAATCTGCTGCCCCAGTAATCTGTGGATGCAGACGATAGTTCAGGATCAAAAGAGATCTAAGAAATTCATGATAACAGGTCCATAAACAGACACTAAAGGGAAGATACAGGGCTGTATATCCCTGCTCTCAACATTGTGGATATTGAGGTAGTGTGAATGGCTCAGAATGAACCATAGATAGAAGCAAAGCTTGTCCGCTCTCCCTAAAGAGCATCACCTCCTATCACTCCTCGATAGAGTATCTGGGCTATCCTCTCTGCCCTGGTGGGGCATTTCTTGTGATATTTGGTTCACTTTTTCTCCTTTGTAGCTTTAGGTACGAGATAAGGCAGAGGACAGCAGGTCTCCAGAGATGTTCCTTTTGATACCCTGATGCATCCTACACCCAGCAGAGATTCATTTACAAGAGGCAAGAAAATGCCTGTTAATAAAGAAATGGCTCAGAGAAACTAAGCTACAGCAAATCAGTCAATTGTTCTGGTGGTAATTTAGTTCTCCTCTTTCAGTACCCTTTTCCCATCAGTCCTTGCAGCAGTAGCCCACATCAGAGGAAGAAAAACATTAGTAGAAAAGTGGGCATGGAACAGTTCCTCTTCTGGGTGCAACCTGCTTCCATTTCCACATCCAAGGATTTATCATCAGGGATACTGAGCATGGACAAGTTTACTCAAGACTCCCATTGACAAGCTGTCTGTCCAGGATATTGGTGGCTTTTAGAAACTAGGGAATGTTAGCAACATTTTATGATTGCTATCTTCTACATGCAAGCAGAAAGCTAGTGGCTGGCCATATTCTGTGGTGAAATCTCTTAGTATAATAGAAGATCCTGAAAGGAAAATAGAAATATGAAATTAATATCCTTTGACAAGTATACTTCAGTCTGTGATTTGAAATGGACATAGCAGAAGAATTGTCTATTACTTCTAAGAGCCCAGAATATTTCTTTTCCAAAAATGCCACATTCATTTCCCAGATGTTCAATGATCTACTTAGCCACAGATGTTTCAGTCTGTTTCACTAAAAATAGTGTTTGTCAGAAAACTGCTATACATTGGTATCAAAATGTTGCAGAAGGTATATTAGTTTTGTTTGTTTGTTTGTTTTTTGTATAGAGCTGTCCAAGGATGTGCACTTATTTATTCAAGCAGAGTTTCTCATGTCTGGGGGCACAAATTCTCAGCATTGTTGGTGTACATACTCTCTCTTTGCTCCTCTGCCCTTTACAAATTCTGATACAGAACAAAAACAAGGGTGGAATTTCCCAGGAAATGGACATTAAGTTTTGAACCACTCTACTCATCTTGCAGAAACTGTACCCTTCTGACTAGTCAGGGAAATTGCTGAATCAAATCTTGAAGGGAGTTCAATAAAATATGTAGGCCATGGTAATGCCTGGAAGGAGATCATAGATGTCTGATCATTGGAGATATTGACGAAAAGTAGTTTAGCAGTATAATCTGGAGCAGGGAAAACCATGATCAGAAATAGAAAGAAATCTGGGGACGGGTTTCTGAGGTGAGACTAGAGTTTCGGATGACAAACAAGGGATTTCCCACTCTGGAACATGAAGGAGATAAGCTGTGCTCTTAGCCTTTGCTTTATACTATGACAGAGGAAAACCTGCAATGTTTCTCACTCGGTGGGATGGGATAGTTTTTGTGATTTTAGCTTATTGGTTTTCCCAAAAGCATGCTTCAGCAGTCTTTAAAGTTCAACTAGATATGAACATCTTCTTTCCTGCATTTGCCAGTTAGTGACCCCAGACTGAAAATCATTTCATGTGGTTTCCCCTTCATAGTCTACTAACCTTAAGGATGTGCTCTAGTTTCAATTGATTATTACTTATCTGTGATTTAAACTCCATAAACCAGGAATCACCATCAGCATTTCCACTGGCAAATTTTCCCAACAGTAAATATTGTCTGGAAAATGGAAATAAGATGACTGATCTGAGTAAACTCAGATACCAGACCAGCTCAGATAACACGACTTTCTTACTCCTGCCTTGTGCCCAGAGTGTTTGGGCACGGACAGGATCAATTGATGGATCCTGTCAAATCTGCAGCACTTCAAAACAATGCCATCTGTTTTTTATTTTATTTATTTATTTATTTATTTATTTTTCCTCTCACCAGTGGAGGGCCCCTTCAGCCAGCTTTTCCCTAGCAGCTGCATTTCATAAGACAAGGGAGAAGCACCCTGTCTCCCATTCCCTCAGGCGTTTCAGAAACATGGTGTTTGTAAACAGTGAGATTTTTCACACAGGTTTGATTGCTAAGACACCTGCTCCTCTTCCTCTGTAATACCTGAACATTCTTTTTTGGATGTGAGTCTCACTTGTAGAAAGGTGATATGCCCCCAAAGGAGATGGATGGATACACTGGGCACAGAAGCAACATTTAACCAGAGTCACCCATGCATGCATTTCAACCTTTCCGAGACCCACAAAGGACAGGAAACTTTACCCTAAGTTTTCACAACAGCAATGGTAACATTCGCCAAATTCACAAGGTTCTTCAGACTTTTACAGATAACTTTTATCTTCTACATAATAAAGCCGTGCACATATACATATATGCTTATATCCACATATAGGTGCTTCTTTAAGAAATCCAGCATTTCACGGCAACAGTTTGCACAGGGACTCCAGGACAGGGACAAGGTAATGAAACAGGTGACATTATTATAGGATCTTCTCATATTAAAGACTTTCTGCAGGAAGTACCTTTCAGCATGAGAATGCCCTTTTTGGATCCAAGGTATCCAAGGCCAGCCGTTACCACCCCATTCAAGTTCACATAGTAGGTATGTATCACATGGAGTCTCTCAGGGGTCAAAATGATATTTAAATGCCTTCTTGGATATATACATGTTGAAACAGAAGAGAAACTCCAAGGAATCACTGCTTACAATTTTGTTTTCAGTTGTTCTCCAGGATAGATAAAATGGGGAACATGAAGGAAATGAGAGAAAAACTGGAAAAACATACAAAGCAATGCAAGGAGAAGTGGGCACCATGGCATGGAAAAGGAACCAACTCCACATCACTAATTTCCCCTTTGTGTGACTGCATGCAGAATTTTCATTTTCTCACCCCTATCTACAGCTATCCTCTTCCTCATCAGTGACAGTATTTCTGAAATCTTTCTGTATTTTTTTTGTGTGTCAGACATTTTTCCAGGGCTCCTATGTAGCATTTTTGATATCAAAATTTGGGTAACCGTAGTGAATTTTATAAAAAGAAAAATAAACAAACAAAAAAAGAAAACAGCTGATAATTTATGAAACTGAACATTTGTCCTTATTGAGGTCTTTCACTGGTTTTATTTTCATGAGGCTTAGCACAGGCAGCACAATTCTAGATGAGAAAAGAGTAAAGAAGCATTCAATGTAAAATGATGCAGCTCCCAAGAATGGCATTTTTCTGACAGATAGTCCATCTATTAGATCCATATCTGTCCAGATCAAACCTCTAAATATTGGCAATTAAGTAATTGTAAAAAGACTGCCAGCGGTAGTAGTGAGAAAATGTATCTTTTTTATCAGTAATTGTCCATTATACATAAATAATATATTCAGTCATCATTAGCACTTTGTAGCCTTCGTACAATTGTTTTATATAGAGATGCTCATTACAATGCATTTTAGATACATATTTTCCATATTAGTGTAATTCAAAATAAATTTAATAGACAACTGCACAGATTCTTAACAGAGAAACAAAAGTAATAAGCAGCTGGATTGTCTTATAGATTTGCACCCAGCAATAACTAAACCTTCCATTATCTGAACTAAAGACAAATTAGTCTTGCAGATGAAGCAACTGTTGCATATTCTCTAACTGCGGGACTCATTATTGAGGTAAAAATGTATCTCATTGACTTGGGTGTGTCAGGTTTTGTCTCCTTTCCCTGTCTCCTTCCCCATCCCAGTCTCCTACAGATTAAAATGTACTGAAACCAGCAAGAAACTGATTCATAAACCACAGTGTCTCTTTTTTTCTTTCTGAGTGTAAACTCTGTGTACATAAACTGCAGAAAATATGCATGTAGATTTCTTTATCAGACTTTCTATTGCATTTATGAAAATGTAGCATTTAGCTTTGTTTGTTTCATTCTGATACAGGAATAACTTTTTATATGATATGAATTTCTTTAGTAGGAAATAGCACTGCTGGACTATGTCCAGCAGACATGGATGAAAGTGAATCACAGGCTTTTTTTTTTTTTTTTTTTTTTTTTTTTTTTTTTTTTTCTTATTTTAGTGCTCAAAGAGATATATTATTTCTATTACATTATTTGGAAGTTAGTGCTTATTAGCTTAAATTTCTTTAAAGCTTGTTGAACATTAGGAACTATATCTAAGCATGTACATATGCAAATATCTGTTTATGCATGTATGTTTATATACTACATATATATTCCACGGGCAATATAACCATAGCTGAAGTTCAATAAGGGAAATACATCCAATTCACAATACTCAAGCCCAGTCAGTTCATTTAATTCTGAAGGAAAATATCTTTACCTTTTTTGAAAATAGTGTCACAATAGATCACAGAGACCCAACTTGTTCAAAGGTATCTGTAGTTGTTGCCATCTAATTATAACACCCAGACAACTTAAAATTTTCACATCTTACTTAAACTAGTTTTAACCACCCCCTTATCTTTGTTTTGACCATAAAATAATGCACTCTGGATAATCTATTGCAGTGGGTGTATTCTACGCATTTTAAGAGACATAAAGCTATTTCTTTAGGACAATCTTACCATACACTAACGTTCAAGATATAGCCACCTTCGATACTTGTTTATTACTTGTTTACCTAAGTGAAATGCATTGTGTAATTAGCTTAATGCAATATTCACAAAGGTCTGCATTTTTATAAGTATTTGCTACAGATACAACTGTTACTATTTTTAAAATAATGGATTAATGGAGAGTTAAACAATTCTAACAGAAAAACAGACAGAAAATTAAAAATATATCAGAAAACATTCACACAGTATAGAATATATATATATATAATCTCAACAGCTGTTCTCTTTCCTCCTCAAATCAGATAAGAACTTGTTTAAAACAAGTTTTGTGTTTAGAGATAAAACTGCACAAAGCCATGAAATGTCTCTCATTTTTTATTCTTCAGCTGTCTCAAACAGTCCTCTTTTTGTTTTTTAGTATTGGTATATACAGAACTCATATAAACATAGAGACTAACTCAAAAAATCACTTAATAGCTGGTCCCCTGATACAAATATGAGATAAAATTAAGATTCAGCAAATCCAAAATAAGTCCTAAAAACCTCTTACTTTTCTTTCCAAATTTGGTTCATCAACCTCATGAAGGTGAACTTCTAATTCTTTCAGAAATTAAGAGCTAGAGAGAAATACACCAAATAACTAAAAATACAAAGACTTATAAAGTATTTGAAAGGTGAATTGCACCCTAAAATGTTTAGCTGAGTTAGGGGAGAAAATGGCAGTGGGATGACAAACAATAGACTAGTACCTAGGTTTTACTTTCTTTCCCATTAACATGTACCTGTTATGTAAATGTTGACTAAACTCTAGGAATGTATCGACTGCTTACAAATATCTTTAAAAATATCTTACTTATATCTTTTTCTATTGTTCCATCATTAGTATCTTAAATAACAATTAACTTATTCTAAAATGTACTAATGAATTCATCTTTTTTTCTTATTTAGACAGAAAATGACTGATCTGAAACTTCCTATTTATTTTGTGCAACAGCAGCCATTTCAAGACCTCAAAACTGGTAAGAAGGGCAAAAGGACTTTCAGGTTCTCTTGTCCAACACCAGGGTGAAGCAATTCCCTGTTTTAACCTTCCCCACCTCTAACTTCAACTGCTGTTATCGTCATCTTTTTGTTTCACAGCTCCTACAACTATTTTATGTTCAGGGCAGTGTAGATCCAAGGGAACATGAACTCTTCTAACATACCCAGATTGTGATGCAGCCTCTCACAGCCTTGGAAAGTGTCCCACACAGTTACATTTGGGACCAGAGTTTCTACTTAGGTGCTCCTGGCACAAGTCATGCACTCCCCCTCTCCTAGGTGAGCTGAACACATTGCACAGACATAAAGCAAATCCTCGAGGTGATAAGGAAAGGAGCCTGCTTGGGATACAGCAACAACACCACAGAGCTTAAGCTGGGCTTTTTTTGTTTGCATTTTTTTTTTACCCTTGCAACTTTTCCTTTTCCTATCTCCCTGTGGCCCCTCGGACACCGCTAAGTTTTTCTTCAGTGCTGTTCTTCTTCCTATTTCTGTTCCTGAAAACTGAAGCTCCACTCTCAGCCAATGACAGAGCACATCTCCAGGTGCAGCTGGGGTGATATAGAAGGAAAGGGGAGGGGGGAAAAAAGTGTAACCTTAGTTGCTACCATGTAACAACAAGGCTCTACAAGACTGCCCTTACCAGCAGTCTTCCCTCACCCCTAAACTGGTGAGAGCTGATACAGAATATTTGGATAACTTCTTTGAAATCTGCTTTCAAGTTTAAGAGGAATGGTTATAATTCTTTGGCAGAAAATGAGATTTATTCTCACATGCAGAAAAATTCTTCAAAATGTGCGGCTATATGAAACTCAGGCCTTTCCTCTGAAGTACGTAACACATGGTTCCATAAATAGTAAAACGGTTTAATCTCAGTTATAGCAAGATCTTTTCACTTTGATCTTTTGATTTTTTCAGTCATCCTTGTCAAGGATGAAGTGCTCAACCTTGATGTATGTATCAACTTTGATACATTTGATGAGAGAGTTCACTCACAAGTTATCATTAAATCTTTAATGATCTTCTCTGATAAACCCATAAAGTTGAGAAACCCTTCTCTGAAGAAAAAAAAAAGAAAAAAAAAAAAGGAGACTATCAACTATCTGAGAGTTGTTTCTCCTCAAGAAGGAGGTCTTCAATGGTCACTCATGTTTTAAAGAGCTCTTCATAGTTCAGAGATATGTGATCTCCAAAGGGCTGGACTTAGGACAGGCAAAACTCCAACTCTTCCTGAGCTTTAATGACAATAAAGAGATACTGCACAAAAAGAGACAATAGGAGGAAAAGTTGAATGCCAGATATGTTCAGGAGCCTCCTCTCAAAGGCTGTCTGTGACTGCATTGAATAAATGCTTATTCATAAGCTCAAAATGCAACAAAGGTGCAGAAAGTGCTGATTCAAATAGAAGTGAGATAATTGGTCCTCCTCTAATTAGATAGCCCATAAAAGAAGTGTATCTAACAACACAGTGACTTCCTTAGAACAGAGCCAGAACCCACTCTTCTCCTAACCTTCAGCTTCACAGAGTATCATGGCTTCTCTTTTTCAGAAAAACAAAGTCACCCTCTAGCATCTGGAAATAGTGCTTTGCTGCTGCTATGATGTGCTGGCACAAGCACTGGGGCCAGAGAAGAGACAGGGCAACATTATCTAGGTAGCACAGACGAAATATCTGCAAGCTGGGAGATTTTCAAAATTTTGGTGAGAAAGGTAAACTCTCCTGAAATGAGAGAAAGAGTGACATTCTCCCATTAATGTCATAACTAACATGAATGAAACTCCTTGCCAAGGCTGGAGATGTGTGCTCAGTCCAATAAACACTTACACAAAGATCTTCCATGCTCACTGGATATAGTCTGCATTTAAGATGCTTCAGCATTCCTTCATTTGCATGTCTCCTTGAAAGACACCTTCTCTGCACCACCATTGCCCACTGTATTTCATAAGACTTAGGAATCATCCCTGACTTCTGCTCTGTCTCAAAACTGGTAATCCATGATAAACCAAACACAACTTGTTCTGAATCAGAATTGCTATCTATGAACTGGTTCAAATAATTTAGATCAAAATTCATCTCTGTTTGGGCAGAGACGTACATTTAGGTGCATCCAATTTATATGTTCAGCAGCCAGTGATCTCAGATGTATAATACCTGTTAAAGCACTGTGTGTAGAAATGTGGAGAATACTGAAACAAAGTAATCTCCGTGTACTTTTTGTGGGTGATAGTCTTTACTTCATAGTAAAACAGTCCAAATTAGTAATAATGATACCCATGCTTGTTTCAAAAATATTGATACTCAAAATATTAAAGAAATTACAAAAGGGAATTTCAGCACCTACCAACACCTAAGTACCGAAATTGGTATGCAGGCAAAATATGTGACATGCTGCAGGTCTGTGACTTCCTCAGAGCAGTGTAGGAACTTGTAAGAAAAGTATTAAGATTAGTATGGATGAAATTCAAAATAAAGTGTGTGGGGAAAGTGGTAGTTTGAGTGAAAGCACGAGAAAAAATAATAGAACAGTTACATGAATTGTTTTTATTGATATTCAAGAACAACCAACAGAAGCAAAACTGACAGGCACTAAGGAGAGTGTTGGCATCAAGACACAATGGCCTGTGTTCCAATAAGGTCATAGCACAAATGACCTGTCAGCAAGACCTGCACTCTGATAGCAGGTTGTTGTCTACCTTGATTTCAGCAAGGCTTTCAACACTGTCTCCCATAACAGCCTCAAAGATAAGCTAATGAAATACAGGTTAACAAGCAGACAGCGAGGTGGATTGAAAGCTGGCTGAACAGCAGAGCTCAGACTGCTATGATCAGTGGTGCAAAGTCTAGGTGCAGCCCAGTAACAAGAAGTGTTCCCTGCGGGTTAATATTGGGTCCAATCCTGTTCAACTTATTCATCAGTGACCTGGATGAAGGGACAGCATGATACAAAACTGGGAGGAGTGGTGATACACCAGAGGGTTGTGCTGCCATTGAGAATGACCTTGATAGGCTAGAGAAATGGGCTGACATGAAACTCAAGGAGTTCAATAACGGAAGTGCAGCCTCCTGCACCTAGGGGAAAATAACATTATGCATCAGCACAGGCTGGTGGCTGACCTGCTGGAGAGCAGCCCTTCAGAGAAGGACTTGGGTGTGTTGGTGGACAACAAGTTGACCATAAGCCAGCAATGTGCCCTTGTGGCAAAGGGCATCCTTGCCAGGCTCTTTCTGAAGACATGGCTGGCACAAAATTAGTGAGACTCACTGTCCTAGGGGAACAGTTACAATGGTGTAATTCAGGGGCTAATATTCTAGTTGCAGACTAACCAAACTATGGACTTTTACAGGACATAAAACCAAAGCTAACAAGGCCCTGGCATGTCTACAGATAGTGCTGTTTTGTCCATCTCTGCAGCCATGTTCCTGAGACTAGTAGCCCAGGGAAGCCCAGGGTAAAGATATCTAAGTGATTCCCCATAGGCTCAGGAAAGCGCTAGCTCTGGCTCAGGGTTAACCACGCTGCACTCTCTGTGGCCCAGGAGAGCATGTTAGCTCACAATCAGGACCACGTAGACACACAGAGCTATCTTAGGCTTTCTGTAGTGACTGAGCTAGTTCGTCCTCCAGGAAATGGTCATGGGATTTATTCCCGTTTTCTGGGAAATCTCAAGACTGCATGAGTTGGCTGTATGAGGATTTTGGTCTCCCTTTCTCTTTTTCTGGAGTATCTGAAAAAAAAATTACTCAGCTTTCAATGGCTCTGTCTCTTCTGAGGGACAAACAACTCCATTCAGTGCTCGATTCAGGTCTGATGCTAGAGCTGATGTCAGACTGTTAAACTCTCTTGGCTTGTGTACTGGGTGCCTCGGAAAACACCTGTCTTGATGAGGGACAGAGTAAGTACTGTGGGCTGTCAATTAACGAATGCATGACACTCTAATCTGATGCACAAACTTTAAGCTTGGAAAAGAGTACAGAACTGTATGACCAGTGTGTTGTTTATGGCATGGTTGTTTTTGTGTGAATTGTAAGTGTCTGTGGCAACATGGCAATTTTCTGAGCTGAAAAAGATCACATGTACTACCAGAAGAGATTTGCTAGGAATACTTACATGCGAGTTTTTCAATAAACTACTTGTGTCATAAAAAGTATGAATGGAAGCTCATGTGATAGAAAGTCATGAAGTTCAAGGGTGTGATAAACTCACGTCCTTTTGACTGATAAACTTATAGCACTAAGGAACAGGCCTCTTTGGAGATGTCAGATTAAGATGCAGATAACATTTAAGATAAGATGCTGATGCTCAGCCTGTAATAGACTGAGTGGAGATTTGGTGGGAAAGTTCTCTGCAGAATCCTGTGCACCATGTGTTTACACAAATTCCACTGAACCTGCTCTGTCAGCAGTAATCTCTACCAGAGATGAATTCAAGAAATGAGATGGTACTTTCTTAAACTGCAGCAGCTCTGTTCACTAGAATGTGCCTGTCAAGACCTTCCTCCAAAGATGTAATCTATATATTATATGTAATCTATATATTATATTATATTATATGACAGGCTGATACTAAACAATGCCAGTATCTCTTCTCCAGAAGCCATCTCCCATTCTACATATTCCTTCACATCTAACTCCACAACCTCTATCACTCTTATCTGATTAGTGGTAGCCTCTATGTCCTCCTCCTTTCCATTGGCTATCTTGAAAGATTTCCTTTGGTTTGCTTTGGATCCAGATATTGGCAGAAACATGCTTATTTATTAAGGGAGGCTTTTTCCTTTAGACACTGAAGATGAAGGTTTCAAGTCAAAATGAGTCTTAGCTCATGAAAGAGATCAGAGAAGGTCAGTTTGAAGTCAGGCTCAAGCTTTCTGAGCAAATCTGGGCTTTCAGAATTGAAGCACTGAGCCAACTCACTGTCTCTCAGCATACAGAAAATGTCAGCTGGCCAGTTACTCAGAATGCCTCCCTGTCCTGTTACCCATAGGCATTTTCCCTTGCCATGTATGTTCCACATGTGTCATCACATTCCCATCTTCCCAGAGCTCTGTATAGAGCAAGATCCTGGAGCTTCTAGTTTGTGAAGGCCCTTTCCTCCTTTCCTGTTGTCAAGACAATCCCCTACTCTTCCTCTTCAGCTAGGAAAAAAACTCACAGTAGTTTAAAGAGCAAGTTTGGTTTCTCAGTAAGTCATGCCAGGACATTAAGATGCATACCTTTGTCTCATGTATCAGAGTGGACATGAGTCATGGATGTATGACTAGGTTTCAGCAATTTACACTGTTCTCTGGAGAATAGGGTAGCTGCCACATTCATTTTTCTTTTTTCACTGTTTCCTTGCTTATTTGTTGCCCCAAGCTCAAGCTCCAAATAACTTGCTTGCTTCATCCCTTAGCTCTGATGACCATTTGGAGGAGATCTAGTAAGAAGACTAAGGATGCAGATGAATTTTCTGGTGCTGGCAGAGAGATGAGGGGGGGGGGGCTCTGACCACTCTAGGACAACCTTGATTAAGACCAAGTGTGAACACGTTTAGGGTAAAATGGAGATTTCATGGATTCCTATTTGATCTAAAGTCAGTTTGTGCCCAGTCTGAGGCCACAAGAAAGAGGAAGCATCTGGAAATAATGACAGGCCTACCACATGGAAAATGGCCCATGAAGAGAATAGAGAGGGCACTGGGACATTTTCTCGTCTCAGTATCCCTCACAAAGACAGAACAGTCAGCAATCAATCCTCTGGTTTTCTTGCTTGTTTTTGTATGGGTGTGATCATTTTTGAGGGAACACACTTAGGTCCTGGAGCCCATCATTAACACAGGGCTCTGATGTTGTTCAGCGTGTGCTCTGTCATTTATTGAATTCACTTTCAGGACAGAGCCATGTGCCTGGGCCTGCCTTATTTTGGTGGGTTTGACTGGCACCAGACACTAAAATCACATTTCTCTCACTTCAAAGAAGTTGCCTTGGGACTTTGCCTTGGGCACTAACACATGAGATATCTGCAGCACATTCCAAGGAGCCTGCATCTTCAGGTACTATTCTTCTACCTGTTTCCATACCATCTCAGTCCCTCAGAGCAGTAGCAACTTCTGAAAGCCCTTAGTGAACACACACACACACATTGCAACAGCTATAATTCCCTGGGATTAGTAAATTTGCCTGTGCTTCTCACTCTCAAAATCTCTGTTGTGCAACCAATATTAGTTAATGACAGAGGAGTGTAAAACTCTAAGCTTGAGATACAGGAATATAGCATTTCCTAGACCAGGGTTTCCTTCAGTGTTCCTGCGGTTACTTTTCCTGCTCCAAGTTTCATCTCCTGTATTCTACAAAAGCAGCATAGTGTGCCACTGATCTGGACTTTCAGATTAGTGTTTGGGGGAAAGAGATGTATTTGCTGTTTTGTCAGAGATCCACATCATGTCATCCAGCCATAGGTTACTCTTCTCTGAATGAGCTGAGAACAAACGACTTGATGTTTAAGGCTTCCAGTTTCCAAACATCTTGGGCTTGGACTGCCTCCTTCTGAAAGCCTTTCTTCTGCCTCCTTGCCGCTGCAATATCCTAGCGTTGGATGAAAATAATACGCTGCATTGCTGAGATAACATCTTAGTCCTCCTTTCACATAGCCTTAACGTAACTAAGGCTGGCTATGCCCTTGGATAGTGTTTACCCTTAGAAACAGCCAGGTCTTTCCTGGGAAGCTGCCCAAACATCCACTTTGTGCAGTAGGACTGACATCCTCACAATGCAGAGCATGAGCCATGCTCAATACCACCTGGAACACCAGCTTCATACATTCAGGGCTGGCACAAAATCACATCTGACAGAATCAGCAGAGCCCATTCAGAATGTAGCTATGGGCCTGCATGTGAACTGGTATAAATCTGCTGCATCTGGTGATGACCAACAGTACAGTCTTGGTTGGCATTAATGGTCCAGCCTTATGGGGGTATGGGGAGGCTATAGGGAAATAGGTTAGGTAATTAGACTGGTAGACACTAGGACAGAAGAAATTCAAAGGCACCAATGAACGTGTCCTTCCCTCCTTTTTCTTTCCTCCTTCCAAAAATAACACTGGCTTCTCACTCTCCTACCATGCTGTCCTCCAGAACAGCTGAAAGCCTGTGACATGCACCTGGGTTGTCACACAAACAGGTTTAGAGAAGGGACAGGAACCTGAGTCTCACCCAGGAGTGGTTACACAGTTAATCTCCTTCTTTTCAGCTTGGAAAAGCCTTCTCAAGGAAAAAAAATATGGAAGCCAAAACTTTTCACAGAAACTTCTTGGTTCTGTCCAAGCAACCTTTTCCATGAAAAGCTGAACAATCCTGATCAATTCAGCTCTTTTATATTTACTGCTGTGGTTCTAACTGGGTGCCAGGGTCAAACTCAAAGTAGAACAGAATCAGACCGTCCTTAACTGAGGAGAGCAAAATCCAAGACTAAGCACACAAGAATGGAATTTATGTGCTGACAGCTTCATCTTCAGAAGGCTAAGACATTTCTTAAACACAGTATCAGGCTCTGCCACTGTTGCAAATACACCTCTGGTCTTTTCTTCCCCTGCTGTGCTCCACCACTTACAATCCATCACCTGCCACTGGGAGCAGGAGGGGGCAGTTCCCTAAGGGAAGTCTCTTTTTTAAATAAGGAGTGAACAATGTCAAGTCCTGCTGAGCTGGTTAGTGCCCAAAGCAGGCTGAAAATAGCATGGATAGTCATGTCACCATGATAGTGTGAGAAAGTCCTCCTGCCTCCAACAGATAGTGAATGGCCATGAACTCCTACCAGATGGCCTCACTGGAGCTACAGCCAGAGAATCTTTGCTTTGCTGTTTTTAATGCTCACTCTTATCTTCTCCATTTTGGGATCCTCTCATTTTAAGGTTCACATAAGAAAAGATTACTTGTGAGGCTGTCTGGTAGCAAATTAGATAGATGGATTAGGCTTTCTTCTATTGCGGAATTCATCAGGAACACAGGATAACAAGCAACCTAGTGTCCAGAGGTTGATCAATGCAGTGTCAGACACTGGGCCAACTTGACTATACTTCATGCCCTCCGTCAGAAAAGGTTGGTACATGGTTTGCAACTTCAATGGGAATCTAAACACAAGCAAGACTGATATTAAACAGAGCTGGTAACAAGCCAGAGAGAAGCTGCTAGTTTTACCTCGTGAGAAAGACTATGATAACTCATGAGAGGGGCTACCTTTCAAACAAGTGAGCAAAGCAGATCCAGAAGAAGACTCCACTAAAACACTATTGAAAATAATGTCAGTAAAAAATGATCCTGATGGATGTTAACCATTCCTACCTTCCTCAAATTAAAGATTTTACCTAATAATGTCTTGTTCAGCAACCAGCAGTTCTTCCAGAGTCTACCACCCTCCTAACAAGACAAGAGCAGCTTCTGTATGGTGTACTGCTGTTAACTGTAGTATTAGCTAATACAGCAATTGGAAAAAGAAAAAATTCTAGGGGAGAACAGCAGTTTTCCTGGTATGACCTAGAAGAATCCAGACAAAGAGAATGATACTAACAGGTCAAAGAATAATTACTTCATGGGCTTTATGGGCCTTTTTTTTTTTTTTTTTTTTTTGTTATTTTTAAGACTTCCCAACCTTTGGGTCCAATGGAATTCTAACTTCTTTCACAGTTCACCTATGCAGATTTCAGGAGAGCTTCAAATCAAGTGAAGGGTGAAGGATATGAAGCATTACGTGAGCTGAAACTGCTTTTGCACAGGTCAGAATGAATATCTATGTTCCTCTGCCACATGCTGTCAATTAAATTCAGGTAGAGTGAATGTAACATACATCCAGTGAGAGTGGACTCAAGACTGCCTTTTGCACCAGCCCACCTAGCTGCAAAAAATTAGGCAAGATATGGCACTAGAGAACTGTGAATCACAACTCTGCTATTCTGGTGCATTTGTATCATCAGCATCTTTTTCCTGCAAGGATAGTATAAGCCAAGAAGCAATTTATGGTACGTGAGTAGCTTTGTGAGTAACTCTACAAGTAGCTTTCAGGGAAGGATATTGGTATAGCTGTAAAGCATTAATGTGAGGAGATGAACTACAAGGAAAGTGAATGAAATTAATGAAAGGCTCCCATGCCTGTCTGCCTATCAGAAATTAGAAATGTATTTCAGCTTGAGGCCTATTTTCTAGAGTAGGCTGGACAAGTCTAGAAAAATAAAATAGAGTAGGAATTTTGTCCCATGACCTACAGACCCTCTGAGCTCTGTGGGCTATTTTCTGAGGGATCCACAAGAAGTGGTCAATTCCCAGCACACTTATCTGGCTTTGCTCCTTCTTCAAAAAGTTTGGAGTCTACATAACAAAAAAGATTGGGAACCACATGAGTGGAAGAAGAAGGGATGCAGAGAGAAGATAACTGTATCTTTAAGGACAGATAAACACTAATGTCACTGAATTCTCTAAGCTCCAACCTATTAGATGCTGTGTGCTAGTGATGCTAATAGTTAGTTATTACCTATCTAATAGTAATGCAAGAGCCTTACATCTCCTAGGTATTTTGAGATACATGAAAGAGCTGCTGGAGCCTAATCTTTTTCCTTACAAATCAAGGCTTTAATTTCTCAGACGTTTTTTGTATTTGACAATACTCTCTGCCATAACTAGCATTCTCAAGCAAACTGGATACAGTCTTGTCTTGGCTGAAATTCCTTGAGGGTATCTGACATGGTAGAAAGTGAACTCTCCACTCTGTAAAAACTCTGCAAAGACTCTTACACTGCAAACACAAGACCTACACCAAAATCCCACCAAAGAACACTGATTTATCAATGAAACTAGGACAGGGACAATCAGCTAACTCTAAAGATCTCATCTACCTGGAGGATTTCTTTCTATGTCAAACAGGCTAATGATTTTCAAGGCCAACTAGCTCCTAGTGACATTAGAAGACCTTCTAGATCATAAGCATCTCCCATTGCCATTAGCATTATCCTGTAACCATATTATTGTCTCAGTGTGAAATTAAGTACTAAACACAAGGAAGACTCCACATAAGCAGTATTTTTAGGCTATGACTTACAAAAGGAACATAAGGGAGAGAGAACTCCAATTAGTTTATTTTGAGAATGCATTCACAGGAACATAAATCCTGAGTGTATTATTGATTTATACAGCACCTGACACCATCGCATCCCAACAATTTGAGTTTTTAAATCCCATCCTACTAAACAAAATATGTGAAAACAGCCCTAGTGGTTGTAAAATTCTCCTGCAGTTATAGTAATACAAGTCTTTGGAGAGGATATTACTATTTTGAATAAAGAAGAGTGTTTAAATTGAAATTGCTGCAATACTGGGCTTGAATTCAAAAAAAGATACAGCATATTTTGACACAAGGATCATCTGCATGCATGCAAGCACTGAAACAGCTGGAAGTTGGGAATTCAAAGACTATTGTTATTTTGACTCTTGTGAGCATGCAAAGAAGCCTGACACAATCTGACTGGGGTCTAGGAGGCAGAGGTGGAAAGCAAATGAAGCTGCCACATTGATGCAATTTTCTGGTTTACTTGCAGATTGCCACCACCTCAGAAAGGTTGTCACAGCAGCATTGGAGGTGGAAAGCTCTCAGCACGGATGTCCTTGACAGTGCCTTCAGTGATGTCAATACCATGCATGCTGAGAGCACTTGAGATTTCTACAATATAAAAGGACAATAGAGTAGAAGAATCATACAACAGAGCAAATGAATTCGCCCTCTCCAGGAAAGAAAGAGAATAAGTAAAAAGAAACTAGAACAGGAGGGATAAAGCAGTGGTCTGGTCTACAGTGGGATAGTATCTGCATCCTTGTAGCCAATGGCAGCTACTATTGTAGTCAAATCAGGACAACTAACTGGTGCAACAGAGTCAACACCACCTGCAGCTGCGTTTGTCTTCAAATGAAGTTTGCTTTTCTTACTGGTCAGAGACTGCTGCACACGCACACTAAAGAAAGAAGATTAGAGCAAGGAGGGACAGAATCATGAAGGAAAAGACTAAAAGGCGATAAGAACTAAAAATGGCAGGGAAAGGAGGATGGAGGCCATCCGGAGAGCAGAATGAATGGGATAATGCATGAGAGAAATGAAAGCAAATAAGAGAGAGAGAACAAGAACAAGAAGAAAAACCCTGAAAGATCAGAGATAGGCTAGTCACAGAAGGCTCCCCTGGAATGTCACACGTCCTATCTGTGCAAGGGGAAAAGGATCCTGGATACCCCATGGTATGAGGCTCACTCATGCTATGTACTGAGAAGACAGACTAGAGGAGTGTGACAGAGAGTAGAGGAGAAGGCAAATGTTTCTCCCGGCCATTCTGAAGGCTTTAATCTTTGCTAGACTGGCTTCTAGTACACAAAATTCAGTCATACTACTGCCAGGAAATCTGTTAGCAGCAAGTTTATCCTAAAGCAGGGGAATTTCAGCCTCATTTCAATACAGGCTGCATGATTCCCAGGCTAGTGGACCCTCCAGGAGCTCAGTGCAAGCATCCTCGCAATTTACACCCTCCAAATGAAAACTTTCAAAAGCTGTTTTAGCTGAACGGCTTGTTTGCACAGGAAATATCCTCCAGCTGCAGCCTTTCTTGTGTAACTATCTGTCTAGTGAAAACTCTAGTGCACAAATCACCTACTTGCAACACAGGCAGCAAAAATGGCACCCAGGGAGAATTTGAATTGCCTGCAGCAAAGCCAGGAGCTGAGAACTGTGTCATCCTAAAAGAAACATGAGTAAAGTATAGTGAGTCTCAGCTGCCCCTGAGAGCAAATTGGCTGAGTTGACATCTCTGCACAGTTTGTAGTGGCACATTCACCTTTGCATTAGAAAAAGACAGTTACAATCTGACAGGTCACCCTAGAAAGGTTGCTAGGTTGCTAGCTCTTCCCCTGTGCAAAGAAACAAAGATGTGCATTTTGCATCAATTAAACTAGGCCCAGTTCACAGCCAGTTAAGTGATACCAATGCAAATACCAGTTTACTGAGGTGATGTTCGGGATTTGCTGCCAGCAACAGAAATTAGGGCTGAAACACAGTTACAGGCAAGAGTTGAAGAAGAAGAGGAAAACTGAAGAGGAAAATCAAGGAGGGAAAGAGCAGAAAGAAATAAAAGCAGTAGTGCAGGGAGGAAAAAAATACATTTCAAGGCTTTTATTTTGGATACAAACAACATGAGTAAATGGAATTTCCTGGGTTTCTTTGCTGTCCTAGCTAGTATCACTGCAACATCTTGTTCAGATTCAAAACTTTCTGGATCTCTTTTGAAGGTACCTGAAACTGTCCTCCATGGAAGAGCCTTCAGAAGCAATCTTGTTCTGAATTAATAGGAAAAAATAGGGGAGAACAAAGGAAGGAAGTCCATGCTGCTAAATTCCAGAAAATTTCACTCATCTGAAAGTAGTGGACAATCCTATGAGAGAAAATGCTCAGCATTCCCTCTTCCAGAGGAGAAGGACTTCTTCACTTGGAGGATGTCTCCTCATTTGTTCTGTCCCTCAGCTCAGCTCTTGGCTTGAGGCCTGGAAAGAGCTTCATTTATACGATGGAAGTGAGACCCAGGTTTGTAAAAGACCTCTCCATTTCATGCCTATCTCACCCTATCATAATGGAGTAGCTATTATAGAGATCTGTGTCAGTGGTGCCTTGCTGCTGTTTTCATAGCAAGCCAGTGACCAAGAGGAATTTCTCAGCCCCTAGTAAGTGTGAAGAACATCCTTAGAAGAAAGGGGAAATGAAGAGACATCAGACACTTCACTTCCTGGGCCTTCTGCAAAGGCAACAGGCTAGTTGTTCGCTACATGCCAGATTTCCCCCTCAGGCCCAGGCATAGCTCCCTGTGTTGCCACGGGCACATGGCACCAACACTGCACAAAGGCCTCTACATTCACTCTCAAACTGTGCCGCCCTGCACTGCTCTGGATGCAATGGGCAGTAGGAAGGGGGGAACTTGTCCCTGACTTAACTCACTGTTTCTGCCTTTTCCAGTCCTTCAGCCATTTCTCTCATCCCACTCTATCTTTGGCTCCTGGGGTTCCTTGACAGTGCCAGTTCCTCATCCCCTCACAGGCTTTTCTTCAACCTCCTTTCCTGCTCATGTGCCATATATTCAGCAATGACCCCACTAGTGATGTTTGTGTCATGTCTAGGTTTACTGTTGTGCAGAGGCCAGTAGGTAGGCTCTGCCTGCAAGCTCTGAATGAAGGTAGAGATTGTACATTGGTAGCTGCCTCCACATACACAACACATGCATGTACTACATGTACTGACTTTGTCTGATCGACATAATCCTGTGTTCAAGCCACACACACAGCTATTCTGCTCATCAGCCTACTCAGACCAGTCTTGGCCACAGCAGAGGTGCTGAAAGGGCCCAATCAGCACGCAGGCAGCTGCCTGAGTCCCCACAGCCAGAGCTTGACATGCATATGGCCCCTGCCACCATCAGAGCTCAGAACAGACCAGAAACCCCTCTCCCACCAGGTAAGCTGGCCGAGATGGGTAAGAGAGGCAGAGGAGAGGGAGGATAGAGAACTAAAAATCTTTCCTCCTCACTCGTCAAATGGAGGCTCTCTGCTGCTCCTTGGTGGCCATTTTGAGGAACAAGCAGCCCAGCTGCCCAGGGACCCTGCATGTCTATGCACACACAGGTTTTCTAACCTAAATCTTTGCTTAACTTGGCTCAGAAATCTTTCATCCTGGGACAGAGGATGCTCTGGCTTTCCAGAAGTAGCCTGTGTACAAAATCCTGCCCTCAGCGACCTTCCGACCCCTGCCTTCTGCGACCTGCTGTCCCCCACTCTGGGGATGGTCACTGAGTTTGAGGAGTGCTCCAAGGTGACCCCTGCTTCTTTTAAGGTATGAGACACCTCCTGGCCGGAGTTGTCACTGCCAGTGGCACAGCTACCAGCAAAGGTCAGTGAGAGAAGGACTTTGGGTAAGTAAGTGATTAACCCTAACAGACTCTGCTCAGTGCGTTTTACAACACAGGCTAGTGTTGTAAAAGCATGGAAAGCAACTGTGTCACAGCTTGCATACCATTTTCCGAAGTATAAAATAGCACCTTGGGCAGGAGGTACTGTCAATGTGTGGTCTTGGGGCCTAATTCAGATGTCAATGAACACCGGTGTGATCATGAGGCTATGCTCACCTGATTCACAGAGATCACCAGTTCTGCACCTACAACTGCAAAGTGCCAAAGACATGTGAATCACTGGATAGTGGCTGTAGTCCTGGCACTTCCACTGGGCCACCACAAAGCCTCATGCCTCCGCTTCCTGATGTGTGAGGAAAAATCACCAGCGGTTACCCACTGCTGTACATTCTGCTGAGGTGGGAGGTGGGAAGCAGTGAGCTGTTTGTGGGGAGTGATTAATTAGTACTGTATTTTCTTTTTTTAGATATACTGGGGAGATAGTGTTGTATTATTCTTAATCCTTCCCCTAAACTGATAATTTAGATCACACCAAGTCAAACCATGGGTACTTCATTGTGCCTCTGACTTACCCTTGTATCCATATTACATTGCATTCACCAGCAGTTTGGACACCACTCCTTCAGGTCACCATCAGAGTGTCTATCTAATACCTCATATGGGCTTTCCAACTTGCTAAGTTGCACTGTAAAAACCACGTGATTATCCAAGCCAGAGAATTAAGTACCAGCTTGGGGACACATGCTAGAATGGTGGTCACTGTGGCAAGGTAAGGTATTTCCATGAGATGGAAGGCTAGCTGGCACTGGATCTGTTGGTGGATGTGAGTTTGTGCTGGATCCAGCACACTGGAATACAGGATAGCCCTCAGTTATCCTGGACATTATATTCTAAGTACACTAGTTTGTATAATACTGGATCAGACAATCTGGCCATGTTATGCTTCTAATAACTCCACAAAGAGAAACCTTGCTCCCCTTCCGAAGTCCGTTAGCAGTACTGTCCATCTCCAAAGTCAATAGGCCACAGTACAGGGACAGGAGAGGGAAGTGTATCTTCTTCCTCTGTTCACCTGCTTTTCTGTATCTCTCACCCTTGTTTTCTAACTGAAACTGTTCCCGTGCTCACCAAACTCACTGCCCAGTCATGGTCTTCTCCATATAGCCTCAGCCTAACAGACAGAGCTTCCTCGAAGCTCTGGAATAGTGATTGGCATCAGCAGTTCCACTTTACAGATACAAAGGAACTCACTACTGTGAAAATCTAGCCTTCACAGAAGGAAGAATTGTCTTGGGGTCATAGCTGAGTTATGTTACAACCTACCCAATTTACCACTTTGTTTTCCAAGTAGAAGGTGCACTTCTTCAACACATACCTCAAATACAAACATCTGTGAGCACGTTATGAACAAGCCCCAAATCAAGGCAGCTAACCAAAAGTGAAATCCTCCACAACACATGTAGTTTTCTCCCTGCGGAAAGGATGAGCAAGAGACAAAGAACCACACATGGCAGATCTGAGTCAGGGCACTGAATGCTGGACCGGAAAATGCTCAGACACTGTGACGATGAAGGCAATCTAGGAACCTAGAGAGAAGAGAAGAAAATGGTTTTCTGTTCTCCTTCTCTCCTTCTTCCTATCTATTTAAGGTGACCCACTTGTTTTTCTCATTGTCTGACTTCAGTTCTTTGTCCAGGAATGCATGTATTGCCACATTTAAATAAGGGGTCAGACTATGCACTCAATTATGCTGTTACGAGCACAAAAAAAGGTCATACCTCAGTGCCTCTAAAGCCAATGTGAAACTGTCTTTGTCATGAGATCAGAGTTCATCCTTGCTGAGGAATTATCCCTGGTTACATAGAGGTTGCAGAAATCAGCACCTGGCCCACTGGGTCAAATTCTCTATTGTGCCTTAGCTTCTAGTAGGTTGAAAGTAGAGGTTAATGTGTTTCTCCATAGCGTAGAATTTTAAGCTATAAAAGGGATGCTATATAAAATTACCTGGTTCTGAATATTTTTTCTTCCTCATATTTCCTGATGCTATAGCAAATTACTGTTAAGCAGGCTGCCAAGAGCCCTTGGCATTTCAGCAACCACATCATTCAGCTCTGCCAGGGACAGGTTTAGGTGTTCCAAGTGATTTCCTCAAGCCAACGGATGCCAGTACATGAAGGACACATATTGGGGACAGGTGTTGAATCCTGTTACTGGTGTACACCTATTCTCTGATCATCAAATCACACAATGCTCCTACTAGTCATGCAACATGGGCAAGCCTTCACCACTCAACTGTGCTAGGGAACATGCTGTCCAATAGCCTGTGCTGGCAACAAGGCAACACTGCTGCATTGTCCCCACATGAGGTGCAGCTGGTGGATAGAACAGAGATCAAACCTCCAGCTGGGGCCAGCACATGGGTTCACAGAGCAGCTGGGTACTGACAGAAACTGAAATTTTCAGTGGTTTGCCTTAATGTGCTGTCCACAAACTACAGTGGCTAAAGAGAGGTGTACTATACATCCTGTTCAACCATTTCTGCCTCAGTGGTGGGAAAGTCTGGTAGGTGTCATAAGTGAAGACAGACAACTGAGGGTGGTATCATGTCAGAGGGCTCCCTTGGATCACAAGTTAACACCTGCATGTTTGCACGAAAACCATGCGATACTCTGCAAGCCTCCTTTGCATCTGCAGGAGCTTTGAGACTATTATTAGAGAGTTTACTGCTACACTAAAGCAACTTGGGTGTGAGGAAGGTTAAGAGAAGGTGTTCTCAGGCCTATCTTACCCCCAGAGTTTGCATGAAGGACACTACTAGGATTAGACTTGGAATTTTTAATAAAGTGTTGTTCCCAGCATAGACAGTTATATAGGTATAAAAAAACTGCCCTGCTCCTCCCCAGTCATGACAAAGCTGTGCTGGGGAAACATTTTTATGTTGTCACAGCTGCATCTAGGAGTCTGCAGTGCTTTTCATTGTATGATTCTGTGGATTCTCCTGACCTTGCAGCCAGAAAAAAGATCCAGTTGATAACACAGTCTCTTTGGTTCTGTCTTTGCTGCCCAAAAAGGTGTGTTTTCACAGACTAATTTCACTTGGCTTTCCCTGAACAATCTAAAGGAGATGAAGTACCATTATTTTTTATCTTAATGCCACTAGCTGGTGTCAATGGTATATCCCCCCCCCCCCCCATCCCCAACTTCCACCCTTTGGTGGATTCAGTTTCTGGACAAATGACATCCGAGTAAAAAAGCTACAGCTTCTGACTGTTCCTCCCTTCTTCTTTTTCTTTATCTTTCTATCTCATCCAAGTCAGCCATCTAAATATTGTTAGACAAAAGCAGGTAAATCTTTTTCTTCCGTCAATCCCAGACAACATCCACTTGCAGATCCCATTCCACAGCCCCTGAGCTGCAGCTACCATTTAGATGGAGAGCAGGTGCCAGCCGGGGAGCCTCAGGCTCTAACACTTGCTAATTACTCATGAATGCATGTGCAAGAGCCAGTCTTGGAGAAAAAGAAAGGGTGGGCAGGTGGGGGTAAGAGCCAGGCAGTGTGGGTGTTCCTGTCCCACATGGTGATAAATTTGAAAGAGGACAATCCTTTCCCTACCCCTTGCCACCTTCCCTGTAATCAGACACCCATTTCACAGGGGACCAGCTCTTAAAAAGACAGGTATAGAGATTTTCAGAGGCTTAAAAAAATAAACAACACACACACACACACACACACACATGCAGATGGCACAGTGCCATTTGCCTGAAGAGTATGTGGTAACAGGAGAACTTGGTTGGTAAGATGCATTAGGAGTACAAAATTACTCACAGACTGTGTGTCCATTTACTGTAATTACAGCCATCCACGTGGCATATAATTCATTAGTTCTGTTCTGATATGCATTAACCATGGTGAAATACATAGGATTAGCCTCACTTAGATGAGAGAAGTAGAATAAAATAGGTGTTAATACTCAGTGGAAGGAACTTGAGAAAGATTTAACCATACATGCAATCTAGCTTCAGAGCCCCATTCTAACAGAAGGCTCTAGACAGGTATGGATTTTGTATAGACTTTTCCCACGGTCAATTTTAGAAACTGTTCCCATCAGAATATGGGAGAAAAACAAAGAAGCCCCAGGAAAAAAAGTGCTTCTGTTTCATTTTGAAGTTCATAAAGAGTGTGTTTGGGGGGGGGGGTCAGACTGCTACAGAGCATTCTCTGGGACAAGAGGGTGGGAGTGACATGTTTTGAGGCTAGTTAGGGCCTTTTTACAGTGAGAAACACAGGACCTGCTATTCCCTCCAGTGGTGGAAATGGCAGAAACTGTAAGTAAGCAAGGATTTGAACACAGCTATCTCTCCACCATTTGCTTGTAATAAAAGGACATCATATCGAGCTTTTAGGAACCACACTGTGATTAAAGGGAAGAGGGAAGAATCCAAACAGAACGGTCACATGGAAGGTTTCTCCCAATATGCACAATCTTTTCTTGTTCTCCAGAATTTTGCATAATCCTGGCTCCAATCTGTGCTATTAACAAGTCTTTCCTTGGGGAGACTATACCCTATTCCAGCTGATGCACACGAGTAGGAAGTGTTTCCTGAGATAAGTACATACAAGTATAGTACTCCAGCATTCTGTGTGGCAAGTACCCATGTAAGAAAGGGCTGGTAAAGAAAGAAGGGGCCCATTAAACCTTAGAAGTATGGGTGGGCTCTTTAGCTTATTGCCCACCAGTTTTTTGATGCTCCGCCTTTCCTGCCTGTGCAGGGAGGCACTGGGTTTTGTGCCAGTGAGTCCTTAGACACTGTCTGCTTCTCCGCTGCTAACAAAGGGCCACATCATCCTGTAATTCTCAGGTGATTGAGAGACTAGGTTGTTAAAGCTTTGTCCTTTTCCTGACCTGCTCCCCTAAAGATTCAAGAGAAAGGAAAACTGCATTTTAATATGAATGAGAGTCTAATTTTTGTTATTCTTTCTTGACTGCCTTCCTTTCACAAACATGTCATCTCAGGTCCAGACTGTGAGTTGTGACCAAGCTACAGGGGGCAGGCTGTCTGGAGCCAAGAGCTGGGCTAGTACTGAGGGCTACAAGTCAGAGACGAAGTGTTTTCTTAATTTTGACCTGAAAGAGTTCAATATAGACAAATATCAAAGAAGTTTGCTTGGAAGAAAAGCCAGACAAGCTCAACAGAATAGAAGAGGCAAGCAGAAATTCTATGTGCCCTCCCCTACCACATGCACTTCTGACAGAGAATGATGGCTCCCAGGGAAACCTCTGGGGGGCAACAGGGCCTAGACCATGGTTTCCTGTTCACTAATACCATGCCTCACCCTGCCAGCTCTCTGGGCAGTATAAACATGAGAAGGATGACACAGGGACACTCTGTGACACATCATCGTGTTACCAGAACACAGATAATCCATTTTTGAGCTAGCTAAGGACAAAACAGCACCTAATCTACATAAATTTTCAGACAATCCCTATCAGTACAACATTACCCTGCTGATTAAAATAGTTTTAGCATTGTTCTGAGATAGGAACCCATAGCATTTCTGACCCAGTGGTACTCCAGAGATGGAGTTACAGAATCAGTTGGCTTCAGTGCTTTCCCAACTCTGGCCTCTGTAAACTGGTGCGCTTTTACTACTTCAGTGCAAGTTTTGAGCTCCAGCCCTCTGAAGGCAGTAATCCTACTGACACTAACTCTGGATCCCTTTTAGAAGGAACTTCCTGCCTTTCTTGCATGGTCCTGCCTCATCTGTGCTGAAGCTAACTGTGCTTTTCAATCTGATCTTTTATCCCAGCTGTTGAAGGACTGTGGAAAGGGTTCATTAGGAAATGCTTCATCCCAGTGAGTCATTGCATTTACCTCCATACACTTAGTGAGGCAACATATGCTTACTCACCTGAGTAATGCTCTGTAGCATTAGGCCCTTAAGGGACTGAGAACTGAAAAGTTTGCAATAAAGGGGGAGAGAGAGATATATCTTTGGGCTGAAAAATAAATTGCTGTTATTTGACCTTCTTGGGAAAAACAGCTAAATCTGCATTGGGGCTAGACTAAATCTGACTAGCTAGCTATTCCAGCTGAGAACAGTTGCAAGAGAAACAGAATGAGTAGATACTTGTACATACTCTACAAATCACTCTCAGCCAATAATTTTAAAAGCACATCAGCTCTAGACATCCATAGGCAGCATATCCAGTTTGCAGGCTGATGGTGCCACTGGGCAGAGGATCCAGACCCAGTACCCTGGGGAGCATCCTCTGTGCCTGTATGTTTTGTGGAGTTACTGTCCCAACACATTTTTATATATATCGTTTATTTGGAGGAAATAATAATATTTCTTTTCCTAAATAAAACCTGATTTAGATAGTATGATTTTATACATTCACAGAAATCTTTTTTCTCACACAAAGACATTTTAAAAAGGTATGCTTGATGATCTGGGAGGGAAACCAATCAGTATCAAAAAAATTATACACCAAGAGCAATTCTGCTGTGTTTCAAAACCATTTCCCAGTGTAACTCCCCCACTGCTCACATACAAAATATCCTGCGTAGGGGAGGAGATATGTTGGCAGAGGCAGTGTTACTCCGGCTGTAAAATGCTAATCCTTTTGCCCCGGGTGTTGCTGGGCAAACATGTCATCTCTGATGACTCAGTTCTGCAGTCTGTGAGATAGGCAAGAATGCTTTGTGGAGTCTTTTGGTGTTGGGAAGCAGTCTCCAGCTAGGTTTCTTTGTCAATAAACATTATTGACAAAGTGCTTATTATTTTGCCTGATGCATGCCCCAACATGTGGGGCCTGTTGTCATTGCGAAGAGACAATCTTCTGTGTGAATCAAATGCAGGTGCTTTTTTTTGTAAACACAGTTCCCCTGGTCCTGCACTGCTGCAGCCCAGGTGTTGACACATTCATATTTTCCTTCATCTTTACAACGGGTTATTTTTGAAGAGTTTGTACAATACCAAAAACAGCATCATCCCGGTGTACAGGCCATGTCAGTGTATGGACCATGCAGATTAATGGCCATCACCTCCATACTCCACTGCATAAATGTTTTTCATATTTGACAGGGTATCACTTTTAGTGCGTGCATTAGCTAAACCCTCAACAGGAAGCAAACAGCCTGGAGTGAGTTTGGGATGCCCCAGGCCATGACTGCAGGGGAAGCATCCTGGAGCAGTAGACAGGCCTGAGGCCTGTACCAAACCAGTATGGGGATAGAGACAAGAAGCAGGTGAAGCTTCTGGTTCTACATTTTATCCCTCTTGCCCAATTATAATTGCTTTCCTCTGCATTCCTAATTGTCTCTCTGTTCTGGATCCTGTCTGAATTCTAACTGAGAAACAAAGTCAACATTAATTCAGAGGTCAAAGGTGGGCCCAGCAAAGCCCTTCCAGGCAAGCAGCACTGCAAAGCAGTACTTTCAGCTGTGAGCTTATAAAGGCACACTTTCTAGCCCCCACTTATGCAGCATACTGGTGAGAGTGAGCCTAGGGGCAAGCTGGTATCAGCTGGGGCTCATTTCTTATGATGACTCAGCTGGGGCAAAAGAGATATATGGACACAAAGGAGGCTTGTCTCTACTGTCTCCAGAAGATTTTTTTTCTTTTTAAACAGGGTAATAGAGTTAGTACTTACTCCTCTTCTTTATGTATACAGGTAGGTGCCTGTATCATTTTTCTTCCCACTTAGGGGTTAGGGAGGGAAAAATCTCTCCTTGCTCTGTCTCTTTTTTTTTTTTTTTTTTTTTCCCCTATCTCTCCTGGGTGATTTTCCAAAGTTTTGTAAATCCTAGGCTATGAGATCCTACTGTTAAGCTTCTAATTTCCCTAAAGGAAGCACCATTTTTTTTCTTCCTTCCCTAAGTGGATGGTAAAACCTGGCTTTGAATGCTTATCTTATGCTCTTGGATTCCTTTAGAATCTGATCAAGTAATTTCTACTTTTCCCCTAGTGTGTAGCAAAAAGAAGCTAAATCTTTGTGAGCTATTGTTTCTTCTAAGGACTAGAAAAATGTAATAGTGACTGAGGAAAGAAACTTAGAAAATGGGAAGTGTTATTTCACTGTGGCCATGCAAAACAGGCCTGTGTCTGTCTCAACCTTGGGCTAGCCACTAGAGAAGCTATTCAAAGAGCAATTTGTCTTTCTTTTGAGCCCTTCTCCTTGCAATACAGATACTCCTCTGGACTGCTGTTCCCCTCCACCCCCCAGTCTGTATTCATTTGTGAGGAGGTGGAGTGCCTATCTATTTGCAATGATGGTTACGATCTGCAATGCAGACATGTATAGCCTCTGAATGCCCCGAGGGCGGGGGGGGGAGGGGGGGGGCCTCCGGGTTCTCCTCCATTCTTTGCATTTGGGTGGAGAGTAGCAAGGAGGCGGAGGTGAGGAGGCAGTGTTAAACTTGGAGAGGGGGTGGGGGTCTGCCTAGCCCTGTCCATGAGACAGCTCTGCTCAGGCCTCTGCCCTGAGGTGAGAACAACACTCTTCCCTCCACCCCCAAGCAGGGAGGGTTGTGCCAGCAGCAATGGCTTTGGCTCCATCGTGGCACCCAGAAGCCAAGCTGGGAAGCTGGCCCTGTGTCTCAGCCCTCCCCCACTCCCTGAATACCCCAGAGCCCCTCCCCTCCAATCAACTCACTCTTAACATGACAATGGCCATGACAATCCCTTCTAACCAAGGCTGGCCTGGGGAGGCCATAAAGCATCCCCCTCACCTCCGGCTAATGGAGTATCTGCATGCGGGCTACCTGCAGCAGGAGCGTGGCTTGTCAGCTCGCAGCCGCCTCGGGGCTGGGGGCTCCCGGTGATGAGTACCCACCTGGCCCTGCCACCCTACCCGCCCTACCCCGGTGCAGTGAGGTATGGGGACTATTACTGGCCTTCTCCAGGCAGCATGGACAGCGTGTCGGCAGAGGACGTCCCCGCAGCAGATGCCCTTCTCTTCCCTGCGGCAGAGAAGATCTCTCGCCACCCAGGTAGGCATTTCGGCCTGCTGACCCACAGGGAAGCGAGTCAGGACCCTCTCGGCCAGGGAAGGATGCAGCTGGGCCGGGGAGGGGCAAGAGGTCCGAGGCAACAGCTCAGCTGGATGTGGTGTGCTGAACTCCTCAGCTATGCCTGTCCTCCGGCAGGGCCCTGCCCCGATGGCAGGCCGCAGGTCTCCTCCGTCTGCCTCTCCTGAGAGCTGCTTGCTGCGAGGGTGTTGATGGCCATGGCTACTGGGTCTCTAGCCGTCCCCCAGGTGCGAGCAGCCGGGGGTTGTCCGGCTCCTCCGCAGGGCCCAGTGTGGCATGTGTGGGTGGACGAGACAGGGGAAGAACGTGGGACCTGCTCGCAAAGGAGGCAGCCGTGGGTGTGTCTGCTCCCCTTCCCTTGTAGGGGTGCGTGTGTGCAGACACTCAGCACAGCTGAGTCGTGCTGCCTACAACTGCCAAGCCTGTGCATGTTCTCAGGGCACTTGAAATGCTAAATCTCTTGCGAAAGCAGGCTTGATTCTGAGGCATCTCTGTCTGACTCTGCTCACTCCAGTTATTTCCTTTCTCCTCAGCTGTCTCTCCAGCATCTTCCAGCTCTGGGACCCTCATTCAGTACACTCCAGATTCTGCCACAAGCCCCACCACAGAAGACCCATCTCCCCATCCTGCTTCCCAGAAGATCAAGGAGGAAGGTGAAGGTGGGGTGAAGAAGGCAAAGAGCCGTACGGCATTCTCCCAGGAACAGCTGCAAACCCTGCACCAGCGGTTCCAGAGCCAGAAGTACCTCAGCCCCCAGCAGATCCGGGAGCTGGGCTCAGCCCTTGGGCTTACTTACAAGCAGGTGAGCATCTTGCTCTGAGCACTTGAGTTGCCAGGGTGGTTTGAGTTTTCTATTTTCTTTTTCTCTCTCTTTTTTTTCTTTTTTCCCTTTTCTTAGACTCTGGAGGAATGGTTCCTCATTGCCTTATTTATGCCATTGCTTACATGAGAGTGGGTGTGAAAATTTATGACTCAGCCTTCCTCTTATGTTGGTTCCAGCACTATCTGCTGTGCAGGTTTTTGAGAGTACATACAAGTGCAGGGCTATGTGCAGAGTCAAGTTAGTATTCTGTATGGATGTATGTTGTCTCTGATAAACATGAAAGAATGGATACCTGTTGCCTTTCTGAGTCAGAATGGCACCCTGTCCCTCCCTCTAGAAAGAGGGCCACAGCAACTGATGCGTGACTCTGAGGGAGTGACTCATTCCTGAATCAGCAGTGATCTGGACATAGCACTGAGATGTTCCCGCTGTACAAGCTGCCTTTCTGCAGTTGTACTGCCTGGCCTGTCTTTTGAGCAGGGCTTTTGATGAGTGATCATGAAAGATGCCATTGTGACCTGAGCAGTAAGAATGTTAGTCTTTGTGTCAGTATTATGGTTCTACTGCTACCTGAGTCTGCTTCATATTGTTGTGTACAATATTGGGAGCCAAGCAGTAACTGTACTGTAACTAACTGTATTATAACATGCAAAACATCTCTAAGATATGTGGTAAGCTCTAAGTAATTTGTAATGTCCTATGTTCTTCCCCCATTGCTTTTGTAGGTGAAAACATGGTTTCAGAATCAACGGATGAAGTTTAAGCGTTGCCAGAAGGAGAGTCAATGGATGGAAAAAGGAACATATCAACCACAAGTGAGAGTCAAGTGCTAGTTTTATTTCTTATAAAAAGGCTTAGGGCAGTGTCATTTTAAGCCTGTTGTGGCAATTAAAATAGCTTTCTGTTTCTGGTCCATTACCTCTTAGTTAAAAACAGGTAAAAAAAAAATAAATAGCCAACAGGGCCACCAAGGCTACTCTTGGTGGCTTTCTCCCTAGCCTAGTGCTCAAAGACGTATTAGGCTAGGAATTAGTGATCTTGTCCATCTCTGTTTATTACTAGTCTTTTGTACTGGTTGTACTTGCTATAAATACTATTGTTAGCTTTTTTTTTGGGGGGGGGGGGCAGGGGAGGGAAGGAAACATGTCCAAAAGAATGAACTGAGGTGGTATGGTAGTTAGTGTTTGTTACTGAACATTCTTCTCTCCTTCCCAGAATGGGTTTCACCAGGCTGCATACCTGGATATGACCCCTACATTTCATCAGAGCTTCCCTGTTGGTGCCAGCAGAAACATTCAGGCTGTGAACAATGTTCACCAGGCTTACAGCAGTGGCCAGACATATGGGAACGGGCAGAGCCTGTACCCATTCATGGCTGTGGAGGATGATGGGTACTTTGGAAAAGGTGGGACAAGCTGCAGTACCCAGCAAGCCATGGGTTTATTAAGCCAGCAGATGAACTTTTATCATGGCTACCCTACCAATGTGGATTATGCCAGCCTGGAGTCAGATGAGACCTACAGCTTCCAGAACACCTCTGACAGCATCACACAGTTCTCAGGCTCTCCTGTACGGCATCAGTACCAGGCCCCTTGGCATCCCTTGGGGACTCAGAATGGTTATGAGTCTTAGGCCAAAGTATTTTCTTTCACCTTTTTGCAGTGCTTCTCGTTAGTTTCTAGGGTCTTGATCCAGAGATCCGATTGATTCCTTTCTCTTCTCCTCTTTTCATCCCTACTCTTGTTCTATTCATTGGTGGGGCACAGCACCCTGCTGCCTTGGCTGGGCTCCTTTTCTGATTTAAGGGCATTGGTCTGTGCATAGCTAATCCCTGGCAAGAGTGATTTATGTTTGAACTATTAATGAAGCGGAACATACAATGCTACAGCAAGATACAACTGAGGTTGAAAAGGTCCATGTCCACTGTCCAAGATCCACTTTCCTCTGCTGCCTCTTCAGTAGGTGACTTTCTGATCCTTGCCTTGTGTGTCTTGCAGCAGAGCTTTGCTGGAGAAGAATTCTCTGCACTTCAGTATGTTTCTGTTAGAAATGCCCTATTGTAGCCCAGAATCTTCACTACTTTTTTGTCTACTTCTGTTGTGACTTCAGTCCGCTGCTACTAAGTTCTTCATCTGGGTCTTCCCTCACTGAAGAGCTAAATGAGATCACCTGATCTTAGACAACTTTATTCAAGGTTCATCTTAGCTCTTTTTTCTAGTGGGGTCAGCACCTGCCTGCCTCTGGCCTGCTGCCTTCCTGTGTAAATGGGGCAGCTGAGGGGAGGGAAGGAGCACAGGAAAGAAAAGTGGGAGAGAGTAAGGCCCGTATTTGACAAATGTTCTCTGTGATACCCAAAGCTGCTAACTCTTTGGTACCTGTTGGCTCATTCAGGATGGTGTCTCTGGATTTGTTCTCACACGGTTTAGAACTTCCACATCTCTGGCTGCGATGGCTTGTCCCCTCCTGCAATTTGCAGGAGAGGGTACCCTAAAGTGTGGTTGTTGCAAGTGTGAGGACTGGCTGTGCAGTCCTCATTTGAGTGATGAGAACAATTTGCATATGAGTACATGAAGGTCTGCTAGCACTTCAAATACAGCATCACTAGAATGCAGCTTTCCCTGGGGTAGAGGGGAGAAGCTAAGTAAAAAATCCAGTTATTTGATGTTTAATGTCATTTAACCTGGAATCTGGATGTAGGGGAAGAAAATCCTATTGGGTCCCAGTGAGGTCAACATGCTAGAGGCTAAAGGAGGATGGTTCCTTCCTCTCCTCTCATCCCAGTATTTTTATCCCTTCCCCAGGAATTATTTGAGTCTCTCCCATATTCTTTGTTGAAAAAGGCACTGGCTGCCTCATCTGACATCAATATGCAAGTTCTGGGGAAGGTGAGAAGCTTAGAGAAATCTATTCAGACAAAGTGAGGAAAAACTCCAATTACTTTTTTTTTTAAGACAACTGAGTCATCCCTGCCAGTATTGATAAGCTGGAATTCAGCTCCACCTGGTATATGAAACTAACTTTTTAATGGGATGTGGAACTGCTGAGTCCAGTTTGCCACTGCCAAGAATGCAGAATTCTTGTGTAAGCTGGCAATAATGGTATAAGTGGTAAAAGCATAAATAGCTCTGTGGTAGGGTGGGTTTGTTGTTAATGCACAATCCTTACTGCAATCCTGTCCTCTAATACCTGTGCAAGGATTTTTTTATCGTAGTTGAACTTTAACTGCAAAGGAGACAAGTTCACTGTTACAGAATCACTTTTCCTGCAGTATATTTTGTATATTTTCTTGCAGTGATTTTCGATCCTTGGTGTATGTATGTGGTTTGTTATTCCTGTGTTTCTGCCTAATGCTTTTACAAACTTGTCTGAATTGAAAATAAAATGACTTTATTTTAATGCTAAAATAGTAGTGTGGCTGGCTTGTATTCTTAATCAGAAGAGGCTTTCAAGGGTTTCAATGGTTATTTTTCAGAAATTTAAGAGTAGTAATATTGAAGTAAGGGGTAGAAAATGGAACCCTGTTGTGTTCCTCCCAGAAGAGGCATGATGAAGCAGCTACCTAAGGGAGTAAGTAGGTGATTAACTTCCATCAGTCTCATCTTTGATACGCAGGTGTGCTTTTGAGGCTAGGCAACTGAACTGCTGGATCGCAGTGATGTTCAGCCCTGTGAAATACTTGCATTGGGTTTTGAACTGCAATATGTTAAAAATAATTGTTTGAGTCTAAGAGGGGTACTTAGTTAAGATGAGAGCCCAATAAAAGCATCTTTTGAGATTGTGTAGCCAGACTGCAGCTGTGTAGGGGATTCCTGTGCTATGCT
This sequence comes from Rhea pennata, assembly GCF_028389875.1. NCBI lineage: Eukaryota > Metazoa > Chordata > Aves > Rheiformes > Rheidae > Rhea > Rhea pennata. The sequence goes on along the minus strand of NC_084663.1, from coordinate 84,611,969 downwards.
ACTGCATCTCAAATAGCGGCAGCTGTTTGTATGTGGATAATTGAATTCTGTCATGAAGCTGTCTCCTTCCTTTCTTGCTTTTTCCCAAGGCTGCATTTCTTTAGACAGTTAAGCAACACTTAAATTAAAAGTACTGAAACATAGAAAGTATGAAGAGGAAAGAACAAGAAAGAATTTTTGTTATGCAATAAAAGTAGCATGGACCTGACATTTCCCCATTTGCAGGCCAGATAACTTTTTGCAGTGCAAGGTTTGCAGCCTATGCCTAGGCACCTCAGAAAACTTCCTCCTACAAAGGCTCAACCTCCCACTCCCTCATCTTCTTACACATGTTCAGCTTCATCCCTTGGAAACACAGAGCATGACAGTACTGCAAAAGAAAAGCAGATATGCTTTAGCAGGGCCAAGTAATGCACTTGTCTTGTGTTCCAGCCTCAGGTTGGCTGAACAGGTTTAACACTGCTTGAAAAAACAAAGATGAACCATATACCTATAGAAGTCCTAGCTACCAAAGCCTTGAGTCTTAGCTTTAAAATGAGTAGCTTCTACTTTTTTCCTCCTTTTTAAATGAAAATGTAAGCTCTAAAGGAATAAACAAGGTGCACAGACTTCTACAGAAAGATTGTAGAGGTGCTTGCTACAGATTACCTGTGTTTGGGCATGTTTCTCTTCCATGTTTCTGTTACTGAGGTGAGGTGAAGGTATCCAGAGTTCTACTGGAAGATGTCTTCCTCTCAAAACAGATATTATTAAGAGAGCCCTGGGATTGAGAGACCTTGTCCTGCATGCTGTAGGTTTACAATTGTTTGTTACTATCTCTACTATGGGGGCATTTTGCAGTAGCGAAATGTTTCTGTGTGGGTATGTTATTCTTCTGGATTGTTCAACTCTGTGTGCATGCAGGTTTGACAAGAACATGTAATTGTAGAGCCTAAGGGAGCGTGCAAAATGCTTGCTGGAATTTTGTCAAGTGGCCTGGGAAGGACTGCTAGTAGATCAGGAAGGGTTTCTAGCAGCTATGGAATGAAGTAGGGCTTAGCTTGTTTGCACTGCTGGAGCTCTTCTCAGTTATCTTGATGTGCCTGCATCATCTCAATGTGTGAAACAGCTGCACAGGTAATTACAACACTATTACCAAAATCAGTGGAGACACAATTCCATATAGTTTTCTGCAAGACTTATATTGCCAAGATGGTTCCTATCAGTTCCTTACAGCAAGTGCATACATGTCCATAAAAGCCTTTTCTTGCTAGGATGCATTACACCTCTGTTAGGGCTGCAGCGTTCTGCACACTACAAACTTGATTTGCCTTGCTAGCAAATCTTTTTAGGTACAGCTCCATCCTTAGGCTGGTACGAAGCTTTCTGTATGTTGTATAAAGTGTGGGAATAAGCCATCGACATTACAGCTGATACATCAACATTAAATTTGTCAATGCTGCAGGTGTAGTTCCAGTGGTGCAAAAAATCCCATCCAGATTGGATCTAGTACAAACTGTTTATACAAATCAAGTTTTATTCTCTAGGTAACTGGATCCCAGTCTCTGCTGTCCCATAGGCAAAATACCAGGTGAGTAGTCTGATGCAAGCAGCTTCATTCTTTGCTTTCAGTGTGGCCTGCAGCAATGTTTTACAAGGTACACCCTTCTGAGTGGTCCATGAGCAAGGACCCATAGTTCCAGTTGTCTCTCCAATGCAGATAAAAGATGTGATCTTTACCTGAACAGTCTGCCCTAGAGGCATTTGTAAATGTTATATTTAGTCATTTAACTACACTGCATGACTCAAAGGCTGAGCTGACAGAGCTTTGGAAATTTTCAGTAAAGCGTTGCCACACATCTCCTGCATGGCTCACCTTCAGTGGCCAATAATGTCTTTGTTGATACTGAGCAGTAAAAGGGCATAAGGGACCCAAACTGATGGCACTGGCATTGGAGGAAAAAAAATATTTTGTTGTTGTTGTTGTTTTTTCTTATAAAGGCCATTTTGTTTCCATGTTGTCTTTAAGAGTCCCACAAATCAGAATTGTAGTCTCTTTCTGTAGCCCTAAGGTCTAGAAGTAATTTCTCACTGTAAACAAAAAAACAGCTGCACACACACACAATGTGTCTCCAACAGCTGGGCTTTATCCTAATCAGTGAATCTCTTAAAAACTAGAATATCAGAACTGTTGCCTTAGGTGAGCCCCAAGGTCTCTCCAGGCCTCTGCTAGATACTGGGGGAAAAAAAAAGAAAAGAAAGCAAATCTTGTGTGTCCCTCTCTGGCTGGCTGTGGGAAAGGGATTGCCTGTGTCAGGAGCTGCATTCCTGCTATTGTTACACAGAACAGCAGGAATGCAGCTCCCGATACAGGCAGACTTCAATGGACTCCTTTCCTGGAAATTGCTTTACTTGTCTGTTTGAACTGCTTCAGGCTTTTGGTCTTCAGAATCATCTACAGCCGTAAGTTCTGTTCTTGAATGATGACCTCTAGGAAAAAATATTTTATGAGAGTTCTGAGGAAACTGCAAGAGTTAGCAGCATTAGCAGTTTTGCTGAAGTTTTCCCTCTGCAAGCCAGCCCCAAAGGCATCACACCAAGATCCTACCTGTCCTAAAGCATTCCTGAGAGAACAGGGCATGTCAGGTGACTCCTCTTCCAGAGAAGTATGAATGTAGGGTTCCTTGCCCACCAGGATCTGTCACAATCTCAGCTTCTTCCCTTCCACGTACAACAGCCTTTGATGGGATGGCATGGAAGGTTTTCATATCATAATCAGGTTAATACCAGCAGGTTGGCTCCAAAAGAGTTGAAAAACCTCCTCACACTCATGGGAGAGCCCTGATAATTGCTGCTATTGTAGTCCACATTCTGATGTTAATCAGGACCTTAAGGGTGCTTTTTAGCTAATTCAGTGGATCCCCACCCTCTGATGGGTTAAGTGCATATATGTTAAGGGATTACTTGGACTAGGACAAGTGTTTATGTACCTGTGCTTTAAAATGGATTTCCAAAAAGCCTTATTTTTTTTCCTCAAATCATACTGACTATCCAGTTTTCACACTACAGCTCTATAAACAGTATAGCTGTACAACCAAGGAAGCAGACAGTGGCTGCATGAGGAGTGGGGTGGAATCGAACAGCAGTAGTACTTATGGAAAAGTAAACAACTTTAGCAGTATAACACCAATACTGCTTTTTCCTCCAGTTTGACACATACCTGCATCAATTGCCTTCATGTTATACCCATTAAAAAACAAAACAAAACAAACATAAGAGTTGCTTCATTACAATAAGACAAAATAATTGACATAATTAAGGAGTTTGATACAAACCCCATGACTTAGGGAACTGGACCCAGTTATTAAATATACTTAGATACACATATCTATTTCTAGGTATTTAGACACATATATAATATTAAGGCTAGAAATGATGATATATTTTAGCCTGGTGCCAGTATTACATATTGATAGTTAGAAGAGATTCCTAAGGTGATATTTACCACATCTAGTCCTTTGACACTAGATATCTGTCATCACCAAGAGTACCAAAGCTGATCCACTGATAACACAGAAAAATCTCTGCCCATAGTTTCAGAATCAAATCAGTAATAACAACAGAACATAGTTGCTATGCTTATTTACTTTCCTTCTGGGTTTCAGGTTGCAATGCCTTGTTACAGTGAAAAAAATTACAGAAAAATACATAATCCAAATAAAAAAAATTATTGCTTGCCATTTATTGTTTGTAAAGACACTTCTAGTTTTTGTCAAGGAGAGACACAGAAAGATACAGTCTAGAAGAAAGAGCATGTTTACAATTTTTTCCTTGTAATTGTCACAGTGCCTTAGTAAGCACTACATCAGTTCCACACTTTGTGGCTTCATCAGATGGATGCTGACATGTGACAATAACTTCTCCAATCCAATGCAAGATCTGTGATGAGTACCTCTCCTGACAGCCCACATGTTCATAGGCTTTATACGCACACAGCTCTACAGCAATATGTACAGATGAGACTCCTAAAGGAATCTGTGCCTACTCTGAAGCAGGTTATGAGGTCTGTAATTTAGAAGTTCTACAGAATGACCTAGTTAGACTGACCTTGAGTTTCACTGTAAGAGAACTTGGTTGTATGTGCTGATACAGAAAGAGTGTGTGTTTGTGGTGCCCCTGAGTCAGAGAGTCCATGAATAATGGAGAGATAAGAGTAAAATCTTATTCCCAGCTGCCCAAGCCCTCCACATCCACAGTATTCAGGAATGATAGAGATGGTGACCAGCAGTGGTTGGGAAAGGTGTCCCTATGGGGGCTGGGTGGTGAAAGTTATAGCCATCACCTGTCTTTGTGCCAGAATATTCCACACTTCCAGGATAGCTGTGATAAAAGTCTACTTTGTGCTGGGCAATGAAGCCCACTGTCTGCTGGACGCTGCAGGTTCCCCCACCTTTGCCAAACATTCCCCCGTCCTCGCTGGTCATGATTGTGTAAGCATTCTGCCCTGCACCATAGTGCTGAAGGGGGGAAGGCATGTTTTGGATGTTGCTGGCTGCTGTGATTGGGTAGCCCTGGTGGAATTTGGGGTGCACATCCAGGTAAGTACTTGTCTGGAAGCCATTCTGAAAGAGAAAGACAGAGTGAATCAAAACACATAGTTTCTGCACTTGTGCACACAAACCTAAAACATATTGGGGATCTTTCTTCACTTTCCACACTGTGTCTTGATCAGCAACGATGGAATGGAAGGGCAAGGAGAACTACATCCATCCTCGTAGCTCAGTGGGATGCACTATATAAGGAACACAGTTTTTCCCTGGAACCATTTAAGTGGTATAGTCAATCCATGGCTATGCCACCTGCGAAACATGGAGAGTCAATGACATATCTGTGTCCCTGTGCTGACCAAATCAGGAGGCAGGATGTGCCGATACATATATCGTTAATGGCCTCAGTGGAGGAATGCACTACAGGACTTCTCTGCCCAGACAGAAGGGCCATGTTGAGCCATGTACTATATTCTTACCTGTGTGAGACACTGAGCCCGCTCCATCCACAAGCTATGCTTCTGGCACCTTTTCAGCTTCATTCTCCGGTTCTGGAACCAAGTCTTTACCTGTGTGGGGAGGGGAGAGCAGAGAAAACATGAGCAAAGAAAGAGAATAACAAATGTTATCCCAGACTCACAAGCCACAGAAAATCAGGGGAGAGTGACCAGATGGCATGGATACATAGGCAGCATTAGATAAATCCCTTTAAGAGTTACCTAGGGTTACTACCAAGGGGAGATGTCTGCCTAACAGCTTCAGCAGGCTGGTACGGAATCTGTGAGGGGGAGGCAACATTACGTCCAAGTGAAAGTTAATTGTTGTGACTTATATATTCATTAGAGTCAAGGTGATGACTGGTGTAAATTACACCCACATAGGTCCCTACAAGAACTCTGGACTACAGGCAAACTTCTGAGATGCTGTTTTTGCAGGGGAACTAGTATATGCATGTGAGTACAGAAGGAAAAGTCTTGTTTCTCATATCCAGCAGTTCTCAAATTCGAAGCTCCTTGCTAGGGTGAATTCCAGAGCCATTTCCCCCCAGGGCTGTGTCTGCACTGTGAGAGCAGCTATTGCAGGGATGTTGATTGAAGGAAATAGTAAATTGTCCAGCCAGTCTTGCTTCTAACAGAACAACTGTGTGGGTGTGTATGCATGTACATACAATGCATATAAAATGACTTTAATCCCAGGATATCCAGGAGCACCCAGGCCGTTATGCTTAGATCTGATATCCAAATTCCAGATAGATTTTGGAGTTGCAACTGCAAGCACTTGTGCAGCATGTTTAAGACAGAAAACTCCAGGAGTAGGAGAACAGCATGCCAGGCCTTCTGTGAAGTTCATCAGTGTCTGGAGATAGCCTGCAATGGAATGCCAAGCCCAAAGTATGGGTCATACCTGCAGACCACATACACATCACTGTATTTGCAATACTACTGCAAATGTCAGCAACAGTCCCTTTAACTGCCATCTCACTGGGGGCTCAAGAGGCCCCAGCCATGTGCCACTGACTCTCCTGCCCCCTGAAGTGCTTCAGATCTCTGGGCATGAATTGGAGGGGAGCTACTGTCAGCTGGCACTTTTGCCTCTACCCTGTACTGGGGAATCATCTTTCCATCCTGTCACTGTCTTATGTGACCATTCAGCCATTCTGTGACCCATATACCATGGATTAAAGTTTCCATGTTTACCTGCTTGTATGTGAGCCCAAGGGCAGCAGCCAGCTCCCGAATCTGCTGGGGGCTGAGGTACTTCTGGCTCTGGAACCGCTGGTGCAGGGTTTGCAGCTGCTCCTTGGAGAAAGCTGTACGGCTCTTTGTCTTCTTCAACCCCCCTATGCCATCTTCTCCACCCTTCTGAGACTTAGCAGTGGGTAGTGGGGATAAGGATGCCGAATGTGGACTGGTGGCTGAATCTGGTGTGAACTGGCTGAAATTCCCAGAACTGGAAGAAACTGGGGATACTTCTAGATATAAAAAGATAACAGGAAAAGGTACAAGACATAATGAATAGCTGTACAGGTACAAGTATGCTTCCTGCCTGCTGTGGGATGACGTCAGAGCTCCTTGTCTATGAAACAGAAGACCAGCGTGAAGCAAAGACCTGTATATTCCTACTCCTTGCATGGAGCTCTGAGTACTGACAAATCCACTGACAGTGGACACCTTTCTAGCTTAGACCTCCAGGATGACTATGGTTTTCTTTCAACATATGGAAGAGTCAGGGCATAGAGGGGAGAATGATGCACATTGGCTCACAGTTTTACTATCCTGCATATCCTCCTTCAAAAGGCTCTAGTAATATTTTGGTCCTAGTCTGATGTCGTGTGAAGAGACCTAAACATGGCTGAAAGCATACCTGAGTTGCCAGCTTGGGTCCCCTTATATTGTCTGCCCAAGCATCTCAAGGCACTTGATATAGAAAATGGCAAAGCAATCTCCATATTGGCTCTTTTCTGCCTGTGACTCTCACCAGACTGTCTCACTGCTGGACATACATATATAGATGTAGTGACCTATTAGGCTTGAGGGGGCCTTTTAGCAAAAGAACAAAGAGAGACTTGACATGGAGTTGAGAAAGGAGACAGGAAAGGTGGGTGTGTGAGAGAGGTGAGAAGACTCAGTGATCATGTATTAGGCACATGGGGATCAAAATTCAAGAGTGCAGAGAAAGCTGCCCAGGCTCTTTCTCATTTTTCCCAGTACATGTCCTAACAGTGTCTCTGAAGAACAAAGCTGAGATAAAGATCTAAAGGAAAAACTTCCTAAACCATCTGGGCCACTGGGCCAGACAAAAGCTGCTTAGATGCAAAGCCATTCAAGCTGTTTGAACAGAAAAATGCTAACAAGAAAGATCACCTCAGTACCTTTCTGTCAAGTGGCTGAGCGCTGGGGTCTCTGAGAGTCTGAGATCTTTTCAGGGCAGTCCTTAGGACTGAAGGGTTGAGATTCCAATCTCCCCCTCCCCACACCTGCTCTGCCAAACCTGCCCATGCCTTCTTCCTCCAGGTTCTCCTCTGGAAATCCTTCTGCATGGTCCATCCCCTCTCTTCCTATGGACATTTCAGGAAAGAGATAGGTGCAGTACCTGGGCAGTGTCATTTAAGTACACATCCTTCTGAATGTTGAGCCCATCAGCTCCCAATTTCCTTCTTCTTCACCTTGAAGCCTGTGACTCAGAAGCCCACTGAAACATCCTCTTCAACACCCTCAAACACATGCACAACACGAGCTCTCTCCCAAACCCTTTCTTCTTCTGTCCTCAGCTGAGAAATTACTAAGGAATCACCCAAAAGCATTGAGGTGTTTCTGGGCCTTGGAAGGCTGCAAGGCTATGGCTATGGTACTTTTTTCCCCTGTTACCCTCCCAACAGAGGCACGAGTGCTCTTTATGGTGCCTCACACTTCTGGGAGAGCTACTTCTGTTTCACAGATCTCCTCTCAACTATTTCCTAATCGTAAGTGCTGATAACATGCAGCACAAGCTGTGTGGGAGACAGATATGTAGTGGGGCAGGTTGCTGGTGCTGAGGAGCAGAGCCATGAGAATTATAGAGTATTTTTGGCTACAAGAAGAGATAAGCTGTAAAGAGAAGAGCTGCAAGTGTCTGGAGTAGTATGTGAAATGGGAGAAGACCTCAGAGCCTGAGAGGAAGCTGAAATGTAGGAACTGGACAACAAGATTTTCATGTGCTGACCACAGGATGCTTGGCTCTGGCAAGCTGTGCAGGAAAAATTTTGTAAGTAGAAAATGAGCACACTGAAAAAATGGACTTGGAGAACAGGAAAGTCTTCTGTCAGATAGGAACCACAGCACAAGAATATTTAGCTGAAGCTTCCACATGTCCCTGCTCAGTCCATCATCCAAAACTCCTCCCTCCACGTGTAGTTTAGCATCCACAGCTCAAGTCCTCCCAAAAAACTGGCCAAAGGTGCTCTTTCTCCCTTGAGAAGGGAGTGAGGAAAGCGGAAGCAAGAAACACAAACATTGGTGAAACAAACATAAATATGAAAACCTGCCAGACTCAGCTCCCACTAGCCCTTAACTGAAGGCAAGTAGTAGGCCTTCATTCCCATGACCAGGCTCTCCCTGAAGAAAGGGGCACTAAAGGACAGTGTTTGAAACTTGGTTTTCTAACCAAGAAAGCAAGCTTATCTGATGCCCATCTGGGCATCAATGAATCAGTCTATGTGATGTCTTTATGGTGCAGGTAGCATGTAGAGAACCTAAGCATTTGTCCAAAATTCATATGTGGCAATGTGTCAAGTAGCCATTAGTCCCTCTGCTGGAGCCTATAGCTCTCTATAGCATGTGACAGCTTGAAACAGACATTCTGAAAGCTCACTCTCCTCCATCCCCTCTCACTCATTAATGTTACAAGAGTATTATCCTGCAGGCCAAACAATGGGACTGGGAGAAGACTTGTTTTCATTAGCTATTCTATTGCCACTCACTGAAATGGCAAAGAAATGCAAAGAATAGAAAAAGTCACTGAGGTGAGGCCTAGGACTTTTTGATTTTTGCAGCAAGGGAAAGGCAGGGAGACAGATCCAAGGAAAGGAGAGGGAAACAGAGACAAGCTGAAAGAAGTAGAGGGGAACAACACTGGACTTAAAGGGAGCAGGTTTCCTGGCACAGTGATTCAGAACATGACTTGGAAAAAAAAAAAAAAAAAAAAAAAAAAAGGTTTAATGAGCACATAAAAGTCTTAGGGAGTTCTGCAGAATTACCTTTGGGGCTTGTTCCTCTTTGGGCATGTGTGACAGCATTTAGCTAAAGGGAGGCCCAGATATACCTGCCCTGAGAACCATGAACTTCTGTGAAACTGTATTGTCACACTATCTTTCAGCCTGGAGCACAGTGCCTGGAGCTGCCAGTGCCTGGACTCCCAGAAGCTCAGGTGAGGTTTAAGAAACCAGCTCACAATCACCATAAGAAAAGCAGCAAGGAAAGATGTTGTGACTGCCAAATGTCACCCATCCTCCTACCAACCACATTACTTTTTGCCCTGCTCACATAAGAGGAAACTATGTCACGGAGAGAGAAAGAGGTTTGACCAAGGTTTTTAGAAGTGACTGACTGACCTGGGAACACAGATATTCCAAAGTTCAGCTCTGGGACTTAAATACCTTACCTGCAGTCTGCCTCTTCTCTCCTGCCTCTGGAAACTGACTGCCCCTGGCTGCTCCTGCTGTTCCAGCTGAGCCTAGGGTATGTTCTTCCTCCCCTGCTGAGTTCCAGTAAAACTCCAGGTACCCCATGCCAGTCCCACTGGGGTAAGCCTGGTAGGGGGGCAGAGCCAAGTGTGCGCACATGGGGGCAGATGTGAGGGTGGTTCCCCCCGCTTCCAATAGATGGCACCTCCACTCAGGGCAGGTCCTAGCAGCAACCCCAGGCAGCCCCAACTGTAGACGGGGAGTTACCTTTATAGCTAGCTTGAGACTGCAATATCCACCATCACCTGCTCCTCAAAGCTCTTTGTCATGTTAAAGAAGGTTGATTGGTGGGGTGGGGGCAGAGGGGGAGGAGGAAGGGGGGTGGGAAGCAACACAGGGCATAAGGACTAACAAATGTCCCTCCTGATTTCTTCCTATTCTGCAGGTCCCTCAGTCACACTAGAACAAGGATCTAATCCAAAGTCCCAATAAATCTCCTCCTGTTTGTTTATTTGGGCTCAACTTAAACCTTCATACCATAAAATAATCTCGTGAGGATAGGTGTCCTGTAGAAGAAAGCTACTCACCACACTGGAGGAACAAGTCCCAAGCAATCTCCACCACATATGGGATTGAATGGGAAGTAGAGCTGGCATTGAACTGCATAGCACCACTGTGTAGTACTGTGCTGGGCAAACCTAAGCCTTGGCTGCAGTTCACATGGAGGATTTCAAGACCTTTGCACTGTGGCTTGTGTCACACCAGCAACCCCACAACCTGGCAGCACCTCTACACTCCCAGTGCAGATGTCAGAAATGGAGCAAGGGAGCAAGACCTAAGTCAGAATCAGATGTGAGAGCTGAAATGTACATTTTTTTAAACTGAATTTTCCAGCTACACAAGACATTTGTGGGAGCCAGCTGAAAATGGGTCTGGCCCATCTCCCAAATATCTGTGCTGGGACAGACTCAGAAACACTGGACAAGTTACACTCAGCACCAGATCTCATTGTCCAAAGCAGATGCAGAAATCAGCTGGCTGGTCTACAGGTCAACAATCAGCAGAGACGCTTCACTTTTTGTATGAGGTAGAAGAAGGACCAATGCAATGAAGTCCATGGCTAACATGCTCCTCCAGAGCACATCAATACTGCCTTTCACTGCACATTATTTTTCTTAAGTATGCTTGGCTGTGGTCTTTGCCAGCCTGTCCCAGGCTGACTGGAATAAAGAAGATGAAAAATTTATTCTAAGGCAGTTGTTGCTGATACATGGCCCACTCAAGTGGGACAGGCACCTGCAAAACCTTTAATTAAATAACTAAAGGGAAATGAGTGAGTCACAGAAATCAGCTGTAGGCCTGCAAGGCTACCCTATAGGCTTGCTCCAGTCCCTTCCCTGAGTAGGTTTTGGTCTGCATATTTTTAGGGAAGGTTTTAGTAGTCTCATCTGGATAGATTTGGGGAGTCTTTAACTAATGTCTGTATTTCTCAATGAACAGAGAGAAATTCCAGAGTTAATTCAAATATTTCTTGCTAGAATCAGGCTTGTCTTTGTATGAGGACTTGTGCATGCCTCATGTCAGAAACCCACTGTTGAGGATGTTTAAGCCAGTTTAAATCTGTTCCTGCTCCCCCCAGCTCTCATCACTCCACAGGTGCATGTTGCTGCCTTTTCCCTGAGCCTGTAGTAGCACCCAGTACCTGCCCAACAGGTCAGAGAGGAACCAGCTTGCTGTGAGTGTTTTGAATAACAGCAAGGAGAAGCAACTTCACAGAGAGATGAGCAAGACCGTAGGAAATGGGAGTTAGATCAGCTTAAAATGATGTAGAGCAGCACTTCTACTCTTCCGCCACTGGTCTGTGTCCCATAACAGATCACTAGCCACAGCTTCCTAGTCTGTAGAATGGGAATAACTTAAACTGTTCTGAGATCCCTGAAGGAGAAGCCAAAAGAAACTGCTATGGACTAACCTATGATTGAATGTGAAAATCAATGGAACTGCTCTCAAGCCATTTTGGGCAGGGCATTAAACCCACCTGCCACATCACAGCATAATTCTGCTGCCTTGGGACCATATACTTCCCCCTGAGATGAAGACTGTGGAGGACTAAGGGCTTGGCTGGGGCTTGTACATTCAGTATTATATTTTCTGTGGGTATGAAATACTTCTGTGCCTACAGACTGCAGGGGCTAACATTTCTCTGTACAAGAAATGATGTTTTAAATATGAAATTCATCTGAAAAACTTAAAGCAAAAAAGGACTTTGAACACATCTGCCCCTATCTCTGACTGCACAGTCCTGGGAATATCCTGAATATGGCAATTGCTCTGCAATGGCCTCTACCTGGTGCTTTTGTCTCATGCCTCACTTCTGAATCATTCCACACCTTAGAGCTGCAGTGACATAAGAACTCAGATCACAGTCCCTTAGATCTGCTCTCAGGCCTAGCAACCTGAGCAAAGGCAGAGACACCAAAGGCATGAGCTATATAGAGCTCAGGACCCCACTCCCAGCCAGTCAAGGAGAATGGCAAGTGCTCCTATTCATGTCTGGCCTGTCACAGTATGCTGATGTTCAAGTTTTCATGGCCTTAGGTGCAATTAGAAAAGCCAGGTAACAGATCTGGAGGCTATCAAAATATCTTCTAAGACTGTTTAAGCTGAAGACTTGGCAGAAGACATGGCAAAGATCTGGGGTGCTTGTTTTAGTGGCACTGGATATCTATGGCCTCAGAGCATCTGCTGGGAGTCTCACTGACTGAGTACTTTCTACTTGATCTCTTTGATTTCAGCTACTTCTGAAGGTGTCTGGGTATTCTTGCAAAGAGCCTAGAGGCCACAACAAACCAGAATAGTCACCTGCACTACAAAGTCCTGCTGCATAGGAGCCAGCAGAGGAGGAATGGAGCTGCCCTGAGAACAGAGCCACCAGCAAGACTGGGCCAGTGAGTGCAGCAGGAGGAGAAAATGAGTCACCTCCCTGGGAAGGGGGAGGAAGAGGGGGACTGACAGGCAAAGGAGCTGAGCAAAACTTAAAATCTTTCCCTGTGTAGTTTCAGAGGGAAATCAACCCTGAGTGCAGCTAACAGGCCAAATCTGATTTGACCTCAAGCAGAGCTAGACTCCAGTTTGTTTGGTGCTGTGCTCAGGGTTATTCCAAACTGGTCTCAGCTACTCACTGTTCTCCCAAAATGCTCTCCATGAGGCCTGCCCTTTCCAGGTTGATGCTTTTGGCTCAGAGGACTTTCTCAGGTCTTACGTTCCATGAAGCGGAAAGCCCACTAGAATAAAAAGAGGCTAAAGTCTTCACAGACAGTTTACTAATACCATTTTTCACCAATAAATCCCTTGCTTTCCATGAGATGACACCCTAAAACAGTAATGGTAAATGAAACAGCAGCCTGTAAATGACCAGGTTTCCTTGATAAAGTCAGTGAGGTAGGAAGACCAGTAGTTAAAGAGACTAGGAGGAGAGAGGAAAAGAGACATCCTAGCTCACTGTCACCATGTACTCAAAGGTGTGGTTGCAGCTCGTGTTGGCTTACCTGAGATAGCCACAAAATGGTGAACTCAATGCTACTAACAGTGTAACTCCCAAGTGTAACTGTCACTGGTGACATGAAGAGCAGGAGAAGCTGCAAAAACTACCCTGAAAACTGGAGACTCTGCATCTCATCCAGAAGATGCACAAGCAGGGCAGAAAATAGAGCACATGTTCATGGGATTTCTGTAACAAGGTCCCTTCTCTGGCACAGCCCATATGGTTGTGACAGCTCTGTTTTCAATCCCTGTCTTATTGCTAGCACTATACCAGGGAATCACTAAAAATAAGCCTGGCCTCAACAACCTGCACTTACTGGCTACCACAACTGGTAAATCTCCACAGACTGACCTGCACTATGATGTCACTTGCTGCTTGCATTTGAGCCATTCAGACTCCAAGTCCTTAATAGAAGACAGCTTCAGCAAACCAGTTTAGCTAAAGACACGCTAGACACTGTGTTGGGGCAAAGGTTGGTGGTAATGAGCAGTTCAGCCATGTGAGTGTCTTTTCCCAGCACAGACACAGCCTTATACCAGCCACAAGAGAATCTCAGAAAGCTTCAGTGGAGAAGAACCTAGACCAAGAGCTGGATGTTACTGGATTTGTATCCCTCCTGAGACTGACTCACTATGTAATGCTGTACAAGTCACCTCTTCCCTCTCTGGCTTAGTTCCCAATTTATAGAAAAAGTCTTTTCCCTCTTTGATAACATACTTCCACCTTCAGGTGGAAGTCAGTTAAACATTTATGGCCCAAAGCAAGATGGTATGCTCTATATCACTCTAGCTAGACTGTACAAAAATTAAATGCTTCTTGTCTGCTACCTCAGACCTGTACAGCTCTAAAACCTGATTATTTAGAGGCAAGATAGCCATTTTAAGAGTTATAAAGGTCTTTGAAGAGGGAAGGAGCAAGATGTCTAAAGTGTTATTATGGCCCAGTCCCAGCTGAAGATCTGGCCTTCTTTCTTTTTCTTCTGCAAAAAGCAAACTGCCATGGAGAAAATGTAGAAGGTTCCACCAGCTTCTTTATTCTCTGCTAGCTAGGAGCTATGCAGCACAAGGAGACCTGTAAAGTGGCTGTTGTTAGGAGGGCTGGGGTTGCTAGTAGACTGGGAAGGATTTCCATCAACTCTAGGTTGAGTTAAGTCTCCGCCTTACACTCTCCACTTTCTTTCTCCACATTGTTGTTGATACCCTCGCCGGTCTTAAACTCACACAGTTCTATAGTACGTTTACCTGGTTAACAGTCTTTCTGTGGAGATACAGCAGAAGAGAATACCAGGGAAAGAGTTTTCCATACCAGTAAAGCCTACATTCCAAACAGACATTAATATTCACAAAGACAGGTTTTGGCAGCAAAAGCTGACTATGCAAGGTTCAAAATCAAATTCAGCACAGTTACACCTGCAAATTGTTAGTATCATTTTTCTGGTGACATGGCCCTCCCTTCCCTTTTCCAGATCTTCTCTCTAGCACTTAAAATACTTAGAGTAACAAAAGCCCAACTCATTTTGTTTTGCATTTTTTTTCATCAAAAATCAGCAAAAGGCAAAAGTTAAAAAACTGTGTCAGACCAAAACATATTTTTTAAAATCTCTCCCTCTCTTTCAATCTGCCTAATGAACAGAAAAATAAGGGACAAAAAATGAACAGGCTTAATATCCAATAAAGCGTTTTAAGACCAGATATTGATCATTATCATGAGATGTATTTTTGTGCTCATATATGCTTTTCGAAGTCCTTTCACACAGTGAGCCCTTCCAAGAGAAATGAAATGTGATTCTGATGCCAAGAAGGTGAAACTAGAAAAAAGAACCAATTTTGCCAACTCCCATTGTCTCCTGGGTCCTAGGTATCACTTGAAGGCTTGCACTTCCCTGATTCAATGAAACATCTGTGATGAGTGCAGTCTGAAGAGAAAGCCCTGGACAGTGTCACCACATCTACCATTGTTAACTACATTCCAGCATCTCCTGAAATGTAGGATATCCCTGCTATCACTTATCCTTCATGTAGCTTTTTCTTTCTTCCTTCTGCCTTTTGACTTCATGCTTAAAAGGCATCTGCAGTTGCTTGCCAAAACTGTTTCTTTGACTATACAGCTGTGAGTTTATGAGCAGTGTACAGTTGAAAGCTAATTCTCTGCCACTCTGATACTACAGTGTGATTCCCACTTCTAAGAGTGCCTGGCCTGGCCATGTGGCCTTCTTCACCAGCAGAAGTCTGTAAAAGCCAAATGTCAGAAGTGGAAGGTGTACTTCTCTTGTTGTTCTGCCACCATTCAGTGCATGCTTTGTCTTTGAAGAAAGAAGTTTGAACATAAAGTAACAGCAAGGTTATGCCCCAGTCTGGCTCTTAATTGTCACTAATGCCATCTATGGTATGTTTTCTCTTTTTCTAAAAAAGGAAAAGAATGAGGGATTTGCTAATACTTACATTTCTTTCTCAGTACTTTAACACGTCTCCCTTCTCTTTAACAAAAGCTATAAAAGCTTTTAATAGTTATTATTGCTATGGTACTAAGTTGTCTGAGATCGTTAAATTCCAAATTGTATATAACCATTCAGAGTCATAAAGAGCTTGTTCGTGCTTTATGGACTTTATGCTTCATCTATCTACCTATCTATCTGTCTGTTTGTCTGTATATCTATCTACCCAAAACACTCTCCCACCATTGGAAACCCTACTTGATCATACAGAGGTGTGGATCCTGTGCAATGGCCCTGCCTGTTCCAAAGTCAGAACTCCCATTTAAGCTCAGTTTGCAAAACTGTGACTCTCCAGGGCGTTCCTCCAACCCTCTTTTCCAGCTCAGATGTCAATACCAGGAATTCATCCTATTCACCCCCCTCTCTGATATTATGCTTCTGAACAAGATATCTGAGCTAGGCCAGGCTCAGGCTAGGCTTTTGTTCCTTTCATGGCCTTCACTCATCCTGCTTCATGACCTGTGCAGGACAGTCTGGTAAGGGACTGATGAAGGGCTTTTCAGCATCTTATAAGCGACTGGCATGTAAATTAAGGCTGAGCTGGTAGGAAACTCTGCCCAAAGACTAAAGTAGAAGGAAAAGGGGACTGTATTAGGGACTCCTCTGCACAGGTATAAGATACAGGGAGAACAGGTGATATATTTTTGCAGGTGGAAGAAAGTTAGAGGTTTCTTAATAGCATTAATTGCAGAAAAGACTGTCTTAAGGGGGTTATAGGCCCTGGAGCATCAAACCTCATAGACTTTTTGATGTATCTAAGAGAGGAAGAAGAATGCAGTGTGCTCCTGTTCCAGTTACCAGCTTTGGTATCTGTGATTCCACTAGCCCAAATGTGCCAGGAATTAAGTCTCCCTAGACAGAGATAACATAGCAGAGCTCTGATCAAGGGACTGATATCAAAGAAGTAAATCTCTCAGCCCCAGGGATGAATCATCAGAGCAGTTTATTCCAACCTTTTCTCATCCTTTCAAGCATCAGGTTCAATTGCAGCAGCCAGAGCACAAAAGGCTAGGTGCTGCTTAGGCAGGGAAAACACAACCAGGAGGAATGGAATTCACAGGTGATACAAGACTGGGAGGGTGTCGCAAATACCACTGAGAACAAAGAAGCAATGCAAAAGGAACCTATCTAGCTTGGGCAGGGAGGAAGAATGAAAGATGAGAGCTAGTTATGCACCTGGGGAGAAAGAATCCCAAACTTAGATAATCAAAGGAAGATGTGTAGAAAGCACAGCATGAAAGAGGGCAAGCAAGCAAGCAAGCAAGCAAAATAAAATAAAATAAAATAAAATAAAATAAATAAAAAAGTGTTAGCCAGCTGTGATATACCTGATCCAAACAATTGACAAAGATCCATATCACCCCATTTTCATAGATGTGGAAACCAAGACACTCTGAGCTCAGTAAAGGGTCTGTTGTTGTGCAGCACTGGCCACACCTTGACTAGACAGAAATATGTCCATGCAGAAAATTTGTCTTAAAGTTTAGGGTGGATATTATGCACAGCTGTGGTGAGATCATGTGAAGAAGGCTGTGTTCTGTTTCATGTACCCTGCAAAATGAGGAGGCAGGGGGAAAAATGCTCAGAGAAGATCAGCAATCACAGGAGCATTATAAAACACAGCTTTTCTCTGCAAAGCAACTATCAAAACAGAATTGCAGCACCTCATCCTCACTGCTTCTCAGCAATCTGTGGATCTAATTCCTCTCTTTACACTTAGGAGGATATCTGTTTTATCAAAGGCTTTTCCACCACTAGTTCCATTCAGATTGCCTTTCCCATAAAACAAGTGAAAGCAGGTGGGAAGGACTGAACTGGTAGATGCAATACCAAAGATGAGGTTGTGATTGAACTTCAGCTCACTCAGTCCTTCAGACTGCCCTTCATATACCAGGCCACTCTGGAACAGGGTGAGGCTGGAAGGCCAAGCCAGGTCTGGTCCTCTACTCCATCACTATTTGTAACAGTTACATTGGATGATGCACCAGCAGGCTTTAGAATGAGCAAACAGGCATCAGTCCCATTACTATTGGATCCTAAAAAGCAATGTTGTTAATGAGTCTGATTCCTCCCTCATAGCTGCATTAGTTCTGCAGGGTAAACAGGAGCAAACTTATCAACTCTGTACAAAAATCAATTGATCACTGGAGCCAGTACCTCTGGCTCAGATACATACAGCAAGTTACAAAAGTGTTGCTGAGCTGTGATCTAGTTTATATTGTGGTTTTGTTGTAGATTTTGGTAACAGTTTGGGGTGTTATTTTTTCATTTGGGAGGTGGGTGTTTGTGGGGGCTTGGGGTATTTGTTTGTTTTTTGCATGGTTGTATTTCAGAGTAGTCCTGTGCTTTGGAGAGGGCGAGTCAAAATTTATCTCTTCAGGCTAGCAGTTGCTCTATAGAATTGTTGCTGATGATGATAGTGCAGATGAGTCTCAAGCTTTGCAGGGAGCAATGGAAGAGGGGGGGAGTGATAGCCATCTATATGAAATATTTGCTAAGGAGGAGACACCTGGGAAACACATGCTGGTAGTGTGTTGCCAAATAACCAGACAGGTTTCCATGCTGTGAGCAGTATAAGACAGTCAGCACCCTCCAGGGGGATGGCACTTGTCAAGCTGTCATCGATTCCATGTGGGTGCTGCACTCTCACAGGAATGAGAGACACCTCAAGAGCAAGCAAGCAATTCATGGCCCAAAGAATCGTTTTAGGGGAGGTAATGTTAACTTAGTGGGGGACAACAGAGAGACAAGTAAACTGGCAGCCTATGGAAATCTCAGCACAAGAAGGTCAGGAGAAAGTTGTTTTCTTTTTTCTTTTTCTTTTTCTTTCTTTTTTTTTTTAAGTTTAAATTGTTCTTTCGGGGAGCAGGTAAAGAAATACTTTTTGTTCACAGCAGAAGACGCATGTTGCACAAATCGCCTGGGATCTTCACAGAAAACAGCGTCCTCAAATTTCTTCCCAGTCCAAGGCTCCTAGTCTTTATTGGAGATGTACCCGTAGAAACTACACAACTGCACAGAGCCATGATACAGACTGCGCTGAAATGTCTGAGGAACACACCCATGCAATGAATCTCTGGACCAGCAGGTGGCAGCACAGCACACAAGTTCACACTGCAGTTGAAATACTCTTCAGCTGTAAAGCATTTTACAGTTCAGGGCAGGAGAGAAAATTGTAAGGTGACCTTGCGCTAGGCTAGCAGAGAATAGAAGTGAGAAGGAAAAGAGGGGAAGAAAAGTGGGGAAGAGCAGGAAAAATGGGCCAAAGATGAGGGAAAATTTGGAGAGGATCCCAGGGGAGTTAGGGTATTTAACACCAGGCATCACTCAGTTCTATTGGTATATAAGCAGATCCTACAACACGTAATACTAGGCAGAAAGTGCTGCAAGGGAAATGGGGCCATCAGGAAATACTGCAAAAACACCATGCAGAGGACCAAGAGAGGTTCAGGGGTACAGCAAACTTGCTCTAGACACCATGTTTGGAAATACTGAAGTCTTCTGGTAATACAATACTTTTCCTTTTCCTAACATGGCCAAAGCATTACATATACAATATTACATATGAGCTACAGATGATCAGTGTGAATATTATTCTTGTCAGAATGAAAACAGTCAAAGAGTAAGGTCAGCATGATGCTACATAATCACCCTGAGAAGTTTTGA
Organism: Rhea pennata; assembly: GCF_028389875.1. Taxonomy (NCBI): domain Eukaryota; kingdom Metazoa; phylum Chordata; class Aves; order Rheiformes; family Rheidae; genus Rhea; species Rhea pennata. The sequence continues at coordinate 84,592,578 of NC_084663.1, read as the reverse complement.
CAGTGATATGAAACAAGGAAGCTGGAAAACAATTCGTTCAGTTCTCCACTTTTTCAGGGATTTTTGCCAAGCTTCTTCCACTTACCCATTTTTTCTAAGGTGGATGAGCCTTTGCAGTTTTCAATGCTAGAAGCATTTTCTGTCAGAACTGTGTTTTACTGACCTTTGGATCGACCTGTTCTGTTTGTCCAGATCTTGCCTGGTCTTACCTAACCTGAGTTAGGAGTATGCCTTTTCTTTGTATGTATGGAAAGGCTGTTTCTGATATGCTATTCAGCTAAGCTTCAGAGCAGAAATTTAGTCTAGTTGAGCAAGCTGTAGTTTGTATGTCAGTCCATCCTCCCTTACCATAGTACTTAATAAGTCCTCAGCATTTATCAGTTTGCCCTGAGCCCTTCATGCAGATGGTTTTGACTGGCAACTGGCAATGAATTCCAGCAGCAATGCTCTATGAAGAGAGAGCATTTTGTTCATGTTTCTATTGGAGTTCATGTTAAAGCTCTCATTCTGCAGATAACAGGGCACCTGAATTTCTAGTCTGCAGGATATGAGTAACTTTCTGCAGAAGCCGATTGCTCATATCCTGTGGGGCAGTTGTAATCAGTCCTGAGAGGCTGGAAAGATACAGTCTTAAACTATTGCTTTTGTACCCCAGTGAAAACATAGCTATTGGTGCTTAGTGGGCATTTTTTAAAAGGCTGTCAGTCATCTCCCACCACGCCTACCTTCTTTACCAGAGGTGGTTGTTAAAATGTGACAGTAGTGAAATCATTATACTGGGCCCAGTCTCTGTGGGAACAGGGTGCACATGGCTGAAGAACACCATTGTGATCTGCTTGGAGATGGAACCAGTACTCATCCTTCAGGAAGCTTTAATGGAAAGGGAACCACAGTCAGGAAATACGTCAGCCTGTGTCATCGAGAAAAACATGGGAAGACCCAGATGGCATTAGTGCTTCTTCCTCTCCCTCCAGCAGTCACTGTCAAACCGAGTGTAGCTCTACACCTTTTATCTGACCATTTCAAGGTTTAATTCAGATATGCATGAACTACTCACAGCTTTCTTTAGGACTATGATCCAGATGCAAGGAGGGAAATGGTTTACTCAAGATCACTCAGCCTATCAGTAGCATAATCAAACACACGCTGCTCGGGCTCAAATCTGCTGCTCTGACCACGAGGCGGCACTGCCAGCTTTTCCTGCTTGGAGCTGGCAAGACCTTTGCACAATTGCTCAGCGCTGCCAGCAGTTCCAGGTCGATGCCTGGATGCCAGGCACCACCCCTTGATAAGACCTCCGTGATTTACCTTGCTATGTTTGCTAAGCGTTCACCATAATTGTCCCTTCTTCTGATGAGATTTCTCAAGGCAAAAGCCCAGAGAAGAACACACACACACTGTCAAAGCATTTTGCTGCACACAAATATGCAGCCAGTACTTACCATCCCTCTCCCTACTTACCTTGATCCTCTTCCCCCGCCTGTTTTCCCTGGCTTCCATCTTAGCCCTGTCAGGGGAAATGCATACGCACTCCAGGCTACTGCTCTGTCATGTGATATTGTTGATTCCTGCCTTTAACCGGCAGGCTCAGCACTGCACTTGCATATCCAATATATTTCCAGCACACTGGTGGTTTGCCCCACCCTTCTGTCAGTTGGACGCTAATTGCTTTCAAGCTCTGCTTTACCCTCAGATGCCCGCAGGACACCAAGTCCCGTTTCCAGCGGATGAAACAAAGTTTAACCTTCACGATATCCATTATTCCAAAATTAACTGCATTTTTTTGTTCATTCTCATCATTCCAGTATGCTTGGCAGCCATTTCTGTGCCCACAGAGCACTGCTGGATGGGCAAGAATAGGACTGGTTTGAAAGCAGCACAGTGATGAACAAACAGAAATTGCTGGGGGGCAGCAAGTGCTGAGCTGAACATTCTTAGTGGACACAGGATAGAGTTTATTTACCTCTTCTGCCTCACAGCTGCCTGCTCCCAATCCACCTTGAAGTCATGAACTTATGATTGACATGTGGGGTCTCCTAGTGAGACAGCTAACAGCTAGCTAACACTGACTGCTGGCCACTCTGGCTTCATTTGTTAAGCTCCCCTCACAGCCATGCTGCTTTTGAGGATTCTCCCATACAAGGTCTTTTTAATCACTTTTGCCTTCAGAGATTTGACCACTCTCTTCACTGCATGCTTCTTTCCTCTCCTTATCACACATAGCTTCCTCCTGTCTCCTGCTTTAACTGCTAAACACATTGCCAGCAAGTAATATATCCTGGAAATTTGATAATCCTCCTGTCAAGTTCACTAGAGTGATCACTTCTTGCCTGCTCTAAGACTCACTTCTGGAGTAAACTGCTGTCTCAGTGCTAGCCCTTCTACTGCATCATCTCTCAGTACTTTATTCCATTTCATCATTCCTTGGCTTCCCACTGTCTCGTCCCCTAAATATCACCTTCAACTTCCATTTAACCTGCTGCTTTTTGTTGTGCTCCTTGTTTGTGCTTCACCTCTCAATCCCTGATACATTCTTTTGACTGATTTCAGACAGTGGAAGGTGATCACTAGTCCTTAGGAATGCACTGGCCATCAGCATGGACAGACTTCCTTTTGTCCATATTTAAGCATCTCTGCCAAAGGAAGGTAGGTAAATATTTGTGTTTGTTGCCAAGTTCTGTCCTTACATGCCCCAGAAGTCTGTAGTTCCAGCTGGGAGTTCAGTCATTCTTTCACTGATTTGCAGCATCAAAGATCTATGAAGATGGTGACTACAGTAGTTATCTGCCTTGGCCTTAACATCTTGGTGGGTGTGAGGAGATGAGGGATGACAGACAGCATCTTCAAACTATACTGTTGTGCAGGAAGTCTGGGAAATCTGGCAGAAAGCTACTCTGGCTAAGAAAGGTGCTTTACAATGACCTGAAATGTAAAAAGAGTGTATATAAGAGGTGGGCTATAAGGATAGGCTATTGTCAAGGAGGACTGAAACACTGGTTAAGTACTAAAGAACAAAATGAGAAAGGCCAAAACCCCACCGGAGCTGAAACTCACAGGAGCTAGAAAGAATGACAAGAGAGGATACAGTAGTAGCCAAATGAAGTTCAAGGAAAAAAAAATGGGTGAAACAAACTAGAAATTGATGCCTCAGCCTCAAAAGAGGCTGAAATATTCAAAACCTTCTTTGCATCAGTCTCTACAAGCAAGATCTTCTCCCAGATCTCTGAACACACCAGAATTTTTTAGAAATTTGAGAGGTAGCCAGGAGTGGGGCAGTAACAGGCTCAGTACTACTTAGGCTAGGTGGATATGTTACAGTCCATGGGACTGGAGGACTGAATAGAACACACTCCAACCCCGTACTTTGGGGTACATCTAAAGCTGCTGAAAAAGCTGACTGATGTGATTATGAAACTACAGACTTTCATCTGTAAAAAGTTATAGTGACTGAAGGAGGTCACTGATGACTGGAAAAAGGGCAACATTGTGCCCATATATAGGGAAGAAGAATGATGTCAAGGCCCTGAGGGCACCAGTAGGCCTTAATGGCCCTGATCGTTCTCAGGACCTTCACCAATACTCCCACCCCATGGGTCCAGGAGACCTACTTAAGCTTAGCCCTGTGCCTTCAGTCCCTGTCTGAGCTGTGGTGAAGGAGTGCTGGTCTCCAGCCACAGCCATGCCCATATCTAGCCATGGCCTCCACTGACCACTGATCTTGACCCACAGATTAACTTCCCAGCTTGACCTCAAACCTGTCTTTTTACTGTGGACTTACCTGGCAATCACTGGACCTGTAGATTGACTTTCCAGCTGGACCTTGGACCTGTCTCATCACCATAAGCTTGCCCAGTGATCTGGACTCTTGGTTGAATCTGGCTGCTACCTCTGAATCTACCCTACTTGTCTCATTTGGGTACTATGGGACAGGCACTGGGTGATGAGGCCCCTACCCTGCTGACTGTCTTATTCCCACCTGGCTCCTGCCTCCCTATCCCATAGGGAGCAGACAGTGCTTGCTGCTCCTTGACAGTGACTCATGGAATTTTAGAACAGCCATCATCACTTCAGTCCCCCAAAAGATCATGGACTATGCTCTCCTGGGATCCACTGCCAAACATGTGAAGGACAAGAATGTAATCAGGAAAGATCAATACTGATTTACCAAGGGCAATTTGATTGCCTTTTGAAATGAAAGGACTGCAATCTAGATTAGGGGAGAGGGGTTGATGTGATGTACCTTGACATGAGTTACATTTTAGGTACCATCTCCCATAGCATTCTCCATTGGAAACAGAGGGTATGTGGCAGCAAAGCAATATTCAGTATACTGGGAAACAGAGAAATGGAAAATATCCCAGTGAGGGAGAATGGCATCACCATTAGACCAGCTCTTTCTAATTCCATGCTGGTGTCCTGGCAACATAACATTCCCTGAACAGTGCCCTGGGCAACTCTAAATGTTCTAATATGGAGTAGAACATATCAGAAAGGTTAATGATAGCACCTACAACAGCTGATTGCCCATTAAAATATTCTGTAGTGCTGGAGGTGGAATGTAGGCAGAGGAGAGACTAGATGCCCCATACAAAGCCATAACCAGCTGACCAAATATCAGCAGATTTCCCCAGCTTTTTCTCTCCACCAGAAATATTTGGGAAGAGAAGAACCATCCCACATTCGTTGTCTCCATGCAGTCCTGATTTTCTGCTGATGTATATTCACTAAATGTTGCATGTCTTAAGCCGCTAACCCACAAGGATCCATTTGTCCAGTAAACATCTGACAGTTCAACGAACACAGAGGATGTGCTAGTGAAGAAGTCATAACCAAGGAGAGAGAGAGGAAGAAAGGTCACCCCCAGTTTCAGCTCATGCAGAGCGGTCACAGCTTGATCCTTAAGAAATATCCAGCAGTGCATCTATCTAGGCACAAATTGTTTGGCCTACATCGGTTCTCATACACTGATGGCTTTGGTGGGAGAGCCAGCAGGATACTTCAGTGTAGAAGGCAGGAGCTAAGATAACAGGCTGTATAGATTGACTAGCATATTTCTGAGTAGTGGAGTATAGAATAAACTAGAACAATACTAGGAGTGATGAGTCAGACAGTGTGACGAAGAAGGCAAAATGCAGTATGCCAATCTGTGTGGGTTGGTATGGATCTACACATCGACCTCACAGTAGACATTGGTCCATTTCCTAAGCTATGACACAGAATGGTTCAGAGAATAAAGGCATTGTTTTGTTTCTATTCAGCAAAGAAGCCCTATGTTCTGATTTCCATCCCAATCCACTGAAAACCAGGAACTGGCATTAAAGGCACTCAAAGAAAATATGGAGAGGAGTGCATTTGCAGCACCCATTCCCAGGGTGATGTAGGTGGAATGGGAAAACCAAGGTAGCTACAGTATTTTGGGGGAACAGTTTATTTAAAAAGGCAAATGAGGAGAAGAGAGAGCAGAGTGATGAGAAAGTCTTCCTCAGGGTTGAGACCTCCTCACAGTTCACTTCTAAAGCCCCACCATCTGCCTCTCTCAAATTCTCCTTCCGGGAACACCTTTCTTCTTCATGATCAGCACAGTCCCAAGTGCTAAGGAATCACGTCCAGTCCCTCCTCACCCCCTGAGACACTGCTCCTTCTCTGCCAAAAAGACTACTTGGTCAAGTAGGATGTTGGCACTGAGAATGGCAGCAGTAGGAATGGGCTGCATGCAACTAGCGTTTGTGTCTTTCAGCATGATTGAGTCCTCTGTCTTGTCTTCTGCCTCCTCCTAGAGTTCAGAGGCAGTTATCAACCTCTGGAGTTCTGTAAGAAAAGAAAACAGTTACAAAGGTTTCATCTCTGTGTGTACAAGACCACATCTGATCTTCACTGTCCAATCTGCTACTTACTAAAGCCTTACTAAAGTCAAGGTAAACAACATCCACTACTCTCCTCTCATTCGTTAAGGCAGTCATCTCATCGTAGAAGGCTATCATCAGATTGGTTAATCTCTATTTCTCCTTAATAAATCCGTGCTGACTACTCCCAATCACTTTCCTGTCCTTCATGTGTCCGGAAATAGTATCCAGGATTAGTTGTTCCATCACTTTCCCAGGGATCAAGATGAGCCTGACTGGCCTGTAGTCAGTCCCAGCCTCAAGGAAAGTCCACCAGCAGTGAAGATAACAAGTGGCAGGGAAGGCTGATATCACTGGTATTCACCTCAGACATCTGTCTACATGTTTTGACCTGTTCCATTTTGCTCAGCCATCTCTATCTGTGGGATGGCTTTGTTCAGTAAGGCATTTGCAGTGATCCCACACTGAATGCCACAGTGTGACTGGTACACTAATGTGACTGGCATACGCAAACCATATGACCATTTGCTAAACAAGAAATGGTTGTGCAATGCAAGAAGAAAACAGAGTAAGCAGGTCAGTCATGTCTATCAGACATGCTCAAGCTGCATCTCATGGAGAAGAAAAGAACAATTCTTGCAAATTCTATGTATTTGCATAGTGCATATATGATCTACTGCAGCAAGCAAAGATATTTGAAAAAGTTACACAGTCTGTCTACACTAGATTTCTATGTTTTTAAGTAGAACTAGTTAAATTGTGTTTATAAGACATATTTTAGGAAACAAAAACAGTCCCTTTTCTAATCTAAATAAGGCCTCATATCCCTGAATTTTGTCTCCTCCCAGTAGCACACTATGAAGACAGTTCTGTCTTGTCCAGTAACCCACATTGCAAAGATAGAGCCAGGTTAAAGTATAAGCATGACAGACCAGAGCCATGTATCCCAGATTTTCAAGAAAGAATCTCGTATGTCATTGAAGGCATCTAGTCCTTTCCAAAGTGAAGGAAACTTTGAACCTGTGACCTTGGTCTCATCTGCAGAAAGCCTGAAAAAAATCACTCGGGTGTAAATTTTCTGTGCATCCCAATGCATGTTTGAGCTGGTGGGATCTTTGAACTGGTTGGAGCTTTCTTATTAAAGAGTATGACTGGAGAGAAGTTTAGAGGGAGGCACCTCCTGCTGCTGCTCTATCATGGCCACTCTGCAATGGCATCAGCACAGTTTCCACACAGTGCACAGCACCTTCCCTTCCTCTCAAATGAAACTGATGATAGAGCAGTCCCCACACCAAACCAGCAAGTATTTCTTTTCTGAGTAGCCCTGATGATCCTATGCCTAGTAGTAAGAAAAGCTTGGCAGTTTGCTTGGAGGTAAGTCTGCACCACTGCTTGGGCCCTCACCCTGACACCCTCCTAAAGGAGAAAGAGCATTCACGGGGTCTTCTCAGGCACTGAGATATCTGAAATGTATAAATAAATAAATAAAGATCAAATATTAAAATTTGCGCACAGGGCAGGCAGTGGTGAAATTTATTTCCAATAAAATGCGATTTCACATTTGTTATTGCAGAAAGTAACTGCTTTTTCTGTCAGGTATATTTTTATCAGGTATAACACATGCAAAAAAATGACAAGTGATGTCATTTGACAAATAATGGCACTGACACCATGACATTCTGTGCTCCAGCCTCTAAAATGCCACTGAAACCCTTTGCTGTGGTTGATGTAGAGAAGGGTAGCATCACTTGTGATTCTTGGAGAACTTCTTTTTCCCACTTAGCAATAGTTTCTCTCTGAGAAGGATTCTCCAGTGATCTAGTTACTCATTCACATCCTAGGGCCTTCTGGTCCCAAGAGTATGTCAGGAGTTTCCATGCCACTTGGGCTTTTTCTGTGGTAACATCTCTGTCAGCCGCTGCTCAGATGTTGAACACACTGCAAGAAAGATAGCATTAAGACTGGTACTGAGCTGGCGTTAACTCTATTTCTGCCAATAGTGTGACATCTGAAAAGGTGCTGAGAAGCTTATAGATTTTGCAATGCAGGTTGTTGGGCAAAGAGAGGGGAAGTGGCAAAGGGAGGGGGCTTCCTTCCAGGACTTACTTTCTGATGTATTTTTCATTCCCTTTGATCTCTCCATCCCTTCTTTTTTTGTTCCCTCCCTTCCTTCCATTTCTGGTCCTGTTAGGGAGTGGGATGCAAAGATTTGGAGTGTTCTGCTTCCCCACTTTGCACCAGTAGTGATACTTCGCCAGCTCTGAGCACAGTGTATCCCACAAGAGGTAATGAAAGGATACCAGCAGGGCAGAAACCCACTGCATCTAAACCTTAATCTATCAGACTGCTCTGGGAGCTAACTTGATATTCAGAGGCCCATGCTCCGTTTTGGAGGTCTCTTCAGCGCCAGTTGTACACAGCCAGTCAGAAGAGTTCTGTGTAAGTGTCAAAAATATATCTGTCCAAACTAGCTCTGCTAGATCCCCGAGTACCCCCTCCTGTGAGAGCTGATGGACAGTCAGTGTATGTGGTTGTGGGATCTATGCAAACAAAATAAAACATCTTCAAGTATTCAAACCATTTCATTGTAACCAGCTTTTCTTCTTGGAGCTTCCTTACCTTTTTCAGAAATAAAATAATCACATCTAAAACAGAGACCCTTGTCCCCAACCAGAAGCCTGTCACAAAACTATCCAAAATATTCTTTTTAGGGCTCCGTGAATCATGCTTTGGCTTTGAATGCTTTTGCTTTCTCTTTCTAATTTTCACAGATGAAATGAAATGTTAAGTTTAACCTAAATATGCTGATGAATTTGGTTGCTTGGAGTATTTTACTCAGTCCAGCCACAGAGTTAAAAAAACAATTATGTAAGCCTTAGTCCAGAGTCCTCTGCAGCTCTTAGACTAGATGTATATCATACATAGCAGAACACAGGCTTCAGCTAGGAATATGCAGCAGTCAGTAACATTAGGTTTCAGAAAATCTATACTGGTTCTGTGTTATGCTGAACTTTCTGAGACTTTCAGATAAGGTTTGCTTAGTTTCCTGGCTGCTCTTTGTGCAATCCAACTGCTGATTCAGATGTACTAGTCTGACTAGTGTAACTTGGGTTTTCTTGTCTTTTGAGTTGGTTTTTTTTTTTCGTTCTCTCTTTCTCCTGAATCCTCTTCTCCTGAAGGATTTTTTTGCCTCCATACTTTTTGGATTAGCTGTCCTCATAGTTTTACACCTGTGAAATGCAGATACAGACTCCTTAGGCTGGTAGATGGCTGTTACAACAGGAAAAGAGTGCACTGAAACAGGAACTTGTTGCCTCATGGGGAAGAGGTAGGAGGAGTCAACACAACATGTGCAGGAGAGCTATGGGTGAAAGCACCACACAGACCTGCCAGTGTCAAGAATACCACTGCCCCTGGGAATAAGGGAGCTAGTTATGGGTACTGGCATCTTTCCAGGTATCAGGGTTTCCCTTTGCCACTCAATCCTGCCATCTGGTCCTTCCAGGCACCCAGTACAGTGAAGGTAGGTACCTAGGCAAGATTTCTGAGGAGGTCATTAAGGTCACTTGTCAAGACATTGAAGTCACTTGTCAGATGGAGAGAAGCACCATTCATGGATAGAAGGGCTTCCCCTTTACATCTGAGGGAAAGGAAGTGAGGGTCTCTTGTTGGAGCAGGCAGAGACAGAAGTCTCAAATGTTTTTAATCTTGGCAGGGTTCCTAGCCTCCAGCTACTTCTCCTTCCCCTTTGTTACTGAGAAACATGGAGAAAGGATCTCTGAAGGCAATGGTTAGGAAATTTGGGCGAGGAAGACTCAGAAAAGCACATCTTTCTAATAACACCTAAGGGAAGAGGTGGGAGAGAATTTGTAAAGATAGGCTGAGAGAAACACATCCTACTACAGTAAAGTTGCAAGTCCAGGGCTAGGCTAGTCAGAAGAGTTGCAGGGCAGAAGTTGGAGGCACTTGGGAGAGTTGTGTGGTATATTCCAGGGCTGTGAAAACAGAATAGGAAACAGAAGACTTACAGAGGAAAGAAATAAAACTCAAACCAGACATTTATATCTACAGTTTTTATTTTAAAAACAGGAAACACAATCACATGTTAATATTAAGCATAGAAAACCCATCTGAAATACTCACAATGCCATTGCAGAAAAAGAAAGTAAGAGACACCATGTGAGACAGACCCATACATTTTAGTCCAAGCCAACACACAAATCCCTCATACACAGTAGGGAATGCTCATACACTCAGCTGTGGGTGTGGGCTTTCCTTACCAGTGCCCAGACAAAAATATTGCCTCTCCAGGTGCTGGAGGACCAAAGGAAAGGCACCAAATTTGTATAATTGAACAGGGAGAGGAAACAGTCATATATTCCTCTGGGAATAAATAGCTGGAGCAGAAGTCTGATGGAAAGCTAGGGAGAATGGGGTGTGTAATAGGATCACATTGTGCAAAGGAGGATTATTTCAAATTAAGTCACTGGCAATATTTCCTAGTAACAAATTTTGCTCATCTTTGCAAATGTTTAACACTAGAGAAGGTAGAAATGTCATCACTCTAGTTACTGAAAATGCCAGAAAGACACTCCTGACTATACATTGATAGGAAATTCTCCAACTCGCTCTGAAGCAGTATGTTGTCAGAAAAGCTTGGGCAATCCATGCTATCACAATTTTGTTGACATTCCTCCCTTTGCGGGTCATTTTTTCTTTTACGCACTTTGAAAGCTGTGGACCTGCCTCTCTGTAGCAAGCCATGAGTTCTGGCATGTTTTTGCAGGCAGATCTGAATCACTGCATTCAGATCCTGAGTTTGATTCAGTCCGAAAACACAGAAGAACTTAGAACAGGAGTTTCAAAGTGGACTTTCCCCTGTGCCAACTTTATACAGCTCATGCAGGCCTGGACACACATGGCCACGGTCTCTTTCTGAACAGAGCATTACAGTTACTAAAGCAGAGCTCTCAACCCTTTATTGCAAAAATAACATATGCACTAATTTTTGCCTTCCTAAACTGAACTGTGATAGCTTAGTAGCAAGGGCTAGGCATACACATACTCTAAGTGGCCTAGCAACTAGGAGACAAGGCAGGAGAGACATCTATGGATGTACAATTACTATGTCTCCCAGGGTCCATTCAACAGAGGGTGATACTACACAGCTACACGCAAACCTACACAGCACACTGCAGAGTGGTGGACATTGCAACATCATGCAAATCTTCCAGAGTTCACATGGGCAAAAACATTTGGCCTACAGCCAGTGGGCTGAGTACTATGCATCTTTTGCACTGCTAATCCAACAGGTTCCTTTAGCTCTGGTCTCTAGTCCTGTATCTCCACCTTTATAAAATTATACATACCATAACTGATTACTATTGTGACCAGAAGGCTCATGCTATGTGCCTCTGTCTAAAATTTATAAGAACAATTGCTAAGAAAATACAGCTTTGGAAAATAACTTTTTCCTTGCACATCTTAGGTAACAATATGTATGTTTCAGACTTTACGGCCTACTGTAGAACAGCAATATAGAAAAAACAAAAAATCAAAAGAAGGCAGAAAAGGTAACCTTCTGGTCTGCAACTGTCACCCTCAATCATCTCACACAATGCTTAACTGTGACTGAAAATAATAAAAAGTAACAACATCCATTCGCTGCAACACCATACCTTTCAAGTAATACTCTGGAACAATACTTAACATGGCCACCCAATAAATCCTAGAGCACACCAGGATTTTGCTAGGCATGCAAATATATAGTTCTTCTCAGTAGCATTCAATTCTTCATACTTGTTTCCAGAGAGCATAAATAATTTTGTAGGTGATGTGAATAATTGGCTCTATTCAACCTACCAGCCAAAATGCCTGATTTCCTGTTAGTACCATATTTCTCATTTACAGTGTTATTCCACCTCAACAGCATCTTTTGTTAGAATAGCTATTTCTCTTAAACATCTTCTATTTCATAATCTGTACATTTTTGTACACCATTAAAAAAATAAATATTTACAAAGTGACATACAAATAAATAAACTTAAGCAAAAAATTACATTTTCAGTCTGTCTATTAAAAAAAACAATAAAAGAACAGGAAAAAAATATGCATGTAACTTGGTCCCTTTTTTCCTGAGGCTGAAAAAAGTGCACACTGCATAGGAAAAAGCAACAAGATGGCTTTTTGGTATGTTTGTTAATTTCCAGCATAACTCTGCACACAAACATACACACATGAAGTTGACTTGTATAGTGGGGCGCAGGGGACTTATTTAGTGACTTTAGTTCACTCTACAAAAATAGTAATTAGATTCAAATACCTAATGGCCACACGTGCGTAAGTATGTTAATCCCAAGTAGCAAGGTGAGAAAAGTGAAAATATTGCCAGCTGTTCACTGTTCTCCTGATGTCTGTGGCAGGGGAAGATGAGATTACCTTTACTAGAGCACCAGGTGCCTTCCAGTGTTGAAATGGGATCTCCCAGATCAGATTTGCTTAACGCTGGTGAGGCCTGGCATAAGGGGGCATGTGGGTGGGAAGAAGAAAATAGCAGCAATTGAAAAAATAATTGTCCCAGTTTTCTCTTTTTTTTTTTTCTTTTTCTTTTTGCTCATTCCTTTAATGACTCTTTGAGCACAGAAAAGAGTCAAGGAAGGGATGTGTCATGATCTTAGGCAGCTTCTTTATCAGGTTGTATGCTGTTCAGTTCCACCATAGGGTTCTTCTCCACTGGTGATGTGGGACTGGTTTCTGCTCGTCCTTCAAAGCCCCTGGAGATGTCTTCAAATGTCCTGCCCTTGGTCTCTGGTACTTTGAAGAATGTGAAGACAAAGAAGATGACCAGGAAAACAAGGAAAATGAGGAAGACATAGGAGCCACATAGTTTCTGCAGGAAGATAAAAGTGGGAGGTTTTAATTTGGAAAGATCACAGACTTAAATGTAAGGTCATTTGATGTTGATAGGTCAGAATTCTAACACCTTTCTCCAGCAATGCCCTTACTGACATGTTCTCAACTCATCATTTTTAAGGAAACTTGGCTCCTTGTGGGTTTCTAAAAAACTCTAACATTCCAGGGGAGAGGGGGAACAATTAAGCAATTAAGTTTTTTACGGGGAAAACCTTAATGTGCTAATTAAGATGCTCCTCTAACTATTTGTAGGCTACTTGTAGTAAGAGAAAGTAGCACATAAGGTGAGCCACAACACTCTTAACATTCAGTAACAATCAGAACATACACTCAGGAACCCCTGAAAGTCTGTAGTCCAGCCCTCAGCCCAAAGCAAGGCCAACTTCAACGGGAAGTCAAGTTGCTAAGAGTCATATTCAGCCACATTTTGTGAATCTGCAAGGATGGAGATTCCACAACCCTATTGGACACTTTTTCCAATACTGCAGCACTTTTACAAGTGCTTTGCACTCTGGGTTCTTACCTCTGCATAAGGGAAGAGCATTCCCACCAAGAAATTAGATGTCCAGTTGGAACAACCAGCCACTGCCATGGCTGCAGGCCGTGGGCCCTGGCTGAAGAGTTCAGCCACAATGAACCAGGGTATTGGGCCAGGACCAATCTCAAAGAGAGCCACAAAGCCAAAAGTGGCAACAATGCTGATATATCTGATCCATTCCACAATGTCCTGCAAGGAAATGAAACATGAGCAGCTGAACATTGACAGGTAAATGTGGCACAGCACAATGCAATGATGTCCAGTGTCACAACTTCCTTAGTAGCACCTTGAACTCTGTGGCACAGTTCCTGTAGTTGGGAAGTTGTGCTCTCCACTGCACTCCACCAGTACATCTCCTTCCTTTACCTCTGCACTCAGCTCTAGTCTCAGTTCTATCTGCCTTGTCCTGGAATTCTGCCCTCTACATCTGTATAGTCTTATAGGATCCCTGCTGAGGTGACAGTCTGGGCAAGAATACCAATTACTCACCTTAAGAGCTAAAGCGACAGTTATAAGGACAGCGCACACAGCCATGCCACCCAAACCAACTAAATGGAGGGTCCTGCGCCCTGCACGCTCCACCAGGAACAGCTGAAAACATGTCAGAAGAGAAAAATCAATGACTTTGGCAACAAGAGTAGAAAATGCCCCCTCAGTCACAATGTGCACTGCACCTGTTTCTTTTACATGCCTATAAGCCTCAGTGCCAGGGCTGACCTCAGTGCAGGTCAGCTCTCCCCTCGGCTCCTCTCTTTGTGTGTCTTTCTCTCTCATCTCTCATCTTGTTTTCATCCTTCGCTCCATTTTTTTCTTCTAAAATTATAATACCTCCTTCTCCTCTCATTTTTCCTCTCCTTTCCTTGCTTCCCTTCCCACAATACTTTTGATGTATTACTTTTTTTTGAGCTTACAGGCCACTGAGTAACCCAACACTCTGCCATAACTGGGCTGCTTGTCTTCAATCATATCTCCCAGAAGACCTCATGCAGACTAGTTCAGATAAGCTGTTACCTCTCTTACCACAAGCCCCTGCTCTACTTACTGATACAACAGTGAAGACAGTGTTAACCACACCAGCTCCAATGGTGGCATACACAGGCTGTGTGATACCAGCTCTTTCAAAAATTCCTGTAGAATAATAGAATACCTAGAAAGAGAAGCAGAAATTGGATGTGGTCACAGTTCCAGTATTTGAGGGCATGTCCCTCATGTTCCTTGCCTAATGCCAAACAGGCCCAGCAGGGTGCTTCCAAGAAATACTCAATAGTATAAAACAGCATGCTTCCAATCAAGGTTCACTCACTTGATGTGTGGGTGTAATGTTTTGCCAGGGGGGGATGTGAGGAAAACAAAAGTCAATATAATTCCCATCTCCTATCTTAGGGATCTCTTGTAGTATCACAGAGCAGTGCCCTCCAGTCAAGGCACAAAACATAGGTCTTTGGAAGCACAGTGCTCTCATCATTTGCAGTAGGCAACTATCTTGAAGTGCAAGTGCAGTCAGAGATAACTGAGACTCATAGATGGAACAGGAAGATAACTCACAGCATTGATGCCTGAGAGCTGCTGGGAGAGCTGCAGCATGATGGCAATGATGATGGCTTGACGGTAGTTTGGAGAGCGGAAGAGTTCTGGCACAGTTGCTTTCTTTTCCTGGGACATTTTGGCACTCTCTTCTTTCATTTCCTGGATGTCTTGAGACACATCTTGTGTACCACGGAGCTTCTGGAGAACTGGAGGGAGGAACACAAAAATGCCAGGTATAATACACTCAGGGACAGTACGTTCCCCCAACTCCTGCCCTGCTGTCCATTTTTTTGGGGGGAGGACACACAAGGAAGACAGGACTGCCTGCAAGTCAGTGTTTGTGCTTGCTGTGTGGGAAAGCCTGAGCTTTTATGTGTAGCCTTGGGTCATCTTTTCCACCTAAAGCTCAATATGTTATGATCACCATGGAAACCAGGCCCAGGCTCTGTTTATATGTTACTTGTACTCCAGATTACACTTGATTCCTAATTCTGTTCACACACTCACCTTGAGAGTCTTTAGAAGTAGAATTGAATCTAGTAGTCTGCAGGGTTAATTCTCTGTGGTAGCTGGAGGAAATCCTCCAAACTCTCTGCTAAATCTCAGCCCATTTCCTGCCATTCAGAAGGAGCTGAGAGAGGTGCAGCAGCTGGTATTGCTACATTTCATTAGGCCGGGAGTGACTCCTAGTGTATTAATCCCATCATGAGTCTGCTGGAATGCCAGGTTTCTCACACTTCCTCGCATTGAAGTTAAAGGGAAGTGAGAGCAGGTCTGATGCCCTCCAAGGCCCTTATCTAAGCTCCAAAGTAAGTCCAGACCTCCCACCTTAGACCAGGCGTTGAAGTCAGTCCCAGCCTCCCACTCTCAAGTTCAGTGCGGGTTGGGAGCCACAGTACTGCACTGCCCCTTTTAGAGTAAGTTCTCACCTGCTTGTGCTTTCTCCTCCTCCATCTTGTTGATCAATAGGAAGCGGGGGCTCTCAGGGCAGAAAAGAAGAGCCACACACTGAAGGATTGCTGGGAGAACCGTGAACCCCAAAAGCAGTGGCCAAAGTTTTTCAGTCCCCATGATCCCCTCTAGGCCAAAGATCTACACCAAGAAATGGAGAGAAAGAAAATGATTGAATATTCTGATTCCTTACCCCCATGCCAGTAAGAGTGTCAGGATGACATACTCCACCTAACAGCAAGTGCAAGCCACTTAAAAGGTCTCAAGCCCACAGCCCTCTCCCCAATACACAGACTTTCCCATCAGAACTGAACCCGGTTGTGACAGGCTTACCTGGGCCACCAGGATGCCAACAACAATGCCTAGCTGGTTGAGGGTTCCAAAGGCTCCACGGAGGCTGGTGGGTGAGACCTCACTGATGTACATGGGTACAAAGCCAGTGCAGAGGCCACAGAAGAGGCCAATGATGAAGCGGCCAATGATCAGCATCTCAACTGCTTTTGCCATTTTGGAGAAGGCCATGAGAATGCCACCAGCAAAGGCCAAGATGTTCACCAGCAGCATGGAGTTCCTCCTGACAGAAGACAAATGTAAAGCCTGAAGTTAAACTGGTAACATGGTGGAAAAATCATGGAGAAGGGATAAACCTGCCCATGGTCTACATCTTAAGGATAGTAGGAGAGCAGGGGTAAACCTACCCATTATCCCCATCTTGAAAGTGGCAGGAGAGCAGAGCAATTCTACTCAGCTCCTGCCTAGGCATTACTCTCTCCTTTTCTTTCTCTTTCTGTAGCCCATGCATTCTTGCTTCCTTCCCAGCCTTACCCTTCCCTCTTCCCCACTATCTCTGATCTCTTCCTCCTAACACTGCAGAGTAGAAGGGAAAAAATCCCCAATGGCTTAGATCCCCTTTCCCAGCTTACCTGCCAAATCGATTGACGAAAAGGCTGACTGAGAAGGAGCCGATCATACCTCCTACTGAGAAGATGGCCACAGAAAGGGACCATAGTGAGGTTAGGAGTTCTGGGGAGATTGGCTCCCCATTCCGTTGTGACAAGGTTCTGTTGAAGAACGCCTGGATGATCTGCAAGAGAAAAACCACCCCAGGACAGTGAGGAAAAGGAGTTACAATCCAGTAGGAGGCATTTTGCATTGGGGAAGGGATGATTATTTCTGAGGTCAAGAGAGTTTTTTTTTCCCCTGGAGACAGCAATCAAGAAGACATGCTAAAAATTCAGTAGGAGAAGGTAAGTCAGAGGAGGGGAAGTGTGGAAAGAGGAACTAAAAATTCAGAAGAGAGAGAAGTTCACAGCTGACTACCAGAAAGATGAAGAAGGCATTGCTTCACTGAACATGAGTGGGGTTGGGCAAGTGATGATTATGGAGGATGGGCTAATCTTTAGCATGTCTCTAGATGATGGTGGTGTTTTGGGGGTGAGAGAAGAAGGAGAGAGAGGCGAGCAAGAGAAATGTGACCAGAAAATAGAGTCCCAGCAATGCCAGAACTGTTTTCCCAAGAGACACAGAGAAAGTTTCACTGAATTAAGCCCTGAAAAAGTGAGGCATTATCTGAAACAATCCTTCCTTGTCCCTTGGAATAGGGTGAGAAGGGATGTGATGGGGCTGTTCATATTGCTGATTTCTGAGGCATCTGCTTTGATAACGAAAGAAGTTCTGCACTGACTGAGTAGGACATGGCCTCAGAGTGTCTTCCCCCAGCAGATGGCAGCAGGACATTAGCTAGGAAGGACACTCCACTCCCCCACCCCCACGTGTATGTGACATCTCTATTCCCGGAGACAGGGGTGGATGTGGTATTGGTGACTCAGTTCCTGAGAGAGGGGAACCATCTTAGTTACAAGAAAACCACGTATGTCTTTTTCTTCTTCTTCTGTCCTTTTTCTTTTTTGTCCTTTTTTCCCCTCATGGTGTAAGCACTAGATGATTTGGTCAGAATACCCCAGTCACATCCCTTTTACAAGCACTGAATCTACACTTAACACATGTAACAAACAAACGAATGAAAGAAAGAAGCCTTGAGAGATGACCCCCCCACACTCCGAGGGAAACTAGGGCAACTGTAATCCCTACCAGCCCACTCTCAACTCTTTCCTACACACTGCTCTCTACATTCCTTCTGCCCTGACTGTTTTTTCTCTGACTCAGAACATCCCCCCTTGTCCCCTGACCAGTATGACAGGCCAGAAGGCTGTTTTGTCATTTGAATGATTGGAGATTAGAGCAGGGCAGCAAATTGGAGCAGGGTAGCATACCACTCTTAAAATAGAAGAGCAGAATAATTTATTTTCCTCCTCTAATGCCCCAAAGGAGAAGGGACAAGATTTCTAACCACTCAAAGCAAGATGAACCCTGAAATAGCTCACATTTCCTGCACAAACCAAATACAGAATTATCTTACTCTGAGAAAGAGCAGATGGACCTCTCCTGTCCTAGTCTACACTCGTACTTCAAATTAAAAGAATGTTCCTCTCTGCTCTCTCTCTCCTCCCCAAAACTCTCTTGTCCTTCCTGTCCATTGTTGTAATAAAGAAAAGGGTTTTTGAAACTCTCATTCTTTGACAGCACAAATAATAACCATTTAACTACTAGCTACCTGAAAGATAGCTCCTCTTTATATGTCCTCTTTTTCTCTCAGCTTTTTCCTGACCTCTACCCACAATGGAAAGGATAATTTTTCATCTCTCTCCCTCCTTCCTTCCCTGGACATGAGCCTCTGTCCAGTCCCTCAGGATCAGCTCCTCATCCATATCTTCTCCCCAGCTTATTCTCCATCTCACCTTTTCAGGAGCATTGATGACACCGGTGTTGTATCCAAACTGGAGAGATCCAATGGCAGCAATAGCAACAGCATAGATAAGGGATGCAGTGATTTTCTGATGGAAGAGCAAGAAAATATATTTTTTTTGTTAATTTGGTTATTCATGCTTTCTACACAACTTGACTTTCTCTTCAGCATAAACAGCAGCTGCAGCTCAGAGGTGCCCAGAAATCTTTTGCAGGGCCCTCAGGGCAGGGAATGTCTTTATGTAGGCCAGTGCTTTAGAATTGCTTGGGCTTTTATCCAGTGACATGGGTACTAGTAAGACAGACCCTGGAAAAGGGGATACAACTGACAGCAGGAAAATGTTCTGTGACCAGAAGTAGAAGGACCTTCTCACCTGTCAGGAATTCATTTTATATATCCTGACCTTCATCAACTATTCTCAACTCATTACTAATGAATACACTGCTTGCATTACTGGCTGTTATTTTCGGTTCATCTGCTTTATAGAAAAGCTTTTGCTGATCTCTGACATGTCATGAAACAAAGGTCTAACTCTTCCCCATGCCAACTGACAAGGACTCAGAAATAGATGGTCTCAGGACTACCCATGAGCCACAACGGCAGTCACTCCTAACAATTAAAAATTGCACTTTTGAGCAACTGATCTGCATTTTTCCAGGCTAGAACTTCCCAACCCTGCCCCAGGGCACCTGACACCTGCCTGACAGAGAAGACTGTGCTGCCAACCTTCCCCATTTATTTTTCTTGCCACTGTGGCAATAGTTGATATTTTAAATAAAGTACCAGCACCTAGAACTGAGTGTGTGTGAATCTCTGTATTTATTAAAAAAAAAAAAAAAAAAAAAAAAAAAAAAAAAAAAAAAGCTGAGCCCTCAGAGATGTAGAGGAAACCTGAAGGTCCAGCCCGCACAATCCCACAGAATAAGAAATTTAAGTGTCAGTGAAAAGCATCTGACATTTTCTATATTTTTAAAGCCTATGGAATTTAAGCCAACTCTATGTTAAAAAAAGCAGGGAGAGCAGTGACTTTGGAGTTGGCATTGGGATGGCCAGTGCTTGGGCTGACACTTTTTAGAAAGATCATGTTTCTGTCATAGGCGGGATGGAAGCTTTTCCAAAATATCAGAAGTCTCTTTTTCAAGGCTTTCCATTTACTTACTTAATGCTGGCAGAGGAGAGAAAAGTACTTCATGAGGCCTGCTGCTACAATTCCTCTAGTCTCCTGCTTTCCTGCTTGTCTCCCGGAGCATAAGCTCCCAAGGCTGCCCAAAGTTCAGTGCCTTTTGCTCGTAACTCTCTGCTACCATTCACACCACCTTTACTAATTTTTCAAGTATGGTGCATGGGCTTTTCTGATCTACACAACCCTCACATATTTAGCAGTTAAGCCTTAGTAAGCAGAAACCAAAAGAGTATCTCAGATGCAACTTTCTCCCACTACATCATGTAGATATGTCAGGCTGAGCTCTGTCTGTCTGCTAGGTTAGTCATGGAGGAAGAAGTGACAAAGTCCTAGATTGTTGCATGGGGCATACGATTTTCATAGTATGGTTAACAACTAAATACATCCAAGGCAGTCTAGGCCTTCTTCTCTGCCACCCTGTGAAAAGGGGAGTGACTGCTCCCCTTGTATTAGGCACAAGGAATTTTGGCATAGAAGCACAAGGACTCAGCTCTTTCAAAGCACTTGGACATCTACAAAAGGGTATTAAGATGTCTAGGTACTTTTAGAGCTCTAGGTCAGGTCATCCCTAGTCAGTGGGTGTAGCAAAGCACAGGACAAAACCCTGCTCTCCACAATTCCAACACAGTGACTCAACACAGGAGCATCTTTCCCTTCAGGACTTTGCTTTGTCATGGCTTGCAGTGGTCATAGCTGGCCTCCTTTTCCTCTAGGTGTTGCATGGGACCACAAGGCGCCTGCAAACTATAAGACACAAGCAAACTATAAAGAGGCTAGTTCTTCCACCCTCTTTAATGCTCCCCTTCCCAGACTGTTGCCTGTTATTCATCTGTATCACACACCCAGTCTCATATTGCCTAGACATCACATGACCTGACCCATCCATTTCAGTAAGACAGGCCATGATCTAATGTATGGATCATTTGTTAGTTGGCCATACCTCATTTCCCAAAAGGTGTCCAGGGAGCTCAGAAATAGTAAAGCAGCATCCACTCTACCCAAAAGTTCAAAGCTGAGGTCTATATATTGGCAGGGAATTCAAACCACCACCCTTCCCTCTGACCACAGGTGTCCATCAGGTTCTGGCAGCTACATTTATTATCCAGCAGACACTTCAAACCAGCTCCCTTCTTTTTTACTGACTAGAATCTCAGAACAGTACAACTTGTTGAATTCAGCTACAGCAGCCTCTCTGCCCTCCTTTAAACGCCCTTATTCAGATGGTCTCTCACTTGTGTTGCCTCATCTTACCACCCATCCACATTTCCCATTAACATGATAGTGAGGGCCCTGGGCTTCCCTGCTGCTGTTGTTATTTCTGTTGTAACAGTAATCCCCTGGCATTCAGCACTGAGTGGATATTTGCTGCCTCTCTCCCTCCTCCAGCCTGCCTACTTTTCTGCCCCAGTGCATTCAAACACAGGCAGTTCATTATTTCCAGAGTTCTACTCCACTACTGCATGTTTCGCTCTAGGCTGCAGATGAACTATGATATCCACTAGGCTCTGTCCCATATTCTCTCAAGGAGAAAGGGAGAAAAAATATGCTTTGCTTTTCTTCTTGAAATCAAAACATAGTTTTCCTATATGCTGTATGTAAAAATTAAAAAAAAAAAAAAAATCTTCAAGAGAAATTACACTTTCAGCATCATGGATCCACTGTCTTTAATCCTGGCACAAATGAGTACCAGCCAGCCAGCCAAATATATCTGATGATCAATACAAAGAAAATATAGATAGTATTGTGTGGCTAATTAGGCCATACATATGAAAACAAATCAATCTCACGGCTTGCAGCAACCCTAAACAAACAGTCTCTCCATCTCTACTCCCCATTTCCCACAGATAGCACTTTTTCTAAGTCATTCTTAAAAACTAGGAGCTGAGGCCTGCCTGCGTCATCAGAGCTCCCACCTTTATAACGACAAACAGAAATCCAACAGTATCAGAGAACAAAATGATGCTGAAAATGATGCCTGGCAAATACTTTTCAGTCATGCACATAAATATCTGCGGAGTCAATGGTGGAAGACAAATGCTGGACAAACAGACACAACCAGTGAATAATCAATGAAGCAACAAGATAGCTAATCGCTCTAATAGCAAGGAGAAAGAGATATATAGCAGTTACCTTTTTATTATCCATTGCATGCGACAACCGCCTTAAAATGACTCTTGAAGCACACTGTCCTACTCCCACCTCTTAACAGACTCTGTGAACCTTCTGAGCTGCTGCGTCTTTGTCTCCCACAAAACAAAATAGCTGAGTCTCTCTCTGTGAAAAAACACCTTCTTTCTGGTTAAGCTCACGTATTTATGCTTTCTGTTATGGGTGTGGGCCTAATAGGAGGGACTTGGAGGGAGGAGCTCCCTGCAACATCCTGTAATGAGAAAAAAATAGTCCTTTGACTTAAAATTTACATCAGTTTAAAAACCTACTGCAAGGTTTTTGCTGGTGGCACTCTTCCAGCAGCATGTGTAAGTGTCTGGTTTCTTATGTTTCATGACAAGAAAACTAGAAAAAGTCACTGAGTAGGGAGCTAGCAGCTTTTGTTATTTAACTCGAGCATTTTGGAAGAAGTTACAAGCATAGAGAGCAGTATTTGCCCCACTGTTGATGCTATGAAAACATTAATTAATGATAGAATACTAGTGACTTGCATGAAAAAGAAAAGTTATTTTGAATCCATAGTTAAAACAGCGAGGAAGACAGTGACAGCCACACAAAAAGCATGGGCAGAAACACTGAAATCACTGCTATACTTTATGGATGCTCTACCCACCTCCCAAAACTGTGGATGAGACATACATCTGGATAGCTGTCTTTTGAAATACTTTTCCTACAAAAATAGAATTTTGGGGGCAAAGATTGAGACCTGATATGCAGCTGCATTTAGTCCCCAGCATGAACCCTTTCAACCAAACTATGCTACTCTCTCTCATATTCCCTTGCAGGCTTTCCCTTAAGTCAAAGAATTGCCAAACTCTCCTAAGAGAGTAATAGAGACATATGCTTTCAATTCCGGATAAAAATATAGTCAAAAAAAAAAAAAAAAAAAAAAAAAGACATTACTGAATTCCGAACCTTCCAAATACTTTCATTTCAGAAAATGGTAGAAGCTCAGAGCTGGAGGGGAGGAGAAGGGAGAAGGGCGGGGAGGAAGGGAAGCAAGAGAGAAAGTTAGCTCATATACAATTTTCTCATTGCTAGAAAAATTATTTGGGGACCTTCCATCATTGTTACTCATCAAATTCTGAGGAATTGGAATGATCCCATTTTAATTCCATTTCTGTTACTTCTTTGGCATGGTCACCAGATCACACAACAGATACGTAACAGGAAACTTACAGTTCAAATAGGGTGAGGTTTTCCTCATTCCCTTCATGTGTCTTTTATGTTTTGTAGTTAAAACATGCTATTCCAAACAGAAAACCAACTCATTAAAAGGACAAGGAATTCTTCTTCACCTGACCAATTTTTTCACATTTAGTTTTTATTTCCCTAGCTTTTTTTCCACTTATGTGCAAGCATAGCAAACTTTCATCTTGAATCTGGGCAGCCGTCTCCAACCCTGGCTTTAACTCTGGAAATACTCAATTACTGGGTAAAGTAAAAACCTTCCATATTTGGTGAGTTTGTAAGCATCTACAAATCTCAAAGGCAACCTCTGGACTGCAAAAGGCCTCCCTCTGAGACCTCCTCATTCCTAGTTTTTTCTTGACCCACATGACTCAGCTGAAGAATTGGGAAACCCAAACTCCAAGATTAGAGGAAATATATATTTAGTTTCAAGTCCAACTTCAGAAGCATTAAAAGTGAAGTTGAAAACTAAATCTCTGACACGTGATGCATAACTCAGTGGATGACATTTCTTTACCTTTAGAGAGTTAGTGGAGTAAAGAGTAGAAGGAAGAAGACATTAGCTCAAAGTAAATCACTAGAAACCAGATGTCCCTAAGAAATGTGGGAAAAGCATTCCCACCTACATACCATTTTCATTAGTTGTGCCCCAGTCTGAATTCTCCTGCTGGTGCTCAAGTATTTATATTGAAGTTTGCATTAAAGCCTGTTCTTCCTAAATACCAGTTTTGATTTAGTCCTGGAACACAACCTACCTCCTACATCACAGGTAAGTCTTCTTAAGATAAGCTGTTGGGTAGCTATGGGGGAAGTGCCTTAATCCCTCCTAACCAGAGCTATCTGATACTGCATCAGCTGCAGCTAGTCACTTATTGCGAATATAATACCTATGTGTATTATGCAATATGCATTAACTGTACCAGGATGGAGGCCCACTGCAGGTGACCCAATGGCCAGTCAACCACAAGATTTACAAGGGAAAGATGAGGCAGAACAGAAACTTGATGCTGGTTGTTCCCTCATTAAACACCAGTATCCTAACTACTGAACTATGGGAATCGGAAAAGTTCATTTTGTGTTTGACAAGCTCTGAGAATTCTTGCATGTTGAAACTAGTGCATGCTGATTTATGTTTCACTTCCAGCAAATCTAAATTTTCTGGGGAAAACTGTATTTATCAGAAAATGTACATTTAGCCCCAACAACAGGTAAGCTTATTTTTATCATCTTAATTTATCCTACAGGTTGGAGCTGGCAAGTGACTCCACAGAAACACTCCTTGCTTGTCTACTTAAGAGCAACACCACTAGAGCTCCAACTAATACAGCTATATCTGGCAAACATTTCATATGAGGCCTTGGCTCAAAGGACAAATGGAGAGAAGACACAGAAATAGTATGCTAAAAAATCACTTTTGATCCTATCCATGCCTACATACCATAGCAGGAGCAGGGACAGACCTATTATCAACCACAGTGTCATCATGCTGCTGTCCAAGCTCCTTGCAAGCTCTATTCTACCACACAGTTGTTTTGTCAGTCTGCCCAATTTTCAGTTTAGTAGTGCTGCCCTGTAAAATCTCTTTCCCCTCCAAGTTATGCACCAAATCTTTATTCTTCATACTAATTCCCATGAATATTAGTGAATCCTCTCTCATGTTTCTTTCTATTTTGCCTGAAGAAAGAACAAATTCTTCAGAGATAAGAGGCGCATGGGCAAGGAGGACTATTTTGCAGTGTTTGCATTTAGAGATGATTTTGTGCTTTTGGGTTGTTGTGATTATAACAAAAGGGTATTCAGAACAAAAGAGAGAGAATGAGAGCCAGTATGGGCCAGATGCTTCCCCCACAAGCCATGAGTAACATTCATTGTTGAGAGGTGCTGAGAAAAAATGGGAAAAAGAAGGAAAGATAAAAGAGAGAAACGAGAGAGAGTGGGTGGGGAGAGGCTGGCCCTTAGACAACAGAAGCCTAAACAAGTGAACAAGTGAGAAGAGAAACAAGGAGAGAGAGAAGACAAAAAAGAAGGAAATATAGTGAGGAGAAGAAAGAACAACTAAAACATAGAAGGACAGGAAATAAAAGGAAAAAGAAGGAAAAAAAAAAAAAAAAAAAAAAAGGCAGCAGCAAACCAGGAGAGAAAAAGGGATAACAAATGAATAAATAGAAAAGATGAACAGAAACAGAGTGGTACTGGACAGAACTGCAGAACAGAACTGCAGAACTGTCTGACTGATTGGACAGGTCATGTTATTAGACTAAAGTCTTTTTTACCTCTGCCCTTTACCACAGGAAAATGCAAGTTGGAGATAATGTCTTTGAAAACTTTCCTAATTAACTTAGTCGATTAGTAAGATCACTACAGTCAAAGCATTTTAATGCTCTAAGACTGATATTGCACTGCCTTTCAAATGAGAAGTAATTTTTTTGTTAAAAAAAAATAAAAAAAGCAGAAATGTATGTGCTGGGTTGTAAACCGCAAAAGGTAACGTCATATGGAGAAGGCTGTTTCCTGTACCAGGTCTGTGCTACGAGAGAGACGTGACAAAAGTCATCTAAGGTTTCCTAGTTCCACTTTCTATAACACTTCAGGCCTTGTCCTCTTCTTTTGCTCTAATTGGAAGAGGACTTCTGCCCAGCATCTAGGCCACAAGCCTACTTTTTTTTTTTTCTGATTGATGTTGCCAGGGCAATCAGGCTTTCTAGTAAAGCGAGAAGTTATATATTTGTGCATTTGTCTTTTTCCTATGCTGTCTATTTATCATTTCTTATTCTAAGATTGGTTCACATCTAAGAATAGCCAAACTGAAGTATATGTTCATGACTCATGGAGAGTGCTGTAAATGTATTGTTTTCATAAGCAATCATTGCTTCTTACAATCTCTCTCAGTCTCTGCCTCCTTCTCTCCGAAATGTACAGAAAACAAGTGAATTATGTCTGAAATTGCTGCAGTCCTCAGGACTGGGACCTTACAGGCTTTGGGCCTCTCACTCCTGCCCTGTGGCTTTTTTTTTTATATACCAGCCACTGCTTCTCTATATGGTTTTCTCTACCTTGAGCAAGAAACTGAAATTGAAGGGCAATAGAACGAAAAAAAAAACAGCATAATAAATTTTAATTAAACATATCAACATAAGTAGAGAGCAAACTCTATTCAGGAGTAAGATTAAAAAGAGAATTTTCTAGAACAGCCCTGATTAGCAGCATAGCAACAGGAAAAAACACACAGTCCAGGAGAGTGACCAGGTTGGGGGTCAGTTCATGAAAAGGTGAAGAAATAGAAGGGATCAGATAGAGGGAATTAGTGTGGCTGCGGTTCAGCAGAGCCTCATTCTCATTTCCTTTCTATTCTAGAGGGTTGATGTGCACAGGCATAAGAGGTGGGGCTGTTTTTGATGAATCTTCACAAGATTAGGCCTTACGTCAGATTTCTCGAGAAAACACTATATTCAGGGAAAAGTGATTTCTTATGAAGGCCAAAATAACTTTTCCATAGAAGACATAAAAAGAATCCCCCATCAGTACAGGCGGAGCACAAAGTTAGCCAGACAAAAGGGTGGTGGGAAGTTTGAAAAATTCAGCTAGACAATGTTCTCTGGCTGCTTAACCAGCTGCAACACTGCAGTCATACAGACACTGACCAGAAAGCATATGCTGGCTTACAGCATTTTATACTCAGCCCGGTTAAGCCAGCACCAGTGCAATAGGTAGCAGGGGCATGCTCTCTGCTGGCACATGGATCCAGACTCTGCTGGGAGTGTTCTACGCCCCGTGGGATGGGGTGGAGGCATTTCAGGAAAGTGAGGTGTCTTATCTTGTGTCCGCTTTTAGGCATACTTCTCACACCCCAGTATTAATAACAAAAAGCTGTACATGCTGCCAGTATATACACACACACTATGCACACCCACTACACATACACACTCCCCGACAAATACACACGTTAGATATTGACAAAGCAGCTGAGACACACAACGGGGTACAAGCAGAGTTGCAGCCTTACAAACACCATTTCTGCAGCTATTGCTCATCTAGCCATGTTCTGCTCTGCTCCCAGGTACCTAGCCTGAATATTCACATTACTTTTTTTTCAGCAGTTGCCTGAAGGATTACACGTTAGTGGGGGAGAAGGCAGAGACTGTGAAAAATGTCTCAGTAAGATCACATGTGATTATAGCAGCAAGAGTCACAGAAAAACAGGACTCTGGCCAACACACCTCTCCTCCCCAGCCCCGTTCTCCTCACTCCTGTAGTATAAAATTAGCTGGCAATATTTAGAAGTGGCAGGATAGGTGCATTCTTCCCTTTTAGTTGGCTTTTCTCACACTGTAGACTGATAATGGCTAAGCCAGTCTAGCACACAGTGGTTTTTCGTTCCTCTCCCAGCTGCTGCTCTGACTTATCCCGTGGCAGTGTTTCCCTCACCCCTCCCACATATACCTCTCCCACCTCACTCTTGCTGCTCAGCAGCAAAGAGCTCAGGGAGCAGCCCATGTATTATTACAGATAGGATGAGAAAGGAGGTGATTTGAAGGGTGCTCCAAAATACAGTAGGGCTCCTGGGTTGCGGTATCACCGCTTAAAATTCCCCAGGCACAGAGACAAGATTAAAACCATGCCTGGGAAGAGCTACCTTAAACAGCCATTCTGGCTCTGCAGTGCCAGCTCTTGTCAGTCCATAAGAAATGGGACAGAAAGGAGCTTGACAGACAGCCTTGTCCTCCTATCCTGGCAATTCTGTTGTTCACTCCCTCAGAAATAAGAAATAAGCAAGCTTGGGTGGTCATTTCCCCTTAGCTGACTCCTCAGATCACAGTAGGCTTCCTCCTCCTTGCAAAACTCAGGCCATCGGTACTGCTGCTGGCTTCACCCCAGTTACGCTCTTTCAAAAGAAATGCCTCTATCCGGCCATAACAACATCTCTCAGGCCTATGTCGTCAGTTCTGGGAAATATTGCCTGCCCCCTCAGGGACGGACATGCTGTAGCGTTGCCAGAACTGCAGACAGCTGCACAGCTTAATCTGCCGCAGGCTGTGCCTTGCCAGAGCCCACAACCCGTGCATCATGCATCGCTCAAATCTGGCTCAGGCGGGCTCTAGAAACAGAGCTGTGTGTCAGTGTGAGTGCGCAGGCAGCAGAGGATGCGTAGGTGCCAGATGTATGGCCTCCACGGGGCGCACAGGGGCTCCTCCATCCCCTCCCCCTTAGACACTTAGATCTGCAGTTACCCTGGGCTTAAATGGACCTTCTTCTGCAGGAAAACCATGGATTTCTGGTTTCATGTTATGTCCCCTCCTACCTCCCTCCTCACCCGCCCCTCAGCCACATTGCCCTTTCTCTTGCTGCACTCACGAAAGCATGTCTTGCTCATGCACAGCTCACTCTGGATTCCTCATACCCTTTACATGCAAACCCCCCCCCCCCATTATCCATCTTAGTGCCCTTTCATGGCTCGCTTCCACTCCTACACATATATGTATATGCTTGCCTGCAGCCATCCTGACCTTCTTGAAAAATAGAGTGCTTGCACTCAAGTTAGAGTTAACTGTGCAGGGTGTTGTGCCTATGACTGGTTACATAACTTACATGGCCACGTGAAGGAATCTCTGGGGCCTATATTATACTTGCATTTCCATAAAAAATGTTATTATCAGTGTAACTTTATATTCTGATTCATAAACAGATATGCTAGGTGTTCTAGTGCATTCTTTTACAAATACTAGACTGTCTGAATTTACCAGTGTGTGAATTCGTAATATCAAAAAGTGTACAGGTATATCCCTTTACTTATGTACATATTTATTTCACAGTCTTTTATTTATTTGAATATTATTCAAATAATTTTATTTATTTTTATTTCTGAGTATATATTTAAATACTTGAAGATGCTTACACACGTGCTCTTTACCTACTTTTTATATAAACAGCTGTGTACATATGCATGTGTTCATATGAGTGTACCCATAATTTGTAGCTGTATTTCTGTATATTTGCAGATCTGCAAAGACATTTCTGCATGTGTTGTGCTCGCTTATATTTGTATGTCTATTGTATATGTTTATGTGTATGTATGCTGTATACCTGCATCCACTTGTTTCCCCATGTGAAAGCCTGTATTTGTATTGTTTATTCCTCTTGGGAATATGCCAATATTTATACTTCTGGAGCTACACACAAGCATTTTTCTGGCCTAGGGCATTTACTTTTGAATGTACAGTTTGTCCAAAACCAAACATTAACATTACCATTAACATCAACAAAAATTAAAGCAAAACAAAATTACACATGGAAACTTTTGTTGCCAATTGAGTTTTTTTCCAGAGTATTTTGTTGTGCTTCTCTCTTTGTAGTGATAAGGTCACAAAATGCAGAAGAGAGAGATCTTGAACAGCAAAGATAAGAGTTTGGTTGAATGCATTAAGGAACTCGACATTATTGACCAAATCCTCAAAAGAAATCTGTACTTTTCCAACAAGATGTAAGGACAATACTTATGATATTTTATATCACCATTTGCAACAGGGTAGGCCATAACTACTTTGCTGCACAGCTCCCCTTTGCTTTAGCTTCTGCCATTAGAAGACCCCTTAAGAGTTTACTTTATGCATTATCTTTCTTAAGATTAGGCCAGGGCAGGATGTGATGGCTTGTCCATTCGAAATTCTGCATGTCCACTTTAGAAACAGAACATTTGAAATAACCAGGAATTCAGTCATCCCTGTTATCTCTGAAGAGGAGTTGCCATACAAATGCAGATAGAGTACTAACCTAGTGGGCATTCTCATCTTTTTCCATATACTGCCTCTTTCAAACCAATGGGCTTGAGGAAATGGTGTACAAGTTTTCACTGTCAATAGACTATCCCAGCCTTTCCTGTAGATAGTAGTTTAGGAAACAGAGCAAGCTATGGGAAGGTTACTTTAGCCCTGGCATCTCACAAAGAGAAACAGTAAAGAGTAAGACAGATGCATTAAATGTAACGAGAGGTTCTTGGTACTCCAAAGTGGCAACATTCAGTGGAAGTTGCAGTGGGAATTATATAGGAGCTGTGGCTGTTCTGGCCCAAGTCCCTCACAAATAAAGGCTTGGAAACAAGAAAGGTACAATACTGGGTGCACAGCCTTCCTTCTTGCAAACCATGTTACTCCAGCAAAAGCCTTCCTTCTAGAATATTTGGTTTGCTCCAAAACAGTTCTCACTGTAGCCTTGTTTCTCCATACAGAATAGGCTAACAGCTGGGAGCTCAAGGACTCCCTTAAGAATAGGCTTATAGGTTTAAATTTTTCAGTATTGAGAAGCTCCAGAGCTGAGTTCTCCAGAGATAACACAGACTATGGGATAACTGAGAGGAGACAGACTCAGTGCCGTTCTGTGGCTTTTGCTCTGTAATCTTAGCAAAGAGCTTCCTAAAGCATCTGGGCCACCTGTTCCAACAAGGGCTTCACTCATGGAGAGAGCATACTTAATTTAAGGGATTTGGGAGATTTGTACAAGTATATATGGCACAAAACCCACCATCACAATTGGCTCCAAACCTGCTGTGATCTGCCTCCAAAGTCAGGCAGAGGAGAGTGGTACTAACTGTCCATCCCTTCCTACTGCTCAAGGTAGGGCTGAGGTCTTGTTCTGAGAGGAAGCCATCAAACATCTTTTCAGGAGGGAAAGTGCTTGGGCTCAGGTCAATGCTTCACCCAAGATTTGTTCCAGTTTAATTGACCAGGTGGGAACCCGGTGCACTTTGTTTGAAAGAGATTATACTCCTGAGTTAGCTCTCCTGCCAAGTCTCTTATCGCTCTGCAAACAATGTGCGTATGGGGAAATGGACCTGGGAAAGCTGAGGCTGGATGCATGAGGAAGAGTGTAGATTCCTCTGTTGATGACACAGATAAGTAGACCTGGCCATTCCCCAGTTCAGAAATTAAACTAAAGAAATTAGATGGTATCCCTAAGATAAGAGGGAGCCATTACACAGGCACTGTGTGCTAGCCAGTCCATTAACCCAGGCTGTTGACAGAGTTACAGAAGTGCTAAAAAGAGGACACACAGAAGGGAAAACATCCACAAGGAAAGCCCAAAGAATCCATGCAGTCTGTAATTCTGGTATCTTCAGTCAGTAGTCTGTTCCCCACAAAGGGAACATGTTTAACATCATGTTACAACATGTTACAGAACTCAGCTGTAGGCAGGGCTAGATGCCATGTTAATATCTGCCAGCTAGGTGCCTTGGTTTTGGCATGCCATATAATTCCCCTCTATCTAACTCTTGGCCTCTTCCTCCATCTGCTCTTTCTCCTGTCAGACTGTCTTTCTTCTTTTTTTCTTTCTTTCTTTTTCTCCAAGTGTCCCTTCACCTCTCTGTGGTTTCTCTGACATTTTCTCTATTGTTGTGTCTCTTCCATTCACCACTCCCTCTAAATATGTATTGCCTCTTCTCTCTTCTACTCAGCTGTGGCTCTTCCTTTCCCTGACTGTACTTCCCCTCAACACTCCTTCCCTCCTCCTTTTTAATTGCCTATGTCTCCCTATTCCTCTCTCAGCCCCTGCAGATGTACTCCCTAACTTTCATCTTAAAGCCTCTTGAGAAAGGATGCTACGGTCACTAGGGAGTTAAAAATATGATAGGGAGCTGCCTCTCTCTGTCATTTGATTACTGACACCTCTCTTTTGGGAGACAGGAGTTGGCTGGACATAACTGTGCTGGCTCTCACATTCTCAGCCCGGTGAGTGCAGCGTTCCAGCTCACAGCTGCAGCCTCATGTGCCTATAGCTGAATGCAAAGCAAGAGGGAGGGACTGAGGCTAGGAAAAACAGGCTCTTTGTCAGACAGAGCTAATATCACACGTGAAGACCTCAGAAATAAAAGGATTGAAGTGGATTGATATGGGGAGTGACTGCTTTATTTATTTATTTATTTATTTATTAACAGCTAGAGAGCATTCAGCCTCACTGTCCTTGTGCCTCACTGCTCTGCAGAGACCCCTGAGTACTTCACTCTGTTAATGTGTTACTTGAAGCTGAATGAGACTTCTTGACCTCTCCTTCCCACAGTGTACCATGGAGTCCCTACTAGCGCTTCTTACTCCAACAGTCATTGTCACCCCTCTCCCACCAACACACACAGGTGTGCATATCCTTTCCCTACACTCCCCATGTAGTTGTATTTCAAAGGAATCAAACAACCCATAGCAGTCAATTCAACAGAAATCCTCCCTAAGAAACTTAATTTCTGGCAATGGTGAGAGTATAGGGAAACTACAGCAGTGAATTTTGTTAGGAGAAACAACAAAGAACAGGTCACTGCAGTGGAGATATCCTCATCATCCTCCACTTTAAAAAAATAAAAGTGTCAGCCAAATACTTTAAGAGATAGAGAAATGGAGATGAGGAATTGGCTAAGGGAGGAAAATCTTAACAGCAGGGCTGAGTGTCACACCAAGCAGGCAAAAGCAGATGCAAGAAAACAAAGGGGTTAATCACCAAAGAGGACTTGCCTGAGTGAGAGTGAGCATGGGACTTAGGTGTGAAGTCAAGGACTATGCCTTTAAGCTATGTGTCCCCAGCTAAGAGACTGCTCGGCCATTCCTGGGTACAACCAGTTGAAACCAGAGATAGAATACGGTAGATAACTTGCCAGACCCTCAAGCTTTATGAGATTACCAAACAATATGTGAAATGCTCTAAAATATGTCACTAATTATACATCCCCCATTCATGAGGCATATACACTTACACCCCATTTCTGCAGCACAGTAGGATCTGAATACCTCACAGCCTTTATTTTTCACAACATCCCACTGAAAGGAGGAAAGACCCTTTTTCAAATGTGGAATTTAGACAAAGGCAGACTAAAAGTAGATCCTAGACTAAGATGCTGACCGCTGCAGCATTAGCAGTTTCTTAGCTCTTGAAATGGAAATCAAGACCCCAGAAGGATAAATGAGTATTGCTAATAGGATCCAAAAACCTAACACCCAGGGGAGCTGTAAAGCAAAATGGCCTCGAGGAAATCAGTAAAGCCCAACACTCTCCAGGCCATGATGCTTTACTCAGCACTGCTGGGAGGTGTCTCCCTCTGGAGGGGACCTGCAAGCTTTTGTTTGGACTTGAGCCTTTTTTTCTGATTCAATGCTCTCCTCTGTTTACTTCTAAAAATGTAGCTACCAAAGAATCTGCTCTTTCTCCCTTTGACAGAGTAACTCTATGATTAGTGTACTACCCTAGAACATGAGAGAACCATGTTCAAATTCTTCTTTTAGGGACTCTTTTTTTTACTTTCCTTGACATAGTGTTCATGGATCCACAAGGTGCTAATATGCCTACTCACCATGCTATTTTTCTATGCTTGCTTAGGTCTCGTAACTACTTATGGTAGTCCTTAAAATATACAGATGCTCTGCCTATACTAATAAGTTCAAACACACACAATAATCATCACAGGAACATTTAACTTGTAAGTATAGATATGGCCAAAAATTTCAGGAGTAAAGAGTAGAAGTCAACATCACCTGCTGTTTGTACATGTGCTAGGTAACCAGTATGGTAGGAGACCTGCAACCTCTCACTGATTTGCAGCCCAACACATCCTTAATTCTTTGCATAGGGATGAAGAGTGTCCCACTGTGTGACCCAGAATGTGCAACTGCTAACTTGTTAGGACCTCCACAACTCCAGTTGTCTGCAATGGAGAGAAAGGCTTCCCAAGGAGGCTCTTTTAAGAAACAATACTAATTACTGCTGCATTTCATGTAGTGTCTGATCTAGTCGGCATACAACCAGTGTTTTCAGAAATGACATCATGACAGAAATTTGCTTTCAGTGTATGATAGCCATTGACTATGTTTTTTTCAGGAACATGTTTCATGTTTTTTAGGTGTGGTTGCCTAAATTCTGCCTATATCCCTTGTCTAATTACTAAACAATTGAAATGTGGTTTAAATAACAAGCACTGCAGAACTTGTTTGTTGTAGAACAAGCAGCTGAAAAAAGGGTGAACTGTGATGTTGACATGGGCCTGGGAACGTCTCTCTCATGAGAGGAAGTTTTTTGGATAGGGGTGTGAGATGGGGGTATAGCCCACCAAGACCTTAATTGCTCCTCAATTTCTCCAAGTTTCCTGGTACTACAACCACGTATCACTCGTTTTCTGCAACTTTTAACTCTCCTCTGTCTTTCTAGATCTTCTCTTGATCACACAATAGTGACTGAGACATAGAAATGGAAAAAGGTGTGAAGAAGAACTGAAGCTAAAGGGAAAAAAAATCTTACACAAAATGAGGTGGGAACAGGTGCAAAAGAAGAGAAAAAGATAAAAAAGAAGAGGCAGGTTAAGACAGTAAAACAGAAAAACTATGACAAAGGAATAGTTGTGTGAAAGGAATAGCTGGGTGAAAGAAAGGACAAGAAACTAATAAAAATGAAGAAAAGGAGAGACAGAAACAAAGATAGAAACAAAGACAGAAAGGGACAGCTGATTTAGAAGTATTTCCCGTTCTCAGTAGGTTACATTCTCCCCACTTTCAGAATATAACTTGGTAAAAGTTGCATGACAGTGTAAGGGAAGGATGTCCTTGCATTTATCTGCAACCGATTCCTAATTAAGTGTCAATGCAAGATTTCCGGGAACACCTTAATCTATAGGGTGAAATGTAGTAACAAAATACGTGTTTGACTCTTATTGCAGTTAGCTGAAACAAAGAGATGTTCACACAGCAGACCCAAGCCTCATTGAATCCTATCTCATCCTGTGCAGGACCCAGTGGAAAATCTGGAATTATTTCTCCACAGCAGCCTCTCTACTAACTGTTCCAGAGTTTACCCCATGGAGCTCAGAATATTGTAAAAAATAACAAATTAAATTACTGCTGACATGATTCTCAGAGTCTGGAGCCAGGTAGGCACGGATTATTAACAGTGCTAATTGGTGTTTCTAAAGGATCCGGTGAAATCAAGATGACGCTATAGAAAACACTGTATATAAACAGTAAGACATAGCCATGTTCTGAAGATCTACCTGAAGACCTACATCGATAAGATAAAGTTTAGTATTAACTCTGCTGTGTAGATGTGGGAACAAGACCTGGAGTTATTATATGGTTTGGCTCAAGAGAAAATCTATGATGGAACCATTAAAAAAAAAAAAAACAAAAAAAAAAACACTAACATCCAGAAACCTAGACCAGAGATCCTTTTCACTAGCTAGATAATCTGTGATCATCCTCTGGACTATACACAGACACCATAACAAAGACGGCTCGACTAAACAGAGCTGCTGCTATTGTTGTATTTCCAGTATGATTCATGTTCATCCTAGATTCCATGCTCTTTTTCTTACTTGCAGCCTCTGGCACCAAGGAATAATTTGTTGGGAAGTTAGAAAGTACAGTTATGGATCATAACTCTCCCTTGCCTGCTGAGAATGTACACAGCTAATGATATCAAGATAATCTACACGTCAGAGCCTATCCATGCTGCAATGTAATTCAGACCAGAAGCAAGGAAATGACCCATAGAGTCACACTCCAAATTTTTTTTGCTTTAATGGCTGTGAAACTGATGCTCCAGTAATGCACTGAAAAAGAAGTTTAGGAAGAAAAACAAAGAAACTCACTGGTTGGTGTTATGCACCAAAAGCCAAGGAACAACCCTGAGGACACTGCTGCACAGAATGTGTAAGTATTGTCATGAGTGCCTACCTAAGAATAAGCATATTCTTACTTTTTACTGTGAGGAGTAAGAGCCCCTTAAAATGTCACACAGTAGTGTGACACTGTTCCTAAACTGTTGTTGGCAGGAGACAACCTGTCAAAGACGGAAGCAGACTAAGACTGAACAATACATACCAAAAAGTAACTTACTCCTGTGGCTCTACAGCCTGCACTCGCCACAGGATCCTTCAAAAGGCAAAGTCAAACCATGGCAGGTGGCTTGTAGTGTAGTAAAAGACCTGCCTTGATTCCAGTAAGAGGGAATGGACATCATATGCTGAAATACCATGCATCTTTTTTTTGTCTCTAACTTTAGCTCCTCAGTAGTCTAAGACCACTTTCTGGACATGCTGTAAACTGTTATCGTGAAGCAGGTTTATACGAGCTCAGTATGCTCTGCAGAGAACAGCTGTCTCATCCTTCCAGTTGCTAACTGGTTATGTGGCAACAGGTTGAACCCGCCCATTTCTTTCTGTGGGACTGCCAGCTTTCAAGCTGTGAAAATGGCAGGAGAGGTCAGTTTGGGTCATCTATTTTCTAGTTTAAAAAAAGGCTTGGTTATTCAGAGGGAGATGTAGTTGACAAGCACTCATATCTCTCAGGCAATAAACTGTGTCCACATTCCTTGGCAGATACCAGGCTTTCCAGTTCCATTCTACTTTCCTCCTCTATCATGTGCTCAGCTGGTAGGCAGTCTTGTTTCCAATTCCCCCAAACATATGGAAGTGTCCAAGATAATTCAGTAGGGTAACTGTACAGGCAGAAACCCTGATACTGAGATAGCTTCTCTTCCAAATTACCATATGAGGTAGACTCGTAAGGTGGATAAGCTATTTCCTATGCTATTTTCCACTGCAAGTTTCCATAATGAAATAGCTTACCCTCATCTTCTAATATATCTGTACCCCTTTTTGTCAACCTTTGGGCAGGGAGACACAATCAGAATAGGAACAAGTACACATATACACAAGAGGTGGTGGCACATTAAGCAGTGGGAAGACAACACATGGAGCAGATGTGGATTTTATCCAGGGAGGAGGAGGATCTTATGACTGCCATGACTTCACTCTAGCTTCTCCTCAGCTGGAAAGATGCTGCAAGATTTGGCAGCAGTCAGTAACATTTAATTATTGTGTTGCCCCCTCTCTGTGCTCCCTTCATCCCCACCATGACTACAGCCTTGGACCCCAGCTGCCCCACATTGTGACCTACCACTGGGAATCTGTCAGCCCCTACCAGTACGAAATTAAGATGACTCCACAGCAACTTATCTGACAATAAACTTATCTCTTTTTCAAAAACAGGAAAATGTACATCATCTACCCAATCCCATTGCACAAAACATATGGACAAAGGTTATTACAACCTGAAAAGAAGTGGATGTAGGCTATCCACCCCAATCCAACATAGATAAGCCTCAGTCTCCTCACCTCAGTCAGATACCAGTTCTGTCATTCCCACCTTACAACAGCTTTCCTGCAAGTCTCTTGCCTTACGGTCTCCTTTGTGCATCCTTGGGTCCCCCTCTGCCTGCAGTATCCCTCTATTATGCAGCTGGATAATCCTTTTGAAGATACAGTGTTACCATTTGAAGTCTTTTCCCTCACCACCTCCCCTATGGCATTCTCTTCAACTGTCCTTCTAATTCCCTGTGACATACAACTGCCCTTCCATTTTTCCAAGCACTTTCCTCAGGGCAACCCCTCTTGCTCTGGAAACTGTGATACTGATGTCCCCTCAGGAGTCTCACCTCAGCTGACCTGACTTGATTTCCAGCCTCTAAATAACCTGTCAGTCTCACCTACTCTTACCTAGAAATCAAAAAGATGTAAGACAGTATGGCAAAAGGAAGAGCTACCTCAGAGTCACCATGTTAGCTGTGCTATCCACAGGACTTCACAACCCTCCATTTCTAATAGGTCTTCTCCCACTCCCTTCCCCTAGGCTGAAGGAAGGAGTGACTGCTGCCTTTGTACCTGTCCCTTAAGAACTGGAAGGAAACCTGCGCTAATAATTTTGTCTCCCTTTTCAAAGCCAGTGGATGCTGTCCTGGCAGCCCTGCTGTTTGCTGCCCAGCCACCGCAGTGATCAGACAGAATGGTTTGCCCTAGTGAATAGAAGACCAAGAGAACTGGGATGCTGCTACCTTGGAGACAGCAAACTTGGCTCCAGCACTGCTGGGTGTAAAGTCTCATCAGAGATCAGATCTTCAGGACCTCCTCCCCTTTAGTAATTTTCTTGTTCCTTACCTCCTTTCCCCTCACATATACTTTCTCCTTCACCCACTCTCATCACCCCTGAGCGCATTGGTAGTGGTGTTGCCTTGGGGATGTTATTATCAAGGCAACAGAAGTAGCATATGAGCACTGGCCTGAGACCAACATTTGCATATAGGGAAATGTTTCTTTGCTATTTCCACTTTGCTTTCCTTTCCCTGCTACCATAGGCAGATAAAAGGGAAACACAGAGCCTGTAGGGCCTGCCAGGGTCTTGATACAGAAAGGGGCTGC
Organism: Rhea pennata; assembly: GCF_028389875.1. Taxonomy (NCBI): domain Eukaryota; kingdom Metazoa; phylum Chordata; class Aves; order Rheiformes; family Rheidae; genus Rhea; species Rhea pennata. The sequence continues at coordinate 84,554,244 of NC_084663.1, read as the reverse complement.
AGAACAGGCTGCAGGTGTCAGATGCCTCCAGGTTTGCCACAAGGTACAGTGCATACTCTTTCACCTCAGCAGTTAATCTGTTTCTAGGAAAATCTGGAAGCATGGCAGGCCACTTCCTGCTCTTCAAAGCTTGCCAGTTGTCTTCCTTTCACAACTTACTTCACTTGTGGAAAAGATTTTGCCTTCAAGTATACAACAGTAATAACTACTTCAGAGTTACTCTGGCTCACAAACTTTGTAAAAGGCTGACAGAAAGATTTTTGTCTTTTGGAGGAGGAATATCGCTATCTGTGACCATGCTAAAAAATTTCAAGGAATCCTGGGTTTTCCTAACAATGTTTCCTTTGATTCCATCATGGACCAAATAAGCCCAGAAAATATTCATAATTCTTCTGTTGTGTATTGGACCATTTTAGCTTTTTTATTGGATTTATTAAAGTGTGATCCAGAAATGGGCACCATTTGAGGGATGCAAACAAATTCTACTTTCAGCTTTTCCCACGTTATCTTCTCATGTATTTGTTATAAAATCTCTAATCAGCTTCTGTTTCACAATGAATGGTTATTTTGATAGCTATATGATCTGTTCCTGATGTGTGCAAGATGTTTCAAAGTTCCAGACTTACTTCTAGAATTAAAATGGCTTTGAAAGCAGGGTACTTACTATTGATTAAAGTAATTTCTGTTTTCTACAGAAATGGTTGTAGGCAAAGCCACAGCAGAATAATTATCTCACTGAGATGAATATCAGTTTATTTCCTCCCATATATAATGATGGTTAGATTCAATGACAACATGGGCAATTTTATAGTCAGTAAGTCCTTAGTACAAAGAGACCTTCTTTGGCATATTAATATCTCTCCAGGCAAATTCAGCCTTGACTTGTCACTGTTAAGTGCTCCACTCAGAACACCATGTTAATGACCATACAGAGAAATTACCACAGAAGCACTAATATTACCACCAGTTTACAAAGATCAATTATGTAATGCCTTTGTCACATGACAAGGGTCAGTCTCCAGTCATGCCAAATCTGGAAATAGATTTCAAGCCTTCTAATTTTGTAATTTCAATATCCTCTGCTCCCCACCTCCACAGCAATTGGAGTTTGTGTCCCTACTTCTCTTCTCTTGTACCTTAGCACTTCTGCAGCCAAAATTCCAAGGGAGACGTGTGATGGGAATATTCAAGTGAATCCATTGGTCTCATCTCAACTTACACTCATGCATCCACTCACTCTTCTCTAAAAGATCCTCTTTCACGCTCAAGCTTCTGTGGTGTGTGCTATATCCAGCACTGTCCCTCCATGTGTATTCTTTCTCTCACACACCATAAATCTTCCTTGTCTTTACAACAGTTCTCTTCTGTATGATCTCTTCGACATCATTTTTCTCCTCTCCAGCCTCATTTTTTCCAACATATGCCTCCTCATCTCTCTCCTTGACTTAATCTAGACTGCTTTTAAGGTGTGATGTTAGTCACATAGGCTAACCCAGTCATTTTGTCAGGCTAATATGGACATGGCAGACTGATTTTAACTCATGTTAAATGGATCAAGTTAGGACATAAAAGATTTCTTTTAAATCCTAATCTAGGAGAGACTTTTGCATTTCTTGGCATTTCACTCAGTTTTTGTCAGTTGCTGACTCATTCCTTCCAAGCTAATCTGCTTTCGCTTGTGTTCCGATCTTTTTCAGAACCTCTTTTTCCTCCCGTTCTATCCCCCAAAGGCTCCTTTGCATAACTTCCCCAACATTGTAAACATAGTTCTTGCTTTTTACCTGAGACCCATAGCATGTTTTTTTCATCCACAATCCGGGGAATCATGTGACTTTTCTCATTTTGATACTTCCCCCCTTGCATGTGTTTGCGCTAATATTTGCTTGTTTCTCATTCTTATCGCTCCTACCTCAAAGACAATATTTTTTTTAGAAAAACAAATGACTTTGTTTCCTTCCTAGATACGGATAAGGGGAGGCCAGGATCTGGAAGTACTGTTGCTAAGCATACAGCGAGGCAGAGGGGAACAAAAGAGAGAATTGAAAATAAGGTTGGAGTTAAATCATGAATCAGCTAACATTAAAAATAAGGAGACCTCATTCCACCTTTCCGGTGGTGCCTTTGGTACCCAAGGGAAGGCAAGTGATGGTAGAAAACAGATTGCGCATTAGCCAACCCACTCCAACACCTCCCTCTGCTGGCCTTTTCCCAGAGGGACTGGTAAGGACTAAGTGTGGTGGTGGGACAAGATGCTGTGGAATGTTCCTCTTTGAACAGTGACACAACAGGTCCCGTGTGGTTACAGAAACACATCTGTTAGCTCAGCCAGTGAAGGAAGAGACTCCTGTTCTTGCTAAAGGATGGCTGAATTACTGTGGGAATTTTAGCTAAATTCTAGCTATTTATTTTGTGTTATTCATTAATCTTTAATGTCAATACACCAAATCTATAAAATGAGTAGTGTTTTATGTCTTTAGATGCATATTAATACACTGCAACACTCTTATGTTGCACATAACAGTTTCCTCCAGTCATGTGTCTTTTACACACTGAAAGGAAGATCTGATTTTCTTCCCTCACTGCTGCAACAAGAGGGTAGAAGCTACAACAATATGAGAAACAGGAAGCCCTAGAAGGCCAGATCATTTACAAAACAACATGCAGGCATGTATTCATAATGTGTTTTGCATAACGTTAAATACCATGAAAAAGAGAGTTGTTTGTTTTGCTGTATCTTTTTGTGTTTAAAGAAATACTGAAGTTTGATCTCAGCTTAACAGGCCTAAAGAGGTTCTTGGCCTGCTCCCTAAATGTGCATAGCTCCATAAAATTCCTACAGCTTTCCTGTTGCTAGCACAATATAGAAGACACTGATCTGGCTACAGCAGAACTCTTGCTGCTTTTTGCAGGAGCTCTGCAATGTGTGTCATTATGTCTAATGCAATGTATATCAGAGAGTTTATAGATTTCCTTCCTCTGCTGTAGAAATGCTGACTTAAAAGTCCCGGTTTTCCTAAGGTTCCTATCTTTAGATCATTTGTAACTTAAATTTTCCTTTATATTGTTTTACCTACCTGGACAGGTTTGCTGGTACACTTCAATCTTGATAAGCATTTCAACACAAACACATTCTCCAAACCTCCCACTTGTGGCACAAAACCTCAAACTGATCTGCAGAAGCTCATCTTGAAACCTGGGCTCATGCCATAGCCCTGCAGGTTCTCTTCCCTCCCTGTGCCCTGCTATGCTAATACCTAGGCCCCTCATACAGGTCTGCCAATGTACATTAACATCTTAAACATTTGCCATTGGAATTCTCTGCTCTTTACCCACTCATCTGGCTGAAAATCAGAGCATTCCTAACAGATATGAAACTTGGCTGGAGATGAGTTTTCATAGCATCACAATAGCTAGAGTTTCCAGGGAAAAATCTGGGTGAGAGAGAGGGGGGAAGGAGGCTTGCAAGGCAGTCACAAGCTGATGTGGGATAGACACATTCCATAAGCATTTCTGAGCGGGGAAATTCTTTCTCATCTCTGACTCTCATCACATGACTTCCAGTCTGTCAGTTCAGTTATTCCACCCTACTGTCTCTTTCCACATCAGCAATTTCATCCCCTCCCTCTTTTCTTTCTCCAGTTTCCCTTATCACTCTCTGCTCCTTGACTAGCCTTCTTGCTTTTCTTTCTCTTCCTTTTTACTTTCTCTGAATAACTGTAATCCTGTGAAAATTTGACAGATGAGTAGTTCCCCACCCCGAATCCTCTATTAGTTTTTGTGTGGGCTAGAGCAGAACCCTCTTTCCTGAGCTCACCTCTTCCAGTCCTGACCATGGGAGGGCCATTTCATTCAGCCTTCAGTAGTCATTTAGCTGTTTGCTTCTGAACAGAGCCCAGGAATACAGCCAGGGCAGACTGTGAGGTATGTGATGATGTACCCTAACAGTTATTTATGATGTGAAAGTGTGTCTGTTGCCCCTGGAAACCAGAGTGAGGTTCATCTACTCCTTTCATACAAGCGTTACTCCTTTCATACAAGGGCTACTAATTTGCACTTAGGGAGTGGGGACAGGGCTAAGATCTAGCAACAATTCTGTTAGAAGTGACCTGCAGCAAAATAAAAGGGCAGAAACAGGCAGGATCATCTGCCAATTAGCAGCAGAGACCACAGAGGAGATGGATGGTTTATTGTAATATTTGACTGACAGCTAATTGCTTGCCAGAGACAGTAAGTGAGAGGAGGAGGGAAGAGCAAATTGGTTCCCATGGCAACAGTGCTCAAGTCACATGAGGTCAAAATGTAACCGAGGCTGACAGAGAAAATAAATTTTGATGAGAAAATAAAAACCCACAGCAATGATTGAGTGATTCAGTCTGCCAGTTCTGGGTGCCTGAACAGCTTTGCAAATACTCCTCTACTGGCCTGCATTGCTCCCAGCTATTGTGCTCCTTGGAGGCTCTCTCAAAGCCTGATCATCTATCTCAATGCCTGTCCTGAATTCACCTTTAGCTATTTTTGTTTCTAGGTCACTGAGAATACATCTGCATAGCCAGCAGAGGTTGATTGCAGTGCAGGTTGGCATATGCAGGCTAGTCTTAATCACTAGCAAGGGCAGCACAATCTAGACTGAATAACAGACTCTAACAACCCACCAGGGATTCTCAGCGAAGAGTCAGCTGGCCTGTCACCATTTCATCACTGTGCTCCAGTACCTGAGCCAACTTAATAAATAGCTTGCACATGCATCCCTAGTGATAATAAAACCATGTAGGCTTTTTTTTTAATAAAATAAAATAAAATAAAGCTTGGAGGGCTTTGCAGATTTGTAAATCTTTCAACCCACAAAGCAGCAGGAATTCAGTGCATCCCTCTACAGAAATCTAATGTTGAAATAGATTTCTATTGCCACCTGGTGGATAGCTGAAGAGCATATAGAATAAACACCAAGATTTCTCCCCCAGCCATTCCTTAGGAGAGGCTCATTCTCCTCTATTTATTCTACAGGCCTTTACTCTTGCCACATCACATTTTTTTCATATTAGAGGGGAATGAGGGAGAATGTTAATGATACGAGATTAACCACTTCAAGTTATTCCAGTCATTGCAAGTCTTCTGCACAGTTCTCAATTCAACACTGAGAATTTCCTTACTACTCCATATGGTGTAATAAAGATTCCCTCCTAACCTCCAAAGCTTGTGGTTTATCTGACATTAAAGTAGAAACTGTCACTCTAGCCCTTAAAGTTGCTGAATGAATCATCCACAGTGGGTCAGTTAATGAATGTAAAATTACCAACCCCACTTACCTTCAGCAGAAATTTCTTTGTAGGATTTTGCCCCTGTATACTGAGGAACATAAGAATCACTAGACAGCATCAGACTATCTGTTTATTAAGTTCAAAGGTCCATCTTTAGCTTGGTGTCAGACGCTTCATGGAAGACAGTAATCTCACATCAGATGGTTTGCCCTCACATGCTCTTTTCATGGGCATTATTGCTGCTTCTGCTGGAGTCTGGCTTAAGCTTTACAGAATAACAGTTACTACAGTCAGTCACTGCTTCATTTTCTCCTGATCTCATTATTCCCTGGTGATACCCCTCAGTGAGGGTATCAAATCCAAAGACCGTGTGGATAATTCAGAAGTATGTCTTCATACTTCGTGACAGTTGATCATAGTCCTGTTCCAGTGTTTGCTCCCTCACATCTTTAGCTCCTTCTTTGAGCCTTGCCTTTCTGTCTCCTTTCTGCTGCAGCCTTGATCTTGCCAGTGTTCCCTGCTTCAGCCCAGCCAGTTCTGCCTGTTCGAACGACCCAACCTAGCGACCATTGCCTCTGGTAACTGACTTACCACTCAGGAACAGAGTCCCCTGTGAATTCCTCACTCTGGGATTGCCAGAGGCTGGGATGATCCTTGATATCTTGTCACTCCCAATAACTCTCATTCAGTGAATGAAATCCCAGGAGCAGTAAGACACACTTCAGCTCAGTGTGGATGATGGTGTTCCAGCATCAGCTTCAGCTCCATGTAAAACTGTTCATGGAACTACAGTAGCTCCTTCACTAGCCTATCTCAGATCTGAACCTCCCCTTGTCACAAAAAACTAATGATGTTTGTTGTTTCGGTACTGTTAACCTATGTCATCTGTTGTTTTTGACATAGTCTTCTGTTCATGCTATGGATGGTGTTATGAGGGAACTCCTGACTAACTTGAGCAAGCCTTCTAATGCAGAAGGTAAAGTATTTCTCATAATTCATGAAGAGCCAGGAGAGTACAGCAAGCAGAAGCTGCACCTATAACATTAAAACAAAGGCAGCAAGACAGTATGGGGATATTTGACAGCACTTTGAGGCTCAGTGTGGTCTCAGGAAGGGGGCCACATGCTTGCAATGCAGCATCCTCATTTCCAGTAGAGACCAATTGGAATATTCCTCGTGCAGCTGAAAATGTTCTTTGGTTTAGGGTTTTTTTTTTTAATTCTCTACATCATTACTGATATCCACTGGCAAGACTGGTAAAGCTGAGCATCTGAGAGGCTCAAAATTGGCAGTGATTCTCTCACTCACCTCTCTACAGCTTCATATTTCAGCTTCATGTTCAGCCTGGTGCATTCACAATTGTTACCTCAGGCCAAAGAGCACAGGCAGCAGTGAGTTGTTTGCCTCCACTAAGGTGGAAGGAGTTGAGGGAAAAGTCAGTGGTCCTTCACCCATTTTGATTCAAATACTTGATTCCACAGGCACTACAAACTTAGGCAGTCCAAGAGAAACCCCACTGACCTACCAATCCATTTCTCTGTTCCAAAACCAAGTAACTTCATCACAGTGCCGTATGACACCAAAGGTTCACATGGGTCTGAAAGACTCAGGAGTCTCTAGAAATTTCATTGACATAAGATTGGGCTAAGTACTTCAATGGATTTGTACAACTTCAAAGTTGTTAGAAGCCAGGAATGGATTCTCATTCACTACAAACTATTTCATGAAGATTACTTTGTTATGTCCAAACTAGTAATTGAAAAGGTGCCCAGGACTGCTCTCCAGCACTGAAATTCAGTGTTCTGTTAGTTCTGTTAGTGTCAACTACTATTCTTCCAAACAATTCCTGTTCATGGTTTAGGAGCTAGCTCATGGCAAAGACCATTCTCAGTAGGAAGTCTGCATTCAGCTGGCCTGTTATGGATGGTAAGAGAGTTGAAGAGTATGGCCACTCCATGCCCATTAGCCAAAGACATGGAGAACAGTCTACAGCATGTTTAGTTTACTACCACAGACACAGCCTTTTTCTCTTAATGGGCTCTCTCTGAGAAACACTTTGTTCACTTTTCCTACTTTCCAGTTTACTGGGATGTGTGTGGCTCTCTTTGCATGGGACCAAAATCATTAGGTTAAGGTCTGAATTCTTCTTTCACCAGCATTCCTGTAGAAGTAATGCTGAATCCATTATGACCACAGAGCTAAAGTTTATTGACATATTTTTTTAGTTGTACTGTCTTTAAAAAGTTAGTGCTTATTGCTGCTTTTCAGCATCCAGGTTACTGGAAACATGCATTAATAGATCACCATTGATTAGATCCCAGGTAGTAACATTCCCTATCAAAGCCAAGGCTACATTGAAAAGAAGGCAGGTTACCCTGAAAACTTATCATAGGGTTCATCTGTTCCCAGAGCTTCATCTATAGAGCCTCATGTTCTGAGTAAAAAAGGAGAGTTCCCTTAAATCTTGCATTGATTAGTGAGAACTGAAGATTATTGGGAAATACAAATACCTCTTTAATTGCATCCTTGAGCTACTGACTTGTATGCGTCAAAAATCTCTACATATCTAGAATGGGGGAAATACGTTAGTTCTTCTAAATGCAATAGGAAACAACTGACAGTCTTCCAAGCCAGAGCTGGTTATTTGTATACATCGTTACATATCTTTAATTTATTTTGACCATATCTTATTTCTTTTAGAGACTGTAGGCTAACTTAGCCCTTGACTATTTTGCATCATCATTAAGTGTATGTCATAACAAAAGCAATGCCATTTTGAGCAACCCAGAGCAGAACTGCTGGCTTATATCAACTTAAGACTGGCTGAGGATGAATCACATACAAGCTTCAGGGCTCATAGACTGAAACAAACCTGCTGAGATTCAGGAATCTGTAAATGTTTACCTTCAATCTTTTACCAAGCAATCTCTCCCTGTAATGGACTTAAGTAGAAGACGGTATTTTCTGAACAGCACAGCCATTAAAGAATCTTTCCGAAACAAAGGCCTTTGTAAATACTTTTTCTCATTCATCCTGTTTTTCCTCAGAAGTTTGAGACAAAAGTCTTCTGATCTTGCATAGGAACATATTTATCTCACCTCATGGGTCCTCAGACACGTATGTTGTGCATTATGTTCACCTCTTGTGCTGACTATTCTTGTAAACTAACAACTATAGAACGTAATTAGAAATATTGTTGAGAAAAAAATGCAATAATTAGGACTGTGTCTGAGCAACGGTAACACTACTTAAAAAGGTACACTGTGTTCGTAAATGTGGACTGATCAGAAAATTTTAATATTTTAAAGGTCAGAGAAGAAACTAAACTATTGTCAAGTGAAATGGCTCTTCTCCTGTTTCCCCTCTAGCATTGCAGACAGAGTGGAAGAATGGGACAGTAGATGCCTGTCTGTTAAAGGAAACATTATTCAGCTCCTTTTTCAAGCTCTGTATTTTTATTTTAAAATTAGTTATGTTTCAGTGTGACTCTCTTACATCTTTAGGATATGATTCACTACAGTTTCTCCTGGGCACCAGTCACCTACCAGATAATTCATCATCCTTATCCAGAATGTTCCCCCTTACAACTTCTCAACAGTTCAGAACCCTAACAAAAACCCACTTTCCAGCTGTACTGACATTGACAACGGTTCTAAATATTCCTGAGAGCCACATAAATGTCCAGTTCTTTCTGAAATCTAATGTCCTTGGCTCAACCACCTCCTTTGGCAATGAACTCACCAGTAAAATCACATGACATGGGGAAGTGTTTCCTCCTTTTCACTCTTCAATGTATTAAATGGTCCCTTTGTTCTCATAGTATGATATAGGAACAACAGAAGCTCTCAGTTTACTTCTCCTACTTGGGTAATTATTTTATAAACCTTCCCTCCACTTGAATCTCTTCTTTCCAAAATAGCAACCTTAGTTTTTCTAATCTATCTCTGAGAGTTTTTACATGTCATAATCATTCATGTCACCATTTTCTGAAACCTTCTTTTTAAGGACAGGCCCCTCTGTCCTCCCCAGGACATTCAGGCAAGATTGTCCACACTAGTAGTGAAATCTTACGCTTCTGATTTTACAGATAATTTGATATCCTAAAACAGGTAACATGAGTCTAAACATTTCCCTTACCTTTGCACTGTTGACATTGAATTTCAATTACTGTTCTGTTGCCCATTCATCTTCCTTGTTTAGATCTGACTGAAGTCTTCCACAGTCCTCTCTAATGCTGCTATCCTGAATTAGTCATCTGCAAATGTTGTTGCATTACAGTTCATTTTTAATCTTTCCAGATAACTAACAAACATACTGAACATAGAATACAAGGTAAATCCTTAAGACATTTTGCTTTTAACCTGTTACCATGATGAAAATCAACTGTTTAATTTTACCCCTTGCTTCCTACCTATAGGCCAAGTTCTTGTTCAGACAGAGTTCTTTTCTTATTATTCCATAATGCATAAAGATATTTAGAGTTTTTGTTCCCAAAATCCAGGCAAGGTCATTTTAACAAGTCCCTGCTTAATGTAGGAAAACTTTGCTAACATTCAGCCTAAATTTGGGCATTCTATACCTACTTGTTCTTAAACTAATAGTAACGTTCCTGTTAAAAGGTCTTTTCCCTACCTATTGCTTACCCTCAGACGTATTTATGGACAGACATCAGATCCCTTCCCAGCCTTTCTTTTGTTAGGCAAGATTTTTAAGCCAAAACTCCTGTGATAGGATCATCATTCCCTTTAAAATCCTAGAAGTCATTCTTACAAGTGTTCCACTTTGAATGCTTCTAAACTGAGCATGATTGACTAGAATTATTCACAATATTCTATATGAGATTTCATCTGTACCAGCACAACAGATATTAATTTTGCTTTTACACTGCTCGAAAATTTTCTTGATACGTTCCTAGATCCCATTTAACTTTTAGCAGTTCATGGTATGTGATGAACTAATACTCGAAGATTCTTCTCCTCTCTAATTTCCAACTAATGATTCCCAGGAAAATACAAGTTAGTAGTCCCTATATTCACAGCACTAAACTTTGCACACCTGAATCTCATCAAGATTTGATCTCATGCAAGTCTCATAGGTCTTTCAATGCTGGTATGTAACATCCTGATCACTCTGTCCTATTCCGTCAGCAAATTTCATTTGAATGCTCTTTTCATTTATGTCAAGGCCATGAATTAAAATATTAAAGAAGGCTCCAAAATGACCTACATTAGTAATCCCTCTTCCCCACCAAGATTCTCTCTTTTATGGAGCAGTCTCAAAGACCTTTTAAAAATCTAATTACATCAGACTGAATAGTTCTTTTTTATTAACTACTTCATTGATACATCCAGAAAGGAGAGGGGGAATTTCTGAGCTACTCTGCTTTAAAAAAAATCACTTTAGTTATCATGGTTGTCCAGTTGAGCTGACATATTTTTAACTACAATTTCAACCAGCCTGCAAGAAACAAAAGTTTCACTATTTTACTTCCCTGCTTCTCCCCTAGAGCCTTTCCCAAATTGTAAGTACAATCTGTATTACTTCCCTGATCCTTTGATACCATTGCAGCACATTTTTCTTATCCAAAAATCCAAGCTGCCCAACAACTTCTCACTTGAGGTTCTCCAGAAATCTTAGATGTATGCCACATTACAATTTTATTAGCTTGGTCCACCATATCTCCTTCTGAGATCGCAACCTCCAAGAGTTGCTTCATTGCAAGAAAAGAATGGATGCAGGAGAGAATCTAAAAGTCCTTCCTACATCCTCAAAATTGAAAGTGGATATAAAAAAAATAAGTTTTTCTTAATTGTTCTCCTTAACTTCCCTCGATCCAACAGATTAATTAATTCTTTCATAGGCTTCCTGATGCTCATATACCAAAAGACTCTTGTTCATACTTCTTATTCTTTTGCCTTGTAACTCCCTATTCTAGCTTCTCTCCTAATTATGTATCTTGCAAATTTAATCTTCTGCCTGTTCTAAATTGTGAAGAATCTCTTACATGATACTAGTAGCTTCTCAGAGCTTATAACTTAATGGGTATCATATTTTCCTTTTGATCAACAGGGACTTCTCATCTGAGACCACTATTTTTACTGATACTATGGGTACCTGCGGTATTTCTAAGGATTTTAATCTTTTACTGTTAACACCAATGCCTGTTTCTCAGTCAGGATACAATGGTATGAACTGCTCATTAGTTCGACCTACTGAAAATAGACTTTATATCCTGTCTACATTTTCACACTATCTGCTTTTGAAGTGGTAGGCAGACTGTTAATCAGACTTACTGTGCTTCAGTGTCTGTGAAGTGTCTGTGAAGTTTAGTGGCTCTCTGAAAAGTGACTTGAGGTGGTTCTTCAATTACTGTTTCACAGCAACTTCAGCCTGCACTTACAGGCAGACAGAGGGTTTTCTAGCTGCCAATGGGATGTGAGACCACAGCTTTCTTTCCCTTGCACTATTACCTAATAAAACTTTGATATGCGGAACATGGCTTTTCCTTCAGAGACTACATGATCTTTCTTTAGTTTGTTCACCATGACTGAAACAATTTGGTCAATTTTATAGAGGAAGGAACACTATCCAGCTTCCTCTCTCAGAGCTATTTTAATTCTGCAGGGCTAACAGGCAAGAAAAATAGTAAAAAATTATTTCATCAAGTCACATTTTCACATATAGGTTTTTAAGGGGAAAATCACACTATAACTTTGCTGCAGTTTGCTGTATATTCATTGAGCCTGTACTAGCATGGCATCTGTAACCGTAGCTCTGGGCCCCAGAATCTGACGTTCATTATGAGTTTGTCTGTCTGTCTAACTACTGAAATATCTCACTTGTGAGCGTTTCACAATCCTTAATGTCTGTAGCATTGCTAAGTAACTCTTGTGAGTCAGGAAAGTTATTATCGTATTTTCTCATGGAAAACTATCTAGATGCTTCACACTGAAGAAGAAACAATATACATTGAAAATGTATGTAGAACAAATTCAGTTTGTTCATTCATGTCCCTGTGATTTCTCTTGATCTGAGAAAGCTCCTTTGTCTCATTCACATTTGTTAGAATAAAGGCACAGAAAGACCCTAAACGTCCTTCAGAAGATCCTTACACCCCTAGTCTGCCAGTGATGACTAAGATTCTCAACAACAGTGGTCAGCTGCTCTCTAGCCTTCTGAGCATCTAACTGGCACAGGAGCCTGCACTTACTTTGACAGCGCTGACTTCACTCCATAAGCTTTTCAACTTGAGCTGAAGGTCCAGAACAACATTCCTAAGCTTGATTTCTCCTCACCAATCTAAAAAATCTAGATCTCAGGCCCCTTCAGAGCATATCTAAGCCACAAGGAGCCTGTAGGAAGGAAATGGAGAGGATAACAAATGTCTTAGTTAAAACATTCTCCTCAGTTTGTGGAAGATTTGTATTCAAATCCTGCACAAGATCTGTCTCTTGAACTCTGTCTCCCTGTATCTCCCTTGTCAGAGAAATCACATTCTGAACAATTAAGTATTTTGCAATTAGTGTCTGTCACTTTCTGTCTCCATGGTATCTCCCACATATGGACTGAATGTCCTAGAAAGCAGGGCTTGTAACTCATTTAATTTGTGAATATTTAATCATGTATATAAGGAGGAAAAGTTTCAGTAAAAAAACTTTAAAAAAAAATCACTTCCAAATACCCATTGCTACGTAATAAAAGCATTTCCCTAAGATATGGAGGCATGTCTCTCTTTCAAATACAACATTTTAACTTGGGCAAGCAAGAATATTCTTTAGCCCATGATTCTGGAGAATGAGCTCCATCCTGCTTTGGTAGCTACAGCCACTATGACTGTCTGAAAGACTGAGGAAAAAGCAGAAGACCTAGTTCAAATGCTTACTATAAAGCTAGCAGAAGAATGAATATCCCTTGCAGAGATCAAAAAAAAAAAGGACTCTTACAGTGCTCACAAAAATAAGAAACCAAATACAGTAGAAATGCTTTATTTGTGTCCTTGTAAAGGGAAAGGCCACAGTACAAACTCAAGCTTTAAAAAGCGTACGAGAACAAGTTTGAAAGCAGGCATTACAAATGCACCTATTAGGGAAATAGCTTTCATAGAATCATAGCTTTAGTTGGAACTTGTGCCTTATCAGACTTCAAAGAATCCTGCTACAAGACCAAAACCAGTAAGAAACCACACTTCATTAGTTCTGCAATTCACAGAAGTACCTGCTTCAAAGTGCACTGAAGTACAGCTGTAGCCTGAAAAAATGACTAGCACATCCATATGTGATGGCATGAAGCCTGCACAGAGTCAGGTTGGAAGGAAAGAGAGAGGAATACTGAACAAACTGTTAGTCACTGAGAAATTGAGGCTAGGACTTTTTTTCTCTTGAAAATGACTTTCTGTATTAAAAGCACAGTAAGCATCCTTGTTGTAGACTTCTGAGAGTTTCAGAAAAAAAAAGCTCGTATAATCACAGATCCTGTTTTAAGGAAGACCTCTGGTAGAGAGGCATGCAGAAACTGTACTTTTGTGGGCAGTGAGGGACCTGAAATACTGAAACCCTCCAGTGTCCTTTCTAGGGACTAAAACCCTTGAAGCAAGGCTCTGGCTGATTTTTAATGTAACCTTGCTGTGTTACACTGGCACACTCCATTATAAGATCTGTTTGTAAAAGATAAAGCACGTCCTTGTGCTGAGAGCCCTAGTGGAGTTTAAGTGGAAAAAGGATACATTTCACCCTGTTAATTCAGTCATACCTGCTGAGCAAATGACTAAATTAAACTTAATGGCTTCTTTTACTCCTGATCTTTTACTGATGTACAGTGACATCAACACAACTAGGAGAGCAAAAGCACTACTGTACTTCCTCGTGCACTGCCACAATAACTGAAGTGCTGCATGCTGCATTTAAATTGATTGTAAAGTGTCAGCCAGGAGCAGTCCAGCTTGCCTGAAGATTTCAGCTTGCACATGAATGCCTAGCAACTTGGAAGGGTACTGCTTAACTTGAAAATTTTACAAATTCAACATAGCTGTTGCTGTGAGGCATCATGGAGCCCTTTCTACCATTTTATAGGCATTCTTCTCCATTAGGGAAGAGGAAGAGGAAATGACTTTGTCCCCCAAGCCTCAGCTCACCAGGCAGCTACGTACAGCACTGCAGCGGAAGGCCCCGCACAAACCTGCCCCTGCTCGGTGCCACTGCATTACCGCGGGGCTTCAGCCTCCTGCATGAACTCGGAGGAACTGAGTGGAGCTCAGCAGACCCAGGCCTGCCCACGGCCAAGGCACATGCCAAGCCCCTCCGCCACGCAGTTATGAGATAGACAACGCCCGCGCCATCCCTCAGGCCACAGTCGTCATCGTGACGTCAGCACCAGGCGTCAGGCGCAAGGGAAAGCCCGCCCTTCCCTTTTCACGCATGCGTCAGCGGTCGCCCGAAGGACAACGCAACCCTCTTGAGGCCGCTAAGGCAACCGGAAGTCGTCAACCCTGGACAGGAAGTGAGCCCTTCGAATAGTCACAAACAACTCCAGTCACTCCGTTGCTGGCTGCCTGCGCCCTTCTCCAGGGTCTTGCATGGCCTTTTGTGAATCACTTGATTGACACGATCTGTTGACCAATGGGAGATAGCCCTTCCTCCCTTCTGGGCCACCGTCTCTCAGGCCATGACCAATCGGAAGGGCAATTTCTTCTCCGCCCTTTGATGGATGGATGTGGGAGCCAATCAGAGAATGACTTGCGAGCTAGCCTTGCCTCCTGCTTCCGCCAATCCGTGCCGTGGAAGAAAGGCGCTAGCGGGAATGGGGATGCCCCCGCACTGCCGCACTGGGTGCCTGCCGCCGCCGGCCCCCTCCCCTCCCCTCCCCTCCCCTCCCCCCGCTTCCCCACGCATGGCGGACGCCTGCTTCCCGGAGTGGTGCCGCGGGCCGCGCCAGGCGTCTCTGATCGCGGGGAGCCCGCCCCTCCCCCGCCACGGGGATCTCCCGCCTCCTGCGGCCGGGGCAGCGTCCCCGCTGCGGCTCCGCTCCCGCCACACGTTCCCAGGCTGGATGCGACACGGGGCTGGGAGGAGCCGCTCGGGCTCTGCGTGCGGGGGCTCCTTAGTCTCTTAAGGTGGATCCGTGCGACGGGCCTCACGGGGCCGCCGCGGCGCCCGATCCTGTGGCTGCCGGGAACGGCAGGGGCGGGCCAAGCGTGCCGGGGCGCGCTGGACCCTGGCGCGCGGCTGCGCGCAGCAGGCCTGGCCGGTGCCCGGTGCTGGGGAGCCAGCCGCCAGATGGGGATAAGTGGGCCCCCGGGAGCAGCCCGAGGCATGCTGTTATTTTCACGGCCACTGACCAGAGCGATGCCTCTGCTTTCATTCCGCAGAGGGATGAGAGAAGACTTCGGGGAGGACTTGTCGCTGGCAGATGAGACTTTTCCATTAAGAACTATTCCATCATTTTAGTAGTCCTCGAGTTGTAGTGGAGTTATATGATTTCACTAAGGCATATTTATTGTCAGAAAGTGTACTACTGTGGTGGTTGTTAAATTAAATGGGGCTTCCAGTGCAGAATATTAAATTACACTACACATCACATGAATTATCACACGGAGAATGAAATCACTTTGTGGCTAATGGTAGTTGAGCTTGGAGGAGAAGGAAATTCTTTTATATATACCAAGGGATAAGAGTTTGTCACATGAGACTTTCTGCAGTGAAGACATGGAATTATCACACAGAGGGAATACCAGTTGGAAACAGTGTCTATATTCAAAAACATCTAAAACCAAGCCAATAAATACATCCAATAAATACATCCTTCAATAGGTGTCTGGCTTCATAACAGCTGAGCATTGAACACATCCTGCTGATGCTGATAAGGGGGCATGGCATTTTTTTGTAAACAAAAACCCTAAAATATATTGAAAGTGCCCAATTTTAAAGTTTGAGTTTTATACTCTTGGTTATATAGGACTGCTTGGAAATCAGGCAGACATTTAATTTTCAAATAGTGCTTGGAGAAATGAATTGGTAGACATGACACTAACTAGAAATATATATTATGTGTGTATATATATATATATATATATATACACACACCAACAAATAAGGAATAATTCATATTTATATAATAATTTATACACTATTTATACACATTTCTGTGTGTGTTTACACACTCACACATGTAAGATTTTCCTTTGTAAAATATATAGATGTGGTTTTGAAAAAAACCTTGTGCATAAAAAAAAAGTTAGGATACCTGTATGTAACACTGGATTGCTGATATATCTGTTTATCACTAGCTAGTTGCAAGTGGAAGGAACAGTCCTTTAGCCAGGATGTAGAAAAGAATCCCTTCCCTAGTACTATAATTTTCAATGTCCTATCTGCCAAAAAACAAAGCCACCTCCTACACTTTCCTGGATACCAGAAGCCCCAACTGCCCCCTACCCATCTGTCAAAATTTATAGCTTTCCCTAGACAAATATTCATAATTCAATCATGCAAAACCAATGGCAACTTGAAATTCTGGCAGAAAGATAAACTGTATTGAATGTAAAGAAAGGAAGGAAAATACGACGATTTAATCAGAAAATGCCATTTTTTCCCAGCATGTTTCATATCCTATACTCCAAGCCTTACAGCAGTGATTCTGTTTGGAAGTATGCATATATGAAACTATCTATGCAGAGACAAGATTATTAAATATAGGGAGTCTTGGAGATAACTGTGGTACAGAATCTGAGGCATTTACACGACTGTGCATTTGAGATTACTATGGAGAAATGGCCTGCCCAAGCATTGGCCTTAGATTCATGGAGAACCCAGACTATTCCATTTTCCACATATATTTTCGAAGATTTGATGTACCACTTAATTTACTTTTCTACACAGTTCCCTTTAATGTTCTAAAACAATGCAGTTTTCCTAGCTTGTGTCTCTAAAACCAGCCTTGCAACATACCACTATGAGACTTAACAATTTTCAGCCACCTGGGTGGACATGAGACAACACTACAGTTTTCGATGTGATTTTAACTGATTATAATAGATTGGAGAAATAGTAATCAGATTTTAACAAGAGTGTAGTGGAAATGCCTTATAAGATTTGGGGATGTTATTGCAATAACTTATTGACAGATTTGTGACGTGAGGAAGTGTTACCAGAGATGAAGATTTCAAGTGATTTGGGGGGAGCAAAAGGCTCATAATGTCTTGGCTTGGAGCAGGACACAATTATTACTTAGTTGGATAGAAAAATTTATGACTTGTGCCAGAAACAAGACTGGGAGAAACTTCCCCGAAGTAGTGAGCCCCCTGCATCCTAATTAGGGGTGAGGGATTGTCACACTGGAACAGTAGAAGACATTTGGAAGCAATGCCACACAGGCTGGAAGAAGTTACCTCAGCTCGGAGGAGATGGTCGTGTGGGTGAGTGACTGTTACAAAGGTGGCCTAGCGATCAGTTGTCACTGCAGCCTGGGAGGCGGCGAAAGATTACTATAGACAGAACCCTCCACTGAGAGGATCACCGCAGCGTGCGGCTCTCTCCTGGGCCGGCCGCGATGCCGAAGCAGGCCGCGGCCCCAGCCCCGGCTGGCAGCGGGGGGGCGATGGAGAGCGCGCGCTCGTCGGGCAGCGCCGGGGCAGCGGGGCCCCCCGGGCCGAGCAGGCCTTAGCCACGGCGGGGGAGCCTCGCTCGTCAGCCGCAGCCATCTCTAGCCTGGCGCCTCCTTAACCCGGGGAGGCGGGGGCCGCCACGGCCGGGGGGAGCTGGGGGAGGCGGAGCGCAGGCCGGGGAGGAGCCGGGGCCTGCAGTGGAGCCGCAGCCCGGAGCAGCAGCCGCGGGAGCGGCGGGGCCTGGAGAGACTCAACGCCGCCCGGCCGGGGCCCCCCGCACAGGAGCCTGGGGAGCCCTCCGGGACAAAGCCGAGGCCCAGCAGGAGGCGGCGGAGACGGCCGCTCAGCCCCACGCAGGCCCGAGAGCCGCCGCGGCCTCCTGTGGCAGCCGGGCCCGGGCAAGAGGACCTGGGGCCTGGGGGGAAACTAGGGACAGCCTCTGCGTAGTTGGGGTGGGGGGACACCCCTGTAGCCTGAGGGGTGGGAAGGAGGTCCTTCGCGCCCCCGCCCCCTCCCCCCTGCTCCATCCGCAGCCGCGAAGAGACACCCTGTTAGGCAGCCCTGCTTCCAGCTGGGGAGACACCCAGGTGCCCCCTCGCAGCCTCCTCCCATACTGGCCGGTTGGGAGACCTGCCTGCTAGCCCCCTTCCCCGCTAAATAGCTAGGGGGAGCTTAACACCTGTCCTCTTTTCTCACTAACTGGGGGGGGGGGGGGGGGGGGGGGCGGGGCAGGGGCCCTGGCACCAAATGCTGATAACTAGAAGTAGATTTACATGCTCTGGAAGAGACACCCCTCTCCCCATCCCTTGAGCTCCCTTAGTACTTACTGAGGGAAGAGGTATTTTCAGTCCCCAGATTTCTGGGCGTTGTGCAAGTCATCTTTACCACCTGCTCCCTCCATACTACATAGCTACTAGGTGAAAAAAATTCCTCCCTCAGGCAGAGAAGGAGACACTCCTTCCCTAGCTGTTCCCCAGACCCAGCCATAGAGTAAGTGGGGAGTTTCCACAAGAAAGAGAGGTAGTCCCCTAGACAGAAATAAGCTGGACTCCATCCCCCCCACCCCGATACTTACCTAGTGATTTTAATTATTTATGTCTGGTCAGCAGACAGCAGAGAAAGAAAAACAGGCACAGATTTAGTTACTCTCCCTATCCAGTTGCTGCTGACTGCTGGAGATAAAGGTAATTTCCAGTACTGATCTGGTCCTCCTTCATCCCAAAGAAGATACCTCATATCCTAAACCAAGAGGGTTTTCTCCAAATAACCTGTGCAAGGAGAGAAGACACGCCTCCCAATTACAAGGGAGGAAAAAGAACAGATTTTGCTGATAATATCCAGAGTTAGCAAGAATTCTTTCAGAGATTTGCCCAATCTTAAGGACAAGGTGTACCTGCAAGAAAGAGAACAGAGACTTCCAGGTAGGGAGACTGTGCTCTCTCAATCTGACAATCAGTGAAGAGAAGAAAATACTATCTTCCAGGGAAACTCCCCATTAGCAGTTAGCTGCCAAAAAAGAGAGAGCATCTCCATCCTAGGATAAAACTAGCAGTTTTAGGGGACTGACAAGCCCAAGCTGGTTATTTTAGCACTCAAGATTCTGATTTCATCCACAATTCCCTCGCCCTCAAAATCTTTCTTGAAGAAGCTCGTGGAGTATCTGACAGCAACATCGACATTCTGAGGATGGGGCTCACAGGATTGTGAAGGGCAGCACCCCAGAAACCAGCCCTGAAGATCCAGCTCCCTCCAGAAAATCATCCAGAGTGAGTGACTACATTATGTCAGCCCTGTCTTCCTTTCTAACATTGTTTCCCTCTGTCTTTCTTGTTTTCCATGTCTTCTCTTTTAATATCTGCTTTTATTTGAATCTTTTTCTGTCTCCTGTTTGTGAATCTATTCCAATCTTTTTTTTTCCATATGTCTTTTTTCCATCTCTCTCATTAATCACACGTTACAGGGAGTTGACCTGATTCTTTCCCTCACTATTTAGCTTATGGGCTACCCCAATTAACTGTAACAAACCTCTCTGCCCTTTCCCTTCTACTTTCTTTCGTTGGTATTTTGGCTTGGTCCTCGGCTCAGCCTTTATCAACAATGGTGTGAAATTAATTTCTGTTATCCAGGAATCATTGACAAGGATAATACTGGCCAAAAAACATTGAAGAGACAGGAAGAGTGATTTGTAGTGCTAGTGTCCAAGGATGTATATATATTATATTGCACTCATGGGGTTGGAATGTTAGGTGTTCTCTATGTGAGTCTTACTATGATCTTAAATGTAAGAATAAAATCATTGTGAGATGCAGACCTTATTATGCTTGGAAGCTGAATATACAGACCCCAGTGCTAATACTCTGAAATGAAAATCCTGCTGTACTCAGGGGTTGTGGGATGAATCTTGGTATAAGTGCCCTTGAGAGTTGATTCCATTGTACTTAGGGGCCTAGGGATGAAAGTCATGATACGCTGGTCAAACCTTCTCTGAAAGTCAAAAAGGAACTATTCCATTGCTACTAGTCTTTATATGTGTTTGCTTCTGTGTTCATGGGCTAGGAATGTCAATCCTATTGCTAGCATTATGGTTAGCCATGCTGGCTGCTTTTTGTAGATGGGACAGTTACATTCCTATCCAAATGAGTATTCTGACACTAACAGCGATTTCCTGAGAAATCAAATCTGGGGGGGGACTTCATCTCAAGTCAAGCAAAAGCAGATTCCTTTAGCAGAAGCACCATCCCTAAGGATACCTCACGTGAGATATTCCTGTTTCTGTTCTCCAGTGAGACAGCAGTGTAGAAATTGAAGATCAGAGGATCCTTGGCCAGGACAGGTAGCCTTTTGGAAATCAGTATGGAGCACAGTGGGTAATAGGGAATCCCAGCATATCTTTGATGTAATTTGACAGTAAGATCATACAAAAGAATCCAGGTCCCTCCAAGGCGATTCCCTATTTTTGCATGTATTTTGACAGTTATCCTTAGCTTGCAGAGGTGTTTTTTTCAAAGGAAGGCTGAACCATGATGTGTATATTCAGGGGGTAGTGTTAGAGGCCCTCCTACCTGTTGCCCTATAGTTGTGCAATCAGGCTGTTTTGAGTACAGACGTGTTATCTAGAGCAAGGTAAGAGATAACTGAGTCATTTTGGCCTTTGTACACTCAAAGGGGTAACTGACTTTTCATGTTCTTGAGGTTAATTTACCTTCCTCTGCCCCTTCCTCGCTGTAATGACTTGACATTTTTCAAGTGCTTTTGGTTATGATGGATGCCAAGGCACTTTACAGAGTACGTATGCCACCCTTAAAAATTACGCTGTCCCATAATAACTATCTTTGTATGTGTAAAATGTTTCATTCTGGATTATTGTAATAAAGAGTGAGATTTGTATTTTCTGCCTGAGCTTTTAATATTCAAGGCAGACGTGCAAGGTTGAAAGTCATATGCTGTAGTATAATTGTTTGTTATTTATTTGCTAATTGCTGACTGGGTATTCAGTGCTGATTCAGACATACAAAATTAAGACAGTCCCTGCTCTGAAGATCTTGTAGTCTAAAACACATCTCTACAAAAGCCAGGGCATGGTGGTAAATTCAGGGAAGGTAATAATTTTTACAGGGCATAGCTCTTCAGTGTGATGTTGGTATTTAAATCAAGTGTTTATCACAGGCTAAAATGTACTTTCCTCTGATGTAGATTTCTGCAGCTTTTCTGTACTATTTATTTAATACAGAAGTATTCATAAAAGGGAAGGGAAGACTATTAACTCATCTTCATAAACGTGCAAGGTACTTTGTAGGTACATTTAAATGAAAGTGCTGTCTTTAAGAGTTTATGTCAACAGAATTAAACCTGAATACTTAAAACGAGACTTCTAAAACTGCATTTAGGTACCTGAGTAAATAGCCTGATTCTCTTAAGTGTCCAGAAACTTAGAGGTGACTTCAATAGAAGCTACAAAGTCTTAAGCATTTGGATATAGAGACACTTAATTGTATGTGTATGGACTAGTAAATTTAAATTTGGGCATTCTTGCTTCCGAAGTTGGCTTTTAAAGTTGAAACAGTCTGATCCTTTGCTATGTGCGCTCCTTTCCCAGTGAAGTTTGAGAACTGAGAGCATGACACTTCTCAGGTCAAACCCTTAAATAAAATTAAATGAGAAGGTCTAGAGATTTATGGAAAAAGGATTACATTACTAAAAGATCAGGAGGTTATATTAATATGCAAATAGTGTTTGGTAAATTTCTTGGGTTTTATCTTTTGAAATCTGGTCCTGTAGGCAGTGTCTAGGTCAAAATAAGAAATCAGACAAGTTAGAATAAAATAGAATAATCATTTAGTGAGTATGAATGTCATGTCCCAGTCCTCAATGTGATTGTGAATCCTGAAATGCTTGCTTTTTTTCTGCAAAATACGGCTGAATTCTGGTGTGTCTGGAGAAAAGACTCCAGCATCAACTCTTCTGTCTTCTGTGAAGTACCCCCCCCCCCCCCCCAGGATACAGGTATCCATTACTTGATTACATCCTCTTCCCCTAAACTTCAGCTGACCTTCAGACAGTGGGAGGTTCATCCTCCATCACAATTTGAAGCTTTGGCCCTTTACTTCCACTCTCAGAAAGGTGATAATTAATGGCAATGGGACAGATGTCCCTCAAGAGTAGGGCTAAGATGATTATCTTACTTTACACTGCTGCCAGACAGGAATTAGTTTTGGTCATTAGTAATCAAAAGATGCTTTTGGACTCATTTTTCCATGTGCTGCTCCAAACCTTAGCTAGAATTGTAACTAGTGGCTTTCAGGCAGAACTTTGCCATTTGCAGAATTCATAGCTATGCTTCAGAACTGAAACTTTAACTAAAGAATATTGTTTCTAGCCTTCCTGGTCTTGAAGACAGCTCTAAAAATATGAATAATGTCTAGATTATTAGCCGGCCTAAAATGCTATCTCTGAAATGTGTGAATCTCCACTTGTGTTAACTCTGAAACCTAAAGAAAAGCATATAAACCTCTATATTGCTGGATATTTCACTTGCTATTATTTTAACAAGATTATCCAGCTGATGTGTGTATCCTTGAAAGGTTTGTCATCTTTGTAGCAGTCAGTATTACTACTTGCTACCTGTTCTGCAATTAATGTTTCCTTCTTCCTTCTAAAGGATATAAGATGAACATAAAGATCCATGGCATACTTCTACACTGTCCCCTTGTTTTCACTTTTAAAGGTAGCCTGTATGAATGTGTTACTGAGAGAGAGAGCAAGCACCCTGCAGTGTGTTTCCACACTTAAGATGAAAATTTTACAATCACTTAAGTTTGAAATGAAACATACGCAAAATATTGAGAGTGTTTCAAAGTTTCAGAGACCTTTGCAACAGAGTTTAGAACCAATTCACTGTTGTGTCTCAGGGTGCTTTGCCAAGATCTGGACTAGACTGTTGCTTATTTTTCTGTTTTTTTCCTCCCCTGTCCTCTACCCCATCCTAGCATGAACCTTAGGGTAGGTGTCTTAAAGGTAGAAGACAGAGCATTCCACTGATGTTGCTAGTTCCTGACCTTTGTCATCGCCTTCCTAAATCCCATCCCTGGCTTCCTAACATCATGTCATAGTCATGTTTTTCTCCTGCACCTTTAAGGCCCAGTATGTTTCCACCCTGCCTACATCTTTACTCTCATTTCCTCCTACACTCCCACTGCTCCTCCCAAGTCTCTCACTACTGCCCTTTGAATCTCATTTTCCCTACTGTCCCTTTCGGCATTCTGTCCTCATGTCCTATAAAGCCTAAAATGCCTGTTTTATCCTCATAAGACAGGCCTTTCCCATCTCCTCCCTAATCTTATTTTGTGTCAGGAATCATTTTTCACTGCATTTCACAGACCTCCTTGTTATTACCACACCTGCATTTTGACCCTTCTTGGTTTGGCTTTTATTAGATTATGTACTTGTGGAGACACAACATTTTTTTGTTTGAGATTGTGTCAAAAATTGTATAATAAATATAATTTTGTTCTTCTGAAAACATCTGGTTCTTCTGAACTGGGAATGGCAATAGAGCTTTGTCTCCATAATCCATCTGACATTCTCCTACCCTTCCTTTTCTGTTGTCCCCTTCCCTTCAGGAATAGTTAGATTTTAGTTGTGAATTCAAATGAAAAGCCCCTGCATTACATTCTCTAGTTCCTTCTAGCACTTCAGGATTTTGATTTTGAAGTGGAGTGAACAATTTGTGCAAGGCCTAACATCCCATTCCTTATCCTTCTAAACTGGTCAATTTACCTGATGTGAGGTCAAGCTAGGTTGAGTAACTATATAAAGTGTTAGGGGATATGTCTTCTTTTTTTGTCTTTGTATATGAGAGAGACTGAGTAATCAGGAGTGGAGGGAGGGGAGAGATGAGGAATGAGTGGATTTGTATCTCCAGATTTTTTTTTCTTTTCTTTTTATTTACATTAGCAATTCATATGTTATGTTCTTTGTCTTGTAAGACTCTATGGCTGATTCTAGTAGAAATATCATAGAGTTAAAAGTTAAAATCTGGATAGTTGAGAAGGAATTGAAACTTTCTGTGATCACAAAGTAAGAGAGCGAAGTTTCTGAATTCTCAGTTTTCACCCCAAAAAAGTAAGAACAGTTCTCTCACAATATCAGTAACTTACAGAGAAAATAAATTATTAAACTAATTTATCTGATTTTTTTTTTTAATCTCTAGATGAGCAAAGCAGACAAGACTTCACAGTAAATAATTGGTCTTGGATTTAGGAGATCTAGGTTCTGTGCCTGGTTCTGCTACTTGTTTGCTGGCTGACCTTGGGCTACTTACTTCTGTGGTTTCCCATTTATACTGCAGTAAAAGTACCAGTCTTAAGTGTTTCAAAGTATAAGGATGAAAAACACTGTGTAAGGGGGGGTGTTGCAACTGATATTCTTCATATTGTTGATTACCTTGATTAGAATGTGAGATTAAACTCAACATTTCTCTAGGCCACCTTTTGTGACATTAAGTAGTGAAAGCATGAAACTTCAATTCATTTTTCTTTCATGAGAGGTCCCATGACTCCAAAACTGGAAGGTGAACGATCCTATACCATGGCTGGAGTCTGGAACTGTTTTATAAGTTGAATCAAGTGTAGATACTCTGACTCCCCTGAATCTTCTCCTTCTAAGATCTCTAATGACCTTTTCCTGGCCAGGCCTCAGTATCTCTGTTCCATCTTCATCCTTCTTGGCTTCCCTGCTGTTTTTGACACTTGATCATGCTCTGTCTTGAAATGTTGTCCTCTCTTGACTTTTGTGCCTGTGTTTTCCAGGTTTCCCTCCTACTGTTCTAGTCATTCATTCAGTAACTTCTTCATTAGGTTATTTACATTTCTTCATTTATTTTTTCATAAATGCACAGACCCATCTCTGATGTATTCTCTTTGCTTTTCTTCACCATCGTCTTCATGCCAGTGGTACTAAATTATGCATTTTAGCTTACTTTCTGAACATCTTTTCTTAAAAGATTTGCTTTCAAAATCATCAAGACCAAGAAGGTACTCTCAATCTTTTTTAAGATTTCCCTTTATTTCCTACTTTCCTCTGTTGCAAGCCTCCATAGTTGGGTCTAATGTGAGCTTTCTCTGAATCCCACTGTTATGCTTTGCACATGCAGGATAGAGCCTCATCCTCCAGTTTCATGGCCTTAGCCTCCTACTTCTTTCTTAGTCTCTTAAGAAAAGCAACTGTTATGCTTTCGTCATCTTTCATCTCAACTACTGTGCGTTTTGGCTGGCTTGTAATGACTGCGTTACCCTTCTTTGGTCTTATTAAAGATGCCATTCCTAAAGCTGTCTTCCAGCCTGTTTTCTCAATGTGTTGTCCTCTCCTCCCCTGTAATCATGTCCATTGGCTATCATCCACCAAATAATGGTCCAGCTTCTTGTCCTTACTTAAGGGCCTTCACATTTATTTTTCTACCTTGTCTGTCTTTGCCTTTTATTGTATTGCCCTCTGCTCTGCCAGTAACACATTACACTGTGCTTTTCAATTTCTTCTGAAAGCATCCCTTCATGTTCTTCCACAGCTGACTCATACCTTGATACCTATGGGAAAACTACCAGCTAATAGAGCTAATAGAGACATACCGGAGAGTGCTTGTTTACCTATTTGAAAATTATTCTAAAGGACTGAATGATACTTATAGGTAGTCAGCTTACTATGTTTATCTTCTTCATCCTGACATTTCTTTCATGAAGGAGAATGATTACAAAAATAAACATCATCATAAGCAAAGACCCAACCCTGCAAGAACTAAGAAGGTGAGAGTTGGAGCAGAATAATATTTATTCACAGTTGCAAGGTGGCAACTGTGGTAAGTACGAACGGGGGAGAATCAATATCTGTGAGGGACTGAACAGGAGATATAGTTTGAGGATGATATGCAAGATGGAGCCTTTTTTGAGTAGGATGCAGAATGCCAAGTTACTAGCATTCTAAGCTAGATAGAACTGTTAATGTGAATGTATTCCTTACTAGAGTGATTCTGAATTGTGATGTTGACTTTCAAACTTCATATAAATCTTTACAAATTGTGGGCCTGGCTAGGGATTTGTCAGGTGTTTTGTCTCCTGCAAGACATTTCAGTCACTTCAATTCAAAATACCAAGGGCTAAAAGAAAAGCAAAAAAAGAATTAGGTTAAACGTGATTGGGACCTAATTTATGAGCTTTATACAGCATTAATTCTTTTAATCAGTCTCAAACTTCAGTTTCAGCTGCAGTTTGCTTCCAAACTCTTCTTTAACAAGCTATTCTGCTGTGCTTTGGTAATCTTAACACTAAGAGTATCTGCTCTATCTGCATCCTGATCACCGAGCACACAAATAATTTACACTTGATACCAATTTCCTTATTCTTTATGAATTTAGTATGTAGTTCTTCCTAGTGCTTGATATCCATTTTCACAAATGGGACAGAATGGGTTGTGGCTTGTTTCAGTAGCTATTGCAGAGTTCATGTTGACTAATCTCTCTTTCAGTGGTTCAGCCTTTGATGAACAGGTTCTGACCACTTGCAGTCAGATTTTCATTTTCACTATGCCTTGCTGACATGTATTTAGCTGAGGGAGTCCTCTTATGTGTAAGCTTCATGGTATTACTATTATTAAACTGCGAGGTTAACAGTAATCTTTCACTGACATCCTTTTATTTTTTTAAATGGTAATAGAATACAATTTTCATTTGTAAGTGCATAATGCATTCTTTTAACCTGAGTTTCTATAGCTGTCTTTGCAGTGATGTGAAGATCTTCTTAGCAAGATATTCTGGGTGCTGATCTACTTCTGATTTCTCTAATTTCAGAGACAATCTGGATAACATATCAATGTTTGCATATCCTGTGCAGAAGGTTTGCCACTGGATGTGATTCTGATAGACAGCTAAAATTTAAATTTATTCTCTTCAACATGGGTGCTTCCAAAAGGTTGAGGGAAATACCATATTACAGATACAGTTTCTCTCACATAGACTTTCTGGTTTCCAAGCTATTTTTTTCCAGATATATACTCATAAAATTGAGTTACTCCAAAACCAGTATCCAATACTTTTCTCAGTGTAAGAGTAATTGTTCTGTTAGTATTCTTGAAACAAATGCCAAAGATTTCTCTTGCCTATGTTGGCATATATTCTTTCCTTTGTGGTTCATGGAAGCGCAAACTGTGTGCCACCTATTACCACGTCTCCAATCCTTCCATTTGTTGGGAAAATATTTTTCTGCTTGTTCTGTTGCTTCCAAAGATGGGAAACATGGTTCTAGGATATGATGATTTTTGTTATCTCTTTGCCCAAAGGCTGTATTTTCACCTTTCATGTAGCATTGCACACAAAGTGTGCATTCAAACTGCAGTGCTTTTCTTTTGGTGTGCTTTTCTTTTGGTGTACTTATATAGTAATACTACCCCTACCACTGCTTCCACGATAAGTTTCATTTCATGAATAACACCAGTAGCTTCTCTTTTCCATCTGGATTTGAGTCCAGAACTATCAAAAATTTCCTAAAGGCTTCTCATTGATAGTTACCAAAATGATGAACAACGATTTTGACACTACTCAGGTGATCAGATATGATTTATCCTTCTTTCTAGACGTTTACATGGAACAAATATCTCTCAGTGAGGAAGTTTGCTTAGAGAAAATAAGATTTAAGTGTTTTGTTCCTGCCCTCTTCATCCGTATCTCTTTTTTGAGGGAAAGCGTACATCTTAAAATGGCAAATTTCTCCTCCTGCCTGAGTTAGAAAAATTGATTCTTTCCTTTTCTTTTTTTTTTTTTTTTTTTTTTTTTTGTTTTGTTTTGGCATAAGAATACATGTTTATTGCATGTGTACTTTACACATGTACTTCAAAACTTATCTTTTTTCCCTCAAAGCAGAAGCTGTCCATTTTTCCATGCACATCTTATCTTACATGTTACTTTTCTTTCTTGGTTTTTGAGGCAGCTTCCTCTCATTGCCACCCTGATCACTTATTTTAGAAAGGCTGCAGTCAAATGGTTTATTTGTAGTGATTTTTTTTTAATTACTATTTTTGTGATACCCCAGTAGCCAGCCATATCTCTTTAGCTATGTTAGGTGAACATTGTCAGTTAGATCCCTTGATCTGTATTTCAGGCACCTAAATAGAAGTGGCCTTCTTATAGTGGCCTTTTATAGACACTCTTCATTAATACCTCACACTAGTAAGTATGTTTTGAATATATGCCTGCTTGAAGTTTGTGCTGAGAAACCTAAGCTGATTCTCCTTTGAGTGTTTTGCTAGCAGTTTTTCACTGGGTTAGAATTGCAGCAAGAAGAAAACTAAAGCAACAGCGAAAGAAATGCATCTTATACAGGCTGTGCACAACATCATTTTATTGATTGTTTCACACTCTCCTGCTTCAGTTGCAGCCAATACTGACTGGCCAGCCTTTGAGTTCTGCCTTAGAGAATATTTGGGTCATAAGTGTTTATTAACTACATTCAAGATGACTCTTAGAGCTCCGTTCCCCCCATTTCATACATGTTTTTTTCAGTCCTGTTATAAGTAGCGGTGATGTTGAATAGGATCAGACTGAGTGGGAGCAAGCATTTGAAAAATAGCAGAGTAGGCACAGTATCTGATAGAAAGAAGGAGAAGGTACATTTTCAGTGTGAGGTTCGATTTTCTGATCTCAAATATTTAAAGCAAGGAAGAAGCTTCCCAGGAGAGCTGCAATGAAGTATCACTAGTCCCAAGTAAATACATTAAAAAGTATACAATGATAGGATTTTCCTTAATGATTAATATCTTTTCCCTTCTGAATCAGAGAAGTTCCCGTGTGTTTAAATGTAAATTTGGCTCAGTAGTTGGGCTGTCATCTTTACGTATCTCTGACCTGTCTTTGGTGTTGTACTGGAACCTAGTTAGTGCTTGAGAAATGAAGAAAGTACGTTCTGTTTCCAGCTCTTGATGATGATTATGACTGGCTACCTTAGCCTTGTTTTTAACATGTGCAAAGGTAAACAGTGTCAGTTTATATATTTGGTTGACTTTAAATTGGGAGGTTATGAATTATAGTATGTAAGTTTCTTTTCACTTCTTAGAATTCTTGCTTACTAATGTGGTAGAAGTTTATTTTTTAAACACCCTAAATTTCAGCTCAGCATATCAGTTAATTATTTGAGTTGTTTGTTTGTTTGTTTGAATAAAGTCGTAAGAGAGGAGTTTGAAAGAACATTTGCCAGGCAGTAAGCTGGGAAGTGGAAACTGGAAGAATCATGAACTGCTCTGATTTGGCTGCAGTCTTGTTTTATCATATCATTAAGTACTGTCAAGCTGGGGTAGTAATTGGATGAGGAACAAATCAGGTGAATGTGATGTGTGGCAGAAAGGGCTGTAACTAGTTATTTAATAGCAAGTGTTCTTTCAAATAGGTTAGTAACAAATTACAACGTATTATTTTTGTACTGAGTGTGTTGCTGGAATTACCACCTTACCTGAGGGTTTGACGTTGTCAGGTTATTATAGCCCCCATATTGCTTCTGCCAGTATCATGATCAATTTTAAACTTGGAAAATAATCTTACTCCATTAATTTCAAATTTTCTGTGTGATTAGTGTTAGTGTTGGATCTAGGAGTATTGTCTTTGTTCTAAATTACTTCCTAATGTGTATTCTTAAAGACCTGCTGCATTTATTGAAAAGCAGTTGTTTCAGTGCTAAGTGATCAGTTCTAACTTTGCCTGTCTCTGGTGAAACTGATGGTATTATGCTTGCATATGGCATATCAACCTTACCTTTTACTGCAAAGCCAGTCATCCCAAATGGTCTACTGACATAATGTGGGCAAAACTGAGGACTCTGTGAAAACTGCAGTTTTTGTGTTTCTTGTGTTTCTAGCATTTCAACTTGGAAGTTCTATCTGGCATAAAATTTTTTTTAAACTTAATTTTCTTGATGTCCATGCCCTTAAAAAAAAAAAAAAAGAAAGAAAGAAAAAAAAAAGTGTGTGGGAAGCTTGTATTTATTTCATTTTGCTTTTGTGTTGTTAGCAAAACTGATGTTTTATAAGGGTTTAATATGCATATGATAAGCAGCAGTAATTTGTTCACTGATTTCGCCATGAAAATTAAGATTTATATGAGGCACATACAAAACTAAACATTCAACTGATACTTGGTTCATGTTTTTTTTCCTTCTAAAGTGGTCTGAATACCATTCCTTTGTGAGAGCTCTACCTGTAAAATTGCCATGAAAATGCAGCTGTGGTTTGAGTTACATGGATACCTCAGCAGTCTTCTTCCTTCCCCACTGTATAGAAATACATTGTTGCTTTACCTTTGCATAATTCAGGAAGGAACAATGCTGCTTTTTCTTTTTAAAAATATGAAAGATTAGATCAGTTCAGGCCCGAAGGGTTATATTCAATAAGCAATAACTTGTTAAAGGCAGGCAATGGAAAACCTTTTGCAACCCTAATCATCTAGCTAGATGCAGCAAGTAGTCGTCGCTATCATACGTGATAGTGTGGCAGATGAATAGATAAGTTTGTAGCAATTGGGCCTTTCCTTTCTTCTATTCCACAGACAGAAAAATGTTCCACCCACTACAGATACTATAGTGCTGCAATTTTATTTTTCAGTCTGTGCATGCATATGGGTGTGAGTGATAGCACTGGTTGTGCTTTCCAAGGTATCTTCTGAGCTCAACCTGTTGGAGTCACTGCTTGTGGTGATTGAGTGCTGGATTTTGTGGGGGGCACTGCATAGGTTTTTGAGCCCTGAAAGATGTGATGAGCACATGCATGAAAATAAATAGTCTAATGAATGCACACGTGTTTGAGTGTAGACCCTTGTGTGCTTTTGTGCTGTGAGAGCACTTAAGTGCTCGGAGAGCATCCACACTGTGTTGTTTTCAAATACCTATTTTTACAATGAATGTATAATTGTTATTCATGCAAATGGGTGTCTCCATGTCTCATCTGATCTGCTTAGATGGGTGATGCATTTGGTGGGAGGTGCCTGTTGATGAATTTTTCCTAAGCAGGATATGTTCATATTAGTCTGTTATGTCTACATGTATGTTTGTGATTAATTTGTTACATGAGAATGTGTGTGTGTGTGTTTGTGCTTTTACATTTTGTATATACTAGTATACTCCAAGACAGTTTCTTTGAAAAGATTAATTCAAAAATAAAAGATGTGGGACTTGCAACCACTAAAAACTTAATTCCTCACTTGATGCAAAGAGTAAGTGCAGTGCGGTGCAAGTTGTGACCATGGAAACTTACCTACCTAAGTCTGAACTTAGAGGGATTGCTGCTGGTGTGTTGTTGCAGCCACTAGGGCTAATAGTGGTGATTTCTGTGATAGCCTGATTACTTGAAAAGCAGCCTGCAAGTTCATGTACTAAATATACAAGTTCATTCAAAGTTCATGCTACTACGTATTTTTGTCATATAAAATAATTGTTTACATAGAAAACCGTGGGTATAAATACTAGTTATATTGGGAAGGTGTGTTTTATTTATATGAGAGGAAATATGGTCTTGTAACTAATAGAAAAATTGGAAGTTAGGAGATCTTGATTCTGTTTCCTCCCTATGGCAAACTTGTTATGTGACCTTGGACAAGTCAGTTTTTCTTGTGTCTTGGATTTGGGAAGAATACTTGGCTATTGTGAATTAAGCAAGATTTAATTTAATAAGATGATACATTTATTTAGGAAGAATGTGTGATGAAAGGCAAAACTGTAACTATTGTGAGCTCAATATAGTCTAGTCCGCCTCGACATGGTAGATGTAATTATCTATATATAGTGTTATGCATGATCTTTATATTTCTAAATGAGATATAATCCTAGCTCTAAGAAATGGATTAATTATGAAGTCACATGATGCAACAAGAGAAACTGAGCCTTAAAAAGAAATTAATTTCCCCCCAAATTAAGGTAGTCGCAATCCTGGTTATTACAGATGATCTAATTAAGTTGTAGTTTGGATATGGTATGAAGGGATATTCCCTTTTAGCAGTGATTCTCTTGTCAAAGTAAATCTACAAGATCTTGGTGAAAGGTCTTAGGCTTGTGTTGCTTAAGTAGTAAAGGTGTAAGTGAAATACAGCTGCTGAAAAGGCTCTACCTCCTTTGAGCAGATCTCTTTTGTATCATAATTCTTTACCTGAATACAGTTGGGGTGGCTTTGGGTAAGACTGTGCCAGCAAAGTTACTATCTGCTCTGTCCCAGTTATTATCAGTAAGGATGGTCCTCCCAGGAACATGGTCACAGGTCTCTTTGGGTGATTGCGTCTGGCTATGAGTGAGATATACGGAGTAGTATGATCTTAAGACAGGTATTTTTTATTAGGGGAAGAGGTAGAAGAGCAATGCCAAGAGATCTTCCTGCTCTTAGATTTCAACTTGTTTGTATCTCTGGAGTTCCTTTTCTGCTTCTCTCTCCTCACAGATACTCCAGCTTCCACCATCATGGCCTCTGACCTGGAAAGCAGCCTCACTTCCATAGACTGGCTCCCACAGCTTACTTTAAGGGCTACTATTGAAAAGCTAGGGGGGTCCTCACAAGCAGGACCACCAGGGGCTGCCCGAAAGTGTCCCCCAGGCTCACCAACAGATCCCAATGCCACCTTGAGTAAAGACGAGGCTGCAGTGCACCAAGATGGGAAGCCACGTTACAGCTATGCCACTCTGATCACATATGCCATCAATTCATCACCTGCCAAGAAGATGACACTCAGTGAGATCTACCGTTGGATCTGTGACAACTTTCCATACTATAAAAATGCTGGGATTGGTTGGAAGGTGAGACTTTCGTAGCTAAAGTGCCCTCTCTGTTTAAAATACGTTATTTTCTTACTTCTGTGCCAAATATTCTCACTGAGCAAAATAAAAAGTGATAAATGTGAAACCAAGCTGACTGCTTGGATGAAATGCAGACCAGAAGTCCCTTTTCTCTGAGCTTTTTATATTTGCTTTCCCTATCCCCTTAAGAAGGACTCTGCCCCCCCCCCAAAAAAAAAAAAACCACTACCAAGCTTACCATCACACTGATACTCATTTCTCTGCATCTTCTGTAGGTGTATAGGTAATACAGCTTGTGTTATTGAGCCTAATCCACTCTTCTCCTCCCCACGACGTATATGTAGTAAGCTTTGGTTTTTGAGTGTGCACCATCCTTCTCTTTTTTTTTTGGTGCTCATTCCTAGGCATATGAAAAACTCCATAGATTTTCATTGTAGTGTTTATGCATATCTCTCAATCTCTCTTCAGAACTCTATTCGTCACAACCTCTCTCTGAATAAATGTTTTCGGAAGGTGCCTCGACCGAGGGATGATCCTGGGAAGGTAAGCAATCTGCATGCTTCTGGGCAAGCAATTTAAGACTGTAGGGAATAAGCCAGGGTTGCCCTTTCTAACCCATGGTTGGAATTTGAAACCTAAAGTGTAGGCAAAAAATGGAAGCGGTAGTAAGATTTACTGCTGTGCTTGGCTACAGAAGCAGTTACTTAAAGGGAACCTGTAAAGGGGCCTAAATGGCTTTAGTTTTGTTTTTTTCTGTTGTTGTTTTTTGTTTTGTTTTTTAATCTGTGATCTTTGTTTGACTTTGAAGATACTAGAGGAAGAAAAAAGAGGGCTGGATGTACTTAGTTTTCTTTCTTTTTCTTCTTGATTTTATGTTTAAATGCAGATCTAGTTGAACCTGTTCTATTATGACAGACCTTAGAGGCTCCTGGCAAATGGTAGGCTTATGACATCATGGGTTTCATAGAAACAAGATCCAAGGAAATGAGAGCAGAACTACTACCTGTTTAGACTGCAGACCATTTGGTGTTGAAAAAATACCACCATCACATAATTCTTTAAAAATCAGTTGGAGGAAGAACTCGTAAGAATTTAGCAATTTATTGGTTCAGTAAGGGCTAGTAAAACTCTTAATATATACAGACTGTAGAGGGGAGTTGCTAGCAAAACCAAGACTTGGTATCCAGATATTACTGCTTTAAAAACAAGCAGAAGGAAATGGTGGGGATGTGAAGCTATGTGTTTGGACAGAAATCTTGTCTTCTCTTTCTGCATCATAAAGTTATCAGAAAGGGCCTAGGTCTTGTCTTTTCAGGTTATCTTTAAAGGACTGAGTGCTTAACTGACATCTAGAAATTGAAGTTGCACAGTTCTGAAGATCAGTGTTCAGAAACACCATCGGTTACATGGCATATTCCAGGAAATCCTAACAAATAGGTGGCTTCAGCGCACCTATTTGCAGGTGCTCATTGGCATGTTGGGCTTGCTTTATAATAAAAACCTGTCCTGGGCTTGTCATGATTATTCAGATTTCAGCTGGAAACTAAAATGAACTAAATAACTAGAGTTGTCTTTATCATAATTCAGAAAACAATGAACTGACATAATTATAGACTAATTTAGGTTGGAAGGGACTTTTGGAGGTCAACCAGTCTCTCACACAACACACAGCCAACTAGATCAGATTGCTGTAGTCTTTGTCTAGTCAAGTTTTTAATATCTCCAAGGATGGAGATTCTACAGCATCTCTGGGCACTTGTTCTGCGCTACCATCATTTTAATGAATTTTTTCTTTTGCTGTGCATTTCAGAGAAGACAGAGCCAGACTCGTCTGAATAACATCATTACATAGTTGAAGATAAGGTTAAATCCCCTTAGCCATTTCTTCTTCAGACTGAAAACAAGTCTTTCTCAGCACTTCCTGCACATCATGTGTTTCAGTTCCCTAACTGTCATGATGGCCC
Organism: Rhea pennata; assembly: GCF_028389875.1. Classification (NCBI taxonomy): domain Eukaryota; kingdom Metazoa; phylum Chordata; class Aves; order Rheiformes; family Rheidae; genus Rhea; species Rhea pennata. The sequence continues at coordinate 84,519,119 of NC_084663.1, read as the reverse complement.
TCTTCTGGATGTGCTCTTGTATGTCAATGTCTGGGGCACAGAACTCAAAGGGAAGTTTCACAAGCATTGAAGAGAAGGATCCTTTTGGCCCTCTTTGCCCAGCATGAACATTTTGTTGGTCCTTGTCAGTCAACAACAAATCCATGCTGTGAGGAAGGTACTGCAGGGGGTGTGTAGACCAGCTCCTTCGGATCTAACATGGACCAAAATATCATTTGCCCTTGGTCTCCTGTCTCGGAGTTACAGAGGCATAGAGCATTCTGCCTTCCACTATAAGCATTGTATCTTTCCAACACCCAAGTCTCAGTTTTCTGATGTCCTGGTGGTTCTAATGTTTAGTTCACGCTCTATCCTTAAGATCAGTAACAGCCTACTGCAGGAACCTCTCAAATTTAGTAATACAATCACTAACTAATGGGTTTTCTTTCCAGGGTTCATACTGGACCATAGATACCTGTCCAGATATATCTCGTAAGAGGCGGCATCCTCCAGATGATGATGTGAGTGTCATTCTTTCCTGAGAGCATAGAGCAGGAGGAGGGTTGTCCCTTCTTGTTCTTTAAAAAAGGGGGGGGGGGGCGGGTAGACAAAGGCTAGGACTCAGTAAACTTACATGAATGTCCTATTGTTCTGGCTATTGTTGTTGTTCAGTAACAAATTTAATCCGGTCAAAAATCCTTTATTCTGACTCTTCAGTGACTAAAGCCTAGTCCTCTTTTCTAAGTGATGAATTTCTAATATAGAGGAGTTGGCTGCCCATCTGTAGTTTTACTTCTCCATCTGTTTTTGATTTCCACTCCTTCCCTTTTCTCTTTCTCCCCTATCCACAGATACCGCAAGACTCCCCAGAGCAAGAGGCAAGTAAGAGCCCTCGAGGGGCTGTTCCAGTCAGCACAGAAGCCTCTTTGCCACCTGAGGCCACTTCTCAGTTATCACTCCAGAGCACCACCCCCATTGCCAACTACAGTCAGGTGAGCAGCAGGGAAAAGGGTAGGAGAACTGAGAAGAGAGTAAAGGAGAAAAGGAAGGGGGGAGGAGTGCGTGAATGGAAGAGTGGTGAGAAGAGAGGGAATAGAGGAGAGAGTGGAATAGAGGAGAGAGTGGTATAGAGGGAAAAAGAAAAAGGAAGGGAAGAAGTCAAAGTTGCATAGCCAGAAGGAAAATGAGGAGGAAGTGAAATGTAAGAAAGGGTCAGATGGAGATAAGGATAAAGGCATAATGGAATTAGATGGCTCCAGCATTATTTCTGCCATGTGTGGTCCTTTAGCAGGGTACAGGGCCTGTTGATGTAGCCTCTACAGTAGCAGGTGGGCAAGGCCGTGAAGGGGCCGATGTGCCACCTCCGCTCTACAGTGCCAACCACGATTTCAAGTTCTCCTACTCTGAGATCAACTTCCAGGATCTTAGCTGGTCCTTCCGAAATCTCTACAAATCCATGCTGGAGAAATCATCATCTTCTCAGCACGGTGAGTAACTACATGTGTTATGTGGGGTGGGCATAACCTACAGCCTTGTCCACTGATACATCCTTGGTGTGTGTCAGATCTTCCCTCTTCTAGGAGCCTGTGCAAACAGACTTTCCTTGTTTGACATGCTGTAATTAGTTCTGTGAGGGGCAGATAAGAAATTTGCATGTGCTTTCTCTATCCCTGCCCCCAATTCTGTCAGAATAAAAAGAGTTATGAATTTAAAATACCTTGTGCTGATACTAAAGCAAGAATAGCAAAAGCTCAGAGGAACGAAGTCCTGAAGAAAAGCTTGAGTAAGAAGTAGTCATAATCTAGCATCACAACTGTTAGGTTAAAAACCATAACAGGGAGAAAGCTGTTGCATGTAAGTAGTGGAGTTTCTGCAAAAGGAGAGTGGAAAGTCATCATTGCTAAGATCTGTTAAAACTAGGATTGAATAAGGCCTTGGAGAATAGAGCTTTGTCAATTGAAGAGTGAACAGCCTACAACTCCATTCATAGGTCAGCTATCTCTGATTGAAGCAGCAGCCACTAGAGGGCAGAGTCACTCCAAGGATAAGATGGGATGCCCACAGAAACCACTTCATGAAAATATCAAATTACTGTTCCCATCTTTACTCATTCTTCTAAATATTAATCTGTTGTAAAAAGGACTGTATTAATAGATGAGCATCACTCCTATTTTACAGCTGCTCAGCTGTCAGCCATTATACAGCACAGACAGAGTTTGTTACTATAGGAGGAGCCTCCTAAACTTGTGGCTTTAGTAAAATAAAAAAATACTATTTTTACTACTTGCATCACAGTGACACTTAAAATTCTTAGTAGGAGCCTGTTATGTGAGATGTTGTAGAATGAGACAGCTACAAAAATCCAAAAGTAAACCTTTACTCTGCGTATGTCTCTGACTGTAAAAACTAAGCAGCAGTATAGCTGTAAGGTGGTCTAGGAAAACTTACAAAGTTTGAGGAAGCTGTGTGGGGTGAAGATGATGGTAATGACCCTTTAGCCCCATTCCAGTCGTAGGAATTTGGCTCCAGTGGGGAACTGAGGCTTACTTATGGATGATCAAGTAAGAAGACTGAAAATAAGGAGTGGGTATTTCAGGTTAGTGGTATGTAGTGCATTTCACTGTGTTTTTTTCCCAGAGGTTCTACAACATAAGGGAAGAATGAACAGGGGAAACAGACACAAGAAATAAACTGTGCTCCTAATGTGAGGAAGAATGGAGAATGCCTGATGCTCTTGCATGTATGGAATGAAATGGATGAGGGTAGCAAGAATACACCCAATGAGTCAGGAGGAAATGAAATAAGGAGCCCTAGTGTGTGCAATGTGCTCTGTGTACAAAAGCAGTAGAATGTATGACCCCTGGTTATTTCTGTCAGAAAATTTGTGAAGGTTGCAGACCAAGCTCCCTGGAAGATAGGGACTGAAGAGACCTTTTCAAAACAGCAAATCGGCTTTATCACCTTCTCCATTATGTACATTCTGTTATTTAACTTCAAATTTGCTTAACGGTCATTTCTAGGAGACCAACATCTGTGTGAAATTTCAGGAGAGCAGGCTGTGGTTTGATGAATGTAGGACAAATCCAGGGAGGCATTTATGTGCCTAACACTGTGCTAGAGGTTTAATCCTTTACTGTAGGATCTTTTGCTTTGAACAGAAGTTGAAGGCCAGCGAGGACATAACTGTGCATGTGTTAATTGTTTACAGCCTCTAGAGGGCACTTCAAAAGGTTCATAAATAGTGAGATGAGCAGTGTGAAATTAGAATTGGATAATTTGAGCAGGAATCTGATCCAGGCACCTGTTAAAGTCCCTCCTCTTTCTTTCACCCTGCAGGTTTCTCTTCTCTCCTTGGTGACATGCAGCCCTCCAACCACAACTACTACATGTACCAGCAGCAGCAGCAGGGCCCCTCATCAGTGGGTGGTGGTCCCCCACTCCATACCCCGACCCCAGAGGGTTGCCCATCCCAAGGAGGAAAGCAGCAGGGTGGTGAAGGTTATGGCCCTCCACCAGTGATGTCCATGCACCCACCCCCAATGCAGCATGGAGGCTACCACCAGCATCAACAACACCACCCTCATTCCCACCCACAGCAGCAGCCACATCAGCACCAGCAACAACAGCAGTCACAAGCTTCAATCAACAATGCTGGCTTTGGTGAGTCACTACTAATGGAAAGAACAACTGGGAAAAAGAGAGTAGTGGGGAGCCCCTAGACAGAAATTCCACAAGGAAGCTTTCCCTAAGCAGTGCTTACATTTTGTGTACAAAAAAGGGCAAAAGCCGCTTCTGATTGCTCATTAAGTAGGAAATTCACTTCTCTCTGAAGGAAAGGGGAATACTTCTACCCTGGGTTTGGGAGTCTGTTCATGGGTTCAGGGTAGAGTCTGAGTAGAGCCCTAAATAAAAAGGGAGACATCCTCTGGTCTTCTAACGGAAGAAGGATTTCTCACTACTGTAGCGTTAAGCACTTTGGTGAATAGAGGCCAATCATTTTGTACTAAGGGGTGGAAGGAAAGGGTGTTCTGTCTTGGAATAATCTTGTTTCCATTTCATTCCAGCATTTCCCCCTGATTGGTGCTCCAACATTGATTCCCTGAAAGAAAGCTTCAAGATGGTAAACCGACTGAACTGGTCTAGCATTGAGCACTCCCAGTTCTCAGGTCAGTGTTGGCCTAGTGAGTTAGTGACTAGGAACACTAGTCTAGCATTTGGAAATTCTGTGCTCAGATCTTTTTTCACTGAAACCTTGTCAAGTCTGTGGGTTTCTCAGTGACACCACTCTTCTATTTATAAAATGATATGTCCTACTTCATAGGTTCTATTAAGACCATAAGTCACTTGAACACTCTACAAATTTGAGCAGGGGTATTAATTCATAAAAGTATCACAGCAAGCTGGTAAGATAATTTCCCTCCTGCTCTTCCCTCTCCTGGCCTGAGACAGTGAGACAATACCCTGAAAAGGGAGCTCTGCAGATGTCCTGTGACTGATTAGAAAGGAAGAAGCTGGGTTTGCAGGGAGAAGGTGAGATTTAGGGCTGGAAGACAGCAACTACTTGCAGGGAGTCTTCTAGAGTCAAGGGGAGAGACCAGTGTAAGTCCTGGCTTTGACACTGTCCCTTGTCCTCTGCAGAACTGATGGAGAGTCTGCGCCAGGCTGAGCGGAAGAACTGGACGCTGGATCAACACCATATTGCCAACCTCTGCGACTCCCTCAATCATTTCCTTACCCAGACTGGTCAGCTTCCTCATCTGGTCGGCCCACAGCAGCCCCCCCGAATCTCTGATTCTTGTGCCCTGAACAGTGGCAAGCAGGAGCAGTCCATGAACCAAGGTAATTAAGAGGCAGACTTAAAATATCATTTAAATGAAGGCCCAATTTTGAGAGTATTTATAGAATCATAGAATTGGTAAGGTTGGAAGAGACCTCTGGAGATCATCTAGTCCAACTCCCCTGCTCAGCAGGGTCACCTAGAGCATGGTAGACAGGATTGCATCCAGGTGGGCTTTGAATATCTCCAGGGAAGGAGAATCCACAACCTCTCTGGGCAACCTGGTCCAGTGCTCTGTCACTCTCACAGTGAAGAAATTCCTCCTTATACTCAGGTAGAACTTTCTGTGGTTCAGTTTTTGCCCATTTCCTCTAGTGCTGTCACATGGGGCAACTGAAAAGAGTTTGTCCCCATCCCCTTGATACCCTTCCTTCAGGTACTTGTAGACATTGATAAGATCCCCCCTCAGTCTTCTCTTCTCCAGGCTGAAGAGACCCAGCTCTCACAGCTGATCCTCATAGGGCAGATGCTCCAGCACTCTGATCATCCTCATAGAATATTCCAAATAGCTTGCCACCTTGCCAGGCAGTGTAACACCAAGCAACTAAGGGCTTGGCTGTTTGTGACCTTTGTGAGAGCTGTTCGTACCAGCTCAGCCTCATCTGACTTTAAAGAATTAGGAGTGTCCTGTGTCTGTGAGCTAGAAACAACATCACTGTATGCTGCATACCGTTGAAAGGCAGCATATCCTGACAAAAATATATTTAAAAAGTAGACTGATAAAGCAGATGCAGTGTGTTTTCTGTAGCTAACGAGTCGAAAGGAGTGACAAGGTAGAAAGGTTACTGTTTCACATTGCAGGAGCTCTTGTACCCATATTGGAGGAGAACTGACTGGACAAAGAGTAGGAAGTTGCATAGTGAGAAGAGCACAGAGGGTATCATGTATCATGGTCTTGATACAACTAATTGTGTATGACACCTAGCACTGAACTCAATGGCTGATTCTGAGCCAGCTTCTAGTATTTCCAGATGAAAATTTTCATTGTTTGCAATAGAGACTCTTGCTGGTTCCCAGATCCAGATCACTGACCAAGATACTGCTTGCAGTAAGGACCCAATAACTGAACATCTCAGTATTCCATGGATCTGAGGGAGTTCTTCTGTGACTGAACTGTCACCCAGTTAAGGGCAAGACAGCTGCTCAGAATACTAACAGTTTTTTATTCCTTTCCATTCAAAGTGAACTCCTATGGTCAGCCCCAGCCTCCCCATCTCTTCTCCGGGCCATCCCCTATGTACCAGATTTCCACCCAGGACTCTCCAGGATATAATCGTCCAGGTAAGGGGTGACATTGACACATTATGCCAATGAAGATTGAAGAAGTGGCTCACAAAACCTCTGTGTGTTTCTCCCAGAGCTCTTGCTTTGGAGCACTGAGGGTGGAGAAGGAGCCTGGATTGCAAGGGATCCTCTAGAAGGGCTGTGCTCTTACCCTGACAGGATTTAGAATTACAGTAGCCAGATTTCTTTCATTTCCATAAATGGTTTCCTAGCCTAGATTCACCCTCAGTCAGATACTTGAAGACAACTTGACATGGGGAGTCTCCTATTGCTAGAGTATTTTGTGCTCTTATCAGCTGTGAGGAAAGTTAAGGAGGCTGGAAATTAACTCTGTAGGTGCTTCTGTGAAGAAGCTCACAGCACAGCACCTCCTGCCTGCACACTTTGTTATGAGCGGTCTGACAGGGAGAAATGCATTCCAATAGTGTTCTTGCTTGTTTGACTACGGGGAGAAGCTCGCGATGCCTGAATGCTTTATGTTTTCTTTTGCCCAAGAGCCCACTGTGAAAAAGTGTGACTTTTTTCTTCTAACTGGTCTGTTTCTTTTCTCTTCTTTTTTCTCGTTTTTGGTTCAGCTCACCATCTGGTCCCTCGGCCTCCAGGACCACCTCCAGGTGCCAATGAGGAAATCCCCGATGATTTCGACTGGGACTTGATCACCTAGCGAGCTACAGACTTGAGAGCCCGTCCTTCATGAAGGACATGGGAGGGAAGGGGGACATGGGGTGAATGGTGTCAGCACCACCTTCCTCAGCCTCCCTGCCTTGCCTGTATATAGATATATATTCTCTAACTCTGCCAGAGAAGCCACCGCAAGATGCTGCCGAAGATAATCCTTCCTTGCGTCCTGTTTATCTTTTTTCTTCTTTTGTTTATTATTATTATTATTATTATTATTATTACCAGTAATTGAGCACAGCCCTCCCCCTCCTCTGGTGGCCTCAAACGCATCAGATCAGCTCTTTCATGTTGCGTGGTGCCCTGTGGAGGGTGGAGCAATGGCTCCTTGGTGCCATGAAAAGACCTCGGAAGGCTGAATCCTCGAGTGCATCTTTCTCTGCCTCCATCGTTTTGCGTTTAACAATTCCTCTTTCCCTTCAAGGTGGCTGGTGAATCTGTTGTATTGGCTGCTGGAGTGAGGGAGCCTAGTGGACCCTGGAAGCCTGTAATTATGTTGTTTCTTATATGTTGTAAAAGTCAGGGGATTAAAGGGACACTGGAGGGGTGATCTTAGCTCTGTGAATTTTCTTGTACTAACAGGAAAAAGCAAGAAAAGAAGTAGAGATGCCAAATACAAAGAGAGGGCAATCTCTGAGGTAGGGAGAGCTGGACTGTGCTGGGAGTGTGGAGAAAAGAGAATCTATAGCAGAGAGGACATTTCAGCATAGATGGGTTTCAGAATGCAGTGCCATTTATGAGAACCTAAAGAGATTTTGAGGGAATCCTGATCTGTTTTCTACACTGCCTTTTGCATTTCCAGGCAAGTGAAGCCTATGTACCTATCAAGTAAGAGAAGCTCAGCAGGTGTCTTTTGCACCACCATTTGGGGGAGGTCATATGTGATTCATCAAATTCTGTTCCCCAGAGCTTTTAATTTTACCTCAACCCCTTCAAGCTCTCCTTCAAAATAGGCAGTGAGGCTTTCCATCTGCATATGCAAATCAGGAAGTTCTCTCATACCATCAGTATTTGTTCGATTATTATTTGACCGTCTCCCTCTCTTATTTCTTTGGAGACTGTCCTTGCCTCTGGTTTGAGAACGCCAGCAACAGTCTTGTCTGTGTAGATATAAATTCTCAGTTATTGGTACCCATTTGGTGAATGGGCTAAAGATGGAAAGAGGAAGCTGCTACTCAGAATGGAGATGAATTAGGGGACTTCTTGTCAAGGGGCTGGAGCCCTCCAGTCAAGTTAGTGGGAGGCCCTCACAAGTGATATGTTTGTAAGAGATGCACTAGACGAGAGAAGAAAAGTGGGGGAGATTCTTAAACTGAACAGCAAAGGAGTAAAATACAAAGGGGAAGAGGGCGAATCAGACCCCTTGCAGTTCAGCTGGGGAGATGATGGAATAAATTGTAAGTTCTTAAGGATGGGTTCTTGTCAGCACTTGCAAAGCAGGAAGGTAAAAAAGGTGTGGGAGCAGGAGTGAGTGCGGAGATGCTTCCTTCCCTAAGCTGCATCCTCTGATCCCGTTTTTCTGGTATGGCTCTGCTCTATCAAACCTCTTGTTTCCTCTTTATATTTTGTAAAGTCTCCCTCTGCCCTTATTCCCTATTTACTAGTGAAGAGAACCAAGATGGAAGTAAAACATCTCATGGGGGCTTGACATGCCTAGGGCAGGGGAGGTAGTTTAGCATTGCTTTTTGAATTCGCTGTAGGGATAAACCAATTGGATCTTTGTCAGGGAAGTGGACAGAGTCTCATTGGATTGGGGGGGAGGGAGCATTTGGGTTTATTTTTTCTTTTTTTTTCTTTTTTTTTAAGTTGGGGGGGTAAGGAGTTCATCATGAGTGTTTCCAAGAGAAATGAGGAGTCCTAGAGCCAGCTTCAGCATGGAGTCAGCTGTTATCTCTGCCGCTCAGGATGCGAATGATACAACTTGGAAGCATGTGTGATTGGGTTTCTGTGGAACATGGCACCAGAGATAGCCTCTCCTAGGTGCCAATTAGTGCTTTGCAGAGGATGTTACTGAAAGCCAGCCCTGTGGGAGACTGAAAACACCACCTGGAAGAAAAACAAACCAAGATGGCTCTTTCTGCATAGCCAAGTGCTCCTCATTTGCATATTTGCCTCATTTGCATATTCAGTTGTGCCTCGTTTGCATATGTAAATATATGCCGGTCAGTGTGCAAATTAGCCTCGTTCCTCTGCCCTTGAAATAATTGCGCATGGTTAGAATGTGGGAAGGCATCCGTTTGGACATGTGGAGCTCTGCACTGCAAGCTGGTAACAGCCTGCTGAGAGCAAAGGGATGTGGCCTGTGGAGATAGGCCTGCCAATGTTCCTGTGTGCCCTTCCACTGTGGTGTGGCCCACAACGCTTTGTGTCAGTGGTCAGGGAGAGAGGGGCGTGGTCTCACGAGTTTATTTTTGTGCATGCTTTCTTAATAAAAAGAAAAAGTGAATGTTTATGGTTTAACTCTGGTGCCAGTTTTGAATTTTTTTTTCAGCGGCGCCTGATCAGGTTGGTTCATCTCCTACTTACTTGCCTTATAGACAATTTTAGTGTGGACATTGCTGAGTTAAAAGCCCACACAAATATGCACTTTACAGTAGAGACATTTTGGGTTGTCAAGAGAAAGACTGGAGGTTCTTACAGCTAGGTATAGCACTGAGATCAGTGAGTCTTTCAACCTATTTTTCCTGTCAGTGGTATGCCTGCCAGAAAGACATAGTGAAAACTACATCAAAGCTTAGTGGTTGTTCATCATACCATTTCTTGATCGTACTTCTTTAAGGAGCAAATAACACCATAAGCACATTTTAAACCACATAGTTCTGCTTTTCAGCAGTGGGGAACACTGTAGCTTGGGAAATGCTACAAAGGAATCTGACTGGAACAAACTTTTTATCTTCTTCCAAAATAAAGACACGAGAAACACATCTCTCTTGTAGGGAATAGGACATGATGAGCCTCAACACCACCTCCCTGCAGTTAGAATACAGGATAACACTTCTTAATTCCAAGCTTTCACTAAAAGGATGATAGACCAGCAGTCCCCTAATTTGGTTTGCCAATGACTGCATGTGCTTAAATTCAGTTTCTGTGCTGTCCTAAAAATGCAGCAGGGACATTCAGATGATCTGAGACCACATCCTAAAAGGATCTGGGACTCCTTAGTGGTAGAGAGAGTGTTAGGGAAAGATTGAGTGCATGTTAATAAATGCACGTCTGAATTGACCAGTTAATAGTGTTCAGTGATGTATGTGCTGAGACTAAAAAACATCTTGTGCATCCCCTGGCATGAAAATCATGTCTGGAGAAAGTGAAGTTCCAACACAGTGTTGTGACAAAAAGTAGCACTTCCCTCTAGGTACATCTTCAGAAAAAAGAAAAGAAAAAAACAGTTCTAAGTACAGGTAAAGGAAGGGCGAGTTGACAGATTTCAAGGAGGGACATTCAAGTTTTCTCTGCAGTTTATGAGAAACGGGAAATGCAGAACACCTATAATAGATAAAATATGCAAATAACTAATAACCATCATCTAGTAATTATAGTTAAATTATACGATCCCACCACAAATCATTTTGCAAGTCTGCTTTATTCTTTAAAGGTTAACGTACTGAGTCGTCCGCCTCACCGCTGTCTTCTCTCAAAGACATTCTTCATATTTTAACTCCCCATCTCTCTAGAGGAGGATATAAAGGAAGTTAGCTGTTCTCATGTGGGCTATTTCAGTGCCCTGCAGATTATTTCAGTGTGTTAGAGCAAAAAAAAAAAAAAAAAAAAAAAAAAAAAAAAAGCTGTAAGTGGAGAGTCAACGATGCACTTTGTCCTTGCAGTGATGGTTTGAAGTTGTGCGTTACACTGTGCTGCTAACATCCTTGTCTGTTGACGTCTTGTTTCTGTCAAGGGAGTAAGGGGTTGAAGGTGTTAGTTCCTCAACAAAGGCGCCTTCCAAGATTCCCTGCACTGATTGCCGTGCCTTTGCCCTGAAGTCTCGCCCCATAAAAACATAGAGCAGGGGGTTGATGCAGCTGTTAACATATGCTAGTGCTGTAGAGAGGTGATCCCAGAGGACCAATGACTCCCTCAGTCCTGTACCAGTAGCAGCTACAAAGGACAGAATCCCAACTATGTGGTATGGAGCCCAACAGATAAAGAATGCAGCTACTACCAGCAAGATCACTCGCAGCATCTTGCTACGTTGCTTGTGAAACAGATTTGCATGCATCCTGAAAGCAATAAGGACATAGCAAACTGCCATTATGCTGAAGGGGAGTACAAAGCCAAAAATGGCCCTTGTGATGGTCACAACAACTAATGGAAGGGGTACAAAAGACTCATCCGCATAGAAATTTCCCAGTGAGTCATTATCACTGTATATGTTGTCAAAATCGAGCAAATCATCATGAAGGTCAGATAGTTTTAAATGGAAGTCAAAGTTGGATGGTGTAGACGTATTTGCACTAGGCAGGCCATTAGGAGATTGCAACAGCTTAACGTCAGGATAGGCAGTGGAAGTTAACAGTGAGTTTATGTTTACTGGTAGAATTACTGTAGAACGCAGAATATGAGATGTTGTGATTATGTCTTCATTGGTGGATATGCTCTCTGTCTGGAAACCTGGATAATCATCAACGGGCTGATGAATGAAGATGGTGTCATCATAGGTGCCAGCTGGTATTAAAGATGAGTATTCCAATAATTCATTTACAGAACCATTGTCATCCATATAGTCTAGCATTTTATCATGTCCAAAATTGTACCCACACTCAGTTTTGCCATCATAAATGATAATCTCACGATAGTGAAAGACAGGACAGCAGAAAATGAAGGCCAGAATCCAAATGCCACCGCATGTTAATGATATGAACTTCATTGTTCGATGATTTTGGCACCAGACAGGTTTCATCACAAGGAGGCACCGGTCAATACTGATGGCCATGAGTAGGAAAACACTAGCAAACATGGTAAATATGATGACTGATGGAATGACTTTGCAGAGGAACCAGCCATATGGCCAGTATTCATGGAGGACCAGATGAACAATGGAAAAAGGCAAAGACAAGCAGCAAATGAAATCAGCCACAGCAAGGTTTAGGAACCAAACAATGTTCACAGATCTCTTCATTTTCAGGCCAGCTACCCAGATCACCAACCCATTGCCTGGGATACCTATGATGAAGACGATGATGAAGACAGCAAGGGAGCCAATGGATTCTGATGCATAATGTACAGCAGCCTGTTCATGTGAACTGCTGTTACCCAGGAGTGGAGACATTCTATAGCTATAAAACAAAAAGCAAATCAGTAGGCATTTCACATCTTCCTTCCCAAATTCCTCTTTTTATCTGTACTAAGCCTTGCTGAGTCAGGTGACAGTATTGAACTCTCTGGATACAAAAGCATAGTCTATACTACTTTGTTCTAAAGGCTCTACTAGTCTGACCATTATACCATTTCACCATTCACATGGTGGCTAAGTCACATAAGTAAAATTGCCCTACTATTCAAATAGAGGTTTTATATACACTTACATTCTCCAATCTCTGTCATCCCTTTCGATTTCATTTCTCTCTCTTTTCAGTTTCAAATCTGAAGAGGAGGTCTCACTTTTTTCATACTCATACCCACACTATCTCCAAGTGTCTTCCCTGATCAACTTCTGGCTTTGCATATGTTTTTGTTCTTCAGAAAGGTAAGTCAGTATTGTAGTTCCTTTAGCATTTAAAACAAGCAATTTCTCCTCCTGGCATGAACAGTGAAATAGGCTTAGGCCGAGAGAGCAATGCTTATCTTGATGAAGTAAGTCCATTCTATTTTCTGGACATTACAAATAGAACAGACAGGTCAGCAATTCTGTTTGCAAAAGGACATTTTTTTAAGGAAGTCCCAGTAAGCATTTCCTTTTTCCTGCTTTTCTAGCCCATGTATCTTTGTTCCAAGCTCTCTACCAGTTCTTTGCATTTCTAGTCTTGATGAGGAGAAAGGCAAGAGATGACTGTCTTAAGAAAAACAGAAAGAGAATTCATTGTAGAAGAAAAATTAAAATACAGAATAATAGTAATAATGTTCTTCAGCCATTTTAGATAGAAGAAAAGCTGTCCTTACAGCAAATCAAAGCTGAACCACAGAACACTTAAGTGTGGTTTTAAAGCTATAAGAAGTGGCAGTAGAAAGACTTTAATTGCTCAGTCACTCTTGCACTTGGATATTGGTATATTAAGTAGAGGAAATTCAGCAAAGTAAAAATAGATCTGAGAGAAAGAGCCTTATCCTTTAAGCATTAGCAGAACTGTTTTACAAAACCTCAAACAACAAAACTCTTGCTGAATTAATGAAGACAGTTGTATCGATGAAAGGTCCTTAAAAAGCATCACAAGCAGACAAGGAAGCTGTACAAGTAATTCAGTCTGCAGAAGAAGCTGAGGATATACAAGACAATCAATACTGTTCCTATTTTAACCTCTATCATGGAAGTACACAAATGCCAGTCACGGATTGTTGTGTGTAGGACTAGACAATATTATTAAACAAACAAACAAAAAAAAACCCTACAACAACAAATCATCAGTCATTTTCTTGCATATCATATAGTCTAGATGTGGAGCAAATCTAAGTGGTGGAATTACTTCACAAAGAGAAAAATTAGTTAAATCGTTGTAATGAATATTGTAATTACCACTTTTTGCTACAGTTACTAACACGCTTTTAGGTGAAGGTGAGCTCTGAGGAAAGCTATGAAAGAAGTCACTGAAGGCAGCTGGGCGTTTAACTTAAAAATCTAGCAAGTCTGTTCATTTTCCTGTGGTACCACTGATATATGCAGAAGACACTTTTACTGAGACCATCAGAGAACAGTGCTGCAAGAGTTGAATCATGCTGTCTCCTTATACAGCTACAGAATGTACTACAGTATAAAGAGGACAGAGAATCAGGTAATGCTGTAAAAATACTAAAACAAATCCTACACCAAAGCAAACAGAGAGATGAATTAATAAGAAGATCCTGCCCACCCTAAGTTTTCAAGAATGCTAAAAAGGCTATTATGTGTCTATGAAGATGTAAGGGAAAAGTGGAGGGGAGAGAGAGATTCTTGGAAGCAAACAATAAGAAATTGCAGGCTGAAAAGGAAAGCAGAATTCTGCAGCTTATTATACTCACGCCAGTGAAGCAGACACTTCAGCATGTCAGGGAACAAGAACTATCCTGCCTTGGCTCTAGAGTGACTGAAAAAAGAAACCCCCATGGCATTTTAGGAACTGCTTTCTTCCTCTATGTGCATATGCATACTAACTATTTAGGTCCTTGCACCCCGCTGGAAGGGCTTAAAATGACTCATATCTGAAGTTTTAGACATAATCTGCTAGAAAAAGAAAACAAACAAACAAATAAAAAGTGGTTGTCCTAAGCCTGTCAAAATAAAACAGGCTCCTGAGTTAAGGAATAATAGGAGGCAAGAGGCTGATAGGCACAACACATACTTTACATAAGGTTTCCACAGAACAATACTGGAACAAGACACTGAGTCAACTCTCTAGGGTACTGGCGTAACACTGGCCACTGCTTGGTGCAGCTCAAAAATTCAAACCCCACCACGTTACCATCAGGTGTCTGGTCTCTTGTCTGGTAGCCACCTCATGCTCTATCAGATTCACCTACCTCATACCATTTCTTATCATTCTGGATTCTTATCAATCCAGATCAGATTCTGTTTCAAATTGAAACTGTCTAGTTTACCAAATACCAAACACTTTACCCAACAAACTGGAAATCTCAAAGGGATTTAATCTGACTTGCAACATTTTGGGGTAGTTATGACTTTTTTTAAGAAGGAACTTGACTGATGAAGAAGGAGAAGTGGTTAACTGAAATGCTGATAACAGAAAAAGTAGTATGCCTACAGAATAAAGCATTCAAGGGTCTAACACTAGGATTTTTATTTCCCCCTCAAGTTGGGAAATCAAGAGACAGCAGAAATGACAAAGCCCAGGCATATGAGAATCAGGCTCAGCATTTTGGTTGTGGTCTGGAAAATTAACAGGACTGAGAAGAATTCTGCACATGAGCACATCATCTGTTTGGTAAGACATATGAAGGCTGGCTCAAAGACAAAACCATTAGATCAGGAACAGGAAGGCAGGCAAGGACTGGGCCATTCACCAAAGATTGATGGGCTGTCAGCAGCTTCCCAGGACAGCCCCTCTAGTTACCTCTTATTCTCAGCTGCCTTTCCTAGGGACTCTTCAGACCTGGACAGTAAGTGAATTGAGGATAAGATGAATTGTCCTGTTAATAAGAGGGTACTCTTATTGGTCATCTTTACCAGGGGCCCCACATCCTCTCCATCACCATGGGATTGGCTAGATTTAGTCAAACTCTCCCTTGCAAGGAGAAGGTCTTTTCCCATCAGTGGGCCAGCTCTGATTCCCTCAGTTTAAACCTCTACCCAGTAGCCAACCTGGACACAGCAAACACTTTACCTACAATCCAGCCAGCTCGCTCTGGATAATGATAAGATGATGAGGTACCTCTCTGGATACAGATTGCCTCCAGAACAGTTTGGGAAGAAGACAGAATTCCACTTTCATTTCATATTTTTACTACTTCTGCAGTTTTGAGAATCCCTGTTTCTGATCAGGTGGAGACACTAGATAGCTATGATCTTTCCCAAATGCTGAAAGTTCCTTGAGTATATGTCAAACTCATCTTCCTAAACCATCCATATAAAGCTTAGCTATAGCTAGCATAACTGTGTTTCCAGAAAATATACTGTGGCACTTTAATGGTCAATCTTTACTATATGCTTTTTTGCATGGTCTCTAGTGTGTACATAGTTTCACAAGGATTCAATCGCTGCTGCTGCAATAACACCAAGTACCAGCAAGGTTGCCCTGTATTGATATTCCTCAGTTTCCCTTCTTTAGAAAATCTCCTGGATGACCCAAAACCATTTTTGTACAGTGCTGGGTAAGCTCACAGATGAGCCTTTTGGACATCACACAGAGAACAAGCTTGGCAAAACTGATACATACATAGATAACATAGAATAATAATAAAAAGTAGCTTTTTATAATAAAAGACTCTCAGTGCTGGGTGATAGTTTGGGTCAGAATTTTTACCAGAGCATTTTCAGTGAAGAAGACATTGTCTGAAACAGTATTTGGATTGTTCTGTGTAAATGCTTGTCTCAAGATTGACCTTTAAGTGATCAATTTTGCAAGATGGGTTTCCCTTATGCCCTTTATGCACAGAAGAAAAATTTTGTATGTTGTATCCATCATGATAGGCTTCATGCATATTCCTGGACAATGCATTATTTTTTTCTTAAATGTAATCAAATCAAAGCAAAAGCTCAAATGATTCTTCTGCATGGATTAGTATCAGGCTACTCATGGATGACAGAATCACAGAAAAGTTGAGGTTGGAAGGGACCCTTGGAGATCATCTAGTTCAACCCCCTGCTCAAGCAGGGTCACCTAGAACACATGGCTTTGGACCTTGTCCAGGCACTTTGGAATATCTTCAAGAATGGAGACTCCACAACCTCTCTGGGCAACCTGTTCCAGTGCTCTGTCACCCTCACAGTAAAAAGCTTTTCCTTAGATTCAGATGGAACTTTCTGTGTTTCAGTTTGTTCCAATTGCCTCTTGCCATGTCACTGGGCACCACTGAGAAGAGTGTGGCCCCATCCTCTTTACATTCTTCCTTCAGATATTTATTTGTATTGATAAGATCCCCTCTCAGTCTTTTCTTCTGCAGGCTAAACACTCCCAGCTCTCTCAGCTTCTCCTCATATGAGGAAAGTGTAATTCTGTGCTTTTTTTATATGCTTTCTTTAAGCAACTCTGCTGTCTTTTCCTCCAAGGTTTTCCTCTCATTAACCTCTTTTAACTTCAGATCAGCAACAGAACTGTACTTAGTTTTACCTTTCCTTTTATTCTGACAGTCTGGCAAGCCCTGCCATAATACAAGCAGGGAGGTAGAGCTTTCTTTTATATTGTGGCACCTGCCTGCATTAAGTATTAGCTCTACATATTCCCATTTGCTCTTGTCCAGGCCACATTAAGGGTTTCAAATCTCATTGCCCAGGCAGATATCTGCCTGCTGCTGGGTGCAGCCTGGCAGGGAACACTGTGGGGAGGCAGAATAAGCTGGTAGAGGGGTAAAGAAAAGGGTAATTGTGTAATAGTAATTCAGGTCTATTCAAGTACTCAGCTCACTCCAACCATACTTCTTTTGTGCTTATCTATTCATACAACTGCCCACACCATTTTTTCCTGAAAAACTAGGCCAGTTACGTGTAGATAGGTTAATTAAATTACAAGTATTTTGTTTTATTAGTTTTAATGACTTAAAGACTATAATGACTCAAGACTTCCTTTTTCTTTTTTTTCCTGCACTTCACTTACCAGATCTATGGACTAGCAGCACAAAGTCCCTTTGTTTCAAAGATTTTCTGTACTGCGCACTGTCAAAGACATGCTGCTGGGCTAGCTGGACCTTTGGCCTGGCAGAAGTACTGCTTGTTTTGGATGCTGTGACTGAGGTTTATTACCATCCAGTTCGACTTACCTCTAGAACAAAAATGGTGATAAATCTCCAAATACACTAACACTATACTACAGCAGAAAAAAATAATTCTCAAAATTCAGTGCTGTTTTATTCACTTTGCTTTACCCTTGGCAATAAACTAAGCTCATGTAGTGTTCCACAGATTGCTTAAATTACATCCTAGCACAATTAGCTCATGTTATGTCCATCCTAGGCTGGATGGACAAAGGTAACTTTTTTCATAACTTGCCTTATCTCCTTTTTTTTCCCAGTCTTCAGGGTCCAAATTTAGAGAGACAGCCACAAGTAACTGCACAGCAGTAGACTTCAGCATCAGCTTCAACTACGAGGTTAGTGGCTATTAAAAATTGTGGGCTAAATGCTACTACTATTTATCTCATTATACTTAATAAATAAATTAGTATTTATTTGCTTACATTAGACACATTTCTGGGAAGTCATACCTCTGTAATTAACTTTTACTTAACATGTACTTTCATCAGTTTTAGCTGAAAAACTTACAATAGTTTGTGTTGCACTCTTTAGTTTGCTGTTTTACCAAAGGCTTCTTGGTTCCCGAACCACAGATCCCTTTTCCCTTAAAATCCCTTTTCCCTTAAAATCAACTTTTTGACCTAAGAAGAAAAACACAGCGGAAAGAAGGCAAAGCACCTAAAAGAGTACTCAGAACATTCAGAGAACTAAAAGACAAAACCCAACTGCATGTTTTGTCATGCCCTGAGCGCTGATGTTCCAACATGTGTGACATCATGAGCTTCTGCTTGATGTCACTCTGATTTGGAAACGCATGATTGGTCTTGCCTTGGCCATGGGACATGTGGGAAGCAGCCCTCACTCTTCCTGGGGCTGCCCTGTGCCTAGAAAGGCTGGGCTAGCTGCTCATACACATACACTCAGCACGGTGAGCCCAAGAAGGCCCAGGAGGCCCAAGCACCCTGCTCCATGCTGTGCTTTCTGCCTGAGCCATTAGCACCTGGGCCAGCGCAAGCGGCCCCAACACCCAGGGCGGCCACGGCAGCACGGAGCATGGCTTCCTGTGGCCGCCCGCTTCAGTCTGCCCACTTCCAACATGGCTGCTTTTCCGCGCCACTCCGGTATCCGAGCGAAAGGGAAGGCGCCAGGATTCGGGATGGCGCTCGACACGACTTCAACAGCCCGAATCAAATATGGCTACGCAAACCCAGCAGAAACTGCCAGGATCCAAGATGGCGCCCGCCCTATTGTTTTGTCAAAAACGGTTCCAATATGGCTACCTCCCCTCCCCCGCCCAGTGCTTTGCTGCCAGGATCCATGATGCCTTCCGCCACGTTTTTAGCGTGACCTAATTGCAATATGGAGACGCTCGCGCTCCCTTGGTAACGTCTGCCCTCAGCAAACATGGCGGTCGGAAGCGCCGCCGGTTATTAGGCTCCTCACCGGCTGCCGCCTGCTGGGGTGTTAGGAGTTTGTATCTGAGATGGCGGCGACGGCTGAGCTGGAGTATGAGTCTGTTCTTTGCGTGAAGCCTGATGTCAATGTGTACCGCATCCCGCCGCGCACCTCCAACCGTGGATACAGGTAAGGGGCAGGGCCGAGGCCAGGCAGCCTGTGCGTGAGCAGGGGACTCTGCACTCCACTCCGCCATGGTGCTGAGGGGACCGTGGCTGAGCTCCAGGGCTCCTTGGGGCGGCAGCGGCTGCAGGGCCGCCCTTCAGCCCCTCTCTGCGGTGCACAGGGGGCTGGAGGGCGGCCCTGAAGCAGGTAGACGCCTCGTTGAGGTGTCCTCCCTGGTGGCCGGTGGCTGGAGTAGGTGGCAGTGCCTGTGTGGCGGCGACTCGCTTGCACTGCAGGATATCAGCACCTCCTGACGGTGCCAAAACTGATGTGGGAGAAGCGTTGTTTGGGGTGGGGGGGGGCTCTGTGCGTCTTGGAGTGAAAAGGGGGTACAGTCGTGCACTGAGCTGGCATTGTGTTTTTGCTGTGTAACGGGTCTGAGCCGTGGCCTTAGACTTCTGGGTTTTGCTCTGTGGTGCCCATGCCCTGCATTGTGATGAGCTTGCAGCCTGGATCAAAGGAGAGCTAAAATTATAAAAATGGCCTCTTCTTACTCCACAGATCGGTCCTTGTGTGTGCTCTCAGTCATAGTATAGCTGCTTTCTCTGGTGGTAGATGTATGTCTTCCCTGCCTCCCCCCCCCCCCCATATTGTCCCTGCAGAGCTGGTACAGCTCTGGCAGAGTGTGCTGGCTCAAATACTCCTGCAGAATTGCTCAGTCAGCACAATTCATTCAGTGCAAATAAACAGAGGCTTGAGAGGCAGAGGCTGATACGCACTAATGCCTGCTGAACTTCCTGTCCTCTCTTTGGCATTAAGCAAGTCATGCAGGCTCTCTGAGGCCTTAGGCACCTGCAGTTTCACTAACTTCAGCTACAGATGTCATGCTTGATGTTTCTGATAAATCTGTATCAAGTCTGGTGTACGTTCTCTGTGCTTAAAAACAAAAGTACCCTCTCCTGTGCTGCAGAGGAATGGAGATTAACTAGTTAGTCTCACACAGGACATGAACATGTAAATCACTTGCTGTGCTTTTTCTGGTCAGAGCTAACTTCTGCCCTCAGTTATATTTGCTGTGCTCCCTGAGGCACAAGTCTGATGTGGTATAACAAAAGTTTGAGTTTGGCCCACTGGCCAAGCTAGAGTGGTTGGAGTGGAAGCCAAAAGGAGCTGATGGTGACTCTTTAATAAACAAACACTGCAGGACCAGGAGTTAGAAAGCCTTCTCTGCTTTAGCTAAAACCAGCAGAATATGATTTTGTGGGCAGCTTCCACAGAATTCCTAGAGAGATTGGTTTATGCTATGAAACGTTAATGTTGTCAATAGTACTTGTTTTATCTTGCTGAAGTGTTGCTGCTGTCCATACTGTTCCTGGACGCATGTTTGGTGGGGGTTTTTTTGTTTGTTTTTATTTTTTGTTTTTTTAAAACTGTAGAATCCTGTAGGGTTGACCCTTCTCCCCAATATTTTGTGGCAAAGAAGTTGATGGGCTAAATAAGGTGATGTGTATGCTTGTGTGTGTGGTATCTTACCAAGTGTAAACAAGTTGCCTCTAGTTTCAGAGGTACTTGATGCATTTTACAACAATGGAGTAAAATAATGAAGTGGTTTTTCAGCATGCTATAAATTTTTTAGGTCTTCCTGATGTTCACCAGTTGCTTATTAGTCTCTTTAGGTTTACTGTTGCAGTTGAGTTCTAGAGTTTCGGTCTTTCCTCTTTTGCAAGTTTATAAAGACAGGGAGTTGATGTTCCCTGGATTGTATCTATTTCCCTTTACTCAAGGGAAAGAAAGCCCATTCTGAGTCTCGTGTGTACACTAATAGCAATAGAGAGGACTTGAAACCTCAATGAGGAGCGAACGCTACGATGGAGAGGAGCAGACTCCACGCTTTGCGGGGAGAAAGAGGTGAAATAAGACAGCTGCATGTGATAAAGGTTTGGGAGCAAAGACTTTAGCTGAACTATTTGGGCAGAAATGTAAATGTTGAGGTACTGTGAATGAACAGATGTTCTTTTCAGGGCTTCTGACTGGAAACTGGACCATCCAGATTGGACGGGGCGACTTCGTGTGACCTCCAAAGGCAGAACTGCCTACATAAAACTGGAGGATAAGGTTTCAGGTAAGGGAAGGGGTATAGCTTGTCAATATTGTAAGTGTGATTGTGGCTTGTGAGTCTGTGCTTCTAAGTTGAGTGGGAACTGTGCATGGCAGCTCCAATCATGTTTTAGAAATAAAGGTTTAGAAGCCTGTGTTTAGAAAGAGGTTGCTCTCATTAACACCTGATTCTTTGTCTGTAGGGGAACTTTTTGCTCAGGCTCCCATAGACCAATACCCTGGCATTGCAGTGGAGACTGTGACTGATTCCAGCCGCTATTTTGTCATTCGTATTCAGAATGGGACTGGTGAGTCAAGGGGTCATACGTGGCCCAAGTAGTGGAGGTGGAAGAGAGTTAACTTGCTGAAGCCTAGTGTATACCAAGTGTATTGAGATGATGTTGGGAGTGCTGAACAGGTTGGATAGTATACTTGGAGGGGTAGGAAGGCAAGGTTAGCAGAGGAGGGTTTTCTATGTTGCACAGAGTCCAGGGCCTGAGAAGGAGAATTCAGTTTTGAACAGAACCACATGGGATGAAGGGTGCCTCCTACAGACTAGGAACAATGAACTGTTATGTGCCTGTGTTGTCCAGCTGCAGAGATGTCAAAGGAGGTAGCACAGAGTGGTTTAGGAGATGCAGAAGGAATTGGGAGTGAATAAACATGGAAGCATCTTTGCAAGACACTTCCAGTGACTGCTTCTGTCTCACCATTAGGACGAAGTGCTTTCATTGGCATTGGCTTCGTGGATCGGGGTGATGCATTTGACTTCAACGTCTCTTTGCAGGATCACTTCAAGTGAGTTGTGCTTTTGTGGGGTGCTATTTTTTTCCTCTGGCCTGTGGAATGCAGTGGGCAGCTGTGCATTTTCATTTAGGACAAGCTTCTTTAGGATAGCCTTGAAGCCCAGCTGTGGCTCCATCAGGGACGCTAGAGTGTGCTGTCATCCACCACACAAGCTGAGGGTCCTGTAGGGTCAGATCTGTAAGCTGAAAACTTGGTTCCTGTGATGCCACAGGTGTGGCATTGGACGTTTTTTTTTTTTTGGGGGGGGAGGGTTGTGTCATCTGGCTTTTTGCTGTGCTATACTGGGAGCAGTATAGAGGTAGCTAGACTGACAAGGCAAGCTAGTTCTTTGGCAGGAGGGAAGATCCATGTATTTTTTTGAAGCTGTATTTCCCTTTGCCATAGGATCTTATGTCTTCCTCTTTTCCTTTTAGGTGGGTGAAGCAGGAGACAGAGATCTCCAAGGAGTCCCAGGAAGCTGACACACGTCCCAAATTAGATTTAGGGTTCAAGGAAGGACAGACCATCAAACTGAACATTGGGGTAAGGTGTCTGGTTGCCCCAGCTTCTTTCTTTGGATTTGCTGGTTTAGATGCTTCCTCACTTGTTCTGTCTTTTCATACAGAACATGACCACCAAGAAAGGAGGGGCAGCCAAACCCCGTGTGTCTGGATCAGGGGGCCTAAGCCTGCTCCCACCCCCACCAGGAGGCAAAATTGCGGTCCCTCCCATCCCTCCCCCTTCTTCTACAGCCATTGCCAACCATGTCACACCACCACCCATGCTGAAATCCAGTAACATGAGCAGTACAGGTAAACGTTAGCACAGAGCAATCTGTCTGTCAGACACTAGTAGCGCATAGAGAGGACTGAGGCATACTTTAAGAAACTGGTGTTTAGTCCAGCGTCAACAGTGCACTTAAAAGCCCTGTGAGACATCATATGTCCCGAGGGCTTTGCTGTCTTTGACCTGAGGATCTCCGTATTTGTTTGACAATAATACCTGGTTCTTTCACTTTTTAAGGGAGAACAGTATTTTAGCTCTTATTCTTGCGTGGGGGGAAGAAAGAAATCAGGTGACTTGGTCAAAATAATCTGGGAGAGGTAGACATACAACTTAAATGCTTAGAGTTTTCTGACCTTGTGTTTGTTTGGGCACTGGCATAGTTATGTGAGGCATCCAGAAAAGCACTGCCAGGTCATTTGCTTTCCACAGAAGAATATATAATCAGCCTATAGTTGTTGAGAGATGCAGGAAAAGCATTCTTGACAAGCTTACAATAGAGAGAGAGGCAGCTTTAGTATAAAGAGCAGTATAGAAAGAGGTGCAAAGTATAGTGGGATTGGGCTATAAGGAGGAGACAAGAGTAGAGCTGCTGAATCTTTCTAGATGTTGTACTAGAAGTGTGACCATGTAGAGGTGTATGGAGAAGGCAGAGACTTAGCAGTGGTATATACAGATCTGAGTGAGAAGAAACCACAACATTCTGGTTAGGACTGGGCTCCACTGTGTGATTTGTACTGGTAGTGATGCAAATTGTCAACTGTTTAGATGGCTGTGCCCAATAGTGCTGGATCTGAGCCTTATGTCTACTGGGAGGGGTAATACGTTAGTTGGTATGATAGGTAAGAACTAAATGGTTCTTGAAGATGATGCACTCCTGCAGGCTCAGTGCACACTCAGTTTGTTAAAAGAAACTCAGTCTTTAACCTCATTCTTCTGGAGGAAGAGCTGGAGTCTGTTTAAAGATGCTGTGCCACTGCATCTACTAGGGAGGAGAGGTTGTGTAAGCTAACAGTCTAAATGCCTGTAGGGATTTTTTCTTTTTTCCTTCTTGAATACTTTGACAGATTTATCTTCTTTTTCTACCTTAGATATTCTGCTAGACTTAGGCACTCCTGTTCCTGCATCCAAGGCACCAGCTACTACAGACCTCTGGGGAGACTTCAGCACTGCATCCAGGTAAAACGTGGTGGAAGGAACTGCATATAAGAAGAGCACTGGAGGAGCCATGTGTTAGGAAGTCTGTTATTAGATCTGCTTCTTTGATTGTCTTTTCTTTACTTCTTTCAGTGCTGTTCCTAATCAGGCTCCTCAACAATCCAACTGGGTCCAGTTCTGAATGGTTAAAGCAATGGAATGGAACAAAGTGATGACCAAGAGGCTCCAGAAACACCAAATGGGATCAGAGGGGGCACAAACCTCTCTAGTCTTCAATCAAAAAGAAGTCAGGACAATCCCTCCTTTTTAAAGTAGATCTTCACATCAGTCAAAATGTACCAATTTTGATCCCACAGTGAAACCACTGAACCTAAAGAGAACATACTGACTTCTCGTGTGGTGGGCAAGGAGGAGAGGTAGCCTCATCTCTTCTACCCACTTGACTGTTACATGGTACATCCTAGCTCTTTTTCCCCAGGTTTCCATACAGGAAAAGCAAGAATCCTGAGGAAGGTGTGTACAGGAGTAGGTTGGGTAGGTGCATCTGGCTTCCTTTGTTGCTTTCTGTGGCTGCTTTCAATAGTGACTCGAGTCTATGCAGCTTGGCCTACAGTGCTGAGAGCAGCTGTGTTTAGCTGCAGCTTGTAAACGGAAGCTGCAAGGAGATAGGTTTTGTGTATCTCTAAGTTTCAACACAAAATCCTGTTTGATTAATTATGACATGTGCGGTGAGGAGTGAACCTCCCCTTGCTCACACTACTTTTCCTCTGTTTGGTGCAGTTCTTGGTAGTGCTGGATGTTGCTGTGCTCTTGTGGGAAGAGACTTACAGGACACTGAATAGACCTGCTGCTGCCACTATGCTGTGGCTCCAGATGGGCACACCAATGTGAAGCTCCTTGTTTGGCTTGTAGGTTCATTGGAGGAACTTCTCATAATCATTCCCCCTTCACCTCCATGCAAGGTCTCCGGGTCTTTGGGCTGTTTTAATTGGAAATAGCTTTTTTAAAAACAAAACAAAAGACAGAGAGAAGCCTTTTTGTAATTTAGTAGTTGCTTATGCTAGATGACAACCAGATGATCCCACCTCTCAGCACTTCATGTTCCTGCATCACTGTCCTGAGTCCTGTCTGTGTGTTTGTCCAGCAGTACATGTGGTGACTTTGCACTGTTACAGGTATTACACAGCAGTAAAAATCATGGTGGGAAAATGGACTATTTTCTAGTGAAGGGATAGTCCCCTCCCCTTTTTACTTTTTACACTCATCATTTGGGCAAGACATGTAGGAGGCCCAATCGTAAGAGATGTGGTAGCTGGATTTTCTCACCTGAGTTCCTTCTTGTGGCTGTCCTTCTGAGGCTAACTTTCTAGAGATGTGATCTGTTTGTAACTTTTTTTAAAAAAAAAAAAAAAAAAAAAAAAAAAAAAAAAACGTGTCCTGAAGACCGCCTACTTTCCTGTGTGTTTTAGAGGGTTAGAAAGTCTGAGGCAGAAGACCTTTAGTCTCTCATGTTCCGTTTGTGAGAGATTCCTTAGGCCTCCTCAGTCTGTAAACTATCCCACCTATAACAGCTATTGATGTGATGTGGGGTATGAGTTTGCTGGTTACCTTGGCAACACTCCAGGGCAGGCTAGAAAACATAAGCCCTACTGTGCTAGCTGATTAGCTAAAACACTAGCAGCAGAGATGGTCTGAATGACCTTTCTGTAGCTGTAACACACCTCATAGAACACTAGACCTCTGTACTTCCCAAGAAGGCTTCATATTTTGAACACTCAACCAACAGCAACACTTTTGTAACTGGGTTACACTGTGCAAGGGTTCTGTATGAGTAAATTCTGTCCTCTGAGGCTAAAACTTCATAGTGGGGCTCTTAGAGTATTTACCCATATACACCTTGCACTTGCAAAGGTCTCTGGTCCTTTCTGTCTTTTTACTAAACTAAGGGTATTTTGGAGACAAAGTTTCACTTAGAGCATCTCTCTGGGAAGCTAAGATTTTTTTAAAAAATAGCTGTAAAGCTGCTGCAGTTCCACTTGGGGAAATAGAGACCGGACTGTTCTTGAATGTAATTTTAGTCACTTAATCCTGATGCCCTGCCTCTCTTGATGTTCTCCCTGCTCCCCTCACCCACCCTAGTTGCTCTTGAATCTCACTGTACAGCAGCTTCCAGCCTCCTCTGAATTTGTAATCTGCTAGCTGTCCCTTTCTTTCCCGTGCATTCTTTAGTCTAAGCCATGGACTTTGCTGACTGGCTTGGTTTTTCACATATCATTGTCAGGTCATGTCATTTCAAGTACATATCAGTTCCCCAAACCAAGTTCAACACCAATTAGGAAATATCCAGGAGCCTCTTATTCTGTGTTTTGTCTTAATTAGTATTCTGGAGATAATATATTATGTATTTGAAAAGCTGAAGAAGCAAAAATTAAAAATATATGTACATAAAGCATAAGATGTACTGATGCAAAAGTGGTAATTAAACAAATAATGTTGGGGAAAAAATGTTGCAAGTCTTCTACATTGTCAAGTTGTTGCTTTGGCAGCTTTGCAGATTGAAGGTTTTTAAGTCTCCTGCAAACTCCTTGTAGCTATTTTTCCTTCTGCAAGTGCATCATGGCATGCAGGCTGGACAAGAGCAGCTTTAGGAGTGATGGAGGTTCAGCATCTGCCTGGGCAAAGAAGTAGAAGCCTGGAAGAAGGAGATAAACCACTTGGAATAGCCTTAGGTCATTAAAAAAAAAAAAAAAAAAAAAAAAAAAAAAAAAAAGAAA
The DNA here is from genome assembly GCF_028389875.1 of Rhea pennata. Lineage (NCBI taxonomy): Eukaryota > Metazoa > Chordata > Aves > Rheiformes > Rheidae > Rhea > Rhea pennata. Next base: position 84,492,650 of record NC_084663.1, on the reverse strand, counting down.
GGCTAAAATACCCATGGGAACAGGCTAGGTGTGTGCGATACTTGATTAGAACAAGGGTAAAACTAGCAAGTGGGAGAACCTTTAGTTGCACTGCCAGTTAGCATGTCAGACATGCAGTTTCTACAGCCTGTGGAAGTTTGTCAGAACCAATTCTTGCAGCTCTTGTACATGGGAGGCAGTCTGTGCTGACTGCAGGGATGAGCAAGGTGAACTGAGTGGGCTCTTCGTCAGGGAGTAGCAAAGGCAGGCTGCCCTGCTAAGGAGGGTAAGCTGGGATCTGTGAGTCGGAGCAAGGTAGGCAGGAACAGTGGCCTTCCTAACAAAGGAACAGTCCAGCAGTATCTTAGCAGGAAGATAATGCTCGTCAGGGTGAAAACTTAGAGCAGCAGGGTCAGCCATGGGCCTGGCTGCATTTTAGCTCAGACAGAGATCAAAGGTGAGAACCTCAGCTTAAATACAGCTCCCAGGCAAAGGAGGGGTAGAACCTTGCTGAGGATTCTCAAAACAAGACATCAATATTATCTAAGTTGGCCTTGAGTCCAGGAAGCCAAATTCTCAGAAGATGGAGAATGTGATCAGGGCTGTGATGTTCTTCCATGTTCAGTTTGGTCAAGTCTGCTTATAGCCATCTCTTCTTGCACAGCTGCACTTGCACAGTCTTCCTGTGTTGGGACAACAAAGCTCTGCACAACATTGACTAGGAAGTATCACGGAAGTTTTGCAGTCTGGGTAAAAGTGGCAAGTCTTAGCCTTTTAAGTCAGCAGTTTGAATGGGCACCAGTAAACATGGGGCTTCATAAACCCCTCTGTCAAATGCATATAAATATTCTAGCATCTGTGGTAGTCTAAGAAAAAAAGCTCTAGTTCTCTTCAGATCTAGGAGAAAAGTTGTTATCCTCTAGGGTGAATATGGTAGATATATTTGGTTAGGTCCGAGCAGACAGAAGGTGAAGGGTCTTATCCATGAGCTGTGAGGAAGCTTGATAGTGGCTTTCCAGTAGCAGTTTGCAGCAAGAAAGGACTGAATAGTCTAAGAAAGTGTTCCTCCAGAGTGAGTGTTTTTTCAGGTAAGAGGTACTTCATAGAGATGCATTGTTGCTTGTGTAATAGAGAAGCATAAAGGACTGGTACACAGTTTGAGGGAGAAAGCTTAATCCTCTTCAAAGATCTTGTTCCCAGTGTCCTTCCTCACGGTGGGGCATCTTGGACTGATAGCCTGCTGGAATGCAGCAGCTCCTCTTTTTCACATTGGCTGCTGCCAGGGATAGTCTTTCCCTTCCTCTTGGTCTGCAAGGGGCAGAAGTTGTCCATGACACTGAGTTACTAGTGAAAGGACTTGCAGTTGTGACCAGAGCAGCTGAATTCTCCATCTCCTTTGTGCTTTCTGTTGCAAGTATTCTCTTTTAATCTAACAGAAGCAGGATGCAGGCTGCTTAAGACTGTGCAATAGTACTCTCTAGATTAAGGCACAAGCCCAGGCCTTTAATACAGATCAACAGATCAAACCAAAGAGCATCTCCTGAATGTTTATTATATTCCACATAATACAACAACAGTTTTTGGGGGGCATATGAGAAGAGCTGCCCTCTGTTTGAGAGGGACAGTGGACAACTGAGGAGGAAAGTTAAATATTTGTGTTGGCCAAATGGAAAATGGAGTGTAGCAAATGGAAAGAGTCCTGGATGCTGAAAAGAAACTTAAGTGTCAAATGAAAGATCCCAGTTTTGTTTGGTCGTTGGTTTTTCAGCTTCTTTTGTGACAGCTGTAGTTGGGAGGGTTGCCATGCTCCTATCCCTCCCCCACTTTGCAAACCCATTGCAAACACCACCACCCCCCCGCCAAAATCCTGTTCTGTGTTCAGTGTTATAAAATTCCTGTCCCACAGCCATGTGGTAACTCTTCTTACCACAGCCACACAACTTTGCAGGCACCAGCTTCCAGCTTTAACAAAACCTTAGTATTGTGTATAGACTTAGCATTGTGTATAGAAATGGAGGTAAAGAGATATCCCTAGGAGGAAATTACTCCAATTGAAAAAAAAAAAAAAAAGCTTCTTGAGTTGAGAGTGGAGGGATGAACAGAATCTGCATCTGAACTGACCCTGTTAAATCAGCATAAATCTATAAACCTCAGAGAGATTCACACCTAGTATAATGCTTCAAGGCCTAGGTGATCCATGGAGTGGTCATTATATTATGTGAACAATACATTCTTATTTTAGAGATCATTTGAGGTTTGTTTTCTACTGATAGTTTTGTCCATGCTGATAGGGAAAACACATTACAGTATGCCGTAGCTACTGATGATCAGTGCCCTTCTAGTTTGATAGCTTAGTTTTGCCATAGCTTTGTGCCCTTATCCAGACTTAGGGCTCTGTCAGACATACGCCAAAGCTGCCTCTGAGCATGGGAAGATCAATCAACAGCCTGTGTCTGAAGTAGCTAGAGACCAGAGCTGCATTTAGCCGTCTGTCACTGATAGGAGACTGTAAGGTGAACGGCTTACATCTCTTATGCTTGGGGCAGACCAGCCATGCATTTGCAATGGTCTGCTTTTCCTCCCCTTTCACAGGTCTTTAGGGGATAGCAATGCTCCTGCACAATGAAATGGAGGCAGCTGGCTCTCTCAAGGGCTAGTCTTCTGAATTCTTGGAGCAGTCTGAGGAGAAACCCAGTGAGCCAGGGAACAGCCTGTAACTTCCAGCGTTTGTATTCAATTCAGCTCTGTGTTGTTGGGATATGCAGAGATGTGATGCTCTGCTGCCCTCCCAGTCTGGTCTGCAAGCCTGACCGGCCTGTGGAGAGTGGTGACTGGGAGCACCTGCAACCAGGGATTAGGACTGCAGAGTCCCACTTACGACAATGTGCTGCCACCTGCTGTTGAACCACCTTGTTCCAGGGGTTTTTGGCAATCTCTGGGCTCAGCTGGAGAGGCTGCATGCAGGCAAGAGTCACCTAGCTAGAAGCATCTGAATCTGGTGCCCTTGGGATGCACTTCTAAAGAGAAATCACAGCTAGCACATGGTAGCAAGAGCACACTGTGTCTCAGGAACTTGGGCAAGGGCTAGACCTGAATATGGAACAAGCCACAAAGCAGAACTGCAACATCCAGAAATGCCCCTAGCAGCATTCCAGATAGAAGAGGAAGGAAAAGGGGTCTTGAATTTGGCACACAGCCTGGTAGACCAAAGGGGAAAGGGAAGTAGGCAAACATAAAATTCCAGGAAAGGAATTTGGTGGGTCCAGTTTAAAATTCTAGAAGAGCTTGGGATGACTGCAGAGTTTGTATAAGCCTTTTTGAATGTTTCCCTGAGTCTAGTAGCAGCTCTCAACTCATGTCCATCAGCATCATGATTTATCATTCAAATGTTTTCCTAAGTGACTTAAACATGACAGGGAGTCAGTTCTACAGGAAGCACAATTTGAAGATCTTTTTTCATCTCTCTTAACAATTTGGCAGTAATGGAATTAATTTCTTCCAAATGCTGAAATGTTCTGTTATCTAATGCCTTCTGTGCTTTAATGACCTCATGTACAGTGAATATAGTGTAAGACTTGAAATCAAGATGTTTCAGAGCAGGCACATGTCTCCTCTTGTGGTATGGCAGTACATGTGTATTTGTGTTGACTTTAAAGCTTGGTCCTTAGTTGCAGATTACCTCCTGTGCATTGGCTAAATGTTATTATGGTATTAGGTGAACTGCTTCCAAAGGTGTGTGGAGATGCTAAATCAGAAGTACTGTGCAAACTATTGCTTTAGTTAGTTGCCAGGGGCAAGGAATTTTATTCTACTGTGTAGCTGTGCTAGGAAGATAGGAGAGGGCTGGGAAGCTGTTTCCTCTGGAAGGAAAGTATGTGTTATGGTGCTAGAGATATGGCAGCTGATGGCTGCCATCAGCTGATGGGCTGATGTCTCGCTCAGAATTAGGGGCTGCTATCACCAATACCTAAGGCTGAAGTCAACACAATAGTAAGTGTGTAAATTGTGCTTGGAAACAACTGCTGTATAGCTACATTTTGGGTAGAATATCTATTTCTAGAGCTACCCCAAGAATAAAGACATTCAAGGGGAAGGGAGGAGAACAGGAAAAGCCTGTTCCATACAGAAATAGAGGAGATTTTTTTTAGCAGTGAACCTGCCCTGGGTAACCTGATCTAACTTCAGAATTAGCCCTGCTTTGAGAAATGATTGAACTAGATACCTCCAGAGAATCTGTCCAAGCTGAGTTATTTCATAACTCAACTTTTGTGCTAGGTCCTCAATGCAGCAATGAGATGGGTCCCAGGATGGGGCTGGGAGATAGCAGTGGCTGGTGAGAAGTCTGATATGGGAGCTTGATAGGCTGTGGGGAGTGCTAAGTTATGACAACAATTCTTCAGCTCTGAAAGGGCAGAGGCCACACCTGTTGTGGAAAGACCAGTGTGATGTGCTGCTCTTTCCCAATTCAAAATGCTAAATATGCAAGTAAACGTAAACTAGAGGCAGTCTAAAAGACACAGGCCATGGTGCTGTAGGCCAGTATAAGTGAGCAGGGAGCACCTCACCCTTTGAGTCAGTCCTGGCTGACAGCTACAAGACCTGTAGGAACACTACGAGAAAGGTCTTTTGCCCTCTGAATCGATGTTGGCTCCCACGCTGAGGGCTGGCACATGGGAGTGGTCTTTACTTTCCCTTCTTTTTCCTGCTGTGCCAACACTGAGTTCAGTGCCTTAGCAACTTGATAGGAACACATGTCCTCTTCCCCATCTGACTGTGTTAACATCTGTGTCCTGATGGGATTCCCTCGTGTTTAAAACCCTAAGCTACAGTGCTGAGTGCCTGGCATGAAAAATTCCCAAACATATTTCAGGAAGTAGTTGCTGGAAGCTTATAGGAACTTCCAGCTGAGGTGACTGTATTTAGTTTAGTTCAGTCCTTCCCTAATTGTTTCCATATGGTTTTCTTCTTCTTTACCTACTCTGATTGCTTAGCTAAGACTGGCTGCAGTGAATTGGAGCTACAGCCGTCTGTTCTGGAGGTGTTTTGCCTGGCCCCACTCTCTGCCGGTGAGAGAGTAGCATGCCATGCAGTGGTTAAGAGAGGAGGGAAATGGAGGCTCCAAAGGGCATGCCTGGCCTTCTGGGCTACAGGATGCTGCTACAGCACAGGCTAAAGGTCGGTGCAGACCACTTATAATCTTTCTGATAAATCTAACCCTGAGAGTAAAAGCAGAGTGATGGAGCCAGGCAGTATCAATGCTGATGCACGCTATGCAGAGCTTTGGAAATTGGTGCGACTGTTCAAGTGCCCTCTGGTGGAATTGTTTAACCAATGCAGCTCACACCAAAACTTCCTCTCTCTAATAAGGTTTTACTGCATTCCCTTAACGTGCATGAAGAGGATGTGGAAGAGAAAAAAGTTGAGAACAAGTAAGAGTGGCCCTAAGGTTGCAGCATGGGTGTGGGTGACCTTACCTGATTGTGGCCTTGTTTCCTTGGTGATTGTAATTGGGTTGATTTGCCTTTCTGTGCTTTTCTTTTCATACCACCACTACCACTGTCAAAAGTGGGAGATGAAGTTACTTACCTCTTGAGGCAGAGGTATACCAAGGTAAATTTAAGTCTGTTGAGTTCTGTACAATCATTAGACAGATATTGACAACGAAATATGAAGGACTGTCTCTGTGGGAAGGCGTTACTAGCACTTCTGTGAGCTATGTGGTCATAGCTTGTTCACACAGATGCTGTGTGCTCTCTCTAAAGCCACAGACTTCACACTCCTGCCTTTGAAACAGGTTATTGGATCTGGCAGCACAGGACTTAGATTTGGCCCAGATTTGGAGTCAGATGTAGTGAAGCTATGACAAGCAGATACAGTATCATCTGGATCTGATCTCCAGCAATTTCTGGCCTTCAGAGAAGGTGAAGGTGTGGTGTTCCCCACAATGACATAAAACAGCTGTGGAATAATGCATATGATTGTGTCCTTTGTTGGCTTTGGCTGGATGATTGATTAATTAGGGGAGAAAAATCATTCCTCTTCTGAGAAAACAGTCCTGGGTTAACAGTTTTTGGAAAGAAGAGAGTTACAGTTTCTTGTCTGTTTGAAGGTTCTCTGAATACTGTTCTTCCTTCTCTTGTTCTAAAACTACCTGTACCTGAGGGATTTCAGGAACCTATGATCACAGGAGAATATGTCTTTTCCCCATTGCAAAGCTGACCAAGTTCGATCTCTCTCAGCTCAGGTGGCTTTTAGGCATGCTCCATTCTGCTTGAAGTTCTTTCTAAAATTTATTGGGGCAAGGGTTTGCACAAACCCTACTGACAAGGAACTTCTCTTTCTCATCTCCTCTAGTTTCCCTTCACTTCACCATGTCCTCCATGGGACTGCAGCCATACAGTGAGGAGAGCTGTTGGACTTGGTCAAAATGCTAGAGGGTAACCCTAGGTGGTTTTGGTAAGGAGACAGTGTTGGTGCTAACTCAGGCCTGCCTATGTTGATGTGCTGCCACCTGCCAGAAATCAATGTGGTTTTCCACTGATACTATTTTTGTTTTATCCCTCTCACTCTTTGCTCTAGCCTCCCTTTTCTTACTCTCCATTCAGTTCTTCCCTGTTTTCCCCTCCACCTCTGGGTGCTTTAATTCCCTTGTGTCTGAGCTTTCACAGCTCCATAACCCTTTTCTTCCTAGGTTCCCTAGTACCTCCTTATTGCACTCTGGTTTATTCTGTCATCAGCAGAGTTTACTACTTTCAAGAAAAGATCTCTTCTCCCTGCAGCTTTGACCGTAGTTATCAGTCATGTGTGAGGAGTGCAAATTTTCTCTCTTGTGCCAGCTGCCTGCACTGTCACCATACTGTATCCAGAGCTGGGTGAACTGCACAGTGAGAATTCTAGTGTCTTGCCCCTCCCTGTCCATACATCCTAGCTGTTTCCTCACAGCCTGCTAGACAGGTGAGGTGGATCACTTATTGCTGGATCCATTCTTACCAGCTGAATCCCTCAGGAGCACTCAAGGAACTCTTTCACCGCCTGACTCTCAGAGGCTAGATATTTGCCATCCCTTACTCACCACACAGTACTGGGCCTTGGGGGCCCATTCACTATGCTTCCTTGGTATTTTATGCTCTCCTCTTGGTTAGGAGGACGCTACTCCCCCCTTAGAATCTCCATGGCCAGTTCTGCCTTAACCCCTAGGAAAGAAGCAAGGTGTTGAGGTAGTGTGGGGAAGGGAGGGAGGACTAAGAAGGTGGAGCAGGTTCACTTCTGACGCTCTTCTCACTCTGGTGCGGGGAGGAAAGGCAAGCAAACTTGAGTGACCTGGAGAAGCAGGCTAACTATAAGTGGTATAAGAGCAGGTGATGGCTGGAGTCCCCTGTTAGCAGGGAGAGGAACAGATAGGGTCAGGGTCTGAGTGCTGAGGATATGTAAAGAGAAGAGTTGTGGAAAAACTGTTCACTGATTTTCAGTTCTCTAATGAGTCAGGACAAAAGAAAAAATTTGTTTAGGACTAGCTGAATTACAGAATCACAGAATCACAGAATGACTGAGGTTGGAAGGGACTTCTGGAGATCATCTAGTCCAACCCCCCCGCTCAAGCAGGGTCACCTAGAGCATGTTAGACAGGATCGCATCCAGGTAGGTTTTGAATATCTGCAGAGAAGGAGACTCCACAGCCTCTCTGGGCAACCTGGTCCAGTGCTCTGTCACCCTCACAGGAAAGAAGTTCTTCCTCATATCCAGGTGGAACTTCCTGTGTTTCAGTTCATACCCTTTGCCTCGTGTCCTGTCACTTGGCAGAGACTAGCCCCATCATCTTGACATCTCCCCTTAGGTATTTGTAGACATTGATAAGATCCCACTTCAGTCTTCCCTTCCCCAGGCTAAAGAGGTCCAGCTCTCGTAGCCGTTCCTCATAGGGGAGATGCTCCCGCCCTCTGATCATCTTTGTAGCCGTACGCTGGACTCTCTCCAGTAGCTCCATGTCTCTCTTGTACTGGGGAGCCCAGAGCTGGGCACAGTACTCAAGATGTGGCCTCACCAGGGCTGTGTAGAGTGGCAGGATCACCTCCCTCGACCTCCTGGCAACTCTCTTCCTAATGCAGCCCAGGAGACCATTGGCCTTCCTGTCCACACGGGCACATTGCTGGCTCATGGTCAACTTGTCATCCACCAGCACTCCCAGGTCCTTCTCCACAGAGCTGCTCTCCAGCAGGTCAGCCCCCAGCCTGTACTGGTGCATGGGGTTATTCTTCCCTAGCTGCAGGACCCTGCATTTGCCCTTGTTGAACCTCGTGAGGTTCCTCTCCAGCCAACTCCTAGAAAGCCTATCTAGGACTTTCTGAATGGCAGCACAGTCCTCTGAGGTATGAACCACTCCTCGCAGCTTGGTATCATCAGCAAACTTGCTGAGGAGGCACTCTGTCCCTTCATCCAGGCCATTAATGAATAAGTTGAACAGGATAGGACCCAGGACTGAGCCCTAGGGGACTCCACTAGCTACAGGCCTCCAACTAGACTCTGCAGCACTGATGACAACCCCCTGAATTCTGCCTTTGAGCCAGTTCTCAATCCACCTCCCTGTCCACTCGTCTAACAAACACTTTGTGAGCTTACCTATGAGGATGTTATGGGAGACAGTGTTAAAAGCCTTACCAAAGTCAAGGTAGACAACATCCACTGCTCTCCCCTCCTCTCCCTAGCCAGTCATTCCATCACAGAAGGCTACCAGATTGGTTAAGCATGAATCCATGCTGACTACTCCTGATCACCTTCTTTTCCTCCGCATGCCTGGAGATGACATCCAGGATGAGCTGTTCCATCACCTTTCCAGGGAAGGAGGGGAGGCTGACTGGCTGGTAATTTCCCGGGTCCTGCTTCTTGCCCTGCTTGAAGACTGGAGTGATACTGGCTTTCCTCCAGTCCTTAGGCACCTCTCCAGTTCTCCAGGACCTTTCAAAGATAATGGAGAGCAGCCTGGCAACATCCTCTGCCAGCTCCCTCAGTACCTGTGGGTGCATCCCATCAGGGCCCATGAATTTGTGAATGCCAAGTTTTCCCAGAAGATCTCTAATCTTATCCTCCTCAACCAAAGGAAAATCTTTCTCCAGACTTTCTCTCTCATCTCCAGGCTCTGGGATTCTTGAGGTCTGTCCTTAGTGGTGAAGACTGAAGCAAAGAAGGCATTCAGTCTGCCTTCTCTGTATCCTTTGTCACCAGGACCCCCGCCCCATTCAGTAGTGGGCCCACATTTTCCCCAGCCTTCCTCTTTCTACTGATGTATTTGAAGAAGCCCTTCTTGTTGTCCTTGACATCCCTTGCCAGACTTGATTCCAAATGGGCCTTAGCCTTCCTCATCGCATCTCTACATACTCTGACAGTGTTCTTATAATCCTCCCAAGTAGCCTGTCCCCTCTTCCACATTCTGTGTACTTTCTTTTTCCATCTGAGTTTGATCACGAGCTCCTTGCTCACCCATGCAGGTCTCCTGCCCCCTTTGCTGGACTACTTACTCATAGGGATGCACCGCTCTTGAGCTTGGAGGAAGTGATGTTTGAATACTAGCCAGCTCTCCTGGACCCCCCCTTCTTTCTAGGGCCTTAACCCATGAGATTCCTCCAAGTAGGTCTCTGAAGAGCCCAAAGTCTTCTTTCCTGATGTCCAGCGTTGCCATCCTGCTTATTGCCTTACTTCTTTCATGCAGGATCCTGAACTCCACCATCTCATGGTCACTGCAGCCATGGCTGCCAACTTTCACATCTCCAACCAGTCTTTGTTTTTTGGTTAGGACAAGGTCCAGCAGGACACCCTTCCTCGTAGGCTCCTCCACCACCTGTGTCAAGAAGTTATCATCAGTGCACTGCAGGAGCCTCCTGCACTGTCTGTGCCTACCTGTGTTGTCCTTCCAGCAGATATCATACCCTCTTCACAATTACTTTTATTTGGGATTGGTCCTTTGATTTATTTCCCCACAAAAGAAAGATCTGTTTTGGAAATCTCTACACTTTCTCCTGCTGTTAGTGCTGTTGCAAATAATCCATTTAGCTCTGTTTCAGTGTCCTTGTTCTCTCTGACTGCTTCCTTTATTGCATGATCTTCAGTTGTCCCCAATCTGTGAAAAGGTTTCTGCTTTCAATGTGCATAGAAAAGGATTTCTTACTAGTTCTGATGGCTTCTACTGGCTGTTTCTGAGACTCTTTTTGGCCTTGCATTTTTGGGGTTTTGCATTTAATGGATCCTTTAAATTTTTCTCCCTTGGATGCAAGGTCTCCTTGTTGAAGAATGCATATTAGTAATCTCTCTGGCTTTACATTTTGGCCCCACTAGCTTCCTTTTGCCTGATCTCAAATCTGCTAAAGAGGTGGTAGTGTTCTAACAAGCTTCTCGCTGCCCTGCAGCTTCCTCTGTAGCTGTGCTCAACTTGCTTCAAAAGGGAAGGATGTTCTTTTTTTTTTTTTTTTTTTTAATATATGAGGTCACTGCTTTAGGACTCAAGGCCTTCTCTTTTCTCAGTAAATTCATTTTTAACCCCACTTGATTAATCCCACTTGATTTTTAAACCAACTAAGGCACTATTTCTTTGCTGCTATGTAGATCTGTTTGTAAAATTCAGTGAAAATGGCCATGAGGGAAAACACCTGCAGATATTACCTTACTAAAACTTCCCTGAAAGGTAGGAGTTGAGGGTAGTCAGAGAGCAAAGAACACTAGTGCCTCTGCTGCTTTCTGTTTGGATCAGTTAGCAAACTAGTGCTTACGCAGCTCCAGAATGACCTCCAAAAGGCAGCAGCCTCCTCCTAGGTAAGGAGAGGACTCAGGAATATTGTGCTGAGCAAACCAGTGAATCTGAAAAAGCTGAGGATTGAGAGGTAAGTGGGAGTTACAAGTGCAGGAGTTATCTGGAAGTATCTGTGTGGGGTTGAGCTGAAAGACACATGTGAGGGAATACGGGTGTTGTGGGAGGACCTGGATGTGTCCAGGGCAGAATGAATGTGAAGGGAGGAGGGAGGAACTGAGGAACTGCAGTGTGAGTGCTAGGGAACAAAACTTGCAAGCCTTGTTTTTTAACAAGGCAGGGTAGTGATTAGTCTTCAGTGTTCTGCAGGGAGCAGAATTACCCGGGCATTTTTGTTTGTTATGTTTTGCTTCTTTTTTCCCCCATCCCTGCGACCACCTGCTGGGCACACTTCCCTTCCAACTCCTACATCATTACTTGCTGGCAGTGCTAATCAAAGTCAAAGAAAGTCATCTCAGTGTTGTTGCACAGTGCCACGCAATGTATCCTGTGGAAGTGTCGTTCAGAGTTCAACTTTGATAGCAAGCAACAACTCTATTGGTGGCTGAAGGGAAGAACTAAGCCATCATCTGATGTCTGGGAGAGATGTAGTATATTCTAATAAAATCAGCTGTTGAATTTATATCTAAAATGCATCAGCAGTGCTTGCAGATGTATTTCAGCAGCAAACTACATAGCAACTTCTTCCTCTATCTGCTGATTTTGGTTCCTGTTTTCATACAGTGGTCAGTCTAAAGCCCTCCCAGGAAGTAAGTTTTTTTTTTTTTTTTTTTTTTTTTTTTTTTTTCCCCAGTAAGGCTGTTGTGACTTAGTTATGGGCCAGGCAGAGGATTACTCTGAGCAAAATCTCAGCATGTTCAGAGCATAACTAGGTTTCAGCAGCTACTCAGGTGCTCTTAGGTCTTGCGGGAGGGATGACAAAGGAATGAGACACAAAGATGCTGGGAAGAAAAGGAGGTTGCATGCAACCTTCCAAGGGACCAGGCTCCTGTCTTGCAACTGGTCTTGTTGCATAATGGACTAAGTCTCTCTCTTGCAAACAGTTTAAAAAACAAAACAAAACAAAAAAAATGAAGCGAGTACAAGACATGATGATTTTATAGTAGCTGATGGAGAAGGTGTTCCTTGGTAAAGACATCCATGTTTCTTAAGGGCAGCTCTTCTCGATAATCTGTGTACAAATGTCCACTACATCCCTCCCTTGCCCTTTACCTTCTGCCACACAGTGCTCCTCTTTTCTCTGATCCATGCTCCTCTTTGCACCGTTCCGTTTCACCTTTGGTTCTGTCCTATGTACTTCTCGTGCTAGCTCCCTGAATGTCCAGATATCATGTCATCCTGGCCTGCTTTGAAGAGCTTCCTGTCCTGTCAGTGCCTGTTCTCCAAGGTATCCTGACTTACTGCCATTTCTTCTCAGAAGTGTCTGATTTGTTGTTTTCCTCAGCAGCCAATTCTCTTAATAGCCTCCCACCAGTGTATCACCCTGCTTGCAGGCATGGTGTTTCCTTCTAGAAAGTATACTGAATAGTAGCCTAGCCAATTTTCCCCAAGGCAACAACAGTGGCCTTTGAGCTGTTGAGAGAGCAGGAAAAGGGAAATAAATAGCAGTAGTGAAGAAGAAATATAAACCAACCCTTTTCAAACTCAAAAAGGGAACCTGACTCACTGAAGGGAGCATTACTCTGAAATTCAACAGATGGTAAATCAGGCTGTGATAGAGATCTCTGTGTGTAAAACACTTCTCAATAACCCCTCAAGCCATATTTGTGGCTTGATATCTGGAAGTATATCTGGAAGAATATCTGGAACCCCTCAAGCCATAATATTTTTATTTTAGCTTAACTTTTTCTTTCTTTTTTTTCCTTTCCTCCACTCTTTCCTTTCTATTTTCCCCTAGATATACCAATTTTCTGATTTTTATCTCTTCTTCTGCCTAAGACTGGAACTCCCCAGCCTCACCTCCCACAGGGAAAGTTACTTGTTTTAGATTTCTACTGGTACTGGCTTCCAGCAGGGGCTGCTTTCCCAGGATGAGATAAGGCATGTGATATTTGATATAACAAATGCAGCTTAACCACAACAGACAAATGAGGGCAGAATGTATCTTGTATTAAGCCGTGCAGAATGTCAGGGTGGGTTAAGACCCCTAGCAGCTGCAAATCTAAAAGCAATGGTAACAAAGAAAGAAAGACATGAAGATAAGTAAAGGAGAGATATTAACGAAAAAAAGTGAAAAATAGAGAGACAAGATATCTCAAAAAAGAAACCTATCAGCTAGAAACTGAAGGAGGGGGGAGGAGGAATGCAACTTCCTTTTCAGTTGCTGAGTTCTCATTTTTCTTTTCTCTCTCAGAAGTTTCCATAGTCCTGGGGCTGATTTCCTGGGCTAAGAAACCCAAGATCTGTTCAGAGTGTTTCTGAGCTACCAGCAATTCTTGGATTATCTATAGCAATTCCAGCATTCAGCATAGCCTTTTTTCTCAGGTGAAGGATGAAAGAGCAGCTGGGAAAGGTTTTGTGACTCGCTGGTGTCTTTTTCTGAAACCAGGGACCTGGAAGTCCAAGCTTTTATGTAATAAACCTAAGAACAAGGATCAATAACCTTGTGACTGAATGGCAGCAGAAATCACCTACGCTGAGGTGAAGTTCAGGAATGCATCACTGTCTGCAGAGGTCAAAGGTAAGGAATGGATAGTTGTTAAGGGAAAAGAAACTCAGCAGAGAAGGTATTGAAGAACAAAGGATGGAGACTTTTGCTTCCTGGACTGTAGTCCTGCCTGGTCTTGACAAAATGATGATGTAGAGGAGTTTACTACTACTACCTGACCAGAAGACTAGAGGAGTTTTCAAGTGGGAGGGTCAAGGAACACTTGCAAGAGGAGAAATGGGAATCTTTAAGTGGCAGGGAGTTGAGACATGAACAAGAATGGCTAGTGGGAAGACAAGCAGTAGGTGTCAGATAAGATTTAGGAAGAAAAGTATTTTGGCTCCGCTAGTCCCCCTGGTTGTCTTACGAGCACTGGTGAATGGTAGAGGGCACAAGATGTGTGCTGTAGAGTAGTAGCACTTAGCACTGGTATGACAGAGGTAGTAGGTGCCTCTTTGCATGTTATCTAGTCTTATCTTGGGTGAGAATGGCATTTTTTGACAAGTACCAAATACTAATGGTAGAGGCTGTGGTTTATTATAAATTATCTGATCTGTCACAAAGGCAGAAGGACTCCCAGGGCAGCAAATGGCAGGAAATAAGCTCAGTCTCTACCTGGTATTCCTTTGACCTCAAAGAGTGAAGCTACAGATTGCTGCCTTTGGAAGATACAGGAATGGGGAACCAATATGTCTGCTTACAGTAGAGTAGGCATCTGCACCGTACTGAGAGATGACACTAGATGCAGAAATGTAGAGCTTTGTGGTCTTCTGTTTGGTAGTGAAATCATCCTTGCAGAATAGAGACCCAAAAATCAAAAGGAGGGAAGGGCTTGAACAAAACACCCTGAAATATACATCAGAGGAATTATCTGAGACTTGGAAGAAGATTGGCTTTTGTGATTGATGCGTATTGCTCCTGAAAAATAATTAACACACCAAAAAAAGTCTTATTTCTATTAAAAATCATGGTTACAAATTGGTGCTTTTTGTAAGCTTTGTGAAAATTTATGTCCTGTTCTGATCAGTGTACATACTGTAGTCATTATGCCACAAAATGCTGTGGAGATGTTCCATGTGTGCATCAGTGCTTCCACCCTGCTGCTGTGCAGGTCCCAGAGGACTGAAAGTGTATATATATGCACATACTCGTATATCTTTATTGCTGCAAAGGATTTACTAAGTTAGAACTTTACCTCAGTTTCACAGTTCCTACACAATGCAGGCATCAGCTTTGATTCTTCCTTGCCTGCTCTGAGATGTGAGTCATGGAAATACAGCATGAGTGTACACATGACTATCAAGCTGTCAGTGAGATTTGGATGAACTCAGATCAGCTCAGAACATGAGATCAGCTGGTGCACTGTTACAGCTAGCATTTCTATACAGTGAACTGAGAGTGATGGTAATTCAGTGTTCCTCAGGACCTCTTCTAAAGATACCTGATACAGCTGTGTTTGTTGATGCCAAGTTCATCAATGAGTTTGGATGTGTGCTACTTTCGGAAGTAGTCATGACATTTCCTCAAACTGTAAGTTTCTGGAAGTCTTGAAACTCACTAGGCATGACTGGCAGGCACACATGGCTGCTGGCTGACTTGGGAGCTTCAAACTGAATGATGAATGAGGTGTCTCCAAGCTTCACATAAATATCAGTCTCTCTTGAAATTTCTTTACTCCTGTCCTGCAGTGAGTGCTGTTGTCTCTTTCCATCTCCAGTTTGCCCCAGCTTGTGTCCCTGCCACTACTTAAAACAACTTCCTAGTAAGTGTTTACTTCTCTTTCCTTCTGACCCATTCTCCTCCTTGCTCTGAAACCTCCTTGGTACGGGCAGCGTCCTTCTGGACAAAAGCCAGGCTCTGACAAGACTGAATCTGAATGTGATCCTTTAGCTAGGCTACTGGACACAGCCCTTTGTTCTCCCACACCTCTTGCATCTAGCCTAACACTGCTTAATTTCACTATGGCAAGTCTTTAAGGCCATGTGAAGGTCTCACCCTCAAGCAGCAGCAATTGACATTGCTGGCTCACCAAAAGGGCTGGAGCTGTGGACACGGCCTCTGCATCTAGTTTCCCTGAGAGACCAGAGAGCCCTACTCTATTCCAGTCTGCTCCATTCCCAAGCTGTGTAACTTCTACGTCAAGACAGAAACTATGTTTCTTAGGCAAGTCTTCCTTGAGTCATATATTCTTGGTATGTGGGCTGACTGAAGCCGAGTTTACTATGTTGTTGTGTTTGGTGAGCTCCTTTACTTTTAGCACCTCCAAAGAAGAAGGACTGTGATCATCACACCCAGAAATACCCACCATGGCTCCCATGGTTGATCTCACTGCTGCTCCTGTTGGTGTGCATCACTCTCATCATTACTCTCTTTGGTGAGTTATGTGCAGGCTGGTTACCCAGAAGAGGGGAGAGATCTTTTCAGCAGAGTAGTGACATGTTAACAGACCTTGCCCTGGCTATAGCCACCTGAGATTGCTCAAGTAGGTCATATGCTTCTCTAGCTTTGTTGACTAGGTCATCCTGGCTAGATCTTGTGAGTCAGTGGGTGGAGGAGTCCTTGCAGGCAGCTGTGGGTTGCTGGGGAGCAGAAATACCTGTTCCCTTCCCTGAGAGGACAGCAGTTACTGCTTGTGAAATTAAGAGGCAGTCAGAGGAGAGGTGATGTTGAGAGAGTTCTTAATGGGGAGAGACAAAATAATGAAGGCAGTGATGATGTGAGAGGAGAAGGGAAAAAGTGGTAACCTTGCCTTTTTTCCTCTCTTTTTTCCAGTCAGTCACTTCTCCCATAACCAAGAAGAGCTGAAGACCTTGCCACAGAATGCCACAGAGTGGCTCTGCGTCTCAGTGATGCCACCAAGCAAAGGTCAGTAGTGCTGGCAAGGGTGCAGAAGATCTTTGGGACTTGGATGATGAAAGTCGGGGTCTGCTCTGACAGCAAGCAGCAGCAGGGGCAAGAGAGGGACACTCCAGAGGAGACATGAGAAGAGAAAAAGGAATTTCTGCTAAATGGTTAAAGGGAGCATAAGGTGAAGTTATAAGAGGGCAGGGTGGATGTGAACACTGTCAGAACAAAAGGGATAGAATACAGTGATAGAAGAAAGGTTAAAAATGGAGCAAGATTAAAAGTGCAACTCAAGCCATGAAAAAAGCAAAATTCCTCGTTCCTTGTGACTAAAAGCTTTAGAATGACTGCACAAAGAGAAGCAGTCAAACTAGATCAGCTGAATAGCTTGGGCTCTGTTATGGCAAGACCTGCGAACAAGTTAAAAGGCTTGTCATGGATTTGTGTATGCACAACTCACAGATCATACTCAACACCAATTGCAATAAATATGTGAATTATCCTTGTTTGGTCAAGCACTTCAGATGAGGAAAAATATGACCTAGGGAGGACGATTGAGTATTGTCTGTGGAGAACAGGGATCCTTGCAGTGACCACCATATCTCATCCACCCTCGGTGGCCTCTCCCCATACAGGACGAGGCTGGATGTGCTGCCCAATGGGCTGGAGATTCTTTCAAAAAAGCTGCTACTACACATCAACAGATTCTATGACCTGGAATGACAGCAAGAAAAACTGCACTGGGATGGGCTCCCACCTGGTGGTGATTGATACAGAAGACGAGCAGGTAAGTGCAGGGCTGGAGAGGTGACAAAGCCCTGGGATGTAAGTGCCAGACCCTGCAGAGGATTTGAGAGCCCTTCCTTGCCCTTGCAGTGGAGTGGGAAATGTCTTCTCTAGGTCCATTCAACACTGGTTCCCCTCTGCTCCCAACCTCACTCCACAGGGTCTACTGCCTCCCTGCTCTGCTCAACCTTGCACCTCATGGATATTACGTTCTGCCTGATTTCCAGGTTTTCCTCTCTGCATGGTTAAAAGAAGAGATTCGATATATGAGAAAAGACAATTACTACATTGGTCTGAGTGCACAGAATGTGGGCCAGTGGCACTGGGTGGACAAGACTCCCTTTAATGTGACAGCAGTGTAAGTATTTCAGAACAGAGAACATTTAGTGCAGCCCCTGGCAGCACAAGAGATTAAGAGAGATGAGAGGGTGCTTGCTGTTGTGTGTCTCTGTGAGATGACAATGTTCTGATGGGGCAGGGGAGGGCGGCATAGAACACCAGGTATAGACAGGCCTATCCCTACTGGTTCATGGTTGTTGAATGACTACTTGTGGCTTGGCTATTAATGCTGTAGGCACAGAATTGAGTATTGTTGCCACTCCCCAGCAGAAAGGACCTTTCAGAGCTCAGCAGTCTTGCCTGATCTCCATAATTCCCACAGCATGCATATATGCACATATATGCGTGTGCAGGGCCAATGCTGTGGAAAAGATGGGATGCTGGGAGGGATCTGTGGGGCTGCTACTGTGATTTGTTCTTCTGGAACTTCTTCCCCTTCCCTCTTTTGGAGGGAGACACAACCCTCTGTGGGGTGTGAAGTGCTTGGGGTAAGCTGTGGTAATTGGTTCCCCTCCCCAGGAATGAACATGGCCCTATTGTTCAGTCTGTAGAAAGAAGGCAGATTTCCACACAAAGGTTGATGCCAGTGGGATCAGCAGAGTGGGAGGAAGGATGCCTCTTCTGCCAGTGAACCAGTATCTATAATTTTTCTCTCTCCCCTCCAAGCATAGCATCCTGTTGTGGCCTTTCCCTGCAATACAGTGTAGTGCTCTACAGGCTACACTGGAAAGCAACCAGTCTATTTGTCTCTGTTTCAGGTTCTGGAGGATTGGAGAACCAAGCAATGTGGAGGAGGAGAAGTGTGTTGTAATCCACTGGAAGGAAAAAAAACATTGGAACTGGAATGATTTGCGATGTGACATCCGTTCTCCTCGAATTTGTGAAGCTGCAGCAATAACCGTTTGAAGGAGGGAATCTCATGCTGAGTAAAACTGAGAGGCTAGCAGTGAGCTGGAAACAATATAGGAATATGTTGGGAGGGGTAAAGGAAGGGCTGGAACCTGCGTGTCCACTCTCCTCGATGGGAAGATGTGAGTGGAAGTCATAACTGCCATGCATCCAGCACTTGCCAATACTCACCAGTACCCATGTCTTTCTAGAAGTACTATAAAACCTAAAATGGAAAAAAATGTTGTTGGGATGGCTTTGCCTGAGCTGTCTCAGAGGTTGCCCATGTTGTCTCATAGTGGTGAGTACGGGTTTGGCGCTAGAAGATTCAGGGAAGCATGGCAGGTGAAGGGAGTGGGCTGTACATGAACAGTACAAATACCTTCCTTTAAATGTCATTGCCTCCATTGGGAATGATACGTGAGGCCTCAGGGTCATCAAAGCAGGTCCTAGGCTCTGGTTTTGTCCTCTCCATTTGGATCTGGCAAGAGTTGGGTGAAAAGAAGTTGGGATTTGCAGAAAAAAAAAAGATGCAGGAATGAAAGACATCTTCAGAGCTGCTCCTTCCTTGGTTTCCTCGAGAGGAGATGTCTGCTTTGACCTAGGGCACACAGAGAATGTCCTCTATTTACATTGCTTTAGCCGAACAAAGCTGATTCTCTACACAATGCAAAATACAATTTTAAACAAATGAAAAGGGCCCTGAGCTGTACCCCTCCCTCTCACGCTCCCTCCCTCTCACACTCCCTTGTTTGTTCTCGCCCTCTCTTTCTTACTCTCTCTAAGCTGCAAGTCTCTTGTATAACTATGGTCAAAACAGGTTGCTGTGCCAGGATAGAGCCTTGCATCACTACTGCAATATAAATAGCATCCATCCACTGAAGTAAAACCTTTCAGAGACATCCTGGCTATATGGTGGGGTTGCTATAGCAAAAGCTTGGGAAGAAACTAGGCACAGGCAATGAGCCAGGAGATATTACGAATATTTGTTACTGTGAGTGAAAGACTTGCCTGGAAGAGTAACATAGGGTTATGGTAGGAGTCTGACATGCATATGGTTGATGAAATATGATGAGTTCTCCCCAGCAGCAAAAAAAAAAAAAAAAAAAAAAAAAAAAAAAAAAAAAAAGACCTTGAGTGCCACCCCAAGGAGAAAGTCTGTTTTCCAACATAAAACTGATCCCAGATGGCAACTGATGCAACAGACTTCCTGGGAGACACAGGCACAGCAATCCCTATAGCAGCATACCTGCCCAGGCCTAGGCGTGCTGCAGAAGAGGCAGGAAGAGGCAGCAACAAGGCTGTTGCTCTGTGTAAGGTTCTTTCCAGAAATGTATTGTGTATTGTATTGCCTTTACTTGCTCCTGAGTCTTGCTACAGACCTTTGTGGATCCTAACTTTTCTCCAGCCATTTACATTTTCTGGCCCTGATGCCCACTCTTCTGTTTGCCTCAGTAAACATCTGCCTAAACTTTCCTGACTAAACAGTGCCAGCTCCCTGCAGGATGCTACTGTATATATCCTGGCTGAGTTATTACTCTGTCCTATGAAAGTGAATCTTTTCTTTGTGTCCCAAAGAAAGTGGAGAATTTGTACTGGAGAAAAGGTAACCAAAAGATTTGGCTTCCTGAACCAATCAGTGGGAATAGTTTTGTGAATGGCAGTGGATTTGCTAAGTAAGAGTTGCTAAGACCCATGAACCAACAGTGGCAAGGTTGCTGCAACTCCGTGTCCTCACATTCAGCCAGTAGTGAGCATGGTGTATTCCCAATAGGCACATGTGCACACATACATTCAACACATACATCCAGAGCCAGCTGCACAGATCAACACAGACAGAAAACACTCATGCAAGCCCAGACAGCATGAACAGCCTAATTCTCTTGCCCTCCTGGCTGATGAAAGCCTGTTAGCTGAAAATATGTATGTATGTTGAAAATATGTAGGTATGTTTACACATATATAAAACAGGTGCCTCCAGTGGTTAGCCTTAGATGCTCAGTCTGTTCAGTAGCTGGTCTTTAGATATCCTGGTCTCCCCAGTTGCTGATGTGTGCTGATGTGTGCTAGTGATTACACATGCCTGTATATGCACCCATGTACAATATGCATGCACTTGGCTCTCCAGGTGCTGGCATGTCAGGCTCACAGGGCCCTGTGACCCATGGTTCCTTCTTAGTTGTGGAGGAAGGGCAAGAGACTATCAGCCCTAGAAGTCCATATGCAGCAGCAGTCCATGGAATTGAAGGGCTCTTTGTGTTTAGCACTATCAGAGAAGTTAAACCAGCTTCATGATTTCTGTAGCGTGTTCAGTACACCTTTGTCTCATTAAGGTCTGAATTAGGGTCTTTGAATTTTGAGCTGGGCATAACACTTGCCTTTCCAGAATGGGAAGCATTCCTTGATCACTCTAATTTGTCAAAGATGTTGGAGAGTGGCCTTTCAATGATATTGGCCTTTTCCCTCAGCACCCTCAGATCTACCATGCCCTAGTCACTTGAACCAGGGTATGTCCAGGTTAATTATGGTAATAATGTTTCCTCTTTAGCACTCTCTCCTCACACTGCCAAGTCCGAGAAAGTACTGAGCACCCCTCTTTTTTTTTGTATCATTTATCACTAGGTCACCTCCCCATTCATCAGTTGCCCACATTTTATCTGATCTTCCTTTTGCTGTGTACACACAGCAGCTGCTGTTCTTATGTTTTATACCCTGCATCAGTTTTAACTCCAGCCAAGCTGCAGCCTTCCTAATTCTCTCCCTGCATGCTCAGGTGGCATCCCTAAATTCTTCCTCAGTAACCCATTGCCATTTTCACCTCTTGTACACTCCCTTTCATGTTTGAGCTCAGTCAAAAGTTCCCTGTGCAGACAAAATGACCTCCTGCTATGACTATCCCTTTCCCTGCACATCAGAATGGACCATTCTTGTACTTCTAGGAGGTTGTCCTTAAAGATCCACCAGCTCTCCTGCATCCTCTTCTTGTCTTTTGGGGATACCTTCCAAGTGATCCTGCCTACCAGTTCCCTGAACAAGTCAACTCTACTCTCCTGAAGTCTATAGGCTTTATTCTACCTCTTGCCTTCCTCACTTCTCTCAGGATCTTCAGCTCCACCAACCTCCATGCACTACTGCCAAGGGTGCAGTCAGTCTTCACATGCTTAACCAATTCTTCCTTATTTGTGAGCAGCACTTCCAGCAGGACAACTCACTAGCTAGCTCAAGCAACAGTGTCAAAAAAAAAACAGTCTCTGAATATCCTGGGTTGTTTGTGCCCTTCATATTTCCCTTCCAGCAGAAGATGGGGTGATTCGAGTACCCCATGTTTTCATCAGGGGCTGCAATCATGAGGCTTCTTCTTGTTTCCTAAGAGGGCTCTATCTGCTTGCTCTCTTGATCAGATGGACTGTAGCAAATACCTGCCAATCTTATGACCATTGTCAGCCTCTGCTGTTCCTGACCTGTAATCCCCTGACCCATCTTCCGCTTGATTTTCATTTGGAGAAGATTTAAAGGTAGTTAGTAGGAACAAGTTAACTAATACATTGCAACACTTTCCTAACATCACAGTGGTACTTTCTTTAGACATATAGTTAGTGGTAAAACCCACTGCCTGGACAATGACCTCCAGAGAACTGTCTGGAATTGCCTTCCAGGCTATCATGACTCTTCAGACAACAGGCCGTATCCTCTCTCTGTCTTCTTGGTAGAATTTTCTTGGTGGCCTTCCTTCCCTGCATAGTGCAATGCAGGAAGTGCTGTCTAATGGTCCCGAGACACTTTCAAAAAAGATGATACTACACATTGGCTGAAGAGGTGTCCTCTTCATGCAATAAAAACAAGAACAGTATAAGGTTGGGCTCCCACCTGGTGATGAGCAATACAGAAGCAGAGCACGTAAGTGCAGGGGTGAGTGAGGGGACACAGCAGCTTCCCAGCCTTTGTGCCACAGCAGTGGCAGGACTTGGAGAGGACTTCAGAGCCCCTCCCTTCTCCTTCTTGCCTTTCCTGAAGGTTTGGTGCTGGGAAAAGGCTTCCAGAAGGATTTGCTCCATCACCTTCCCAGGGACTGAGGAGAGACTCACTAGCCTGTAACCCCCTAGATCCTCCTTTTTGAGGATAGGGGTGATACCTACTTCTGTCCAGCCCTCAGGAAATGCACCTGATTGCTGCAGCCTTTCAAAGGTGAGCAACCTCACAATGACTTCTACCAGCTCCCTCAGCACTCACACATGCATCACTATCAGGTCCCATGGATTTATGTATGTCCAGTTTGTTTAAATGTTCCCTAACCTGATCCTCCTCTGCTGAGGAGAGGTGTTCCCTGCTTTGCACTTTTCCATTGGTCTCAGGGACCTGGGATTCCTGAAGGCAGGTCTTACCAGTAAAGACCAAAGCAAAGAAGGCAGTGAATTAACTTGGCCTTTTCCTTGTCCTTTGTCACCATTTTTCCTAGTCTTCTGTTTGCGATTGATATACCTGTAGAGGCCCTTCTCATTGTCCTTCCCATCCTTCACAAAATTTCACTCTAGATGAGCTTTAGCTTTTTTTAACACCATTCCTGCACACTCAGACAATGTCTCTATATTTCTCCCAGCAAAAGATTTCTGAAGCAAAGAAAAGTCAGTCTGAAAAAAATGTATAAAAAAGCAAGAAAGCTTTTAACTGAGAGAAACAAAGTGAGAACAAAGCAGTAGTCAGAACCTAGTTTCACAGTGCCAGAAGTTGCCCTGTAACTCTGCAACCTCTGTCTAGAATTGACAGCACATCCTCCCTGTTGGATGTGGTGGGTAGGGGACTAACAGCAAGGATGGGTACACACAAAGTTAAAGCACCTGTATCTCCAACAAGAAGTGCATATAATTAGAGGAATACACACTCGAGAAAAGGGGTATGTTCTTGTAACTCACTCTTCCTATGGGGAGGAGGGGCTAGGAGGTGGGTTGTGCAATTAACCATATGAATGTATGTGTGGGGATTAGAAATTTTGGTGATTAGTTATAGAAACATGTTTAGAAATTTGTAGGTGTTTATTAATATGTTGTGTCTAGTTTTGTGGTTTTTCCATTCTATTGATGACAGTGATCCTGAATATATAGGTAACTCTTTGCCAGTTAATGACATGCTATTAACATATCAATAAGTTGCTTTTATTCTGATAAAAGCTCCAGGTCTGACCTGGTTACAGTGCCCAGGAGACTGCCTACTCCTTGGAAAAGGTTACCAGCAGACCTGGAACCTCTCTCCTTGAACCTACTGAAAACAGTCTAGCAAATCCTTCCCCTCACTGCCTGGATGTCTTGGCTGGGTTTTGTCAACTAGCAAAATGAGTCTGTGAGCCAGCAGAGGTGAGAGGAGCTCATTTGATTAATGCCTGCCCAAGGGAGGAAGTAACCAATAATTAAAAAAAAAAATAAACTGCCTGCTGATTCTCTTCTTTATGTATGTTGGATATAGTTTTCAGAACTTGTGAAGATAATGGCAAGTCTCTGGCGGAGGGGGGCTCTCAGCCAGGAGAGAGTGGACAATTCAGGAGGACCATGAATAAGGAAGAAAGGATTACAGTAGCATCTTTTCTTTCCCTTCTTCCCAGTTATTTTGTATCATCAAAGCTATGACCAATACAAGACCCTGCTCCAGAATGCTACAGAGTGGCACCTAACAAACCTGTAGGTAAGAGTGAGTGATGCTAAAAACTTCATTAGTGATGCTAAGAGCCCCACAAGAATTTACTCTGGTGTCAGCCTTTGAGGTTGGGAATGTGATTATCAGCCAGCCTTGGATTGTTTCAAAGGAGGAAGCTGAAAAATTGAGGAAAAGAAAATCCTGTGTGTACAGTGTGACTTAAGCTGCTGTGGAAACATGTCCTGGCCCAGCGGAAGAAGGTGGGTTGCTCTAGGCCTGCCTTTGATCACCCTTTCCCACTCTTTCCCTCTCTCTGGCACTCACAAACCCCTCAGCTGTTCACCTCATTGATCTAGCTGAAATCTTTACCCTTTCTGTAAGAGTTCGTTCAAGCCAGCTGCGTTCCTTGAGCTGACTCTCTAACAATTCACATAAGCATCATGATCAGTGAGAGGGACAGGACTAGGAGTGGTGAGAGGATGTAGCTACGCATTTTAGATTGGTTGGAAATCTAGGCTGGAATCACATATGAAGTGACAGCCATGACAATTGCTAGCATTCTTGCAGTTCAGGTCTCAAATCTCAGCTCGTAATTCTGTTTTCTCTTGTGTATTGTGTCCAGAAACAGTGTGAATTTTGCACAGAGGCTGACTCCTACACTGTGAGTACATCTGAGCTAGCTGTTCAGACTCCCTTTGCAGTCTGTGATAAAAAGGTGCTTGTAGGGATGATTAGGCATGGTCCACCTCATCTTATGGTGGACACTTATGGAAGGTCTGTCAGACAAGCTGTACTCTACTAATATCCAATTTGCTTTTCCCTGTAAAGAGATCATACTAAGCTCCAAGAGGCATAAGTATATCCATCAAACTGCAAACAGATCTTCCTATCCAACTTACTTAAGCACCTAGACAAAATTGTCCGGTGCTTCTTAGTCATATGGGCAAAATTCAACTTTCGTATTGTGACACTACGAATGAATGGAAAAAGTTCATGGAGCATATGATGGCCAAAAGCTATCATCCAGCAGTTTCCTCAAAGATCAAGGTGGGAGGCACAGAGACAGAGAGATCCATGTTTCTCAAACTGCTTGAACTGAGTATTTTGCAGATTTGCTGGTACTCTCCAGGGTAAGGGTGTCTCTTTCTATAAGTGTATACAGTGGTAACCCTTGAATGGCTCTAACAAATAAGAGTACAGGAAGTTTAACCAAAGCTTTGCTAGACATTCCATGCACTGGACTCAACTTTCCCTGTCTGGTGTCAAGAAGGGTATCTGAGATTCTGCACTCTGAAGACAGCTCTTCAAAGATACAAGGTTATCCAGGTCTACCTTGTAGCATGTATATGGTACGCTAGCTTGCTGTGGGCGGATTGGAGCACTGACTTGACCAAGGCGTTGTCACTGTAGGAGACTCCGTCTGGCAAGCTCCTGACCCAAGAAGACAGTTCCTGTGAGGGCTGAGATCAAGATCAAGCATCTTCGGATAGCAGGAACAAGGGTGTATCTGCTTGGTAATCTTACTGAATAAACTTTACAGTCTGTTTGCCTCATGTTTTGAGAGAGTACATGTGTGGGCTTTTTAATCCATCATGTGACTGTCTGGCAAGAAGATAGGTATCTAGGAAGATCAGGCTTCTGTAAGGAACTGTCTCTTAATCTGTATGAGTGAAGAGTTAAGCATGTGGACAATGCTTCTCTGACAGAAGTATACCTGAAAGAGTAAGAGCAAATTGATTCCTACCCTGTATCCTCAAAAGGGTAAGGCAAATACTGTGTCTCATCAATTGGAAGTTGAGCAGGCATGGCTGAATAGACAGAGAAAAGAAAAGGCACTTCAGGTGAGGATCTGGTGACAGTGGTCTGTTAGGCTGTGGATAATCTTACTGGCAGAGAATGAGAGCACTTGCCTCTGTCCAGGTTAGAGGTGCAGTTAAAACTCCCTAATACCAGGGACATCACTCTGAGATCTCTTAGATGAAAGATAGCACACCTTATTCAAAAATGTTCCCCCCAACACAGAGGACATGCTGGACCTGCTGCCCAATGGGCTGGAGACTCTTTCAAAAAAGTTACTACTATGCGTTAGCTGATGAGATATCCTGGGGTAAGAGCGAGAAGAACTGCACTGGGATGGGCTCCTACTTAATCTTCAGAAGCAGAGCAGGTAAGCGCAGGGCTGAGAGGGCTACACAGTAGCCCTAGGATGCTACTGCCAGGCCCTGAAGGGGACTCCAGAACCCATCCCTGCTCCTGCAGAGGAGCAGGGAATGTCCTCTCTGGGTCCATTCAACCTTGACTCTCCTCTGCTACGAGCCCCATCCCACAGGGATTCTTGCCTTCCCCACCCAACCAATCCTGCACCTCATGGACACTGAATTCTATCCAGGACTTCCTCTTCAGTTTGTTAGAAAGATTATTTACTAGTAGCTATGAAATAAAATACTACAAAGGCTTAACTGCTTACAGAAAAGATCAATGGCACTGGATGGATCAGACTTCATATAATATACTGGATAGATCAGACTTCATATAATGCAACAGTAATGTGAGTATCCTGTAGGGGAAAGGAAGGTCTTAAAATTGACCTCCCTTTGTCCAGCTGACTAATACATAGTGTGTAATGTGTCAGAAAGTGGTGTCTGTCCCAAGCTGCACTGTAAGTCAGGGGAGCACGACCAGTCCTCTCTTTTGCCTTAACCAGAGCTCCTGATCTCTGTTACAATAATGTTCCCTTTCTCTTCCAAAACTGTTCTAGTTGACTCTATCCTCTGCTTTCACGCATGTCCATGCATTGCCAATAGAGGAACTTTTGTTTACAGGTTCTGGAAACGTGGGTAACCCCATTTAACCTTTCCAGAAAAATATGTTGCAGTTCATGTGAAGAGAAATAGAGACTCCAACACTTAGAGTAACTGGAACAACATCCTTTGCTTCACAATTTGCCTTCAAATTTGTGAACGGGTAGCCAAATATGTCTGAAGGAAGAAACTCCACTGACCTGGAGGAGCACCCTTAAGAAGGGACAGCTGATGAGGAGCTGATGGAAAGGCTGGACTGAACCTTCAGTATGCCTTGTCTTGCGCTATCATGAGACTCCAGCTCTGAAAGACCTCAGTTTCTTGGCTCTCCTCCTAAATTTCTTTCCAAGATGAAGATCAGTCTTGGACAGAAGCCCTCAGGCTGATGTCAAGGATCTTTTTGGGCCCCTTCCCATCCCTCTTCTTCAGACACAGACCACTAAGTCTTCAGCATTTTCTTTGACTCTTTGTCTAATCATTGTCGAAACAATGAAGAAGAGACCCTCTCTCTGTTTCATATATGGAGATTGGTCCTACAAATCACTGAAGCAGAGTTTGAAAGAAGAGCATTCAGTGGAGGGTCCCCCTAAAGGGAATTGCTTATTCGTGTCCTATGTCTAAGGCTTTCTCCTTCCTTCATTTCAGAGCTCCTTGTTGCTAGCTGGCAACCTTCAGCATGTTCTGTGTTCATAAAAAATAAATAAATAAACAGTAAATGTTGATCCTGTTCTTTCCTTGAGGCTGTTTCTGAGTGACCAGTCTGCATGACAATATGGCTGCCACTACTGGTGCTAGAAAGATGTGAACAAATGCTCCTTAACATATGTAAATAGATGTCACCTACAGGGGCTGAAAGCTCCTGAAAATTGGAAGTGGAGAAAATGAAGCTAGGAACCCCTAGGAAAGGTTACTGGTTCCCACTTGTCAGGAGAGAAAGGAGAAGGATAAGCAGCTCCAGCTAGAGGATATGTCCTCTTATGGAAGATGCCTGGAAGGGATCTTCCGCCACACTGAAATTCATGGTCTGCCATTTTGGGACCTTTGTGATGCTAGACTGCCAATCTTCTAAGCCTTTAACTCCAGCAATGCCACCATTAAAGTAGAAGTGGTGGTGGTCTCAACAGGGCCTGCGCCAGCCAACAGACAATAATCACTACTTTGCCAAAGTCCACAATCTTCGATTACTTGTCTGACAGGTCACAGGCTGCCAGAGCAGTCAAAATAGCTCTTTCAGGTTGTCAGCAGCCAGCCTGAGCTCACTGACAGCCTGGAAGAGAACTGAAGAGGAGTGCAAGTTCTAGCACTGCACCAGAGCTTTTCCAGTCTCAGAGGCAGCAGGTGAAGAATGGAGAATGTGTGTCTTGTGTCATTCAGTCCTAAGAAGAGCTAAGACATAGCATCCTGAGGGACTGGCTCTGGGGTAGAGGCAGGGTGAGGGGCTAGAGCAGTTTTCATGATTAGGCCTAGCCCTTAACTGCACCCTGTCAGCTCTCACCCCTTCCTAACTTAGACAGACAGTGTGCTTATGTGCCATGGCCCACATAGGCTGATGGTGTTACATTAGGTGGGACAGCATCTTCCTAGCCACCATTTTCCTGTGACCTCGGGGTGTTTCAGGTCCGCCAGAGTATGGTGCGGAGCTAGTTTCTCTACCTGATCTTCTCTGATCTAGGGCCCCATCCATGGGGGCCCTTAGTATAGAACTGGCAACAAGAGGTCTACTTGCTCTAGTAAGCCCAGGCTCACCTGGCTGAAGGGTGGAGGGTATGGGATGACTTCAACGGAAGAAGGAGGCCCTGTTCAAGGGAGGGATATCACTGCTAGAGCTAAATCTTTTCCAGTAGGACTGACAGCAGGGACTATGGGAGCTGCAACTGCAGCAGCAGGAGTGCCTTCACCAGGAGCAGCTGGGACAGATCCTTCCCAAAGGGAAGCTGTTCATCACAGGATGGCAGAGGCTTTCTCCTCCCAGAGATAAGCCTCTTGCAGTTCCTCCAGCTCGCAAGCAGGCACCTCCCTCCAACTCCACAGTGTCTTGATTGACTCTGCTGACTGCTCTGGGCCAACCTGGGCAGTTCTAGTAGCTGGTTACAGCTCCAACAGACAGAGACTAGATGGAGGACCCTTAGCACTGTTAGCATGTGTGCTTGACCCTCTCTGGCCAATGGAAATAGACTCAGCAGAGTGAGGTGAGAAGTACAAAATAATGCTTGACTATGGGCTGGATGAGGAAGGCCAGAAGCCAGCCAAAAGTATTTAGGGCTGGGAGTTATTCTTACAGTTTTCATGTTTATTGCCTTCTGGAGGGTAGACTGCTCTGACTGGCTTCTGTTACAAATGTCTTCTATGAACACTGCAGACAACAGGGTCTTATTGATGCTGAAGGTCTGGCTGTACTGGACAGAAATCATGGGCTGGAGCCCTTTAATTTCCATCCTAGTCAAATTCTTTATTTCTGTGATGATTTCTAGGTGCATCTAAGAAATTGGCCTGTATTTCATATTCCTTCTCTTGTCATACATATTTCCCTCCAAGCGTGACCAGTTAGAAGAGGTTTTTTTATATATATATCTCTGTGGAATGATTTCAGACATACTGTAAAGAGAGTGCCTGACATGACTCTCCTGTATTATTTCTGTTTCTCCATGGGGACTCACTTCAGAGTAATTCCTAGCCAACACCCAAGAACAACATCTTCTTGTACTTTTGAGACTTTAGAAACATTTTCTACCCCCTCTCTATCTCTTGCTCCCACCCCCCGCAACACATACATTCAAGCGTAACGCAGATGTCACTCACTTTTCCCTGAATGGTAGAATCTCTACTGTTCTGGGGAAGTGAACAGAGTGTTCTCCAGAGGGAGAGGGCAGGTGACCACAGTACATAAGGGAGAGAATAAAGGGGAGAAGACAGCATGGCAAGCAGTGACCTGGACCCAGAAGCATATGGGAAATATGCTGTAGCCAGTAGTCATATGCATCTGTCAGCTTTTTCCCTCTGCTTTGCTACCTGGCAGAGGTGTAGATGAGCCTTGGAAAAGCAGTGGTAAACTTGAGAGTCCAGAAGTCTCAATCCTGGTTCATGTGTCCCCTTCTTCACTGGGCAAACAGCCACTGCTGGGCATGGAGAGAATTGAGCAGGGCAAGGAGAGAGCCTTGGGAAGATATTCAAGATTTGTAGAGACTGAGATAGATATTGCCAGGTGAGGGAGGAAGGGGCAAGGCAATGATATAAGTGGGAAAGCTTGGCAGAGCTACAGTGCTGGAGATTGAAGATCCCGACAGTAAATAATTAGACAACACTGCAGATCACACTTATCTCCCAGAAACCCCTCCTCTTGGATCTGTACCTAAGGCCCGTATGAGGGTATGATATGGTACCCTGCCACACTCTGTTCCCACAGATATTGTAGTTATCCATGGTCACTCACACAGCGCACTCCACATGGGCACAAAGGCAAAATCCTTCAAAATGTGACCAGTATAGCCCCAGTCAGCACGCGAAAGGTCTCATGGCTGCATGCACAGGGGAGTTCTGAGGCAAATGACTGGTCAGGATAGGAAGGCAGAGAGCACCTGATGTGGAGTAAACACAGAGATATCTCGTATGCCTGACAGGTATTTGGCTACTGCTAGTAACCAATGTCTTGAGGAATGTGAGGGGCCTGGGGTTGTGATGCCAGAAACTGTAGGACAAGTGACTTTTATCACTTTTAAAGGCCTTGAACAAGTGCATAGGCTCTCAGGACATGAATAGCTTGTAGAGAGTGACTTTGGTTAACCTTTGGACTGCACCATGGCAATCCTTGACTGCTTCCCTTCCTCATCCTTGCTCCACTGGCCATCACTCTGCTGTTTTTGCTCCAAACACTGGATCCCACACTATGAACAGCAGGAGCTACCATCAACTAATGTTTTCTGAGCTACGAGGAAGATGCTGAGCATTAGCTCAGGGGCAGAATGCACCCTCAGTAAGTTTGCTGATGATACAAAACTGGGAGGAGTGGCTGATACACCAGAAGGCTGTGCCATTCAGAGGGACCTCAACAGGCTGGAAACCAATCAGAAAGCCCACTCTAGAAGGACGTCCTGGGAATACATCTCATTTCTCTGCATATATGCATATTCCTCCTGCATAAAAAAGCATAATCAAGTCTCCCTGCTCCCTCAATCTTGCACTTCTCCAGGAGTCCTTCAGATAAGGTTTAGAGGAGCACTCTCACTCTGCCAATCTTTTAGAGGTTTCCTGGTGGGAATATTGTGGAGGGGTTGGTGATGTGCCCTGCTGGTTACACCCCACCTACTTAGCCAGCAACCTAGGGAGAATGTGAGGTCAGTTTTCTTTCTGTTGCCGGCAAGTGCAGTGCTCACAGATGTGATCCTCAGCAAGAGAATGAAAGAAAATGCCTGCCATCATTATATGGAGAGAGAGGAGTAAAAACTACCATGGTGTGACCAATGCAGGTACTATCATCCGGCTTGTAGGATCATATGGGAGAGGAGTGGTGGTGCAGGATCTGTTGCAGTAATATCGTACCCACCTGCTTAAGAAAATTCTCCATTGCTTTGGTGAACACTGCCATCCAAAGTGCTGCCTTACCTTCCTTCCCTCTTGCTCAGGGGAGTGACACCAAGCTCTCTGAGAGATCACAGCTATTAGTGCTGACATTGCTTCATTAGGGGAAATATAAAGGCATCAATGTTCATGATTCTTATAGTCAGGCTTGTTAATTACAGCTGTCCACTGTTTCTGCTACTGTTTATGTTTAGTTATGACAGCTGATTCCTCTTTACAGGATACACATGATTGTCTGCAATAAATGATGATCCTCACTAAGTCACATGATGAAATGAAGCAAAATGTATGCCTTTTTTTTTACAACATCCACTGTCTCTTTTTTAATCACTTTTCCATGAGAATTTCCTCTGAGGATCTCTACTCTTTTTTTTGCATGAGACAAGAATTTCCTTCTCTTCCTCTCACTTATTATTTCTTTTATCCAGGATTGGATCAGCTAATACGAATGTTACCACCACTCTGGTCTGGCCAGACTACCGAGGATTCCTGTTGCAAGGAAAATTTGTATACATTCCCTACCTTAAATGGCTCATCATCTGTCACGTGGTGGCTGGACTATTCTAGTTAAATCTTTAAGTCTCAGTGTTTGCATTGCACAAGAAGACAGTGGAGATAGGAGATGCCCAAGGCAGCAGCATGTTGTGGGACAGTGTATTGTTTACGCACTTGCAGCCTCCTGCAGGAGCTTTGTAACTCTGGTTAGGATATCATCTGAAGAAATTTCGACTTTGGCATCTCATTCCTGCCTCTGCAGTGTGTTAGCTGTTCCTTCTGTGATGTTGATATAATTTTCTGTGTGCTATGGTGTACCCTGGATCATCCAAAAAAAAATCTCTGTCAAAAATAACCTTTTTCTCTTTCTTTCCTTTTTTTTTTTAATGTAGAGGGAAAACAATCCATTCTTCTCACAGATTGCTTTCATTAAATATAAAAAAGAGTACCAGCACCACTGAGCTGTGGAAGGCAGAGGGGAGAACCATATGGTGAGAATGTTGAAGAAAAAGCAAAAAAATGTGGAGGATAAGTCAAAACTATTTGAGCATTCTTTTCCAGGGAAGCCAATTATCATACAATATTGCCCTAATCTGCTGGAAGGCATACAGGGAGATAAAAGTCAGCCAAAGATTTTACAGGAGAATAAAAGAACCTATGATAAAGGTAGTCTTGAGATACTGATGCCAATACGAACAGGTCAGTCAGAAAGTCAATAGTTAACACTTTCGTAGCTGCAAACATTTGTTTTCATAACTTGAGACATAATTGATTCAAGAGACTATATTCAAGAGACTATTGATTAATCAACACACTACTAAGAAACTAATCAACCAATTGAAAGATCAATAAATAATTAATAACTAATGAACACACTAGTAATATCAGTTTACAGTTCTACCATTTTTCACAGTTACATGTTGTTACGCAGCTACAGTTTAGCACTCTTGAATCTTATTAATTACATACAGCTGCTTTTAAATTACGCTTCCATTCTCCTCCTATTTATCTTCCCACATCATTTAGTTTTAGGATGCATTTCTATCCCAATATTTGCTCTACTCTCCCACATCAAGTCTTTCAGACATAGAAGCTATAGAGAGACTGGTGACTTGTCAAAAAGTGTTCCTGGCAGTATTCCTCTGGATTTGGGTCCTCAGGTCAGCTTCTGTACTGTCTGTAGGTGTTCATATTCCTGCCATTGGAAGATTTGCCCTCTTGAGCTCTTTGTTTTTATACGTAATTCTCCATTTTTTTTCCCACATATTTGGATGCACCTTTTGCCACTGTTACAGTGGTCACGTATTGTTTATCTATGTCACACACTGTCTAAGACAACTAGTTCAACTCTAGCCTTTACACATCTACTCGGTTACAAATAAATACAAATACTTTCCTATCTTATATGTGGTTCACATACCAGAGCAACATGTTTTTCACATTCTCTTTTTTGTGCTTACACAAATCTTTGCTCTCTCTTAACTGCTTAATTATAAATCATATCCCTTGTCATGAGGAAGGGTTGAAAGAGATGGAACTCTTTTTTGCCTGGAGAAGAGAAGGCTGTTGGGGGGGATCCAATCAATGCATTTAAATATGTGATGGAAGAATGTAAAGAAGATGGCGCCAGACTCTTGTCAGTGATATCCAGTGACAGGAAAACAGGCAGTGGGCACAAACTGAAATACAGGAAATTCCATCTGAACATAAGAAAAGACTTTTTCACTGTAAGAGTTGTTGAACACTGAAACAGGTTGCCCCAAAATAGTGTAGAGGCTCCATCCTTAGAGATATTGAAAACCAGTCTGGATACGGTCCTGAAGAACCTGCTGTAGGTGACCATGATTGAGCAGAGGAGATGAACCAGATTATCTCCAGAGATCTCTTCAAACCCCAATTATTCTGTTACATTCTTCTGGAGAATAGTAGGAGTAATTAACTGCATGAGGTGAGAACTTGAAGTCTTACATTGTAAAGGTCTCCTACACAGCAGAGTTGCCTCAAATTTGAACTCTGCCCTACCTCTGCACTCTGATCCTACACACTGCTGCATTGCCCCACACACTGACTATTTGAGAATGAGACAGTTGCTCTTCGAACAGGGCAACTCAGGTGTGAAGAGGTTGGAGAGGAACAGAGAAAACAATTCGTAGTTAAGATCTACCCTAAGCTGGTAAGGAGAAAGAATCTGAAGGTCTTAGTTTGTCAAATTTGATCCTGAGCTCAGATGCTGAAGGCAGTTGTGTGGTACCCAGCAAGTACCAGTCAAAGAATAAGTACCAGAAGCAGCATGGCATCAGACTACTGTGGAAGTAGTATGTGAATTAAGCACTTTATTTTTATATATATGTGCTTTGTATGTATATATATGTTTTATATAGAAAAAACATATATATATAATGCTTTATATACAAACATTGTATTTTTATATATATGTATATGTAAAACATAAAGGGATTTCTTGATCAAGCAGCCAACTGATGCTCTGTCACAGATCTGAAAGTAGCCATGAAGGCCTAAGTGGACTTTGGCAGAAGAATCTTGATGGTGGGGAAATATTTTGCCAAAGCAGTGCAGCTGAGGTAGTTGCTGGATATGATGCTTTCTTAGCTACAGCTTATCTACTGTAAGAGTTCATTATGAAGCTGTGCTGCTATTTGGTAGCTTTCATAAATCATAGAGTACTTTAGGTGGGATGGCACATCTGGAGGTATCTATCCCAACCTCCTGCTAACAGCAAGACTAAATTCAATCCTAGATGAGGTTACTTAGGTCCTTTTCCTGTTAAGCTGGTCAGTCCCAAGTAATGGATATTCCACAGTCCCTGTGGGAACCTGTTCCAGTGCTGCTCCACTCTCAGGAGAAGATTTTTTTTCTCATATCTATTCCACATTTCCTTTCCTTAGTCATGCAGCCCATGATCAAAACTCCTTTTGCTTCTCTCTAGCGTACTGACTTGGTAGGATGCAAGGGAATGTATGGGGTTAATGAGCTCATGAAGAAGGAATATCCAGTCTGTGCCTTCTTAAATCTTTTTACACTGAACCATCAATACATATTTATAGAGTGGCCAAATCTGTTCACCATTTTGCAAAAGAGAAAATAAAAAAAATCCTCTTCCTTTCTCCACCCCAAGCAAGTGAGGAGAAATCCTCTGCAAGCAACCAATTAAATTTGAGGCTGCTTTTCAATCATCTCGGGTAATACGTTACTTCAGACTTTCACTGTGCCAGTTGCTCAGTGGCTCAGAACTAAAACTACTGGATAAAACTGTTTTCAGCCACATGGTCAAACTAAATATCTGTGATACAACTGAGTTTAATTCTCCTGATATAAGGATCCAACTTAAAATCAAATATTTGTTAGAGAAAAGATCACTTCTGACTAAGGACTGGGAGCTTTGGGGATGTGTGTATGTGGGCAGGGTGGCAGTATTTCTTGACTGGAAAAGGGACTACAAGGCAGGAGTGGGGGGTACTGTCAGAGCTCTGTGAGAAGCCCAGAGCTAGAATAGTGGGTCGTCCACAAGGAAGATCCATAGAGGCTTCTTAGATTGCAAAAAGAAAAACAGAAATGCAGCCGTTTGAACGGGAGAATGCCACAAAGCAGTGCTGAACCTAAGGATCTGGATGAGCAGAGTGAACAATATTGTTGCATTCCCTGGGGAAACAGCCCACTGCTGATCCCTAACAGTGTGAAGGGACACTGTCTTTAATTACAGAGTAGTTCAGCACAGTAGGAACAGATTAGTAGTTGGCACAAAGGGTCCTCATGTCTCTGTCATTTCCTGTTCAAAGCTGTTGGATCAACAGCATTCATACAGAAGCTGCTAAATTTGACAGTTAGACAGACAAACTCACTTGCCTTGCATTACTTCTCTAGCAAATTTGTGTTAAACCACACCTTCCCCAGAACACTTTTGGATAAATTCATAAGCAGTTTCTGCATTGCAGGTTGGCCCTCCTACACTGCCACATCTTCAATGTTTGAATTTCACTTTAAGAATACTGTTTGGCTTTTGATTTCAATATGGTGAACATGGCCACCTCAGCCTCTCTTCTTCTGGCATAATAAAAGCTGGGATACAGACCATCCCAAACCCTCTTTCACCAGATTTTTTTCAAGAGAGGATCAGGGTGCTCTTTCTTGCTCTAGACCCACACCCAAGAGCTCCAACAAATCCTTCACAGATTAATTCCCAGAGTGTCAGAAATGTGACAAGTTCTCAAGGAAAAGCAGGCAGCATTGTCAGTTCCTGTTTTTATTCTGGTACATTATTCCATTCACATACATAACAACTCACTTCTTCCTGCCTGTATAAGTACCTTCAGATACCAACCTCTGCAAGGAGGAAATGTCCTTGCATCAAAGGGGAATTATGAGCATATTACAAAGCTGTTTTCAGTGAAGGATGGGAAGCAGCTCAGCCTCTCAATCATTTAGAACACTTTCCCTTCCTCATCATGACAGGAGTTGATAGTTTCTCCCAATATGCTTCTCTGTTAGAGCAGAAAGACTTCATTTTGAGAAAGGCAAGTGATGTTTTTCACATATGCATTAGTGTCTTTCATACAGACATCAGCTGCACACATGCCTGGCATCACCTTCAGCCCTGCTCATCTACAGGGTAGTCTGACAGTTTCCATCGTAGGTGACACATGCATTGCAATGTGGTGTAACTAGTAGCTTTAGTCTGTCCAGCCTTCTCTAGGTCGTCTCTGCCCAGACCAGTGCAGTAGTTCACTTCTTTGCTGGCTGTGGCAGGTACTTGTAGCCAATCAGAAAAGCAAATCCTGATGAAAGATAAATTCCATTGACCCATGAGACAGACCCTACACATGGAAAGATCAGTGTTTTAACCTGCTCTGTGTGTGGGTGGTAATAGGCTCTTTGATATGCCCCAAAGTCAAAGCAAAGGACAGAGGTGGTTATCCCTTTGTTTTCTGCTAATAGGACGTGCTTTGAAAACTGGAGCTCAAGGAATCACAATTTGGAACTTCTCAGAAGGGTCTGCAAAAACTGTAGGTCATGATCTTCTAGCATAAAGAACTGCACTGAGGCTGCAGTAGCTCTAATTCAGACCTCAGTGGGACAAAGGTGTATTGAACACACAGAAATCATGAGGCTGGCTTAACTTCTCTGATAGTGCTAAACACAAAGAGCCCTTCAATTCCATGGACTGCTGCTGCATATGGACTTATAGGGCTGATAGTCTCTCGCTCTTCCTCCACAACTAAGAAGGTTGTGGGGAAAACACTTACAAATAAGAACAGAGGTCTCTGTCCATCACATGATTTCAGAATCTTGGAAACAGGGAGAAATACAAAAAATAGCATACGATATTAGTCACGAGGCTGAGACATGAAAAACCTGAAGTGAAAAAGGAGCAGAAGTTGCTGTGATGGCCCTTGAGGCCAGTTGTTAGGCCCTGAAAGGCTGATGTGAGGTTGGGTCAACTCCAACTCTGAAAAAGCAGTAGCACAGCAACCTTTTATATTGCTTCACTGGATCATCTGACCAACAGGGAAGAGTTAGCCAGCCACTAGGAAAAGCAGTAGGCTCCCCTTTAGTGACCATCCCCAATCCTTAAAGAAGGGTACCAAATTCTTCTTCACTATCTGAGGAAACATTTCTGTCCCCAGATTATTTTTGAATCATTATCTGGGAGCATAAACATATTTTGGGGTTCAGAAAACATTTCAATGAAGGCTTTCCATCCAAAGGACTCTCACAGCTATGAATCAGAAGAGAAATAGTCCTCCTACTTAGTTCTGTTATACACAGATGAGGACTGGTCATATTGATTTGTGGAGTTCTATGTTTGTTCTTCGACAAATATATTATTGCCTGGAAACTAATATTCAGCAGAGAGAGAGATAAAATGGGGTGAGGGGTCAACTTGTTGCAGAAAGCAAGGAAAAGGACAGAAGCAGCTCTGCATTAAAATGATCAACTTGCAAATCTGTTTGCATTCTAGTCAAAAGTTTAATTTTCCTGCAGATTACCTGCAAGTAGGTCTCCAGTGAAGTAAATACTTCCCAATCCAACAGCTATGCTCCACTTTTAATGTAATCCTGAATTCTCTCTGTAAGTTGTACCACATAAGGAGTTGTACTACATAAGATATTGTGGGCCTTAGCTCCTGGGATGCCAAACACAGTCTCATTCACACAAACAGACCAGAGGTTGCAGGTGGCTTCAGTGGTGTGAGGAGGAAACTCCCATTTAGATTGGTGCTGGTTGTAGCTCGGCTCTTGAATGGCACCCCAAAGGCCATTGAATCCGCGGAACTGTGCATCTACCGTCTCTGTCGCTGACTCCAAATGATGCATGACTGGATATCCAGCACACATCCAACCTGCAAGGAAGGTAAAATACAGTTTTGCAAATCTGCCTGGGAAAGGTGCTGGGATGGAATACCACAATAAGAAAAATACAATTAATTCTCTTTATGTTAATTCATCCTCTGAATTGTATGTCATGTGGATACTGTTCATGGTGTGCTTCAACTCTCTGTCCTATTAAATGTTTCAATCACAAGCAAAATATTACACATGTACCTTGCATGTTATTCTGCTCCTTCCCCACTCCCCAGCACTGCCCAAAGCAAAGGACCAAAAAAATGCCAAATGGCTCTTGACATGCATAGCCTCAGAAGCAATAGGAAATTTATCTGGAGGTGTATAGGAAAATGTAGAAGAATTTCAGAGAGATAGGTGATGGAAGCTAGCCAGACTGTTCCATGGGAAAAGGAGCATCAACAGGGCATGTTGACCCACAGCCATGGTTAGCCAGCTGGACCCTTGCCAGGGTGGCGCTACACCTGGGCTTTGAATTGAGATTAATGATGAGCTCAATATGTGTACTGCGCATGTGTATAGTACATAAAAACTCTTATAGTGCACCCCCAATGTTCCTCACCATGGACTGATGCTCAGTTGTGCTTTGGATTCCCCTGTGCCTTTATTGCCTCGATTGGGAAATTTCTGGGAAACCTCCACTTAGATACAGAGGTGGTAAATACTCGGTATTGTCCATAGTGTACCCTGTGCTTGTGTAGCTGTCCCTGCTAAGGGTAAGGCCGTGTCCTCCCCTCACCCTTACAGGATGTAACTGTATTTTAAAGAACCAGTGGGCAGATCCTGAGATTCTGGCTGGAAGTCAATTATTTCTCCTGATGCTGTAAAGGGTTGATGATGCACGTTCTTTTTAGTATCAAGCCACTTTAAAGATAGTTCAGACTCACTTATGCTGGGAATATGGACAGAGATTGATTCCTAAGTGAAAGTCCTATCAAAATACTTTCCAGAGTGAGTTTATGGAAAGGCTTTCCTGGGGCATTATTTTTTCTGAGGTCTTCTCCATACACAGCCATAAAAAATGCAGGAAAATGTGGCCAAGTCAGTAACACAGAAATACTCCTATCCTACCTGTAGTTAGGATATTGGCACTACTTACCAAGCCTGAAGAATGGAGTCTGCACCCCTCTTTAATTGTGAACAGATATTTGGCCTAGTGTGTTTTGCTTTTGCACTATAATGTATATAAGGCCACCCCACGGACTAGAGATTGGTTGTCTCAACTTTAAACTTATTCACTACTGCAGGTAGGTGTTGCAGTGCCTCAGCATGGCTGAGGTCAACAGAGTGACAGACTGGAGGAGAAACAACTGCCATCTAAAGGCACTGCAGCTCTGACAGACTTGGGTAGTTCTAAATATTTACAAACCAAGTATTTTTGTAGCTACCACAGAAAACTAGATATTATTTTTTTAGCAAGGAAAGGCAACAGCATGCTACCATATGGAACATTATTCCTCACAAAGGTACAGACATCAAAAGGACTCACTTGAAAGCATAAAAGAATTCAAGGGTAGAATCAAGCCGTATGAAGAAGAAAAAGGAAATGCTGGATCAGTTGCCAGAGGAAAGCAGAATTCTCTTTTTACAGCACTGATCAAAAAGAGAGATTTTACTCGTTTTAAAGTACTTCCAAAGTTACTTGGTGGTTTGCCTCTTTTTAGTGCACCCCCTCCACACACACACCAGCACAATTGCAGATGTCATGGGGAAAAGCAAAGCATGAGGAGAGCTTACCCTGACATGAAATGGGAAAGGAGAAAGGAAGCTGGGGAAAGGCACAGTGTCCCCATTTATAATAATTGATCCGCCCTCCACTTATCCTGTGAAAAAGGAGGGCCAGCCATCAATAGCTGAAGTCCTGTGAATCTCTGATTCACAGACCAGCCTTGCCCAGAGTTTCTCCTACTGTTGGCCCTTTAAAGATGAAAAAAAAAATCTCCTATGAAATAATATTGTTTCGAAGATCGTATCCATTGCAGTGCTTATGTCTCTCTTCTTACTATCAGGTAGAGGCTGTTTTCAGGATCAGGATATAAACCCAACAAAAATAAACATTTTCTGTAGTGTGGTTATTCCTATGTTGTGATGACAAAGGTCATCTTGATTGGAGAGCTTGAAATAAGACAGGATGACAGCAGAATATTTCAAGGTAGGCAAGACATTCTTTATAGGGGGCAGAAACATCTTAATCACACAGAATCACAGAATGGGTTGGAAGGGACCTCTGGAGATCATCTAGTCCAACCTCCCCTCTCATATAGGATCACCTATTTGATGATGCATGTTAGACATGATCTCGTCCAGGTGGGTTTTGAATATCTCTGGAGAAGAAGACTCTACAGCCTCTCCAGGCAACCTGTTCCAGTGCTCCGTCACTCTCACAGTAAAGAAGTTCTTCCTCATATTCAGGCAGAACTTCCTGTGTTTCAGTTTGTGCCCCTTGCCTCTTGTCCTGTTTCATGGCACTACTGAAAAGAGCCTGGCCCCAGTCTCAATAGTCTCTTCTAGATAGGCAAATTTTGATCTTGTTACTTTTCATCCTATTCACTGTGAATATGGGGTTTATTTCCTTCATTTTGACAGTAACAGTACAGATATTTGTCACTTGCGACCTCTGCCTTCTCTAGGAGAATGGAGGAGAGCACATAGGAAGTGAAACTAACATGGAATGGCCATAGCATAGAGCAAGTAAAAATCGGAGGTAGGTCTGTTACAGCCATCCAGGGGAGTAATTTTTTTCAAGACAGAAGTGAGAGCATATAGTTTGGGGAATGCATGAAGAGGATTAGAATAACAGAAACTCGAGGAGGAATTGCTTGTGGTTCATGTCTCAGTAAGGCTGAGACAAACTTCAAAGAAATGAGAATGGGAGCAAGGGAAGTTCTTCTGACTCTAGTAAAGAAACAAATGAAAATGTTAACCATCAGGTTAGTTGCAACAACGGAAACATGAAACTGCAGACTTGTTGTTCTGGGAGGAGTATAAAGTCCAGTGCTTGTCCATGCTTCTGGACCTTAAAAAAAAAAAAAAAAAAAAAGAAAAAAAGAGGAAAAAAAAAAGCATTATCAAGATACAAACATGTAAATCATATGTTAGTCTCCAAGTTACAGATAAAACTCATCAACAGTTTCTATTCTAATTCATTTCTTTTCTGAAGCTTTCACCTTTGGAACTGAATCTTTCCACATTTGATCAACAGCTATGCTGAACTTTTTTTGAAATGTTTGTATTTATACCAATTTATCAAGGAATTAAGAAAAGGCACTGAAATCTCGAACTAAACTAACCAAAGCCTGCCCCACCCTTACCTCACCTGGATGAATTTGCTGTCAAGGTGACCTTCCTGTTAAAACTTAAAAACAAAATAAAAAAGCCTCGAACCACACAAGTGATGCTTGTTTCAGAAAAGAATGCAAGACAATCTCCAAACGTAACTTATTATTTTAAATGTCCTATAAACATCCCATAACAGGCTGGGTTTTTTCTTTTCAGAAAAGCTCTCCTCAAGCAAGATAAAACACAATCCCCAGATAATGAAATCTTTGTATAAATTTTGACAAAGAGCAGCAGTGATGCTTCACATCAACTAATAAATTATACACCCTCCCCTAGAAGCATTTGTGGACCGTGAGAGACTATTCCCCTATTATATAACCAAAAATTCATCCATCAGCTGACCAAAACTGCACTTATCAAATGGCCAGCTTTGGATCATAGTACATCATAGTACAGAGGCACATAGTTACCTGGTTACATAGTGGACATGAGATTCCAGAAAAAAGAAAGGGAGGGAGAGAGTAAAGAGCAGATCATATCAATTATTCTGGTCAACCTGGTTCCAGCCCAAAGTTTGGGTGCTGTTGAAAAAAAGATATGGAAAAATATCTCCTACCTTCATTTTTTTCCATCAGTCTGAACAGTTACAGTTGGGGAACACAATCATTTCTGGAAGATTTGATTGGGAGTAGATATTTGGTTTTGTATGTCAGAGAAGTTGTAGAGTTCTGTGGCTATATTGATTTAAACTACTTCCTCACAGCTGCCTTTGATTGAGCTGTCAGCACAAA
This sequence comes from Rhea pennata, assembly GCF_028389875.1. Classification (NCBI taxonomy): domain Eukaryota; kingdom Metazoa; phylum Chordata; class Aves; order Rheiformes; family Rheidae; genus Rhea; species Rhea pennata. The sequence continues at coordinate 84,450,447 of NC_084663.1, read as the reverse complement.
CATCAGGAATCCCCTGGGAAAGTACAAGCTCAGTCGTCTCCTTTCAAATAGATCAGATAGGCAGGGAGTTGCACATGGAGATCTTTAGGAGCACAGTTGAGTCGTGTGCTAGTTTCTTGAGCCAGGATAAATATGGTGGCTTGAGAGCTTCTTTTTCTTACAGTTTTGTTGAAATTCAGAGAGTGCCTTGCAAAAATGGTATTGTGAGGAAACCTCAGCAGAACATAAGACTAGCTGACTTGGTACTGGGATGTTATCTCCTAAGATACTGACTTCAAACTTGTACAATATTTTGTTGCTAGGGAACTCAGTAATGGCATTTTGATCAGCATTCCCTGCAGCCTGGGATCATGCCTGTTTTCCAACCAGCATAAAACAGCTTCTTGAAACAAACTCATGGATCTTCTCCACCTCCTCATCACTTTAGACTCTGTAGCAGTACACACTCAGTTTTTTCTTAAGATCTATTAGCTGACATGGGATCTTCTCCTAGCTTCTCCACTAGGAGAATGAAAAGGTCCTGTAGCTTTCCAGTAATGTCAGCTCGTCCTCCCTATCCTGCATCAAGCCAACCAAAGGTATTAATGATACAGCTTTTCATTGCTGCTGCTTTGAAATAGTTTTGAAAATGGGGTATCACAGTGCAGCCTCTGCAGTGAGCAGCTGCTAGGAATGCCTGGTGGGAGTCATTGAGAGAAATGCTAATGCACCATGGCTGAGTAGGTGGGAGGGGATACTGCCTACTTCTATTTGAATTCACTCTATTCTTGAATTGAGTCATTCCCTTCAAAAGAACTTCTAAATTCTTTTTTCACATCCAATCCATATCTGGAAAACAAAAAGAAATCCTTGTCATCCAGACTGATTTATAAAAGCTGAAATACGTATTTATCTTTCCACTGTTCTGGGTGATACAGCCATTGATTTCTACTAACATTCCTTGTTTCAAGAAGTTGTCAAAACAAATATGCTAACTCTTTCAAAAAAGACTTCAAGGTTAACCTAACAGATGTCAATGAAGTGACAGCTATGTTAAAATCACAGGAATTACCAGCTTTCCTTACACATGACATAAAATAAATTCCTGGTGTGCTGTGGGGAAATCCTCACATATGCACATAGGCAAGAAGAGTGCTATTTTCTTGTGACTCAGGTTATATCCATCTGGAAAAGGGTAGGATGTTACCATCTTCAGCAAAAAGTAGCAAGAAGAACTTCTGTAGCAAGAAGTTACTGCCTTTAGGGCAAAACACCCATAACAGATCAAGCAAGCACTTCCTAATCTGCTTCAGTGCTAAATCAGACTTGTACCTCAAAACTTTCTCAACAGTGGCTTAAACTAATCCAGTTCATTTTGCTCTCGAGAAGACTAGGGGAACTGACACACCATGTTCAAGAGCCTCATCTTTAAGGCAGTGACCTTCAGTCATGGGATGAATGGAAAGCAGGTACTAAGCTGTTAAAACTGTGGTAGTTGTCTGCAAAGTTGTAGATGTCATCTGCTCTCTTACTTGTCTCTTTACCACAAGTTTCAGCCTAAACTTAGCCTCCACTGCCTGCCTGCTTGTCCATCATGAGATGTAAAGATAATTTTTCTTTCCCTGACAGTTGTCAAACACTGGAACAGATGCCAAGAGAGGCTGTGGAATCTCTGTCCTTGATGATATTGAGTACTTGACTGGAAAAAGCCTGGAGAGACCTAATCTAGTTGGCCCTTCTTTGAGCAGGGGGTTGGACTAGATGACCTCCACAGATCCCTTCTAACCTAGAGTATTCCATGATTCAAGTTTCTATCAGCAGTTTCTAAATGTATTGGCTGTGCAGCACTCGTAAAAAGTCGCTATGAAAACAATAGCTTATTTCTTGAGTCGACTTGCTTCCTGAGCATTGCTAGAGCTGAGGTTCTTTATTACAATATGACTTATTATTCTTGTCAGCCTGCTAAGCCAAAAGGGCTCTGAGATAGAGATGAAGCTGGAATGTATTCTTCCATATGCAATACCAAGCACTGTAAACTCAACTACAGAGCTTCAAATTCCTACCTCATTTATACCTCTGTGCCCTCCAGTAAATATCTACTTGTAATGTAAGGTGTCCATCAGCTGAGAAAACTCTCTGAAGAATTATCATCACTAGCAAGGACTTGTGACAAAAAAGGAAGCACTTTAACTTTAATAGCAACACTGGGCAGGAAAGGCCAGCCTACCCTACTGAGTCTAGTTCCCTCAGGTTCCACACATCTACACAGTACATTGTTAATCATTAATCCAGTGTGGATTGCATGAAAGATCGTGGAGCCAATATGGACAATATCCAAACATCATAGCTCCACAGAACATCTCCCCCATGCTTCTCCTACAACATAGGTAAGGTACATGCTACAAAAGCCATAAAAATGACACCACGCCACAGGCATGAGTAGAAAAGATTAAGGGCATCCTTTGTACCCCAGGTCTTGCATAAGGAAGGATTTAAATACCTGAGGAAGTCATACCACAGCTGTATCATTGACAGAGTGGAAAAACAAAAGTGCCATAGTGCTTCACAGCAGACCCAGACAACAGTTTCTTCCTGGATGCTGATCTATTGATCTCTTGAAACATGGAACATGTATCACCTGGAACATGGAGCACATGAGCCAAGGTTCTCAGTAATCTCTAGAAGCACCTTCACCTCCTTGAACACCCATCTCTATCCATAGCCATTTCCCTTGGTGGGCAGGGAGCAGAGACTTTTTCTTGTTCCAGCAGGCCAATTGCATAAAACCCAAAGCAGAGTATTCATTAAATATAATCTAAAGATAGTGCAGATAAACATTTAAGATACTGACTGGGTGATCAGAGGACTCTTCGACATTGCTTTGGACAGTGTAAATGTGCCAATCACTCTCTCAATGCTTGTTAAATACACACCAGCCACACTTGTCACCTGGTTCCCAGGAAATTCAAACAGCACCTTCTCCTTGCCATGTTGACTAGCCCAGTACCAGGCCTGGCCTCCAGTGAGCAGGCCCCCACCTTCCTTTACAAAGTGAATCAGATTCTTTGCATGAGTACTGTCATGCAAACTGTCATAGGCATCCATACAATACACCCCCACAGGGCTGCTGAGCTCTGCCCCTGCCTGTACTTTGGTGCCAGCCCTGAGGAGCAGCTGGGAGAGGGAATCCAAATAATGATGGACACCAACCAGGGCACCAGGGGAAGGCTTAAGCCAGTCCACAGCATTTCTGAGGAAAAAGGAAAACTTGGAGTCCTTCAAGATTTCATCATGAGAAACAACCACCCTTTTGCTCATCCCATAACAAGTTGCTGCAATTAGCACTTGACCATTGGTACTCACCAGCACTGGCTTGGCTTTAGAGATAAAGTGCAACAGCTCACAGGGATGAAAGTTTGTTGTCAGCTCAAACGAATTAACATATTTCATCAGAGAGGCATAGACTGCTTTGGAATATATCTGATATAGCTCATATTAGAGTACTGAAAAAGAAAAAAGGGATGCACTTTTAACCTTAGAATCTACATTTGAAATGTTTAACAGAGACAAGCTAATGAGGTACGTACCAAGTGTGCTATTCTACAGTCCCAGGAAGAGTCTGTATCCATGGATGATGCATAAATCTATAGTGCAGCCATAAGCTGAGCTGGGAAAACATGACAGGAATGAGGAACCTTTGTATTAGCTACCAGTCATGCAATATCTTACCCCAACAGACCTGTTAGGAAACATGAAGTGAAGAAATAACTCCAGTTAAACCTTTCTATAGTCTTCTGCCTATGTGTTCAGATTGCCATGGAACTGTTTTACTATACTAACGTAACTGGAGTTGCAGAAGAAAATTCCAACTCATTTTTTTAATTAGAAAATATTGAATCATTTGAAACTTTGAACTATTAACTTCCCTAAGGTCACCAGCATCAAGGCAAGGTCAGCAAGAGGCAATAGAAGAGCCTGGGAAGTGCTAAGATACTTGTACATATGAACACACCTACCGCAGCAAGTGATTACGTCCCTTCTCACTGCAACTTGGAGGAATCAATTCTCCAGATTCTCCAGATTTCTTCACTGTGAGAGTGACGGAGCACTGGAACACGTTGCCCAGAGAGGCTGTGGAATCTCCTTCTCTGGAGATACTCAAGATCTAATCACAAGCTGTTATGTTTCCACACCTCAGTTATAACAGGAATACTCTAGCCTCTTAGGGAGGCAAAGGCTTTCAGTTCTCATTAAGACTGTATGACAGAGGTGGAATGCCATTTTATGTCTGCAGTCAGCATACATTGAACTGAACCCTAAAAAAGTTGTATTGGCTTTAAGGAATACTATTTATACACAGTCTCATAGTGTCTTGACAGTGTTTTTACAATACAGCAAAAATATTAATCCAGTTAAACTATATTAACAAATAGAATACAAATTATCCAATTATTGTTAAATCCCAATAATGATACAGTTAAAATTTCTGTACATAGTCTACCCACTATCTAATTGTTTCCCCAGTGTTGGGTCCTGTGGGTCAGTTGTGCCAGTCTTCTCTTAGAAAAGATGGATTGCTTTGACTCATCAACACCCTGAGTTATTTCCTGGGAGGAGTTCGGTGGAGAGAGAAGTAGGAAGTTCTTCCTCCTCGATCTTCAGTCTTCTCAAGGTTGTTTTTATACTTCTCAAGCAGTTTGTTCCTTATTAGCCCACAGGTCAGTTACAGAATGACTACACGGTAGTATCAGACCTTTACCAAAATGGAAAATAAGCAGAATGCATGTTAAGATATAGGAAATTGTCCTTCCGACCCTTTTTTGATGCTTACAGATTTTTGTAGTTACCTCTAAAACAGCTGCATGACCACTCAAGACAATTACTGGTGAGACCTGAGCTGTTAAATTAGTAGAAGGCATTTGGCATGCAGCTAGCAAGGGCAGCAGCATATTTACTGGAAGATCAAGCCCCTTTCAAAATATCATTTATGGAGGTCTGAAGAATTAGACAGAGCCTTTTTCAGAGCCGTGGGATGAAGTGCCCATGTTCTGTGTAAAACCAGTGCAGTCTCACTGTCTCCTGTCCATTTTCCTGACCAGTAGAACAGGACACACTGTGTGCTTGTGGATTTCTATTTCTGATCAGTGTGTCTCCTCTGGGGCTATACTGATGTAGTAGGTTCCACATATCTTTACCTGCCCAGAGAAGAAAATTAACTCACAAGGTAAAGTTGGATTAACAGAATATTTCAGTATTCAATCCTGCACTGAGCTGCACCTTCTTACCCAAGCTGATGCACCTTCTTACCCAAGATGATACTCTGGGTGCATTCCTGTATCAGTAAGGGGACAGAGCAGAGACCTAGAGATACGTCCCATTGGCAGAAGAAATAGGGAGTTTCTGCCATATCAGCTGGAACATCAGGCAAGCAGCAACCTTGCTGCTCCCTGACACAGAAAAATCAAAGCTTGACAGTGCTGCGGAGCCTCCCTGGCCATTTTGCTGTGAGGGAAAGTCTCTTGAGCACACAACTTTGGGACACATGATAAAAGGAAGGCAGTCAAACACAGTTAATTCAAGGTACTGGGACCAGGACCTAATCTCATAACATACGACTTCTTATCCTGATCTGGCTGTGGCTAAATCACTTCATCTTCTACGCCTGTTCCATTTGCTTATTTAGACTGTAACCTGGGGGTGCAGGTACTATTTCTTTCTATGTATTTGTACAACATCCAGCACAAGGCCCTCACTTTCACAGGACTTTTTTATGGTCTAAAAATAACAGTGAACATTTGTCAGTTCCTAGGCTGAACCTCATTGATGATTAATTTGTTTTTTCTTTTCTAGGCTGGTGTTTTGTTTTCTGCCTGGTGGCTTTGGTGAACACTGGAATATTTATTACTTTTTTTTTTTTTTTTTGAAGGTCAAGGTAACCTTCTTCTGATTTCCAGTGTACAACTCACACCCTGCATGAAATGTCAAACCAAATAAAATACTAATCACGTCAAACCAGGTCTGTTAATTCCTCAGAGATCACCCACTAAGGATATTTCCTCTGTTTGTTCTAATCAAACTACAGAGGCTGCTGAGCCTTGCAGGTTTAAGAGTAAGAAAACGCAAAAAACAGGCCACTGAGGGCAGAGTAGTTTTACACTCTCGTACATTCTTTAGTGTGAGTTTAACCAGAATAACCTTACCTCAATAACATGAACAGACTTGGGATGAACAGTGTGTTTGGCACTGAAGCTGGACAGAATCTATAGCTATTCATAATAGAATGAAATAAGATTAAAGATAAGGGGCATAGTAAAGACCATAAATGCCAGAGATGGTTTCCTCTAGTGCAATCTGGGACTCTTAACTCCCTTCCCAACCCACAGTGCTGCCTGTCAGGTAAGTGCACTCTTGCTCACATGCAGCCCATGAGGGTGGAAAATTCCACTCACACACCCTGTGGCAGTTTCTGGCCTTAGATTTACAGACAAAACTGGGTGCCTCTGTGGATAGGAACCAGGAGGAGGATGCTTCAGTTGGCAGTGGAGGATGTATCCAGTCCCACATGAATGTTGTTGTCCAATGAAATTCACAAACAGATCAATACCCTAACCTATCCAAACTCAGAATCTGACCCATCATCTTTCTCTTTGGCCTTTTCTCTTTTTCATTTTTGCTCTTAAGTATCTCAAGATCCATTTTACACACTCATGGGGGGAAAAAGAACAGATCATGCTACCCCCAGGTAACAGAACTGGTAACATTTTGAGCAATTTTCTATGTAAGCAAACTCTTAATCTTTGTTCATAAAGTCAGTAGGGATGAAACCTGCTACTGCAGGTAGGATAAGATACAAATCTTTGTACTGTGTAAATTCTTCTGAGTCTCCAAAACAGGGCTAAACTGGTACTGAATCACTGTCTAAGTTAGGACTTCCCTCTGCGTATGTTTTATTGGAGGAACAACTTAATAGCAGTAGTGTATAAAAATGGAAAGAATGCTTGAAGGACAAAGGAAAAAAATAGGCCAATGAATCACAGGAAAATCAGAACTGCATCTGAGCCAGACCAAAAATAAAAAGCAGCTGTAACAAATCTTTGTGTCGCTCCTTTTTAGGTGTTTTTCTTACTGGGCACAGAGACTTGAAAGTAAGACAATACACACAACCTGTGAGTTCACTACAATTATCTTATTTATTGCTGATACACAAGGTGTGAGTTGGGACTAGCATGCTGTTAGGCTAAGCATTAATACCCTCACCAGCCCTGGTGTGGTCAACAGTGTGCTGTACAAGCCAAGAAACTATGAGCTGAGGGAAGTGTTAACTTCCATGGCTGATGCTCCATGTTGCCGAGCTTCTGCCTTCCTCCTCACTGCTCCCTCATGCTGTCATGTCAGTGCCTTTTTTAAACAAAACCTTAATGAATCCATGTGTTAAACCATTATTGACTACAATCAACTCACCTCTTTTTGTTTTTGCTCTCCCATCCTGCATGGTTTGCTCATAGTATCTTGCTTACAGACTAAAGTGAGTGTGACAGGTACAATTCATCATTGACTTGTATCAGATAAAGCTGGATTTTGGGTCAAACAGTAATATAAAGTAGAAAGAAATAAACAGTTTTTCCGTATCAGCTAAGCAGCCTCTGTATGTAAACACTACAAGGTCACTTAATTTCATGATAGCAGGTGTAGAAGTTCTGCATACTTAGAGAGATTAAAGACTAGGAATTTTATAGGCAATCAAATCAGTAGAGAAAATCTTGTGTTGCTAAGATCATGCATTCATGAAGGATACAACATTACGAAGGCTACTATCTTCTTACGGATCCATATGGATCCATATGCTATTTTCATTGTCCTTGAGACTGCTCCAGTGACTGACCCACCCTGAAAACTTCAATTTCAGCAGAAAAAGGTTCTGCAGGAACTAAATCCACCCAGCATTAAATTCCCCCTGAGGTGAAGAACCCATCATAAGGCTCGTGCATTATTTAACTCTTCAGGAGATAGCTTAAATGGGAGCTAAACAGCACATAAGTTTCTGCTGAGTTTCTACCAGGGTTGGCTTTTATTCTAAGCCAACAAAAAGCTAAAGAATTCAGGGTAAAGCATATCATACAGCATACAAGGAGAAAATGACAGGCTGTAGCTAATCCTGAGAATCAAGGTCTGGACGTGTTTTCTTTAGGATTATAGGTCTTCATTGGGTTCTCTTCCCAGCTGGGTAAAGAGGACAGTTCCATGGCCAGCTCTTTTCTGATAGGCCATCCCCAGGCCATAAAAAAAGGAGCCAGGTTCCTGTTCACCTGCTGAGAAAACTTCTGTGCCCACAGATTCATCTTAGAAGGGTTGTCCTTTGGGATGGTGGACATTTTCTGGTAGTCAGAGAAGAGGTGGGTGAAAGGCTCCCAACCAAAGCCCTCCTGCAACTGAAGGACAAGAATATAAAGCATCAAAACAATAAAATTCTCATTTCATAGACATTATTCCTGTTCCATTATAAGTAGAAGAAATCTCCACAGGTTTCTACAGCATCTTCTGCAAAGGGTGTAAAGTTAAATGAAGTCATACAACTTTCAGGCTTCAAAGCATAACTTACAGCACTAGCATACAGAAAAAAAAAAAAAAAAAAAAAAAACACTCCCACTATGGCCTGTCAGAACAAATGGAGACAAACAGTACATTGGGAGCAGATAGAAATGTCAGCGCTCAGCAGCAACCAACTATGCAAGCTGATGATTCCTGCAGAATAAACCTTCTTGTGCAGTGAAAAACCGCCAGTAAGGACTCTGAGAGAGAACCTGGACAGAAGGAGGATAAGAGAACAAGAAGTAGTCAGAAAACAGAAAGGAGAAATTGGGAGCAGAGCATGTTTTTGTCTAGGAATAAGAACAAAGGAGATGAGATAGAAAAATTACTATTATATGAGTAATGAGTTTAAAGTAAAGAGGGAGCAGAAACCTATTTTGTTGCTCAAGAGGAGGTTAATATGGAGAGCTGAGTTGGAACAAAAGCATGACAGGATGATTGTCAGTGTTAGTAGTTCCTTACCAAGCCAAAATGCATCACACTTTGACACTAGTTTGACACTAAAATGTATTCCACAAATCCTCCATCATGCTGGAATAGCTAAACAGTGGCAGACAATATTTCTACATTAGGTAGAACAAACAAACAGGTTATCTGCCTCTAATATTCCCATATTCACAAGGGGAAACCCCTAGTGCTGAGATTGGCTATGGACTGGGAAATAGTTGGGGGTAGAAAGGTTGAAGAGCCATGAACAAGCTGATTGGAAGGTAGGAGAAGGAAAGGTCTGGTTTTACACAAGGCCAAAAACAATGAGCCAAGTTATACAGAAAACTCCTCACTATGTTAGGTTATGTCTGACCTGCAGAACGCAGGAGCATCTCCTAGATCCTGTGTTCAAGTATTCACCTCAGAGAATGAGGAGTTCCCAGCTCCATGTCACAACATGACCAGAATGAAAACTGTCTATTCACTCCCTCACAGCCAGTCTTCTATGGGAAGAAAACACAGATAATTGTGGGGTAGCCAACTTGATAACTAGAGGAACAAGTACCCTGGAGCATGCTTGCAAAGTACTTCTTTTGCCTAGTTTAGACAGAGCTTTGGAGGGCTCTGACCTTAGTCCCAAGCAAGTACCAGAACAGTGAGGAAGTGGAGACAGAACAGCACATACAGGAGTTTTGTTGGGCCATTTAAATCTGTAAATCTCTTGGGCTAATTGATTGATTTTCTAATTGCTTTATACTCTCTTTTGCAAGATCTGCATTACCGGCTTCAGTGACCACTCTGGAGAGGTAAATGCATCGTGAGGCTGAACTCTGAGAGATGGTATGCTCTGTCAGGCGATGTCAGGAACAGATGACATCCTGCTGCCATGCAAGTAAGAGGCAGAAAGGATGTGGATCTGAAAGGCCTGAAGATCAATGCTGAAGCCTTCCTGGATGAAAGGAAATTGAAAAGCATCTAAATGGGATCCTGATGAATGGCTCAAAGTAATATGGAACATATTCAACTGAAGAAAACCCATTATAGCTGAAAAAAGGACAGCAGTTAGTAATTGTAAGTAGGTGTTCTGTTTGTAGAAGGTGTAATTAGTTTCTAAACTGAGTGTTTCTTGGCTCTCTAAAGCATCTTTGAGGTGTAAAAACATGACACCCATAGATTCATGGGTTTTGAACCTGTAAGTGCTGAGGGAGCTGGCGGCTGTTATTGCTAGGCCGCTCTCCACCATCTTTGAAAGGTCATGGAGAACTGAAGAGGTGCCTGAGGACTAGAGGAAAGCCAATGTCACTCCTGTATTCAAAAAGGACAAAAAGGAGGACCCAGGCAACTATAGGCCAGTCAGCCTCAACTCCATCCCTGCGAAGGTGGTGGAACAGCTTGTTCTGGACATCATCTCCAAGCCCATGGAGGAAAAGAAGGTGATCAGGAGTAGTCAGCATAGATTCACCAAGGGGAAGTCATGCTTCACCAATCTGGTAGCCATCTAGGATGGAATGACTGGATGGGGAGAGGAGGGGAGAGCAGTGAATGTTGTCTACTTTGACTTCAGCAAAGCTTTTGACGCTGTCTCCCATAACATCCTCACAGGTAAGCTCAGGAAGTGCGGGTCAGACAAGTGGACAGCATGGTGGATTGAGAATAGGCTGCAAGGCAGAATTCAGAGGGTTGTCAACAGTGATGCAGAGTCTAGTTGGAGGCCTGTAGCTAGTGGAGTCCCCCAGGGCTCAGTCCTGGGTCCTATCCTGATCAACTTACTCATTAATGACCTGGATGAAGGGACAGAGTGCCTCCTCAGCGTTTGCTGATGATACCAATCTGCAAGGAGCAGGAATAACCCCATGCACCAGTACAGGCTGGGGGCTGACCTGCCGGAAAGCAGCTCTGCGGAGAAGGACCTGGGAGTGCTGGTGGACAACAAGTTGACCATGAGCCAGCAATGTGCCCTTGTGGACAGGAAGGCCAATGGTATCCTGGGCTGCATTAGGAAGAGTGTTGCCAGCAGGTCGAGGGAGGTGATCCTGCCGCTCTACACAGCCCTGGGGAGGCCACATCTTGAGTACTGTGCCCAGCTCTGGGCTCCCCAGGACAAGAAAGACATGGAGCTACTGGAGAGAGTCCAGCGTAGGGCTACAAAGATGATCAGAGGGCGGGAGCATCTCCCCTATGAGGAACGGCTACGAGAGCTGGACCTCTTTAGCCTGGGGAAGGGAAGACTGAAGCGGAATCTTATCAATGTCTACAAATACCTAAAGGGGGGATGTCAAGACAATGGGGCTGGACTCTTTTCAGTGGTGCCAAGTGACAGGACACGAGGCAAAGGGCATGAACTGAAACACAGGAAGTTCCACCTGAATATGAGGAAGAACTTCTTTCCTGTGAGGGTGACAGAGCACTGGACCAGGTTGCCCAGAGAGGCTGTGGAGTCTCCTTCTCTGCAGATATTCAAAACCTACCTGGATGCGATCCTGTCTAACATGCTCTAGGTGACCCTGCTTGAGCAGAGGGAGTTCCAACCTCAGCCATTGTGTTACTCTGTTATACTATTCATCTGGAAGTTCTAAAATGCCAAAGTTTTTTATCAACTAGCCCAAAGTCCACAGGAAATCTGCAGATTAAAGAACTGTATCCACACTTGATCCTCATTTTTCCACTCTGTATGAAGAAACAATTCCTGTTTCTCTCCTAGGACGAAATACTAGCACTTGCTTCTCTCTCCGAGTGGCTAAGCTCAAATTTTGCAGAGGAAGGGCATCAGAATACCTCAATGCTACACAACCTATCCATATATCTCTGTGGTGCTTTCCAGACTTAAGAATCCAGCTTGTAAACAAACCATTGCAGTCACTAGGCAACGAGAATGAACCCATCTCTCCCAGAGTTACCTGCAGGTATGTCTCCAGTGCAGTCCACATTTCCCAGTCCTTTAGTTTAGCACCTTTGTTCAGGTACCCTCTTATCCTCTCCTCCCGACACTGTGACCTAAGTGCCTTATGGGCCTGATGCCTGGGAATCCCCAGCACCTTCTCATGCACATAGACAGACCAGAGGTTGCAGGTAGCTTCTGTAGTATGAGGGGGAAATTCCCATGCTTGCTGCTGTTGATTGTGTCCCAGTTCATGGATGGGACCCCAAAGACCAGTGTTTTGCATGTGCTTCACATCTACCATCTCCTTCACTGAATCTAGGTGGCCCATGATGGGGTAGCCAGCATGCATCCAGCCTGCAGGAAAAGACAAAAACCAACACACAGCATAAGTGCTTATCCCAGTACCTCATAGATACAAATGACTATTTTTTCATTTCTCTAGTGTCTTTCCTCCATCTCCCACCAATACTTCATCATAATGCGTGACAACCTCTTCCTTTTTTGAGATAAAAAAAATACAAACTTCACCTTAACAGACAGCCAAATAAGGGGTGTAAAATGCAGTTTTGCCCACTTGCCCTGTTTATATATAAGCATACACTCATATAGGACTGAAACGTTTTAGGTCGAAGAAGAAAGCCTGAACATTGCCCAGAACACACCTGAACTCTCTCAAATTCACCACAGTGAGGCCAATCCAACCATGCTATTATGTGATTCAGGACTCTGGCAGAGCTTGACTCTTCCTATGTAAAGTGTGGATATTGCAGGTCTGCGCTCCAAGAGTTAGCAGTGTGTAGGAAACTCGTGGAGACCACAGTGCTCGTCATGCTTAACCTCATAGAATACGGCTGTTATCTAACAATTTACCAGCATCATGCTGGGCATGAATTTGGTACTGCAAGGGATTTTACCCATGTCTCTTGGGTGGCTCCATCCCTGATTTGTCCTTCTTGACGATTCCTAAAACTTCATATGAGAGGCACCTCCAAAAACTCAAACACCTACCATAGGATGGTTAAACACGATCCTACATAGTTGGCTTTGACTGAACGCAAAGCTTGTAGACTACTCAAATTAGAGGATATGAATCACATACTTCTTTCAGAAGCTATGTAAGATCTTGAGCTCCCTTCCAGGGGAGTAACCCCTATATAGCAACCCCTGGCAACCCCAAAAGTTCAGGTCCAAAAATGGGAGTCAAACCATTTAGATCATCTAAACCACAAGGGAATTTTTAGTCTGCAGACTATGGTAATTTTAATTGGCATTTTCCTAGGACAGTAGAATTTAACACTCCCAAGATATGCCACAAATTCTTTCCATGTGTTTAGGACATTAGCATTCATGCCAAGCCCTTGCCCTCACTGTGGGATGATGAATTTAACCAGCTGGCTTCAAAAAACAACAGAATAAAAATAGCATTGTAAGAGTTCCACTTTACCATCCAACTGACTCTAAAACAAATGCACTTCAGAAGCTAGTGTGGGGATGTGGAGGAGCACCAGTGCAAAACTGCAAACTCATGGGCTTTGATAGTAATCCACATTCTGTTTCTTCTTTGCCATCAGCTCAGACACATGTTTTTTCAGGCTAAGCTTTGCCTACAGCAACCCTTGTGTAGTCTGTCTCCTGCAGGTACAATTGCAACTGAATTTAAGCAAACAGTCCTGTGACTGAGGCAGGGAAAAATAGAAAACAGGTCACTATCTCCCAGTCGTACCGTCTCTGCAGTGCATTCAGGAGGGTGAATGAGTAACTGCATGTGAGCCAAAGCCATTACAGTCAGCAGCTCTGCCTCTCAGAACACTCAAGCAGCAGAAAAGCTGAGTAAGACAATACTAATTTTGAAAGCAGAGGGGCACTTGCAACAGCTGATGTAGTTTTTGTAAGCTCTGCCCTGCCACGTTTCTATCCTGATGGAGTAGCTCTGTTATGCAAAGCTTGCACCCCTTACGTAGGTTTGCAGTACAATTTTGGCACAGCAACCTTGAAGAAATAGGCATTGATGCTAGAGGCCGCTTTTCTCTGCCCCCTTTGAGAAAGCCATACAGTAATATACCTACCACACGAGATCTGGACATCTGTTACAATCCTCTCTGGCCTTGGGAATTTTGTTGGTATGGCTGCCAGTGTGCTTATTGCCACCATGATCTCATCCCACAGCCTAAGCAGTGGCTTTGGGTTCTCTATATGGCGAATGCTGTCAGCTGGTACAGTCAGGATAAGATTCTCAATAGCTAATTCTGCCCAGGGAGCAGGGTAATGCCGGATATAGGCCTGCCACTGGCTTTCACAGGTCTCCCCTACATCGAGACAGAAAATCAATCTTGAGCACATTCCCAGAGGTCAAGCCACAGAAACACATGCTTCAGAAGTCTCCTCAGGGCTCTTTTGTGGATAGAAGATAGAGACAGAAAAGGACTGTCTCACACCAAAGCAGTAGCACAACAACAGATTCCTGTTTCCTGTCTGAGGAAAAGAAGCATCAGACTTTTCCAGCCTCTCTTGATGATCTCATTTTCTGTTCTCCAAGAGAGATAACACCACTAAATTTTGTTTAGTTTGACATAGGAACTGAAAAATGCTCCGTACAACAAGAGAAGAGAAACTGATGGGAACATGGGAAACCCACCAGTGGAGAGATTACCATTTACTGTAGGGACTGGAGGTGGCCATATGGGGGCACTCTAAAGCAGGCATATGGCAAGGCAAGCTTTACCATGACTGAGGTCAGCCTGTATTGCTCCAACACAGCAGTTTTCATCAAAAATGCCAACTCTGACCTCCAAGAAATGTCATTTGGGATAAACATTGCCCATTTTATGTGCCTCCTGCCACACAGCAGGCTCAGAGTGGTTAAGTAATTTACCCAGAATTCCAAGGGAAGTTAAAGGAACAAAAACCAAGAAAGTTAAACCTGGTTATTCCTAAGCCCAGGTCAGTGACTGTAAGCACTGGGCCATCTTTCTTTTCAGTTGCAACAACGGCAGCATCTACGAGCAATGCTAAGGAGAAAGGCACCAAATAAACAAACCTACCAAGCTTGAAGAATGGAGCTCTGACTGCCCCTTCTATGGTGAAGGACACTTCCCCCAGGACACTCTTTCCTGGTACTGTGATGTAAATAAGGCCACCCCAGAGACAGGAAACAGACTGCTTCTGGCAGGTAATATCACAGGTGTGTATCATCACTGGGGCCCGTTTCAGCTTTGTGGCATGAGAAAGGTCATCCGTATGACATCCTATCTGCACCTGGCAAACAGAAGAGTAAGAAGAGCTGGACAGAGTGCTCAAAGTGCAAGCCAGCAGGCTGCATAATCCTGAGATCTCTGATGCAGGACTGTCCTTGTAGGGTGCACACACAAAAGCAGCCTTCTGACTCCAGCTCTACTCAAGCTTTCAACCTGTAGTGAGCAGAAGCAGCAAAACAAATGAAGAAAAAAATGCAATGAAGTTCAATGTTGTCCCTGTCACACAGTCTTATACCACTACTGCCGTTATTACTGGGGTCAGCTACCTCCTTCACTGGCAGTGGACAGTACTGCAGAAACTTCCTTCATTAGAGTCTGTTTCGATCTTTTCTTCACTTTACACCAGCATCAAACTCACATACTAAAAATATGAGGTGAAGAGATGTGATCACTGCTGTCTCCCCTGCTTGCGCCTCTTCCCTCGTATAGATACAGTAGAACAGACAGCATGTGGCTGCAAGATCATACAGAAGTACCTGAGTTAACTTTGGGTTTCAGCTATGTGGAGCTTTCTACAAAAATTCCCCAGCAGGTGAGCATTTGTCCGCTTTGTACTTTACAGATAGCAGGAGCCCAGGTAGCTAGTTTGTATCTGATCTGGATACATCTACATGAGCAGCAGGAACAGCACTATGAAAGTACCTCAGGAGACATCTGGAAAGAGACAACACTAAGTTTGGTGATTAGAAAGGCTCAAGCACTTATCTTGGGCCTGGCAACCACCTTGATTGTTTTTTATCTGCAGGGTAATAAAACAAGCACAGCTGCCTTCAGGCAGCAGCCACACTCATTTATCAACTAGCACGCAGAAATAACAACAGTAAAGAATGGGAAATAAGGTAAGAAATAATGATAATGCACTATAAGTGCCATAGGGTGGCAGCAGTAAACAAGGATTGAAATGGCAGCAAAATCAGTAAGAAAAGCCTTCTGAGACCTGTATTTGAGTGTCCTCCTGACGAATACATCAATGTACAGTAGCCAAAATCAAGAAAACTTACCTGCAGACCAGCCCCAACCACCATGCAAGGGAATGTTATAACTGCCGTGCGTCCTTCAGGGAGATAGAGTCCTGTGCTCCTCCAGGCTGTCTTGCCTAAAAGTTAAAGACTTTCCTGAACAGCCAGCACTTTTTCAGCCTAACATCATGCATTCTGGAGATGCCAAGCTGCAATAAAAGAATTTTCATCTTCCTTTTTGCCTTGCTGTGCACTCACAAAACTGTCTTGTGTTTTACTCAACCTGTCAGAAACACATTTCTGGTTTTAAAGCAAAAGGTATCTATGTGAACAAGACCATCAGACAATTAGCATGCTTGCCCACCCAGATTTGAACTTCTGGAAATGCTATGCTTAAATGCACTTATCAACACCTTTAAAAATACAAAAAAAGAAACCAAAACACCAACACCTCCACTCAGATCCTCTCACAATAAGAGGTGCACCTCATAAGAGGTGCATACTGCTGTATTAAATACAGTTAACTGTATTAAATACAGTTGAAGATGTAATCATCATAAATCATTTCCAAGATAACAGACAGTAACATCAGATTTTTTCCTACAGTCTGATCAGCACAAGCTGGGGCCCACACAAATTTCTATTCCTAGCAGACTGAAGTTATGAGAAAGCCTAAAAGGTCTGCCCTATCCTAAGTCTAACTCTAAGCTGGGTGCCCCATAATTCCAGTACAATTCAGCATGCTTCTAGACAGTCCTTCCATGGATATGCAAGTCTCCTCTGTGTAGAAGATCTTTGTGAACGGACAGTTGTGACACATAGCGCAAAGCTGACTCATCTCTACTCTACTGTCCAGACAAAATCCACTCACAAGTTCTCACATACGGTCTATTCATGTGTATTTCAGCACAAACAGTAGCAGTCCTAAGAAAGAGCTGTACAGTCACAAAGCACACTTTCCATAAAGCATCCCCAAGAAAAAATGACAATTTTTTTCAAGCAAAACTTAGACAGTATCATGTTTCACAAAATATCATGTTCACCAAATACCACGATTCACCAATTCATCTTCGCTTTGCTTGGCTTGACCTGATACCATTTCTGAAATGGTATATACTCTTAATTCATGGTTTGCTATCATTTTTTTATTTTGTATGTGAAACTATACAAATACCAAATAATTTCTGGCCAAACAAAACAAGGAGTTTAATCCAATATATTCAATTGGAAACGATACTCAACTAACCAAGGAAAATATAGGCCAGTCAGCCTCAACTCCATCCCTGCGAAGGTGGTGGAACAGCTTGTTCTGGACATCATCTCCAAGCACATGGAGGAAAAGAAGGTGATCAGGAGTAGTCAGCATGGATTCACCAAGGGGAAGTCATGCTTCACCAATCTAGTAGCCATCTAGGATGGAATGACTGGATGGGGAGAGGAGGGGAGAGCAGTGGATGTTGTCTACCTTGACTTTGGTAAGGCTTTCAACACTGTCTCCCGTAACATCCTCACAGGTAAGCTCAGGAAGTGCGGGTCAGACAAGTGGACAGTGAGGTGGATGGAGAACTGGCTGAAGTACAAAGCTCAGAGGGTCATCATCGGTGGCGTGTAATCTAGTTGGAGGTCTGTAGCTAGTGGAGTCCCCTAGGGCCAGTCCTGGGTCCCATCCTGATCAACTTATTCATTAATGACCCGGATGAAGGGACAGAGTGCCTCCTCAGCAGGTTTGCTGATGATGCCAAGCTGCGAGGAGTGGCTGATCCACCTGAGGGCTGTGCTGCCATTCAGAGACCTGGACAGGCTGGAGAGTTGGGCAGAGAGAAACCTCAACAGAGTTCAACAAGGGCAAGTGCAGGGTCCTGCACCCAGGGAGAAATAACCCCATGCACCAGTACAGGCTGGGGGCTGACCTGCCGGAAAGCAGCTCTGCGGAGAAGGACCTGGGAGTGCTGGTGGACAACAAGTTGACCATGAGCCAGCAATGTGCCCTTGTGGACAGGAAGGCCAATGGTATCCTGGGCTGCATTAGGAAGAGTGTTGCCAGCAGGTCGAGGGAGGTGATCCTGCCTCTCTACACAGCCCTGGGGAGGCCACATCTTGAGTACTGTGCCCAGCTCTGGGCTCCCCAGGACAAGAAAGACATGGAGCTACTGGAGAGAGTCCAGTGTAGGGCTACAAAGATGATCAGTGGGCGGGAGCATCTCCCCTATGAGGAACGGCTACGAGAGCTGGACCTCTTTAGCCTGGGGAAGGGAAGACTGAAGCGGGATCTTACCAATGTCTACAAATACCTAAAGGGGGGGATGTCAAGACAATGGGGCTGGACTCTTTTCAGTGGTGCCAAGTGACAGGACACGAGGCAAAGGGCATGAACTGAAACACAGGAAGTTCCACCTGAATATGAGGAAGAACTTCTTTCCTGTGAGGGTGACAGAGCACTGGACCAGGTTGCCCAGAGAGGCTGTGGAGTCTCCTTCTCTGCAGATATTCAAAACCTACCTGGATGCGATCCTGTCTAACATGCTCTAGATGGCCCTGCTTGAGCAGGGGGGTTGGACTAGATGATCTCCAGAAGTCCCTTCCAACCTCAGTCATTCTGTGATTCTGTGATTCTGTAATTCAGCCAGTCCTAAACAAATTTTTTCTTTTGTCCTGACCCATTAGAGAACTGAAAATCAGTGAACAGTTTTTTCCACAACTCTTCTCTTTACATATCCTCAGCACTCAGACATTGTCACTTCAGAATAGTCTATGCTCATTAGAATAGTTTTCAAACAACTCTTCTCAAACATATCCAAATACAAAAACGTAAGATGAATCCATACAGGGAAAAACACCTTACTAGTGCAATTACCTAGAGTTTAAACATATTACATTTACACACAGGAATCTCAGCAGGGCTGTAGACCTCTTATTCCAGATGTGATTACAAAGCACCTTGGCCTTAGGGACAATGTCAGCTTAAGAAGTCCCTATCTTACTTCCAGACCCCCAAAACCACAACTGGGTGCTCCTTCAGTTGTGTTGACACTAGCTGCAGGACTGTGCTGTAGCTGGATTGAAATGATCTGGATCAAAAACAACTCTTTGTGGCTAATTCAGATCTTTTCAGTCCCATAGATGGCTGTATCAACACAACTAGGGGAACAGCAATCTGCAGTGCAGACTTTCTTAAGGCAGTTTTTTTGCTGAAAACCATTATGTCGCATAATTCCCTGAGGTGCCTCTGTTAGGAGGTTCATCTCCCGCAGTACTCTGTACACAAAGATAAAGCAGAACTTCCACAGGGTGTTTCACAGCACTGCAGTCTGGATTGGCCACAAAAGGAGCCTGTCTGTCACTACGGAGAGGTCAGCCCCTCACAAGCCCAAAGTAAAATTGTACAACTGTTCCCATATTCAGCCATACATACATACAGAGACACACACATGAGGTAAGCCACTGTTCCCAGCTGTAGAATTCCTCAAGAGAGAGGAAGATATGCTTCTCACCTAGGTTTGTGCCATCAATTTCCACAGTAACAGGAACATCACAGACCGCACTGGTAGGTTTCGGCACTAAAGTTGCACAGTCTGTCATGGCACGGGACAGCTCAGTTGCCATACAGAGAAGGGCTGCCTCTTTGGAGTTGCTCTGGACAGGACATTGCTTGCTGACATGTGGGATCCCACTTCTGCAAAGCATTTTGGTCAGGATGCGGTGGAGCGAGGCATATGCCGGGCAGTCTTCAGCTGGGATGCGCAGAAAGGCAGCACAGTCTTGTGTCAGTCTTTGCAGCCAGTCCTTCAAGGGAACTTTGAGCTCCTCACCCTTATCTACATGCCTCTGGAAAAGAGAGAGAGCCTTGCGGAAGTGGTAGTGCTCCCCAGGCACCACAGCTGGGTATTTAGCTGCCTGAACATTCAGACCCAGAACGCTGAGCCCAAAGTGGTTGAGGATTTTGTTGCCAGGATATTCTGCCACAGCAGCTTTGCTACAGTTCTGGGAAGCCCAGTACCAGGCCTGACCTCCTGTCAGCAGGCCACCTCCCTCTGCCACAAAAGCATGAATCTTCTCCACCTCTCTGTCACTGTAACAAGGGCAGCAGTACACACTCATATCGCTTGTCAGGTGTGACACCTGGAATTTCACCTCCCCTGGAGAGAACAGTTCACAGAGTCTCTTCAGGCTGACATCCACACCCACCAGACCCTTCTTCCCTGCATCCAGCCACTGGACAACATTGAGCAGGAATCCAGCCAACTTTGGGGAGAACAGCTGACTCTCATGAGTTGCCACCACAACACGCCCTTTGCCATAGCGTGCTGCAGCTAAGAGGCAGCGGTGTGAGCTGTCAAGGCAGAGCGGGAAGGAGAGTATACCATGCACCAGCAAGATGGAGGGTATGCCCCCTGACACAATATCCAGCTCTGATACACCACGCAGGAGAAACTCGGTGTCAAGGCTGAGATCGGCATGATGTCTACAAAACCAAGAGACATCCAAGTTAGCCCCAGTCTCAGAATCTTTTACACACAAATCTGCCTTGTCCACTGTGCCTCTTCTTCCACCTTCACCTTAGTATACCACATTGCCAGTTCTGTCAATTTTTAAAATGTCTTTATTTTTCCCTTAAAGATTCAGTTTGGGGGGTCAAGTATCTCTGTAGGAATTTCAGCATTCATTAAAAAAAAAAGAAGAGAGAAAGGAAGGACAAAAAGAAGTTTCTAATCATGTGACTTCAAATAGTAACTTGAAAATCCCTTCTAAATATATCACAGAAGCTCAAAAATCAGAAGGACTTTCATGTATTTTAATCATTCTCTTGTAGGTTTAAATCTTCATGTGGGGATTTGCAAATCTCTTGTAAGGGAAATTTCATTCATTTACCATGCCCTAGAAATCGTCAGCTAACCAAGCCCAAAAGATTTTTCTGTGTTATTTCCTGGCCTCTGTCACTGTTTAGAATTGTAGAAAGGATAGCTTGGTTAGATAGACAGATATGCATACAGACAATGAGTGACTTGAAGTTGACTTAGGCTCCTAACACATACTCCTCAAATTCCTATCAGTCGACCTCTATAGAGATTTTATTGTGCATGGCCCTCCTCTTATCTCCTCTATTTCCATGTAACTCATGTATGTCACGATGGTAAATGGTATGTTGACTTGTTTGATTTTGCTTTATTTAAATTTTCTTCTGGTTTGGCCATATAGTTTTATACTTTAGAAAACACAGTTTTCACTCTGGCACTGGAAAGCATCTCGGTATGTGGTCATTGCAGCCAACTCAGTGAGAATAAATGATTCAGTCCTTTTGCATACCCACAGAACAGAAATTAAAACTGCAGCTCTCCTTTGATTTTCACTTTACTCCAATCGTTTGTCACACAGAATAGGTATCCAGGCATATGACACATTACCTGCATCAGATCACAGTCTGATTCTCTGTGGGTTAAACAAAGGCATGCAGGAAAGCCCAAATGAACACAACTGTTGTGTTGCACTGAAATTAGATATCTGAATTCCTTTTGTGGTTCTCAGTCAAAGCAAAATCACCACAGAAGGAAAAAGGATCATTTAGAAAATTTTAATAAAATAACTCCATTTGTTGGCTATGTGCTAAGCACTTTTCTGAATGCAACAACAGAGCTTTCTGTTACCTTTACTGGGACATAAATTCAGCACCCAGAAAGTACCAAACACAATTATTTGTTGAAATATAGTTTCATATATATACAAGACTGTGATGAAATAAAAAACTTGTAGGTAATTTTATTTTAATCGTTGCAGCTTTCAATGCAGTGAAATGAAACTGCAACACACAGGAAGTAAAGCAGCATGTACGCTCATAAAAGACCCCATTGCACTTTATGTAACTGTAGAGAGCGTGGAGCTGTGCTAGGCACAGCTTGGCACACTAAGTGGGAAAGGGAGATAAAGAAAGGCAGCAGAACAACAGTCAAGATTCTGGTGACTTGTCTGCTCTGTGATGTGAGTCACAATAGCCCTGAACTTTACAGGTGCTGCTTTAGGTCCCAAA
The DNA here is from genome assembly GCF_028389875.1 of Rhea pennata. NCBI lineage: Eukaryota > Metazoa > Chordata > Aves > Rheiformes > Rheidae > Rhea > Rhea pennata. The sequence goes on along the minus strand of NC_084663.1, from coordinate 84,428,334 downwards.
GTGCCACTCTGGAATCCCAAACTATCTTGGAGCACAGAAGTTTCCTGACCACAGTCTGTGTCAGGTGCTGAGAAGGGATGTGGCACTGGGACAGCCTCCTCAGCTTGGTACCTGCCCTGAGGTTTCCCTACGAAAGTAAATTTCTGCAACCAACAGGATGAATAGGTTTAATAGCTGCCAGCCAGAGTCTGGCCCAAAAAGCTAGCCAGATGTTCCATATGAAATCTGTTTTTGAACCATGGAGAAGCCAGAGTTGCCCTGAATGTGCAGTTCTGGGGGCAAAGGAGAGGAGTTACTCTTCACTTCCTTAAGTTGCCATGTGTTGCACACAGATGCATTTGGTCATATAGGCTATTCTAAACAATGGCTACCTTCATTTCTTGTCTCTGAATGAATTCCCTGGGCCTTATCCACCTCCCCACAAAACAGTCAGACATCATTCTTTGAGACAGCAAATAGTAAGAAGGTACCTCTTAAATTTCAAGATAAAAAACGCATCTCTGCTAAAGAACCAGCATTCCTCACCATCCCCATCTCTTACCTCAAGAATCTCCTGTAAACATCTCACCTGTATAGCTTTATCAGCTATTTAAATAGAGATAGCAATTCAAATACTCACTGGACAAGTAAGGGAATCTTTGGTATCTTCTTAGCAACTTTGAAGATCCCCTTTCCCACAGTGTTTCCTGTGAAGTACACACCAGCCACACTTGTCACCTGGTTTCCAGGAAATTCAAACAGTACCTTCTCCTTGCCATGTTGACTAGCCCAGTACCAGGCCTGGCCTCCAATGAGCAGGCCCCCACCTTCCTTTACAAAGTGAATCAGGTTCTTTGCATGAGTACTGTCATAGGCATCCATACAATACACCCCAACAGGGCTGCTGAGCTCTGCCCCTGCCTGTACTTTGGTGCCAGCCCTGAGGAGCAGCTGGGAGAGGGAATCCAAACGATGATGGACACCAACCAGGGCCCCAGGGGAGGGCTTGAGCCAGTCCACAGCATTTCTGAGGAAACGGGAAAACTTGGAGTCCTTCAAGATTCCCTCATGAGAAACAACCACCATCCGGCCCTTCCCATACCGTGAAACAGCGATCAGAACTTGTTTCTGAGAGCTCACAAGCACAGGGTAAGCATCCTTTCCAGTAAGCAGCAGCTCACAAGGAACAAAGCCTCCAGTGAAGTCCCACGGCCCAACACCATCCACTAACAGCTCATAGGTGGCAGAGAGTTTCATCTTCAGGTTGCTCTTATCTGGTGGAGAGAAGACCAACATTTACTCCAGGATGGCTCAGCTGTAAAGAACTGCTATCTTCAACACTTCAGGGTCATTTCGTTGTTCTCTAATAGCAACTCCAAACCAAATAGAAATCATTTACTGGAAGCAGCTTTATGGCCACAACTTTTCAGTAACCGATAATTTTTTTTTTTTTTTGCTTGTTTGGTTTTGTTATCATACTATTTACTATTTAAACAGAAGTGACAAGTATATCAAGATGACAGAAGAAAAAAAGAGACTGTTGTAACAAATTCTGCTATTTATCATGGAGGAGATCAAGTAAATAAAAATGAGCTATTTCCCATTAACAATTTATTTGGAGAGGGAGGGGTGCTGCAGACTCCAGGCAGGTAGTTTATAAGGAAAGTGCCAGAAACTAAAATGATGGAGGCAACACAAAACCCAGATGATGCTGAAGGTAAATAATTTTTTAGCACAATATATGGCATAACTCCAACATGCAGTTCCACTTTTCTTCCTAACTGGTTATCTATAGAACCACACACAGCTGCTCCCAGTTGAGCTTCCAAAGTCATGTTTTTCCATATACATTAAGATATTGAAAGCAAAGGGCATTACAAAGTACTAGAGGCATGAGGAAGGTCAGTATAAATGACAATCAGCACCCCTGGAAGAAAAGGGACTTAAAAGAACAAGTCTGGGAGCAGGTAATTCATGCCCTAGTTCCATGCTCTGAACTGCCACATGACCTCAGGGAAATCATTTCCCTTTTCTTTAGCTTTGTTTCCCCACCTGTAAAGTGAGGCAAATGATACTGACCTCAGCTGCCAAGCCCTTTGAGGTCTATGGGTGAGACGTTCTCTTTTGAGGCTTCCTCAGTTTGAAAGTTTGTCTTCTTCAGAATTATCCCTGCTGCTGAGCCGGGACTGCTGTGTAACAGATTATACAAGCAGGATGGTTTTGAGATGTAGAGTTTAACTTAGTCCCACCCAGTTCCTGTCTTTCAGGATTCCGAAGGCTGACTCAGAGCAGAATGCCTACAGCAAGAGAAGGAACTGTTTTGGGGCGGGCTTGGCCCTGCTCCTGGTCATGCCACATACTAACATCAGAAGGACACCTTCTGGTCTTCATATTAACTTCATATGTGCCATCCTGAAAACAGTCCTTAGTGCGCAAACACATAGAAACAGAGTCATCCTGGAGAAGCAGCATCCTGGATAAGGATTTATTCATCAGAAGGTCAAAGGTGCTCAGAAACTGTAACTGATCAAGAATGAAAGTACGATTTTTCCTGGCTTGTCCTCTGGACATGCTGGAAGCTCCTGTTTTACTCTGAAATTCTCCTGGGATTCAGGAATTGCTTTAAATACGATTTTTTAGTGGAAGTTGCTGACTAGCAAAGGAAAAAAGCTGTTACACTCAGAAATTTAGCACTTGCTTGCTGACTTATTTTGAATTGTTTCCCTGCATTTGAATGAGCCCTTAAAGGCACTTATTTAGCCAGAACCAGGTGTGGGTGTCTGTAGAAGGATTTTAACTCTGTCTTAACTGGATGTAACTATCACCCAAGAACTCCCAATTTCTATGTATTTATAATTTCACTCTTTTATTGTATTAACCATTTACTCTCATTTTTGCATAAACGTAGAGCTGAACTACTCAATTGCTTTCAGCTAACTCAGCATCTTTAGCTACATAAATTAGCTTTCATATATATATATATATATACACACACACATATATATATATCAGCTATAGCATTGTCTATACAGATGCATTTCAGTGCAGCCTAGTTCAAATTCTTACTCTTCCTTAAGGTAATTCATCAACTAATAGGCCTCTGCTCAAAGAGCCAGGCCCCTCTTAGAAGTTTATGTATCTATTTATAGCTACAGAAAGATCTGCGGCTTCATCAGTCTATCTCCTTCCCATAGGGAGAATCACTAATTTAAATGTAGGAGCCTCCTCCACTTACTGCAGTCCTAAATCCCAGATTTACATTCCCAATTCAGCTCTGCCACGAAGTGCTTTTCACCTGAGAGGAGACAGTTACCGAGCAAGCAGGAGTCATGGATGAGGAACTTGTTACCTTTTTTGTGTGTCTTAAGTTAGTAGGAGTAGGAGCACCAGGGTTGATAGGAGACAGTCTAATAAAATCCACCCCATGTTAGAAAACTGAATGTGTACTGTGCAAAATAATCAGATTTCCCTGTGACTGTTGTTCAATTCTCAACTCTTTAGCAAGTAAGCTCTTCAGATAATTTCTGTGACCATTCTCATGATTGCTAGTGCCTCCTCATAGGAATGGCATTATGTTAAAGCAGTGCATTCACATGCTGGGAGCCAAGCTGAAGTAATAAATAAGTGTAACTTCTTGAGGAAATTTGAACAGCTTATTTGGCACATGTATCAGTTAGTTTCTGTTTTTCTCTCTAGTTTACAGACAAAACCTCAGAATTGTGAAGCGATATAAACTGTTATACCTACTATATGGGACTCAGAGCAGACACAAAAAAAGGCAAGTTCTTTGTAGAGAGACAGGAGAGGATGTAGCAGGGAGAGAAAACAGCAAGGGTTAACAGGAATTATAGAAAGATGTAGAAGACTGAGACGGTATGTCATGTGAATTAGGAGGAAACTGCTACTAGTTCTAGATACGCACAGTGGGAAGAAGATCATCTTGGCTCCCTTACTACAATTCAGGTGCAACAGAATGAACACAAACAAGAATACAATACCTAAACTTGGCTTTTCCAAAAGAGCTTATCAAAACTGTGGTAAAGACAGTATCTATTAGAAATAGAGAAGTTAAAGGCAACCAAGCAATAAAGAATAAACAGAAGTAACAAAAGCTTGCATGGGAAAGATGTTAGGAAAAAAAAACAATAAAGAAAGCCCTCTTACATTACTTAATAATATCAAAGAAACAAAGATCATCAAGGGAAACTAAGAGCCAGAGAAAAAGTCTGCAGCAACAATTAAAAGCTGGATTCACCCTGAAAAACATTACAAAAGGTGGCTTTCAAAGGTGGCTGTTGATAAAAGCCAGGTGAGGAGAAGATTTAATCCCTACAAATCAACAGAACCAGGTTATCAAAGATATTTTAAGAAAATAACTCACAATTTTCTTTTTTTTTTCTTCTTTTTTCTTTTTTCTTTTTTACAGTTACTGTGCTGGAGTTACCAGAAAATTGGTTAAAAATAAATGCAGTATCATTTTCAGTATGAACACATCAGAATCAACCAGGCAATCACCTACTTGCAATTACTGACAGTAGCTTCCTATGTTGCTTTACAGCAGTATATTACAAAACACTACAATTTCCAAGCTCAGTAAAATACTGCTGTGTTCTAATGAAAGAACCCGAAATTGCCCATCCTTTCTGGTGATGTTAGCATGCATCCATTAGGTTATACTCACTGGCTACCGTGCAAAGAAATAGAAAACCTGAGTATTTAAACATACATCTGCCCAGCTATCTTAATTGCATTTTAAAAATAAAACTTCAAAAGGAAAGAACAAAATGAAAACAGTTCATGATATTTGTTTGGAGAAAGTAACTTTGCATTTGGTTCGAATGGCAATTAAAATCTTAATTCAAATATACTTGACTAGCATCCTATGAACTGAAAATAAGCTCATAGGCTATGGTCAGTGAAGACAGTGATACACTAAATCAGAAGAAATGTCTACACAAGGAGATGGTGGAGTTCAGGATCCTGCATGAAAGAAGTAAGGCAAGAAGTAGGATGGCAACCTTGGATTTCAGGAGAGCAGACTCTGGGCTCTTCAGAGACTTACTTGGAGGAATAACATGGGTTAAGGCCCTAGAAGGAAGGGATGACCAGGAGAGCTGGCTAGTATTCAAACCTCACTTCCTCCAAGCTCAAGAGCGGTGCATCCCTATGAGTAAGCAGTCCAGCAAAGGGCCCAGGAGACATGCATGAGTGAGCAAGGAACTCTCAGCCAAATTCAGACAGAAGAAGAAAGTGCACAGAATGTGGAAGAGGGGACAGACTACTTGGAAGAATTATAGGAATGCAGTCAGAGTATGTAGAGATACGGTGAGGAAGGCTAAGGTCCTGTTGGAATCAAGTCTGGCAAGGGATGTCAAGGACAACAAGAAGGGCTTCTTCAAATACATCAGCAGCAAGAGGAGGACTAGGGAAAATGTGCGCCTGCTACTGAATGGGGGGAGGCCCTGGTGACAAGGCATACAGAGAAGGCAGAATTACTGAATGCCTTCTTTGCTTAGTCTTCACTGCTAAGGACAGACCTCAAGAATACCAGAACCTGGAGACAAGGGAGAAAGTCTGGAGAAAGGAAGACCTTCCTTTGATTGAGGATGATAGGATTAGACACCTTCTGGGCAAACTTGACATTCACAAATCCATGGGCCCAGATGGGAAGCACCCACAGGTACTGAGGGAGCTGGCAGATGTTGTTGCCAGGCTGCTCTCCATCATCTTTGAAAGGTCCTGGAGAACAGGAGAGGTGCCTGAGGACTGGAAGAAAGCCAGTGTCACTCCTGTCTTCAAAAAGGACAAACAGGAGGACCTAGGCAACTATAGGCCAGTCAGCCTCAACTCCATCCCTGCAAAGGTGGTGGAACAGCTCATCGTTGATGTCATCTCCAAGCACATGGAGGAAAAGAAAGTGATCAGGAGTAGTCAGCATGGATTCACCAAGGGGAAGTCATGCTTCACCAATCTGGTAGCCTTCTGTGATGGAATGACTGGAATGACTGGCTAGGGAGAGGAGGGGAGAGCAGTGAATGTTGTCTACTTTGACTTCAGCAAAGCTTTTGACACTCTCTCCCATAACATCCTCACAGGTAAGCTCAGGAAGTGCGGGTCAGACAAGTGGACAGTGAGGTGGATGGAGAACTGGCTGAAGTACAAAGCTCAGAGGGTCATCATCGGTGGCGTGTAGTCTAGTTGGAGGCCTGTAGCTAGTGGAGTCCCCTAGGGCTCAGACCTGGGTCCTATCCTGTCCAACTTCTTTATCAATGACCTGGATGAAGGGACAGAGTGCCTCCTCAGCAGGTTTGCTGATGATGCCAAGCTGCGAAGAGTGGCTGATCCACCTGAGGGCTGTGCTGCCGTTCAGAGACCTGGACAGGCTGGAGAGTTGGGCAGAGAGAAACCTCAACAGAGTTCAACAAGGGCAAGTGCAGGGTCCTGCACCTAGGTAAAAATAACCCCATGCACCAGTACAGGCTTGGGGGCTGACCTGCCGGAAAGCAGCTCTGCGGAGAAGGACCTGGGAGTGCTGGTGGACAACAAGTTGACCATGAGCCAGCAATGTGCCCTTGTGGACAGGAAGGCCAATGGTATCCTGGGCTGCATTAGGAAGAGTGTTGCCAGCAGCTCGAGGGAGGTGATCCTGCCCCTCTACACAGCCCTGGGGAGGCCACATCTCGAGTACTGTGCCCAGCTCTGTACTCCCCAGGACAAGAGAGACATGGAGCTACTGGAGAGAGTCCAGCGTAGGGCTACAAAGATGATCAGAGGGCGGGAGCACCTGCCCTGTGAGGAAAGGCTGTGAGAGCTAGGCCTATTTAGCCTGGAAAAGAGAAGACTGAGGGCTGATCTTATTAATGTGTATAACTACCTGAAGGGAGGTTGTCAAGGGGATGAGGACAAACTCTTTTCAGTTGTCCCGTGTGACAGGACAAGAGGCAATGGGCAAAAATTGAAACACAGGAAGTTCCGTCTGACCGTGAGGGGGGATTTCTTCACTATGAGAGTGACAGAGCACTGGACCAGGTTGCCCAGAGAGGTTGTGGGGTCTCCTTCTCTGGAGATCTTCAAGGCCCACCTGGATGCAACCCTGTCTAACATGCTCTAGATGGCCGTGCTTGAGCAGGGAGGTTGGACTAGATGATCTCCAGAGGCCCCTTCCAACCTCATTGATCCCACGATTCTATGAAAGTACTAGGTTCAGCCTTTTTAATCTCTGTGATGTAAAAAAGGGCAGCACCTGTAACATAAATGGAATTCACAGATAATGGTAAAGTAGTTACAAGGTGAACCACAGGAGAAAAATAATAAGCTTACCACAAAATAAAAAAAAGTAAGAGAACTTGCAGAAATGGAAGTCTTATGGCCTGTACTTTTCAGAAAGTTTTGACATCTGTTGTTGAACAAGCGCATCTTTGAAATCACTAACTGCAGATCCATAGCCCTTCCATTCCTGCATATTAGAGGAGTTGGGGCTCATTTGCATGCCTGTTATGTAACAGCTCAGATCATTTCTCTTTAAATTTTGCTGCATTTTAAAGTTAAGGGATAAGTGTAACACCACTGTTTATTTTTAAAAAAGAACACATGAGAAGCCTGTGTCTAATGCTTTTTGATTGGGGGTCATGCCAACCTGCTATAGTCTGCAGTGATGCAGAAAAGGGTAAGGAGAAACACTGTCTTCTTCTTCTCTCCTGATTTTAAAAGACAATATGGGGCTTGTTATGTTAAATACTGCCAGGGGTAGGGGAAAGCAGGGTTATCAGGACACCTCAGTGAAGCTGCAGTGGAAGCTTCTCAGGCTCTCTGCTTTTCAGAGACCTATGAAAGAAGAGCAGGTAGGGTATAACTTGGCTGGAGGGCAGTGGCTGACATTCTGAGTGGCCTAAGGTAGGTATTACATACAGTGACAGTGTGGGGTTCCCCCGAAGAAAGCTTATGCTTTGTTGTGTACTTCAATTAAATGTTCTGAAAGCAACAAAAAACTGTTGATTACATAATAAATAGATTAGACATTATTTCTTCCTTATTATGCATCATTATATTTTATGCAACAGGCAGAACTTGTCACATTTTCTTAAATCGTATTTTCCAACAGGCTACAGGCTACAGCCCAGCTGTGTTATACTATGCCCATCTTTTCATGGCTTTTTGTTCAGATCTTATGATCTCTGGCAGATCTTTACACAAACTTACTCATAAATGTAGCAAGTTGTAAACCAACATTAGCTAGGCTTGATCTGTTGGGAGGCTGTTCCACAGTCTTGCTGCAACTAATTTTTCTGTAGACATTTGACTGCCCAGGCTACTCTTTCCTATTCTGTAGATTCATCTTACTTGTCTTTCAGTCTGCCTGGAATCTATTCCCAAAACTTTCATTTTCATCACTATTACTCATGCCCCTGAAGCTCTGAAACCTTCCTTTTGAATTCCCCTCCCTTGCATAGTTACTGACCTTACTTTCAGAACTATCAGATGCTTCAACTGTGTATCTTCTGAAAATAGGCCTCTCATATGACACTCAGGCTCTTTTCCAATGCTGTGGTAATATACAAAAACCTCAAAGATGCTTGAACGGAGGCTTAAAAGACAGAAGAGACTCAAACTTCTTTGCATATAGCAAGAAGTTTTAAATCAACTCAGAGCATGATATGAGAAAATCTAGGCAAAGAGACATCAGGGACCTGATGACTTGGGAGTGCAGAGAACTTGCATGTTAGTGATGACCTGAGACTGCAAACCCAGTACAATATAAACTCACTAGTCAGGGAACAGATGAAGTATCTCCACATTTTTGCTATGCCTCAGCTAACAAGATCTGCTAGATTTGCTGGACTGGAACCAGATTTGATGCGTCTCTGTGCTCCCCAGAGTGTCAAGGTCTAGGTAAGCACGCACAGAAACAACTTTGCACCCCCAGATTTAATCTGCGATCTAAATAACTCATCCATGGGAAACTGAGATTTGACTGCAGCTAGAAATTTCTAGACCAAATGCACCCAGAAACCAGTGTTTTTTCTCTCCTACCCTCACCCCCACTTATTCCGCTGAATGAAACTGCACCAGTGTGTTTGCTTGGGACTGAAAAGCATGCCTTTTTTACAGGGGAAACCTGTTCATTTTGCTGTTTGCACCAGGCTCTTTATTTAGGCTCTTTCCAGTTTTCCTATACCACTTCAGAGACAGTCTAAGAGTGCTGAAGTCTTTGTGTACTGTACACAAATTTAGTTTTATCTTGGCACAGAGCTACTCCTGACTCCCGCGAAGTAAGACATGCACAGCATGCCTGCTCACAAACCAACCGCACACACAGCAGCCCATTCCCTTACAGTCTTCCCAGGCATCCATTCCAACTAACAGCCGGGAGGTCTGAACGGCATGGACCGATGCCCCAAGGTGGCAGTAGGGACTGTAAAAACCAACTCCAGAAACACCAAGCATCTGTCCACGAGCTTCTTCCCTTCTACTCTCAGCGCTGGCTTTTGTCATCGGGGGAGTGGGGGGTCAAACATCGTATTGAGAAAGCAAAAGGAGAAAGCCCAAAACACGCAGCTGTCAGTCTTCCCCTCGGCTCTGGGGCCCGTGTACGCCACTCCACCGCGGAAGACCCCGCTCTCGCTGGCGGCACGCAGCGGTCAGGTACTCCGGCGGCCGGGGGCCGCGCACCCGCCCCTGTGCGCCCGCCGCAGACAGCAGGGGCCGCTGCGGGGCCGGCACCGCGCTTTTGGCGGCAGCGCCCGCCCCTAACCGCCGCCCAGGGCGCGTCGATAAAGTGAGAGAAGCAATGGGAAAAGAAAGTTCAGGAAGGCTCGGGAGCACGCCAGCCACCTCCCAGGTCTCAGGGACCGCGCGCCGCGGGGGGTATGCAGGATTGAGCACGGTAGTCCAGGGAACCGGGCAGTAAGGGCTCGCAGTAGAAAGTTTAACGTTGTAAAACCTTAGCTTTTGTTTTACTAGTTTTTGTCAAAATTGCCAGACAGGATTCCACTCTGATATTACATCATTTTAAGTTGCAGGTACTTTAGCTGAAAGGAGTACACAGCATATAACCTTTGTGTTGATACAAACGAGCACAGAATCTGGTCTGCTAATTCCAATATACTTGTACTACAAATCTTCATTTTCAGAGCAGAATGCTTTTTTAATAAATGCTAATCTAAAAAAACGCCAAACATTCTGGTAATGGGTCAAGCCACAAAACCAGGGGTATTATTTACTCCCGTACAGATGTTTTGCAGTTCGAAAGTAATTCTTGGCCACAGAAGTTGTGTCAGAAGCACACTAAGCCCGTTTTCACCTTTCCTGGCTCAGGTAGTTTTAATTATGTAGTTTTCTAATGCGACTCCCTTGCCTGGCAAGCTAAGCCACGTGCAAACTCCTCCCATTGCCGTTTCTGAGAAGACACTCCATTTTGTACCTACTTGCGCTTTCACATAGATCTAGAAATATGTGGCAAAATAAAAAATTGCTGCACACTAGTGACTGCGCTCCCGTCCGCCTACTAAGGAAGTCTGCTTCCCCAAGCAAGCGAGCCACCCCCCCCCCCCCCCCCCCCCCCCCCCCCCCCCCTTTCCGCTCCGCCACGCAATACCTACTTTCCCCCCACAGCCCCTGGCGCGCTCGGGCTTTTTAAACCCTCTCGATACCTCTCTAGAAACTTCTCGGCCCCTCCTCCCCCCCCCCCTTCCTTGTCTCCTCCCCCTCCCCATCAACCTCCGGGCCAGTGCTGCGGCAGAGGTAGGAGCGGAGGAGACACGCGCCCGCCCCTCGCGCGCCGCTGCCGCAGCAGCCAGGGTGCGAGCCGGCCAGGCGCAGCTAGCGGGCGAGCGCTGAGGACCCCCGCGTCAACCCCCCCCCCCCAGCTCCGCAGCGGTGGCAGCGGCAGGCGGGATGACGGCGGAGGAGATGAAGGCAGATGGGGCCCCGCTGGAGGGGGTGGACATCACCCCTAAGGGGGATGAGGGTGTTCTCAAGGTAACCGGGCTGCTCCCCCGCATCGTTCTCGGCCCTGGCTTGCAGAGCCTGCGGGAGGGATTTGTGAAAGAGGCGCGCGGTGCTGGCCTGGCGCGGCTTTCAGGGGACCCTTGAGCGCCCGCACTTTCCCCTCCCCGCCCGATTGCCGGGCTGAGTGGGCCTCTTTTTTTTTTTTTCCCCCCTTCCTTACTTCCTTTCGTTAAGGGTACGGCTGTCACCTGGCTACCCGCCGCCCGGGAAGACTCATGCGGCCTTTGCGGTTAAATATTAGCCACGCTGACGGTGCAGCGGGCGGGAGGGCGCTCCGCCTTGCGCACGCAGCCACGTGCGCGCAGGCTTGCGCGGCTGCGGCGGGAGCCGGGCGGGAGGAGGGGGTACACACACTCCTTGGAGCGGCTGGCGGGCGCCCCCCTTACCGGCAAGGAGGCTTTCGGCCTCCGGCGGGGAAGGGTAAACTGGATTGCGAGGAGGGGATGCTGCGTTTAGGTTGTTGCACAGCACGCATGTGGTCGAGGGGGTGATCAGGAAGTTGTGTGCCTTTGCCCTTATCCCAGAGTGCGCTTCTGTCCCTACTCACTGGTCACTTGTTTTGGGGCATGTTAGTGTTCTGTTCTGTTTTTTTTGTTTTTTTTTTTTTTTTTTTTTTTTTTTTTTGCTTCCCAGTATGTGCTCTCGGGAGCAAAGACTTTTTTTTAAAAAAAAAAAAGCTTGGAATAGTATAATGTATATTTTGTATTGTATTTATACCAACATAATTGGTATAAAACAATGATGCTTTGCGAACTTGGCCTTAGGAATTGGAAAAAGGGACTCCCCGTCTTCATGGAAGTAACTTCTAAAACATGAGATAGTGCCATTTATGCTTGGTCCTGAAGTAAATGTAGGCTCTAGCTCTGGCAAGAGCCAGAAAAGTTGTTGTTTGTTCCATTTCATGGAAAAACTAGTTATTAGCAAGCTGCAAGTTAAGGTTGTTAGGGCAGACTGCAGAGCTAACAGTCAGTTTTTGCTGTATCTTCAGCATGACAGTAACCTGGCTTCTTCTGTACTTGCAAGTCAGTTGATAGGAGTGGCAGAATTTATATGAATGAGGGGGGAGTTGCATTAACTTCCTCTTTTCTCTAAAATTTCCTATTTCCCAATCTCTAGAAGCTTCTTTAGTCTTTCTAGAAACTTGAACAACAATCACTAGAAGTTTTTCTTTTTTTTTTCTTTTTAATTCAGTGAAATTTCAGACCAGTTATGTTACAAAGAAGAAAAGCAGCAGGACAGTAAGAACAAAATTCTGTCTTTAGCAAGACTTGTCCTGTAGTAGTTTAGAAATGCAGAATACCTCTACAGAAATCAAGGATTTAACTCTCAAATTGTCTACACCAGTCTTGTACTAGTATCGTTTCACTGATTCCAGGAAATTTTTGATTTGTTCCTCAGTTTCTTATCAGGATAGTATCCAGAGGTTTTTCTGCCTGGTGATGTTGAATGTGCTTGTGTTGTTTCTAATGTAAGCATTTAAGTTTAGAAATAGAAATGAGATTTGCAATCCTAGTATGAACAGGAAAAACAGGATTCTCCACTTGAAAGGGAAATGGGTTACCATATTAAAAATACTGAGTATATGGGGGAAAAAAATAAACTTGTTTCCTCTTCAAAACAAATGTGAAAGAAAAACATTATATAAATATTGAAAATGAAATATTCATAACTTTCATGTTGTCTAACTTGATATGACAGTTGAAAAACCTCACATTTGAAAAAGCTTAGTAAATTCTCATTAGATGCAGTTATTTCAAAATGATTTTAAGCTGACTGTCTTAGAACTACTAGACTCTCCTAACAATTTTGATCCTTTTTTTTCTTTCTCTTAAATTTATGTATGATATAGCTAGTTATTGGATTACCATTATTTTCAAACGTCTCTGTTTACTTCTCTCTTTCAGTTGCAGTGGTTGCTTGCATTGTCCTCCATGGAGGAGGGAAAAAAAGTCTTAGTTGTGTCGCATTAAGAACTGCTGTAGCATTCAGGTTATGCAGGGTGAGGGGATGATGTAGTTAAATAAGGCATCCGTCATTACATTGAGCAGATGTAACTTCTCTTCTATCTCTGCTGAGATACTTTCAGCTTGTTAAGACAAGCCACTGATTGCTTCTATTAAGACAGTTTCTGACAGAAGCTGTTAACATTTGTCACTGTTTCAGGCTGAGGGTCCTAGAATTTCACTAACATAGTTGGAGGGAGGAACACAAAGTAGAAGATACTGGCAGTGATTGGTTGCAGGAAGTTGCAGTTTGGGAGTGAGAGTCCCAAGGGGGCACTTCCTTTAGTGCAAAGGTGTAATCAGTATAACAGCATGCAGGAATATCTCCATGCTTTTATTGATTTATTAAGGGGAGGAGATATGCTAACTCTTGTTTATGTATAATTGCACTTGTATAAGCATCTGTCTTCTACCAACATGATGATGTTTTCCAGGTATGCACAGATGCAAGCAAATAAAGTCTTCTATTAATGCCCTATTTTTTTCTATTAATTCCCTAATATTGCCTAGCCCAAATAATGCCAAGCTTTGGCTAGGAGCCGTATGGTTTCAGTCAGAAAACTGAAACTTTCTTGAAGAAAACTAGAACTTGAACTTTAGAAATCCTGTTATTGGAATGGCTTCATGTCCATGTTGCATGGGAGAAGTGGGTGTATCACAGCAGGTATCTTGGAGAGTCCATACATTTGCAACACTACTAATCTATAATGTATTTCCAGTTAACCTGCAAATATCTTGTCAGCTGAAGATGATGAGGTGCACACCTGAGTAAATGAAATCAATGTCCATTTTGCGTACTTAGTTTACATCATCTGAGTGACACTTACTGTTTTCCTCAGGTTATCAAGAGAGAAGGCAGTGGGACAGAGTCTCCAATGATAGGTGACAAAGTGACTGTCCATTATACAGGATGGCTTCTTGATGGCACAAAATTTGACTCCAGTCTGGACAGGAGAGACAAGTTTTCATTTGACTTGGGGAAAGGTAATGTTTGATGTTGATTAGTCTAGATACTAAGATGAGAATTCCCTGCATGTGTGGCTCCTTTGTATGCTAAAGTTGCTATTTTAACCTGTTCTCAAAGTGTAAGGTTTCTTCTCTTAGAATGGCCCAATCAGAATTGCTTTGAGATCTTTCTGAATCGAAAGAAATATATAGCCACTTCCTGAGGTTGGTGGAGAATTTCATAGAATCATAGAATCAGTAAGGTTGGAAGGGACCTCTGGAGATCATCTAGTCCAACCTCCCTGCTCAAGCAGGATCACCTACAGCATGTTATACAGGGTTGCATCCAGGCGGGCTTTGAAGATCTCCAGAGAAGGAGACTCTACAAACTCTCTGGGCAACCGGGTCCAGGGCTCTGTCACTCTCATAGTGAAGAAATTCCCCTTCACATTCAGGCAGAACTTCCTGTGGTTCAATTTCTGCCCTTTACCTCTTTTCCTGTCACGCGGGACAACTGAAAAGTTTGTCCCCATCCCCTTGACACCCTCCCTTTAGGTACTTGTAGACATTGATAAGATCCCCCCCCCCCCCGAGTCGTCTTTTCTCCAGGCTAGAGAGGTTCAGCTCTTGTAGCCGTTCCTCGTAGGGCAGGTGCTCCAGCCCTCTTGGAGGATCTCAGACAAATGACTCCAAGGAAAGCAAATTCACCTTCAAGGGAATTCACCCTGAAGCATAATGATAAGTTAGTTAAATAACCAGGCATTTTTTCTCTGTATTTATGTACAGTTAAAGTGAATACCAGAAAGGTTGGATGAATTTGATTTTTGTACAGCATAGATTTAGGCGTAGTTGAGCTGGTTTTGTTCACTACTCTGTAGTATCTCTTAAAAAGAATGTCAAATCCTTGTAGTTTTTATATGTAAAATATAGGTGCTGACAATCCATTTTATAGTTGTGAGCTGCCAAAATTAGTATTACATTTCCTGAATGTTGCTGTGTTAGCTGCTAGTACTAACCTGTGTTGGGGTGAAACTCCATTATCTTTGTTAAACTATAGAGTAACGTTGAAGAATATCAAATTCTTTGCATGAAACATCTATTCTAGCAAGGAACTGGTACATTTTCCTTGTTAAAATGCTTTGTATAGAACATGAAAATTTGGGATAATGATACAGTGTTGGTAAGGAAAGTACCATGAGCAAATAAAGCAAAAAAAAAACTTGCCGATGGCATTATCTGCATTTCACAAACATCTAAAATTTGTTGAGGAAGGATAAGTGACATTGCTAACTACAGATATGGAGCTCTCTAAGCAAGAACATTCTGAATTGGAAAAAATATATAACCATTTCATGAGGTTTAGTGAAGAATTTGGAGGACCTCAGACAAATGACTCCAGGGAAAGCAAACTCGCCTTCATGGGAATTCACCCTAAAACATAATGATAAGTTAATCAGATAGCCAGCACGTACATTTTATTAATCCTTTTTTGGCAGAAGTCTCATTTAAGTATGCTGAATTGTGACCAGTTACTGGGACAGGGTGCACTGGGGCAGCTGTCAACTGCAGCTGAAGAATGAGGAAATCTACTTCTTTCTCTAAACTTTTTAAGTTAATCCAAATCTGATCATATACCTCTTCATGGTCAGAAGCCTTTGTTTTTTTAGATGCAAAAAGCCAAACATCCTTAGTGTGACAAATCTTACTATTCAGTTTCATGATTCCCCCTGACAGTTGTCTACCTGGTTCTTTTTCTATTTGGGGGATAAATTCTGTAGTGTACTGAGATCGGGTGATAAGAAGAATACCAATTAATACAAAGTTAATACACAGGCTGCTTCAGAGTTGAAAGGAGCAGCAAGTAGGAGAGTGTGAGAGAGAATTTTGTTACTTCAGGTTTCAGCTTCTGTTCACTTTGGCTTTACAAGGAATATGTCTTCCTCTTTCCTGCCCCCTTTTGTTACAAGTGTGTGTAACTTTTAGTTACTGCTCATGCTGATCTTTGCCAACTGATAAAGTACAGAGAGAAAGACTGTTGTTTTGGATTGTTTTCAAAATATGAGCAGACAATCTCTCACCCTAAGACCTTCTTCTTCGAAGAGTTTATTGTTATTTTCTAGCTCTTGAGATTGTGCCAAGCACTTCAGATATGGTCTGTGTTCAAATGATTTGTGTTCTCTATGGGCAAGAACGAAGAGGAGGAAAACAAGAATCACTACGTTCAGAATGAAGCAATTTTAAGAAATTTCAGATTTGAATTGCCAAGTAACTTTGTAACTTTATTAGAATTTAAACTGATAAATGCAAACAAGAGCAAGTGCTATCAAGTCCTTCAGTACTTCTGCACTGACAGATTCTTACGTTTTGTATTGAAAGTGATGATGCCAAACCTCACAGCTGATGATGACTTTCATATGTGCCTAACAATCATGCAATTGAAATCTGACTTGCACAGGTGAGGTGATCAAAGCATGGGACATTGCTGTGGCAACTATGAAGGTTGGAGAAATCTGTCGGATTACATGTAAGCCAGAATACGCCTATGGCTCTGCTGGGAGCCCCCCAAAGATACCTCCCAATGCTACACTGATTTTTGAGGTAAGTGGGAGACAGTAAAATTGTAACCTTCAAAAACAATTATAATTAAAGTGTTTTATTGTAGAAAACATCTACAAAAAAGATCTATTATACTGTGCAACGCATAGTTAACCTGTTACTTTATTATTTAGAAAGACTGTAGCTGAACAGTTCCTTTTAATGAAATCAGTACAGAATAATTCCTCTATCTCTCACAGAATTCAGGATCATCAGTTAATAGCTGGATATGAGTGTTAGCCTATTATCCTGTCTGGTATTTTTGGAGCAAGAGGCTGGTGTCTGGTAACACTAGTTTTACAATTCACATGAAGAGTTCATCTCCTCAGAGGTGATCCCCAAGTGTTACCTTAGCATCTTAGTAAGCATAGAGCTGGTTAGGTTCCTTAAATTCTGTCCTCCACAGGGGAGGTTACTTTTAAAGGAACCGTGTCCAGTGCCTTCTCTGTCAATGGGGGGTGGAAATAGCAATTCTGTTTTGCTTCGGTAGAGTAGTTTCTCAAAATGCTGAGACCTGTACTTGACTTTGCATAGTTAGAGGATAATGACAAAGCTCTCCTCAAGCATGCTGTGACAAACAACCTATACAGTGTTCTGGGAGGATATATTTTTCTCATTTTTGAAATGATTCTGTTTTCCAAGAAGTGCTTCAAAATTAGTTGGTCTCAAGAGGAGGAGGATGGACTTCTGGAGTGTGATTTTTAAGTATTTAACCAGTGGAACGGACTCGCACTTTTAAGGTGCTTAGTTTGGGGGCATGAGGGAAGGTTCTTGAGTTTGGTTGCTCTGAGATTGTTTTATCCAAAGACTAAGGGAGGTAAAAACAGATTTTGGAGTAGGGATTGGAAGCCAATTTAATGCTAAATGGAAACGATGAAAATCTGTAAAGGGTAAAGTAATCAATGTTGGATACGTGTATTTTTATTTCACTTTTTCATGAACTTGTGAGTAATAGCATTAGAGGTGTATTTTTTTTTTTAATGGAAGGATTCAAAAACACCTGCCAGAAAGTAGTATCCTAGGCCACCAAGGGACGAGCACTTGCTCATTTCAGGTATGCCAAAATAAATACCATTTGTGCAGTTAACTGTTAAAGAATGACTTGGGAACCTCATTATAAAAACAGAATTTCTTACAAATCTAAGGTAGTCACAGTTCATTATATTTGATTGAGCTACACACATGCTGAAGTGCACAGTACTCTTACCAAGGTAAGTGATACAGTGTAACACAGGACCAGATTGAAAAGGGAGGTAAAAACAGCTGTTGCTCTCCTTCTGCTTGCTCTGCTGTCCATGCATGCTATCTTAAAGCTCAAACTTTCTACCTTGACTGCATGGCTGCATAATAGAGCCTTACTAATGCCTTAGTTGGTAGCACACTGGATGCTACTTGGTTGTTCTGCAACAATAGATAATACCTAACCTTTTGATAAATAGCAGTTGTAGCAAGGGATTTTTCTGGGTACTGCTGAGAAGCACTGAGTTTATCTGATGCAGTCTTGGATTAAATTGGCCCACTCTGTAGCATTATGAGCTAACAGTTCAGTAAACCACTTCGTGGGCTGAAAATTCCAACGTGAATCATCTTTCAGTTGAGTTGAGAAGCCATCTTTCTAGCTAACTTGTACAAAATGAAGTAACATTAAAATAATTTAATTTCAGAAGTAATCTGTATAGTCATAGCTCTGGTTTGTAAGTGGGAAAACGCAATTGGAACAAGTAATTACATAATGTGGTATGAAATCTAAATTATATTATACATCTATTTTTTTCTGTACATATATTATAATTCTATATTCTACGTGAATAATGTGGCTTGTAATGTTTCTCATAAGCACTTCCGCATTACTTCTTGGTTCTTTGGGACTAAACTCCCCCCCTGCCCCCAGCTAACTTCAGCCTGCTTCTTCCTGTCCACTGTTCCTAAGTGCTTTCCATACTAGTGTAAATATTCAGGTGCTTAGTTCTCATCTCCCTCTCCCTGTACCACATTAACTTTGCATAAATGCGTAAAGAAGACATAAGAACTTAGTAAATTTCATACTGATTTAAGCAGTCTTACCACTTAAGGGACACTTTACCTTTTCAGTTAGCTACCTACTGAGCCTATTCAATCAGTGTGGATTTCACATGTGTAAGCTAAAATAAGTATTAGCACTTCCACACTAATAACATGATTTTGAGGCTGGAAAGGTATTTCCAAGTCTAAAAAGGAGCCATTTTCTGTAGGGTATTAGGGCAGGGGAATAGGGTGTCAGGATTTTTTTTATAGTTCTTACTATGATTTTTTTTAATGATGGAATCCTGACCTTTCTCTGTTCTAGATACCTTTTAGTTTAAACTAGTGTTTCGTCATGACCCTTTACATCCCTCTATGCCTGTGAGGATGTAGTGGATAGAGGAAGAAAGGAAGGAAGATGGAAATGAAGTTGTATGATGGATTTACACCTTCTCTGATAAAATGGCATGCAGATGAACCAGTAGTAAGTGCCAGTTGTGCCCTAAACTGGGAAGACACTTGTATCAAGAAAGTCTCTCCAAAGTTTTAAATAGGAGTGATTTATGACTACTATGACTCTCAGGCACTTAAAATCAGTGAAGGGATTCCACTTCCTTTAGTTGATTTTAAATAATGAAAAAGAAAATACAGCAAAAACAAAGTCAGCATGGTTCCTATGCAAGTGCCATCACCTTGCAATACAGAAAATTGTATGTGAGTTGCCTTATAAAGAAAACACATTGTCATCAGTAGGGTGTCTTGAGGTGACTTAGCTTGTTTCAGTTTGGTTTTTTTTCAGTCTGAATATTACTTGGGATTAGATACCCATCAAAATACAAGGTAGGATTTGTTCTGATGAGTATCCAATTCCTCTTGTATTCCAGGTGTCTATAGGTCCACTGTCATGAACCTCCGCAGCAGTAACCTTGAACTTTTTTAAAAAAAACCAATATACTTAGTCTAAACAGTGCTGATTATAATGGCTTGATCCTTTTGCTCTTTTTAGTGTTGTCTTACTCAAACATACAGTAATAAAAACCTTTTTCTTAATTTCATAGCAGTAATGACAAGTTTCTTTTGCGACTGGACTGTTTGTTCCATCTTGTTCTATACGCTCATTTCAAACTGTGGTTTTCACTAGAGACTTTGAAGAGCATGTGAAGATTCGGGCTGGGCAGTCATCTCTTACATTAACATCAGCTCTTAAAAATTCTAAACAATTTGTTGCAGCAACAATTTAGATTAGGGGTGGGCCACATCTCCCTTTTTATTATAAAATACCTTATTTACATTTCTTTGTTAGCAGCTGAAATTTAATGATCTTGATTTCTTCTTTCTTTTAGAGATGATATTTTTGAATGATTCTAGAATACACAAAGGTCAGATGAGAGGGGAAAACACAGCAGGCTTAAAATGAGAACAGTAATTGGATTAAGATAGACAAGCAAGAATGATACAAGTTTTGAAACTGTTGTCTTCTAGCATGAGAGTAGGTGGTTGAAGAAAAGAGTTGGGAAGAGCTGAATAGAAGCAGAAGCGATGTTTCTGAATTTGCTATAATATTGCAGGACAAGCATTAGAAATGAGTTTGGGCTCAGTTCCGTCCTTTGAAATTGATTTCAGTTTGACTGGAGATCGGAGGGTATGATCAAGCATCAGAGGAATAATCTCACTTGTATTTAATTTTCCTCCTCGTCCTCTTCTTGCATTACTTAAACTTTTTTTCACCTCTTGGATACCATGACACTACTGATGATTCTGCTTATACTAGGCTCTAGCACGACAGCACGTGAAGGCTGATGATCAGTGCATTAGCATTTCAGATTGGCAAGTGTGAGAAATCCTTTCTGGCTTTCTGCTGTATTTCTCATATATTCAGAAGGCATTTTTCTTGGGGAGAGAGGGTGGAAATCCTACTGCTGCCTGCAGACATGAACAAAAAGGCTATTAAAGCAGCCTGTAGGAGAAAGAGGAACAATTTTCTCCATAGTAGTTTTCAAGCATTGTGGGTCATTTAAGCTTTATTCAGAGACTAGGCTCACAGTCCAGTCCATTCAAGAGCTCTCTTAATTTACAGATTTCAGAGCTTTGTTCTTCAGCATCCTCAGTCTTTAAAGGTCTGAATATAAGATTTCATCTTGTTTCCATGTAGTATTGACTTAATACAGTAGTTGCATAACGTTAGCTATCTGATATCTTACAGAACCTTGGGTCATGCTGAAGATGGTGCCTGCCTAAACAGTTATAGTTTCAAAGATCTCTGGAGATTGAATTCTGTGGGTTACTGAGTTGATGTGATAGGAATAAATGTAAGTGTTTTCTTCTCCCTGCAGATAGAGCTGTTTGAGTTTAAGGGGGAGGACCTCACTGATGATGAAGATGGTGGCATAATCCGAAGAATCCGTAAGAAAGGGGAAGGCTACTCCAAGCCCAATGAGGGTGCGCTTGTAGACAGTAAGTCAGCTATATGAGTAGTAATTGGGCTAACCGTGTGGGAGGGCAGAACCTTTCTACCACCCACAACTTTTTGTCTTCAGAGAGACGAATACCTGGCTTCTCTTTCCCTTACTTAAGTAACTTAGGAGCTAGTCTAGAGTAGCCTTTCATTCTCTTGTTTCTGGAGAGGTTAAATTTTCCAGCAGGGATTGAACTTGTGCTCTCCAGTGATTCTGAATCTGCTCAAGTGCTCACTTGACCAAAAAGCTAGATGAGTGTAATGTATTTTTTTTTTTCTGAGAAATGAGAGGGAAAGTAGTTCTGGCATTTGTTGTTGGAGTGAAAAGAAAACTTGAATGGAAAAAAAAGAGGAGTTTTACTAGCTTTAGCAGCACAGGCTGTGTGTGCTTCCAGTTGCTAATATTTGCTTAGGTAGCTACTTTCAAGAGGGAAGACTATTAAGATGGAAGAACTTGTCATTCCCTGTATTACCTGTGCTGCCTGCTGCTCACTACACTGATATCATCTGATTTGTCTCTGGCTTGTTTTGCTTTTTGTTACCAGTCCAGTTTGAAGGCCGATATGAAGATCGCGTATTTGACAGGCGAGAGTTGCGATTTGAGATTGGAGAAGGTGACAATTATGATCTTCCTCATGGTCTGGAGAAAGCAATTCAGAAAATGGAGAAATCGGAAGAATCTGTGTTCTATCTCAAACCGAGGTGAGCTATTTCTGATCTTTTTCATACTTGAAGAATGCATTCTATGTATCTGGGAAGAAAGAAGTGATCTGTAAAGCCTTTCAGCTTAATGTGATACCATATTAAAGGCTTGGTCAGGTCCAAAAGTTTGATGTTTGGGAAGTATGAAGCTCAGATGACTTAGCTGCTGGATGAGAAGTGAAAAATGACCTTAGGTTTTTATAGGGTTAATACTAGTGAATATCAAAAGAAATACTGTTGTATTTTTGTAATCTCATAATAATGCTTTATAGTCACCCCAAACTTGCACGTTTTCTTTGCCTCTAGCTTCTGATACACAAGCATGGCTATCTGGAGAGCTTTAGAGCACTTTTATTCCCTCTGTCTTACAGCTATGGTTTTGGAAGTGCCGGGAAGGAGAAATTTCAGATCCCTCCAGATGCAGAGCTACAGTATGAAGTAAAGCTCAAAAGCTTTGAAAAGGTGGGAATGAGATGAAATATCAAACAGATTGGGAGGTAGGGGAAGAGATGTTGATGGAATTTAAACAAGAAAGATGAATCTTTGAACTCTGATCTGGATTAGGGAAGCTGCTGTTGGTGGTGACAACACACAGAGTACTTGCCTGAAACTGCCCTTGTTCTTACTGGATCTCTGTCTGTTGTGGTCGGTGTCTCTGCTACTCTATCCCAGTTTCTGTTTTCTCAGTAGCAGTTCACAATTCTCCTTTACCAGACCTATCTTTACCATACCTGTTAGTGAGAAATGGCATAGCCACGTGAATTTCACTCAGAAGTTGCGTCCTTACTTGTACTCTTTGGTTTTGTTTAGGCTAAAGAATCTTGGGAAATGAACACGGAAGAGAAGCTGGAACAAAGCTGCATTGTGAAGGAGAGAGGTACTCAGTACTTCAAGGTAAATTACAGGCTCCAAGTTCTGTTAACGTTTCTTAACTCATGTCATGAGCTGGTAATGATGATCTACAGCTTGTCACTTCAGAGTCCTGTTCGTGGTATCCTCAGATAGCTTGTGTTGCACTATCGAAATACTAGCTGCTCTGCAGAGTTAGCTGTTGTGTGGGGGTTGTTTTTTGGGTTTGGGGTTTTTCTGTTTTGTTTCCCCCTGCCCCTTCCCTCAAAGCTGTTTGCTGTACCTAGAGGTGGGTGGCAAGGTTACAGTATTAAAGTTGCTGCTGTGAGATAGTGCTGTGAATGAAAAACATTCATTTAGGCTACAGATGTGCGGAGAAGATGTGTTTTAAAAGATTTGACAAGCTCATGACAGGCTTTCTCTGGGAGATTCCCATGATATTCTTGGTGCAGTGGTAGTCTTGATGTTTTAAGAATGCCTGATCTTCCTTTCTATTTAAAGTTCTGAGTATAAAGCAGGGGCTCAGAGCAAAGTATCTGTGTTGGCCTGTACCCACAGCTGTAGTGAGTAGTATGATTCCTAAAGAGTTTCTTGCAATACGCAAGAATTGCTGACAAATATTTTATATTGTGTGATGATAGAAGTTAGTTTACTTAAATTTTTCTCTGTATTGTTCAACATAAGCAGGAGGGGCAAGAGACAGATAAAGGATATTTAAACTGCTGTGCTTACAGGAGGGGAAATACAAACGAGCAACATTACAGTATAAGAAGATTGTGTCATGGCTGGAGCATGAATCAGGACTTTCTGATGAGGTTGATACAAAAGCCAAGAGCCTGAGGCTTGCTGCCCACCTTAATCTAGCTATGTGCCATCTTAAGTTGAAGGAATACTCCCAGGCTTTGGAGAACTGCAACAAGGTAGTAAGTTTTTTGTGTTCTTAAACTCTGTACAGATTATTCCTCACTTCAGCAATTTAAGGTAGACCAGACCTCATGCTATTCAACCTATCTTACCAACTAGTACTTTGGTAGAACCAAATACACGATGTACAAATATTCTACAATATATTTTCATCGTTATTCTTGGAATATTTTTTAATATTGCTGGTATGTTAACTGAGAACATTAAAGTGTTTAGAAAGTAAAAACAAGGAGACAAGGCAAAGATACTGGTATTGGCAAATGTCACAGACCTGGTAATAGACCAGGATTAAACAGCTGATTTCCTGGTTCTCTGTCTAAAGTCCTACTCTATTCAGCCCTCTATAGAAAGCCTCGAATTTTAGGAGAGACGTACTTCAGAATCAAAGTACAGTTTCTAGGAGTGTCTGATCTGGCTGGATTTTATTTTTTTAAAAAAATCTTGAATTAATTGTTTATGCAGGCACTTGAACTGGATAGCAGCAATGAAAAAGGCCTCTTCCGACGTGGGGAAGCCCACCTGGCTGTTAATGACTTTGAATTAGCCCGAGATGATTTCCAGAAAGTGATACAACTTTACCCAAGTAACAAAGCTGCTAAAGTGCAGCTAGTAACTTGTCAGCAGAAAATACGGGAGCAGCATGAGAAAGAGAAGAAGATGTATGCCAATATGTTCCAAAGGCTTGCAGATAAAGACTTAAAGGTAAGTGACACTACTCAAGAAAACTATACAAGGCTTGATCAAGTGTTAAGCAAGGAATAGTGAGTTTTTAGTGTACTCAGCTTACTTCTTAGTACAGATAAATAGCATAGTGGAAGAGCACTGAAAAAGCTGCCTCTGAAAAATGGAAATAGCCAGTGCTCTCATGATTTTCAGGCCATCTTGTTTGAACAAGACAACTAGCAATACCAAGCACTGCACAGGATGCTTTTACTTCATTTCAGCTAATCTTTCAGCAAAGTACTGTTAATGTCAGTGAGCAGTTGAAGTGATGAGGTGCAAATATGAGAACGTTCAAGAACTGAAAGAAGCACCTTTTCTCCTTAAACTGATTGTTCTAAAGAACACTCTGTTTTGGTGTCTGCATGGTCCATCCACTTTATGCTTCTCGTACTGATGGTCCCATGCAAAACCTTGAGAATTGTCTTGCTTCTGGTGGAGACAAATACAAGATGGAGAGCATCAACCACATGCTAGTGTCACAGATTCATTTTGAAGTGTCTGTCTTGAACTATTTCTTCCGGCTATCAGAAGATCCTTTAGTAGGAAAGCTATCCATACAGTAGAATAAGTTTTCACTTAAGTCTTAGTACAGTTAACTTGTAAGCAAATGCTGCTTTTATTATAATAGGATATGCCAGCTAGGAAAAACATTCATTGTTGCCTGTGAAAATCTCTTATCCCAAGAAAACACTCATCTCCTTCATTTAAATCTCATGGCCCTGGATTGAGTAACTTCCAAGAGAAATGTTATCTACATTTTACTCAATTTTCTCAGCAGCATTGAGCAGTGTAGAAGATTGGAAACAGCCTTGTGACAGGCACAGATCTTTACCCATTGGCCTGTATGTGCATAGATAATACAAAATAATCATTCTCGATTCAGGTATTGGTATATCAATTTGCTGTCACTCAGCCTATGCTTTGCTGTGTCAGTAAGTCTGTCCTGGAGCCTTGTGTCCTCAGATCCATAAGATTATTCTGACAGAATTCAGCCTTTTTGGATTGAGTCAGTTAACTATATGTTACGCAAAATATTTCTCCTCCTCTCCTCTCTCTCTCTTCCTCTTTCCCCTCTTCCAGTCCTTCAAAATAAGAAGTATCTGAAGTTAATTTTTAGCCCAGAGACAGTGGGAACTGTATCCCTTTCTTCATCTATTTACTCTGTTTAAGTAGTCATATACTAGGTATTGGGTAATTTCCCATAGCTGGATGATTTGGTGGGCTAAATGTTCTATTTTGGGATGTTTTGTTTCCTTTTTAAAGAATAGCAGTGGTTCTGTGGATCTGATTCTCCTTCTCACAGAAGAGTTTAAACAAAATCATAAAGTCAGACACTCCCTACTGATTCTGCAAGGAAAGCAGCATTACCTATGAGTAAGGTAGTTAAATATCTAGTCAAAGCAGTATAAGATCCACAGCAATCCTCAATTGTTGGAGGCTTTAATAAAAATATCTTAGCAAGATCATTGTAATTTTGTTTCTTTATTTCACTGTTAGAGATCTTCACTTCTGAATTTGCAGTTCTTGATCACCAGCCATTAGGCTCTACTGTTCCTGTTCATGTTTCTTTCAGATAGTATAACTGCTGGGAATTTGACTTCCCCCACGGTACAGAACACTGCAAGATCCCTCAGTCAGAGACAGCCCTCGTTGAAAGAGGCAGAGTTGGTTTCAAGTTACGCCCACTCTACTTAAAGTACAAGTATAGTGTTCCATGTTCTTTAAAGTATACACCTCAGCCCCTAAAAAAACGGTTGGCAGAGTTCCATTCTTAGCAAAAGGCAGGCTCATAAGTATTGCATACTCTTGGGAGATACTCTGGCTCCAACGGTTTTCTTCTTGTCTCAGAAGTTCAACAAATTTGTAGAAGAGGGTTTGTTCAGCAACTGTCTTCTGATTCATGAGAAAGCAATTTGTATTATGGTTCTGAAATGTATGAATCTTACAGTCTGGTGGAGTTCAAGACAGCCACTCTTGCATCAGTAATCCTTTCCCTGAATTCAGATACTCACATACATGGAGTATGAATTTTTAAAGGTTGAAATGTTTATTATCTTGAGCCCAAGATTCCTAGCTAATGTATTCTCTGTGCAGAGGAGACTTTGCTCTTGTGCTTAACAAATGCTTCTAAAGATGAAAAATGAGTTTGACCATTTGATTACTAGATGTTCTTTGGCTGCAGTTGCATGTTGCAACTGATACTTCAGTTTAATGATTCTGCCCTTCTCTCAACCCCTTGCCTCCCCCACCCCCTTCCCAACATTGCACACCCATCTCCTTGCTTGCTGTGGTATGGTGCTCATGTAACCTCATTGTAAGACAGACAGTTCAGTGTTCTAAGCTGACAGACATAATAACAGTTTCTTTGCAGTGCTTTTGAGACATAAGCAGTACAAGACACTCTTCCCGTTCTCCCTTTACTGTATTTTAAAATTATTAAAAGGATGCATAAAAAGTAGAGAATGTCCTACTGTAGAACAGATCACAGAATTAGAATCACAGAATAATTGAGGTTGGAAGGGACCTCTGCAGATATCTAGTCCAACTCCCCTGTTCAAGCAGGGTCACCTAGAGCATGTTACAGGATCGCATCCAGATGGGTTTTGAATATCTCCGGAGAAGGAGACTCCACAGCCTCTCAGGACAACCTGGTCCAGGGCTCTGTCACCCTCACAGGAAAGAAGTTCTTCCTCATATTCAGGTGGAACTTCCTGTGTTTCAGTTCATGCCCTTTGCCTCGTGTCCTGTCACTTGGCACCACTGAAAAGAGTCCAGCCCCATTGTCTTGACATCCCCCCTTTAGGTATTTGTAGACATTGATAAGATTCCGCTTCAGTCTTCCCTTCCCCAGGCTAAACAGGCCCAGCTCTCACAGCCTTTCCTCACAGGGCAGGTGGTCCCGCCCTCTGATCATCTTTGTAGCCCTACGCTGAACTCTCTCCAGTAGCTCCATGTCTCTCTTGTCCTGGGGAGTACAGAGCTGGGCACAGTACTCGAGATGTGGCCTCCCCAGGGCTGAGCAGAGGGGCAGGTTCACCTCCCTTGACCTGCTGGCAAGACTCTTCCCAATGCAGCCCAGGATACCATTGGCCTTCCTGTCCACAAGGGCACATTGCTGGCTCATGGTCAACTTGTCATCCACCAGCACTCCCAGGTCCTTCTCCGCAGAGCTGCTTTCCAGCAGGTCAGCCCCCAGCCTGTACTGGTGCATGGGGTTATTTCTCCCTGGGTGCAGCACCTTGCACTTGCCCTTGTTGAACTCTGTTGAGGTTCCTCCCCACCCAGCTCTCCAGCCTGTCCAGATCTCTCCAAAGATAAATACTTTTAACCTTCCTTTGTAATCTTATAACCGACATCCCATTTTTTTCTCCAGAGGTCCAGCATATTTAACTCTTAATTCACATCTAACTCAGCTTCCTTTTTAAAAACTGAATATGCCTCTTCATAGTTGTTAGATTGAAGGTAATCTGCTATTGCTCGATTTAGCTCATCTTGTTGCCTTTGTGATAGCACAATTGTGGCTGTGATGTCAGATTAACATTCCATGGTGGCTGCTTTCAAGATCCAAAGTCTTAGGGGGAGTGCTGGATCCACAATTCAGTTTGCTACAGAATGGCTTAAAGGAAAAGAGAAGTTTCTATTGCATGTGAAATCCAATAGGAAACCGAGAGACCTTCAGCAAGGAAGAGTCATTCCATCTGAGCTGCCACTGCCACCTCGCCAGTGCAGTACACCTCTCCCATTCACCGGGCTGCAGGTGCCTACAAAGCGGCTGCACAGGGCTTCACTGGAAGGGGGGGGGGGACAAAGGGGGAGGATCATCAGCTGGCTCAGCCCTGTGCCACTGCTCCAGCTCTGTGGTAGAGCCTGTCAGTGTGCCCCAGCCACCAGCAGAGAGGGAGGGAGGGAGCCCTCCCTGCTGGTATTCTCGTTCCATCTGGTATTCTTAATCCATAACACTCTGCCTTCTACACCCTTGTAAAGTTGAAATCGCATCTTCAAGGAGAAGCTTATCTTCAAGCAAGGAGAATTTTTAGTGCAGCTGTCTTGTCAGAGAAGATGAGCTGATTTCTTACTCTATAGGTTTTCTTCTTGTCATTTAAGAGAGCTTATTTAGGTGTCTATGATAGAGTTGAAGTCACTTCTCTACATTCTTAATGAAACTAGTCTTAGGTTGTGAAGAAGCACCTTGCCAAGTCCAAGTGTGCTGTAAGTATGTTTTCCCCTTAAGGGAGGGGAGAAAGGGGAAAACAATAGCGACATTAAAGTTGAAGCAGGACAAAAGTAGCTTTGTGCAAAGATGTCCTAAATAAATTTAGTTTGTGGAAGAGCACGTTAACAAAGCATTATGTAGCAAATACGCATGCCAGAAGCGTGCACAAGTAATACTAAGAATCATAACCACCTTATATCAATATTACTCTTTAGCTCTCTTTAAAGTGCTCCTAATTTCTTAGATGCAGAAAAGAATGAAAGTAAGTTTTGGTTTTTCTTGGCTAAGGTTGTTAACTCAGTCTTGTTGGGAGATCAGGTAGCCCAATGGCTACCAGACACTATATAGCGTTTGTGGTATTGTTGGCAAAGTATAACTTTGTATAACAAAGGAATATTTGTCTTTGTCTTTCTGTTTAGTCGGCTGATACTCTTCAAACCAGCCACCCTGAAGATGCAGAAATGAAAAATGAGCAGAATGGAGTGGAAGATAAGCCAGAAGTTGACACAGAAGCTTAAATGCAAACAATATTCCATTAGTTTTGTAAACAAAAATTTCCAGTGTATTAGACATTTATTTTTCTACCTGGTTGGACAGTGGCTTCAGGGGAGCAGAAGCTGAGGCCACTGTGCCACAGTCGGTTACAGCTTTACGTGTCTGTGGAAGAAGCTCAGTGGCAGCCCAAATCTGGTTTAATCCTAAGGACTTTATTTATTCATTCAAACCGTTATTACTGGGGTTCTGTCAGGATTTATTATGCTTGGTTTCTTTGCAGTTTGTCATCGGTGTTTGTCTCTTTCTGGTTTCAATTCACTTTAATCCCAGGTTCTGTTTTCTGAATTTATTTCCTTAGGGTTTTTTGGTTTGGGTTTTGGATTTTGTTTTGTTTTGTTTTTTAAGTAACCAGGCTTTTCCAGGAATTCTCACATGAGACTTAAGAACAAATCACTGCTCCTAGTTCTTCTGGCTTTCCCTTCTGTGAGGCTAGGGATTCCCTTTCTTAAGTGTTGTAACCCTCCTTGTATGCCCCCTCTTCACACATTGCTGAAGGTGAAGACTGTGCAGTCACAGCTTGAGTAATGAAGCTCCAATTAAACTCAAGAAAACAATTTACAGTGTGTTTTTATTGGAATATCACAGAATTAAAAGCAAACTTGCTGTTTGCTAGTCATTCAGTGTTTTCTCATCCATGTAGCTGTACAGTAGTCACCGTATCTATTTTCTGTTGTTCATTCACTGCTGTAGCAAACTTCCACAATAATCTATACTGTCTTTACCCATTTATTTGCAAAAGGAAAGCTGGGGTAATGAAAAGGGTAAGGGGGAAAAGAAGCCTACAATATCTGCATAGAAATTACTTTCTATTACCTTCCTCTTTCCCTTCCAAGTTACAAAACAAGACCATAAAGAACACCATTAATTCTGTTCTGAATTAAGACAAAAATAATGGTCTTTAGTCTCCATTGTATTGTAGAAGTGGTGATACTCCCCCCCCCCCTTACTCAGCAGAATTATAGAAAGCTAGGACAGATAACTAGATTCTGTATTCTTGTATGAAAACACAGCTACCTTTAAAGGGAAATGTTACTGAACAGGTTAGGACAAGATGTGAAGAAAACAGTTCATCAGTTTGAACTACAACAGGGAAATTTGGGGATGGCAGGTTTGCACAGTCTTAAGTACTGCTTTTTCAAAGCTTGGGGAAAAAGTTTCATGTGAATTCACATGCTTCTAAGGATTTTTGCAATTTGGAAAAAAAAAAAAGTAATATGGTTTCCAAGACCCATGTTTCTGTATGAAAGCACGTAATAGCACCATAACCACTTATATTGTTTGCTGTTGTGCCACTGCGGGCACTTTGGTCATGTAATCTGTGAAGAGGCAACTCATCTTTTAGTGTGTGCCTCAGTGATTCACACTTGACAGAGGGAAATGGTTATTAAATGGATGTATCTGAAGCTATGTGGGAAATCAAGGTAGACAGCTGGGCACTTAGAACCCCTGATCGCTGCTCTGGTACTTGACAGATCAGCAATGCCAGTACATAGTGGTGTTTCCTACCTTCCTCATTCAAATGAGGTTACGTGCTCATGCAATTGCAAAAACAAGATTCCAAGAATTTGGGGGCTTAGTGAAAAAAAAATCCTTAAAGCAAAAATGGAAAAGGTGCATTTTTAAACACATTTTTTAAAATAACAAATCTGTAGTTCCACATCAAGAGCATGAACCTGGAGTGGCCCTTCCCTTCTCCCCAGCCTTCCTGATTGCCTCAGGGCTTTCCAGTGCCAGGCTCGGCCATGCCGCCTTTCCAAGGGGTTACTGTCTTGTTGCAAGCGCTCAGAAGTCACGAGACAACCCCGTTTGCTCTGCGCCAGCGTCGGAGTGGCGCTACACTTGTCCGTAAGGTATAAACTCAGATCTTTCAAAATGCAGGCAGGCGGGAGTTCGGTCCCTCCCTCCTCAACCTCCATCCGCATGCGCCAGGCCCAGGCGGCAGCAGCGCAGGGGCACTGCGATGCGCGGGCGCCTGGCCACGCCCTCCAGGCGCATGCGCGGGCCCCTGGCACCGCCCAGAGCTTGGCACGGCTATCGCGGCTAGCGCCGCCACGTGATTGCGGCGCGGGCGCGCTCCCCAAGCCGCCGTCCCGCCCCCGTTCAGTTTGGAGCTATAGGGCCGCCTCAGCGTCTCCACTGCGGCAGCACGGACAGCGGGCCTGGGCGCCGGCTAAAGGAGGCCCGCCTCTATGGTCGGCGGTGGGATGCGGTCCGTCAGCTACGTGCAATGCGTGGCACTCGAGTTCAGCGGGAGCCTCTTTCCGCACGCTATCTGCCTGGGAGACGCCGACAATGACACGGTCTGGGGACAGGCGGCGCCGCGGCGTTGGGAGGCGGCGGTGGCTCTGCGGGCAGAGCGGGCGGGGCCTGGCTTGGCTTCGCCCCCGTGCGGGTGGAGCGCTGCCGGCGGCTCAGGGGCGCGCTGCGAGTACGGAGCAGGGCGGCTGATGGCAGCGGCGCGTGCCCGGGCAGCGGGAGCGCGGCCGTTAGGCCCGTGCCGGGTGGGGCAGTGCCAGCAGGCCAAGGGAGGCGATCTTCCCTTCTGCTCCCTCCCAGTTGGCGTCGTGAGGCCGCAGCTGGAGTGCTGGGTCCAGGCGGGGACAGACCAGTGGAAGGCTGGCAGCGGACTTGAAGATGCTTAGGGGGCTGGAGAATGTAGCATGTGAGGAGAGACTGAGGGAAATGTACTTGGTCAGTCAGCAAAAGGTGGAGGAGGGGAGCTTATCGCTATCCACGACTACCTAGTGTAGTTGTGGAGAAAACAGAGCCAGGCCGTTCTCAGAGGTAATACAGTGATAGAACAAGACAGAGCAATCACAAGTTGCAACAAAGAAAATTAAAGAGGAGAGGGAGGGGAAGTCTCCCTGCGGGTGATGCAGCACTGGAAACGATGCCTGGAAGAGGCTGCAGATCTTCTATTATTGGAGCTTGACAGAAGCCTGAGCTAATGTCAGAGAAGCAGGAGTTGAAACAGATGGCATCCAGGGGTCACTTACAAACTGAATATTTCTGTGGTTCTGGGCTACGACTGATCAGTGCTTGCATCACCATTAGACCTTCTAGGCACCCTTGATGTGGACACTGGATGTTGTACAGCCAGCAGAGAGCTTTTGCTTCCAAAGAGTGTCACACTTCTCCATTGGTAGGGATATGGAGGCATGGGGAGACTATTGGGACACAGTGACGCACCTGCAGGGAACAGGATTGGGTCTCTGTGTTTCTTGATCCATGTGCTTGATGGAGGTGCATCAGGAATGTTGCTGTCAGCCCCACAAAGAGTTGCTTCTGCTTATGTTGGGTTTAATTTGGCTGTTACTAGGAAGAGATTACTGCTCTGCCTGATTTATGGAACTGTCCCTTTTTCTCAACAACCAAGTTCTATCACAGCCTTACTGGGCAATCTTGAAAAGTGCAGTGGCTAGCAATGCAGTGGGCAGCAAAACAGTTTTTCCTATTACAATTTGTGTAAGGGGGGGGAATGTATGGAGGGACTTATGAAATGCGCACAATTTAAATATACAGCAACATGATGTGGAAGATGGAATAGCTGGAGTAGGGTCATAAGCTGGAGGAAATGCTGACTTTTCAGCAGCCTTCTTTTCAGAATAGATCACCATTCTGAAAAATCTTAGCCACTTCAGTGAGGCAGAACACCTGGTGTAAGCCTATTGTGAGTGCTCTTGCAATTTCTTTCTCAATGGTTATGTTTTCCTTATTGTCATCAGCTTCCTCAGAAGAATCAAGAAAGATCAAATCAGTCTAGATTGAAGGATGCAAGGTGGGGTAATGATGATGGTTATCAGAGCAGATGTTTAAAAATTGGTGACAGAACTCTGAAACAATGGCTAAAGAAACAATGAATAATGAATTGTTGTTATAAGGGGCTCTAAGAGCCACTCTCTCACCCTTTCAACTCCTAGAGTTAAATTATGGTGTTCTCCCCCCCCCCCCCCCCCCCCGCCTCACACATTCTCTGTTGATTCATAGCTCTCTTTTTAACTCTTGTTTCACTTTGCTGATTCTTCCTACAGAAAGTTTTTAAGTCTGAACCTTGTAATTCCTGCTGGG
Organism: Rhea pennata; assembly: GCF_028389875.1. NCBI lineage: Eukaryota > Metazoa > Chordata > Aves > Rheiformes > Rheidae > Rhea > Rhea pennata. The sequence goes on along the minus strand of NC_084663.1, from coordinate 84,395,315 downwards.
CTGGGAATGTTGTATTGCTGTGTAAGTTTCTTTTTACTAACCCAGTTCTCTTGTCCAGCTGAATGAGCTAGTAGTGGGCGACACCAATGGGAAACTCTATGTGTACAAGAATGATGACAGCAAACCCTGGACTGTGCGATCCTGCCAAGGAATGGTCAGTTGTGGACAAAGTTTTAAGATGGTCTGTGCCTTTTGGTGTATGTGCAACCTGTTGTCCTTGACTACTGCCTAGGAATGTGTAGGCCAGAGTAGAAAGGTAGCCAGAACTGGTTCATATAGTGATATAAGACCCTGCTTTTGCCAACAGCTAACCCAGTGGACTAGCTGTGAACCCAGCCTGAATAAACAAAGGAACTGTGCTTCTGTTCTGCCTTGATCCTGCTCCCATGCACTGTGGATTTTGCCCCAGAGCTCTGGGCAGTTTTGTGGATCAGATGTGTTTCTGTCCCTGCCTCTGTTCTTCTTGGCCTTGAAAAGGCTGTTAGAGGTCAAGAGATTCTTTATGAGGAGAGGAGTGAGTAGGGTGTGTTAGCAGAGGTCTATCCCAAAGTGCTGCTTTGTGTTACCTTCTCTCATGTATCAACTCTTAAAGCCTTCTTTTTTCCTGCAGCTCACATGTGTTGGTGTGGGAGACATATGCAATAAAGGAAAGGTGAGAGCAGCCAAACCTTCCTGTCTGTAGGGCATGTGGGTGGTGTTCAGGAGTTTACAGTTATGACATATGCTGAATGTGGAGGAGGACAGGTGCATTCTGTCCAGGAGCTGCCATAATTCAAGAATTTTAGCACTACTCTTCGTAAGAAAAAGGTTTCTCTGTTTACACATAACCCGTATGTGCCTGCGAGCCATATGCAGGCACTGGTAAGCAAAGAAACCTACCCTGCTTCAGGAAGCATTACTGATTGCCAAGTCTCCTTGTGTGAGCCCTGCAAGGCTTCTGTGGTTTAGGGGTTGCTTACTTTCCCCAGTGGGTTTTTCCCTGCTCTGTGATGGTCCCTGTTATGGACCATGGCCGTTCTGCCATTTGGCTGTGTCCATTTAAGGTCACCTAAAAAAACTGAGCCACAGAACAGTCTAGACTCCCAAGCTAATTCCAGTGTGTCTTTTGCTGGATTGGTATTTCTGGGATTAATGCAGGGCTGTCGAGTCCAAAACTCCCAAGTTTAGGCACTCACCTAACATACTTTAGGTATCTGTGCTCCAGAGGGCAACAGAATGGAAGTGAGGATTGAGAAAGCCAAACATTGTCTGCGGACTGCAAGTGCACATCAACCTACAAACAGGAATGTTCAAGAAGGTTGGACTCTGCAGGACCTGAGTAGTTTGTACGCTGACCAGAAACTTCACTGTTCCCTCTGTAGCATCTGTTGATCTTGATGGATCCACCCTTGTTTTTTCCCTTACCTTGCTGTGGGACAGCTTCTAGACAAGGAAAAATCAGAAGGTTTTTTCCTTCCCTCTTAGAATCTTGTGGTGGCAGTGGGTGCAGAAGGCTGGTTTCATCTTTTTGACCTGAGTTCTCCAGCTTCAAAACACCCAGATGCCTCAGGCCACCATGAGTTGGTGGCGGGAGCAGCAGAAGAGCAGAAGCCAGTGTTCAAGCAGCACATTCCTGCCAACACCAAGGTCATGCTGATCAACGACATTGGTGAGCAGGGCAGCTGGGGTGGGAATGCAGAGTGAGGGAGTTTGTGGGTGTGAGGTAGAGCTGGAAGGTAGAGAAAGTGTTCAGGTTTCAGGATACAGAAGAAGTTGACCTGCTGAAGTAGGTGCTCTAGCAAATGCAGCCAAGTACTTAAGAGTGAGAACTTCAGGAATTTTCCTGAAGTGCAAGTTCTTGTTATAGATTTGGGATCCTCTGAGACACCAGCTGGTGGAAACCAGCACTGTGGTTTCTGAACGTTGGGGATTTAGGGCTGTGAAAACCTGAGAGAGATCATCTGTCTCTTTGTATCCTCTGCAGATGGAGATGGGAAGTGTGAGTTGGTGGTGGGTTACACGGACAGGGTGGTGCGTGCCTTCCGCTGGGAGGACTTATCTGAGAGTTCAGACCACATCGCAGGGCAGCTGATTCTACTGAAGAAATGGCTGCTAGAAGGTCAGGTAGGAAACAAGATGCTTGAAGCTGAACATACCAAGTATAGACTTTATGAGGTCTGCCAACGGAAGGGGCATAAAAATCTCAGTCCTGTGAGAGAGATTTTTTTTTGGAGAAGGGATGGCTTGAAAAGGGATTTTCCTAGCAGTTTTCCTGTGTATGCAGAGCAGCTGGTTGGGATGGTCTGGGAAACAGTCATCAGCTCTCAGAGGACTCTTGAGAGCCTTTTTCACTGGGGTGTTCTTAGGTGGCTTCTGGTAGGAGAAGATGCCTTTTACTGTAATTCAGATATTTTGCCCCTCTAGCTAAATTTGTTCAGCCCCCTCTGAATTTCTAGTAGAAAATCTACTACCTTCCAATTTTGATACAGGAAGCACAGTGGAGTCCTTTGAGGTGTATGAAGTTCTCATTTTGACTCCATGTTTTTCCCATGTCAGTACAGGTGGACAGCTTGTCTGTGAACCCAGGCCCTGATGGCTTGCCTCAGATGATGGTATCTCAGCCTGGCTGTGGTTATGCAATTCTTCTGTGCACCTGGGACTCTGAGCAGCAGCCCACAACAGAGGGAAGAGACAACTCTGCCCCAGGCAGGTGAGCAGCATATCTGCATGGAGTAGGTAAGGAGATTCTTCTTCAGAAGCCTATTGCAAGGGACCACCATCACATCAACTTTCTACAGAGGGCTGCAGTTCATCTTCAGTGTCCTGCTCTGCTGCTGAGAGTCCATGATTTGTCCCAGTACCTTAAACCCATCTGCTCCCAAGTACCTGTGAACTCCTTTTCATGTGTCTATCACAGATGTATGCAGCTTTCTTTGCATCTCACTCTTTATTCCCTAGGTTGCATAAGGAAAGTGGCAAACACAGCTTGCCAAGGCAAGGCAGTATCCAGGGCTAAGGCAGGAAGGAGAGCAGCTTGTATCCCCAGAAAAAGAGGAGTAGGTAATCTGGGGAGCTATTTAATGGTGGGGAGTGTGGTGACTGTTAGCTGGGCTAAGCCCAATGAGTCAGAAGTCCTGGAACAACACCGTAGTTTCACTGATTTCTTCCAGATCTGGTAGGTGGAAGTTTTCCTAATGAGGCTTCTGGCAAGTGCTGTAAATCACAACCAAAGCAGTCAGAATGACCAGGGAGGTTATTGTCCTTGGCGCTTCAGGGACCCTTGTTGGGAACTGAGATGTTCCTTGGGTCTTCTGTGAGACTTCAAGGCTGACGCAGAAAACTGTAGTAGGAGGCAATTTATTAGTAGGCAGCTTTGCTCTGAGCTGTGTGGCAAAGAGCTGAAGGCATTCATCTTGTCATTGTCCAGGGACAAGTCTTCTCCTTGGTTTATTAGAGACATTAGTAGACAAAGTACCCTTCTAGCCAGGACCTAGGCACTTGAGCCTGTTCTGCTCCAGGCAAATGTTTTCTTTGAGGGAATGGCAGCCAGGCTTACCTGAAAGTAATGGTAGGAATTACTTTTTTTCCCTTGGTTGGAATTGATTTTATTCACTGCCTGATTTTTGAGCTCTTTCCAGTTTTCTCATACATAAAATCATTCTGTTTCGTTTTTTAAACATTAGCAGTTTCCTTTCATACTTAAGGAGGTGTGCATTCTTTTTCTTAGTCTTTATCAGCAAATAATCCCTCTGCTAAGCCAGACTGATCTCCTTTGTCATTCTTTGCTGCTGAGTATATAACTGGAGAATTAGCCTGTGCACAGCCCCCATCCATTTCTGGACTTGGAGAGTTCTGGAGCGCATTGCTCATAAGTTTGCTCTTGCAGAGTCCCTAGCATGATGTCTGTCTCTCTTCTCCCCAGGGAGGCACCTGTTCGAGATGTTGTTCTCCACCAAACATCTGGTCGTATCCACAACAAGAATGTTTCCACACATCTAATTGGTAGCATTGGCCGAGGTGAGAAATTGGAAGCCTTGGGTCTCTGACCCAGCAGTTGTCTCTGATAGAATTTGTCAATGCATCAGTCCAGTATGAGGTTGGATTTCCTGTGGTAGAAAAATAATAACTCTAGGAGGTAGCTACAAGAACACAGGTTGCTCAGTTCGTGTTAGCCAGCCCCCGAAGTAGGACAGGTGGATGTTTGCATTCAAACTTCCTACAGCCCTTGTTCCTCCCAGAGTAGCTCTTAGCCTTCACCCCGCATAGCAGCTTTTCTGCAGCCCCACTGCCTTGCATTTACTCCATGCTCTGCTCCTGCAGACATCCTTTTTCCTTGTCTTTGCATGGTTGCAGCTTATGCCCTCTTTTTACTCCTGAGATGTATCGCCTTCTCTGCATTGCTTCATGTTCGTACTTGCTTTTGTACTTTGCAGAGCTTGATTCCTGATACCTTTCCTCCAACAGTGATGTCCTGCTCTTCCCTTACATACATAATTCCAGTCTCTCCAGAGCTGTATGCTCTGGTGTGCTCTGTCTCCAACCAATGTATTCCGTTCAGCTATTGTGCCTAAGCTCTCCACAGCTACTTGCTTCTGTCAGCCCTTATAAACACTGCTGTTTTATTTGGACATTTCCTCTGTGCTGCCACTTCTTCTGGACCCTGTTCTGGCAACTGTGGAGAGTGCAGTTCTCACAGTTGGAGCATGTGGGGTTAATGCAAAGAGGCATGAGCTTCCCAGTATAGATCACTTGAATTCTTTGTCTGCGGCTGGCTGGAATCCAGCTGCATTTGCTCTGAGTGTTACTCCTGCAGCACAGTCTGAAGAGGATTTCAGCTGTTCTGGAGAGTTAGAGCTGGGGGAGACGGACAGCCAAATGAATCCTGCCCTGTCCCCCCAACAAACACAGTAGTACCCTGTCCTCCCCAATGCCCAAGTCTCTTGCTCAGCCTGTTATGTTTTCTGCATCTCAGTTGCTACTATGAGCCCCATGGGCACCAGGGCATGAAATTGATTGTTTCACTGCATGCAAAATGTCATACCTAATCAGAAGAGCCTGCAAACAAATGGAGGTGCACAGAACAAAGGATGAGGGAAGGGTGGGAAGAGCCTCTTGTGCTGAATCATCAGTAATGAAACAGCTAGAGTGCTATTGTGACAGCTCTATAAAAGTGGCACAGCAGATCTTTTTAATCGGGGTCTGTCTGGATGAATGTCAGAGAGAGACAATAGGACACCCAACCAGCTGACTGTTTCTCTTAAGATGACCAGCAGAAATAGCGCAGTCCTGTCATGGGAGGGTGCAGGGTGCAAGGACTGTGTAGCATCTGACCAAAGTTTGCTGGGGGGAGACCACAGCTTCTGCACAGTTTTGCTCTAGTGACTACAGTAGAGGTGGTAGCATGGGTCTTGGAGCTTCTCTCCAGAGACTCATTCATGAATTGCCATGGAGGGGCTTTTGTGCTAACATGACTAATACTTTGTCCCCTTAATGAGGTCTGTCCTTGTTCCCTTACTCCTTCCTCAAACAGCTGAAGGCTAAGTTCCCATCCCTGAAAGAAATGGTGAAGGCGCAGTTGTAATGCTGTTGGCTTCAGCTGTTCTCCACTTTGTCCCTCATGATGCTCCTGCCTCTGCTTTGGGTGTTTCTGGAGACTAGAGGGGATGTAATGAAGTCCATTAAAACCAGAACCACCAAGGGCCTACAACAGGCACTTATATGGCACAGAAACTCCTAGAAGCAGGCAGCAGAACCAGACAGGCCTACTTCAGTGCAAACAAAAGGTTTGGTATCTTTTGTTTTGAGAGGCCAGTGCCCCACAGATAAAAGCTGTCAGGAAGTAGGGTTAGCTGCAAGACTGTGCAGATATCTTTTACACAAAATGTCGAGGCTGGGCAGAAAAGGAGGGAGAAGTATGGGTCAGCTTGCTATTTTGGATCTTTCCTCAGGAGAGAGAGGGGACAAGACTCATAGAAAAGTAATTCTCTTTTGCATTTACAGGCTGCTCCAGTGTGAATAGTGGTTCAGGCCTCTTTGCTCTCTGTACTCTAGATGGTAAGTCCTTTTACTGTCCTGGGAGAGGGCCCTGTGGGGCAGCCAAGGCCTGCCACTAATTCAAAGTAGGGAACAAGGACTCAGTGCTTTTAGTCTTGAAACATGAGGGAATCAGGCTTCAGAAACAGCTCCTGGATCAGACAAGAGAATTTGACGTTGAGACTCTTTCTGCCGATACCTGTGTAGGCATGAAAGCTAAGACAGGAGTGAAGGTGTGTGAATTCTCACTAAATCCCCCTTTAACGAGGTGTGTGATTGCATCTGTGTATCTGAGGATATGATAAATCTTGTGAAATTGAGCATATATTTCTATTCCTTACCGAATTGAGTTCAGTATTGCACAGGTTTGTTCCCTCCAGGAAACCTGTGGTGTTTTCTATTGTTATTAATATCCAGCCTTCTGTCTTCCCTGACGCAGTTCTTTTATCTGTGGATTTCAAAGCATTTTACAAACATTACTCACTCATATGACCCCATGGCCAATGGGGATGGAAGTATTAATGCTATGCTGCCTTGAGCAACCTGGAGTATGAAGAGGTTAGGTCATTGGCCCAAAGCTCCACTGCAAGTTTGAGATGGAAGGTGAGACCAGAACTTGCATCTGCTGACTGCCGGTTGCCTACTTAATCCAATGATTAGACAGTTGTTTGAGATGTTGATTCAGCTGTGCCATTCATGTAGACGAGAGAATCTAAACCACAGCAGATACGTGTCCTTGTACTTGAAGGAATTTAGGTTGTTTCCGGAAGCAGTAAATGAAATTGAAGCTGCGCTCTGGATGCTCAGACAGGAACTGGCCTTACGTAGGCCTAGGAGTCAGGTTCTCCAGGCTTGTACAAGGATTCTGTCCAAAAACCCATTGTATGATGACAAGATGCTGTGCTTCTGTATACCCAAATAGGCAGCCTGACAGATTTTGGCTGGAAATCCACCTGTCCTAAGATATCCAGCCAGGGACTTTATGATTATTCCTTGGGCCTGAATTCTGATGCTGCTGCATTGGGCAAAGCCCCCAACCTCACCATGGTTCACTCATGAGCCATACTAAGGCTGTAGTACACTATGAGAATGGATTCGTGTTTATGTTCTGATCTGTCTCATGGCCACATGCCCACCACTGCCCTGTACCACCCCAATATCTCTCTGAATGATAGGAAAATGGAATGTGAGCTAAGTGTCCAGAATGGTTTTAGTAGCCAAGAGGCATGTCTGTGCTGTCAACCTGCCAATTCCTACCAACATACCTCTCTGAGATTGCATGATCTGTGGGACATGGTGAGGAGCTTCTACTTTAAGCATTGCCTGATGTGAGGTCTGTTGATGTACTGTATTCTGGGAGCCCATTTTGGGCAGTTTGGAGTACAATTCAATTAGCAAGGCTCCTGCAATTTTTCTTCTCCATCTCCATTTCCTGCTGGCAAGATAATGGACTGTCATACATCCCTGAACTGAAGCTGTGCTGTATGTTATCAAGCACAGCCTGTACCATAGTGATGGTACCTGTACCATCAACTACATCTGAAGACCCTGAGTGTAGAGGGAGTATGCAGGGCCCAGTGCTAGTGGACATCTTGCTTCCTATTGATGTTTTCAAGACGATTTTTTTTTTCCTCCCTTCAGGGACATTGAAACTCATGGAGGGGGCAGATAAGCTGCTCTGGTCTGTGCAAGTTGATCACCAGTTGTTTGCTCTGGAAAAGCTGGATGTTACTGTGAGTGTGTTTGTTAATGGTGTTGGGAGGGAAGAGGGCAAGTGGGAGCAAAAACTCCACATGGCTTGGCACATAAACTTAGAAAGTGCAGAGGGAGTATATCTTAGCTAAAAAAAAATACTAGAATTGTCCCAGGATGATACGAAGAGAGCTCTGACTGTCCCAGTGCATTCCATCAGGTCATGCAGTCCAGGCATGTCAGTCCATGCACCTGCAAGAGGTTGAGCTGTGTCTGCCTATTTGACCCAGTGGTTTTGCTCACTGCTGATATACCTAATTGTCTACCTGCTCTTAGGATGCTGGCACCAAGTTATGAAAGGAGATGTCTTGTTAACTTAATGTTCTGTTTTCTGAGTTCTGTTGAATGTTAGTATCCTTTCAGGGAGAATCCTGGTCAGAAATTATCTATGTGCAGACTTTTACAAAGAAGGCAAAATGGGGAGAGAAATGTTTATACATTTCCACAACAGCAAATATCCTAGAAAAGATGGTTTGGGAGTTGCTGTATTGGGATTTTGTTTTGTTTTGTTTCTTTCTTTCCTTTTTTCTTCCCTGTTACATGACCATTTTCTCTTAGGCTGCTTAATAAAGACAAAGGAGGAGAGTGACGGCTGTCTAGAATATTCAGAGCTCTCATAATTAACTGATTCAACTTTGGGGGATGGAAGATTCAGGCTTCAGCGTGCTGGAGGGACAGTATTTTCCATCCATTTGCTGGGAAACTTATATTTTGATGCGTTTGGCAGCAACCACTGTTAGATCCAGAGTCCCAAACCATCTGCATAGTAGGTCTGATCAAGTCCTGTATTCCCTTACTCTGGAAACTCTCTGCGATCTGGTATCCTCAGAAAGTTGGGATTGGGAGGAGGTACCTGGTAGGCAGGAATGGGAGTTGGGAGTTGTTGGTGCTCTTGTGGAAGGCAGAGAAAGAAGCAATGAAGAACCAAAGAAAGACAGAATAAAGCCCAAGGTGTAAGGAACTGTGAGATGGAACAGTAGGTTTCCTCTCTCTTGTGTTTTATAGTGTCCTATAGTGTTGCCTATTCATGCCTTCACTTTTCGGTCTGTTGCACAGAAAGCCTAGAAGCTTTTCCCAAAGGGAAGAGATTATCTGCCACTGTGGCTGTGAGATTACTGATTCCTCTATCAAGGCTCTGTATTGAACACATACTAAAGCAATGTGCTAGAATAGATGCTTCTCTCTCCAAGAAGGAAGGATTCCTGCCTGCCTCTGGGAATAGTTCATGTCTGTGCTAAACAGAGATTTTATGGTTCTTGTAGGGCAATGGGCATGAGGAAGTGATTGCCTGTGCATGGGATGGCCAGACATACATCATTGACCACAATCGGACCGTCGCCAGATTTCAAGCAGATGAGAATGTCAGTGCATTCTGTGCAGGTGGGCAACTGGACTGCAAAGCCAGCCTCACAGCATTTCTCCCTCCAGGCTAATGTTCTTCTATGGGAGACCTAAGACCCTTTGAATGTCTGCAGTGGGAGTAATTTCCTCGGGCATGTATAATGGAGGATGCCAAGCTAGTCTTCCCTCTGGTAGTATCTAGAAAAAGGAGTGGTGAAAAGAAGTGATGTTGGGCCGTGTCTGTAATGGAGAATAGTGGAGTCTTCTGGGGGTTTTTTTTGGATTTTTTTTTTTTTCCTGTTCTGTTTGGGAGCATTCAGATGGTCTTTTGTCTCCCCACTCCTCTTCAATTTGCAAACTACTAAGCTATTGCCAGTAGAGGTGTGGAGCCCTATATAGCCTGCCTCAGCTTTGGCTTTGTTCTCAGACCTGCAAGAAGCAGCATGCAAATTCCCAAGCTCTATGCATTAATACCACAGTTCTAGAGATACTTGTCCATGGTCAGACTGGTAGGCATCTCTTGTATTATCTCAGAGGGACTACACATACCCAGGTTCATGTCTCTGCCACTTATCCTGGCTTCTTGATGCTTTCTGCTACAGCTTTGGTATCACATCATGCAAAGCTGCATGTTTGCTTTTTATGTCCTGCATCTCCATTCTTTTGCTTTCTGCAGGTCTCTATGCATGCAAAGGAGGAAGCAATAGCCCATGTCTGGTTTATGTCAGCTTCAATCAGAAGATCTACGTCTATTGGGATGTGCAGCTGGAGAGAATGGAATCCACCAACCTGCTGAAAATCCTGGAGAGTGACCCAGAGTTTGGAGACCTCCTGCAGCAGCTAGGTGTAGGTAAGTGCAGAAAGTGAGAGGATTATGCATGAAAAAAGTGGAAAGGGGCTGTTGGCAGGTGGAATGCTGGACATTAGCATTCCAGATACTTCTTGGCAAGGAGAGTAATCTACTACCTGATGAGGATCCTTACCAATCATCTTTCTCTCTTCTTTTTTTTTAGAAAGAGGTGACATTTCTTCTGTTAAAGATCTGATTCACAAAACACTGTATTTTCCTGAGAAACAGCAGCAGAACAGCCCCTCACAGTGTCAAGACCATGCTGGAATAGATTCTTCTACCTCCTCCACTATCATCCGTTGCCCCTTATAACCCCTTGACACCTTTCATCCCAGCTAAAACTCTTCATTGACTGGAATCAGGCATTCACATTGCATGAAGATCAGACTGCTCTTTCTTCCCTCTCTGTCAAGGCTTCCAGCTAGCTAAGAGTCTACAGGTCAGGATTTCAGGGAGGCAAGTGCTTGCCTTTTGGCTTGAGGCAGAGTGGCAAGTTAATTCCTTAGCCAAGGAAGTTACCAGGACAGCAAGAGTCTAGAGTTCTGTTCGTTGGTCTTCCATTGCCATGTTCTGTATTATTCAAAGTCCTTTCTGGGTGACTGTAGAGGAGCTCTGAGGACACAGATGAGAGAGAATAGCCAAGCTCAGTTTTGCTTTTAGCCTGTTGTTCTTATACTTGCTCTAGTGATAATTTCTGAGTTCCTAGTGGGTTCACAGCACAGGAGGGCAGATTGAGGTCTTGAATTGGGCAGTGGGAGAGGGCTTTCCCTTTGTCTAATATAGATGGGTTTCTTCAGTAGACCCAAACATTGTTTACCTTTGTTCTGGTGCTCCCCTCCTGCCAAGCTGAGTTTATTGCAAGCTGCCCTCTGTTCTGAAGAGGTTAGAACATGTGTGAGAACCACAGCTTGCACTGGTGACTTGTCAAGGGGTATCAAAGCTCCAAGGAACCCAGCTGTACTCAAGAAGCATTGATTGCCTTCATCTCCTTGGGCAGAGTGATCCCAGAGATGGTTGTGACTTAGCAAAGCAACTGTAAACTGGACAATAAAAGTAATTTGTCTTAACTGTGGATCTGTGGTGCAGTGATAGCTTGTCCCTTCCATAAAAAGCACTGGGAATGCTGCGCTTTCTATGGAAAGTTCCATGCTATTTTGAGTCCTTCACAACTGAAAGAGATTGGCTGGCAGAGATGCTCTGCTTACTGGCATGCAGAATATAGAAGAGGCCCTGGCTTGTCCAGAATGCTCATCTGTGATGGCCCAGGCAAGAACCTTGCCACATGCTGCTGGTACTCTGCTTTCCAACCCCCATCTCAGCTTATTAGGACAGGAGCAGTAGGCTCACCTGCTGTGTTTCATCCATTAGCTTTTTCTCTCATTTATGTGATATTCTATTGAAGATGCATAATAGATGGAACTATTCTTTCACTCCTATGGTAGCCTGAGAGGGTTGGATCCAAGTCAGAGCAAATATAATTAATTTAGTGATATCCTTTTAGAAAACGTGATACTGCAGCCTGCTCAAAAGTCTGCTGTGACGTGCTCTGCAAAAACATCCAAGAGCAACCCTATCAAGGAGAAGGAACTTTTTAAGGAGCAAAGAGGTGTCTTGCTGTTGGACCAAAAGGTCTGCTGTTGAAGTAGGGACTATGTGGGAGAAGAGCAGGATTTTTACATAATAACCCCTACCTTTTCTTGCAATTTACCTCCATATATTTCCACGAGCTTTATAGAGGACAGCTTCTGTCCTCTGTGTTTGATAGCTCTAGAAGTTGAAGCATGGAGCAGTGAGGAGTATGCTCTGCTCTGTAGCTGTGGAACAGCACTCTCAGACCATTCTGTCTTCTGACTCTTAACTATGGTAAGCTTCTCCATTATAATGGCCTCACTGAGAAGCATTTTTAAATGCCCCCCATAATACTAAGTGCTTTATCCAATTGGGCTCTTCATTGAGGCAGGAGCTCTGAAGGTATAATGGTGCTTTGCTAACAGGAGTGCTCAGGCTAAGGGAAGATGGGAGCAGCAGTGCTTGAGTTTTGTCAGCATTGGAGAGCTGATAGTGTCTATTGCCAGGCTAAAGCAAGGAGTTATCTTTGAGCTTGTAACCTCAAGAAAATCTGCCAGTTATTATGATCCTGTGATATAAAACCTCCAATCCAAGTGGGCATCTACCATACAGAATAGAGCTGGTGGCAGGTTAGTTAGTGTGACCCTTTGACTCTAATCAGTCTTGCTGCACTTTGCAAATGAAGATGAGATCTGATAGGTCTCAGACTGTTGTTTCCTGCTACTTTTAGATTTCTGATCCCCAAAACCTAGAGCTGCTGCTCTGATGACAGGAACAAGTGATAATTCTCTTCCTTCTCTCCCCAAGAGTTTCAGGTGAAATAGCAACAGTTACTATCCCTGTCTCCTCCCCTGGGGACCCAGCTGAGTTGGGAAGGAGCAGATGCCCCTCCACATGGGGTGAACAGTAAGGTTTCACTGTATTCTGAGATGCTTTCTCCCTAGCCCTGTTACTACCTGGATTTAGTCTCGCACTTCAGAATTAGTGAAGCTGACACCAAGAGGGACCACAGTGGAGCAAGACTCGGCAAAGCAGATTTCTGGAAGCATTTCCAGAACTTCACTGAACAACAGACTTGTGTCTTGGAGTGTACTACTCTTCGAGCCTGAACACAGACTGGTGCTCTTTCTCCACTTTGGGACAGAAACAGGATGCTTATGCGCAATAAACATAACAATGTCTAGGTTTTTCAGTCCTAGCTTGCACAACGTGGCAGATGTACTGCTGCTGAGAAGGAGAGCTCTTCAGCTGCCTATGCCATCAAGTTTGATAGGATTGGAGGGAGCCCTACCACAATGTGTGCATGCCATGGCACTGCTTAGTATTTTGTTTGTTTTTGGTAGAGCAGGCATTCTTCACAGAAATACTTTCTCTCACAATCCCCTGCTTCCTGCAGCAATTGTCTGAAGCATTTTATTTGTCTGAGAGGCCAGGCTGAACTGATCTGGAAGCTGGGCTTCCAGGCTATTGCGGTTCTACTGCACTGTAAATCTTTCCTAATCCCTAGCAGCAAAAGATAATTATCTACGCTGGTAACAGAACAACTCAATGCTGGCTGTCCGTGCCCAGTGGAAACCTTTATTAGCAACACAAGCACAAAAGAGTACAAATGGTTATGTAACTGGAACTTGTTTATACAAAACAGATTTTGCCACACAGGTTAAATGATTTCAGAGGAAGGAAGGCCAAATTGATTCACTGTTGGACTGTTCATTTTTTTAGAAGAAACAGGAAAGACCTAGTGCAAGAGACACAACATTTTTCTATGAACCATCTTTAAAAGAAAATAGGGCAAAACCATGTGAGTGTTGGACAGGGCAAGTATAACCTGTGCAACCTAGCCCTCTTCTCCTATTGGCCTGAGTATATTACTGTGCACCATGCAAGCACTGGCATGCTGCACTCTGGAAAGCAGAGCTAAGGGGATACTGATACTACAGAACATCTGATCCCCAAAGCTCTCCCGCTCTTGAAACCATTGGAGAGGGGGGGGAAAAAAGTAGTGTTTGAGGATATTCCTAACAATTCTGTTGCTTATAGTACTTAAAGGGACTTACAGATGCATTTTGCTCCCATTCCCCTTGCACACAAAAGAAAATAATAAGAACTGTCTTAGTGAACTGTATCAGGACTTTTGTACTGTTCCTGGCCAGAAGGTACCTTCCCTGCTTCTTTTCGTGCCCTGAAAGCCAAAGTGGCAATTTAAAGGCTGGCTGCTGATGGCACTTCCACTGGCCACAATTTTCTGTGGCATGTATATTTGCTCAGAGACTCAGCTGACGTGGTTTCTTCTCTGGAAAGGTATGGTTACTTTATTATAGTTCCATGGTAACTCAAAGCCCCTTCTTTCTGCACAGCCAACACACTTCAAAGAGTTGGAATTGGAAGTTGTTCCTTCCTATGCAGCAACAAGTAGTGTTTGCTCCATCCCACTCAGTGACAGATTAGCATACCCACTGGTGGTAGGAAGCTCTCCCATGGGGCAGAAAACGAGTCCAACAGAGTTCTTGGACAGTGCAGGCATTTGAGGATAAGCAGTTTGTAGCTTTGGTTGTGGCATTCAATTTACTAGCAAGAAAATAAAGGGAAAGATTTATTTTATTTTCCTAAGAGACAATAAACCTGTTGTCCATCCCTGCTCCAATTCTTACAAACACTTTTCTGGATGCCATCATTTCCATTACTCTCCAGGTATATCCTGGCATTTGTCAGTTGAATTTCTGGTAAAGGAGGACTGTAAATCTATGTAGGCAGCTGAATAATCTTCAGTTCTGTAACTCACCATATAGTGGTGAGAAAAGGAGCAAGCCTCTGGGATAAGGGCTGGCTGAAGCTCCCGTTCCTTTCAAAGGCCAAGTGTCCCCCAAGCTTGGCAAGGCAAATGATGTGATTATGGCTTCAGAATGGTGCGTGTTCTTGGGATGGGTTTACCTCTTACACACAGACCTTGCAAGAGGCCTTGGAAAGTTGCTTAGTCCATCTTTCTATCTCAGGGCAAGTTCAGCCATATGTATCTCACACCTAACACATACTTGTCTGACTGTTTCAAAGGCTTGCTGTGACAGATACTTCCCAGTATCACTGTTTCAAAGCTGCTCTGTCCACACTATTGGAAAGCAGCTCTAGTAGGAGCTGAACAACATGGAGGTTCAGAGACATTCTCACTAAAATGATAACATACCATTGCCTATTTTGAAGGGGTAGGCCACCTTAAAAAGAAGGTGTTGAACACACAGAAGATGTCACTGTGTCCTGTTTTAGGATGGCAGTTTGTACTAAATTTCCACCTTCCATATGAAAGATGTAGCATTTTGGGGGGTCTCCATTGGAAAAGACCTTTAGGCGGTTCCCTACTTCCCCTCCCCCTCAAAAAATAAAGGGTGACTGATGTTGGGGTCACAGAAATGTGTCTGTGTAACCAGCTTTTCCAAAGGAAACTACTGCTGAAGCAGTACTCAGCCTTGCTAATCCACTTTAAAAATGACATATTTGATTCCCTACACTGAGGAGATTTTAAAAAATAATAATGTTTTATGTGAATGAAGTTGAGCTTTCTTCTTTGAGGCATTATCAATCCTGTTTTGTAACTCCATTTTGCATCTTTGAAAGCCAACATTTTTCTCTTTCACAGTGGAAACTGGAAGTCCAATGTAAGGACACAGCACCAAGAAGGTTGGTCTTTTTAGAAAACACTAGTTTGTATGTTAATTCAGAAAACATGTATTAGGATTAGTGACAACATGTCATTTAATGCTAGAGAATTTGGGGAGACTCAAACCCACCAGGAGTTCAGCTCAATGGTGAGGAAAGCAGGTACTGACAATGTAGGATTAGACTGTGACTTAGAGATTGAGTTGAAGTGGGCTGTCAGCTATGGTGTTATGACTAGCAGGTCTCATTCCATCATAACTTCTTCTGTAACAAAGCCTGCAACAAAGTTTGATGGGGAGGTTTCAGGATAACTGTTTCCAATAGGTTTCTTGATGTTTGGGAGGAAGATAATTTTAGTAAGAGGACCTGGATGTTCCACTGACATGGGCAGGAGGAGGGTGAAAAGCATGTCTCATGCTCTGGAGCTGATTTCATGGTTGACTATAATAGCTCTCCCACACTGACTTAGCACTTGCTGGAAACATCTCGTCTGTGACCAAGAAGTGGTACAGTCTGAATTCATACATGCAATTGCGAAGACTCATAGAATCACAGAATCAGTAAGGTTGGAAGGGACCTCTGGAGATCATCTAGTCCAACCTCCCTGCTCAAGCAGAATCACCTACAGCATGTTAGGGTTGCATCCAGACGGGCTTTGAAGATCTACAGAGAAGGAGACTCTACAACCTCTCAGGGCAACCTGGTCCAGTGCTCTGTCACTCTCATAGTGAAGAAATTCCCCCTCACGTTCAGACAGAACTTCCTGTGCTTCAATTTTTGCCCATTGCCTTTTGTCCTGACACATGGGGCAACTGAAAAGAGTTTGTCCCCATCCCCTTGACACCCTCCCTTCAGGTATTTGTAAACATTGATAAGATCCCCCCTCAGCCTTCTCTTCTCCAGGCTAAACAGGCCCAGCTCTCGTAGCCATTCCTCGTAGGGCAGGTGCTCCAGCCCTCTGATCATCTTTGTAGCCCTACACTGGACTCTCTCCAGTAGCTACATGTCTCTCTTGTACTGGGGAGCCCAGAACGGGACGCAGTACTCGAGATGTGGCCTCCCCAGGGCTGAGCAGAGGGGCAGGTTCACCTCCTTTGACCTGCTGGCAACACTCTTCCTAATGCACCCCAAGAGACCATTGGCTTTCTTGGCCACACGGGCACATTGCTGGCTCATGGTCAACTTGTCATCCACCAGCACTCCCAGGTCCTTCTCTGCAGAGCTGATCTCCAGAAGGTCAGCCCCCAGCTTGTACTAGTGCCTTGGGTTATTTTTACCTAGGTGTAGGACTCTGCACTTGCCCTTGTTGAACTCTGTTGAGGTTCCTCTCTGCCCAGCTCTCTAGCCTGCCCAGGTCTCTCTGAATGGCAGCACAGCCCTCAGGTGGATCAGCCACTCCTCGCAGCTTGGTATCATCTTGCTGAGGATGCACTCCATCCCCTCATCCAGGTCATTGATGAAAAGGTTGACAGGATGGGACCCAGTACTGAGCCCTGGGGGATGCCACTTGCCACAGGCCTCCAATTGGACTCCACACCACTGATGACAACCCTCTGAGCTCTGCCTTTCAGCCAGTTCTCAAGCACAGAGGAAGAGCAAAGAGGAAAGGCTGGCAAGATATATAAGAGTATTAGCAACCAGTATATATGAAAGTGTTATTAAAAGGATTATCTAAAGAAGGAAAAGACACCTTTGGTAAGTAACAAATTTGCTCTTTCCAAGTGTGGGAGAGTGAATGATTCACTTGGGCAGAGATAAAAAGACGATGCCGAGAGGGATTCATTAAGCAGAGAGCAGAGGAAGAGATAGGCAGAGCTGGGTATTTCCACCTGCCATAGCACATTAATTAGCAGAGGAATCTGAACTTCTAATGATTTGAGAATTGAGGCATGCAAGTCCCAGAAAGGCTTCAGAAGGCCTGGAGGGTGTTCTGAAGATGAGCAAAAAAAGAGAGTATGCCAAGACTGATATGTGGGAACTCCAACAGCAGCTCATGTACAAACATCTGCAGGGCTGTAAGTAACAGGTAGCAGTCAAAATATAGATGTCAACTCAAAGTCATACCAACTTTATATAGGATCCAGTTCAGCACCTTTTAAATGATCTGAAAGATTTCTGTTAGGTGCGGTCTGATTTGGGGAAGATCCTTATTTTTTTTGTTTTTCACAGACCAGGAAGGTTAATGAATAATGAGATGTAATAGACGTGCTATTTGTTAACTTCAATAGGTTATTTGCCATAGTTCCCCATGCTATTTTAGAGGGAAGCAAGAGCTGGAAGCTAGCTGAGTTGCTACACACAGGAACATAGGAGCAAGTGTCTCATCTAACACAAGATTTTTTTTCAGCAGAGTGACCTAGGTACCAGGTAGATTCCAGCTGGCATGCAGGATGGGTCCAGTACAGGCTTGAACTGTCATTAAAGAACTCTAGGCTTCAGAAGGCAGTCTGATATGCAGTTGATGATACAAATCCAGAGGGGATTTCTGTTACTTTGGGAGACAAGATCATCAAGAAGCTTGTGGGTGTGGACACAAATGAGAGAAAACTCTGAAATATTGGTGTCATTCAGGAGATGCAAGAAAAGCAATACACATAAGAAGAAATAATCGGATGCACAAGTGGAAGAATGGCTCAAAAGCCAAGCAACAGATCAGACACTGGAGGATATGAGCAACAAAATCACCAGCCTGAGGCTGCTTTAAGGAGGAGCAGATGCCAGTCACAGCAGCTAATATTAGTGTGTTACATGTATCACCCAGGCAGTAACTCCACTTGTTTTGCCATGTGTTAAACTGGAGTCCTGCATCTGGTTTAGGTGAGAACTAAGGGGGGCAGGGGGAGGCAGGAAAGCAACCACAAGTATTTTAAGAAGTGCAACAGCAACAATGAGAGGTTTGATAAGGCAGGAAGAGAGCCAGCACTGTTTAATCCAGGATGACAGGCAAAATGACAATGTCATGATATTCTATGGGAGGATAAAGGGATATTGTGGAGAGATTAGATAGAGAATCAGTAGTCATGAGGAAGAGATGGCTTTACTGGGTTTCAAGTGTGATATGGAAAAACTTGTGCTGAATATTATGAAAAATATCAGTTGTGATCATTTCCAGGCATGGAGCAAGCTGTCCTGGTGCATCCTACCTAGAGGTAGTACAAGTAGATAATGTATCTATCATGCAGTTACAGATGCAAATGAAACAAAAAACAAACAAAAAAAAAGTGACTTAATATCCATTTTGTTCAACCCAGATGAGTCCACAGTTCTCTGACCTGAGCTGATACTACAAGAAAGTCTAGTTCTCTAGTTTTATGCTGGAGTACCAAAGGAGTACCAAAGGCTGTGAGATGCTAGGGCTTGAGGCTGATGGTATGTCTGCATCCAATTACTAGATTTCAAGTTGAAAAAAAGGAGCTGACAGAAGACTCTAGCTGCTGTAATTCATTGCAGCATTTAAATTGAGTGGCAGGAACTCAGTTTGATGATGCAGCAGAGGTGATAGGAATGTAGCTATAGCAGCTGGAGTGTGGAGGGGAGAGGCCTGGTCAGAAGACTAGGGTGTGCAAGTCTGGTTACTATGTATAGCAAGACATGCTAAGCATTGCCATTCACACTAGTATAGCCTAGTAGCAAGGCTACACTGGCAAAGCCGAAGCACCAGTGAGCATTCACTGTAGTCTGGGCATCTACGCTTAGCATTTCTGCAAAAGTTTCTTAGAATTAAGAACTCTGACATTGTTCTTGTTGCAAGGTTTTTTCCAATAAAATCCTTCTGTTCTGCTCTGAGCCAGTAAGAAGAAACAAAATCCAACTTCCCAGCATGCAGGCGAGGGGACTGGCCACAGACCTCTTCCCACAAAGCAAAGGAAATGGAGTCCACTCATTCAGGCAGAGAGAAAAAGAGAAGCATTCGTAGCAATCTCTGAAAGCTTTTGGAAAAAGCACCACTTCCCTGTCCACAAAAAGCTGGAGATTGTTCAAAGTGACTCTCCCTTGTCTCATGAATAGAGTGCATTGTAAAAAGGCATTATTAAAAGGGTATGGTGAATTTAGTGCAGAAACAGAAATTGGAGGGACCACAGGGACAGATAGAAAAAACAGAATAAAGTGCCCACTCAGCATGTGGGGACAAGCAGGAGGGTTCACTGAAAGAGGGGAGAACTCTCCAAAGAAGAGGCATTCCCAGCAACAACCGCTTCCAGCTCCTGTTTGCCTTTTTCTCACTTCCCAGTGAATGCCATAGCCCAGAACTCAGCAAGGTTAGGGGCCTATGAACCTCACCCTCATCTCTTTCACATGGCAGCAGTTTCTTCACCCCCTAGAGATAGGGTATGCAGCCAGTCACTGACCAAGCTCTTCAGAGGCATGTAGGAAAGGCAGTTCTTGACTCAGTGCTTTAAATCTCAGGACTCCTTCCTCCAAGTCGATGCAGCTCTAAGAAGGGGAGAGCCAGTTACTCACTGGACATTTCAGATCTCAAGTTCCTAAGTCTCATGATGTCTGTGACCGGGGAGAAGCTGGAGAATCATCAAACATCCCCACTTTGAATTTGAAGAGGCCTCATAACTCCTGCTTCCTGCCTTGGCTGTACCTCCTGGCTCCGATTCCCTCCACTGGATTCCTCTCCAAATGCTCCACACAGCCATCCTCCTCCCTTCCTCCAGTTTACTCCCTCTGGGGTCATGTCTTCACACCATTCAGCTTTTTGGCTCAATGCTTCTCCTACTTTATGAGTGTAAGCATGTGACTACATATTTGGCAGGCAGAAGCAAGTTTGCTGAGGCCATGTTCTGTGCTGCCCAGGAGACAGGCTGATCACAGCACTAAACCTGACCTAAGCTGACAAAAAGGAGAGAACTCTCTCCACCTTTGTCCAGTTGTTGTTGGACATTGGTTGTGGCCATACAGCTTCATTTGACTCAAAGCAAGGACAGAGCTTGTTCATGTCTACCTGCAAAAGGCAATGTAGATGTCACTGAAGTGGCACATTGTGCCCTCTGTTTTACAGTCACTTCCCCCTCAATTTCATCTTCTCATTTCCAGCCACTGTGGTGAGAAATACCAAGAATGGGAGATGCTCTAGTGCCCTATGGGGTAATTCCTTTATTAGTCCCTTTTAAGAGGGGCTGGAAACAGATAAGCATACTGCAGTCAGCCAGGGAGCTGTGCAGCAAGCAATGCAAGTGGCACCCCAGAAGGCTTGGGCATGAGCATTTCTGATTATTCCAGCAATCAAACCTTGGAAGACTCATTGAGAGGAGCCCTGCAATAAGCAAGAAGCTTGTTCCTTACCTTGAGAGACAACAGGGTCTGGAGACCAATGCAAAACTCCAGCATTTCATCATCTGGGAAAAGAGAAGAGACTGGTCAGGATCAAGACTATACTACATATCTTGACTGCCCCTCTACAGAAAGTGTCTCCCTCCTGTAAGAGTATGCAGAATGTGTGAGCACTTGATTCATTAAGTTATCTGGTTAAGGACTATTCACTACAAAGTAAATAACATATAACAAGGAAAGTGATGAATAAAACAAAAGGACACACAGATGTTAATAAGTGATGATAACAGACCAGAACTCTTCCATTATGGATCAATGAGCCATTAAAGGAACTACTCAGGCACAACCTTGAAGAGGGTCAACCTGAATTTTGTAACTGATAAGGGGAAAAAATAATCACAATGTGTATTATGAGATATTGAGGGGGCTTGTGGGACTGTGCAAAACTTATTATGGGATATTGGAAGGGGCTTGTGGGATTACGTAAAATTTATTATGAGTTGTTTAGGGGAAGGGCCAAAGTAGGGAAAGGGATGGATCAAAGTGGATCAGGGAGGAACAAACATGGGAAAATGCACAAAGTAGGATGGATAAAGGATGGTCACATGTAAGCAGGCTGCTGATCAGTTGTTTTGTCTGAACTGAGTCCTATGCCTGATCACTGCAGTCTATCCTGTCTTCTTATTAAATCCTTTTAATAAGAATTAATAATAATCCTTTTAAACTTTTTTCTGAGTAATCTCACTGTATCCTATGTGTGAGTATGTAAGGTCCCTGTGCGAAAAACTAGAGGGACTGGTATGCAAGAGAGGTTTTTGTGCCAATAACTGGAGGGACTGTACAGGTCATATAACTCGTAGGTCTAAGTATCAGCAACTGGAGAAGGGACTGTGGGTCACAGGGGCAGTAGGTCTGGGTGCCAGCAGCTGGAGAGACCAGCATATAGGAGAGGTCTGGGTACCAGCAACTGGAGAAAGGGCCATAGGTCACAGGGCCCTTAAGCTATGAGTCAGCAATGGGAGAGATCAGGGTATATGTGTGAGAGGTCTAAATGCCAGCAACTAGAAAGACCTGAATATGTGTACATTTCCTCAGGGAATTTAACACTGTGTGTGTGTGTATATGCATAATTTCTAGCAAACCTCAAGCTGGACTAGCTGGCAAGTAGGAGGACATCTGGAAAAACTCAAGGTATGAGCCAGCAGCTGGGTAAAGGGCCCAGTGTCTAAAGATGAATATTAGACAGACCTAGAGTGTCAACAGATCTGTGAATGTGAGTGTGCCTGTGAATCTAGAGTGTGTGTGTGTGTGTGTGTGTGTGTTTTCACTAGTGAACTTCAATCCTGATCAGCCAGAGAGGAGGTTCAGAACTGGGCTATCTGTACTGATGTTTATGAGAGTGCTGGTAAAGGCATTGCTCTGTCTGTGGTAGTCTGCGTGGCTGGCCTTGTTAGTGTCATCTGTGTATGTGCCTCTCAGGAGTATGCACTGAACCTTGATACTGGCCAAACCTGCAAATTCAAACAGTAGCAGCCACATTCATTGGACTGGGATGGAGAGACCACCTGCATCTTTGATTGCTCCCAGCTGGATATTCAGTGGCCAGGAAGGAGGAATCTCCAGGTCCTGGATTCTCCAGGCACCTAAAACATCCTTAACATCTGCCACAGTTCCTGCATGCCTGCTTGCCTTGTAACCATTGTCTGTGTTTTACTCCACATAAGCAAGAGCACTGTGTGTCTGAGACCCACTGAGCACAACTACGGCAATTTTGCTCCTTCCAGGCAGCCATTTCCATATCCCAGCTCAGTGGATATATGCTACAAGGCTGAATTCATCTCTGCCAATACTAAAGCAGCCTTCCCATGAAGGACAAGAGCAAGTAGATTGGGAATCAGGGAAAGAGAGTGAGCTGGGCTGTGGACAAGGACAAACTTCTCTCTAGATGACTATGAAAGCAGGAAGAATGGACAGGAAAGAGGTAGTGGGCAAGGGAGGCCCTGGAGGTAAAACAGTGAACAGTAGTCATCAAAGATGAGACAGATAAAGGCAACAGGGGTTAGCTGGGGTGGCTAAAGGGTAAAAATGACAGAAAAAAAGGACCAGTAAGTTGTTTTCAACATGTGTAGAGCTTAATGTAAGTGCAGAAAGTGTGTCTTCTACAACTCCTTCCTCCAAAGTGACCCATCTCAGCACATCTCAGGGGATTCAGCAGTACAGGGTTACTAGGTTCTTCTAGGGAACTCCTCGCAGCAGAGGCAGATAGGTATACAGAGAAACACTCCAGGGAATAAGCTGTACCCTCTGTCAGTTTCCCGAGTGATATCTAGCCAGCCAAAGGCACCATTCTGATGACCAAGCCAAGGGCACAGGAGAACATAGCGCATTCAGAGGACTAATCAAGCAGTCTGGCTAATTTTAAAAGAGGTCCATTTTAAAAGGAAAAGAGAATTTTCCACATCCTCAGTTACAACCAAAAAGCACCTGATTTCTACCCCCTTTCAGCATCAGTCTCTCTTTTCTGCACTCTCCTATGCTCTTTGCCTTTGGTTACATTGAGGGTATTCACAGCACATGATGAGCTCAGTCAGCAGTGCAGGTGACAATACCAACTTCCCACCACCATACCTTTTTCTCACAGATCTATTTAAATGCCCTTGGCAGGCAGAGAGGGACTGGAAAGCTAGGGGAAAGGAGGGGCTGGCACGCTCACCTACAACCAGCGCTGAACACAGCACTGTCTCCTGGCCAAACTGCACCTCCACGTGTTCTACTTGGCCAACAACGCTGGGGATGGGAAGAGAGAGATCTCCACAGTCCATGACAGACACCTCTTCTAGCCTGTGAGACACAAGAGGTGTTAATGCCTCAGCTGCAGGAAGAGGATGAATAACAGGA
The DNA here is from genome assembly GCF_028389875.1 of Rhea pennata. Taxonomy (NCBI): domain Eukaryota; kingdom Metazoa; phylum Chordata; class Aves; order Rheiformes; family Rheidae; genus Rhea; species Rhea pennata. Next base: position 84,371,962 of record NC_084663.1, on the reverse strand, counting down.
CTTCCCACTGTTTGCCAGTACTTCTTCATCCCATTGGGAACAGGTGCAGAAAAGGAGGAACCTCATTCATACAGCAGTAATGTCTGGAGGCAGATTGTACAAGGCAAACCACAAAGCATTATCCAGCTGAGTTCTTCACATCACCCGGTGACCATCAGCTGGTCTTCTTTGCCATGCAGTACACACAGCCAAAATTACACAGCTCTGCCTCCAAGCCTGGAGTCTACACAGAACTTTTCTAATAGTCCTGATGCCTACCCTGTAGCCCACCTTCTGCATCTTGTTCTAAACAGCCTTGTGCACATGCAAAGCTTATAGCCATTATCACTGGGATTGGGAATCAATGTAAGGATGTGATTTGGGAATGAAGAGCAGAATTTCAGTGCCTAGATCTTTGCCATAGGATTTTTTTTGCCATCTATTCTTTTCTAGTATGCAAAGACTTACCCCAGCTGTTTTAAACAGCTCTTGGAGATGAGATTCAGTTGACATCCTGTGTTAACAGTTGCTTTCAATACCTGACCTTGGCACTAGAAAAAAACATAACAACAGATTATTATGGTCTCAGAATTGATATACTCACTCCTCCAATATTGTGACAAGCCCTTACATCTCGTGTAGCAACACAGCCAAAGACTTGGTGTTTAGGCAGTAGTCAGAAGGCAGGAGACTCATCCAAGTCAATGAGGCTCTCTGATGCTCTGCAAACTTCTGCCAAAGACTTCCTTTTGGATTTCTTGTCTTCTTTAATTTTTGTTTGATTGCCTAGACATCTGTCTATTATTAGCAAGGTTAACGTAGCAGTACTCTGGTCCAAAGATGCATAACTGGTGATTTTTTTTTCAGGAAACCTATATGGATTTTATTAGTAGAGCAATAACTGATAAGAAGAAAGGTTCTAAAGAAACACAAGCCTTTGCAGGTTTCCTCTCTGCATTTCTTCTAGTGTTGCAGGGCAAAATGTTCCAGGGCTAGATGTCTGTTCTGAGTACTTTGGGCCTCTAGCTTCCAGAAGGCGGAATCTGTGGGAGAAGTAGGAGCATCATGAAGAAGCATCCTTGAGAAGAGCTTGAATTTAAGGCAGTTTTCCAGGTAACTGGCACATCCAAGTGACTCCTGAATCTGAGTGGCTACCTAATCAGTGTCTACTTTTCTGTAGGGCTTACAGTAAATTCCGAGGCAGTTCTTTAAAGAAGATTGACATGAATACTACAGTTTAAATATTCACAACTGGTGTTATCTAGAGAAGGGAGAGAAAAACTGAACCCTGCACACTGCACAAAAGTCACTACTGCATGATCTTATTGGAACAATGCTTAGCCCGCTTCATCTCTTCACTTGAAAGGGAACAATAGATGTGGTTACCACCTGTTTTCTGTCCCTTCTGCACAGAGGACCTTAGTGACAGACCGGAAGTGCTGAAGTAACAGTAGCTCTCACATATGGCAGAGGCCTAGAAAACTAGAGTTGGCAAGGACATCAGTAAGAAATATGTGCAGAAGAAAAGGAGGAACAGGAACTTAGAAAAGAAACTGGAAAATATGGTGTAACTCCCAGCTGAACAATATGTCTTGCACCCACCCATAGTGCCTAACTATTATCATTTTTGATGGCTTTCTTCTTCTAGACTCTGTCTCACACAAACAGTAAAAGAAATAAACCATGCAATTTCTCTCCTGGGAGAGTTCACTTTCCTACTGCTGACATTAATATTTACCTGTGATTCTTTTTCTTTCTTCCACTGTGAAAGTCAGTGCCATGGACTAGTCACAAACAGCCGCTTGTTCCCACAGTTCTCCTACCCTTATGCTCATTCCTGTCAAGAGCTTAAGTATTGAAACAGTGTAAACAGATCAGTATGGCTATCAGAGACTCACAGCACAACATCAGGAGGGTCAAGAAAAAAGTCTCAATTTCCTGATTTCTTAACTAAATCTGTTTATGATTTTTACATGGATTAATCAAGGAGAGCAAAACCCAATATTTTTAAGATTTCATTTTCAAAAATGTGCCATTTGTAAGTTGTTATAAAGAGAGAGGAGAAAGCAGCTTCCTATGAGAAGTATTGGAGTGCTGCAGAGATGACACCATTAGTAGCTTGAATGCCAAGACAACAACGGACAATATACGCTGGAAACTTCAAGTCTATTTCACCTGAGCTTTTTCTCTGATCTAAATTCCCAGGCACATCTGAAGTATATTAATGTAGAGAATTTAACTATTTTGAGCATTTATATACATCACCTTCTTAGAAGACCTGTTTAGTTGAGAAATTTGTCACTCTGGTAATTGCAGGACTTGTCACTCAGGTAATTGTAAGACTCTGGTAATTGCAAGACTACTGGAGCTAGACAGCTCAACCTATTCTATTTTAGAGTTCACCATGAATCATGTTAAAACTCATGTATGCATCACATATATATAATGTATATTCAAAGAAAGTTAATAAATGAGCATTTACCATGTGTGGCCACATCCAGGAAAAAAGAGAGAAGTGTTCAGCTGAATCTACACAGATGCATATTTTCAACAGTTCCTAGATTATTTATTATAGTTTGTGGTTTTCTAAATTTAAAAAAGTTTGTCTTACTCTTAAGGAATTATGTTCAGGACAAGCTTCCACTTTGGAACAAATATCATGAACACTTCAAATCAATAAGAGTACATCACCACAGTATCTCAGTGGGAAGTGAAGACTGGGATGAAAGTCTTTCATAGTATTTTTGCAATGTTTTTCTTTTTCAGTTTGGTTTACTGGCCTAAAAGTTAGCTAATAATACCATGAGTCTGTAAACATTTATGACTCCTTACAACACCCAAGTAAGGCAAGTACAATAAACAATTTATCATGGTCAAAGCCAAGGCAGAACTCACAAACTTCTGGCTGCCAGCGCTGTGCCTTCCCCATTACATTATGCCTTTATCATGGTCCCAGTCACACTGGCATCTACATTCTAAGTCACTATTGGCATCTGCAAGGCTGCTCTTTAGTACATGATATGGAGATTGCCAGAGCACTATAAAGTCACATATTAGGAGCACACAAAACTCCACCAGCCTGATTCCAGCTGGAAGAATAATGGAACAGAATCAAAGCCCAGAGAAACCTGCCCCAGAAGCTCTCCCTGGTTCTTTATGCATTCACACAGGAATAGCCCTCCTAATTCTTTCACAAATGAACAATCCCAGTTTACATTGCTTAGCAGCTTGAACTGTTTTTCCGTGGTAATGTATGTATGACAGCTATGATAACGTGTGACAGCTGGGAGACCCAGCTGAGCTGTTGCCTATTTCCAGAACACATCCATTTTCTCACCCTCCATTCATGACTATCCTCTGCCCCTTTGCAAGAAAATAGCCGTAAATATGTGGGAGAAGATGCTAGAGTCTTACAAAAGGAGATGAGATGCAAAGTGCTAAATTTAGAACATTCTGACTTTATCTTCTGCTTGCTCAGAAGAAACCACTGCAGCAGGGTTCCAGGCTATCTGGCATGTGGACGTTAAACAACCAGGACTTGCAGCAGTGCCTGCCCACAGAGGCCTCTGCTGTTTACTCCTTTCCTTTCCCCAAGGCCCATCAGAGAGAACACATTTTGCCTCATGGTGACAGCTGTTTATAGCAAAAAACTGGTGATATAAACTTCAGACATCTAGACAGAGAATAGCCTGGAAATAGACTGGACTCAGGGGATAAATGTTGTCTCTTCTCTCCACTTAGAGCTCTGTAATGTCTGTGCTTTCCATACAGAAAAGGCATTGTATCAGCTCTTCAAAAACAGAAGAGCTGAAACACAGATAGCAGTTCCTTGGTAATCACTTTGGGAGCAGACAGACCGAAGAGGAATAATCTGTTAACACTGTTGTGATAATAAAGCTAAACTATATCACTAGACAGACTCTTGAGTTTTATTCCAGAACAAGTTGGAAAAATTGCAACTTAGAAACTAGCAGGAATCTAACAGGATAGTGATTATTCTTTACAGAAGGATATTTCAAACTGTCTAATCATGGTAAACAGCCCAGAGCAGTTAATCAGCTCCAGCAGCCTCACAAAACAAAAGCTATACAACCTCCTATTACACTGCTAACCATTTGCCTAGAAGACTTACCAGGAGCCAGGGAAGAATTCTTGTTCCACTACACCACAGAGATGATAAACTAGACTAGGTGACGAGTACATGATGAACTGATGGGCACCTCAAGTCTGCTTGCACTTAGAGGACTATTCATCATGTTACCCACTCTAATCTCTGCCCTAGAACTTTGCTATCATCAGTTACTGTTAGTCTTTATTTAAAAATAGAGTATTATTTTGATTTTCAAGAAAGTGAGGGACATGATAGGAATCAGTAAAGATCATTTATAAAAAGCTATGTTTTCTGAAATAATATTAGTTCCAAAGTCAAGAAGCTGCTTTAATCAACCAATCTGTATCCCAGATGGCTTTGGCACAGAGAAAAAGCAGCCTTAGATATCATTGGAATTGTTCATCTATTTCCAATTCAACGCAAGGCAAGCCATGTTACAAAAATAAGTTTGTTTTTACTGTGCAGATGTCAGTCACATGGCAAGCTTTCCAAAGTGCTTCATGAAAACTGCCACAAAGGAGGGGCACTTGGCTAAAATAATGTGAGTAACTGACATAAGTAAATAGAAGGATGAATGATTATGCAGTACAAATATTACAGACTGGGGCTGCCATGATCTCTGGTAGCAAACAAGTCCTTAGTCACAGGGCAACTATAAATCCATTCAAGTGAAAACACTGATAGCCTGGGTCTCCCTGTGTGCTAATCACGGAAGTCTACATATATTCAGCTTTATTTCCTAGCCAAGACTAGCTGATGCATTATTACCATTTTGAAATTTTCAATATACTTGTATGAGTACAAGTAGAAACTTTATCCTGGCATATGATCTTTTCTTGCAAGGTTCTTTCAGAGAGAACACTTCACTGGGGCCACATCCTGTTTCTAATAACAACTACACACAGTCAGCAGAAAGCATTTCTCCAGAAGGTTCCCAGTAATGCATCTGGTTAAAATGAACCTACAGCCTATGGGTTCTATTTCCTGTTGTAGAACCATCACTTACAGCCTGGGCTTTCTGAAGTTCACACATGGAATGTGACCATGAAAACCAGCAAGACTGAAGAGAAGGAGAAGAGAGCTTCTCTTTCTTACATGTTAGAAGATTCAAGTGTGGCAAACTGGCTTGCTCTTAAGTTGGACAGAGGAGAGAAACACCTAGTACAAAAGGTACTCAGTTCAGAAGAGTTAAGAGCACATTAGATCTTGTCTGTGATGTCTAGCAAACCTCCGTCTATGAAGGAAAATGTAACATGTATAAGAACTAGGATACAGCCTGTTAGAAACACAAAATGGGAATAAGTAATGGATTATGATGCTGAGTTAGTTACTGCCCATGGGATATTATACCTATGCTTGGCTATCCTTTGTATAAGGTACATTCCTGGCAAAAGCACACCCTTACCATTGAGTTTCCTCTTCATGAGCAATACAGACAGTTGATTAAAGAAAAAGAAATACTTTAATTTACTCAAAGAAGACTTCAGGTACCTAGAGAAATTGCACTGAGAGCAATCCTATGAGTCTGTTTTCCCAAGTACAGTTATGTTGGCCTAACTACAGTAGGGGCTAAAACTCAGGATAAGCAATGACTGTCTCCAACAGTAAGGCTGGAAAACAAATTAGTCAATGGATTTGCATTGTCCTGAAAGACTTGATCTGAACATGTCAGAAACTTGCCAGCAGCCTGTGTTCATACGATAATTAATTGTGCCAGCTGATTTTTCAAAGGTAGATGTATTTTTGTTGCAAGTGCAGACTTTGCACTGTAATGTGAGAGGTTTTGTAGGACAGGTTACAGAAACAAACACAGCTGTGAAATGGATTTTTTTATACCAGGTCCATCTCTTGGTGAGCCTCATATCTGCATATTACTGAATAACTCTAACCATGCAGCACTGAAAGCCATTTTATGGAGCCTAGCCTTTGGATTTGCTTTGTTATATGTAAGGGCTAGAGAGAAGTGTGTTATGCCATATAGAATAATATATGAGGAAAAGAACTATAAGAGGAAAAAATACTGTTTCCACGGAGGAAACGAAACAGTGCTAATACAAAGACAGCCACTTTCTTAGGAGGTCCTGTGATATCTGAAGATTAGTTTGTCTAAATCATCTAGGGCAGCACCTGCCTTGAAGTGATAAGGAGACACTGCTTGCTCTTGCATGCTTCTATATTTGTTTTCATGTGCATGGAACACCTCTTCTCATGGAAATGCTTATTTCCAAAGGAAGGAGATGTAATGAAGGTTATTTCTCTTATCTTCAAATACACAAACAACTAGAATGAATGTGGTAGAAAGGCTTTCCTCTGTCTGTTGGAAGAACTGAATCCAAACTCTAGGAGAGACTATGTGGAAAATCTACTCTCTCCAGCTGCAGAAGAGTGGCCCAGCTGGCATTGCAAGTAATAACTTGGAATGTCTTTTGGGACTGGAGCAACTGGCACTCATTGAATATTTGCCATCACTGTGAAATCACCAGCACCATGCTGTTGCCTTACCTGGCACTGTATTAGCAGGAGTGGAGTCTCTTTTCTCCTGTCCTCTCCCTTTTCCATCTTTTCGTCCTGGTCTTTTGCCAGCGGAGATTGAACCCATGCAGATTGAACCCTTGTCTTGCCCCGCAGTTTGTTCAGATTGCCTTCCAAGAGGCGCCGCTGGACCACACTATGTGGCTGCTGTCTCCACCAGAAAGAAAGAGAAATACCAGGTAAGTATAGACCTACGGACTAGGAGATTTGCTAGCCCAGGGAATCAGCCTGCCAACACTCTGGCCCAGCTGATAACCTGATGTAGGACAGCATTATCCCAGGAAACTTTTTAAAAATCCCAATCATTTTCTGCAGCCTCTGAGATGATGTTAAGGTGCTGGGCTGTCTGTGACAGGCAGGTCTCTGGGATGCAGTCACTGGAGAGGAAGAACATATCTGATGCTTACTTTCCCCCCACACATCTCTTCCTTCAGCCAGACATACACTCAGCAGTCTCATACCTGTCCACCTACTACAATACAGTACCTGGTGTGTATGTGCTGACACCCAGCCAGGCATACTTACAACTTCAAAGGAGGCAGGGGTGGGTGAGTGATGTACATATGGGTAACAAGGAAGGTCTCCAGAAACTTTAGGTGTACAACCAATTATTTGAAGTTAAGCAGAAAGTTTCCCCTGCATAGGATACTAAACCCAGCTTCTAATGGTCTTTGGAGTCTGTCTCTGCTCCCCTCGATCAGAAGTGATGTTATTTAGATGCCTTTCCTAGTAGGGGAATCATCTGTGAAGCCCCATTTTGTACACTGCTAGAAGGGAGCACCATTAGCCACATCAATGGCTAAAGATTTTGCTTTATTCCTGTCTCATGTAATAGTAGCAGTTTCATCTCCCTTTCTTCTAAGTAGACGGGAAGGTGCACCAAAATGGAAGAAAATGGTGAAAACCTGCCTGCCCCCACAGTGCATACATACATTACAGAAAAGTATTGTTTTGGAAAGAAAGTTCCCTTATCATCAGCTTGATACTCAAGTTCTTGCCCAGTGTTGATGCTGTTACTCCATTTCCAGCACAGCTACTGATTCAACAATGGGCAGCATAAATGAATTAGGCCTATTGGAGGTAGCCTGGCCCATTCTCCACATGCTGGGCCCCATGGCCTTTCTGCAGGAGCTGACAATATGGTTTTCAGTAACAGTTGAATATGTGGTGAATGACAATGACCCTTAAGGGGATAATGTATGACAGGATAATGTATGACATTGATTGGAATGCTGAGGTCAGGGAAGTATACAAATTACAACTTTAAACACACTGACTGATCAGTTTTGCCCAATGATTGGAGCAGCAGAGCTGTTACGGGCTCTTTGGTCATACCTAGCATGGCTCTGGGCAAGGTGCTAAGTCCCTTGTGCCTCTGTTTCTCCATCACTCAAGGGATGAGAGTCGGATCTGCACATTCTGCATGAGAGACATTGCAGGAGTTGAAAAAGTGAAGCAAAAATATCCCTCTGTTCCTGTTGCTTAGTCCTTTCCCAGGCCACTGTGCAAGTCCACAGGACAGCTGGCTGTTTGATTTCACTCTCTAAATACTCAGAGCACAGTGCCAGTTTGGCTGCCAGCTAATATCTGGGCCATGGGAAAAAGGCTGGGAGCTGAGAGCAGGTCTCCAAATTCCCATCCTCACTCCACTGTCTCCTCGCACAATCCGACATACAACTGACCTTTTCCTCTCCCTGAAACCTTTCCCATAGAAAGATCAAGCCCTTTGCAGCTGCCACCTCTGTCCTTTTCTTGTCACTCATGCTGGGAGAAGGCCAAGCACCAAAGGGGAAGAGCTGAGCTCTGGGACAGTGAGGGCATCCACTCCCAGAGCAGGCTTCTGGGGCCCTCCCTGTCTTCTATCTCAACAAATGAGATGGAAAGGTGAAGAATGTTGTCTGTCTTGGACTGGTAGGAAACAATGAGATAAAAAGGATGGTTAGAGGGGACCTGAAGAGAGTTGCAACAAGTAGTGACAAGAGAGACCCTCTCAGGACTCCTGGAAAAATCAGAGCAGGTTCCCAGCACAGCATATCATGTTTAGACTCTCCATTGTGAAATCTCAAGGCATTGTTCTGACTTACTGAAGTGGTATGAGCTAGAAATCTTAATCTGGGTTATGGAATAAGCCAGATGTTCAGATCTTCTTGTTACTTTCAGAATTTTTTAGTTCATGCAGCTACTTTTTTCTCCCCCCTTTAAAAAATAAATTTACACTTGTGGTTGTAAGAAAGAAGGAAATGTGAGTTATTCCCTGAAATACCTAATTCTCCATTGTTGGGGATGTGATGGGCCCATAAAATCCATGAGACTGCTGAATGCATTGTATAACATATAACAACCTGAATACACAGAAAATGGTGGCAAAAAGTAACAGCTTGACTATGACTGTGTAGGAAAACATGTCATTTGTGAAATGCTACCTAGAATAATCAGGGACCTTGCTCTAATCTTAGGACATACAGGGCTTCCAAGGTGGGAGTCTCTGGTACTTAATCTGCCAATGCAGATATGTTTTGGGGAATTAATAAAGTCTCCTCCCCTGTAAGCACTATTAGACTCTGGGGTGTTTTGCACTCTCCTCAACAGACTCTCCAATACTTCCTGCTGCTGTGCTGTTGTCCTGTCATCTCAGGGCTAGCAGTATGAAATTAGGAAATACTGATAGGGTTTTGCATGGAGCTGGAGGACTGCCTGAGAGCACATTTTGTCCTGCTGACTGTCAAGGACCCTCTGGCTTTTTGTTATCAGTATAGTCCAAGAGAGTCTGCACTGCCTTTTATCATTCCTACAGGACATGGCAGGGGCCATGGCAGAAATGGACCAACAGGAGAGCTCAGTTCTATTTCTGGTCCTGGAACAGGCCTGTCAGGTGACCTTGGACAACCTTCCTTAGTTCCACATTCTCCCTGCAAAATGGGACAAAAGTATTAAGCTCTTTTATAAAACCTACAGGCATCATGAGCTCAACAGATACAGTTCATTTCTGATCTGCAGCCCCCAAAATGTCACAGCGGCCCATCAAGTCCCAGAGACTGCTGAATGCAGCACATTCTTCCTGGAAATCTGAGGCCTGGTTCTTCTCTTGCTCCAAAATAAACCAGAAGTGGAGGTACCAGAGCTACCACATTCACCCTTGATATTGTACTATGTGTATGAACTTGCTCAAGTGCCACCTTTTATTTTGCACCTTCTAACACTAGTGCAAAATTTCCACAGGGAAAAAAAAAAAAAAAAAAAAAAAAAAAAAAAAAAAAAAAGATGTTATACTTCATTCACTGCTCCCTAGCTCCATGATAAAAAGCTTTCAGTAATTCTGTTATGGAACATGCATGACCTATACTGTGATTTTGAGTGACCAAACACTGTCTACACATGAGGAACTCTCATGTCTAAAAACCTATTAAATTAATCAGGACAACTGTTCATAATAAAAGATTCTGACAAGGCCCCTTTTAGACTATTCAAGAATACTGACTGTCAGCATGTTAAGGCCAAGACTATAATCTGTAATATACAGGAGCTGCTGTACAAAGAGGCCTCAAAATGTACAAAGGCTTTTGACTGGCACGACAGTTTCATTTTGGGGGCATGGTGTGATAACAGTCAATATCAAAGTAAAGCAGGTAGTATTATTTCTCTCTAACTTTGTGACTGGGCTCAGAAAGCACACAAAGACCAAAAAGTTGCCCTACCTGCTGAAAACTGTACAGCTACAAGCCTTGGGATATGTCTGGGTATCCATTCCTCAAGCTGAAATTTTCACTGCATGACATGAAAGGTCAGAGCTGGTTTATCTGCCAGCCTAGATGGACTCTTTTAGACTCAGATTTGGTCTGACCTGCTTCCCTATGGGGATAGGGATTTCTGAAGAGGCCTCCTCCTTGCTAATGGGCCATTTTTGCAGCTTCTCTGTTAGACTTCAGACAGTGACTACACTCAGCTCCAGAGGGACATTGATGACAAGTCTCTGCTGAAAGTTGTACGTGCTATTGACAAGGACTGGGAAAGCATGGGGTGAAATCTCAGGAGCCACCCTGGTTCCTTCCTGACCAAGGAATTTCTGCTATAGCTGGGACAGCTCTGGAGATAGCGTGCTGGGAGCGAGAGGTTGTTCAGTCACAGAGCCTGTGACACTGGCTCTAGGCTGTTCACAGCATAACTGCTAAGTCAAAAAAGTTTCAGGAAGAAGTAAAGAAGGTAATTTCTATTTAGGCCCAAATGCCCAGGAACCTGCCTGTCCTTCACATTTGTGCTGTAGTGTGAAGCAGTGTCTCATTGCAGGCAATGGTGAGGCCTGCAAAGGGAGCAAATAAAACAGAAGGGAAATGGTCTGAGACAGATAGATACACACAAGCAACCTTGTTGTTGTTATTGTCGTGGTAGCTGGTAGTCATGGTAGCCGTGATAGTCGTTGTTGTTGTGATGATCTAAGGCTACAGAGGGAAGTGTTGCCTATAGGGAGCACAATGTCTTTCATGATACCCACTGACACAACTGGAATAAATGACTGAGCTTTTTGCCACGGGCTGCCTCTGATTCCCCCTCTCTAGCTCTAGCTGAGAGGCCCAGGGTGCTGCTACAGCTTAAGAAACATCTGTGCCTCCCTGGCCAGCAGGATGCCTCTGAATCCCTTGCACTTGGTTTATTTGACCCATATTTAAAGATAAGGAACTCTTACTAGTGCAGCAACACTGCAGACTGGGCAGAAGAGAGCCTTAGATAGAGTCATGCACTCTTTTGAGAAAAGGGTTTAAACCCCTACATCCTTGAGCAGTTGTACTCCACAGTGGAGAGGAAAAATTAGAGAGGAAAAATTGCCAGAACATGTGAGAAAGGGGAAGATGTGTGCAGTTAAAATAATAAGAAATCCCACGGGAAATGGTTCCCTGTCTTGCCATGCTTTCTTGGTGAAGTCTGTCCTGAAAACAGATTCTCCCCAGATTTCTGGAACAAATCTTCTGCCTGATGCTGCCTGCTCTATATTTCCACAGGGAGATACCCAGAGACCTTGCTCCCATGCCTCTTCCCCAAAGATGTCACCAGTAGATGTTGATCTGTTACTAGCATCACACAACTAGCAGTCCTGCCCTGTACTTACCATTCTGGAAACAGATAAAAGGAAACCCAGAGACTAGGGGAAAGGCGAATAACCAAAAACCTGACAAGGTCAAATATAAACCCCTCAGAGTTCCAGGAACTGTGCTCCCCTTCTTGCTCCTTTATATTGAGTTCAGGGAGCAGCAAGTCTGCTTTTGAGCTGGATCTTGCAGGAGTATATGTGGGCTTTCAGGGGAGTCCCACACAGAAACATACATGCCAGATGAATATATTTCTGTACCAGGTGAGTGGAAAGTTGGATCCTTCCACCCTCTGCCTGCCTGCCTCTGTGCTTGGCCTCTGTGGGGATGCATAGTAAGATATGCAAAAAAATGGGGGATTTGTTCTTTCCTTTCACTCAGACCTGCTCCTAAATGATGCTAAGGAGCGTTTTTGTCTTTGCTGGGCCTGTGACTCTTTGCCTAACCTGAGGGCAGTTCCTAATGACAACAGGGAGAAGGGGATGTTAGGATGTGAACCCACTCCCACATGAGATCCCTTTGGACTCACCAGATCCTTGGAGGTACCAAGCCTCATCAAACCGTCCAGAGGCAGCAGGTCAGCAGAGTCCTTGTGCACAAACTGTGTGGCCTGTTTAAGACGCCTTTTCTGTTGCAGAATAGCGTTGTTCCTCAGCTCCAGCTCACACTCCTGTGGCTCCACGTCTGGAGTACCCTCACTCTCCTTTTCCTCTCTGTCTCCTTGCCCCACTGACAGAGGGCAGCTCTTTCGTGTGCTCATGGTGATGACTCGGCCAGAACAGGTCCTTCTTGAGATGATGGGGTGTTCCTTGCACTTGTCTCTTAATGCTTGTCCTCCTGAGGCTGACTCAGTCTCTGGCTCCTTTCCCTTTCCCACAGCACTTCTTCTCTCCCTTTCTTTACCTTTCTTCCTGCTCTCTTAGTTATAACTCACCCATCTCTGAAGCATCTCTGTCTTTTTCTCCTTCTGCTCTCTCCAGTATCCCAGCTTCCCTCTACTCCCCACCTCTTCCCCTCCCTCTCTTCTCCTGCTTTGACTGCAGCTCTGCCTCCTCCAGTCAGTAGGTCCTTGTCGTAACAGAAAAAAAAAACACGTCAGAAACCAATTTCCATAAATTACAGCAGTGCCAGCAAGATGCTCTGGCTGGAAAAATCCAGCAGCAGAAGGATGGTCCTGCTGCTGGGGGCTGGACCTACCTCGCTCCGGCTGTGTGTGTGCATGCGTGCGTGCGTGCGTGCGTGTGTCTACGCGCATGCAGCTCTCTGTCCTCCACTCATACTCTGAAGAGACAGTAAATCTCACTGTTGTAGGCTATGTGGTTCAGTATCTCTGCTGGGGGGCTTTGATACATCTTAGAAAGACTGTAAATATTGGCAAGAACATGGTTCTGTCTAGAAGATGGTGCAGTGCTTTGGTAAATGGGAGAGAACATTTGATTCAAGGCTCCTTGTAGGCATGACCGGTCTCATTTCTGCAGAGAGTGGCACATATTTGGGATAGGCTGCACTGAAAGATTTTACTGTATAGCTTGAAAGAAATGTTGAAGGTGTGCTTTTTGTTTGACCAGTGCAAATGTACTGGCCCTGACTCTGCTTTTATTTACGCACTAAAGTAATTCCCTGAAGTTACTGAAGCTTAAAATCACTGTTTGGCTTGTAGATATCAGTGGACTTGACTCTAGGTTTACACTTAAAGTATGCTGAAATTGCTGCAGCATGGGATGTCTGCTCTGGTCTAGCTCAGGGGAAAGGGGAAATAGCAGAGCTTATTTTTTCAACTTTCTGCCGTCACAGTGCCCTTTTGCCTTTCTTGAAATTGTAGCTCAAGCTTGCTTTGTTTTAATCTCTTTTCATTGTTGAGTGCAGTGCCCAGGGAGGCACCAATCTGGATGTCATGTACAGTGGAGGATACTGAGTTTTAATTGTGCAGCTGAGGACATTACCTTGACATGGATCACAGCTGGCTTTAGTAAACTGGGGGTGAAATCACTTTGGTGTATGCACATAGAAGGAACAACAGCAGCAGGATATGAAAGTTACAGCAAAAAGAGGCTTTCTATTGCTCCATATTTACTATATTTTTTCCAGTTTAGCAATATGTAACATTCCAACATTAATCATAAAACTTCCTGTGTTCCAAACTGTATATAAAAATATAACAATAAGTTTACAATGCTAGGGAGTAAACCAAATAATCCATGTACAGAGATGTGTCCAGTCAGCCACTGAGACCTATCTGAGGTGGCAGAAACTGCAAAATGAGTTAGTTGGCTTCAGTGCAAAGTAAAATGAATCAGGTTCCTTTTACTCCCTGCTAATTATCATGAAGTTAGGAGTTGAGGGTTGATCTTTAAACACTTCCAAACCCCAACACCACAATGCAGGCAGAGTACCATCTAACTCAACAGAGCTGTTCTTTATCTGCTCCTGTGTGTCTGCAAACAGAATTAAGCAGCTGGGGGAGGCGAGGGGGAGGTAAGGAATTGGTATTCCCAGGGAAGCCACATTCCCATGGTGCTGTTTTCTTCCCCTAGGTTGTCATGACTCCTGATTTACATGCACTTTTGACCTCTTGCAGCCTCACTGAGCATCCCCTGAGCCCTGTTCTCAAAGCCTTTAACCATTCCTATAAACCAGAACTGAATCATGCACCTCTACTCTCACACAGTGCAAGCTGTTTCCCCTTGTGCTCCTTTGTAAATACCTCAGGATGTCAGCTCCAGCAAGGCAGCTCTGCTTCTGCTGGCAGCAATGACAGTGTCAATTTTCTTAAAGGCTTAGAACATATCTTAAAACAATAAAATAGAACAGACCATCTTGGGGCCATATGTCCTGCAGTCCCTTGCTCTGAAACCTCTGAGGTAGAAGACCTCCCACCCTTACCATTTGCTCTTGCTCTGCACTTTGGCAAAGTCCAGTCAAAACTGGATTTGCTTTGCAGCTGTGCTGGAGCCATTGTTTGAGCGGTTCTGCTGTATAGTCTGACCAGCTAATCCAGTTCCTAATTAAAAAAACATTTCTCTCTGAATCTATCGAAGGGGAGGATTCTTCAAATGTTTTCTAAGACTTTCTCTCCTCCTTCATCCTTCTGCTCCCAAGTGCAGGTCACTTGACTCTTTATATCCTGTTATGTGCCAGTTCCTAGATCTGGTTAAAAAAAAAAAAAAAAGGAAAAACAAACAGTTTGATGGAGGTGGGGCCAGCTACGATAATATCCTCTCCTATAAAAGGCATTCTGGGTTTGAGGTCACTGACTTTTTATGTTTAGTAATTACTTTCTCCATCCTGTTCTTCTTAAACAGAGCCCATTTATTAAGTAGGTTAGTAGATTTTCTTTTTTTTTCTTTTTTTTTTCCTCCAGTTTGGCTGCTCCTAAAGGTTTTCTAGGGGAGAGCCAGACCACCATATAACGAATTTAAGCTTACTCCCAGTTGCTATGTCTTTCCCAGTCATCTTTCACAGGCCCTGGAAAATAGCACATGGATCTGTGTTAGAAGTAGTTAACATTGACTTAGATAAAAACATTCATACACAATCCCATACATACTGAGAAATTATTTTCCCTCTCCGATCCAGTCACATACATACTTCAGTATTCTTATCCTTCATACAGAAATTCTTATAGTAGTGTCACATAATGCATTTAGATTATGGAAGAATCATAGATCACGCAGGCACTGTTATGAAGCTGGTCTTAGCCAATGTTCACCTTGGTTATGTTCCATCTGCGATAGGCACAGAAGATGAAAGACCTGCTCCTGCCAGCAGCTTGGCCTTCTAGCTCAAGCAGTTACAGGCCAGTGAGAGCTCTAGGCAAAGATTTCATCTTCTAACCAAGAAACCACAGCACTATATGTGTATTTGTGGCTGTTGGTCCCTGACACTGATCTTCTCTGTGTCTGAGAAATGATGCAGAATTCAGAATGAGTGCCCATATTTCTGTAGGAAAGGCACTGGAAAAAAGCATCTCTCAGTAGCAAGATGAAAATTAGATTTGCCCAGCTAAGAGACAGGAAGAGGTCATATTCTATCTAGCCACTCTTTCTCTCAGTCTTTGTGGAAGAAATGCATAGTACCTGAGGTAGTGAAGGGGATAAATGAATTCCTTTGCTGACAGAAATAACTTCCACATTAAGGAACAGGAGACGAAGTGGAATTTACTACCTTCTGCCAGGAGCATTAGAAAATATCTCAAATCTTAGAGGAGCTATTGTGTTGAAGGCTGTCGCTGGGTTTGATTTTAAGTTTCACAAGGAATCTTTCATCACAGAATTTCTTTGTATCTCACTTCTGGGAAGCTTTACCTAATCTAATCACTCCGCTTTAAAATATTCTCCTGCTACTTTTGCAACTTCTAATACTTTCCTCTTTCTTAGAGAATTCATCTCCATCTTTAAATCTTTGCTCTTTCAACAGTTCAGAGACTATTAATTTGTCTTCTCGTAGAGCCAATATAGTCCAAGTGGGGAGGTAGAGCATAGATAAAGAGCTTTATTTGTGTGTGTTTGTGTGTGTGTCAAGCTGGACTATTAGAGATCAAAAGTTTCTCCATATACCATAACCAGTCAGGAGGTTGTTTCTATGTTACATCAGCCTACAATACGCTGTCCTAATTGCTAGAACAAGCTGCAAGTGGCTGTAAAACTTCCTCATTGTGTAGCAACCATGTCAGTGCCAGGAAGCTGCTTGTAATGGCCGAGTGCAGGAGCTCTATCAAACAAATTTCTGCTCAACCTCTTGCATTGTGCCCACAGCCCCTGCACAGCCTCTGGGCAACTGCAGATGGTGCAAAGGAGGGATAAGAGGACAAACCTTACTTAGCCAAACTGTATGTGCTTTTCTCTCCTTCCTCCCCTGGAAAAAAAAAAAGAAGAGTTAAAAAAGCTTCCTCTTCTTTGAATTCTCTCCAGTTTGTTAATTTAGATAATAAAATATCTTCCTCCTTACTATTTTACATGTGATGAATAACAGGTTACAGTATTTATATTTGTGAATATGTCTGGCAAATCTCCTTGAGGTAAATGTCTTCTCAGAGGTACATAACATTTTTGCTCAGCTGCTGGACAGCAAAGTGTGTCCTATCAAATTTCTATGGTCATTTGCCTTAGGGGCTAGATTCTATGAAAATAATGTGGCAGACCTGGTACAATGTTGTCCAATATGAATCCACCCTGATGTTTAAGTATTTCTTGTACTGATGTGTGTTCAGTCTATATTGATTTTATTGGCTTGAGGTAACCTGCATACAAAGGAACCTTCTCTGTTTCCATAGCAGCAAAGGTATTGGTTAGAATAGCTAGCCTTATTACAGAACAGATGCCTTTCATGCAACAGGAAATACAAATCCCCCCCACCATTATATGGCTATATTAATTACACTAGATGACTTTGGCTTCATTTTTGAAGAGAAAGAATATTCACTTTTACTATAGAGTGCTAATGCACATAACTATGATAATGGCCTTGCTCATGCTACAGCCTCTTTGCACTTATGAGAATGTTTAAAGTAGAAAATAATTTCTAGTAACAACATGCTTACAAAAAAAAAAAAAAAAAAAAAAAAGTATGCAAGCATCTGAGATCAACAATAGTTGTGCATTTAAGACCAGTAGCCCAGTACTTGGAGACATGCATTCAGCCTCAAAGATGTCCTCTTTCCATACCTTGGGGTAATTTCTTTCATTTCACTGCCCCTCAACTTCTTATATAGGGGAAAAATAGTATTTTCTTTATCCAGTTAGCTTGAAGCAAAGAATGCATTTGTCCCTAATACAGATTTTTTTTTTTGAGGTTTGTATCTGCTGCCATAATAGTAAATTATATCTATCTATTTATCTATCTCCTTAGGGTTCCTTTCAAAGGATGTCCTCAAAACTGAATAACAAAACAGTAAAAAACAGCACCATTAAAGCTGCCTCAGCAAACTTAATTTTGTGTGCATACATGTGAGCTTATTACCAAAAGCAACTATGGAGTCAAAGCATGATGCTTTGAGCGGCTGTCTGTGGACTTTCTCTTTTTATTTTTCCAGTTATAACAACAACAGCAGAAGCAAAGAGATAAGATAACCACTTAAAAATTTTTGGCCCATGAAATAGTGACCTGTACAATCAGAGTAGTCCTGCTGAAAATGATCAAGTCCAGATGACCATCAAACCCAGATATAGTCCTCAGAAGGTAGAAGATTTCTCCTTTGGCCATGCTTTGACTCCAGTCTCTTTTTCTTGGGTAATAGCTTTTATTGTTAGGGTCCCCCAACAGGAGCTGTAGAAAACTCCCATCTGCACTTGCTAGGTCTAGTGTAATGTTTCTGGTCATATTTATTTGTTTGTTTGTTAATGGCTTGCTTTATATCTTAAAGACATAGACATCACTCAGTCTTCACCAACATATTCAGCAGCATATCTTATTGAAATTAAATATAATCATCTTAACAATCAGAATACACAGTCAGTCTAAGTCATGTATATTTCTGCCTGTGGCACTTTCGTGGTTGCTGCAGTGTGGCGCCCTGTAAGCACCTTGACTGGAGCAGTTCCAGCTGGCTGCTTAAATACTCACACTGAGGTCTGGCAAGAGTGAACCTCTCCTTGCTAGTAGGTGCATGGCCCTTGGTTCATCCCTCAAATATTTATCAAGCCCAATCCTGAAAATAGAGTGCTCATGTGCATCTCTGCAGTGCCTGAGCGCTTTGCAACATTAGTCTAAGGATTACTATCTCAGTGACCATAATATTCTTCTGAGATAGTCTTTATGTACGTTATCACTTGAGCTATTTGTGTGTGACATGCTGAACTGTTACTTACACAGGAATTACTGATGTGCTTCCACAGAGTCCTTCATAGCTATTTTGGACAGCAGACACTTAACATCTCTGCATTCAGCTTGCATTCAGTAGGGGAGTTACCTACAGGTTATGGTCTCCTTTGTCCACAGGATGGTCTATTTCTTGTCTTCTGGCTCCTGACTCCATTGGCTCTTCAAGCCACCTTTTTCCCCATAAAATTCTTTGTTCCTATCATCTACTATCTCAGCTCCAGCAGAAAACTGTAGTCTGCAAGAGAGCTCATATTCTTGTGCTCAGCTCCTGACAGCCAGAAAGAACACACTCAGGAAGGAATATCTGTATGCTTATAGAATCACAGAATGGCTGAGGTTGGAAGGGACCTCTGGGAATCACCTAGTCCAAGCAGGGTCATCTAGAGCAGGTTTCCCAGAACTTTGTCCAGAGAGCTTTTAAATATCTCCAAGGATAGAGACTCCATGACTTCTCTGGGCAACCTAATCCAGCGCTCTGTCACCCTCACAGTAAAGATTTTTTTTTTCTTAGATTCAGACAGACTTTCCTGTGTTTCAGTTTGTGCCCATTGCTTCTTCCCTGTCACTGGACATGACTGAAGAGTCTGGCCCCATCCTCTTTACACCTTCCCTTCAGATATTTAAACGTGTTGATAAACAGTCCCATCTCTGTCAACCTTTTCAGAGAATCACAGAATCAGCAAGGTAGGAAGTGACCTCTGGAGATCATCTAGTCCAACCTCCCTGCTCAAGCACGGTCACCTACAGCATGTTAGACAGGGTTGCATCCACGTGGGCTTTGAATATCTCCAGAGAAGGAGACTCCACAATCTCTCTGGGCAACCCAGTCCAGGGCTCTGTCACTCTCACAGGGAAGAAATTCCCCCTCACGTTCAGACAGAACTTCCTGTGGTTCCTGTGGTTTCTGCCCATGCCTCTTGTCCTGTCACACGGGACAACTGAAAGCAGTTTGTCCTCGTCCCCTTGACACCCTCCCTTCAGGTACTTGTAGACATTGATAAGATCCCCCCTCAGCCTTCTCTTCTCCAGGCTAAACAGGCCCAGCTCTTGCAGCCTTTCCTCACAGGGCAGGTGCTCCAGCCCTCTGATCATCTTTGTAGCCCTACACTGGACTCTCTCCAGTAGCTCCATGTCTCTCTCGTACTGGGGAGCCCAGAACTGGACACAGTACTCGAGATGCGACCTCACCAGGGCTGAGTAGAGGGGCAGGATCACCTCCCTCGACCTGTTGGCAACACTCTTCCCAATGCACCCAATGATACCATTGGCCTTCCTGTCCACAAGGGCACATTGCTGGCTCATGGTCAACTTGTCGTCCACCAGCACTCCCAGGTCCTTCTCCACAGAGCTGCTTTCCGGCAGGTCAGCCTCCAGCCTGTACTGGTGCATAGGGTTATTCCTCCATAGGTGCAGGACCCTGCACTTGCCCTTGTTGAACTCTGTGAGGTTCCTCTCCACCCAACTCTCCAGCCTGTCCAGGTCTCTCTGAATGGCAGCACAGCCCTCAGGGGGATCAGCCACTCCTCGCAGCTTGGTATCATCAGCAAACCTGCTGAGGAGGCACTCTGTCCCTTCATCCGGGTCATTAATGAATAAGTTGATCAGAATAGGACCCAGTACTGAGCCCTGGGGGACTCCACTAGCTACAGGCCTCCAACTAGGCTCCACGCCACCGGTGATGACCCTCTCAGCTCTGCCCTTCAGCCAGTTCTCCATCCACCGCGCTGTCCACTTATCTGACCCGCACTTCCTGAGCTTATCTATGAGGATGTTATGGGAGACAGCGTCAAAAGCCTTGCTTAAGTTAAGGTAGACAACATCCACTGCTCTCCCCTCCTCTCCCCATCCAGTCATTCCATCCTAGATGGCTACTAGATTGGTTAAGCAGGATTTCCCCTTGGTGAATCCATGCTGACTACTCCTGATCACCTTTTCCTCCATATGCCTGCAGATGACATCTGGAATGAGCTGTTCTATCACCTTTCCAGGGATGGAGTTGAGGCTGACTGGCCTATAGTTGCCTTGGTGCTCCTTCTTGCCCTTTTTGAAGACTGGAGTGACACTGGCTTTCTTCCAGTCCTCAGGCACCTCTCCAGTTCTCCAGGACCTTTCAAAGATGATGGAGAGCAGCCTGGCAACAACATCCGCCAGCTCCCTCAGTACCTGTGGGTGCTTCCCATCTCAGCCCATGGATTTGTGAATGTCAAGCTTGCCCAGAAGGTCTCTAATCCTATCCTCCTCAACCAAAGGAAAGTCTTCCCTTCTGCAGACTTTCTCCCTCACATTTAGGCTGCGGGATTCTTGAGGGCTGTCCTTAGCAGTGAGGACTAAGCAAAGAAGGCATTCAGTAATTCTGCCTTCTCTGTATGCCTTGTCACCAGGGCCTCCCCCCATTCAGTAGCAGGCGCACATTTTCCCTAGTCCTCCTCTTGCTGCTGATGTATTTGAAGAAACCCTTCTTGTTGTCCTTGACATCCCTTGCAAGACTCATTTCCAACAGGGCCTTAGTGTTCTTTAACACATCTCTACATACTCTGACTGCATTCCTATAATTCTCCCAAGTAGTCTGTCCCCTCTTCCACATTCTGTGTATTTTCTTCTTCTGTCTGAATTTGGCCAAGAGCTCCTTGCTCATCCATGCAGGTCTCCTGCCACTTTTGCTGCACTTCTTACTCATAGGGATGCACCGCTCTTGAACTCCTTGCTCACCCATGCAGGTCTCCTGCCCCTTTTGCTGCACTTCTTACTCATACGGATGCACCACTCTTGAGCTTGAAGGAAGTGATGTTTGAATATTAGCCAGGATAATCTTTCTCATATGAGAGATGCTCCAGTTCCTCAGTCATCTTAGTGGCCCTTCGCTGGACTCACTCCAGTACCTCCATATCTTTCCTATACCAGGGAGCCCAGAACTGGACACAATTCTCCAGATGCAACCTCGCCAGGGCTGAGGGGAAGGACCATCTCCCTTGACTGCAACGTTCTCCTAATGCAGCCCAAGATACCGTTTGCCTCCTTGGCCACAAAGGCACATTGCTGGCTCATGGTCAACTTGCTATCCACCAGCACCCCAGCTCCTTCTCTGCAGAGTGGCTTTCCAGCAGGTCAGCCCCCAATCTGCACTGGTGCACTGGTGCACTGGTGCATGAGGTTATTGCTCCCGAAATGCAGGACCCTGCACTTGCCTTTATTGAACTTCATGAAGATCCTGTCTTCCCATCTCTCAAGCCTGTTAAGATTCCTCTGAACGGCAGCACAGCCCCCTGGAGTATCAGCCACCACTGTTCCTAGTTTTGCATCCTCAGCAAGCTTGCTGCTGATATGATTTGCCCTATCATCCAGTGAAAGGCTGAACAGTACCGGCCCCAGTAATGGCCCCTGGGGGGGGGGGGGGGCACCACTAACTAGAGGCCTCCAACTAGACTCTGTACCATTGATGACAACCCTCTGAGCTCTGTCTTTCAGCAAGTTCTCAGTCCCACACTTTCTGAGCTTACCTATGAGGATGTTATGGGATATAGCGTCAAAAGCCTTGCTGAAGTCAAGACAACATCCACTGCTGTCCCCTCATCTACCCAGCCAGTCATTCCATTATAGAAGACTATTAGATTGGTTAAGCATGATTTCCCCTCTGTGAATCCATGCTGACAACTCCCAGTCACCTTATCCTTCACGTCTGGAAAGGGTATACAGAATTAGCTGCTCTGTCACCTTCCAAGGGATCAAGGTGGGGCTGACTGGCCTGTCTTCACTTGAAGACTGTAGTAACATTAGCTTTCTTCCAGTCTGCAGGCACCTCTCCTGATCTCCATGACCTTTCCAAGATGATTGAGAGTGGCCTTGCAATGACATTGGCCAGCTCCCTCAGCACACACGGGTGCATCCCATCAGGGTCTGTGGACTTGTGGATGTCCAGTTTGCGTAAGTGATCCCTAACCCAATCTTGCTCCACCACAGCAAACTTTTCCTTTCTTCAGACTTTCTTCCTGGTCTCCATGGTCAGGGAGTTCTGAAGACCAGTCTTGCCGGTAAAGAATGAGGCAAAGAAGGCATTCAGTACCTGAGCCTTTTCTGTATCTTTTGTCACCAGGGCCCCTTTCCCCATTCAGCAGCAGGTCCACTTTTCCCCTCGTCTTCCTTTTCCTACTGATAAACTTACAGAAGTCCTTCTTGCTGTCTTTAACATCCCTCACCAGATTAAATTACAGATGAGCTTTCCTAGCCCCATCCATGCATGCTCAAATGATGTCCCTATATTCCTCCCAGGTTACCTGTCCCTGCTTCTGCATACTTCCATTTATGCCTGAGTTTTGCCTTGAGCTCCCTGTTCATCTGTGCAGGCCTCCTGCCACCTTTGCCCCACTTCCTGTGCTTGATAGGATGGATCATTCTTGAACTTGGAGGAGGTGATCCTTGGATATCAACCAGCTTTCTTAGACCTCTCTTCTCTCTAGGGCCCTAGTGGGATCCTATGGGATTCCTCCAAGTAGGTCCCTGAAGAGGCCTAATTCTTTTCTTCTCAAGTCCAGCATTGTGATGCTGCTTTTTGCCCTGCTCCCTCCTCTCAAGATTCTACACTCCACCATCTCATGGTCACTGTAGCCAAGGTTACCCCCAGCCTTCACATCTCCAACCAGCCCTTCCTTGTTTGTAAGTACAAGGTCCAGCAGAGCTCCTCTCCTCATTAGCTTCTCTATTACCTGTGTCAGGAATTTGTCATCTGTGCTCTCCAGGAGCCTCCTGAATTGCTTGTGCCCTGCTATGTTGTCCCTCCAGCAGATATCTGGGCAGTTGAAGTCCCCCATGAGGACCAGGGACTCTGAACATGAGGCTACTTCCAGCTGTCTGTAGAAGGCCTCATCTTCTACTTCCTCCTGATCAGGTGACCTGTAGCAAACACCCACAACATCACCCATATTGATCAGCTCCTTAATCCTTATCCATAAGCTCTCAGTTGGCTCTCATCCACTCTAGGTAGAGCTCCAAACATTGCAACTGCTCTCACATAAATGGTGAGTCCCGCCACCTCGCCTTTCTGGCCTGTCCTTCCTAAAGAACCTGTAACCATCCATTGCAACACTCCAGTCATGTGATCTATCCCACCACACATCCATGATCCCAGGAGGATCATAGTCCCGCAACTGCATGCAAATCTGAATCCTCCTGTTTAGTCCCTATGTGGCATGCATTAGTGTTCAGGCACTTCAGAAAGACAAAGTGTGTTGCTTTCCCAGAAAGGGTTTGAGAAGTTTCCCCATAATATTATCTTGTAGGCACTACCTTGCCTACATGCAAATGCTTCAGGCATCCCACTTAAGCCCACTTAAGATTATATGTTCCTTTTTGTTTACATCACTCTAGGGCCTTTGCTCATCAACCCTGTCCATCACTCCCTCACATGGCTGCTGGTACCATTCCCCCTCCATTGTTCCTAATTTAAAACCTTCCTTAGCAGGTTGGCCAACCTGTTGACAAAGACACTTTTGCCCCATTTAGTGAGGTGGACCCATCTCTCCCAAGCAAACATCAATCCTCAAACAGGGTCCCATGGTCATAGAAACCAAAATGCTTTTGTCAACACCAGCTGCACAGTCAACTGTTGACATACAGTATCTGTCCACTACCACTCATGTCCTTCCCTCTCACTCATAGGATTGAGGAGAAAACCACCTGAGCCCTCATACAACCCTAACATCGCCCCTAGAGCTATGTAGCCACATTTGATACTTTCCAAGTTGCCCTTGGCAGCATCATTAGTGCCCACATGAAAGAGCAGCAATGGGTAAGAGTCAGAGGGCCAAACAAGCCTTAGCAGTCTCTCCACAACATCTGGTATCTGAACCTTTGGAAAGCAGTAAACCTCAAGGTCAGCTTGTTAGATGGGTGCCTCCATTGCTTGCAGCAGGGAGTGCTTGCTGATTTCTCCTAGTGTTTCTGTGTGGCTCAGAGTCTGTTGGCCCAGATACTTTACTTGAAAGCACACTCGGCTCCTCCTTAGCTCTGAGGGCAGTGAACATGTTCCATAGCTGCTAACCTTCTAGTGGAGCAGAAGCCTTCCTCCTGGTATGAGAAGTCACCATCTTCCAGCCTTCACCTTCCTCAGAGTTTCTCCTTGTCATCCCACTAGGCACATGCTCTACCTGTGTCTCCACTGCCAACAAGGGTTGAGGCTCTTGAAGCTGTATGGTCTCCAAGAACATCCCATCTATCTCCCTTTCATCCTTTCTGCTGCTGCACAGTCATCTGACTTCCTCCTGTAACTCCTTTACTTGGCAACACACCTCTTCAACAACAGCACATCTCCTGCACAAAAGGAGAACTTCTGCCCCAGGCACTCCCTGCAGCCTGAGACTTGCAGAGCTGCATCCTGCATCTGAAGCTCTATCTGGGTCAAAGTCCTCTAGCAATGTAGGGACAGTTGCTGGGGAACATGTCCTACAGCACCTCACCACCATACCTGGGGAACATGCATGTTGGTCCGAACAGAGATGATGTCCCTTTCTTTGGACCCTGCTGCATAAACTACTGTGTCTATTGGCTATGCTCTAGGCCTGACTCTTATACAGGACTCACCCTAGCACTGCCTAGAAGGGTTCTTGGCCCCCTCTAATCATGGGTCAGCTGAAATAAAAGTCACCACACCCTCAGGGGCAGCCAACAGAGCTCCTTAGCAGCAGCTAGAGCTTGCTAGAACTTCCCAGAGGAAGTGGAAGTCTACTGTGGCTGTTCTTACCTGAATGTCCTTATCTGTTAGCAGCAGACACCCTCTAGTTCCTAAGATGGTTCCCAGGAATCACCCAACAATATCCACCAAAGTCCCCAGAAGATCTCAGCAGAGCCTAGAGACTGCTGCACAAACTACTGTGTCTGTTGGCTGCCTCTGTTAGCTGCTGGAGCACACTGTGTACTAATCAAATCTCTCAGGTTTTGCTTGCCAAATAAGTCTTTTATGGATATGAAATAGATTTGTTTTTTAGAATGCTTATTACTCAGCCAAATGTTACAAAATTTTCATTCAGTTAGTAAAAAGAAATACTTCTAATCCAAGAAGGATTCCCTGATAGTAGAGAGGCTTGTGTGCTCATTTATAGCAGCAAGAGGTCTGTTTGAACTGAATTCCCTATGCTCCCTGCTTCTTTTTTCCACAGTAAAGTGAAAGTAAATCTGATCAAGACCAATACTCAGTATGGATATTTTTCTGCTCAGACAAGTGTATAAAGAAATGGTTTTGGAATTTTGTGAAGGAATTTGGGTTAGAGATCCTTGGGGAAAACTTGACATCCACTAATCCATGGGATCCACCCATGAGTAATGAGGGAGCTGGCAGATGTTGCTAGGCCAATCTCCATCATCTTTAAAAGGTCATGGAGAACAGGAGAGGTGCCAGAGGACTGGAAGAAAGCCAGTGTCACTCCAGTCTTCAAAAAGGGCAAGACGGAATACTCAGTTTCCTGACCAAGGAAACTACAGGCCAGTCAGCCTCACTTCCATCCTTGGAAAGGTGATAGAAACTTCTCATCCATCCTCATCTCATCCTGGATGTCATCTGCAGGCATATGGAGGAAAAGAAGGTGATCAGGAGTAGTCAGAGGGGAGAGCAGTGGATGTTGTCTACCTTAACTTAAGCAAGGCTTTTGACGCTGTCTCCCATAACATCCTCATAGGTAAGCTCAGGAAGTGTGGGTCAGACAAGTGGACAGTGCGGTGGATTGAGAACCAGCTGAAAGGCAGAATTCAGAGGGTTGTCATCAGTGCTGCAGAGTCTAGTTGGAGGCCTGTAGCTAGTGGAGTCCCCCAGGGCTCAGTACTGGGGCCAACTTCTTCATCAATGACCTGGATGAGGGGATGGAGTGCATCCTCAGCAAGTTTGCTGATGATACCAAGCTGCGAGGAGTGGCTGATCCACCTGAGGGCTGTGCTGCCATTCAGAGAGACCTGGACAGGCTGGAGAGTTGGGTGGAGAGGAACCTCACAGAGTTCAACAAGGGCAAGTGCAGGGTCCTGCACCTAGGGAGGAATAACCCCATGCACCAGTACAGGCTGGAGGCTGACCTGCCGGAAAGCAGCTCTGTGGAGAAGGACCTGGGAGTGCTGGTGGACGACAAGTTGACCATGAGCCAGCAATGTGCCCTTGTGGACAGGAAGGCCAATGGTATCATTGGGTGCATTGGGAAGAGTGTTGCCAGCAGGTCGAGGGAGGTGATCCTGCCACTCTACATAGCCCTGGGGAAGCCACATCTCATGTACTGTATTCAGTTCTGGGCTCCCCAGTACAGGAGAGAGATGGAACTACTGGAGAGAGTCCAGCGCAGGGCTACAAAGATGATCAGAGGGCGGGAGGAAAGGCTGCAAGAGGTGGCCTGTTTAGCCTGGAGAAGACTGAGGGGGGGATCTTATCAGTGTCTACAAATACCTCAAGGAGAGGTGTCAAGGGGACGAGGACAAACTGCTTTCAGTTGTCCCGTGTGACAGGACATGAGGCAACAGGCATAACCTGAAACACAGGAAGTTCCGTCTGAACGTGAGGAAGAACTTCTTCCCTGTGAGAGTGACAGAGCCCTGGACCAGGTTGCCCAGAGAGGTTGTGAAGTCTCCTTCTCTGGAGATATTCAAAACCCATCTGGATGCGATCCTAACATGCTCTAGGTGACCCTGCTTGAGCAGGGGAGGTTGGACTAGATGATCTCCAGAAGTCCTTTCCAACCTCAACCATTCTGTTATTCTGTGAATTACCCAGCATTGTAACTCGTAGTAGAGAAGCAGCTTGGTGTACAAGATGCAACAACAGTCTTACAAACAGTGAAGGACTGGAAGTTTAATTGGAAGATAGAGGGGGATAGTAATACACCTAGGATTTGATGGATAACTATGCTGGTTTAAAAGTGTAATTTTGTTTTTCATTACAGATATCAGATTCCTTTGATTTCTTAGCCTTGTGGCTGTATACATGTATTGTGTCACCCAGTTTTGTAGTCTTTTGTGGTCTTGTTGGCTAGGCCATGCTATGATTTTAATGACAGCTAAGACTGTCTCATAATCTCATGACTTCAGCAGTCAGGGTTTTAATAAAAACAGAAAATAAATCAAAACTGAGATTCAGCTATGGGAAATGGCAATAGAGCTATTCTCATTATAGTGTGCCAGTCCCATGTGGATTCATACTAGAGTGCTGACTGTCAAGCATTGATTAGCTACATGGGTGAAGCTCCAAAGACCAAACCATTCCCTGGCATTGATCTTATCATTTGTAAACATTTGGAAAAGCACAGTGATTCTGAAAGCATCTGCAGTGAACTTACAAGTCACAAGTAATGAGCTTTGTGGTGACAGTTCTGCTCCATTCTGACTTTTCTTTGCCTCCTATTATTGGATGTTAAATACATCAAACACCATTTGTTGTCCAAAAGTTTAAGACTAAAGTTCTATTTGAAGGCATGAAGAAACAGCAAGGGATTGCTTTGTAAGGACTTCACTGGAAGGAAGACAGGTGAAGGAATACCAGGCAATAACATCTCTCAGGAGAGAGCTGCTGAGCTGGAGGGGACCCAGAGGCTTTTGAAGCAGACTAGATTAATGAGAGCAGAAAATGAGAAGAGGGGCTGAGAGGGAGTGGGAGGAGGACTAAAAAGAGCAATCTTGTGTGTGTCAGAATTATCTAGCTGGCAGGGTGGGAGAGAATGGGAGGGTGGGGGTTGTCCTGTGTTGCATGTAAAGACTTGTGGTTGTGGAGGGAATTATAGAGACACCTGCTCTCCTGGGAGACTGTTTGTGGCAGAAACTTTGCAAATATGAAGTCCCACCCAGAAGACAGGTAGAATTATCAAGAGCCTGAAGCAGGGAGCACCACAGTTGTTCCTAGCATCTGAGTCCTAACGTGTAACATTTCCTTCTTCAGGAGAGGTAGAAGTAAATAAGGAGACAGACACTGCATATGGAACAAAGATGAGAGAAGAAACGGTACGCTCATGGGGAATATGCGTACAACAGGGAACTGACAGTGTCTAAAGGGAGAAACAGCAGAAGCATAGGTCACTTAAGAAACACACTGGTCATACATGCCTACATGAATTAGCCCTGAGAGGGTGGAGTTCTTGCCAACAAAATATTCATTTAAAGTTTCATACATTGTTGACTTGATGAAGCTAGAAGCAATTCTTCCTCTATTTACCTGTGCATATGTAACAAGCTAAGCAGACAAGATTGTAGTTGTCCCAAGCAAAAGCTTTTTTTAAAGTAAAGCTGAAAATGGAAAATATATATTGACAATTCAGGGCAGATTATATTACAGGGGTCATATACTACTCCTAAATAAAATGTTTCAGGGCTTTAAAATATACACACATTATTCAGAATAGAAATTGGAATTGGAATTTCATACTGTTTTATGATTCTAAAAACTTCGTGCATAGACAAACATGATCTTTAAAAAAGCAGAATAAAAAAATAAAAGTAATTTAAACATGTTACTCCTTGAAAAAAAAAAGCATGGAGTTGAGATTGGATGTCTTGGCCTGAGTAATTACATTATGCAAAACTTGCATGAAATATGAAAGAATATAGTACACCAAGAAAATATACCATATTGATACTGAAAACAAATATGTATTATAGGAAATATCATCAATGTTAAGAGATTCCTCTAATGTGTTTGATTTCCAGTGCAGTTCTTTTTTTTGTTTGTTTGTCTACTGGAAATTTGGTCTAAGATTTTTTCGAACAGTACTTGTTCTAATGATCTGATTTCTTGTTTGTAACTACAAATAAGTACAATAGAACTTGATTTCTATAAGTTAGATTACTAAATAAACAAGGACTCTATTGGCAGCAACCTCCTACTACTCCATGAAAATGTAATAGAGACCCACAACAGGGAACATGAGCCATCCATATCTGATTGTAATTTAATCATTTGTGCGGACTGTTTTGCTTGACCTTAAATGTCATTTGTTGTTTGGGATTTTTTAATAGGAAATATTTAAAAATGGAAGAAAACGTGTACAACAAATAATTTCGATCATAGTTCTTCTATGTAAACAGTTTACTGGTGTGTTCTGTATAATGATTTCCCACAGATTTTGAAGCATAGAATCAATTTGCTTTACATAACTTTTTGCTTGTATTGGTGAACTGTGTATCAAGATATTAAACATCTTTATTTTTGCAAGAAAAGTTATCACTGAAAATCAAGTACAAATGTATCACTTGAACTCCATCAGCAGTTCAAATTCATGGCCTCTATACTCTAAAACTCTGCCCATATCAAAGCAAGAAACCAGTCTAAGGTGACTAGTGAACCAAGACAGTTTCTTCCTAATCTCATGCAGCTAATACTTGGTTATAGCCTCGTTTTATCCTCTAGTACTCACTAGTTACTCTAGTAACTCTGCTGGAAAAAAAGGGTTTCTTACTTGAGTTCAGGAACAAAATCACATTATTCAGTCCTGTCATTTTGCTCTCTGAATCTATGAAGCATTTTAAAGAGAACATCAAGCCTTTTACTAAAAAGGAGTTTTCCACCTTACTATAAATTATGTGAAGTTTGCATTCCTCCTGACACAGCTACAAGCATGGCAGTATTCTACAACAAAGCCAAAAAACCCAAAGAATTTGGGCAGCTGGCCAATTACTCCAATTCGAATGAAATAAAATGAAATTAATTACTCCAAATGGGCTTCATCCAAAAGATGAACCACTAGAGAACCACCGTTTATTATTTAAATGTCCTTGATGTTGCCACACAAAATCAATGCATTTTCTAAAACTTGGCCGTAAGCCCAAATATATAGGATCTTGTTAAGGTTGCACCATGCTAATGTCCTTTATTGACAAATCAGGTCAACCAAACCAGTCTGTGTGAGGGTGGAGGGGAAGATTAAGTCAAAGACAACAACTGCTTGTTTAGCTTCTCATTAGTGAGCTCCATTCCTCTGTAATACCACACTGTAATGGGATCAAGAGCTTTTTCTTAATCCACAGAAAGTACAATTCATGGGAAACTGTATCTTAAGAAAAAAATGCTTAATCTAAATTTCCACTGTAGAAGTTAGGGGCTACTCAGATTTTCAAAATATATAGGGTGCTAGGTGGTACCTTCTTTTAGAACAATATTAATATATTATGCAATACAGTAATTTAAATAAATAATCTTTAATATGTGGTAGTCATAGGTGAGCAGAGCTAAATCTAACCTGTATGCAGGTGCATTCTGTGGTTCCCTTCCAGTCTATGTGATGAGATATTTGCTTCATGTGTGTTGTCTGTTCCTCTTACCCAGACTACTGCTACCTAGGAGGAAAGGATGGGGCATGCTCGCATCTCATACTGCTAAGGAGTCAGGACATACAGCCAGAAGAGGCACTGGAAAGCACTTCTGGGTCCTGCAATTTAGATATAAGCCCTCTGTCCTGCACAGAAATAAGGTCTTTGATCTCAGGCGGTGGTAAGCTGGTATCTGAAGCTGTAAGAGCAAATGTTTGCTCCCTAGAAGACAGTTTCATAGGTGACTTCCAGTAGGCTGCAATATGATCAGAACTAGACTATCATAGACATGGTTTTAACCATTAGGATTTGGCGGCATGTCATTGAGGTGATTTCCAGAAATAAATGAGATAAAACTGAGGTTATGTTACCAGAAAAAGGGGAGAATCTTCATGCTGTTGAACTACGTGAGAAGCAGAATCTCATTCTTCGTGTGCATTCAATGTATGCCAGAGACTGATGGCAGTTGGATGACATCGGGGCAAAGTGAATAAGGAAACATCTGCCTGGGCAACACATGTGATGCCTATTGTCTGGTTAGATATTGTCTGTGTATAATGGAAGCATTACTAATAAGAAAAATAATAATAATTTGAATATTGTTTCATGTAATAAATGATAGATTCCTTCTCTTGGTCATCATCTGAATCAACCAACAACCACTACATGCAAATCAGTCTTTATATTCCAGAGCTTTAGTTCTCCTGCAACAGTGTGTGAGCTCAAAGGAGAGATGTACTGCTTGCCTTCAGAGATGGGAATTTCTGCAGTATCTTTGAGCTGGGGAGGATATGGAGAAAATGCCCCAACCAGGGAAGGAATTCTTCCTTAGAATTCTAATAAAACTTCCCACAGGAACAGAGGTCTACTGCAACCTTAGTGCTCAGCTCTGAGTACTCAATGTATGTTTTTGCATAGTAGGACAGGATGATGGGTTTGTGCTTAGCAAAGTGATCTACTATGTCTCTGACCTGACTGCAGAAGAATTTGTCCTGCTCAGCCACCTCCCTGCTCTGCCCATGTACCTCAGTTTCATTAAATGGCTGCCTTTGGTCCTAAATAAGACTTTAGTTTTGTTTCTTACACAGTATTTTGCTTCTGCCCAGTAGCCTCATCATCTTGTTGTTGTATTTGGTTCATGAAATACATCTGCAGCACTGCTACTCTGTAGCCCGCTTCCCACACTCTCCCTACCATAACCTCTCTGCTTATGTCTCTTATGCTTGCCCTAATGTACAAAATGCTTGAGTTCCAGCTGTCCTACTTTTCCATCACTTCAGTCCTGAACAATGGCATCTCTTAATAGTCCAGTTGCCTAAATACAGGATACCTCAGCAAACATCTGCAACAACAAATTCTACAAATTTAATCTGACATTCTCCAAACAGTTGCTTAGCTGAGTAGTCAAGGCTATTACAAGCGCAGCTCCCCCTTTTCTGTCTCTTGCTACACTTATCTACCTTCTAACATCCGATCTGATTTGATTCCACAAATCTTCCATGGGCTGATCCTGGACTACTAAGAGCAAGTGCCGTTCTCCCTTTGTGACAGCAGCCTTCCAAGAAAATGGATTTCATCAGGAGCAAATTACAGAAATTACAGAAATTACAGAAATTACAGAAATTGCAGAAGGCAGCAACAGAATCTTCCTTAAACTGGCCCAGAGATGTGAAAATTCTTACTACTAAAGATGCAAATATCTATGGCTTTAACACTGTGAAGACTCTTTCTTCATTGTAGTTTACCTGCAGTAACAACTCATTTCCATAAATGTAAATACTAGGTAAAAACATATGCAAAATATATAATATACATTAAAAAAACATGTAAATACCATCAGGGAAAAAAACACAAGGAGAAGTCAAGACTTACTGATTTAAACAATGTGGCTGCAGTCACTCAGACACTGGTGCAAATGTATGACTGCTTTCTAGCTTTCTGTATAACTTTATGGTGATGAAGTTAACAGGATGGAATAAAGGAAAGGATATCCAGGCAGAGTATCAGGGAAACACTTAAAGACAGAGAGATTTACTGAGCAATGAAGCAGACTTCCTAAGGGATGTGATGAAATCATCACTAAGAGTAGCTTTGAATTAGATCGGACAAAATGTTGGGAAATCTACTGTGGGAGCAGTAGGATACTTAGGACTTTCTGTCCTCATTATTTTTTGATATGACTGCTCTCTAGTGGTGGCTCTAATTATACTTAGTGGTAGACGAAGTAAGTTTTTGGCACTACTATAGTCAAAACATAACAAGATGGTGCAAGTCAAGAGTTCTGTTATATGGGAAAGCATGGAGTTGAACTAAAGAAGTTTGCTAAATCCTAAAGGCAGTTGTTAAACTCTGGAGATAGGACTCATAGGGAATATTACATAACCTTTGGGAATAAATATTTCCTACTTACACAAGTATTTGGCATATTTTTGAACTGTTTTCTAGACCTATTAGTGTAAAAATATGCCAGTGTTCTTCAGCCAGACCTTCCTTATTTGTTACTATTACAGACATTCTCATTCATGATTTTAACAGTTAATATGTTTCTACACTTACGATCAGACACATTTCCTTCCCATTTTCTCACAGATAATTCCATTGCCTCCATAGTTTGGTTTCATTGTACCTGTGTATGTAATTCTCCATGGCTTATGCAGAATGGCAATTTCTCAGCTTGCTTACTTAAATCACAGAATCTCTGCCATAAAGCTATATCAAAATCCAAGTAGCCAACAATTTCCTAAGATAGCAGACCTCTCTTCTAGGAGACCATCTGCAGCCTCTGTTTTAAGCACTGAGGATACTGAAATGCAGCCTTCACCACATGTGTACTTTAGCCCTACACTGAGCAGTCACTGAATGCAGAAATCTTCAGTTCTCCTTTTTTTTGTTCACCTTTTTCTTCATTCTTTGACTGCCCTGTGAATGATGTTCAGATGTAGACCCTGCAGCTGCCTCTGTGAAAATCTTCTGAGCAGCATAAAAAGTAGCTAATGAACATACTCAGTAGCTACGTATATTCCCTTTCTAGTTGTCTTTGCAAATAGCTATGTCCACAGCAAGCGTGCTAGGATTCAGCTAAAAAACTGTATTTTCTTTGGTCACAGGATACAAAGGGATGAGTATGAAGGCTGCACGAGTTCACAATGCCTGCAGTATTGGACCTTAGCAACCAGGCACTTGCTCTGTTTCGTAGTTGTCATGAGAATGGTACTACCATTCTCCAGTAGGAAAGGGAACTGGCTGCAGTGTTGAAATCTCCTACCAGGGCTGTGGCAGGGCAAAAAGGCCATCTCTTGCTGTCTACTCAGCAATGTGAGGTGGCTTTCAAAGCAGCTCTACTGACAGGGATTGTGGATGCTCCACTTGGAACTGGACACCATCTGAAGGATAAGAGCATTTTGAACATTTCACAGTGTGTTGAGGAAGTGATCCTTAGTTAGTTGGCTCTGAAATGTTAGTTATGTGCACATGTTCTTTCAGGAGCAGGAAGTGAGGTGACTGGGAGGGAAATAGGATTTTTTGAGAAACATGAATAGTGTTGAGGACTGTGTAATGTGTACTGGCAGATGTCCAGGAGAAACATCTGTTGTTCATGAGCAGTGAAGGGTTATATACTGAAGAAAGACAGAAGACAGCTATGTTTCCACTTACATTGCCTCTCCATAGGTCATCTAAAGCATGCAAGTGGTTTGCAAAAGTAGGTAGGTATTATTACTGTTCGGCAGGCAAGGGAGCAAAAGCGAAGAGCCACAATTCAAGTTTCTTGAAGTCAATTAGTGATTCAGAAGCAAGGAGTCCTTTGGCCTTGTGCTTAGGCTCACATTCTCCATCTTATCATGTACAAGGGAGACAGCAGCAGTGTTGCCAGCAAGAATTCAATCCAAAGCCTGGAGAAGTTTCCATCTGCTCAATTACTTTGGACAAGGACAATACTAGATGCATCTTACACAGTGGAGAGCCCATCATTCCCCAGTGGAAAAGTGACTGAGTTCCTGTCTTCTGGGACGTTCTCTGTAAAAACTAGGGAAGGCGGGCAGAGGAAAGGAAAATCTTAGTTTCTTACTGTTTAAAGCTCTTAGTAAGTAAGATGTGTCCTTTGCTCTCTAAAGGGGGAGCTTGGCATGCACTCCTCATCTTCAGATGCTTGTATGTATGTAATTCTTTCTGTATTTGCACCTCTGCTGCCTTATTTCTCTGGTTCACAAGCAGATCACACTCCCTATGAAGTGTAGGTATTCCCATTCACGTAAGAAAGAGTAGGGACAGGGAAATGGGGTGCCCAATAGCTCTTAAGTGCTGTAATCCATCACCATATGTTGCTGTCATAAGGTGCATCTGGCTTTCTAGGAAAAAGCAGTGGCAGTCTCATCACACCTAGCCAGATGTTGTAACCCCAGACATGCCAGTGGCCATCATCTTCCCAGGCTCAGTTTCTGATGGACTTCAATCTTGATATCTGTGTGTGATGGTTTTGTGATGGCCAGTTGATAATAAAGTCCCAGGGAGAATTCTGGCTATGTTGCATGCTTCTCATCACACAGGAAGTCTTTTTGCCCAGGTGCTCATCCCAGATGCAAGCCTAGCTGGGTACAGGTAGAGGAAAGGAAAAAGAAAAAAAAAGGGGGGGGGAGAAGAAGAAGAAGGGAAAAAAGAGTGGTTTAAGTGTTTAGTAAACATTTTTTCCCACAGAATTCTTCACCTCCCTCTACCTTTGTTTCCAAGGGTGTCAAATAAATATAGCAAAGCTGAGCAATACACAGACATCCCTAACATCCCTACACATGCAGTCCTTCATCTCACCACTCATTTCTCTGCTGCAATTCTGTGCACAGTTCTGTGCAACTCTACTATTGCCTCTTGCAATGTGCTCCTACTGCTTTCTGCCTGCCTCCAAGAGTGCAAAACATGGCTTCTGAACACTCCTACTCTTTCAATTTGCTCACACTTACATACTCTGCAGCCCCCAGAGTTCTGAAACAGCTTTGTCCAGGAGGAAAATGAAATGTGCATTATGGCTAGGAACAGCTCACAGTTCAGAACTCAGTGTGCTCCTCTACTCAACAGTCATCCTGATCACCAGTGCTCCATTATCACAGGAAAACCGTGGTGTTTATGGGGACAAATGAAGCCCAGGTCCTCTATTCAAGGAA
Source organism: Rhea pennata (assembly GCF_028389875.1). Taxonomy (NCBI): domain Eukaryota; kingdom Metazoa; phylum Chordata; class Aves; order Rheiformes; family Rheidae; genus Rhea; species Rhea pennata. Next base: position 84,336,029 of record NC_084663.1, on the reverse strand, counting down.
CCAGAGCTCATAGCTCGTATTTTGAAGGTTAATCTGTCCCATCCTTTGCTGACTGCAATCTGCTCCAAACATTCTCCATTCTTTCTGCCTATATTCTTCATTATTCTGTCCTTTCCTGCTCTTGTGTCACAAATCTGTCGACAGGCTTGAAATAAACAAATTAAGCCATTGCAGTCTTCATTTGGCTTTTAGGTTCTCCCTCTCTCCCTGTCAGTCAGTCTTTGACAAAAGTACATTAAAGACCCATAGACTGATTGACTATGCCCAATATATACTGAGGCTTCATTCTTGGTTGGTCCCAGGAACTCTCAGTAAATGGGAGATCAGTAGAAACCAATGGCATTCCTTTAAATGACACAGATACCAGAAGGCTTAGTTCAGTGCAACACACATGCGTAGAAATCCGAAAAACAAGACTATGATGCATGGAACATCATGCTTATTGATAAACCTTCTCAAACAGTTACAGTGGAGAGAAAGCTAGCCAATTGCCTCCTGAAGCATTTAATGCCTTCTTTGCCGGAAAAAATAACTTTCATGAAATGCAGCATTATGGAAGGGAATAGCAACCACAGAGATTTATAGAAACTATATTAAAAGCCTGCAGAATGTAAAAAAAAATTCTATATCTACTGTAGAATTTAATAGACGAGTCTTTTGCTGCAGCAAGACCACTTTCTCAACTCTCTAATTCTCATAAGAATTAGGAGAACAGAGAAATATAATGCAGGCTAATAAAAGCTGCCTGACAAAGCACTATGTAGGTATCTAGAGACATGCCTACATTTTATCCCACCAGATGTGTCTTTAGGGAGAGCAGTTTGAGATGCTTGAAATATTCTACCATCCTGGACATCTCAAGGTAAAGTCTTCAGAACAACCCTCTCTTTTTCAGCTAAGACTGACTACTAGAGTTCTAACTGCTATGTCACGTTTGTGTATCTACCTTTGTGATTCCAGTTCCTATGGTGACTGTCATACTTATTCTCAGATTTTGTCTGTTAAGACTGGAGGGAGGTGACTAGGCCCTGAATTGAGTTTAGATAGCTGAACAGAATGTAAGAATTTCTGATATGACATGACAAAGTGCTGGACATGAGAGAAAATAATGTAAGAAGCTGGCAAAAATATCTGATAGCACTAGGAGTGGTGGCTGGATTTTACAGGTGGGCATTTACGTGAGAAAAGGCAGAATTTTACAGGGGAAAACTGAAGGGGAGTATTGGATGCTTTTGGAGGATAAGAATCTTGTAAGGCCAACAATACCTAGATGATTGCATCAGTAATACCAAGTAAGTCTGATATTACCTAGGTAACTGTCAGAAATAACAAATTTGGGTACAGCTGTAGCAAAACTAGGACCAAGGAGGAAAAAAGTTATTAGCAGTGGGTTGTTTATCTGCAAGGGGACAAGGGCAGAAAAATTGAGGCATCAAGGTACATTAGGGAAGAACAAGCTTGGAAAAGAGGAAGAAGTGGGGGGGTGAAAAGGGCTGGCGGACTGCAAGTAGGCAGCTGATCTTGTCTGCTTGATAAGCTTGAAGCTTGTCTGGCCAAGTCCTGTCCCTAATCACTGCAGTCTATCCAACTGTCTTATTAAACCCTGTTCCTCTTTTTTTTGTGCAAGTGTGTTCTCTTTTATGTGTACATGTGTATGAGATCTGCTAATAATTTCAGGCTGTACTAGCTAAGAATTAGCAGATCGGCATCTTGAAAGACTTAAGGTCAGAGCTGGAGACTGGATGAAGTGGCCTATGGTAAGGGAATGGATTCTAGGCAGACATAAGGTCCAATCGGAGTTAGTGATCCAATGTGAGCGTGCATGTGAGGGAGGGTATGCATATGTCCTCCCCTGCCTGTGTTGCAGCAGGGGCAACACTGAGTCACACTATTGAAAGATATTCCAAAGTGCTTTAGCAGGGCATTTATCAGAAGCCCACAGCGGAAATTGCCCAGACTAACCTCTGCTAATGTCAACAGAGTATCAGAGTAGAAGTGCTCTCAAAGAAGAAAACCCACAATTGGCAGTTTGCCCATGTCTTTCTTTCTCTCTAGACCTAAGCCGAGATTTAGGGCTTTCCCCTCAGTCTCAGCGATCCTTCCTGAAGAGGGATGTGCTGCATAGCTTTGATCAATTTTCACAGCTGTCTATTATGGTATTGTGATCAGAGAATGATTTCAGTCAGGGCTGCAGGAGGAAAACTCCTCACTGGAGGACATCTGCAGATAAACAAAAAAGAATCAAGACTTCCTGCCTTCCTAGGCAATATCACCAAACCAACCCTAAACTAAATATACTTAAAAGACTACTGGCACCTAGCACTTCCTAACCTGAAAGCTTTCTGAATTCCTTTCTTATTTCCTGCTTTGAGGAGAGGACATCTTAGGCTCAATCAGAAGCGATGGACTTAACATCTCAATCACTGACAAAAGCTTCTGTTCTGAAATTCACATGGCAGGCTAGAAAATCATTTCTCACTATTGGCCTCAAGCTGAGAACTCACTTGTGCTAGGCAAAGACAGAATTGCAGGTTAGGGAGTCCAGTGTTCTACCTCAGAAGAACTGAAATAAATAATTAAGTGCTTTTAATGTCTTATGAGAGACATTCAAACCAAAGTACATACGTTTAAGCAAATAATCTCTAACAAGAGCACATAAGAGAAGGTAACTAAAATTCTTAAAGGGTACCTAGCTAAATCTATGTTTTTGCATTTATGGTGGAAAGGAGAAATTTTGAGCGGAAATTTATTTGCCTTTACAAAATACAGAAACAAGTCTCTTTGTGATGTTTTAGAGTAGGTTAGTATTCTTCTAACTTGTAAAGTCAGGATTTATCTATCAGCAGCAGGAAAAGATATTTGATATGAAGTAAGGGGTTGAGTAACCAAATCTTAATGTGGTGAAGTCAAAGGGCCTGAGCAATACGGAAAGTAGTCTAATGAGCCACAGGATCAGATGATCCACAGATCATAATGATTCACAGGAAAAGCACCACGCTGTTGGTACTATCATACAGGTGAGAAAATTTGGTGATAGGAACAAGAGCTTTCAGCCCTTTTTCTAAATTCTCCCTATGATTCAGATTCTCAGTCCTTTGAAGATGTAGGTAGTGATAGCAGGAAGCAGTGGGATTTTGGTACTAAGTGTTCCCATTAAACAGGAGTACGCTAGAATGAGTCGTTTTCCTGAAGATACACAAAAAAGAAAGATTAGAGGAGCTTTGTAAAGCCATACTTGTTCTTCTCTTTTCTCAAATAAGTAACTTTTGCTAAAAATCAGTGCAAATAGATAAACAATGACAACAGGTAATTCAACACTAGATTCCCACTAATCTTGAGTATACCTGTTGCTTGTGATTGAAAACAGAAGCTTAAAGGAACTTAGAACATAATTAGCTATCTTTGTGCATCATATATTAGGTTTAAGTTTCACCCAGTAGAATTAAAACAAAAATAAGATCCTGCAGTGCAAAGCATAAACCAACAGTTGACTAGCAGAAGTTAAAAAAAAAAAAAAAAAATCCCACAGATCTGTGGGGATCTCTACCTTGCCAAATATAGGTTTGCTACATTTTCTTGGATGTTTTGTACCAGCCAGATCTTTGGGCATGACAGACCAGAGATGAGATGCGTAGTCTTCATTAAGCACATCCTGAATTCCAGATAGAGGACAAGAGGTAGTGCACCTTCCCTCAGTATCTCTATTAGTTCTTTCTCATGATACATTGGTGAGATAAATCCCTTTATTGTATGTCTAGCCTCTCTCTTCCCTTTGGCTTTGATTTCCTTTTTCTATATGCCATTTCATGTTCCTTGACTGCTCAAAAAAAATTTTTTTGTTTCTGCCCTCAGTGTTTTAGGTAGGGCAAAGAGTCCCCGTGAAATCACGGTGCCTGAGGGAAGAGAAAAATGCAGAAGAGAGAAGTGTCATTAGACAGCTCATGAGAGACTTTCATAGACCATCATTGCCACAGTGCCCAGGAAGCTCAGATTCTAACACTTAACTTTGTAGTATCCTTTCAGACAAGATAGTTCTACTATCCTCTTGTAAAATCTAACATATACATTAAACAGTTTGCCCAGGTCACTGTTATGGTTGCTCAGCCTACTACTGAAACCATTTGAACCGTCTCTTCTCTCAAAGCATCACCTGCCTACAACCTGTTTCCTCCTGAGGTAGAGTAGAACTAAATGCATCCTCTCCCCATTGATCCTGTCCCCTCTCAAATTAACCTGGCCCAGAATTAAGATGCAGGGCTAAAGAACATTCATTAGGCAAGCAAAAGCAATTATTCACTCTATGGCCCAGCCTGAACACACTGCTAAAAGGCAGCAATACAAAGCGAGAAGGGTGAAAATTCAGCAGGTGCACTGCTGATCCTGAATCTTGACAACAGTAAAGACAATACTCGTCTGTGTTCCCACACAAGCTTTATTAAGTAGGTAGTGACCACAAACTGTGTTTGCTTGAAGTGCATGAGCCATCATTTGTCTGTAAGCAGAAGAATAACATCTTTTATGTGGCACTTTCCTCCTGTGATGTGAGCTGCAGAGAACCAAGATGAGCTGCCCTGTTGCACAATTCACTAAGAGGTCACTTTTCAGTGAAAATATCAGCATCTGCTTTACAGGTTCTCTTTTACCATTTCAACTGATGATTGTAATGAGGGCCATTTTAACCATTCAATAGAAGTCAGTCTTACTGCAACAATGACTCTACCTAGTCCTCTAAGTACATAATAGTAGGACTCTGGAACCAGAGGAGTTAGAGCGTGATCCAAGAGCAAAAGCTCTTCGTCATTCTAACCTTGAGAAAGGAGCTGTGAGAGGAAGCTGGACCAAGAATTTATGCTGCAATTTAGAAAACCTGTTTCAGTATAACTTGAGTAGTCACTTAGTCACATACAGAGCTCTTCCCCAGCAACATTTGGGGCAGTCTAGGCCAGCGTGTTTCTGAAGTGAAAGAAAAAAGGTATTTTGGGGCTCTCATCCAGAGTGGAAGAGTACAGAAGTGGAACATATGGAGGACACTAAGCCAAACCCTTTACCAGCCCAAATATTCCCATAATAAACCTACAAGAATAAAGTTATTATTAAAATTAAAGGCTAGTTTAAGGCATGTACAGTATTTACAGCCATTAAAACTGCACTAAGAGGGGAACAAAGTGAAGGGAAATAAGGACAGAGCTAGGAAGAAGTTCCCACGCCCTTTCCTATCAGATGTAACTGAGAAATGTGTCTTTATCTCCTCTGATCTCTTCAGTAGCAAAGGCCATTCAGTGCCTACCTAGATGTTCTCCTGATAATCTATTTCCAGGGACTCATCTCTAGCACAAGGTTAGAGAGGTTCCATCTTGTCCCACATAATAGTTTATTGCAGCTCATAAAAGGGAGCTTATAGCAGCCAATGGGCCTGTCTCCCACCTAGCAGGAGTCAATAATGCCCTATATTCTCAGGGGTGAGGGAACTAGTCAAAAGCAGATATTGGACATCTTCTTAAACTGTGTGAACAGATTTCAGAAGAGGAGTGTGCTTTCTGCAATATCAGCATAAGCCAGTTTCAGCCCTTGGGCCAGTTTACTTCAGTTCAGGTATGAGCTGAGACCAACTAATGTCTGTTCCTAGGTTTTCATCCTCAAGACCAGGAAAGCTGATATCCAGGAGGATTTTGCTCAGACTGTCATTCATTGTGTCCAGGATCAGGCCCTCCATGAGCGACCGGTTTTCAGTAAGGCCAGAGGCTGGCAGTTCAACAGATGATTGCTTAATAGATTCATGAATGAAAGTTGGAGAGCTTGTAAGCGGGCCAGGCACCATTTCACTGGATTCTGTATTAAGCAGTTCCCGAGGAGAGACAAAGAGGGAATTTTTAAGAGGAGTGCTGTTAAAACCCAGCAAGTCCTGGTTCTCCTGGAGAGGTGTGAATGGCAGCTGAAGGGTTCTCACTGGACTGAAGTCCAGTTCATTACTTTCCTTGGCTAATGGTGCAGATTTCCAGGGATCCAGGCATGCTGGTGGGGTAGTAACAGCCGGGACTTTGCTGGGGGTGGAAGAAACAGGCAACTTGCTGAACATTTCCTTGACTGGTGTTTTAAAGGGCCCCTCTTCCTCCTGGGAGCAGCTGAGCTGTGATACACTCTCTAGAGTCTGGCTTTCCTGCAGGAAGGGAAGATCTGGCCCTAATTGTAAAGAGTCAAAGCCATTGCCCTCTGGCAAAACAAGGACTGGCTCTTCTGAACAAGGCTGTGCCAGGCGCTGTTTCCTTCTGGATCTGCCCATTTCCCGCCTTTCCCGTCTCTTTATAACTAATGTGTCAGAAACACCCTTAGATGGGGACTTCAATATGGTGAAGTGTTTCTTCTGCTTTGTGGCTAAGACTGGGAGGAACAAGCCTGGCTCTTCCTTTATAGGTAACGTTGAGGTGAATGGGGACAGCCAGTCATCCGGTTGGGAGCCTTCCTCCTCCTTTATACAGAGGGCCTCAGGGAAAGAAGGTGATTCCTCACCAGGCTGGGAGTTGCTCTTCTTTAGAGAATGGGTTGGGGCAAATAAACTTTCATCACATTGACTCTCCTCCTTGACAGCAGTCATTGTTAAAGAGGATGACTCTTCAGTAGAGAGTGACATCTACAAAAAACCCACAAATTATAAGCAGTCAATAAGTAAGGATCTAACACATCCAAAAATACAAATGATAGTGAAAAGAAGAATAGAAACACTGGTGGTAAAAATGATCTTCAGAAAGTAGTAGCAATAACAGCAGATAGAGATTGATCTCTGTGTGAAATTAATACAGAGAAGTCTACAGATCACATCGGAAAGATTTTAGCTATATGACTGGAAGTGATGCCCTTGAGACCACTATGAAAAACTGTTCTAGGTGGAAACTATTTCTGGAAAGTGGCAGAAGGCAGGAGGAAAGCTAAATATTTCTGGAAAATGTAATCCCTTTGATTTCTCCTTACAACATCAACACGAAAAATAACAAAATGAAGGTCCTGGATTTCTGTGAAAATTGTGAAGAAAGGAAAGAGGGAAGGGGAGAGGAGGAGAAAAAAACAGATGGAATCAAAAATGAAAAGTATGAGGAAAAGATAAATCACAGGAGGAAAGAACATGAGGCAACAGGCATACAAAGAAAATAAGACTGAGTTAAGAAAGGACGGAAGAAGTTATTGTTTTATAAGGTCTAGGTGTTGAAGAACAGTCAGTGAGATGCCAAGAGTTTAATGTTTAATAGCCATCTTGATTCAGCCCAGAATTAACTGGGTACCTGCTTCTTGCTAATTCTTTGGAATTCCAAAAACTCTAAGAAAATACTACATAGGAATAAATGCTCTTTCAGCATCAGTCCTTATGTTAGGACTATCTCTCCAGAGCTGTCACAATCTGAGCATTTTAGGGACAAGACAGAGCCATTGCTCACATTCCCATTTCTTCAGATTTGAGCAGTAGAGAAAGATTATCTTGACCATTTAACCTAGAGACCTCTCTCTCCTGCAATGAGTTAAGGTAACATCCTTATAGCAAGGCAACTAGTGGGTAATAGTCACCCTAGAGACAGAAAAAGACAACAAGGATTGTCACTGGCTAGTTTATCTTTTGCCATAAGCTTCTTTCAGAGGAGTAAATATGCACAAAGAAACCACACAAAGAACAGGATCCAAAGACAATAGCTATGGGGGCAAAAAACAAATAAACAAAAAAATCCAACCTTTGGAGCAATGCGCACACGCTTATTGCTCCGGACAGTCTCCGAGCTGTTCAGAGATGTCCCTTGTGCCATGGATACAGGGACCTTCACAGAAGGCTGCAAGACAAGAGGCTGACTCAAAGGGAACTGGATTGGAACCAGGTAGGAGTTGATGCGAGGAAGTAAAGGCTTCATCTTTCGGCCTGAAAGGGAAAAGAACAGATTTGCTAGCCTCCCACCCTTCCTCTACTGTGTGTTGAAACCTAGGCACCTGGCAAGAAGTCTTTCCCAATCCCACTGAAATAACCAGCTGATCAGAGATAAAATTACCAGCCTTTTCTGCCAATTTTGAGGATACAAATCCTAAGCCAGGAGCCCTAGGAACAAGAAAATATTGTTGCTTTTATAAATCTTAGACCTAAAGTTGAGGGGAGATCTGCTCTCACTCCATTTTGAGCACCTAACTCCCTCCATCTCCCCCCACATCCTCTCTCAGACATAGCAGCCCTGTCTCAGCTCCAATGCGTCAGAAGGGAACAGCTTCAGGAAGCCTTTGAGGGGGCAAGGTTGAGTCACAGGTTCCACTTTTATTCCTGTGGGAATCTGGGACAGTCTCCAAGATTTAGGGGATGGATTCTTTTTGGCCTAGGTTGGTGCTAACACTCACGTGCATTATGAGGTTCAGTTTTGCTGCTGCTGTTGCTTCCCATGTTTTTCTGGGAATCTTGAACATGTCGCTTTTGCTGCTGCAATTGTGAAAAAAGAAAGAGGAGAGGAAGGAGAAAAAGAGACTTAAAAAGAAAAACTCATCTTTGTTCAAATGCCTCATTCAGAATTGCGAATCCAGAGGCCGGTGCTAAGCTAATACAGAGAGAGCAGCTGTTACCACCAAGCAGTCATGCTGGCTCTATTTCTGTGCCACTTGCTATTTTATGGCATGCCATCTCTAGGCCAGCTACCAACAAAGCCATGTAGAAAAAGAGTTGGCACGACAGAGCTGCTTCTGGACTCTGCTGCAGAAGTAATTGGGCATTAGTGAACTCAGTGCCAGAAGAAAAGCAGATAGGATAACTTCATTATGCAGCAAATCTCTGCACAAACCATAGACTGGATATTTGAGTAGAATAGTAGAGGCAACAGAGGAATCAGAGGCCTAAACAGATGGAAAGAGAGCCAGGGTAGCAGTGGTGACAGAAAAGCGCTTGACTGGCTGCTTGCATGTCTGTCATTGTTAGAACAGCTAGACGCAAGAGAGACAGCAAACAGGAACAGGTTCATCCTTCCAAGGCACAGTAGAGTTATGTTCCAATATGAGAAAAGAAGCACACAGAGATTCTACTCTCTCTGGATCTGAGCCCCAAAACAAATTGGGACTACAGCCAGGGAGAACAGAATTGTACCTGAAACCTCTGGCTGGGCTTGTTCTCAGAAGGCTCTTTGCAGCCTACTTCAGCAGTAGGCTTAGAGTTACTCAAAGTCATACAGCTTTACCAGCTAACAAAAAGCATATCAACTGAAGGCAATAGACCTTTGGCTCAACCCTTTTTCCCAAAATGGGAGTATATGGAGCTTTTTGACTAGGTGCAGCAGTGAGCCAGCTCCCTCCCCAAGCCTTCTGTCTTTTCCTTCAGTGACTGGCAAGAGGAAAATGGAAGCCCAAGCCCCGAGCCAGAGGGAAAGTCTTACGGATTCAGAGTGTTCAGGCGATGTTGGTGGCTCCAAGTCCAGCGGCTGGTGGCAGCAAGGCATTGAGAGGGAGAAAATAAGAGGAAGTTATCAACCAAAGAGGAACAAATGGGGTATTTTAACTGTATAATCTGAGCAAACTAGTAATTGAATCTGCCCACCCACTGCAAGAAACACAGGAAAGACTGACCACACCTATATCAGACTCCAGTTTCTTTCACAAAGTGAAAATTCCTAAAACATCCATCTGGGAAAGGGAAAGCCTGCCTTGTGACTCTCCAGTCAAAAGAGCATAGAAATTGTACTAATGACCACTTCAGTGGAAACCTTTCCACTAGGAAGTTACATTGGACCCATGGAAAAAGGTCAAACAAGCTCATTATTACATTTAGCACACTATCTGAAGAATATATGTCCCAAAGAAACTCCAGTTTATATATACAGCCACAACACCTTCTCTTTCAAACACAGAGCTTGTCTATTTGTCAAGCAGAAGATACTTAATCCAGTTTCTACAAAAAGGCTGATGTCAAAGCAGCTTAACCTTCCTGCAAAATAAAGTGTATCTGGCTAGTGTGACATTTAGGAATCAGATAGACCGTGAGATTTTCTTTGCATGTGGCACTCACCTTAAACACCTGGTCCAATGTCAGGCAACGGTTGGCATCAGGGTGAATAGTCCAAAAGGAGATTTTACCATTAGCAGATGTTTCACGAACAAACATATCATGAAGGGACAGGTTGTGCCGAATAGAGTTCTGGGGGAAAGAAAAAGCAGTAAATTTGTTATCAGCACAGCAGGACCTGCCTCAGACATGACTGGCCTGGCACAGGAATTCTATTCCAAAGTCTAGGCAACGTGGATCTTCATATTCACTGCATACCCAGCCAACCCTGTCATAAAAGCCTTGTATCCTCCTTACTCCTGAGATCCCTATTCTTGCTTCAGTGACCAAGCATTCCACCATTTTTCCTATGTGGCATGAGAAATAAAGGATACTGGAAGTGGGACATGGACATCTGGAATGTGACAGCATTTAGAGTAGGGGATGTTTAAATTAATCTCCATCTTACTCTGCAGGCTGGAGAACTACTTTCATTTTCATTCAGAAAGCATAGGATTTTGTCACCCTGTGGCCCCGGCTACTTGAGGATCTGCATGTTACCTTCCAGCCTGGCTTAGCCACATGTTTAAAATAAGGGAAATGATCTTCAATCCAAGTATAGATGTCCTTCAGAGTCATACGCTTCTTCTCGGTGCTGTTGATGGCAAACTGGATCATGGCCATGTAGGAGTAAGGGGGTCGTTCTGATACTGAATCCTGCCAGGAGGACGAAGGGGAAGAGGTAGGAACAGTAGCAGCAGAATCTTCTTCAGTCTGAGAGACAGAAGGAACAATATATGAGTGCTTGCAAAGCCAAGGAGAAGAGCCATGGAACATCCCTGGTCCTCCAGGTCCTGCTATTCAAATCAATAAAGGGGAAACTCAGGTTATTTAGAGATGGTCATGTCCGGTTCTTTCAAGTTGTCTAATCGACATGCATTGCTTCCCTATCAATAGTTTTAGTGCATGCTCTGTTGCCTCCTCCTGCTTACCTTGATTCTTTCCTGCAGAGGTATCCGGTTCTCTTTCTCTGTTTTCTGCTTCACAGAACATGGACTTAGCCCATCAGATCTCATCTTCCCCAGCCACTGGATGTTAGTGAGACTATTATCCAATACAGAGCTAGTTGCCTCACTGCTGCCTGTTGGGATAACAAGCCCATAGCTCTGTTTACTTGTGAGTAACACTCTTCCCCCTTAATCCCAAGTGCCAAAAGGAAGGGTCTGGCCACTCTTCTCAAAAAGATATCTCTGTCTCAGTATAGGAACAAGATAGTATTGCAAAGATAGTGTCTTGTGGATATATCTTGCATTCCTGATTTCACATGAATCTGACAAATTTCTGGAGGAAAAAAAAAAAAAAAAAAAAAAAGCTGCAGCCTGAAAGTCCCCACTGAGAGCTATTGCTCTCAACCAAAAACAGGACAATGTTGACTGCAGTACTTTGAGAATTCAAGTATTTTCAGCTAAAGGATAAATCTAATAGGCAGAGGCCAAGAAAAGGGATGGTGTAAGCTCCAGCAGAAAGATCACAGCATAAGATCTAAGTCAGAAGCTCACATATCTACAGATTTTTGAACAGCAGTGATGAAAACTAACAGATATGGTTTTACTACTTCTGGTGAGGCTGTTCAAAGCAATACAGTTGCCAAAGCTGCCTATGGAGTCTGGCAGATAGTACTATACCATGGGATTAGACTTGTTACAGCCCCAAAGAAACAAATGGGTTTTTTTTTTGTTTTTGTTTAAGTTGTAAACATATTTGATCTGAGAAGCCATTCAAAATAAAATCCGTCCTACTTCTAGCATTTGCTCTGAAGCTTCATGAGACAGCCAAAAAGGAATGTGACTTGCTACAGTTATTAAAAAAGCAGAAATCGTCACTGCTTCAAAGCTCTAGGCCCATGTGTTTTATTCCCCATTAAAGCGTTATATGCTAGTCTTGATTCCAGTCATAAGCCTTTTGCTAAATGGAACTTAGTATTTTGTTCTTGTGGTCTTGATTTCCTCAAATTGACTCCTCTTTCTTCCTCGGCACTAAAATTTTGCTCTACTATATACACCTTGATATGCCAGCTCTATCTTTTGTACAAAAATATATCCACTAAGATCCTTCAAGATTCACTACATATTAATAGCTAATGCCCACCAATTATTTTGTAGTTAGCTGAATAGTTTTCACTATTTCATACCGATATCTGGGCACTACACTCATTGGCACAATTCAGGGCTCATTCTCTACGTGGCAGGACAAGAAAAAAATAAAGACTACATACTGTTTCCTTCCTGTTCCTGCCCAGCCATGGAATCAATTCCTGAGTGCCAGAGTGTTGTCCCTCCTGCAAAACCGCTGGTCTGGATAACATTCTTCTCTCTTTCCCATCCATCTGCCTCACTGGGTGCTGTACTGGCTTTCTCTTCTGATGGTAGATGCTGTGATGCTGCTGGATCTGCTGAACGAGAGCTGCCTCCACTGCTAATGAGAATGAATTTGTTGGGCCCGTTGCTGCCACATTCTTTTCCTTTCGTTGTCAGTGCCTCGATGATGCTCTGGATATCAGCACTTGTAGGGATGGCCACCACCTGTGTGTTGGGCATAGTAGGATGGTTGATGATCTTTATTCCTGCTGGGAATTTCTGCAGGACACAGTCCACTTTGTGTTTGGGTTGGTTGCTGTGTTGGTTCCCTTGGCTTGACTCCTGCTTAGGAGTCTTTTTACCCTGACCACTGGGCTCATCTCTTGCTGAAGTGCTGTATGCATCTTTCTGTGGGAGAGTCAGTTTCCGTCTTTTGAGAATTAAGGGCCTGCGAGGGCTGGTCCTCATTATTGATTTGTGCAGTCAGTCTCCATTGAAAAGGACAAAAACAAATCCTGCAAAACAAAGGATGCAATGTGAGAGTGTGAAGGGCAGGAACAGCTAGGAAAGATGAGACAAATCACCAGAGCTGTACACACATTCTCAGCAATTGCTATGAAACTAGAAACAAGGAAGGAATCAAAAAATGGATTCTTTTAGCAAGATCCATAAAACTGTTGGAAAACAGCATTACACTTCCTTTATCCACATCCTCTGTAAACAGGACAGGAGAGATATTTATGAAGTAGATAATTTGCATCAGAAGTTGAGAGTCATAGAGTACAAAATAATGAGGAAAGTATGCATATATGCCTTACAGATACAAGACGTGCCTTATACCTCAAGACTTAGCTGTGAAGTGACTTGTCCAAACTCAGTTAGCAAGCTGTAGGGAAGAAAAGATGAAACAGAGAAATAGCAGTCCTGATTCTTGTATCTCTTTGCTGTAGCCATCAGATCACACAGCCTTGGGGAAAAGGTGATTTAACAGATTGTAAAAGATCTAGGAAGCAAAGATCTCTCTAGAGATTGTCTCCTGGACACTACAAGGTCACACAATAAACACACTTTAAGTGAGAAGTGCTTTTAAATAAATTCAAACTAAATGCTTTGGCCATTCCTTCTGTAGGCTTGTTAAGCACTAGAAAATTACTCATCCTAGGGCAGCATACAGTTTTAAATTCAACCTGCTGGACAAAAAGACATATGTAAATTTTAGAATGGCAGGGAGAGGACAGGACAAGAAAGTAAATCAATTCAGAGATACTGATTTCAGGGTAAGATGCTGTGTGGCCCTTCTGGGAACACCACTGACAAATATCATTCCAGTTACAAAATAGGTAGACTGTCTCTTGTGGCAAACTATAAAAGAACAACAGCATTCACACTGTATTGATTATTTGTTATTTGGGATCATAGGTAGAATAAAAACAAAACAAAAATATGTCATTGTGTATTGGTGGATTTGATTCAGCCAGGTAGGAAACAGCAAAATTCTCAGTAAGAATCATTTGCACAGCTACAAAAGAGAAGAAGTCCAGCAGATTAAAAAAATGAATTGTAGCCTTGTGTGCTGGAAGCGGACAGACATGGGATCAAAGGCTGCCCAGCAGCTGAAAGCCACCAGCAGAAACACTCAGTATTACACAGAAGTCATGTCACCCAGGCACATACCAGGGCCCTTGGCAACCTGCTCCACTCCCTTCAACAGGCATCTCCACAAAATAAGGATGAATGTGTAATCTTTAGCCAGTTTCCAATAAGTTGCATCCCTACAGGGGCAAGTCATTTCCTGAAAAGCCCCAAAGCCACTACTGGTTGAATCCCGGGAACAACCCTGTTGTATGCATAGCCCCATGGAGGCAGTAAGGAGGTGAGCACTAAAGGGCCTAACACACATGCCCAGCTGCTTCTTCTCCCCAGGTTCAACTCTCTCCGTCGCCCATCCTCCCCTCCCAGACCACGGGGTACCACCAAGCCTGCCACACTCACCGTTGAATCTGGATTGCCTCCCCCAGAGCCCCTCCACCAGTGCCCTGACATGCCCAGGCCCGGGCCCAGGCCTTTCCCTCACCCCAGCTACCCTGAGCCCTTAATGAGGCTCTCACACGGGTGCCCTGCCACTACCTCCAGCCTCACTGAGAAGATACCGGAGGCGCGAGGGGTGACAGGTACAGATCACTACTCACCAGCTTCCCGGCCGGGAAGGAGACGTAGAGGGGGAAGGCGACTCAGACGCTTCCGGACTCAGCCACCGCTCGCAGCACAGGTCGTTTCCCGGTTTGAATTTGGCGCCCGGCGGCTCGTTGGCATCACGTGCCAGTCTGGCCCAATGAGATGCAGGTCTGGGAGGGGAGGGGCGCCGTGGGCCAATTGGCGGCGGCCGCGGGGGATACGGATGTGCCGGGAGCCCGCGAGGCGCTGCGGTTGTTTTCGCTCTGCGTGCCGGTGAGTCCGAAGCGGCAGCGGGGGGCGCAAGGCAGCGACGCGTTTCGGTGGGGTTCCTGTTCCGCGGGATGGTTACACAGCGGGGGCTGGAAGGGCCTTCTCAGTGCTTGGCATGGGTCCAGAGGAGTATTGGCGTGCGGATGGGTGGAAACTCCCCCTAACCGCGTCCTCGTCAGGCCGCGAGCCCCTGTGTGATGCACTGCTACCTGTTGGTGTATAAAAAGCACCGACTTTTATATTCGTTTTATATTTCGGTATTTTAGTCAGGCATTATCATGGACCGATGTCTTTCTTCATTAGTTTCTTTTTGAAAAGTTTTTGATGAAGAAGAATGCTTATGTGAGTTTAAAGTATCTGATTTGCATATTTAAAATATGTATTTTCATAAGGAACAATTTTTCTAGTAATGCTGAGTCTTGCTTAAAATGCCATTTCAGGAGTCCTTTTGCAGCTGGGGTATTTTTGTTGTTGTTGTTTGCCTATCTCGTCTCCGCTATACCTGGCTACCTGCCTTTGTGAAGCTGAGGGGCATTTAATTATCTATCCTATTATGCTTTTGCTAAATTTGTGTTAAATCAGCTATAAGGCTCAAAACTACTGCTGTAAATGTGGAGTTTACATAGAGATGTGAACATGGTACTGTTGCATAAAGATTTTATTTTTGTTAAAAATTAGACTTGAGATTTCCAAGTAAGTTTGTCTTCAAATCCATTTATTTGCCTTCTACAGATCTGAGAGCACTTTAGCATCTTCTTGAGGTGCTTTCCTCTTTTTCCAATTGATACTAAAAAGCATCATGAGGTTTCTAAGTGGTTTTACCATACCTCTTGATGCCTCCAAAGAAGAAATGTACCGGCAAGGCCAGGAAGGCAGAGCTGGTATTCCTTGAGAGGCCGCGAGAGGGACCTATCCATTCCTACGAATCTCCACTACCTTTGGCTGAGAATCCAAGACGAGTTCCTACTAAACCTGTAGACCAAAGCACCTCTCCTGCCTGGGTTGGTATAGATCGTCTTTCCCTCTGTGTCCAACCACAATGTTTTTTCAATATTCTCTTGCATGTCTCGGCAAAAACCTATCAGACCCAGATACTGAAAGCCAGTAGCATGGACCTACATTCATTATAGTTGGCTAAAACATGAATAAGTACTTTTTAGTTGCTTCATACTCTAGTCACAGACAACCAGTGATGTCTTGGTCACTTGAAAATATAAAACTGTACAGTGCGTACTGATCAATTATTACTATTTGTCTTCTGAAAGACTAATTCTCTTGACAACACTTCCTACTTTATACGGCAATTGAAAATCCCACATGTGATAAAACATTATTGTGGGGCATTTTTTTTTCTTTCCCCTCTCCTTTTTTCTTTTTAAATTGGCTTACTGCTTGAAATAATTCCTGAACTCTAAATGTTAGATGTTAAAGTATTAGGCCTTTCATTTAAATCAGGCTTTAGGTACTCTGGTGCTATACTAAGTTTAGAACAAATAATCCTGGAGTGGGGGCCTGTGTTCCCTAACCTGCCCTCTTTTTCATTCTGTGTATTTTGAACAGTTTCTCTGCAAAAACAGGCATTCTAATGGGCTCCTTTTCTCGTTTGAAAAAATATTCCAGGGTTTGTTTGCACTGTCCTAAGACATTCTATATTATATCATGTAATGTGAAGAGTTTTAAGCAAACAGCAGTTACAAAGATGGACAAACTGTTCCCACGTAAGAACAGCTACCACTTTGGACAACTCTGTTATTGTTACTTGAGTCTTTAAACTCTTTACAGAGAAGCTCTGAGAAGCCTAACTTCAAACCCATATGAGACGTTCCTCTGGCCCTGGGTACCTAGAACTATTTTTGTGATGTCTTAACTTCAGAGTAGAACATGTTTAGTTTTTTCCTTTTAAATTTTATATGTGAAAGTGATGCACACAGCCATTCAATTCGAAATGTACAATGATTCTAAAACATATTTGAAGCCAACAGCAACCAAACTATTAGATGTTATCCCGTTTGTAGAATGCTGGTAGGTTTGAAACTTCCTGAAGCATCTTCTGCAGATCTTTTTTCAACTTGTCTCAGTGGCAGATAAGTTTCTGCTCATCTTGAGGGTATGTTAAGACTCTCACAAGCTTTTAATTGCTAGGCGCCTGCCCTGGTAAAATTTAACTTGCATGTCCTCTGAAACCAGGAAGTCACATCTTCAAGGTTAGTAGCTCACTGATGTTCTTGCAGTTGTGTGCCAGGATATAATTATCTGGGGATCATTGCTCTATTCTGCTATGCAATGGCATTGCACTCAAGCAGTACAGATGTACAATAGGAAATCACAACCCTTAATATAAATTACAGAGAAATACTTAATTTTTGAGAGACTGCAGTAACTTCAAAACACTGAAAGGGCACTGTAGCTGTTGTAGCTAGATCTTAGGCTATTTCAAGCACCACATCCTCTAGAGGAGAGCAGAGTGCAGAATGTTGAACCCGGCCCTTTCTGTTGAGACCCAGGAAGATAAAGAATACTTTAATAGAAGGGTTTTCAGCTTTTGAGTAATAGTCAAAACTCAATAATCTAAGTTTCTGTGGAAGATTCCAGGCTATCTTGTGTGAAACACTGACATTGGATGCCCGGTTGGTTCCTTCACCTTAATTTACATTAATAAGGCTTTCAAACTACTCCTCCCAAACATCTTTATTTCATAACACATAGTTAATCTCTGT
Organism: Rhea pennata; assembly: GCF_028389875.1. NCBI lineage: Eukaryota > Metazoa > Chordata > Aves > Rheiformes > Rheidae > Rhea > Rhea pennata. The sequence goes on along the minus strand of NC_084663.1, from coordinate 84,318,525 downwards.
ATTCCAGAATAACACATCATCAGAAAGCCACAGATCACTACAGACATTTAATAGTTCTAAGTGGGCATCTCTTACTCAAAATCATATCATATGTATTGATGTCAATTCAACCTGAATCTGTTTAGGGAGGTTGTAATTCGTTGAATTTATTTGGAGTTATACTAAGACACAGCAAGAAACAGTATCCAGCTCTGAACTGTTTAAATCAGTGAGAGTTAGAGGAGTAGATGTCAATTAGATGTTTTTTCTTTTCTTTTTTTTTTTAATCCCAGGTCTTGTGTGCTTAAGTTACAGAGAACAGCTCACTTAAACCACATGCTTTTCCAAGAAGAGTGGCAGAACATAGTTTCAAAGTTCAACTTGATTAATGACTGATTTTCTTTGCTTCAGAACAGATTACCCACTTAATGAAAACACTAAAGAAAGATGGGAGGGGGCAATAGAATGTGGTTGGTACTTCTTGATATGGAGAAAATTAATCCTTTCATCATCTGTCTTGCCCTTTAGGTGTGCCCACATTTTGAAACATCTGAGCTAGTAAGCTTGAAAGGATGTCAGAAGAAGCACTGTGGTCCTCACAAAGACCAGAATCAGGATGCCAGCCATGGTTTGCTTCACCCAGGAGGTGCTTGCCGAAAAGCTATAACCTGCAAGTTTCCTCCTTTAGCTTTTGAGACTTCAGAAGGGCATGCAGTCCACTCCTCAGATTGTCTGGATCACTCAAGGAAGAACACAAAACTCTCTCATAGGCAGTCCAAAAAAAGGAAAGCAGCAAAAGCCAACATCCAAGAGGATAGTCCTAAAAACTATAGAGAAATATCTTCATTACCTGTTGCTCAGCATGTAGAACCAGAAGTCTCTAGTTCCCCAGATATACAGACTCCAAATCTGCCTTCTGTAAGGAAGTGGAGATGCAACAGCACTTTGCCACAAATGGATAGCCACAAATGGCTTCCACATAATACTTTGACACCCAGTATCGATCCCCCTGGGAGGGAGGACTCAGCAACAGTACTTGTTACTGATACTCCAGAGCATGAGTATGGAGTAAGGGTAACCTGGAGACGGCGGCCTCATATAATGAAATACCTGAGGGAGAGAGGAAGGCTGAATGCTGGTGACGTATTTGTGAGGATGAATCAGTTCTGATCTTTCTAGGAGAGACCAAGGTGCCTTTAGACTTAGTTGGAACAATAATTCAGTTATGTGCAAATACATCTAAATAGAAAATGGTATTTTCAAGGATAAAGGCAGTAACTTTATGGCTTGCTAATCCTACTGAGAAATCCTCTTAGGATGGGGGGGATTGTGGGTTTTTTTTTTTTTTTTTGTTTTGTTTTTGTTTGTTTTTACTTTGGTTAGGTTTCCTTTGAGAAGGGCATGCCTCTGTAACAGCTTTCTCATCTACGTGACTTCTTGCAAAAGAGGTCTACATGACCGCTTTCTAAACCTAGCGGTGATGAGACACAGGGAACACTGAGAGAAGAGCCTGGCACTCGGCTCAGACAGAGGTGGCAACAGAGGGCTCTGTGCCCTAGAGGGAGGTGCTGGGCAAGACTAACGTTGTTCGCCCTGGGGCTGCTTCCCACCCCCCCTCCCCCCCGGGTCCCTCTCGCAAGGGCGAAGCGGGGCGCGTCCCCGCAGCTGCGCTCCGCGGAAGCCGTGAGGGCCGCTGGTACCACGCATGTGCGACACTCGGCCCGCCCCGCTGAGGGGCGCTAAGGCCAATGGGCGGGCCGAGTGCTGCGCCTCTGGCCAATGACGGTGGGCTTCAGTACCGAGTTCCGTTGCCAATGGTAGCGGCATAGGGCTGGGCGCGGCTGACAGGGGTCCCATAGCAACAGCGGGGGCGAGGATGGAGAGAGCGAGGGGCCGCAGCGCGCCCGGCGGGGACAGGTGAGCCAGGCCCAGGCGACCAAGATGGCGGGGGGGGAGGAGGTGGGCGGGAGGCGCGGGAGCCCGGCCTGGGTGGTGGCTAGGACTGCAGTTCGGATCGATGCCGCGGGTCGCTGGAAGCGATCCGGTGCGCCGGGCGTTTCCCGCTTCGGGATCGCCACGGCGCGTGTGGGCGGCGGAGTCTACCCAAAGTAGAACTGGCGGGCGGCGAGCACGCGGGATCCCTTTCGCTTCGGGGTGCCCCGCTTCTTAGTTGCTTCAAGAGTGGTTCCTGCGGCTATGGAGTACTCTGTGGCCGTATTTAGCATCTACCGCGGAGCCTGAGTATAGTAACACGATATAGCGTTTGCATTGCCATAACTGTACTAAGGTAAGATCTAAGTGCAATTGTAAATGACGAAAAGCGCTTAGAGCAGCCTACTGGCACTTACTGCCTTGCTGGAGTAGCATTAAGTACCTGCATGCTAGCATAACTGTACATAGCCTAAGTGTTGTGAAAATCTTAGCATAATAAAAGTAACTTTCAGCTGACACACACAAAATGTAATAAAATCTGACTGTATTTTATGTACCTCACTATCCTATACAGATGATGTATCATCTACATACTTGTGATTAAATTGGTTTTGTGGAGTCTCCATCTTATTTTCTTGTTTCTAACTGTAGCTGTGAAGCATTTTTTACAGTGCTACACTGCTGTTTTGTTCCTAAAGAAGCTTTACAGATACATGGTGGCACAGTGTGTATACTGTTGCAAGGGAAAGAAAGGTGCAACTGAAGGGAAATTAACCAGTGTGGTAGGAAAAACTGTGAAGTTCAGAGAAGACAGTTTGGAAGGAGGTTATTCCTGTGGTATTTGAATAGCTCAAAAATAAAATTATATGACAGGTTGATGTGAGGCTATGGGCAAGCAGTGAAAACAGATTTTGACAGAATTAACATGATTCCTGAAGTGAGACTCTAAAAAGAGAAGAAAATCTGTTTTATGTTGGTAATGTTTGGATGGGGGAAGTAAAAGCTAGTAAAGAGAAAAACTTAAATTTTAAATAATTTAGGATGAACAGTGTAGAACAATATTTATTTGAGATACAAACTTGTAAATTTTATTTGGAAGAATGAAAAGAGACCACAGAGTTAGTATGAAACCCATAATCTAGGGCCACCAAATATGCTGTGACCCATTAGAAGACTTCTTTCTGCAGACTTTAAAGACTGAGGTTTATATACGTGTTTGAGGTTAATATACCTGTTCTGGAAACAGTTTTAACAAAATGATGAGCAGTGCCAATAAATTTAATTGCATAGATATGTTAGACTTTAATGTTTGAGAGAGTTGAGGGCAGAGGATATGTTTTTTTCTTTTCTGACAGCAGCTGTAACAGTATAATTTCTCCTAAGAAACCTGTTTTGCTTACTTCTATGGGTGTTTCATAGAAATAGCTTAACAGCAGTGCTGGTTCACATTATGACTACTTCCTCCCCTTCTTCCTCTGGTTTATTAAAAAACTATCCCCTTTCCTAACTTTCTTTTTTAAGCTATACATGGGAACCAACTGGTCTACATTTGTAGCTTTTTCTGAGGTGAAATACTTTAGCTATTGAGCATTATGTAAAAATTACAGCAGTAAATAAAGATTACTTTATTTCTGGTGCACAGTAGTAAAGGTAATAAGTAAAAAAAGAAAAGCCTGTAGTTTTGTAAATGTGCCGTGGGATACTTGATGATGATGATTTAGCAGCTTGGATTTTGTCTTCAGGCCTTATCTGAATGATGTTTTCCCCTGAAACCATGATATTGTCTTAACCTGCTGCTCGTCAGCCAGTGCTACATTCCATTTAAGATGGCCCTAACTGAATACATTTGAGTTCATTTTGAAGTTTGATTGGCTTGCAGTTAACCATAGCACAACTGTCTTGATGCTCTAGAAAATGCTAAGATTGATAGTGCTCTTTCATGGTTTTGCTAAGTGCTAAGCCTTCCTTCTTTTGTGAAAATCCATCCTGAGACTTAACATGAAATGAAAAATAGTTTATATTCAGTAAAATAAAAACATTCCAATAAACTAATTTTTAAAGCATTGTTGTATTTTAAAATATTGAGAAGGGAATTTGGATTATGGTGGTATGTATCTGAGAATCTTGAGAGAGTGGTGAACTTCACCTTTTTGCAAAGTAATTATGCAGTATGTAGCAATATTTCAAGCTTCCCATGAGCAGTCTTGAAAATGTATTACAGCTTCTGACATGAGGGTGTCATGTTTAAAGAACATCATTTTCAGGGTGCAAAACCTTGACTAAGTTTATGGAAACTACAAAACATGAATGTCAACTAAAACGGTGACTTCTGTAATTTGGTTTCTTTTCCGGTGACCACACATGCATGCGTTAGTTGTTTTCAGTTTGCGAACTGATCAGCTCTGGAATACTTCTTCAATGTCTGTGTAAGTTAATGAAGAACACAGTCTATTGTCAGTTTGCTCCATTTGAAAATTATTAGGAATCCATGGACTTAAAGGGGTTCAAAAGTCATTTCATATATTGATGCTCAGGTAAAAACTTGCCATGTTTGAAAAACCATAGCATTGCTGAGGGGATATCAAGAATCTTGGTCTGTTAGGCTTGACTGTTTTTCATAGATACACCTAAATTATCATTCTTGGGGGAAAAAAAGAACAGATTTACTGATAAGTTTAGCTATACTTGTAATCCAGATGAGACATATTTTCTTTTAAAAGTCTGTTAACATCTCTGTTAGTCCTTGGGGATATTTTTATTTGAATATGAATGACTTTTTTGCAATTAACAAGCCCTGTTTTATAAATGCCAGGATTTATTATTCTGCAAATCTTATCCTTAGATAAAAGAGAAGTGGTTTAATATCTTGTTTGTCCCATCCCTTTCAAGTCCAAACAATATCACCAAGAAATCTGTCCAAACTGAGATAGATTTTTTTTTAAGGTTTACAAATGTGATTTAGGAGTAGGATGCATTTTAAAAATAATAGAAAATCTTTTGTGATGAAATTTGATGTTGCTATAGTGTGAATGAAGAAGGAGTCACCTCATTTCCTTGTAATGTAGACAGCACTGTCAAGAAAGAGGAAGAAGTAGCAAAACTGTATACCAGTCACTAAAATTTCCAGATACATCTTGAAATACAATTGGTAACTGTAATTGTTAGAACGAGTGAGTCTTCTTGAAGTTGAAGGTTACTTGAATAGTTCTGCTCCCATCCTACCCCTATCCTCTAACATTTTAATGATGACCCATTTACTGATTACTGATGACCCATCTTTATAGAGACGACTATTATTTTTCTTTGCTCCCACATTTTTTTTTAAACTGCTGTTGATATGGCATCTGTAGGAGGGACAAGTGCCCTGGTTACAAGAGAATGATGACTGTGTGTGTGAGCACCTGCATGTGTCAAAACTTCCTGCAGCCAGATTCACACTGGGATAGCTCTAGACTCTCGTTTTGTCATTGGGACACCTTGGGTGCTCTTCACACTAAAATTGTTGACTGTGTTGTCATTGGATCATGGAATCCTCTTGTAAGTGAATTGCTGATATGCCCAAATCTGTTGTCTTACACTACCACAAGAATATTTATCTTTACCACCAGTGTTGTTTAAAAAATATATTCTATGGGATATTGAACTTTAACATCTTTTGATACTGTTATAGAAGTCTGTGTTGTCACACATTAACCCTCTGCACTCTTTTTCCATTTAACGTTCCTATGAGAAATTTCAGGTTAAAATAAAAGGTGAGGTCTAGCAGCTAAATTTTGCTCAGTCACCTAGTTTGGGGTGGAAAATAGTTGCTAGGAGAAAATAGAATAAAAATTGATTTATATTGCTCTGGTTTCATGATGTAATGGGGTACAGTATCCGCAAAAGTGACATAGATCAGGTTTAATAATTCACAAAGTGGCAATCAGAGGAGTCAGGATTCTGAGATCCTGGTAGACCTTGCTCTTCTCTTTCCCTAGTCTATTTTATAATACCTTTATGTTGCTTGGCATAAAGTAGCTTTTATAAATGAAACAATCTGGGAATTTGGAACATATAGTTGAGATGATTAAATAGAAAGCTGGTGTTTTGCTTATAGAATAAAGATGTCCTATCTTTTCCCTATCTGAAACCTAAGTTTTAGCTGAATTTTTGCAAAAGTGAACACTCGTTTTTGGAAGTGTAGCATTCTGCACTTGCATTGGTAGTTCAGAGCTAAAAAGGCCTTACTCAATGTATGTCACAGATTTGTATCTTCCCTGTCATTTCCAGAATTATTGGGAGTTGCCAGCTGTGAACTCTCAAATGAATATACCTGGCAGGAGATTTCTTTGTTCCTCTCCCTTTACAAGTATATGTAATAAATAGATATATATGTTTTTTGTTTTTTTTTTTCTCAGTCTCAGTGTGATTTGTTGAGATTAATTCTCCCAGGGTTTAAAACTTAAAATATTTTTCTCTTGTTCTGTTTGGCTACACAGTTGAACATGTACATTCCTATTCTTATTTTTGTCAGTGCCTCCTTCTCAACCTCCTCGATGGCTTTAATGGTTAATGACTTGTGTTGACTTCTGGTTTCACTTGGTCTTCTTTCTAGGAAAACAATATTCCTTTCACTTTAGATATGCTGTGTTGAACTACTTAAGCCTTTGCTTGCTAAGAAGATAAAAGGATCTACTTTCTACTCTTCCACTGTAGTATGATAGAGAATGGCATGTGCTTTTGTTTGCACTCTTTATCTTCCAGATACAAGATTTGCTAACTTCTATTCAGAAGAGTGCTGCTTTATTTTCATTGCTCCATTCTGTAGTTGTAAGTAGCAGGAGATAATCTTTGGTACCCAGTAGGTCTGTTTTGAATGGCATATGAATAACCAGTACATCAGGTTAAATAGTTCTGAATTCATACTTTATCCTTTTTGTGCCACTTGTGTTCCTGTAGAATTTTCTTGTTACAGCCTGTATTGGCATCTAGCTCCTTCCTTCATACCTGGGTCTAAACTATTTCCACTTACCTTGTGATCTCCAGAACTAAAAAAGACAGTATCAATCCATTTCTGAAAAAGGGTTGGGGTAAGATATGCTTTATTCTTTATCTCACCATAATTCAACTTCTTGCACAGACCCTTAATTTCTCAATGTTCTGTTACTTTACTAGCAAGTTCCTGATTAGATGACAGTCTCCTGCAACATTAGACTTTTCTGTTTCACGATGTGTTTGTGTGGTTATCTAATAGTGCAAAGCATATTCCATTGCATTTATGAGATCATATGATTTTATTAATTCTATGCTAGGGCTCCCATTTTGAAACTGAAGATAGGGATGATTCTTCTGAATGGTCATGTCAGCTTGCCTATTCCATTTTATTTAACAGCACTCATTCCAATGATTTTGTAAGGTAAAGAAGAGAAAGTTTGTCTTCTACACTGATAAAGAGTAGTTTCCTACATTAGGGTTCTGCACAGCGGTTTCTCTGATGGGAAGTGGCTGATTCTTTCTTACTCTTATAGTTTCTGATACTGTGTTTTTTGTTCAGAGAAGAGCATCCTTAGCTGCAGTTAGTCAGTACTAGACAGCAATAATTACCTAGTTGCATTTGACATGTAAACAGTCACCCTAAAACAGATGGCATGAATTTTCAGAGGAACTCCTTCAGGCCAAGTCTAATGTGTTTTTTCTGAGCTGTTTTAACTCAAACAGCCTGTCACTTCTTCCCTCACTATGAGGACATTTAATGGCATTATGGACTTATCATGTAAGTATGGAGACTGTGGTGGTGCAAAGATAAGTTTGGAATAAATTGGTTGTTCTCTTCACTTTACCTCAAAAATAATTTTTAAGCTGTTCATGTTCTTAAAACAAAAGAATTTTCTTTGTCACTTGTGTATCCTGGCTATTTCTCTGAATTTCTTTCTTCAGTATGGTATTCCTATTGCTCTGTGTTGCCTGGGCAGCGGTTTTGCCACAATAATGAGTTTCTGATGAGTTTGTGTGAAGAGTTTGGTATTTTACCCTAGAACTGCTAAATACAATACTGTTCAAATAAAAATTGCATTGAGTTCTGAAATAGTGCCAAGTTACTTGCTGTATTCAAGTTCTTGGGGTACCAGAAATAAGCAACAAAAAGGTAATTCCTAAGACTGCTGCATTAGGCTCCTGGTCCTGAGTTATCAAATTATGATATAAGTAAAACAGAGGGTGACTGCTATTTTTAAGATCCTGTTGCTATGTATTACTACCATTTTTATAAGTCTGGATTATGTCTGAAGGAGAAGGAGCTATCAAAATTTCAAGATTTTTGTCCCTCCTCTTCCAAATGCAGTGTTTTTCTTCTTTCCTTGTCATACTACTTTATCTCACTTTTTATTATCTATTCTTAGCATTATCTGTTATATTTCTTAAAATAAGACATTCCAACCAAATGAATCCGATCCCCAAAGCCTAATAGTTAGCAAAAAGAGTATATTGTACTAAAATGTATAGTTCTAGCTCTGTTAGTCATTGATATAACAAGATCATTGAGTGCAGTGAGATTTCTTGTTTTGCCTTAACTTTTCTGAGATCACATTTCCTGTCCAAGCTCACTAAACCACTCCTACTCTGGTTCCACTCCCATGCTTTTCTGCTCAATACCTTTTATGCCACTCTTGCACAGTCATCTCCTTTATTAAACCAAGGTTATGCAGATGCTGCAAAATGCATGGTTTAGCAGTGTTGGCAGCTGTTCTGGAAGTAAGGTATCTGATTGTAATGGATAGTCATTTCTTGTTAGGTAGTATGCAAGTCATCGTGTTCCTTTCATGTGTGCCAAGTCATCTGCATACATTTGAACAGATTCTGGGGTCACTTGCACTTGACATCAGATTAATGGGTAAATAATACCTGCTTACTTCATAGGCCTAGTGGTTTTTGACCTGCGGTTTACAAATAGAGGGAAGAGAAGGGATTGTGGCTGTGGATTACTTTTACAGGGTTGTAGAGGATGATGAATTTATTTGCTTTTCATTTCATTGTATATATGGAAGTTACACATTTATGTCCCTGTGTGTGGAATGTTTTTCCAAAAAATACTCTCAAATCCTCTGAAGAAGTCAAACAAATAGTCTAGAAGACTGAGAAATTAGTTATTTACTAGTTACAAAATAGTATGGTTATAAACTGTAACCTAGTTACAAAATAAAATTGAAGACCTGCCTACTATATTGACTATTACCTCAATGCAAAGTTAAAGTTTGGAAGATGAGTAAAACCTAGGATGTATAACTGAGATGAATATACAGACAGAATGGGATATTCTAACTTGGTTGTTTACATATGGAAGGTAGACTTAAAACATTATGTAGCAGACATGATTCTTTTCCCTTATTCCTTTAGCTAAGCTTCATCTATTTTGAAAGAATGTTTTTTTCTATACCATTTCTTTTCTTTCTAAGATATTCTTTGAAGATAAATAATCCATAGACCAGTTGTGCTATGTTATTAATACTGTAAAGGAAATCTTCTTCTCTTAAAAGAAGAAATCTTTTTTTTAAGAGAAGAAGAAGAATCTTCTTCTCTTAAAAATCTTCTCTCTCTTCTTCTCTCTCTTCTTCTCTCAAAAATCTTCTCTCTCTTCTTCTCTCAAAAATCTTCTCTCTCTTCTTCTCTCAAAAATCTTCTCTCTCTTCTTCTCTCAAAAATCTTCTCTCTCTTCTTCTCTCAAAAATCTTCTCTCTCTTCTTCTCTCAAAAATCTTCTCTCTCTTCTTCTCTCAAAAATCTTCTCTCTCTTCTTTTTTCTGTAAAGGAATAACTTGCCCCTGAGTTTCTGGAGGATATTCTGTAGTAAGTTTAATGATTATTTGAATGGTTCAGATAGTCACTGCTGGTTATTGTCAGAAACATGCAGTAGTTAGAGGATTGGAGTGTATTCTAAGGTGGAGAAGGATTTGCAGATCCAGATTTTTGTCTTTGCTCCCCACCATACTCTGGTCTGGCATTTGACTTTGTTGCTCTTATTAGTTCATTTTGTACCTCTTCTGAAATATTTTAAGATAGCAGTTCTTCAGTCCAAATAACATGTGGGATATATTTGTATATTAAAGCATTTCCAAGAGAGATTGCAATATATTCATTCATTCTGAATTGTTTCCAAAATTAAACATTTGCTGTTCCTGTGCATTGTGTGATTATGTGTGTGATATGTTTAATAGGTGAAAGAAAAGCTGAAAAAAAATTATGAAAACATTCAAAAAATTGTTATTGTAATTAAAAAAAATCTATACTTGTTTCTATGGAGGGAGTCAAAGGCAAAACTGATTTAACCAGAGAAAGAATTGTCTAGATAAAAATCCAACCAGAAGCTAAAATTTGCTCCTGATAAAGTATCAGCTGCTTGAAATGTTGATGCAATCTCAGCTATGTCACTTAGAAATGGGTGTGATGTTTCATAACTGCTTAACAACAGGCATAGTTTTGCCTTACAAGGCTTTCTGGCAGTTCATTTCATTATAAAGGAAAAACTCGGTATCTACCAAAGAAAACTTCTGTTTTTGGGAAGGCAGAGAAATCTGATAATCCTTACTCCTTTCAGTGCTATGCTGTACATTTTCCTAGAAGTGAGTAATTACTTCTTACCAATTATCAATTGTGTTGGTTACAAGGGAAGTGAACAGATGGTATGCCTCCCTTTTGTGGACAGTAAGGTGCATTATTCTCAAGCTATTTCCAGAAGTAGTATTGCAATTTTAGTTTTGCTAGGAGTATATCTTTTGAAAGATCAAAATCCTTCTTAAAATAGCTATTCTCTGTAGCTTCTATTTTCTTTCATAGCTGGAGATTATCTGAGGAGAACAATTCCGAAGAAAGTTCATAGTAAAAACTCCTTCAGTTGAATCAACTCGTTGACTCAACACTTCTTAATGAAGTTGCTTTTTCTCACACTTCTACCACTAAAAATAAAATCTGATGGACAAAGATGTGTGCCACTGTCATCATTCCCTGATTTTTGTTAAATATTAAGTGTATTGCTCTGAGACATAACCACTGTTGCCATATTAATAAATGTCCTGCAAAGAAAGGGAGGGGGGAGTTATGTTAGCTTTGTTAGACTCCTGACATAAGCAGCTCTCTGTGGAGTAAGGAGTAGAACATAAGATACAAGGAACTTTAGCTTCTTCTGTGGAGAAAAAAGATACAGAGTACCTTGAAAGGAAGTACAACAATGGAAACAGTTAAAAACATAAGGATCTTTATTTAGAATCAGGCTAATATTTACATCTATATTGAAAGAGTGTGTCAGTTGAGACCAAGGCCTAGAAGGATTTAAGTGACAGACTGATGCACAATATCAGGCTTGTGTGTAACAAGACACAGTAAACATGACTTCTAGTCAACTTAAAATGAGCTATAAGTTTATACTAGAGACTTTCCCTGAATGCCAAACTTCAGAGTATCAGAATTTTTAATAACTTACAACAGTGTAAAAACAGGTGATAGTGCTTGAATTTCTTTCACCGAGAATTCAGTGTGTACATAGTGTCAATGTATGCTGAGATTAAGCTTAGAATACAGTTTCTTAAATAAATAAATAAATAAATAAATAAATCTTCTCTCATGTCTGATTCTATTTTAAAGCTGGGATGGTTTCTGTTTCTGCCCTCTACTCTGATCTTCTGTTTAAGAGAGACCAGAGAACTTTATTCTTTGAATTATTTATCAAGCATGTAGCTACTTGAGCTATAGAATAGCTTAAAAAAAAAAAAAAAAAAAAAAAAAAAAAAAAAAGGAAAGAAAGAAAAAGAGAAAGGGAAGAGTTGTTTTAGTTGTTGCTGATCTGCAATGCCCTGCTACATTGAGTACTTAGGAAGAGAAACTCAATAGGATGTTTCTTCAGTGAATTTCTGGAAAAGCAATTGTCAAGTTTTCCATTGTTTAATGTATTTCAAACCTGTTTTTCCAGTGAATTCTGGATCATGTGGAGCATTTTCTTTCTAAAGGCTGCTCTTCCAATGGCTTTACTCACTTCCTCTGGCTTGCTGCCTCTCTCTCACAGCTGCAACCAGGCAGTTCTTCACCTAGCCAGTTCCCCATGTAAACGTCTGTAGATTTGCCTCTTAACTTCAACAGTCAGCATGCAAAAGTGAACTTAATTGATCCCTTGATATAACCTGCAAAAAAAGTGTTTTGCATTTCCATCTGGGATAACCACACCTGTAATCTGAGGTAGATCAGTGTTCCTTTGTGACAGCAGTGTTTTTAGGCTAATAATATTCAGCCCTGATTAAAGGATATTGTTTTCTGTTGAAAATCCTCAGCTCCATGAGGTATTCCAATGGTTAATTAGCCATAGTGTTAAATGTAACTTGTATTTGCAGTCTGATTTTGTTTAACTTCAGCTTCCTCTGACTGGATTTTGTTGTCTTCTGCTTTCTTAATAGCCATTTCTGGCTTTATATCCGTGGAAGGTATATTTTTCAGTCCTCAGCCAATTTTTTCTGCTTTCTGCTGAAGTCATTCCAGTTCTTCGGAGTCCTTTATGTTGTGCAGCCCTCAGGCTGGAAATTTTCTGATTCTCACTGACTTCCCATTTTTCCTACCCTGCGTTTTCTATTCTCTTCTTTTAATGTCAGAGTATTTCATTATTCAAAGAATGATATCATACTGTGATTTTGTATTTCATTGATTCAGTGCTCATGTGGCTAATTATTCCCAATTGCTTAGATTCTAACTCTGTTGTTTTTTCAAGTCTAATATATTCAGGAACATAGGAAAGTTGGAAGGAAAGTGTGTTAACTCTGCCAATCTGCACTTACGCTTTACAACATAGTTGCTCATTACAAAACTGGAGTCTTTTCTTTCTTTTTTTCTTTTTTTTTTTTTTTTAAGGAAAAAGTCATACATCACTCTAAAAGAGCTGGCAATAGATATGCGATGCCTTTTTTACAATAGTGAAAAGCATACAAACGGCATAAAAATTGAATTTTAGATATAGGTGAATGTTTATTTAATAATGTGAGTTATCTCTTCATTGCAGTTAGTTTGGTGTTTTGAAAATGGTTAGGAATGACCAAATAACTTGAATTTATTTCATTTATAATTAACAAGTTTGTCATTCGTATTCCTACTGCAACACTTTAATTGCTGCTTATGATATAAAAACCTGGCTAATCTTGATTTCAGTAGGAATCTGAGATGCAATTAGTTAAAAAGAGAGCATTTCACTTCATCTTGGATTATGGTGAACCTGGAAAGGTCGTGAGAAATAGATCTGAATGCCATTCTCTCACTATTCTATTTAGTATTCAAACATGTTTTTGTATCTTCTCTATTGAGTATTTTTGTTAAACAGTTGCCTTCCCATTGCATTTGTATTCTATATGCTGGGTAACCATTAGTCTTCACTACTATGTTATTCTTTGTATGGCTTTGTTTTTTGCTGCATGTGCCATAGGAGAGGTAGTGGATTCAACTAAGCATAGCAAAGGAATTGATGGCTGAGGTGTTGGGTAGTCTATTCTCCACTATAATAGGTAGGAAAATCGTGACAGGTTATTTGAATATTTTCAGTTCATATTTATCAAGGGTAAATGGACTGTTCCAACCCTGCCTCACCCCAACCATATTATTGTATCTACGGAAATGGTATTTTTCTCCGTTCCCAGTGCATATTTAACTCCTCTTCCTGCACGTAAATCCAGCAAAGAGAAAAGAGCATAGTGAACAGTGCTGTGCTTTTATGCAGGCATGACCGGAGAGCACTTAGATGTGCTATTCTGTGTAGTCCCTCCGCAGGAGGATTCTTGCTGTAACCGGCAGCTGTGCTTGCGTTCTTCACCGCTGAGCTGTGGGAGTGCCTCTTGCACAGCGTTTTCCTGGAAGGTCAGTAACAACCATCTCCGCTGGTGGCAAGCAGAAAAAGTTTGAAGTGTGTGTGTGGTGGTGGTGCTGGGGGGGGGGCTCCTTTGACTGGCTGTTATGTTACTTTCCTGATGATTAAGTACTGGAAGGAAGGTGTGTTTGTTTATTTCCTTCTTACTTTGATCCTATGTAGATCCTTGTATTACAGGGAGAATTACTTCTTTTAGTTTGTGGCGTGCTAGGAGATGTTTTTAGTCTGTGTTCAACAGAAAATTGTAAAGGAGAATGGCCACCTTTTGTTCTCTAAAAAGTATTCAAGAGGCCTTTTTTTTTTTTTCTTTTGCTTTTGTCTTCTCTTTCTATCTTTTCAAGGGAGAATGGGAATCTCCATTCACTGTGCAGTCACTTTTTGTGTAGCTTTATATACGGAAAATGCAGATTCTACTTGTCTTCAAAAAGTTTAGTGACCTTTGCTGGAACAACATGGAGACATTGTGTCCTGTTAGTCTTCCTATATTGGGACCAATTTGAGTCACAATTAAGTGGTTAAAAGTGAAGCATTATACAATCTGCATTATGATCCTGTTCCTACAATCTTCAGACCTGTCTTTGAAGTTATAATTTTATTCCAGTGAACAAAGAAAATAATTCAAAAATGCATGACAATCATTTGAATTTTCACTAAGGATATCTACAAGTCTTATACGGGAATTTTAATATTCTGTATGTTAATATTTTGTTGTCATCTAGGTAAAAAGGAAAATTTGCAACCTTATTTCCAAAAATGGTATTTCCCCCCCCCTTTTAAGGAGAGAGGAAAAGACTCTGAGGGTGTGTTTTCTGTTGCCAGAGGAAAAGTAACAGAAATACAGAAGCTAGTTTGTATCTGCAGAGTACAACTTTACGGTTCTTTTTAATTACATGAGAATGTGTCCATAATCTAATATTGATCCATGGTACATATATCACTTTATAACAAACTTTTCATAGCAGTTAAAGTCATCTGTTTTTTAAGTCAGTACTGCTTTGTCTCTTTCTTGTTTTGTCATGAATATTTTAACTGAAACTGTCAAACATTCTGCTTATGCCAGAAGTATCCTTTTCCATCATCTATGCTTTTATATAAAGAATATTTCACATTTTAAACTTACGTTCCGGTTTCATGTGGCAACTAATGTTTATCTTGCTGCACTCAGTAAAAATGCATCTGTCTGTATTTCTTGCTTAAACGATGGACTCTTGAGATAGAGAGTTTATCACTGTAACTGTTGCTGCAAGGACACTCACTAGCTCTCTGAAAGTCTTCAAGACAGGTATTTTTTTCAGGCCCTCCTTTGCCTTTGAATCCCAGGTGCTGCCTATTATTGGCTCATTGGGGAATAAAGTTAGTTTTAAAAACTGAGGTGCTTTCAAGTTTCTAGACCTCTTGATTGATAACACTTTAAAAACATTAGAAAAAAAATCTAGAAACGGGGAAAAATTAATGTTAAAAACGATGACAGTTGTGACCTCCTTCTAAAATACCACTAGTTGGGCAGTAAGCATCAATTTTAGAGTATTTAAAGTGTTACTTGCAATGTGCTAATAACAAAATTTTGCTCTGGTCAGCAACTCCAGAGCTGCACACTTCAGCATTCAGGACAGGGACTGTGTTGTAGAGGGTAATCTGCTAGTAAGAAACTTGGAGCTGTTGCTGTGTCTATTTGCTTAGCTGACTGGAAGTTAAGTCAGATACAGATTTAGTAGGGATTAATGGGGCCTTACTTCTCTCATTATCACTGTATGCTGTGATCCATGCTTTATGCTGTGATCCATGCTTCATGTCATGTGTTCTGTAGAAATGGCACCCTTGCTACCTCCTTCTCTCCCTCCCTCTCTCTACTGTTTTCCATGTTGGGATTATATTCAGCAACATTTGCAGTTTGTGACATCTCATCACTCGTCACTTCTATGTGCCTCAACCAAACAGGGAATTTCCTGTTTAAATAGGAACTTTGGCTGGCCCTGCTTTTCTCCTTAGCATCGGTAAAATATATAATGTTTCTTGCGTAAGTATCTTCTTTCTCTGGTATTAAGGTTCTCCCACTTCAAGAGATGTCAAATTCCCAGTGTGGGAGAAAGGTGCACAACTGTAGTAGGCAGAATGTGTGCTTACTTGTCAACTAACCTTTCTCTTTTGTAGGGTGCTTTAAATTGCTCTTTATGTAATGCTTCCTTATCATAAAAAAAGGAAGTGGGAACTCTATACGGAATATGTCTTGGGGTCAAAAACTACAGCTATTGTGAAAGTCAGTTATAAAATGCTTTAATAATGAAATAATTATTTTTTCCGTTTGTGCGAATTAATATCAGGTGGTATAAATAGAGATTCTATTGGGTTATTAACAGTAATTTTGGCAATTCTGGTGGGAGGAAAAATTGGTATAGGATTTAGTCAAGAGGAACTCTCAAATTTTAAGTTAGTTTGGAATTTGGTATTTTATGAGGGAACAGAGATTTTAGTGAATTACTTTGAGCTGTATTAAGTCTTAGATGTAAATTGTCTCATAGCCCACCTACCTACTGGTTCATAATCCATCCATCAGCAGTGACACTTTTTTTTCTTTGCTTATCAAGTATTTTCAGAACAGTTTACTACAATGATTAAGTCATAATTTGGTACTATTTATCATGGAGTATGAAGTATGTTTTATTCTTCAAATTTTTATAACTTTATCTCCCTGTGGGGTAGATACTATGTCTTACAGTTGTTTAAAGTCTTGATGGTAAAGTTGTCGTAGTCCATAAATATGGTACTCTTATAATGCAGGCTACCTACTAACAATAATTATTTTTTTCTTTCTGTTTTTCAGAATCTTTGAGGATGAAAGCATGAAACTACGACAACTGAGACTAGAAAATCAGGTAAATGGTAGTGCAGAAGCTGGCAAGAATCAGCATAGCAAAACAAACATTAGCCACCCCCTTTTTCTAAGTAGGGAGGAGATGAAATTGTACTTGCTCTCCTTTCTCCCCCATTATTCGTCATGATAGCCTGGCCTGTTGTTGTCATCTACTTTGTAATATTTTACCTAGAACTACGTAAGATGTGCGGCTGCAGTGAATCCAGCCCCCATTCTGTGACATGTAAGGCTGTATGTGGATTCAGAATCAATGTCTTGGAGACTTGAGAACTGGGGGTGATGTGATCAAAAATGTTTGATAAGCATTCTGCATGTAAGCAGAACTAATTGCTAACCCTTCTCCTTAAAGATTTTCCTGGCTTTTCTTTGTTTGAAAATCATCCTTGCCATGATTGGTAGGCTTGATTTCTTTGATACATTTATGCTTCATATAGAAACTCATTTCATTGAGATTGAGTCACTACAAGGCAGGAATCAGTCAAAAGAGAGGAAACTCTCTGTAGGGAGTTATGCAGTTTAATCATCAAAGAAAAATGTTTCTTGAGCTATAAAAAGATTTGCTTAACACTGCTGTTGAGACAGACTTCCAACATCTTTCTACCTTTTTTTTTTCCCTCTCTAAGAATAAATTTATAGCCAAGCATTTAGCATGTATTGGGTAAAGTGTTTCTGTTTTTAAAGCAGCTGAGTGCTGTTTACTGACTGCTTAGATCACCATATTCTTTGAAGTCATAATGTATGCATCCTTAATATTCTGCTTCTGTGACATTTTAAACGCTTGTCGATTAGAAGTCTTGAGATGTAAGGTTAGTACAATTATCAGGCTGGCCATTTCACAGAAAACAGTGCATCTTGCAGTAAGCTGAATTACATACAGTTCAACTAGATAGAACATAAAGGTGAGTTTGAATTAAAGTATATTTTTTAGAAAAGACCTTCTGTCTCACCTGAGGATTTTTGAATCCAGACATAGAAGTCTTTAGGAAACTGTTCTAGTGGTTAATAACCCTCTTCACCAGTACTCGTTCATTATTTCTTGTCTGAATTTGCATAGCTTTGACTTAAGTCTTTGGACTTATTGTCAGCTTTTAAATAAGCTTTATATATATATATATATATATATAGAAAAACACTTCAGAATCAAGGAGTAAAGTGCATTTCTGGTCATATCCATGAAAATCAGAATAATTCTTCTACCTGTAGGCCTTCAAGTAACATTCGTTAACGACATTGAATAGAAAGCAGTAGTTTCAGAAAAGATTCAAGTAATCTGTGAAAGAGCATACAGTGCCAAATACCATTCAGTAGTAAAATCAAAAAATAAAGATGGTTGGAGTGCTTGGTGATAGAACCTGGCTGTTATTTTCAGGATTGGTATCTTGAGTCATGAGCAACCACAGGCTCTTACTGCTAGGTACTATGGTCAGATATATGTCCAGTTTCGGAGCTTGTCACGCAGATGCATCACTTTTCTACCAACACTGGTGCTGGGCTAGGTGGAATTCCCTTGAAGCAGCTGTCAGTTGCACCGTAAAAAGGTGAGTTTAAATAATTCATACCAGTCTGCAGTTTTGTTTCAGGCTTTTTAGATTTGGTTAAGTTTGCAATCATTTGCAAAACTGATGACTACAGATTTGCACTAAAAGCATATTTTAAACCCATCCTGTTCCCCCCATGTACACACCTTGCAAATGAGATTTGGCAAAAAATGCTAACAGTCTCTCATTTGTGATTGTATATTCAGGTTTGAATGTTAACTTTGGAAGTTTGCTCTTAAATTTTTCTTGAATAATACCATGATTTCTGAAGAAACACAGAGATTAAAGGCAGATCACTAGCAGGCTCCATGATGGACTAATTGCTGGTTGTAGCTAATGCCCTACTTAATTGAATTTTCTTAAATATTTGTAGGAACTAGGATAAAAGTTGCAAAATGCTGCAATCCAACATCATCATGTTTAGAACCTTTCACCATACTGAGAATCTGGAATGAGCATTTGCCACAACAAAGATGTATGTCTGCCATCTGTCTTTTTGATGGGTTTGGAAACTGATGTAAAATATTATTTATAATAATGTATAACATCAAATTCCGTTTGTGGGCCAAATCTGTCTGCCACGATGTTTTTGTCTAGCCTACTGCCTTTTTCTTGGAGGAGAAAGTGGGTGGCTGCTCAGGCAGTGCTTTCTTCCTCTGCAGCAGAACCAGTTTCTCTGTGCACTGTAAGGCATCTGAAACCCAAACTGCACTGCTGCCATGTCCACATGGGTGGAGAGGGAGAAGCAGATGGCATGTTTCTGAATGCCTCTAGTTTGACACTTGCTCTTGGCAGTAACTTTCATTAATGCCATCATCACTGGTGTTATCATTGCTGCCTCAATATGAATTTAGGGTAGGGGACTATCTGGAAGAGTAGTGAAGAGGTTTCAGAACTAGGATCTAGGACGCATGGCCTACTGAGGTAGGACCATGCCATAATACTGCATCCTCAGTGATGCAGGGGTTGGAGTCTTCCTGTGTGCCATCTTACTGTTGATCACAGTTATACAAAAAATACCAAACTAGCTGTGGAATTTTCATCCTGATGAAAATTCGTTAGAACCAGTGTTGTTGGTTTCAGTTTGTTAAAATCCAACTATTTAAACGTCTTGTATTCTGACATTATGCTTTTCTCTGTGATGCAGGGAAAATGTTTTTGAAGAATTTTTAATGCATGGAGTTCACAAAATGAATCATGACAATCAGTATCTGTTACTAATTTAATGGATTACATGTTCCTGTGCCCTATCTCTGAACTATTTGAATTTTTTAATTGTAATACTATATGAATTTTTAATGTAATACAGAGCTGGAGGAAAAGCCTGGTTAGTAGACAATTTTTTTTTTTTTAATTTTGATTCCATTTTAGTGGACTATGTTTCAAAAGAACACAAGTCTGAAGGTAAAGCTGCTATGCCATCATGTGTAGACAGAGTGAACTGCTACCGACCATCCTGTCAGTTGGCTAGCAGATTTTCTACATCTCAAACAAGCAAAGTAGTAGAGAGAAACCTTTCTAAAACACATCAAATAACTATCATATTTTACCCCTTTGGTTATCCTGAAGCTCTTCCTAAATGAAGGTCAGTCTCATCTACCAAGAATATAGTATATGTTTCTGTATGATCCTATTGCCCAAAGCCTATTTTTTCTTAAGAAGAGTCCTGGAATCTTTTTGATAAAACAGAATGTACTATAATAAGAAAAAAATTACTGGACCAATGAGCAGTAAGATGTTTCAAAAATATAATTTAATAATTAGTAAAGTAATTCTTTAAAACTATTTATTCTGTATTGACCCCAATTTTGATTTCCAGTTAGGCACTTTTTTACTGCCTTTAGGATATGTCTCCCTATCTTGTCTGTCCATTTACCAGGTAGAGAAGCCGTAGCAGCAATTTCTCTCAGATTCTTAGTCTGAGGATAATTCTTGTTTCCCCTTCTCCTTTTATTTCCACTACTAGAGATTTATAAAATATTATGGAATTTTTTACTTTTCACTTAGCATTAAAATGTAATAAAAAAGACTGAAATTCTCCTATAGGGCCTGACTAGCTTTCTAGAGAACAAATTTGATTTGTGATGAGCATTTGCAAAGAATTGTAATTTTTCTGCTTTTTTTTTTTTCCTTTCTTCCAGACCAATGCTTTAATCTCTTTAAAATTCCATGTAACTTTTGCTATGCAGGCCAGCCATTGCAAAAAATTCTGCAATAACAAACAGTACCAAAGATTACAAGTTTCAGAAATTATTTGTATGTTAAGGTGTCTAATAAGCAGGCATGGATAAACTGCACCTACAGCAAGAGACTTGCACAACGTTTGGCCTAGTGGTGCATTACAGAATATTGGAATCTGATTCTCCCCTCTCCTTCATACACCTTATAAGAATAAGCATGGCTGTCTTTAAAACGATATGATGTGCCCATTTACCTTGATTTATGTTCAGAAGTTGTTTCTATTTTCATTTACTGGGAAATAATGAACATCAAATCTATATGCATGTTGGAAAAGTATTGTTTCATTTTTAATGCTAACATTTGGACATTTGGATTTACTTTTTACATTCGGATTTACTTTTTTTGGGGGGGGGGGAGATTTCCTTGCATTCCTGAATTACATATGAAATGTTTGCAAGGCAGATCAGATTTCCTATCATTGAATGAGCCCAATATTAATGATTGAATTATCTGTTTTATTCTTTTCCTTTTAATTTACTTATTTTACCTTTACCTCCATCTCTTACCTCAGAGAATGATTTTCTTAGAGCTGTCTGTTATGAGTTCTCCCAATTAGGTGAAAGCTTTTGTGATAAAAGCTGTTTCCTTTTAAAAATCTTGACTTGCTTTTGCTGCATTGTGAAGGCATTTATAACTTCAGCAGCAGAGTCAACTGAATGAATGAGCCCTGGTTAAGGGTTTTTAGAAATGGTTTGTGCTAGTGTAAGTCTCTGTCCCCATGTAATGCATGGGGCAAAGACTGTCATCTTTACTCTGGCATTTCCTGATAGTCTTGGAGATCAAATCTTAGCAATATAATGAACATATTTCTCTCAATATGAAGTTTGTTTAATTGTACTGAAGAGTGAGGAAAAGTTATCCATTTCCTAAATGCACAAGAAGTTGTTGTCCTAAAAGACAGAATGTTTAGTCCAATCATAACTGCAGTGGAAAGAATGGAGAGTCCTTGTGAGCTGTTATATCTGCTCTATCAGCTTAAATAAGAATGATGCATAAAGTAAGAAAATCAGAAGGATATGCTGCGTATTGTAAAACTTACTTTGTGAAATGCTCCTAAATGACTGCTGAATTTATCTGTAGTTGTATTAAGGATTAGTGCAGTTTAGACCGAATAAAAGGAGTTAAGATTATTTGCTGATGGCCTCAGGATAGACCAGAAAATGAGGAAATGTCCTCATCCCCATCTACCACTGATGGAGAATCAAAGGCAGTGTCTCACTCCAAAGACATTGTGATATCTGTGTCTAGGATTTCTGTCAGATTACAGCATTCTAGGTTGATCAGTGATCTTGACTGATAATGTGCCTTTGCCAATATCTGAAATATGCTTTCTGCCTCTCTGGATGTGGTTACTCATTCCAATTTTACGCTTGCTCTTTGTTTCACAGAGAGCTCTTCTGGAGAAGAAGCAGAGGAAGAAACGTCTTGATCCCTTGATGGTACAGCCAAATCCTGAGGCAAAGCTGCGCAAGTCAAAGCCCAAAGGGTGTGAGGAGCAGACTCCTTTAGTAGAAAACCCAACTCCTTTCCACAATGATGTTACCTTACATGGTAAGTAATCATCCTGATTGCAACACTTTCCAAAAATGCCAGTTTATGCATTTTGTGTCAGAGATAGTCACCTACATCGCTGTGACAGTGGTCAGGGAGAAACAAGACTGATTACACATCTCTCTATGTAAAAAAGTAGAATTGTAACACAGTATAGTTGAGCAATACTGAACTGTAAAAACAAACAAAAACCATGAGTTTTGTGACAGCTGAGAATCATCTGCCTTTGAGTACTCTCTCTTGTGTTAGGCTAAAAAACTTCCAGACTCTGGGAACTTCTAGAAAGGTAGAGGTATAAGAATCTGGAGTAAGAGTTTTCAGAAGCAGCAGGATAAAGAAGGGAGAGTAATCCAGTAGTGGATGCCTATCATATCCTTCAAGGCAGAACTCTCAGGATTGAATATGACTGAATGATAAAGTAGATGAGAGCAAAACAGAGGGCTTATGAATACCAAATGAGATTCTTACTGTTTTTTTATCTCATTTATTGATTTCTATGAGCTTCTGTGAGAGAATAGAACATGACAAACAAACTGTAGTGGTCCAGAAAGTCATAAGCACAATGAGATATCAGGGAGGCAAAGGCAACGACTCAGTGGTCTCAGCATTATAGTAACATGGAGATTATTCCATTAGGAGTGAAGAGTAACACCTTAAAGACTTCCATGTCTTAGGAGAAAAAGAAAAAAAAAAGAAAAAGTGGCAATAAAACTTCTTACATTCTGCTGGAAGTATCAGGAAAGAGTTTGAGAGCCATGATCCCATCAGCCTATCAAGAAATTAATAGGAAGCATCCTATGACTTTGAGATGCATGGTGCTGTAATACCACCATTATATCAGCCGTAGAGTAGTAGAATTAAAAACAAACAAAAGAAAAAAAAAAGTGTTACTTTGCTTGAGGATCACATTGGATCTTTTTTGTTTTGTTTTGTTCTTCAGATTTCTTTTAAGATCATAGTTTGGGGAGTATAGTGGTGACGTGGGTAGTAGCATTTACGTGTTTAAAATCAGATTGGAGAAAGCTTCTGTTACAGGACACTTTAAGTCAAAGAGAGAGTAAAACAAGCTGAAGAAAAGATTAGATTAAATTTGAAATTAGAAAACTGCAGTATTCCTTCAGAACAAAAATGAAAACTGACCATTTCCTCGCTTGCTTACATAGTTCTGAAGCTTCCCCTACACAAACGAATTTTGTTAAGAAGTGGTAACAGTTTTAAACTTCTTGGAAATCTCTTGACTAGATAAACTAGGTAAGTATGGCTTTAAAATGAAAAACAGTAGGAAACCAAGAAATTCAAAGCTGAAACTACACTTAAATATTGTGCACTCCACAAACATATTTCCAATATTATGCCAGTCCCTAAAATCAAGACCTCTCTTGCAATTAAGAAGTGCAGTCCACAGCTGGGTTGTATGTTTAAACTTGGTGTTTTAATTTCTACCAAAAAAGTAGGTATCATCTATTTATAGTATATCCTGCCTGTACACATCTAATAACATCAATTGTGATGTTCACTGTAGAGCACCCACTTAATGCTACAGGAGCAATCAAGGAACCAGAATATCAAGACAGAAAAAGAACATAGAGTAGCTGTAATACCACTTGCCTTAAGTGTTCGAGCCCTTGTTTGTTTGTTTGTTTTCTTTTTTTAAAAAAAAACTACAATATTTATAGATGCGGGAATCTGATGCCTGACATTTTTAAAGTAAGTTACTCACAATTTTCCTGACCAAAGTTTAGGTGAACAAAAATAAAGCAGTAGTTTAAAGGGATGCTTGAGCAAAGGAAGGCAAAATGAGGGACTATCTTGGGACACTTCTGTAAAGGTAAAAATTAGGCTTTTGAACTCCACTTAATTTTGGCCTGCAGGCATTGATGGGCCAGCTGCTTTCCTGAAATCAGAAGTGCAAGATTTAGAGACCAAATTCCAAACTCTCTCTGCTGAGTCTTCCATAACAGAAGACAATGCAGATCAGGAAAATGATGGAGAGACTCTAACAGAAACAGCAGCCAAACCAGATCTGCAAGAAATCTTACAGAAAAGAGGTAAGATAGCAGGGCAGAGCTCTTTTTCTCAGGGTTCTTCTACTTATATTTTTTTTCATTTAAAAAAAGCAATTGGAGATCATGAAGCAAATGTCTGTAGGGCCTTCTTTTACATACACGGCTAGTAGTTTCTCTAGTGTGTAGTTATGCGCAGAATGGCAGTTTCTCCTTTTTTCTGACATGCTGATATTAATTGGAGCACTAGTTATATTTTAAAGCTTTATCAGTATATCTTGTATTATTTCTAACCTTTCCAATGAAGTTAGTCACAAAAAAATACACTTTTCATTTTGCTAAATTTCAAATTATTTTTATTTCAGATATAATATATATGCCGATAATGCCTGAATATTATGACAGCAGAGGGACTTTTTATTGTCAATAATGCAGTAATTGTTAAACTGTTGAGGAGACCTCCAGGAAAGTTATGCTTCCTGAGTCAGAGGATACCATGATCAGTAGTTTTGGAGTTTTATTTTCAATAGTTGAAACTACTCAGTCTCATTAAGTAGTTTCACATTGGAGTGTCCATTGCTGCCTGCCAAATTTCTTAATTTGCTGCCAGTACCAAAGGAAACCTTTTTGTTGCATGCTGCCCAAGCGCTTTGCAGCAAAATAAGTGACTTGCATATAATATGGTACACAGCCTGCTTTATTTTGCAAAACCTGTCTCAGAATGTTTCCAGAACACCTTACGAATTAAGGTACTACCATAAGTAGAAATACTTTCAGCTGTCAGATGCAACAGCTGTTTACCTATGGATAGCAACATTATACAAGAGTTAGGACAGGAAGCAGGATAGAACATCTGAATAGAAACTTTAGGGGAAATTAGTGGAGGTAGAATGTAAACAATGACTTTTGAAACTGGCCAGAGCACTATGGTTAACGCCTTTCCTCTTTCCAAATGTGCTTTGTGATGTTTATTGGATGGTTGTTAAGACTATATTTTCCGTTTCATCAGAGACAGAGAACTTCTATCAATGCCCTGTCTATTCAGTGCCATGTTAGAATACTGCTATAATATTGCTTCACAGGAAAGAATTCAGATTAACAAGCTGATGCTGTTCCTATTCTGTAGTGCTTTATGTGCTTTTCCATTCCACAGCCAATTTCCAAATTGTAGGAAGGAAGTCACAGAACAAGATGATGCAACTCCAAGTGAAAGGAAACACCAAACAGTAATGTGTACAGAAGTTCTTTCTAAATTCCGTTAGCCAGAGTTATTTTAGTTATATACCACAATCATGAATGAAAGCATAAACTAAGCAATACAGTTAGCATGTAAAATGTGTAGTGATAAAAGTCAGACGGCTGCTTAATTAGCTGAGTAGTGGAAAAACGTCACTAGTGGTTTGGATTACGAGGCTCAGGAAGCAATATACCACAAGAAGAAAATAGGCAGTTGGAACAGCAGAGATTAATTATGATGGTAGGAGCAGAACAGCTTTGTAAGAGGCATATGTGAATTAATGATTCCATGAATTCATGATGTCTTCTTTCAGAGGCTGCTTGCTTGATTCTCTCTTCTGACAGGAATTTCAGGCAGTTTGAATTTTGATGAGGAAGACACAGAAGACGATGAAGAAAGTAGTAAGAGACCAGCATCTCATTCACCATATCCTGAATCTGAGAGGCCTCATTCTGCAACCAGCCTTAAATCTTCTGCAGTAAGTGTCATAAAATCCATTTCCAATAAGGACTGGACACATACTTATTTTTTAGTACTCATACCTTGAGCACTATATTAAAACATAGCAGTTGCAACTGCTGTAGTTATTGTGCTCATTCCTGAAGGCAGAAAAAGGTCAAAATTGTCAGGTTATCTGACTGACTCATCAAGTTAAACAAAGATCTAGTAATGATCAAAGGAGAAGGATAGAGGAACATGAGTAACCATATCAGTGAAGAAGAGAAGACAGTGAATCAGCTACTCCTCAAAGACCCTTTAAAAGTCTTCAGCCAGGACACTTCTCAGCAGAGAAACACAGGTGGTTTCTTGCTAAACTCCCCTTTCCCAAATATCTTCCTCTTGAAACATCAGGTCTTCTGTTTCAACTGACCTTTCTTTTCTTGGGGAATACCGGAGCCTCTGATCTGATACTAATCTGCTAATACGATGGTTTTTCCACAGGAAACAGGTGCTTCCTGTACTTCATCCTCTCAGGCAGATGCACAGCTAGGAGAAGTAGAGAACTTGGAAGATTTTGCATTACGCCCCGCACCCCGTGGTATTACAATAAAATGTCGAATCACTAGAGATAAGAAGGGAATGGACCGGGGCTTCTTCCCTACTTATTACATGCATCTGGAAAGGGATGACAACAGAAAGGTATTGAGACCAGGGCACAGTATCTTGGCTATTGTACTTCTACCACAGACCATTTTTGTTGTAATACGGAGCGGTGGATAAATTGGTAAGAAATTGGAAGCTGAGGAGAAAAAGCATGCTGATGAGAATGGCTTATATTTGGCAAGGCATTAAGCAAGGTTTAGAAGCAATAGTGTAACGAAAGATGAAATACAAAAGTATAAAAACGTAAGGGATAAAGGAGAGAAAAAGGAGTGAGTTGTTCCAGAAGAAAAGGAGACAAGACAAAAAAATGACAGCTGCTTTGAATCTAGACTGTTGAGGGGATTGATTGGCGGGTTAAGATTTCAGGCTGTTCACTTGTGGAACAGGTCAAAAGTATAGAGACAGTAGTAACAACACAGACCAAAAAGGGGAAGGAGTGAGAGGAAGCAGCTGAGAGTTTGGGTAGCAATGCCTAACTATGCGTTCCAGTTCTATGAAAACTCTAGTCTTGATCAAAGTTTTGTATTTCCAGACATTCCTTCTTGCAGGGCGAAAGCGGAAAAAGAGCAAAACATCCAATTACCTCATATCTATTGACCCAACTGACTTATCTCGGGAAGGGGAAAGTTTTATTGGAAAACTCAGGTGAGAGCCACAGATGAAAGAGACAAATGTATAGCTTCTGCAATAGAAAAGATTGGATTTTCATTTTAGCTGAGTTGGAATTGTTAATAGCAGTCTGGTATCAATTCAGAGAGAATGAACTTGCCTCATCCTGATTAATGTAATCTGTATTCACCACGGTTGGCAAACTTTTTTCAGAGTTACCGTTCAACATGGCAATTTAGAGAAGGAATCCTGTCTTGATGCTTTTCCAGGACAGGTTACAGGCACAGTTTACTATGGCTCTTCTGTTGAAGCTCCTTAGTGAGCTGACAATAGGAAGATTCAGATGGGAGTGCCTGGAGATGTGTAAGTGGTTTCACTGTGCACAAGCTACCTTCAGAGTTTGACAAATATTTTCCACTGACACATCTCTCTCTCTCTGTTTCTTCCCCTTACCTGACATTAGATCAAACCTCATGGGAACTAAATTTACAGTCTATGATCATGGAGTCAGCCCAGTCAAGGCACAAGATCTAGTGGAAAAGGCTCATACTCGACAGGAGCTTGCAGCCATTTGTTATGTAAGTAGTGTCTCTCCTCTTTTGCCCTCCTTCCTTTTTTGGCAGCCTGGCTTCCAAGGAAGCTAGGCTCACAAAATCGTGCTGCCTGGCAACCTTTTCTATTTAACTTTTGAACTAGCCAACCAATTTCAACTAGACTAAGCAAAGGGCAGAAGCCTCAAAGATAAGTTCCAAGTTTCATGAAAAAAATTAGTGCTGGGGTAGGGAAGGAAGGAGAGAGACCCAAACTAATATATTCACTAAGGGAAAGTTGCTGATGTGAGCACGTTCATTATCTGTTCTGACAACCTTGCTACCTGACCATCATCAGGCATGCGGCCAGCCAACATATCCTTGACCTGGAGCCAGACACAGCATGATCTGCCTTTTTGCTCAGCTGGTATCTGGTGGACATTGAGAAGGAACTGGTGGTACCATGTGAAGGAGAGGTATTTTGGCAGGACTAAAGGTATTGCAGTGGATAGGAGTGAGATGGTATTATTTCAGTAGCAGCACATTGTTAGGCAAGGTATATTTCCACAGATTTGCTAGCTGTGTCTTAAAGATATTTTCTTATTATGATCTTGTGGATAACCTCAATCCAGGCTATGGGGAGGGGAGGCACTTGTAGCCACATAACTCTAGAATTATGTTAAGATCCGCAAGCCACGGAAGTTTGAGGTCTGCGAGGAAAACTTGAGATTCTTCACTAAATGATAGCCAACCAAGTGGAGGGATTTTTGTCTTTACCATAGTTAAAGCAGCAAAAATTTAAATGGGCCTTAGTCTACTGGAGCATGATTGTGATCTTTTTGCTAATGGTCTTAGTAGCACTTTGGGGGGGGGGGAAGAAAAAAAAGAAAGATGTGATGATTCCAGTACTAACCTATTTACGTGTCACTGGATGTTTTCTTTGCATACAGTATTCTTCACTTCCCTGCCTAATTGTGCAAAGATGTTAAAACGAGGAGACAATATAAAACCAATTTTTCAGAATTCTGAATGTCTTCAATGTTTTATCCACATCAAATTATTAAAGTTTACACATGAATAAAATCAGTACCCTGGTTCTCGTACGTATCCCTAGATTTTCTGAAATGAGATAGTAGAGATTGCAGCTCCAAAGACTTATTCTGTCTGTAAAATGCACTAGCACATTAGAAGAAGCTGTATAACTTCTATTAATCACTATTTGTAAAAGAGCCTGGTTTTGTTTCCTTTGGGGGGAGTTATTTTGTTTGGTTTTAATCTGTGCTTTGGGAATTTTAAAGGTTGTTACTGACGTGATACTATAGAGCACCTTAAACAGAACGGATGACTAGAGAAGACCAAGAAAGACCATTTTTCTTTGTTCTATACCCAATCCACTTGCAGTAGTCTCTTACTGCACTTTCAGATACACTCTTAAACAAAAATAACAGAGCCTAAATATAAATAAGTTGTTCATTCTCCAGGAATATTCTAGCCTAAATGGTAGTTATATAGATGAAGTAAAAGACCTATGGATTTTTATCACATTTAAGCCTTGTTCACTAGCAATATTTAGGCATCTTTTTGCCTCATGTGAAACAAATTTTGCCTGAGATCAAATTTGTCTGATTTTACTGTCAATGATTGTTTCATTAGAAGAATATAGGTGTGCTACAAGTTAAAAAAGTAGTACTGTGTATGTCTTTTAACACAGTTTTCAAAACGGAGAGAGGCAACTATTCTCAGTAGTTAAACACAACTGCAGTTAGATAACTGCTAGTACAGTTGTAGCTAATCAAATCTAACAAATCAGCCTTGCTGTCTTTTATTCTGTGAGATGGAGTATTTAATTTTCTCAAAATAATGTCTTTCCTTGTCTTTTAGGAAACGAATGTGTTAGGATTCAAGGGTCCCAGGAAAATGTCTGTGATTATTCCAGGAATGAACATGAATCATAAGCGAATTCCAATCCAGCCACGAAATGTGAGTTTGATCATGTTTCAGTCTGGAGGAAGAGGTTAAAACTTTCTCCGAGAGATCTGGCTGCTACTGACAATTATGGTTGTCAGAGAACGGTTATTGAGGGCAAATATTGTTAGCAGGTTTCATGGGCAGTAAACTTTGCAGTGCAATGTAAAGGCCTTGGTTAATGTCCTTGCCTTCTACTTCATTTGTAGCCTTTTGGATAGTGTTTGTGTCCTTACTTGCTGTTTAGTTGGACCTTATCTAGCTGCTTATTTAGCTATTGTAGGTGCAATAGCAACAAGATACAACACCTCTTCATGGACAGGGCACTTAAGCTGAGAGCTGTATCAACACAGAACAAATTTGCACCTCCCAAGAGGTTAAATTCTTAGTCAAATATTACATACAGGAGATGGATAATAAATGGAGAGTAGCCCACAGAAAGAATGAGGCACTATTTTGTTGTGGTAGCAAGAGTGTAATTGCATTTGTGATCAGAATGTTGTCAATTTCTTTGTAGGAATCACAGAAAAAGAGGATTACAGTACTGAGAAATTGGAATGAGGAGGATGGAGTTTTGTGGTGGCTATTCAGTGAGGACTTCTCATAGATGTGGGAGATTTTCTAATTAACAGCATACAGGGATGGGCCACCTGGGAGGAATATAGGAATGTCATTTGAGTATGCAGGGATGGTACTAGGAAGGCCAGGGCCCATCTGGAGTTTAATCTGGCAGTAGATGTGAAGGATAGCAAGAAAGGCTTCTTTAAACACAAGAGCAACAAAAGAAAGACTAAGGAGAATGGGAGCTTGCTGCTGAATGGGGCAGGGCACTGGTGATGAAGGATATAGAGAAGGCAGAGATACTGCATGGCTTCTTTGCTTCAATCTTTACTGCTGAGACCAGCCCTGAGGATCCCAGGGTGGCTGATGCACCAGAGGGCTGTGCTGCCATTCAGAGGGACCTCAACAGGCAGAAGAGATGGGCAGAGGGGAACCTCGTGAGGTTCAACAAGGGCAAGTGCAAGGTCCTGCATCTAGGGAGGAATAAGCTCATGCACCAGGACAGGTTGGGTGCTGACCTGCTGGAAAGCACCTCTGTGGAGAAGGAACTAAGAGCCACGGAGGAGAAGCTGACCTAGATGAAGGGACGGAGTGCCTCCTCAGCAAGTTTGCTGATGATACCAAGCTGCGAGGAGTGGCTGATACACCTGAGGGCTGTGCTGCCATTCAGAGAGACCTGGACAGGCTGGAGAACTGGGCAGAGAGAAACCTCAACAGAGTTCAACAGGGGCAAGTGCAGAGTCCTGCACCTAGGGAGAAATAACCCCATGCACCAGTACAAGCTGGGGGCTGACCTTCTGGAAAGCAGCTCTGTGGAGAAGGACCGGGGTGGAAGTGCTGGTGGATGACAAATTGACCATGAGCCAGCAATGTACACTTGTGGGCAAGAAGGCCAGTGGTCTCTTGGGGTGCTTTAGGAAGAGTGTTGCCAGCAGGTCGAGGGAGGTGATCCTGTCCCTCTACTCAGCCCTGGTGAGGCCTCATCTCGAGTACTGTGTCCAGTCCTGGGCTCCCCAGGACAAGAGAGACATGGAGCTACTGGAGAGAGTCCAGCATAGGGCTGCGAAGCTGATCAGAGGACTGGAGCATCTCTCCTATGAGGGGAGAAAGGCTGCGAGAGCTGGGCCTGTAGCCTGGAGAAGAGAAGACTGAAGCGGGATCTTATTAATGTCTACAAATACCTGAAAGGAGGGTGTCAAGGGGATAGGGCCGGACTCTTTTCAGTAGTGCCATGCGACAGGACAAGAGGCAGTGGGCACAAACTGAAACATGGGAAGTTCCACTGGAATGTGAGGAAGAACTTCTTTCCAGTGGGAGTGACCGAGCCTTGGACCGGGTTGCCCAGAGAGGTTTTGGAGTTTCCTTCTCTAGAGATACTCAAAACCCATCTGGAGGTAAATCCTGTCTAACATGCTGTAGGTGACCCTACTTGAGTAGGGGAGTTGGACTAGATGATCTCCAGATCTCCCTTCTACCCTGAACCATTCTGTTATTCTGTGACCATGAGCCAGTAATGTGCCAAGAAGGCCATTGGTATCTTGGGCTGCATTAGGCAGAGAGTTGCTAGCAGGTTGAGGGAGGTGATCCTCAGCCCCAGTGAGGATGCCTTGGAGTATTGTTTCCAGTTTTGGGCTCTCTGGTACAAGAGACATGGTGCTGCTGGAGTGAGCCTAGCAAAGGGCTACTAAGATGATTAATGGACTGCAGCATCTGTCATATGAAGAAAGGCTGTGAGAGCTGGGCCTGTTCAGCCTGGAGAAGAGTAGACTGATGGAGGATCTTATCAACAGGTATAAGTACCTGAAGGGAGGGTGTAAAGAGGATGGGGTCACTCTTCTCAGTAGTGCCCAGCAACAAGATGAGAGGCAATGGTACAATGGCCACAAACTAAAACACAGGAAGATCTGTTGGAATCTAAGGAAAAACTTTCTTATTGTGAGGGTGACAAGACACTGGAACAGGCTGCTGAGAGAGGTTGTAGAGTCTCTGTCTTTGGAGCTACTCAAAAGATGTCTGGACAGGGTCCTGGGGAATGTGCTCTAGGTGATGCTGTTTGAGTGGGGGGGTGAGGGTGCACTAGTTGATCTCCAGAGGTCCCTTCCAACCTCAATCACTATGTGATTCTATGAGAAGTGTATTTGAAAATGTTTTAAAGTGTGGGATGGAAAAGACTTCTGATTCAGAACCCTTAGTCTGGATTTCATGTTTGTTGTGATAAAGAAAAGGACAGTGGCAGAAGGACAGAGTAAATAGAGAGAAGTGATCAATGTTATAAGCTAGAAAATACTATTTGCAGCAATGTTTTGAGTGGATATGAGAAGAGAGAAAAGACTCTTTTAGAGTGGAAACTAGGAGTCATAAGAGTCTCGAAAAAATTAATTCTGTGAATGGGCAGGAGAATTGAATCTGGAGATGGTCACTGATTAATCATATCTTATAGGTATTTCCATCTCCATCAAACAGTACTGTAACCATTTCATGGTCCTGCCTTTATTTTTCTCTTTCATTTTCCCTAATGTTTTGTTAGCATGTAAGCATGGTAGCAGTGGTCAAGGCTGAAATACAAAGTTGTTCAGAAAAGTTGTCAAAGCCTGCCAGGGTAGCAGTTTGACATTTTGGTTTTGCTTCCCTCTGTAGTCCAATGCCACCAGTTAAACAATACTGTCCCCACTTTAAAGGAGAAAAAAATACATTTCTAAATGCAGTTTTGCAACTATTCTCAAAGTTCTTTTATAATCTTTATAAAATATATAAAGAAGATACAAAGTAAGTAGATTAACTTGAACAGTAAGCTTTAGCGAAAATATAAAAATTGATTATTCCTTGAAAATCGATTATCATATCTGTATACACTAATACTAAAACATATGCCATAGTCCTACTAGCCAGACCTCTGTAAGAGGTTGTTTCCTGATTATCTCCTTCCTATTAAATAACTTCTTCTTTTTTTTTTTTTTTTTGATAGCTTTTTAGTTTATATTATTTCAGGCTTGATTTCGTTCATTGCGTACCTTTTAAAGCATATGTTTTCCTCACTACTGTTGTAGCTCCTTATAATTCCCTCTTTTGGTCAGACATAATACGTTTTACCTCTTTTTTTTTTTTCCTCTCATCTGTTTCATTACTTTTTTTTTCTCTTACTAGATCAGGTAGCATGACATTGAAGGCTACAGTGGGCTGTAAGTATGCCTTAAGTAGGTTCAGACTCCTACTGAAACTCTCTAGGGCCTGGAGTTCTAGAGTTAAGCAAAAGAAAAATCATCTAATTTAAAAGTTACAAAGTTGGAAAGGGAAGTTGGATCCTGTTGGAGAAAGCTTTATGTGAGTTTTGGAAATGATTCCTGCCAGCAGGGTGATAGTCTGCAGAAAAAATAAATACCTGTAACCTGTAGAGCTCACACTTGCTCTCTCTCTCTCTCTCTTTTTATCATGTTTGGGTAGAGATATGATGAGAGTTTATTGAGGGGAAAGAGACCCTTGGACTGGAAACGTGGAAAGGTATCTGCCTGGTACTCGTAGGATATTTTCAGTAGACACATGGGAATGACTTTCAAGTGATAGAGTGCACATACCTGAAAGAGGCAGTACTTAAAAGCAGAGCCATTCCAAATCTGATAAATATATTTATTTCTTCTGAACAGGAACATGAGAGTCTGCTATCAAAGTGGCAAAACAAAAACCTGGAGAACCTCATTGAGCTACACAACAAAGCTCCAGTCTGGAATGATGATACTCAATCCTATGTTTTGAACTTTCATGGGAGAGTCACTCAGGCCTCAGTGAAGAACTTCCAGATTGTCCATGACAATGACCGTAAGAGTCTCTTGGAGAGTCTGTGGGGCTGTCATTAGAACAGGGAAATCCCAGTGTATTTTGTGAGGTTTGGGACACCATCCCTAGAGAAGGGAGACTCAATAGAGAAATTCAGCCCAGGGGATATTTGAGACTTCTGACCTCAATGATATGAGGCTTCCCTTTTTCTGGGGTGGGTGCAGAGGCTGGTGTCCACAACTGCACCAAAACAGGGGACAAATGCAAGCCTCCTGAAGGGAAAGAAAAAGATTAACACGGCACCTTCTGCCCAACCAAATAGTGGTTTGAGCCTTGGCTCTGTGAAAGAAGATAATCCCAGCAATACAGTCACTCTAGAGAGCAGATTTTAAGGCCAATTTGGTAAGAAGGGATAGACACACCAACCGCATATATTTGGTACTGTCTGACTCCTGGTTTGTTTGTTTGATCCTTTGATGATCCTTTTTTTTTTTTTTTTTTTTTGCCTTCACATGAAATTGCTAGTCTCTGAGTCTTTCTTTTCTCCCCAGCTGACTACATTGTGATGCAGTTTGGTCGTGTAGCAGAAGATGTGTTCACTCTGGACTATAATTATCCTCTCTGTGCTCTCCAGGCCTTTGCTATTGGACTTTCCAGCTTTGATAGTAAATTGGCCTGTGAATGAGAGAGATGAGACTTGAAACATGGAACTCACTGCCATCCCTGCATCTTGTTGTATGAGTTCCAGATGGAGCAATGAGAAACACACTGGGGATGGAAGGGAACTGGAGGACAAATTTCTGCAGGCTTATTAGAAAGCAAATAGCAGCCCTAATGGCATTGTGGTCATCAACGGTAGACAGATCTTAGATCTTTGGAGACTGTCTAAAACTGAGCGCTCTTTGTACGTACTGTGGAAGAACAAGGCATATGCATAATGTTTTTGTTGTCAGTATTGACACTGCTTTCAAAATCCTGAAACAGATGCTTCATGAAAGCAGGCTAAGAAATTTAGGCCACTAATTGGAACCTGTTCAGCTGGAATTAGAAAAATAGTGGTTTAGTGTCCATATACCTTTGATCTTCAGCAGTGCCCCTGAAGCTGATGCTGCTGATCTTACTCTGAGTTCCTGAAGAGATTAATTCAGGAAAAAGGAGGAAAGTTATGGTATGTATTCTATTTTGCTCTGTGTTATCTTGTTGTCTGTTACAACATTCAGAGAGAGAGAGAGAGAGAAGAGAGAAGGGTTATGCCTCTGTGCAATTGTAGATAGTATTCAAGAAATAAAGAGTTGGAATGAGACACCGATTTTAATAATCCACTTCTCTCTTACTCTGAAGTATGGTTCTCTGTTAAATTTAATGGTCAAGTTCCCTTTCATTATTCTAATTTCTCCATATCCCTTGACAATCTTTTTACCAAATAAAGAAGAATCAGATCTCAAATAGTCCTTCCTTAGTGAGTGATATTATATATCTATTCTTTTTCTTAACTACTTGAAAAATGAGATTGAATACATGATAGAATCTGACTGAATTTGGCTGAGGGTAGTATTGTAACAATTTACAGTACTATTCCTGAAAAGCAGTGTTCTGACTGAATCTAGACTCTAAGCAGATCAGTTGTGGGTGTATTTTTTTTTTTTTAATTTGTGCATTGTTTGTAAAATTTGCCACATTTTTAGGAATAACCTACTGGCTGAATTAATGACCTATAGAAATATACTTTACATAAATATCTTAAATCTAAATATAGGAAGGAGAAACCCCTTTCCAAATGAGAGTAGAGGTATTTCAAAAGCAGCAGTAAGTTTTTTTTTTTTTTTTTTTTTTTTTTAAAAAAAAGTTGCATCATGGGGCTCTGCAATTTGTCCTGCTGTTTCATGTTTAATGCTGGATTGTACAATACAGAGAATGCAGGACCTAGCATGAAATGGTTCTTGATTCAAATGGCCTTGACTCGTCAGAGTGAATTGCTGCACACTGTCAGGTAAGCCTCACAGTCCACACATCTGTTGTGTACTAAAGCAGAGAACAGCTATTAGCTTGCCTATTTCGTGACATTATGCATATCCATGATGATACAGGAAAACTGTATCCCTCCATTGAATAGGTGTTCTCCAAATTTGCATATTGTCATTGTCAGCAGACTAGCTCTGTTTCATGCTCTCAAAGGCCAGACTTATTGTTTTTGGTCTCCTGAATCCTCAGAGTGGTAGATATCACTTGCTCCTTCAGAATAATGAAAATTTGTAAAGGCACTTTTTTGGTATTGCCAGGGAAAAAAAATCATAGTTATGTGTAACTCTGTATTTAACTGTAAATTGTGAGTTGTTGCTGGGGGCTCCAACTCTAGAAAAGCTTCTCTCTCAGATGCCCAGTCTACATCAGCTGGGAAGCTGTTGTCTTGAGACTGATCTCATCAGCAGAGTGCTCAATGAAGAGAAATCAAATTGTGGATGTCTTTTGTGCTTGTGTACTTCATGCTCTTCAGCCTGGGAACAAGACCTGGCAGTGTTTTCCAGCTATGCTTTGCTGAGTTCTTGCCTGATGGTTCTACATTCCCTTTACCCTTCCAGGAAAAACTAAGAAATCGGTTCCAAATCTGTCTTGATCATTTCTGTGTGTGTGTGTGTGTGTGTGTGTGTGTTTGTTTTGGGGGGTCATTTGTCTTTTGACTTGGACTGTATGAAAGAAGCTGTCTCCCACTAGTTTGGGGTGACCTGAAGGTAGGATGTTAATTTTCAACTCAAGACCATTTTCTCTCTACTGAGAAAGCCATGGTAGCATCCCTTTACTCATCCTTTCACCTTGGCCAGTCAGCAATGGCTTCAAGATATTTGTTGACTTAAAAATGATCTTAGCAATGTCACTCTGACCTCTAGCCTTTCTGTCAAATTATGCAGATGGATGAACTACTTCAGTGCTCTTTGATCAGGTACTGTTCCATATGAATTGTATTTATAAGTTTTATATCTTAATGAAAATAAACTAATTTATAAATTGTAAAACTCTAAATTTTTTTGGTAGGATTTTGCTCTCACTTGTGGGTGGTTTTTTGTTCCTCCTGTACTACCTACTACCTCAGTTTTTTCCTGTCCTCTCATACTTCATCTGTGTTCTTACTCCCCTTTTTCCTTTATAACTCTCAATTCTCTCTTCCTTTATGATGTTTTTTACATATATTTCAAGTATAAGAATGAATATAAAATCTAATGCCTTTTTTCCCCACCCTCAGGAGGTCTTCCTGTGCTGTTATTGATTCCTGTTTGATTCTTTCTTCAAGCTAATTGCACTTCTCTTCCCCATATTCTTAGTGCTTCTCCCAGCCTCCAGCTAGGGCTTTTGGAATGGTTCTTTATGCATTTTCCTACCCTCCATCTGAACCCTTTATACAAGCCAAGTATGACACAGAATATTTCTGAATCAAGAACTGAAATAATACAAGGCAAAGAGGAACACCAAGTTGAAATGATTTGTTTCTTATTTTCACTGGAAGATATAGGAACCTTGCTAAGGTTCACACAACTGACACTGCTGTCTGTGTAGACCCTATTCTTTGAGGCAAGCTGTTCACCATCTCTTGTTCCAAATTTTTCCATCTCAGACAAATTAGGTAAAGTTGAGAGGGAAAATGATTTGCTCTTAGTATACTAAGTAATATTAGTTGCCACTTATTTGCTTTTGCATACAAATGTAACATCCAGGAAATCCCAAGAAGAGCTTAGAACAAGGAAAGCAGCATATTAAACTGTTAAGTATGAATCCTAAAGGCGGACATAGCCGACTACAACAGCTCATAGGCTCATGAATATCGAAGGCAATGAATAATTTCTTGTTCTTTTCATGGATCAGTTCTACTCTCACTGAAGTTTTGCTGCTGAATCTGGTAGTAGCAAGAGCAACATTTTCGCTAAAGTATAATAGAACTATTATGCATACAATACTTAGAGTACTCTTCCTCTTGCTGATATTAATAGTTGTATAAACCTCTCAGTTGTTGTAATTGAATTCGGTTTCCTGTCCTTGTTACAGAAGGCAGGCAAGCTTTCCTCATGGTTTACAGGCCAAGAGCTGAGAGTTTGTGCAAAGTCCTGTGAAACAGAATTATAGATTGGCTTCTTATTTGATAGTCAGGAGTTCCAACCTCTTAGCTATAGTGTCAAATTGTCATACTTAACTGTAATTTGGAGCCACTACACCTGGATCTCAGAACTTAGAAAGAAACTAAGATACCTATAACTGAGTAATTTATTGTACAGTAAGATGATTTTTGTGCACATTTAAATGAAACGGAGGATAGAGGCACACAGGCAGTGAAAAGTGCTCACAGTTACAATGCTGTAGGCAGAAATGCCTAAAGTCTCTTGGCTTGTTTTTGACTATGTTTTTGCTTTTTCAGATGTTTATGGTGATCTATTTCCAAGTATGACAACAGCAAAGGAGAAAGACTGCTGATGGAAATTTAACAGGAGGGCAGCAGAAGCTGTCAAACTGATCAAAGGTGTAAGTGACTGACTGCTGAATAAGAGACAGTAGGAAAAAGGCCATGAAGGGCTTTAATAGTGAAGACACACTATATATTTGTTGCCATAAAAAAAAAAAAAAAAAAGAAGGGCAGTATCTGCAAAGTGTGGAAAGATGTGATAAAAACAGCCATCCAGGAAAACAAGCATGTGCCTTCCATCTGGATGGCTGCAAGGAAAGCAGACCAGAGAAAGGGTGGGGGTGCAGAAGCAGACATGAGAGAGAAGTTTAACTGGGAGATGAAGCTGTACAAATGGATAGGAAAAGAGCAACTACATAGTGAAACAGACCTAAGTCAGTCTGAACTAGGCCTGATCCTATCACAAGGCTGGTTTGACAGGGGTGGGTGGAGGGAGGAAGGAGTGCCACCAAGCTGGGACTGGCTATTTTGGTGATAGTGCCAGCTTTATGCTAGTTCAGAGTGTTTATGGAGCCACAGTGTGTTGTCAACGCAGTGATGGATAACGAGATGTGTTTTGTAGATGAGAACTGGGAAGAGAAGGCATAGAGGGAGATGAGAAGGGATGTGAGGAGCCCCCACCGAAAAACTGTAGCCAGTTTAAGGTCAATTATCTGCAAAAGTAACTGAAAAAAAAAAAAAAAAAAAAAAGCTGGAAAGAACACTCCTTTCCATTTAGACGAGTCGCTTCCTTTCTAGGACGTTCTTAGTACAATTAAACTGTTCTAACCACTCTTACGCTGTTGCGGTTGGTTCGTTTCGTAGTGTCTCAACTATGCTAGGTAGAAATTAAGTCTGTCAGGGGCTCGGCAGAGGCTGTGCATGTGCGCCGTGCCTGACTCTAAGGGCCCGGCCCGCAGGAAAGGGCCGCTGGGGGGAGGCGCCGCTCTGTGGGGCGGACTAGGTGGGGGGGTCAGCAGGAGCCGCTGCCGCGCGCAGCCACGGGTGGCACCGCTTCGCCGTAGCGGGGCTTCCAGCAGCCCCCGCCGTCTGTGCCCTCAAGTTTGGGAAAGTAGCAGGCAAGCAGGAATATTTTCACGGCTCTTCCACCGAGGAGAGGACGACTCAGTCCAAATATAGACTCCAACTTCTCCGCCCTGCTCGGTCGCCGCTGCCCTCTGCGCCGCGCTGACTCCTGGAGGCTTCCTGGGCTGTGTGGCCGCTGCTCCTGGCGCTTGCTGGGGCTCCTGCCTTCCCCTCCTCCCTTTCCTTTGCGGACGCCTGGAGTTTCCTTCCTGCACTCCCTTGTTTGTGGAGCAGCGCCTT
This sequence comes from Rhea pennata, assembly GCF_028389875.1. Classification (NCBI taxonomy): domain Eukaryota; kingdom Metazoa; phylum Chordata; class Aves; order Rheiformes; family Rheidae; genus Rhea; species Rhea pennata. The sequence continues at coordinate 84,279,015 of NC_084663.1, read as the reverse complement.
CCCGCGCCTCCCCCGGCCCCTTCTTCCGGCCATTGCCCGTGTTCCCTCCTCCCTGGTCACACACGCCCTAGGCTAGCGAGCGCCGATCCCCGCTGGGTTTTGTTCCCAACTCCGCCTCAGCCTTTCTCTCATCTCCCCACCCCGGGGTCAGTCTCCTCCCCAGCCCCGTTCCAGCCTCTACGTTAGGAGTCCCCTCCCTCGGCCGCGTTCATTTCATACCAACTCGCATTCCTCGCATTCCTCACTTCCTTCTTTCAAACTCCAGGGGAAATAAAAACTTTTCCTTTTCCTCCCGTACTGCTGCCTGGCCGCCTCCTTCCTTCCCCGCTGCTGCCCGAGTTTGCCGTCCCGCTGCCTTCTCGCGCTTTTCAGGTGAGTTGCCTTCCCCCGCCCCCGGGGGCGCTTTACGTCCCTGCTCCCGCTCCTGCTCGCTGCCTCTGCTTTGCCTGCCCGCTGCCCGGCCAGCTCGGCCATCCGGCATCCCCTGCCGGCATTGTTTGCGGCGGGACCCCGCGAGGGGGCAGCCCGAAAGCCCAGCTCCAGCTGGCTCCGCCGCAACTTTTTTTTCTCTCCCTGCTTTGGCGGTGGCGATGTTCAGTGAGAAACTGCTCTGCCTGCTCTCCCAGCCCAAACCTTCTCCCACCACTGAAGACTCGGGGGTGGGGATCAGGCGAGAGAGAGAGCCAGGCAGGCGCATAGTAATAATCCTCGTTGCTCTTTTGGCAGAAAGTCCTGGAGCAGAAGGAGGATTTGAACCCGGTCCCCGTTGCCTTTGCGGAACAACAGCCGCTCTCTGCTTGTTCAGGTCAGGACACGCGATTTCACACTCGCTGTCGCACGGGGCAAAGGGGTGTAGGTCCCTGGATAAAAGGTAAAAGGAGGCGTTTGAAGCCAGTCAAATGCGCCAGAAAAGGCCCAAATGTACAAAGGAAGTGATCAGGAAATTCTCAATGGAGGCTGCTGGCCGCTTCCCCCGTTCCGTTTATGCGTTGGGACTTTGGGAACTCGGCAGCTTACCGTAGCAAGAGAAGGGGGAGTAATTCTAGTAATTCTGCTAATAATTCTAATGAGGGAAAATAGATTTCAGTACCTTTTATGGAGATGTTTTGGAGGGCAGGATGAAGAGGAGGATCAGGACGTTCTGTCACATGGGTATGATTTTTACTATAAATTCTGGAAGATATTTGGGGGGGGGAACAAAATCTCTTCCATAAGAAAGCATGTGGGTTATGGCATTTCTCAAAAGATGAAATAATATTGTTTTCTCACATAAGTTATTTTGAAGTTAGAGCAGTTGAAATTTGGTGGAATACCTCAGGAAGGGATTTCTAAAACCGAACCAAAAAAAAAAAAAAAAAAAAACGAACTTATCTTTTCTCTCATATAAATAATTTAACTTAAACAGCTGCTTGCATGTGATGCTGAAGACTGCTTTTTTTTTTTAGAAGCAGGAGGGAGGAGTGTAACTCAAAAAAGCAAAAAGGACTTTGGTAAAGTTCTTTGTGATATTATTTATGTTAAAAAAAATTAAAAAGTCTACCTTTGTTTTGCCTTCATTTAACCTGAAGTTGCACTTATAACCTTAAGATATGAGCTCTCTGACCTCTCAACAAATAAATGACACAATATTTATCAGATGCAGGGGGATAGGTGGGAGAGAAGGAGAAACTTCTTTCTTTCTTTCTTTCTTTCTTTCTTTCTTTCTTTCTTTCTTTCTTTCTTTCTTTCTTTCTTTCTTTCTTTCTTTCTTTCTTTCTTTCTTTCTTTCTTTCTTTCTTTCTTTCTTGTTTTCTTTCTTTCTTGTTTTCTTGTTTTCTTGTTTTCTTGTTTTCTTGTTTTCTTGTTTTCTTGTTTTCTTCCATTCAGAATGGATTGGCTTCCCCTACACTTGATCCCACTGTCTGTGTACAAACTGAATGGAGAATTTATTCAGCTGCCTGTCTGTCTCTGTAGACAGAGTTGGAGATTTTGTTGTTTCTGCGTCTGCAGGGGGAAGTAGGCAGTAGGATAGGGCATAGACCAGAGGGAGAGGCGGGAGAGGGACAGAACCAGGGGCAAAACAGAGACTGATGGTTGATGACAAGGCTTAGAGCCTGGTTAAAGCTGCTCAACGAACAGCGGTAAAGTTAAAGACGTTTGGTCGTGGTAGTTTTTTCTCACGACATAGAAGAGCCTGGACTGTGCTGTAGTGAATACAGAGGGTTTTCTTTATGAAAGCTGTCGAATTCTGAGGGACTCAGTGGTTCTCTTTGCAAGTTTAGTTCACAGGCGAGCTTAAAGGCAGCCAGCCAGGGCATGCAGAGTCACCTTATGAGTTTTCCCAAAATCCTGGTCTGGACTTTTCGATCAAACTCAAGTGTGTGACAAGTCTGTTTTCTCTGAATAGGAGTATCTGCTCATTGGTCATAGCCTCTCAGAGGTGATTTCTGGAGGAATCAGTGTGCATGAAAATTCCTGTTAATGATAGGTGTTAGGAATTTCCCCACTTTATTGGCTTCCTGGTACATTTTTGGGGGATTTTGAATTAATTTCACTGTCAGCTTTAAAGTATTTTAAGTTATTACTGTGGTATGTGTTTTAATGTTGATATATCACAGAAATTCTGTGAAAAACTGCTCTGAAGAAGGCACAGAATCTTGCTTGTGTTTAAAATAAAATCACAGTTGATGTTCTTTCAGTCAGATATTTGTTCTACAGAACTCATAAAGTAAGTAGATTTTTGAGAAGGCTGTTGAAAAGTACAGAGTCTCCTGTAGTTCCTGCTTGCCTGAGATTATCACTGTTTGGAATAATACTATACTCGTCCTCACAGCTTTCCTTCCTTATTAGCATGTATGGTTTTTTTGTTTTGTTTTGTTTTATTTTGTTTTCCTGGCCGTATCTTTGAGCTCTTTGTTCTGTCACAACAGAGTTCAAGGGATGGTTCAAAAAATATTTTAGACTGGTACTGCTAAAGAAAGAAGCTGTCCACACAGCCTCCAACTGTGCATTTCAATACTGGTGGTACTTCTTTCCTTTGTTGCTGGCATGGGTATTTACATTGCTAGTCACTGACCCAGGAAGCTCTCATGCCAGAGAGCTGCTCCAGGTGAAAAATAACCCTATCTTTTAGTGAGTTAGTTTTCAGCCAGATCTGTTCCCCAGTCCGGTTAACCGTATGGTCACAAAAATGCTGGTATGTGCGGGTGATGAGGCACAATGACTAGAGTTGAGTGATGGGAAAGATTGGGCTGTTTCTTCTGACAGTATTGCTATCTTACACCAACTCTTTGGGATCAGTGTTCCTTGGAGTAGGCCTGTAGTCACTTCTGTGCTAATTGCATGATTTTCTGTCTTCCCAGGCCACTGGACTATATCTTAGAAAAGCAACAATTCAGTTTACCTTTTTGTAAAGATCTGTCATATCATTTCTATAGCTCAAGTTTTGTCCTTTGTCCATTTTTTTTTCTAAATATCACACAGGGGATCTTCCACTAATTATTATAGGCAGCTTTTCTATAGCCTAGTGTCATCTGGAAAGTTTACCTGACATTCAAACTAATTTTTTGTATTCTACTGCAACAATTTTTGCCTTGGTGCACTTCTTTGAAATGATTGTTGTTTCTCTTTTTTGGCATTTGCACCTTCTAAGTTGTTACAGACTATTAAACAGACTAAGATTTTACTATTTTTCAACTTCTGCCATTCTGGGCCTAATGATTGTTGTGATACTTTTCTCTGAGTTTTCTTCAATTTGTCCGTTGCCTTTTTGCAGAATGAGGTGATAATCCCACATGTTGGAGGTGATTCGTATCTCTTTATTGTGGGAAACACATAGCTCAGTACAGGCAAACAAAAGTTACATCCATTGTTTTGTAGAAGTATTTGCTTTGCAAACTGCTCACACATTTAGCATTCTCACTCTTGCATGTTTTGAGCTCCTGCTTCTGACAGAGCTTTTTCTTCACTTGATTTATCTTTGTTTTTCTGTTGTTTTTTCTTCAATTTCTGAGCCTTACTTTTTCCAGAGAGTCTTATTTTGGGATATTTTTCCTCCTTTGTCTTGTTTGGTTTTTGAGCTATCTGAATTCCTTTTAATTGTCTCTGTACACTGGAGTTTGTAAACTTTATTTTATATCATCTGCAAATTTCATTAACATGCCTGTTTATAGTCTTTTAGATAAATAATAAAACTGGACTAGCACAGAACCCTGCAACAAACCAATAGACATCCCTTTGACTATTAGTTACATGAGTATATATCATTCTTAGTTTTGAAGCCATTAGTTAATTTACTGATCATATAAGCAATACTATTAAAGCAATTTAAATTAATATTCAGCTATGATTTCCTTAGAGAATAACAAATGCAATTCTAAATGTAAACCTGTTACATCATCCACTGTATTCTTTTCTTTTTCTAACTTCATGGTAATTCTATCCTCCTTTGAAAAGCAATCAGGTTTATCAAGATTTACAGTAGCATTTATAAACTCATCCTACTTATTGTTCATGATACACTCCTCTCTCCCTTCCTCAGTTTCTGTGTTATGCTAATCACCATGTTAAATAAATACCTAACATATTACTTTCTACAGCCATGATCTGGGAAAGAGCCTTACAAAAAAAATCAGTGATATGCCTGCATGGAGCTCATTGCAAGATCTGAGACTACACGGTGAGAGTATTGGTGGGGGGATTTTTTTCTTGATGTGTAATTTTTTCTTTTTGTTTTGTTCCTGCCCCTTGGGTCCTCCTTTTTCTGGAGATGATGCAGTCAGTCCCCTTTGTTTTTAACACCATATGAATTAGACATTTTCCTGATAGGGAGGGGCAGGTTTTCCAGTTCCTGGTGCCACTGGCTGAGTCACTGGCTCTGTTTTTCTGTTCCATTGTAGTTTTATAGTTACCCTCTTCATATCTAATATGTGATTGCCAATAGCTAAGTGTTTTACTTTGCTGTGCTTCTGAGACATGAGTGTGAGTGCTTTTCAGAGCCTGGATATAAACCTTTGAAGCTTCTGTTTGCTGTTGCTAAAGAGAAAATAAATTTCCATAGTCCTCAGAGTGCTTCCTTTTGAACATTAATGACAGATGTCCAGACAAAGTCTAATCTATTGTAACCAGAACTGCTGTGCTTTAATTGAAGGAAAAGTCAGGAGAGCATTGAGCTGGTGTTAGCTAAGATAGGAAAGTACAAAAGAAAGGGTGATTTATTGATGTGGGTAAAAGTTCATCTTACCTGACCATACCTCTCCTTAACAGGTCCTTGAAATAAACACATGGTTACCAGAGTAGCAGGATTTAGAGAGGTTTCCTTGATTTGAAAATCTGGTCAGCTTCTGGGGGCGGGGGGAGGGAGGAAAAGAGAGGTGTAAAATAGATTTGCATAAGAGGACTTTCTCCTTACTTACCACTTCTTTCTTTATCTTTTTAATTAAAGAAGAAAGTTTTTTTCCCTATTCCATTCATGTGTGAAACATCTACACAAATAGAAGAAAATAACTGTGCAGGACAAACAATGAAAATGGCTGTATTGTGTCCATCTAGTAATCTAACTGAAAATTAAATAAGAAGCATCTTATTCCACTCTTTGTTTTTGGTCACAGCTTATATTTGTAATAACATATTCTAAAAAATAGAGTCAAGTCTGCGTTGGCTGTGTCCCTTTAAGAATCTAGTTTAGCTTGGCTAGCTGCCCTTGTTCCTCTGTAGATTAATCCAGCAGAAGGTATATAACCTGCTGACCTTCCTGGGGAGAAGGGGCTGGAAGGGCAAAGAGATAAATTAGAAGGTTTGTGCTTTCCTGTAATATCTAGGGGTAAGTTTAACTTATGTTTTCCAATTTTTACTTTTTCTTTTTCCTGTTTTCTACTTAGTGTTTCCAGTCTGAGGGTTGGGGTCGTAGTTAGAGTAACTGCTCATGGTTTTTGCTTGCTTTCTGTGAAATCTGTATAAAACAGTTTGGAAATAAGAGTATGTTTACTGCCACAATTCAGAGGGAAGTGTTCTGACCTCAAAATTACACTAGTCTGAGTTGAGGACAGCTCCGCTATCAGCTGGTGGGAGAACTAGCTAAAATGGCTGGCACTTGCTTGTCTGCTAGAAAGATTCAGACTCTGTTATACAAGAACAAATCAAGTGGCCTTTCCTAAGTGTCAGCCCTTTAGAAAAGATCTTTTGAGCTTTTTGAGCTGTAAACAGTGAATATTTGTTTGCTGCATATTCCAGATGGCATGTGTGTACTCCAACTCCGAGCTGAGGTGGTCTCTGAGTCCATGGAGAGCATGCTGCTTGGTAGGCAGTAATGAGTAGGGCTCATTCATGGAGCGCATGTGTTTCACGGTTGTTCCTTTTAGGAAAACGTTGAGGCATTGGCTTATGAAAATTTCCAAATGCCTTTTAGCTCCTGCTTAACTCCTACTGCAGTCAGGGCATATGCTTAGTTGGTTGACTGAATTGGGATTCCATTTTATATACATAGTCTGCCTGTGTGTGGTTTGCTTCTGTCTTGAGGATGTAGTAATGGCCTTCTTAGCCCTTGCTGGACAAGGTGATGCACATATACACAGCATAGACTACCTGAAAGCACTACAAATGTGGAAATCTGGCTGTGCTCATGAGCTCTGGCTAATGCTTGTATATATTCTGTGGAAAGACTATCAGCCCAGGTTCAGCTATTGCTTTGGGTTGGAGGCTGGTTATTATTTTGGAGCTGAATATTTTCACTGCTTTAGATGAGATCTGAGAGGGGATTAACATCTGTCTCCTCTCTGAATTCATGTGAAATTCTGATGTTGGTGTCACGGAAATCTAAGCATGTCACTGTCGTGAGTTTTTTAGGACATCTACCTTGAGTTCTAGACAAGAGGATGAGAGGCATCATGAACAGAAAGCAGGAATGGGGTACAAGCACTTAATGCTCTCAGATTTTGTAATATCCAAATTATAAGTCCCTCAATTTTGGAATACTTGGTAAACTCAAAAGATATGTGATTTCCAGAAAGTATTCAGCTTCAGTCCTTAGAAAACTGAGCTGCTTTGAAGTTAAAGCACTTACAATTACAGATTGCTTTTGAAGATCTTTTCTTGTCTTGAAATTCTTGACTGGATTTTACCCTCAGTCTGATTTTTGCCTCTTTGTGCTCTGGTTTTTCGTAGGTCAAATGGGGACTCTTTGAGTCTGATGGTGAGATTTTCAGAGAACTGACTTTTAGTGGATTTAGGAGCAAGACTTTTTAGGTTCATGTTAAGTTCCCTATCCCTTAATACTAAGGTAAAGAATACTCTTTGATAAAATGCTAAGTTTGATTTATATCTGCATTAAGTTTGATTTGGTAAGACCTAAGTCATTTTAATCAATCTCTACACTTGCCTGTACTTGAAGGGTCAGTCTTCCTTTAAACATGTTAGTTAACATTATTGATGATTCTGTGATAGAAAAGGAACATGATTATTGTACTACTTCATGAGTAATTCCTTCCTAACCAGCTCTGTGCTTGTTGAGAATATAACTGCTACTAGCATAAGCCTGGCTAACCTTTTCCACGCTACCACAACGTTCATCTGTTTAGAAAGCTGAGAGACACATGCCACATGTCTCAGGATATCAGGGAGAATGGGAACTCTGGGAACAGCTCCCATATGGGAGAGAACAGTGACTCCTCAGGAATTGTGCTGTTCCTTTGAGGGCTGGGGCCAGCCCAGTGTGTAGTTGGATCCCAGGGCAACCTGGCAGTGTCAGTCTCAGCTGCCCTTGCTAGCTCATTTTCTCTCTCGGTTCAGATGTAGATTGCCCAGTAGTCATTTTGTCAGCACAGTCTCTGGCTGGTGACCTTGTAATATAGCCCATATGTGAACTGTCTGTGGCTCACAGTTAATCCCCAAATTGGCCACCCTGGACTAGTGGGAACAGAACTAGTCTCTCAGTGGGCATGTGCCTGTTCTTTTTTCTTTTTTTTTCCTTTTTTTTTTCTTTCTTCTCTCTAGGGCAGCCAGACTTTGTGTTCTGTTTCATTTATCATAAATGTAACTGAGTGGATGGTGTGCAAGGCCACACAGAGTCTTATCTCATCACGTCCTGTTTAACTGCATTTTCCAGGACTATACTGATAGAAATTCTTGTCTCTCCTTGTTTTGATTTATATCACTGTGCTGAACACTACATTCTCTCTCTATTTCAGCCAGAGCTCAACTGCTGCAATAATTTAAGAATGGTGTTTTGCTTTGCCCAGGAAGTCAGGTGCCTTTTGAACAGCAGCTGCTGCAGGCAGTTTCGGTGTACCAAGCAAATGGAGCCTGATCTGGTGCTAGCCAGTGTGATAAGCATTCTGCTAGAGCCCAAGCACGTGTCGGATGTGACCTGAGACAAGTAATGCTCCTTCTTTTGTAAATTAGTCTTTTTCAGTACTTGGAAAGAGACAAAAATCTCGGAGCACAATCTGTAGATGTAATGTAATTGCATCACCTTACCTAATGCACATAGGGAAATCCCAGTTCTTTCTTCCTTACCTGGCCTTGTGCTGCTGCCTGTTAAAGAGTTTTTGCTTCACCTACACAATGTAACACCTACCCTAACTGGTTTTACTTACAGGATTCAGCAGCAATTCTCTGGTGTTCTGGATGGACAGGGATATTCATAGGGAATAGTCAGTATCGCACAGAGATTGCAGGAGGCCTAGGGCAAAAGCTGAGATTGTAACCAGTCTCAACACTTGGCTAAATTGTTACGGAAGAAGTGGAGCCCTCTGAAAAGTTATCAGTGAACTGTTCCTTCTTTTCTCCGGTGTCACTGGAGCTTCTGACGGAACCAGAGTGGCTCTGGCTTTAGACTGATTTAATGACTAGAATATAGCTTCTGCGGAGCCTGAGTGACTGGTTGCCAGGTAATTACTGATACATAGGTGCTTCCCCATGTCTGCCCTTTCCAATACTTTTTTTTTCTCTTGCAATCTTTGAGTTGCTCCCCCTTAGAGCTACTCATCTGCTGATTGCACCCATTCTTCTCTTTCAGAGGAACTGAGCCATTATTGTAGTGTCCTCTAGAATTTCCCTGCCTTCTTTCGCTGGTAAGTTTCAGTACTGTGTGCCACTGTACCTTACTCAGTAGCTTTCCTCATGTTCCAAACTGTCAGTTTTCTAAAATCAAATCTCCTTGTATTACTATACTACATTGTGTAAATAACACTTGTTACTATATTCTTTATGGAAGTAACTAGTTCTTGCTGTTTCCAGGTTTTCTTATTGCTGTAAAATACTTCTCTAAAGCTATAGTTTGAGCAATAGGGTATCTCTTCCAGCTGGACTCATTCTTTTTTGAAGTTATCTACTTGACTGCATCTGTTGGCAACCAGACATGAAAATGCTGTGGTTCAGCTCCTCTGTAGTAGCAATATTTGGCTCTCGTTACCAAGGCAGCAAGTGCCAGAATTGTGCATTTTTATTTGCATTACAGTAACACCAAATAATACCTGTAATGAGATGCAGTCCCTGCCCCAAGAGCTTGCAATTCTGTTAAATGAGGCAAAGGATGAGGTTAGGAAGGGAGGTCCACAGTAAAGTGAAGTGACTTGCTCAGAGTGAAACCTACTCAGAAACAAGAATAGAACCATGCTGTCAGACTCCCCAAGGCTGTACTGGCAAACATTCCTCCCACAGAGAAGTAAACAGGGGTGTCTTTGCTTAGTGTATTATGCTTGAAACTAATTCCAGGAGGAAAAGGGGGTGGATATGGTGGTGGGGGAGTCTTTTGGACAGAGCAACTTTAAGAAAACTGAACAACTGAAAACAGCTGGCTACAATTTTTCAGATCCTCAGGAAAGTATGATTTTTGTGTTGAGCAGCTGCCACAAACACTTAGGAGGGAACTGCTACCAACAGCAGTAAGTGCGGGACTGATATTAGAAAGCAGATGTGTCAAACCCATAGAGTCTATTAAAGATGCACCCTCTGCCAACGAGTCCTCTGCTGAAGGGCTATCTTGGCAGCTATCTGCCCCTGTAGAATCTCTGAATCTCAATGAGATGCCATGTGTGAGAAGGAAGAGAGCTAGCATTGAAAGTATCAGTACCAGAACAGTTAAATAAAACTTGATGGTGGTGCTGAAAGATTTTTGTGCTGTTCTCCATGGTTTTCCTTTCCTCTGACCCAACAGGCTGCCTCTGTGAGATGGGCCATGGCAGAAAGAAGTACAAGGACTGAGAATGTTTGAACAGAGGGAAATGTAACAAGGAAGTGGAGATGTTGTGGTGATGAGGTGGAGGTGTTGTGAGGGCCTAGTGTCTTTGATCTTTGTAGAGAGGGCATGACTGGAGTCCACAAAGAAAGATAGTTAAATCACCTCTCAGTGAAATAATAAAGAATGTGATCAGAATAAGAATCACTGTAAGGTACAAGACCAGAAATGCAAGAGCTGAGAAAAGAAGTGGAAGGTTAAAACTGAGGGAACTAAAGAGGAAACATACCTTAGAAGCTCTAGTAAAGTTTGCCATTATGAGAGAAGATCAGCAGATTCAGAGGTTGTTGTCCAAAAGAACTGTGTCTAGGAAGGGCATTCAGATTTGAGCAAGTCTGCCTGGGAAGAAGAATGTCTGTTTAGTGAAAAACTCCCTTTCAGAATCAGATTCTTTCAACATCGGAATAAAACTGTGGTTACAGACTCTGCTGCAAGTGGAATTAAAAAAAAATTACAAGTACTAAAATACCTTATGATACTAGACCACTCAATAAAACAAAACACCATTAAAGTTACTTTATGTATATAGTTGTTATTGAATAGTATTATATTACTTATAATATTAATGAATATTATTTAAACCTTTACTATTAACAATATATTCAACATAAATGTTCTAATTTTGACCAGACTGCTTTTCTGATGATTCAAAGCAAAATGATTCCACTGACAGTTTTTTGTCTTGCCATACTTATTGTAGAGTTTGGCCCCCAGCTTCTCTGTATTTTGTTTTGCTTGGTTTAATAAATGTCTACTTTGGCCCGTTCAAAGTTCTGTTCAACAGTCTAGGACACTGAAGGCCTGAAGTGTTCAGTCGAAGAGAGCTACAGACCCAGGCAGCATCTGTCCAGATTTAGCCATAGCAGTGTTTCATATCTCTTAGCTAGGTGGTATTGCACATGGTGCATAATTACTGAAGAAAGCCACACAGGCTCTTTAACTTTCTAACCTGAAGCAGTCCCTTAAAGCCCCTAGCACCTTACTGAATGAGAGATTTTCACGGTCATTTCAATCTGTGGCCTTTCTTAAACTCTCAGAAAGAAGGCTGATTAGTATTAGTGTACTTGTGAGTTTTGATATTTCAGACAGAGATGACCAAACATTCTTCTTAATTTTACAGTCTACCCAATTCCACTTCCCTCAACACCAGTCAGGAATAGCTTTAGTGCCAAGAAGGCAGAGGAGAATCAGGCTCCAAGGTACAGAAAAGTTAGAATTGGCCATGATAGCACATGTCATTGCCTACTGACCTAGGTGCAGCTTGAACTAACATTGCTGAATTGCTGATCTGGGGTGAAAAGTGAGGAGAAGCTTTTTTTTTTTTTTTTAAAAAAAAAAAATCTAATCACTTCAAGATTAATCTAATTTCTTCTCTCATTGCTTTAATGTACTCTGTCACCCTTGATTTAGACTGGTGTGAGATAGGGCTCAGATATTCTGTCTCTTGTTCTGTGGATTCTCCTGAATATTGAAACAACTTCAGCTGAGGTCAGTGCAGCTTTTCTTTTGTTTTTGAAGAAGAGAGTCCTGGGAGTTGACAGTGTATTGCATAGAGCATGTCTTTCCTCTTCTACGTATTTTGGAGTTTGAATCAGAAAGGACCTAAAGCTAGCTCTGTTGTTGAAGATGGCACAGAACTGAAGCCTCAAACAAATAATGATCAGGCAGGAACTTCTAGTGTGTGGATGCAGATGCAAAAACAAAAGTATGCCTTGGATATATTTGTTCAGTTTCTAGCATAGAGCGCATCTTGCTCAAATTGTCTGCTAGGTGTTCATCCACATCTGCAGGGGCATTGAGAGTAAAGTAACTTGGTTCAAAATTGGTTCTTTTTGTGTTTGATGGCCATACTTTGCCTAGGACACGATTTTGTCTGCTTGCACACATTGCTGGGGGATTTGGCTCTTGAGAGCAGTGGTTGTAGCTTCTCAGCAGCCATGATTTTGGAAGTCCTACTGCTGAGCAGGAAGACTTATGTTTTCACTTGGTGGAGAGCCTGCTGGTTATTTTGAGAATTGCCATTCCCTGTGCTGTTGCAGTATGAATATATTTCCTACCTCAAACCTTAGGCTTCTTTATGCATTTGTCCATTTCTCAGTCTGTCAACCTAGGTTAAACTAACTTATGCCTTATGTCTGTGGAGATTTTAATGTGCATTAAATATGGAGAGTGTGGGTAGCCACCAGGGACTACAGATGCCTGGGGAAAAATCAAAAGAACAACTGAAACAGGTAGCTTCTCTTTCTCTTCCTGTGTCTGAGTCTCCATGTGGAAACTTACGCTTTACTCTTTGCTTCCCCAGCAGCAGAATCTCTCAAATACCCACAAATTTTTTTTGTTGAGTATCTGACAATGACAGTATTGGTGATAGATGCTTGCTGAAGAAAGCAACTGTTATCATTTATTTCAGGGCCTCTAAAAGCCACACTGCCTGCTTTAGTGCCATCCACAGTGTGCTTCAGATATCTATTCTAATGATAAAGATCACAACTGAGCTTCTCTCCCCCCCCCCCCCAATCCAGACACTTATCATAGTGCTGAAAATGTACAGCATGGGTCAAAAGGATTTAAAAAAGTGTATTGTAGGGATTGAAACGGACTAATGGATGGTAGTACACCATATTAGTGGTTCATATATGCCAAACATCCTAACAGGGGAAATAAGTCTTATACTAGATTTTCTGAATTTCCACTTCAATCACTTGTTAATACTCTGCCTCATGATGTGAGACATATACTGTGTCCAAAAATTTATTATACAAACACCCAGTGTTATCTTACTTGTTTCCTGAGTTTATGGAGATGTAAAATAGATATTTGCTGCTGTCCAAAGTCATTAAAGAGTAGTAGAGCCTTCCGAGAACCAATGTTGTCAACATCTTACAAATTTTTACAGCTCATGAAAAAATGAAATTCATGAGAATTTCAGCTTTTATTAAAAAAAAACCCAAAACCAAAACAAAACAAAAAAAACCCAGCCAGTCACAGTCTCAGAGAAAAGTTTGCAAATCATGAAATTCAAAAGGGTCAGGCACAATACAAAAAATAAAAAGGAGCCCATGATGTCACATTTTTAAGTCAATATCATGAGAGTTCCTGGATGCCTGAGCCCTGAATTTTTGACAATTTGAAGTTGACTGAACGGGTCTGCTTTGTCTTTTTACCAGCTAAGATTTGGCATAACTACACTAATTTTATTCTAGCTAGTTTTCCATGTAGACCATGCCCGGTCATCTCCTTTGTCCTGCTTATCATCATTGTGATGCTTTTGAGCCAGTTTGTCTTGGCATGTCAGAGCTCTTGATGATTTTGGTGCTCTTACAAAAAAGTCAGATTGTGATTTCATTGCTACTCAGCTCAATGTGGTGATACATAGGGAAGTTTTGAGCTCTCTTACTTTGTTTCATGAGGTTAGCTGTTATTTTATGAACCTTCTTTGTGGCTCAGATAATAAAACTATTAAAAAGGTAAACAGTTTTGGAACTGAAGCAAGGGAATGGTTGGAAGTCTGTAGAAGGCATTTGTCTCTGTGATTGGCTGGAAACATCCATATGGTACAGTAGTGTTTTCTGAACTGCGGTTTTAGCAGCTCCAGTTAATGACTTCTTTCTTATTGCAGGAGTTCATAAGTAGATTGTAACTTACTGTAGTTTTCAAGAGTTAGTAGCTGCCTACTTAGATTTAAGAAGAAACTGGCTTCTACTCCTGTCCACTGGCAATCTGATAGCCCAAAACCTGTAAAAAGATAGAGGGGCAGAGAGCACAGAGAATTGTAAGAAGTTTGCCCAAGGTCATTCTGAAGATGAGTGGTAGAAACAGGCTAAGCACCCAAGATTCTTGACCTGCAACCCAGGGCTTTTATCCTTTAACTCAATAGTTCCTTCTGCCCTTGCCATCATATAATGCTGAGATTTGGGAGACATTCCATTAAACTGCCTGGCTCCAGGAACTGCTTTTTAAAAATGTGGCTGATCATTAAGAAGCAGAAATGTCAGTGTTAAAAATGACACCAACCGCTAACTCCAGTCCAGTGAAACAGTATCTAAGAAAATTCCAATCCCAGTGCTCAGTGATGACTAGATAATTCATCGCAGCTTTATTTTGTGTGATGTCGTTCATCCAAACTGAATCCCTGTATGCATGCTTCAGAAAGTTAAATGGCATTACAAAGGTAATGATAGCAGATGGAAAAGGAAACAAACAGACAAAGGTTTTTTGAAGGGAATTGAAAAGTGATATAGAGCTAGTGAGGCAAAGAGATATAGGAGCAGGTCTTCTAGCAGAAGGGTCTGCAGAAGAAAAAGCTTTTATCTCAACACTAATGAAATCAAGTACATGGTTGAGTTACCATTTAAGGTAAAACTGAAGTAAAATGTGTTTCCTTAAGCCTTGGTGGAAGAATTTAAAACTCACATAAGTTATGAGTTAGGAACACGTATAGTTAGTTGCCATGCCAAGCTGGTAGACCCCTTCTGTTTTGGTTATTCAGTTATGTGTTTGAATCTTAAGATGGAGCAGAGGGATAGAGCCTGTTGAGGCAGAACTCTGCGTTTGGTAGAACTCTGCTGTTAACTGAAGCGCTCCGCTGTTGGGAAGGCCAATTCATGCACACATGGGCTCCTCATTGAGTATGTTAGTTTTTTCTTCAGCATCTCCTCTGTTTTCTTAGAGAGGAGGATTTCTAACTGAAATGGGATGTGTTTGTCATTGCAGATTCTGAGTCTGCTTCTCCACGTGGCACATTGGAGTTTCTAACTGGCACCATTACCTCCAACGAGTGGAGTTCTCCCACCTCCCCTGAGGGGAGCAACGACTCAGGGGGCAGTGAGGCCTTGGACAAACCAATTGACAATGACGCTGAGGGTGTATGGAGTCCAGACATTGAGCAGAGCTTCCAGGAAGCGCTAGCCATCTACCCACCATGTGGACGACGGAAGATTATCTTGTCAGACGAAGGCAAAATGTATGGTAAGGAGAAAGAAAGGACCCATCACAGAACCTCAGACAACTTGCCATGTGCAAGCCACTTGATTTGTACCAGTTGATGTTCTGAACTATTTCCTTCCTCTCCTGGGCTATCCCAAATGGAAGCAGTTGGTCAATTCAAGTTATATTTAGGAAAGCCAGTGAAAATTTTAACTAGCATAAAATTTTAAACTCCCCCATCCCATCTTCCCCGCTACACACTCACACAAACAAAAACACACACACATTCCCCAAATCAAAAACATCGTAAGCTAAAGGGCGTCTCTTTCAGAGGAGAACCAAGGTAGAGCGCAGAGCTACGCATGCTGCTGAGCTAAGTTTTGGATAAGTGAAATATGGCTCCATGAAAGTGAATAAATCCATCTTTTAAGGTATCTCCTACTGCCCTCTCTAACCTTCTTATTATTCTAACTGGTAAAGGTCTGTGTCTCTGGTCCTGAAGGTCATAAATTGAGCTCCTGAACCCCTGAATGGCCCTGCTGGTGTTGTATAAGCGTACACAGTTCTTTAGCTACCTACACTTACCTACACTTTCTGAGCAGAAACTAGGCCCTTGTGGCTGCTCTCTTTCACTCTAGTTTGCCTTCTTACAGCACTAGCATGAATGTCTGTCAACTGTGAGTTGTTTTCAGCTAGCATGCTACTCAGTCCTGAAAGCAGAGAAGCACTGGCCTGCAGCTGCAGCAGAAGCCAACTTCTAGGTGATAGAGGTGATTTTTGACCCATTCCACAGCTGTTAGGAAATCTCTGTTGCTGTTGTCCACAAAAAGCAGGTTTGGGGCTGGATTGTTTAGTTTGGAAGGAAGCACCTGGTACTTCTGTGACTCCAAAGCAGAGGCTGAGCGCGCACAATCTTTGGATAAAAGTCCAAGGTTAAAACTGTTTCCCATTGCACTTGCAATAATCTTGTGGAAAACAGCCTTCTGCTGCAAATACTCATTTTTTTCTTCCTTTATAATTTATTGAATTTGTGTGTCTCAGCAGACCCCACCATGGGAGCACCATGCCCTGAAGCTTCATATGCAGCATTTCACATGTCATTTTGCAGGTTTCTGTCCCACCCATCAGATCATTGTTCCCTCAGGTAGGGAATAGAT
Source organism: Rhea pennata (assembly GCF_028389875.1). Classification (NCBI taxonomy): domain Eukaryota; kingdom Metazoa; phylum Chordata; class Aves; order Rheiformes; family Rheidae; genus Rhea; species Rhea pennata. The sequence goes on along the minus strand of NC_084663.1, from coordinate 84,262,719 downwards.
TGCTACAGATTGCTGTGGTGGCTCGGGTGGAGTCTTATTTACAAGATCTTATCTACACTGGATGGTTTAAGTGGGTGCATACTCATAATTATGTGTGTATAGAGAACACCTTCAGTGCAGACCTTAGTTCAGTTCTTTCCCTAGCTTTTCTCATCCACACAAGTACAAGTACTGATCTAGATTTTGTGATAGTTTTGGACTGGGATAGCTGCCATGGCTATAGCTATAAGCTTGAAGCCAAATTCCACTTCTGTCTAGGCTGATAACTTGGCTATTTTGCAGGTAGATCAGAAGTTAAATCCCTGGAACATTTATAATCCTCTGATGTCTTCCTATAGTTCCTGCTGAATCTGGTTCCTCAGTAGTCCAAGCTGAATGAATTGACTGCCATGGTCTCAGCCTTTCTTTTCCTGCAAAAGCCTCTTTTTTTGCCCTCTCTCCTACCTCATCTAGTGCTTTTCTCATCTTGTACTGAGTTACCCCAAAGTGCAAACTTAGGGGGAAACTTGTCTTTTTGGTTATGTTAGCTAAGCTTAGGCTGTAGTGGCTCCATCTCATGAGGCCCCAGTTGCAGAGTTAAGTTCTCCCACAGTAGAGATTCCAAATGCTCCTGCTCTGTGCAGGTACAAATATTTTTATGACCATGCCATGAAACAGACCAGGGAACTGATCCAGCTTAAAACTAACATGGCCAAAAATGGAGAAAAAAGGAACTTTAATTTGGATCCATGATCTGTTTCACTGCCTTGCTCCATAACTGCTTGGGCTTGCACTCAGGGAAGGGATGATGGAGATGGGAATGAGCAGCCATAGTTGACGTGAGGGTAGAATTCCTCTTTCAGAAGCAATTCTTGCTTAAAATGTTGAACAACTAAAATCTGACTTGAAAATCCACCCTGTGGCTCATCAGGGTTACAAAGGATAGATTAATAACATGCTCCTCACCATTGTAAGTCCATGGTAGTTTTCCTGACAGCTGATTCTTAAAATTACTAATCAAACAGATGTGTTTTTAAGACTGTCTTCATTTGCTAATAATTCTGCATAGCCCTTGTCTCTGAAATACTTGGACTTCGGGGTTAATGTGTCAGAGCAGGGAGTGAAATGGACTAGAAAATAAATAAGAGAGTTGTGGGAGCAAAAGCAAAACCAAAGTAGAATGAATTGCAGAAACAGAAGAGACTTAACTGGGGTCTGACCCAGCATGCACTGGGTGGAAAGTCTCTAGTTAAGTTAACCTGTAAGGTACAGAAGGTAAATAATCTATATGCAGAGTGAAAAGTCTAGACCAGGCTCTGGGAGAAGAAATGAATAGATATTCTGCAAAGCCCACCCTCACCCCCAAAATGGCACTGTGTCCCTGCTTGCCTTCACTGCACCTGTTCCCAGTGTGGACAGTTAGTTCAGTGCACTCCTGACAGAACTCTAGACTCTGATTTATGCCCTCCTTTGCTTACTAGTCTTTAGCATCTATGCCAAGGAAGAGGAGCCCAGCCTGTGATCTATAGAAAGATATGACCAAACAGGGAGAGTAAATATAGTCCCTGATTTCATCTTCACTGCTTATGAGCCAATTCACAGAACAGGGCAAGCTGTATGTGGAGCAGGCCCTACCTCTAAGGGAATATTGTTTAGCTTTCCCCTGACTCATTTGCAAACAACTCGCTGAACCATGGTGTAGAAATTTTACAGAGAACTGTGTGAGTCCTTCCCCTTAACAAAAGGAGAGCCTGCCATTGTTCCCCATTTGGTGTTGGCTTATGTGGTACATATGTTCTTTTGGCCATGTTATTTCAGGTCGCAGGATCTCTTACCTGTGGAATTTATACAGCTTTTACCTGTTGGGGGACAACCTGTAATCAATTTAAAGTTAGTTATAGTTCCATAGCTTTTACTTGTTGAGCAAGCTAAACTTGAGAACCAAGTCAGTATGGAGAACTTGCACTGTTTTGTTTAAACAGGTATAAAACTGCACCTTTTATTAAAATCATTTCAGTCTATACAAAGTGCCTCTTGCTTATGTTCCCTAGCCTGCTCAGGGTTGTCTTGCTGCTCACAGCTCTTTAGGTTACACTGCTCATTACTGTGTGGAGCTTGCAGAGTGGGCGATGATTCCTATTATACCTGTAGGTCAGTTAAGCTCCTCTCTGTAGAGTGACCGTCTGTGTCTTGGAGCCTTTGACTTTTTTCTCTTCTTCCTTTTTTTTTTTTTTTTTTTTCCCTCTCTGTACATATTTCGTTACCATAGGCAGCGATCTGACCAAATAAGCTTAGACCATATTATTGCTCAGGGTACAAGCCCTCACTGGCTTCTCCAGCAGTCTCTGCCTGCCACATGCTTGAGGCATAAAAACCTATCTTATTTGATATGGGATCCTATCTTTTCTCCTGATTGTTCTGTTAATATGCCCTAGTCTCACTGCTTTTAACATTAACTTACTGATCAGGTTTCCTCTGAAAACCACTAAGGTATTGTGGGACTATTTTCATAATAGTGTTACCTACTTCAATACCATGGAAGCATGGTATTATGAACCTGGCTTTTACCTTTTCCAGCTGTATCTTTCCATGGGAGAAATGATGTCAGTAGCATCTGTACCAAAAAGGTATTCACAGAGTCTGGTGTTAGTCAGGATGTCCTGGCATCTGGTCTGTGTAAAGACAAGGGAAAATCTGTGATTTGCATGGAGATGCTAAATAGAGAGGGGCTCCTAACACCATGAGGACAGAGAAATAAATATTGAAAATACCCTAGTGAGATTTAGTTTGATAAAAGACAGTTAGGGCATTTATTTACAAGCAAGGAAGTAGAGCTTGGGACAGCCCTGATAAAGTGACTACCCTAGCTGTTCAGTGTTCCCTTTCATTGTACAAAGTCTAGCTGTTTCTGAACCAAGGCTTAGAGCACTATTTCATAAGACAAGCTGGAATTGGTGATTGTTTGTGTTAGAATACTCTTCTGTAGAATGTGCTAGGTTAGCAGCTAGTTTCCAAACAGCACGGCTGTTTCTATGGGGCAGACGGCCAGAGGCAGTCATCTCCCCAGCTGGTGCCCTTTCTTTGTGAGTCAAAGCCTTAATATGACTGACAGAAAATATAATCTTAACAATTTCCAAAACTTAGAAGTTGGATGTCAGGAGAAGCTTACTTAACCACGTTACTGGTTAAAACCTGAAGCTTTTGCAGTTAAAACCTGAACCTTTGCAGTGAACTGCAAAGACTTGGGTTTGCAATGTGAAATAAGGTGCTATAAAAGGTCAATCTGGTGCTGAAAACTTCCATGTCATAGGTAGTTCATCCCACTCCACTTATGAAGTGACAAGGCAAATGTGAAGAATATTGTCTTCGTCTCACATCGCTAGTTAATGTTTTCCCTAACTTCTAATATCAAACTAACAGCAAAACTGAAAAGCAAGCAAACAAATCTGAAGGAACAAAATATATGCTACCAGTTCCTGTTCTCAAACCCTTTTCCTCCTTAAGGGGAGGAGCATGGCAGCTATTTTAAAAATTAAAACCTTCAAGGTGTAAGTGTTCTATATCTGGTGTAGCATCTCACTTTGTGCTGTTTCAGTGCAAGCAACTGGAACATGCTGACGATGTGTTTAGTTGACATTGAACTGGCAATTCTGGCATTCAACCATATGAACAGCCCTTTATCCTACAGTTTTGATAACAAAATTGAATCTCCCATTGTAAGGGTGTTTAACACTACAAGGCAGTTGAAACTTAAATCTATGGAGAATCAGTCAGGATGCAGGCTTTTCTCTTCCCTTCTTTTCCGGTGTAGGTGTGACTTTTGTACTGAGATCAGCAACATTACTTAATAACAAAGTCGGCTTTCGATTTTGCCTTTGTGTGTTCTGGTTCTTTGGTTTTATCTATATAAAGCCAGATTTCTGGAGATTTTTGCAACAGATTAAGCTTTTGCTGGAGTTGGTAAAGTTTTTCTTTCCATCTTCTTTGTAATCTGAGTTTAGAGTTCTTTGTGTAAAATTGCATTTCAGTTTAACTAATATCTTCTGTGTGTTCCATGCATACATATAAAGAATTATTTTCCCACAAATTCCAGGCATTTTCTGAGAACTGAGAAATTTACCTCTTCTGAAATGCCTACCAGCCAGGAAACTGCTGGTATTTGCCGGGGGTGGGGGAATGAAAATAAAATAAAATAAAATAAAATAAAAGCCAAGCACTTAATAGTGCTATCTGTAGCTTCTTTCTTTAACATGCTTAGTAATGTTCAGAAATAAATTAATGGTTCTATTGTGCCATAGATGTTCTCTAAGTTATGACTACTTTTTAAAATAATTTTATTTTATTGTTTAAGAAAATGGAACATATCTTCTCTAGTCCCTTTATGATTTTTAGCAGCTCTATATTCCCAGTCTTTTTTTTCTGTCAGGCCTAAAGCCAATTGTACTGTGTAGGCTTCAGTGTTTTCCTCATGTTCAGGCAACTGCCTTCATTAACAAAACTGCATGACCCTTTTTGCTCTTCCTCTGGCTTTATTTCTAAATTTCAAATATTTAATAATTCTGCAAGACTGAGTTGATTTGGAGGAGTATATTTCTCAGCCAAGTATTCTTCTCTTTTATTTTGTAAATTACACTACCAGTATATCTGATTTCCTGTTTGCTAAGCCAGCCTTATGGTTTGTAGCTGCATCCACTCTTCCACCCATTTCAATTTCATTAGTCAATGTTTTCACTTCTTGCAGTCATTGTTTTGCTTCTGCTATACTTTACACATTTCCAGTGTTTTCTGAAAGATTTAGTAAGAAGCCCTAGTATTGTTTTCCATTTTTGAAAACAGAGTTCCATCACAACTGGAGCCACATATTTCCAATTGCTAATGTGCTCTTATATATATATATGACTTTCATTTACAGCTTCAGATTGAATTCAGTTCCTGGTAACCTCAAATACGGAAAATGAAAATAGATCTCTGCTGGCTTGGGTTTCTTTTCCCTGAAAGTAAACATGTATGAGTCTCTCTTCTGGCCAGGTTTTTACAAATGCATTACCAGAAAGATCTCAAAAACATAAGAGTAAGTTCTGAGAAGAGCAGCAAGCCTACCAGACTTAACATTGATTTGGGAGTTGAAGGGACAGATTTAGGAGGAAAGATTAAAGTAACTAAATATACATAGCTTGGCTCAGTGATGACTGAAGGGGGGGGTGGATACATACTAATGGTCTAAAAATATTTGAAGGGTGTTAACATTTAGGAGGGACAGGGATTATCTTATGTGGAACATGTGAGCATGACTAGGATTAATGGGAGAGAAAGAAGAAATATAGGATGGATATTACAGGATGGATATCAGAAGCTTTGTGGCAGTATGATGCCCTGTGCTGAGGGATCTCTCTCCTACAAGGAGTAGAAGGGAAACGCTTATTTGGGGCTTTTAAAACTCTATCAGAGAATACTATAAGGAAAATATCTGTGAAACTAATCCAAAGGATAGCCTGGTAGGGTTGTGCTTTGTATCAATGAGAGATGGATTTTAGATTAAACATACTATGATTTTACATAAGAAACAGAGGACAATAGGCATTAGCTGATCACCAAATAATTACTTTTTCACTGTGAATAGCTGCAGATTTTTTTTAAATTGTTAGTATTATATTTTATTATGTCTGTGTTTCTGTGGTGTGAAAAAGTTTTAGACCAGTGGACTCGCAAGCCCTGTAGTTTCTCAGAATTTATCTAAATTTTATTCTTAGTCAGACATTGGGTAGAGAAGGCAAATAGCATTTCCAAGCAGAGGAATCTACATAGATAGAGGCAGCTGATGAGTGTGAATACACAGATTGTACAGAGACCTGGCCATAGGAAAATAAGAGTTTACTTTCTTCAACAGTGCAAGCAGATAAAGTCTCTCACATGAATCAATTTTCTTTTAAATGTATGTCTTATAGAGGCCAGGTATATGTGAAATACAGCTTAGCAAAACTTTATTGTTTATTAAAATATATGTGCACATTTTTTTAGGCAAAAACAATGCAAGACAACATAAACTTCCCAGGTTCCATGGCCTTCAGAGTTTTGGCCCAAAAGGAAAGGAAAGACACTTAATTAGAGGAAGACAATATTACAATTAAAAAAAAGAGGCTGTATTTTCATTCATATGGGATCCAGAAAAATAGTGTGGGAGAACTAGAACTGTTTATTGGTTTTAAACAGTTGCTCATTAACTATCCATAACAAACCCTGTATTGTCTCTGTATAATCAAGATCTGGGCAACAAAACTAGGAAGGCTGTGTGCAGTTTGCACCCTGACAGATGGTCTTGCAAGTCTGTTGGTCTCTGGCAGAGCTGACTTAAACCTCTGGGGCCTGGGCCCACCTGCTGCTGAAGGGTGCATAACCAGCAGCTGCTCCTCGTTAACTGTCACCTTGAACTTCTGACCCATCTTCTGGGTGCTCCCTCAAACTTTCAGCAGCTCAGCACACACATGCATGCAGACATCATCATGCTCTGTCCATAGCTTCTTGAACAGGAAATTACACTGTTTCCACCAAAACTTTTCCATCTGAAATGACTTTAGAATCATTCTTCTTTCCTCTAGTGTGCAACATGTGCAGGAATTGCAAATTTCTGTCCAGGAGCTCCGATGTGAGTCTGTGGACCGAACACAGGGTGACTGGTGCTTTATGATATAACCCAATAGGAATGACTCAAGTTGTTGATTGCATGTGCTGTAGACACAGGCCTATTTCTAAGCATGACTGTTTCAGCAAAACACATGTGCATGCGTGGGATTTAGCATGAGGTTGCCTTGAGCCTTGACTGGAGAATGCAAGCATTCCTGCAATATGAAGGCAGCATCATCATCTTTGGTTGCTGAATCGTAGAAAACAGGCCTGGAAGGAACCTTCAAATGTCACCTAGTCAATTTCTGTGCCCAGAGGCACAGCTTTACTTAAGCTATTCATGTCTAGCCTGCTCTTTTATGCTTGCGATAGTAGGAGAGTGATTTGACATTCTAGATAGAGCAGCTTACAGCTAGAAGGAAGTTAAAGCACCTAGATACTTGCAAGTTTCCTTTGAATTTGTGTGCATTTTTTAGATAGCACTAGCAGTTTAGATAGTTCTTGTCAGCCTCTTGTTCCTGCCCTCATGCCACTCCCCGAATTATGGTTGCCCAGTGCTGTCGGGCAGTGCAGACAGACTTGTAAACTCAGTCGGGGAACAGCTGTTTAAAGAATGTAGAGCAGAACTGTGCCAGTGTTAAGAACAGAAGGAGAGGAGAAAAATAATCACAAGCTACTGCAAAGAAATTTTATGAGCTTGGCAGATTTCAGTTACCCAGCAAATGATCCAGACAGTAGCTACAAAGCCTCAAATTACGCAGAAATGTCTATGTTCTTTTATCACCACAATGATCAATATTTTATTTTCACCTATTAAAAAAATATGGCTTCCTTAACAACCATTGTTACTCCTATGCCATGTCCGCCTGGATGTGACCCTTCTCGAGCAGGGAGGTTGCACTACATGATCTCCAGAGGTACTTTCCAATCTCAACCATTCTGTGAAGTAATATTACTGAAGCACCCCTTGAGTTGCTCTCAAATACCACCTCAGCCATTGGAAGCTATTGAAACAAGCAGAAAGACTTTCACTGACCTAAGGAAGAGTTTGCAGGTGTCTAGGTCCCTAATACAGGATTTGGGCATGTGAGAACTACAGGGTGTTGTTGGAGCTGAACATAGGTTGCAGTGCTACCCTAAATAATCATGTTTTTCTGAACCTGGGCCTTACTGAGTGAAAAATAAGCTTGTGTATGTATAATGTTGTTTATAGCTGACCTAAGAGACTGAAAGCTGTCAGTCTGACATGACTTTCCATGCAGATTCTCATTGGCTGTTTCAGGTGGTATCTGATACACACTCTGGCATATGAAAGATTCATGTTATTATAAACAGCTGCCTTGCTATAAGTGTGGAGTTTCTCAGCCAAACTGATTCTAGACAGGGCCTGTAAGATTCTCATCAGTCTTACTCTAGGAAGCACCAGAACAGGTCCCCGGTCCTGTTTCTTCTTCAGCCCTTAATGTGTATGTGAAAGAGTACTTTATTGGAAGGATAATTGCAATTCTATGGCCTGAGATGATAATATGGGAAAACACAGCTGATGAGGACATTCAATTTGTGCACCAAAAAACATTGCACTCATGCAGAGCTGTGTAGCCTGGAGCTTGTTGGTAAACTGATGGTAAGGGATTGCTGCATGCATACATTGCTGCATCTTAGTAAAAGCTCATCTTTCCAAGGAACAACCCCACATGCTTTTGGGGCAGTAATTAGGATGTACTTTAATTCTGCCTAACCTTTAGGCAAATGATACAAGGACAGGAAGACCTTGCCCTTTCTCCTACCAGTCTGTGCATTAGGGCTAGGTGGAATAGAGTTCCAGGCTATAGCTTCTCTGGTGGCAAAGCTGGTTTAAGAAGTTCTACCCTGATTCTTACTTTGTTCTCTCTGTTGTGCCAAAGCTATGGTTAATATGGCCACAATGGGAACTGGATCAGCAATCCAATTAAAAACAAACAGATTGAAAAGAAATGTAACAAAATAAAATATATATTTTTTTCTTTTAGGAGGAGGAGAGATGTTTTGTTTATTTTTTTAATTTTGGTAATCTAGTTTACAAAGTAGGTGCATCTGCCCTCTCCCCCGTACCTTCTTCTCCTGCCTGCAGCTGTACCAAATAAATTGCTAGATGATGGAGTATCACATTGGGCAGGAATGACCAGCTGAGGAAAGTGAAATATCTTCAAGTAGTTTTGCTGATGAGGAATAAATTGGTGTAACTACAACTGTGGTGACTGACTTTTCATCTATCTCCACTCATTGTTCAGAACCAGTAAGAAGCTTCCCAAAGCCCACAGGCTCTGTAATTACTATTATTATATCGAGGCAGGTAATGCTTCTCCTCTGCTCAGCCCTCATGAGGCTATGTCTGGAGTATTGTGTCCGGTTTTGGGCTCCCCAATACAAGAGAGACATGAAGCTGCTGGAGTGAGTCCAGCAAAGGACTACGAAGATGATTAATGGACTGGAGCATCTGTCATATGAGATGAGCGGGGAGGTTGGACTAGATGATCTCCAGAGGTCCCTTCCAACCTTAATGATTCTATGAAAAGGCTGAGAGGGCTGGGCCTGTTCCGCCCGCAGAAGGAAAGACTGAAGGGGGATCTTATCAATGTGTATAAATACCCAAAGGGAGGGTGTAAAGAAGACATGGCCAGACTCTTTTCAGTGGTGCCCAGCAACAGGGCAAAAGGTAATGGGCACAAACTGAAACACAGGAGGTTCTGTTTGAATCTAAGAAAAAGAAACTTGTTTCCTGTGAGAGTGACAGAACACTACATCAGGTTGCCCAGGGCAGCTGCGTATCTCCGTCCTTGGAGATATTCGACTTACTCATCAATGACTTGGATAAAGGGACAGAGTGTCTCCTAGCAAGTTTCCTGACAATGCCAAAATGGGAGGAGTGGCTGATATGCCAGAAGGCTATGCTGGCATTCTGAAAGATATGGACAGGCTGGAGAACTGGGCAGAGGGGAACCTCATGGAGTTCAACAAGGACAAGTCCAGGGTCCTGCAATTTGGGAGAAATAACCCTAGGCACCATTACAGGCTAGGAGCTGATCGTAGAGGGGGTCCCAGAGGGGTTCTCCAAGCACTGCTAGAGGAAAGCAGCTCTGTAGAGAAGGACCTGGGAGTTTTGGTGGACAACAAGTTGACCATGAGCCAGCAATGCGCTCTTGTAGACAAGAGGGCCAGTGGTATCCTGGGGAATAGGAGAATAGGAAGAGTATTGCCAGGTCGAGGTGTCCTGCCACAATCTCAGCCCTGGTGAGGCCTCATCTGGAATACTGTGTCCAGTTCTGGGCTTCCCAGGACAAGAGAGACATGGAGCTACTGGAGAGAGTCCAGCGTAGGGCTACAAAGATGATCAGAGGGCGGGAGCATCTCCCCTATGAGGAATGGCTATGAGAGCTGGACCTCTTTAGCCTGGAGAAGAGAAGACTGAGAGATCTTATCAATGTCTATAAATATCTTAAGGGGGGGGTTGTAAAGGATGGGACTGAACTCTTTTCACTTGTCCCATGTGACAGGACATGAGGCAATGGGCACAAACTGAAACACAGGAAGTTCCACCTGAATATAAGGAAAAACTTCTTTCCTGTGAGAGTGACAGAGCCCTGGACCGGGTTGCCCAGAGAGGTTGTGGAGTTTCCTTATCTGGAGATATTGAAAACCCTCATGGATGTGATCCTGTCTGGCATGTTGTAGGTGACCCTGCTTGAGCAGAGGGAGTTGGATGTTGAACTAGATGATCTCCAGAGGTCCCCTTTACCCTCAACCATTCTGTGATTATTATCCCTTGTTTGTGCACTTTGCATGAAGAATCTTAAACTGGACACAAAGAAAGATCAGTTTCTGTGTGGGGATAGCAGTTTTTGTATTTCTAGATGTGGATTTAAGCTACATGGTGGAAATGAGAGAAATAAATCTGAACCTTCCCAAGAGAAGGCGTTTATGCAAGACGGGATTCCAGTATTTATGCCAGTTAGTAACTGGGACAGATGAGTTTTATAACCTCAGACAGATTGATCACCAAACCTCTGTTTTCCCCTATATAGTATGGGGAGAAATCATACTTGATCATCTCTGTAAAGCACATTTAGATTCTTAATTGGAAAGTGTAGCATGTTCTTTCTAAAGGATGTGGGTCTTGTTCTCCAGTTCACCAGGACCATTTCACTAAATGGTCCTGGTCCAGTTTAACTAGTGCATTCTGCCTATTGACAAGGCCTCAACATCTGTGTCATTTCAGAGTAGGAAGGAGCTCAGCACTTGCATAGTCAGATGATGAAAATGGATACGTCAGGGCAGAGCTGAAGATGTGGTGATGCTGATCACTTCATTGTTGTATTTTTTAGATATCCAATTGCTTTAATAATTTTTCAGAAGTATTGGCTTCATCACAAAACCTTATTTTAGGGACAGCATGAGCACAGGGAATCTTTTAATGGAAGGTTAAAAGTGAGCAAATTTGAGCATGGAGTAAATGATCAGAGTGATGAAACTTTCTTCTCACAGCTGAATATGAAATTCTCTGGCATGTGTAACTGTACTATGGGAACTCAAACTTGACTATTCAGCACTACGGTTCTGCTGTGGCTTGGGAGAGATGTCTGGATATGATTGGCCAGTGGCCCAATTTGCATGTGTTTTCTATGGTCTGTTTCATGCAAAGTGATTGCAGGATGATGACCAGAGTGATGTATTTAAGTTCTTATATTGGCTTCTGAATATGTTTCTCTGGATTCAACATTGACCATTTAAGGAGAAATTAGATTGGTAAGAAGCCTGAAAGAAACTTGATCAGAGTGAACTTTGTCATTATTAAGATCATTTAGAAAGTTATCGTTAGTGCCTGACACAGAGTCAGCATGCTCCTCTTGAGAATGTGCATTATTGTCAGGGCCACTGGCCATGTAGATTTGCCTCCGTTTCAGTCCAGATGAACAGGAAAAATAAGACACCATGCTGCATTTCTTGCTCAGTATACTTTGTGCATACCAACAAAGATTGAAGACTGCTGGTGAAGAGCAAACAGCAGAGTTCAGAGATTAGTGGTGGAGAAGTGAGGGTGGAGGGAAGTGGAAAGTTTGAGAGAGAAAGATGAATAGGAAAGTGGTTATTGTAGAATTTTTATTCTGGGATAGTCTCAGCTGTGGTAGTGGAATTAATAGTAAAAGTACATGCTGAAACAGAGAGGGAGAGAAGGATTGAGCCTATGGAAGAGTCTGAGTACTGAACATCAGCACTGTATGATATATGTGGTATACCAAGATGAATTTCAGAAAGAGAATGAGCTATAGGATAGAGAGAAGCCAAATTTTAAAGCTCTTAAAAAAAAAAAGAGATTTTAAGGGTGAAAGGAAGCATGCTAAGTAACCAGGAAAGATGTGACATTAGTGATAGCCAAAAGCCAGGGAATATAAGAAGGGATGAAGAGAACCCAAGCCAGAGAAGGAAAGAATGTTGATGGCATATCCTCTTGCCTGGAAAAAGCTGGGATGTGAAATAGGGAGGCTAACAGAAGCTCCTCACCAAGGTTTTGGTAAGAAAATGAAGATGGTTTGTGATGAAGTCTAATAAAGATGGCATTAAAGGAAGGAAGAAAGATATCAGAGCCAAGTGTCTGGGTATCTTGTGGAGAAGACAGGATTAGCCATCAGAAAGATGAAAAAAGTTTTAGAACAAATTCCCTGTTTGTGGAAAAGGTGATGCTCAGGAAGGCATTTAGTGTAGTTGAGAGGAGGAGGCAGTGGAATGAGAGTGACGAAAAGTAAAGTTGTGCAGCTAAGAAGGGACTAGGGCAGACCTCATGGCAGTTTAGGTCATACTGTGCATGCGCTCATGGACATAACACCCACTGCTTTCGTCTTGTCGTTCTAGGGGAATCTAAGACTTTGCACTTAATTTTGCTTTGTGTGCATAGAGAAGCATTAACATTTGGTGGATAGGTGGACATCCTTAACTTCCCTTTTGCTTCTAAATTTATTTATCATGCTGTGTTCATTGCTTGCAGTTCATTATGTTATGTTGATTGCAGCAGACAGTAAACTACATGCACAACAAGTTCAGGAGACAGTGTTGTCCTGGGAGCTATCATTAAGTGATACAAATAGATTGAAATAATGGTTAAGATGGCTCCATTGACCTTGCTTCAGTTAACCTTTCACTGGATATAGCTGAATTTTTGCTTCTATAGATCTCTTATCTTTGCTACACTTCATAGGTAGGTGCATAGATTTCCTCTGGGAAGACAGCAGTTACCTCTATCAAGAAACAGATACTTTCACACAGTTTCCCACTGGAAAGATTTTGCAGAAATCATTATGAGCTCTTAGCCCTTACCCATCTAGGAGAGGCTTTTGGTTGACATTTTTGTCAAATAGTGTGCTAGGATAAGATGATTCACAGGCTTAAAAAGAAGCTTTATCTGCCTCTTGTACAAGCAGTATTATACTATTACTAACAGAGAGCCAGCATGAAGCTGTGAAGTAGGATTTGGATATGTCTTATATGGCTCTGGGAATTTCCTTGATTTCTCTTGCCCTGCCTCCATCCCCTTTGGAGGGGAGGTACTTCTCTCCTGTTACACTGGAATAAGCACAGGTGTAGAGTGCAGAATGTAAAAGCCTTTGCACCTCTGTGAGCAACACTTTCCTGATAACTGCTAAGGGCAAAATTTTGCAATGCACTGAGAGAGGAGATGGGAGCTGAATTGATGCCCTTGAAAGTACGTCTATTAGGACTAGGAGTAAAGAGCAGGAGAGAAGATCTCTCACTTTCCTCTTTTTTTTTTTTTTTTTTTTTTTTTTTTTGTAGCATGTCTCTAAGGGGAAGGCTTCAGGGAGGATAAAGGGCTTTTGGGTGTTGGGCTGCAGTTGGTATGTTGGCTAAAGCTTCATGAAACCTAATGCGCAGTTTCAACAGAAGAATCACAACTGTTGGCAGGTTCTGGTGACCATGGCAGGCCTCAACAGGAGTTATTCTAAGAACACAACAAATGATCAGATTACTGAGGGACAATTTACATGGTCCTAAAAAATGAACCATCTGACAGCTTATGACAGCTCTGTCTGTTCCAGCTGAGTGAGGAGTGCTAGCTTTTGCTTACCGTGTAGCCAGAGCTGTGAAACAAAGAAATTGCTTTCCATAGTCTGTGAACTAACAGACTACCAGCGGTCTTAATGTCTGCATATGTCTAACTTCTAATAAGGAAAACAAAAGGCATACCAGACTTGCTTATTTTGCAGTTTTTGATTTTTTTGTAATTTAATACCTTCCTGCTGGGGAGCTTGTTAGGCTTGGCAATTTGCATAGTTCTGTCTTTAGTAACTGTGATGATAATGTCTTTGTGGGGTGACCTGTTTTTGCTACCAGTGTCTTTATTCCCCTCTCCTCAGTTTTTTTCCAGTGAAGAACATGGCATGAGAGAGCTTTGTAATTTTTGCTGATACTGTTATGGGCAAAATGGTCTTGATTTGAGAAATTTAAGTCTATTGAATTTGTTGCCAATTAACATAAACTTTTATTTGCTAATTGGGTACTGAGAAAAACAAGAAGGAAAAAGAATTAAACCCTTGGGGAAACGAACTTGTCCAGGTTGAGCTTCAGTCCACCATCTCTCCTCCCTCCCCCTTCCTAGTCTAAGCATCTCTTGTTTTCACCATGTATTACACTCAGTCTCACCTGTTCCCTTAGCTGAGGCAATGGGTCGCACAGGAGGTTGGGATCAGCTCGTAAAATGGTTTCTTTCTGCTGTTCCTTGCTTCTGAACATTTTTCTTCCACTGCTTCTTGCTTCTTACTGTTCCTATGCTCCAGTGTCGTTTCTCCACAGGCTGCAGTCGCTTCAGGGGGTGTGCCTGCTGTGGCATAGGTCCTCCATAGGCTGCGGTCCTTTCAGGGAGAACTTGCTCCAGTGTGGCTTATCCATGGGCTGGAGTCCTTTCAAGGGTGTGCCTGCTTGGGCATAAGTTCCTTCATGGGCCACAGTCCCTTTGGTGGTGTTCTCCACACCCCCCAGCATGAGTTCTCCACAGGCTACAATCCCTTCAGAGGTATACCTGCTCTGGTATGAGATATCCACAAGCAATAGCTCGCTCAGAGACCTCCCTTCTCCGGCATGGAGCGCCTCCTTCCAAGAGTGCATCTCCAGCTATGTCTCTTCTAATGTCTGCTTCCATGTGTCTTCCCCATTTCTCCTTCCTTTTCTCCAAACACATCTATATGTTTCCTCCCATGTACCTCCCTGTCTTTTGTATATCCTCCTGTGTCTTCCCATGTTTTTCATTTTTGTGTCTCTTTTTGTGTCTTCGTTCAAGTCCTCACATATGTCCTTCTTTGTGTCCATCTGTGTTGTCTGTCCCTAATGGATACTACTCTTTCCTAAATATGTTTGAGCAAAGGTGAGATGTACTGCTGAGTGGTTGAAGTTTTGGCATACAATGGGTTGTGTTTAATCTGTTTTTGAACAGCTGTGCCTGGCACAGGACAGTTCATGGCCTCTTCCCACAAACATCATCTCTGCAGCCCCCTGCTATCAAAATGCTTATATTTATGCCCAATACAGCACTGGTGAGAGATTGTGCTCTGTCTATATAGTTCCTTGACTTCCATGGAATCACAGCAAAGCTGAACTTGCTCCATAACATTTATTATATTTAGCTGAGAATCTATGAAAATTTAGTTCTGATGCAAGGATGATCCATCCTCAGCCAGTATCTGAAAAGCTTCCGTTTGTTCATATTGTTGGTATGGCCCAGTTTGCCACCTATTAAAATTTGTCTGCCCAAAATTTTATTCACCTAGTTATTCTCAGGGCTAGTTTTTTATTGACTCATTCTGTCTCCCCCTCAAGGAAGTTTCTCTTGGTACGTCTACACATTCCTTCTTTATAGCTAATGGGGTCTGAGCACCTTATTTTGTCTTCTCCATTTCCCACTTCTGATGTGCGTCAACTGTGTCCTTTTGAAACTCTGGATTACGCCAATATCTATGCTATCTGTGCCTTTTCTCCATCACTTCTGTTGTTTCTTACCTTGCGAATCTGATTCATGTCCAAAAGAGAAGGGTTTTGGAAAACCATAAATACTATTCTGGGCACTAGAAGAAGGTGGTGCAAATGTGTCTCACTAGCAATTGGTCTGAGCTTTGTAAAAATTAGCTGTCAAAACAGGCACGTGGAAGGTAGCATAACAGTATCTGATCCCACCTAACTGTCCTGGACATGTGACAGTGCTCTGCTGGAACTGTGGGAACTGAGGAGATCAGAGTGCTACATGCTGTGCATTGTCTTTCTGGCACAGAAATAGTTCTTAATTTGTGTATAGAGGAGCTTGAGTTGTCCTCTCTTCTCAGCTATGGTCTTCGTGATCACAGGGGAACAAGGAGAGCTTCTGTAATGATGTCAGAAAAAGATTAAGATCTGTGAGTGTAAAAGACTTTCCCATCCTTAACTGTGCTTTGGTTACATTTCATGAACATGGCATAAATGCAGTCATGATTGCTCACATTCTTCTAGAACATATGGAATTACAGGGTTTGCTAGACCTTCCTTAAAGGCTTGGGTGGTCAGTCTCTAGCACTGAGTCCTTCTTTGCATTCAGTTTATTCAGAGGTTGGGTTAAATAAGGGTCTAAAGTAAAAGCAAGTGACAACTCTTTCATGGAATATTAAAGTCTCTGAATAAAAATCCTGCCTCTTTTCAGTGCTTGCTTTCTTGATTTCTGTGATGTTCTCATGTACAAGTTCTCCATTCACTCCTTAGGTATTTCATAGAAAATAATAGGGATTTTTTTTAAATTTCCTTTTAAAGAAAAGGAGAAAATCAGACCTTTGTTATAAATAAGCTTTACAAGAGCTGCAGCTTTGTTTCCCAGTCTATTCCTGCTCCATTCCTTTAACAACTGCAGATGTATAAGATTCCTCACAGCCTTGCACTTCCCAGTTCAACTTCTTCTGGAGGTGCTGCTTCACCACTAGTGTGGTCAACACAGATGTGTTTTTTGCAAAGCTTTGCCTTTCTCTCACATTTTCTGCCTTGAGTCAGCCTAGAGGTCAGATGCACAACTGCTGCTTCTCCATTTCTGCTTTTTATTCTTCTGTCATGCTTTTGCTGTTCAAAAGAAGGGAAGAGAATCTGGATATCTGGTCAGACTTGGCACATGGGAGCCAGTTTATGGAACCTGCATAGTCTTCCTCATGTCTCGTCCCAAGCAATTTCAAATTCTGTACCAGTGACCTCCTAGCTTTACATTTCATTACCCATTTCATTCATGGTTCTTTTACTGCAATTTCCCTCATCTGTCACCATGACCATCTTTTGTTTGCATCTCTTTTCTGACCCTTCCTTCTGTTTCACACTGAATATAGAGGTGCTTGTCTTATTTTCCCTGGTCCCTGAAGGGCCTGATCTCCCTCTGGCGTGTCTTATAATCAAGATGTAAAACCATCTGTCCTGGCCTGTGCCCCATTTGTTTTTTGTGGGAGCATCCCATTAACTTCCACAAAGCTAAGCTTTCTTCTTTATATCTCTTTTGAAGAATGCTCTTTTTCTGTAATGGCTACAAGAGCCTGAAAACACTTCATTCACTGTGTTATCTCACACTGATAAGTACCATCTAACTATTTCCATGTACTTCTGCATTGTTTTTTTTTTTTTTTTTTTGTTTTGTTTTGTTTTTTTCCTGTAGTTAGACTCTGAATGGTTTAGGTTTAGGGTAAAGGGCTTTCTTTTTTATTTTTATGGGTCAAGACTGATGGTCTTGACCCATGCTGACAGTTTCTATACATCACGGTAATATAAGTATTAAACAAAACATTTAATTCCCCCTTTTAACGATAATTTTAAGTTATATAGATGCAAGTTGACAAATATAACTTGCAGCCCAAAGTTCTGCTTCTAAAACTCTGGCCTCTGCAATGTGAACTGAAGGAATACCTTCCTAAGACAGAAGATAATGTGAGAGCATGTTATCTTTCTGCTGACTTCTGTGACCTCCATTATGCATCTTTTGCTTCAGGTCATAGCTCTCTAAACTTGTGTGTGCATTATTTCTCTGTTCCAGGCCGAAACGAGCTAATTGCCCGCTATATTAAGCTGAGAACAGGGAAAACACGCACAAGGAAACAGGTAAGCGTAAAGTTTCCTCTGTAAACATTAGCTGCTTTGTGCTACTCAGCATGGAGAGGGCTTGTGAGAACAAATCCCTTTGCTGCTCACTTGCTATTAGTTTCTGTTTTTCTTCAAAAGAGAATGTTTTGCTGAGCTGGCTAGTAAGAAAGAGTGGCGGACAGAATCAGCTTACACATTTTATGGTTGGACTGAAACACTCATCCCTCCCAATCACATCATGACACACAATATTTTCTGCTGCTAAGCAGTATGCAATTTTATTTGTCTGATCTACTAATGAGTATTTCTTTGACCATCAGTGTGTAAGTATGACCTTCTATATCAAGGTTCTTTCTTCAGCCCAGACAGATGGACAGCAAGGGTGATTTTCAAAACACTCAGTGCAAAGGAATTTCCATGTGATTTGAGAATGACAGTCAAGGCAATGCTGGAAAATTCCTGAGCAAGCTGGACCTGCTTTGAGTAGGAGGTTGACTGTATGGCCTCCATAGATCCTTCTAACTTAAATTATTCTATGATTCTGTCATGCGTTTCAGCCTAGACTAGATACAGAGAAGTTCTGAGAGTCACTATATAATGGCTAGGAATGTAGAACATGGCTTTCCCTTCTCTGAAGAGGAAGCAAAGAGATCAGAACTCTCAACCCCCAGGTTTAAGGATGGGTTCTTCAGTTTTAGAGAGATCTCTGGCTTGATAAAGCCATTTGAATTGAAAGAAGCCTTAAATGGTCCATTTCTGCTTCTCCCCATCTTCAGGACAGTGAATTTATGTTCAGAGAACATGTCAGTGCTATCTGAAACAAACTTAAAGAAGAAAAAAGAAAAATCTAAGTAATTCCCTACTGCTTAAGGTGCCCAAAGTTTGTTGTTTACTTCTGCAGGTGCTACCAACTATTTCTCTGGAATAAAGATGGATTTTGTATTTCAATGCAGGTATCTAGTCACATCCAGGTCCTGGCAAGGCGAAAAGCTCGAGAGATCCAAGCCAAGCTCAAGGTACGATGTGTATCCTTTAACATATCTTTCAAGCCTACCAAGTCAGCCATTCCCTCATCCTTTCCCTTCTTGAAAAGCCTTGATAAAGGATGAGATCAGCCACAAACTTTAGTAAACTGGGGAGGAAAATATACTTCTCAGGAAGTACTGTGCAAATATTATATTATTGAGGCTCTGTGATATCTGAGGCAATGTTATTTAAAGAATAAAGAAACAATACCTTTAATTTTGATTGTGTCTTATTTTTGCCTGTAGTTTATGCTACTCTAATCCAGCTCTGAGAGTCCCTGGGGAATAAAGGAACAGTGTTTACTTGAGAAGGAAGGGGTTTATGGAGTGTTGGTGAATGAACCAGCAGCTGGGTATCCTCATTAGCATTGTTACTTGAGAAGGAGGGGGTTATGGTTACAAATGCTGGCCAGTATTTCAGTCCCTTGTGTTGTGGTAACGTTGGGAAAGGGTAGTCTTAAAGTTACTGCAGCACTAGTCTCCCCTCTGTTACTGGTAGTGCTGTGGACTTCTCTGTAAGAAATAGTGTCCTGCATTGGCATAACCACTGGGAGGAACTAACAAAGCCATCTGTCATCTTCTCAGGGAAAATGGTGCCAGCTGAATTGATTTTGCCCTTTGATTAATACAAACTTGATTTGAAGAGGCCTAGGTTATCAGAAGAAAAAATGGCTGAATTCTACCCACTTATTTAAGTAAACTTCAGTGTTTTTCTTTCTACAGGAAGAGCTCGGAGAACAAGCTAATGAACTGATAGCTCTTGATATTTATTTTCACTCACATTTCAAGCAGGAAAAAGGTTTATATGCTCTGACTGAATTGATGTAAATGTCAAGAAGGTCAAGCTTATGAGTGACAATTGCACAAGAGGGTTCTCCCTGATAGAATGTGAGCTGTCCAGAAAGGGCCTGTCAAGCAAGATGAGAGGTCCAATCCTTGTTAAGTGTCATCAAGACAGCCAGGGAAGGAAGATGCACACTGACCTTCCTTATTTGGTATGCCAGTAAGTGATCAGGAGGGAAACATATTTCTTTGCCTATCTGAAGCACATTCTCCCTGATCTTCTATGCTTTGAATGATAATGATAGTCTTGACAGACCAGTCCAGCCCTGACTGTTAAGCGGACAGTTACTAGAAGGTGCTTCTTCTTGGCTGTCTGGGCCATTTCTCAGTTGGCCTCATGAGGAGTGGACTGTGTGTCAGTGAATTGTTGACACTCGATCCTGACCAGGATTGCATGCATCTCTGTTGTGAGCAGTGATTACTTGTAACAGTCAAGACTGCATTCCCCCATCCATTTCCTGGCTCCATTTTAGAAAACAGTGCTGTGTCTGTAATTAGCTTTTTGTGTTTCCAGCTGCTCTGATAAGGTAAAGAAGCTACAAGTTACAACTGTCAAGTTCAGTGCTTCTAGGTACAGCTGCCTAAGCTTGAAGCCTGTGGTGTCATTAAGTGGTCAATTCAGGTGGAGGCCGGCTTGACAGACAAGTTAGAGAGAGTAGGAACAACAACTGCCCGGGGCGATAAAAGATTTAGTGTTGCTTATATCTGTAACCTTGATTCCATTCCTTACGTGTCACAGCTCTGGGATTTGGCATGATTGAAAAGCTGGCCAGCTGAGCCTGTTTTCACTTAGCACACAGGCGCAAGCCCTTTTTATTCTCAGGGAATGAAGGTGTCTCAGGGAGCTCCATGGAGCCATTGACTGTTCTCCTATTACACTACTTTGGGCCATGCTGTTGAGTTCTACCCAGCTGCCTGCAGTGAACCATTCCTCAATACCAGACTGTTCCTTTCTGCCTGCAGAGGCAAGTCTATAACACTGATTCAACAGATTTACTTCTTTGTTTTCTCTAGTTATTTTCATAAAGCAAGGAAATGAAATCACAAAAGCTGCTGCCCTTCTTCCAAATTCTTGCCGACAGCTGTATGTTCTTCTATCACTGTTGATTTTCCATACCAAGTATACATTTTCATGTTTATACCCTAGATAAGATCTGCTATGTTATGACTTATTAGAGCAACTAATGTAGTACTATTTTCTCAACATGAATTGGGGTGTCTTCCATAAGTGTACACGTTGTCTATAACGGATAGAGATAGGGAAGTAGGGTAAAGCTGGAAGAATAATATGTCTCCAGACATTAGTGGTTTTCCATATCCTGTGTGGTTAATAGATGTCACCTGTACTAAGCAAAAGAGGAAAGATGTGTGTGGAGGGGTTTCTTCCAGTGTTTTTTGAAAAGGATAGAAGAGTAAACAAAAAATGCAAATATTTTAATAAGACTTTTTGTTGCTTCATTTGTGGTTTATTGTTTAAGCATTAATTGCATGAGTGGGTTTTGTACTAGAAATGCAAAGATGCAAATGAATACAGAAGTATTAGCTGAAAGAGAAAGGAGATGTCTTTGATGAAGACCTGTGTTTTTCAAGCAATCTGTCAGGCATTTAAGCAAAACAGAAAAACAGAACAGAAGATGAAAGTTAAAATCTTTTCCCTGCTTAATTGCTCATGTTTTTAATAATTCTACAGGTGATTTTATTGCTTCTCCCCATAAACTTAGGTAGACAGAACATTATTTTCTTGTGAGAAAAGGGGAGAGAAAAAAAACTTTTGCAGTACTGGCAGCTGGGAAATGGTCCTTACATATGTCATAAAAAAAAAAATGAAAAGAATGCTTACACTTAAAAAAATGTTGCAGATAAGCTTTAAAGTATTTCCCGCAGCATCATTTAAACTGAATTCTGAAAAAATTTCCCTTAGCGTTGGAGAGGCTTACTAATGTTTGCAGCAATTAAAATGTTTCCCTTACATACACTTGAATGGTAATAACAGGAGTCACAAATGTGAAAAAGAAAATATCCAAGTTGTGGCTATTTCAACAGATTATTCCACTTATAGATTATCATTTATTATTGAGCTTCCTTTATCATAGAATCATAGAATCAGTAAGGTTGGAAGGGACCTCTGGAGATGATCTAGTCCAACCTCCCTGCTCAAGCAGCATCACCTACAGCGTGTTAGACAGGGTTGCATCCAGGCGGGTCTTGAACATCTCCAGAGGAGACTCCACAGCCTCTCTGGGCAACCTGGTCCAGTGCTCTGTCACTCTCACAGGGAAGAAATTCCCCCTCACATTTAGGCGGAACTTCCTGTGTTTCAATTTCTGCCCATTGCCTCTTCTCCTGTCACATGGGACAACTGAAAAGAGTTTGTCCCTGTCCCCCTTGACACCCTCCCTTCAGGTACTTATACACATTGATAAGATTCCTCCCCCCCCCCCTCAAGTCTTCTCTTCCCCAGCCTAAAGAGGCTCAGCTCTCACAACCTTTCCTCATAGGGGAGATGCTCCAGCTCTCTGATCATCTTCGTAGCCCTACGCTGGACTCTCCAGTAGCTCCACATCTCTCTCGTACTGGGGAGCCCAGAACTCCCAGGACACTGTCCTGGAAACAGGAGATTGCCTGTTTCCCCACGAGTGGGACTAAAAATCAACTCTACCTGAGACCAGTGCAATCCAAAACTGGTGGTGTATTTTTGCAGTCATGATGACAAACTCCTGTTTCAATCTGTAGCATTGCCAAACTGTCCAGGACACAGTACTCGAGATGAGGCCTCACCAGGACTGAGTAGAGGGACAGGATCACCTCCCTCGACCTGCTGGCAACAGTCTTCCCAATGCACCCCAGGAGACCATTGGCCTTCTTGGCCACAAGGGCACATTGCTGGCTCATGGTCAACTTGTCATCCACCAGCACTCCCAGGTCTTTCTATGCAGAGCTGCTCTCCAGAAGGTCAGCCCCCAGCTTGTATTGCTGCATGGGGTTATTCCTCCCTAGGTGCAGGACTCTGCACTTGCCCTTGTTGAACCTCATGATGTTCATCTCTGCCCAACTCTTCAGCCTGTCCAGGTCTCTCTGAATGGCAGCACAGCCCTCAGGTGGATCAGCCACCCCTCCCAGTTTGGTATCATCCACAAACTTGCTGAGGAGGCACCCCATCCCCTCATCCAGGTCATTGATGAAAAAGTTAGTACTTACTCTAAATGTTTATCTGCTACATGCAACAGAATCCCTATAATTTAAACTTAGAAAGTGTTAGAGAAAGTGGGAGTGGTAAACCAAATGGAGACCTAACAATGAGAACTTACTGCAGTTACTAAAATCAGCAGGCTAAATGAATGCAAGCAGCAAATAAGAGTTGCTGAAGAAGAAAAGAGCTTACCTCTTTCAACAGCTCCTCCAAGCCAGGGAACTCATCTGTAGCATTGCCATTACAATTATAACATCATAGATAAAAGTAGAGTCTCTGAAGGATAAAGATTAGTTTTAGGAGTAGGAAAAAAGGCAGTATATGAGGAAGTTCTTCTTCCTGCCCTTTTCTTGGTAGAAGAAATGAAGAATGCTTTTAGTTTTAAACATACATTAGGCTCTCTAGTTGTTGCACTGCGTCATTGCTTCTAAGAAATGTGTGCAATTCCACAGCCATGTTGAAATACAAAAAAGAACGTCCTCACGTGTGTGCCCTAGGAGATTGCCTGTTTCCCCACGAGCGGGACTAAAAATCAACTCTACCTGAGACCAGTGCAATCCAAAACTGATGGTGTATTTTTGCAGTCATGATGACAAACTCCTGTTTCAATAGTAAAGTTGGTTTTTAGTGTTGTTTTGATGATCAAGCATCCTCCCCGTTGAATGTTTTTACTAGTGATTAAAACACAGGAATGGACAGAGGAATGGTCCCAGCATTTTGGAAAGAAAGATCAGTCACATCTGGAGCTGTAGGAGTGGGAACAGACTTTAGCTTTGAAGAAATCTTAGGACTGTTGTATATCTGTTGTCCTGGTTTTCAGAGATGCTTGTTTCCTGCGAAGAAGTGAATGAGAAATCCTGGTTATGCAGCATTAGACCAGGAAATGTATTTATTATAATCATTCTGGTTTTTGTCTTTCTGCTCTTGCCCATAGGATCAGGCAGCTAAAGATAAGGCCATGCAAAGTATGGCTACAATGTCATCTGCCCAGATTATCTCTGCAACGGCCTTCCATAGTAAAATGGCCTTGCCTGGTCTTCCACGACCAGCCTACCCTGCTGTTTCTGGGGTGAGTGAATGAGAGACTGGGAGGTATTGGGCAAAGGAGATTCAAGAATTTGCAAGGATGTTAGGACCTGCTTAGGAACATCCTGGGGACGTATCAAAAAGAATGAGGCCAAAAGACAATGCCTTTTAGAGCAAATCTGTCATATGGCTGCAATATTTTACATCTTGTTCTCTGTTCACACTGATGTAAAACAATAGACTTTCACTGTATGCTTTTTCTAAAATGACACAAGTGAGAGAAGAATGAGATCCTTTGGATTTTCAATGGCCTGAAATATTTTTAGGTCTCTGTATCTCTCTCTCAGTTCACAATCTTGTTGGATAAAGCTATTTTGGGCTATCCTGATCCTTTCCCAAGTTCACCATTGGAACAGTATGCTCCTGAGTATGTAAATCACAAATTGATGGCCATTGTATAAAATCTTAAAGAAAGGAAGCTTGTCAGCATGCCCTAACCTTGAGGCATAGTGTAGTGAGCTTTGCTGAACACTGATTTCTGCCAAACTATTCCTGTGA
This sequence comes from Rhea pennata, assembly GCF_028389875.1. NCBI lineage: Eukaryota > Metazoa > Chordata > Aves > Rheiformes > Rheidae > Rhea > Rhea pennata. Next base: position 84,238,362 of record NC_084663.1, on the reverse strand, counting down.
GATTCTCCTGGGAAAAATGCTCCATCAAAAGGGGAGGCATCATAAAGACTCTGGAGACTTAGGCACAGGGTGTATACATAGTATTTAACATTAAAATTGCTGTTGGGTCAGTCATTTGCATGTAACTACCAGCAGTGTATGGAAAGAAAGCCAAGATCAATCAGCACCCCCAAGGGATGAAACATAGGAAGATAGAAAGGGAAGATACAGCTAATCAGGTCTTTTCAAAGAGTGAGAGCTTGCAGTTTTCCTCAAATAGAAGCAAGCTTTGCTTTCGTCTCTAGCCTGAGGATGATAACTTTTGTCTGTATGTTGTTCTCTTGCAGTTTTGGCAAGGAGCTTTGCCAGGCCAAGCTGGATCTTCCCAAGAGTAAGTATTCCTTCCCCAAGCTTTTGAAGCAGGTGTTTCTGCTACTCCCTGTATGCTTCCCGAGGAATACTGTTAGCTAATTCAAGATTTAGGAAATGCTAAGATAATGTAGTCCTTGTTCTCAGACAGATAGATTCTCTGACCATGGATCTGAGACTCGAGTGCTCTGGTTGAAGGTGAACTAAGAGTCATAAAAGAACTTTAAATAGATAAACCCATATGCTTTTCAACATGACTTAAACCACCAGCCTCATGGGTTATGTTGAATCTGCTGAATCTGGCAGCCTGGTAGAGGTGAGGCTACCACAGCTCTGTGCCGCCAGGTCCAACCGGTAGCAAGGCTAAGCATGTGTTCCCAATAGGCACACACACAAACATATGTGTACAATACACATACACACGCATACAGTCAGCCACATAGATCAACACAAACAGAAATACTCCCCAGTCACGCAAACAGAAATAGCACCAATAGCCTCATCCTGTTCTCTCTGGCTGATCCAGATGAAGGCCCATAAGGGAAATATATACATATATGTGATGTGAATCTCTCTAGTAGCTAGGCATCTTAGACCCTCATCTATCCTGTAGCTGACCCCTGGATCCTTCATCTCCTCAGTTGCTGACGCCTGGACATGCAAGTCCCTGATGCCTGCAGCTCCACTCCAATAGTTGATTCTGTCCTCCTCACTAACAGACACACAAACATGTACACCCCCCAACACACACATACACGCTATGGATTCCCAGTAGCTGGCCTTTGTCACATAGTCCATTCTGTGGCTGGTCCTGGATCCTGCAACTCCCAGCTTGATGGCACTTGAGCATGCAATCCTCCAGACCTGCAGCCCCACTCTAGTTGCTGGTAGCAACCTTCTCACATGCATACACATGCATTGTGGATTCTTCCAGTAATTGGGCTTAGACACAGTCCCTCCAGTAGCTGGCTCTGGATCCTTCTTCTCCTCAGTTGCCTCCCATACACACACATGCACTCCCCTCTCAGCCAACTCCCAAGCCCCATGGTCTCTCCAGCAGTTGACCTGGACCCCCACAGTTTCTCCAGTAGCCGTCTCCTCCAGGTGCTGGCTTCCAAGCCACTTGACCTGTTCACTGGCTAGACCAGCTTGCTATTTGCTATTTTAGTGATCACAGACTGACACACATACTGTCACTCACTCCAGTTGCTGGCACCACAGAAACATGGGCCTTGTGACCTGTGGTCTCCACTCAGTTTAATAAGTGGACAGGACAGACTGCACTGGTCAGGCGCAGGGCATGGCCAGACAAGCTCATCGACCAGCAACCTATTTGCATGTGACCGGGGTGGGGGGTCCTCTTTCATGCCATTATGCCTCTATTTTCCCACATTGTTCCTCGCCAAAGGACATCAATCCCTCCCTTTTCCCACCTTTAGTTCCTCCCCTATGCCTCCCATAGTGAGTCTGGTGCAGTCCTGAAATACTCTTGCCCTACATCCCATAATGTATCCCATGGCCCTAGGCAGTAACCCCATGGGTGTCTCCTGTGACCACAACTGCTCCTGTTGACTGATCTGGTGGGTTTCACCCCTGGACTCTGGAGCTGATGGTTCTCCTGGGACAGCTGCAGGAAGGACAAGGGCAGGGTCCCTGTCTCTGAGGGGTTTTTTTGGATTCTCTCCATGCTCCTTTGTGTTTGTGGTGATGAGCCTTTTTTGGGCTGATGGCTCTTCTGTGATGGGCCTGGGAGTAGCTGAATGAAGGCATTTTTCAGGTTCCCACCTGCCATTGTTCCCTTGTGCTCCTTTGTGTTTGTGGAGATGAGCTATTTATCACATAACCAAAGAGGAAATGGTTCTGTGAGTGCTTCAAGCCAACTTAAGTACAAGCTGCTGAGAAGGTGTCTTGTTCTTCACCCCTAGCCATATGTTCCTTCTCTCTTCTTGTGCTATTGCTAATGTTTGTGGGGCAGATCAGGGAACAGATTCTGTTAAGGGATCTTGAGGGGGAAAATGGTTAGTAAATGGACTGGAGCAATTCTGAGAGGAATGAAAGGTAGATTTTATACCTTTAGTTTGAAAATGAATCAGGAAAAGTCAGTTGTTATCTCTAGGTGCATTTTTTTCCCACAGTGGTGTTAAAATGGGGCTGAATAGTCTTGAGAAACTACGTTCAATTGTGAGTGCTGAATAACTCTGAAAATCTAGGCCTAAAAGTCTGAGAGGAGCCCAACTTAGAAATATACCCACTTACATGCATTTAAATTCATCCAAAAGTAAAAGGATAAAGTAAATAAATGGGTCCTAGTGCCTGTGTTGACAGGCTGAATAAGGATTTCCAAATAAAAATCTGGAGATCTTTTAGTATATCTGCAGGGAAGACTTATTCAGTTCAATCAAGGCAGTTTTTGTTTCCTGAGTTGTTCTCCTAACCATCTCTTGCCCACACAAATGTACTTTCCCAAAGCCACTTATGCTAATAAGTGCATCAGGAAAAATACTTAATCTAATTTGCACAATTGCCCAAGATTCTTTTACTTCTTTTGTTTTTTGTTGTTGTTACTATTAACCATCTCTCTTGTGTGTTTCTCTAGCGTGAAACCTTTTTCTCAACAACCCTATGCTGTACAACCTCCTCTTCCATTACCAGGTAGGTAAGGAAATACATTTGCTTGTGTTAAAATTATATTTTACCTTCAAAAATAGCCAATGCTTTTAAAAAGGTTAAAAACTGCTAATTAAAAAAATGGACCTATAGAAATATTTCAGTGAGCTCATAATTTGTATATGATTTCCCTTTACCACTGTCTCCTATCATTTTACTAAGAGCTGAAAAAAAATAATTTTGCCTTATTCTGAAATATTTCTCTTTTTTTTTTTTTTTTTTTTTTTTGGTTGGTTTTGGTTTCCCCCCCCAACAGCTCAACAGACAACAGAAATACAAGTTCACATATCTCTGCTGTCCTTCCACCATGCTGTATCTGCTGGAATGCTCATAACACTGTTGCCTCTTCAGTGCCTGGTTAAATAGGGCTTTTCCTTCTGAATTCCCCTATTCTGAGGGGCTAATGTTGATGTTAATGGTGATGCATCATTCTCTGTGATATCTAAGGGCCTAATAAGGCTCATCTTAAAGTTGGTGAAAGTGTTTTCCCTGGTTTCGGAATCAGCTAGATTGGCTTTTACAGCATACCAACCCTGTCTTAGCTGACAAGCTGTTTAGAGCACAGGTGGAGCGAGAAGCCTGTGAATGTTATTTTTGCATGAAGACTGAAGTCAGAATAAAATCTAATTAGTCAGCTCTGACAACAGGTGCTTTACTGGAAAGCTGTTACCAACTTGTCTCTTCCTAAATTTTGTTCTATAAATCCTGTGTCATTAGGGTTTGAGCCTCCTACTGGTCTCTCACCTTCCCCATCAGCACCAACTTGGCAAGGACGAAGGGTTGCTAGCTCCAAACTTTGGATGTTAGAATTCTCTGCATTCTTGGAACAACAACAAGACCAAGATACAGTAAGATACACACCTGACTCCCACCCCTCATTTATTTTTGGTCTCAGGGTAGCTTCTGTTCATCATTAATGTGTCATACACTACTATACATGTGTGGAAATACTTGCTTCATTGATCTATTGAAAATAGAAAGGCATCTTTGGGAAACGCAGAGCCCAATTAAAACAGATCCTCCACTTAGAGGACAGGATTGCTTAAAAACAATATAGTAAGCTCTGTCATCTGTTTCTGGCCTCCCTTCCAGTATCATTGCTGTTTCTATATGTATACCAGAGTTCAAGATGCTGAGGTCATAAAACAATTGTACAGCCTCTGCAGGGCTACTCTTTGCCTTTGAGGTCACACCCAGAATCAGAGGATGGTAGGATCACATGAAGCCATATGTCATCTCTCTGGTGTGTTGAAAAGAACTTAAATTTATTTGGGGGCAACTGGGATGAATTTGTATCACTGTGTTTCCATGGTGCCACCTATAAAATGGGAGTAATAAGATCTGCCTGTCTCTTGAAAGCCTTCTGATGCTGCATCTTGAGACATACATTGGTGCTGGACCAATTATGTTTCAGAGTATTTATGACTATAGAACAGCATCATGAGGCAATAATTTAGCCATAAATGTAGGAAAAAAATAATGTTTCAGACAAATCAAGAATTATGTGGGTGTATTGATATGAAAGAAATAGCTGTTTGAACTGGTATTAGCTGAGATATTTGTGCTAATACCTCTGGTCTCTTAGAAAATGATATCAAATCTTCAGTGATATCAAGTAGTCAGGCCTTACCCCTCGCTTCTAGGTAAAGATGACAGAGCATCTATTGTTGCAGTTCTGGAATGTTAGTTCAGTGCTTGTTTGATATAGGGGCAAAAAGCTTTCTGTGTAATCACTCCCACCATTTTCTGCAGCACATCCTTTTGTGTACTGTTTGCACTCCCCACATGAATTGGTAAGTGAACTTCACACTTCCTGGACTTGAAGTTCTTTTTAAATGGTCTGACTCTGTCCAGAGCTTTTTGGATTTCTGTGGTGAGATGAACTCAATGAGTTTGCTAAAAAGTCTTAGCTTTCCTTTGAAGAACTGTGAGTGTTCAGTATGTAGTGAATGATTTCCTAATTCCATGTTTTTCCTCTCCTTGCAGTATAACAAACATCTGTTTGTGCACATTGGGCAGTCAAGCCCCAGCTACAATGATCCCTACCTCGAGGCAGTGGATATTCGGCAGATCTATGACAAGTTCCCTGAGAAAAAAGGGGGCCTGAAGGAGCTCTTTGAAAGGGGGCCAGCTAATGCCTTCTTCCTTGTCAAATTCTGGGTAAGGGAAAGACCCTATGCAGAGTACCTATTTTCTGTCAAGTTCTCACTGTAAGAGTGGTGGCCTCAATAGCTGATCAGACTAACAAAGATCTAACAAATTTTTGCTGTGCAGGAGACTGTTCATACAGCCATGACTGTCACCTGGTATCTTTACTTGATTGCAAAAGGCCCTCATTCTGGCCTGAAGCAAGACAGATCTTTCATGTCTTCTGTATAGTTCTTGACTAGTGCTTGAGGAGTTTATTTGCCAATGATGACTTGGGCCCTTTGAAATTTTTTATTTCTATGTAAGAGAAGAATTCAGAGGAAATTACTCTCCTTTGCATTCTCCTTTGCATGTGTGTTCACTTTCCTCCGTGTTGAGTAACTTAGTCAGAGGCAGCATTTTTCCCTCTCTTCTCCTATCTAATTAGGTGCATGTTATTTTATCCAAATACCAATAATTTACAAATGTGTATTTACTGCAGGCACAAACACAGACAAAAGATAGAAGACACTCATCATGAAATTGGATTATGCTGATAATATATTACTGAAATTACTTCTGGTAAATTGGAAGAAATCAGCCTGGCAAAAATCTATTCACTCAGTTGGCCTGAATAGTATATTCATGACCTAGCAGATAGTTGCAAAACGTGCCATTATGCTTCAAGGTACAAGCAAAATACTTCTGGTTTTAGATGTTATCATAGGTATTACATGATTAAAAATAATAGCAGCTTGGGGCAATGACAGGCTAGATGGCTGAGAAAATGTGATGAGATAAGGAGTCTTTCACCTTAACTTTACCACTTACAATTCAACTCTGGTTCAGAAGTGAGATAATGAGAAATGAGCTTCTTTATCTCAAACTCTTCATACAAACTGGCATTAGAAAGTCACTTATCTGGTGGTTTCAGGAGAAAGAAAAGGTAATTAAAGTGCTTTGAGAATTAAAGTGTCTGCTTCCCAGCTGTATCAAGCCTGGCCTTTCCAGAACTGAGGTGGAGCACCTTGGCTGCGAGCCTGTTGCCCAAGTGTCTTGTGCTTAGACTATTACTTACAGGTGATTTTTGGAGGCACGTCCTTCTACTACCCCTACGTTGCGTGGTACTAAGGTGGGCCCCTGATGGGATTAGCCTCTGTAAGAATAAAAGAAAGCCTATATCGAAGACTAAAACAGGAAATAAAAGACCAGCCCTGTTTTCCTGGGGAAATAGGAAATTTAGGGGAGAGAGCGGCACTTGCTAGGAAGGGTCTTCTTTGACGAAAAGCTACATAATAATTGCCCTGCTAAAAACTAGCTAGAAAAGGAAACAGAAGTCTAGGGTTTAAAAAAAAAAAAAAAAAAGGCAGTAAGAAGAGGCAGCTTCTAGTAAGTGAGCCTTGGAAAATAAAGTAGGAGCTACAACAAACAGTTGCATCATGCTCTAGGGATCCTAGGGGAGTTTCTATGCTAAGGTGAAGAGCATCTGCTCCTTTGTGGTATCACTTAGGAGCACATTGGAAGTTCTAGGCATCAAAAGAAAGAGCTTAGAGAGAGGTGTTATCTAGAGAGGAGAAAATATTTTGAACTTCTTGACTTAATGGGAAGAAAAATTACAATAAAACTGTGTTCCTATTTGTGAAAACTGTTACTGTGTTTTGAGCCTACCGGGTTGGGTTTGTTGTTTCTGGGTTTTTTTAATGTATTACAAGCCACTAGGGCTTGTAACAAGTAAAACATTCAGTTTTGTAGTTGCTTCTCTGTGTAGATAATAGTAGGGTAAGAAAGCACTGCTTAGAAGATGCCATGTTCTGTATGAGGGTGGCCCTGAGCACGTTCACCATTAATGTTGTGTTTCACAGGAGTACTTGCATTAATTAATCTTGCTGTAAGATTTCAGTAGGATCTCCAGGGCAATGTAATAGAGACGGTTCAAAAAACTTTTGCTTGATTCTCTCCAGAAAATTCAGATTCTTTTTGGTTAAAGACTCCAAACCTTTTTGTTGGAAGATTTTGAATTCAGCATGCTTCAAAAGTGGTAGTGCTGCCTCCTGGTTAAACAAAGCACATAAGTCATGCATATAATGCACTGTGCTACTTGTGTCACAACGGTTCCTGAGTCATGTTGTAGCAGATATATGTAATGCAACTGCTGCCTGCGGGAGGGACCAGATCCTATGAAGCAGCAGAAACTGCAAGTTGTGTGTGACGTTATGTTGGTATTACCAAACAGAGATTTATGGGTCCTTGACCAAATGTTTGTTTTAGCCAAATGTTAGCTAAAAGCCAAAAATGATCTCATTTTCAAAAGTTTGTTTTTGCCAGTTCTCCCCCCACAAAATAGGCAATTTACACAGATAAGACCGTGTGGTCCAAAAATCCATCTTTAAATCTGAAAAACTGATTTCAGCTGAAATTCGTATATATATCTCTGCATTTCCATGCCTCTGTGGCAGGATATGCTAGGGTGTTTTTTCATTTTGTTTCGTAATGACTATGCAGCTATACAAATTTAGAGTTCATGTTCGAAGGTGTGGTAGATAAAGCAGTTATGACATTATTACTATGATTTGTAGCATCTTTTTAGGTTAAAAATACTATCTACAGGCACATTACTAATGCTTTTAAACTCAGATGAATAGAGTTGAAGATTTTTCTTTTGAAGGTTGACTTTTTTTTTTTTTTTTTTTTTTTTTTAGCATGGAGATATAGTTCAGTTTTTCAGAGGTTCTGAATTGAAGTGGTAGCAAAGACTTACAAAACTCAAGACATTGGTTATGTTGGTTTTGTATTTATGTGCTTTAGGTTTGAAGAGTCTGAGGCAAGGACCTGCCCCAACTGCAATCAGCAGTCCAGTGAACATACCAGGTGATCTCTTGTGCACTAAAAGTCTAGCTAGAAAGACTATGTTTTCAGATTCTTGACACCATTAATAGCACTTGGGATCTAGTGTAACAGAGAAAGAGTTATTCAGTTTTGTTCAGTGGTGCTTTAACTTTTAGCTATTGTATAAATAATTTAAAAGTTGGTTAGTTTAAAACTTGAGTACTGATTGCAATTCTTCCGTGATGATTTTGGCTTTGGGAGTCTGTGATACAATGAACTAACTCCTGAGCTTGGATTGGCAGGTTGTATATGTGTATAACATCTCTGTGACATTTCTCTGTGCTCCAAGTGCATTCTAGCACATGACAATGAATGTGAGACGTTAGCCTCCCACCACATGGGCAGTGGCAGCTCTGCTCTTTACCAGTGTAATGTTATCTTTACCACCTGTTACTTGGCTCTCCCTATGATCTCCTCCTACATGCATCGTTATTAATAGGAGAAGAGGAGTTTTCAGGGCTTTATGTATTAGTGGAATAGTGTACTTGCATCTTAAAGCTTTCAGAAGTTGTGAGAGACTGGGTGGGAGATGGAAGAAAAATGACAAACAAGGAATTTAGAACAGACACTACCTTGTCCAAAGCAGCCATCTGCAGAGGAGTATATTAGAGGAATTGCCTGGGAGACCTTTTCTACCAGTGATGAATGCATGTAATAATTTATTCTTCTCAGTGATAGGCAAGCTAAGGAAAGAGTCAAATCACTCAACGGTTTCTTTCCATTAAATGAATTATACATTTCTGGAAGGGGCTGGAGTGGTGGGCTGGAGACTTCTGTCCTGCGCTTGCCTTTTCTCCCCTCCCAAACAAATTCAGTCAGAGCAGCAGACATGCAAACTCCTGTCAGCACTCTGCCCTGCCCACTGTATGACTTCAATCCTGACATGGCAGGAACTACCTGGAGGACAAAGGAATGGTAATTTAGTCTCCATGTCCATTCTGTCCTTGGCACTTCTACTAAGGCAACAAACAAGCAGTTAGCAACAGAGATTTTTATGAGCTTTGGACATTTTTACTGAGAATGGATCTGACAGTAGCTCATTACAGCCTCCTCTACAGCACAAGCTCCTTGCAGCTGTTTAGTTATGCAAGGGAACTCGAAGACAAAGGCCGTTTTTCACCAAAGGTACTCCCCAGAGTATTCTGTATAAAGATTGCTGGCAGCAGAAAGCTTGTTGAATTGCTGAGGCATCTGTCCTCTGGATGTCAAAATGACACAATCCTGAGGGGGTCTAGCTGAGTCACAGGTACCCTGAATATTGCAAGATCTTTTGCTGTCTCTGGGTAGCTCACATGCTGCCCTCTTTCCCCTTTCTTGATGGCTGAAGCTGCATGAGTTTTGGACCGTTCTTTAAGCCAAGAGTTGTTCAGCATATGCCTTTCCGTTGACAGTGTGGGACTTGTATTGGCCTGCGTGCTTGACCCATGTGCAAGACGTCTACATGGCATGGTTTCTCACAGCATTAACTACTGTTTGGACACTGATCCAGTCATTGCTTTTCAAAGCCTCTGATGACTGAAGTTTCTAGGTAATCAACTGTGAAACTCATTCCCACCAAAGATCAGACAAAGACTATGGCTTAGTATGCTTAAGGCATAGTGCACAATGTCAAACTTTTCTGTAAATCTTCCTTGGAGTTGCAGAAGTCAAGTGATAAGCTCTTTGGAGCTATTTACAGCAGACCTTCTAAGAGTCTCACACCACCAAAACAATAAAAAAGTAATACTGTCTTGTTTACAGTTACCATGTCCTTCCCCGAACAAATCCCTTTTTCCCATATAGAAATCTTGCCTGACAGATATTAAAAAATTCTGCTTACTTGTCTGGAAAGGAAGAACTCTCAGATGTTTCCCCCAAAACAAGCAGATCGGCTCTCTTGCATGCAATCTGGAGATCTCTGGCATGTGCTAAGCCTATTTATAGAGGTACAGCAGTGATTGTAGTTTCAGCATACTTGCGCTGTCTATCTGTCTGAGGTGCTGCAGCTCTATTTCCTGCAAACACTAATCGGAACCCTTGGCTGCGTGCTACTATTATTTTTTGGATTTACTGAAATTCCATGTATGTGTGTTTATGTGCTGATATCTTCAGAGGAGACAGAAGGAGATGGGTGCCTCACTTTTGCTGACTGACTCCCTGAGACATATCTGAAAATCCTAGCCCATAATATTTTAAGTGCTTTGGAATAAATGGTGCAGTGTAAAAATCAAACATGATCCCATTGCTTCACTGGAACAGAGCTCCCAGGAAACTGTTTGGACATGATGTTAGTGAATGGTGATGACTGCTTAATTCAAACAATATTACCATAATTTTGCTTCCTGCCAAGTAGTTTAATGGTGATTAATTAGGTGTTAATTAGGTGTGAAATCCTACAGTCTGATCTTTTAGTGAGAGACTTGCCAACTTGTGGAGACACCTGCAGTGGCTTCTTATACTTCTATCAAGTTTCTCATGAAGTGCACCTAAGATCTTTCTGCTTTACCTCATATTGACTGCACTTGTTTTTGAATTTACCATATTTAAGAGTTTATGGGAATGTGACCCTAATTTTACTGGTGAGGGTTACTGAGGGTTTCAGTGGAAACTGTAGGAAACAATATGTCATTTTGAAGAGTGATTTGTGATCATGTGGTTACTGTGCTGTTATGCTCTCCATTAATGGCAGAGTGAAACCTATATATTCATCCCTAATGTTGCCAGCCAGTGTTGATCCTGAAACATTCAACCATTCTTTCATTCATTCTCACAGAATGAATCTATCCAGCTAGAATTGACTGAATGCTATATCTACTAGTTTAGGAGGTATTTCTGGAGATGCACTGCCCACTTTACTTCATTAAAAACCTATCCTAAATCTTTCACTTGCTCTTGAGTTTGTACAGCTAAAAAAAAAAAAAAGAAAAGGTAATTGGGTTTTATTGCCTTATTGGCTTGGCCTTTCTGTGGCATGGCATCATTTATCTAAGGCAGATGGTAATTTTTCTGCAGGTGGAAACATGCATGCATGAAGGCAGAGTGGCAGCAGCATCTTGAGTATTTTGCTAAGTGGAAAATGGAACTTGATTTGGTGAAATAAATGGGAAGATGATTTATTTTATTCCCTTTCCACTCATCTTCATCCTCCATGTGCCCAAAACAACAAGTTAACTGCCAGGGGAATTGGACTGAGGAGAAATACTGGACATTATTACATGGCTGCCTTTCCTGCTAATGGTCTTGGTATCGCTCTTGTCAAAGTGATAAATTCTTCTGTGGCCATAACTCTGTGATGTGAGAGCTGCTGGTGAGTGGTATGGTACAGAGATCTTAGATCACCCAGCATGACTGCCTAGAGCCAAACTTTTAACTTGAAAGGAATGGCAATGAAGTGACTTTCTGTCTTCTTGCAGGTCTTATGCTATAGATAAAGTACTCAAACTCATTTGCTGTAAAAAGTAGTCTTGCACTGTATTTTCCCCATTGATGCCCATCCTCTCAACACATGCTCTTTGTGTGAATGCACACTAGCATTTCTGAACCAAGTCCAGGAACTGATCATACTGAGAACTAACTGAGCAGTTCCTTGGTTGGTTTTGTGCTACAGCTGCACAAAGTTTCTGCCAGTACAAGAGGGATGGGAAGGCACAAACTGCTGCAGGACAGTGAGACTGCTTTTCATGGCAGGATCGCCTTGGTGTTCATCAAGCTGCAGCTCTGAGGTGTCGTTTCCCCTAAAGCTTGAGCCAGGCTGAGCCTGTGCTGCTATCAAAATAGGCAGCCTTTTACCCTCAACTTTTGTGTGTGTATTCTCTCCGCTTCCTGCATGTGGAGGCATGTGGAGATTCAGTCAGCTTTCTTGTCTGACTAACCCATCAAAATCACAAAAAAACAAAAAGTGTATCAGCTAGGATCAGCTCTCTGGTCTGTCTAATTTCGGAGTTGCACAATTCCTAGTGGTGGCACAAGGAGAGCAGCAGGCAGGTGTGGCTATGTACAGGCAGATTGCTGCTTTCAACTAGCAGCACAGATGTAGATTAACTAAAACCTCTTGTAAATTTGCACTTTAGAGAAATAAGCTAATAGCATTGTCTCATGGTAGAAAAGGACAAGTATTATGTATGACAAAGAAAAGCGATTTTCATTATTGAGGTGCTTCAGTTCCCAGGGTAACATTGCCTGTTTTAAAGGCTACTCTAGATTCTGGATAAAAAAATCTCCACTGACACTGAATAGGAAAAGCATGCTAGAATTGTATTTAATACAGAGTCCTTTTTGCACTAGGGCAATAGAATGCATTGTAGCAGAAATAGTGTTTCTTGTTTCCTGTTTCCCTCGGTTCGGCAGGAAGAATAGAATAGACAGAAATAACCCAGGGAAACTGGTCACTGGTTTTCGGGTAGTGTAAGTTAGCACCTGAACTTACGGGGTATAGACAGGCTCCACCCTCTTACTTTTAAAAGGGAGGAAGCCAAGTTGGGCATTCGCACCAGCTTTGGGCTTCTCGGGAGCAAGTAAATGTTGCCGCTCTTCTTTTTCATAAGAGGGATTAGCATGACCCCTGGCGGAAGCTTGAGGGAGCCACATGTTGGGGGTTAAGGAGTCGCATTTCAACAGGAAGCTTCAGCTGACCAACTGTAGGGACCTACATTTGAAAACTGGGCTACTAATGCAGCTGGGTTTGGGTTTAGATGGAATTGGTTTGGATCTACCAGCAAGCTACCTTCCTCATGTTGCATCCTGTCTACTCATATACTTCATATCATGGTCAGGATCACCATATCTAATGCTCTTCTCTCACTCACATTGTCCTTCTCCTTGCCCTCTTTCCCCTTATCTGAAGCTCCAGAATGGGGAAAAAAAGCTTTATTACGATTGCTATACCCTTAACTTTCCTCCTAAGGGAGGCATGCCAGTTTAGCCTATCTGTCACACTGCGCTTTCTGCCCTCCATGGGCTTCTTGAGTGCCTGCACATAGTCCTGGCACTGTCCCATTATGGTGAGTATCAGCTAAGGCAACAGACTATACCATAGATTTTAAAGATCAGAGTATATTCCACTAGATTTCATCAAAGTGTGTGCAAATTCCCACCACCTTTTTCCAAAGTGAGAACTGGATTTTAGTGCATGTTTTTTATATTTCCTCTACTTGTTTGATGCTCATTAATCTGATTAAGGACCTTTTGGGCACGCCAATACCTTCCAATCTTGGCCAAGTGAAACTCCTTTAGGTCACAGTGAAGACCACCACACATGGTAACTATCTATTCTTCCTGACTTTTTTTTTCTTTTTTTGCAGGCTGATTTGAACACCAAGATTGAAGATGAATCCAGATCTTTCTACGGCGTTTCCAGCCAATATGAGAGCCCTGAAAACATGGTCATTACCTGTTCCACTAAAGTATGCTCTTTTGGAAAGCAGGTGGTGGAGAAAGTGGAGGTACGCAGCAGTCATCTGTGTGCATGGCTCTCTCAGGGCTGCGGTTCTGTTGCTGCAAGTACTTGCATGCTGCATATATCTCAAGGCAAAATATATCCCATGCTTTTTGTTAGGGAGATGGACTGGAGAAGCACTGACATTCATGCCATAGATTGTTATTTCTGAGACATGCAGGTGTAAGAATGCTCCAGCCTGCAACATGGCCTTTTCTCAAGACTTCATTGAAGGTCTGGTACTGTTTATTGTTTTTTCGTTAAGTCTCAGTTTCTGGAGACATGTGAAAATGTGAGACTCGGCTTCTTGGGAGCGGAAGAAAGCTGGGAAACCTGGGCCCATGTCTTTGCTGAAAACAAGTAGACAACACTTCATTTTCATCAGTGGTTTTAAACAGATAATTTATAGAGTATAATTAATTAATAGAGTGCAATCATTTATAGACTATAGGTTTATGGTTTTATGAGGCTTATGTTAGTGCTTGTACACTTACAGTTCTAGCAACAGTAGCGCTGCTTTTTTATATATATATATGTTTGTATGTATGTATATATGAATATGGCATTGAAGAAATTCTTCTTTCTCATGCCAAATTCAATTGCTAAGAGAGCTGCTCTGACCTGCTCCCTGCTGCCTTCTTTCTCAAGAAGGTGCCAAAGGACAGTTATGTTCTCAAAACTGCATGTTCTAGTGTCAGTGGTCAACTCTAAGCTACATTCTTCCCTAGGACCCATCTCCAGCCACATGATAGACATGCCTAAAGTCTGGTTATGAATTTCTATGTGGCCATATGATGGGATACATAGGCCAAGGAAGGGAATCATGGTGCTTGAGAGAGGACATCAAGCTTGTAGACTGAAAGGACGTAAAAGACATTTAAAGGTTTACTGTGAAATGTTACAATCCAGTGTCAGCTTCTGTTCAAGGGAAGATGAAATATGCAGGAGCTAAGATGTGAATGTGAGGAAAAACCCCTCTGTGTAACACTAGCCAGACCAAGATCCCTGTAAGTGCCAGCCCCTCTTCTGAGGGGAAGCACAGATACTGTGTCCTTTCTCATAGACACCAGAAGGCTCTGGTCCTCCCCAACTGAGCGTATGATTACCATCATTACTAGGAGCTTCCTATTCTTGCTAAAAGCAGTCAGTTTTAACTTCTTTAGTTTACTGACACTTAATATTTTTTCCAGTAGAAATGCAGAACCTAACAGAGCTGACAATGGGTTTGCTCTTCTTAGTTACCTTTCACAGCTCCTTGGTTGTTTACCACTTGGAACCCATTGTTCTTTTATTAATTAGGTCATTATCATTAGTAAAATGAATTGAAAATGTTGTGGTAATTTTTCTGTTTTGAGTTCCTTTATATGATGTGATAACGTTAATCCCACATGCCCCTTTTCTGTTTTATGTTGCAGACAGAGTATGCACGCTATGAAAATGGACACTATTCCTATCGCATCCACCGCTCCCCTCTCTGTGAATACATGATTAACTTCATCCATAAACTCAAGCACCTCCCTGAGAAGTATATGATGAACAGTGTGCTGGAGAACTTTACTATCTTACAGGTGGGACATTGAACTGTTTTTGCTGAAGTTTGAAAACATAAAAGCCCCATGTAAGAGTTCACAATTGTGAGTCACAGCAGATTTCCTTTTACAGCTCTGTATCTAACTGCACTTAGTTATCTCTCATGAAAATTGCACCTCAGGACAATTTATGGATCTCTAGAGAGCATAGATCATACAGAGAAGTAGGAGAAAAAAATTGAGAGGTCTGAGTAAGAGCAAGAAAAAGGAAAGATGAAGGGTGAACTGATGAGGCAGAGATACAGGAAAGAGGAGGATGCAGAAGTTGCAATAAGAAAAATGATAATTCCATTATTAGACATTGAGGCCCCTTTTGCAAGGTAAAAAAGGAAGAACACTTTCAAGTGGCCATACAGTTCTGGCATGGAGAGAATTCTCCATCCTGAGAAGGCAGAAGAAAAATGTTGCTTCCTCAGGTCCACCTTGAACCTGGAAAGAATGTAGAGGAAGGGGCATGTTGTGAGAAGCACTGTGACACTTTTATGAAGTGCTGCAGCCTCTAGCTAGGGCAGTACTATAAGGCTATAGTAACTAGATTTTCATTATTGTGTATGTAGTCTCTCCAGGCTCTGGAAAGCCTAAATTGGGAGAAGAGGGCAAAGATAGCTTAAAAGGTATACTTTCTTAATGGGCTGTGAGTGCTGTGCTCACTTCCACAGGGTGTACTACTGATCTTCCCCCAGAGAACCTGAGGTTGGATAAGTGAAAGAGATGCTAGAAGCTATATGGAAGAATGGAAATCGAGTAGTCTTCATTCCATCTGCTGAAGATCCTGTGGGGCTTCAGGCAATTCATTTCACTGCCCTGTGGCTCAGGCACTTCAGCTATAAAACAAGGTTAATAACATTCATACACCCCACAGGCTTTAGACGGCTTTGCTCTTTCATGTTTGAACTAAGCTCTTAGTGCTTGGCAGAAAAGATGAATGTAAATTCTGTGGGATTTTCTTCAGGTGAGCAAAGGCACGAAATGGGCAGAGCCAGAAAGATGAAAGGCCTATGTGCTGTAATTCATACTGAGGAATACTGTAACTGCTTTCTGCATACATTATTCCTCAGCCAGGCCTAGGCTTGCTCTAAATTTGTGAACAAAGTTGTCATATAGATATACTTCCTCTTGGACTTTATGTTCTGAATAATCTCCTGTCCTTCTCTCACCTGCAGTCACAGAGAACCATATTTCATGTGGGTGCTGGCATGGCCTTTCATATATTTCCATTAATAATCTTGCAGTCCTACTCCCTGAGTGGCAGGCTGAGAATTTTCCACCCCACAACAGAGAGCTGAAAAACAGTCATTCTTAATGCAAGGCATGCTGCTAATCCTCAGTTCCCACTGCCAAGTTCTGAGGCAAGTCTAATCATACTTTTTCTGAACCCATTTGTGAGTTTAGATACCTCTACTCTCACAACTGTAGTTTATCTTGCTTTGCACATTGCTCTGAATCTGTCACTGAGATTTCAGAGCCCATTTTGGTGTAGATCTTTGGAAGGGGCTCTGCTGCTTTACCATTTCTAGATGCAAATAATCTACAACTTTGTCTGCAGAGGGAAGAAGTGTTAGTTCAGCTGCAAAATAATCATGAAGTAAGGAGAGAAAAAAGGAATAGACTAAAATCAAAGTGCTAAAATTAATAAGCAAGTCTGAAAGCATCTGTTTTCTTTCTGTTTTCACAAGGGTGGCTGGGCTTTGGTACAGTACAGGCCTCCAGCTGGTATCCTTTTCTTCTGCAGATGAGTCAGTGCTACTTCTGAAAAATTGTTGCTTCTCCAGTAGGAAAGAACTGCTTGAATCTTAAGTTATGGCACAAAGCTAGATTATGAAAGTGTGCAAAGGTCTGTGGTATCAGACATATGGGGGAGACAGAAGCTGAGCTAGAAGCTCTGGGTGCAACATTCACCACTCACTGCTATGTAGTATAGGAAATGAGTGCTTCTGAAGCTTAGACAGTGCTGCTCCATCACCAGACTGCATTGCAATTCAGTGACACTGGCCTCAGTTGCAGAGGTTCCAAAGGTACCACAGAGAAAGAAGTGCAAAAAGAGAAGCAAGCTTCTGTAAGAATACATGAGTGTAACAGCCATTATTCTGACATCTACAGCACACGAAATGGGAGGTGTAAAGGAGTCAAACTTGTATGTCTCCTGTGTAATGAGAAACATTTCATGATCCTCACAGTCTATGTTTACCACTGACAAGCAGGAGCAGATGGAGGCAAGGGACTGTTCATGGATGTGGTATATCATCATATGATCACATCACATGCAGGAGCAGATGTGCCACAGCAGATGACATCTCAAAATCCAAAGAGCAGAGCAAAGAGAGGCTTTCTACAAAGCACCTTCTCTCTGCTGAAATCTGCATCATGAGGGGTGGGGACCAGGGTAAATTGCTCTCTTCAAGCAAGGGAATGACATGCTTGCTTTAAGAGAGGATGACTTCTCCTGGGTCTAATAAATCCGCTTCCCTGTGTGTGGTCACTTCTTAATCTCAGGTTTTTTTACTCTACAGTGGACTCTGCTCACCCCCCTGTCTTTTTACTGCACTGTAGTCTTAACAGTCTGAAAGGACTTAAAAGGCTTCCTTGCTGGGTGTGTGGGCTTGTGAATTGGGGGTTGTGGTGGCGGAGCTGTGTACTGTTCCTGTGATTCTCTGTTCTTTGTTTATTATTGACTTTTTTTATCTATGTTAAATGTATTGGAATTTGTAAGCAGCACAATAGCAGTTGCCATCTCAGCTTCCTCTCTGTTTCTCTCTAGGTTGTGACAAACAGGGACACACAGGAGACCTTGCTGTGCATAGCATATGTTTTTGAGGTGTCAACTAGTGACCATGGTGCCCAGCATCACATCTACCGTCTGGTGAAGGACTAGAGACTCTCTGCCCCAGATCATCCATGGGATATATGTCTGAGGAAAGAGTTCATGCTTGAACATCCCCCACTATCAAATCAAAAAATAAACTGCAGATATTGTGTATTTTCAGAGAAGTACCTCTGAGCTGTTTTATGATTGAGAGGGCCTAATAATAAGTTTGTATCTCCAGGTTTGTGCAAATGGGGAAACGGCTTGGAGTTGAAGAAACATGCAAATGATTACATAGGGAATTGTAGAGAACTGCATTCACTACAAATATGTCCTCTGGGATATAGCCCCCCCACTGGGAAACCAGGCCTCAGAGCAGGCACTAGGAGTGATCATGCAGATAAAAGACTGGTATGCAGTCCGAGCTGCAGCTATGGGAATGGTAGCAGCTTCCACAAGCTAGACCACTCAACAACGGTTTGAAAGGATACATGATATGCCCTCCGTGCGTACATGTGCACTCATATGTATACATTCATAGGTCTACACATGCACAGACATACTTCCTATATGAATGGATAGATACATGTACAGTTAAGACATGCATGGGCATATGCATATGTGTGTAGAGATGCACATAGTAACCTACACATCTGCCTGTCTAGTTGTCTACCTTTGCAGATGTGCAATAACATTCTCCTTCAGCTATGCTGTTGGAGGCTGGACATAGTTTTCCTCTCTTCCATACACAATAGTGAGAGGCTAACCTTTCTTCTGCCTTTTAAGCTGACCTTTAAAATATTGTGCTTAGAATATTGAGTATGTTAAATCATGTTGTCCTTCCAGCAGATTTCCTCCATTTGTCAGATCTAATGACTTGACTGACTAAATAATTCTTGCTGCTTTTGCTCTCCCTGTGCAGCTCAGGGAGACAGACACTGCTCTTTTCTTGTGCAGAAGCAAAATAATTGTTTACCAAGATCACAGAATAGCTGATGTTGGAAGAGACCTCTGGAGATGATCTGGTCCCACCCTCCTGCTTAAGAACAGTCAGCTAGAGCAGGTTACCCAGGGCCGTGTCAAGCTGGGTTTTGAATATCTGCAAGGATGAAGACCACACCTTTTCTGGTTTTCAACCAACCTCATGGATGAAATTGTTATACCTATTTGTTGCAGACAGTGATGTGCACAGGTATTGCAAAGAATGCCATGTGGCCAGCAAATCACAGGAAAATGAGGAGAGGGAAGAATGAAAACAGATTGGCTTTTCATGCTTGCAAGGCAAACAGTCTTTCTGTTTTCCTTGTAAACGTTGTTGTTTACTTTAGAATCACTGAAAGGCAATAATCTTGGTCCCCACAATGCTGTTAATGTGGCAGAAGCCTTTCATGTGACTCTGAGGAAAGAAATGGGTTGTATAATGCTGTCTGACAACTACTGAGCAGGCAATTTATTGGATGGCCAGGCACAGTCCCTTAGTACAGATTTCTATAAACGCTGTTACATCTACTCTTTCCATAGTGCCTCACAGCACCTTAAGAAACACCTCTCACATTTGTGTCAGACATTTCCACCCATGCATTTTTGGCACAAAGAAAATACTCACTAGCACCTGGGACATATGAGATGTTCATTGGTAGAAACTAAAGGATTTCTTGGATTGCCAGGAAGTAAGGACTTGAGCCACACATAAATTAAACCTGACTTCTCTGAAGAATTCCTGAGCTTGTTGGTACTGTCCTATACAGCTCTCAGTCAACTGGTAAAATAGTGCTGCAGGCTCCCTGAAAATACTATATAAATCTTCCCATAATATCTGGAGAGGCCCACAGACTTACATATCTCCTCCAGATTCCTATCCATCTTCCCGATCTTTAAAACGTTTTGGTTTTGAATTTGAAGTTTTAACTTGTGCTCATTTACCAGGTACTCCAGAAATCTCATTTCCTGCAGGTCTAAATCTCAACTCCCTTTAAAGTTTGAAACTTTCCCACTTCTGTAGAATGTTATTTCCATGTTTTATGGAGTCAATTGACTTCTTTAAGAACATGAATGTCCAAATTTCCACTGCCATTTTTCACAAGTATAGATGAATATCCCCCATCTTCTCACTGAAATTCATGAAAAAATGCTTAGCTAGCCATCCTGCAGTATGCAATTAGCATCACTGCTGCTTGGTGTATCAGATTCTGAAGGGGGAGTTCCTTTAGTGGGAAAGTTTCCTTTTTAAACACAATCTGATATTGTGCCAAATCATCTCCAAATGCCTTACTATGCTCAAAGCACTATGTTATAAGAACAAGCACAGTCATCACTTCTTCCTATTGCCTGTGATGGTTGTTTCTGTCACATCAGTTTCACTTACCTGGGGCTCTGTGGTTCCTCACCTCTTCCTCCCTGCCCCAGGATACTTTGAGCAATCTTCTACCTTAGATGTTTGTTTTGATGATCTAAATAATACTTGTTGTATGTCCTTGTTGCTCTTATTAGCTTCACTAACTGTGCTTTGTCTTACCCAGCTTTAAACAAATTCTGTTATAAACAGAACTTAGCTGGATAATGGTAGCTTCAGCTACTCCATGCAGTTCTTGTGAGGATGAACCTGCTAATGCCTTCATATCATCATGGTTTTATTTTGAAGCTGCTAGCAGGAACAATTGTCCTCTGCTAGAAATAGGCAATGTTCCCTTCAATGATTTAAAATCTTTAGTTTTCCTCTTGCTTTTCACTGGCTGACAGTATTGTGTTTCCTTCACTGAACTGTTGCCCAACTCATGTGTAGAACCTGCCCAGGCCTATAATATTTTCTCCAGCATAGTATAAACCTCCCAGTCCTTCATAGTACTTAGTTTATGATCTTAAGTTTCAATACAATCTTTCTTGACACCATGTTGCACCTAGATGCTGTGATTCCTCACAAGCAAGTCATATCCAAGCAACAAGAAGAAACACACTACTAAAATGTAACTTGTAAATCAAGTGAGTTAGACAAGTTTATTACAGTACATTTTTCATATGGGATCTCCTAAAAAAAATTGTCTGACGTATGAATTCACACTGGTGTGGCTTTAGCAGTTAGATGAAAAGGAAAGAATTAGAAGATCATCAGTAAAGACAACTCGTTTGGCTTTGTGAATGACTGGTCCTAAAGATTTCCATCTTAACAGAGGTTTCAAATGGAAAACCAGAATATGGTTACCTACAAAGCCCTCCTGGAAGTGATTCTTACATGGTTGTGGTTTTAGTATTCAGGTAAACACAAGCTGCACTAGGACTAACCTTATGACACATAGCCCTGCTGGGGTCCCTGCACCTCTAGAGTCTGCATGGGTCTGGATATTTAATTCAGTGTGGAGAAGAAACTAACTGACTTATTTTCCCATTAAGTTATTGCATGCTAGTTTCTCTGTTTTAACTGCCTAAGTGCAGGTTTCTACCTGCATGCTGGTTACTTACCTGCATGTAGGATGTCCCTCATAGGGATGAGTCTTTACCAGCCATTCTGTAGAGCAGCTGGCATGTGGTGATGGTATCCTCCCATGTGAGGAGCTGTTGCTCCTATACCTCCTCTGTCATGTACTCTATACTCTTCTGTTCAGGGCCTCCATCTACATCAGAACTTGTGGTACTTTGTAGGTGAAGAAGATAGCAAAGGTGATGCCATCAAGTTAAAGATGGGGAAAGATGGTCTGATTCTTGCAGTGGGGAGAGGGGTCTATTTTATTTTTTAATACACTGAAAGGATCTTTCCCTGATCTTGCAGACCTTACACTGCCAGAGGCTGCTTCTAAGGAACATGCATGGCTAGTACTGTTAACTTTCTCTGTGCAGGAGCCAAAACTGGCTAAAGAGGTGAGTGCTACTTTTTGCACCTATCTGCCTGTGCAAGATGCTCCTGCTGTGGCTACCATCTCCAGCACCCACAAGCACCTTCCATAGCTGACTTCCAAAGAGCAACACATAACTAGCAGACTGTATTTCACCAAATTGACAATGTTCTCCACTGCATACTGCCAATATCTTTCCATAAGATCTTGTATAACTGGTAACCAAGCCTGGATAAAGGCAAGCCAAGGATGGGACTTTAAAGATCAGAAAACACAGGATCTTGAAATGCCCGATGTTCTGTGTTACACAGCAGAAACCCAGGCATGTGCAGACCTACTCTGTCCATCAGATGTCACTGCTAACCAGAGTAGCGTCATCACATAGTATGGACCAGATTACCTGCTTCTCTGCAAGTCCCAGTCCCTACAGTCAGCCACCCAGGTACAAATGGGACCAATCGGCTACAGCTCACTAGCCATGTATGTATCTGTTCTTTGCAGCCCTATGCAATTCCCTTCCTAATCCCCGAAGCATGGTGTGGAACACGCAACAAACCAAATAAAGCCCACTAATGAGAAAAGGAAAAATATATTTGGCCAACACAGATAGAAATTTTTGAAATTCTTGGACAGCAAATATAGTTTGCGATTGAAGCTTGTACAGAAAAAGGGCAGTGTGTAGTCTCCAGAAATGGAAAATTGCTTGTAACGCTATGTTACAGCTCTTCTGCAGACATGCACCTGGTGCCTTGCACTGCAAGTTTGCACTGGCACAGCAGACCCAGTGGAAGAGTCCAGGAAGATGAACCCTATAAGTTTTCTTTGTCAAGCATCTGATAATAAATAAAAACAAGCTAGTATAGCTGTATCAAAACAATGATACAGGCAAGAGGCTGAACAACTGAGCAAATCTAGGACAGACTGTTTAGGGGCACCTAGCAGCAATGAAAGCCTCTTTTCTGGCACTCCTTCTCTCTCATCTTGCTCGTGGAGTTCATACCTCTTTCATATCAATAACTGGCATTGGCGAGAGACATCTACCTACCTACCAAACCTGGAAGAGAAATCAACAGAAAATTAATGCATCTGGGAAATCTCACTTTTATGGAGGGCTGCCAGATGAAGTATATTTAATAGAGCTGCATTATTCATGAGCCAGAAGGAAGAGTAAATTCTGACCTGGACTGAAATGCTTCTTCTCCTTGCAAACTGGGTGAGATCCATGCATAAATACTTCAGAATTTGAAAGGATTGAAGATCTCTTTCTCCAAGGCTTGCTTTCTTGGAAGAAATCAGGCAGCAAATCATAACTGAGAGCCACCTACAATTCTGCTGAATATAAAGCAAAGCAAACACTAAAAAAGCATCATGTTAAAAAAGATCCAGCCCAGCTTCAAGAGGAAAGGCTAAATTACAGTCTTAACAACCAAAAAGATATGAGGTTGTCAGAGTATCTTATGAGCACAATTTCTGTGGGAACACAGATACACCCTTGGCAAATACTAATCTTAACCTATAAGAACTTGTAAAAACAAAAGGCAGGCTGCCAAAACTGATTCCTCTGATCATTTACAGCCACAGCACTGGAGTGTTAGAAGATGAAGTGATAGAACTGAAATCTCAATATCCATGTTTTCTTTAGGAGAAAGCAGATCAAAGATTTCCACTCAATCCTTGCTCCTTTCTTTTTTTAACCCCCACACTTCAGCTTATCAGCCCTCAGTTGTGTAGCTACAATGCTTGTGGAGTCATGCCAAACTGGATCACTGAGATGACTCCATTTAAAGACAGTCTTCTGAGTTAAGACACAACTGAGCCAGGGTGTTCAGACCTGTGGTCTGTACAACACAGGGCTAAATAAGGTAGAAGCCCTCCCTTCATCATCACTTCAAAGCCAGAAGAAACACTTCAGGCAAGACAAGTTCCTTAGAATTCCTTTATTTATCTGTGATGAGAGGGTGGGAACTTCTTAAGCTGACATTGCCAGCAAAGAGAACCAAACATGTAAGTAGATCTAAGGGCAGCAGAAGGGGTTGAATTTAGATCTCTTCCCTTCTTTTTCATTATCTAAACCCAAGGATCAATCTTTCCTTGAGTATTGCACATTGGCTTTGGCCATTGGCCCAATGGCTTCCCAGTGACTTTTTCTTCCCCATTATCCATTATTTTCCTTGACTCTGACATTTCATACCTGGTGGAAGAGGAGGAAAACTTGAGTGGTGACAGCAAAGTGTAAGAACTGATTTAGACAGGTGAGAATGCCCTCAAGCTTGTGCCAAAGCTGTGCTGAAGCTTGTGCTGAATCCTGCAGAATGCCCCAAAGGAGCTGCCAAGGAGACATGCTGCTTCATCATTCCTAAGTATGCAGTCTGCATCAATGTGAATAGCAAGGGCAGTTGAGAACTGAAATCCTTGTCAGCCCAGCAGAGCAGAGCTACTCTGCAAAGGCAGGTAGGCAGGAGCTGGGGCTGACCAAAGCTCTGTAAGTGACTTCACAGACCAGGGTGCAGTCCCACAGCATCTAAGCAGAGGAACAGAGCAGAGGCTGTAATAGATTTCACTGATAGTCCAGTCACCATCAAAGAAAGGCCAGGTAATAAGTCAGGGCTGAAGTCAATCCAGGAAAGCCAATCAGCAATTCAGAAACAAGGACTAAACATAGGTACACCTACAGTGTAGCTCAGACAAGGCCTAGAGTGCCTAGGCCTGAGCTTAAATGAAGCTCCTGGGCTAATGACAATGGTTGCATGGATGAAGATTCCAGGTGAGGCTGGTATGGGCAACTGAAGCCTATTAGCACACTCAGGATCCTGAGAGCAGCTTCCCCTCCCATTAGGGGTGTCCCACACTTTACAAAGGTCTGGGCTTTCTGTCAATCCTTTTAGACACCACATCACGCAGAATCAGAAAGGCATCTAAAAGAATATCTCTTTCCTACATGCACTTGTATTCACATTTCACTTGCATCTGCATAATTGAATGTGTATTGAGCAAATACTCAAGGCTCCAGATGTGCCATCTGTGCCAATTTTGGTCTCTTAAGTGAGTTACCAAGTACTGGTGCCTGTTCTGATAATAATGATGGGAAGGACCTGCTCTGAATATAGAAAAGCTAGAGAGTCTAAATGCATGATTTCTTTCTGCTAAAGGGAGAAGGACAGACTTTCACTTTCACCGTCTCTAATTTTCCTGCAGTAGTCAATACTGTTGCCATGCTATTGTATCATCTCAAAGAGGTGTCTGGGACCCAATGGAGTCTGCTAAAATGAAGGTGGTATACTTAGTGAGTCACACTAGAAAGCTGCTTATGTATTTCTAGATCCCTCAAATGCTGGTACTCTTAGCTATTTTCAACAGCTGTATGCAGTCTTCAGATATGCTGGTCAAATGCCATAGATTCAAGTGTTTGTTATACTGCTGGTGAGGTGCAACTCCTCTGATCCTCACTGAATGTAATGGTATGAAGATTACCAGACTGCCTCCATGTTGTATTTGCTTTTGTGAAAGACATCTAGCTGAAATCAAACTCTAAAGAGATTACTTTCCTATGCTTATTAGCATATCAAGAAAGATCTGCAGTCTAATGCAGTCTCTTTGTAGAAAACACTTCTCTAGTGTAAGTCACTCCACATTGTAGTTTCAGAGTGATGCTGATATCCTCAGTAATATCTATGTATGACCCCTGTGTCATACAGTAGCATGTTTTACTTTCTTTCCAAGATAGACTCTAAATAACTACTTGACCTCAGCTATTCATCCTTTATATTTCACTTCAGCTACAGAAATGCAGTACATCTGGGTATAAACCTGCTTGTGCTCTATGCCAGCAGTTGAAGAACACAGCAACATGTTGTCTCTGCTATCAAAAGCTATTCCAATTTGTCCTCTGTGGTCTGCACTGGCTACCTGCGCTGCACCAAATCATCGCTGAGGAAGTGGTTCTTTATCTTCAAGGTGCCCCATTGTCTGAGCCCTAGATATTTAAAAGATTGACAACAGTTCTGAAATGAAGATCCTTTACTCCTCATTTACAAGGGGAGTTACTGCATTACAGCTAGAGCTTCTCTTAAGAGGAGATGGAGCTTTTTCATGGCCTAGAACAAAAGAGCTCAATGATCTTCTCTCCACAGACCTTTTTATCTTCTGCTACCTTGCAACACACGCTTCCCTCATTGCTTGCTTTAAGGTAAATACATAGCAACATTTGTGTACTTTTGTAAGTACACAAATAAACAAATGAAGAACAGAACACTACCACACATTCTTCTCTCTCAGGGGAAGAGAGGTAAACATGTGGCAGGTGATAGCTGTGTTACTGGCAGTACTACTGTAAGGATGCTCAGATTCTGGTACACCAAGCAGGATTAAGAATCCATGTAAGACAGAATTGAAGGTGTGATGTGGCTCAGGATAAAGACGGCATATCTCCATTATTGATAATCCAGCAGAAGGCATGAGAGAACATATTTGATGTGAACATGACCTTGAAATGAGAAATATTATAATAGTGCCACTAAGGAAATGAGAAAACATGAGGACCAAGGAATGTGAAATAGCTTTCTTCTGCACAAGTGTCTACAGGAAGATCCTTGAGGTGCTCTTTATATATTGTAAAATATAGTTTGGCCCCCTCACAAGCCCGTGTTTATAGCTACGCTGGTCTATCTCCATTGCTGTCTCTGCCCCTCTTGTCACTTGCTCCTGACACACCACTTCCAATATTTACTCACACTGGAACCACCCCCAGCTGTGTTAGTGCTATAGAGACAGCTCTGCTGGAAACAGTGAAGTTGGCTCCATTAACTTCTTGTTGCGCTTCCACTGACACCAGGAGAAGGTAAGGGGAGGACTTTCTGTAGGATCTCCAGCATTACAGATTAACGTGCTGTGGAGAATGCAGACTCGTGCTACAGGGGCAGTGAGCTCAAACAAGTATCTTTACTCTCTGTCCTAGAAGCTGTAACAATGTATTGACAGCCATGGGCTTGGGAGTTTAGCTGCGATTTTGCTATTTGCATTAACAGCCTAGGTGCCAGTGGATTGTATTCAGCCTGGCCTGCTTGTTTACGCAGTTTAGGGTGGCTCCTCTCCGTGCCTGTTAAAGCAGGAGGCATTAAGCTGTTGGCCTCTCAGGAAAGGCAGCTGGGGGAGGCAGAGAGACAATACCTGACACGCCAGCCTCAGAGCAGACTCCAGCCCCTGGTGGATGCAGACACGGGCTGCGCATGGACTCCATCCAGGGGTGTCCCGGGGGGGGGGGGGGGGGGGGAGCGTGCATCCTGGGGTGCGTTGGCTGCACATAGAGCAGCAGGGCCCTTAGGATTGTCCCTGGGGATGCCGTGTGTCCTAGGGTGTGTGGGCTGCACATGGAGCAGTGGGGCCCTTGGGGGTGTCCTGGAGGGATCCCATGAGTCCTGGGGTGCCTCCGCTGCAGATGGGGCAGCAGGGTCCTTAGGGCCTGGGTAATGGGAAGCAGGGCCTAAGCAGCTGTCTTCGAAAGGGGATGTGTAGCATGACGCCCAGAGCCCCGTGCTCAGGCCTCAGCCAGCTACCGCCGACAGGGCGCTCCGCGGGCGGGAGTCCGCCCCGCTGCACAGAGCCCGGCCTGCGCTGGGGGACGGCAGCAGTGTGGCGTGCCCGCCCCCGCGGGGCTGCAGCGCCCCCAGCTCCTCCCGCTCGCTCCGAGCTCCTCCTCTCGTTTCCGCTGGCAGAAGCTGGAGCCGTGTCCTGCCGGGCGGCTGCAGCTCCCCCAGGACTCGGCCTCATCCGGCCCGGCCCGGCCCGGCCCGGCTCAGCGAGACTCGGGTGAGTGCGGGCGCTGCGGGGATGAGGAGAGCAGGCGGGATGGATGCACATACTTCCTGGCCTGGGGAACTGGAAGAAGCGGGATGATGAGAGGGGAAGCTGGTCTGAGGCCGAGGTGCTGTGGGACGCCGCGGCACGGGGCTGGGGGCCCGGCCTGGCAGGGGACGCACTGGGGAGCGGCGAGGTCCTGGCAGGCCGGACGAGGCTATGAGGGGATAAGGGTGACTCGTAGGGCTGAAGAGCTATATGGTGAAAACAGTGCCCTTTCCTCCCCCCTCCATCCTTCCCTTCACCCAGGGTCAGTGGCTCCGCAGCTTTTGCGGAAATGGGAAAGTTAGTTGAGAGGGACGAGCCTGTGTGCATAGTCCTGCCCTGAACTAGAGAACTCGCGTTGTCCATGTCTCGTGGGAACAGATGGCTTCATCCGGGGGTTTCTGTCTGCCACGGAGGCGGGGATGCACCTGAAACAGTACTGTGCTGCTTGTTTGCAGGAGGGGAGTCTTCTCTCCTCCCATGCTCACCATAGCCGCAGCACAGGGCACAGGTGGGGACCCGACCTGAGCCCTGGGCAGATGGGAGCGGGGAGAGGTCGCTGCGGAAGATGGGGCACGAGCGAGGCTGTAGCAACGAGGTCCGGGTGGCTGGAGGGAAGCTGCAGATCAGAGAAAATGATTGGGGGAAAAGCTCCGGGGCTGGCAGTGGGGCTGGCCCTCATAAGCTGCTCACAGAGGTGCGTTAGCAGGTCCTGGCTTTCCCCTAGATATGTAATACTTGACTCCAGCTCTTCTTTTTTTGTTCAAGCTTTTGGAAACTTTTGCTGAATCTTGGTACTTACCTGTCACTCAGGTTCTGATTGGAGGTGGGAGTTCCAATTTGAGCTCTGCCTTTCAAAAAGGCCTTCAGCTCAGGAAATGGCAGATGGGCAGAGAAGAGGATCTGTGGTATGAGGATGCTGTGTTGGGGAAGAGCTAGACTGCAAAGGTGAATAAAACTCCGTTTTCTGACTTGGCCTTTTTATCAATTCTTATGTTCTGTGCTTTTATTCTGTGTACTTTTGTGGTTTGAACCTCAGCACTAGGAATTGAAACATCTGATTTTCCTACCTGACTCTGCACTGGACTTATTTTAAGACTTTGGGTGAGTTACCTGAGACTTGAGTGGGAAAAAGTTGGGTATTCTCCAGAACAGCCATGGCAGTCAAATCTTGTAGCTTGTTCATGTTCTGTTATCCCTAGATGGGCCTAAACTTTACCTTCACCATGTGGATAGGAAGACTTACCATATTACTTTAGCAAAGCTCTTAGTTGCAGGTGCCACAGAGAGCTGAAGGTCTTTATAGCCAGTGAATATAATGGCACACATAATTACTGCTGAAGAAATAAATTCAGAAGAGTTGTATCAGCATCAAGAGGCCGAATTTAAGTAAAATGTTTACTTTTTTTTTTCCCAAAAGATAAACTCGTGAACATGATGTGTATAATTGATTTGTCCTTGGCATTATAAGAGTTAACCAAAAAGAAAAAGTTACTTGTCATAGCTCTATGCTCTTTGCTTCCATTTTGCATTTTTTTTTTTGAGATGTAGGAATGAAAATCGATGGAGCTAATGTAGCTTTTCGCTCCAGATCTTTCACTTTCCTATTTTTAGACCTGTGCTGTTCAAATTGCAATCCCTACAAACTCGGTCTTTTCTATTATAGGGAATTGGGGTTTATGGCAAATTTGGTTTTGGGCATCTGCACTTTCTTTAAATACTTCTTACTGGTAAAGCTGCATAAGACCTTGGAGTCAGAGTATAACTCATGAAACATCATTTGCATAATTCAAACAAAGCTCAGGAGTTAAAATGATCATGCTCATCTCTCTTGAGGAGGGTAGAGGGTTAACTTTGAAACCTAACAACCATCTTTGTGAATGTTGGTATTATCCTAGATATTGTGATTATTATAATAGAAAATATTTATTTATTAGAGATGCATATTCCACAGTCCTTGCTTTCCTTGCCATTTTTGAATTATTTTCCTCCAAAGGAGCCGTGTACAAACTTCAGCCTGTAGTTGAGGGTGTTTCCAGTACAATTACGTATTTTCAATGTGTTAACCCCTTCCCCTCCTAAAATACCAAAACCAAAATAAGGTACTAAAAGAAGAGAAGCATGGGAACAGCATAAAATAACAAATCAATGTTAAGATTGCAGCACTGATTAGAAGAGCTACTTTAACTTTTAAATGCATGTGAAATTGTAGTAAAGCTTCAGGCATTGTCTCACAGTGTTGCTCTGTGAGACATGCCATGGAGTTTGTTGGGCCTTGATCACAAGGGGCTGCTTGTTTTAGAAATGGTATACTAACACTTCTGTTGCTCTTGGATTTGACAAGTGAACCCCCTTTTCTACTGTACCTGCTGTACCCAAGTGAACTGAGTGGGACAGACTCAGGACAGCAGCCAGGGATAACTGAGAGTGCAGATCACCAGAAAAATTCATAGTGACAAGGCAGATCCAAGATCAACATAAGTCAGTCAGCAGGTTAGAGTCAGGTCCAGTGATGGTAATGAAGACCAGAAGCAGCTCAGAGCAGGTCCATAAAGATGAGGCAGGTCTGAGGTCAAGCTGAGAAGTCATTCTGCAGGTCAAGCAAGGTCTGGATCAACAGGGCCCATGGTCAGATACAGGCATGGCTGTGATAGTGCTGGCTACAACATAGCTCAAGCAAGGACTGAAGGCCGAAGCCTGAGCTTAAATGAAAACCCATGGGCAGAGGGCATGGGTAGAGGCCTCAAGTGAGGCTGGTCAGGGCTATTCAGGGTCTAAAGCCTTTTAGTGTACTCAGAGCCCTGACGTGCTCTGAGGTGAGGCTGAGGGAATGGGGCTTGTTCAGCCTGGAGAAGGGATGGTTTTGAGGGGAGCCTCAAATACCTGAGAGGAAGTTATCAAGGCAGAACCAGGCTCTATATGATGGTGCTTGGGGATAGGATGAGAGACAACAAATAAGTTGAAACAAGAGGTTCAACCTAGATATGAGTGTTGGAACAGGTTGTCCAGAGAGGTTGTGCAGTCTCTGTTCTCACAAGTTTTCAAGACCTGACTGGATAAAGCCCAGAGCCCTAGGCAACGCTCTGTTCTGACTTCACAGCTAACCCTGTGTTGAGCAGGAGCTGGACTAGATGACCTCTTGAAGCCTGCTCTAACTTAAATTCTCTGACAGTAAGAGCAAACAGAAGTTTAGGCTGAGAAGGGAAGAGCTGGTTACATGTGAACTAAGGCCGTAGTTGTAATTAGCACAGATGAGAAATGGAAATAGGTTTTAGGGTACTGATGTGTTGCTAAGAATTAAAGGAATTTTTAAAATTTAAATTAATTTTAAAATGCCCTTACTATGGTAAGAAAGGTGTGGGGTGATTGAAGAATCCTTATTTAAAAAAAAATTACTTTCTTTTTGGAATCTCCAGTGTACCAAGCAGTTTTTTAGGGTAGAGTCACTTAAACATGTTTTCTGGAAAAGGTCAAGCTCTAAGTTCATGTAGAGAGTGTTACGACAGTACAGCATGGTGTTGAACTCAGAAAAAGACAATATATGATCAGGAAAAAGTTCATAGTTGAGGGTTACCTTCTTTGCCTCTTTAGAAAATAGAATAAGTATGTTAGGGTCAGCATAGCATTTCTCCACTTGTGATATGATTGTTATGGGCCTGAGGGTCAAGTCAACCCTGCCCATGACCAGCTTAGTAATATCCAGAGAATATGAGTGGATCGGGAGTGAGTCATTGCCCTTTCCTCTCTGCATAACACTGCAATTGTGGTAAAGCAGGAATATGTTGAGGAACTGGAGAGAACAGGAGGCTTGCATGGATGAACAAAGGAGTTTCTGGCAAAACTCAAACATAAAAAAGAACTATATAGAAGGTAGAAGCAGGGACAAGTAACTTAGAAGGAATATAGGGATGTTGTCTGAGCATGCAGGGATGGGGCTAGGAAGACCAGGGCCCATCTGAAGTTTAATATGGTGAGGAATGTCAAGGACAGCAAGAATGGCTTCCGTAAGTACACTGATAACAAAAAAAAAGGCTAGGGGAAATGTGGGCCTGCGGCTGAATGGAGAAGGGCCGCTGGTGATAAAAATACAGAAAAAGCTGAGGTACTGAATGCCGTCTTTACTAGTAAGACTGGTTTCAGATAGTTCAGAACTCCCTGGCTGTTTAGACCAGGAAGAAATTTTGGAGAAAGGAAGACTTTGCCTTGGTGGAGGAAGATCGGGCTAGGGATCCCTTAAGCAAACTGGACATCCACAAGTCCACAGACCCTGATAGGATGTACCCACAAGTGTGGAGGGAGTTGGCTGATGTCATTGCAAGGCCGCTCTCAATCATCTTGGAAAGATCATGGCGATCAGGAGAGGTGCCTGAAAGAAAGCTAATGTTGCTCCAGTCTTCAAGAAGCCTGTTGGCCTCATCTTGATTCCTGGAAAGGTGATGGAGCAGCTAATCCTGTGTGTCCTTTCCAAGCATGTAAAGGGTAAGAAGGTGATCAGAAGTGGTCAGCATGTGGATTCACAGAGGGGAAATCAAGCTTTACCAATCTAATAGTCTTCTGTAATGGAATGACTGGCTGGGTTGATGAGAGGAGAGCAGTGGATGTTGTCTACCTTGACTTCAGCAAGGCTTTTTACGCTATCTCCCATATAACATCCTCATAGGTAAGCTCAGGAAGTGTGGGCTGGATGAGTAGACAGTGAGATGGGTTGAAAGCTGACTGAATGGCTGAGGTCAGAGGGTTGTCATCAGTGGAGCATCTAGTTGGTTGCTGGTCACTAGGCTTGTGTACCAGGGGTCAATACTGAGGCCAATACTGTTCAACCTTTCACTGGATGATAGGGCAAATCATATCCGCAGCAAGCTTGCTGGTGGTGCAAAACTGGGAACAGTGGTGGCTGATACTCCAGGGGGCTTTGCTGCCGTTCAGAGAAGTCATAACAGGCTTGAGAGATGGGAAGACAGGATCTTCATGAAGTTCAATAAAGGCAAGTGCAGGGTCCTGCATTTTGGGAGCAATAACCTCATGCACCAGTGCACCAGTGCAGGTTGGGGGCTGACCTGCTGGAAAGCCTCTCTGCAGAGAAGGAGCTGGGGTGCTGGTGGATAGCAAGTTGACCATGAGCCAGCAATGTGCCTTTGTGGCCAAGGAGGCAAATGGTATCTTGGGCTGCATTAGGAGAATGTTGCAGGTCGTGGGACTCCCCCCTCTACTCAGCCCTGGTGAGGCTGCATCTGGATTACTGTGTCCAGTTCTGGGCTCCCTGGTATAAGAGAGATATGGAGGTACTGGAGTGAGTCCAGCGAAGGGCCACTAAGATGACTGAGGAACTGGAGCATCTCTCATGAGAAAAGGCTGACAGACCTGGGACTGTTTAGCCTAGGTAAGTGAAAGCTCAAGGGGAATCTTACCAATAAGTTTAAATATCTGAAGGGAAGGTGTAAAGGGGACGGGACCAGATTTTTCTCAGTGGTGATGAGGCAAGAGGCAATGGGCACAAACTGCAACATAGAAAAGTCTGTTTGAATCTAAGAAAAAAAACTTCTTTACTGTGAGGGTGACAGAGCGCTGGATCAGGTTGCCCAGAGCAGTCGTGTAGTCTCTATCCTTGGAGATATTTAAAAGCTCTCTGGACAAAGTCCTGGCAAACTTGTTCTAGGTGACCCTGCTTGGACTAGATGATTCCAAGAGGTCCCTTCCAACCTCAAACATTCTGTGAACTGTGTTCTCCTCTTCACTAAGCACAATGCATGCTAGAATTTCATTTTTATTAGACATTCTCATTGGGAAGAAATAAACTTTTACATAGTTTTCTCATGTGTAACAAAAAGCTCTCTTAGGGACAGAAGAGTATACTCAGTCCTCTTTCTCCAGCTTTCCTGAAGCTGCGTTCCCACCACTTTCTGCTGCTCCTTGTGAAACTCAAATGGCTGGATGTCAGTGCTATGTTTCCTGGAAAAAAACCCAGTTATCTCAGGTTCATGGGTAACTTTCTCTGCTTTTATAATATGCTTTCTGTGCTATTTGTAATGAGATAGGGTGTTGGTCTCCACTGAAAGATGCTTTCTTTGTTGCACAGGTGTCTTTGGGAAAATCGTGAAGTGTCTCTGTGGGAAGTTGCCTAACCCTTTGGTTAGGGGCACCAGTTTTTCTTTCACCTCCTCCCTCACCTTTCCTTTTCAACTTCCTTTGGAAAACACTTCATATTCAGATATTAAACTATTTTTGCTGTTATTCACCACTTGCATTCCTTGCTGTCAAAAATAACAAAATAAACCTTGAGGACTGCAGTTTGTAGCTTAGGGCATGTCCTTGTGCAAAGTGTTGCTGCTTTTGCCCTGACTGCAAGCAAAGTAGAACAGAGTGTGTCTGAATTCCATACTTCACATAGGGAAAAAAGCACATATAGGAAATGCGGCATCCCCAGTGATGATAGTGGGATGTATTAGGCTGTCCAACCACTAGAGAAAGGGTGAAAAATCATGTTGTTGAACTTCTGAAACCAAACATTTAAAATAAGTAAACATATTCTGGGGAGTTCTTTACTAGCTTTATGGAAATAAAGCATACTAAATCGTAAGCATTGGTAGCTCCAGTAACTTTAAATTAAAAAGGGAATTAATTAAGCTCAGTATTTGTTTTCAGTGAAGTGAATATGATACATAGTGTACAAAATGTACAGTAGGAATATTTTTATTATTTATTTTAAGTTCTTCTGAAAACATATTTTCCGCTGGTTGTCATAGCCTTTTAAGTGCAAACTCTGTCATGCTGTTCTTAATGCCTGATATTTCTGAAGGTGGAAATGACTAATAGCTAGGGAGTTTATTTTCATGATCCCTGTTGTTACAAGTGCAGAAAAGGAAACAAACTACATCAACCAGTTAAAAGCTAATTATATTTCTAAGGTTGAGCCACTGTATGTCTCTATAACCAGCTTAATGGTGTGAACTGAGGTTGCATTTTTACACTGATATTGTTAAAGTAGAACTGTCTTTGCTGTGGTCAGTCTTCATTGATTTGTAATTGTTTGGACTTATCTTTATATTCTCATAATAAAGATATGATGGGATATATCAGCTTCATGCAGGCATAGGATCATAAGAGCTGTATTAACTTTATGGGGCATGCCCGGGAAGATGACAGGGCTAGATTGAAAAAGAAAGTCAAGAGGGAGTGAGTGAAATTGCAGGAGGTCTGTGAAGGCAGTAGGCTAAGGGAGAGGAAGTCTGCAGCCATCCCCTGGGAGGAAGGACTGAAAAGGAAGGATAAGGTGGCACAGTGAACAGAGGAAGAGAAGCTGAAATATGACACCTAATGGGTTTGAGGATCACAAGCTCAAAGCTTTTGACTCTGTGCTGCGGAAGTGGGATTAACTTAAATCCTGTGAGCACAGGGCTCCTTGAGTTTTCCTGTATATGATGTCCTTCAAGTTCCCTTCTAATTAAAGTCATTTGACCTGAAGAATTCAGGGAGGCAGGACTTGAAGTTGAAGGACTCTTGGGTATAGATGAGGAGGACTCTTTGGAAAGATAATGTTGTGACAAGGCTGGATGAGTATTTTCTGATTGATACAGTTTTATCTGTGTCAGAAGTCTGCACTGCTCTATAAAACCTTCAGTTAATCACTACTAATTTCCAAATGAATACGACTACAGAGGTGCAAAGTCTCCGAGACACACTTACATGTTCTACTGTTACTAACCTCAGCTCTTAATCTTTTGCAATTTAATAGTGAATGCTGTTTCCTGAAAGGGGGTATAGTGTTATGGTGATAAACACTCTGTGTATGGTGATATAACAGAACTCATATTGAGCACACACAAGAAAACTTTCTATTTGGGTTTTCTCATATGTTAAAATAATTCAAGAAATCTTTTGTAAGCAGTGTGTGTGTGACCATTTTTTACCCTAGCTTTTCATACATCAGTTCAGAGTAAGGTGGCTCTGCCTGGGATGTTCAGCTAGCTTTGTTTTGAAAGTTCTGTGATTTATCAAATATCTAATTATCTCAATCAGCTTTGCTTTGCATTTAATGTTGATAATGTAATCTTAGGTGAATGAAGGATGCTACTTCACCTTGCTTGAAGAAAGCACAGCTGAAGTTATAGAGGATTGAATTCAACACGCTAAGAATGTCTAGCATGTTATTTCCTCATTAACTTGAGAACAGTACTGTTTATATGCATTTGTCTACATGTGGGGAAAATAACATCAGAGAAATGGGATAATGACCCCAGCAAGTAAAAAGTCCTTTACTAACAAGCTGCCCAGAGTACATCTCCTTGTGAAATAAAACTGAACGGTTGTAAGGGAAACTTTCTAAATATAAATAGTTTAAAGTGATGCTGTTTCTTATGGTAAAATATTCAGATGTATCTCTTCAGTGCTGCTTTGCTGTCTGAGTTTTGTCAAGTTAACGGTGGCTCTGAGTGTTAAGAAGGTTCTGGTGATCTGTTTGACAGGAACAGGGGAAGTGACAGAACAAGCAAGAATCTTGCGTTTTGTAGCACCTGGGATGCTTTTGATAGCAACATAGGAGCAGCTAGAGGGAGTATATAAATCTTGTAGATACCTATTGCTTAGCTATTTGGTGACCTAGAAGAGGAAGGGTAAAGTGAAGAACTGCAACTCTGGAAAAAAAAATCAGCTTATTCTCTTCAGAGATATTTGAGATGGAGGAGGGGCTTGACATTACACTGTGAAGCTGTTCCTGTTTTATGTTGGTAATGGGGAAGACCTGGGATAGTATTTCAAGTGAATACAGTTATAGATTAGGTAATTCCTGGTAAGAATAATTGCTGGAACCACTAGCCATAAAGAAGGAAGAGACTTTGCTGTGAACAGTTGTTGTTTGGGAGTGTTGTCTATTCCAAATATAGAAGGCACAGTGAAAAGGACTTGAAACAGAAGGGATCTTCTGTGGAGAACCAAGAGGAGGAAATGAGAACAGATACAGATTCTTAAGTTCCCACACTCATCTTAATTCATCTACAGAGTTTTGATCTTTTTTCTTGTTCCATGTGTTCCCATCCTTTCCTTGTGGGATGGCAACCTTAATATATCTCCCAAGAGTGACATAAGAGACTTTCCCTTTTTGAGTCTATTATCAAGACATTTTTCTCAAAGAGGCCTTTCCTAAACAGTTTAATTCATCTTGAGTTCTCTCTCTTTTTTTTCTTCCTTTTTTCTTTTCTTTTTTCTTTTTTTTTTTTTTTTGGCTCTTGGGCTTTCCTTTTCTCACTCTACTAATGGGAGTTTTCTACTCTCCAGGGACCCCTGAATGATATCCGCTATGTCTTGCTTGCTTTTAAGTAAGCAAATGTTTAGCTAGGGCCTGAGTGTAGCCTGTTTTTCCCAACTAGGTAGTCTATCTTCCACTCTTCCTTTTTGCTCCCCTCTCCTCATTGAAGACCTGAGGAAGTTCATGAACATACTTAATAGAACTAAACATCCTGTTTTGGTGTCCTCCCCTCCTTCCCTCCCACCCCACCCCTGGTTTTACATTAAACCACCATGTCAGAGTCCAGTACTCTGATTAGGTTCTTTTAGATATTCCACACATACAGAGAGTGTAATGTTTAATATAAAAGTTTACAGATATTTAATGTTACACAAGATTTTTGATTTAGCAGTGATATAGCAATATACTGAAATCACAATATAAGTGTAATTGTTATTACTAGTCTCTCTAATATGCTCACTGTGAAGACACTGGGCATCCCAATTGTTGGGAAGGAATGCATGGGCTTAAGCCAGCTCCAGCCCATTGCGCTCTTCAAACATTCCTTTGTTAGTTGTTCAGGTTTCATACTCTTTGTTGGGCTGAGTCATGTATACACTTCCATCACGCTGGTCTGACTAATTTCAGGGAGACATTCACATTCTTTTTTCCACTCAGAAAGAAACATTTTCACCAAATTTATGGTTATTTATCTAAAACAAAGGTTACCCTCTGGCTCCCTTTGTGCTAAGTCAGTTCTCTGTGCAACAGTTGTATTACTAAGTTGCATTTTATACCCCTCCAGTGCTTCAAGGGAATCTTGCCTTTGCCCATCTCCTGTGATCCTTTTTCATTACAGGGGATATTGGTCGATTAGACACCACAGGAGAAACAAAATTGTAGCTCCAGTTGTTTAGATTTGCAGCAATTCTTTTTAAAGGGCTTTAAGAAGAAATGCTGCTAAGTTTGCAGGAATCTACACTTCTCTTCCTGCTTTAGCAAATAGAATTTAATTCCTTCAACTTTATACTTCAAAGTCACTTCTCAAACTCTCATCAAGACACTTTTCTCTTCTGGAGGTGCTAAGGCATTACTGCTAAGAGGCATTGAGAGGTTATGTTCTTTGCTCTATGTTCCTCTGAAGTCAATAGAAGCTGAAACAGTCTGACAGTTATCTTTAATCACTAGACAGGCCTGTTCTTGTGTGAGAGATAAGTTAGTGGATAGAGTTGTAGCTTTTATTTTGATTAATAAAAGGCACTTGGCCCATGTTTCAGGTGCAAAATAGCCTCACAGCAAACTCAAAGCTGTCAGTGATATCAAAGTAGGTGCTTGCATAGCGCTGATGGCATTAGTTTGAGGCATCCGTTTAAAAAACAAAACAAGCTTTTTGCTTGCCCATGGGACATGATACGAGGAACCGAAAGATGTGTATACTTTATTTTGGAGGACAGATGTGGTGATGTACCTAATGGGTTGTAAAGAAATAAGTGCTTACATAGCACTGAGCTTTTTAGAAGAGAAAAGAGCTATTCTCTCCCCACCCCAGCCCTCCGGTTACAAGAATCCTGTCTTGGAAGGCAGATCTGTCTCCCGGCTTCCTTTTGCTGTGAGCAGTGGATTGGATGAGTTGCCTGGCTGTTGAGTACAGTTTCTCACTCTTTTAGACAGCAGGGTGAAACATGTAAGCTTCTGAAGGCCTCATGGAATGTCTGTTCCTTCCATCATGATTTGTTACAGTAGCCTGTATCTAACTGAGGCCTGTAGTAAATCTTGGGGGGCATGAACTGAACTTTTGAATTTTTTCTTTACCAACTTGCATTCCACTCTGCCAGAAGATTCTTGTTTCTTTGATATCAGCCTTTGCCTTGATCTGTAGCAGAAGCTCATCTATTCGTCTAACAGTTCTCTTAGAGGCTTTGCTTTTCACTTTTTGATTTTGCTACACAGGTCTGCCTTATATTTCCCCTTCAAGCCAATGAGTGCATCTCTGATGTGACTAGGATTACTGCTTGCATGTTGAATTACATGGCTGGAAGGGCACCTTTTGGACCAGTATTTCTGCCTATGCTACACCGATACATTAGTGGCTAATTTTCATTTAATTTCATTTAAATGAAAATCAAAGCATGCTACTTTTGGGCATCATTTTGGCTAATAGGCTAATCCCTGTTTGGTGAAACTATGGAGAACTTGGATTATTTTAATTTAGACTTTTTTTTTTTTTTTTTTTTTTTGCTAAGCCACATTCAACTTCTATATGATTAACTCAGCTGCTAAAATAAAGTTCTCCCCTGTTTATCTAGGGAAGTGCCTGCATTTGCTTAATGCACATGTCTCTGACGTCAGGGATTAGCCTGGCGTTCATACAGTGTTAGTTTACAGTTTACTTTATGGAAGATACATAGAAGTGATGTGTGTGATCTGTTGAAGAGTCCATGTGCTTGAGAAGGTGTTGTAAGTATACTGTGAACTGTGAAATCAACAAGCCCTTCTCTTGCATACAGGCACAGATTCATTCTTAAAGCTGAATGTGAAAAGATTAAAGATGAAAGCATCTAATTAGTTTCTTGCTTACTATTTGGAATGGGACAATAGTCAAGCTTTTAAAATAAGATTCTCAAAACTGGATTTTCTTACCTGACTTGCAAATAATGCCTTATGTTAGAAATTTGAAAACATTAAAAAAAGAATCTGTTTACTCATAGATATGCCTGAGTACTTTTGATGCCCTCGAGACTCTGGAAGTAGTGTTTCAGAATATTACATGTGATGTAGTTACACAGATAGAGGGGAATATTCATAAAAAAACTAAAAGAATAGAGGAAACATTTCAGCTGAACTAGTTTTGTGAAGGCTTAATAAAGCATCCATAGCTCTTGTATGCAGCTGCAATAATTTTCATGGGATTTGAAACATTGGAGATGGCACTGAGCACTCCTCCACTTGGCTGGAGGAAGTTTTGGTCTCGCCCTTGCCACTTAACTATTTTTGCAGCATCCTTCTAGCATTGGGATGGTGCTGATATAACCCTGCAAGTATCCATGTGAATCGCAGGAGTCGGAAGGTGTACAGTTGAGGTGCTTCATGTTGTTGGTTGTTTTGGTTTTTATTTTTCACTACAGCAGTGTTTTGTTGTGCTAGAAGCAAAGGTGAGACCAATCAGAAAATGGGGTTAGTGCAGGAGAGTTCAGTAGCAAAGGTCTTGCTTAATTTCGGTTCTTCATGCTGTATAGGTACTCAGATGTCTTAGTTGTGATACAGAATCTAAACACAAAGGGGAAGAAGTACTGGATTTTTCTGACTAATAATCTGATTTAACTTGGCGCACAAAGGTCTCTGTCTTCCCCTTCCTTTCTCTGAGTCTGTTTTAATATTTTACCTATTGCCATCATCTGAATTTCTGTCCAAATACAATCAGTATATTATGCACATGGAGACCAGGCTGTTTAGACTTACTCCTTTTGTTCAGAAGCATGTGGGATTTGACATAACTTTGTTGTTGTGTTTTTTGCCCTTCTTTCTGTCTTGATGAAAGTATGCTTATGATGGCAGGTGGGTCCAAAAAGTAAAAAAATTCTTTTTTGTCTTCATCCCTTTAGGTTTTGTCTGTGAGTTTTCCATGAGCATACACAAAAATACTGCAGGTGAGTAGGATTTCTGTGAGGGTTGTTTAGAATCCGTCAATCTGATCTTAACTGTGTATTCCCACTGATATTAAGAGGAGCAGAGTTGGGCCAACACTTATGAAACTGTTTTGTAATATGTTATTTTTTGCCTTGAATGCTGACAGTCCAGAGTAAGGTTGTTTACAGAGGTATATCCAAGCGCTGCTATAGGTACTGAAGGAGGTGTGGTGGTGAAGGATATTAACTCTATTCATTATATCCAAATACTGGTCTGCCTCTGTTTTCTTAACTCTCTATGGCATTTAGAGGGAAAAGAAGGGCTTTATCGTTGTTGCTACTGGTATCAAGTATATGGAGTACTTACATTTGGCCATATAAGTTTTGTCCACTTTTGCAAGCCTGCATTTATAAAGAGGCTTTGAAAAATGTGTCAGTCTTGGACGTACCCACAGTTAGCCTCATGTTTGGTGCTCTAGTACTTGGCACTTCATTTCTTTGCACACCATACTTATTTAAGGATTTGGCCTTGGCTAACAAGTGAATAGAAAATGTGTCACTGCCTTTCTTTTGTTGCTCTTCTGACACAGTAGAGGAAGCAGCTTCCTGACCATCAGAGAAAGGAAGAAAAGGAACCACCATTTTGATTAATAGCTGTATGTTCCACCAAGGGTGGTGAGGGATGCAGGTTGATAGGCAATATGAACAGAAGCAGCAGAGCAATAATAGTCCGGTCATCAGCTTAACTTGACAAGTAATACTGCATATTTTTGTGCTGCTTGTGTAAAACTTGTATAAACAACTGCAGGCAAATAACATCTACTGTTGTATATTTTGAGTGACCAGTGAATTATAGCAAGCTGCAACTGCAGAAGCGTTAAAGAGCTCAGGCTGGAGGAGTGATATGACAGAAACTAGAAAGAACAAATGAAAATTAATTTGTCATTATGTGTCAGTGATCTAGAGGTGAAAAATATATTCCTTTGGGGTTAGGTTTAGCTCAGTTGGTTAGAGCGTGGTGCTAATAATGCCAAGGTCACACGTTCGATCCCCTTATGGGCCACTCTTTTGAGGGTTGGTCTAGATGATCTCCAGAGGTCCTATATATCCTACTGAGGAAATTCAAACAAAGCAACTGGAAAAGGCAAGGAAAATATTAGGTGATGTTAAGAAAAGGAAATGTTGAAGCTTTCCTTTACTGATGTGTAAATCAGCCAGAAAATCATTACAGGTGATGACATAAAAACCTAAAGACTCCCTCTCCGGGATCTGATACAGATAGATTGACCTTGGGAAGTTGTTCGTGTAAGGGAGAAGTGAGAAAGATAACAACTAGGATTTTTGGATGCCAAAGCAGTAGTTCTGTGATTTAACTGCTATGGAAAATCTTATTGTGGGATTTATTTTTTTCACAGAAATGTACAGTAATAAGATATATAGTAAGAGATAAACAACTAGTTTAAAAAAAATCACTACCTGTGCTGTTGGACATAAATAACTTCTGGAACTTCTTGTTGCAAGACAGTAAAAAGAAAGATGGGGAGTGTTAGGCATTCATACATGTATTATCCATATTTGCAGTATATGAGACAAAATCTTACAGTGTATAAGATTAAGAATCTATAAAATCTTATGCTGCAGATTTTAAAAGCAAGATATAAACAACTTGATTTTACGCATAAATTGTCCCTCCTTGTAAGGCTGTTGCATATTGATATCCTGTAATATTTGGATTATTTTTGCATATGTGCCATACTCTGAATCATCCTGAAAGGTACTCGGATTGCTGTGTTCTCAGAAAAGTTGGACCCCTAGGCCGTGGAGTACACCAATGGAAAGATAGTTGGGGAAGCCTGAAATAGTCAATCTTTTTGACACAAGGATTTTCTTACTGATTTTCCTTATGCCACTTTAAATGATTGTTGCATTTTGATCTTTTTCATCTTGTTTCTACCCTTTTAAAATTTGATACTACAGAAATTAACGTAACGTTAGGTGTGATGTTCCAACTGGCTTATGTTATGAAAGTGAGAATTCCCACAGCAGCCTTAACTCTGCCCCCAGAAAAGAATGTGCTTCAAGTGAGTGTCTTAAGTTACATGATCATGGGCATGGGATGTAGTATTTGGCAAATATTTGTATTACAGATCTGGTCCAAGTTCATGGCAGTGCAGAAATGTCATATGCTAATTACACTAAATGATCATATTACACTGGTAAATGGGTATAGGCTTCGTTCCCAGAATGCTGATCTGTGAATCACATCATCGAGGAGTAGAAGAGAATGCACATCCATCAGAGAGAGAGAAAATAAATAGCATATTTCTAACATTTTTCTTGTATGCATGATAATATGCAGTTCTCCTTTTCTTTATGGTCCTGAGATCAGTTTCACATAAGATTGAGAAACTGTTATCCCTTCTCTAATGCAGGCCCCAAAACTACCTCACTTTCTTAGCATGCTGATCAGTGTTAGTTACGGGATTTGAGAAACTCCCTTACTGTAATGCAAGGATTTTCTTTTCAAAAGTATCAGTTTCTCCTAGGAAGATAGGACTTGGTCATGCTGAGCAAAATGGGAAGTGTGCTTTTTACTGTGAAAAATTCTTGTATTTTCATATATTAAAGGATTTTAAATAATTGAATTTCTAATATCTTCATGGTATATGGACCGATTAATATAAGGTGATTGAATGCCTTTCTAGCTTGTGGTGTTAAAACCACACAGAAGTCGAGTGAAATATTCCTCTTCATCATTCAAAATTAAATGCAGTATCAGTATATTGCAAAACTTACTGTAGGAAACTGCTTAATAGAG
Source organism: Rhea pennata (assembly GCF_028389875.1). Classification (NCBI taxonomy): domain Eukaryota; kingdom Metazoa; phylum Chordata; class Aves; order Rheiformes; family Rheidae; genus Rhea; species Rhea pennata. The sequence continues at coordinate 84,195,200 of NC_084663.1, read as the reverse complement.
GAGTTGCACTTGGTTGATTAATAGAGAGGGTCTTCAGTTATAGTTTAAAAACAGCTCTTCTTTGGTTCTGATTTTTTTTTAATTTAAGTAAAGCACTGTGAGCCCACTCACTGTTGTGCAATGGAACTAAAAAGGATGTGTGAGAAGCTTTGTGATGATATGCTTTTGGCAGGCAGTCAATTCAAATGAGATGGACAGTTCAGTGTGTAATAGAATGTATTGAATAATGGGTTTTAAATGTTTAAGGGTACTGTTGTGCAGGGGTGGTAAGATTGTACCATGCCTTACTCATCCAAGAGTATGTGGGATCTCCTTGAGTGACCTTGGATGTCATCCCCCTTTCACCATCTTTAAATTGGGGCAGTTCTTTTTCATTTATCTAGTTTGTTCTAGACTGTAAGCAAGTGTTTCTCCCAAAGTCTTCATACCACACTGAACAAAGTGAAGTACAGAGAGGAGGGTGTGGTAAGAACTCTACAAAAATAAACTGAACAGTTTAATCCAAAGTGAGATCAGACAAGCAAGGTGAGCAAGAGACGTCTGAGAACAAATTTCATTAACCTCTTTGGCTGTCTTACAATTACAGAAACAACTTGATAACCTGAGTTACGTAAGAGATCTTTATTTATAAAGAGAGTGTGATGTGCCTTGATGTTCCACACTCTAGCTAATGTTTCATTTATGTGTGATTTAGGTACCTTCTTGACATAGGTCTCTTTGTCAGATGAAGATACTGCTAGTCCACTTAGATGGATAATATTAGATCAATGGTTGATAATATTATTAAGAGTCCTAATAGGATAAATTGAGGAAAGGAAAATCCCATTGGGCACAACCTTGGGATTGGCCATTTGCTAGATCAAGGTAATTTTGCTTACAGGGATCTTGGTTTTTAAACTGGATTCTAAAACCTCAAAGCAGAATTGGAAATGATTCAGTCCTGCAAGTTCCTGAGTAATATGATATAGCTAAGCTTTAATGTGCAATAAATTTAAACCTCACTGTATAAGAGCACCCCTCTGGTCAAAGATAAATTAATTATAGGAAGAGGAAAATGATTTATCCCAGAAGTATCAGTAGAGTTAATCATAAGCTCTTCTCAAATTACTTTACCCTGGAATTTTTACCCCTATCATTAATTAACTTCAGTTCTCTTTGATGCCAGTCATCAAGAAAACGTGTTTTCTTTTTACTTCTGCTACATTAGAATATCACATACTGTGACATACTTCCACCGATCGATTTTTATTTATTTATTTTAATATGGAGAAGAATTTTCCTTTGAGTCTGAAGTGACACATACATGCAAAGGAAAATACACCTCCTGCTTATGAGTGATTAGGTCAGACTGTCTCTTACTTCTCTGTCAGATGAGAGAGAATGCAGAGCGCTATGTTATTACTGATGGAGCATCATTCTCCAGTCTTCCTTAGCTTGTTTTTCCTCATTGTCACAAAGCTACAGCAGAGCTGTAGTGCCTGGGCACGTTCCATACAGCAGTTCTTCAGCACAGCTGTCTCTGAAAGCAATCAGATACTTCTCTCTGTGGTATGATCTGGTCTGTGGCAAGTGTTTTTTTTTTTTTTTTTGCATGCAGCACACTTTTTGCATCTCTGATGAAATGGAAAAGCCATATTTTTTTATAGTGTTGTGTATATATGCTAGCCTACTAGAAAGCTGTGAACTAAATTTAATTTGTTAAAGTAATGATTTTCAGTCTCTCTATTCACAATCCTTAAATATTTTGCACTGGAGGTGTAGCTCCCTGTACAGTCGATTCAAACCACTTTGAACTCCCATTTTGAATTGTCATATTTAAAATCCTTACCTGGTCATTCATTGTTGACAAGACACTGTTCATGCTGTTTAGCTCTAGGAAAACTTTGTATGGCTACGTGCAATTGTTTTAAGGAACCAAGAAAATGAATTTATTAGCATGTGAAAGCTTACATTGTTAAAGAAATCATCAGTAGATTCTTTGAGCTCTTTGTGCTTTCCTTCACATAGAATTATTACCTTTATTCTCCCTGAATAATTTCTTTTGATGTAGGAGAGAAATTAGGCCAGTTTCTGGCTCCACAGGTGGAAATATGTGGGTATAAGTGGAAATTTCAGGAACTATACAACTTGACTGTCTTGTAGCAGTTGTAGCTTTGATCTTTGATGCAATTGTAGCTTTGATCCCTTGATAATTTTTTGAGCTACCTCTGTCACTATGCAGAAGCATTTGTAGTATCACAGACGTTAGAGATGGAGAGGGAGGGAAAATATAAAATTTTCTAGCCACAAGTAGAGGCAATATCAAATTGTTTCCTATTAGTGTGCTTCCTGGCGCTTTGTCTGATTCAGTTGCTGAAAACTTAGTCATTTGGGTGTCTCTCCAAGTAGAAGCAGGGAAGTTTTTTCTCGATGGACACTATATATTGTTTTTATAGATGGTATCATTATTGCTTAACCAATCTGATAGCCTTCTATGATGGAATGACTGACTGGGTAGATGAGGGGAGAGCAGTGGATGTTGTGTACCTTGACTTCAACAAGGCTTTCGACACTGCCTTCCATAACATCCTCCTAGATAAGCTCAGGAAGTGTGGGTTAGATGAGTGGGCTGTGAGGTGGATGGAGAACTGGCTGAAAGGCAGAGCTCAGAGGGTTGTTGTCAGTGTCGTGGAGTTCAGTTGGAGGCCTGTGGCTAGTGGAGTTCCCTGGGGCTCAGTACTGGGTCCCATCCTGTTCAGCTCTGTCCTTTCATCCAGGTCATTGATGAAAGAGTGCCTCCTCAGCAAGTTTGCGGATGATACCGAGCTGGGAGGAATGGCTGATGCACCTGAGGGCTGTGCTGCCGTTCAGAGAGACCTGGATAGGCTGGAGAGTTGGGCGGAGAGGAACCTCATGAGGTTCAACAAGGACAAGTACAGGGTCCTGCACCTATGGAGGAATAACCCTATGCACCAGTACAGGCTGGAGGCTGACCTTCTGGAGAGCAGCTCTGTGGAGAAGGACGTGGGAGTGCTGGTGGATGACAAGTTGACCATGAGCCAGCAAGGTGCCCTTGTTGCCAAGAAGGCCAATGGTATCGTTGGGTGCATTAGGCAGACTGTTGCCATCAGGTTGAGGGAGGTGACCCTGCTACAGTTTCAGCCCTGGAGAGGCCTCATCTCGAGTACTATGTCCAGTTCTTAGCTCCCTGGTGCAAGAGAGACATTGAGCTACTGGAGAGAATCCAGCGTATGGCTAAGAGGATGACCTGCCCTATGAGGAATGACTGTGAGAGCTGGGCCTCTTCAGCCTGGGGAGGAGAAGACTTAGGGGGGAATCTTATCAATGTATACAAGTACCTGAAGGGAGAGTGTCAAGTGGGACAGGGACAAACTCTTTTCAGTTGTCCCGTGTGACAGGACAAGAGGCAATGGGCAGAAATTGAAGCACAAGACGTTCTGCCTGAACGCGAGGGGGAATTTCTTCACTGTGAGAGTGACGGAGCTCTGGACCAGGTTTCCCAGAGAGGTTGTGGAGTCTCCTTCTCTTGAGATGTTCAAGACCTGCCTGCATGCAACCCTGTTTAACGTGCTGTAGGTGACCCTGCTTGAGCAGGGGGGTTGGACTAGATGATCTCCAGAGGTCCCTTCCAACCTTACTGATTCTATGATTCTATGATCATTATGGATTGCAGAAGTTGTTGCCAAGGTGGATGCTTGGGCTGACAGTTCAGAGCATTTGAAAGAAGCTGGGCATATATGTAAGTAACAGGAGTAGTCATTAATCCTAGTTCAGTTTCCTCTGTCATGCTAAGTAAACACTCTCTCCTTTGTCTTCTTACCTTTGAAGTACTGTGATGCTGTTATCCTGTATTCAACATGTGATGCTCTCAGTTAAACTGCTATTCAGCTGTTTTATCTTTCCCAATTTGCCAGTTCCTTCACTAGTTGATCTACATTGCCTCTGTGACAGGGAGATTAGTTGATCTAATAGCCATCTGGAACAGGTTGCCCAGAGAGGCTGTGGAGTCTCCTTCTCTGGAGATATTCAAAACCTGCCTGAATGCAATCCTGTCTAACATGCTCTAGGTGACCCTGCTTGAGCAGGAGGATTGGACTAGGTGTCCAGTGGTCCCTTCCAACCTCAACCATTCTGGGATTCTGTGATTTTAAAATATATTTGCTTTTCTAGAAGTATAATTTTACAGAGATTATATCTAACAATTTGTATTGCTTCTAGGAATTTATTTTTAGCTTGAATAGCATTTATGGATTCAAAAATATGTTCAAGTGTTTAAATAATTCTTCAATAATATCTTTTTTCTTACATGCCTTGTACATATTAAGAAGAATATAAAAATGATCAAGAAGTTAGTGAAGGCTATATATGTACTTTTTATTCACTATTTTGATGTTAATATTTTAACAGGTGTGACACAATGTAAACTAAGAGCATTATGATCAGTGTTGCTTCAAATATGCAACATTAAAGTTGTTCTTTTCTGTGGTTTGTGGTTCTGTTCATCTAGAAGTTAAAAGTTGCTCTGGGAGCTGATTTTTTTTTTGCATGGGGTAGTAGGGAGACCTCACACAGAAAAACAGTTGTCCAGTCACACCTGTGATGCTTGGTGCTGTTCAGGTCAGTGCAGAGACATGCAAGATGGGAAGATAACTGCTGAGGTGAACTAAATATTATATTCTGAATTTTTTGATTAGACAGCTAGTAAGCTATTAAAACTCACTGGTATCCTTTCTTGTAATTTATTACTATAGCCTTGCAAACTAATTTAAAAAGAGAGAATCTGTGGAAAGCCAATGTCTGGCAGTATGTATATGTCAGTGTGTTATTTATTACCTTTGACATCCATTGACATTTGTATCTGTCTGGCACTTAAGACTAACAGCTGAAATAAAAATTCTGGGGGCAATACTGACCTTTGTTAAGATTTGTTACAAGTCACAAGTGTTTGCTGCTTTGGTCTTTAGTCTACTTATTTGCTTTTAAAGCTGTGAAGCACATCTTCTATTTATTGGTATGATGCACTGTGCAATTAAGATTTCAGCAGGCAGCGCTGATGCCAAGGAATGTACTTTTTAAATGTTTCCTGCTTTTGTATTTTCATGTGAGTGTTTCCTTTGATAGCAGAGGAGAACAATGCATAGACTAAACTCTAAGTTGTTTTGACAATTGTTACTTGTTCAGGAACAGTGGCTTACAGTTGGCTAGTACCAGCCATCTACCACTGGTGGTTGAGTGCGGGGTTGAGGGAATCCAGCCAAACTCAGACAAATTCCTGTTTGTTAAAGCATCTAGAATTATCCAATCTGAAATGTATTGTATGAGGCTGATGAAACTTAGATGAATAAGAAGGTAGTAGCAGTATGTAGAAAGAAATAAAGTAATATGCACATGCAAATTCTCTCTTTAAGGGAGAGTAGTTGAAGAGAGAGGATAGGATTATTCTCCAACATTTTAGTAGGTTAAAATACAGAAGTTTTTTAGTGATTTTTATGTCTACTTTTGTTCTATGCAGTCAGTTTACAGAAAGCCATGTTTATATACCTGTGCTTCAAAATAACCACTCGGTTAGTTCACCTTAGACATTTTTATTTGCACTACCATAATTCCATGGACATCCAATTAGAATAAAAGTGTGAAGTAAATACTTAAAATTCAAAATATATAGTATCCTTTTATAGGTTATCTTACCTTTGAGTTTGGTAGTCTTCAGACAAAGCTTTTGATCCCTTTCCGTCATAATACAAGAAAGGGAAGTTCAGTGAAACACAAAGGTGGGAAAAGAATGAAAGAAAATTGTGTTCTACTTTTTCATACAACACATTGCAGAAGTCATTATGCTAGGTGGTGGATTTGTGAGTCAAGTGCATTTGAAACAGATTGGGCATGTATCTAGATAGTGAATATCCAAATATAGCGAAAAAAGCCTACTTGGGGAGGGGATATTAAACCTTTTGTTTCAGCTTTTAAGTCATTTCTACCTGTTGTGTTTAATTAGAGATTTTCAGGTGGGGAAAAAATCCTCTCTTTACTGACTGCTATGAAATTTTTGTCCCTTCCTGTGAGGATATAATGTCCGGCATTTCCAGATTGCACAGCATCTCGTATTTTCTTATGTGAAGCACTGTCAGGCTGAGCAGAATGGTGTCTGCACTCTGATCTGACCAAGGTGCCCCCCACTTCCTGTTAAGCGACAGGTGAACTAATAGTACTGTCAGAACAGTGCACCTGTGTTGCACCATGTGAATGGAAAGTTATTACATGCAGTTGGATGTATGCTAATTATTCAGCAAAAAACGAAGGTATTTTCCTCCCTTATCAGTAACTTCTGTCATGCGATAGGACTGCATTTCAAGAGTGAGCAAAAAAAAAAAAACAGAGAGAGAGGGAATAGGCTACAGAGATGTAGGGAAGTTAATCTTCCCACAGCTGTCGGACAGCAAAGATAACGTGCTTGGGGCTAGGTGGGTTGTTGTGTAAAAGTGATTTGCCAGACAGGAGGCTGTGCTAACTCAGAGGTTCTGAAACTACAGTACGTGTGCTGGTTGTGGTATCTGAGAGCACCTATTCAGAATTACGTTCAGTGCTGTGAATGTCTGCATGGTTGGAGCTGATGCCAGTGAAAGCAATACCACCCTAGAGGGATGTAGGTGAGGAAAGTGTTTTTGAAATTCCTGTGCTTGATGAACTCTGCTCTCCTGTACTTTGATGTTCCTTTTAAATATATATAAACAGCATTCTCTTTTTTTTCAGACAGTATTTATCTTTTGTCCTCGTAAGTATTTAACTGTGCTTCAGATATCTAGGGCGCTGACTGTGATGTAATGCCTGCTGCTAATAATGGTGTGAACAGTCTTTTTCTGAGAGAGAGAGAGATTTCACAGAATACTGAACAAAAGTAGCTGTGTAATGTGGGTGACTGTATGTGTAACTGAGAGTCATGGGAGCAACTCAAGGCCAAGTCTTACCTCAAACTGCATTCTAGGCAACAGTTTGGGTTGGCCCTGCTGGATTACTGCTGCCCTTGGAGTTTGATGTCAGCAAGGCTACTCGTGATTGGCATGACGTCTTAATCTAGATTGATGACATTAACTGTAGGTCCCATCATTAACTAGTGTGGTCAGCTATTTGACAGTATTCTACAACTGGCAGGCTTCCTGCTAATGATTGCAGATATAATATGGATGATAGCACAACAGATGTGATACATGGGCTGAGGGGGACCATCTGCAGCAGGTAAAGTTTCCAAAGACTTGCTTCATGTCTATGCTGCCTTGTGTATCTTGGTACCCATATCACTGCATTTGTACTGAGGGAAGCATAAGGAGGAGGTGGGGACAGTAATATAACTTTTCCTGAAACAGCTAACTAAGCACAGAAGGTGTGGGTGAGCCGTCAAACATTCCTCTGTACTGCAAACATGTGATAGCACTCCTTGTGAATGCAGAACAGGAAACTGTGGTATAGGCAGATGCCAGTTGTTAATGCCATTTCAAATACCGTCTTCTAACTGCACTTATAAATGCTGTTTGCTTCAGGGTGGTGAGTACCCAAAAGGAAATACTGATGTTTATGATGTTGCTGTCACAAAAGATATTGAATCTGCGATTCCTCTGGACTCCCTTGTGGTCAGGGTTGCAAGGTGAGATCACGTCTCCAGCTAACAGCTGGCACGGTAACTATCACGAACTAACTGATGAGCTATTTCTGTGCTTATGCTAGTCATCCTACATCCATGCCCTACTGATGAATATAGTGTCTGCAAATGGTTTGTTTTACAATTCTGCAGATAAAACATTACAGAACTACATAATGATTCAGCCTGGAAGGGATCTCAGGAGATGGTCTAGTCCAACTCCTGCACTTAAAGCAAGAAATTCTACAGCATTTTTGGACACCTGTTCCAGTGCCTCATAGCAGTAATTTTTTTTCTCCTTTATGTTCAGTTGCAAACTCCACTGTTTAAATTTATGAGCAATGTCAGTTTATTGTCTTTTGTTGACCTACTGCCTTTCTCAGCAAAGAGCCTGACTCTCTCTTTTTGGTAACTTATTACAATTGAAAAGCTGCAGTTAAGTCTCCCCAAAGTCTTCTCCAGGCCAAACATGCCCAGTTCCCTCAGCCTCTCCTCTCAGGTCCTGTTTTCCAGCTCTCTGGGCGTCTTGGTGGCCTTTGGCTAGACTCACTCAAGTTTATCAACATCTTTCTTGTACCAGAGGTTCCAGAACTGGATATACTGTAGTGCTGAGTAATAAAGTAGAATAATCACTTCCTTGATCCACTGAGTGTGCTCCTGTGGAAGAAGTCAAGTTCTCTATTAGCTTTCATTGCTGCCACAGCATAATTCTGACTGTTTAGCTTAATGTCCAGCATGACACCCCATGTCCTCTTCAGCGGAGCTGTTTCTCAGACAGTCTGTCATCAGCCTGTATTGTTGTAGAGAGTTAGTCCATTCCAGGTGCAGGACTTCCAAAAGGAAGTCAGTGAGACCTTCTACAGCCAGCTGGAAGTAGCCTCACAATTGCAGGCCCTGGTTCTCATGGGAGAATTCAGCCACCCTGATATCTGCTGGAAGAACAGCACAGCTTTGCACAAACAGTCCAGGAGGCTCCTGGAGCACAGCATTAATGATAACTTTCTGAAACAGGTGGTGGAGGAGTCAACAAGGAAAGGTGTGCTGCTGGACCTTGTACTAACCAACAAAGAAGGGTTGACTGGAGATGTGAAGCTTGGGGGCAGCCCTGGCTGCAGTGACCATGAGATGGTGGAGTTCAAGATCCTGCATGGAGGAAGCAAGGCAATAAGCAGGATTGCAACCCTGGGCTTCAGGAGAGCGGACTTTGGCCTCTTCAGAGACCTACTTGGAGGAATCCCATGGGTTAAGGCCCTAGAAGGAAGAGGAGTCCAGGAGAGCTGGCTGGTATTCAAGCATCACTTCCTCCAAGCTCAAGAGTGCTGCATCCCTATGAGCAGGAAGTCCAGCATGGTGGGCAGGAGACCTGCATGGATGAGCAAGGAGCTCCTAGCAAAACTCAAAACAGAAGAAGGAAGTACACAGAAGGTAGAAGATGGGACAGGCCACATGGGAGGAATGTTGCCAGAGTAGGCAGGGATGCGACAAGGAAGGCTAAGGTCCATTTGGAATTAAATCTGGCAAGGGATGTCCAGGATAACAAGAAGGGCTTCTTCAAATACAATGGTAGCAAGAGGAAGACCAGGGAGAAGGTGGGCCTGCTGCTGTATGGGGTGGGGAGCCTCGGAGACGAAGGATACAGAGAAGGCAGAGTTACTGAATGCTGCGTTTGCTTCAGTCTTCACTGCTAAGGGCAGCCCTCAGGAATCCCGGACTCTAGAGACAAGAGAGCAAGTCTGGAGAAAGGAAGAATTTTCTTTGGTTGAGGAGGATAGTGTTAGAGATCTTCTAGGTAAACTTGACATCCACACATCCGTGGGCCCTGATGGGATGCACCCATGAGTACTGAGGCAGCTGGTGGATGTTGTTGCTAGGCCATTCCCCATCATCTTTGAAAGGTTGTGGAGAACAGGACTGGAAGAAAGCCAGTGTCACTGCAGTCTTCAAGAAGGGCAAGAAGGAGAACCCAGACAACTACAGGCCAGTCAGACTCACCTCCATCCCTGGAAAGGTGATGGAACAGCTCGTTCTGGATGTCATCTCCAGGCATATGGAGGAAAAGAAGGTGATCAGGAGTAGTCAGCATGGATTCACCAAGGGGAAATCCTGCTTAACCAATCTAGTAGCCTTCTATGATGGCATGACTGGCTGGGCAGACGAGGGGAGAGCGGTGGATGATGTGTACCTTGACTTCAGCAAGGCTTATGACACTGTTTCCCAGTGCACTCAGGAAGTGCAGGTTAGATAAGTGGGCTGTGAGGTGGATTGAGAATTGGCTGCATGGTAGAGCTGAGAGGGTTGTCTTCAGTGGTGCAAAGTCTAGCTGGAGGCCTTTAGCTAGTGGAGTTCCCCATGGCTTGGTACTGGGTCCCATTCTGTTCAACTTTTTCATCAATGACCTGGATGAAGGGACAGAGTGCCTCCTCAGCAAGTTTACTGATGATACCAAGCTGCGAGAAGTGGCTGATCCACCTGAGGGCTGTGCTGCCATTCAGAGAGACCTGGATAGGCTGGAGAGTTGGGTGGAGAGAAACCTGAACAGAGTTCAACAAGGACAAGTGCAGGGCCCTGCACCTAGGGAGGAATAACCCCACACACCAGTAAAGGGCTGACCTTCTGGAGAGCAGCTCTGTGGAGAAGGACGTGGGAGTGCTGGTGGACAACAAGTTGACCATGAGCCAGCAATGGGCCCTTGTGGCCAAGAAAGCCAATGGTATCGTTGGGTGCATTAGGCAGACTGTTGCCATCAGGTCAAGGGAGGTGATCTTGCCGCAATCTCAGCCCTGGGGAGGCCTCATCTCGAGTACTGTGTCCAGTTCTGGGCTCCCCAGGACAAGAGAGACATTGAGCTACTGGAGAGAGTCCAGCGTAGGGCTACAAGGATGATCAGAGGGCTGGAGCATCTGTCCTATGCGGAACTCTCGCCCAGGCTGCAAGAGCTGGGCCTGTATAGCCTGGGGAAGAGCAGACTGAGGGGGGATCTTATCAGTGTCTATAAGTACCTGAAGGGAGGGTGTCAAGGGGATGGGGCTGGACTCTTTCAATTGTCCTATGTGGCAGAACAGGAGGCAACGGGCACAAACTGAACCACAGGAAGTCCCACCTGAATATGAGGAAGAACTTATTTCCCGTGAGAGCAACAGAGCACTAGAATAGGTTGCCCAGAGATGTTGTGGAGTCTCCTTCTTTGGAGATCTTCAAGGCCTGCCTGGATGCAACCCTGTGTAACATGCTGTAGGTGATCCTGCTTGAGCAGGGTGGTTGAACTAGATCATCTTCAGAGGTCCCTTCCGCAACCTCGACCATTCTCTGATTCTGTGACTTTGCACCTGTTCATATCAAGTTTCATGATCCTGACGGCCTGTTCTACCAGACTGTCTAGGTTCTTCTGAATGGTAACCCTGTCCTGGAGCATAGGGTCTGCATCCCGCAGTTTCCTGTTATCTGCGAACTTGATGAGTGCCCTCCATTGCCTTCCGTAGGGCATTGATAAAGATGTTAAACAAGACAAGCCTGAAGTATTGTTCTTTGTTACTGGCCTCCAAGTAGAGTCTGACCTGTTAACCGCTGTCCTCTGAGATGCAGCATCCAAACAGCGTTTTACCCATCTAGTTTTGGCCCATCCAGACTGCAAGGTCATAACCTGAATGCAAGAAAATTAAGGGAGACAGTATTGCAAGACTTGCTACAGCTGAGGTAGATAATATGCATGCAGTGCTGTCCCCTTGTCTACAAATTCAGTTGTTTTGTAACATAAGGCAATCAAGCTGATCGGGCATGATTTACCTTTGGTAAATTCATGCTGGCCGTTCTCACACACTAGCATCATTCTCATATGCCTAGAAATGTGTTCCAGGAGGACTTGCTCTGTGATTTTTCCTAGGGACTGAAGTGAATCTGACCAGCGTTATAGTTGTCTGAATTGCCCTTTTTGTCCTCTTCAAAGATGGGTGTGACATTTTCTTTTCTCCAGTCATGGGAGATATACCCTGATTTCTGCAATCTTTCAAACGTGATAGCAAGCAGTCTTACTGTGACATTGACCAATTCTTCCAGCTCCCTAGTGTGCATCCCAGCTGGTCCCATGGACTTACGGGGTTGAGGTGGTTTCTAAAAAGTCCTTGACTCACGATTCTCTTCTGCTACTGGTAATTCCTGTTCTCCTTGAATCCCGTCTCAAGACACAGGGGCCTGAGACCTCACTCGTGAAAACAGGCAAAGAAGTCATTAAGAACTTCAGTTGCATCTGTATCTACTGTCACTATATCATCTACCTCATTCTGGAGCAGGCCAGCATTCTCCTTGTTTATTGTTTCACTGCTAATGTAGCTCTTATTGGCCTTGATGTCCCTTTCCAATTTCAACTTAAGTACAGCTTTGGCTTTCCTCGCAGCACTTTATGCCCCAGGGCACGGTTTCTGTATTTCTTCTTTGTAGCCTGTCCTCACTTCAATCACTTGTGAGTGTCCTTTCTACATTAGAGCTCAATCGTAAGTTCCCTGTTTAACCAAACCAGTCTTCTCTTATATATACTCACTTTCCTGAGTATGGGAATGGACTGTCTGTCGTCGTGCTTTGAGGAGGCTGTCATTAAAGACCTGCCAGCATATTCTTCCCTGGCTTGGGAACTGGAAGGTCCGTTTCATACCAGTCTACTAACTCTGCCGAGATTGCACGCATGGATTAGATGTAACGTAGGTTTCAGTGATGTGTCAGGCTTGCAGGTATGAAATAGTAAATATAAATTTTGATCTTGCAAATATAGAAGTACATGTGCAACGTCAGACATTGTATTCGGAGAACCCTCTGCTGCTGCTGACTGAAGCAGTGCACCTAAATAATGTGAATTGTGCATGTGGCGATATTATTTAAGTCCCGAAAGCACAGTACATGTGTTATTACAGCTGAGCAGGATTAATTAGTTCAAAAACAGCACTGTATTGATACAGTTACATTGTCACTGATTCTGCAGCAAACTTCGTCAGTGCTACCTCTGTATCTCATGCTACAAATCTACCTGTGAATAAGGGATCTACTGCTCACAGTGGAACTATGTGCATCTTTAGACTTGGCCCTGGGCCTTCAGTAGTAACCCTGACTGAACTTCATTTAGCAATCCAAAGATGATTTATTTTATCTTTAATTCTTTTCTCCTAATTATGAAAACCTTATCTGCATTTTCCTTTCTTTGTTCATTAGGTAGCTTATCTTGGTCACTTCTGTCAAAGCATTTCTTCTATCGGTACCTCATATTCTTAGGAGCCTCTCTTTCCAGCCTGTTACCTTTATTCATTTTTTTTTCCTATTGGTATTCAGGATTTCATTTAATTTGCTGGTGAGGGACTTGATACACTTCAAAAATGGTTTCTCTTTGAGATTTTGTTGTTCAGTATGATAGTTAAACTCCAGCTAAAATTCATGGATAAGAGCATGAGGAGGAGGAGATTTTTTTCAGTTGTATGTTTATATATAAATGGCTTTAAAGCGAATTGTACAATCCCATTAGTTTTCAGTAGTTCTCTATTTTTTTTTCCTTTCAGCTTATGCTATGGAAATAAAAGACAAAAGAATTAATCATCTAAAATACTAGTCATTCACTTCATCAGCATCAGATAGAACTTTTTCTTGATCACTGTTTTCAATATTCACAGAAATACAGGGCTGAAACTAACTATAAAGAAAACATCATTTTGTATAGCCAATTGCTGTGGGACCAAATCATGTCTTTCAAAGATGTATTTGGAAACCTTCGTTTTGGAGCCAGAAATGGCCCACTGGTCTTCTTAAAAATCTGCTTTTAAATTTATTTATTGTGGTGTCTTGTTAATCAGCGTGGGATCTTAACTCATATCTTTTTAAAAATTCTTATCCTCGACTATGTATGCATTCATTTTAACACTAGATGGCAGTTGAAACACTTTGGTTCTATTGGAAAACTCAAAGTAGGAGAACAACTTTCATTTTTCATTGCAGGAGGAAAAGAGATTTGTTAACTGCCAAAAAGATGATGTTTATGTTAATTTTATTTTCTTCTCTCAGTACTTTTAAAAACATCTAGCTTCTAACGTACCCTTCTATGTGTTTTTATAGCACTGTCTTGCAATCAGACTGATAGGAGTCATGGAAGGACAATAGCTTTCTATTTTAGTAACAATGAAGATATGTTGCTTGTACTTTCTATATGATTAGATACATGATTTGAACTATCTTGTTTAAGAAACAAGAGATAGTAAGCACCGAGATTAAATTCAGAATATATGTATACAATAAGTGAAGTCTACAAAGTGGCAGCACTGTAACTTGACTTTCTGTCAGACATGGATGGGAATATATTAAAGATCTGTGCTGTTCATTTTGTTTATTTTGTAGCGCTTCTGAATTATTTTGTCATTTTTGTTGGATTGTAATTTTAAATTTAATTCCAAAATCTGTTTCCCTACTGTATGCTTTGTTTCAAAGTAATAATCGTTTTCCCAAGCTAAACTTCAAAATGGCAGCTTGAGTACTTGCAGGTGCATTATTTTACCTTCTCAGTAATTAGAGAGCAAAACCCACTAGGAAGCCTTTAAAAAGAAAAGTTCAAAACAGTTAAAACAGCTCACATAAATATTGCCGCAGCATTTTTTTTATTGTCTTAAACCTGAAACTGGAAATATTACGTATTCTTTTAAGAAAGTGTGATGGTATCCGTAGTGAAACATGGTACAGTTTGTAAGTTGTTTCAAATTGTATATTTTCAGTGGTGTGGTACGCATCTCTCCTTCTGGCTATAAGATAAGAACCTATTATAGCTTGGCTAGTGAGTTGGATGATCATGCATCTTTAGAGTTTTTTTTTTTTTTCCCCTCTCTTCCTCTTTTGAATCCTTTAGACTTACTGGGGGTGCTGAACTCCTTTTTGTAATTTGATGGGCAAAACTTTTTGATTATGTACCTGTGAGTGGTATAGTGGTATTTTTTTTATAGATTTAAAAATATTTGGGATAATATGTAACTGATTGAGAATATTTCTACCAAAGATTTGGGTAGAGTTTTCCTGGCATTGTTTCCACGGATAAAATATAATCCAAGTAGTTTTTAAAAATATCATTTAAATAAGATACTTCTCCCAAGATGCTCGTTGATTTATTCAAAGATTTACAATTGTTTATGCGTCTCTGTTAGTAAAGGGTATAGGAAAAAAGAAGTGATTAAACCCATAAGTTGACCATAAACTCCTGCCATAATACCTCTTCTTACTCTAGTGGCAGCACTATGTTCAGGACAGTAATCTGATTCTACATCATTATGAGAGTTTTTCATTATGTCATGTTAGATACATATAATTCATTAATATAAAGAGTTGCTTTCCATTTGGGGGATGCAAAGTTTAGTTCAGAAAATTCCCAGGTATGTTGATGCTGTCTATACAGAGACTTGATTTGCAGGGCCCATCATTTGCCAGCAACTGGAAGTTAGATTGAAAGTGAGAGTATAATTGGCATCGAGAATTTGGAATATTACCAACACTGTACAACTTATATTTTTGAAGAGAGACACCAAGGAAATTTGACCTTCTGGTTCCATGTTAATTTAAAATTTACTGGACTATTGGCTTATTTTTGTGGGTACCAATCTGATAAATCATGGTATTTGCAAGAGTTTTATTTATGAGCCATATTTCAGGTGAGGCAGACAGGGGAAACAATCCTATCGAGTCCCAAACATTATTAGATAAGTGATGACAAATCCAGCAATTACAATATTTAGGTTTACTGCTAAATTTTGGTGCACTTGTAATAAGGGATGTTTCTTGGGTCAATTATTATTGATGTGCCTACAGTTACCTACAGACTAATACAATACTATTTCATGATTAAAATTTAGGTTTCCAGGAAGAGACTAATAAATACTACAGAAAAAGGGATTTTCTTGGAGAATTTCTCAATTCCAATAGTTTTCCAGTTATTCCCATGGATTAGTATTATTCATTCTTCAGGGTGTTGTAATATAATGATTTTTATAAGTTGGCATAGGACTGATAAGGTAAAACTAAATACAGAGTCCTGAAATGGTTATGATTCTTAAAAGAATAAGGTAGCAAGAAGTCCAGGTGGAAACTAAAGTCTACTTGAGGGGCTGTGTATGGTATTTGTGTCCACATTTGTTCAAAATTCTTAGGGTTGTTCAGCTGTCCTGTGGCAGTGATGTTTGCATTGTGTCTGCAGGTGCCACAGTCTTTTGCACAGAAAAGTATGGATCCAGCTGGGCAGGCCCTTGCACTATACTGCAGTGTGGGTATTTAGCAGCACCTGATGCGGTCCTTTCCAGCACAGTCAAAGTGTGTGTTTTTGCTGGTACACCTTAATGTAGACCCAGTCCCCTGGTTTCAAGGAGTGACAGACTTCAGTTGCAGGTTCAGGTAAGGCTCCTTTCACCTGTGTGTGGAAAGACCTTATACATCTCATTAATGCCTGACAATATTTTAGAAGTGTGTCATCTGTCAATGGCAAGTTTGTCTGTGTGGGAGTTAAGGATGCTGTGTGAAGCAGCCGCATAGGGCTGCTCGCTAAGATCTCATGAGGTGATAGCCCATGTTTTATACTCACTGTACTTCTTAGATACATTAACGTAAGAAGTAATGCATCTGGCTATTTCAGGCCAGTCTCTGTACAAATCTTTGCCAATTTGGTTTTCAAATTGGAGTTTTTCCTTTCTACAGCCCCATTGGATTGGGGGTGATGAGCACAATGAAACTCATTTTGTTTGTACAGTTGCACAAATTTTCTGCATTACTTATCTGGTAAAATGGGTCCCTCTAATCAGTTCTCTTGGTAACTTTCGTTTGGAACAGTTGTAGCATCTGCATTTCTATAAGCGTAGACCTCAACCGATACTGAGAACATTCCTAAAATGACAAAGACATTCAAAATTGATTCATTTTTGTTTTTGATAGTACTCAAATTATTATGGTTTTGCAGATACTCATTAACATTAAGACAAGAGCAATGTGCTCTTCTGGCCATGAAGGCCAATGGTATCCCTGGGTGCATTACAAAGAGTGTTGCCAGCAGATCAAGGGAGGTGATCCTGCCCTCTATTCAGTCCTAGTGAGGCCTCATCTCGAGTACTGTGTCCAGTTCTGGGCTCCCCGGGACAAGAGAGGCATGGAGCTACTGGAGAGAGTCCAGCTATTTTAGTCATTACATTTAAGGACGAAATTAGCTGTATGTAGAGAATAGACCTGCAGGAACGACAATGCTGTTATGACAACGTTATAGGGCAAATTATATTTGAATTTTATTGCCTTATCAGCCACCCCTCTTTCAGTGTGGCTTTTGTAAAAGCAATCATTTTCTAGGAGGCACACTTTACATTTTAATATAAAAATTTGATATTTAAAGATCCTAGTAGACAATCTATTATTTTGCCCCTGCTCTACTTTCCCGTTCAGAATATGAGTGATAGGAGGACTTGCCGCTTAGTAGCTTGCTTCGTTTTTCATGTGGTTAAGCAATGTCCTGGCAGCAGTTATGTTGTAGCTCAACATGTGCTTTAACTCACTTTTCTCAAGAGAAAAGTTCATACAGACTTTTTTATAATTTGATATTCCAATTCAGCTTCCTCTAATGATGGTGTATGTGAGAGTTTGAAGGAAGCAGTCCTTCAAGAAAATACAAACTTTTGAGGTTTTTGACATAGAAAATTGTTCTCTTCTGCCTGAAATCTTTCCTCTATCGCTCTAAGGAAAAATTGAGAATCTCTCCATACTACACTTCAGTCTGTCTGAGTGGGATGGAGATGGCTGAGCAAAAAACTGTGTTTCCACTGTTGCAGTGTGATGTGATTGTGTGTGAGGAAGTAATAGGAGTGAAATATGCAGACTTTCCTCTGTAATCCTGCCCTCTCTGGAAGATCGGGAGTTGAGAAACAGTTTCCCAGTGGAAGAGCTTTGCAGCAGCAGAGTTTCTTCCTACGTAATATGAGTTGGACTGATATTGGTAACAGTACCACTGCCTTGGTTTGGCTGGTGATCAGAATAGCTTGAATTCCACTAGTAAGTTAGTTAATTCTGTGAGGAACTAACGTAATGGTCTCTTCCTCTCTAAGAGTGTCAGACTCCTGTGAACAAACATGGAAGAACCTCCTCTGTCTTGCTCGGTTTCTTTTAGTTTTCTGATAAAGAAGCATCTGTACAGCCTTTAGCTTTCTTTTCACAGACAATAAATCCTGTTACACTGCCAAGTGACATAATATTGTATTTCAATTTTATAGAGGCTTTTTAGAGGAGGAGGGAGCAATATACAATAGGTTCATTTGTGCATGGTAATGTTATTCTCTAAAAATGAAGCAAAATCTACAAGCATTTTATTTTGGTCAGTTTTGGATTATGATTAGTTACCATTTCCCATGACCAAGCCTGTCATCATAATTTGTATGCTGGGTCATACAATGATTGTAAGTCAAACCAAAAAAAAAAAAAAAAAAAAAAAATCACCCAGACAGATATGAATGTGTTTGAAGGAAGATTTTTTTTTTTTTTTTTTTTTTTTTTTTAGGGGCTCAAGTCATAAAGTGCGGGAACTTTTCACAAACAAACTCAAGTTATGGTTGCTTAGTACATTTCCTATTCTTAACAGTGTGGGTAATCAGTAGTGAAAGCAGTGTTATCTGAACCACTTAGATATTACCTGCTTCTCAGTGACATACAATGCCATGGATCAGCACTTCTGCATTATGTCCCCAATGGCTGCTCTCTTCTATACAAAACTACGCCTTACAATATATGCATTTACTTGCTTAATGTCTGACCTGGATGTCTTCATACTTGTAGGAAATACTTTTGACTTTAAGAAATAGCTGGGATTTTTTTTCTTTTTTGAACTGTAGGTAATGCAGACAAAAGGGAAGTAGTGGGAAATGCTTTGAATGAGAAGAAAATAATTTAATTTTTTTTTTTTTTTTTTTTTTTGTAGAGAAAATTATTTTCAGTGATTTCAGAAAAGATTGTTGTAAGCTTTAAGTGTGGAAGCTTTTGAAGATATTTCTGAGGTAGGAGATTTGACACTTGGAGGTAGCACTTGTCTGTGTGTGTGTGTGTGTGTATATTTAACTGAATGTTTAAGCTCTATTTAAATTGAAAGGAGATGTCATGTTCTCAGGTGTTTCTTATGCATAAACCAAGAGCTGTATAGACAGGTGTGATTATGGAGATGAGTAGTGTGATTTATTTGCTAATATTTGCTTTAGTAATTTCATAAATTTGTGATGATTGTGTTGGTTCAAAATGGATTAGAAACTGGAAGTAACTACAGCAAAACTTGAAGTTCTTTCCAAAATATATGCTCCAAATGAACCAAAGGTCATGATCATCAGAGAGGAATTGCTAGGTGAAATTCTGTGCTCTGTGTTTCTTAGGAGGTCAGGTGAGATGATCAGAATATCTATGTGGAAAAGGTTTTGCTAAATCTATAAGACTTAGGCTTTTTGAATAGCAAGGTTAGGTTTATTGAAATGCAGCTGAAGTCTGTAGGTGCATTTTTTGTTTTTATGATATAGATCCTTTTCTGACAAGTGAAGTGCTGATAAAAGGATGATTTATAATTCAGTCATCCATTATCTCTAACCCATCCTTTTGCGGAATTTGGGAAAGGATTGGGAGAGATGAGAAATAGTGGCCTCATGTCCAAATTAATTTATATTGTGTTGAGCTCCTTGTAGGCATGAACAAATCAAATCAAGATCTTTGAGAACACCCTTTGGTAGTTTCTTTTCATTTGTTCTCCAAGGCCACATTTGTCAGCAGGGCTTAGTCTCTCAATAGTCTATGAAGCAATTTGGATCTTAAATGGTTAAAATCAGAAACAGGAATTTTAAAGATTATCAAGGCAGATCCATGGAGCATGAGACTTACGTGCTCCAGTGGTACCATGCCACCTAATAAATCCTTGATCATTCCTTGCCAGCTTCAGAGCCTGAATGGTATCATATCATGTAGGCCACAGGAGTCTAATCTTGAGGCAACAAGTTAACACATCATTGTGGCAAGATGTGACTGGGAGATCAATGAGGAGCAGAAACAAAATAATTCTATTGGCTATAGACTTTAACTGGCACCTGTTCCTGACAGATTCCTAGTTTGGTTTTCCTTAGGCACCCAAAGTAACTTGGTTCTAATAGCTCTCCTGCAGAATTCATAGAATCATAGAATCAGTAAGGTTGGAAGGGAGCTCTGGAGATCATCTAGTCCAACCTCCCCATTCAGCAGAGTCACCTACAGCATGTTAGACAGGGTTGCATCCAGGCAGGCCTTGAAGATCTCCAGAGAAGGAGACTCCGCAACCTCTCTGGGAAACCTGGTCCAGTGCTCTGTCACGTTCAGGCTAAGCTTTCTGTGGTTCAATTTCTGCCCACTGCCTCTTGTCCTGTCACACGGGACAACTGAAAAGAGTTTGTCCCTGTCCCCCTGACACCCTCCCTTCAGGTACTTGTACACATTGATAAGATCCCCCTAAGTCTTCTCTTCCCCAGGCTAAACAGGCCCAGCTCTCACAACCGTTCCTCATATGGCAGGTGCTCCCGCCGTCTAATCATCTTTGTAGCCCTACGCAGGACTCTCTCCAGTAGCTCCATGTCTCTCTTGTCCTGGGGAGCCCAGAACTGGACACAGTACTCGAGATGAGGCCTCCCCAGGGCTGAGTAGAGGGGCAGGATCACCTCCCTCAACCTGCTGGCAACACTCTTCCTAACGCACCCCAGGAGACCATTGGCCTTCTTGGCCACACGGGCACATTGCTGGCTCATGGTCAACTTGTCATCCACCAACACTCCCAGATCTTTCTCCACAGAGCTGCTCTCCAGAAGGTCAACCCCCAGCCTGTACTGGTGCATGGGGTTATTCTTCCCTAGGTGCAGGACCCTGCACTTGCCCTTGTTGAACCTCAGGAGGATCCTCTCCGCCCAGCTCTCCAGTCTGTCCAGAAATTGGTTGATTTCAAAATGTCTGAGGAACTAGAAGTTTATAAGGAGTCTAGCTAATGGTGTGGTAGGGATATAATACTGGCATAGTACACTTTTATACTATATACTATGTAAATTATAACTGGTCTGGAATTTAGCATTTCAGAAACATTGGAAGAAACAATTTTTTTTTCTTTTTTTCCTTTTTTTTTTTTTAAAAAAAAACAGATTAACACCCTTACAGTGTTCCAGTAAAAACTAAAAGAAACTACGGAAACTGAGCAGTACTCATGTTTAGGCAGAGTCTCTTACAAGTTTTATATACTTGTTTTTTTCTTTTCCTTTCTAGCTCTACATAGAAATTATGAGCCTCTGCAAAATAGCCATTAAAGGAGGAGTGAGGAGCAAAAAAGAAATGTTGGGGTGGGGAGAAAAAAAAGAAATGTCAGTTAATTTATAGAACAGGTGGTGTTTTGTGGGAGTTTTCATTTTTTCCCCCTTTTCTGTAAAAATTGCTTTTAGAATAAAGATGTGGAACACACAAGGTTGCTGGGAATTTCTATAAATCTATATAATCTGTGTAATATCTGAGGCTATTAAAAAATCAGCTCTTCTGCATTTCCACGCTTACTAAAAAAAAATTCTGCTTTATTTATTGTACCTAAAAGTAGGCTGAATGAATGATTGATTCAAGGTTCTATAAATACTTGAAAGTTCAAATTATTCTCAGGCTCATGGCTGACTCAGCCTTTGCTAGAAAAACTTAAGAGGGTTTGTGAAATTAAGTCCAGTGTTGACTCTTTCTTCTCTCATTTAAATTGTTTAGTCATATTAATTTGGCTCTGCAGCACTTCATAATTGGTGTCTTTCTGTAAACTTCCATACATCACAAGTATTCAAATTGGCCCAAGCAAGATTCTCATGGGCAATTTGCCAGGAACCCAAAGGTTTCACCTAAATTGCGTGTTGTTGCAGATGATCTCATTCTCAGCTGTTCTTATCTTTTATTTGACTTTTGCTTACAGTATTCTCTCTGTACTGGAATAACTTTTTGCTGGCACAAGACAAGTAGCAATATGTGTTGACATATGGTTTGTATAAGTTGCAGCTTTGTAGCAAACTTACAGGAAGGTGCAGATCAGAAATACTGAAAGTGATGGAAAAATCTTACTGCAAGATTTTTGAAATAAGTCTTATAAAGATAGTACCAGCTCACAGAACACAAAATGGCATTTGTGGTTTCAGCTATAATTCTGAAATAGACTGAAAATTTCTGCTCACTCAGAAGTACAGTGCATCTCCTAGCATGCTAATTCTAATGCCCTATGACATATAGTCTCATCAATTTGTACCTCAGGCTCAGTATGAGGCAGCAGGTATTTGAGATACAGGTAGGAAGCCATGGACAAGAAACCTGTTTTATCTGGCCAGTAGTTTAGACACTTTATATTACTTTTCAACACATCTTTGAGAGAGATTTTTTCATGTGAAACTTTGCTTTAAAAATGGAAAGGCTACTTATCAGTGCTACTTATTTTCAAAATATCAATCAGTCCTACCTGATGTGATAAAGCATTAAAGAATTCTTTTTCTTTCTTGATGGGCTCAATGGAGTTGGTTTTTTTATGCTTAAATGCACAGAGAATACTTTAAAACAATGATTTCTGGAATCAGGAGAAGTGGAAACATACTTGAAAAAGCATATCTGAACTTGTATTGTTGGAGAACTGCATGAGGCCTTTAGGAGAAACTGTGACATTTTCAATACAATCATTCACAGTATAGGAATTCCTCAGTCTGGAAACAGTCACTTTCAATTGATATGTTTATTGAAAGCAAAACTTTCCTCTTAACAAAAAGGCATGTTCTTGACAGCACAGTGATTTGAGCTTTTAATGGGGAAGAAATTCCTTATTTAACTTTTAAGTGGGGTTTTTCTGTTTTAGTATGGAGTGCCTGGTTATCAAGAGTAAAGAGAACATAGAGAAATAACTGTTTGTGTTAACACTTTTTTCTACTTTGCAGTGACCTCTGAGGTGTATGCAAACTGACCATGTTGCATGCCTTGTGTTGTTCCTGTTCTTTCCTCTCTCCCCTGCTTGCTGGGCATGTGTCTTTTGCCATTAGTTGCGTTAGTTTACTGAGCTGCACTATCATGATTTATATGGCTTTAAACCCTCTGTCATTGCGACATTAGAAGGGAAGAGTACAGAATTCCTCATGTGCTTCAAATCAAATACCTAGTTTATTTAGCAATCTCTTGTTCAGCTAGGCAAACACTAAGAGCTTGAGAACAATAGTAATTAAACATCAAAGATACATTGTGAAAGAAAAAAAGACTTGTGGAAGGCTTGACATTTTGTTTTGTATATTGTATGGTATGAAAAGCAGGGAAAAACGGGGAAAATCCATTAACTATGTTTCTTTATTATAGATTCAAACTGGATGTGTGCGTTGTTTTAAAGTGACTGCTACTAATGTGTGCTTTTCAGGACTAACGGTCGTATAGGCATCTGCATGTGAAATGTTAAACCTACAGCCATTATGCTTTGTAGGCTTCCCAAAAGATAAGAGAATGCCCACTCTTGCTACTTAAATTTGGTTAATTTCCAAACATTTCCGTAACATTTCCTCCCTCCACTGGGCCGTCTGACTTATTCCTCTTATGTTTCCTATCTGTTGATCGCCAGGATCCTTTCTAATTGCCATAGCTTCAGCAGGGAGCACCTCTGACTGGAGGCTGTGTCAGCTCACGATTAGCATAACATAAGTGCTAAAGCTATATTTTTTCCCTTGAATTTATTCCAAAGCTAAATGTAGAATTTGTTAGGAAGTGGCCTTTGCCTTGCATTATAATATTCATGCAAGAAAAGGAGATTGTTGTGTGTCAGAAGGGCAGTAGTAGCTTGTCTAAGGAAGATAGGAAGTTTATGAAAGACACGGGTTTCTACCTCTCCCCCCCCACCCCTTCCTGCTTAGGTTTAACAAAAGAGGGAGGGAAGTGCTAAGCAGGTAAATACCCCTCCAAGTCACAGAATACAAGCTTAGTTGCTTTAGAGAGCAAATCCAAGCACCATGACCAGTCTATGGGAAGAAGAGACCTCTGGACAAGTTAAATTAAGTTAGCCTGTTATAAAATTGATTCATAGTTTTACTCAGTTTACCTGCCCAATAGCTTTAGACTGCTCAAATAGCTGAAAAGTCACCAGCAGTCTTTAATCAGGTATTTTGCACAGTCAGTCCTTCTAGAAAGTACGTAGTGTTTACTTTCTGTAGTACATTTAGGTAACAGAGATTTCTTTAATACTCTTCTGTAGAAAGTCAACACATTTCTGAGTTTTGTTCCTACTGAATCATATAGAAATTTTCCCATAATGGGAATGTTTGCTACAAACTAGCAGGTTATACCAAACCTCCTAGTACCTTCTAGTACTTACTTAGCTCTAGAGGAAAGCTGTCTTGTTAATGCTTTCTCTATAGTAAAGACCACTTACCAATTTAATCTGATAATTCAAAAATACAGTTATCATGCAGTTTATATGATTAATTCCCATTTCAGGTTGCTCTTGAGACTTTTTGTCTTGCACATCCCCTAGAGAATTCCTTTCTGGTAGGTATTAGAGAAGCAGAGCCTTCCTGTATAGATGATCCAGAAGGAAAACTTTATTACTACTGCCTACTGTGTTGCATGGATGGATGCATGGGCCTGCTAAAAGCTAGATTAACATGGGAAGGTCAGAAATTAGGATGACTGTTGGTTTTGCTTTAAATGGAAGATGTCATCTTTCCTTTTTCATTCAAGGTTTTGTGTAGCTGCAGGGAAAGAGGATAGGACCATAACAGAATTGCAAAGCAGAAGAGTTTCTCTTAAGTTAGATTTTTTTCTTTTTAAAGGTAGTGGACTGTCTTTTGAAAACTCAATAAATAGAGTTTTGAATTTGGATGATTGCCTCTTTTTTCCATTCTCTAAGTACCTGTCAGACTCTAATTTGCTGCAATAATTCATGAAGAAAAAACTTTTACAAAATATGATAACATGCCACTTACTGGCTTACTTCTCTGTTGAACTGCCTATAAAGTATTAATGGCAATTACCTTTAATAACTTCAGTTAATATTTGTTTTATATTATCCCATGAAGAATCAGGTGGATTTGAAGATGGACCAGTGAGCTAATAGATAATTTTTAGCACCTACACATCTCTGGGTAAAGAATCTCTTGGGATATGTCTTAATTCTGTTGAGTGGTGATATGAAAAGGCCTTGTTTTTGCTGGAAGGATTTATTTTCTGCCCACTGGATCTGCTGATTGGCAGATAGCTTGCACAGTGCTGTTTGCTTTGCTAGTGATTTTGTTTAGCATGATTCTGCACTAACTGGGCGCCAGCAGTGTGGTCAGATGCTTTCTTAATGATAATTTGAAAATCATTAAAGTTATTTCTAATCACTGTCACATCTGGATTGGGGAAAGAAGGTGGTTGAGTGTTAGCAGTATTTGCTGTGGGTGGCAGAGGTGATGATATTACAGATGTTATGTCACTCACAGTATTTTATTTGGATTGTCTTCACAGTTTGATTGCACACTTATTATTCTTCATCATTTGAAAATGAGTCAGATTCCTGAAAATAATGAAATTACAAAAAATCCCTCAGTGTAAAGTATATTTGCTTTCTTGAATGCTGGAAGTTCACATTTTCAAGCATTTCTCTTCATTGTATAGGACTAGAAATACACATTTTGCTTAGACTTCTAAGCAACAGCTTGATCCTATCAGCTAGCACTTTAAGAAAATTCCCAGATTCTGTAAGATTCACTATAAAGTTTAGGGACAGGGAGGCCTCTATACAAGGAATGGAATGACCTTCTGTTAGCGGTAGCAAGAGTAAGAAAGGCAGTAAGTTTTAAAACAGAGTTAAGTTCATGAGGGAGTGTGTTTAAGGGAATCAGCCATGAAAGGAGGGACCTGAATGCAGTGACTCAGGCTGCACTTTCTATCCAGCATTTTCCTAAAAGCACTGACTGAACAGTTTGATTTCATACTAAATGCAGTGTGCTTTTCTACATGTTTAGTCACAGTAGTCTATTTCTTTGATGCAGATATATCTGGCAGCATTATTTTGACTAAAGGCATGGCAAGACAGGGTAAGTAAAGAAACTCTAAAACAGATAAACAACGGTGAAGGATGTGTGGCTGATAAAAGAAGCGGGAGGATTCTCATTATTATATTATAAAGAGCAACGTGAGAGAAAATTCAAAACCAGAATTTCTCAGAAGATACGAGATTGGAAGGAAAGGAGCTTCTCTATGGTAGCAGAACCTGAGGTTCTATTTTGTTCTAGTGTAAAACAAAGAGGTTGTACAGACTGGAAAATACTTGATTTGGTGGGATGTCTGTAAGTTACTTTGGTGTGACTGTGCCAGCCAAGTGAATTATGCTTGAGGAACTGATGTGGAAGAAGCAGGAGCTTTAAAATTCAGGAACAGTAACTACTCAGTAGCTGGAAACCAAATCAGGAAGCTGAAGAGTTAAAAGAAATAGTATAATGTTGCAAATACACTAAGGATGTACAATAGTAGCCATATAGTAGCTTAGTATTGTAGCTTATTTATTATTCCGTAAAACTTTTTGCTAGTAGAAGTACATAAGTAAACTTCCTTTTCAAGTTGCAGTTTAAATCAGTTCTTTAAGTGGAAAGACATGCAAACAGATCTTTCTTTTTCTGATGTCGTATCACTCTAAGTATAAACTTCTAGATATATCTGTCAATTCTAGGAGGGACTTGAGGAAGGGAGTGTGGCTGTCTGGCAAAATTCAAGAGCAAACAAATGACACCAAACTTTCATTGGCCTATGGGCAGCGGTACATGCTAATATAGCATTTTATGGGCAATGTTTACTCTGTTCATCTGGTCAATAGAGCTCTTCAGAGCTTTAGTCTTGATTTTTAGCTGCATCATTTGCTGTGACTGTAAGCATTGTGAAATGCTCTTACCAGCAATGGCTGTGGCTTGCTTGCAGATGGTTGGTGTGCAGTAGGGTGGTTTTGCTCTGCCCAATGCTCTGGAGATTCCTGAGAAAACAGTGATCGTAGCTGTTTACACTGTGTGATGTGGTGTGGCTCTCTGCAGTCATAGCCACTTGGTATGAAGTACTGTGTCCAGTTCTGGTGTACTGTGTCCGGTTCTGGGCTCCCCAGGACAAGAGAGACATGGAACTGCTGGAGAGAGTCCAGCATAGGGCTACAAAGATAAGGCTGGAGCACCTGCCCTATGAGGAAAGGCTGCAAAAGTTGGGCCTATTTAGCCTGGAGAAGAGAAGACTGATTGGGGATCTTACCAGTGTGTGTAAATATCTTAGAAGAGGATGTCAAGAGGATGGGGCTGGACTCTTTTCAGTGGTGTCAAGTGACAGGACAAGAGGCAATGGGCATGAACTGAAATACAGGAAGTTCTGTCTGAACTTGAGGAAGAACTTCTTTCCTGTAGAGTGACCGAGCCCTGGACCAGGTTGCCCAGAGATGTTGTGGAGTCTCCTTCTCTGGAGATATTCAAAACCTGCCTGGATGCGATCTTGTCTAACATGCTCGGGGTGATCCTGCTTGAGCAGGAGGGATTGGAATAGATGATCTTCAGAGGTCCTTTCCAACCTCAACCATTCTGTTATTCTGCGATCCTCTGTGTGTGTAAACTATAGTCCACAGGGCATCTTGATCTTGTTTTAAAATACACAGAGCTGCATGAGATGCCATCATACACTCAATGTGAGACTGTCCTCATAAACGACAAATTAAAATGTTGACAGTAAGTGATCCAAGATACACTTGGTAAATGTATCTTCAAAATATTGGACTAAAACCAGGACCAAACCTGGGCTCAGCAGAGGTATAATAACTTAAGGAATAGCTTTAGAATTATAAAAGTAGAGAAAATCTATACTGAAAATAAGTGGTCTACAGCAGTCAATGCACAGGGATACTGTTGAGCTCCTGATTTAAACTGTACTATTCTTCTCTTATGCAAGTACTGCTTTCTGGCCAGAGGACTTCAATTTCTGTAATCACTATGCAGTTGCTTCTCTACCATATACTGAATGTATACATCTTCGTTTTCATTGGCTCACAACTTTCAACTATTTGTCTGCAAAATAGATGCTGCTTCAGCTTCTTGCTCACTACAGGTGGAATAGAAATCTGCTAAAATGTTCCTGATGAAGGCAGTGAAAATGTGATAGTCAAACAGATGAGAGGAGAAATCACTTTATGTTTTTTTTCCCCATATTTCCCTTTCCCCTCTTTTCTCTTTTTTTCCCTCAATCTTCCCTGTAGGCTAGCTGAGCTTTAGGTCCCAGACAGCTGAAGGACAAAGATTTGCTAGTGTGTAGGTCTGAAGATCCTGAGTGGGGTATAAACATGAGTTTTTACTATGCCCTTTCTGGATGTGGAATCATAGAGCACTGGTAGCATGAAGTGATCTTGTATAGCCCCTGTGAGTCCAGACTGTAGCTGCAAGGAGAACCTGTATGGCAATGTGCCATTATTTCTTACTTGGACAGTTAGACTACATTTGAAAACCACATTATACCACATTGGGAGACTTAATTTGAAGGTATATCTTCTACATGATAAAAGCTTCTTCACCAGTGACTATTTGGCTTGCTCGCTTTTTGTAATCTTATGTTTTCAGGAAAAAATGTAAATAAGACCCAGACTATTACTGTTTCTACCAAGAACTTTGTCAGTCCCTAAGTGCTAAACAGAAACTCCTTGATTTGAAAGTTTTGAAAGCAACGAATTCTTTTTTAGAAATTTTTTGTTTTTACTGAACAGGCTGAATTCCGTTTATTTTTCTGCTGTGGAGTATTGTTAAATATTCCATAACAGTCACCAGAATCAGAGTGATAAAGTGCATTCTGGGATGTGTATTATTTGTTGACCACATCTCCTTAAGATTGGAGTAATACCCCATCTCCGTATGAGGTAGGAGGTCAGTGGGACCAAGGTGAAGTGTTGCAGTAGTCCTCTTGTTTAATCCAGTTCCCAGAAATGACAAAAGACAATAGGCAATCTGATAGGTTTTATGTGCAGTGGTCTTACCCACCACAGGCCTGGCAGATTGCCAGCAAGGACCTTATTAGGGCAGAGTTTCTGAGAGTGCTTATAGTGGTCATGAATGTCAAATTTCTGATGCCTCTCTGAAATGATATGTAGTAACAGCTGTGCATTCCTATCCCACTGTAAAAAAGGGCTTACATTCATATGCAAGAGCATGCTTCTGATTGCCTTCCGAATCGTGGTCGACTGACTCTCACTTTGGCTGTTTAGAAAGTACCTATGGCATCAAAAATCTCCAGGATCAGAGAGTGAGGAGAGATGGAGAGAAGTCAGCAGTCTTCAGAGAGTTTGAGGTGATGAGGAGTGCATTGACTCTATATGGCGGCTATGACTCCATGGAAAGAGTTATGATCAGGGGGAGCTAGGGGAACTGGGAATTCTGTTCCTGGTTCTCTCATTTTGAGAGATGGTGCAGTAATTTTAGCACTCTCTGCCTTAATATTCCGATGTACTAGATGGAATACTGTTTGTAAAAATGTATTGAACCTGACAAAATGAAATTGGCTCTCATGAAGCTGATTACTAGGGATGATATGTTTCTATCTCAACTTTGTATAGCCAGTATGCAGAAAATGGATGACCACTTGAGACAAAGTACTAAAAGTTAGTAACTTCAAATTTTTTCCACTTTTGCTTCGTATACTACATCATCACCAATAATTGTTTAACGGCTTTTAAACAAACTTTTGCTCTTACAAATAAGATGCTCACTTTGCAGTGAGAAAAACAAGAATTTTTCTCCCTAAAACAAGCAGGCACTGAACAAAACCGTATTGTGTGAGCCAAAGGCTCATTTGGAGCCTTATTTCATGATCTCTAGACTGGAAAAAAAAAATCAAAATCAGCATCTTCATGTCTCACTGAACTTGTTCTTCAGTGAGTTAAGATTAGCTCTGTTTCCCACCCATTCATTGTATGGTCAGAAGCATATAACTGTCCAAGATGCAGAGCAACACAAAGAGTTGTTGTGTCTGTTCATGTGGCGTAAAAATGTATACAGGATAGGAGAACACAATCTGAAAATGTAATTAAAAAAATGATGTGATAAAAATGTGCATATGTTATTATAATTCTGTTTTTTTCAGAACAAAGAACAAGCATGGCTGCTGGAGTGGTTTATTTACATTGCTCTCCAGGAGTACCTGTTTTCCTTAGTCTATAAACGTGTATGAGAAAAATCATTTCAATTGAAAGTAAATGTAAAATCACAAAATAATTACCAATAATGTGTTTATAGATGGCCTCTTGTGAGCTTTCCTTCCTTGTTCTTTCTATGCATAGTCTAAATGTCATATAGTAAGTATGGTGTGCAAATAAGGGAGGAAGGAAAAAAATAATTGTTTTTTTTTTTGGGGGGGGGGAGAAGAAGGGCACTATTTTACTGTGTGAAGAAGGCCTGTAAAGAGCTTGGGTTATTTTGTTTTGTTTTGTTTTTTTCACTTAGGTTATTCATCCTTCTGTACTAGAAATGCAGATATCTACTACCTTCTTCCTCAGAATGCTTGAAGAATTAGATTGTGTTCAAAGTGACACAGTCTGCAGCGATAATTAGCTTGGGTTGTGAACCAAGCCTCTTAATGAAGAGCCCTCAGAGCAGTGGCCTTGCTCATCTTCTGATGCATTCTGATGGACCAGACAGTTCTGTATGCAACTGTGCTCTAGCCTCTGCCATGCCATTTTTCTAAGGACTAGTACCCCTGAATGAGCTACTATAAAATCAAGGCAGCAAACAATGGACGGGTATTTCTGGGGTTTAAAACATGATTTGTGTTTGCATCTTTTTAACCAAATACCTGACAAACACCTGGGAGAAAAACTGCGCATGTGAGACATTTAGCACGTGGATCTTTTAAGGGCTAAAAAAGCTACTCTAATTTTTCTCTGAGGTAGTGCTAATAAGAGAAGAGATACAGTATTGCTGAGGCTTCTAATGCAATGAACCTGAACTATATGTAGTGTAGGAAGGATATGTGTTCATATATCCAGGTTAAAGCATAAATAGGAAGAAAAATCAGATTACATTGGCAGTGTGGATGGTAGCCTCAATGAGAATGGGGAGTGAAAAATGACCTGCATGTCCCTTTTCCAATGCTGGGCTGTGTGACAAGGGCTGACCCTGTCATTGTGATGGAAACAAGTTGGATGTTGGTAGGAAGTGAGGGAACCAGAGCTGGGAAATAAGGGGGAAGAGGAACATTAAGACTTTGGATCCTCTCTCTACCACTTCTATTTTGTTATAAAGCTATGTTTTTCATTTGTTTTATTTCCACATGCCCTCTCTCTCTCAAAGAAAAAAAAAGAAGAGTGGCATCCAGAAATTCTCTTTCCTGACTACCACCAAGTCTGGCTTGCTATTTGCTAGTGATCACAGACATACACCCTCATAGAGATCACACACATGTACCATCACTCACTCCAGTTGCAGGCACCACAGAAACATGGGCCCTGTGACCTGTGGTCTCCACTCAGTTTAATAAGCAGGCAGGACAGACTGCACTGGTCAGGCCCAGGGCATGGCCAGACAAGCTCACTGACTAGCAAACCGTTTGCATGTGGCTGGGGGCGGGGGGAAGGGGTTGGTTTATGCCATCATGCCCCACCTCTTGTGTGTCTCCGGTGACTAGGAGAACTGCCTCTGTTGACTGATATGGTGGGTTTCACCCCTGGACCCTGGGGCTGATGGCTTTCCTCAGACAGCTCCAGGAGGGGCAAGGGCAAGGTCCCGGTCTCTGAGTGGTTTTTTGGGTTCTCTCCATCCTCCTTTGTGTTTGTGGTGATGAGCTATTTATCACATAACTTAGTAGTTGTTACCTGCAAGAAGGTGAGTTAGCAGGCCCCAGCCTTTGACCCAACTCCATACAGAGCAGATGGAGTTTTAAATGTTTTTTTTTCTCATTTCTGTTTTTGTATGACTTCTATTATTTTATAAGTACTAGGTAGCTGCAAAACTTCTTTATGCAGGACATAACAATGATTGATGCTTGGCTGTATTACTAATTGTCTTTGCATTTATTTGTCTATAAAGGGCTTTTCTCTACTGCTCATCATCAGTGTATTTAAGTGCTTATATAGAGAAGGTGCATGGTTTGATGAATGATAACCTGACATCATTTATGAGAACAATTCTAGGTCACTCTATTTATGCACTACTACTTTCCTGGCTGCAACTGGTAAAACGTAAGAGAGAGGAAAAGGGTGGAGGAACTCTGAAGGGATCTTTCCTTAAGCTGCTTTGATCCAGCTGTTAGGTTGGATCCAGTTTCCACTCTTCCTCTTGCTCTGTGTGTGTGTGTGTCTAGTGTGCTCTCTGCCCCTCCCAGTCTACTGCAGCTGTTGGAATTTCATCATTTTCTCCAAATACCACATTTTCCATTAGTGCCATAGCCCTTTCTGTGTTGAGAGGAATATTGTTTGTGAGCTCTTGCATGTGCTAGGTGATCTGCAGGCAAAGAGCCAAATCCCTATAAATGCTGAAAGGCTCAATTTCTTGGTAAGAGGCACACAGAGGTCCTAGAAATGTGAATGCTGTGATGTGCAGGCTTGCTGGCAGCAAGTGGTTATGGTTTTATTGTCCCATGTTATTTTTTTCAAATGCTATCATACTGTAGTTGGTCTTATTGATATCTAATTTAACTTTGGATACAGGTTATTTATTGCTTTTCGTTGGAAGTTTTAGTGCCATCTCACTTACTGTCAAAGTTGTATCAGATACTCAATGCCTGATCACAAAAAGAAGTATGAAACCACTGCCCATTTTAATATTCTTAATATGTTCTTAATCTTCTATCTGTACATATATATCTTTTCAGGAGATTTTTAGGTTTTGTGCTAACATGCGTGTTCTGAATCAATTGCTTGTGAAGTTCTTCCTGTCCGCTATCTTAATTTCTACCTTGTTCCTGTGGTACTCATCTTGATTTCCCTCTACTCAGGCAGTGCCATTGTTACCAAAACTGCCATTGCCCTTTCCTTACAGTCTCCTTTACTGTTCCAGTTCTTCCCTCCTTCCACTACCTTGGCAGTGCATCTTAATTTTAACCCCAGGATGAGTTTGGAGTTCTAACATATTTTTACCTTGGTCCCATATTGCTGTCTTGTTTGTCATATCTGCACAATTCATACTGAACTATTTGTGTGTAGAAGAGACCTTGAGTGAGCCATTAGATTTTTCCTCATTGTAGTAGCAATTGCATTGAATTAGTTATCTCTAAACTTGATATACAGGTACGTTAGTACTACTTTTAATAATCTGCAGCTACAATCATGCTGTAGCTGTCTAGTTCACCTCCCTGCTCAAAGCAGGGTCAGCTAGGGCCATGAGTAGGGCTTCTTATGACCTAGTCCAGTTGGGTTTTGAATACCTCTAGAGATGGAGAATCCACAGCTTCTCTGGCAACCAGTTCCAGTGTCTGGAGCTTTACCTTTAAAGCACAGTTAGGAAAACAAGCAAACAAACAAACAAACAAACAAAACTTACATGTAAACAGAATTTCCATGTATTTCAATTTGTGTCTGTTTCCTCTTATCCTTTCACTGGGCACCACTGAGAAGAGTGTGGTTCCATCTTCTTTACACCCTTCTATTCCCATCAGATATTTATACATTTTAGTAAGATCTTCCCTGAGACTTCTCTTCTTCAGGCTGAACAATCCCAGCTCTCTCAGCTTCTCCTCGTATGTCAGATTTACAATCCTTTAATCATCTTCATGGCCCTTTGCTGGACTTGCTGCAGTATGTTCATATCTTTCTTGCACTGGGGGAGCCTAGAACTGAACACAGTGCTCCAGATGTGACCTCACCAGTGCTAAGTGGAGGGGAAGGATCACTCCTTTGACCTACTGGCAGCACTCTTCCTAATGCAGCCCAGGATACTAGCAGGCCTTCTTTGCCTCAAGGATGCATTGCTGACTCATGTTCAACTTGTCCTCTAGGACCACCAGATCCTTTTCTGGAAAGCTGCTTTCCAGTCAGTCTGGCATCAGCCTGTCCTGGTGCATGGGGTTATTCCTCTCCAAGTGTAGGACTCTTAAGTTACCTTTTGTTGAACTTCATGAGATTCTTATTGGCCTATTTCTCCAGCCTATCAAGGTCACTCTGAATAGCAGCACAACCCTCTGGTGTTTTAGCCACTCCTCCCAGCTTTGTATCATCTGTAAACTTGCTGAGTGTGTATTCTGTCCAACTGTCAATGTCACTAATGAAGATGTTAAACAGTATTGGACCCAGTACCCACCTTGGGGAACTGCATTACTGACTGGTCTTCCACTGGATTTCAGGCTGCTGATACCAACTCTTTAAGCCTAGCAATTCAACTGTATTTCAATCCATCTTTGAATGTACTGTTCTAGGCTGTCCTGCACTTCATTTTTTCTATGAGGATGTTATGAGAGATGGTATCAAAAGCCTTACAAAAGTTGAGGTAAACAACATCCACTGCTCTCCCCTTATCCACCAAGCCAATTATAGAAGTCATAGAAGGCTGTCACATTGGTCAGGCGTGATTTCCCCTTTGTAAATCCACACTGACTACTTGCAGTCACATTCTTGTCCTTAGTATGTTTGGAATTGGTTTCCAGGAGGGTTTGCTCCATCTTTCCACAACTGAGGTGAGACTGACAGGTTCCCTGGATCCTCTTTCTTGCCCGTATTGATAATAGGGGTGACATTTGCTTTCGTATAGTTCTCAGGGGACTCATCCAGTGTGGCTTTGCAGTGACTCTGGCCAGTTCGCTCAGCACTGCTGGGTGCATCCTATCAGGTCCCATGGACTTGTGTATGTCCAATCTGTTTAAATATTCCCAGCCTGGTCCTTAGCCACTGAGGGTAAGTCTTCTTGCTCCAGTCTTTCCCAGGGAAGTCTCACACACTCAGTCCCTTTTCACAGTGACCTGGGATTCCTGAAGTCCAGTTTTACCAGTAAAGACTGAAGTGAAGAAACCATTAAGTACCTTAGCTTTTTCCTGTATTCTTTGTCGCCAGGTACTCTTCTGCCTTTAGCAGTGAGCCTACATTTTCCCTAGTCATCTTTTTGCTGCTGGTACACCTTACTGACTTTGACTGTTACAGTCTTAATGACATATTCTTATTGACATTGATTGTTCCCATGTATCTTGGATGAAGTATCCTCTAACAAAGCCAGCAATGCAATGCAAGCACTAGTATAAATAAATAAGGAAGAGTAAGATTATGAGGGGTACAGAATCCAGTAAGGACAGAGCATTGTCGAAGTGAGGCATTAGAGACCTGTATTACTTACTAGTTGAACAGGTCATGTATGTGAACATCCAATTTGTCGCTGGGGCTAGCACAGTGTGGTGGACAAATTGAGGGAGGAGTGTGTAATAAATGCTTGATATGATGTGACTAAAGCAGTATTTGGGAAGGGGATGTCCTGTTAAGAGTTGAGACAAAAGGAATTTCTCTGCTGACTTTGAATCTTTACTTCTGTGGTAGTTTCGCTGCTGGACAATTGCTGCTTCTTAGCTGTGGACAGGCAGTTCTCAATATCACTGTTACCTTGTTCTGCTTTGCATTCTCCCACTGCTCTTCTTGTAAGTCCTAATTTCTCTTTGCTGCTGCCATAATTAGCTAAGATGTTGCAGCCTTTTGCTTTGAACATACAGTAGGACCAAGATCCATCATCTTCCTGTATCTCTGTGAAGATATAGAAGTGATCCTGAGCACTTAGCATGAAGAGGTTTGAACCTTTAGAGTGAACCTTTAGAGATTCAGCAGAGATGATGTGCAAGAAGCGTGGCAATTATCTCTTACATCTGTCTTTCCAAAGATGTTATTAAAGTGAAGGCTGTAGGATGTCGTCTTCTCTACAGGTTTTGTAAACTGAGTTGGTAATGGTTATTGGTGATTGGCACTGAAGTGCATGGTGAAGTCCTGGTGTTGACAGAAAGGCATGTCCCCTGCTGAGAGAGAGTTGTTTGCCAGCAGAACTGGGGCACATCCACATGCCTCATCCTGTCTAGTAGTGGTCAGCAAGGTGGGATACCAAAGGGGAGGAAATGATGATGTCAAATACAGCTTCACTGAATTCTCAGTTGCTTTGGTAGCTTAGAGTGAGAGCAGGAACTGACTCCCTTGGCAGAAGAACACTAGCTGAATACTGTAGGACTCCCTTTTATAAAGTTTGGAGAGTGTTCCTCTGCTTCACAACTCTTGGAATTTCCCCATTTTCCCCAGAACTGTATGTCTCCTTTCTAAGTTTTAATACCTCAGGAAGGATGTCTTGCACTACCAAGCCTTTGCTGATATAGAGGCAGAATGTGGTATTCTGTTCAAGTGAACACTTCTGATGCTTACCTTTAATCCTTTAAGTCAAAGAGATACTGGATGGAAATCTTTCTGAGTCTTTTGGAAGCCCTAGAGGCTGCAGGTGTTGTCTCCCACTATCTGAACGGTACTCGGAACATACTGAGAAAAAGGGAAGGCAACATTTTGTCAATAATTTTGGCTTTGTAGGCATCTTGAATGGACCCATCTGTTTCTTACTAACTTTTACTAGTCAAGAGAGATCTGCTTTCTTGAGGAGTATGTGACTTGTTGGCTACATGATTGTGTTACGTTCATCTAGGAGAGAATGTTTGGCCCTCTCCTCCAACAGGTGTTGAATTCTGGTGGTTGCATCTAGCATGGCTAATGTTCTCAGTAAACAACGCTGAAAGCTAGATTTTGCCTTGTGTTTCTTGGCCTAAAGGTTGTGAGGAGACCATTGCAAACAGTGCTTTTAAACTCTAGGAGCACTGGTGTGAAACCAGATAATGAAAACTGATTCCCAATTTCTACTAGAGATGAGGAACAGTTACCTCATTTGTGTCATATGTTGATTATTCTGTTAACAACGTTGTTTTATGGACTCATCTTTTGTAAGCCTCATTGACTCTTACCTGCTCTTTCCTACGAGGGAAGTATTTCCTAATAATCCTCAAATATGTTCTTTCAGCTCCTTTATTTACTTATAATTCATTGAGTACCCTGTTTTCTCAAAGAAGCCCAAACTATCTTACGTATGAGCTGCTCCTTGGCTGAACTTTGTAATAGCTTCGTATGTGGTGTGCTGTATTTAGCAGTGTTCTTTGAAGAACAACGGGTACTCTGCAAAATCAGCACTACATAATGACATTACTGAGGGGTATGTAGGTGGGTTGGGAGAACAATATGAAAGTCTTTGGTATGCTAAAGCATCAGAGAAGTGGCTAATTCTAGGCTTTCTGTTTTCTACTGTACTTCTCATTTCTTAAGTTGACAAGGAAATTCTTTGGCTATGGGCTAGATATGAAGTGAGTCTCCTGTAGAATCTTTCTGGTATGTCTCTTCCTGCTTGACAGTAAAATATTAGTAACTAGTAACTAGTTCATTTATGGTGTTGCCCAGGCCATATTTTGAATTATCATCTTTTAAAATTCCATTGTTCTCATTTATTTTCTGTGTATCTTTTATTTCTGCTCTGTTGACATTCTAATTGAGGAATCGTGCACACACAATCTGCAGTGCCATTTCCAAAGAAAGAATAGGAAGGAAGTTCAGGTTTTGCACATGTCACTCACTCACGAATGAATCCTTACTAAATAAAAAAGGATTTCAGTGACGTTGGCTTTTTTTCAACTATATTTTAAACCTAGCATTGGCAACATAGACCTCATATATATACAGTATAAACTCCATCTATCTGGATACCTTTTTAGGAGAGCTCTGTATTATATTATGTGTTTCTAGCTGCTGGTTCAAATTTCTAAAGCAGGATTTTTCTGATTACAAGCTGAAGTTTGGATTTCCAGCCCTGCTGGCCCCCCCGCCCAAACCTGCTGACTATACCGGGCAGACTGATAATCTGATGGATTTGTTAATGTTCAAGCTGCATTCTTACCATTCTTTTCTCACAGGAAAATATCTGTGAATAACTGTCTAAAATTTCTTACTCTGCTAGGTTTCCTGTCACCCTCAGCAACTTTAGTACACTCCTTATTTTGAGTTTTAGTGTGCCTCTATGAATACCCAACTCAGAGTATGATAATGGATCTGTGTCATTTGGGTAAAAGAACATATGTTGAAGCATGCCTCTCCTACGTTGTTTTAAAGCTGTTTATTCCTGCATATGTTAATGGAAGATTTTATTTTTAATTTTAAAATATGATTGCTTTGGAACTATTTTCTTTTTTTATTTTATGCAAGAGTTGTGCATTTTTTAGTTTTATTAAGGTTTGGTGTTAAATTTCACCTGAAAGCTATTTTCAATACTAAAGTTCTCATCCATAAATGTTGAAGTTAAAAATTCTGTTGTATTTAGTGTATCTAGAATTCGACTGTGACTTCTTTTACAGTGCTGTCTTTTTTTTGTTGTTGTTTTGAAAAACTAATGCCTAGTTTAACTAGAAAAATTTGCAAAGCTGTTAATGAACTTATAATCAAGAGTTGTAGGATTGAATTTAAAACTTTTCCTCTTGAAGACAATTTGGCAAGTCTACATAGCCTCTTTTGTATTTCTTTTTCTTATTTCCAAAGTTATTCCACACAGTTTGTCTTTTAACTCAGAACAGATGAGATGTCTGATGATGGAACTCTGCCCATAGAACTATGTTTACAATGGTATTTTCAAACTTTGGCACATAAAAGTATAAGTTTGAATCGCTATTTCCATTGTTTTCTTAAAAGATTTTAAACAGAATTTTGGATACTTGACAGTTTTACAAATTGAATTTAAATATCAATTTCAGAACTCTAAGCAAACAGGTTTCAAAAATTGAGTGGTATTCTTAGTTTGGACCACTAAGATGATAATCCAGTCCTCATTACACTTTGGATGTGAGATTTCCATGTTTGTCTAAGGAGTTACTGTTTGACATTTTTACTAATAAACGTATTTCGAAAAACCTGACCAACCATTTGTTATCCAGGTTTCATAGACCTATAAGACTGTCTGAGAAGCAGTATATAGTTCATTTCATGTTAGTCATGGATATTACCTTGAACCTGAAAGTATTTTCTTTTTTCTTTTTTCTTTTTTTTTGACTTAGTGATTCTTTGAACAGAATTCTGAAACCAAGCAACGAAGAAGTTTCTTGTTTTAACTTTCTTCGGTAAGTAGATGACACCAGAACAACTCTTGGAGCACCCATTCTATACTTCTTTGGTTATCATCTGCTTCATCTCAATGGGTAGTCTACTTGATTTTACAAGAATCCTGACTGTCAATAAAACAGTGTGAAGTTTGGGGCCTGTTGAAATTGAAATTGTCCCCACAGTTATTTCCCTAGCTAGTGTAATACTCTTAAAAACTTGACTGTGTGAGTCAGAGAACTAGTCAGGACCTTTTCCAGCCCTGCGCTGTGTTAAGAGCAATAGGTACTTAAAATTGGTTTTGAGGAGGTTCTGATGATGTCCCAGCTTTTAGCTGTGATGTAGCTGCATACTAGCTTGTCTGAGGAGTGTTGCTGGAGCATGGACATAGAAAGTTGTACATTATTTGTATTTTGAGCATATACAAGGGTCACTTACTGCTCCATATTTGAGTACCTGGATTGGCTAAAAGCCTGATCCCATGCCTTAGTTGTTGAGAGTGTAGTTTTCTCCATTGAGCAGCTGTAACTAAAAAACTTCCTTTTGGGAATGTTCTTTCTAGGTGCTGCTGGCTACTAAGCTCAAGCATTTCCTTTTTCTGAAGAGTGGAATTTCTGTAGTGCATGGGAAGGCCTAAGCATTGAAAGTTATACTATTCTTGTAAATTGAAAGTCATGCTATTCTTATAAACAACACCTTGGGAATTTTGGGTTTTATATGTTGTCTAGTCTTAATTTTCAGACTTGAGGGTTAGACACTTTATATGTATGAAGGTGTTGTAACTGCATGGCTTTCTGGAAATGGGACTATAACAGCTAGGCAGGAATACACAAGAAATAATGACGCAATTATGAGACCTGCAAGTGCTAGATATTTTAAGGTAAGACCCTCTTGTTCTAGTTGGCTGGCAGTGTGGACTTAACTGGATCTTTATTATTGTGATAATTTATATTGAATTTAGTTGTACGGTGCTGGCAGATAAGAATATTATAAATATATCTTCTGCTGGCTGGTCTATAATACAGGGCATTTTCAAGAGCTGCTGGTTCTGTACAAGCTGCATTATCATGCAAAATATCTAGCAATGTATGATTTGTACCAAAAGTGCTGTAACACTGCATATATTTAAGACTTTTATTTTGAACTGCTGCATTCGTATATTAAGATGATTATAGGGTGCTGACAATGCAGCATCATTTAGGAAAATGAATGACTGAATATTACTTAGGCCTGTTCTTTGAAATAAAACCATTCTACTATATTAAAAAGAAAAAAACCTGCACAAGATGATGAAATGTTGTCAAGCCATAGATCACAACACTGGAATTGGGAGTGGCTTTACATGTAGAGAAATTATACTGTTTTATTTGCTTTTATTGAAGTGTCCTTACATGATGAAACAGTCCATATGAATGCTGAATTTGGTGAAATCAATGTTATTGTTATTGCAGTGGTATCCCTGATAGTTTGTGGCTGGGTGTGGTAAAGCTGAACCTGAGACTGTCTGCTTGACTGTGTCTTTTCTGGAAGCCAGCTTTCCTCATATGCATCTATGGGACTTCTGTGGGTGTATATGTTTTGATTTTACTTTGTGCTGCAAGATTACTTTTTATGGTTAATTGTAGGAGAACTTGTCTGTCCACTTAGACATGTGGTTTGTGGGGCAAGCAGGGGAAGGAGGACTTCCGGGTAGACACTGAAGGGCTATTGATGTAGGAGTGATGGGTTAGTTGTACTTAGTCTTGCAAACTGGTACCAGCAGAAGTAGCACCTGGCTTTATCGGATGGTCCAGATGAAAAATACTAGTGTACTATGAAAAAGATTGAAGAAAAAACTCAAATTACTACTGCTATGAAGAACAGCCTGAAGAGGTAGTGCTTGAACCACAGAGCTTGAACTGTCAGTAGACAGGCAGAGAAAGAATGATGCTGAGAGAGAGATGACCTGTTTCACACCATGTACCAAGCCTATGTCCAAGTGAGAAGCAGTATCCATTTCTCAGGAGCTTTTCTTGGGTAGTACTCTATCTTCCACTTAGGTGCTGTTTCTCAAATGTAATCTTGTTGAACAGAACATTACCTGTTTGTGTGGTGCTTGCTAAGAGTTTGAATCTTGTTCAGTCATAATCCACATCGATTAACTGATAATTGTGCCTGCATGGCTGTCATTTAAAGTGGAGTTTGTTGTGGTCACCAAATGGAAGCAGTGCAGCTGGAAGGGAAGGGAGGAAGCTAGAGAAAGGATGCCTGCTTTGATGTTATAGATATGGTGTGCTACAACTCCTTAACTCCGTATGCAATGCCTTCACATAAGGACCATGTGTGCAAATACAATGTTAACAGAAGTCTGCAGTGCATGATAAGAAGCTGCTCATTCTGCTGTTTCTTGTTCACCATCAGCATTGAAAGCAAAGTGGAAATAA
This sequence comes from Rhea pennata, assembly GCF_028389875.1. Classification (NCBI taxonomy): domain Eukaryota; kingdom Metazoa; phylum Chordata; class Aves; order Rheiformes; family Rheidae; genus Rhea; species Rhea pennata. The sequence goes on along the minus strand of NC_084663.1, from coordinate 84,154,030 downwards.
GTGCGAAAGGGAAGTGCATAAACTGATAAATAGCTGATATTATTTATCAGCAGTTCTTTCCAGGTCAGTATGACACTGGCAAAACAGATCCCAATCGTTCTGTAAATTTACACTGAAAGCTCAGATGCTTCTTGTGTAAGTTGTGATCTGCATATCTTAACTCCTGCTTTTTTGTTTTATATCAGTCCTCAAGCAAAATTTCTCATCTTTCTCATTCTGACCACTGTGAGCTTCTTTCTAAAAACAAACCTAAACTACTTATCCTGTATAGTTGCTAAAGCAGAGGGGTGGTGATATAAATAGATAGACTAGTGCTCTGTTATCTCAGACTTGCAGAAAGCTTCTTTCAGTCAGCAATAGCTACAGGGAAAGAAACGAATTTGCTTATCTTTGGGTGATTTCAGTGAGGTGTGTGGATTAAAGACTTTTGTAGGACTGTGCTAGATTCTTCTCAGATAAATTTTATTCTAATTTTGTTAAAACAAGTGAAAGAACTGTAAAAAGCTTGACAAAGCAATGTCCAAGTGGCACATAAGGAAGGAAAAATGAGCTTCTGCACATTTTTTACTCTTGTTCGTGCTGTTTAAAGAAAGCTTGGAAAATTCTTTCATGTTTTTCCAACCTCTATCAATAGAAACTCAGGTCTGGCTAAATTAAAAATACCTCTTTGGTAATTTGAGAGTTGTGGCATCACATCCATCAAATTGCTTAAATTTTAAAATAAATGATTACTTAAAGATCTCTATCTTTTGTTGTTAATGTACATAACTGAAACACTTCACGAGCTGTGTGAGAAATTTAAGGGTGGAAGAACTCTAAGTCCACAGCAGAATCATCCATTTTCAGAAAACGGAGAAAACAAACCTTCCCTTCTGCTATATCTAAGAGATTAGAAAGTCTAAAACAAAATCATTTTATTTTTTTCTGTAGTGGACAGTTTTAAACTGCCAATCTTATTGTAATTTAAATAATGAAAAAGAAAGGGTCAGATTTGTTCTTGTTTTGTATCATTAATTTAGTTGTTATCCTTTGGGAAAAACAGGTACAATCACAATGGCAGATAAACTTTGATTTATTTTTTTCCTGCAAGAGAGGGGAATATTTATGGGTTATACTGCTACTAACCATATAATGAATGGTCCATTGATCATGTTTTTTTTTTTTCATTATGTTAAAAACTCATAAATTATTTAGCTGCTGGTGTAACGTCTAATTTAGGATTATGTATCATAATACACATCCACTGGATGTGGATTGAAGTCTGGAACTCACTTAAAACTATACAAATGTGTAATTAGTAAATTAGATTACGTTAATTTTACTGGATGCTTAAAGAAATATATTTTTATAAACATACTTGCACTTAAAATAGTGTTTTAAATAAAGGACAAAATATCTGTAGTCTGTTGAGTAGTTCTGCTTAGTCACTGTATATAAACATGGACACCCTAGGCTGGTTCACCATCAGTAAATTGGAAGAAAGGGAGATTTTTTTTTTGTTTTTGTTTTTTATGTTTTTTTTTGTCAGTTTTAGTGAACTCCTAACTTCATGTGAGGCAGTGGCAGAAATGAACTAGTTATCTAAATTGAAATTAACAAATTCTCAGAAAATATTGCTGCCATCAAAACTGGCATTGCCTAGTTCCATTCTACACCTTGTTTAACAGCAAACCTGGAATACTCACATATGCTTATCTAATTCAAAATATTCTAATAGCCTAGCATTACTTTTTTAGTTCTTAAAAGCCATTGCAATTTGGAGTTCTTATTAAATTCCATTTAGAAGAAAAATATGCCTTATAATTAGAAGTATTTTTTTAAAAACATTCTTCTGTCTACAATGCAGAAACTGACATGGCTCATCTTTAAAGTGCAGGAATCGCACTCAAAATTGTTCATCCTATTTTAAAAAACTCATTTTCTTTCAGTTTTTCTATGGACCTTAGCTTTTTAACTTTTTGTTTTTAAAAAATGAGCTGTCTAAACTCAGTTGCGATATTAATGCAGCTTTTTGCATTTACAAGACAAAAAAAGATTTGGGATAGCATTAACTCTTGCGAGCTCCAGTGTAAAATGGCTGAAATATATTGTTTAGCTGATGTGCCAGAGTGTTGGGAGGCTAGTTTCCCATCAAGGCTTCATTTTAGGAATGAAAAAGACACATGTAGCAAACAGTCTTTGTACTGCCATATTTCAGCAGAATCCTGTAAAGTGAGTTATCTCTCTGTAATTCAAAACTTGAAGATGGATCCAGCTGAAGCAGTGAAGGTCCCAGTTTTGGTATTTGTGCAGCAGCTGCCTGGGCACCGAGCCATTCATCAGAGGCACTGCACATTCCCTCTCAGTACTGCTGTGATTCCCTTTCCCCCTGCTGTTTCAAATGCTTTAGCAGAGCTGAGCTGTGTGAACTTTCACCAGAGGAGGTTAAAGTGGTAGTGCATGTTCTGAACATGGCAGGATTATTTTTCCAAGTTCAAATCCCACTGAAAATATGTTTCTATTTTTCTCCCCATGATTGCTCCCTTGTAGCCCTAAAGTTGTTTTGCACTTCAGTGTAATTATCAGGAAAAAGCTAAGACAGAGTAAATTAGTGTCCTTTTACTCAGAGCTGTACTGTACTGTCACTTATATGATTATATTCATCCTCTTCTGAATGAAGACCATAAAACACCAACATCTCTGATTAACTCGGTTACGATAGCCATGAGGTCCTATCTTTGGAAACACTGTCTCCTAACTTCAGTTTTTTTAGAAACAGGTGATAAGGTTACTGAATGTGGAACCTAACTTTAAGTTATTTTTCATTGGCATGTGTTATAAATTATGGTAGTGAGATTTTTGTTAGCTGCCTCCTTTAATTTTCTGAGAAATTTTAACTAAAAGCATGTAAAGCAGTTGTCTGTCTTCTGGGAAAAAAAGTGAAATAAAAATAAAAACCTTGTCATCATGAAAGAAACCTCAGGAACCTTTGCATAAGACATTCTAACAGCTGTGAGAGGGTTAGACCATGTAATGGGTGGTCTTTCGATCAGGGAATGATTGTTGGTTTTTCTCTGATAAAAGCCTTACTGATATGGGGAGGCTGATGAGCATTTAGATGAGGTTCTGAGGCAACTTTCAATTTTAATACATGTTCTGATGAGACTGTTGTTAAAGTTTACTTCAGCTGTTTCCCCATGTTACCTTAGTGACCATATACTGAAGTAAGAAACTGCTGTGGTAAAACAGATGTGGAAAAAATGCTGATTAAGAGTAATCGTAAATCTTTCTTGGTCACCCCTGCCCAAGATGAGATTCTACATATAGAACTTGAAAATATTTCTCTGAACTTCTCTTAAACCTTTCAAGTTGTAGAATATTGCAGGTTGCCTCTTTTCCTAGCTATATTCCTTTTTGACATTTCCCTTAAATCCATTATTCTACTACCTTTAAGGAAAAAATTCTAGGAGGTATGGATGGTATATATGATCAGTACTAATCGATAATAGTCTCTCCATGTCCTTATCATTGGTTTGCATCCAGTCCAGACTGTAAGGTCTGAAATTTGTTGCCATCTGATAACTTTCTGCTGACCTGTGAGAAATAAGCTCCAGGTCAGATCTTAGTTAGTGGGCGGAGGTTTCTGATACAGAAAAGCAGTTTCACTGGTTACTGCCTGTTTGTAATCTCAGCAGAGGTACCAAGGCAGAAGGTACCAAGGGTCCTGGGGACCCTTAAGCTGTTGTTGTCGTGTCATGATGTTACCAAGGTGTGGAGAAAGTGACTTATTATGTTTCAGAATAGACTGTAGATAAGAGTTAGGTTACAAATAGACCTATGTAAAAATGTGGCTGTATTGTTTCTACATGATAAGGTATAATAAGCTGCGTTGCAGATACTGTAAAATCAATAACAGGAATAAACTGTATTGGTTTTAAATACTAAAGAGGAAACTAAAAGAACATTTCTGAAGTTGCAAAAGTTAAGTACTGTCAAGAAGGAGGAAGCAAAGGTGGCTCAAGGTGGCTCTTTTTAGCACTGAGGAAAGGACAGCCTTAGAATAGGATGATTAAGGATGGAGGCTCTGCACCTTCTTCTGAGGCTTTTAGGAACAGATATTGTAGAAGCTACTCGGATGGTCAGTGCAGCCCTGCTCAATGAATAGATTTTTGTGCAGTGTTTGTGAGGTCTGGCAGACATGAGATATTTCCCAGTGTTGTTGAGAGGTAGTATATTTCCTCTACCAGTCTTCTGGGGCCCCTTGAGGTATTTACAGAGCATCTCTCCTGTTTCGCAGCTGTGACAATGGCAAGCAGCATCTGGTTGAGCTGGAACTGGTACATGGCTTCCCTGCTGAGCAGATGTCTGTGTCTGTTGATCCTGCTTTTGGAGACAGTGGGAAAGTTAAATGAATTCTTGAGCTATACTTTGCTGTGACTCTTAATTCTCTGGAAGTTAGGGGAAACACTGAGCTTAAGGTAACTTCTGTGACTTTTATTCAGTCCCCTTATTTGGAGTCTTTGTGGTGCTGCTTGTCAGCATGGTATCACATCCAGTTATTTCCCTGAGATGCTGTCTCATTCAGTGTCCAAGAGGTATATGCTGCACCATGCAGCCAAGGAGCACATAATCACTATTTTGTTTTTTCCTTATTGTTCAGTTGTAATTAGTGTGTGATGTTCAAACTCTGCTCTGAAGACAACCTGACATGACCTTAGTGTGATGATATTGGAGTCCTTCATAAATCATTAGGACTTAATCTTTTGGAATATATTTTCTCCCTTTTAATACATGAGGGTGAGATACAAGCTGGTTCAAAAAAATTTCCTGTTTTGAACTGCCTAGGTTTTTTTAGACCTCATAATTTTTCAGGACATTTGATGTTAAACAACAGCATGTGCTTACGGTGGAGGTCCTCTTGTAACTGTAGGTGTAGTTGTCTGCCACGATTGCTGATGTTATATGTTACGGCAGGGTTTGCAGAGTGGTTGTTGTCCGTGAGTACTAAAGAGAGTTGGACCGTTTGCCTTTGGGCTTTGCAGCTGTTAATTGTGCAGTGGAATATTTAAAAGGGTAATTGAGTCTCCCTCTATATTCTGTTAAGGAGTGATTTCTCTTTTGGAGGAGAGAAATCCTTCCCTACAAGATAGGATTGTCTCCACTATACTGCTTCAGTTGTGACTGATTTGTTGTATCTGTGATTTTATTTTAGTCCCATTCTCCTCCTTTATTCTCTTCATGTCTCTGTGCTCTGCAGGTTTTTCATATCTATGTTCTTATTTGTTGCTGCTCTATGTTTTCAATCTCCCCTTTATGAATTACTTTTTGTGGTTTTTTTTTTCCCCTATTCTTTGTGCTGGATGAGCATGTGTCTAAGGGAAGGGGAACAGAAGAAGCCTATGTTGTTTCTCCTGCTGGTATTTTTGAAGGTAGTCAGTCTAAGCAACTGTGTTTTTTACATCGTTCTAATGAGTTTTAAAAATCCTGCATGGTATTTGACAAACCACCTTCTTACGTGGAAAGTAAACATACAGAAACATGTCCCTGGTATACAGCCCCCTTTGAAGACAACATGTATTTTATACATCTATTTACAAATAAATGTATTGATACTTTTGTAACTGCAAATATGGCAAGCTATTGGAATTGGTTCTTGCAAGGTTGGAATGATTGGCTTTTCTTCACTTGTCGTATTTTCCCATTAAATCTGACAGTAAATACCTCTCTTGCTTCAGTCAAGTCAGTCAAGAACATTTTTGACTGAAATATCACCTGTGCCTGAGGACTCAAAAGTGATGTTTTTGAATGTCCCTTCCCTGTTCATGGGGTTGATTCAGCTAATTCCCTAATAGTGTTGTGTGTTCCTCCCTGCTTTCTTATAATATCTAAGACTAAACTATTGACTGCTTTTGATGTCTCAGAATAATTTCTTGGTTCTTTTTTGTCCCTTTCGCAAAGGAATCAAAAGATAATTGTGAATTATTTCCTCAAATACTTACATGTATTTTTCTATGGTGGTTTTCAACTAGACCTATGTTCTAGCACACACGTGAGAAGGAGTTTGTAGAGAAAGCAAAAATTATTCACATGTGATCTAAATAATGCCCTGTTGTGATCAGACTTGAGTGCTATAAACTTCAACCATGAAAGATCATCTTAATTGATAAGAACAGGTCCTTTATTCTCTCTGTGGGCCAAACATTACTGATGGCAGCATTATTTGAATTTAGGTGTGTAAATGGAAAGCTGGAGTGGGAGAACTGGAATAAAATTATATTGGTATTCCTAAGCTATACGCATAGCCTCTATGTTCCTAACTCATCTAAGATGTGACCTTCAAAACAATTATGCAATATTTGAGTTTGGCACTGGGTATTCAGGATTATTTTGTTTCATTTTTGTTTACAAAGGAAGGAAAAATGTAGGAATAGATCTTTTAAAATGAGTTAGTTCTCATGTAGTCATCTCAAAATCCGTCATTCCTTTGAATATCTATTGAGACAGTCATCTACGTGGAAGACCTGTAGAGTGCTGACTGTCTTTGGATATTTGTTTACTGAAAGTAAGCTTATTGGGCTCTAAGCTGTCTTGAGAATCTGGACCTAGGACAAAAACTTTAACACCCTTCCCCCTCCCTCACTCCCATAGTAGACATTTTTCCACTACAGCATTTTTTTTTTGAGCTTTCCGTGGTGACTTTTGTTCTGCTATTTTTGTGTGTTGAATCTTTCTGTCTAAGTCTGTGAGGTACTCTTCAGCCTCCCTTTTAAAACTCTAGTGTCTGCCTTATAGTCTCCTTTTCTCTTTTAGACTTAAGTAGTTTTTCATTCTCCCCGTAGTTTTCCACTAGTATCTCAAGATGTAATGCTCCAAGTACTATGATATGCTTGGGCTTACACTTTCTATTTGAGCTGAGTCCTCTGTCATGTGATAGTTGCATGCTGCATTCTTGTGCTAGAAATAGATACTTTACACATAATCTTCTTCCTTATACCCTTTAGCATCTAAAGCCTCTGGTAAAACACTGTCACCACTACCACAGATGGAGTAGCAGGAGAGTCATCAAAAGTTGAGAAAGATGACAGGGAAAATGTAAAAGTTTCCAGGCCAGTAAAACATGGAAGTTCAGAGGATCTGTTGATTGTGCAATACCATCATTGTACTCCTGTTTTTATTTAAGCTAAAAGATAGAACCTGTCTTTGCTTACTAGATATATATAGACAGATTGAAATGCCTTAAGAGACATAAAAATAGGACTTGATGAACAAACATTACTATTCTCTTAGTTCTCCTCTGTGCCTTTGCTAAGAAATTATTCTGCATGTACTGCTTTTGATTTTGCCAAATGTCTTCTCAAGAAGAACCAAGCAGCAGAACTGAAACATTGCTCGTGTATTGAATGTATTTCATTGGTCTTCATCAACTGGCTCTTTAGACTTTTGTTTTCTCCCTCATCTGAAACAAAGAACCTAAGGGGTTAATTAAAAAATTGAAAGTTACTGATTTTAGGATCCTATAAGATGTGGCTATATAATATATTATATGTAATATATATTAGGCAAGGACTGTGTTGTAAACACAAATTTCTCGTGTTGTGAATTAATTTTTGCCTGTGATTCTGTCACAGGACATTTGCCTCTAACTTGGGGAACGTCACTTTTCTCATATGGATATCGGCTTCCCCTGTTTAAAATAGTACTTCCTTTGTCTCTTAGGATTCCAGCTCTTCACTGCTGACACAGCTTCAAGTGACATGGTCCAGTTGTTCGAGGAGGCACTTTAATTGTGGGAAATGTAAACTCAGCTTCCCACTCTTGACAGAGGTTTCCTGTGTGAGCTTTGGCAATTTACTTGGCATCCCTCTACCATCTGTGAAATAGGATAACAGGCCTGTCCTACTGCAGAAGAATATCCAGAGGGTAAGTGTTATAGAACGGAGACATTTAGGCTGTGGTTCCACAGCTGCTGAAGTTGACCTAAATTGGGATCGCTGTGATCGAGCCCTGCCCTCCTTTCCCATGAGCACACTTTCTTCCTTGTGCTGTACCCTTCAGAGTTCAACTGGCCACAGATTGATGGTGCTTTTTTTTCCTAAGGATAGATTTTGCTCAGTGCAGCTTCTTGAAACGTCTCACTGAATAGGTATTAATGTCAGCACATGGGAAGGGGGAGGTGCTGCAGAGAAAATGCGGAAATAGAGAAACTTGGGAGTTTGGACTTGCAAGGGCTCAGGCTGCCAAAACCCTGCAATCTCGAGCACTATTAATAATGATGAGCTAATTATATTGACTAAATAGATATATGCAGACCAGTACAAAGAAGCTTTGTTCTTCATGGAGATGGTATCTAGATCATCTTCATTTGAAACCTCATACAGAATAGTGTTTTAAAGTAAAATTCTTAGAGCTTTCTGCAGTCTTTCTCTACAGAACTTTCTGTATTCCATGCAGTCCTAGTGTTACTTGTTCTTGAATTTACCTTTCTATGCTGAGTTAACTCCTATTACTCTGATATGCAATCTATAATATTTGTCTCTTAGGACTCATTCTGTGTTCAGAAATGTATTCTGAACATCAAAGCAGTTTATTCTCTTTTGCCTAGCCCTTTTCTCTTGCAGAACAAACTTAGCGCTCTTCCATGTTGTTCTAAATTTGTAGGAGGTTGGCTTTCTCCGTCTTTTTTTTTTTTTTTAAGATACTAAAAAGTCATCAAAGAAAAGGAGGAGAGCTGAAAACAGCGTATTTGATTTTACTTTGTTTCCAGTGTGCAAAGCAGGAGTCTTATTAAAAAGACTCCACAATTTGATCATTCTAAATGTGTACAGGAGTGTGCTGATAAATGCAGAGTTTCAGTGAAGAATAAATAATTCTCAAAGACCTCTCACAAGAAACAAATCACTGGGCAAAGTATCTCTGAGACTGTACATTTTTTGGTTTAGTGTCCCTGCTGGCAGCAGGCAGCAAAACACTGGAAATCCATCATCTTATTCATGTATTTTATATTTACACACATGCACAGAGTAATTTTAATGTTAGGTTATGCAATTAAAGGCTCATCTTTGTAAACACAAAGGAGCAGAGGAGTAATAGCAGATGGAGAAACCCCACTAACTGAACAGCAACCTGCTCTAGCTCCTCCAATTTTGTTGATATTGCAGTACACTGTTGCTAATACTGGTGATAATGGTGTATTTATTTAGAAATAAATTATAGTGGATTTTGTCATCCATGTACGTGTATGACTTTTCTGGTGTTTTTGAACAGTGAAACTGTGATAGAAAATAAAGGATGAGACATCATGTGAAGCTTTGCTCAGAAATGTTTCTTGCACAGATTTTTACAAGATAAACTCTGTATGTAGTTAAACATAGAGCTACTCTTCTTGTATTTTGAAACAATGGCAGAAAAGTTCTTGAAGTATTTGCAGATACTGTATAGTGCCTGAGTCCTTTTCTTCTTCCAAGAATCTTGAAAGTACTAGAAATGAAGAAAATCAGAATAACAATAAATTATGTCTTTCAGTGGTGGTTACATGGCTAGATGCTACCTTGTTTCCATCTTGGTCTGTAAGAGCTCCCCTCTTAGAGGTCAGACCCTGTATTCCTATTTCTTCTGGAGCAGAATTGTCCCATTTTCAGACCAAACCTTAAATTCAGCACACAGTGGATCAGTTGCAATTATCTAGGAAGTCCTGCACATTCAGATGTTTCTATTTCCCCCCACTCCACATTGATCTTTGATCACTGATGATTTAGAGACTAAGCAGACATTACTTAATGCTGGGAGCAGAGCATCGGGAGATTTTCTCAGTATTTTACCATTCCTTGATGACAAATGTGGGGTGAGGGCTTGCTTCCCTCAAAGGTACAGTAGACTGATGTTTTGGCCTGGTTCCCCAAACCAGAGGAAGAGCTATAAAGAGCTGGCCTCTTGATAGAGAGGAGACTTCTTTATGCTTGTGATTTGTGTAGCCTTTGTGTGGCCTTTGTCTCACAGCAGCCCTCTGGTGTGCAAAAAAATCTTTTTACTTTTAAGACATTCTGTTACATTACTGTTTATTTTTCTTTTTTTAGCTTCCTTGTTAAGCTGAGCCAGTATGTGAATACAATAAACATCTTGAGAGTAAAGCTCCCAATTCTGTTATTCCTGAACTGTAGCAGTCACTCTGGATCCATCAGACCATTGCTACTAATGCAGGGTGAAAAACAGTGGCTAATGTATACATTCTAGCACAGATAGATGAACTAAAACTCAAAACCAAATACATCGTACAGTTCCTATGTGTCCTTCTTCCGTTCATGGACTCTGTGACAGCACTGCTCCTTTATTTATTATTTTCTATTTTCACTGGAGCTGTTGGCTTGTACCTTGTACCAGAGCAGCATGACCCTGCTGAAATGTCCTTAGAACTCCTCTCCTTGTGCTCTCTGAGGCCTACTGTCCATCTGTTTTATTAGCTACCTCCATCTTGAATCCTCTTGCTTTAAACCTTTTCTGTGTATAGTTCCACTGCTTTATTCATTGCTGTTGCCAGTTTAATTTCTATAGAGGTGATGTGGCACAGTTGCTGTGTTGTTGACTTTTAACCATCTCATTCTCTGCCCTGGCCGTGCGTTGCTTCTCTTTCTTCCTCCTCCTCCTCTCACTGTGTCAGTCTTTGTATCTTCATTGTTTCCCTATACCTTTAGTTTACCAGTACCTATAGTTAACAGAAGCTTGTCCCTTAATGTCATGCTTTAGTCTTGTCTTTTTATGAGAGTGTGCATGTGAGAAACCAGACCATCTTCACTTACTTCTCTTCTCCACCTTATGTGTTCCCTGTAACATAGGTTGTTCTAAAAAATCTCTTTTCTCGTCAAATTTATACAGAGGCATGTGTAAAAGCTCACCTGAGTTAGTGTTTTATTTTGCAGCCTTTATGCACACGTGAGAAATGTCTATCTTTTTCTGCGTATTTTCCTACTCATCCTGGCTTACTAAAATCTAAATCTTCTGAAGTGACTGTGCTGCTCTCACTACTTGTTTTTGTCCATGCTGGCCTTCCCTCCCTTCTGTGTTGCTCCATCCCCTAGCATAACAACAGTTTGTACACTACCCCCTTGCTTTTGCTTTTGTTGTATGTATTTCCATTTCTAGGAAACTCTAGGTCTGAATTCCTATCCATCTTCTCTGACCTGTCCTGTTTGTTGCAACTTATCTCTTGTCATTCCTGCTTGTCACCTGTTTCCATCTTTGAGACTTACATGTCAGTGTATTTTTCATTGCATTCTGGTGGTCCTTTCTGCAGCTTCCCTATCTTCCTTGTTTCTCTAACATGAAGGTCCAATAAGACTTTGGTCAAATGCAGCCTCCTCCACATATTAGCCATTTTAGTAAGCTGTTTTTCACTGTTATCTGTTTTTGCTTATTGACAGAGGAAAACTGGTTAAAAGCATGAGGAAGCTTGTATAAAGCAATTTGTTGTTTCAATGTATTAGACGTGTAAGTTGAACGCATCATTTGTGTGCTCTTGACAATTGAGATGAGTGTCCTTGTGCCAATGAAGTCTAGCTGCACACTGTGCTTCAATGATAAGAGTGTAGCCAGTAGGTCAAGCAAGGAAAATGATTATTTCCTTTTGCTCTTGAAGCCACATTCGGAATACTATGTCAAGTTTTAGGCCTCCCACTACAAGAGAGATGATGACAAGTAAATCAAGTAACAGTCTGCTAGTTTTTTTTAAGGCGTTAGAGCACATGACATACAAGGCTTATGTAAATATATTCATTTAGCCTCAATAACAGGCTAATTTATATAATCTTCTCTACCTGAAGGGGGTTGTAGGGAAGATGTGGTCAGGCTCGTCTCAGAGATGCACAGAGAAAACAAGAGGCAGTGGTCGCAGCTGATGACAAGGTCAGTTCCAGCTGGACATGAGGAAAAAAAATTCTTCCCTGAGAGTGTTACAGTGCTCTGGGAAGAGGTTACCCTGAAAAGCTGTGGAATAACCAGCCTTGGAAGTTTTGTAAATTTAACTGGATAAGGCCCTGAGTGACATGATACAGCTTTGAAGTTGGCCCTACTTTGAGCACTGGTTGGACTAGGTGACCTCTAGAGGTCCCTTCCAACCTACGTTATTCTGTGAGTCCAAACAGTATTACTAAATAGTATTTAGTAATATTCTGTTGTAGCAGAAGGCTGACCATTAAAATTTCTAGTAATTAAGGGAGTATGTGAAAAACTGGTTGATATTTTTCTCTTCCACTACCACAGACTTTGTATAGTGACATTGACAATTGTTTTTTTGAGATAGTAGCTAAAAGGGAGCTGAAGTGGCAAATACAGTGTTGACCTTCAAAAGGAATACAAAGGGTTCTTAGCAATTACTGTCCTGAAAGTATAACTGCTAGTAAAATAATGGACTTGATATTAAAAAGGTATGCAAAACTAAGAGTCTTCAAGGAGACAGAACTGTAAATAATAACAACATGAGTTTATATAAAATAAATCTCTTCAGACAATGTAATTGCTTTTTTGATAGAATTAAAAAATTAATAGATTTAGGGAATGAAGAGGGAGGAAGATTCAAGATTGCTTTCTAACATGAAGATTAATTGAAATTGGTTTTGGTAGGAAGAATTTCAGATGTATTGAAAATCTGGTGAAAGGTAGTAAAGGTGATTATCAACAGCAATGCATTAAGTTATATATGAAAACGGAGGACTTGGGAGTTAAACTAGTGTTATTTAACATTTCTGTTGGTTATGTGAGAGGATGAGAAAAAACACTGTAATGAGCTTTGAAGATAAATTGGAAAATGTGAGCCTCATTGGGAACATAAGAATAACACAAATGGGACAATGGGGTTAGACATATAAGAAGAAAATGAGATTCAGCTTAGTTCTCCCCAGATTTAACAGTTCTCTATCTGAAGCCTATATACTAAATAGAAGTGAGGAGAGAGGTTTTCAGAAGAGATGTGGTGCTGAAAACAGCTGGTGTCCTAGAACTGCCTCTGAGTCGGTGAGGCAGCCTTGCTAGTGTCAGTAGGCATGACGACCTTAAACTGCTTGCTCATGCATTGTCCTTGAACAAGAAAAAATTTTGGCAGAATTGTTTTGTACAAACTTTGTCCTATCCACATCAGTATTTTGAAAGTGCTGGGATCGACTATTGGTAACATTCTTTTTCTGGAAGCATCTGTTTTGCAAGAATAAGCTGGGCTTGAAAATGACTGATAGAATTGGTGGCACCCAGGGCTGTTCAGATCATGAACTGAATGAATTTTCCCAGTGTTATGGAAGTATGGGGCTTAATGTCACACCTTGTGAAGGAAGATGTCTTCAGCAGTATTAGGAAAATGATGCACAGCTGAAAGTGTGTGTTTGTGTGGTGGATCTTCTGAATACCACCTGTAAAATAGCATTGTTGACATGTACTTTATATGACGCATGGTCTACATCATTTCAGAGCGCACTCATCATCACAAAGTATCATAGAATGGTAAGGTTGGAAGGGGACCTCTGGAGATCATCTAGTCCAACACTCAGCATAGCCCATACAGGGACTGAACCCACAACCTTGGTGTTAGCAGCACCACGCTCTAACCAACTGAGCTAAACCTGCACTCTACAATCTAGAATCACCTATGACTCCACTGTTCCTGGTTTGTCCATGCTAGCAAAGGAGTGGATAAGTTTTGTTTGTTTGTTTGTTTGTTTTTTGTTGTTTTTTTGGGGGGGGCGGAGGTTGTTGGTTTTTGATGTTCTCATAGACAGTCCAGTTGAATTAATCTTATTTCCATATGAATCCAGAATGAAAATAAGCCATGTGATTTGGAGAAGGAATAATGACTAGAAACTGTTGTTGCTGCCACGTTGCAACTTTGCTTATATAACAAAACATGTTTTGTTTTGTTTAAGAAGTGCCAAGGCAAAGAGACCTCAAGGATAAACTAGAATTCAAACTGTGTCCTCTGATTGTTCAAATGATTTTCTGCAATGCTTCCATAGAGAAGTACTCTGACAAGGTCAGGACCCTGATATACCTACAAAAAGACAGTAACTCTTTAGACTTTAAAAAAGAGGGCAGAGAAAAATTTTAAAGAAATGTACAACAGGTTAGGACTCTCTATTGGAAGAAAGGAAATCAAAGTACTGCTAAGTGACTCAGGTTTGTCAGTGACTGTATTTATTTTTGGATCTTAAAAAGGAAGTTCAGTTAATTTTCTGTGTGTCCATGCTTGCCTTTGATTCTTGCAGCTTGTTAGCTATGCATTTAGCTGCACTGAGATGCTGAATTGAGAATTTAAAAACTCTCAGGGAGACCTGATCTGCTTAGGAACAGAATAACTGTTTTTTTTTTTTCTTTCTTTCTTTTCTTTTTTTTTTTTTTAATCTATAGGATTTTTTTTTTTTTATTTTTTTTCAGCAGGCAATATTAAAGTGTAGAATATGGTCAGTTGCTATCAGAAGAAACACTATTGTCAAGTTTCATGGCTACCCAGGTTAGCCTTGAAATAATAGTTTATGTCAGGGTATGAAAATCCTTTCGGTTCTTCAAAAATGAAAGGAACATGCAGAGCTTTATAGATATCAGAGTAGAATTCTTGTACTTGATGATGAAAATTAATTGTATTTTGTAGTCAGCTGAGTAGTGGAAGATGAGTAAGTTAAAAAGATTTAAATTATCTCAGCAGTTTCTTCGAAGTATCTCTTTAGCGTTATCAGCACTGAAGGAAAAAAAAAAGAGCATATTTGTTTATTTTCTTCCTGTAGCACAGTAAACACAAAACAAAACACTGAAGAGGAGTTGTTCTCATGTGCTAATGATTATGGTGGAGGGACTTGTGACAAAGATGTTAGAGACAATGGAACTAATAATTTAAAATTTCAAAGAAAATTGCACAAAAATGTGCAGTGTCTGTTTGCTACAGAATAAAACATTGCTCAACCCAAAGAGGGGACTGAGACTGTTAACAATTGTTATAGGCTCTAAGAATTGTTATAGGCTCTAAGAATTAGGCAATTATTTGTAGATGTGCCCTGATGCAACAGCATTTTGCTCAGAGGGCCTGGACAAAGTAAGTTGCTTTGAATTTTCTTTTGAAAGACTAGCCTTCTGCTGAGCCTTTTAATAAAAGGCTGTAGTAATCAGAGCAATATACAGTATTCATACACTCTATTTGGCATATTTTTTAGCACTTAAAAGATTAACAGCTGCTCGAGTCAGACTCCTGTTTGAAAAGTTTTCAATCTTTTTTTTCAGTCTTACTACAGTAGCATCTGAGATGTCCTGAATTAAGGAACTTGAGGCATTTTTTCTCTTTCCTTTTTCTCCTACCCCTGTTCTCCTTCCCCTCCCCTCCTCTCCATTGATTGATTGTTTTTGTGCAAAGTTTATGGACTCTCTCTTCTGTTTCACAAGGGAGAGAGAAATGTTTGCAAGAAGAGAATAGTATGATAGGAAAGCTCTAGGAAGATACTTTTGGACATACAGTATATCCGAAACAGCCTGCAATGCTGTTTTAAAAGCTGGCATTATTTTATGTTGATAATGCCCAGTTAAGGCAATGGGTTGGTCTGTAACTATCATTTTTTTAGGCTGAAGTCCTTAAGTAGTCTTCCACTGTCATGGCATAGTGGCAACAGTATCCTTGTGCTTGAGGATCAAGTTTCTTCTCTCATATAAATGTAGGATCTTCTGGAAATTTGCTTTTGAGATTAATCCAATCCTTCATGTGCACAACTGGTAAATCTCTGGGGCCAGATGGGGCTCTTTAGTAAAAGTTACTAAAGCCTTTAAATAATTGCTGATCTCTGTTTTTTTCAGATAAGTTATATTCTTCTCTTTGGGGAAGGTCCTGCATTCTGACAAACACATTCCTGTATGGTATTTACTCTCTAGTAGGGCAGAAGAGATGCAGAACAGGGTGATGGGAAAGACTGGAGTTTGTTGTGCCATTTATTGTGTTAAGTGCGGATTTCAAAACTTTGGCCAAGGCACTAGCTAACAGATTACAAACAATAATTATCAAAATAATTCACAAAGATCATACAGGCTTTATGCTCTGTAGATACTCAGTTGATAGGTTGAGGAAGTTGCTAATTAGCCAAATCTAGCTACTGATAAGAAACACTTTTTTTTCTCTTGTGAGAGTGATTTCAGTTTCAGATTACATATTTTCAGTTTACCAGTATTTTAGTGTCTCCAACTTTGCTTACATTGTGTGTATGTATGCAACTACTATTCTATCTATAGAGAGCTTTGCACCATGGAGTTTAATCCCATTCTTTCATGCTCAGGGAAGGAGTTGAGCCTGTGGTAGGAAATCATACAGCCCATCTCCAGATCAGAAATTCACTCATGTTTTGCATGTTAGAACGAAATGCTAAAATCTTATTGTAAGTTGGAAGGAAATGTGGGGCCTTTCAAACTGAAATCTTGAATAATTCCAGCAAGGGAGATTCCACGACTTCTCTGAGCAGTCTATTCCAACCTTTAATTGTTATCATGCTGAAAAGTTTTTTTTTTTTTTCCCTTCTATCCAGACCAATTTTTTCCCTGAAGCAGTTTGTTTCTATTGCTTGTCCTGTCACCATGCATGCTTGTGAAGACAGTACCTCCATCTTCTATAATTACCCTTTAAGTATTGGAAGGCACTGTTTAGCATTTTCCAAGCTGAAAATTTTATTTCAACATAGTGTGTAGTACATTTTAATGATACCTTTAACTAGCATTCTTCCCCTAAGCAGATCTCTTTCCTTATTATTATTTTTAAAGATTTTTTTTTTTTAAGTAGAAGTCAATGCTTTTGGATTTCTCAGCATTGTAAGAAATGTGTGTCGATAATATGTATCTGGCTTTTCATTCTGAAGGGTGCCTGGTTGCTTCAAAAATAAGATTTACAGATAGTGCACACAGGGCTCGTGGTGAACAGCCTATGAAATCTGAGAGGGCATTTGATTAACAGAGCTTTGCAGTACTAGTGTGCCATGCCTGGCCTTGAAATGATACTCCTCTTCCCCCTCTGTCCCCCAACTCACCCACCCACCCACAGTTTGAGAATGTTGGACACACTCTAGAAATCTGTTTTGGATTCTTGAAGTATTTATTCTTTATTTAAAAATAGAAATAACTGTATCTTATATAGGAGGGATGCTTAAAATGTATTAAGATAGTCATGAGAGGGCTATTGTGTCAGGGAACAATTCATTATTTTTCCCCCACCTTCACCTGCCTACAGCTTGAGTATTGATGTAGTCAAAAAAACTCAGAAATCACTAATGTTTGAGAGAGCCTACCTTTACGTAACAGGTACATTAGCTGTGGGCAAAACTTAGGCATCTTTATATGTTGAGCTGAAAGCTCTGCTACAGAACAGTCATAGGCAGTCTTTGAGAGGATGAACTAGAGTAATATTTTTTTGAAAAGATCAAGAAAATTTTCTCAGTCTTTTTTGCAACCTAATATATAGACCTGACATCTAATTATAGGACAGATGCAAAGCATTGTTCTGTTTGGAAAAGTATTCTGTGTAGAAAGAGAAATGGTGCCCCTTACAAAGGGAACAGCTCTGTTCCCTTTTTTTTTTTTTTTTTTTTTTTTTCCAGATATCTATAGCTCCTAATGCTTTGAGAAAGCTTTTCTTGGTTTTTGTGCTCTTTAAACCTGTAGAGCTTTAACAGTACAGCAGTCTGGAACTGTGAAGGGCTCCCCCCACTCCATCTCAGGCTAAATTACTTACTATAGTTAGAATTTCTGAAGCTTTGTTTTCAGTGTACAGGGTAGGAAGCATTTGGTGAGACTGGCATTAAGCTAGTAAAACAAACAATACATACTAGGTGGAATTATCATCACAAGTTTACTATATACTTACTCCTCTGAACAGAGGTCTGGAAAGCTTTTATTGTGAAATTAGGCTAGGTTTGAAAGGCTCGCCTTGAAATTAAGGTAAAATTGGACTGTGGGGAGAGAAGAGAGAAGGATTATTTGTGTATTATTGCTGTGAACATCAAATTTGACTCCTACAAGACATACTTTAACCAAACCTATCAGCATCTTCCCTTATGTAGTATTGTGTTTCGAAAGCTTTAGTTAGTTCGTGTTGTTTAGAGACTCATCCTGATGCACACCAGTTATTAAGCATTTATGACCATGTATTTGGTAGATTTCTCTGAATCAGTGTGCACAGCGTAGCATGCAGCATTATATTGGTTATTCCTGGAACAAAATGCCAACATCCCAATTAATTTTCAAATGGAAAATATCTGTCTGTGATGAATTAATACAGTGCTGCTTCTAAAGGCCAATTGATATTTCATACCATAACTACTGCATACTTGTTACATGCTTAAATGGATCATAGCCGATTGAATGACACAAGTAATTTCTTTTCTAAAAACTTTTTTTTTTTTTTTTTTTGGTCTTTAAAATGCCACTATCAGGAATTTTTGCAAGGTTTTTAGTTGCTGGCTGCTAATCAAGAATATTTAGATTTTTCTCATCCCTGAGAGACATTGGTGGTACGAATAAACCTTTTCAAAACTGAAGTGAATGTGGGCTGGGCTTTTGGGAAGGAGTCAAACATGCATGCATACATTCTTTACACCCCATATTAGGCTCTGAATGCCTGATGTTACAGCTAGCACACAGCATTCTCACCAAATGGAAATGAGTCCTCCTAATGTGGAGGAGGACATAAAACTATAGATTACATATTGTAGTAAGACTTCTGCATTTAAAATGGCTCATTAATTAATACACAGTAAAAAGTTAAATGACTTATACTATAGACCAGGTAATTGAACTGCTTTGTAACTTCTGTGGATTGACAGACTGCCACACTGTTACATAAACGTGATGGATTACACTAAGAGGTAATCTCTTACCTTGGTTTCATTTTTACGCCCTTTCTTGTATCTCATGCAGAATAGATGAGAACTGTTTAGCTTCATTCTTGTGAGATGACTAAGACAGATAAAGTATCTGCATCCTTTTGGGATTCAAACCTGACTTTGTTGTTGTTGGCAAAGCAAAAGTGTAAATTGCATTACTGTTACATTGCAGACTCATCCTGTCTTTAATGTTGAAGTTACCAGTATCCCACAGTGATGCCACAAAATAAGCAAACAGCTTTGTGCAAGGGTAGATGCAGATGCTCGAGTAAGACTGCCTTTATAAATCTAAAGAGCTTGAAAACAGGAAACAAATCCTTGGGCTTTGTTCTGCGTAGATATTGCAGAAACTTGTGGGAAGCCTAAGCAGAGTCTAGCACAAACTTACTGGGTGAAGTATGACTATTGTGCAGTAGTTTGACTGGAACTTTAGAAGTGCTATTAATGGCACCTCATGTAGCTGCACTTCGTCTCGAATTATTCAAACTATGTTTCTCATAGTTTCAGGAATGTCCCTCTTGAAAGACAAAAGGGGGTAGTGATGGGGAATTACTAGGCAATAGAGCTTGTTACCACAGTTGGTAGCCCTTAGGGAGGCGTTAGGAAACAGGCTAGGGATTTAGTAGCTCTAGAGGCCTCTCTTGCTTCCAGAGATTGCTGCCCAGGTTCATGTTGAGGGCCCAACAGAGGGAAACCTTGTACTGTGGCTTGAACTCAGCCAATTCTGCTGATAACTTTCTGCTGTGAGGCTACAGCCTCTGGGCCTTTTCTAGATACTTAACTCATTTGGCAGTTTGGCTCCTTAGTGAGAGCTCTGGCTTTTTGACCTGAACATGGATTCTGGAATCAGATTTTACTTGGAAATGCTGGTGGTAAAGAGCCTTTTGATAGCTCACCTATCTCTGAGGAGATTGTTCTCCAGTGAGACAATCAGTCAGGCATTCTCAGCAGCCTCTTAAATGGGAGGCTGGGGCTAGTGATGAATTAAGGGAGAGGGAGCTGCAGATAATGCAATAAGAGAGCTGCCCGTTGTAGACATCTGTCTGTCTGCTAGCCCTGACATAGTGGTTTTAAATGCTTCTATTCATGGAATTACACCTGCTTATGCTTACATGCCAAAAATGGATATTTTAACAATGAAGGAATTCACTCAGTTATGAAGGGAACATGCCTGGAAATGTCCTGTCATGGCATAATTAAGTAGGTTGGAGAGATGTGAGTTGTCTTTTAAAAATGAATACTCGCATCATTCTCTTTCTTCAGGTGGAACTATTTAAGTGAGTTTGTTTGTGTGGTTGTTTGAAGTTTAATAGTTATATTAGAGCATAGACACCAGCTGCCACTTGGTTCAGAACACCAGACTACTGATGACTGATGGCCTCTTTAAAATAGAGGTTAGAGAATAACCATTTGATTTTGTTTAAGGGTCTCTTACACACTGGACAGGTGTTTCTCATATTAATGAATTCCTCCTACACTGGCCATGAGGAGAAGGGAATGTTGTTTCTCATGATAGGCAAAAGTATTGTACTGTTTTCTACAGTCTTTAATTTGTAGCTCTTACAATCGGTATGTCACAAAAATATAAACTGTAATTTAAAGTGAGAGTGGAAGAGAAATATTCAGATCATGGGGCATATCCCTGCAAAACTTATGTGATAAAGAGCCCTTCCTTCACCTCCCTGCTTTTTTTTTTTACTACTTTTTTTTTTTTTTAAAAAAAAAAACTTCCCCTCTTTTTCTTTTTTTTAAGTCTATTTAATTTTTTAAGTGAGGGTTTAGAGATCTGTTTTTCTGAAGCTTAGTTGCTTGGGGCCATCAGTGCTATGGGCTGCTGCCTTCCTGTCCATTGTTGACAGCTTTCTGCTCCTTTAATCTTGTTTTCTCTGTGTGTGCAGTAAAAAACGCTTCTCTACATATGCTTTTTTGTGTGCTGGAATGAGACAGCAGTTGGTGCCACACATTTATTTGCATCATCACTGGCCAACATTTGGTTCAGCTTATGTTAGCCTCTTGTCAGGGAGTCCCTTACTTCAAGGTAGGGATATTGAGGAATTTCTAAATAATATCTATTAAGATAATGCTTCTGTGGCAAGAGAACTCCCTCCTCTCCTGCAAGTAAGATACAGAAATTAAACTACAAGGGTTTTCCTATTAAGTTCCAAATTAGAATGTATTGGGCTTTTCAGTGACCAAATTTTGAATCTGAAATAGAAAAGCAGAGTAGGAACGATAAAGATGGCTCTGCTGAATCTAAATGACTTCACTTCTGTGAAGATAAGCTGTTGATAGGAACAGAATTGATTGAATTTGTTTAAATTTGAACGTTAACTTTTGTCCTTTAAAAAGAAGAAAAAAGATTTTGTCTTTAGCAGATCAGAAAAGATTATGGTGCTTGTCTCAAAAAACATATAGCTCAAACAGAAAGAAGCACTAAGATGGCTACTTGAAATTATTAGGGAGCTTGAGAGTCTTCAATAAGAAGAGACCCTGAAAAGATTAGAATTGCTTAGATTAATGCAGGACAAATAACTTGGGACACAGTAGAGGGTTACATCATAAAGAATTAAGTAAAGATGGCAAATGCCAGAGCAAGGAACAAATACTGAAACTGAAAACCTTAATATTGACAACAAATAAGAAGCTGGTATTTTAAAAAATAACGTGTACCTATGGAACTTACTGCCAGAAGATGCTGAGGCCAAGATCCCAGCAGAATTAAGGAAAGATTAACTGTCAATTTAGCTAGAATGATGTGTTCACTGCTATAGAAGATGAGATAAAAACCCTGTAATTAGAAAGGATACAGATTCTAATATGTAAGGACACAAGCACATTTTTCTAAAGCATCTTGTACACTCTGCTGCCTTTTAGGATAGGCTGATCTTCTTAGGCAAGTCCTATTCTCTTGCCCTTATTATATTCTGAAATATACTAGTGTGAGAATTGGTAAGGTAGTTTGAGGGTTTTTAATAATGTTGTTATGCTTTCCTGATCTCTTCAAATCCAGCTATTTGTCACTTGTTTTGTGCCAGGATTGTAGACTCTCTGTGCAGGTTGTCTTGGTCTCCAGTTGTATGCAACCAAGCCCAAGAAGGTTTTAACATCCAGGGCTTCCCAGAAACAAATGACAAATAGACTTTCTAGACTATAGTTCTTAAAGTGAACTTCAGTGGTGAATTGTATCCTAAAAACAATCTTCACAGGACTCCTTTCAGATCTAGCATAGTTCACAATGCTGTTTGTAAAGTGAAAACAGGAACCAAAACCCCTATATACTAGTACAAATGTTTCCATTTAAAAACCTGAATGTAGGTAGTGGGATTCTTATTTTTTAGGAAGTAGTGTTTTTCTTTAGCTTCTGAAACCCAGGTGTTTTTTGCTGTTCAGTCTGAGAGTCCCTGTAGATGTCATTGGCAAGACACAAAGGCTAATCACAGCTGTAGCAGAAAGAAATGCAAACATAGAAAACGGGAGTAAAAGTAGTAAATGAAATGCTGAAATACAGAGTTTATTTATAAGATAGGCCACCATACGTGGTCAGATAATGGACTGTGCTTATCAAATATAACCGTTTTTCCTGGAACTATGTATCATTTAAGCCGGTCTAGTAGTATGCCCTTTTAATGTGTCATTTTATATTTTAAAATTAGGTGATCAGGATGCACAGAGTATTTCCTTGGAGATTTCCTGTAGCAGAAGGTTTTGAATGAACTGGTTGTAAATTCCAGGCTATCTTGCCAGTGCCTGAAAAAGCAAGGGATTTACAAACTTTCCTCTGTAGGAAACTACAGAAAACTGTCCTCTGTAAATCTTCTAGAAAGACTAGATTTGCTTGGTCAACTAGATTTCACTGCTCCCTGGTAATATACCGCTGTATTCATCACATTTGTGTATGCTAGAATTATCTTTCAAAAACTTAAATAGTCTGGACACGTTGGTAGGTATTTACTTTTTATTTTATCTGAGTCTTATGGTCTGCTGTTCTGGTCTTGTGGTTAGAAGGTATTGAGCCATTTATCAGGTAAGAGATTGTGGCGACTGATGATAAATAGAGACAGCCAACATTGAACGTGTAACATTATGACAATATTTTAGCTTTAGAACCTTATATTGCACTCTGGCACTAATTCCCGTATCTCTGGCACATTAGCATGTTGTGTTGTCATTTGCATTTGATCACAGCAAGTTAAGGCTCCTGATGTATTACAACTAAAGTCCTGTGTACAATTTTGAAACAGAATAACCTGTTGTCACTAGTGTAAAAGCTTAAATCTCAGACCTCAGGCATATGTGTACTGTTGGCAGTAAACAATCGTTAAAGGAAATCCTGGGGACCAAATGCCACAGAATGTTTGGCTCAATGGAGAGTTCTGCAACTCAGTCTTATTTTCATGACTCTCTGTGGCTAGTCAAAACTCTGTACTTGCATCCAGTGAGGGCATGTGCTAGAAGGCTAAACTGTTCTTAATAATATATGAAAGTATAAATTAGGTAAGTATTTGTTTAGGTCATTCAAAGAGATTTGATTTCTGCACTGTGGATCGACAAAGATGGTTATTATGTCTCTGATAAGGCAACTGTGAGCTGGTGCACTGGTGCCTTTGTGCCTGAGTAAACAGATTCCTTCATTTTCTCTCCAGTAACAATTTCAAGAAAAGGTAGTTTTTCTGGGTGAGGTCAGAACTGAGTTGGGTGGAGAGGAACCTCACAAGGTTCAACAAGGGCAAGTGCAGAGTCCTGCACCTAGGGAAAAATAACCCCATGCACCAGTACAAGCTGGGGGCTGACCTTTTAGAGAGCAGCTCTGCAGAGAAAGACCTGGGAGTGCTGGTGGATGACAGATTGACCATGAGCCAGCAATGTGCCCTTGTAGCGAAGAAGGCCAATGGTCTCCTGGGGTGCATTAGGAAGAATGTTGCCAGCAGGATGAGGGAGGTGATTCTGCCATTTTGCTCAGCTCTGGTGAGGCCACATCTTGAGTACTGTGTCCAGTTCTGGGCTCCCCAGGACAAGAGAGACATGGAGAGAGTCCTGCGTAGGGCTACAAAGATGATCAGAGGACTGGAGCACCTGCCATATGAGGAACGGCTGCGAGAGCTGGGCCTGTTTAGTCTGGGGAAGAGAAGACTTAGGGGGATCTTATCAATGTGTACAAGTACCTGAAGGGAGGGTGTCAAGTGGGACAGGGACAAACTCTTTTCAGTTGTCCCGTGTGACAGGACAAGAGGCAGTGGGCAAAAATTGAAGCACAGGAAGCTCAGCCTGAACATGAGGGGGAATTTCTTCCCTGTGAGAGTGACGGAGCACTGGACCAGGTTTCCCAGAGCGGTTGTGGAGTCTCTTTCTCTAGAGATCTTCAAGGCCTGCCTGGATGCAACCCTGTCTAACATGCTCTAGGTGACCCTGCTGAGTGGGGAGATTGGACTAGATGATCTCCAGAGGTCCCTTCCAACCGTATTGATTCTATGATTCTATGATGCTGTGAACTGATAGAGGTTTCTTAGAAACCTTAGAGTTTTCTTAGAAATCTACCTTGTTCCCATTCAGTCTGGCAAGAATACTTTGTATTTACAAAGTGAGAGCTGAGAGCTTCGATAGGCCCCAGAATGTGGGACACAAACTTCCAAGCTTACAGGATCTTTGTTATAAATCCTGCAGCTTGGGATCCTTAGGAGACCTCAAAGTCAGGGTATTTTGACTTCCCAGAATTTGTAAGCTCTATGTTTTAGAGGCAAGAGCATGCAACTCCTGAGAAGAGTGTTTTCTGTCTCAGATGACACTTCATTTCAGTTATTCATTTTTTTTACATTATTTTCCTTTTAAACTTATTCCAGTTTTCTATACTGATTTTTCATCTGTATTCCAGGGATTTTTTGGTTTATTTTTTGCTTTTAGCTAATTTGTGCTTCTTTGGGAAAGCATAAGGGCTTTCTTTGCTAGATTGATAGGCTGTTCTTTCCAATTCTTTTTACATATCTCCTTTTCATGGCATTCCAGGATTCTGAGCATTTGAACTGCTGATTGGAAAAACATAGTCATCGAATTTATGTTCAGCAGTCTAGGTTCTTCGTCTCCCTAGAGCACTCTGAGGTGGGCTTGTATAATGGAAGTCTTGGTCAATATCATTTTCAAGAAAAGAATGAATTTAAGAACCATATCCCTGGAATGTTTGATAGTGTACACAGGTATGTATCTCTCAGTAGGGCCCAGTATTGTTCCAAAATCATGCAGCAGAATTCTTAAACCTCATGTTTCCTAAAAATAATTATTTTGAAAATGATGCAATGGTTAGTGTCCTACTCAGAGCCCAGGGAGGTCTAGAGTCAGTTTGTTCCCTTACCAGCTATTTCCTATTGATCCTCAGCAAATGACTTGGTCCTCCGTATCTATAAAATGGCAACAATAGTGTTGCTCTACATAACTGAAATTGCAAGGTAATATATATAGTAGATTGTAAAATGTTCATATTATCACAGTGGCTACAGTTTTGATTTCCCTTTTTAAAAAACTCCTAAAGATTAATATTTTCAAGGTTCGAACTGTTGGGGCTGTATTACCAGCTTAAGGTATTTTTGTTCAGACTTCAGCATTTGCTTCTGTTCTTATCTCTGTCAGTGGATTATCATGGCCATTTAGGGGACTGTCTTGTAAATGGATCAGGGACTTTTACAAAGGAAAAAAAATTTAAGCAGCATATATAACAGATACATATGTTTATGTTATGTCTTTATAAATACATAGTTATGAGTATGTATATAAATTTTCTCAGGTGCCTGCTCTGGTTTTCAGCATCACTGCACAAACTGGTTTTGCAAAACAGCTGAAGCGATCAGAAACAAGTGGAAGGGTTCAGGAGTACTGTAATTGTGTGTAATTGACACTGAACACCTAGTAGGATAAAACTTAAGGGCTAAGAAAAATACCACATACTTGGTGACTTAAAAATTGGAGCAGCTGGGATCTGTGTTTTGAGGACTATGGTGTGCTGCACCCAGGAGGGAACTGTGCAAATAAGTATCATTGCAGAACCAGCTTGTATTGTTTGGACCTTGTTACTAATACCCTTCCTTTCCTTTTCTTCTGCTACACGTACTGGGACAGTCCTTTGCCTACCTGGTAAGCAAAAGTGCACTAAATTCTCTCCTTTAATACTTAAACGAACCCTTTGGATGGCACGGGTTGAAGTTTGGTTGGTTTCTTTGTCCCAGGCGCTTCTGTGTGGGACTGAAATGATTTTATTTATTTATTTTATTTTTTTTCACATGGGGGAAATTTCAGCAACAAAATTCTGTGGTTCAGTAATCAAAGATTAATGAAGTACAGAATAGATTTTTGAATGTTTTTTGTGTTCTATTTTCTCAATAGAGGTGAAATCATAGTGAAGCAAAAGGGATTTTTTTCTTGTGCAGAGATTGCATTGACAAGTGGACAAAGTTTAAGTACTGCTAAAGGGTCTTGCTGCAACTCTTACGAGTAAAGTCTCAGTTGGATGTGGATTTCAGGGTAATGGCCAGTCCGAGCTTGGGAAATTTGATACAGCTTTTTCAGGCTAAATAAGCAGTTCTGTATGGTTTTATTAACTGAGCTACGTAAATACAGAGTTGTTCCAGTAGGAGGAAGAGGAATCTGATCTGTAATGCTGCTCTGTGGTCTCCAAGTCAAGTGGTAGAAGGCTATTGAAAGCTGTAAAATCTCACTGGTGGCAAAAGCCTGACCTGAAGAGAGTCACTTGTTTCCTTTATACGAGGTCCGCTGGCCTCGTGTGAGACAGCAGGGACCAAGTGGTAGTGCAGCC
Source organism: Rhea pennata (assembly GCF_028389875.1). Lineage (NCBI taxonomy): Eukaryota > Metazoa > Chordata > Aves > Rheiformes > Rheidae > Rhea > Rhea pennata. Next base: position 84,127,378 of record NC_084663.1, on the reverse strand, counting down.
TACCGCCTGACCTAGCTCAGTAGATCAGGCATGCCGCTTACCCTTTAGCTTCAAAGGCAGAGCAAAATTCTTCACATGGACGGTGAGTCTGCTCATTTTCTGGAACCGTTGATACCCCGTCTATGCCTGCTTGACTGTGTGCTGGAGGGACCCTGTTGGGATGAGGCACGTCTGTGGGGCTTAAGATCGGGCAGCCCAAATACCATCGGCTGCACCATGCCCCGGTTCCAAATTCCATCCTAGCGCAGACGTTGCTCTCGTTACCAAATGACGCTTCACCGGATTTGACTTGGACGGACGGGCTGTCCATAAAATTCAACCCAGAAAAGGTTCCCTGTATCACACAGGGTTCGTAAATAGCAGAAGGGCAGGCTGATCAGGAACTTTTTGCCCTGGTGCCCATTGCTCAGGTTTGGATTTTGAAGGTGGGTGTGGGCCACGTTTTTTCCTTTTGCTGTTCATTCTAAAGTAAAAACTCTGATATGAACCAGTTGTGGTTAGTTTTTGATGAAATGTGCATTACAACTAATAGTAAAGAAAGCAGATACTTTGTAGCATTTGAATGCAAAAATAGAAAACTTAAATGTGACCAAATAATGAAAACAGTTTAAAAAGAAAGAAAAAAAAATCTTGGAGTGAAGAACTACTTCTTAGGTTGTTTGTTTTTAAACACCAATAGAATTGTTTCCACTGTTTGCAAACTCTGACTGGATTTGTGGAGTTTCTTTTTTGCTATGATATATTCCTTCAAATTTTTAACCTTAAAAATGCTTTAAAATATTTGTGAATTTTTGTATTATTTTTAGCTGAGGGCTCAGTCCTTTGTGACAAGTAAAAACCTGTAGTTACTTGCAGCATAGAGTTGAACTGACACGACTTTACCCAGTCAGTCTTCAGAAAGAAGAGTTTCTTGGGGTTTCTAAAACCATACTCAGACATGCTCCAAATGCTACTCATCCCACAGGTTCTCATGGTTCAAGCGGGTACCTAGAAGTCTCTTCCATGTTTTCTTCTAAGTATATTGGCCCGTGATGACTGCTTACTGTGAGGTTGGTATGTGCGTCAGACATGTACAGAAATGCCACTTTAGTCACTGCTAATTTATCTTTTTTTTGCATCGGTGTTTTATGTGTAGCCTTTTCTGATGCACTGAACCATATGGACTACTGGGTCGTTAACTTGATGATCTCACATGATGGAAAAAGTTGATGCAGGTAGTTCTGGAATGACTTTTAAAGAACAAAGTGGATAACATTTGATACAGGCTTGAGCAGGTAGTTTAAATGTTATTCTGTGTTGGGGAGCAGAAGAGAGGGGAGAAAAATCACATGTACATACACTGTTTATTTCATGGCATGAAGTAGCTAATGGTAAAGGGATCTTATCACAGAAAAAACCTATCAATAAAGATGCAGCATAAATTTAGGATGTAGATTCTGATGTTATTATATGAAAATAATAATATTGTAAGGGGCTGTCAGCCATAAATACAAAAGATGGAAAAAACGTTATACTGTCTTTTCTCAAAGGTGTCTGTTAAAATAATTAAACAGTGCATTATAACATGCATGTGGAAAAGTCAATTGAAATTCTGCATAATATTTGCTTTTTCTGGTAGCTTTACTTCACTAATAATAGTCTCCTAATATTATTTCTTTCTTTACAAAAAGAAAATAATAACCTGCATTATAAATCTGTTTTATTACTTTGTGCCATCAATGTGCTCTTTTTACACTCATGATCTACTGTATACAACTAATATGAAACAACCCCAAAGCACCAGGATTTCTATCCCTCCCCTCCCAGCATTTGCTCACATATACTGAGGCGCACACACACATTCATGCCCCCTGTGTTCAAGTCCTAGCAGGCATGTTACGCTGCTCTGTGGAAAAGAAATACAGCATTTGGGTCAGTGTTTCTGATTCATAGGCTACACACAATATAGAATGACTGATTTCTGTGTGCAAGAATAATTTCTTGCATACCAGTTAAATAGTGTGTGAATAGTTGAAGGTTCAGATACCCAGCATTTCAGGAGATTTAAGAATGGTTTGATTATCTTGTAAGAGAGAGCAACTCTGCTTTTCTTGTTAGGATTAATTATATCACAGTTGATTGTGTCACACTATGTTCATGTTTAACTGACATATGTGCCTATTCGATGTGTTGTCTGTTCTGGTTCCTTGTCCCATGGCATTTGCTTAAGCCACAAAATATGCAAGCGGATGTAGTTACTGTTAATTTCATGAGCAGGGAGAGGTTAGCTCCTGTGAATCTATACGATTACATTATTTTCTTGCATTAAAGGAGTATCATTACCTCATAGTTCTAGCGCATAAACAGTTGAACGGTGCTTGACATTTAAAGAGATTTTCTGTTGTGCACTTGTATAGTCAAGAGTAATTCTAATCCTATTAAAGATATTATGTCATGGAGGTGTGCCCGGGGGGAGAGGGCTGCTTCTCATTGGTTAGATGGCAAGCAGAGGGGAGGGGCAATCAAGAGGGTGGATTTATTACTTGATAGTTAGGTCAGGGATTTCTGCGAGAAATGCCCAGTGGTTGCAGTTGCTGATGATTTCACGTCAACAGCAGTGCAACACAGTGTGCTCCAATAGCTGAGTACTGAATGAGATACTGCAAACCAGTGGAAAAAAAAAAGAGAGAGAGAGACAGCGTATGAGAAGCAGTCAGAGAGAGACGGAGAGGAAAGCTGAAAGCAAGAAAAGTGCTCAGGCTAGAGGAAAGTCTCCCAGGTGTACTGCAGAAGCTTTTTGGAAATGGATGCAAGGACCATCTGCTGCCGATAGATCAGGGGCTGCGGACTAAGGACAGAGAGAGTGAGCTTATGGCTCTTTTGAATAAAATTGAAGTTCCACATAACTGATTTATCAAGATACATCATGAGTATGCTCCTGCATGAGATATTAATGCATGAACCTACATTACAGTTAGATACAGATAGAGTACTGCCTACTGTGGTATAAAAAATAGATAAAAGCAACGACAATGCAGTGAACATGGCAAAGAATTTTGCAGTGATTATCTGATTTCTGTTTAAAGAAAAAGAGAAGCAAAACACAAACAGCCCTTATAGTACTGTGGAGTTTGTGAGGCACTGCATTTAATGCTGAGAGATGCTAAACATTAAATCTGACAACAGTGAAAAGAGAGATCATGGAGAAGTCAAGTAGTGAGGATTCTTCAATTCACCGGAGTCCATCTTTGGATAGCAAAGATTCTGAATTTACTAAACCTTCTACCTCAGGGAAGCAATTTGGTCGAGGTTTTACTGCTGGAGCATTCTATGGTACAGCTGGATCACGCACACAGAGCCACACCGGGGTCGGAACTGGGACCGGCGTTGGGACTGGGACTGGCGTAAAAAGTGACAAATACAGTGCACCCAAAGGCAGCAAATATGTGGTCTTTTACCTGGATCTATCCTTTGTTTTCCTTTTAGAATTTAAGAAGTGCAACATGGCAAGAGGCTGCCTGTGTTGTTTGAAATACATGATGTTCCTTTTCAATTTATTATTTTGGGTGAGTACTGCCTTTTCAGTTGCCTTCATTTGTTAGTGTATCCTGTACTACTGCATTATGCGTACCGTGCATCTTTAAAGCACTACGGTAAGCTTGTCTCCACTTCTCTCCATCTCTCTCATACACATAAGGAATATTTTCAGTGTTAAACTTATGCCTAAAGGGAAAATGTATTTGTTTTCTGTCTCTTTATTGGCACCTGGTTAACTGTACTTTGATTACCAATTCTTAAAGCTCAAGGTTCTAATATGTGTTTTGAACTGGGTTATTTAAGGAAGGGCAAAACTATTTTAGCATTAAAATCCTGTTGTGGCAGGATTTTTACATTCTGTGGTAATACCTCATGTTCCATTAAACTGCAGGTTAATTTAAATTTGAAGTACATTCTCACTGTCTCAATAAATTCTTTTTCTTTCTTTCTTTTTTTTTTTTTTTTTTTTTTGTAAACTTCATCTGGCAGATGGCATTTTCATTTGAAAGAAGTTCAGTCTCATTTCTTCATTAAAAAAAAAGAATCATACATGCTCTAACTGTTTAAGATGTCAGTGTAAATGTGGAATGATTAGAATGATTAATTAATCTGTATTCAGTTTCAGCTGCAGTTGTCCAAACTGGCATGTAAAGCTGAAAACTAGTACTTTATTTTGAGGGATCAGAATTGATTTTCCTCCATCAGCCAAGAGGCATAAGGAGTTGTAACAGTGCCTCAGCAAGCAGATTAAAAGCCTAATGAATACTCTGAGCAAAGTAATGCCACCTACAAGCGAGGGAGGTAGGGTTCAAGTAAGCCATCAGCTGGGCATCCTTGAGTGAACAGTAAGGTTGGGAAAATCAAAAACTAATTGAAATACTGATTTTTCATGAGTACAGCCCAGTATGAAATTGGTTTGCTTAACTGAAATCGAAGGTCCCTGCTTTCTTTATGGTTATAATGCTTGTGCACGTGAATAAAATGATTCAAGGTTGTAATCCAGAAATACAGAATATGCCTGAGAAGTAAATGAAAATACCTTCTCTGGATTTATTTTGGAAGAAGAAGGGGCATTAACAGTCTAGTTCAGATAGCTACCTCTGCTGTAGAGATACCAGTGTTCAAATTAGAAGTCTTACTAACAGCCTCTGTTTGTCATGACCCATTTACTGAAATAACCTTTAAGAGCAAGAGGTGATGGGAGATTTGGACCAGACCAAGCATGCAACAGTGAGCGTTAACAGTAACAGATTGAAATGTTACAGGCATTGAAGATGTGGGAATCTTTCTTAAATAATAAGGTGGAAATCTTTATTAAATAGAAAAGTGGAACTGGCCTCTGAAGAACATCTGATCCAGGCTTCTTGGTTCACCTCTGTTTTTTGTTTGGGTTTTTTTTTCTGTACACCAATACTACCAGAAAGTTTCCAAGGTTGCTCACCTATTTCTGGAATATATCCCTCTGAGAACACTGGCTTTATATCAGATTGGCTATATGACCATTGGCTGTATTACTGTGACACCTTGGAAATATTTTTGTTTTTCTCATGCTGTATGTTGCAGTTAGTTTTGAAATAGCCTTCATGATGTCATTGCTTATGTTCTCTGTGATCAGCCATTAGGAACACTTTAACATTCCCCTCTTCTGCTTACACTCAATATCTTTCCTTCCTTCCAAGCACCATTTTTCTTGACTATGTGCAGGCAAGCCTTCCATATCCGTTTTTCCTTTCCTTGAGCTTGCACAAAGTATTTACAGCCTTCTCTCTGTGTTCATCTTTGTATTTTCACTATTTAGCTCCCACTAGACTTTGGACAAACACATTGGTTATTGCACTAGGACTTGCCTATTACCACCTGAAGAGATCTCTAGTACCCCTGTGCTTCCTCAGCCCTTACTCTAATCTGTGAATCCCCTTTTCCTCTTCCCAGCATGCCTTTGCTTTGCTGGGTTTTTACTAGTTTTCTTTCTGTTACTAATCTTTGTTGCTGCATGTCTCTCTGATAGTCTAAAAATGCTTTTTGTACGAGCTTTTTACATATTTACGTATTTACGTACTATGCAATATGTAAATAGTGCTATAGAATGATGAATCTGAGGATTTATAGAGAAAAACTGAATGCAAGTTGTCAAATACTTTTAAAATAATTTATTAATTAATATAATAATTAAATTATATAATTAAAATAATTTGATCCACTACCTTTAGATTGTTCTGAAGTTCTGCTTCTTCTTTTTTTTTTTCTTTTTTTTTTTTTTTTTAAACTTTAGCTGACCAGGTTCCTGTGCATGCAACTTTACAGTGTTTTCAGAGCTTCAGAGAATTACAGTCTTGTTGGATTTTTTTTTTTTTAAACAGGCCATTTTATTGTCATGTGTCTTGGGGGACCCAGATGAATACAACGTCATCTGTTTTTCTTCATGAAAACGCTGACTAGACTGAAGCATACTATAGATTGATGTTCTGTAGTTTTCCATCTCTGGCTTCATTCCTGGAGTCTACACTAGTTTCACCATGACTATGTGACCTACTTTGGACGTTAGTTGAATTCCGGGTATGCCCCTTGCTGACACTCTTGCCAGTGTCCCTCTCTCCTACCCTATAGTCTTCTGCTAGCCCAGCCCTGGGTTCTCCGTACAGTTCTGCTAGTACCTGCACTCCTACCCTACCCTAAAACACTCTCTGTTATTTGAATCCTGTCTTCCCTTTCAGCCTTTTGCTCCCATTCTCATGTTTGCCAGTTCTCCTCGGTCCTGCTCTCCCAGCGTGCTGAGCTGTTAAAGTCCAAAGCCTCTCTCTCACATTACTGCCAGGACCCAGTCTGCAACTGCTGCACCCCTCTGCAGTTTGAACATTGCTTCCTCTGAAGTTTTGTTAACATACCTAAATCCAAAACCATGAATTTGTGGCCTTCTCTTGAACAGTGACTGTCAGCTTTTGTAATGCAAAGTGATTTCCTTTAAAAAAGAGAGAGATTAATTTTTGAGCATGAAATCTGTCCCAGCCTGTAGTTTAAAGCAGAATGATACTCCAGGTCCTCAAAGGTGAAGAGACCAGTTCCTTGCAAGTAGTAGGATTTTTATGCCAATGTTGAATTAGGCAGTTGGAGACTGTAGTAGAAAAACTGTGTTTCAGACAGTCTTTAGAGAGGTGTTAGTCTAGCAGATGTGTGGTGAATGAAGCAGTTATTAGGCAGTCTCACTGACCAGCTAACATGCCACAAAGCTACATTGTTTTGAGCCTGCAGGTACAGAAAGCTTGGCTCATATGAAGCTTTATTATACTGTACTAAATTGGTGTTTCTTAGAAGTTGGTGTATAGTTCCCATGCCGTGTGAAAAATGATGGTATCCTTTGGTGTTCCAGGAAGGCTGGGTACTGTTATCTTGAAAGATCCTCAGGGTTGCTCTTATATGTTGGCCCAAAGAAGGAAGTTATTCTGTAGAATAAGAATCTTCTTCCATTATTTGCTTTTGACACCAAGAAAAAAAATGAGACCTAATCTGTTCATTGTGTGGCAGCAAGCTATACTGCTCCTCCAGCCTGACAGCCAGCCCATATACATTTGAAGACCACCAAAGTGTCTGTTTGAAGATAATGGAGATGTGCAGTGATTAGTAGGTTGTCTCTGTTTTTATGTGCCAAACATACTGCCGCTGTGACGGCTTTGAGAAACAAGTGCTGTGTTGTTGATGTCCAATAAAAATTCAATATTGGTGAATTAGATTCATGAAAACAAAATATAATTTTTGAAAATCGGTAACACATCTATTAGTTAATGTAGAAGTATTGCAGGTGAGTTCTGCAAAGCAAGCTGATCAAAGAGGGGCCTAACAGTAAATTGAAACAGAAGGTTTCTCCATTGTATCACTAAGAACTTCAGGTATTTCTCTCTGTCTGTGATTCTTAGCAGTTGTTCTTGGCCATCTGGCATTGCTTTCTTTTGGAGATTAAGAAAGTCTGAGCTGAGGGTTAAGAAAGCTTAGGATGATGATTTACAATGAATTCATCTTAAGTGCGTAATATGTTTTGCAATGGGTCTGGGCAAATACATATGTTGATCTAGTTTGCCTTCAGGAATATTCATGTGCACAGTATGGATATTGCAACATAACCCTGCAGATAAAAACAAATACTGTTTGTTTTTTTTTTAATTTTATTTCTACAGATAGCTTAATTGTGAGGAAGATAGTAACCAAGTACAAAGATGAGGGTATAGGAGTTTATAGGATAGATTTGACTTAAATGAAATTTGGTAAAAGAATTAGATGACTTGTTTTCGCAGGTGATACCAGAAAATCATACTGCCTATAACAAAAATTTGTACAAAACAAATTTTGAAAAAGAAATTTTGTTTGTGAAGCGAGAATTTCATAGTGTCACAAAAGGGAAAGTTTAAAGTGATAAGAATAAGTTATCAAAACTTCACTAGAAAACTTTGCACATAATCCTTGATCATGGATCAATTTTAGTTTGTTCTATTGATCTAAGTAAAATTGATGGCTTCATTATATTGCTACATTCATAATATGTATTTTGTTAGGTTTTAGCGTTACTTTAATATAATGCAATTGGTAGGAAAGTTAAGTATAGCCAGGAAGTCCCTTAAAGTGGTTTATTTGTTAAATTGAGTTTAAATTTAGGCTACTATAAAAATCTTCTGATAGGAATAATGCCTATTATGATTAGGAATAATATCTGTTTATTAATGCTGTAACCTTAAACAGAAGTTAACATTTATCTAAAAGAAACTGAGTGATCTTTCCAAATTCAGATATTTGATACTCAGTTTTAAAGTAAATTTTATAATGGATTGTAGGCATTTTCTTCTGCTATATGAGATTAGAAGAAAAAAAATGGACTGGAAAGTTGGCTAGCCCAGAAGTAACAGCAAAAAGTTAAGCACCGTAAATTTTTCACTGATTCTTCACTGTGAAAGTAATAGGTAAATGCTAATGCTCTTGAAGTTTTGTTTTTTATTGATTATTTGTCTAATTTAATCTTGCAATCTTATAAATGAAAAATGATGTAGTGTATTTATCAGTCAGCATAAATACAATAGCTCAGCAACCACCCAAGCCACTTTTTGCTGAAGTCTGAGGTCTGGGATCAGGCTGAAAGAGAGTGAGTATGTCTGTCTTCTCTTTTGGATGAGGCTGCTGTCACAGGTATTGATATACTGTAAAGCAACTAAGAATTTTAGAATGATTTGTATAGGGTAATCCATACTTAAAGGTATTTTTCCTCTCAACTGGAAAATATTCTATAACACTATTTAATTTGAGGTACAAAGCATTAATGCTTATCTGAACCTGCTGGACAAACAGTTAAAGCTTATGAACAGGCTTTGTCCCTATGCATAACTGAAAGTTAATCTTTCAGGTTTAATGACATTTGTGGAATCCCTGAAATGAGAACAAAATGACAAAGTACAGACAGCTTAGAACAGGAAACACAATCAAATTCCCTCCCTTTTTATTGTCCTGCCCCTGATTGCATGATCTTTTAACTAATATATCCTGTGCCCTATATGCAACAGTTTTCTAACACAGGGAATAATAACAGAGACAGTGAATGACCCTGAAATGCTTGTCCAGTGACATAACAGCAATATCTATTTCAGTCATATTTTGGCTGTAATGACATAAATGAGCAGTCTAGTGACAATTGCAATACAATCCCATGAAAGTAGAACTACCCCTCCCCCCCCAAAAAAAAAAAATCACTTTAAGAGCGACACACTGAAATCTGGAAAAGGATTAGTCTTAGTTTTCTCAGGGCTAACATTTTCAGTCTTATTAATAGAAAGAAAAAATCAGGTTTTACTAGAAATTCAAGATATTTTGAAAAGATTCTAGCTTTTAGCTTTAGTTTCTTCTCCAAATGGTATTATTGAGTGGGCCTATGCAACCATGCATGTCAGTATTGTAGTACAATTAGGAAAATATTTCTGCATGTCAATTTTTTGGCTAGGAGGAGAAGTTATATGTAGTTTAAACTGAGTGATCTTCTTATGAATATGTTGTATGTTCAGGTGACATTAGAGAATAATGGTCACATATTATTGAAGCCTCAGACCAGTTTTATGAGGTGTACCTCAGAGCTGTGTTAAACTAGTTAATCAAGGTTGTGGGAGCTCCATAACCATTTTTAAGGAAATGAGTCTAAGCTATTAAAACTTGACAGGGGAGACATCTGATACAACATTTTTCATGGTATTTTTCTCACTGTTCTTTGCTAACACTGTATTTTGATCATGTCGGGTTTTTACCTTGCTTTTTTGTTTCTATTGTTCCTTCATTGTGGAATTTTTGAAACTATTTTTACTCTAACTGTAGGTAGGTGTAAAAGCCATTTGTGTCTGTTATTATGGATAAATGATGTTATTGATTCATCACTAAAAGGCAGATTTGCTTTATGCCTCTGTTTTACCGTAGTCTGCTGGACATAGTTGTTTAATCATTTCAATGTGTGGAAGTTTATATTCATCGAATGTGAGAAGTAGAATCCAGTTTGGAAATGAAAAATAATTGACTGTTCCCCCCACCCACCCTCACTCCCTGCTCACAGAATTAAGCCTTTTCTTTAAATATGATTCAGATTCTCTTTCTCATATCTTCTGATTGACTGTGACCTTGAGCAAATTTCTTCAGCCTTCTATGACTTGATTCCCCTAAGTTTTAAAAGTAATGATGATATCAACTTTTATAAAGCTAAAGTTTATAAGCATGGGATACAATTATCGCTAACTTTTAATAAGCTAAAAATGTAATGTTTCTTTCCTGCCTCTAGTTTCGTAGACATTTTAGAACCTTTCAGTCTGGCTTCTGTTTTCATGCTCCTTTTTTGTCTGTTCCTGGCACTGTCCAAGTAAGTCTGCAGGAGGCCAGTCCGAAGTGGTATAATCCTCTTCATGCAAATAGAGTAGGATGAGCATGTAACTCCATTATCTGGCTGTCAGAGGAGGCATGTAATTTGTTTATATAAATACTGCTGAAACAGAATGAGACCTAAGTACAAAAGATCAGAGGATGCAGTCCAATTTGTAATAAGTAAAGTTAATTGGGGTTTCAGTGTACATAAGAAAAAAAAAATTGGATGTACCTAATGGGCAGCCAAGTCATCACAGACACACTGTTAATATTGTATTATGCACTTAGTAGTTCTTCTGTGTTCATTTCTTATCACTGATAAAGTAACCTAACCTTTCAGTAGCTCAGTGAAACTTTGACTCAAAGGAGGATTTCTGCTAGGTATCTTGGGCTCTGCCTGAATTATCCTGCAGAAATAAATAAGCCGCACCATGTCAGCAAAGCAGAAGAACTTGTGTTTGTGGCTGAAGGTGTGGTACTAAATAGTGAATATTTGCTGAACCTGTTTGGGAGGTCACATAAGACTTAATCATTTTAATATCACTTTACTGAAATGACTGCAGGCACTGAACTCAAAGTAATTTCACAACTCTCCAAAACAAATTAGCTTTAAATCAATTCAGATAGAACATCTCCATTCAGCTCAGTCCCTTGCTGCTTAGGAGCAAATTAAATTGCTGTATGTGTTGAGCAGAGATAATTGAACTTCCAAATGTTCGGCAATTTGACTGAGAGAATCCTTCTTCCTTCCTTCTGCTTTTTCCTGCACTGGGCCAAAGTTCATACTACTGTCCAAACCTCTAATGTAACTAACTTTAACTAGCATTCACTATAGCAGGGATAGTGAATATTCTTGGGGCCTTCTGTCACTATGAATTTTAAAAATCATTGCAGCTCATCTTCATTAGTGTTAGCCAAAACTTGGCACCATGACCAATGAATTATCACTGCTAAGGCAGTGCAGATAGGGCTATGCTTTTTCCATAGGGTTACAGTGTATTCAGGCAGTGTTTGCAGTTGTCTTTTTGATCAAACCATAGCCAAGTCCCTACAACCTTAGTAACCCATCCCCACCCACCTATAGGTGTTTATTGTCACAGTTGGTATACTGGCTGTCTTGTCTGATCTCCCATCCAGAGCACAAGATTTTGTCCTCTACACTTGCTGGAAATACCAACCTGTTGATTACCTGTTGATTACATCTCTTTTAGCACAAAATGACTTGCTTGCAATTAATTTTAGTCTGTTTTGCTTTGAGTGTGTTTTTTGTTAAATACAGTAAACATACAGAATTTATTTTTCAGAGTCAAAAGAAGTAATATTTCCAAACAAACAAAACCCCCTGTGCTTCTCTTTTGCTGGGGAAAGAATTTTGCACTTATCAATTTTTGCTGAATGTACTTGATCCTTATTACAACCTGAATTTGGCAATCTTGTCCTTCTGTGATTCATGAAACCTTTTGCCTGTCTTCTGCTTTTTCTAATCACTGCAACAGAGATATATACTTTTGTAAATATTTTGAACTGTCTTTCATGTTTGTTCCAGTACAACCTGGCAAGTCATGAGAGGTCAGAGATAGAATTTGTATCTTTCTGATTTATTTTATGGATTCTTCCAAACTTCTTACTTGCATTCACATGCAATTTTAACTCCTATAGGTACAAAATGTAGGTCTACAATAGGAAATGATGAGGTGATTATTGATTCTTAATTCCTCAAAATACCCTTAAGGGTTTGAGAAGAGTATAACATGTGTCGAGAGTGGTTGCAAGGAATTAAAACCAGCAGAAACCAGTGTGCTAATCTCTTGGCAATTACAGAACTATTAATTTCTTAGGCTGTAAGGGGCTGTGATGTAAAAGTATTTTTTTTAATATAACTTTCTAAATTTTTTTAATGATGAAAATGACTGGAACAAGAAAATCATGAGCTATAGATGATAAGATTATTAACAGAGGATTATAAACTGTAGGGATTCATCAGCTTAATGAATTACTAGTCATTAGCAGAGATGTATTAGTTGCTTATGTGCACGTTTCTATCATGCTGCACATGTGATGCCAAGCATGTTGACTGAAACCAAGCAGTTCACTCTGCAAACAGAATATGTAAATGTGTAACAGTTAACTATGGCAGCAGTTAACTCAAAGCAATTCTGTTGTTTACAGTCATCTGTGTATACAGTATTGTCCAATCACTGAGTCTGAAATGATGTAAAAATGAAACAGAGGGAAAAGAATAGGCACTGTACTATTTTTTGCACTGCTTTTAAACCAAGGACCTAAAAAATGTATTTTTAACCTTTCAGATAAAATCTAGTGCTGATGTGTATGACTAAGTCTATGCAGTGATACACTTTCTGTTCCCACTGAGTCCAAACACATAATTTTTCCTCTTCACGCTTGAAACCCATATCTTCTAGAGCTCCAAAGTAAGAGGTAAGAAGTGAAGGTAATAGGCCAATTCTACACCTCAGTAAAATTAATGGCAGGACTCCTGTTGTCATCTTTAATACATGAAAATTGTGTGAGGATCTAATTTGCATTTGTGAGGAACTAATTTTTGGAGCCTTCCAGATTTTTTTCCACGTTTTAAGCTTTACTGTACTAGAAGTGCTACTTCTGAATCAGGGGTTTGTTCTTTCAGTCTTCTTGAATGTGTTATTAGGCACTCTTCTCTTTAAACGCTGCTGCAGCATGACCAATACTTACATTTTCTTAGAAGCTATGTCACTGCTGACTAGCTTAGCTCCTTCATAAAAATTCATTTTTTCTTCACCATAGTTTTGGAGAGCTTCCAGCCAGTTATGGTCTTAAACCAGATGAAAGAGCTGCCTGTCACTAGATTGCAATTCAGAAGTGTAAACACTTTGTTTCTTGGTAAACAGCAGTTTTAAACTAAATTGCCAGTCAGGAATCATACCGACCTATTTACTTTCCCTATTCCAGTTCATCTAGATATGAGCAGGCCACCAAAGGGTGCCTCTTCCTCACAGTCCTCTGAATGTGAACCAAGGTATAGTTAATTTAGAAAAACAGGATTTATGGTCTAAGTTGCTGTTTCCTTGGAGTGTGGTGATTACCCTGTCATCTTTTTTTTTTTTTTTTTTTTTTTTTTTCACTATTTTCAGGAATTAGTATTGTATGTGTTGCCATAATGCCAGAGTGCCTTAGGATTGCTTCATGTGATCCTCTTGATGGCTATGTAGGTGCAAGCAGTGTTGTTATCCTTGTGATACAGATGGAAAGCAGAACCACCAAAGCAAGGGAATGTCTGCAGCAGAGCACAAGGTAGATGGCTGAAAGCTATTGGAGACCAGAGTTAGCAAGTCCACACAGCGCAATCCAGCATGTGTTCAGACTTGTGTTGAGTTCTGTTCAGCTGTGTTTGCGTGGCATTGTTCATCAATTCAGATATCCTGCTTATCATGTACCTCAAACTGGGGTGTGATTGCACTCTTCTTCCCTGGACTTTCATTTCCAGATCAGCTTGGGCAAAGACAGCATAAATCTGCCTGTGTTCATGCTGTAGATGTGCCCTACTTGTACAAGGTCAAACCAAATCTGAATCCAGATCTCTAAAGTCCTTGGTAAGTGTCTTAACCAACATGCCATCTGTTAGACCCCATGCCTTGTGGGAGACTTGATGCAAGCAAGCCACTCCTGAACTCCACATACTGGAGCAGGATGGTCTTCAGGCACAGGAATCCTTTCAATTTTAGGACCTTAGACTATTGGGTGTTTCCTCCGGAAGTCTAGCACATAACTGGCTTCTAGTGAGTTTCTTTGTGATATGTAGCATAATTCTTAAATCTGTCCTTCGCAAAGCGTTAATAAGAAAATAAAAGTTCTCTTCTTCAGACTGTTGTGCAAGGGACTTCAGTCATGGTGAAGACTTTGTTATGGGATGTCTCTCTCTTCAGTGACGATTGCAATGTGATTCTGTATCACTCCAAACCAGCTAATAAAACCATTCCATAAATGATGAATACACTGACATTGTATTTAACACTTATGAAAGGTGGAGGTGAGAAGGTGATTAAAAGCTATGTATTTGATATCTGGTAATAATATTTTTTCTATTTTTTGGGACCCCCTCAGCCATATTTTGTCACCTATTGTCAGAGCAGTGTTTGCTGCAATGGCTTTTCAGGTGGTAGGATGTGGAAAGAACTCTGTGGGATCCACACCCCCCCCCCCCCCCCCCGAGAGCATCCAGGAGGGTACTGGGCTAATGTCTTCCACTATAACAATGGTTTTGTGTCTTATTGGGTGTATTTTAAAATGCAGATAACTAATGTTAGCTTCAATTTGGTGGGGGAGGGGAGTGGAAGAGGTTGGGTTTTTTTGAGGTTTTATCTACTGGGCTTATAAGTGTGACCTGCAGAGTTGTCTAGGATGTATGACCTTATCATGATAGAACTATTACTTTGGTAAATTGGAAGGTCTTGATAATTTTAACTTTCTCTTTCTGCCTCGTGATAGGAATGAAAGTGGGCCTTATTGTTGCATTTTCTTTTGTTTTATTTCTTAGGCTATTCTTCCTTTTATAATTTATTCAGAATAAAACATTCTTGTCTTTCATGGTCTATTAGATATGAGTGATAAGGATTTTTCCATTCTGCTGTGAGCATCTGAATAGATGATCCAAATAAATCCTGGTGGGGTTACAAATATGTTAAGACTAGTATCTCTGATTTCTAATGGTTTAATTTATCTCTGATATCTGAGACTTGAAAACAAATCTGAGTATGTTGAATCAGATCATCGTCTACCTCATATCCTGTCTCTGAAGGTATCTGCTAAAGAATGCAAAACAGAGCAGTTATGAAATGGGAGAAATGCAAAGTAATATTCCTTCATCTTACCTTCCTATTTTCCAGGGGATACTGATTTAGAGATTTCATCAACTGAAGGTGGCAGCTATATCCTTTGCTCTTAATAGACACTAAAGGACTTACACAAATTTGTATAACACCTTTGCATCCATTTATCCTTTGACCTTCAGGAATTCTGCAGCAGTGAGTTCCCTTCTTTAAATATGCAGTGTGAAAGAGTGCTTTCTTTTAAGCCTACTGCTTGATAATTTCAATAGATGCTTATAGTCATTCTGAAAAACAGGGAACTGTCCTTTCTGCTTGTCATTTTTTTATTATTATTATTACTAGAATGGGAAGAAAAATCAGAGAAATTTAATTTAAAAATAAGACAAACAACAGCAAAGGTAGTATTTAGCCATGCTTAACATAAAGAAAAAGTCTGTAAGTTGATTGAGACCTCTAAGACCATCTGGTCCAACTTTCCCTTGAAAACATGAAAACAAGGCCTCAAATTAAATTATCCAGGGCCCTATCAAGCTGAGCCTTGAGTATTTACAGGAGTGGAGATTCTACCATTTGTCTGGGTAACTTATTCCAATATTTAATGGTTCGCAAACTGCTTAAATATTTATAGAATCATAGAATCAGCAAGGTTGGAAGGGAGCTCTGGAGATCATCTAGTCCAACCCCCCTGCTCAAGCAGGTTCAACTAGAGCATGTTAGACAGGGTTGCATCCGGGTGGGCCTTGAATATCTCCACAGAAGGAGACTGCACAACTGCTCTGGGCAACGCATTCCAGTGCTCTTCCCCAGGCTAAACAGGCCCAGCTCTCGCAGCTGTTCCTCGTAGGGCAGATGTTCCAGTCCTCTGATCATCTTTGTAGCCCTACACTGGCCTCTCTCCAGTAGCTCCATGTCTGTCCTGTCCTGGGGAGCCCAGAACTGGACACAGTACTTGAGATGAGGCCTCCCCAGGGCTGAGTAGAGGGGCAGGATCACCTCCCTCGACCTGCTGGCAACACTCTTGCTAATGCACCCCAGGAGCCTTGTGGCTTTCTTGCCCACACGGGCACATTGCTCATGGTCAACCTGTCATCCACCAGCACTCCCAGGTCGTTCTCCGCAGAGCTGCTCTCTAGAAGGGCAGCCCCCAGCTTGTACTAGTGCCTTGAGTTATTCCTCCCTAGGTGCAGGACTCTGCCCTTGCCCTTGCTGAACCTCAGGAGGTTCCTCTCCGCCCATCTCTCCAGCCTGTCCAGGTCTCTCTGAATGGCAACACAGCCCTCAGGTGGATCAACCACTCCTCCCAGCTTGGTATCATCAGCAAACCCGCTGAGGGTGGACTCCGTCCCCTCATCCAGGTCATTAATGAAAACGTTGACAGGATGGGACTCAGTACTGAGCCCTGGGGGACACTACTAGCTACAAGCCTCCAACTAGACTCCAGACCACTGATGACAACCCTCTGAGCTCTGTCCTTCAGCCAGTTCTCCATCCACCTCACTGTCCACTCGTCTAACCCATACTTCCTGAGCTTACCGAGGAGGATGTGATGGGAGACAGTGTCGAAAGCCTTGCTGAAGTCAAGGTACACAATGTCCACTGCTCTCCCCTCATCTACCCAGCCAGTCATTCCATCATAGAAGGCTACCAGATTGGTGAAGCAGGATTTTCCCTTGGTGAATCCATGCTGACTACTCCTGATCACCTTCTTTTCCTCCATATGCCTGGAGATGTCATCCAGAATGAGCTGTTCCATCACCTTTCCAGGGATGGAGATGAGGCTGACCGGCCTATTGATGCTTGGGTCCTTCTTCTTGCCCTTTTTGAAGACTGCAGTGACATTGGCTTTCTTCCAGTCCTCAGGCCCCTCTCCTGTTCTCCAGGACCTTTCAAAGATGATGGAGAGCAGCCTGGCAACAACATCCACCAGCTCCCTCAGTACCCATGGGTGCATCCCATCCCAAGCTTGCCCAGAAGGTCTCTAATCCTATTCTCCTCAACTGAAGGGAAGTCTTCCTTTCTCTAGACTTTCTGCCTCATGTGCAGGCTGCAGGACTCCTGAGTGAAAACTGAAGCAAAGAAGGCATTCAGTAATTCTGCCTTCTCTGTATCCCTTGTGACCAGGGCCCCCACCCCATTCAGTAGTGGGCCCACATTTTCCCTAGTCCTCCTCTTGCTGCTGATGTATTTGAAGAAACCCTTCCTATTGTCCTTAACATCCCTTGCCAGACTCAATTCCAAATGGGCCTTAGCCTTCCTCACCATATCTCTACATACTCTGACTGCATTCCTCTAATTCTCCCAGGTAGCCAGTCCCCTCTTCCACATTCTGTGTACTTTCTTCTCCTGTCTGAATTTGGCCAAGAGCTCCTTGCTCACCCATGCAGGTCTCCTGCCCCCTTTGCTGCACTTCTTACTCATAGGGATGCAGAACACTTGAGCTTGGAGGAAGTGATGTTTGAACAGTAGCCAGCTCTCCTGGACCCCCATTCGTTCCAGGGCCTTAACCCACGTGATTCCTCCAAATTGGTCTCTGAAGAGCCCAGAGTCCGCTCTCCTGAAGCCCAGGGTTGCAATCCTGCTTATTGCCTTAGTTCTTTCCTGCCGGATCCTGAACTCCATGATCTCATGGTCACTGCAGCCAAGGTTGCCCCCAACCTTCACATCTCTAACCAGTCCCTCTCTGTTGGTAAGGACAAGGTCCAGCAGGACACCCTTCCTTGTAGGCTCCTCCACCATTTGTGACAAGAAGTTATCATCAATGCATTGCAGGAGCTTCCTGGACTGTTCGTGCTTTGCTGTGTAGTCCTTCCAGGAGATGTCAGGGTGGCTGAAGTCCCCCATGACAGTCAGGGCCTGTGATCGTGAGACCACCTCCAGCTGCCTCATCAACTTTCTCTTCCTGGTCAGGTGGCCTGTAGTAGACACCCACAACAGTGTTCCCTGTGTTGGCCTGCCCTTTGATCTTTATCCATAAGCTTTCAACTGCCTCCTCTTCCACTTGTAGGCAGAGCTCGATGTGTTCGATTTGCTCTCTCACATAAAGAGCAACTCCACCGCCTCACCTTCCTGGCCTGTCTTTCCTAAAAAGCACATAGCCATCCATGGCAGCATTCCAGTCACGTGAGCTATCCCACCCTGTCTCTGTGATTGCAATGAGATCATGGCCCTGTGACCGCACACAGATCTCCAGTTCCTCCTGTTTGTTCCCCATGCTGCATCCATTGGTGTACAGGCATTTCAAAGAGGCAGTCATGCCTGCAGGTTTCCCAGGAAGTTTGTACAGGGGTCCCCTATAGCTATGTCCCAAACACACATCCCTAGCTGCATGCGCCTGTTGGAGGCTCCCCCCAACCCAACTTGTGTTTTGTTGTCTACCCTGTCTGTATGACACCTTCCCCACCCTCCTACCTAGTTTAAAACCCTCTTTACTAGGCTGGCTAACCTGCTTGCAAAGGCAGATGTGCCCCGCTTGGTGAGGTGAATCCCATCTCTCCCCACCAGTTGTTGGTATTCAAACCATGTTCCATGGTTATAGAATCCAAAACCCTGCTGCCAACACCAGCAGCGTAGCCAGTTGTTGATTTGGAAAATCCTCCTCCTCCTCCTATGCCTCCCCCTAATCGGCAGGACCGATGAGAAGACCACTTGGGCTCCCAGACCCTTGACCACTGTGCCCAAGGCCTTGAAGTCTTCTTTGATTGTTTCTGGTTTGTTCTCTGTATTGTTAGCACCCACATGAAAGAGCAGCAGAGGGTAGTAGTCTGATGAGTGGACAAGCCTTCGTAGCCTTTCAGACACATCTCATACCCTTGCCCCCAGCAGGCAACAAACCTCTCTAGAGGAGGGGTCAGGTCGGCAGATAGGCGCCTCTGTCCCCCTCAGTATGGAATCACTCACTACAACCACTCGTCGCCTCTTCTGAGTGTTCACACAAGGCACAGGGTCAGACAGCCCAGTTGCTTCTCTTGAGGACAGGTCTGGGTTCTCCTCATCCTGGAGTGCACTAAAATCTGTTCTTCAGCTGTAGCTCCAAGTCTACAGGAGGATTAGGGGCCTTTCTTCTTTTTGTTCGAGAATCAACTAGCTTCCAGCCTTCTTCAACAGCGCTGTGCTGTGCTGTAGTATTTCACTCTTCATAGAGTCCTCCAGCAACTCCCCTGCTGCAGGGGATTGGGACTCCGGGAGCAGTATGGTTTCTAAGAACGCCCTGTCTATCTCCTGCTCACTTTCTCGCATGTTTTGCAGTCTACTGACTTCATCCCGCAACTCTTTCACTTGACTATACAAATCGTCAACAACAGTACACCTCTTGCAGGAGGGGACCAGCAGTCCAGGCCTTCTGGAGAGGCTTCAAGCACTCCCTGCAGCCTGAGACCTGTAGGGCAGCATCTGCTGCAAGAGACTCTGTCTGGGTTGACACTTCTGACACAGCTGATGTAGCAATTCCTATAGCTACTGGCAAATATGCTTTACAGTGAGTTACAACCATGTTAGCAAGAGTGGGCACTACTAACGCAGGAAAAAGAAAGATGTCCTCTTGCACCTAACTGCGCTCCTCCTGCACGAACTGCTGCGCAAACTGCTGCATCTGTTCGCTGCCTCTGGGAGCTGCACTCCAGGCCTGGCTCTCAAATAGACCTCTTTCTGCTACCGACCCACAGGGTACTTGATCCACCCTAAACCAGGGCTACCTGTGTCAAAAGCCCCAACTCCCTCTATTCAGGGGCAACAGGAGACTGCTCGTTAGCAGTAGCTACACCCAGCTACAGTGCGGGGTAAGTGCTGGAGCTTCTCCCAGGAGAGCTTAAGGCTTCCTGCAGTTGCCCTTGCTCAGCTCCCCTTACCTGTTGGCAGAGTCACTTCGTGGTCCCCTCATTCCACAAGGGTCAGCAGATCACAATGTCCAACATGGGCCCCAGAAGTTCCAGGCAGAGCCGAGACAATGCTGCGCAAACTGCTGAATCAGTTCGCTGCCTCTGTTAGCTGCGCTTTACATCCAGACCAAGATCTTCCCTGTAGCAACAAGCCCATTGCTTATCCTGGCACTGTGTATCCTCATGAACAGAGAATCTCCATCTTCTCTATTACTTTCTTTTAAGTAATTGACAGACTATGTGATTAGGTCCCTCCAAGCCTTCTCCACTCTAGGCTGAGCAAATTCAATTCCTTCAACTTTTCTTCATTTGTCAGGTTCTCCAACCCAGTAATAATCTTGGTTACCCTTTGCTTGACCATCTCCAGGTTCTCAATGTGTTTCTTACCTGGGAGGACCAAGCCAGGACATGGTATTCCAAGTGTGCCTTACGAGTGCTGAATAATATGGAGTAATCACATCCCTTGTTCTGCTGGGTATACTCTTGCTGATGCGGCCTGGCACATGATTTGGATGCTTACGATAACATTTTGCTACCCTGGTGTACTGCTTTTAGCACAGCTTTTAGCACACTGGAATGCACACTACTCTATGTAGAGTTCAGGGAGATGAATAAAGTTTACTATGAGCATAGAAAACTTTATTTCCTTACTTTTGAGTATGCACATTCGTAATATGATACTGCAATTAAATATTTTTGTCCTTTTATTGTATTGTCCCTGGAAGAGTGGATCTGACTTCTTTCCCTTTTACTTACTCAATCTCTCCTGAAGTACATTTCATCTAAAACAGTTCTGCTCCTTTCTGCACTGTTCAGCATTTCTGGTAGCCCATCATGCAGCAGCTATGTCACTGTAAGTCATACTTAGTTTTAAACTCCATCTAGTCTGATTGTACAGTTGGCACAAGTGCTGACAAGAACAAAAACATTGATCATGTCACTCCCATCCAAGCAGCAGCAGTGTGTAGATTGTGCTTTCTAGTATAGTATATTGATTTTATGCATTACTAAATGTTACACTGCTTTGCGTATTTATCTGGACTGCCAACTGCTTGTTTGCTTTCCACGGTATTTCCGGTCTAATCAAGACTCCTACAGCCCAGCCAGTGTTTGTTTTCTCCATTATGTTTAGTCTCATTAATAGGATGTGTATCTCAGAGCCATGAGACTTCAGAATCTCATGATTTTTACTGGGGCTTGAGGGGGGTTGATCTCTTTTTATAAAAAAGCTAATTTTTAAGGGTAGTCTCTCCTGTGTGACATTTTTAAACAGATGCTTTATATTTTAGACTTAAATTGGAGAGGTGGGGGCGGGGAACAACTAAACCTTGAGTACAATGTGTCTCTGTGAAAAGTAGTCTGCAGAAATAGGGTAGGTGGGTTTTTTGACATTTTATTAAAGTGAAGACACCACAACAATTCTTGTATGTTTCTCAACAGTGCATCTGTTCTGATGCATCCCATTTTTTAATAATTTTTTTCGAGTTCCTGAATGTGTTTTCTTTAGATGGCTATATTACAGCCAAATAGTATTTCTTTCAGAATATTTATTTTGCTTGTCCTCACAGAAAATATTTATGTTCAAGTATGTTTCTGCATCACACAGTTTTGGAAGGTCCAAGAATGCAGATTTCTTGCTTAAAAGGTTCCATAGCTGTGTATGAGCAGTAATCAGTGGTTGACAAAGGCCTCTGGGGACAAGCTTAAATAGGTGAACTGTCCCCTATTTCGGTAGTCTTGGGGACTTTTTCCTCACTGGTTGGATGATATGTTAGGACCTGACCTTAATGACAGCTTGTTGAGCTGATTAATGTAGACTCCAGAGAATAGCTCTTTGCTATCCGATTGTTTCATTTTGCTGATATAGTTCACATTTCTGTAGTGTGAATAATAATTAAGTGATTTAATGAGTTCCCCCAAATCCATTCAAAGTGTCATATCCTGATTGTAGCAGGGCATGGTTTCTGAAAGCTTAAATATTTGCTGTATGCTGAAGATCAACTGAATTACATACTTCTCCTATACTTCTAATTTAGAAATTTCACCATGAATTTCCTTGCATGTTCTACAAATAGAAACATCACCAGGAATTTAATTGGTATAACAACTATTGCTTATTCCTAATTTTGCTGATTCTTAACCCCTGGAATTTGACTTTATTTCCTACCCTGGAATGTGTTTCTCTTGAAACTATTGTTTCTTCACAGCACTCTTTTCTTTCTTTCCTTTTTTTTTTTTTTTTTTTTTTTTTTTTTTTTTTTTTTTATTCTGAAAGGTAGGTGTTGGCTGTCCCAATTCCTGAGTCTTGGGAGAATCTCAGGACAGTTAGAGAATGGATAGCATTACGGCACTGCAAGAAGGTCAGGAAGCGAAGCCAGAAAAATGGAAAGGAGAAAGAACTTCTATTTGGACCTGGGTGTTTTCTGTTCGTTTATTACCCAGTTTGGAGATTCCAATTTTGAATCTACAAAGAGTTCTCCAGCAAACACATTCAAGAAAGATGTATATAAAATATAAGAGGAGGACAACAACATTATTGGAATCCTACATGGCCTCTTGCTTGTGTGAACACATGCACAGAACTTTTGTGTTTTTAAAGCAAACACTTTTTAAAGCTGTACTATGTGCATCATAAAGAAATATGAAAGAGAATGGGGAGGATCAAAGCTTTCTCCATTTCTTCTCCCTCTCTGTTCTTACCAATCTCTTCCTGCCTCCTTGCTTTTGCCAGGATCACCAGCATGCAAGTTATCACTGCCCCAAGTTTAGCTGTATACCTCACCTACTTTTTGTCCACTTCCAGCCTTGCTAGTACTGATGTACTACCTGCCCTGTTGTGATTAAAAATTTGAGCAACTGAGTGAGGGAAGCAGAGGTCCTGAGCAGGCTATGATCAGGATTTGTGAGGAATAAGCGCTACTTCTGTCAAAGAAAGCAAGCTGACAAGGTTCATTTGCACTTGTGTGAGGCACTGCTTTTATAAATCTGATAGCACTGTGCCTGCACCTGCATAATTCCTCTGACATGACTTCAGATTTTTGAGTGGATAATAAGTAGGCAGCCACATTCATTAGATTTTTTATGAAATGTTGAAAGAAGCTGAACACCTTTAAAGATCCTTCTTTTTGTCTTCAACTCATTGGTAGAGGGTTCTAGAAACTGTAATTACAATCCTGCTATAATGACAACCTCTAACATAATTTTTTGCTTCATTGCAGCCTGAGGGAGAGCTGAGGGGCTTCTTCCCTCCTTGTTTCTGCCCTGTAGTGTCTCCTACCTCTGTTTGCTCTTATGAGATCGCAACCTGATGTGGCATTCTGGCTCTTTTTGCTGCAATGTCAGTGCAGATTTATGACTGGTCCTTGATGCAACATATTTACAGGCTAGTCAGCTCAAGGTTATCTGTGTTATGGGCAAGCTTAGCAAAGGAAGCATTCAAAATCAATAGCATGAAGGGGAAGAACAGGTTTACTGCATTATGGCTACTTAGATCTGTCTTAGGGCTGGAATGTGCACTGAAATGCTGAAACAAAAGGCAGTGTACAGAATCAGGAGCGCATGACAAAAAGGAAAAGACATGGGAACATAAAACTTGCCACAGAGACATGACAACGTCATCACTGTGCTAGATGGACTCTGAATTATTTTTTCTCCTGAAAGATCAGATAGTGTTGGGAGTGCTTGTTTTTTTTATACTAGGTGTCCCTTACATTTGTTTAAAAGTGGTTAAGAAACGCTGTTACAGATCATGACATTACAAATGAGCAGGGTTTGAGATTGTTCTGACCACACAGCACAGCCTCTTTGAGGTTCAGCAGAGACGGTCTTTTACCTGGTGCTGCAGAGAGAGAAGCAGCAAGAAGAGAATGTAAAAAGGGTTCTTCCATTTCTCTAGGGTGAAATGGAAGGCA
This sequence comes from Rhea pennata, assembly GCF_028389875.1. Taxonomy (NCBI): domain Eukaryota; kingdom Metazoa; phylum Chordata; class Aves; order Rheiformes; family Rheidae; genus Rhea; species Rhea pennata. The sequence continues at coordinate 84,103,378 of NC_084663.1, read as the reverse complement.
CTGGAGAACAACTAAGCACTTTTGGTCATGAATATGCTTAACTTAAATTGTTTTTGAGTATTTGACAATAGTTAACATTAAAATGTCCAATATAAACACCACATTTGGACAGACATTGGGTTTTTTTCCCCGATGTGTCCTCCAATCCTTTTATTTCCTATAAGACTTCATCCTACAGAGTCATAATAATTTTCTTGTGAATCTATAGTCCTCTCAATTAGCCAATGTCAATACTTGAGTCAAAGGTTTTTTGCAGCAAGGAATTCTAGAAGGCGCATAAATATTTTTATCTGCCTGTTCTTAATTTTATCTGTCATTAATTTAAGTGACACCTTCATAGCTTATTACAAGAAATTTACAAAAAGGGAAGCAGTGATTTCCCCCCTATGCTTTTTGTAATCATGTATCATAATCTTTGTTCCTCTTTTTATTTCCTCAGCCTTTTTAGTAGTATGTATTTTTTCAGTAAAGTTGTTATTTTATGACACTTAACACTTGAGATTGCTACTTGAGCCACCTGTTGTTAAAAAAAAGGAGGAGGGGAGAGGGGGAAAAGAAATTTCAAGGGAAGTCCTGAAATGGAACATCCAAAATGAAAAACAATTTTTTTTGAAAGCATTCCTCAATGAAATTCCAGTTGGCTGGGCTTTGCCAACCAAGGTCAGCTCACTAGAAAAGAATAGGTCTAGAGCTAGTGATCAAAGCTCCTGAATGTCTGGTACCTTATTCAGGGACTTGCCAGGTGAAATGTGAAGAAGCTAGTGCATCTGGATTTTCTTAAGCTTGTTCTCAAAAACTCATGACAGAGGTTTTCTGTGTCTTGAAAACCTTATTGTCTTTCCAAACCAGGGACAGGATTCGTTTTGCCTTAGCTATCTATGGCATGCCTGCTATGGAGATCTATCCTATGAATTCTGTGTCTGAGAGGTTCCTCAAAAACTTCCTTCATAGACAAAAGGGAGGCTATTAATAAACTTGTTCTAATGTAGATACTTAAAACTGATCAGCTGAACATGATTACAAGAGCTTCTGGTTAATCTGTAGATAGCTAAAACAAAGTGAGATGGATCTTATCCTGAATGTTCAGTTATGTATCTCTCTAAGTGATCAATGGAAAAGGTGTTTCTAGTTTGCAGACTGCCAGGGCACATGGATCTGTTCCAGGTTTTTTACTGGGGTTTGTTTGTTTGTTTATTTCAGATGAATAGAACTGTCATTTTGTGGGAGACTTAATTTAAAATATCTTTGGCATTGAGCAAAAACTGTCATCTTGGTTTTCTTGCTGTTGAGTCACATGATGCCAAGTTATCTATGTTTAATGTCTTAATTAGGAAAAGTCTTTTAAATGTTTATTTTCAGTGTCTAGTCATTCAACTGTAACAATAGGGAAAGCAAATACATTTCAGCTGACAAATGACATGAACTTTTGTTTAACATTTCTTATTCAAAGGTACTGAATTGAGAAGAGCTGCTTAAATGAATCCATTCTTCTATCTCCAGGAGAGTGTGATTTTGTAAAAGAGATTCCTGCTTATTCTGGACTGATGCACTCATGTGATCCCATGGCAAAAGCATAAAGAACTCTATTCATGACTTCATAGGGACTTTTCACAGCATAGTGAGTGCAAGCTTAAGAGCACAAAACCCATTGCCATAGCTGCTACTGAACTGCTTCAGCCTTGAGACAGTTTATTTGCAGAGGGTTCCTTTATTAGATTTACTTACAGAAAGATGACTAGTGGTGATGACTTCTGAACAGGTTTGGGATACATCTGCAAGAGTCATGAGAATTTCTTATACTGTTGATGTCTGTGTTGTAGATGAAGGACCTTGCTTTCAATAGCAAGTGGTTCTTCCAGTTTTCTAAGAAAAAAAGTGGGGCTCAGAAGTCAGAAGAGCCCAGGGATCTGGGAGGAACCCGGCTTGCTTGGTGGTTACATGCAATTTGCTTTCTATGGCTACCTTTCAGGAGCAGTAAACCAATCAATCATTTATAAAGTCAGTCAGGACATCAAGAGAAACCGAATTCTTTCCATATGCTAATCCTCCTGAAAGGAACACTGACCAAGAAAAATCCGAGGGAGATGAGCATAAGGAGTGTTAATACACATTTCTTCATCGGATTTCAAAGCACTTCCTTTAGAAAAACAATTGTCTTTCTCTTGGATTTCAAGGTAGATGCCTGGGATACGTGAGTGGGTTTTTGCCTAACCAGGGCTATACAGCAGGTCATGGCAGAACTGGGAACAGCACTGTGAACCTTATGAGGTTCAGCAAGGGCAAGGGCAGAGTCCTGCACCTAGGGAGCAATAACCCCATTCACCAGTACAAGCTGGGGGCTGACCTGCTGGAGAGCAGCTCTGCGGAGGAGGACCTGGGAGTGCTGGTGGGTGACAAGTTGACCATGAGCCAGCAATGTGCCCTTGTGGCCAAGAAGGCCAATAGTGTCCTGGGATGCATTAGGAAGAGTGTTGCCAGCAGGTCGAGGGAGGTGATCCTGTCCCTCTACTCAGCCCTGGGGAGGCCTCATCTCGAGTACTGTGTCCAGTTCTGAGCTCCCCAGGACAGGACAGACATGGAGCTACTGGAGAGAATCCAGCATAGGGCTACAAAGATGATCAGAGGGTTGGAGCATCTGCCCTATGAGGAACAGCTGCGAGAGCTGGGCCTGTTTAGCCTGAGGAAGAGAAGACTGAGGGGGGATCTTATCAATGTATATAACTACCTGAAGGGAGGGTGTCAGGGGGATGGGGCTGGACTCTTTTCAGTGGTGCCATGTGACAGGACAAGAGGCAATGGGCAGAAATTGAACCACAGGAAGTTCCTCCTGAACATGAGGGGGAATTTCTTCACTGTGAGAATGACCCTGGACCAGGTTGCCCAGAGAGGTTGTGGAGTCTCCTTCTCTGGAGATCTTCAAGGCCTGCCTGGATGCAACCCTGTCTAACATGCTCTAGGTGACCCTGCTGAGCAGGGGGGTTGGACTAGATGATCTCCAGAGGCCCCTTCCAACCTTACCGATTCTGTGATACTTCTCTCTTTGAATCGGGTCCCCTGTCTGCTGTAGGTTGTGTCTCTGCTTTTTTTTCCGTTTTGTCTTTTTACTATAGCTGTAACAACCTGTAGAATAGCAAGCAGGGAAGAGGACATTCTATTAGTCATGTTGTTTGTGACCTAAGAACTATATAAGAGTGACTCTTAGCATGTACATTTGTGGGTATATTTCATTACTGGCCAACCTTCTCAACCCTGAGGGACTTGCATTAGACTTCTCAGGCAGCAGGGTGCTGCAGGGCATATATGTCATACCTAAGAAAGTTCTGGAGAGGGGGGGTTCAATGAGTAATTTGAGGGTATGAGGTGACAGCAGCTTCTTACAGGTTTCTTGGTAAGTTGCTGCATGAGGCTAACCTAATATGTAGTCAGCTATGGTTGATGAACTGTTTTCATCTGCATTTGAAGAATTGAAACTATACATGACTCAAGTGCCATAGGTTAGCCACCTGTGATACATGTAGTAGTATCTATTGTATCTATTAACTTTGGTTACAGATTCAAATTGGAGATCCTTTCACTTCTGTTAGTGCTTATCCTGCCCAGGAGTGGTTCTACATGATTCACAGAATTGATTGCTTTGTCCAATCAATGAGACCCTTCACAGTAGCATTGTACCAGCTTCTAGAAGAGCAGAATTTGTCTAGCAAAATGTTTGTTGTTACTGAAAATGTAACTAGAGAAAATAACTCAGCTTGATTCTAAAACCCAAGGCTGATGTCTCAGGATTCAGAGTCAGCAGAAAGAAAAATAAATCCATCTTTGATAACTATAAACCAAACATTACTGATGGGCGAGAAAAAAAGTAACAGTGGACCTCCCTACCTGTGTTGTGTTATGTTATACCATTGCCTTTTGAAAGAGGATCGTGCCCAATCCAAAACTGTGTGAGAGGTTAAATTACTGATGCTCAGGACAGGAAACATTTTTGCCTGGAATGGGAAATACAGTTCCCTGGGGAGGGATTGTCTGTCATCAATGCCATATAATACAAACTTATCCTGATAATTTTATTTTTTTCTCCAAGAATCAGACCTATTAGTAGAAAAGAGCTGTTCTTTACTGACTGACATACTGGTCACAAATATTCAATTTCAGAGTGAGCAGAGACAGTACTACACCAAAGATGAAATGTGAAGATAAAACTTTGAAAGCAACAAAACTTGGATATTAATCACTTTAAGATTTTTGCAATCTTGTTTTGCACAGTTTTATTAGCTGAGGGGAATAATAAAATAAACTTGATATTCTTTTTAAAGATTAAGCAATTAATATTTTCTTAATTTAAAGACAGCTCTCTAAAGCAACTTTTTCTGTATTGAAGTATGTCACTGTTTTATTGTTTTGTAAAAGGCCAAACAATCCATACTGTCTAAAAACAGGAAAGCAGAAATCTTTTGTAATGATTTGATGTTTTGGTAGACATTTGAAGCATTCTGTTATTTCTTGTATATTTAATTTGAGATAGAATGACCTAGTTCCAAACTTGTATTTTTTCTTTTTAGTAGTCTTTTTCATGCAGTCTGGTTGTTGATAGGCTTGGGGAGGTTTGAAGCAAGTGGAGAATTGATAGGTGAACTGCAAAGAGAAGCCTAAAAATGACTTAAGTCCTGGTACATGGTGTATGCTCACTAGCCGAGAAATTTGTCATGGAAGGAGGCTTCAATCTCTTATTATTTTATGTCTGTGCAAGTCTACCACTCTTCTTGGGACCCTACTAGTAACCTGGAGTGGAGCACAGTGGGGCTCTGCCAGTGTTGACATATTATACTTCTGAGGATACCTCTGAGAAACTGAGGCTCAATTTGATGAAATTCTGAGCGAAGGGACAGTAGAAGGTGCTCCCAGCAACTGACAGTTTGTGATCTGAAACAGGCAAGACAGACATAGGAAGTACTTCATATATTTTACAGATGGTGAACTGGAACACAAAGTTACAGTATGACATATAAAAGAGCTGGGAATTGAACCCAATGCCTCCAGAGGTTTGTTTAAAATTCTCAACTGCAATATTGTTCATTTTCCCTTTAGGGCCTCTAGATGATAATGGTCTTTCAAGAGTGTTAGAGATTTTTGAAGTCATTAAGTTTTCAGGCACTTCCAGTTTCCACAATATCTCCATTCTGAAGTGATGCTGAATTCACAATGGTCTGTAGACTGCAGGAGCTAAGGGAAATTTGAAAAAGGTAGTTTGTCTCTTTACTGTCCCTCTGGCTTTTCCAACTGGGGATGAGGGGAGGAGATGCAGGAGGGAAGAAACAGTAAATCTGTGCTTTTATAAAGCTAGCTAGTCTTTCTCTAGTTTGTATACATGATTGTTGTGTTGGCCCTCCAGACAGCCTCAGTGTGGAAACTGACTTGTTTTGCTGACTGCTGTTTATCATGAAATGAAGCAAGTATTCACTGGAAAAAATGATTAGCAATAGTTGTCATATTCTTGGGGGATGGCTGATGAGATCTGAGCTTGCCAGGACTAAATTTAACAATCTGTGAGAGTGTTTGTACTTGTGAAGTTCTTGTGAAGGTGAGAGAAGGGCTACGGTGCATCCTTTCCAGTGAGGATACTGCTACATTGATACAACAGGTGTGAGCCAGGAGGAGTCTGAAAGTGTTACATTTCATCCTATTGCTTTTACTAGGTCAGTTGTCCTTATGAAAGGAAGTTTGTCTTCATGGTCAAGCCTGACATTTTGTTTAGCACATGCAGTCTTACTGCTTCAAAAAACATTTTTGTTCGAATTTCTTATGCCAGAGTGGCGTAAGTATTCTTCTTTTAAACTGCTTGGGAATTTTGCCACTGATGTCGATAGGAGGAAATAGTGGGAACTCATGAGTAGCACTCTTTTCAAAGAAAATACACTGAATTTTGTATGAAAAAAATCACTGATAATTTAACATAAGGCTGTCATATGCCTATGTGGCCTTTCAAAGAGAAAAAGATCACAGAAGTGAAAAGTGAATGCTGAGCAAGCATTCTGGCTAGAAAAAATCCAACAAGGTAGCCATCATTTTAATCAAATATTGACAACTTTACTGTTAGTGTTGTTATTAAAAAAGAATCCAATTCCAAGTCACTTAATGATGGCTGCAAATAACTACTCTCTCTCTCTCTCTGTGTGTGTGTGAGTGTGTGTTTCTGCATATAGTGGTGTAACAGTTAAAAGGTGTTGCTCTGAGAGAAGTTAGCCTTTATATTCTTCCTAATGTAGAAAGAATGAAAGGTAAAACTTAACCTTCATCTGTTGCACTTCTCTAGTGAAGTAAGATCATGCATTTAGAATGCTGATACTTCTTCCCACTGTCATGCTCTTCCCCACATGGCTGTTTTAAGACATACAGTAAGCCTATTCCCTAAAAAATCTATGACCCTTCCCTTGCTTATCTTCCTCTACTCTTTTTAGCTGTGGACGATGGTAAATTAGACTAACCTGCTCTGTGTCCTTGTTGATTTGTCTGGTTTTGGATGATTATGAATGCATTTTTTTGTTAAATTTTTTTGTTACGGCCCAAGATTATTTATTCATTTATTTTATTTGTGTAGACCCTTTTAGATCAGATTAATAATATGATAAGAATCTATCCTGTTTTCATTTGCCAGATATCACTTGCTGATGCTAATCAGAACTGCTCTACCAAGACCTTTCTGTTAGGCGTTTTCAAAGCCAATACCTCATGTTGCCAAAGAAAATTAAAGAAAACTTCTATGCATCTGAACTGCTGAGCAGTTTTGTACCTTGGGGAGAAGACAATTTTCCCTCATTACCCTTGAACTGATCATAGTACTTGCTGAAGCATGAGGTTTCATTTCCCGTATCTTAGCATGAAGAGCTGCACATTAATGAAGTCCATACTCCTTTGCTGTGATTGGACACTTCATTCTAATTATCTCAAAGAAAATCAAGGTTTTTGAATTTCCAATGTACATATCCAGCTTCCTCTAGTCCTGCTATTGCTAAATGTAACATTAAATGCTCTAGAGAGAACGTCAGTTATCAAGAAGAGTGATTTTGAGACTGGAGAGGAATTAGGTCATCTTTACATTATGAAACTGCAATGTCAAAAGTAGGTCATTGTTTCATTTAATCTCACCCTGCAATTGGCTGAGAAATCTGAGGGGAAAATGAAGTAATAAAGAATGTGGTTTTGATTATCCATGGAGGAGTGCTTGGTTTGCTGTATTGAAACTGGTCCAGTGCACTGCTTACAGGTTTCGTTGTTGCTACAAGTCACTTAAGAAGATCAGTAAAGGCACTTTTCCCAAACCTATGTATAAATGATGCCTCACATAGTGTTTGGGAGCCATCTAGCAGATGATGGCTTTATTTCCTTTGGATGAGAGACAAAACAGCCTTCCTGGCCACTTTTCAGAAGTGCTGGAGTGCTAATCCTGGAGTCCTAGCCAAGACTAGCTCAGGTAATTATGTGCTGCCTTCTTAAGCTGACTCCTCCCAGTGTCCTAGTGGGCAGACTGTTTTTCCGCTCATGTCCCAAACAATTGCTTTTTATCACAGAGTACAGTTAGATGCTTACCTTGCTGTACTCTGTGCTGATTATATGGAACTCTCACAGTGCTGCTGCTGTTGTTCTCACTATCATTAGTATTATCAGTGGCTAGTCTAGCTAACCTTTATCAGCAATGGAAGATAAAGGAGGAGATTGCTCTCAACACACTTCAGGATTACTATTCCTCTTATTATTATGTTGAGCTTTGTAGGAAGAGATAATATGTTTATTTGACTGAATAATATAGCCAGAGAGTAAAGCCTTAAAACAAGTGTCAGAATGCTGTCTGGAGACTAGTGGAGACCTGGGCCTGGTTGTGCAAAGTGTTGTATAAGCACAGAACTGTAGGCAAGCTTATTTTGAGAGCTTACAGACTCAGTAGATACGGCATGTAAAGGGATAAAAACATGCAAGCAAAGTGAATAATGAGATGACAATAGAAGTTTCCCTGAAACAGGAGTGGGATTCATTCAGGAGATGATGAGCTAACTTACAAGCCATAGGAAGACAAATGAAATGTGAAAGAGATGGGACTGCATGAGACTCAAGCCCAAAGAAGATAGGGAAAGTTGGTAGGGCAGAGTTAAGATCAGCCAGCTGTGAAGGCTGGAGTTGGAGCAAGCAGAAGCAAGTAGCTAGCTAGAATAAGAAAAGAATCTCTCTAGGCAAAATTTTATGGCATCATAAGTACCTGTATTCCCTGCTATAGAATAAGCTGGGACTCCTTTTCTTTTCTTAGCCTGTGGTCTTGGTTCTTGCTACCAAGTTCTACATGGCTTGGGATGAATGCAAAGAGGGAAAGGGAAATACTGCATAAGTGTCTATGGACACAAAACAGGGAGCAGCACTTCATTCCAGAGCTTGCCCTTAAGGTACATTGGGAAATATAGATACTCCAAATTGGGTCCACGTACTCATTTCCAACCAAATACTGCACGTACACTTGAGGAGAGACGGTGCTGGGAGGGAAAGTCTCACATAACTGGTGATGGCTGTCAACAGAGCAGCTGCTTTGCTACTAGTGAAAAGGTTGCATAGCTTCTTAAAAGCAGCTTATGTGGGCCAGCTTTCTACCCTTCGCTCCCCAACTTTGATAGCAAGGAGGAAAGGGTACTTAGCTTCGGAGTAGTGCTGCTGCTTTGAGAGGAATTTTCTCTGATCTGAATTGTCTTAAGAGGAGAATTCTGGGCTGTTCACCAAACCACCTGCTTGCAAAGTGGCTCTCTTCCAACTACTGTGGAGACACCATTATTTCTTTGTGGTACTGGGGAACACGTGCCATCTGCTGTTCATGTTAGTGCCCTTGAGTATAGTTGCTCTTTATAATGAATATTTATGTAAAAATTACCCCTAGATAAGTGGATTTTTCACTCCTTTGTACTCTGCAGAACTTGCTGGTTTCAGCCTTTTAGCAATCAAATAAAATAATCACAGTGGTTTGATGAGTCAGATCATGCAAACCACAGCAACTGGCCTGGAAGCAGCCCAGGACTCAGGTAGGGGTAAGATCTCTCTCAGTGCTGACTTGGCGTGGCCTCCATATCTACATGAGTACAGTGACAGTTGAAGTAGCCTGGCCGGAGGAACAGAATAATTCTTTCCTTGTTACAGTGTTCATGTTCGATTGGAAGAATGCAGCACACTTTCCTTAGTGCTGTTTTTATTGTTGAAAAGCAACTCCCTGACAAAATGCACAGGTCTCCATTTATTTTTCTCTGTTTCCTGATTCTTTAGTTATCTCATTACTGAAAAGCAGAACATGACCACTAAGAAAACAATTTTCCATGTTTGTGTTATGCACATATTAAGGTTGATATATTGTCTTGTAAGGCTTATAATGTATCTTGGTTCAGAGAGCAGAGAAGCAGAGACTGGAAAAAGAGAAGAAGAAGAGAGATAGTTTATTCTAAATAGGCTTTTTGGTTGTTTGTTTTCTGAGTAAATATTCTAACTAAATTAAGTAATGAAGAGGCTCTTAAACTTATGAAAAAAAATCAGGTCTATTAAACCCCTGCAGTACTGCATAGTCATTCTGTTTATTTTGTCAGTATTAACCTGATTTGTTTTGCTTTTCTGCTTTCCTGATCCAAACTAAATTCCTACTCTTTGTGTAATAGCTCATGCTTATTATGAAGTTCATGTGTTAACACGATATGAGTAGATACAGCACGTTACAAACCTACTGATGATACTTTCCTTGACTAAATTAAAGTTCCATCTGAAACTAGTAGAATGGAAAGGAAGATTTTACTAGCAAACAATGGTAAGATATAGCAATTTAACATTGGAAGATTTCAGTATTGACAAATATGATTTAGCATCTCAAATCATTCAACAGTTATCTTAGGCTGTAGATAAGATTACTTCAGAGCACTTGCTGAAGAAAACCTAAATGAAACAAGAAAACTAGAGAAAACATGAGCCCTGGCAGTTTTGAAGAAAAGCTTGCAAACTTGTGTCAAAAGACATAAGAGAAAAAGAAAGAAAAAGAACTGAAGAACTGTTAATATATACTTAATAAATATATTTATAAAAATCTTTTTTTTTTTTTTTTGAGCTCTTAAGCATGACTTTTCGAGGGATCTGGTTGATAATTTTTGCTGTAAACAAATGAAGTAAAGAGGAAAAGAAAGGGGACAGGGGCACTTCGAAGACAGTTATAGCAGAAGGAATTGGCATGAAGTCAAAAGTGAAATAAGAGCAAGTCATTCCATTGACTAGCTGCTTGTATTTTCAATGGAAGGTGAGTGGTAACTCAGCACCTTGCTGTCTTACCTTCAGATTGACCCATTTAGTGAGAGAGTTGAAAGGAGTGTTCAGAGCAGGGGAGTTGATACAAAAAAGTGAGTTAAGAACTGTACGTCCAGGAATGATTTCACTGTCTTCTAATGGTGGGGATCAATTTTAGGTGTGGAAGAGAGAGCAAAGCAGTATATTTCAAAGCAAATGGTATCAAGTAGCTGCAACACTCTCTGGAAATATTTCTAATTCTTACTATTTCTTCTGTGATTCGAAATTCAAATGCTAGTTTCATGTGGAGGTTTAGGGGCAACAATTGGGCCTCCTTACATATTAAAACAGAACGTTGCCTATTGTAGTTGCTACTGCATGCAAATAAACAATAATGCTATAAAGTACAATTGATTTTCTCCTTCTCTCATGTAAGAAAATTTCTTATATAACCACAACATAGGCAGAGTTTGATTTTTAAGTCATGAACTGTGCTGTATTGTTTTTGAAATGTTTCATAAAAAGATAAAATGCCTAATCAGCACTTTTCATGCCACTAGAGATTACTGAGTGTAGTGCTTATTTGTCATATACATTTTATCAGCATCTAGAAAGGAAGTCTCTAAATGGAGATTATATTTTAAATACATTTCTGAATATTTTCATGGCATTCTGTTCAGCTGTATCATAAGCTGCTTTAATAGCCTTCTCTTATTGTATTGACTGCTGAATATAGCTGAATTTACAGGGAGACAAAGTTTGCTGGAAGCCACAGCTACTCGTTGTGTACTTTATTAAATAAGATGTTTTTGTTACTGCTCTCTCTGGAAGATTTTCTGTTATTAGGAAGGAACTCAACTGTTGAGTGCCTAAAGCATACACTTTAGGATGGCTCCTTTGCATCCTAACTTCAAGGTTAGCTGCCATGTGGGGTTCAATCATGCAGCCAGAAGCAGGCTGCTGACTAATGCAATCCTCCACTTGCAGAAAGAAGCAAGCTGGTATATTTTGGGGGATGCTCAATGTGACGTCAGGAAGTTATGGGATACATCTGCATGCCAAGCCTTAGCATATTGTATGTTGGAGCAGTGGGCTCTGGAGAGCCACTGTTGTTTCCTGTTCTCCTACCTGTGATCTGAGTTCAAGGCTATGTCTGACGCCCCACACTGCCCCTACCAATTGGGAGTGTTTTGATACAGCCAAGAGCTGCAATTTTTCTGCTCATACAGCAAGAGGTGTTTCTAAAGTAGTAGAGAAGTGGGGAGGGAATGCACTTTTCCCCAAGTGTTTTGAGAGCGGATTCTGATAGCATCTGTTCACCTTTATACCCATGTGTGACAACTATGATACATGCACAGAGAGTGGGTTTCTAATCAGATGGTGTTACATGAACCATTGTGATAATCTCTCTTATGTCTGATGTATGTACAGACAGGAGTCAAAGTCCTGTATTTACTGGAATTCAGATATGTAATGGTCCTTCAGCCAACATTTCAAGTAGCTAATGTAATATTTCCCTGTATTTAAACAACTTTAGAAGAAAAATGACATCTAGATGATCTCCGGAGGTCCCTTCCAACCTCAACCATTCTGCGATTCTGTGATCTAAATGATTTCTGAAAAAATATATTTTCAGAAAATAAGAACAGACCTGAATTGTCCTTCATCTGCCTCAGGTGCTGTGCATTAGAGTTTGTAAGTCTTTGATTAAAGAGGTGCTGCCAGAGGAACAGGTTGAGCTATTTTATCTCTCTTCTTGAAATGGCAATTCCCTTCATCTGTGTCAAAGTCCTCCAGTGTCAGTGAAAGGCTAGCTATTTGCTGACCTTAGTATAAGCATGTTTCTGGCTGCAGAATGGATGAGTTTGGGTTCTGTCAGGCAAGTCTTCTATGCCTGTCCAGCCAGTTCTGCACCCTGATGGTGCTCCAGAGCTGAGTGGTACTTGGGGATGTTAATTGTGTCTGCGTTTTCACTGATAGTTTAAATACTGAAAGACTGGGCAATGTCTTGGTTTTATGGCTGAATGCACTGGATCACAGCTAAACCATTAAACATTTATTGACTTCCTTCAGAAGATCATCTAAACCTACATGAAAGCTGTATCACCCAATTATGACTGAATTTCTGGTGCCCTCTTAAAACATTCTTCTTTTAAAGAAAGATTAGAAGTTATTTAGGAGCACGGTGATGGAACAGTAAGAACTCAGATGTTCTGAAGCATTGTTGAGCACGCTGACAGTATCCTTCAGGAGCTGTATGGCTTAAGTGAAGGGTACGTGAATACTTTCATTTGCAGTGCCTTGGTTGCCAGCGAGTTTGGAACTTTCTAGCAAGAATTGGAGAGACAAACTAGTTAAATACAGTTTCCTACTGAGAGCTAATAATTTGGATAACTGGCAGGGGGAAGTCATTCTAGTATTATAAAAGTGCTGATAACTCTGGGCTAACTGCTTGCTAACTCTGTGTATAACTCAAGTCTGTAAAGTGAGGAAGGCAAGGAAGAGTTGCTCCAAAGTTGCATGTTTAGCTAGTAAAACCTGCTTTGGCTCTTCTGTAACTCTCTGCCAGGTTTATTACTTCAGTGGCGTTTGACAGATTCCAATAAGCCTGACATTGTAGTAGTTGCTACAAATAAATGCATTGAAGATAGTCCTTGTCCCTTAAACACTGTAGTTAAGGAATTTGACTGAATATAGTTGTTTCTGCCCCGCCAAAAAGTTAAGTTAATGGCAAATAGTGAATTCACTGGTGCGTGTTAAGTTCTCAGTGCTTGAAGTCTTGGCTGGTGATAGTCTAACTGGGAACAGTTGTCTGCTATTTTGTGAGAGCTTTTAAAGGAGGAATAGAAGAGGACCAGGCATCTGTCTTTACAATTTTAATCATTGAATTGATCCCATGTAGTGAGGCTAGCAAAGAAGAAAGCAAACAATGGGAGATAAAGCTTTCAATGAACACATAGGTGATACGATTTTAATCATTGAATTGATCCCATGTAGTGAGGCTAGCAAAGAAGAAAGCAAACAATGTTTGGGAGATAAAGCTTTCAATGAACACACAGGTAACTCATATGTATTCAAGGCATGGCACTGGAGTTTTTACAGCTGAAGCAGTAAGGAGGTGGTTTTGGTGGAGATGAGTTGCAGAAGAGAAAAGATGAGAGGCATCTTTAATAAGAAGGATTAGTTATAAGGATATAGGATTAGTTAGGATAAGTTATAAGGAGGTTCTATAAGAAGGTTATAACCATGATTGCTGTGTGGCTGCTGAGAGACCTTCTCACAAAGGCAATTCTTTACAGAAAAAACAGCATCTATCATCCAGTGCTGAGTGGTAGAAGCATCTCTGTTGCTTTTATGTGGAGGATTGCTTCATTTGCCTATGTTGAAACATCAATTACTTCTACATTTAGAGTTAGGACTTTAATTAATGGGAAAATAAAGTGCCTTGCAGCCATTTTCTGGTGGGAGTGCAGTAGCAACAACTTATTATTGTGGTATTAAAATGACAGTCAGAAGAAATATTTGTTCTGTGGTAGGATCTTGGCCTCTTCATTTCTGGGGGCAGCCAAGCCTAGTAAAGGCTTCCTCTGTCCCTCTGCCAGGGTGAAGGTACCTGAAGAAGGTACTTCCTTCCTTTCTGGTATACATGAAGCAACTCAAGACTCTCCTTTTGGAAGTTAGAAAACAACTCTGTGCATTCCTGCTCAGAGCAGGGGTCTGGTTGAGAGCATGCATCTGCCTCAGGCCCTGTCTCTGCTTTAGTTGTATGCTTTGCTGTCCAGATAAGCTCTGCAATCTTCCCAGTGCCTATGGCATCTAGGCAGATATGGCAGCAGTGCTGGGGTTCTCTTCAGTAGTGGGTCTCATAGCCAGTTTTTGAGACCTCTATCATGGATAAGGCAAAAGACAAGAAGCCCAGCACATCTCTCAAGTGGCCTATTAGAAAAATGAGCCTTTCATTTGTGAGCTAAGCACTTCTGCGCTGGTATGGATGAAGACATGGTGGAGCCTTATGTCAATGGTAGTCTTTTCTTTCTTTTTTTCTTTTTTTTTTTTCCCTTTTGACTTTGTTGCCTGTTTCTCAGATGTTGTTGTAAGCAGCACACGTTTAACCATAACTTCTCTAGTCTTCTCTGCCAGAAACTACTAAATAAAATGCAGTTCTCTCATTTTGTGAGTCTGAGAGTGCACTGAAGGCTTAATCTGTGCTGATGTACAGGGCATGTGTAATCATAACATTATACAGAGTCATTAATCAAATCTTCTGTCAAGTAATAATCATTTGCTCATTCAAAATCCTACTCTTATGTCATATTTTCATGGCATAATGATTAGAGATTTTAATAGCATTTCCACTGTAAAGCCTTATGTGAAAGGCTTACCATTTTAAGAAAATGGCTTTGTTATGTCTATACTTCTTAACCTTGCTGGAAGAAATTGCAAGCCACTTTTAATTCTGTGTTTATTGACTAATGGTGAAGGACAAGGGAAAAGTTTTAATTAGTTATCATCATTCAGCAATTCTTCTATTTCTGTGCTGTGTGAATGACATGAAGTGTATTGGATACTAAAGTCCACAGTTTTAATATACAGACATTGGAGACATCATTGTGCTAAGGCTGCTTTTACAATCAGTGTAGAGCAATTGCAATTTGTTCATAGTTTAAAGACATTAGTAAGAGAAATCTGCAGTATTACTAATACATGGAACAAATACAAGCAGTTACAGGTAATTGCATGTCCTTTACAAAGCTAATTTGAACATTATGGTATAGGTTCATAGACTTTTTTTCCACTAAAGAGCTTTTTGGTTAACTAGTTTTCTCATTGTTCGAACTTCTCTCTATTATGCATGCTCCCATTTTTTTCATAAGGTACTTGTGGATCTTCTGCAATTGGAGAAGAAGAGTAGGTTCTAGGAACTGTCATTACACACTGGCGGAAAGCCCCGATGTAGTTGCTAAGTGACTGGAGATTGCTAATGAGTTATACTGTTAAATTTCAACTGGCAAGGCTGAGTTGACTAAGCCCCTAAGAATGTTTGTTTCTTTTGTCCTATTTGTGATAGGAAAGAACAGACAATGGACAGGTATAAGTGGAATTTTACTTGTAATCTGCTGCCAGATATCAACTGAAGATATAAGGAATGTGTACAAGAGACATCATGAAACCATTGGAACTAGACAATAGTTTAGACAAAAGGATGTTTGTTCTCAGTTGATGTCATAGTATGGCCTGACATCTTCTGATGCATGACAGACAAGCAATGACAGCTGCCATAAAGCATTTTAGATTTAGCCGATTCCAAAGTCAAATTGCCCAGCTATATATCTACATACCTCTTTGCTAAATTATTAAAATTTGAAGTTACTTTATACCGTGAATTAATTTCTCAGTGTAGCTGTACAAAAGTGTGTATGTTTATCATGACTTTAATATTAGAGTGAAATTAAAGTGCACACTAACTCTGTTTTGTTATGAAAATATGAAAACAAAGGAAATAAATATAGATGGATACTGATACAGATCAGTATGTAGATAGATGAAAAGTTAGGAATATGAATATTTCTTTTTGTAAGGTGGATAAAGCTTACAGGATGTCAGCATTTTCATTTTTTTTTTTTTTTCGGTCTTGCCCCCCACTGCTAGAACTCTTTTCTCCTTTCTGCCTTGTACAGTCAGAGGTCAGAGGAAAAACACCTTGCTTGTTCCTTCTAGTGTTAATTGATGCCAGGAATTGTAAAAACATCATTATTGTTGTCAGTTAAATCACAAGAAAAAAAATGACTGTGTTCTATCTTCATCTTAAAAAAAAAAAAAAAAAAAAGTTCATTGTTACTATTTTACCCTTCAAGTAATTGCTTGGTTTTTTGCAGTACTGTTTCTTGCTTCCGATGTCCTCTCCAGGTGAGAAAAGCTCCCTGGAAGTTCCAGTAATGATAAGTTCAATTCATACGCATTTTAATAATAACATTTTACTAACACTTTAGACTCCCCTAGAACTTTTCATCACAGGATCTCAGGGTGTTTGCTTATAAGAATTTGGCATTTGGAGTGAGTGGCTTCCTCTATCAGAGAATTAAAAGTTCTTTGCAAATAAGAAAGTTGGGATACAAAATTGAAATGATGTGCCCAGGGTCACATAGCAATTATTGACAGCCATTAGGTATCAACAGAAAAGCCAGGTTTAAGTTTTAACAATTAGTAGTAGGCTTAAGAACTAAAGCCAAATCTGAGAATGGAAGTACTGATGTTGAAGCTAACTCCCTGCTATAAGTCTTGTGTGATCCTAGTAGAGGTATCCTATATTCAACATATTTTACACATGAGAAAACTTAAGGGCTTTAATGAGGAAACGCTGTCTTTGAGGGAGGCTGAATGAGTCTGTCCTTGTGGGAGAGAAAAACAGAGGACATAAACACATAAACAAGTTTATGTGAGCAAGTAGTGTGTGCAGGCAGCCACCTTTGTAAAGGAAGGAAATGTGACAGTGCCTACATCACAAATACGGCATCTTTCTGCTTTGCAGCCTTTTAAGGCTTGCTGGGGTGGTGCGGGGGAAAGGCCAGTAAACTGGCAGAAGTGATTCACCTGTACATCAAAAGGATGAACCATGGGGAATTAAAGAATGACATACATCCATTAATTAAAAGATGCGTTTAGGGGAAAAAAGCGCTTTTAGTATTTCATATTCAGATTTCAGTTGATGTATGCAAAGGGAGGCTGAAAGGAATGTGAAAAGAGTCTCTCTCTGATGCCATCAGGCTTGTTGTGCCCAGATTTAGTAAATTGGCTTGTTCCACAGCCAACAATGTTTTCCTGAGGAATGCAAGCGATTCTTTCAATCCAGAGGTAGAGGCTGATGGTGAGTTTGAATTGATAAATATTAGTGAATTGATAAATATTGGTGAAAAGTCTCTTCTTGTCTATGGTATTGCTAGCGACATATGACAGGAAGGCTTGCGCAGCTGGAATACAATACGAAAGGTTAGACACTGTGTAGAAGTGGTTGTGAGCGGAAATAAAGAATTTGCACTCAGACATACACAGTGACTTTGACTGGGCTAAGGTGATAGCACAGACAGAATGCTCTGTATAGAAGAACATGAGAAGAAGATAATAGAAGATCATTTATGGTTGGAGTCTCTTCTAGATGCCTAATGAAAGAAGGTGAATAGTTGGTAGGGGAAATAGAGACAGATAGATCAAACAAATGACTTGGGGACCCTTGGGGGATCTTAACGATCTAGAGACCTATTATGGAAAAGTATGCACTGAAGCAAAAACCTTCAATAAATTTCTGAAATTTTCATGAAAGATAATTCCCTGCCACACCAGGTAGTGGAATTTGACGGTCTCATATTACACTATCTTGAGCTGAGCTATTGTCTGATTGTGTTGGAGTATTTATTTATAGCAACTCACTATATTGTGCCCTGCTGTACAAGGGATGTTAAGGACAATAGGAAGGGCTGCTTCAAATACATCAGCAGCAAGAGGAGGACTAGGGAAAATGTGGGCCCACTGCTGAATGGGGTAGGGACCCGGGTGACAAGGGATACAGAGAAGACAGGCATTCAGTAATTCTTCTTTGCTTCAGTTTTCACTGCTGAGGGCAGCCCCAAGGAATCCTGCAGCCTAGACGTGAGGCAGAAAGTTCAGAGAAGGGAAGACTTTCCTTCGGTTGAGGAGAATAGGATTAGAGACCTTCTGGGCAAGCTTGACATTCACAAATCCATGGGCCTTGATGGGATGCACCCACGGGTACTGAGGGAGCTGGAGGATGTTGTTGTCAGGCTGCTCTCCTGGGGAGATTCCCAGTCCTGGGGAACTGGAGAGGTGCCTGAGGACTGGAAGAAAGCCAGTGTCACCCCAGTCTTCAAAAAGGGCAAGGAGGACCCAGGCAATTATAGGCCGGTCAACCTCACCCCCATCCCTGGAAAGGTGATGGAACAGCACATTCTGGATGTCATCTCCAGGCATATGGAGGAATGATCAGGAGTAGTCAGCATGGATTCACCAAGGGGAAATCCTGCTTCACCAGTCTGATAGCCTTCTATGATGACGTGACTGGCTGGGCAGATGAGGGAAGAGCAGTGGACGTTGTGTACCTTGACTTCAGCAAGGCTTTCGACACTGTCTCCCATCACATCCTCCTCGGTAAGCTCAGGAAGTGTGGGTTAGATGAGTGGACAGTGAGGTGGATGGAGAACTGGCTGAAGGACAGAGCTCAGAGGGTCGTCATCAGCGGTGTGGAGTCTAGTTGGAGGCCTGTGGCTGGTGGGGTTCCCCAGAACTGGGTCCCATCCTGTCAACCTCTTCATCAATGACCTGGATGAGGGGACGGAGTCCACCCTCAGCAAGTTTGCTGATGATACCAAGCTGGGAGGAGTGGCTGATCCACCTGAGGGCTCTGCTGCCATTCAGAGAGACCTGGACAGGCTGAAGAATTGGGCAGAGAGGAACCTCCTTAGGTTCAGCAAGGGCAAGTGCAGAGTCCTGCACCTAGGGAGGAATAACCCCATGCACCAGTACAAGCTAGAGGCTGACCTTCTAGAGAGCAGCTCTGTGGAGAAGGTCCTGGGAGTGCTGGTGGATGACAAGTTGATCCTGTCCCTCTACTCAGCCCTGGTGAGGCCTAATCTCGAGTAGTGTCCAGTTCTGGGCTCCCCAGGACAGGACAGACATGGAGCTACTGGAGAGAGTCCAGCATAGGGCTACAAAGATGATCAGAGGGTTGGAGCATCTGCCCTACAAGGAACAGCTGTGAGAGCTGGGGCTGTTTAGCCTGGGGAAGAGAAGACTGAGGGGGGAATCTTATCAATGTATATAACTACCTGAAGGGAGGGTGTCAGGGGGATGGGGCTGGACTCTTTTCAGTGGTGCCATTTGACAGGACAAGAGGCAATGGGCAAAAACTGAACCACAGGAAGTTCCTCCTGAACATGAGGGGGAATTTCTTCACTGTGAGAATGATGGAGCCCTGGACCAGGTTGCCCAGAGAGGTTGTGGAGTCTCCTTCTCTGGAGATCTTCAAGGCCTGCCTGGATGCAACCATGTCTAACATGCTGTAGGTGACCCTGCTGAGTGGGGAGGTTGGACTAGATGATCTCCAGAGGCCCCTTCCAACCTTACTGATTGTATGATTCTATGCTGTTGTCTGTCTACGGTGGCGCATGGTGAGGACTGGACTGGATGATGGTAAAGAAAGGCTATTTGCTGCAGGATGTGATGTTGCCAATCAGCGGATGGTGTTCTGTGTTCTCACTCAGAAACAGATAATTACACCTTGCTGCAGTAAGACAGAGGCCTCTGTGGAGAAAACTGATGGAATGATGTGTTGATTTTGCCTACAGCACTCATATATTAAAGCTAAAGCTTCACTGTCATCTAAGTGAGATGAAGTCCTTTGAGACTATGTAACTTCCATTCCGTTTGTGTATGTTCCTGGCCTTTAAGCTTTTTCAGACACAGAAAAGACTGCACCAGCCAGTAGTATCAGGTTCTAATCTCAGCTCTATAGGTTGCCACATGTGTTGTCTCAGCAGTAGACATTTGAATCACAATGCTGATTTCTGATGTATTAGGAGGGGTTGGCTGGCTGACTTGCACGTTTCTATCCAATGTAAATGGTGAAGAAAGGCCTCACATTGATTGTGCTGTGATGTAGTTCCTGCCTCTGGTGTTTTCTGTGTTTAATGTGAGTAATGATTTTCTGTACTTAGGACTTATGATTTTTGGCAGGATGGTTGGTCCATGGGTGAAAGAGGGAGGCATTCAGCTACTGGTTGCATCTGTGGCTTCCTTGGGATAGCCTGACCTATGTGGTGTGCAACCCATACTGCTTCAGACCCATTAAATGTGCCTCTGATCATTGCTAAGCTACCTGGAAAGAATCAGTGCACAGGAAAAGTGTTGCTTGCACCCTGTCATTGTGTATGGCACTGAAAGCTCACAGGCTTTTAAATCATGTTCATTCTTCAAGTTATATTAGACATTTGTTTGCTGCTGTTTTTGTGTCCTTTCTGGTAAAAGATTTTGTAGAAGCAGGGAGAGCCCATTGCAGGCAGTTCTCAGGCTTGCTGATAAGATAAGAAGCTGAGACAGAAAAAGGCTACTAGATTTGTTCAAGCATACAACTGTGTGGTATGTGTCCAGTACAGAAAGGCTTCTTAAACACCCACTCTAAGCCATGCTGTCTACATGTACTAGTCACAAAACACTCTGGTAAATTAAAACAAACTAAATGTCTTCTTTTACCAAAAAGAAAAAAAAAAAAGAAAAGAAAAAGAAAAAAAAAGAAATACGAAAATTATTACATGCTGCAGGAAAGTTCTAGGTCTGTGCAGCAGTATGGGCATTATCTTTGTTAGAAATGACTGTGTGATGCTTGTGAGTGAACTGTGTTGCAGAGTAAGCAAATTACTCCCTGTGGAGCCTAGAATGCCTGCTTTGGGGAAATTTCCTTTCTAAACCTAAATCTGTGCCTGTGTTTGCTTTGCTTTCATAACCAAATTGCGCCAAGCAGCTGTTGGTGACTCCTCAATTGTAGGAGCACTGCAAAACTAGCAAATCTGTGTTTTATATTTACTCAGCAGCAAAAAACCACAAAGCCCATCAAAACCAGGCTTTTGTGTGTTGCATTTACTTGCTTTTAAATCTTATGTGGCAAAAATCATTCAGGCAGGGGCCATTTGAAATTGCACCTACTTGCAGCAGGAACAGAGAAAGGAAGGCGGGACAGCTGTGTTCACGGGTGTATGAATGTCAAGTTGCAAGAAACTATTGTCACTGTGCTGTGCTCAACTGTAGCATTGTCAGCCAAAGTTCCTTGAAGGATAGTGAATTGCTACAAATAAATACTCCTGCTTACAAGCATCAGTCCTGTTGTGATCAAACTGTTTGTGATGGGGAGTTTCTGATGTGTTCAATGAATTTTTTTTCTTTGTGGTCTAGGATGAAATTCCAGAAAGAATAGGGCTGTTGTAATGTGAAGCTCTGAGGCTATAAGCAAGGGAGAGTTTGTAGAGAAGCATACTGCTTTTATTATACCAACATACTAAAACAAAGACAAAAAGAAGGTTGCAGGCATACAAGCTCTCTGTTAGGTCTGAACCCCTCTCACCCCTGTATTTCTTCAAGTCTAAATCACGACTGTAGGTTTTACAAGGAAACAGCTAGGTTTGATACCCACCTGTCTGAGACCTGAAGTTAATAAAAGTTGATAGCTCAGGACAAGCGTTCTGAAAAACTCCTGAATAAGATACTGTTGTCATCTCTGCTCCCAAACAATATAAACTCACTACAAGCTACTGCAGATTTATTTCTGCATGATGAAAGTAGACACTATCATTCAGCTCTGACACAGCTACGTTTTGGAGTGCTGATGGGACAGTCCTGATATAAGCAGTTTGTCAAGAGTATAAAGCATAAATTACTTATGCATACTGAAGTGTTTGCTGTGCCATGCCACAGGAACTCTTACAGTTCTTAACATTTTCAGCTTGTTTCATTCAGAGGTAATAATTTTGTCTCAAACTTGAGATGTAAAAGATCGTGTTACTGCTTCTTTTTGACCCATTCAGCCGTGATATATAGGCCAAGATGAGATTTTTTATGAGATTTCTGATTATGGTTGTTTCATAGAATTTCAATGTGACCTTGAGCAGTGCACTCATTCCTTGAATGTATCTGTTCTTCACCTCTCAAATGGAGATAATCATGCTTAATTTGCAAGGTTATTCCCTGGAGAAATTCATTATAGCTTATGAAATGTTTCAGCAGTACAGGGAAGGAAACCAGATAATAACTGGAAATTAATCTTCTGAGCACAGAGGTAACTGCATGTGTAGATGGTATAGTCTACAGATGTCTCATTGTAACATCTTTGTAAAGTCTCGGCATGCACAGATATTGGTGGCAAGTGAGCTTTAAGGTACAGAAAGTGTGCATTTTGTAAGAATATTCTAAGGATCAGGTATCTTATTATCTGTGATGTTAGGGGCTTAAATTATA
This sequence comes from Rhea pennata, assembly GCF_028389875.1. Taxonomy (NCBI): domain Eukaryota; kingdom Metazoa; phylum Chordata; class Aves; order Rheiformes; family Rheidae; genus Rhea; species Rhea pennata. Next base: position 84,081,076 of record NC_084663.1, on the reverse strand, counting down.
GCATGCAAATTTAAGGGGACTGGACAACAGTCACCATTTTCACAGAGGGATTATTACTGTAGTCTCTTCCCCTTTTTGGGCGAGTGTGGGAAGTGAGAAGAGGGAGGCTTTCCTCCCCTTCATCATGTTGCATTTGGACCAAAATGTTTAGAGCTATATAACAGAGAATTGAATTCATTTGATTTCTGACTACTTTAAATGTGTATAGAGTCAAAATGGCCTACACATGACTGGGTTAATATACCTCTCTGAATGTTATTTAAAAATGAGCAAAATGGAGCCTGTCAGAAAAATTTCTTGAAAGCTTTTGAAAGGACAAGAAGCCTTTGCATAATTTTAATGCTGCATGAAACACAGCTAGTGAACTGAATTCTGTTTTAGAAACTGTAAAAGTTTGTTGAAAGGTTCAGAGCTTATTTCCATGCTATACTGGGGGCTTTTTGCCAACTTATTAGAAAATAATAGAGGACAAATAATGATAAAAGGAAGTTCAAAACCATCTTGAGTAATGCTCATGCTGCAGCATACCACAGTTCCCGCAGCTGTTGTTTTTAAGAAAATAAATATCTTTGAATTAACTAGTTGCCAAATGAATTAACTGACCACCAAACAAGAGGCCTCTTCCCCTGCAAAGGTATTGAGGGTTCCCCTGGTTTTAAAAGAGGTACTGAGTGATTAGCACCCTTTTTTTTTTTTTTTCGTTGCCTTGTGCCAAACAAAAATAATTAGACTGACCTAAAGATGCTATTGTAAATTATTAATTCTGTCTGCTTAGCTTCTGTGGTTCAAAAACCTTTTTATTTATTAAGTGGATTAGTATACAAGTACATAACTGACACACAAACCAGAACTCCTTTGATGCCATAAGCTTTCTGAATTACAAGCAGAAGATGCTGTGATAAATAGTCCTGTGGACTCGAAATGTAGTATCTCCCATATTTCTCATGTCAAATCTTATTCTTGTGACATCTTGCTCCCTGCCTGGGAAGGGAAGGCCTTGTATCACATTTAGATGTGTTTGATTTCCTTTGGAAGTAACAGTAACACAGTTCTGCATAAAATTTACTTTTTACTAGTATCTTTGCAAGTGTATGTACATACAGTATGATTTTGACAGCTTTTCCTTCTGCTGTGTATGAAGTGAGATGCACTTCTTGATGAATTTCAGGAAGAGGAATCTTAGGTCTTTCATAATCCAGTGGGGGGTAATAATATACACATTGTTCCTAGTGTAACACTCAAACACTCATGAAATTCTACTTCTATTCTATATCAAGAAAAAGTCTGCAGTTTAATACTAAACATTCAAAGGAGTTGCATCAGCTTCTGAAATTACAGCCCTTGTTAAGACTGAGGATTATTGTAAATACAACATCAAAGTATTTGAGGTTGCTATTAAGCATTTTTGAAGAAGAAAAATTACTGTTATAAGGAAAGCTTCCCTTTGTTCCCTGTATAAGGGAAACTCGGCACAAAGAGCAGTTAGTTACATAGCTGAGAATTCTAAATACAGCCTTAATTATGCAAGCTCTTATCAGTTATATATAGAAGACAGTCTATGGGTAGAGCAATTTAGCAAGTCCTGTGACAGCTACGACTGTATTAAATTGCATACTGTGGTGGCATTCTGCCAGCCAAATGGGACCGTAAAACGGAAACAATAAGATTATTTAAAAATGCTAAATCTATCTTTCTAAACCTATTGCTACTTAACTTCCCTAGGTATAGAGCTTGATAAGTTGTTTTTTTAAGTTTATAGAAAGAAGCCTTTGCATCCCAGATAAACAACGGTAATATTGCTCTTACGCTATAAACTGTGATATTCTCTTGATAATTTGTATGTGCTTATTAATGACATTGTTGGAATGGCAGCCTGCATAGTAATGATAAAAAAGCCATGAATACCTGCTTCCTAGGAAAACATTAGAAAACATCATATTTACAGACAGTTCTGTTCATTCTGTTCATCTGTTTCTATGCAGTTTCCTCCCCCTCTGAATACGTAAACTATATCCATGAAAAGATATTTATTGCTTTGGTATTACATCTATTTTTGTTTCATCTGATGTTACAATCCTTTCTCTGTGATGTTAAAATTGTGGAAGCAAGGAAGTTTGGGATGTCTTGAAGAGGACTCCAAATGTGGAGATAAGAAATGGCAACAGCTACTTATTTGTTAAGATTACAATGTCTGTCATGGAATTAGTTGTCTCCTGCCCCTTATTCCCCAAATATACTAACATTTCAACATGATCTTTGCAGTTTGTGTTCAGTCTCTTTGTCTAGTATTGAATTTTCTTTCAGTTTTGAATGGTGTTGGAAGAGGTCAAGGGTAATTAAGATCAGGACTTGGAAATACTATACTGAGCTTTTGATTTTGCTGTGAACCTTTGGGATCACTTTTTTTTTTTTTTTTTTTTTTCTTGCTTTCGGCAAATTGGAGGCAGCTTTATTTTCCTTTGCTTTTTCTATCTTGCCTGTCTAGCTGTAGTGTATCTAGCATACAGCCCAATGGTTGGATCTTGCCTACAGAGCCAGTTTATCTGGCCTTCAGATTTCCCATACATCTTGGACCATCTCTATACTATGCAGTGAAATGTAGAGCAGAATCCAAAGTGAGACAGTCAATAGTAATTGCTCTTCCTCTCCAAGATGCCATCACCATTTTGTGCTCCTATGTTAGTACATAGCACAAGTAGTGTATTTTTTTGCAAAATCCAAAAATATCCTCTGAGAAGGTTAGAAGGAGAAGCAGGGGGAGGGGGAGTTTATTAATAATTCTAATAGTTGGCATGCATAGAGACAAATAATTAAACAAATAATACTTTTGATAAGTATGGAAGAAAGGGGTCCCTGATTCAGAATGCAAAATTAGTCATCTTTTAAGGGGAATGTGCATCATTTTTGTGTAACTAATGGCATGGCATTGACCAAGAGATTTTTTACTAATAAATTAGTCAATTTAAATATTGCTTTAGCTTTAGGAGTGAGAATAAGCTGTGCAAAATAACAATGAACAGCTTGCCATTTTGCAGTGAGTTTAAGATGAAAAGAAAAGGAGGGGGGGAATTGGAGTTGTGTGGAAAAAATGATCTGTGAATGTGGATGTTCTGAGAGAACTATGGTTTAGTCCCTCCTGCTGAACTTCGGATGACCATAAGGGAACGGTTGATACAGCAGTGAATCAACAAATAGTTTCACGATTCTTAAGTGTACTTTTTATTCCAACAAATTAACTTGAAAAAAATCTAAATGGGAAGGTCATCAGGAACTTCTTGTAATACTCCATCTGAAAGATGCCATCAAGCTCCTCTGGCATTCCTGGGTACTTCTTTCTGTCACCAGTGAATGGCAGCTTGAAAGACGTATCAGTTCCTGAGGTGTGCATTTTGCCAGTGCTGACAACATCTCTGTGCTTATCACTTCATCATTTACTCTTTACTTTTTCTGTCTCCCTGCCCTCCTTTTTTTGTTTAACTAGTTGAAAACCTCAAGCTCTCTAGGAGGATATGAAGGGAATTACTGATTTAATAGAACACCTAATTTAACAAAGAGCAGAGGATAGCTAACTAAGAGTACACCATTCTTGCATACCACATGTAAATTAGAGTAGGTGCAGAACTACACATAATAAAATAGAAGAACCAGACTCGGGTTGTGTATATTCTTGGGAGATAAGATTGGACTGAAGTCTACTCTTTCCCTCTTGCTCATTATTTAATACACCAGTTATAGGCCTATGTTCTTCCTTTAGTTTCTTTCTGAAAAATAGTAATTATTGAAGGACCGATATGTTGGAGGGGGTTATTGTGACCTCTTGTTTAACCACTGTGTTTTAATAAAACGTACTGCATCAGATCCTAAAATGTGAGCAGAATTGTCATTGGTAATTCAGCAGCCTGCTCTGTGCAGGCATACACATATCGTGCTGCTCCTGTGCCAGCCAAGCGCCCACTCTGATAGGTTTAGTATAGAACTCTGCCTGAAATAATGCTGATTTCCTCCTCACCTGGAATAAGAATCTTGTTCCTGTATTTGATTAAATTTAATTAATGATTAGTTTGTATGGTATCTGTTATCCATAGAGGTTTTCACTGAGCACCCAACAGTTTGCAGCATAAATTTGCTTCCTTATGAAAGCTCTCCCTACTTTAACTACTTTTTTGCCTGAGCTTTTGACAAGTACTTTTTTTTTTGTTGTTGTTTTTGTTTTTGTTTTTGTTTTTTGACTGAGGTACTTCTCTTAAAGCCCTTGGGGAGGGGTATAAAAGACATAAATGGGAACTAGCTTCTCTCTCTCCTGACCATACTATTTGTAAGTTGCCTTTTAGTGGAAGCTGGGTGGCTCATTCATTTTTCTGTCTTTAAAAATGTACTTAGAAGAAATTACTCTAAGTACATTCTTTACTGGCTAGAACAAGAATTTGAGAATTGAATCTTGAGAGCTCTAGTTCAGGGGCTGATGATGACTTTCTGTGACATGTTCACTGGCCACTACACTCTGTCTTAATTTCTTTATCTTTACAGGAAAGTGCAGTGGTACCCACTTCATGGAGGTATAGAGGCTTATTTGTTTAAGCACATCGTTGCGGCAGGACTGTCCAAGTTGCAGTATTTAAAAAAGATTTCTATTTGAATGCTACTTGGTGCAAGAATTTTAAGTTAAAAACCTTAGCAAATTTAAAAGATTAATAGTCAAGAAGATGAATCCAGGAAATCATATCCAGAGTCACTGTTTGCTTCTACAGGGCAAACACCCACATTCCAAGCTGGGGTCATCATTCTGTTTTTTGTTATTACTATTTTTGTTATTACTGTAGGTGTCTGTCTGTCTTACAGCATACACCTTTGATAAAAAGAAAGATTTTTATGATGAGGAAGAGAGAGGTTCTTAGGCAGCACAGGTAAAGTTTACAGGGTTATTTATTTCTGGACTGCAGAAATATTGACTGCGTTTCTTCATGATTATTTAAAACTAGGTGTCATCTCAAATTGCTTATTAGCATCAATCTGTTCCTCTCTTTTAAGAGTTTTTTTTTTTTTTTTTTTTTTCCCAGCATTTGCTGGTCTCCATTTGTCAGAGCTGTGAAAGCCAAGTCTAAAAAATCAACTCTCATCTCAGAACCAAAACTGAATCATCTAAATTGCTTTCTTCTGCAGTAATACTTTTCCTAAAATACAGTGATTGTAATGACATGCAAATATTCCTTGGGTAGTTTACTGATGCTTTTCAGAGAGCTGTAATAAGCAGTGCTAGTTTTTATATGGTATGTGCATTTCAAGACCTTGTTTAACTGTTTATTCTGCACACAAAAGCACCTTCATTATTTCTGTTCATCAGAACTGATTGTGGTTAGTTTTTTTGTGTCGTATGCTGAGGTACAGATATCTCACTACCTGAATTTAGTTCCTTTTCTCTGTGTATCTATTGCCTCTGAGTCTCTGGCTTTTCCTTAGGTGTACACCATATATAGTCTGTAGACTTTGGGGCTTTGTAATGAACTAAATCACAAGAGAACATTCAATGATTGCATAATGACAGTAAAATAATGACTTATAAAATGATGACCCATACTTATAGAGGTGAGTTAATGGAAAGACCAGAAAAAAAGGTATCAGAGACCAAAAAAGGCTTCAGTGGTAGTGCTGATTTTGATAAGAACTGTGTGGCGTGGTTTCTACTCAGTCAGACTTGTTTTATTTAGCATTATGGTATCCTGCATGTTGTATCTAAACTGATCTATTTGGAATGGCAATTTTATTTGACACTCTTCATACCATATGTTATATCTAATCTATGTATTTAGTTTATAGCTCTTGCTATTTGGAGACCTCCCATGTTTCAGGGTAGTACACACCTCTGGGACACTGTTAGGGAATGTGAAGCTGCTTGGACCTGAGACACAGTAGCTTGGAAGCAAGGACAGCAGACCTAGTAGTACCCCTTTTGGGGAGGAATGCACCTTTCATTACGCCTCTTTGCTTGCTTTTTCTGCCAGTGGTGATAAGATATCATAATGAGAAATGGGGCTCCGCTGAGTGATACAAGCAGGAAGAGAAGCACACTGAGCACTCCAGTCAGTGCATCAACTGCAATTCTCCTTGTCCTGATTTTGGAGCAGATAGTTTTCTTCATGTGAGAACACATCTGTATAATGAGTAAGACTAATGCAGCTCTTAGCTTTGGTGGACAACTCTGTGATCCCAAGGTAACAGTTATAGTATTAGTCTATAATTCTACTATCATTCCTATCTATGAGTTTCTGCAAAGGCATGATTGCTGTGGGAAGAGTGCCTTCATTAGCACTTTCCTGTGCCTTGCATGTTTCCCTGAATGCATAATACAGCAACATGAAAGTGCAGCTCTTCCCTTGCTGTTTCTCACCAGGCAGTCACACTGTGGCTAGTTCCATCTGTGAACTATGGGTCAGAATGACCATTTCCTGTGATGTTCACTTGTATAAGTTCTGAGAGCTTATTCCTGTTAAATGTGTTTGCCTTAGGAAGCTTTTTCTGCAGATGTGGTCCCACTGAAGGCAAAAGGTTTATTAGCATGAGTGAAGATGTACAGGATGAGAATCCTTCTTTTGGTCTCAGATATGTCAGACATTATCTTTCTTTGGTAAAAGGAATCTTTTTGTCAAATTTATTAATGAACATCCTTCAAAGATGAAAGGAGTTTGGAGTCATCTTGTTAAATGTGTGTTTTCTAAGGATTCTTTTCAGCTGGGAATATATTCCATAGTAAGGAATGCCTCACGTTCAACTAGATATGACTGGCCATTGTCAGAGGCAACTGGCTGAAATTGCCTCTGACAATCAGGTAATTGTCAGTGGTCAGATCACTAGTATCTGATCTGATATCTTATGACAAATTTTGCATATAATGAAAGTAGAGAGATGTGTGACATGTTTATGCACATATTCCAGTGCACAAAAGCCAGGTATATTGCATTTTCAGTGGGTTTTTTAATACATATATAAATATATAAATTCAGTGTTTAGGAAAAAATAAAAAAAGCTGAGTATCAGAGAAAGTACCTGATGAATTTTACATCAGCTGTGTGCTTACCTCATGATCACAGTACTTAGATAAGATGTGGTTATGTGGGATGTATGACAAATTGATTATTTAGTTTTCTGGTGAGTGTGTTTCCATTGTATGGTATACTGATTTTTTTTTTTAATAACTAAAGGAATACCTGAAGTTCCAATATTAGGGTATAGTTTGAACTGATGTTAGAACTAATTATCTTTTAAGTCTAATTGGTTAGATGTTTGGAAAGAAGCTAAAAAAATTAGAATAATATAATTACATACTTTATTTAAAATAAGATGAAATCTTGTAGAGCTCTGCTACTCTTGCTCAGACCAAGATATACTATATTCTGCCTGATCTTCCTCCTGAAATCATAACTGAATGTGCTAGTGCTTTATGTCCAATACCAATACAACTGTCAGAGTTTGTCTGCTCTATAAATGCTGTTGTATAGTGTATTTTTGAGATGCTAGCTTAAAGCTCCGTATGAAGAATTACTTCAGGGTTTTGTTTTGTTCTGACTTATGTTTTCCTATACATTCTTTTTTTAATTCTCAGATTTGAAAGTAGTAGAGGTAGTTTATTTCTCTGTATTTTTTGTAACTGCTTGGCTTGATAATAGATTCTATCCAGCTGCTTATAGTTCAAACAGCCAGCTGTTGCACTTGTGCTGAAGGGTGTAACTTCTTCCATCTGTGACCGTTATTTTGCACAAACCTTTTTAATTGTGTTTATGAACTGTAAATATGTTCTTGCTGGTTGGAATTCCAAAGCTGAGAAAATAATTAGCTATAAAAATTACAGTTTCCATATGGACCTCTTACTCCTTTTTAATAGCTTTCACTATTTTTTTTTCCTTGGTGGCTTAGACTGGTGATAGAAAAGGCGGTGGAAAGGGAAGCATGTCAAATGGATTTATACAGCATCAAAAAAGAAGTCAGCTTATTTTTTATTTGTGGCAGGTATTTTACAAGTGACTCACCACAATATGCAATAGCTTTCTTCCCTTTCCTCCAACTAGTACAGGAACTTCTGGTTTAACATTATCAATGTGTAATAGAATTTTCAGAGAGATAAGACTTCAGACTATGTCTTTGTGGCTTTATGGGGCTTTTTTGCTAGTTAATTTACCAATTCCAAAAGAGTTTCAATATAAGAAAACTACCTGAAAGCTTCTGCCTCTACAGAAGTACCCTCTACTAAATATTTACACTGCAAAAATATAGAATAATTCAGTAATTTCAATGTCCATTCCACAAATTTGCTTGATTAGAATCAGATAATAAGCTTCTCATAGTGCGGTACCAGAATGAAACATCTGAAAGAATTTATGTAGGAATTGACTATTCTAAATATAGTTGATTTCTGATGAACCTGAAGCAGCTAAAGTGAGTACTGCAAATGTGAAAATGTTTTGGAAATGTTATTCCTTTTCAATAATGTTGTCAAGAGTCTATTGCAGGAGTGGGTAACAAAAAAAAAAAAAATTAGCTTTATATGATATACATGAAATCTGCTTTCTATAGTAATAGTGAACTTTTTATGACAAACTGAAATTAAAGTGGTAGAATAGAAATAAATCCATTATATGGATTTTAAAGTCTTACGTTTTAGAGGCTCATTTGATGACACCTTTAAAATTGCATTCACAAATTAGTGGAGATAAGTATTTTATTTCTGCCTCTAGTAGGTAGAGCAAGTACCATGCTGCTTTTTCCTTACAGTGATTATTTCTAGACTTCATCTTTCGACTTCAGTATCTTAAAATGTTTCCTTGAAAAATAACATGAATTATTTTGCTGTGTCCAGAGTAAGCACAGGAATCTGATTAGAGGAAAGACTATGGATGAAAATAAAGAAAAACAAAACTTCCATTTTTGAGAAAAGCCATTACTGCTTTGTCTTGCAGAGAATGTGAAACATGGGAGAACTCCCTGTGCATTAGCCAGTATATAACACTACAGAAGTAAATAGCTCTCCCGATTCAGTGTGTGTCTGGAAGTCCACTCCAGTTCTGGTATTCCAAGGTGGTTTAATTTCAGCCTTGCTAAACAGTGAAAGTATTTGTTTTGTCCATTCTCAAGTGCTGCTGTTGCCAAACCTTCACCTAACTCCACTGCACAAAAGCAGCCAAGAGTGCTCGTTGTCACTGCAGCAAGAGCACTGACGTTCAGTGCCTCCCAGCAGCATCCCCCCCGCCCCCGCTATGTGCAGAGGGATTATCCTGCCACAGGCTGCATTTGTGTTCAGGGCGGAATGGGTAACTCCCTCACAGAAATCGCCTCCCCTCTCTGTTGTCCAGGCACTCGGAATCTCCTCTGCCCTGCTTCAGAATGGTTGACTGCTCATGTTGCTGTGCACTGGCAAATAACCTTACTAAAAGACAGGCAGTTTCATTCTCTGTTGTGCGGGCTGGTCGCAAAATGAGCGTTGAGGGGATAGAGGAGAGAGGCAGAGGCAACATGCTGTAGTGTAGTATGCAGGAAGGGAAATGGAAAAAGGTGATGGCCACAGGGGCAGCAGGAAGACTGCAGGAGAGAAACAAAAGATTTGGGTGGTTAAGAAAAAAGAGGAGGGACAATGTGAGCATGAGGAGGGGGTTGGGAAGAGACTGAGAACATTGAGGGAAGGAGAAAACCTACATCCCTTTTCGTGTTGTTTCTGCGAGGTAGCTTCCCCAGGAGATAATACACACATCACATCTTTGGCTTGCATTTTTGCGTGCTTTTTCTAACTGGAAAAATTAAACACTTCCCCCCCCCCCCAAAAAAAAAAAAAAAAAAAAAGCATAATGCACTATAGGTCTGATTGTTGCATTTATCACTGACTTTATTAGGTTGATCGTTTAAATGCGCGGACTATTTTCATTTCAGCCACCAGTTGCCTTTTGATTGGAAAAGCTGCGAAGGGAGGAGTGATTGCTGGGTCGTGACTGGGGTTAGCTCCACTGCTCTGGTATCTCACAGCTCTTCAGCAAGCCCCCAGACTCCTTCACCATTTTCTCAGCTAGCTCTCCCTTCTAGCTACAGAGCTCTGGCTCTTCTAAAATGTGTTTTTTAGCTGTTCCCGTGTATCTGGTACACCATGTGCCCTCCCTTGTAGATAACAGTTCTGTTCAGTGTGGTACATTTAATGTCAAGAAGTGCCTAGGCTCTATTGGCCTCTTCTATGACATGAGCTTTGTAGCCTGAAAGAATTGTCTTCTCTATGCCAGTTCTTTCTTTAACTCCTCTATCCCTACTTCTTCCTTCAGTTTTTAATCTCTCTACATCCTGCTTGCTTTTACAGATGATCTTATCAGCCGGTGTCCCCTTTAGGGTCTGATATTAATTACATGGTTTGGCTTTGTGGTGTAATTGCTGAACATTGTTATTTATGCTTGCTGAGCCAGTACTGTTGACACTATATAAAGAGGGAGACAACATTTCTGTCTCAGAGAAATTCCAGTCCGAGTCGGATGCACAGGCAGAGAAACAGTATACCTTACATTTTGTTCTCTTTCAAAGTGTCACATATGTTTATCATTTATCAAATTGTTTGATACTCAAAATGAATGCAAAAATAATGAACAGATAGAAAAATCAAATGTATAACCCCCCTCTTTTATTTCTTTTTAACAAAGCTAACAAGAGTGTTTGCATCAAAGAAAGAGCTGTTTGCACTGACAATATGTCTACTGTTATTTTAAGTGTAGAATTTTGGATATGAGTGTGTGTATGTGAATTCTGTATTATGCACAAACTGTGTTCTGTATTGCATGCAAACTCTGTGCATGTCAATACTTGAGGAGGGGAGAGTGGTTACTTGTGTAGATGTCTTACTTCGCATTGTTTTCCTGGCAAGACTGTGCTGTAATTACAAATTCCTGCAGGAATGATTCTGCATTTTTTGGTGATAACCCACATGTTTGTAATCTAGTGGTTGGTTGTGCACCTAAACATCTGAGGGGAGCATTAAAAATCCATAGGAATTTAACTGGGAAAGCCCTCTTCATTAGACCATGCCCCTCTTCACAGAGGAAGGAAGGGTCTGCAAGGCACCTTTGTACTTTCTTAACTTCATTGCTGCTCATTGTGATTAACTTGTACATAATTTAAACTCTATAGTTACGCATTTCTAAAGCATCTAAGCAGAAAGACAAGTGTTTAGTGGTGGGGAAAGAAATAAATTGAACTGAATTTTTACTAAGTGCATGATACTAATGTTCTGACCTATCCAGCCTTTCAAAAGTTTTAAGCACAGTCGTCAGTGTATGTGCCTACACTGCTCGGGGGTGAACAAATTAGTCAGAGCTGTGACAAAGCAAGGAGTGCAGTTTCTGGCTATTGGGCAGCACCGTAACCCAAACAGGAAACTTCAGGTGAAGTGCTTCAGCAGAGTGTTTCAGCTCCTGCTGCTGGGCACCAGCTGTGACTGTTAAATGGGGCAGTTATGCCTGTGGTCTTGTTCAAACAGTTGAGGCAGAAGAGGAACTGAAATTTCAGAGTCAGCTGGTAGCTTTTCACATGTGACACTGCAGCAACAAATCGAGTAAAACATCAGTGCTAACTTGAAGACCATCAGAAATGGGCTTTGAGAAGTGAAAGACAAACCTTTGACAAAGCTGAAAGGAATAGCTTGTACAGGCTGTTTATAGAAAGCCTGAAAGTGCTGGGGCAGGGAAGGAGGACTTGAATTTTGATTAAAAGGTAACTGTATGCCCTGAGGCAAAGAGGATATCAGGAAGATATAAGGTGCTCAAAAGACCCCATGCAACCAGTCTTTTTTCCAAGCATTTTCTACATCTTCTATTCACGGCTTAGGGTTTCTGTGGTTTTGCTTGTTCTCCCCTGAAAAACACTGCTGTTGTTCTAAGTAAAAACAGATGTCTCAAAATGTGGCCAGCATTTGGGTTTAATTATGATTATCCTCTATTGCTCCTGTCATTTTGGAGAATGATAAAATTCGTTTGTGCTCAGGTCATCAAGGTGATCATTGCTCCATGGTTCCCAGCACTCATTGTCTACTAATACTTCTATGGAAAATGCTGTTTTTCCTTTCTCTTCACTTCCTTAAAACATGATGTGTCTTAAATTAATGCTTCTTTGCACCAGCCTGAGAAAACTAGATTCCTAATTCTTTTTTTTTTTTTTTTTTTTTTTTTGACTAACGAGGAAATGAGATTTTCATTTTCCTTTTTTTCGCAAGCCTTCCATATTCTGGGTAGAGCTCTTCTCTCAGCTGTGCATGTATCCTCTCTTATATTTGCTTTCTAAATTTATCATGTTATTGTAACCCCTCATTCATTGGCATTACTCATCACATAATATTGAGTTAGCTTAATTTAAAGAAAGAGAGGCTCATTTAAGGAAAAATAATATACAAATTTCTTTATGCAGGGCTTTGCCACATTATCGTTAGGAAAGGCAAAACCTGCATGCAAAATATCAAGATTAGAAGTAAAATATTTTATAAATAGGTAGGAAAGCTCAGGGGAAAACAATTTAGAGAGACCCATGCAGTAAATAAGAGTAAATTTAGTTATACTGCTGAATTCAAGTGAGAAATAGTGTCTGACGTTTCCAAGCAAGGGTGCCTAGCAAGGCAATTCCATTCCATGAGCCTGATTTGGGAAGCCAGAATGCCAGCTTGCAGGCCCAGTTTATGTTAGCCAGTGGGCAGTACTTCAGAACAGGAAGACCTCCAGCTTTTGGTGGCTGAAAAGTGAATTAAGAACCATTAGCCTCCCATTTGCTTTAATCCTTAAAGAAACGATCCAGTCTGAATTCACTTACATTAAAAACAAAACAAACAAAAAAAAAAAAAAAAAAAAAAAAAACCAACCAACCAAACATACAGCTTGTTTGTATATGTCATCAGCTGAGATTGCCGTTTTTCCATTTCGGGAGGATTATCATCTTGGCCTCCAAATTCAGTACTCAATTTAGTGGCCAGTGTGGCCAATGAGACTTGTCCATGTGGAACAGCTGCCAAGCCACTTAACTCTCATTTTATTTTTCTGCATTAGGAAGGAATAATCAGTGTGAATCTTTTCATATTTGTCTTATTGAATTTTGCTTCATTTCATTTCTGTCCTCTCATTCCATCTGTCAGCTTTATTACTAGACTGAATATTAAGCTTAAGCTCTTTGGCAGCATTTCCCTTTAAACCTACATTTTCACTTATTTAAAAAATTACAGACACTTCATGAAGAAGAAAAACAAACTCTCTCTTCTTTGGGGGGGAAAAAAAAGGGATCTTTCTGCTCTGAGATTCATTTTGGTGAGTGCGCACTGCTCCTGCCTAAGAATTCTGGCTTACTGTTTCTGCAGCATAACTTTTTTTGTTGTTTCCTTCCCCTCATGCTCATGCTGGTTTAGGATTGAGAAAGAAATTTGTTTCTTTCTAAAAATTTGTAATTTGGACAGATAGAATTTTTAATTGGTAGTATAGTATATGTTAGTACACAACAGTATTTTTGTAATATAGCATTTTGAAACATGTATTGCTACAGAGGATTATTTCTCACTCTGATCAGCTTAGCCTCTCCTCAGTCTCAGTGAATATAATTTATGCATATTTAATTTCAATTATTAATGAAGCTGAGCCTAGTCTTTCCTTATCACAGTAAAGGACCAAACAAGACACAAAATGCTTGTTCAGCATACACTTTCCTGGCATGTGACAGGTTTCGTTTTGCTGGCATTTTAGCTCTGGGTGCAATAACAGGGAGAGAGAGACTCAATGTCCAGGGTTTGTTGCTTTGGTTTATCTTACCCACTTAATATAGAACAGAATTCTGCCAAGCGACACAGTGAGCCCCATGTGAAAATAGATGCTGTACTCTGCTCTCAGGCTAGCGGCTGCCTGCTTTGATATATTGGTTTTAGCAGGGAGGCAATCACATGACCTTCATACAGAACTACCCAATTCCTTATAAAAGATCTCTGAATTTTCACTGAATGTCAGTAGTAGAGTGTATATTTGTTGGCAAACAAAGCTAAGCAGCTTTTCTGCATGAAAAGAGCAGGGAACAACCACTCTGGTATAGATTAACAGTGCAAGAAATAATTGTTTTTCTGTTTTATTTTTTTAACTGTAGGCTTTTAAAAATTGACAGTGATCACTTTTCTGCACTCAAAACAAATGTATTTACCTTTAATTCTTTTGGAGGAAGAATTTCAGAGGTTGGTGGGATTGCAGGCCAAATTGTAATTGCTCATGGTTGACTGAGAACGTGTCATAGTGAGATGAGTTTTGGAAGGTCAAATCTACAGTTTATCTTTGTATGATGCTTTGTCTTATGTTAGGGCTTTATCTGTGCTAGGAACAAGTGAGATAAAATACTGTCATTTCCTAGATGAAGAGAAGATCCTTCTTCTTTTCAAAGGTACTTTTGGTGTGAAGGAGAGTGTTTTTTTTTTTTTTTTTTAGTTTTGTTTTTTTCTTTTTCTGTTCTTCACTTCAAAAAGATGTAACAAGAATGAAGAGCCTGAGAAGACTGGAACTGTTTGTCCAAGAAATAAATTGAATAGTGAATAACACAGTTTAAGAATAAAGCAAAAATACAGTACAGAATAATGAAATTTTTAAAGAATCTGTAATTTCTCTTCATCTTGTTATACAGTATATCACAAAGGAAGATGCAAAAAATTTGAAAACAAGAAAGTTCTCAAGATGCTGTGGTCACCTTGCATGCTTCGTCCATGAAATTCACTGTTACAATGTGCTATCAGCACCAATAAGATTCAAAGAGAATTTGGGCTTCTGTGTAAGAAAACTGCCTACTGATCTAATATCCGAGGAAAATAAAATGTCTTTTGTGGCTTAAATTTGATCTCTGTCTCTAGGGCATCAATTGACATTCTTTAATTTTCATGGGAGTATTTTGCTTATTATACTTTCCTTTGGTACATCTGGTTTTGTCCTGTTATCGTAGACAAGCAACTGGAATGGTGGGGACTTAAGAATTGCCTTGCTAGATCAAATATTATGTAGCAGAATACTAGAAACTTTGATACTGAACTCGGAATAAGAAATATGATTAACACTTCTCTCCATGCCATCATAAGCTACCTATATGGCATCAAGATCTTTGTGTTCTGCTAGAAACTTAGAGTTTCTCAAACTCTGTTGGGTAGTTTCAAGGTATTTCATTCAGTGATCATGCCTAGCTCCCGTGCTGCTGATATTAATGGGGAAAAGGCTCTTCAGTTGCTTAAGCACCTGAAAACTGCAATCAGATACAATCAAGACTAAACCTGTTTTCATTAACCTTCTTGCAAGTAGCAGCAGTACAACTTCAGTGGCATAGGATTATCTAACACAGCAAGAATTTCATGACTGACTAATGTACTGTCATGCTACGACATTTCTGTTCTTTAACTATGGAAAAGGGAAGGTGACATTTGGAGCAGAATTCTCCTACCAGCTGTGAAGCAATGCTTTCACCGTATCATGCACTTGCCTCATGATGTCCTCTTGCAGTTACAAAATAGTCCTCTGTGTATATTTTAAAAATAACATTCATTAGAAGTGATCTTAATAGAACATGAGGGACTAAATACCATTCGAGTACCTCTGTGAGAAAATGTGGCCCAGAGGTTTTACTACTCGGCAGCAAAAAAAAAAAAAAAAAAAAAAAAAAAAAAAGTATAGTGTTTTTGAGGGTCTCTCTTGCCTTTTCCCTGTTGAAAAGGAAATGCCTTCTACTTTTCAGTATTTTATGTGCCACCTTTTCTTTATTAAATAGGGAAAAAGAGGAATTTGTTTATCCTTCATTCTCTCTTGCTTTATTGGATGTTTATGTAGTCACTTTGCTCAGATCTGAATGTTACTAGGTACTTGGGACCCAAAGAAAGTTGCAAATAATGGTTATAATCTTCAAAAAAGACATTTTTTGTGCTTTAGAGTGATTTATCTAACTGAGTTTGGGCTTTCATGTCCCACTCTTAAGTAATTGGGAGCCTTTGTCTCTCAAACATGAGATTTATGCATGTCAGGAAGCAGCAAGAGTGAGCTGCTCCATGAGGGAAGGTGAGCCAATAGCTGGGGGTGACAGCAAGGTAGACAGGGACAGTGATATCTCAGTGGCCAAGGGTTCAGTCCTGCAGTGCCTGAGCAAGAAGGGCAAAATGGATCTGGTGACGGTGGCCAAGTTCAGCCAACAGTTCAGCGTTCACCAGACAAGCCCATAGGTGGTGAGGTAGATCTGAGCTTAAGCCAGGAAAACAAGTCTGTGCGTGAGGGTCAGTGTGTAGATCAGTGTATGTATTAGGCTGGGCAAAAGCTGCACTGTGGTGCAGGCACAGACAAAAGAGCAAGAGCCTGAGCTTAAATGCAGTTACAGAGAGCAAGTGGTGGAGGCTTCTAACAGCTTTCTCACACAGCTCCTTTCACACCAGTCTCATTCAAGGCCACACAGTTGCAGCATATCAAAGCTAAGCTTGAGCACAGGCAGCAAAATCTGAGTAGGGTGCTCAGGGCCTTGACACTGCAAAACTTAGAAAATATCTTTCCAAGGTAAAGTTTTTTTCAGTCTCAGTGTTAGAACTAGTCCAACCTACGTGTTTGAGACACAGAACTGACAATATGCTATCAAAATGTCTGGTGAGCTGTGGATACCGATACTGAAACTGTTGTGAACATACTTGGATTATAAGAAGAGTCATAGAGTCAGCAATTGAATGCTTCATAAACAGAAGAATGCCATTAAGGTGATTTGGGGCACGTATGGCTGGTTAGAGTGTGGTGGTGGTAATGCCAAGGTCGTGGGTTCGATTCCTGTATGGACCACTCATTTGAGGGTTGGACTAGATGATCTCCAGAGGTCCCTTCCAACCTTACCAATTCTGTGAAAAAGAATCCCTGATTTCTTGCATAATTCTTGCACTGGAGCTTTGTGTTAATGTTTTCAGAAGCTGATGGGCACTATTTCTGTCACATAACTTTTAATCTGTGAGTGTCAGTATATAGACTACAGCAAAAACAGCTTTAGGTGTCAGGATTTAGGAAGGCCAACAAAGTGAAAACAGTATTTTGCTTGTCTCCTGCTCCTTGTTGTATAGACAGAGATTGAAAACTTGGGATTATCTTTCCTTCTTAAAAAAAGAAATGTTTTGACTTTAGCTTTTGAAATACTGATATTGACTGTTGCCATCCTTAATCTTCTCTAAGGATACTGGAACTTTCTGACTTTCTGTTCGTCTGAGGACGAAATGTGAAGCTATTAGAAAGTGGAACTTTTTCTTAGACCATCAGAATGAATTATTTAACTAAATGTTTACAAAAAAAATTAATACTTATACACTAAAATATTTTTATATCTTCTTTGTAGCTATGAATTTCATTGACTTTTGTAATGGCAATCTCCAGGTATCCTTTTGAATACACAGAAAGTGTAATCTCACTTTTTAATATAGCTATGTGCACACATGCTTGTGCATATATAAAACAGATGCAGGGATTTTTTTTCTTTAAATATTACTGTTTTTATTTATTTTTGACAAAGCATCTGGTTTATTTTCTGTGTATATATGTACCTGGGTGGACAGAGGAGTGAAAAAAGTGGAAGATGGGCACCAGCTGGTTGATTTCTCTTTACCTGTGCTTGGACTGTCCTGTTGCACTAATATTTCTGTTTTTGTGCATAGATAAGAACAGACTTTCCTAAATTTTAGGGAGAAATTTGAGGGTATACACTTCAGTCACCTTTGCAAGAAGAATTAAAAACTGCTTTGCTCATTATTGTATAGGAGTAGCCAGTAGATGAAATAAGGAAGCATATAATAAGATTGAAAATAAACTTCACTGAGAGTCAGTACTTGGCCTTGTTTAGAACTGAGAAAGTCACTACAACTAGAAAACTGTATTATTGAAATTGTTCTATGTATCATTTAGCCTGAGTCTACACTGGAGAAGCTCTCTGGGTCCAGCTATGTGCAGTATTTTCTAGAAGATAGAAATAATCTCAAACTTCTTTGGAAACTGAGCAGGTTGGGTCCTGTGTTTTCACATTTAATTTCCAAATGTTCTCCAGAAACTTCCCCTTGCATCCACTAGGAGATGTACCAGATTGTCCTAAAGCGATCCCTGCTCTGGAATGCTGTAGTAGTGACTGACTGTTTTTCAGTGTGTAGTCTCTTAAGGATTCATTTATAATTGCTGTAAATGTTTGTTGTTGCATAGCATGTATATACTTGCTGGTCTTTCTGGTTACTTTTAAGAAATACAAAAAGAAAAAGAAAATCTATGAGCCTACAGGGATCCACGAGATAAAAACCACTGTTGTATAGAGTGAGAGACGTATACTTGATTAAGGGAATGCAGCATCAACATTGATGAATTCTAATGAGTTTTCATCCAGTAATAAAAAATGTAAACCAGTAATAAGCAGATGTGGCAGTTCATTAGTCCTCTATTAGTATTTAAAGACTTAAAGAATAAAAGTATCCACATACTGCTTAGTTGTGGGGTTTTCTCTTTAATCAGATCTCATTATGCAGATACTAATTGTCCATTATCAGTATGTGCCTTGGCAAGATGGTGTCTCCAGAACACTTATAAAGATAGCCATATGGCTGAGGGTATGGTAGTAATGGACAAAGTATGTCTATGTAATAAGATAAGATTCAAAAAAAATTACGACAAAGGAATAGCACCATAATGATACTCTTTTACATCTGAGCCCAGGAAAAAACAGGAACCACTTACTAGATTGAGATATAAAGCACTGCATAGCAGGTCACAATTTCAAGTCCAGCCCAAGTTGTTAGCAGCAAGGATCTGTTGCCAGCTAATTTGTATCACTTTGTGTATGATGACTTGCTGGGAAGTCGGACCAATTCTCATTGAAAAGTAAGATCTTGACAACTTCACCTTTCATTGTATGGAGCAGCTAAGCAGGCATGGACATGAGTGTGTGGATGGGAGACCACTAAGAACTTGATTATTACAAGGAGAGGATGGATGATTCTGTAAAGAGTCTGTTTTCCTTTTAGTACTGCAACATGAGGTAAAGCTACACAAGGACTACTAGATTTCTGATGGTTGGGGTTTACTTTTTTGTTGTGGTTTTTGATTATCACGTAAGTAGCAATGGGTGTCCTAGTTAAGGATCTTACAACAATAAAGTATAATGACAATAGTCACCAGGAAGGATCATCACTTGAGTGCTGGTTAGGAACTGCAATTCTTATTGTACAAATACAGTATGAGGAAGGGAGCTGAGTGATTCTTCTGTAGTGCTTTTCATTAACCAATCAAAAAGTGCTTTTCCAAGGAGGTAAATATCCTTATATCTATTTTATTAATGGAGAAACCAAGTCACAGGCAATAAAATCATTCCTTGAATGTCCTCCAACAGGCCAGCATTATGCTGAAAATAGATTCTAGGTCTTGAAAATCATACTATTCTCTTGTTCGTGCATCCATGAACACTACGCACTTCAGGCCTGATTTACCAAGGTATTGATTATCTTCAGTTTCTTCTGATTTCAGTGCAAGTTCTGAATGCCCAATTCAAAAAATGAAAAATGAATTCAAAAAATTAAGCCTTGCTTAGCAAAAATGCCTGCAGCCTGTATTTTGGAAGGCAGTGTTCCCTTTATGAAGCTATTTTGTTGTTTGTATACATAGTTGGATATTGCAAGTGTTCACACTGGAGAGATGAAATTTATATGCAAGTAATTTCTATGCTTAAGATTAGTAAGGCATTGTGAGAAGTGGTGAAGGTTCTTCAGAGTAAAGGAATGGTCTTCCTGTCCAGAAATGGGGTGATTTAGTCCTCATTAAATCCATGCCATGAAATTGAATATTAATAACACTATATAGCAGCATTATATATGATCTGTAATCAGATGGTATACTCCGTCTGTTTTCTTGTCATGAATGAGTCATTCCCCACCTTTTAAGAGGGGAAAAAAGGTTGATGTAATTTGACAGCATATAATCCATTACTAAGTGAACAACAGGGCTGTTACTGTTCTCTCTGATTTCTCTTCATATAGATATAGGGTTATTAATAAAATTTCTTTGGGGATTAGAAACGATTTGGGAAGCTTTAGCTAACAGCTATGTAAAACATCTTCATTCTTCTGCCTATTTGACAGGATTTCTACTACCTCCACCCCCACCGCAATCTTTCTGGGGCTGCTTGGCACAACTTTACCAACTGTAAAGAGTTATAGCTTTTGGTCGCTTGGGAATTCAGTGCACATAAGGCATGGCCAGAGAAATTCTTCTTCTCTCTCAGTTCTTGGCTGTTGCAATAGTCCACAGGGAAGACCTAAAATTAGGAAACTGTAAATACAGTCTTCTCAAATCTTGTACCAATCTTAGCACCACTAAGCAGAGCTTATCATTTAGGGCCAGAAAATCCAAACTCTTGATGTAAGTAGCTATTTTAATTTGATTCCCTAACTATTCTAAATGGCCACATCGGGAATGGAAGGTATCAGCTGCTTAAAGAGAGAGAGGTTATGCAAGTAAAAATCCTTTTTAGGAGTAAAGAAATAGAATAAGACACATGCACAGCAATTAGAGAACGGGCTTGAAAATCTCTCCTTTTTGCTCTTGTTCCTGGGTTAGTCACAGATAACTGTGTAACTTAGGACAGTTCATTTTTCTTGTTGAATTCTGCCCTTGTGAACACACACTCTTGACCACAGTGAAGTGAAAGGTACATCAGATTACTTCAGAATAAAGTGGGTGAGATGACTAAAAGCTACTGATTCTTAGGAATGCCTTTGTTGTAATAGGGAAACAGTCTCTTCTTCTGTTTGATAGACTTATTGGCAGTTGTTTACACCTTGATGCCTGAAAACACTGTTCAGCAGATGACTGGCTAGAATGGGAAAGGCTCTGTTAATTCAAGTTGAAGTCAGGCTCTTCTTCATAAAAGGATATATGAGAATTTCCATCTTTCATTTTAGTCAGCTATTTCTGGAATATTCATTTACAGAGTGCTAGCATGCTGAGATGAGGAAGTTGTGCTGTGCATGTTTTTTTCAGTTTGCTACCACCTCCAGTTATGAGTCTGTCCCCAGTAAGATATTTCTGTGCTCTATTTGAGTTTGATTTTGGTTCTTGTTCTTAATCAGCCTGCATCAGTAGCTTCCAAGTTCTTAAATGTCTTTACGTAGTTCCTGTGGACTAACAACTGTGTAGCAACTCCAATATACCGTGTTTCTTAGCAAGAAAGCAAACATCTTGGGTTGGCTCTTCAACTAGTGACAGTGGGATCTGTTCCCACCAGAACTTTACAGAAGACTTTACTGAGGTGATCGATCTGAGTTATTTTCTTCACCAGCACTAAACCTGGCAAAATAACCACAAAGAAGAAAGTACGCTGCACCTACACTACCAGTTGACATACATCCCCACTAGCTAAAAACCATTGGAGTTGTAACTGGAGAGCATAGTCTCATTTGTAAGAGTTGAGTACGTCTCTTTCATTGTCCTTGTGTCTAGCAGAATAGGCTTCTGAATTACTTGCAGTAGCCTTTAATTCTACTGCAGGGAAGTCTGCAGGGAAGAAAGGAAGAAATCCAGATCAGATAATCTGTTCTCATACTTTCAGTTAGACTTTTATAAGTGAAATAGTTGGTACCCTCTTCTGTCTAACTCTTAGCTGTGGGCATAAAGCTCTTCTGCGTTCTTGCTGCAAAGCTATGTACTACAGGAATAGATGCTCATTTTTTATTAGGTTTTACAAGGGGACAGCTATCTGTTTTAACATATGTGAGCTAATAATCTGGCAGTGCCCTCAAATCTTCCCAGGTGTTTTCCCTGAAATGAAAAACGGCTGTTCAGGTAGTGTGGTGGACACTAGAATTTCATATACATCCTTAGTTATTCACCAAACTGCATTTCAGTACCTGAGATCTGAGAATGATCCAAAGTTTGAAAAAATTATTGCCATTGTCTCCAGTATCCAGTCTTTGAACAGTGCTAAGATTTTTGTGTTTGTGACTCAGAAAGACAGTGATGATTTCAAGCAACTAAGTGAACTTTTTCAGTATCCGCTTTCTTTTAGTTGTAGCAGAAACTTGGATTAGATCTAAACATGTAACCTCACTTTCTTGCACGACTAGTAGTATAAATGAACATTTACACTTTCAGTTAAGTGGGTTTTTTTGTTTGTTGTTTTGTTTTTTTGGTTTTTTTTTGGCAGCAGTCCTTGTATTTTCCACTTGTGAGCACTCCTGTGCTCAAGGCTGAAGGCTTTAGCAGTGGTGGACAACTTGCAGCTTTCTCTCAAGTAGTTCCTGAACTTGATCCATGTTGAGTGGCACGCGCCGTCCTTGGAATCCCAGGCTATGGTGGCTGGTGAACTAGCCGGGGCTACTGGGACTGAAGATGCCAGGGATCTAGCAGTGTGCTTAGCCCAGCCCTATTTAGAAATGGGGCAGTGAGATTCCTTGGATCCTACTGTAAGCTTTTACCTGTCAGCTGTAAACTAGAATCCTTGCCCTTCTTTGCCTTCTTTTGCTTTGACTTTTTTTGAGTTTTGTGGTATGTATCCTTGTGTTATGAAGAAGATCATGAAGGTTTACTATCTTCCCTCCTATCTGTGACTCTGAAGTCAGCAGCAGCTATGCTATCATTTCACTGCAGCTAGAATATCATTCGAAATTTCTGTTTAAGAAAACAGTTTGTGCTCAGGTTCTTTTACTCTTTAGTTTTCTGATTATAGTCACCACTAAAGGTTCTGCCTTTAATATATTCAGGAAACAGCAGGTCAGTGTCTCCTTCTTTACAAGGAAATACAGATGTGAATGGAAGATTTTGAAGTCTTTCCACCATTCGTATAGCTTATTCTCCAGACCTTAGCTTTTTGGGTGCATACAGTAGATATTCTTTTCACATACAGGCATATATATGTCAACAACAGTGAAATCAAAAAGTCTGTCTCAGAAATAAATTTAGAATAATGGATTTAAATGTAGATTCCTTAAATGAACTTCTGCCAACTTTGTCCAGCACAAAACCCATCTAATCTGTGGATTAGGTGAGCCAAGCCTTAATTTAATCTGAAGGGTAAATCTAAAAACATCTTGGAAAGTGATTTACAATCTGTATTTAAGGACACTAGTCTTTTTCTAATAAGACTAGTCCTCAAGGCTTTTTGCCTTTCTGAAAATCACTACATTAGCATTAAGTGGGAGCCACTGCCACCTTTATCAAAGGAATACTTAAGCTTCTTCAAACATTTCTTCTTCTTAAAAGGACTGTTAAAAAATGAATTAGGAAACCATTCTGCCCTGGAGACTTCTATGAAATTTATGGAGGAAATAGTCTTTGAAAAATTTTACTGCAGCAGAGGAATTGCCATATACTGCTTGTCACCAAGGAAGGATTCATTTGGCCAGAAATTAATCCAGAGCTACCTCCTCATAAATGTACTTGGACAGATATAATTCTCATCAGACATAAAACAAGTGATGCATAAAACAAATGATTCCAACACATTTCATTTAAACTGCTTTATTTCTGTGCTCTTTCAATGTTTTGTGTAGCATCAGCTGTTCAATATGAATTCTTAGTGATTATTTTTTGTTTCTGTCTTTGTTGTAGATGTTACAGAGGAAATGGGATGGCTGTCTCTGGTAGTTAAGTTTTACTTGATTGTACGTCCGGTGGCAAGTGGTTTAGTATGTATGCAAAAAAGTCTAGGTGAGAAAAAAATTGAGATATTCTGAAAATAGACTCTTCTGTCTCTGGCTTTGGAAATAGTATAGAAAATGTTTGGTTGGAAGTGGCAAGGCAGAGACAAAACTATGTTTAGCAAGTTACAATTCTTAAGGATTTTCCTGCAGTATGTTGGTTCAGAGAGCAAACCCAAAAGACTTCCAAGTTAATGTTGACCTAAGCATCAACACAGCACAGCCCTACTGCCTCACTTCTGGAGACAGTCTAGTTTATCAGTGCCTGGTATATTGCTGTGTCTTTTGAATCTAGGATGCTCCATGCTCCCAGTTTCAGAGTTAGCTTACTTTAGACTGTGCTAGAATTATACAGCCAGTGTACTGAAAAGTATCTTGGATTTTCTTCATGAACAGGGTGAGGAGAAGGCAAAGAGAAATAATCTGAGGTGATTGTACTTGACTTTATGGTCTGCCACATACGTGTGTATCCACATCTGTACTTTGGCCTTGCACAATTTTTGGGCTGTAGATTGAATGTTTGAGGAAGTAAATATGTTTCTATAGTGATAACTAAGATACTTTGTCTAGTTCAAGGATCTTCTAGCTTTACAGATCAACTGAGGCAATACATTTAGCTCAGACTGTGAACTGACTAATCTGAGGTCATAAGACATGCCAGGAGATGAATTAGGAGTCGAGTCTTAGAACGTTGTGTCCCTGACGTAATTGCTATATAGCCCCTACCATGACATTTGAGTTGCATTTCTTAGTAGCTGTTATGCTGTTTTGTATTTCTTAAAAGTGATCAGGGTAAAAACATGACTAATAGAGATTTAGGTAGTTAATATGGCAGTTTACACTGAGGAGGATGCAAAGAAGGGCCAGAAACTCTGCTCAAGACAGTGTGGGACTCTGATACTGTGCAGCAATAGTGTGCAGCAACAGGACATATCATGGCATTGTCAGGAGCAGCTACCTCAGTGCATTGAAGGCTTTAGTTGAGACAGAGCCCTGATAGAGAATATCCCCATTCAGTGAGTGCCCAGTGCCCTTGTGAGACTGGGTGCGAAGGTGGCATTGCATGTTGGGGACACACTCATGGTTAAGTCATTAAGTGACTGAATAAGGAGCTGCAAGAGATGGCAAACAGATTGCCAACTGGGAAGACAAAAAGGAGATTGCCAGGATCTTTGCAGAGAACATTCAGAAGCAAGAGTCTGAACCTTGCAAGAAAGGAGGGACATCTTAGAGACTGCATTCAAGGAAAGCATCAGAGCAAGATGAATCTGAACTACACCTTAATCAGCACCAAGAAGTGGCATGTGATACTATTTGGAGACTCTCCTCTATGAGAGGTAGAGGGACTCATCTGCTGATAATATTTGACTTACCAGGAGAGCTGCTATTGGACAAGTGCTCATATACAGAATGTTGTAGAAAAGCTGCTGAGGCATGTCTGGACTTGGGACTGTTGCTTCTGGCTGCTCACCCATATGTGCACCAATGATACTATCAATGGAGACATTATCAAACCAAGAGTAACTACAGGGCATTGGTGCCCAAGCACCAAGTCCTTGGTCCTGCCAGTGAAGAGGAAAGGCTTGGGTAGGAGGGAACCCAACCTGCTGGTTGAGACCTGATTGTATACCTAGTGTTGCAGGCAGAGCTTTTGTTTTTATGACCATGGACCTCTCTTTGAGGAATGAAGAGTGCTGGGTACAGGCTCCTGGACACAGGATGCCTCTGACCAAGTAAGACAAAGGCATCTTTGCCAACAAAGGCATCTTTGCCAACAGGCTTTCTAATCTAGCCAGGAGGGCTCTGAGCTAGATTCATCTGGGGATGAGGACCACCTGGAACGCATCAGAAGGTGCTTAAGGGAGCTGACCAAAGTCAGTGTGAGGCCACTGTCATCTTTGAAAGGTCATAGTGACCAAGGGAGATTCCTGATGATTTGAAAAGGCATGTGGCCCATCAGTCTTTCAGAAAGGCACATTCATCTTCCACAAGGGCAAGAAGGATCCAGACAACTACAGGCAGGTCAGCCTAATCTCAGTCCCTGGGAAGTCTTAGAGTAAATCCTCATGAAATCTGTTTCTAGCCATATGAATAACAAGAAACTGGGAACAGCCAGCATGGATTTAATTATGGAGAATCATGCCTGACCAACCTGGTAGATTTCTTATGAAGAGATAACTCTTTTGTTTGGATGAATGGAGAGTAGTGAGTGTTTTTCTCCAGACTATAATATTCTGTAGTTCTGTCCCTGAGTCAAGGACAACTTCGTGTATGCTGCCTGCCACAGCAGCTTTTTGTCATGAGTGCAGCCTTGTATTGCAATATGAACAAAAAGTAAAAAATTGGCTTTTCTTGATCACACAGTGTATAGATCTTTTTCCCTATCTGAAGGTAAGGAATATTCAAGAGAGACCCTCAGAAGAAGAAAGATTTCAAAAAGAAAATTATAATTTTTATTTGCAGTTTTGATGAAAACCAGCAGGCTGTGCTATCAAAATTATTTTCTAGGAATAAACACAAAATCTTGTTATTTTCATTTTTATATGGAAAAGTACATGCATGCATTGTGCTCTTTTTATTTGTGATTCTTATTTTCCATTTAGAAATGAAAAGAGGCTGTTAAAGTGTTAACTTTCTGTCTTTTGATGCATTCAGGGCCTTGTTTAGTAATTTTTTTTTTCTTTGAAAGCTGAAAACAAAGACTTCTTTATTATACTATTAACTCTGAAGATAACAATACCAAGTTTATATTAGTTTTTTTTTTTTATTATTTTATTTATTTATTTTTTTTTCCCTAAAGGCTTCGTAGCTCTGCTAAGGCCTTCCTATTTTAGGACTAATTTGTGTTGTATAAAAATACTACAACACTGGTGGACTTAATATACTATGTCATTTTTGTTTTTTCAGGCAGCTGGAATCAGAGTTCTCTTGGTTTCTAAAATATTTCCAAAGAAAAACAGCGCGTGACTGCCTGAATTAAGACTAGATAGCATCTTTGTTGCAATTTCTGGGGGGAGGAGGGGAGAGAGTTAACAGCAGTGTGGCATTTCCAAGACTGGAATCACACTGACGTGACTTTGAGCCTTTTTTCTAAGCTGAAGCTGGGGGTTAGTAATTCCAAAGGTGAAGCCAGCTATTTGAGAAGGATTTAAGCAGTAAGAATATTGTTCAGCATCTACCCGCTGCTTTTTATCAGTGTTTTTTGAAGCCATTTATAAGAGCAGATGAACATAATTTTGCAAGTCAGAGATCAAAAATACAGCAAGGAAAAGTGACTTGCCAAACATAAGACAGCAAAACCAGTCTCCCTGCCTAGACTAGTTCCTCTTAGCCCTATGCTTTTCTGCTTTATGCCAACCTGCTTCTTCAGCAACTGAACAAAGAAGAATTTGAATGATAAAAGTTATCATCATAATAAAGCACACACTTGCTATGGCTTGAGCAATGTAACTTTCCTAAACAAATTTGTATTCCTTTGAACACAGGAGGTCAAGGGAGATAAGCAACAGTATAGTTAGGCATCAGTATTGTGTTTTATCGATGTCATCATTCTTAATTCAGCATGAGTTTTATCAGGAATAATTCAGCATTTTAAACAGTCTTTCCATTTCATAAAAGCTTCTTCCTAGAAATGAACAGTTTAACAGCTTCCATCTGGCTTGATCTGTTATTTATGCCATTGATACATGTGTAGGACAATTTCAGTCTCAGAATTGAGGGGCTACTGTGACAGACTCCATAAAGCACATTTGTGCTCCTTTGAAACTTCCACCCACCCCCCCTTGTCACTTGGGTGTATCACCAAAATTACAGCTCGAAGAACTTTCTACTGTGGATCAATACAAACCCAAATAAGTAGTCACTGAAATACGTATACATTCTTGCACCTTTTTTGTCATGCTATCTGCTGTATGGATGAGTTTTTTCAATCCAGTAAAGCATACAGACATCTGTGTGCAGTGGTTCTGAAGCCTTGACTGCAATATATGATGGGGACTTCCTATGCTTTCGTTAATATTTTGGAATGGAGCTGACATCCCTTGAATCCTGCCATTAGATCTGTGCTTCTTACTGTTCCCTCTTCTATCCTGGAAATGGAAGACTGACCCTTATTTGTGAAGTGTAAGTAGCTTCTCTTCGTGCAGAAACAATAGTGACTGGCTTATCAATATTGAAATCTGAGAGCGCTATACCCTTGGAGTTGGGCACTACACTACTCTAATTTTTGGTTTAATGTTTTTATTCCTAATGCAGTTTTAATTTTTAGCAGTATGATGATAGAATTAAAGTTGCTGTATAGCACTGGGAATGACCCATAAAACACAAAATAAAAAGCTTGTCAATTCAAATACAGTATCATGTACTTGAATATAATTCTAATTTAAAAATGTCCATTGAGAAAACAGAGTATATTTACAGAGTCAGAGGAAGATTAGTGATCCCATGGTAGCAGTCACCGCTTTCCTGGACGTTCAAAACAGGTTCCATCTGTGGCTTTGACAAATGAGAACAGTACTGCACATTTTCACATTTAAGTGTAGATGCAGTGGCAGGGACTATGGCTTGTAATCTTCTTCATACTAGAACATTATCATTCATCTGAATATGCTTGTTTATAACTTAATCCAAAGCCAATTGATCTGATCAGTGCATTTTTGATGACGCCAAGGGACTTCAGATTAGGGCCTGTGTAGACTGCATCAATCCAACTCTGTTAACTTGCCTGTTTCAGTAAGCTACTGCTAGAATTAAGACAAGTTTATGGAGTTAGTGGAACTGCTCACAAAGTGTGATGTAATTTATATGTGCTACCAGTAATCACAATAGTAAGTCTATTGGAGGACAGCGTACATGCCGCCTTGACTATGCATTACTAAGAGATCTCAAGGCAAATAGCTGGCCAAAAGCTTCTACTCCCTGAGAAGGGAATCAAGTCTGTGCTGCTTATCACCTGGCTTCTGATTACCTGGTAGGAAACTAGCAGGGAAGTGAAAGAAACCAACAGATTCAAGCAGAACATCTTAAAAGTATAAAAGGCAGCCCCCAAGAGTTTATATGTGATGGGAACAGAGTGTGTCAGACATCAGGAACTAGGAGCTGGTAGAACTGCTGAGAGAGCTTGGGTGAAACAGGAAAGCCAACAGGGAAAGGTTGACATAATGGTTGTACATGAATAACTGTTGGGGTTTGGGGCAGAGAGCACTTGATTATTTTGTTGGAATTTAATATGCAGGCACTTAGACCTCTATCAAATGTTTCTTAGATTGACTTGATGTGAGTAGGATTAAAACATTTGCATAATATTGAGGCTCAAGGCAGTAAGGACTAGGGGGATGTGATGACTTATGTCAGCTTTTCTATTTCCTGAATTAAGTTCTGGCTTTTCACTGAGTTAATTTTGTATACTGTGCATATCTGAGCTCCATTAATATATGTCTGCAGGTATATATGGATTTTTTGAGATGCTTCAGCTAATTTCATTTTGAAAAAGAATTAGATGGAAAACGTCCAAAATAAAGACATTTCAGCCTGCAGGAAAGTTTTATGCAAATTAGTCAGTAGGCATGAATGACTGTCTCACATTGTTGGTGGTCTCAGCAAGCTGGGAAGAATGTTGAGAATGGCTTGTGTCCCATGTCTGATGAGGTGGATGGAACATACCACCCTCTGATTACCGCACTGTCTCTGGCCCTTATATAGTAGCTCTTTGCAGTCAGATGGTAACTTAGCTAGATCAAATGGATCTTTTTAGTAGGCATGGAGCAGCTACATTACTTACTGTATGATCAGTTTAGCAAACACGCATTAACTGCTTAGTGAAAGGAATATTGCAAAGGCTCAGTTACAGTGCTTGTTTGGCAAGACAGATATAATTAATAATGTCATTGCAGTAAAAGTCAGCTGTTCAGTAGTTATGCTGGTTGCCAAATGTTACACGATGCGGATTCAGAACAATTTCATCCGTTGGCCAATGCTTTCAAATCATCTTGGCAAGGTTTGTATTTCTATTTTAAACTGTGTAAAGGGAAATTGCTCCCATACTCTCAGGGCTGAGGGTGATGATACTGCAACTACTTACCCTACCTGCTTTTGGATAAATAGGCAAGGGGAAAGAAAGCATTAGAGGTCATCACAAGAAGTTAGTTGAGTGTCTGAAATGTGCTTGGCACATGCCAAAGTGATTCTGATCATCTTTGCTGTGGAGAAAGTCTTGGTGCATCTCAGGATCAAATCATGCATGTCTCTGGGAAACATTACACAATAAAAGTGAAGTAAAACTATCATTTCACATGAATAAACTATACAAACTTTTATTTTACTTCTTTCACCAACTATGTGAGACATGAGTATCCTTTTCAATTATGTATTGCTAATTTGCTGACGTAGGTATTGAAGTCAAATTTATTTATGCAGCTTTGATTTTTTTTTAATTTGAGAAAAACACATTTCTTTAATTTTCTTTTGTACGTTCCATTTTCCTTTACAGTCATGCTGAGCCAGTGCATTTTACAGTGTTCTCTTGGTTAATAATGGCATACCAAAATTGCCAGCTGGAATCTGGCATGTTATTTCCTTTCTATTTTTGACCAAATATTTAATCATACCTTCTCTATTGTTTCCTATGACTAGGACCAGCTATTTAATGATAGGCTTGTAGATGAACCTAGTGAGATACCTAAACTAGTAAGTGATTTGTATGATAATGATAACTTGTGTCTAAATGCATGAATTCCACAAAAGAAAAAAATGGTTTATCCCATTATTTTTGTTCTCACTATGAAATGCAAGCTTTGTGGACTCTTGCAGGTACTCTCTATTCTTTGAGGGAGCTATCAGGTTAAGAGGCTGTGTGATCCAAATTATATAACTTGTATAACTCTACAGTGTTTCTAGAGCATTTACCTTGACTGCATTTTAAGGGACAGACAGCAACATGCAGACATAGGACTGCAAAATCATCACAGCTGCATCTGAGACAAAAACACCTGAGCAAACTTGAGACAGTGCTGTTTCAATAGCGAGAGAGCAGCCTAATGGACCAAGGTGTCTAGAGAAGCTGCATGGACCCAGTTATTCACAGTTAACTGATCTCCATGGTTAATCTCAGGTCTCTGCTTATTATGGAAATGATTTTCCTTGTTTGTTATAGCTGAATGAATTTGAATGTGATATTCATTTCACATTGCTATTTTAACCATGACATGAAGGCATATTGTTCCATACCTACTTTAGTTTGAATCCATATAGCATCTGATCTGTTATCTCCCTGCCCTTTCAGCATAAATACAACTGGAGATGGGCTTTAAAAGAAAAAAAAAAAAAAAAAAAAAGGTGAAAATAACATTTGTTCTTTGAAAGGGAGAAGAACTCAAAAGAATAAAGACAATATGAGTGAAACTGGGACACCAAGTTAGGGAAATGTAACAAAACTGAGACTTGGCAGTCTTTTGGAACAGGAAAGAAAAAATAGTAGAAGGGGAAAAATCAAACAGAGTAGAAGGAAGAGGGAAGGAGAGAAAAGGAAAGGGGGAGAGGGAGAAGAGAGCAATGCTGTTTGTCAGATAGGAGAGAAGCACAAACAGAGAATCTTCTGCAGAGATGTAAGGCAGAAAGGTAAGAGTGAGATGGCTGGAGCTTGCTTGTTACTGAAATGAGGGGAAATCAGAGAAAGCAAATTTATTTATGTTGCTATACTTCAGTGTACTACTTCAGTAAAAATATATATATTAAACTGTGAGTTTAAGGTTAGGGGATGTGCTGACTGCTTTTGAGCCACTGAGTCACTAACATTTCCTGGCACAACTTATAAATGGTCAATATCTACATTTTAAGATGGAAAAAAAAAAAAAAAAAAGAATCACATTGTGGACCTTTTTAATTTAATTCAATTTTGCTGTAGAAAAATAAAACCTGTTTGAAATATTGATGATCCATTTTATGATGATAATATCTGAAAAGGTAAATTAAAAATGTTCAAGGAGTGCATTTCATTGTCAGTTTTTGCAAAGAAGGCAAGCCAAAAACTTTGTAGAAGTCTTAGATGAGCAGCTGGAACCAAAGCTGATTGAAATGCGAAACCAGCTTTTGACAGTGGTAGCATTCATTTCAGATTATTCATTTAGTACTTTCATTGACTAGTCCATTCAGCAGTGAAAAACTGGTAGCTGAAAAAGCAGACAAACATGCTTTCTGTTTTTGAACACATAAAGAAAATTAAACATTAGTGTATAGGAACTACTGTTTCAACAATTTTTAAAAAAATAGTGATCAAAAATGTTCAGTTCATTTACTACAGGTAATAACTGTTGAATAAATCCATTTAAGCAAGAAAATATAGTTTGGCAGTTTTCCTGTTTTCTTATGTGTGTGTATATATAGTACACTAAGGTAGTCCTGTGTAACTAGTAACTAGTCAATCTACTTCTGAAATACTGATACCGTGTTTTTTATTTAAATTCCAGTTTCTGCCTAAATTCAATTTTAAGATGAACCATGAATAAAAAAAAAAGGCCAAATAGAAAATATAAAAATCAAATCATTCACTCTTTTCTAATACAGTAACAATAAAAAGAATTCAACTAAGCATATGAACATAGCTTCTCTTATGACCTGATCAAAAGTTACATTAAATATCGTTTGAAGGAAGATGACTGAAGACTGCAAGTGCAACACAGAGTTAAAATTGGTGATTTAATCAAAATTTCTTGCTCTTGATGTAAATTGTGATTGAAGCTGGTAGTTTAAATAGCTCTGACTTAAATCAGTCTTAAAACATGCATGGTGAATGGCAAAGCACGCTTAGGTTTGGGTTTGCTTTGTAATGTATGTAACTTCAGAGGATAAGTGGTGTGGAGGAGCATGTGGGTAACTTGTAAGCATTACAGCACATACGAAGTGTAGGAATTAGGAATTAGATGGGTCTTCCCTGACTTTAAGGTCATCTTAGATGGGTTTCACACTTGACAACATTAACTGAAAGCAACTGTTTTTGAGGTATGCAGCAAAGAGATGGAAGCATATAAAAAGCTAGATGAGCAAGGGTTGTGTTTTCAGGTGTCCCAGCTGAGGCAAAAGCTATTTTAACATGTGGAACAGAGGAAAATTTTTTGGAAAGTTTTCTGGATAGAGACTAGAAAGATTGAAATCTCTTGGTGCTCCCTCTGCTGGGAAGATTGTTTTAATCAGTGTGTTCATATAGTCCACATATTTGCATTGAAACCTATTGCACAGCTTGCAGCTTAGGTTTAGCTGTATTTTCCAATGGGTAGTTTGTGTGAAGCAAGTCAGTAGTGAGATATCATGTAAGGTCATGTCCCTGATATGATTTTATCATGACAAGCAGTCTAATGCAAGCAGATTATACAGATTAAAAGCTAAGAACAGGAACTTTATTATGAAATCTGCTGAAATAATAAAGGATGTTCGCAATTCATATGAACCAATTCTAGCATGTGTTGAATGATACATGCCTCTGATATAGATAGAAATGCTTTTCTGGGTTTATTTAACCACTTCCATTTTAAAAGATTTGGAGATTTTACTTATGCATTGCTTAAGCTTTTGAATGTGCTGGCCACTCTTTCTCTGTCTTCTACTTTCTTATGGCTTCCAGATTATAAACCCTTCATGGTTTATATAAGCTATTAGAGTGCTTGTGTGTGAGTGACAGACGCCTCTCTGTGTTTTCTTACCGGGAAAACAAGTTGCTTTGGTCACCATCTGGTAGGCCTTTATTGCTTAGCGCAAACTACATCAGCTCACTAACAGCTCACTAACAGCTACTGCGATCCCCAGTTCAGTTGATTTCCTTCTGCCTTAGCCAAAATGTAGTCATGACATGGAGATGTTTTCATCTTTGTGCCTTGTATGGAGCTTAGTATGTTGTCTGTGCTTTAATAATAGATAATTGTCAGGTCTTTGTACAGTGAATGGACAGCCTCAGCACAGCCTGAATTTCCTCCCAGATGGGCTGGAATACATAAAGGGGCTGGTGATTTGGCAAACCCGTGTGGGAGAGGATGTTCCAGACATACCAGGCGTGGAAGAAGGACCAGAAAGGAAGCACAGAAACAAAAGAAAGAGATTGATCTATAAACCCTTGACACCGGAAGTTGTCATTTCTGGACAACTGAATTTGTGCTATACAAATGGATCACTAAAGGCACTGAAGGATACATGTATAAGGACAAAGCGTTCAGAAACTGATGCTGACAGACTCATCTTCTGCTGGCATGTAGAGCTCTTTAAACAAATGCCTTTCCACATAGTGGATCTTACGAATTGTCACCCTCAGCAGAGAATCTGCTAGTCCTGTACATGTGCACCAAGGCATTCCTCAGCAGCCATAAAGCTATAAAGCATACTCCTTTATAACAGTAAACTTTGCTGGTTTTATAAAAGATTTATTTGTGTTTGGAGACTATGGATAGCTGTGTATTGCTATGCACTTCAGTTTGGTGAAGAATATTCTTTCCTTAGTATTTAAAACTCATATCAAAATATGGATTTAGGAGCCTATAGTTACATTTGTACTTTCGTTAGTCTCTGTGACTCCACGAGCTGCTTAGCTATGCACGTGGCTGTATATATGTGTATAAAGCCTGTATTCTTGTATCATCCTTGTGGAATAAGTCTAGATAATTAGTGCTGCATATTAGTTTAAGCAATGGTAACAATGGGCCAAAATACAGAGGCACAAAATGGTGCTGAGAGGAGTTGCATCAAGAAAATCCAGTGAGCAAAAGACTGCCACTCCGAGCTTGTTCTCAGTAAGGACTGATCCTTTGAGGTGGTTTCTTACGATTATGTAGGGAACAGGAGAAGTTAGAGTTATGGAGGAGTCACAAATCTTGCTTAGTATATGTTTTTAGAAAAATAAAGACAATAGGTTCAGTGCTAGGATGGGGTGGTGAAAAGGGAGGGGCAGACAAGTGACTCAAGATTCTTTGTCACATACTGCAGACACTATACAGCTGGTTCAGAGAGGTTTATTTACTTCTGGAATACCTCACTGACAGTTCTGCAGATTAAAATGGCCCCCAAAACAATAACTGGAATGAGTGAACGTTGTAGGTACATAGTCTCACTGAAAAGGATACTCTTCGGTACTTAAAGTTACTACAAATGTTAGATGTAAATGTAGCAGGACTGGACAACTTAGAAAAAAAAATAATTGGCCCCTGAGTTCAAGCCAGAAAAATTTTCCACTGTTTCTGGAATCTTATATGTTCTTATATAAAGATTTATCCTGTAAAAATTTCTTAGGTAATGTATTAATTATCTCTGAATAAACATTGAGTTCTCAGAATCTATAGAGGATTATTTAAGTTCATCACAATTATATTGCTGTTAGCATAGACTATGTGACAAAATTGTGATGATATTAGTATAGTATTTTCATGATGAATGGTGACCTCAGTTTGATGATCACTGCAAGCAATAATGATGTGCAGGTGAGAGAAGGATCTAATTAGTTTGGTATCTACAGGCTTGTTTAAATAATGTTCACTGTTGTGTGTTCTTCATCTTGAGCATTGTGGTTTGAGTTTAATACTGAAGTTGATACCTTCAACTGGTGTCATGGTGTCAACTGTAGATGACTGGCCAGCTGCAAATTCTGCTGTACATTCGCAGATTCACCTACTGTTTATTTGTGGTAATTTGTGCTACTCGATCACTTGAATTTACATTCAGGTATTACCATGGAAAAGTCATTGCTCATCTACAGATCTGATTTCTCCTCTTCTGAGTGGTAAGTCACATAGCATTTGCTGGTAGCCACTGCACTCTTATGAACATAACTACTGTGACTGAAAATAGAGATGTGACTTACCTTTTGAGAGACCTGTATTCAGTGTTTCTAGACACTACAAACCTGCTGTAACAGTGGAAAAATCACAAACTGCATACAGAAGGATGGACGGGGTGAGGAGATGAGCATTTTTCTTGTCTCATGTTCTGTTTGCATATTTTATCTGTAAGCATTGTCCTGATTTATTCTGGTGCTTTAATTTTGGGGGTTTTTCTTACAATGACATCGGAATTAGAAAAAGAAAATACCTCTGTAGGGTATAGAAGTGGTATTAGCTAATTTTATAGATGGGACAATTTGTATTTTAGAAATAGTAGAAGGTTTGTGGCTCCCTTAAGAACTGTACAATAATGATTTTGCTATCTATAATGGTTTATATACATCATCCAGACTGATGGGAAAATGAAAAGATGGCTAGGAGACTCCAATCATTATTAATACTGGCTTGTTTTGCACAGATTCTCATCCCATTAGAACTGTCCTGTATTGTTTTATGTATTTATATCCGTCTATCTACCTGTATGAGTCATGTTACAAAATTCCAGTGTATTGCCCTAGGATAAGTCTTGGTTCTCTATTTCTTTACACTTTTATGGGGCTAATCAATATGACTCCTTTTGTTTGGGTAACATAAGTATAAAATTTGTATAAAAAGAAAGAGAATTGGAATTTACCTTTGCAGAGTAAAGGTGGTAACTAACTCATTTTCACTGTCACATTCTTAAAGATTCACTCAGAACAGCTCCAGTCCAGGGAAAAGTCCTCCTTGTTTGGTGATGTCTTATGTTTCTTTTGCCAAAACAATGATGAACTAAAAAGAAAAAAAGAAAAAAAACAGATATGAACTTTGATTTGCTAACTTGTGAGTAGGATGTCAGAGATAGGTAAATGAGAGATATTTTTAGGCCTCAGTTGAAGGATTTCTTTTCTGTGAAAAACTTGAGTCAATTGAGTGCTAATACCAGTGCTATTTTTTTTTTAACAAAAACAAAGTCCAATACACTCTGACCAGATTATTTAAGATTTTTGAGATCTTTTATAAGTTACACAATCAGGAACAATTAGCTCCTTAATTTTGGCCATTTATATTGACATGCCCATTGATTATTACTGGTGTTTACAGAAAGGTTACCACATATTATTATGTTGTTCTCATTGTTTATAGTTAGACTGTAACTGTTGTGGGCCACTAATGTATGATTAGTTGCCTTACATATCTGTAGTACCCATTTCACTTTCTTGTCAAAATTGTGTACAGCTTCCCATCCAGAATTACTACAAATAGTTATATTTAGATTAACCTTAGATCTTATTGTAACGTTATGGCCTACTCTCTGTTCTTGACCTCTTGCTATTACAGATGGCGTTCCTCCTGTAACTGTAGTTATAAATATGGGTCATGCCTTATCTTCAGTTACAATCCCTAGCTTTTGGCTGCTCCAGGGTTCAGCTCTCCTCTGTCATTGTTATGACCATCACATCCATAATTGTGGAGTGGTGGGGATGGCTGAAAATTCCCAATGGCAAGCTAGCTGCCTTGAGCACTCTTCAGCACTGAAGAAAGGAGTTTGAGGGACTGCGAGCGACTGTGAATGATTGCTTTACTCTTGCAGTAGTGGTCTCAAGGAGAGATCCCATAGCTGGGGTAAGAAGGAGTTATTTCCAGACTGTAATGACTAACACTGCCCCAGCACTGAGAGCAGGCTTTGTCTCTGAAGGTCCTGACATCCAAGCAGGCCTTATCTCAAGGTCTTGACATCTTCTTTTTTGGAATGTGAGGCATAAGAATGCAGACTACTTGGGGGGTGGAGGGAAAGCTGGGAGTAGATGTTTAACAACAATGTCATCTTCAGGACTTTGACAGCATTTTACTTCTGTTTTAACAGGAATTCATGCAGCTACTGACATGAAGGTCCCTTATGGGACCTCCTATGGGTGCTTGTCGTTTAGTTAATTGACTAACAACTTTACGCAAATGGGATCCCCACTTAGAGCTATTAATAGATTCAGTCTTGTGTAATAGTTGTTTTGGTGGTGTTTTTGGAGTCCATTCCACCTTTCTACTGTGCCATTACTTTGAGGTCAGTATGGTAGGTGGGAAGTACACTGTACTCCATTTGAAGCATACTGAGTTTGCACTACTTTTATTCTTACAATGGGATCTATTATCAGACTGTATTTCTCTGAGCAAGGGAGAAGTAGCAAACCCCACCAGTTTAAACCAGCAACAGTTGCTAGACCTTGTGCGGGGTGCACATTCCCTATGCTACTAGCTATTTCTATTTCTGTAAAGATATATTTCCAGCCTTCGGGTGTTTGCTTTAAGGGACCAATATAATCTACTTGTCAGGTTTTCCAGAGTAGTTTACCTTCTCTGAGTTTGGCCAACTGTTGTCCTTTTGACATGTACTGACAAACCATGCCATTTGACAAAAATGGCATGAGTCCACTATTTGTGGACTCATCTGATTCCACTTTGCCTTTAGTTTTTTCTTCTGTATGTGTAGATATATCTCCTATGGATGTATTCCTAGATTGAGCTATATCATAAATCTTTTCCCAATGTGTTTTTTCCCCATACATCTCTACCATTTACTTGCCAAACTTTTTCCATCCAGTTCCCTAGCCACTGCGTTGCACCAGGCCATACAGCATATGAGTCTGTATAGGGATGACTGGCTCCTTGCTCCAGCGCTGTTTCCACTGCTCTGAGTTCTGCCAGTTGGGCCTAATTGTCAGTTTCTTCTGCTAAAGCTTTTCTGGTCTCTACTGCTAGAGCTGCAGCTTGGCCTCTCCCTTGTTTTCCCCTGCATGGGGTGTTCCTGTCCATGAACCAGACCCTTGCTCTGGTCTTGTGGGTATCAGGGAGGAGGGCAGATGGGAGCACTCCACAGGCATTGCAAGTCCAATTTGCTATAAGCTCTCCAATAATTTTTATTTATTCCTCCCATTACTTGTCACCTGTTAATGAATATGCAAAGACCATCCCTGCACTGTAATCTTTTGTGCTGCCCCTAGGGGTAATGGCTTCCTGGTTAAAATCTGTTAAAACAGAATAGGCGCACCTCATTGATTTCCCTTTGAGTTAATGGCTTGGTAGTTAGCTTTGCAGCCCTTTATATGCTGCTAATAGCACTTTCTCAAATGGCCTGTAGTAGTTCCCTTGAGAGCCTTGCCACACTTTAGAGCCAAAGGTAATAAAGTAATCCTTTTTACCTTGAATACCTTGTTGCCATAATTCCCATTCATCTCAGTTATCACCTATGTCTTTATGTAATGTAAATGGGAATGTAGGGTGGATGGGTCCCATAAAACAGTTAATGCTTCATGATGTTTCTACTCCCAGTTCCATACTGCGTTTTTATTCAGTAAATCATACAGAAGTCTTGCTAGAATACTGAATTCAGGAATGTGTGCCCTCCAAAACATGAAATTTCATAATAAATCTCTCAGTTCTATTTTATCTGGAGATGCCAGAATATTCTGTGTCTCTGGTAATACAGATTCTGGCAGTTTTCTGTTCTCCTATCCATCAGATAGGAGAACATAAAAATATAACCTCCTGACCTGACCCTTACCGTTTTGAGTTGGGAATGCTAATATTTTTTTTTTTTTTTTTTTAATGCTGGGCAATAGCTTTCATACTGTGGCAAACCTTTTTTTCATGCAATCCTCTGATTAGAATATCATCTATATATTGTTCCTTCAGGTGTTAGCGATTGATTCTAATTCTTTAGCTAACATAGTATGGGCAATGGTGGGGCTATGCTTAAAACCATGAGGTAGGCATTTAAGTTATACTTTGTTCCACCCCAAGTAAAAGCGAACTTTGTCTCATCTTGCTCTTGTTTTGAGTTTATGAAAAACATTTTTTTAATCTAACATTACAGTCCATGGAAAACCACATTCATTTATTGCATTAGCAATATCTACTACGTTAGAAATACTGGCTGTTAAAGGGCCAGTTGCTTTATTTAAAGCCCTGTGGTTAGTTGTCATGCGTGATGTCCCATCTGGTTCTAACAGGCCATTTTGAGCTGTTCTGTGGTGAATGGCTTTTTTCTATAATACTCTGTTGCTCTAATTGTTTGACTAATTCTGTCACAGGTTTTATGGCAGGAGCAGGTAGCTTATACTGAGGAATGTTAATGGGTTTGCTGTTAGACAGAGTTGGAGCTATTTGTAGATTTATAAACTTAAGCATATGGAGTTTATTTTTTCTTGTAACTGGGGGACTACCAATTTCTCATTTACCCAAGCTGTCTACCCAAGAGTGTCCTTTAAGAACGTCCATTCCTAGAATATTTATTTTGCCTAATAACAGAGGTCTGGGATACATTCATTGGACAGTATTAATTTAGACAAGGCTAAATTGGTTAAATTTAGCCAATTATTTGCTATAATTGGCTAATTATTTTGTATTGCAAAATAATTGCAATAGCAATTATGCAATTGATGCATAAGCATTAATTGCATCATTAATGCCTGCTATTGAAACTGCTTCATCCTTTAAAGGAGCTTTATCTTTGTAGGTATGCTGATCTATCATTGAAACTTGTGCTCTTGTATCAATCACAAATGTTGTGCTATACTTATCATTTATAGTGACCAGCCTTTCTGGACTCTGGTTCTGTGTGGCTGCCTCAGCAGGTGCGACCTGCACAGCGGAGCTGAGCCAGCTCCCCTATTCATTTGAATTTCTTTGTTCAAAGTGTTGAGTGATATCCTCTAGCTTTGGATATATGTGGGGACCTGGTCCTAATACCTGTGCTTGAGTTTCTCCTGCTGATAAGGGTAAAGCAGATACCATCTGCTGCAGAACCATCTGCCATCAAGTATCTGCATTTATTATTGTCATTGTAGATAGAGCAAGAGGTTTAAGCACTGCAGTTGCTCTTTTAACTACAAGATATGTACCCCTGAGTGGCATAAGATTGCCTAGGGTTAATATTTGGGGGTTGCCTGTTGTGACCTACAGGCTTTGGTCTATCCAGCATGTCCAAGATGGCAATTTTAGCACAGCAGTCTGTAACTCCTGTGCACTCTCCTACAACCAATTATTTTTCCACCCTTCTCACTGACAGAGGTGGCTGGTCCAGTGCACAGTGCAACCCACAGCAAGTCACCTTGCTGCCATATAGAGGTTTGTAGGAGGATGCCTAGTCTTAATATTAAACTTTGGACCTCACCCATGGGGTGGGTAACCTGATTTGCTCCTTTTCCTCATATATAGGACAGACATTCTAGGGGCATGTCTCCAACTTTAGCTGAAAACTTACTTCCTAGGAGTTAACTGATCTCC
Source organism: Rhea pennata (assembly GCF_028389875.1). Classification (NCBI taxonomy): domain Eukaryota; kingdom Metazoa; phylum Chordata; class Aves; order Rheiformes; family Rheidae; genus Rhea; species Rhea pennata. The sequence goes on along the minus strand of NC_084663.1, from coordinate 84,040,279 downwards.
AAAGTAAAACTCTCATGGTTGTCTGAGCAGGTGCATCTGGTGTTTACTCAATTTTTATCATGGAAAAAAATCACTTTCACATTATTTCCTTCTTTAGGGTCATCTGAATCATCATTGTGAGGACAATCAGGAGAACTGGGATCAAACCGGATATCTTCTGACCATTCATTGTCCTGTATATACATAGCAGTCATTAACAGGATCTACTTGAGTAGACTGTAGTATGTGTAGTATGATTCCTGTGTTCTGGGGGCATCGGCTATGATATAGGGCTGCAGTTTTGATTCTAAGAAGGTATCTTGTTTTTTTAGCTCTATATCTCATTTTATATATCATGTTATCTTTTATAACTGTTTCTTTCTCTCTTGCATGTTACTACTACATGCATCTGCTTCTAACTTCACTATTGCTTGCAAGCAACTTCCTAACAGGCAACATGGGCCTGCTTTTTGCATTTATTTCTTCAACATTTTAGAACTTTTCCATTTTTTTTTCAAATTTATCCCATATATCACTGGGATTAGTACAACATTGTCCTACCCATGGAGAATGCCAGACAGGATTTTTTTGTCCCTCTTTTTCAAATTTATTGGCTAGCTTTTTCACCATTCATAATGGTTTGTACCCTCTTTAATGGTTGCGGTCCCATCTGCAACTGGTCTTGTCACTACTCTTACCAGTCATTGAGAGTCATCTCTGTCAGGCTTTTATTCACAACTATAATCCTAAATCAGAAATCCCAGTATTGCTGATATTTTGTCAATACAACTGATAGGATATTCCTCAGGGTGAATGTTATCTGGGACACCAATTAATATCAGAGTCAATGCTTTCTGACCAAGTTCTTTCAGATATTCCACACGTGAAGAATGTAATGTTTAAAATTTACTTATTTGAAGATATTTGATGTTACATAGGATTTTTGATTTAGTAGTGATACAGCAATATACTGAAATCGCACTACAGGTGTAAGTTACATCTAGCAAAACATAGCAGTTGCAATATACAATTCAATCGCCTCACAAATGTGATCCCTATTACCAGTCTGATGCCTGTGCCGAGTCCCCAGTCATCCAGAAAGAATACATGGGTTGAAATTATCTCAAGCCCATTGCTCTCTTTGAAAGTCTTTTGTTAGTTGTTCAGTTTTTATAATCTGTGTTGGGCTGAACCACATATACACACATAATCCCTCCCACACCCATGCTGGTCTGGCTAACCCAGAGAGACATTCACACTCTTCTGATGAACTCAGGGACCTTTACAATGTGTAAATAAGGTGCTGTGAGTCCTACTGATTTCAGATGTGTCTGTAGTTAATCTATTGTAAAGGAGCTTTACCTTTGTAGGTATGCTGATCTATCATTGAAACCTGTGCTCTTGTATCAATCACAAATGTTGTGCTATACTTACCATTTATAGTGACCAGCCTTTCTGGACTCTGGTTCTGTGTGGCTGCGTCAGGGGGTGATTGCACATCTGATTTGCACATCAGACCTTTACAAAAACCTTTACAATACCAGTTAATAAGCAGCTAGATCAGCTGAGTGAATCTAAAACAAAGGCCACCCTCTGGTCCCCTTTGTGTTGAGATAAAGTCAGTTTTCTGTGCAACAGCTATGGTCAGTAATGCTCTACATTCTCTCTTGAGCTTCATGGGCACATCCCCTTTGTCCATCTCCCCTGAGCCTTCTTCCATTGTAGGTATTTATCCTTTAGTTAGCCTCCCCCTCCCCCAAACTAATTTATTTACCTTTGGAGATAACTTTTGAGGCTAACTTTCACTATATATTGTGACTAGCGCAAACTGGGTAACTTGAATTCCATAAACAATCTTGTGTTTTTTTTCAGTAGGACATAATTTACATTTTATTGTCATCTGCAGGGACAGAAATAAAACTGAGGAGGTGACAGGACAGTAGACACAGATCTTGCTATTGTTCCCTCCTGCATAAGAGGAAGCCTGTAATTACCTATTTTTCACATCCATGTTACCGAAAATATTCCCAGCAGACATCTCTGAACAGAAATATTCCCAGCAGACATCTCTGAACAGAAGGGCAAAACAAGGTTCAGTTCACTGAGAAGTCATCTGTTTACTCTCTGATGCATATAACTCTCCTCACTGCAGCTGTGGCTGCTATCTTACCCTTGTTTATTCATCTGGCCCCTGTATAATGTCAGCCCTTCTTAGCATTTTCTCTGAAGGGAATTGGGTTCAGCCTTGTCCTATTTCCAACAGGCTAGAGGTAGAAGGGTTTATTTGCCTCAGCTTTTAAAAATCTTTGCAAGTAATGAGATACAGATGACAGTCCAGGCAATGGATGAATAATGTGTAACAGTGTGACATCTTTTTAATTGAAGACCTCTTACCAGGTTATTTAAGAATAAATAGGAGGTGTTCCCAGTTCATCAGAGATGTTATTTGGCAGGAGGCAGTAACTCCAGAATAAAGCATACTAATACAGATAGGCAGGATTGCTTTGAATACTACAAAGGAAAAATATCTGCACTCAACTAGACAGTTGTAATACAGCTTTTGTTCTGGTAGGTTTAATATAGTTATTGATTATCTTGTTCCTAATGAACACAGAGCAAAAACCTCAATCAGCTTATTATCATTATTTTTAAAATGAAATTGTACTTTCAATATCAGTGAGAGTATAGTGCAGAGGGCAAACATTTTTTTCATGCCTTCATTCCTGTTGCCTGTTATATTTTATGATTGAAATTATAGTTGTACTGAAAGCTTAAAAATAAAAGTTTGTTGAGGCCTAGAATCACAGAATGGTAGAGGTTGGAAGGGACCTCTGGAGATCATCTAGTCCAACCCCCCTGCCCAAGCAGGGTCACCTACAGCATGCTTTCCATGACCCTATCCAGATGGCTTTTGAACATCTCCAAAGATGGAGACCCCACAGCCTCTAGGAGCAACTTGTTCCAGTGCTCTGTCACCCTTACAATAAAGACATTTCTCCTTACATTCAGCATGGAAGCCATGCTATTACCTGACTTAAAATGAAGTAAAAATTAAAGTTAATTTTACCCCACAAACAGTGGTCAGTGGTGTGAAAGGATGTCAGTAACGAGTGAGAGGAGAGTGAATCCCATACAGTTTTACGTTTTAACACACAAATTGACCAAGAGAAAATGCTAACGATGGTCCAGCTTCTTCATCAAACGACTTGCTATTACTTTTCAAATTACAATGATTGGGTTACAACTCACCCCTGTAGAGGGTTTCTTCATGCTGATTCCTTGTGTCTTGTCTCAGAAATGCCTCCAACACCTGAAAGTGAAGGAGACTGAGTGGATTTACAGAATTTAGTTTAAGCCTCGTTAACATCTTTTAAGCTGATGGAGAACACTAAGTCCTGCTGTTGTCTTGGCTAAGTCCTGTGGTGCATCTTCAAGAGAATATGTTAAATTATGGTAACTTCTTTGGGGTTGGAAAGTTTCTTAATAATTTCTGGTTGCATCTTGGTTGAGGGTTTCTGACTGTTGTCCCAGCAGCTCCTTGAAATTTTTTGAATTTTTGTTCATTATTGCTGCTTTTATTTTGTTATTAAAAATAGAGCAGAATTAAGCAGCTGTGACTAAAATAAAGAGGATAAAGAGGCTTCAGGCAGATTGGCTCAGGAAGCAGGACAGATTAATAACACATGACTGATGGAGGTAGCTAGATTTCATGAAATTATGACTGTGAAGGCTAAATGTGTAAATATATGCTTGACAGTGGGCTTTCCACAAGCTGACTGTTCTCATTGTGGGGCAGAAAGTATAAGAGAAACTAGATGGAGACATACATCTCAAAAAAATAGTGTGGATGTATGGCCCTGTGTTTGCACAAATACATAAAATATGAATTTAACGTATAGTTTTAAATGTTTGCTTCAGTCCTGTGATCATCCATACAGCTCTGTAATCAAATAGTTTTAATGTAGCTGCTTTAAAATTAGAGCACTAGGAGAACTCAGTAATCATGGCTCTATGGTGTTCTTTTTCCTACTATCAATGGAATAAAATAGAATTTCCTGTTTTGTCTGATACATTTTTCTTTGGGCCCTCATTTGGACTGCGATTTAGATGTACTTTTTTTTATTTTTTTTTTTTTAACTCAGTAAACTATCTTGGTAAATATGTATCTCCCTTGAAACATCCAGGTAGGGAGCTAAGAGGTCTCTAAGAGGTCTCCAGCTTCCAAACCCTTGAGTTTGGTTTTGGTTTGGAAACTGTGAATCAAATGGTTTTAGAAATAGGTTTGAATAATTAAAAAAAAATCAAATACTTTCAGTAGGCAAATGCAACATGTACACAATTTGTGTATTGTTATGCTTGCATAAGTGTGGGGGATTGCAGTAAAATATTCTGTTAATGATTTCAAGAACTGGAAGAAAAAATTTAGGGCTCTTTCTTTTTTGGAGGTCTAATAGGATTAAGCAGCACTGTCTATTTGCTTTTGCTACCAAACTCAGATCTAAAGGCATCTAACAGAGAAGGTGAATTGAAAAGGAAGGATCTTTCTGTCTGGCTGGTTTTCAGATTGGATTCACATTTCAAGTGAAATCTCTGGATTATACAGATGTTCTCTGATATTTGTAACTCTATTTGGTCTTTCTGTTTTTTGTCATCCAGCAGATGTGTAAATGAGGTGCTGTGAGTCCTACTGATTTCAGATGTGTCTGTAGTTAATCTATAATTTTTAGGTATATTTTTAATTACATGCATTTACAACAGAAATGGGAGGTCTCAAACAACGCAGGGACTTACTGTGCATAACAAGGTACTCTTCTTGGCTGGGACTGATGTAGGCAAGACTAAGAAAAAATGAGAGGTAAGCAGCAGTACCTTCATTTTTCTGACAGAGAGCTGAAATACATAAATGATAAGTGATTTAACCAAAGCTGCCCCAGAAAATCTACTCTTAAGTTAGCTTGCTTTCACAGATGTTTTTCATTCCTTTAAAATAAATATGATATCTTTAGCCACTTCCTTATGCTCTTGTGCGCTGTAGATCAGATGAATATTCCTATTGGTCTAACTTTTTATGATATCATTGGATAATGGAGGGCCAAAAACAGTGTTAGATTTTCTGAAGTGTCTTCTGTGTTTCTCCTCAAGTGATTTAAAACAGCTGTCCCTTTCCTTTGTTTACTTTTTATTAATTTTATCCTGCTAAGTTTTATTTATACCCTAATCTATAAGACTAAATATGGCTCACAAATTGTTCTGGTTTTTATTTGAGACGTAATAATGTTTCCAAGTCCATCTGCTCTGCTCCATTTCCCCCCCATCCTGAATTTAACTATCATTTAACTATGTTATATATGTTTTAATCTTCCTTTATACATCATCCCTGGATCCCCTTCATATTTTCAGTCTCTAGTACTCTTTGGGTGCTGCATGTTATATACAAAAAGATGATAATGCTGACGTTCCCAGGACTATATTTGGCCTTTCAAAGACAGCTGCTCTGAGGCTGCAGATCAGGGCAGTGTTGTTGTGTTTCCTTTTGTTTGTTGCCTTTCTGTATGCCACTCAAAATTACTGTGGACTTTTAGGGGAAGAAATGCTGCAGTCTGAAGCAATGTCTCTTTTGCTTTGACTTTTTTTTTTTTTTTCATTTGTGAAGTTTCCTCGAATTGTCCTGTAGAAAGTCTGCAGTTTGGGATTTAGTTCTGCAGATGTAGTTTCCTCTTGACAAATGGCCTGGTGGATGGATTTTTTTATTAATGAAGGAAGAACATGGTCAGTTGAATCCTGGTTTGAGAATCATAAGATCATAGAAATGTTGTTTGGAAGTCATGCTGAAGTTGTACTTTTGCAAGTGCTAGGTCAGGTCAGCCATGGTTGTTTGTAGCCAAGCACTGAAAAACTCTAAGGTAGGAGATTTCACCATTTCTCTGGTGACTTCTTCCATTGCTGGACTAACTTTCTGGTGAAAGTGTCTTCTCTTGTGCAACCTGAACCATCCAAGCTGTCCTTCAAGCAGGCAAAAAAAGAGACTAAGCTTTCTATCATAAACTAAACAAGCCCAGCTCTTACAAATTCCTTTTACAAAATAAGCCCTATACTGAACACCAGTCAGGCTTGATATAGAATCTGAATGAAACAGCTTCACACACAGATTTTAGATCTACAAAAAGAATGAAACACATAGCTGAAACAAAATCTTGATTTAGAATGTTATGTTAGTGAAATGCAGCCTTGAATTTCTTCTAGGAGGACTCTAATGTGATTATGTAAGAGCATCCAGTCAGACCCACAATGTGCTGAATATGTGAACTCGTCCTGCTGAAGTGCCTTTTAATCAGATTTCCAGCTAATAAAGAGGAAGATGTCTTTAGTAACAGAAGATCTCTTTAAAATTCCTGCATGGTGGGAAAGACAGCCTTTCATACTGTTTTCCAAGATGTACAGCTTCTCACTTCCAAATGAAAACTGGTTAAGATACCACAAAAACAGGTGGAAAGAAGAGTGGGGAAGGAAGAACAGAGTGAGAAAGAAAATTATTAACCTTGTAAGGCCTGTTATGTCCCTTCTCTCCCCTGCACACTGACTGAGAATCAGTTGGAGAAACGGTGGAAAATCACCTTAGCTTGAAAACAAGGGCTAAGATAGGTAGGTAATGTGTCTCCTAGAATGTAGCAAACAGAGGGAAAATATTACTGACAGCTTTTGCAGAGTGTTCTTGACCCCAGCAGAAGAAAGGGTTTCAAGAGCCACCTGGATGCTAGAAGACCTTTTTGCCTATTGTCCACATAACCCTGCTTGTCCTTTTGGTACAGATGATCTCCATGTTGCCTTGTTTAAATAGAGGCCTATCAAAGCCTAATCCAGAGTGTTATTTTCATCACTGCAGTTGTCATGAGATCATTTCCCAGCATTGACGCTCGTTTTCACACTCACACTACCATAATTCTTGAAGTCTTCTGTGCCTCCAATCATTTACATGGTGGCCATATTTAAGCTGTTCCATGTATTTTTTCTCATATCATCTTTGCTTCTATCAAAATTACTTGTTCTCTCACACCAGATAGGAATGTTGGGGAGCTTTCTGTTTTCTATATCTGGGCTAAATAGCCCCAAATGTGTTATTCAGTATGAAGATACAGCCTGAGATACGTGCCTCCTCTTTTTGTCCCTAGTAGCTGTCTCTCAGCATTTGCTTTCTCTGCGTCTCTGTACTGTTCCAAGCCTGTTTTGATCTTCTCTGGTGTTTCGTCAGTGGCAGAATTCTGATATCAGGAATAAATCTCACCTCAGTTTCCCTCCCCACCTTCTCTACCCTGCCCTGTTGTACGCATTTTCTGCTACATACTATGTGCATGGGATGGAAGGATGCCAAAGGACAGTAGAGTATGGTCTTGTGCCTTTTCCTCTAGGTAGTCCCTTCCTTATCAGATTTCTGGTTACTGATGCTGTTCAGTGACTTCTGGGGTAAGTCTTTTAATATTCTGTCAATACGCCTTACCAGAATCGGATATCCTATCCCTTCTCTACAGAAACTTGTTTGCTGCTTGGTAGTTTTGCTGGATTCTGCATGCATTATCTTACTCAGGGAAGCATGAAATGTCATTACCTTTGATATGCTTGCAAAACTACAAATGATGTTACTGATAAAAGAATTATTTAGCCCTTTCTGGCGATTGAGGTGACAATATTTGGTTGTTGTAATCACCCATCACAGAATTTATCAATTTATTTCTCAGTTCTGTGAAGTTAAAAATACTGCACAATACTTAATAATTGTTCCCTTTGTTCTTATTATTGGAGAAGAATAAGGAGATGGGCTGACTGGCTTTTTGTACTGACCTCTAGAGTTGTGCGTATTTCGTTCACATCCCATCTAGTAATTCCTTCCAAGCTAGATAATCCTGTGCACAATCTCCTTCTGTACAATATGTTAGTATTGGCATACCTCTGACCATCTGTGATCTCTAGGCCTTGTAATCTCTTACTATATCTTATTTGGCTTAAGGCAACCAAGTTTGGATATGGCACTGTATTGTCAAAGGTTGTGGTAGTGTATTAGTTCACATGTTGCAGAACAATCGAGAAGAAAATAAAATATCCCCTTTCCCATTCCGACAGTTGTGCTGCTTGGGAAAGGACTTCTTTTTGCGTTTATACTTGAGGATTTGTAATTTCTCTCAAAGCATTTGAAACTACTTGAGACTCTCCTTAATATTCCGTAGAATGTTCTATGTTTTCATAGTGTTTCTCTAAGTTTGTGTTTCTCTTGTTTGCTTTCAAATATACATGGCATAGCTTAAGCAAATTACCTTCTAAGAGACTGTATACCTCTGTATGTGTAACTGGCTCTGTGGTAATGGTCAGCAGCATCCTTCACACCATGAAGAACCTCAGGGGAAGGGGAGATTGGAGGGGTTCTCTGAGAGATGACAATTTCTAATTGTTATAGGGAAATGAGCCAACATCTTTTTGAGAGAAGAAATCTAGTGAAATTTTTAGACTCTTGAGCCATTTCCTCAGTGAAGGAATGCGAGTGCTGTAACTCTTGTGTAACTAAATGCCAAGTAGCATATATTAAGTAATTATATGATGAGAGAGGATAATTAAATAATTATATGATGAATAAGAAGACTTTTTCTGCTTTTACTCTCTAAGATTCTGTTGTACCAAAGAGGGAGAGAGATGGAAGCTGTGAGAATAAATGGCAGTGATAACATTTTTACAGTATGTTCCTGTGTGTAGAAAATGAGACTGGAAGAATAAAGTGTCAGAAAAGGCTATTTTATTGCTACAATTCTAGCTACCTTTGATGGTTTGGTTGCATGTAGTTTAATTCTAAACCAGTGAAATTATTTCGGGTTTTTTTGGAGAGCATCAGTGAGAATAGAATTTGTCCTGAGACCTGAGGCTAAAATGTAAATTTTTAGCATCAACATGCATTTTAGCAATAATTAAGTAGCATACAGTGACTCAATAGAGCGATAAATGATGTAAAAACAGAAAACTAACTGCAAAACTTGAGCACTGGAGAGGTGGAAAATAAAATTTGACTGAAATGTAATCTGTGGCAGCTCTGTTTGGTATGGGATGCCATCTTGTGGAAGTCGTTAGTATGTTATCTCTTTCAACTTGGAATCTCTTTCAAGTCTTCCCAACTACTTCCTTCTCTTTAGTCAGTGTAGAGAAATCTGTTTGCACAGATCAGCCTTGGTGTTTAATATTCTCTTCACCATCTGATTTCATTACATAACCTTCAGGGTAATTATCTAAATTAGCGATAATTTAGATCTGAACAAATCTTACTTTAGGAAGTAAAAATGTGAAGTGGGGAACTATCCTTAGTTTGCTTTTTATATGTTGCCCACTGGGCCTGTAAAATCCGCCATGGTGATATGGTGGTCACAACAGATACTGTGGTATAATTTTAGTATTATACTAATGCACGTGGTCAGAAAGCTCTTGAAGAATTGTATTCACAGTGTGCTCTTTGGCATGTTAACTCTATCACTGCAGCCGCTGGAAAGGAGTTATCCCTGTATACAGATAACATGGTTATCTTCAGCAAAGTATTGGCCTTACAGAAGGAAAGAATGAATGTGGATATGCCTGATGTGTCAGCTGACATACCTCTTTGTTTCTCATTTTAAAGGACTCTTCTCCCAGGTGTTCACATACCTGGCATTTAAGTTGATTTGTGTATTCTCATAGTGATTTTTCTTGGTCTGTCTTGGGACAGTACAGGTGTGTTGCTAATCCCCCAAATTTTATATATATATATATATATATTTATTTATAAATGTCTAGCGTGAAATGCTTCTTCACTGCTAGAAGCACTGTGAAAAAGTATGGGTGCTGTAGGTGACTAGTCTTTTGCCCAAAAGCAAGATGTTTTGCTCATGAGTTTATCAAAGTACTAGGGCAGGCTACTACAAGCGATTAAGGAATGCTCTCCCCTGTATGGAAGTGGATTTTTTCCCCATTTTTTCTTGTTTTTTTTCTTTTTTTGAGGAAAAAAAGATGTTGGTAAGGGTTTCCTTCTTTCTTCCAGCTCTTCTGCTGTTATCCTCAGCTCGTAGTGTTGGATTCTGAGGTCTGACCATTTATTGGCTGATTTTTCCTTTGATCCCATGTGCTTTTTTTATTTGTCCTTCCTCTATAAGCTTTTTTGCTCTCATCCTTCATTTAACACCCCTTTGTTTATCTGCAATGACATGCTGCTTTTGTGCTGAGGAGTCCAGAATTCACAGCCCATTTCCAAAATACTTGAGCTAGGGTTGTAATTTCTGAGCCTAATAGGATATGAAAATTAAAGCAACAAGTCTGTGAATAACCTTTTAAGTCCGAATTCAGCTTCTGTAGGAACGTTTCAGTGAACAATTTCATTCTTGGGTATGGGTGTTAGAAACTACTTTGGAAACATTTGCAGTCTTCTCCATGGGCTGTCGTGAAGTTGTCAGTTGAAGCACTATCAGCTATTGGCAATGTACAGCCTCAGCAGTTTAGAAATGCCACTGGTAGTTAAAACATTACTTGTATCCTATGTGATGAGAGTTGCCTCTAATCTCATGAACCATCAAGCTCCCAGCCTGAACAACTGCCTGCAGTTCTCATCTAACAGTTGAAGCAGCTGGGCCACAGAATGGATTCCTGAGAGAGCATGAGATGCCAGAATTGCAGCAGTTCAAGGATAGAGTAGATGAAATTTCAAGCAGGAGTGATAGGATGACTGATTTTGTAAACTGCAGACAGTTTAAATCTCTGGTGATGTCCACAGCGGCAGCAGGATGTGATCAAGAGACTCATGCTTTGCTCCCACCCTGTTCCCACGGTGGAATTACTCCAGTTCACATTGGCTCTGCTGTCATACCATGAAAGGCAGTGAGAAAATACTTAAAAGACTATTGATTGAAGATGATGGATTTGGGGGAAAGAAACGAGGGTCCTGTAGCCCTTTCTGCCACATGTGTGTGTTATGTTATGTCTTAGCCTCTTCATAGGGAAAGTAGTTGTCTGACTTTTCCCTGCTGCACACACTCATGTTGCAGCTGCATCCAGCTCTGATACAGGAAATATGTATTGCAACATCTCTCCCCATGTAATAAAGCAAAACTCCTCAACATGTTAAATGAAGTTACTGTGTGTTCAGTATTAGAAGTAGAGGTGCTTCCAAGCCTCCTTAAAAGGACATTGAAAACTTCCACTGTGATTCTCCCTTGTGTTTAGGAGCTTTAGAGAGTGGTGGTTCCCACCACCCAGGATGTCTGCTAATGGTTAGGTGCAACTGGGCCTGGAAATAACCACCAAGGCAATGTAGTTCATCCCCATCTCTTTTTTTCTCTCTCTCTCCCTAGCCATCCGTCTTTATACTGAGCTACTGGTTTGCTTGATGCTGGCTGTCATGGATTTGGTTAAAGAATACATGCAGAATTACTCTGCCTTCTGCGAGAATTCCTGTGAGAATCTTACATGACGCCCACTCCTTGTCACACTTCTTCACCAAACTGGTGAATCTCACTAGATGTAAAGCATTTTGTAAAGCCCTAGGCAAACTAGAAAGGGGGTTTGAAAGGGGCAGAAGTGTCACAGAGGAAGTGGAAAAAAAAATAACCATGCATATGATTATGAAAACACAAAGCAGAAAAGCCAGCCAGATAAGGTGAACATGAGTGCAAGAAAATACTGTTTTAGTTTTTCTTTCATGACCTGTGAAGCAGCACAACCAAAAGGAGACAATTATACCCTAAACTATCTGCCCTGCTGATGAAAGAACCTCAGAAAGAAGTGAGGATATTTGCCAAAAAGGTTAAGTCTGTACCTCTTCATACTAGATTAGTGCTCCTCATAAGACAAGATTGAACCCTCTCTTAGTGGAGGTACTGTTCTCTGATCTTGAGTTTGAAGTTTTAAGTTTGTAGAGGGCAGATGTTATAATGGGGTAGAGCTGGTATAGTGAGCCTGCTAGATGGCAGGAACTTATGTTCCTCTTGTTGCTTGTGGGTGCTGACCAGTGAGTCCCAGCAGCCTTAAATGTCACTGAGAGTAATAATTTGGGATTGTTTAGTTTTCCCCTACAGTGGTCCAATTAAGCTTCAGCAAAATGCTCTGAATTTTATGGGGGATGTTCTTTGATCATCATCTTGGTAAAAGCAATGGGAATTTTGCCTCTGACCTGGATTTGACAGGAAACTGTAAATGCTGTTGATCAGTAGCTCACAGGTTTAATTGAAATATAGCTAATTCCTACTTCTGATTTAATTGTACTCTGATCATAGATCAGGTGTGAAGCTGCTTAACAGCCATTTTGAGCAAGTGCTAAAAGGCAGCCAACTTTTAGGTTCTCTGTAGCATGACACTATTGGCTATTGTTCTAAAGACTTGCTCTGTGACTAGGTTAGGAAAACTTATTTTCTTAATCTGACTTGATACTGTTAAGGGTAAGATGCAAGATAAAGTTAACTTTATGCTTTTTTTAGCAGCTTTGCATTTCTTTCAGGTTCTCTCACTGACAGTAGCAGAAGATATGCTCCCTATGGATAATAAACATAGAAATCTGACTTCTGCCACACTGAACCTGGATTTGCTTACTGAATCTTTAATGAATGAGTTCTGCCATTCAGTGGCTTTTGAATAGGTTATGAGTGTAGGTTACTTGCTCAACATTTAATTTCACTTGGTTTAAGCACCAACCCAATGAGAGCATTACTGTGGAATAGTTACCCGAGAATTTGCCTGAGAAATTATCTTCTCTCAGAGTAGGGGGAAGCAACCAGTGCCATTTATTTTAACACTGAAGCCCTTCTTTTGTTTATCTCTTTGCAGTTATGTGGCTGTGGGCTGCTGGGCGTGGGAATCTGGCTGTCAGTGTCACAAGGAAACTTCGCCACGTTTTCTCCCAGCTTTCCGTCGCTTTCAGCTGCCAACCTAATCATTGCCATTGGCACAGTCGTCATGGTGACCGGCTTTCTGGGCTGTCTAGGTGCTATCAAGGAAAACAAGTGCCTCCTTTTGAGTGTAAGACATCAACACTCCTTTTCATTAAGACCAGTGACCTTTGCTTTGTGAACATTTGATTTAAATGACCACTGCAAAATTGTCCTATGGATCACTAGTATTGCACCTGGCTTTCAACATTCTGAGTCTTGCAATAGGACATCCCACGGCTTTACAGTAATATCACTGACACATTTGCAAATGTATTCTTCTTACTGTGCACCATGGTGTATTAGAAAGCAAAGCAAATTGTGATCAGTTGCCTGTTAACAGTTAAACATGAACTGTAATTTGATGGACTTTCTGAAAATGTCTATTGGAAGGATTGTCTGACAGATCTTGAGCACAGCTGCATTTGGATGCCAGTCACAGCCACTCATACCTGTTCTCAGTTTTGCCCTTATCTCAGGCCTGTGTCAGAGGTTATTAGGAGCCATATGACTCAAAGTCAAAAAATTACGAGTAGCTGCCAGGTCTTATAGGTATATAAAAAAATCTGAGCCTTGGCAGCCTTTATCCAACAGTGAAGCACAGATGTGGAAAGTTTTCTCAGAAAATACACTATGGGTCACTGCTCTCATATCAGTCCAGGAGACTTCATCGTGCCCTTTGCCCCCCTTAGGAGGAGATGGGTATTGTGGCAGAGGGTGAGAGGAGTGCTTCCAAAGCAGCCAGATTCCAATTCAGTCAGAGACTGTGAGTTACAACTGCGGTGCTATTGAAGGGCATGCAGTTTTCCTTGTGTAGAAGGCTCCATCAGGTGGTGGTAGGGAACAGCTCAGCAGCATTCCTTAGACTACTTCAGAGAATTAAAATGGGGCAGAAATGTGCACCAGTTGTTCACCAGCTGAAACTCTTTAAAAAAGAGTGTTTTTACATTCTACAAGGTTCTGCAGAAGTTTTATATCATGGGGTTATATCACAGTTTTCTGTCTGGAGGGCTTGCTGCACCCCATAGTTCATCTCCCGCAGTGCCTCTATGGGGGTTGCCATGCCTGTGCAGCATACTGCCACTACAGTAAAGATCTCTAGTTGGCATGAAAAGTAGTAAGAAACTGCTGGAGCTCGTGCTTGGGCTACCCCTGCAGAGAGGTATTTCAGCTACAGAGTCAGGGATAGAAGTGCAGAGTAAGATAATGATTATGCAAACAGGCAGTCAGGTGTGATTAAAGCGTGCTTGTTAGGAAATCATTTCTGTGCCAGGTCACATTTATCATTGTGGTAATGGGCTTAGCATCTGTTTTGTAGACTGTATAGAGGCTACTATGGCTGCATGCTGTGACAGCAGTCAAAACAAGTAAGATACAAGCACCACTTCAACCTGAAATTGATAGTAGGCAAAACCTAAGATTTAAAGAATGCTATCAGTGAGCTTCCTCAATAATGGAGCTATAGGGGCAATGTTATATTAATATGCCTGAACAGTTTGAAATCAGGCTTGCATATTTTTGGAAACAGAAGTGTTTGGAGGACAAGGCCTATAGATAGTCTTCAGATTTTCATGAACTGCAAGGGGCTCAGAAAACCCCATAGTGTTGTCATCTGCTGTATTATATGTATGGCAATGTCAATAATGTTTGTGGATTTCTGTGACACCCTGGAAGAAGGAGGGTGCCCAAACATATAGAGGATGTATGTCAGGAAAGAAAGATGCGCTTAGTAAGATATGATGGAAGACACTTCCCCTGCAGAGAGTTTGGATAGGGTAAAAGAGGCCCTCTTGGTTACCAGGGTTTCTAGAGGAAGTCTGTGGAAACTACATGAGACAGTTCTTACTGCTTTTAGTAATCATTATTGTGGCTACTCCACAATGGGATTTAAGAGATTTAAATCTATGGGATTTAAGGTCAGATTATCATGACCACTGTCTGTCATCTAGAAACCCCAGGTTTGCTTATTATTTGGCAAGTGTGTACACACAGTCTGTTTTTCTTTGTTCTAGTTTTTCATCGTTTTGCTGATAATTCTCCTGGCAGAGCTGATATTACTCATTTTGTTCTTTGTTTATATGGACAAGGTAAGCAAATATGCCATATAGACTGATTATCATTTCTAGCAGGTAAACCATGTTCTGTTTGCTTTTGATTGATGAAGGTACGTGGGTTCTCCTTGCTCTTCACTTTAAAGGTCTAACCTTGAGATCTTGGCTGTTTTATGTAAGCTCTTTCTGCAGAGTGTGGGGGACAAACAGGAGGAAAGATAAGAACTTGCTGAGCTTTGCAATTTCCTCCCCAAAACAAAACTCCTGGTCCAGAGCCTCCTTTTTAGTCTTCTCCTAAAAGCTAAGATACCCTTCATTATATCTGTGTGCTGTCTCTGCAAGATTCCAAGTATCTCGTGGACCTGGGTCATGGGAGAGGGGCCACATCATGCATTGTTTGCCTGTTAGAGTCAACTATCCCCTTCAATAGGACTGGAGAAGTGAAGCCTGGGATTTTCACAGGTGTTTCCAGATACAGTCTTGCCAACAGGTGACTCACTTGACCAGACTATTCCAGCCAATTAGACAAAGGGTGTGAGGCAGATCAAGAAGCAGCTTCTCAAGCAGAGGTTAAGAAAAGTGGATGTAGGTGGCTGGTCTAGCAGATATATATGACTTGAAAAATCCTCAGAGAACTGGAGACCTCTGCTATACACAAGACAGAGCTTTAAGGGATGGACATACCCAGTCTGATTTGAAAACAAAGCTCCTATCAGATTCCTGTCTCTTTCCAGGTTGTCATTATGATGCCTGCCTCTTTCAGAGAGCTGGGGTGAACCTCTCATTTTGAATGGGATGTGAAAGAGGGATGGAACAGATACTATGAAATAGTTAACTTTAATGGCCAGGATCCATAGATTAATCCTTGTTCCACTGCCAGCTCACTGTTGAGTTGCAGGCCCATTTTTAGCTTTTTTTTTTTTTTTTTTTTTTTTTTTTTTAAGAGCATCCTTGGATTTGGCTGTCAGAGTCAAGGTGTCTTTCTCTTTGCATCCATGATCACAGGCTCAGACTGAAGTTGATAAGAGAAATGGGACATATCAGATCTTGTGTCAAGCATTCCAGCTTTCTTCTCTAAAGAAAGAAGGGCAGATTCAAAAAAGTATGAAAGTCCATAAGCCTGTCCCCACAAGGAGAGCAATAATAATGTCTTTTTTCAATTGGTTTTGTATTGGTCATTGAGTATAGCCTTCTAGAACACGTGCAAGGGACAACTATGTTATAACTGGGAGGTTGGGACTTTGGTTTTAAGATTATAGCAAGTGAAAGTAGTGATACACTCAGGAAAGGCTGCTGTGGGGTATTGCCAACAGCCATGTTTTTGGCAAAATTAGTGCCAGGTCAGCAGGCTTCTACTGATCACTCTTCAGTTATTTGGGATCAGGTGATGACTGTATGATGGACTCTTAGTAGAAGGGAAGCTGTTTGCTCTGCTACCTGAGAATTAATTCAGGTGAGGGATTTTACAAGGTGAGGGAGAGACTAAGTCTTGGCAGATGCTGAAAGTCCCACTGCCTTCTGAGAGTCTTAAAGCTATGAGGGAGCTTTTGTACTCAGGTCAGATGTCTGGTGATAGAAGGTAAGGGAGATGTGTTCTGTAGGCAGGTCTGTACGATTGGGTCCTTCACTCAGAATAGCGGTGCACTAATTTACTGTATTTTTTTTTATGTGATACAGGTCAGTGAGAGTGCAAGGAAGGATCTGAAGGAAGGTATGAAGCTGTACAATTCAGAAAATAATGTTGGACTGAAAAATGCATGGAATATCATTCAAGCAGAGGTAATGGAAAAAATAACAAAGTTGCCATAATAGACTGTCTCATTCTTTTAACTGTGGCAACTCTGTCCCATCTAAAAGAGAGATAGCATAGGCTTTGATTTCTCATTTTGAATTCTTGAAAATCCACTCTGAAACACAAGAACAAAGTACACTTATTGTACTTGCAAAAGGCTCACTTCTCTTAGATTTTCTTCATCTATCACTTGAAAGGATGATCTAAGAGAGATGAGAAGCAGCAGAAACTGCACAGATAGCAGGTCAAAACTGCAGCTTGATTCCTAGCTAGGCTTTAGCAGGCCTACAGTTGAGGGCAGATTGGGCTTATGTTTCTGTGACAAGAATGACTAACACACCTTGTGTGGGGGACTGTTTGGGTTTTGTTTGTTTTTAAGTGTTTGCTTTTAGTGAGCAGTGGGCACAAAGTACTTAAAAATGCAAAAGTGTTGTGGCAGCCCTGTTGAAAATATACTATGGTTTAGTAGAAATAAAGGTTATGGTGGTATTCATTTTTCAGTGGTGCTAGTTGGTAAGTTCACTTATTGACCCTGTACTTTTGTAATAGATGAAATGCTGTGGTGTGAATGACTTTACGGATTGGTATCCAGTACTGGGGGAAAACACTGTTCCAGACAGATGTTGTATGGAAAACTCCCAAGATTGTGGACGGAACTCCACTGAATTAGTGTGGAAAACGGTAAGGCTCATTTTGCTCAAGTTGTAGGCTTTGGGAGGAGTGGGAAGGAAGAAAAGAAAGGGAGAACATGTGGAAGAAATGTGATCTTGGGAATTCCATTTTCATTTTTCAGGGCTGTTATGAGAAAGTTATGATTTGGTTTGATGAGAATAAGCATGTTCTTGGCTCGATTGGGATGTGCATCCTCATAATGCAGGTAATTCCAGTATGATACGTGTCAACATTGCCTTAATTTGTTACTGTCAGCATTCTTGTTTCTGCTGTGCGAGAAGTGGTCCTCAACCACTTTGAGTTTGGTTATGTTTTCAAAAATGTCAGATCTGTTTTACTAGTCCATGTTTTACTAGTCCATTCTGACCTACTACAGAAAGTAAGTAGGTCAGCTGTCAGCCCGTCAAGGAAGACATGTTGCAGTGGGGTTGCTTGTGTGCATTCAACTTCAGGGCACCACTTTGGAGTTTTCAGGTTTAGCCATTTATTACCTTGTCCCTTAGGGAAGTATTGTTTTTTTTAGTTTTGGAAGCCTGTTCTGGAAATTACCAAAATCATGGCCACTGAATTGAGTAGGTGAATGTTTATTAAAAAAAAAAACATCATCATTTGTTAAGATTTTTTGCCACCATCATAACTACAGTATTTTGGGGGGAAAATGCCAGATGCCCATATTTTCAGTCACAGTCACCTGGCTAACCAAGCAGAAACCCTTGAATAAAAAGGAAGAGTGATTCACATGCGCTAATTCTAAAAAACTGTTGCCTATCTGACAAAGGGCCCTGAGAGCTCTTTGTCTCCATTTGTGCTCTTAACACATGCATCTTCAGGTTTCGCTGCATACTTGAACCACATACATTCAAGTTTACTAGTCAGTGTTAAAGCTCTGGGCTTAAGTGTGACTAGAGTAGAACGACTTTTAGAACTCCAGTTGGACTATGAACATAGGCCAGCAGTGCAGTTTTGGCAGTCTCCTGTACTGAAACCTTCACTGTTTGCTTTCCTTCAGATACTTGGCATGGCCTTTTCCATGACACTCTTCCAGCAGATTCACAGGACTGGTAAAAAATACGATGCCTAAAGCCTCTGAAACATTAATCACATCAGCCCTTCTGTCTCACCATAAAAATGAACAAATGGAATGACCACCAAGAGTATTGAAACTGGCCCTGCTGAGAGAATCCATCCTATTGACTGATCGACTTCATCGTTACTTGTCTGATTATTATCACAACTTGTGACTCATTTTCTGTCCGTTTCACATTTGCCATTTATTTGCCAAAGAGGGGGTGGGTTGTTGGGAATATGGACAAATAGGTTTCTATACTAAGTCATGTATCTGTTAGTAGAATGTTTCCTTAATTTTATTTAAGAAAATATTTTGCTGTACTAATTCATACTATCTGCGCTCAAATGATGTGTGTTCAACTTTAAGGGAGAATTCTACAGTCTTCTGTTTCATGTCCAACATACTGGAAGACTTGGAAAAGCCACTCAAGCTGAGAGTTCTAGGAGCTGGAGCTGCTTGGTTTGCAGCTTCTTGTACCTTATGGTGTATACTTTTTTATTATAATGATTATTATCATTATGGTGGATGTAGCTTAGAATTTAGTTTCCTGTTCTATAACTTTTTACACTTTTTGTTTTTACATGTTTATTGTACATTAATTTGGGAACCACTGTGCAATCTCCAGAGGACGTGTTTTTCAAAGCTGGCAGTTGGTGGGGGCAAATAAAGACACAACAAGTCCATGAAAAAGCATCTTTCACTTTTGTCAGGACCTTAATGCCCTTACTGTATCAAAGGTGGTCCTTTCAAATCAGAGGTGCTTTTCCTTGAACAGAATGCAATGCCCTCCCATTGGGCCAGATGGCAAGCTTCCTACTCCTGTGAGGCTAAGTTCTAATGCCTTTACCCACCCAAAGCAATCTCTGGCTTTCTAATTGCTGCCCCTCACTGAGTGCTTTGATGTCACCCTACTTCAAAGGCTAAAAGTATTTACTGAGCAGGTGGTTGCTCCCTGGCACAAAGGACAGAATTGCAATCTGACCTGCTGGGCAGTCGACTTTACAAGCTCTGTTGTCAATTTCCAATATACCACCCAAGGCATGATATGCTATTGGGTATGAGAAAGAGAGATGGCAATTTGGTTGGTGCCTGTGTCATATCATGCCCTTCATTAAAGAGAGTTCCTCAGACAGATGACAGCTGTCTCCCTGAGCTGACAAGGTGGCTTTGGGCAGTGAGGAAGGTAAGGTTGGTTAAAGGTGAGCAGCTGTTTCAGGAAAGGGGAGATTTCTGAAACAGCACTTGGAGCCAATATTTATTTTCACACCTCCAGCATAGAATTATGTTCTATGAGTTCTTGCTGGAGGGTTGCCAAGTCCACCCAGTGTGGTAGTTCAGAGATGCATATTTTTACCAACATTCCTGCTAGCAAACCTGAGTATGTATTTCTCTAGTTTGAATGTTGCTTTGCTGCAAGCAGCCCCCATTTGCAGAGGTCTTTTTTAAGTTTAGTTGCTTTGTGAAGGAAGGAAGCATCACCCATTGGAGGATGCCCTGTCAGGGCTCAACTCAGCATTCAAAGGAACACAATGTTTTTTGCATTAGTAGCAGTCAGAAGGGACCTTCAAAGGTTACTTCATCTGATGTAATCCTAAAGGGGGACTGTGACCCATAGAGATGGGGTTGACTGTGACATTGTGAGACTGAATCTCAGAAACTGCTGAGGATGGTGATTTTGTGCCGCTGTGGTATTCGTTTCAGTACCATGGCATGTCAAACTAACCTTCTGGTACAGAAGTTTCTTCTAATATCCAGTCTGAATATTTTTATTTTAAACTCTTAGAATACATTGTTTTTAATGTATCCTTCAGCTGATCTTTTGCTGGTGGGCTGAAATATCTCTTGGGCCAGTTCCTGTCTGGGAAGTGTTAGCTCCATGTTTATCTTCTTATCAGGTCCTGCATACATCTGGCAATAATGTTTTGTGTAGACTATATGTCATTTTCAAGTTCCTATGAAGTCAGCATGACAGGAAGAAGTACGGGAGATGCAGATGAATTTTAGTGTTGCAGTGAAAGAGGAGGTTGTTATTCTTAGAGCATGGCCTTTGCCCACCTAAGCATGGTGTCCAAAGTTTCTCAGGCTTCTTGTTTCCAACAGAAGCAGACAGCACCATATGGGCTCAGCTATTTCATTTGTGTTGCCTTTGAGTCAGGAGAGGAGTAGGGGAAAGCACAGAAACTGAATCTAGGTTTACTTCCATTTCTTAAAAAAATAGTAATAATAATAATTGGGACCAGGAGCATCTAAGCCCCACTGGAGATGGGTGTTCCATGTTGAAGAAGGGGCTCTGATGCCCAACATACTTGCTGCTACATATGAGAGTGCATCCAAAGTTGCTAAGATGCGTTCCCATTTTTGCAAGACAAGATGATTTTCATTTGATGGATTCACTGCTCTCTCCCTTTGGACAGAAGTGCTTAGCTTTCTTTGGAAAGAGGTGCTTAGGTTTCTCTATCTTTCTGGGATTCAAAAAGAACAGGATTGACCAGGAGCATTCATATCTGTCCTTTTGGGTCGCACAGTGGTACCTGCCACATCTTAAATTTTAATCTGCAGTCAGTTTTTGTACAAAAATGGTAACATATATTAGTGAAATAATAAGGAAATAAAACATGTTTAAGAGTAACTCAAGAGACGAAATGTGTAGTTGCAAACTCAGCTATTTTGCCTCCCCATCCAAACTTATTTTTCTAGAATGCTTCATTCCGTTTCACGATCTGATAGCAGCAATGACTACTTTTAGCATTTTAAGCACAGTATTAAGTGAGATATAGTTACACAAGCTTCATTTATGCATCTCTACAAAGTCACCTACAGGAAGGGAGTCAAGGGCAGGCCTGTTTGTGTCTCTAGCTGACTCACTGATGTGGGAGGAGATGACCCTTGCTGAAGGGAGTAGAAAAGATGCGATTCTCCAGGCAACAAAAAACAGCCATGGAAAGTGTGAGGATGCAATAGTCAGCCAGTGAGAGAAGGCACAAATTGTCCTGTAATTGCTTGATTAAAGGAAGCTCTGTATCATGTATGTATGCACTTTTTCTTTTTGCTTTTGCTGGTGGGTGGCCATCTGTATTTTCCCCACATATTAGTTATTTAACTACAAGTTTTTAGCATGTTTTTAAATAAAACCTGATACTAAGTAAAAGTATTTTTAGTGTACCCAAATATTGATTTGCATCTGTATAAATGCATACCTCTCTAACTTTTGACAGCACAGTTCAAGTGTGTGAAAGTGTGTTTCTCTATTTTAGACTGTAGTATACCTGCTGTCTCATTGTGCTTCATTCTCTGAAGCTGTAACAGAGCTTAAGCAGAGATATATTGGGAGAACTGAGCCAAAAGGAAAAAGAGAGGAAGGTTGGCTATGGAAGTACTGGGCATAGGGCACCTCTGCTCAAAAGCTGCAGGAGTAATGATTCCATTGTTTCCTGATAGTGCTAGAGCAGTTGTCAAAAATCCAGATGAAGGCCATTGAAAAGAACACACATTCTGCCCAAGGCTAAATGGCACATGAGATAAGAACAATGGCATAATGTCTCCAGGGTGACAAAAGATGTGTATGTGTTGCATTGAGTGCCTGGACTACGCTCATGTTAGGCCAGACTCCCTGTTTCACACCTTCCATTAATACACAAACTCACACACAGAAAGGGTGCAAGCAGAGGACAACAGAACTGATCCCCATGGTTTTTCTTGGGTAGTGTGTTGGGAAGGCATGAAAAAGACAAGGAGGGAAAAGGGGTTTTCCTAGCAGAGAGTTCTTGGGAGGCAGGCAGGAACAAATGGAATAGGGCATGCTTACAATCCTGATGTAATTTCTTTCCAAAGAGTTGAGGAGCTTCATTCTGTAGGTCACATGGAAAAACATGGAGATGTCTGGCTATGTGTTGGCCGTCTGTGGCCATTTGTTGTGCAGTAGATAATAGATACTAAGAGGTGATGTGCCATTCCTACCAGGTAATGTTTGCACCAGTGTTTCTTCTAAAGTTCTACCTACTTTAGCCTTTATACAAAAGATTTATATTAGGATGATAAAATAATAAAGGATTTTTTTTAAAAGGTGCATCTTTGATCTCATTTCTCCCCCACCCCCATCTACCCCAATATCAAAAAGGGGCAAAAAAAAAAAACCCAAAAGATTACTTCTAGAGTTCCATTCCAACATGAATTTCTCCATGGTGCTACAATAGGTGTTTGAATGGATGGGTAAATATTGAGCCCTTCAGGGGCTTAGAAGGAGTTGAAAGAAAGAGGGAGGGATGGGTAGAAGTTTGGGTGATTGGATGGGTAGGGGCTTAAAGAAAGAGGGGTGGGGTTGGAGAGGATCTGCATTGAGGGGGAAAGGGCAGGGGATACAGTACAGAGGGAGAAGACTACATTTTGAAACTGGAGGGACAGAGGGCAAGAATGACTTAGAGCATACATGTGTTAAGTGTAAGCTGGTATGTATGACTTTTATGTCTTGCAGTTAAAAGGTCGAAAGGAAGATGATGAGCTGGATAGTATGTGGGTTGAGTGGAAGTGGACTGGAGCTGGAGGTTGTACACTGGAAAGTGTAAGCTTCCCCCACTAAAGCTGGGTAAGGTATGTGAAGTGAAAGGGAGAGGACTGGAGTTGGACAGTCTGAAATGAGGTGGAGAAGATAAGCTGGATATTATGTGGCTTAAGGAGAGGACTGGTGCTGGAGCATATGTGCTTTGAGTGACTAGAACTAGAGGATGTTTGTCAGGAGAATAAAGACCAGAGCTGGAGCAAGAGGAACTGAACTGGAGAAATGTGAGTTGAGAGGTTTGGGACTGGAGTGGGAATGAGAAGACTAGATTTGCATGCAAGAGGAAGAGGACTGAAAATAGGAGTCATACATGCTAAGAGGAGGAGGACTGGAACTTGAAAGAGAAGGGGGTGTCTGTACAGGGGTGAGAGTATGAACTGAGAGATCAAGACACAGAGGGCATGTGCCTAAGAGAGGGAGAGTGGATTGGAGTTGGAAAGTATATGCACTGCAGGAGAGAGGGACAAGATGTGCGGAATAATATGAGATAAGAGGGAGAAGACTAAAGCAAGAGGATATCTGTGTTGATGGAGACTCTTAGCCCTCCGGAGACAACAGTCCTTGGAGAAAAATTCTCTTTGCAGCCCTCACTTTCCTTTGGCAGCCCCTCCCAGTTGTGCTTCAATTGTAGAGCATCACTTTCCCTTTCTGACAACCCTAACCCAAAATCTAAGCTGATTCCCAGTCCAAACACTCCAGTTTGTGAATAAACTCAATGCTGCTCAAGGTGAGTTCTGCATTGTCCTGCAGTCCCTCACTAGCCCCACTGCAAATGTAGCACCGTGTATTCTTTCAGCCTTTAAGTGTTTTCATAGGCCAGAGACCCTGCTCTCTCCAGATACTCAGTCTTTCATAGAATCATTAAGGTTGGAAGGGACCTCTGGAGATCATTTAGTCCAACCCCCCTGCTCAGTAGGGTCACCTAGAGCATATTAGACAGGGTTGCATCCAGGCGGGCCTTGAATATCTCCAGAGAAGGAGACTCCACAGCCTCTCTGGGCAACCTGGTCCAGTGCTCTGTCACTCTCACAGTGAAAAAAATTTCCCCTCACATTCAGACTGAGCTTTCCGTGGTTCCATTTCTGCCCATTGCCTCTTGTCCTGTCACACATGACAACTTAAGAGTTTGCCCCTGTCCCCCTGACACCCTCCCTTCAGGTACTTACACACATTGATAAGATCCCCCCTCAGTCTGCTCTTCCCCAGGCTAAACAGGCCCAGCTCTTGCAGCCTTTCCTCATAGGGCAGATGTTCCAGTCCTCTGATCATCCTTGTAGCCCTATGCTGGGCTCTCTCCAGTAGCTCCATGTCTCTCTTGTCCTGGGGAGCCCAGAACTGGACACAGTACTCCAGGTGAGGCCTCACCAGGGCTGAGCAGAGGGGCAGGTTCACCTCCCTTGACCTGCTGGCAACACTCTTCCTAACGCAGCCCCAGGAGACCATTGGCTTTCTTGGCCACAAGGGCACATTGCTGGCTCATGGTTAATCTGTCATTCACCAGCACTCCCAGGTCCTTCTCCACAGAGCTGCTCTCCAGAAGGTCAGCCTCCAGCCTGTACTGGTGCCTAGGGTTATTCCTCCCTAGATGCAGAACCCTGCACTTGCCCTTGTTGAACCTCATGAGGTTCCTCTCTGCCCAATTCTTCAGCCTGTCCAGGTCTCTCTGAATGGCAGCAGAGCCCTCAGGTGGATCAGCCACTACTCCCAGCTTGGTATCAGCAAACCCGCTGAGGGTGAACTCCGTCCCCTCATCCAGGTCACTGATGAAGAAGTTGAACAAGATGGGACCCAGTACTGAGCCCTGGGGAACTCCACTAGCTACAGGCCTCCAACTAGACTCCACACCACTGAAGATGACCCTCTGAGCTCTGCCTTTCAGCCAGTTCTCCATCCACCTCACTGTCCACTCATCTAACCCACACTTCCTGAGCCTACCTGGGCAGATGTGATGGGAGACAGTGTCAAAAGCCTTGCTGAAGTCAAGGTACACAACATCCACTGCTCTCCCCTCGTCTGCCCAGCCAGTCATTCCATCATAGAAGGCTACCAGATTGGTGAAGCAGGATTTCCCCTTGGTGAATCCATGCTGACTATTCCTGATCACCTTCTTTTCCTCCATATGCCTGCAGATGACATCCAGAATGAGCTGTTCCATTACCTTTCCAGGGATGGAGATGAGGCTGACCAGCCTATTGATGCTTGGGTCCTCCTTCTTGAAGACTGGAGTGACATTGGCTTTCTTCCAGTCCTCAGGCACCTCTCCAGTTCCCCAAGACCTTTCAAAGATGATGGAGAGCAGCCTGGCAACAACATCCGCCAGCTCCCTCAGTACCATGGATGCATCCCATCAGGGCCCATAGATTTGTGGATGTCAAACTTGCCCAGAAGGTCTCTAATCCTATTCTCCTCAACCGAAGGAAAGTCTTCCCTTCTCTGGACTTTCTGCCTCACATCCAGGCTACAGGATTCCTTGGGGCTGTCCTTAGCAGTGAAGACTGAAGCAAAGAAGGCATTCAGTAATTCTGTCTTCTCTGTATCCCTTGTGACCAGGGCCCCTGCTCCATTCAGTAGTGGGCCCACATTTTCCCTAGTCCTCCTCTTGCTGCTGATGTATTTGAAGAAGCCCTTCCTATTGTCCTTAACATCCCTTGCCAGACTCAATTCCAGCCGGGCCTTAGCCTTCCTCACCGTATTTCTGCATACTCTGACTGCATTCCTATAATTCTCCCAGGTAGCCTGTCCCCTCTTCCACTTCTGTGTACTTTCTTCTTCTGTCTGAATTTAGCCAAGAGCTCCTTTCTCGGAGCAGAATTCTATTAGCAGCTTTCACTCTTCTCAGTCCTTTCCCAAGGGCACTCCAACTATATCTCTGTGCTTTATATTTTTGCAACCTTGACTGTAACCTGTAGGCCCTGGTGAAGACCTCATTCATGCTAGAAACTTGGTTTTCCTCAGAGAGCAATTCTATTTGCAGCCAATGCTTTCCTTTGGTAGGCCCTTTCCAGCTACACTGCAAATGTTATATTGTGCTTTCTTTTACTCTCAACTCTAAACTAACTCCACATATTCTGTTCCTCAGAGAATTCCTTTGCAGCACTCACTTTCCTTTGGCATGCCCTTTCCAGCCCACTCCAAGCTGCACCATTGTTTAATCAAACCACAGTCTAAACCTTAGGCTGACCCATAGGCAAAGGCAAACTCTTTTTATTCATTATTTTTATTTTATTGCTCAGAAAATAATTCTTTCTCAGTTCTCACTTTTTTTTTGGCGGTCCCTTTCCAGCTACATTCCAACTGCAGTGCTGTACTCTATCTTTTTCTCAGCCCTAACCCTAGGCAGACCTATAGTCCTATGACCCCCACTCCCTCCAGAGACTCCATACTCTTCAGAGGAGAATTTTTGACATTTATTGATTTTTTTTTTGGAAATCACCTTGTTCCACGTGTAGCATTGTACTTTCTCTCTTTTGCCACCCTAGCCCTAAGCCTAACTGTAACCAGAGGTTGATGCATGGACCTGAGACCACACGCCCTGGCAAAACTCAGTGTTACTCAGAGGAAAATTCTTTTGCAGCCCTCAGTTTCCTTTGTCAGTTCCTTTCAAGCCCCCTTCCCTCAACTATTGTGGTAAGCTTTCTCTCAAATAGAACCCTATTTCTAGCCTGAATCATAGGGCAAGGTCCTCATGCCAACCACAGGTGCCATAGTCCTCAGAAGAGAACACTTGCTTTTGTTTGTTTGCATCTTTTCAGCATGACTTCCACATTTGCACTTGCACTCTCTCTTTTTTTTTCACCTCTAATCCTTATTATGACTCCAGATTCAGCTATTTCCTCCTTCAAATCAACACTCTAAGAAAAAAGAAATAGGTCTGAAAGTTCCCCCAAAGAACAGCAGATTGTTTTTGGGAGGCTGGTAATACAAGAGAGAATTTGAAAGTGTCCCAGAGAATAGGGAGCAGCTGAGGAGAGGACCAACTAGTACAGCACTTGAAAGACACCCAGAAATTTTTTTCTTAACAGCTAATCAGAATTTTCCGTGTTCCAATGGAATGGATGCCTATCATCCTTTCTCTATACGTATCTCAGAAAAGCCTAGCTCCATCTTCTCTAAACCATTTCCACAGCAAACTGAAGACTGCAATTAGATTTCACCCTTTTTCTTCCTAAAACTAAACAAACTAAGCTTTCTTAAATTCTCATTGTATGCCACATGTTCCAACCCCCAAATCATCTTGATTGACCTCTGCTGGACTCACTCCAATCTGTCAGTTTCTTTCTTCTCCTGGGGAGCCCAAAATTGGACACAATATACCACATGCAGTCTCACGAGCACCAGTGGCAGAGAAAGAGCAATGAGACCCTCCCTCCTCCCACCTCTGAGTCTTTCCCTCTGCCTAACTCTCAAATTATCCTTGTATGTATGTCATGCATTCCTTTCTCCCAAACAATCCTGATGAATCTCTCCTGAACTTGTTCCAGTATGTCCATGTCCTTCTTCCAGTGGGGAACCCCAAACTGAACACAACACTCCAGGTGCGGTACCATATGAAAGAGAATAATAATGTTTCTTAACCTGCTGTCTTTAGAAAAAGACTAACGCTATTAGACCCAGTATCAACCCCTGAGGGACATATAGCTAATAAACTGACTGCTCAGAGAGGCTGATCACAAGCCTTGGAGCCTGATGGTCCAGCCAGTTATTCACCTACTTTATTGCCCACTTACCCAAATATTATCTCAACTATTTGACCATAATGATACTATGGGAAACTGTGGCAAAGGCCATCTTGCTTAAGTCCAAGTTAAAAAAAAAAAAAAAAAAAACTGCTCTCCATTCATCCTGCCAAAAGTTATCTCGTCATAGAAACCTATATACTGTGTGACCAGGAAAAGCTTTTTTTTTTTTTTTTTTTCTTTTTGTTCATACTGCAATACAAAGTTGCACTGTCTTTTTCTGGCACTCTGTTACAGAAAGTGTTCCAAATGTGCCTGCTGCACATGTATATATGCATATATATACATATGTATATGCATATATATACACATACATACATACATACATATATATATATATATATGCATGTACCTGCTTCACAGACATTCTTTCTGTCCCTTCCAGTGTCTCAGATTAGTGACACAGGCCCCTGGAAGCACTGCTCCCACCTTCCTTTCCCCAAGAAGAATGAGGGCTGCAGGCCGGGGGTAGGGAGCTGTGTTGCTTGACCTACACTATCCCTGTCTTCACACAGCCCATCTCTGAGATCCAGAGGAGTAAGACACAGAGCATGCCAGGCCTTCTCTTTCATGCTTTGTCCCTTGCTGTCTCCTTCACAGGGGCTGTAGGAATAGGAAAAACTCAGAAAGACTCTTATTACCTGGGGGATGGCGCCTTATATAGCCAGGCTTGCAAATGGACAATGAAACTAAGAAGGCACTAGGGCTAGGCAAGACCATGGAAAGTGTCTTTTTTCCCATGTTTTCCTTAGTGAATGTAAATGAGAGAGCAGCAGAGTCACTATGTTCCTCTATCAAAAGGAGACCATCAAGCAGATGAAATTATCCTCATCCTTGTGGCACTCCAGTCACACCTTTGTAAGTCAGAACCATCCTAGACCAGTGGAGTAGGGTGGAACATGCTGGGCACTGTGTGTGTGCAGGGCTTCCTCCAGCTCCCCATTCAGCAGACTCAATGAGAGCAACTGCTGCTGAGGAAGGGAAATGCATAGAAAAGAGACCAGGTACAGTACATGTGATAAAATGTCAGGGGAGGAAAGAGGGGAGAATCAAGAGTGTATACCAAAGGGGCAAGCATAAGGGATAGGAGCTGCTGGATGGCAGGGATAGAGTGTCCTCTCCCTGTGTCTCTCTGCTAGCATGCAGAAGCTTTTCCCAGCTCTGTTGCCCTGCTTTGTTTTGTTCAGCAGCTGCAATAAGTGTTCAGGGGCTGAGACCATTTTTTTTCAGTGCCCCTTCCACCCTATGAATGACCCCACCTTCGATAGGCCCCCTTTCTGACAGGACAGAGATTGACCATCAGGAAGGGCAGCTGGGATGGACATTGCAAGGTCACTGGGGTCTGAAAGCTGTGAAGGGTGATTTCATCCACTCATGCACTGGTCAGTGACTCCTCTCTACTGCTCTGCCCACCATATCAGAAGGTCCACAACACCTTCATCTGCTCCACTACTGCACACAGACATCATTTGGAAATACAAAAGAGACAAGATACAAAGATCCCTGCCAAATGGGCCAAATGCAGCATAAGATGCTTGGAAAACCAAGTTATCTGAGGGAAGAATAGCTGGGAGAGAGGCCAAGGTGAAAGGAGCACAGATAAAATATGAGGGATGTGAATGGTCACCATGCAGGCAGTGCCTTTCCTTCTCTGGAGGTCTGTTGGAGCCATTGGATCCTGTCTCTCAAGCTCTGCACAAAAAAAGAAGAGGATAGGGGAATGGAAATGGGCCCCAGCATGGTTGACTTTTTTCCCTGTAATCCTTCCTATTCCTGATACTGGACATGGCACTTTGGTAAGGAAGAAGCTGAAGCAGCATCTCTCAACTGCGTGTTCCTCTGAGGTAAAAGTTTCAATGAAAGGAGCAGTGTGTGCAAATGCTCAGGAAGAAGATTTGCAGGAATGGGAGAAAGCTGTGACTTCATGCATTTCGTGTGTGATTTGTCATCAGCGACACAGAGTCTAGTTGGAGGCCTGTGGCTAGTGGAGTTCCCCAGGGCTCAGTACTGGGTCCCATCTTGTTCAACTTCTTCATAAACAACATGGATGAAGGCACAGAGTGCACCCTCAACAAGTTTGCTGATGATACCAAGCTGTGAGGAGTGGCTGATATACCTGAGGGCTGTGCTGCCATTCAGAGTCCTGGACAGGATGGAGAGTTGGGCAGAGAGAAACTGCATGGAGTGGGGCGAGTACAGGGTCCTACACCTAGGCAGAAATAACCCCATGCACCAGCACAGGATGGGGGCTGACCTTCTGGAAAGCAGCTCTGCAGAGAAGGACCTGGGAGTGCTGGTGGATGACAAATTAACCATGAGCCAGCAATGTGCCCTTCTGGCCAAGAAAGCCAATGGTCTCCTGGGGTACATTAGGAAGAATGTTGCCAGCAGGTTGCGGGAGGTGATCCTGCCCCTCTACTCAGCCCTGGTAAGGCCTCATCTCGAGTATTGTGTCCAGTTCTGGGCTCCCCAGGACAAGAGAGGCATGGAGCTACTGGAGAGAGTGCAGCATAGGGCTACGAGGATGATCAGAGGCCTGGAGCATCTCTCCTAAGCAGAAAGGCTGCAAGAACTGGGCCTGTTTAGCCTGGGGAAGAGCAGACTGAGAGGGGATCTTATCAATGTCTACAAATACCTTAAGGGGAGGGTGTCAAGAAGACGGGGCTGGACTCTTTTCAGTAGTGCCAAGAGGCAATGGGTGCAAAATAAAATACAGGGAGTTCCTCCTGAATATGAGGAGGAACTTCTTTCCTCTGAAAGTAAGCCCTGGAACAGGTTGCCCAGAGAGGTTATGGAGTCTCCTTCTCTGGAGATATTCAAAACCCATCTGGATGCAATCCTAACATGCTTCAGATGATCCTACTTGAGCAGAGGGGTTGGACTAGATGATCTCCAGAGGTCCCTTCCAACCTCAACCACTTCTTTGTGATTCTGTGATTATGTGAGTCAGTGTTTCTCACTCCTATAGGTGGAGCATAGCCAGAGCACCCTGACCACCTCTGTGTACTCATGAAGGATTTCTCAGCTTCTGTCCCTGATGGACTGTGGAAACAGATCCAGGAACCAAAGCCTCTGGGGGCCTTCACTCTCTGCTGATGGTAAGACATGCTGGAAATAGGGGAGAAAAGGTAATTCACAGCAATTTTATCGTGGGAAAAACAGAGGGGAATGCAGTGAGTAGGTCCAATCAGATGCTGGGAGACAGGTGGGGTATCACAGCTCCTACTGAGGCTAGTTCATGATGTCTTGATTCCTGGTGTTTCTCACCCAGACCACCCTCTGCCTCACCTGATAAGTCACTGCCACCTGCCCATTCATTTTAGCAGTTGAGGAGATTCATTTTAGTAGTTGAGGAAAGGGGCAGAGCAGCAGGTTCTTTCTCTCTCTCTAGGCACTGGGTGATCCTTGTAACACTATAATAAGTTTTGTGTGCAGCTGGGAACTCCTCTATCATTGGTTCCTACTGAATGAAGCAATCCATCCAGACAGAGGAGGGTGAGCAGGTATTGTGGCAGTAGACAGCTGGAGCTGTGGTGCTGAAGGTGGGGATGGAGATGGCTGCAGTGATTGGTATGGACTAGTGCCGCTCCCTTTTAGCAGGGAAGGAGTAAGAAGGGAGTGCAGGATCAGCTCTTGCTGTTGCTCCTTCAGCTGGAACAACAAAGGGGTGGGAAATAGCGAGTAGTGATCTTGCCTTCTTTTTGCAGCTGTTCTTATCTCTTCATCCAGTGTGGCTAAGGCAGTTTGTCTTCCCCACTTTCATATACACTCCCCTTCCCCATAGCTCTGCCTCCATAAAGGACCATCACACTAGAAATGGAAGAAGTCAGCCCCACTAACTTTCAGAAGTGTGGCAATTTTGTACTGAAGTGTCTGATAAGCTCTCAGCTCTTTTTCCCAGGTGGCAGGAGAAGGCCCTCTTGAATTTATGAAGCACACTGAGATTTTGTTATTCCAAGTGGAGTAGAAGAGCAGGGTGGGCTTGGAGCTAGGATGTCTGTTTTTTTTTAACCAGTCTGCAGAAAGTAGATATTTCTTCCACTTAAAAACAGATGGCCAGATTCTAAATGAAATCCTTTGAGAAGGAAATTGGGGGGGGGGGGGGGGAGATTTGCCCCAGTGCATTTGAAATGAAAACCCAAATGTCACTTTCTTCAGCCAGGAGGGGACTGCTTCACACCACACTTGAAGCACTTATGTGAGAATAAACCATCAGCCAGGCTCCCTGGGGGGCAGAGTGGAGAAAGGTAGAGGAATTTAGCTACTGAAGGGAGAGGTTCTTTAGTGCACCAGGTGGATGCTTCCTATTTGTGTGGTACTTGCACTACTCCAGTGGCTTGGGCAGGCTGGAGTTGTTCTTGAATGGGTATTGGGTTGGAAAACAAGATGAAGGATAGTGTTGAGAAGGAGAAATCCTTCATGAGTACACAGAGGTGGTCAGGGTGCTCTGGCTATGCTCCACCTATAGGAGTGAGAGACACTGGCTCACATAATCACAGAATCACAACAGGTTGGCATGCCTGAAGCTGGTGAGTGGGGTGTACGGGCTGTTGTTCTCAGAGTAGAACAGCTGTTAGGCTGGCCACTTACCTTTTCCATGTGCTAAAACACTCGATAGTGTTCTCTTTAACAGTGATGCTGAGCTGTGTGGAGTGGGGCAGATGCAACGCTGCAGGATGTTCCAAGTGCCAAGGATGATGGCTGACAGGACATGGCAGGCAGCTTCTCAGAGGAGCTTCCATTCAAACATGGCAACCAATTATCTGTACTTAGCATTCAGCCTGAATCTAAGGGCTTGCAGAACCCCTTTACAGCCCAATCCCATAGGGCCAGGACACTTTCCATGACTGCTCTGGCTGTACCATTTCCTGTTGAAGAAGATCTCCTAACAAGGCAGATAAGGAGGAAGAAGCTGACAGTGGTGAGCATGCCTGGCCACATGGTACTCACCACCCTGACCACATACTGCTGAGGAATAGTATTCAGGCCTTGGTGGATCAAGTCCTCACAGTTCACAATCTGCTGGTGCATCCACATCAGGCATCAGTTGGACCCAGCTCCACCAGTTGCTCCAGCACCTCCCTTTTCTCCTGGTCCCACCTGGCTGGCACAAAATAAAATTGCTCCTCCCTGAGAAAGTCAAAGCTGCCAAACAGGATCTTGGGGGAGGTTGACGTGGCTGACAGTGGTCTTATGGGGAGAGAGGAGGCTCATGAGGCAGCTGGTCATTAGAACAGTGCATAGGGTGCAGCACAGCAGCCAGGACAGTGAGAATCAGCCCCATTCAGTCACCACTTCAGAAACTGAACTGGTGTTGGCAGCCTCTCTGTTCTTGAGTATATCTCATCCTCTGATTGCCTGGGTTTTGGCTGATTGGATTCGGTCTCACTGTCATGCTGTGCTACAGTTACTGATACATGGTTGTAAAAGTCAGGTTAGTAAAAGTAAGAGTCTAAAATGAGTCCAGTTATCCAAGTATCATGGTTTCCCTCAGCTGTGAAGGAAAAAAAAAATACACCTGAGAATATAGGAGAAAGAGACTAGAGGAGAAAAGTGAAGAGGTCTCTTGCCTGTGGACAAAATAGATACTGCTGGGGACCATGGCTTTCAGTCAGTCTCACCAAAAAAAGTATCAAAGGAATAAGATGTTCCAATCTAAACTAGCCCAACTAAATTTAACTGTCATTTACATTATGTCTCCATTGAATGAATTCAAAATTTTAATGATTATTGAAAGTTAATTTATTATGAAATGGCAGACACTAAAGAATCACTTCCCTCAGAGAATGTACTATGGCCGCAGGCAGCTAATATACTTAAGGGCAGAGCTTAAGGGGGACACAGATGAGCTAGGGAATGGGCTGTCAGGAACCTTATGATCTTGAACAAGAACAAAAACAAACTCCTGCACCTGGGAATAATCTCTGGCAACATTACAGCCTTGGGACTGACAGGCTGGTGAGCAGCTCTTCTGAAAAAGATCTGGGGTCGTGGTGGACAGAAAGCTGAATATGATCCAGGAGTGTGCTGTGGCAGCAAAGAAGGCCAATAGCATCCTGTGCTTACAAGACCATAGACAGTACATCAAAGGAAAGGATTATTAGCAGTTGTGAGACCCTATCTAGAACACTGCATCCAGTTGAGCGCCCATCAGTACAAGAAGGACATTAATGAACTGCAACAAGTTCAGCAGAGGATACCAAGATGGCCTGGAACACTTGCCATGCGCAGAGAGTCTGAGGGAATAAGGCTTGTTCTGCTTGGAGAAGAGAAGGTTCTGGGGGCACCTAATAGCAACCTTCCAATACCTAGCAACCTTCCAACACCTAGGCAGGTGATCAAGAAGATGGAGTCAAGCTCTTCACAGAGGGAGTTGGGAAGACAACAGACTTAAGCTGAAATGAGACCTTCCAAATGGATATAGAGAAAAGCTTGTTCACCATGAGAGCAGTTAAGCATTGGAATAGGTTGCCCTGAGAGGCTGTGCGGTCTCTGATTACATAGGTTTTCAAGAACCAACTGAATAAAGCCCTGAATAACTTGACCTGACTCATAGTTGACCCGGCTGTGAGCAGGATGTTGGACTAGATGACCTCCTTGAGGTCCATTCCAACCTGAATTTTCCTACAATCCTATAATCCCCTAAATGAGCTAATTAAAGGAGCATTATGTTTGGGCATGGATTGTAATTTCCCTCTATTTTAGGTAGATCTTCCAGGTGATCTTTATCAGCTTGGGAAATTTCTACTTGTTTCCCTGTCCAAGTAAAGCCATATGAAGGGAGCTCTTCTCACAGGGAACAGTGTCAAGACAAGAATCATTGTACTCAAGTTGCAATACAGGAAATTTGTTTTGGATACAAAGAAAAAATTATTGCTCCAAGAGTGGGTCAGCACTGGAACACGTGCCTGGAGACACTGCAAAATATCCACCTTTGGAGATTTTTATAACTTGGCTGGAAAAACCTGAATAACCTGATCTAGCTTTGAAGTTAGGTCTGCTTTGATCAGGAGATTGGACTAGAGACCTTCACAAGTTCTTTCAAACCTAATTTCTTCTGTGATTCTATGATTTATGTGCCAGGCAGTACCAGCGAATCTCTCTTTCACTTCCATTCACCCATTCCTTGCAAAATTGTGTGTAACTCAAGTCATGTGCTCATACCTCTCCAGTTCCTTTTTGCTGCTTCTGGTACAAGCTCATGGGATCCAATTACTGCAATTATGTCTTCACCAGAACTGCTGTTAGTTTCAGGTAGCGTGTAAGATATCCACAGAATTCTTTCGAGATAATTACTTTTAAACGTTTTAAAATTTTTGTTACTGTGAAGAGTTTGGCATTGCCATGTAGCTTGCTAAGAATACAGTTATTCTATAAAGCTTTATTTTGAATGTAACTAAGATGTTCCTGTCTTGTAAGAGGCTTATGCTCCGTTATTAATTATCCTACAATGACAGGGAAGAAACAGACACAAAAAATTCCCAGCTCTTTCCCATACTGCACAGCATAGCAGCAGAAACCTTTTAAAAACTTTTGGTTGCTAGACAGTTCCATGTTGGGCTACAGTAACTGTTTTAATATTTACTTATACAAATTCTGCAAAGAACCCGACCACTTCTAGTTGTCACCCTGTTGGAAGGTTACCTCATGTACTTCAAAAAATACACAACAGGTAGCAGTAATAATAGGAGCAAATGACTCACAGAGGCACAGCTTAGACATAAAGCACTGGCAGCATCTCTCTAAGCAAAAAAATAAAATAAATAAAATAAAGGCATTCAGAAGGCGTGCTGCAAGAGGTATGGTGTTAATACCACCTTTATGTCTATCCTTTTTACAGATTCATAAATTAGGGTCACATAAACAGGATCGGTCCCCACAGCCATTATGTGTTTTTCAACCATACCAATATGAATATCCTGTCTGGGAAAAGACATCCTTACTTCTGGTAAACTTCTTGCCTCCTGAAGACACAGGTATCACATACATGCCAGTGATTCATCTGATGCTGCTTAACTTCAGAAAAAATAACCTCTCCTAATTACATATTGAGAGACAAGGTCAACAAGGCCAGACTCTGGATATGCATCCTATTTGACACTCACTCAGAATATGTGCAATTCATCATTTTCAATCCACCTGTGTTGTTTCTGGAATGCTGCCCAATGAACAACCTTCACAGCAGGATGTATTAAAATGGCTTTGCACGACTGCATGTTAACTGCCTGTTCTGTGAAGCTTCCAGCTTGGAATTTATTGCCCACTGACCAACAGCAGTGTGAATCAGCAAGCTTCTTGTGGCTAGTTAACTGCCTTATTTTTCCACTCCGCAGCTCTCATTCTAGACTGCACAGAAAGGCTGGGATGAGCTACATTCATGGTTATGGCCTCCTCAGTAAGTCCTAGGGCTGCTTTTGCTTCTAGATCTGTTACAATGTAAAGATGGACTAGGTGTTCATTTTTCAAGCCCTGAAAGTCTAGTTGATGAATGCCTGCAACAGGCTGCAGTTTTTACCTCCTCTCTCATCAGATAAACAGTTAAGAGTTGTCACTTACACTGCCCTACAAGGTGCTAAAGCAATATGGGTTCTTTAAATGCTGTGTGTACAGAATTAAGGACATATACAGGCATATGTGGCATGGTCCTATATGGGCTGTAAGGTCTTTGTGGAGATTAGGCCCATTGCTATCCATGATGACAGCCAATAATTAAAGGAAACAGAAAAGAAAGTGGCAGAGTAGAGAGATGTGAGGCACGCTGAACTCAAGCATCTCACAGCCAGAACTGCTACCCATACCATACACTGACAAGACAGCCAGAGGCCGCAGGGTTGGGGTGTGAGAGTCATGGGAATGCCACCATGCTGCGAAGCTAAGAGAAGCCCACAGGGCAAGGCCGGCAGCCAAGGCCCGGCTCCCTATAGCGTATCTCGTTCCTCCCCTGCCTCGCGGCGCGAGGGGGCGCCCAACGCAACGGCCCCCGCACCACACCGCCTCCTTCAACACCTCCCAAGCTCCCGCCTACTTCGCCTTAAATTTGCATACCAGGCCTCGCCCCTCTGTGTGACGAACCGATATAGCCCTACCTATAACAGCCGTTACTCCTCCCTTTTCTTCTGCCACCGATAACGGAAGCGCCCGGGAGCCTCAGCAGTGACGTGCCCTGAGCGGCCGGGCTCGGCCTGCTTGACACCCCCACCCGCCCCCCTGCCACTCCTCCTCACCCTCCGGGCAACATGTGGGGAGCAAGCCCGGGGTGGGCGGCCGATGCGGTGAGTGCGCGCGGGGAGGGGGATGGTGGAAACAGCCACTCCTTTCGTCTCGTTCCCCCTCCTCCCGCCTCCTCCTCAGCAGGCGCGCTCCAGGCCGCAGGCCGCTGTCGGCCCGTCCCGCTTTGCCCCACCCCCTGCAGGCGAGCGCGGGCGCCCTGAGAGACCGTGTTGCCAGGCTGGGCACGGGGAGGGGGGGCACATGGCGCCACCGCTCTCTTTGAGGGAGGACGAGGAGCCAGATAGGAGAGGAACTATTTAGCAGTCTCCCCTCATTCTGTCCTTGAGCTCTTACAGGCTCACCTCTGGAGAAGGGGTAGGAAAAGGGATGACTGCAGCAGCGGTCCTCTGCAGAAGTGATGATGCAGAGGGCATCTCCCCTCTGTAAGCTGACTCCTCAGCAGCAGCACAAGTACAGACCATGACCTGTTCTTTCTCCTCTGCCACCCCTTCTCAGCACTGTGCTGGGAAATCTTGGAAAAGTCTCCTTCTCAGATACTTTACTACCTACAGAAGGCCTGGAGTCTCGCTTTGGGCTGCTAGTGGACCTAGCTGGGAACTATACAGAGTTGCAGATTGTTGGTAAAAGAGTCTCCAGCACTAAAACACAATCCAACAAATGGATGTAGACAGCGCAAGAAAATAGAATAGCTATTTGGAGGCACTGTAAAGCATATTTATTATTCTGACTTAAAACTCCCTGAGAAATGAGCAAGTGTTAGCATTACAGCCATTCAATTACAGCACTGTCATGATATGACAAACATTCTTATAAGAAACTTTTTACTGTCAGAATAAAAGCTGCAACTTTTACTCAGTTTATAACTCCTGGGCCGCTAATAACAGTGCTAGTAATGGGAAAGTGCCTCTGTTAGCAACAGCATTGCTAATGAAATTCTCATTGCTGCATCTTTGATTGTTGACATTCTGGTCATCCCGAAAAACCCTTTAAGAGTTTCTGCTTGCTGGGCATACATTCAGAAGCTCTGGATGAAAAACTACTTACTCTTTATAAATGGAGTGGATTTTATTTTTAAATTCATCAGTAAATTGAGCAGTCTTATTTTAAGCGCATGGAATTTCAATTACCTTTCAGAGCAGCTCTCATGTTTTCTTTTCAGTGCTTACGATTTGCATCATTCTTCCATATTTAGAAGCATTGAGGAATCTATGCAAGATTCTGACTGGGATAATGTGTGGACTGGAAGTAACATTCTTGGAAGTTATGAGAATAACTCTGTCATTGATAAATTTCTCTACCTTTTCCCCACCCAGGGGCTCTGTTGCTCCCAGAGGAGTACAAGTGTGTTGAGAGGTGCAGATGAACATACCTTCTCTGTTTGTAACTATTCCAAAGCCATTAGTAATTTGATCAGATTCAAGGCCCTGTACTAATGTTGGATGGACCTGAGGTCTGGTTATTCTACTGGGAAAATGAGAAAACTAAATTTCTTTGAGGCACAAGTTACCTTTTTCTTTTTAGTTTTAAAGTAATGTAGACTCAGCCTGTAGGTGAAAATACGGCTTTTCTGTTTAAAATTGAGGCAGCTGTCCTTGTAGGTTTAAATAATGGAAGTAAGCTGTCAAGACCTTTCAGTATTGTGTGGAGTTCTCATTTCATCAGGCCTTTCTGCTGGAAGGAATGGATGCGCTTCCATTTTTGCTGAAGTCGGTGTTCCCTGAGATTCTGCAATTTAGAGATATCATGGAGGTCTGTCACTGATTTCCCTGTTTTCCAAGCATTTACATTTGTAGGAGCTTTTGCTAATTAGAAATCATGCCTTATTTGAGACATAGACTTTAGATATTTCCATGAAGCAGTTCCTGTGATTTTTGAAAACACCCTTGAAGGTTTGCTTTGGAAAAACATGGGGGAAGATAGTACTAGAAGAGCACCATCTGCTTACAGTTCCTGCCTGCATAGCACTGGCCAGTTGGCTCATACTTCTTCATCTCCAAGGTGCTTTCTGAAAGTCTCTATTGTTTTCTGGGTTGAAGTGTCCAGGAAAGCAAATGAAACATCCAGGTTGTTAGCTAGAGAATGTTTTGACTTATTTGTGGTGGAGTGTGGTGGGCCACTTTTTGGAAGCAAAAGTGAAGTTGAGGAAAAAGTTAAGAGTGCCAGCCTTGGTTAATCAGTTAGACTGGATAAATTGCTACTTCTTTATGGGAATAGGGCAAGCCTGTTTCTCCAAAAATTTTCCCTTCATTAGAATTTGTACTGTTGTTTATTAACTGGTTTTGACAAGTTAGGAGATCTATTCAAGTAAAATCAAATTCTTTCAGAATTTTCAGGATTTTATTGTTAAGTTAAAATCTGATAGGGGCTATTGTGAAGTTTTTCTGGTATAGCAATTGGTTGCTTTTTCTATGAACTTGTCCAGTTGCTTTCTGAACTTGCATAAACTTTCAGGAACCACAGCATACCATGCAAAAGGATTCCATAGTTTAGCCATCTATTTTGTGAAGATGTTTCCTTTCGTTTGTTTTCAACTTAACACTTACAAGTTTTGTTAGACATCCCCTTAGTCTGGTAGATAATATAATCAGTTATTCTCTGTTCGACTTTGCCATGATTTTTTAGCCTTCTGTTATACAGTTTCCTCAGTTCATTCTTCTGTCCTGAAGAATCCTAGCTTTGGTAGTCATTCATTGCGTAGAAGCCACTCTGCTTGTTTTTTGGCAGCTTTATCTGTACCTTTCATGATTTACTGTATCCCTTTCAAGGATTTTTTTTTTTTTTGGGGGAGGGGGGAGGAAAACAAACCATCACCAAATACTGAAGAATAATGCACTGTGGACTTATACAGTGACATAACAATGGTGCTTGTTTTAGTCTCTAATTTTTTCCTAGCAGCTCCTAACATCCCATTTCATTTGTTAACTTCTGGTGAGTATGTAGTAGATGTTTTTGTCAAACTATTCCAGAGTAGTATGTAAGTTGGAGCCTATTGTATTTGACTGGATTTACTCATATAGCCATCATTGTGAATTTAGCACCTCTATTTGATCTGACAAAGCCTATAGTTCTTGACCTGATTACGTGTTTATAAACATTTAAGAAAGAGTTGGCTTTGAAAATGTTTACCTAACTTTACAGGTAGTATTTTTTAAAATGGATAAGAAGGAAATCTCTTTCTTCAAGAAAGAGAAAACAAATATGTCCCATGCTTTTTTTAATTAAAGTTTTGCATTTAACGTTATTCTACTTCTTTATTCTTTGTTGAATTTCTCAAATAATGCATTTTTGCAAAGAGTATCACAGAAGACTTTTTTTGCATGTGTATGAACATTGCAGGAAATGCTTCAAAGAGCATCAGAAGAATTTTTTCCGAAGATGGAAAGCGCAGTTGAAGAGATGGATACATCAGACACCCAGTGGGGCTGGTTTTATTTGGCTGAGTGTGGTAAATGGCATATGTTTCAGGTAACTACATGTGAAGTTATATTAGCTATGATGATTTCCATATGTCAAACTACTACTGAATTTGCCTAAATCTGCTTTTGATTTGTTTTAAAGACTGATTCAAACACTCATTGCTCAGTTAGCAGTGAAGATATTGAAAAGAGCTTCAGAACAAACCCACAAGGATCTGTTTCTTTTACTACTGCAAAATTTAACTACACGTTAGACTTTTCAGGTATGTCTCTTGTTGTAGAATAAATGAAATAATGGAAGGTGTCAGATACACTGGTTGATATGTTCATTAAGCAAGTTATTTTCCTCATATCTAGTGCAAAAACTTGTAATTGGAAAGGTCTTTATTGGAAGGTATGTGTGAGATTTTGGAGGCAGCTGCAGTGTTATGTTTTCTAGTTTACTAAGAGTAAACTAGTTTACTGATAAGGTAGCATGCCTTGTGTAGTAGTGCTCCAGAATTTTACCTCTGCTTACCTTAGCTGCTGGTACTATCTAGCTTTCATTCATGGGTCTGGGAAGTTTGAACTTTGTTCTTTAACATAATCTTCCATTCAGAGTTTATGTAAGAGACATTGATGTGATGGAAACTTTCTGCAAAACATTGGCATTAAAGTGATTTTGTAAGTTAGCAGGTGCTTTAAGGCAATTCTGTTGCTGGAATACAAGCTGATACCTGAAGAGGCTTCTCTAGTAAAGAGCTTGCTTATGCTATATTATTGGATTCTAATGGCATTTATCAACTGACTTTATCTTATACAGAAGCCACTTCCAGGTCAAAGAAAATAAGTTTTTCAAATAGAGGAAAAGGGGAATGGGTAGAACAGTGATGTATTGGGAGTGAAGTACTACAGAAAAATAGGAGTTTGAAATATCTATTAAAAACCTTCTATTTTGCACCTGTAATAATAATAAAAAAAAACAAATACAAATGCTAAACAACTTTACAATACTCATAGGTCATGACTTCTTGCATTAAAAATAATAGGTATGTTTAACTGTTGCAGTATTGTATTTTTCCATATTACTTGTATTAAAGTTGGTGGAAATTTTGCCATTGATGATGGGGATGAGTATTTTCCCAATAGTGTTTTAACAATAAACATAATTCTTTATAGAGCATTTACAGATTTTGCCGGCTGTTACAAAGGATGATTGAGGCCAGTATTTCAAAACATTTCTCTAACATATTGATTTATTAATTGTTGAAATAGGAGTTCCTGTTAGGCAATTTTTGAAGTAGTAATGCTATTAAGAAAAATGACACTTAAATGTTTCATATGCTGTAGATGAATTCCAGAAACTTTCATCCTTACTCTTGTTTTATGCTCAGTGATGAAACAAACCAATCTAACTACCCTTAAGCAACGTCCAATAAAGCGAGCTCCTTTTTCTATCAGTGCTTTCAGGTAAGGAAATAAAATGAATTATTTGAATTATCCTTATTTGAATTTTATTTTTGATTCTTCTAAGTAAAATGAAACAAAAATGTTTTATATTGTTTATATTTATTTACTTATTTTTACATCAAACAATTTGAGAGGTAGAATCAGTTAGGAGAGCAAGTCAAGTGAAGAAGGAAGAAATTTCACAGGGGATGAGTGAAAAAAATGTTTTCTTTTTTTGTCTTCTATTTTGGGGAAAGTAAGGAGTATGAGATAGGAATT
Organism: Rhea pennata; assembly: GCF_028389875.1. Taxonomy (NCBI): domain Eukaryota; kingdom Metazoa; phylum Chordata; class Aves; order Rheiformes; family Rheidae; genus Rhea; species Rhea pennata. The sequence continues at coordinate 83,998,154 of NC_084663.1, read as the reverse complement.
GCTTATAAGACATACTGATTACTCACATCCAGCTTACAGGGTTCTTTCTTTAGCCTTTGGAGTCCCTTGCTTTAAATACTTAATAAATCAGAGTTGCCACAGAAAAGCAGCAGCAAAGAATGGAGTTTTGTTCAATTTTAGTAATGATCTCATAAATAACTTAGAACAAATGTTGTAACAGTCTGAAAAGGTTGAGTTATATTTTTTTGCTTGCAGTTGTTTTGATCATTTTCACTAAAATATGTGAAATGACAAGAAATTGCATCATAATGACCAGCTGGTCTTACAAGTCTAATTGCTTTCGATTGTAAGTTTCTTACCATTTGATCAGTAATTACATGTAGTGCTATGCTGGTGAAGACTGGGTGTTTGCTAAACAACAAATTGATCTGTGCAGTGATAATACCACATAAAACATTGACTTTGTGGATTGTGAGATTTTTTTTTTTCAAATAGTTTCTTAGAAATAATTTTAATTCTGAATTGTAATCTGGTTTTACTTTCAGAACAAAATTTGGCATTTATTATAAATATTGCAGCAATCTACACTGGCGTTCTGAAAACCTTTTTGTTTTGTCAACTGTTAATTTTTCAATGGATGCTTGTTGTAGAATGCATGTAATGTTGTAGAAATTCAGTTTTGTTGTTCTGTTTATTGAAGAATTGCATTTAGCACTGCCTCACTGTATCCTCTGTTTTCATGTGATGACACTGTTCTTTACTTTCAAGAGATTGATTAATTTAGTTTCTTTTTTATGACATATACAGTAGTGTTTAAGCACATTTATGTATATGCTTAAAATACACGTTTTTGTATATAAACAAATTCAACCATAATTTTCAAGTGTACGCTTGTAGCATGATGCTCTTAAACACTTAAAATGAGGGCTTAGTTTCCAGAGTCTTAGGCCAGCTATAATTCCTGTTACTTTGGAAAGTTCAAGCTGTATCTACACTCCCACATTTAGAAATCAGTGTTGCTCTCCATATGTTGCTGAACTTTCTGACTACCTTTTCTGATTTACCTTCCTATCTTTTATTGGGTGGATGGTATATTAAAATTGTTCATTACTATGATTTGTTTAAAGTAAGCAAAGCCAGAATTTGAATACAAACTAAGACCTCTTGCCTTTGACCTTACATATTGTCTCTGTGAGAATTAAAACCCTATGTAATTTTGTATTAGCTTTTTCGTAATATATTGTACAGAATTGGCATTCCAGTGGAAGATGAAAATGCCTTGTCTTTGTGATATTTTAAAAAATTTTTTTTTTAAAGTTTCATCTGTGAAAATGAGGCTATCCCTATGCCTTCACACTGGGAGAATGTAAATACTGAGGAACCATATCAGGTAAGAGTTTATATGTGAGCTGGCCGAAGACGTGGTAATGAAATAATGCATCTCAATGAAATTGTACTAACCTTTTTCTTTCCAGCTTATTCCTTTGCAAAAGAAAACAAATGAATATAGTGAAGTTTCTAGTCTCTTTGGAAAAACAATGGATAGCAACCGAATTAAAAGAATTAAGAGAATACAAAATCTAGACTTGTGGGAGTTTTTTTGCAGGTGAGATTATTTTGAAAACCAATATTATTTTAGGACTATTAACAGCAGATATTGAAGACATGCAGCAGAAATGTATCTATTTGCTCTTATTATGAAGTGATTAAAATACTTCTGTTATTTTTTTTATCAGTTTTATCTTCATTTGCTTACTTGTCATTCCTTTGTGACTTTATTCAAAATTCCAGGCTCTGAAACTTCTACATGTGCAGAACTGTAATACTTCTATAAATACATTAAATGTGGATGTGGCACAGATCAGACTGATGTGTTGGAAGGTGCTGGCACTTATCATCTTCAAGTATCATTCTAATCTAACAAGTTGCATATAAATCAATATTTAATACCTTGATATATTGCTTTGTGAAATACACAGTTACTAGTTGTAAAGGAGAAAAAAATGATAGCAAAAGTTATCATACTGGTTAGAGCCATTTACTGCTATAGGTTAACATTCCCAAAAATGTTAGCTCTAGGGCATCTAGGGCAGAATGAATACGAACTGGAATTTTGAGGAATATATAATTCAGCTCTCAGATGCAGCCATACTGAAGTTAATCATTCCAAGATTTTTTTTAATTAGTGTATTGTGTTTGGCACTGCTATCATTCTCTTAACAGTAATGCCAATCTCTTGGAGATTGTCAATCAGTAATGAGTAAGAGATTGTCAGTAATGTCAATCTCTTGGAGAATTTGACAGATATTTTTAACTTTTAACATTTCTATTAAGTGATTTGAACTAAACCTTTTTTATTTCTTTGTGAAAAGGTTGAGAAGTCCCTATTCTTTCTAATTAGAAGCATCACTCTCTTCTGAAGGAGAATAAGATGCTAGACTTTTTCAGTTTCATACAGTTTTTAAAGATAGGAAGTCGTTGAGGAAGAAGTGATTAGCCAAATGGTAAAGAATATGCGAAAGTGCCAGGAGATTGACGTGTTAGCCTGTGGATGTCAGTTATTTGTGTCTTAAAAAAAAAAAAAAAAAAAAAAAAAAAAAAAAAAAAAAAAAAAAACTTTTTTCAAACTCCTCCCTGTCTGAGTTTCCTGTGCTTACATGTGGTCAGTGTTCAGGATGTCTGTGTGGTAGAGGCCGATGATATTCATAGTGAAGTAAACAGGAAAGGAAAAAAAAAGCTTTTTGTGAAATGAATCTCAACAGGCTTGTATTAGTCGAATTTTAGTTTAAAAAAATATATTTGGGACTTGTCAAATTTCTCAACTTTATGAAAAACATGGTAGGATTAAGTATCCAATTAGCACCTAATCATGTCATTTCTCCAAGTTTAATGTTTTTCCAAAGCTATTCCTAATTTCTCTGCTTTTCCCTTTCATATTGTGCTGGGCTGAAAGAATTGCAAGTGCTGAAGTTTTGTTTCCACTTCTTTTCTAGTATCAGTATTAAGCAGTTGTATTTGACAAAGGTTGTCAGTCTTGTCTCTATTGGGCATAGGGTTGTTAAAAATAACGAGTTTAAATAGTGAAGAAATACTGAGGAGACATATACCAAAAATTATAGCAGTTGTATGCTTTGTTTTTTGAAAACTCTAAGTTTTTATATATTGAGATATATCATGAATATGCATGAATAGATTAATTCAAATTCTTATTTGAGAGACATAGCCTTCTGTTAATTGTAAATCTATACAGATATAGTTACATATTTAAATATAAAGACTTATTTGCTTGGCCATATGTTCTAACATTTATTTTTCTGTTGTATAGTATATCAGCTTTTAGTTCAAATTAAGATTCTGTAGCGCTCTATTTATACTATTTTAATGTGTAAATTTTTGAGACTAAGAATAGTAAGCAGACTTTAAACTAGATATCTCCGGTTCTGAGTTCCCAGTACAGATGAAAACAAAACAAAACAAAACAAAAAAAAAAAAAAAAAAAAAAACACGGAAGATTAACGACTCCCTCCCTTTCCCCACCTGTTAAAAACCCAACAACTTTTTGCTTAGATAAGAAACTGATGATCATTTGGAGAGTCTGCTAGTTTTCCAGGTTGGACAGTGGGTAGAATTCATGATTTAAGAATTCTGAGTCTATGGATTTTGTGCTATAACATTCTTAAAGTATGATACAAGGATGGAAATGGTAATTTCACACATCATTGCCATATGACTGCAACTACAAAACTGTACTTTTTAGTAGCTGTATCTAAATAAAGGTATATGAAAAGTAATTTTTCCTTTATGAAAAAAAATATAATTGACTATATAACTAACTAAACTAACATAGGAATTGCTAGGATACAAGTATGCAATTAAGGCTTACTGCTTTTATTTCTCTGCAGTTGCAAATTATATGTTACCATTCTGTCATTTGCAGTAGATAGGCTTACACATACTGATGAAGAGATTATTGCTCAGTAGTATATTACACAGAGATAAGAATTCAAACATTTTACATTCACTAAAAGTTCTTTTCATGTCCTGAGAAGAAAAGTGGAAGTAATAAAATGTGAATCATAGTCTAGCATTTTTTTTTTGACTCATGCATTCTAAATCTGGATTTGTAGTGGAAACGGAAAATAGCACTAAATAATACTAAAACAATGTAACAGGATAAACGCATCTTTCAAGCTGACTACTACAAGATTATCTGTCACTACTGTTAAATGTACTAATGAGCAAATTATGAGTAGTAACAACTAGTAAGCATTCTTTTGTCACTGAGATCACTGGCCATATTTAGAAGGAATCTGCTTATGTACAAACAGCATGTCTATGCGTATTTAATTTTACTTTAGATTTCTCCTTTCCTAAGCAGACTGGCTGTATGAGAGTCTTCTGAGTGGTGGGTAGGCAACTTTTGTTTTATTGGATTAGCTCATTGCTGCTGGTGGAAAGTGTTAGGTGATGGTTTTTTTAGTGTAATTAGACTCCTAAAGATAGAATATAGTTATAGTCCAAATCAACAAATGTCCTCCTGTGGTGTTTCTGCCGTCTACAGAAACAACAGACTGCATTGAGCAGATCAGGAAGTTATCAGGTCAATAATTAAAAGAGCATTGTTTGAAAGGATATTTGCATCATTGCAGAGGTCAAAACACATTTGTTTTAATAGCTTCCATATTGTTCACTATTTTAAATTAGTTTTATGATTTCTAACTGGTCAGAGATTTGTGAAAGACTATTACAGAACATTTTCAGGCAATTGTAATACACCTGTTCTATTTTAAGAAAAGTTACTCTGGGCTATCCTTATACTTTGTCAGGGATCAGCAGGCAACCACACAGAGTGCAAAAGACTACTTGAAAAATTTCAAATGGTACTCTGCATTGTTGACATTCGGGTATGAGGTGGAGCTGCTGAATCTTGAGAAGAGCAGCAGTTAGGCAGGGAATCTTGGCTCCTGGGTTCTGTTGAGTTGCAAATGCAGTAGAAGTGGGGTGCCTGAACTTCTCTGCTTCTAACAAAAAAGATACCACAAATAAGTTTATTAATGACATCTCCCAAATGCTTTTGAGTTTCTACTGCTGCTCTTCTGGAAAGCATTTTTTGCATGCGATATTAAAATTTATCAATACATAGTTTATTTCACTTTGCACAATGTTAAGAAAAAAGTCCAATAAAACAGAATAAAAATTTCAAGCCTATGAGATTATCTATCACTCCTATTAAAAGTACTAGTAAATAAATTGAATAATGGCAATGTAACACCTTTGTACACAATAAAGATTCTTTGTGTCTCTTTCATTGGGCCTCATTGGTAGACTGACCTTTTCAGGTTGCATCTAAACTGTACTTCCCCAGTTCTGGCATGCATTCCAGTTGTAAGCAAATTGTTTAATTGCTAAGAATGTGCCTTACTTTCCATCTTCCCTCATGCACTATGCTTTTGTGGGAAGAAAATCCAGGTATACAGACAAGAACACAAACTATGATACATTCTAGCTTGTTTTTTTTCTGGACAGTCAAGGGCTCATGACTGTGAATAGCTAGTCGTTTAGACATAGCTCCAGAGTCCAGTTTTTCATGGATCTTAGTGGAAAACCTAGCTGATAGAAACTCACTAGAACAAAAATTGATGGAAAGTATGTCTGTCCTTTATTGTAGGAGAGCAATGGTCTTCTGCCTATGAGAGTGTAGTATTGGTTGATGTGTAATATATATATTGATTAAAAAAAAAAAAAAAAGATGTAATCCTCTCAAAGCAGGACCTATCTCTGTTAGGAAGCATGTGAACCATTAATTCATAAAACAGTTATTAAATGATCCCATAGACGTAATTTTAGGTAACACTTTAGATAATTTTATTTTAATGGATTTTGTGATTTTTAGTTGGATAATTATACTTTATAAGCTACTAACTGATTTTATCATGCCATATGCTATCTAAGCAGATGAAGGGAATGAAAACAAAGCCTGTCATGGAAAATCAATCTTTTTCTTTCAGTAATAAATATGTAGAAAATGACCTTTCTGAAAATAATGGCAAATAAGCAGAGCTGAGAAAATTGCTTGGGGAGGGGAAAAAAAACATTTTTTGGTAAACTTAGGTTATGAAAATAGTCTACAGCATCTGGAAACTTGTGATTTCTACACATTTATCTTAAGAATTCTGGTCTGTTTGAGAATTAGATATATCTAGTCACTTGTGAAAGTGGAATTTATACTGTTTTTAGGTCTATCTTCTCTGTAGTGTTTTCAGAGTAGAAACTTAATTTGATTGTACAGATGTTTGTAATGCTATATTGTTTCTTCTCTGTAGGAAAAAGGCACAACTGAAGAAGAAAAGAGGTGTCCCCACTATTAATGAGCAGATGTTATTTCATGGCACCAGTAATGAATTTGTAGAGGCAATATGTATTCATAACTTTGACTGGAGAATAAATGGCATGCATGCTGCTGTATATGGAAAAGGTAAATATTTTTGTTACATGCAACAGTTAACAATACTAAACTTTTAAGATTACTTAAATGTTTCCTCATAATGTTCTTTGAATTATTCTCTCTATATATGTGAAGAGCTGCTTAATATAGCTCTGACTTTAATATAGCTCTGACTTTGAGGTCACATGTAATTAAGAAAGCTAGGATGCTGTAAGCAATTTAATTTTAACAGCTGGCTGGTAGGGCTGGGTGGGGGAAACAGCAAGCAGTGCTGGCTCACAAGATGACCTCCTTACTAAAATGTTCTCACCAAAAATATTTGGCTAATGTTTTTGTTATCTAATGATGTAGAAAATAATCATTGGATTGCTAATAAATGTTAAATAATGGACATCTTGCATCATTTTCATATCTCTATCAGTGTTCTAGTAGTAAAGCTGTCATGATAAGAATGTCATCAGATTTTTTTTTGAAAGGGACATATTTCGCAAGAGATGCATCATATTCCAGTCGTTTCTGCAAAGAAGATATAAAGCATGGAGATACTTTTCAAATTCATGGTGTGAATCTTCAACCTCATCTGCATAGACCAGATAAAGTCATGTTTCTTGCTCGTGTATTAACTGGTGACTATATCAATGGTGATTCAAAATACATGCGACCTCCTTCAAAAGATGGAAGTTTTGTGAACTTGTATGACAGTTGTGTGGATAATACCTGGAACCCAAAGATCTTTGTTATCTTTGATGCCAACCAAATCTATCCTGAGTATTTAATAGAGTTTTGTTAATTTTGAAAGGAGCTGAACTAAATATTTGTTTGTGTCGTTTTTTGACATTTTTTTTTCTTTTGCAAAGACAACAATATAAAAAACATGAAGATTGAAAGGACAGAGGTGAAGGGGAGGGGAAGCACATGTTGAGGGTGGAACTGTTAAGTATCTAAAAGACAATGTCCAACTCCTTTTAAAATCTGTAAATAAACTTTACTGATACCTTTTTCAAATGTAGGGATTATAACAAGTTTGAAATTGCTTAGTGAGTATTAAATTGGGTGTTAGTAAGTTTTCAAAGGCAGGAGTTATGTTCTGATTTTTTTTTAATATATTACAAGTATTTATTCATGTGGTAGAAATGTCTATGATACAATATATATATGAATGAAATTAATCTTTTATAAAGACTGTCTTTATAATTCAAAAAAAACCTAAACGGGACTTGGCTATATGTGTGTGTCTGTGTGTATGTGTATATGTGTGTGTGTATTGTGTAGGAAATGTTGCTTGCATTTGGAGAGCTCTTAGTTTGAAATCTAAACCGACAAAGAACCAATTTGGAGAAGAGAGATAAAAGGACCTAAAGTTCACCAAAGCTGCTATGTTTAACTTTACGTACTTGGTAGTGCTTCAAATATACTTGCAAAATTACAGAACTGAACTTTGATTTTGACTGAAATGATGCCCTAAAGTTGTTACGGTTCTTAATTTTTTAGGTATGTAACTGTTAAGCTCAGTACTGGGATATCAGTTGTTGAATAATACACTTGGCTTTTGTTCCCCAGAATTTCTTGATGTTTTTGGTATTGAGTGTGTGTACCCACATGTGTGTGCAGTTGGCTTCTGTACTTGTGCTGCTGTGTTTCTCATCTCATCAGAGTTGAACAATAACTTTGTGCTGGTGTACATGCTTTTGCTGAAGGCAGTGTTTAGATTAACTTTACTGAGAATAATACAGAGTTAAACCAACAATGAAAACTTCAAAATAAGGCATCCTTTCATTTTTAAGAACTTTAATAAAAAGCTTTCAATAACACTTGTGCAGAATAGTTCTCTGTGAATCAAATTTTCATAATTTGTATAAGTGTAAAGTTAAAGAGCACTTTTGTCATGTAGAAAGAAACAAGATTTGGGTAAAGAACAAACTTGGCTACCCAAATACCTGAAGAAGGAACAGGGGAATATTACTGTGAAATACACTGAAATGTTAAATGATTTGCCGTGAAAATGTGTCCCTAATATTTTTCTTTGATTAAGGACTTAGGGAACACAAAGGGTCTAACAATGGATTCTTCAAGCCTAGAAGCTTGAATTTGATTATGACCAATAACAGATGCTTACTGAAATAGTATATGATACATAGCCATGGCAACTATAGAGTGGTCTTTGAGTGGTCTGCCCTGGAATTATTAATGTACTTCTTGAGTCAGAGGCTGTATTTAAAAATTGTGTTCACGAAGCTTTGCAGTCTGTATGACCAAACCTGCTGAAAATCATATTAAACCCATGGAACTGAAAGCAGAACATGGCTACATATTTATCTGGCATGATAACTGCACAAGCATCTCTTCTTTCTCCTTAGCCCCAATACAGCTATCTGTTAGTGCATCTTGCACAAGTTGGGCCTCTTTTTTTGTATTTAAAATTTCATAGAAGCTTCTTTTGCCTCTGTTCCTAAACTATTTAGGACAAAGGTGTATCTTGGTTTATCTTAGCACAATAGGATCTGTGATCCTTGATTCCAGCTGGAACCTCATGCTACCATGTTGTGGCCATGATTAGTATTTGGATTCAGTAACATGCCAGCTGTGCAGAAGGCACATTGCTTCCTATATCTCAAAATATTTAATAGCAAATCATGTAGGGAGTTTGTGTGTTACCAAATTCACTTTATTTTTATACAATATTACATAGAACATGCACTCTGTGAAACTAACAAATACATGTGCTGGTGTTCCTTTGATGTGGTCTTTCATTTGTTCAGAATTTTTAATTGGACTTTGTAGCTAAGAAAATGAATTTTTTTATAGTGTCTCCTGGACACAAAATATTGTAAGCTGTACTGAGTTTAACTTTTTTTTTTTTTTTTTTTTTTTTTTTTTTTTTTTCCCAGTAGCTTGTGTGCTGGTGTCTTGCTTACTACCTAAATGCAATGAAATTGAACAGTAGAATCTTAATTTGTCAAGTCATGGCACAATTACAATTCTCTTTCTCTCTAACTCTTCAGTATTTGAATAGCATTTAAAATACTAAGTTGGACTGTCCTTATTAAAAAAAGAAGCGTATATCTGTCACTTAGTTGGAGTTATCTCTGTTATGAAGTTTGTGATCTTTGTGCATTTTGTAGACTTATTCAGCTGCAGAAACAGATTGCTACATTACTGCCTACTATATAGTGGTCTAGTTCAATGGCAGCAGACAAAATAGTATCTGTTGCAGTAATTTCAGATACATCCTTTACTTTTCCTGCTTACTTGGCTTAATTTTGTTAGATACCCTTCAAGGAACATTCTCTGTGTAGGGAGTAAGGTGGTGGTGTTAGTGGATTTTTTTTCCTCTTTTTCTCTTTTCCCTCTCCTGTTGGGGCTGTCCTCTTAAAAGTAATAATGCAAAGACTAATTTTTGTAAACAACTCTCCATGCAGTTCCTCACTAGCATGAGAGATTTTGTTGCTGTAAGGGTATGTGAAGTGTGAGGACACTTGCTTCATTAAGGTTATCAGCTCAAGGACATTTTCAGTTCAAAGGGCTAATAAGTGAAAGAAAACAATGAACAAAACACAGGGACACAAAGCTAAGCAGTAAGGAAGACAATGACAAAGAGCAAAGCTCTACAGGCAGTAACTGACACCCTATTAGCAAACTACGGGGCATAGCTCTGGAGAGGTCCAACTTGGACTTTGTAACTCATGGAAGGGAGAAATAAGACTAAGAGGAAGATATGGGATATTTGAGAGGGACCTGTGGGACTATATAAGGCTTATTAAGGAAAGTTTAGGGAAAGGAGATCAGGATGGAATAAGGAGGGAACATCAGGGAATAGAAAGGAGGGGAGATAAAAGGGGCCAGTTGAGTGTAAGCAGCTGCTAGTCAATATTTTTGTCTGCCAGTGCCTAATCACTGCAATCTAGCCTATATGTGTAATCTCACTCTTTATACCAAGTGTGAGTGCTGCACAGCTTGGGTGCCAGCAATTAGAAATGCTGGAGTGAGTAAATTAAGTGCCAGCAACTAGAGTCAGACCATGGGCTATAGCTTCCTCCAGGTCTGTGGTATCAGCAGCTGGAGTGGGGACTACAAGCAATAGGGCTTATACGCCTGGGCATTGGCAAGTGGGAGGACTGGAGTATTTATACTTCCCCCCCCCCCCCCCCCCCCAAGCTGGTGTGTGTGTAAAATTCACTAGCAAACTTCAAGATGGACTTTTTGGTGAGTAGGAGGGCCAGGGTCCAGGCATAGATATTAGGCAGTCTGAGAGTCGGTGGGGGTATTTGAGAGAGCCATGAGTATGAGGATGCTGGTGAGATAAGTGTGTGAGTTGATGCATCTGTTAGCTAGTAAGCATCAAGTCAGACTAGCTGATGAATAGACATGTGTAAGGCATGAGAGGACCAGGAATCCTGGCATAGATACTAGACAAGCAGAGAGCTAGTGCTGATATTCAAGGAATCTTGAATATGTGTGTGCTTGTGGATCTGTAGTTGCAGATGTTTTCCCTAGTGAATTTCATCAGCTTAGAGAGGAGAAATGGAATCTGGCTATCTATACTTTTTTATGTGAGTTCTGTTTTTATGTGAGTTTTGGTGGCGTTATATGTGCTTGTTAAAAGACAGTGCCCTATCTGTGGCAGTCTGTGTAGCTGGCCGTGTTAGTGTCTTGTATGAGTGTGTGTGGAATACATGTTCAGCTGTGTGACTGGTTGAACAAACAAGAAAGCAGCAGCCTAGGAGGGAGAGGCCTCTGGCACACTGATCTGCACTCTAGCTACTGGACAGGAGGAATTCTCAAGTCCCAGAATCTACTGGAGGAAGTGGCCCTTGTAACCGCCTTTAATGCCAGTCTTAAAATTCACTCGACCAGCGTGTTGGTCAATGATATAACCATGATTTTTTTATTAACCACTGCCAAAACAGCAGACCGCTAGAGGAACTTAGATCTGATCCAGTGTAGCCATCTACATTTGACAAAACATCTGCTATTTAGAGACATTAAAAAATAGTGGAGACTAGGCAGAATACTTAAATATTTTTGTGTTCCTCCATGGATCTCTTGATTGTCCTTTCTCCACTGACACAACTCTAGAGAGTGGGGAACTTGAAAGACCTAACTTTTGAGGAGCCAAAAATTTGATAGCTCAGTTGTTTGTGTTTGGGTTTTTTTTTTTTTTTTTTTTCCACTTCAGCAAAGACTGAAACTAATTATGTTTATGAATTCACTGACTTTATTTCTGCCTTTTACAGTTTTGAACAGCTTATGTCAGCAATCTACACTAGAGGTCAAACATTTTTTTGCAGAAAAACTGTATTGTATAGCAAGTGGGGATAGACTGTGGTCACAAAAGCAGTGTCCTTGCAGGTTTTCAAAGCAGTTTTTATTCCAGATGTAGATCTGGAGTATGGTACTCAAACTTTTCCAAACTTGAGTATAGGGCAAAAAATAAAGAAATTTGTGAGCTATGCAAGAAAGAAAAGGACTTTTCAGCTGTAAATTGAGGGATGATTGTGTCATGTAATACGCTCTGCAATTCTAGTCCCACACTTGTCCTAACTTGGGGATATAGTTAGAGTGGTCTTGCAGCCCTTCTGCATTACACACCCACATTTCATTCTTACAGAATGAAGGCTCATAGTAGGATTATTTCTACCTGGTTTTCATCCTAACACCTGAGCAGGAGGCAGCCAAGGTGAACACAAAGACTGGAAGCCTCTAAGTTCTTCTGGGTGGATCCTTTACTTTTAAAGGACATACTTGAATGTACAGAAGTAGGAAAATATTCAGTGTAAGGGAGTGAACAAGAAAATTGGTGGTGTAATAGAGATAGGGTGTACAGTATGGGAAAAGGGTGATCTGATGTACAATTCAAACTAAACTCTGCTGGTTCAGACTTCAATCATTTCCATGGAATACCATAAAATAAGTCTTTTCCTTGTGTGCTTTGAGCTGATATTTTTTTGATACTGTTGTCACATTAAATAAGACAGCAAACCACCTGGTCCTGGCTGTTTGCAGAGCTGTTATCAATACAACATTTACCCGTTGGGTTCACATTTAAAGGTTTCATTTACAGCTAGTGAATTTAGAGTCATTTGCAGAAGAGCTTGTGACTAACCTGATGAAGAGCTTGGGTGTTATTTTTTAAAAAAATATTTATTTTTTTTAACTTCACTGCTCAAAACAGCTGTTTTAAGCTATGTCCTTCTCAGCTAGTGGCTTTAAGTAGAAATGTCATTAATTTTTGTTTTTATTTTGCCTGCCTGTTGCATGAGGATGGCTTTGAGGCTTTTTTGTTTCTTTGTTTCAGTATTTTTCTTTTTAAAACCAGTTTAATTGATTTGCGACTAGAAATAGATGGAAGAAGAATGAGAAAGCAGAAATTGGTCAGCATCCAGGGAGCTGCTTTGTTCATGGGCTGAGAGTGTGCCTCTCAGAAGGCCGATAGTGGAAACAAAATTGTATATCCAATTTAAAACAACAGCTAGACAGGTTTGCTGTTTCAGTCTGCAGGCCAATATATGCCAAATTGTACTTAAAAGGAAAGAAATCATGTAGAGACCAAAAAAAACCTAACTCTTCTCTTTACTCAGGTTCTCCACTGATAAGGTTTTCTTCCCTTTTGGCTAAGAAAGCAATGTAATATGTAAACAAATTACAGGTGGTGATTATGTGACTTATGTCCTGATTTCATGAACAATAGACGACAACATAAGGCCTGCTCACCTCTGTCTTTCTGTTCCCCACCTTCTACTTTTGTTTATGTTGTCATAAAGTAAACCAGATAAAAGACGTGTGTTAAAAACTAATTTGGGGTGAGGCAGATGGTGTGGATTATTTAACAATGCAGCTCCCTTTTCTGGTCTCTCACTGCTGCATAAAAAAACCTTGCACAGAGGAGAATGGGAGAAGGTGGTGAGATAAATGTGACAGGAATAATGGACGTGTCTCTTTGGCGGTAGCTCCAATTTATGGTCTCTACTGCATGGAATGTTGTCATCTGTAAAAATAAGAATTCACCACCTCAAACTGCATGAGAAGGCCATCATGCTAAAGCAGGCAGAAAAGACCTGAAAGATAACACCTTTACTCATCAATAGATGAATGTGTTGTAGTCACAATATGATTGCTTCATATGACAGACTAAGTCCTTGAAAGAAGGATCACCTAATTACCTAAAACATATATGGAAAAAAAATCAACTTTAACAACATTAATTGGAGTAGCCTTGCTTATAGTTTAAGGTGTAGGAATTGGAACAGTAGTTAGCTTGTACTTCCTGGTTTTCTTGCTGAAATGAATAGGAACAAGAGAAGAAAAACCTGGAAAAGAGATAAATGTAAAAAAAAAAAAAAAAAAAAAAAAAGTCACTTTTCAGTCTTTTGTCTAAGATTAAGTGTAGTATCTGTTCTTATCAGTTTAATATCTGATATGTACTTGATGAAAAGACTTTATCTTAAACAGATTTCTGGCTATTTTTTTTCCAACTCACTAAGCGGGCACCCATGTCTTTGCTAACAGGTTGGCAAGCCTAGTAAGGAGAGCTTTAAACTAGGAAGGATTGGGGAAGGGGAGAGTTATAGAGACATTGTAGTCAGCAAAACATAGCTCAAGTCAAAATAACCTCCAACAAGTGCATGCAGCCAAGGAAGTATGCACAAGATGTGACTGTGGGGGATCCTCTTGCATGCCTCCTGGGAAATCTGCTGGTCAATTACCTCTCTGAAGTGCCTGTACACAAACGCACGGGGAATAAGCAGGAGGAACTGGAGGTGTGTGTGCTGTCGCAGAGCCATGATCTCATTGCAAGTACAGAGACATGGTGGGATAGCTCGCATGACTGGAATACTATCATTGATGACTATGTGCTTTTTGGAAAGACAGGCCAGGAATTCGAGGTGGTGGAGTTGCTCTTTATGTGAGAGAGCAACTGGAATGTATTGAGTTTTGCCTAGCGGTGGATGAAGAGCAAGTCGAGAGCTTATGTGTGAGGATTAAAGAGCAAGGTAACATGGGTGACACGGTTGCAGGTGTTTACTACAGCCCACCTAATCAGGAAGTGGAAGTCGATGAGGCCTTTTACAGACAGCTGGAAGTAGCCTCACAATTGCAGGCACTGGTTTACATGGTTTACACAGCTAGGCTCAAATAGTTCGGGAGGCTCCTACACAGCATCAGTGATAACCTTTTGACACAGGTGGTTGAGGAGTCAATGAGAAGGGGTGCACTGCTGGACGATATACTAACGAACAAAGAAGAACTGGTTAGAAACGTGAAGGTTGGAGGCACCCTTGGCTGCAGTGACCATGAGACAGTGGAATTCAGGATTCTGCATGGAGGAAGCAAGGCAATAAGTAGCATCACAACCCTGGGCTTCAGGAGAGCAGGCTTTGGCCTCTTCACGGACCTACTTGGAGGAAGCCCATGGATTAAGGCCTTAGAAGGAAAAGAAGGAAGCAGAAGTCCAAGAGACCTGGCTACTATTCAAGCATCACTTCCTCCAAGCTCAAGAGTGGTGCATCCCTTTGAGCAGGAAGTCCAGCATGGCGGGCAGGAGACTTGCATGGATGAGCAAGGAGCTCCTAGCAAAACTCAAACAGAAGAAGGAAGTACACAGAAGGTGGAAGAGGGGACAGGCCACATGTGAGGAATACAGGAAAGTTGCCAGAGTAGGCAGGGATGCGACAAGAAAGGCTAAGGTCCATTTGGAATTAAATCTGGCAAGGGATGTCCAGGATAACAAGAAGGGCTTCTTCAAATACAACGGTAGCAAGAGGAAGACTAGGGAGAGGGTGGGCCCCCTGCTGTATGGGGTGGGGGCCTTGGTGACGAAGGATACAGGGAAGGCAGAGTTACTGAATGCTGCCTTTGCTTCAGTCTTCACTGCTAAGGGCAGTCCTCAGGAATCCCAGACTCTGGAGACAAGAGAGCAAGTCTGGAGAAAGGAAGACTTTCCTTTTGTTGTGGCTGATAGGTTAGAGATCATTTAGGCAAAGCTGACATCCACAGATCCATGGGCCCTGATGTGATGCCCCCACAAGTACCAAGGGAGCTGGCACATGTTGTTGCCAGGCCATTCTCCATCACCTTTGAAAGGTCGTGGAGAACAGGAGAGGTTCCTGAGGACTGCAAGAAAGCCAGTGTCACTCCAGTCTTCAAGAAGGGCAAGAAGGAGGACCCAGGCAACTGCAGGCCAGTCAGCTTCACCTCCTTCCCTAGGAAGGTGATGGAACAGCTCATTCTGGATGTCATCTCCAGGCATATGGAGGAAAAGAAGGTGATCAGGAGTAGTCAGCATGGTTTCGCCAAGGGGAAATCCTGCTTAACAATCTGATAGCATTCTATGATGGTATGACTGGCTGGGCAGACAAGGGGAGAGCAGTGGACATTGTGTACCTTGACTTCAGCCAGGCTTTTGACACTGTTTCCCATAACATCCTCTTGGGCAAGCTCAGGAAGTGCAGGTTAGATGAATGGACAGTGAGGTGGATTGAGAACTGGCTCCAACACCCCAGCTCAGGCAGGGTCACCTAGAGCATGTTAGACAGGGTCGCATCCAGATGAGTTTTGAATATCTCCAAGAATGGAGACTCCACAACCTCTCTGGGCAACCTATTTCAGCGCTCTGTCACCCTCACAGTGAAAAAATCTTTTCTCATGTTCAGATGGAACTTCCTGTGTTTCAATTTGTGCCTGTTGCCTCTTGTCTTGTCACTGGGCACCACTGAAAAGAATCTGGCTCCATCCTCTTGACACCGTCTCTTCAGGTATTTGTATACATTGATAAGATCTGTCAGTCTTCTCTTCTCCAGGCCAAACAGGCCTGCTCTTGCAGTCTTTCCTCATAGGTAAGATGTTCCAGTCCCTTAATCATCTTTGTAGCCCTATACTACAAAGCCCTCTATTGTCACTATCAGGAAACTGCTGGGAAACCCTCACTTAGCTTCAGAGGTAATAAATACTCAGTATCTACCACAGTGTACCATGTGTATGTATATCAAGAGGAAAAGGCTTAGTGGGTTGGGTGCGAGGAAAGAGGAAAAAGCCTGATTCTTTGCAGTAGTGCCCAATGAAAGGACCAGAGGCAATGGGCACAACTGATGTGCCAGAAATTCCATTTAAACACGAGAAAACCCCTTTTTTATTCTGAGGGTGGTCAAATACTGCAACAGGTTGCCCAGAGAAGCTGCAGAGTCTCCCTCTTAGAAGATTTTCAAAACATGACTGGATAAGGCCCTGAGCAACCTGCTCCAGCTGATCCTGCTTTGAGCAGGGGGTTTGGAATAAGTGACCAAAAAAGTCATTCTATGGTTAAAGCTCCATCTTAAAGAAACAATGAAAAAAAAATCTATATTCTTTTATTCCTAAGATAGCCTTGCAAAACAGAGTTATACCGTTGCAACTTTGGACTATATCTCTATCTTTAATGTCACACTAGCATGAAAAGTCAAACATTTTCTTTACTCTGGAAAGTGAAGTGATTCAAGAGCAGATCAAGCTGCAGGATGCCCAGTTTCCTAGCTGTCAGTTAATCTAATTTCTGTTTTTATAGCCAATCTGTACTTTTCTTGCATTGTGTTTACATCTCTAGTTTCTATTGAAAATATTGACTTTTCTTTTGATCCCTAGGAATAAAAAAACCTGAAACATATGATGAAAGAATGTTGAACTTTACTGTTGTGCTACCTCACGTTGTGCAATTTTAAAGGCAATTAAAATCTGCATCACTGTGGAAAGGTAGGCTTGTTATTAACAGCCTTAAAGTAGAAAGAAACCTATACTTTGCATCCTAACAGTATGATGGCTCTCCAGACTGAAATAAGCATCCATCACCACAACATAGACTGTTCTTTATGTAGGATGAGATTTTTCTTTTTATATTGTTTGGCATTTCCTGACTTAGTGTTGCAAGCTGTCCTGTGCCTAGCACCTGCTGCTGTTTTTAGTTCTGGCATTTGCATAATCCAATGGTAGAGACAGTTGTCCAGTTTCTAACTCATTTTAAACATAACTGTCAGAAAGATCCTGGCTCTGGAAAATATGTTTTGTTTTCTGCCCTTGTATTTTTCAAACACTCTTGCTATTTTTTTATTCTTTGAAAGAAAGCAAGTGAGTTTGTACCCTAGACTTCCCTGAGGACAATTTTGGACAGATATAAAAGGGTAGAATTCTTTAAAATATTCTGTTTACCACCATAATTTAAGCCTAAGAACATAGGCTTCTTTATGCTAAGAAGCAGATTCATGCATATGAAAGAGTAAAACCTTTATCCTTGGTTTCTTTTTCTTCTTTTTCTTCCTTGCAGTTAGTTTCATAATCTCTAACACCATGGATTTGATTCTAGCTCTGTCTGAAGAACAGATTTCTGGCTGCATAAATCTGTCATTCTTTAGTTGTATGCTTAGCAGTTAGGCAACTGAGTGCACATGAAGGTATGTGATCAGAAACCCCTGAGAGAAATCACAGTCACCATGAAGGGCAGTTTTGAAAGCATTTTTTTACTCTGAAACATGTTTCTTCAGCATCTTGGAGGCTGAGGTTTTCCAGGTAGTATATATGCACCAGGTATACCAATCCCACTGAATTTCAATGGGAAAATTTACCTTTATACTGTATGTGAAAGTAGTTCATTCCTTCTGTGGCTTTTCTGGGGGTTGATAATTATAGTCCCTTACAGCAAGCTGTTGCTAGTCCTCTAGGAAACATAGATATGCTCCTGATGCTCCTAATTTCTGCCACTCCTCCTGCCTATGAAAACTTTGATCCAAGCCCAGTATTTTCTTTAACTCTTTTCTCCACCCTGTTAAAGAGAAAAGTAAAATCAAAAAGATATATTTTAAAGCTGAGGACATAAAATGAGTGGGTCTCTTATTGCCATGATCTTCTATTTCTAAACACAAGAACAAGAAGCTGATTGGGAGCTGCCAACATGGATTTACCAAGGGCAAATGATGCCTGAACTTTCAGTGATGAAGCGCTGGTTGTGTGAACAAGAGAAGGACAGTGAGTCTTGTATCCTCTGACCTTAGCAAAGCCTTTGAAATGGTCTCACATAGTCTCCTTATCACCAGCCTGATGTGACACAGGCTGGGTAAGTAGATGAAAAGGTGCATAGAAAATGGTCTGATGGCTGAGTTCAAAGAATTGTGACCAGTAGTGCTAAGACTAATAGTGGCATCTCTCAGGGATCAGTTCTGGGATCAATACTGTTTAATGTCTTCATTAATGACCTGGATGATAGGGTAGAGTCCTCTCTTAGCAAGTTTGCAGATGACAGCAGACTGTGGGGAATGGCCACTAAGCTAGAGGGCAGGGCTGCTATTCAGAGGGACTTGGACAGTTCAAATCATGAAGTTCAACAAAAATAAATATGAAGTCCTGCGTCTGGGATGGAATAACCCCATGTAGCAGTACAGGCCAGGTCCTGACTGTCTAGGAAGCAGCTCTGCAGAAAAGGACCCGGAGGTCCTGGAGGACAAATTGAACATGAGTCAGTAGCATGCCCTTGCAGCAGGGAAGCCCAACTGCAACATGAGTGATACTAGTAAAAATGTAGCCTGCAGGTCTGGGGAAGTTCCTCTACGGGACACTTGTGAGACTGCATCTGGAGTATTGTTGCCACTTTTCGGTTCTCATTACAAGCAAGACATGGACATACTGCAGCAAGTCTACAG
This sequence comes from Rhea pennata, assembly GCF_028389875.1. Lineage (NCBI taxonomy): Eukaryota > Metazoa > Chordata > Aves > Rheiformes > Rheidae > Rhea > Rhea pennata. The sequence continues at coordinate 83,979,089 of NC_084663.1, read as the reverse complement.
AGGGCAACCAAGCTATCAGAGGGCTGGAGTATATGGTATGTGAGAGGCTGACAGAACTGGGTTTGTTCAGCCTTAAAAACAGAAGGCTCAGGGAAGATGTTATTGCTGTTTGCTGTGACCTCACAGGAGGCTACAAAAAAGACAAAGTTAGTCACTTCTTGAAGGTATGCAGATACAGGATGAGAGGCAACAGAAACAATTCAGAACATGTGTCTGGGAAAATGCAGAACAATGTTGAGGTGATAAGCGAAGGAAGCTAGCCAGACCATGCTGTGGGAAAAGGAGTATCAACAGGCCATGTTGCCTCATAAACATGGTCACGCAGTTGGGCCCATGCCAGAGCGCTGCTACACCTGGGCTTTGAATTGAAATTAGCGATGAACTCAGTAGACATACTGCTCTTCTGTATAGTACATAAAAACCTTTTATAGTACTCTTGCAATGTTCCTCGCAATCAGCCAACACTCAGTGGTGTCTTGGATTTCAACTGGGAAACTTCTGGGGAACTCCCGCTTAGATACAGAGGTAACAAATGCTCCGTATTGACCATGATGTGCCTTGTGTTTGTATATCTGTCCCTACCAGGAGTCCAGGTGGTGCCCTTGCCTCATCCTTACAATTGGCATAGTCAGAAGGATACATAAACAACAATGCTGTGGCCGAGGAGAATGAAGAAGGAGGGCGAGTGCCAAGGAGGGGCTACTCACCTGCGGCTGTCAGAATGGCTCCAAACTGAGTGGTGGGGGCTGGTAGCTGCATTGCTTGCCACTATGGCAGTCCCGAAGGACTGCCAGAGTTGACACAGGGGGAAAATATAATTCTGAGGGCTGTTGAATCTGCATTAAATGCTATGTCCTTCTGTGCTGCTTTGGAAGCAGCTCAGAAGCTAGCTGGACAATTAGTGTGGGCACTGTTGATAGGCATTCAAGCCTTAGATCATAGAATCATAGAATCAGTAAGGTTGGAAGGGACCTCTGGAGATCATCTTGTCCAAACCCGCCCTGCTCAAGCAGGGTCAACTAGAGCATGTTAGACAGCGTTGCATCCAGGCAGGCCTTGAATATCTCCAGAGGAGACTCCACAAGCTCTCTGGGCAACCTGGTCCAGTGCTCTGTCACTCTCACAGTGAAGAAATTCCCCCTCACATTCAGGCGGAACTTCCTGTGGTTCAATTTCTGCCCATTGCCTCTTGTCCTGTCACATGGGGCAACTGAAAAGAGTTTGTCCCCATCCTCTTGACACCCTCCCTTCAGGTGCTTGTACACATTGATAAGATCCCCCCTCAGTCTTCTCTTCCCCAGGCTGAAGAGGTCCAGCTCTCGCAGCTGTTCCTCATAGGGATAGTATCATCTTTGCAGCAATGAGTAAAAGACCTGGAGAAGGAAACTGGAGATTTGTGTGATGCAAAGGTGGTAGCACAGGAGCTGATTACAACCCAAACTCAAAAGAATCTGGAATTAACCCAGAGGGTAGAATGATTAACTGACAAACACCATGTGTGCTGTACTAAAGCCCTAGTTACAATTGTGCAGGTGAAAGCAATAATAGCTAGACCTTCCTGGGACCCAGAGGGGTGAAATGGTAATATTTGGAGTACTTTATCTGATTCAGAGGATGAATTTGAAGGGGAGCCAGCTGCTCCTCAGGTCCAACCTCTTATGCAAATCATAGAATCACAGAATTGGTAAGGTTGGAAGGGAGCTCTGGAGATCATCTTGTCCAACCTCCCTGCTCAAGCAGGGTCACCTACAGCATGTTAGACAGGGTTGCATCCAGGCGGGCTTTGAAGATCTCCAGACAAGGAGACTCCACAACCTCTCTGGGCAACCTGGTCCAGTGCTCTGTCACTCTCACAGTGAAGAATTTTCCCCTCACATTCAAGCAGAACTTCCTGTGGATCAATTTCTGCCCATTGCCTCTTGTCCTGTCACATGGGACAACTGAAAAGAGTTGAAATGAAGCTGAACTGAAATGAAGGGGGAGAGGCAAGTAGATGGGTACACAGTGGAGCAATCTAGGACATATTCCAGCAGCTGCCTGGGAAGTCTTTGTTAGCCTGGTTAATGAGAACATGGGATGCAGGTATGAGATCTATTACTATTTTAAGAGAGGACCTGAATTTAATGAGCCCCTTATGAACTGATGCTCAATTACAGTATTATCTTACCAATTAATTTATCTGCAGGATGAAACAAGAAATGTTGTTGCAGCTCCAACGTTATATCAGTGGTTATGCACCACTGTGGTAGGTGCTTACCTGTCCATGGGCAAATTAGCCGCTACAGTGGGAGCATGGTGTACTTTTGAGGAAGGGATCAATGTGTTGCAGCAGCTAGGGTAAGCAGATGGAGATGGACTGGATAGTGTGGAAATAACATGGCAGATGAGAAACCAGTTATTAAAGGCGTCTTGAAGTACCTTAAAGCCATTACTGCTTGGCATAATAATGCCTTCAGCTGGGACAACAGGGGCTTTGGTAAACAATATAAGGGATTTGGCACTTGTTGGTGAACCAGGTCCTAAGCAAGTGAGAGCAGTTTGGAATTCCAAGGCAAGAAAATAGGCAGGGACCACTAAATCGACGGGAAGGGTAATGAGGCAACAGATAGGGGCTGATTTGCTGCAGGCAGGGGTATTACGTGACAAGATAAAAAGTCTACTATTGACTTCTTTAAGCAGTGGCCGTGGTTGCCTGCTAATCAGCAATATTGAACACAGCCTGCCACTCTCCCACTCTTTCCTCCCCACCCCTGGAAGCTCCACTCTTACGTACCCTTGTGAATTCACTGGCACTCTGATGGAGAAATTGCTGTGCTTGCTTTAGTAGATACTGGGACAGAAGTTACCATACTACATAGTATAGTAGCTCCAGGGACAGCTACCACCTATAAATGTGGGTTGGCAGAACTGGTCACCCTAGAGATTCAGGCTGTAGTTATGTTAAAAATTCACAAAAATCCCCTATTTTCTACCCCTGTTTCATTAGCATCAACTCATGAGTACATTTTCAGAGTCAACGTGATGATACTCGGCAGAGAGATTCAGACCCTGCAAGGATTGTTCTCCTTTGAAAAAAGTCCTGCATTACCACAGTTACAATCCATTATTCTGATTAGAGGGTAACCAAACTGGGACCCAGTGGATTTACTGGTTCCTCCCACTGTGGTGCAAGTGAAGCAATATAGAATTCCTGGTGGGGAAAAAGAGATTCAGGAAACTATAGACACTTTACTGCATGCTCAAGTAAGACACCATGCCCTGTCAATAGTACTATCTGGCCTGTTTGGAAGCCTGGTGGTTCATGGCATATGATTGTGGATTATAAAGAGTTAAATAAAATTGCCCTACCATTAACAGCGGCAGTACCTGACATGGTAACTGCTAGAAGGAGTAGGGAAACATCTACAGGAATGGAAAGCTGTCATTGGTTTGGTGAATACGTTCTTCTCCATTGCTATATCCCCCCCAATCGCAAGATCAATTTGCATTTACATAGGATAATAAGCAATATACTTTTCAAATCCTTCCTCGAGGCTATAAACATAGCCCTACCATTTGCCACCGGATGATCTCAGTTGATCTCCCTTCTCTCCTTACAGAGTGTACCATCCATCAGTATATTTTGATAATGGGACTTTGTAAAGATCGAGTATGTGAACAGCTATCATTGCTAGTACAGACCCTACAGGAGCGGAGGCGGGCTGTAAACCCCAAGAAGGTACAGGACATTAGTGTGCAATTCTTAGGGATACTCCAGAGGGGAAAGATGAAAACTATCCCTGGGAAACTGTTCAACAGTACCTTGTTCCCACTACTGTAAAACAACTATAAGCTTTTTGGAGTTCTGGTGGAACTTTTTACCCCGTTTAGTGTATTTAATATGGCTGCTACAGCATTTGACCAAAAAAAGTAGCCAGTGTCAATGGACTAAAGAACAGCAGCAAGCCTTTGACCTGTGCAAAGAGGTGGTGGTTCAACAAGCCAAACTATTCACTCCGTATGAGGGACAACCTTTCAAACTAGATGTCTTGGGGCTTGTGGCAGCAACGTGTGCATGCAAGGTGAGAACCTGTAATTTTCTGGTCCCATTGCGTGCAAGGGACCACAGTAAATTATACACCTCTGGAAAAACAACTTTTGACTGTGATGTGGGCTTTGCAGGATACTGAATGAGTTATGGGATGTGACCCAGTGACTGTTCACATCCCCATCCATCCCCATTCAGGCATGGGTAACTGATGATACAGTCAGAGCCCATGTGGAAGTGGTCCAAACTGCAACTCAGTGGAAATGGAAACACTGTTTACAAAACTGGTTTAAGGGGTTGGGGAGAAAGGACATGAGAACCCTGCATACAGCCTTGCTAGGGGAAGTACATTTTGAGTTGGGAGCGTATGTCTCTATTGTCTGAGCCAGAGGAGCTTCCCCTCCCTGCTCCCTCAATAGAGCCATCGCCTGTCCAGGAAGCTCCTCCTTTTGAGATACTTTCTCCTGAGCAACTTATGATTACTGAACAAAGAGTTGTAAGCTTACATTTAAGATTTGACTGCCCTTCACAGTGTGTATGGTGTTTTCACCTTTGATATCTGTTCAGATAGTGCCACTCTTATTGACCTCTTCTCAAGAGATATCTTTCCAGGTATCTCTATCCATGCCAGTGAATGTCTCACAGGGAGCACCCATACTGTGAGGAATTCTGATCCACAGTGCTGGAGTGCCTCAAGTTCAGCAAATACCCTCAACACTCTTTAGCCAGTGTGTGGATACTGACTCCTCAAAGGGAAAAACAGCCTGGCACTGTTTTAGCAGATGGTCCAGGAGCCACTGTTCTAGTTCTTCCTGATGGCTATACCATGCCTTTCTTCCTTCCAATCAACAGGTTATCACCCTGGCAGTAAGTTGCTGTTGGAATGTTGCCTCTTGCTGACCATGACAGATGCTATTGATCTACCAGACCATCCAGCTTTCCCTGTAAATATATGGATTGGGATTGCACAAAGAAGATCAGCTAACCTCTCTGCTTTCTATACTGCAGGAGGATGACCTGTGAATGATGTCTTAACTACACGTTACATAGGTGTACTAATCCCACTCACAGTATTGCAGTTATATTTTCTAAAAATTTTTGGTATTACTGTTACTCCCATGAATTTATATGATTTGGGCACCTTTTCCCCAAAGCTGACACCTTGAACTTTCTTTTTTCATTTCACTAATATATCTAAAGTAGATGCTTACTTTCGCTTTGTAAATGCTACCTCTTTTCTGTGGAATGTAACCAATACACAGTAAATTTATAATGACACTGTGAATATTACCTATACATCTACTCACCTTGTACTATCATTAGAATGGTTCCTTCTGTGTGGCACTACAGCACATACCTATGTGCCGGCCAATGTCACAGGTGGCCCATGCGCTGTAGGTCATGTCACTTTAAGCATCTTTCCCTTTTTGATGGAGTGGCAGAGGACTCCATAGCATATCCTAGATGCCATGTGTAACTCCCATGTAAGTTTATTTTCTCACAGGAGCCTTAGGCCTATTGTTAAGCTTAGCTAGGATCCCAGAAGTGGTGACGCATAATTATAAACAGAGCATGTTGCCTGTGTTTTAGCTTAAATTGGACATCCAGAGCCATTGCTCTTTAAAAGAAGAATTGGGGGCAGTACGGCAAGGAACACTGCAAAGCCGTCTAGTGGTTGAATATCTCCTGCTGCAGTATAACCACAGATGTCATGACTTCACCAGGATCTGATGTTTTAACATCACTGATGAATTGGTGTTTATTAAGAATGATATCAGCCACTTACAAGACATTATCCAACATATCCAACAGGACAGTGGAGGTCCCTGGCTGGCTAATTGGTTTGGCTCCTAGTGGGATGGCTGGGCCAGCTCATATAAAGAGGACTCTTGTTTGTCTTTTGCTTTGTATTATGCTACGTTTAGATTTCATTGCTTTGTAAATTCCCTTGCCCTCCTACTCCATGCCCTTCTGAAGACTGGGACAGCCTGTAACTAGCTTTCCATTGTGGGGGTGGAGTATATGGGAAAATGTGGAAGACTGTTGACGAGGTAGATGAAGGAAGCTAGCCAGACCATTCCATGGGAAAAAGAGCATCAATGGGGCATGTTGACCCATAATCATGGTCTCACAGCTGAGCTTGTGCCAGTGTGGTGCTACACCTGAGCTTTGAATCAAAATTAGTGATCAGCTCAGTACACGTACTGCGCATGTGTATAGTACATAAAAACCTCTTATAGTGTCCCCTGCAGCATTCCTTGCCATGGACCAATGCTCAGCAGTGCCTTGGATTCTCCTGTGCCTTTATTACCTCAATCAAGAAACTGTTGGTGACCCCCTGCTTAGATACAGAGGTAATAAATGCTCAGTATCGACCATAGTGTACCTTGAGCTTGTATATCTGTCCCTGCGGCACCCCTGCCTCACCCTTACAACATGGAAAATTCCAATCAGATTTAAAGATATGTATATGTATTCTTACCTATGAGGACATTCAAACAGTAGAACCAAAGAGGCTGTGGAATCTCCATCCCTGAAGATGTTCAAGACTTGACTGGACAAGTTCTTGAGCAACCTGATGCAATTTGACTAATTGAGCAGGACTAGAAGACTTCCAGAGGTCCCTTCCAACCTAAATTATTCAAAATTCTTTGTATTTCTGCTAAGAGGTTGGTCATGCTGTCTTTTAAGTTTCATCAGAATTCTGGATTGTATACCATCTGGGGCTGCTTAACAAATTCGTCAGTTTGTTTTAGCATCTCCTCTTGTCAGCTTAGTCTCTGATATTGTATTACCAGAAGACAGGAGATCTTTGGTAGCTCTCTGTAGAAGGATTGCATGCTGAATGGGAATAATTCAAGATTGGAAAGGTGTGTGTTGTGATTTTGAGATCCTGAAATTTAATATCTGCGCTGAGATGTGATGAAAATACGGACCACTAAGAAAAACAGAAGCATGTATCTTCATTATTTAAAATATTTTCAAAGAAAATATAAGCCACACCCTGATCATCTGAGCAATACCAATATATCTAGTTAAGAACAGAGTTCAACACTTGAAAAAAGTTTAAAGTTACAAAATAGCTGTTCTTAAGATTTGATTTGTTTCATTTGTGAAGTCCACCATGCTACATGACAACCTCAGAATAGCCACTGTCCAGCTCTTTATCCTCTCTGATAGAGGTTTGTAGCAAATGTTTACAGAGTAAGAAGTGCAAGTATAAAGTGGCATTTCCTCTCCTACAATGCGTCAACAATAAATATTTTCAACACTTAACTAATCTTGATTTTGCATTTAATATTTAACAGCTCTTGTGGGAGCTTTCTTCCATGAATTTGTTTAATCACTTCACCATATCCATTACCAGTGAATTCCGTAATTTGTGTGTTATGAGAAGCTTCCTGTTGTTAGCACATTGCCTGATGATTTCCCTTCAGTCCACAGTATTTTGTGAGAAACATAGTGGAGTCAAACAGAATGATTGTTCCCTTTCTCATAACAGAAAACATAGGAGTGCTTGTTTGTGAAGAGTAAACAACAGTCATTCTTGGTTTGACTTCTCAGTGCTTCCTGGTAGTGTTTGGAGTAATTTCTTTGCTGGTACAAGGGTTCCTCATTTGTTAACCTCTGTTCCTACAGAAGCTGTTTCATAGTCTTGCTACCCTTTTCTGTACCTCTTCCAGATCTTCCACACTTTTTGAATAGGAATATCCACTTTATTACCTACTTGGGTTCATATTATAAGACACTTCTGCAACTCTTCACAATCAATTTGTTAGTACTAATTATGTATTATCAGTCAATCTCCTTTTATTTTGAAAATGAGTATTTATTCACACCTTTTATTTTCCTATCTTTTCATTACTTTTTAAGCCACAAGAAGGCATTTCCCCTTCTCTCATGGCAGCTTAGGTCTTCAAAGACCTTTTAATGAGGGATCTTGTCAAACTTCTTGAAAATCTAAATATATTTTGTCTACCCAATCCCTTTTGTTCATGGGACATTGGTTCTTCGTGAATTCCCTCTGCAAAAACCATTTTGGCTCTCCTCCATTCTAATGTATTGACGTTAACTTTTTTTTTTTTTTTTTTTTTTTTTTTTTGATTTGGTCAATATGTCCAGTATGGCATTTTACAGGTTGGTAGTTAACCATATCCATCACCTTCCACTCCTTTTGCAGTGTACTGATTTAATCAACAGTTCAACATTTTCATATTTAAATTTCCTTGGAACATTTGGGTGAATTACTATCTTTTTGTGATATGTTACAATTTGTTGTATTGTGTCCTAAGGCCACCTAAGGCCAATGCTTCAGTTCCACAACTGTTCTTCAGAAAAGGAAGTTATTTAATCTTCCATACTGAACATCAGTTCATCTAGCTTTTCCAGCTTTGGACGTAGCTTTGCTTTATCTCTGTTGTCTACTTGCTACACAGATTCTGGTGGCAGGCTTGAGCTTCTGGTTGTTTCACAGCGTTTTTAGTGTTAACTGCAGCGTTCCTAAGTTGCTCTTCAAAATCTTAATTGTCCTGTCTTACGATTTATGATTTTTTCTCCATTTTTCTTATTTTTAAACAACTACTTTCTAAATAGCTTTTTACCTGTAGTTGCTTCCTTTATACTGCCATTTAATCATGTATAATTGTGTGAAGCAGATGGTTTTGGAGGCAGTCTGTTTCATAGCCATTTGTGGCTATGTATGTACACTAAGCAGGTAATATAATACCTTTAATCATTATATATGTAACATGTTATATGCCTATAAACATCTTTATGCCACCTGCCATTATACTGGTATTTCAGCTGTCCCTTTTAATTTCCTTCTAAGTATTTCTCTGTTCACGGAGATGCTTATTTTGAAGTCAAATACAACTGAGTGAATTGCTCTAGCAAGTATGCTGGATTGGAATATATCATAAGGACCATGCCTTAAGAGCTCTTCTGATGTTGTGACATCTACAGTGATGAGAACTAAGCTGAGTTTTTTTCTCTTCTGAGGAGGGGAGGGTGAGTTCTCAGAGAATCTGCTCCCAGACGCAGACACAGCCTAGCACGACATTTTTCTTTCTTTTTTTTTTTTTTTCAAAATATAAAACTCTGAATCAATTGGATGTGAAGTCAGTTCTGTTGTCATCTTCTGTATGTGGGCAACTGGACTTGGGCCAGTTTGAGAAGCTGGCTCATTTCCATCAGCTGCACCTAAAGATCCTGTTGTGGACGAGCTGACTCACACTCCTTTAAACCTCTCTGCCATATGCTATTCAGGTTACATGGAGATAAGTCCACATGCTTCCCCCAGAAAGCCATTTGCCCTTAGTCCTGGCTGCAGGTGCAGCCGGGAACGGCAGTGCCTAGTGAAGTTCTCCTGGCTCTCCAATGTGACTCAGGGGCAGCTCTGGGTTGGCCCTTCTGAGCCAGAGGCAAACATAACCCCACACTTCACCGCACCGAGCTCCAAGCGTTGCCGGGGAGGCGGAGACTGGCGGGAGGAGGCCAGCTCACCGTGGTCCCACCCCCGCAGCACGGCGGGCCAGTAGTCGAAGATGCCACCCCCGCCCCAGCGAAGTTTAGGAAGTTGTTTCGACCTTCCTCCGCTCTTACTGCAACACTAGCTGAGGCGCACACAGGCGAAGGCCGGCCACACTGGCCAGCCAGCAGGGCGGGTATTGTACCTTCGCCTGGGCACCTGCAGGGAGCAGCGGGAGGTGAGTTGGGGCCAGAAGATTCTGGGGAGGAGAGAGAAGACGGTGCAAAGCCAGATGCTCCTAACTGAGCTGCTGGTGGAAACGCATCCGTGGCATCTGCTTTGCCCTTCTCTGCAGATCCAAGGTGTCTCAACAATGCTCTGCTCTTTCTCTGCACTACGCTGTTTGCAAGTTTTGCTTCCTGTGCAGGGCTGTCTGTGAGAGGACATCGCCTTGCAGGCGTCCTGGCAGGGCTTAGCAGATGCTGGCACCTTGCCAGTGATAGCTGTTATCTTTGTGTTTCCTGAGCCCAAGTGCTGAGTGATGTCTCTGCCCCTTCCTTTTGGAGTGGTGGCTGCTTTTACAGCAGGGTGGGAGGCATTTGCTGTGACGGAGCTTAGAAGAGCTCAGAGGGGAGGCCAAATCACCCTGACTGGTCGCTCAGCTAGCACTGCTGAGCTGGCTGCAGTGCAGCCATAGTGAGGCAGTGTTTCTTCAGCCTCTGTGAGTGTTGGATACCACACTAGTAGGCCCTGACCCTTCTTGTTAACCCTAAGCTCACTCTTTTGCTGGAAGGCAGCAGGTTAGAGCCACAGTGGTCACCAGACCAGACCCCACTGTGGGACCCACTATGCCTTTTTCCCCTTCTCTGAATAGCTGTTATACCAACACTGGAATAAAATGAGGTGAGAAACTTGCATTCAGGAAGTTATCTAAGTATGCTGGAGTGTGAAATGTCATGGTTCCTTCTATATAAAGAACATTATAAAGGTGGTGCCCCAAAGTGCTGTAACTGATATTCTTCATAGTGGTTCTACAACAGTCCATATGTAGCTTCACACAGAGGCCAAATGAGTATCTGGGCAGGAACTCATTTCTGTCCTGGTTACTTTTGAAGCTGTCTAGCTGGTTTTTAGTGTACACTTCCTGCAAATGGAAAAGTTAATTGACTGAAGTTGTGGATGGTGATTGCCTTCAGGGTGGAGAAAAATCCACCAGCTGCTCACTGAAGCTGAAAGCGATACTGTTACTGATAGTTACAAAGACAATGCTTGTATTCCTTTACACTAATTTGATGTCAGTTTTACACTACTTGCCACCAGTGTGGTACTGATTTAGTTTTCTGTCTTTCTTGATATTGAACATTTTTTATAACTCCAAGTGATAGCTATAAAGGAACTTTTTGCTGCCAACACATTATTATATTTCTTAATATATTTAAGCAGTGTAGCAGATTTTGACTGCAGATAATGAAACTTGAGTACTGCTACAGTTGGGGAATGGTCTGATCCCTCTGTAATTCAACATTCTTAATCTTTAATGATTCTTTCATCCAGAATAAGCACTCTGACTAATTTAACATACTTTTCTACTTTCTTTTCGCAACTTTGTGTTTTTTAACATCAGTCTCCAAGTTAGTTTCACTTTTGCTTTTAGCTGGGTTGTATGAATTCTGGTATATTGGTAAAAGTTTATTGATTGTCTGTGAGATGTCCTAAGCACTCAGATATCTGGTCCCCAAACTTCTCACTTGGGACTTCAGTATTGTTCAACTTGAGAAGATAGCTATTACAACCAAAAGAGTGAAAATTAAATGTCAGTCTTCTCTGTACTAAAGATAATTTATTAACAGAAAACACAGCTTACTAACAGGAAAAAAGATCAGTATTTCAGCTACAAAGACCAGATGTATTTCTTGCAACTGATTAAGTAGCAAAAGAGATTTAGGGCAATAGTAGTTAACAGTCTCCTAATCTGGAGGATTAGTCTACTAATCTATGGAGATTTAAATTCATTGTGAATGAAATGAAAGAGATGATATATCTGGTTATGTTTAAGACACTTCTTCCCCTTTCTTCTGTTGTGTTGTAGACTGGAAAAGATCTATAAAGAAAGTAGCAGAAGTTAATGCACTAGAAAGTATTACTGTACAAGCTTTACTTGTGGTTTCCTCAGCCCACAAGATTTCTGTAGTGCTTATCAAAATTTTCTCTCTTTTCGTCCTCATGTTTTCATTCACTGACAAATGATAAGCTCTCATGATTTTGCAGTTTTCCATTGCTCTCCCCTTGTCTGCCCAGCCAGTCATACCATCATAGAATGCTATCAGATTGTTAAGCAGGATTTCCCCTTGGTGAAACCATGCTGACTACTCCTGATCACCTTCTTTTCCACCATATGCTTGGAGATGACATCCAGAATGAGCTGTTCCATCACCTTCCTAGGGAAGGAGGTGAAGCTGACTGGCCTGCGGTTGCCTGGGTCCTCCTTCTTGCCCTTCTTGAAGACTGGAGTGACACTGGCTTTCTTGCAGTCCTCAGGAACCTCTCCTGTTCTCCACGACCTTTCAAAGGTGATGGAGAATGGCCTGGCAACAACATGTGCCAGCTCCCTTGGTACTTGTGGGGGCATCACATCAGGGCCCATGGATCTGTGGATGTCAGCTTTGCCTAAATGATCTCTAACCTATCAGCCACAACAAAAGGAAAGTCTTCCTTTCTCCAGACTTGCTCTCTTGTCTCCAGAGTCTGGGATTCCTGAGGGCTGCCCTTAGCAGTGAAGACTGAAGCAAAGGCAGCATTCAGTAACTCTGCTTTCCCTGTATCCTTCGTCACCAAGGCCCCCACCCCATACAGCAGGGGGCCCACCCTCTCCCTAGTCTTCCTCTTGCTACCGTTGTATTTGAAGAAGCCCTTCTTGTTATCCTGGACACCCCTTGCCAGATTTAATTCCAAATGGACCTTAGCCTTCCTTGTCACATCCCTGCCTACTCTGGCAACATTCCTCCCATGTGGCCTGTCCCCTCTTCCACCTTCTGTGTACCTCCTTCTGTTTGAATTTTGCTAGGAGCTCCTTGCTCATCCATGCAGGTCTCCTGCCCGCCATGCTGGACTTCCTGCTCAAAGGGATGCACCACTCTTGAGCTTGGAGGAAGTGATGCTTGAATAGTAGCCAGGTCTCTTGGACTTCTGCTTCCTTCTTTTCCTTCTAAGGCCTTAATCCATGGGCTTCCTCCAAGTAGGTCCGTGAAGAGGCCAAAGCCTGCTCTCCTGAAGCCCAGGGTTGTGATGCTACTTATTGCCTTGCTTCCTCCATGCAGAATCCTGAATTCCACTGTCTCATGGTCACTGCAGCCAAGGGTGCCTCCAACCTTCACGTCTCTAACCAGTCCTTCTTTGTTCGTTAGTATATCGTCCAGCAGTGCACCCCTTCTCATTGACTCCCCAACCACCTGTGTCAAAAGGTTATCACTAATGCTGTGCAGGAGCCTCCTGGACTGTTTACGCCTAGCTGTGTTGTCCTTCCAGCAGATATCAGGGTGGTAGAAGTCCCCCATGTGAACCAGTGCCTGCAATTGTGAGGCTACTTCCAGCTGTTTGTAGAAGGCCTCATCGACTTCATTTTCCTGATCTTGTCGGTGAACACTGTCAATTCTGTTGACAGTATTAGAGAATTTTTTAAAGAGTCATAAGAATTGTTTGCATGACCAAATAATATTTGTTAACCATTTTATGTTTATAAAATACTAAATTCTCATATTTTCTTATCTGCAACCTGTCTGGTAAGTGTGGAGACAGAAGTAACTTTTGTTCCTGCAAAGTTATGGGATAAATGATAATCTTCATTTAAGTAGCAGATGATAGAGAAAAAGGTTTTTGCTTTCAGATATCAGTAATTATGAGTCAGGCTGTGCTCTTGATCCTTTGCTGATGTTGGTAGGAATCTTCCTATTAATTTCAGGAGAGCTGAATTTCAGTGATCCAAAGGCAGCAGAGAACAGCAGATGGTGCTATCTTCAGTATAATAACTATTAAGCCCAAGTATTACTTTATTTTTTAATGATGTAATCACTCCTTCTTTACATCAAAACTGAAGAAATTATGCAGGCATAAAAGTAATATTAAAAGAAGTTACTTCATGGAGTTGAATAATGTCAATATGTTAACATAACTAAGTGTAACAATAGTGACTGCTACCTTTATATTTAAATTTCACCCATTTCTACCTCATCTGTATTAATATATTACTTTTTGTTGTTTTATAGTTTTTACAAAGAACAAGATCATCAGGTAAGACAGCCTAAACTCTGGATAGATTGTGCCATGTTTCATGTTTCAGGAAGTCATACTAGTGATATGGAGTTAATACACTGTTATCTTTAGAATGGGTGACTTTTATTCCAGCATGCAATGTTAAGGCATATCTATGGCTAGGAAGTGTTAGTGATCTGCTGCACTACAATGGAACTTCCCCCTGCCATAATCCTTGGAAGGGTGAGTTTGCATTTGTTTATGAATCTAGCAATTCTAACCTGGGCATTTAATAGATGGGTTCCCGTGCCAAGCTGCAGATTAAAAGCCACTATGATACATTTTCTGCCTCTACCACAAGAAAGATGCCCCTTTTGTATAGCAACTACACAAAGAGCTCTTTCCTTTTCTTTCTTTTTTTTTTCCCCTTTAGTAAGAAGAATTTTTTGTGACCCTTAAAATTAATGACTGAGACATTAAGGATGGTATCATGCAATGTGACTGAGCAGAATTAACAGCTTTCTTCTGCCCAAAGTGGCAGCCCTAGTCTGTTCTCTCTTCCCTGCTTCCAACCACATAGTCTTTGTGCTGTGGCTTTAGGCCATGATACTTCTCTGACATGGTGAGCTCATTCAGCTTACTTAACCAGCAGAAAATGATGTGCTATTCTTACCTTTCTGGGGTAGTTCTTTCCCACATTTAGTAAGCTGAATCAGCAAAGGGTCAGATAAACAAAGTAGAGGCTAGCTTACTGGGAGTTCTATCCCATATGCCGCACTTAGTCACTGTCACATTTATTGTGCTCCATGTCTCAGTCTAATAACTATTTGACTTCCTTCTCATGCTCTTCTTCTGCTATACCGCTATTATATATTTGCCCTGTTGTGTCACAGACTGCTCCTTGCTCTGATATCTCCTTTTTAGCAGACAAGAATGATTGATTAGCCATACCATTACACAGTGGGAAGATACCATGTTGCTGAGCTGTGGCCAGGGTGCAGGCTGCCTTGAAGGGCCTGTGATCTCCAAGGAACCTGGCCAAAAGATATTTACCCTACCTGAAGCCACATGCTATAGCCCTTTTTTCTCAGATGACTTGTCTTCTCTCTTCTGTGCAAAGTCGTAGAGGATGTCAGGAATGTTGAACAGTCTTGCTGAAGAACTTTTGTTAGTTAGCATGGAGTGCAGCATAATGGAGGTAGGGATCCTGCATAATTGCAAGAACTAGGTTTTGACCAGCTCACTCACAAATGAGGAAGTTGTATTTCCACTTGAAAATAATGATGACTTAAATTACAATTAAGAAGCCAAAATAATGCATTTCTAATTGTGTTGCAAGGGTTGCTTTTTGTAGAACTATACAGAATGAGGTACACTAAACCTTCCAATCACGGATAATGCATAATGGTTGAAAGATGTAACATACTAGAAGTAGAATGTATGTTAGATTTCAAGTAATTTCAAACCAAATTTTTGTTGGTTTTGGTGCAAAGAAAACATTTTGGTTTTCAATCAGAAGTTGTTACAGTTTTAGTGAGGATTTTTGGAGGAGGCAGAATGTTTCAAGAATTTTTTTGTAAAAATGATGTACTTTACACCTCTTTTCAAATGTTTATGTTGACTAGATTTCATTAGCTGAAAGTGGCTCCATATAGCAGCAAGTCATAATGAAATCCTGAAAGATAAGTCAATTGAAAGGAAAGTATTTTACTTTACCAAAATATTTTCCAGGACTTCAATTCAGAGGTGGTCTGTTCTCAAAGCAAATAATTTGTCAAGAGATAATACTTTCTGCAAGAACATCGTATTACAGATTACATTGTTCTTTAGTAGAATGATGTATTTTAATGATTTGCGTTTACTTTCAATGCTGGGGACAATGAAACACAGTAAATTGTGCAGTCAAGTAAAGCCAATTGACTGTTGTTTTCACCCTGCTTGGAACGTGTTCTGTGTGTTGTAGGGTCCTCCTTCTTGATAGTAGGTTTTGCTTAAATCATAATCTCAAATAACTTTTTCTATTTTGTAAAGAAGTCAAAGAAATGGTGAAATAGGATATATTGATTATGCAACTGATAATGTAACTACCGTTTACATGCTAA
Organism: Rhea pennata; assembly: GCF_028389875.1. NCBI lineage: Eukaryota > Metazoa > Chordata > Aves > Rheiformes > Rheidae > Rhea > Rhea pennata. The sequence goes on along the minus strand of NC_084663.1, from coordinate 83,963,245 downwards.
CATTTACAAAAACAATGCTGCAGCCACAAATGTTAGCCAATGTCATTGCCCAGAGTAAGTAACTAGCATGTGTTTTTATGCAATAAGGTTTTACTGAGGGGTTAGAGCGCTAGAGAGGAACATAGGGGAATACACACACACTTACACCACCATCCTGCTTGAATGTTTGACAGGTCGAAAGTTTCCTGAAGAGTCAAGGTTCCTGCAACAGGTAGGCAGGGAAGGAACAGGAGAGGGGGAAAACATCTTTTTGAAGAAAATGTCCTTGAATCAGGCAGTAAGACCAGGTGAAGGGAAAGAAGGAGAGCCTGGGTCCTTGAAACAGGCAGAGGCAGCAGGCAGGGTGCTCACAGCACTGGTGATCCCAAGATTATTCTACAGTAGTGATTTCCAGAAAACCTATTGTCTGTTACTAGCAATGGCAGTACTATTCTTACTGAGTCACTGGGCAACGCAATCATTCCATCTGATAGTTTCCCTAGTAGTGTACTGGAACAGCGTTTGATTATTCTTAGTTAGACTTTCCACTACAAGTAGATATGGCGCCATACTTACTTTAATGTAATATTGTATCAAGAAACAAGAGGATTAGGGCTCCTGAATTACTGGGAAAAGATTATTGATGCTTCTTGTGCCTTTTTAATTCCCTACATAAGCAGAATATTTGGGTTCCCAGCATGACAAAGACACTTCTTAAATACATTAAAAAGGAAGCTTCTGAAGCAATGAAGCAAGTGGAAAAGGTGCATTTCCACTAAAAGTCTAACCACTTAGAGAAGTTTTTTTTTTTTAACTCAAGGAGCTTAACAGCACTTAGGAGGTTCTTTTAACATCATGGTGCCTCTTCAGTATTATCCCTAAGAGCTGCTAATATTTAGGCACCAAAAATGAGAGAAGAGGGTCCTGGAAGGCGAGTGAGAGGTTCTGTGATTATAGCTGCCTGTACATTAGTTATTAGTGTCTCCATATAGAAGGAGCAGAATGAAGGTTAGATGAACCTGCTAGCTATCTTTTGTTACTTCTGTTACTTCTTGATATCTACATTTTGCCCCATGGACAATTTTGTTTACTGCTTCCATAGAGGCTGTACAGACAACTTTCTTCTCTGTCTGTGTGGGAAGCTGACATCTGAGAAATACAAATTTTCTTCCAAACCCAGTGAAAGCTAATTGTTTGGATGTAGATGTTAAAAATAAAAAAGCTTAATAAGGATGAGATCTACAGTTGGAGAGTTGAGATCCCGCATGATCATGCACAGAAGAGAGGTAGTATTTTTTATAAGGCTTGAATTTGTAGGTTGAGGCCCCCATCTAGGGGCAAAGCCAAGTGAGGAGTAAGGCACCGTACCACTCTATGAAGTCCTCTCTAGCCACATTTGGAATCATTACTGCTGTCATTTTTAGCATCTCTTCTGTTTTCTCCTGTATTTTCCAAATACATTGTGGAGAATGTGCTTCTGATATATAGCCTGTTTTTCTTCCTTGTTCTTTAGTTTTAAGTCTTTTCTTTTCTTTAACCAGTTATCTGAAAAATGAATAATTCCATTTATATGGTTGCCATGTCAGTATTTATAACCCACAAACTCATCTCCCAAGCCTTTTCTCTCCTTAATTTCTGCTTCTCTCTCTTTCTTATACTGATGTAAATCAGAAATAATTTTATGGAAATCTACACAGCTATCACAGTATAAATGAAGCTTTGGGTATGTGTCTTGCAGAACACTGAAGCAGACAAACATAATTGTCCCCTTTGGCTTTAAAATTTACAATCAGGGCTGGCTGAAGGATTTCTACTAAGTCTATTTTAAAACAGAATTTGGATGTCCAACTCAAATTCACTCACAATACAGGAATTTCTATATACTTAAAAATTTCCTTTTCTATGCAAGTGGATGCACAATTCCTTCCCTGCATGCCTTAGCTGCTCCCTTAAAATTATCTTCATGGCACATTGCTTTCTGACTGTCCTGTTGTACTTCATAGGAACTCCATCCTGCCTGAGAATTCTCCCCTCCACAGTTAAACTCCCCCACCTATGTTGTACTGTCTCCTAACATGAACAAGATTGTGCATCATGAAAGAAGCTACCTGGTCAGTGAATTCAGACTATGAAGAAAGGAAGCTGTTAGGACACACTTGCATGGTTTTGCTTGAAAAATCAAATTTAGTTGGAGAAATGAAAGTCACATTCTTCATCTTGTTAAGTCTAGGTGTTCATATATATGGTTAAGTCAGACTTAATAATGCTTTTGTGAATGCTTAAATGGTAATTGTTTTAGTCAATAGAGGAAAAATATGGATTTTTTCAAGTGCATGGCTTTGTGTCTTTGATAGTTGTTACAAATACAGAACTTGAATTTCTGTCTTGAGCTCAAAAAATCACTTAAAATGGCTAAAATGACTTTGAGGTCCACTAGTGTTGTCTTCTTTCTTGAAGGACTTGCTACTTTTTTTTAAATGGGCCTATCGCTGGGCTAATCAGTCTGTATCCAGGCAGGTAAGTAAATGATCTGATTTCAGAGAATAATGAAAACCAACCTTCTTTCAGTAACTTGGGAAAAGGAATAATGAGAAAAAAAATGCCCTTTTTCTGTGAGAACTATTTATTTTTGAAGTGATTCTTTATAAATTATTCATAGATTCGGACAGAATCATAGAATCTCCAAGGTGTTGAGGTTGGAACAGAGATCTGGAGATTATCTAGTCCAACTTCCTCACTCAAAGCATTGTCAACTAGAGGAGGTTGCTCAGGGCCACATACAGTTGGAGTTGAATATCTCCAAGAATGGAGATTCCTCAACATCTCTGGGCAACTTGTTCCAGTTTTTGACCACCCTCACAGTACAAAAGTTTTTTCTTATCTTTTCATCTGTCTTTCAGAGATATTGAGCAACTGAATAACCTTTGAATTACAATTAGAGTTCAAATAAAAAGAAAATTAAAAATAATGTCCTAAGAAAATATATACTGAAACTCAAAAGTCTGCATCACATTGCTAACTAAATAATTGGATGATACTGGTGTCTTCATATCTTTTTCTTTTTCTTTCTTTTTTTTTTTCTTTTTTTTTTTTTCAGTGAGCCATATAACATTTCATAATCTTTTTTCTCTTTTTTATGTATAAGTGTTGAAAAGTCTTGAAATTAAACTTTAGGACAAAAAGTGTCTACCTATTGTGGAACAGAGAGAAGCTAAAAAAATTCTTTATTGAAATACAGAGACTCAGAAATGGGAATACAAGTAGAATAGCTTCATACGTTTTTAACAATCAAAATGAGGGAGAGTAAGATTGTCACAATACATAACTTCTGAAATCTGTGGATCAGCACTGCTATGTAACTCTAATGTTTGATGATTTATGGCACTAGACTGGAAAATCATGATGGATCAAAATGTCAGTTGGAATATTGGCAGTGACCTGCCTTTTGAAAATCAGTCCAAAAATGCCTCATGATTAACCAGCTGTAAGAAAACTCATAAAGCTCACAACCTTTACTAAGTATTAATTGGAGCTATGCTTGTTTATATCAGCTCATGGTATGACCTATTTTTACATGATGCTATGTTTGTAGTTAAAAGAATGGATATTAAAGATGTTAACATATAGTTTTCAAATTGTAAACAGTTGATTTGCTCTATCAGATGGATGAGCAGATGAAGCTACTTTTATTATTTAGAACTGACCTTGGAATAATTACAGTGGTGCTCCAGTAATGGGGCAAATTGCAGTTTTAATCTTTCATGTTATTACCAGGATTTGCAAGGTATCAGCACACTTTAGGGATTAAAACAAACTGTACTAGCTGTGGAAGCAGGTCTAATGATTAAGAATATTAATGCATGCTCTAATTTAATTTCCTGCTATATTTAAGATAGTGGGTGACTTCTGCTTGCAGTGTAGCAAGTTTTACGGTGTGTGTGAAAGGTGGGGCAACTTCCAAGAAGGTGAGGCTCCTGTAATGCACGTAATTTTATTTTGTGGTATAGAATTATTTAGAAAGTATGGTGACGTTTTCTTAATCATATCTGTGCTGTTTGCTAAACGTAAATAACTTTATCAAACAGTGCATAGTGGCTCTTTGTTCCACCATTTTTTATTCTGTCTTTATTCTTTCACATGCAGTTTACTGTTAGTTGAATAGTCATTTTTTTACTTAAGAAAGTCTATACTCCTGTGCACAAATACAGGGACTAGCAACATTTACTACAGTGATTAGCTTAGAAAATTCCTGCAGTTGTGGCCTTCAAGAAATTGCTGAAGTTTGAAAAAGAAAAATTTGATGATTATCTAAAACCTTAGGCTTGTGAATCAGAGCTTGTCAAGACCATCTTTAGGCTGCACTTATCCCACTGAATTTTGGTATCTTTGAACCTAATTTAACGTTAGTGTCACTGGTAAGTTGAAATTGGTGGTCTAATTTTGATTACCTCTTACACAGTGTCAGTCAAGAATTTAATTTATAAGTGAAATTTTAGCCGTGTAAAAGCAAAATGAAAGGAGAATCTGATCCAGATAATACTGCCGCAGTCTGAATGTGGCTTGCTGGGACGAAGTAAAGATTCATCCAGCTCAAATACTGTTTCCAAGACTGGCTAATATTGGAAACTTTTGGAAAGGGATTAAGAAACAGAGCAATGACAGAGTGATCTTTCCCTTAGTATAACTTTCTAGTTGACGATTGTTAACAGACTTTCTGAGCTAGAAATTTTCTAGCTAGAAAAGAAAGGGCAGTTGTAATAGCCAAATGCCCCCTCTTATGTCTGAAATATTTTCCTGTGTCGGAAGAGAACAAGGCTTCAGACATGTCTCCTTATCCTCATGTGTGTGACATGGGACTTTGAATTAGGAACCCACAGTACCACCTCAGAGCCCTGAGAATCCTCAATAGATTCACTGCAGCGTACCTTAGATTCTTTGTTTTTTCTCTGCTGTCTTTCCAGGTTTGTTTAAGGTAACTATCAAAAGGTAGTTGTATGTTACCTATATGGGATATATGTTAAATGTCCCATTATATAATCTTATCCTGCATGGTGCAAGATCTCTCTCTTCTATAGCTTGTAGCCTTTCGGTGCGATACTGTTACATGTTTTGGCATTTATGTAACAAACATGGTGAAACACACAGGGCCCCTGAATGGACCCTCAAAATGATGGCATTTACTAGCCACGTTCATTTTTCAGGGCCTGCTTGGGTGTATCAGCACAAGTTGTCTGAGAAGCTTACGGTGACTTTTTGGGTGTAGAGTTCAGTGAGCACCACTGGAGGGATCACACATTAATGAAATGAATGTTGTGCAATGCCAGAAGGTTGCATACATACTCAGGAAAAACATCTTTATTCAAATAGTTGGTATCTGTGTTTATAGAGTATGCCTGACTGTACTACATGAAAACTGAAGTAAGGCCTGTTACGAGAGGAAGTTTCCTAAAATAGAATGGCATTGTATATGGCCATCAGTAGCTTTCTCTTAAAATGACATTGCTGTTTTTTTTAAAAAAATCTGCTCTGCCATGTGATGACTGTCTTGAGCAATGGTAGAGTTTAGAGGTCTGCCATAGGAAGCATTTTGACAATTGAGTTCTGTGGTTATGAAACACCTTATTTCAGCTTTGGAGAGTATTTGAACTACAGTCCTGGGATGATCAGAGTTGCAAGAGAGAAAGAGAGAGAGAAGAAAAAAAAATTCCAAGAACTGTGTGCTCACCTACATGGGAAAGAGCCCTAGAGCTAGATATGCTAAATTTACCTACATTTGCAGATATTCTCCAAATGGAGTTTCAAAGTGCTTGAGTGATTTACTCATCTAAAACACAGGATGAATTGAAGTCAATGGCACTATCCAGTATACAGTGCTTTTGTACTTACCTACAACATGGAAAGCTCATACACTTGGAACAATCTGACATGGACCAGCTAGTAGAGAAATCACTTTATAGAAAGTCAGAACTAAATGGAAAGCCACTGAAAGCCAGAAGCATGAGAAACTGTACATCTAGGAAGTTAGGGAAAAATAACCCTAGGCACCAGTACAAGCTGGGGGCTGACCTTCTGGAGAGCAGCTCTGCAGAGAAAGACCTGGGAGTGCTGGTGGATGACAGACTGACCATGAGCCAGCAATGTGCCCTTGTGGCCAAGAAGGCCAATGGTCTCCTGAGGTGCATTAGGAAGAGTGTTGCCAGCAGGTCGAGGGAGGTGATCCTGCCCCTCTACTCAGCCCTGGTGAGGCCTTACCTGGAGTACTGTGTCCAGTTTTGGGCTCCCCAGTATGAGAGAGACATGGAACTGCTGCAGAGAGTCCAGCGTAGGGCTACAAAGATGATCAGAGGGCTGGAGCATCTGCCCTACGAGGAACGGCTGTGAGAGCTGGGCCTGTTTAGCCTAGGGAAGAGAAGGCTGGTAGTAGAGAGAGGTAATATAAATTTTCACCAAGACTCTTTTGGAGGATGATTGTACTCCTTCATGGCTGAAAGTCAAAGCCCTAGCTGATGAGGGTGAATCTAAATAAATATTTCAGAATTGCATAATCCATTCTCTTTCTCTAAATTTTATTTAATTAATTTAAAGAATATTATTCATCAGGTTCCCTCAGTCATCCATTATCTTCCATTCATTAGTTATCATATGGATGTGCTGTATTCCAAAGCACTGGATACAAATTGTGATATAGGGTATTAAGATGATCACAGTCAAAAGGATACCACCTGAGTACTTGTTGTGTCTTTAAATTGTTTTTTAATTTTGCATATATTTCTTGTGTTTTCTTTTTGTTCACATTAACGGATTGTCTATATTTCTCACTAAATTGGTTGATTTTGCTTTGAGATTCCTCTTCAGAGCTAGTTTTGTCTTCCTCTCCTTTCTCCAGACTCTCCCTCCTGATTTACTATCTCATTTGAAGTGTCATTACTCCAGACTGTTAAAGGCAAGCATATTCAGAAAGCTTTTTCTTCTAGGCTTTAGTGGCTAGTCAAAGAGATGGCTGTGTGGAATGCATCATTGAGAAGGTCTGATTTGCTCTTTTTCTTATCTTCCATGCACAGGTTTCAGATTAGAATTTGTGAGTAAATGATATAGTGGCATTCCAGAATAGTCCTGTGACCAGACTCTGACAATGGACAGAACACGAGGAAATTGTGCCAGTCCTGTGTCCCCAGGAGATGCAGAGAGGAGCAGGACTGGAGAACAGGACCCAGAACAGACTGTATTGGGAAAAGCAAAGGAGTTCTTTCAGATATGTGATCTGGAAGGCAAAGGCTTCATCACTCGTCAAGATATGCAGGTAAAGCAAAATTGACTATGTAAAATAGTACAATGAGAGAAGCTCTTAACGGCCTCAGAAAGTTGAGACCAATTAACTTAGAGTTAGAAATCATAATATCACTTTGATAACTTTAAATATATATTTAGTATATGAAATAAGCATTGAAGTCTTACATAATCCTTACATTTTTTTCCCACATACAAAGCCATGAATAAATGGAAAATCAAAGTAACCACAATTCAAAAGAATGCCCCAGGAATTTAATTCAATTTTTGTTGAGAAAGAGCACATTCATTACTCCAGCAAATTTATTACTTTGTGATTTGCCCCAATGTCATGAATATATTCTGTCCATGCATTTTCTCCTACTGTTTTTTTTCAGCAAAAGAATAGGTAAACAAAGTCATTCGCTTTGTTTTTACCTGTTAAACAATGTTAAACTTGGAGTTTGATCACATGTAGGAGGTATAGGAGAACAGTATTTTAGTATTTCAGTGTTCACAAAAATCCTACCAAATTATTCTTAAAATAATTATAGCATTTTAGGGGCCAAATCCAGAGTTGCTGAAGCTGTTGCTGAAAAAAGCCATCAAAAAAAAAAAAAAATCTTTTGGATTAACTGAAAACAGGATTGGGCTCTTATTGCAGAAATTACAAAATGATTTAACCTAGTATGTGGAAGAAAGTGAAAACTTACTCATGCTTGACATGCAAAGCATCATTTCATTCTGTTAATTCATTCTCAGTTTAGGAATAATGGGTGAAATAAAATTGGAGAACAGTAGCAAAAATAGGTTTAGGGAGCATGGAGCAAAATAAATTCAACTCAGACTACTACCAGCTGATGTATCTAAAATAAAACTTAGAATCCTTCCATATCTTCAGAAGAAAAGGTGCATCTGCATGTAGAAAAACAGGACTGAAATGGTAACTGCCCATGTTGGAAGAGCAAAAATGCAGTAAATGCTCTGATTACTAGCCTTCAAGAGCCTTCTGTCCCTTACTAGCCCTCAAGAGCTTTGTGTGTGTTGCTGAGTTTTGTGATGGCCTGTGTTAATCTGCAAAGTTGAAAACATAAAGATGTTTTCAACATTTGATCTCACCATGAGTTTTTATTTTTTTTTAACCATAGCTGACAACCATACCTGACAACGTTGGTATAGTAGTAAGTGTCTGATTCATTTAATACAGAAATAAGGATACACAGAGCACTGCAAAAGATATTACTTTGTGTTTCCTTTTATTTCTTGCTGATCTGATTAAAGAAAAATATTTCAAATGCAAACCTACTGAGATACTGGGGTTGTCATTCTTGGAGTCAAAACCTGAGCAAGTCAGGAGTAATTCAACTGAAATCCATGCAGTTCCACTAGGAAAAAAATAGAGGGAGACCCATCTCCATTTCATTTTACAGTCAAATGTAAATTTACAGTGACTGTGAATAAAAACATACAAAATCTGGAAAATTATAAACCAAAGTCTTTTTTATTAATTACAACAATTCAGTAAGCCTGATCTTTTGAAATCAGTAGCAGCCTTTTCATCTCCATCATAATTCAGTAGTGGACTAATAGAAATTTAGGTAAGCACGAGTGATGATCTACAATGTTTTTCTGATGATTTGTTATCCAAAAGGCTTGCCATCCCTGCAGCAGGTGTTTGAACATGACCTCTCTGGTCTCTTTGATTTTCTGGTTCCTGAATGCACTGCTGTATCTGTGCCATTGTGTTGGCTACTGAGCAAGGATGTCACCTTTCTCCCAGCCACAGAAGCATGGCCTTACTAGCAAAATGCTTATTATTGTCAGAATGAACTGAAAGACTATGAAGGCCCTGTGTGGGTTCAGTAGTTGTTGCTTCAAAAGAAATCTGATTTGACCTTTGCTCAGAGCACAGCTTCATTGAGGAAGCATTTTAGGCTATATCAAAGTTGAATATGCTGTGGAAATATGCTTAGTTTTCACAACTGAGAACCTGGTTCTAAATGAGCTCTCTTGTAAGTTATCCGTCTATCAGTCTAATTACAGTATACAGCTATAAGCTGTGGATTTGCAATATGTGCAGTTTTGTTTTGTAGCTTTAATTGAACAAGTACTGCAGCAAAAGTTAATGACAGGAGCAAACAGCAGGGCTGGTTGCTCTGCAAGGGACAGTTTGCTGGAAGCTGAGGGTGATAACACAATGGACAGAGACAGTGGCCTTGCTAGTAAGGGCCCAGTGCCATGGTACCCAAGTGAGGTGAGCAGAGCAGGTCTGGTGTTGGTAACCAGGGTCAGACACAGTCCAGTGATTGCCAGGCAAGTACATTGTCGCAAGACAGGTCTGAGACCCAGCTGGGCAGCCAGCCCACAGGTCAAGGTACTAGTCTGGATCAACAGAGGCCATGGCTAAGCACAGGCATGGCTGTGACACAGCAAGAGCTGTAGCTTAGGCAGGAGCCTAATGGTAATATTTCAACTTAAAGCAGCTCCAAAAGGAATGAGGTCAGTCCTTGCTGAAGCTTCCCTGCAGTGCTGTTTGGGACTGCTCCATCCAAGGTCACCAGATGAAGAGGGTTGCCCTCAGCTGTGCTGTCTCTGTTACCCCGGCAGTCAAACCTATAGGAGGGGGTATGCGCTCAGGTCCCTCATGGTTGTTTGGAATGATCATATCACTAATAGAGCTAGCTTCACGCTCTGCTTAGAAAAGGATATACAGATAAATTTAATGGGTATGATATGTAAAAATAATGATACTCTGTATTGAACAGCTGAACAGTAGAAATATACTGTTACAGTTATTCAGTATACATGATTTGGATGACTTGCTAACTGCAGTCTTTGTATTTCAGGCATGAATTTGAAGTCAGTGTAGTTGATTTTCATTGTGGTTTTTCATGAGGTTCAATCCCTATGACAAAGACATAATCATTCAAGTAAATCTTTTTTTTTTTTTTTTTTTTTTTTTTTTTCTGTAAAAGGTATTCACTTTTGCATCCTGCTGTTTGTTAGTTCTGTACTGCTTACTGTTAATGAGGCAATACTTTAAATATGGAATGCTAACATTAAGCTTTTAAATCCTTAGTTGTATACTTGATCTGAGGGCTGATTTTCAATGGGGAGTGCAGAGTATCTAAAATTTATAGTAAATAGTAAATCTTATATTAAAGATTTACTCCTGCCTGATTATACCATGCTCTTTATTTTGAGATTATGTTAATACTGCTTGTTTATAATTTTTCATTTAATTTCAAAATTTTATTTTATGTCAAACATGCTCAATTTTCAAACAAACAAAAGGTTTTCCAAACTTTCAAGAAGGCAAATTCTACCTGATATTTGAAATCACAGCTTTGCATTTGGGCCTTGATGTTATCATGAGTAATAGGGATTAGTTTTGTTTTATTTTAATGCACAAAGTACAGTAGGGTTCAGTTCTTTTATCTGTTTGACCTCTGTATTTTTATTTAGCAGAGTAAAAGCTTGGTATTGTCAGTTAAGTAAGACTAGATGTCATTAAAGCACAGAGATGGAATAGGTAGGAATGCTGATAAATTCTCTTTAAGTACTTTTTGGATATAAGTTTTTTCCTTCCTTTGTTATGAACCTCATGTTGGACAGAACTATATGTTTTTACAGTAAGTTCAAGACGAACAAGTAAACAAAACCTCACATATGAGATCAAGAATAACATTTTGTTTCCATAACAAAAACTTCTTTAAATTTTTTTTGATTAATAAAAAACAGAGGTTGGGAAAACTTTGACTTAATCTTACAACAATGCCAGCTGCGGCCCCAGACCTGTACTTATCAGGTCCAGTAATTAATCCTCAGAGAATTTAAAGGAGCAAAACATTGCTGTATTCTTCAAAATCTCCTATTTTCATATTTATTCAAGGAAATAGATGTGACTACATCATTTCCTGTGGTGTTTTGCATTGCAAATTTAGTATGCAAATTTGGTTCGGAATTTGAACTCTACAGTAGGGTGCTGAAGCTGTAACTGGAAAAGCGTATATTTTTGTGGCAGGACTGGTCTATATGGTCCCAGCTGCTTCTTTCTTCCTCTACCTCACTCACTCCATACTGCCACAGCTGTATATGAGCTGCATGGTGAACCAAATACCACATCCTGGTAAAAGTATGTTTTTTTAATCTCAATCTAGTTTGCGGCAGGGTTCACAAGGAGTTGTTCTGGAAGAGCAGGTGGTTCCATGTATGTGTGTGACACTGTGACAGGAAGGGGCAAGTATATTTGCCTGTACCAGGACTCAAGAAGCACTCATCCAGCAATTTTGAAAGATCTGTTAGTGGGAGGAGAGTTTCTGTTTTTCTAAAAGTAAAAGGAGTAGTGTCTGAACACCTCTCTCATCATTGCAATGTAGGCTATAAGAAGTTTACAAAAGAAGCCAACAAAATAAAATTTTCCATTTTAATCTAAGTAATTAAAATCTAAAGTTTTGGGAAGATGAGTTTGCTTAGATGAGACATTGATGATAACTCAGGTCTATCTTTGGTGATTTGATTTATACTGAATGCAAATCATGTTTCCTTAGTTTTTTGGAAGCAGACAGCAATGGACAATTACCCTACTCAGAAATTCCCTCTGGGCCATTTCAGATAGTTTTGTGCTCTAGAAGTTCTATCACTCTTTCTAAGATCATGTTCAGAATTCTTTTTACTTTTCTTCTCTTTAACTCATACAGATTTATAATTTATATCCTAATCTGCAGGCATCTGCAACCAGGGAAATCCTGGTTGCTACACTCAGCCCATGCTTACTACATGGCCTGCTATCTTGGATGGTAGTTTCTGTTGTTCTTGGATCAAAAGAGGTTCTGCTGACCTAGAGTCTTTTCTTCCAGTGAGAAAAATCAGTTCTTTTGGTCCAACAAATTTTATCAAGCTATTAGCTTGCCATTTTTAGATACAATATATTATATGTACAATAGGGTTCAAGGAGGGAATTAAGGGATTAGCTAGTAAAGCAGAGAACTTCATCAGTGTGTATTTATATTACTTCCTTGGCTGAGGAAGGGTTTTATTCCTTACAGTGAGTGCTGTCTCCCAGAGTGCATTCTTGCTAGTCTAGTTGTCTGCTGCTCCGGCATTCTCCTATTTCTGTGAATCTTTCTCTATCATTAAAAGAAGGACAGTAAAATCATTAGGGCCATATTTAGAGAGTAATGTTTTCTCTTCTTTTACCTGTCTGTAGGTTCTCAGAAAAAAAGTTATTTTGCAGAGCTGGTTTCATAAAGTATGGTCCTTCCTGTGTGAGTCCACTGCATTTCAAAGTAGACAGATATGAACAAAGCAGTAGGTTTGCTCCTTGGACTGTGTAGCTTCCTTAGATTTGTTTTATTTGGTTTGCACATTCTAAAGCTGATTTAATAAGAGAATATACCTTTTATAATGTTCATGTTTAGGAAATCTCCTGAATGACCTCATAATGACAACGGAACTGGATTTACAAACCTACTGGCAGATTTATCCAGCTGCATGATAACCAAGGCATTTTGCCAGCATGTTGATAGTCCACTTCGAATTATACCTCTTCGCTGTGGGCTGGAATCCAAGTCACCTGCTTCCAGAGAGAATGTTCTTACTCTTATATCAGAAAGGATTCTCTGGCAAATCTCCCTCAGTTGATATTGTTTCACTCTTTGTGATGTATTTAAATATTCACTCTGGGAAACAAGAGCACCTATCCTTCTGTATTATGGAGATTATTTTCTTGTTCTATAAATTATAAAACTGTCCTCTTATCCTGTAATAGCGGTGAAGTTGCAGCATATTTTTCATTCCAGAGACTGCATCATGAGTTACCTCTTAGCCTGGAAGAACTTGAAAAAGTTTTTGTTACGTTGGATGCTGATGGCAATGGCTCACTTACCCCAAAGGAGTTCACCACAGGATTCAGTGAGTTTGCAAAGCATGTCTCCTATATAGAGCTTTATTCATTTTCTTTACTCTTACCTCAATAAAGAAGCATCATTTCTTAAGGGTACAGGTAAGATACACACAGGGAGCCAGATTATTCTCCAGATATAGCAGGTCTATATTACAGACAAAAGAAGTGGTCAAATTATGTCTATAGGAATCCATTCTGATCAGAGGGCTTTCTCTCCCATATAAGACAGAAAGTCATGGCACAATATGAAACATATGATGTGGCAATCTGAATCATAGCTCTTCTGACCTGTCAAGCAGAACAATGAAGAAATTTTGGAAAGTTTTCCTTTGGGTAAAAAGTCAGGTCTTTTATTTGGTATTTTGTAAGGCCTGATATGAAAAAAACCCATGAAATTATTACATGAAATACCTTTTGGCAGGGTTAATATATGCCAAGAATGGTCTAAATTGGTAATACTACTGCTATACATACAGCTGTGAGAATGGTTTCTACAACACATTAGTATTTCAAGGGATGCTACTTTATTTCAAAACAAACAAGGTGAGGCAATTGCTAGTACTGTATGGTGCAAATCTACGTATAAGGAAGTTCTTCGTGACTGCTTGCTTTGCAACAGTGCTCTTACCATCATGTTTCCTGTTTCTGTGAAAGGGTTGTTTTCTCCACAACTGTGAGGTTTCAGATAAGATGTACAGTGTTAGTGAGGCTGATTGCTCAAAAGGTTTACCCAGAATTCAATTTTCATAGATTCATAGAATCATAGAATCAGTAAGGTTGGAAGGGACCTCTGGAGATCATCTAGTCCAACCTCCCCACTCAGCAGGGTCACCTAGAGCATGTTAGACAGGGTTGCATCCAGGCAGATTTTGAATATCTCCAGAGAAGGAGACTCCACAACCTCTCTGGGAAACCTGCTCCAGGGCTCTGGCACTCTCAAAGGGCAGAAGTTCTTCATCATATTCAGGAGGAACTTCCTGTGGTTCAATTTCTGCCCATTGCCTTTGTCCTGTCGCACAGGGCAACTGAAAAGAGTTTGTCCCCATTCCCTTGACACCCTCCCTTCAGATACTTACACACGTTGATAAGATCCCCCCTCAGTCTGCTCTTCCCCAAGCTAAAGAGGCCCAGCTCTTGCAGCTGTTTCTCATAAGGCAGATGCTCCAGCCCTCTGACCATCTTTGTAGCCCTACGCTGGACTCTCTGCAGTAGCTCCATGTCTCTCTCATACTGGGGAGCCCAAAACTGGACACAGTACTCCAGGTGAGGCCTCACCAGGGCTGAGCAGAGGGGCAGGATCACCTCCCTCGACCTGCTGGCAACACTCTTCCTAATGCACCCCAGGAGACCATTGGCCTTCTTGGCCACAAGGGCACATTGCTGACTCATGGTCAGTCTGTCATCCACCAGCACTCCCAGGTCTTTCTCTGCAGAGCTGCTCTCCAGAAGGTCAGCCCCCAGCTTATAATTTTGTTCTTAAAGTTTAGCTCTGCTGGCTATATTACAAACATCAGATTTGATCATTTTCTCTAGAAAAGTTTATCTTCCATGGGTGAATTATAACATTTAAATTCTACAAATAGGACCTTCATTTTTGTTTACAAATCACCAATAATTAGACATTTTTGTTCTCTCATGTCCCATCTCTCCCATTTTAGGGATTGTTCAAACAAAGAATAATCTTGTTAAGGAATATACTCTAATCCTAGTTAAATTTGCTCTTATTTTAAAATGAAATGATGTATTACTGCCTTTTTTCATAACTAAATTATACATATTTCATAGATAAATGAAGTTTATTTTGGTAAGTTACTAGTCTGTGCAAAACCAAAAAGTTCTTTGCTGTTATTCTTTCTTACCACATCATTTTTAGGGAAAAAATCTCTTTTCCTGTAAGCACTGAGGGTGTTTCCCTTCCTCTGAAATTAGATCAATGAAATTTGATCTTGGGTGTGTTGCTGTTAAATAATATTGTTTCTTATATTGACCTCTGATAGTTCTAAACAACTTTTAACGTATGTAATTTCTAATTCTTAGGCCAGTTTCTTTTGGGGCAGATGGCTTTAAAGAAAGAGATACAGGAATCAGAAGGTGAAACAGCCTGCATACCTAAATGGGAAGAGAGTATGAGTGATGATGAAGATGAAGAACAGGAGTTCTCAAATCTGATGGACCGACTTGGAGCTAAAAAGGTTTTAGAAGAGTGAGTCTTCTCAGAAGCAATAGCAGATTGCATGATCTTTTATGATTCATATTTATGGTTTGATTTAAATGAAATTCAAGTTGAAAGATAGGAATCAAGGCCATTCAGTAACATACTGATTCTTTAAAAATGAATTTTCTTGGTTGCCAAAGATGATAAAGTGTCATTCTACCTGAAACTACCAAGAGCAATGCTCTTGCACCCCAGGCATGTGAAGTGTGCCAGTGCCATATGAAAGCAATACTACCAAAACACTGGGTATTATAGTTTTTGAACATAGATAATTACTGATACATACTTGAGAATCCACAGATGCCACTGATATGAGCTAAATAATGCATGGTAACCACTTTCTTGGCAAGGACTGCATTTAAAGTTTACTAGTTAATCATAAACAAGAATGGGTTCTCCCTTTTTTTGTACCTTTTTTCTCCTCCACACATAATTGTGTGTTGTGAGTGCTATGATAGTGTCCATCTCTTTCAGGACCAGGATGACTCACTCTTCTAGGTGCTATATAAACACAGAATTAGAAAAACATACACTGTTCTATGAGCTTACCATGTGTTGGTGTGACATTCATTGTTTAGTCACTGTGAGTGTTTAAAATCAAGGAAAGTATAGGGGCAAAAATGAGAGAGAATCTGGGTAGATAATGATAATATCTAAGAAAGGCATCAGTGTTCCTCATCGTGAAACAGAAATACTCAAAAGCACTTCTGTTGGCCAGACTGCCTGCTATAGGCAAGAGTTAACTGGCAGCCATCCTGAAATATTATCATTATGAAAAGATTTTTATCTCTTACTTTTTCTATCCTCATCCTCCTTTGTCCTTTAAATGTAGCATTCTCTGCTGGCTAGGTTCAGCCTACAGAGAATGAGGTGAGACTGAGTCAGGACAAAACAAAGAAAAGAAGGGGATTTTGGCAAAGTTTTATAACCTATTACCATTCACAATAGAACATCTTTTTCCAGTGTCTGCTGAACATGTTGGAAGCAGAACATTCTGTTTTTACATCTTTAAATTAAAGTTTTAAAGATGTCATGTTTTGGTTTCTTTTAGCAGTCCACTGTGGAATTAAAATAAGTTGAAAATGAAAATAGACACTAAAAATGCATTTTATGGACATGTCTAAGTAACTTAGGAGGCTGAACCACATTCATTTCTCATGAGAAAGTGTTTTTGATTAGCTTGCCCTCTGCCCCTTGTCCCCTGGAACTGGTGAGAACTTCTTTACTTCTGACAGGAGTGATGTGACTATGCAGTGTATCACATTTGTCTCCTTGCTTCTCCATCCCCAATGAGATGAAGTGTATGACAGGCAATCACCAAAAATGCAGCTCCTGTGATACCCTACAAGCATGGCCAGGCCTTATGATGAGTTTTTTGGAATAAATGCAAATAGAAGGGAAGTCCTTTCCATCAGTTGCCACTCACCTCATCCTTTCCAAATCTGAGTCTTTATAAGTAGCCCATGTTTTTATTAAGCCTTGTGTTCTGACTTTTGATACTCTGAAGCTTCCATTGAGTTACTAGGGTGCTGCGAACATATACTGTAGCCTGAGAAACTCTCTTAACAAATCCTTTCTAATCTCTTCTTCCAGTGAGAATGATGTGAAACAGCTTTGGTTGCAGCTGAGAAAAGATGAACCTCATTTACTTTCCAATTTTGAAGAGTTCCTGACTAGAATTTTTTCCCAATTCCATGAAGCAGATGATGAAAAGAATGAGTTGGAAAGTGCTCTAAAAAAGTTAGTACTTCTCTTTGTTGGGCTATCTTACATACTGTGCACCTTAGAAATAAACAAGCCATCTCAATGGAGAATTGAGGTAACAAGAGTTACTCCAATACAAAATTTTATCTGTAATAAAGAGTACCAGTAAAATTTCTAATAATGGTTGAAATTAGCTTCTCTTTTCCTATTAACAAATTGTGTTGATTGAACATCTTTGCAGATGTCTACTATTTCATTGCCATTTTAAGATGATATTAAGCAACTCACATCTAGTTAGAATAAAACATTGGATTCCAAAGGAGTATCAGATTTACCAGTAAATCTAGTAAATTGTCTGTGTGCTTTGCAACCATTGCATGCAGAATCACTATAGACCCAGATTAACTAGTCAGTGAAATGAGATTTACAGCTGCTTTAAGATGTTGAATCAGCACAAAGTACAGATACAAGTGAAAATGCAAGTAAAGAAATATATTAAAAATATATACATATCCAGTATAAAAAAACCAATGTCAATAGTATGAAAACAAATATATGAAAATAAATAGGTCACCTATATATGCAGTTATCTAATAGAAAAAAGTAGTGATCCTCAATATAAATAGAATGCAAAATGATGCTTACAGTTGAAGTACCACTGTGTTTTTGTTACAAAGAGTCATTTCTGAATTTCAGGTACTTACAGATCTGGAACCTTTTGCTCTTTCAGGGTGATACTTCAGTATTTTTATTCTCACACTGCGAGTGCCTTTCCTGGGAAAATGTGAGAAAAACTTGTACACTTACATGTGAGAAAGAGTGAGATATGCTACTTCTGTAACTTTCCTTAAGTCATTTTTCTGTGAGAAGTTTTAGTACTCTTGTGGTATATGGTACAAAACTGCAAGCATACTTAGACCTTCAGTATACTTACATTAGCCTTTTTCTCTGCTCTGGTAAAATTTCTTGCAATATTTTAGAATCACAGAAGCAGCCTTCAGACTGGTTTGATACATTGTACCAGATTTGAACAATCTGCTGTGATAACATTGCTCTGCAGCTGTATATTGGTACTATCAAAAGGTACTGCATTTGAATGTATTGAGCATGGTCAATAAAACCAACTGGTTCTATACCAGTAGTAGAATTTCCATCTAAGTCTACAAGGTTGATTGTAAGCCTTCAAAGACAGGCAGCCAGCTGGAAAGAACCGAGTGATAGTTAAGGCTCTGTGCTGTGCTAGAGATTATTAGTGACCACAAATGTGGGGAATTTGGGTTTTTCTTGTTGTTGTTGTTTTTTTTAAAGAAGTTTGGTCATGTTCTGTAGGAACCAAAAGAATAAAAATATCTATTCAATAGTTCTGATAAGCACACAGGAAGAACGCTCAAGACAAGACCATATAGATGTGGAAAAACATTTTTTTTTTATACCCACATACTTACAACCACTAAGATGGCTAAGTGCTTAGACTGGCTAGGATTTACTGTGGGGATGCAGAAGAAGGTAAGGGGTACTGATTATTGAGGTCTCATGATGTCTCCCAGGTTCTTCACGGTAGGTGACAATTGCATCTTTTAAGAATTGCCAGTGAATGTGATCTTTCATCTTTCTATCCTGGCTCACCTCTGAGAGTCATTAGGCAGCACTGCATTATTCACAGCCTTTTGTCTTCTTTTCTGTATGTAGACTGTGCTGTTGTTTTAGATTGTTCCTTTTTTTCTGACCTTGATGTCCTGAGAAGCTGCACAAACATGTGCTGGGATTTTTATGACCTGCCAATCTAGATGCCATCAACCCAAGCTGTTCTTTTATCCCGTGTTTTTACTTCTAGTACTTTCACAGAAGCTATTTTCATTCATACTTCACATTGAGGGAAGCTAAATCCAGTGATCTAAGGGGGGATTCCTTCTGTACTAGTCCAGTAAATGTAGGCTGCTGCTATTCCCATTTGTCAGTCCAGCTAGTATTGAGGCTGAACAAGTCACACATATGGAGACACAAGTGGCTGCACAGACCAACACAGATGGGAGAGCAGTGCCTTTACGGGCACCCAGGTAACAAAAAGTAGCATTCACAGAAACATGAAGAATGACAACCTGATCTTATTTCTCTCCTCTAGTTGATAAGGACTGAAGTTTATCAGTGAAAACACACACTCCCCCTTCTTCCCCTTCATTTTGTTCAGAAACACACCTGCATTCACAGATCCCTTGAATTTTAGCATGGGCTGCAAGTCTGGTGGATACTCATTGTAGATATTCATCCCTGCACTGTGGGACCTTTACACAGTTCTCTGGGCCCCTTACACAGTTATTGTCTCAGACCTTGGGTCTTTCCTGATGTGGGCCTCCGCCTGTTCTCTGGCACATCCAACTTGATTGAAGTTTGCTACCAATATATCTAGTGACTCATCTCACAAGCACACTGATGTTTGCAGATCCTTCAAATATTAATATGGGCTTTTTAAATCCTTCCAGTGTCCATGCCCAAACTGTAAGTCCCTTACTCCAGTCATCAGCTCAGACCTTGGATCTATCCAGGTACAGGTCTCCTTCTGCTTGCTGGCTAGTCCAGCTTGAAGGTTGCTAGTCAATAACACCCATGCAATCAGACATCAGGTTCACAGAGAAAATAGTTAGAAATGGGATTTAATAAGAAGATAGGATAGTCTGTAGTGATCAGACACCAAACTTGACCACATAACCATACTTATAATCAACTTGCTTACACTTGGCTGAGCCCTTCTCTCCATTTTAACTTCCTGTTCTTCCCCTCCCACCAATCCACCCTCACCTCTTTCTTGTTTCCTTCTAAATAAACAACTTGTCTCTAAATACTTTTCTTCTATTGGTCCCAGCTGAGTGGCTTGACTGTTTCTTGTGTAACTTCCCCTTAACCACCCGTGAAATCCAGCTGGTTCTCATCGGGCTATCTGTAATTCTTATGTGTTTCTCTTGTCACTTTCTCACCCTGTTACTTGTTACTTTTAGCAGTTTCTCATACAGTATCCAGTAGTTGCTCATGTTCTGTTCATTTAGTTGCACATTAGGCTAGGACTGAGCTATTAGTTTGCATTGCTTAGCACTTAATTTATACTAACATTAAGTGTCTATTACAAACCTGTCTTGCTAGAGGTCAGTAAACTAAGTTGTACTACATATATACTACATGTAGCAGCATGATTCTGCATCTTGGAGATTCACAGTGCTATATTGGGTGTTGTTCAAAGAGATAGGGTTGATTTCAATGTGAATTTTCTAAACATAACATATATAAAAATTAATTATATATATTATATGTATATATAAAACCTATGTAGTAAGTATAGCTGTTTTTACAGAGCTCTCGCAGAGTGTTTACTCTGTTGTACTGTCTACTGCTGAGCCTATTAAGATGCTAGTACCCTTGCCCTCTGAAAACTTAAACTGTGGCACTGTTCAGACTTAGCATGTGACTATTTTACCTACTTAATAACAGACCATAATTCTACTATTAAAGGTCTGCCTTGGTATTCCACGTAAACTGAACATCTCTGGGTTTGTCAGATATTAAGCTAATCCTGGTATTTTATACATCTATAGATATATAAGTGGTAAAGATTATTACTGGAGAAGAAAGTTTCATTTTGTAAAGAGAAATCAAATATGTTTCTAATACATTCACAGAAGTTGTCAGTAGTAGTGCTTTAGACTGAGTACTGTACCAATATAACCATGGGCAGGTTTCTTCTGTAAGCTGATCTGTAATTTTAGCTCAGTAGAACAACACTCAGAGGACTACTGATGTTTCTTGAAGGAAAAAAAGCAAAAACAGCAGTGTTTTTATTCTAAAACTGGTGTTATTCTCCTCACTGGTGTTTCTAATCACAAAGAAATTAATGATGTGCTGTTTTCTATGTGTGTAGATTGTAAGGCAAAAAGCGAACATGATGGTTATTTTGCCTAGCTTCCTCCTATTTAAAACTCTGGATTATTTCTTTATTTCTTTTGATTTAAAGTGAAAGATTTTTACTACAGTAAGATATCAGACTGAATTTTGTATATATATCTGCTCTGATACTGGAATCAGCAATAGCTAAGCTGTGCACTAAACTTGTTTAATAATAACTCTATACATTCACCCATTTTGCTTTTGGCCCCTGTACATCATGTACATTTTTTATTTGCCAGGTTAAGTTAGTTCTCCTTGATTTCTGGTGTTTGTATTTATTTTAAATATTAACTTAAAATCTGATGACTTCTTAAATTTGGCAGTAGTGCTTTTTAAATAATAGGCTGATGTATTGAGTAGGTGAAAAAGTAGCATATAAACTTCTTTGTTAATAAATGTAGGGTAGATAAAATAATCCAAGTCATGCCCAAATAATGTTGAGATTGGAAAGGGCAGTTACCACTCAGGAAACTGGAGTACCCTTGGAGTATTGGAGTATTTACTGAGAGTTCCCAAGTTTGCAATGGTACAATGGTAGCAAAAAAAAAAAAAAAAAAAAAAAAAAAAAAAAAAAAAAAAAAGGAGAGCCTGAGAAAAGGACAGTATGTTTTTGCCAAACCAACGACTCAAGTACTAAAGGCACTTCTGGTCTCTGCAACTCAAGAATCACAGAATCGTTAAGGTTGGAAGGGACCTCTGGAGATCATCTAGTCCAACCCCCCTGCTCAGGCAGGGTCAACTAGAACATGTTACACAGGGTTGTGTCCAGGCGGGCCTTGAATATCTCCAGAGAAGGAGATTCCACAACCTCTCTGGGCAACCTGTTCCACTGCTCTGTCACTCTCACAGTGAGGAAATTCCCCCTCATGTTCAGGAGGAACTTCCTGTGGTTCAATTTCTGCCCATTGCCTCTTGTCCTGTCGCTGGGCACCACTGAAAAGAGTTCAGTCCCATACCCTTGACACCCTCCCTTCAGATACTTACACACGTTGATAAGATCCCCCCTCAGTCTGCTCTTCCCCAAGCTAAACAGGCCCACCTCTCGCAGCCGTTCCTCATAGGGCAGATGCTCCAGCCCTCTGACCATCTTTGTAGCCCTACGCTGGACTCTCTGCAGCAGTTCCATGTCTCTCTCGTACTGTGGAGCCCAAAACTGGACACAGTACTCCAGGTGAGGCCTCACCAGGGCTGAGCAGAGGGGCAGGATCACCTCCCTCGACCTGCTGGCAACACTCTTCCTAATGCACCCCAGGAGACCATTGGCCTTCTTGGCCACAAGGGCACATTGCTGGCTCATGGTCAGTCTGTCATCCACCAGCACTCCCAGGTCCTTTTCTGCAGAACTGCTTAAAGCAGGTCAGCCCCCAGCCTGTACTGGTGCATGGGGTTATTTCTCCCTAGATGCAGAACTCTGCACCTGCCCTTTTTGAACATCATGAGGTTCCTCTCTGCCCAGCTCTCCCACCTGCCCAGGTCTCTCTGAATGGCAGCACAGCCCTCAGGTGTATCAGCCACTCCTCCCAGCTTGGTATTCTTGGCAAACTTGCTGAGGAGGCACTCTGTCCCTTCATCCAGGTCACTGATAAATAAGTTGAACAAGACCCGCTCCCATACTGAGCCCTGGGGAATTCCCTAGCCTCAGGCCTCCAACTAGACTCTGTGCCACTGATGACAACCCTCTGAACTCTGCCTTTCAGCCAGTTCTCAATCCACCTCACTGTCCATTCATCTAACCTGCACTTCCTGAGCTTGCCTAGGAGGATGTTATGGGAGACAGTGTCAAAAGCCTTGCTGAAGTCAAGGTACACAACGTCCACTGCTCTCCTCTCGTCTGCCCAGCCAGTCACGTCATCATAGAATGCTATCAGATTGGTGAAGCAGGATTTCCCCTTGGCGAAACCATGCTGACTACTCCTGATCACCTTCTTTTCCTCCATATGCTTGGAGATGACATCCAGAATGAGCTGTTCCATCACCTTCCTAGGGAAGGAGGTGAAGCTGACTGGCCTGCAGTTGCCTGGGTCCTCCTTCTTGCCCTTCTTGAAGACTGGAGTGACACTGGCTTTCTTGCAGTCCTCAGGAACCTCTCCTGTTCTCCACGACCTTTCAAAGGTGATGGAGAATGGCCTGGCAACAACATGTGCCAGCTCCCTTGGTACTTGCGGGGGCATCACGTCAGGGCCCATGGATCTGTGGATGTCAGCTTTGCCTAAATGATCTCTAACCTATCAGCCACAACAAAAGGAAAGTCTTCCTTTCTCCAGACTTGCTCTCTTGTCTCCAGAGTCTGGGATTCCTGAGGGCTGCCCTTAGCAGTGAAGACTGAAGCAAAGGCAGCATTCAGTAACTCTGCTTTCCCTGTATCCTTCGTCACCAAGGCCCCCACCCCATACAGCAGGGGGCCCACCCTCTCCCTGGTCTTCCTCTTGCTACCGTTGTATTTGAAGAAGCCCTTCTTGTTATCCTGGACACCCCTTGCCAGATTTAATTCCAAATGGACCTTAGCCTTCCTTGTCACATCCCTGCCTACTCTGGCAACATTCCTCCCATGTGGCCTGTCCCCTCTTCCACCTTCTGTGTACTTCCTTCTGTTTGAATTTTGCTAGGAGCTCCTTGCTCATCCATGCAGGTCTCCTGCCCGCCATGCTGGACTTCCTGCTCAAAGGGATGCACCGCTCTTGAGCTTGGAGGAAGTGATGCTTGAATAGTAGCCAGGTCTCTTGGACTTCTGCTTCCTTCTTTTCCTTCTAAGGCCTTAATCCATGGGCTTCCTCCAAGTAGGTCCGTGAAGAGGCCAAAGCCTGCTCTCCTGAAGCCCAGGGTTGTGATGCTACTTATTGCCTTGCTTCCTCCATGCAGAATCCTGAATTCCACTGTCTCATGGTCACTGCAGCCAAGGGTGCCTCCAACCTTCACGTCTCTAACCAGTCCTTCTTTGTTCGTTAGTATATCGTCCAGCAGCGCACCCCTTCTCATTGACTCCTCAACCACCTGTGTCAAAAGGTTATCACTAATGCTGTGCAGGAGCCTCCTGGACTGTTTACGCCTAGCTGTGTTGTCCTTCCAGCAGATATCAGGGTGGTAGAAGTCCCCCATGTGAACCAGTGCCTGCAATTGTGAGGCTACTTCCAGCTGTTTGTAGAAGGCCTCATCAACTTATTTTCCCTGATCAGGTGGCCTATAGTAGGATACAGTGTCCCCCATGTTAGCCAGCCCTTTAATACTTACCCATAAGCTCTTGACTTGCTCTCGATCCACCACTATGCAGAGCTTGATGCATTCCGGTTGCTCTCTCACATAAAGAACAACTCCACCACCTCACTTCCCTGGCCTGTCTTTCCTAAAAAGCACGTAGCTGTCCATGACAACATTCCAGTCATGCAAGCTATCCCACCATGTCTCTGTACTTGTAATGAGACCACGGCCCTGTGAAAAAGGACAAAATGGAATAAAATAAGCCACACAGAATAGCAACTGAATGATTCAGGGGATGGAGTAGTGATTTTGAGAAGGGAAGTTGAAAAGGTGGGGCTCTTGAGCATGTAGAAAAAGTCTGGGGTGGTGATGCTTACAAAACCATGAAAGCAGTGGACAGGCTAAAGAGGAACATGGCAGCTACTTTAATTGGCAGAAATTAAATCTTTGTGAGTGTACTGATCCTAAACTCACCACCTGAATTTAGCAAACCTTTTGGTTAATGTGTTAAAAAACAACATCATCTTCCTTTCCTTTCTATTCCTGTTTATTCCATAGCATTACTGGAAGGAGAGAGATTACTGGAAGAGAAGATTCAGCAATATTGTTGAAGTTATGCATTGATCAAAACTGGATAGTTCGATCTGAGGGAATAGGGGTTTTAATCAAGACATATTTTGCATTTTTCACTTAACATGATAATGAGCTTATGGTTTTTATTATTATTCCATGACTGACTGTGGGGAATAGTTGCCAGCTAATAGATTGTTTTGTACTATTGCTCGTTGATCACATTACTTATAATTGTGTTATACTTGTGTTTAATTTGACCAGTGTTAAGAATGATAAGTCATGAACAAATGCTGGGGAATATTCAGCCTGCAGAAATGACATGTGCTTGTGTGCCAGGCCCATTAAAAAGTGAAAAATTCTTACATTCCGATTTAACTGCTGGATGTAGTCCTCATGGTACTGCCGTACCCCTTACTTAAATCTGCAGGTTATTAGTACTGCACTAAAGTTACTCTCCCTGTCTCCCAGAAGCAAAGAAATTCACGTAGGATTCTCCTGAAACATTGACTGCTGTGCAGTGTGTTTTACTTCTGCAAAGTAATAGGGTTTTTCATTCTATAATCAGCCTAGCCTTGATCAAAGTGACATCGTACTACATGAATACAGTATTTTTAGTTATGATCTTAGCATCCCTATATTTCTATTTAGCATCTAAATATTTGCTAATTCTTTATGAATTGGTGCCATTTTACTCCATTAACAAGTGCTAGTTTCTTATGAGCCCTTTCTTAATTTTAAGAAAATAAAGCTTGAGATCAGAACATGACCTGACTTACAATATAATGAGAGTAAGAGATCAAGAAGAACCTCTGGATTTTCTAGCACTCTCTATTTAGACCAGACAGTAGCATGAAAGCTGTGAAGCTTCAGCAAGCAGTGAAGTTGCAGTGAAAATACTTGCAAGCCTTTAGTTGGGAAACTTAGGTTCCAATATTGTTGCTAGTGTCACATGGAAGCTCTGTGTTCCTTGAAACTGTTTCGGCAGTCATTACAACTGCATAATGAATAGCCGCTCTATATGAAAACAGTAAATGTGTAGCTTTGCTAGGCTTTGAGCTGTTGAAGCTTTCTTCCCATTAAAAAAAAAAAATCTCTGACCTTCTTGCACATAAATTATTCTTTTCTTGTGCTTGGGCTCATTCCCTGGAGTTGTGTATTAAAGCAGAAATGTACTTAGCTGGTAATTGTGAGCTATGACTTCAAATAATGCTACAAAGACCCACTCAGTATGCTTTTATCTCTTATTAGGAAAATTGCTGCTTATGATGAAGAAATTCAGCATCTCTATGAGGAAATGGAGCAGCAAATCAAAAAGGAGAAAGAACAGTTTATTTTGAAAGTGAGTATCTGTCTCTCTCTCTCTCTTTTTTTTTTTCAGGAATAGATTCTCCTCCCACTTCCACTGATTTTATACTCATTCTGAGTGTGAAATGAAAGCTCCCAAAATGTGTTTCACAACAGAGTAGGAGAAAGAATCATTTGCATCACTGCTGTTTTTGCACTATTCCAATGCTCTGCAAATTCAAACTGAGTGACTCCTTGGGGGAGTATAGCTGCACTGTGCTCAGTGGTTGGTACATAGCACAGGCCAGTATTCTTTTGGATGTCAACCAAACTACTGTTTCATTGTGTTGTTGATTCTGCTACTGGTCCAACTTTTGGTCATGACCAGGAACAGTGATCTCAGGGATTGTTCACAACTAATTCTGTCATGTTCTGTAATAACTGTTTTTGTGGGGAAGGTGATAATTATCTCACTAAAGAGGAATAACATATAGTTATCCTTGTCCAGTACAATTTTGAGTATTCCAGTGCTTGAGATTCCACTGCTTCTCTGGGTAGCCAGAGGCAACCAATCATGAGCTAGTGTCTCATGCCTTTTTGTTTTCTTGGAAGCACTCATAAAATGAAAACAATAATGTTTTCATAAAACACACAGTACAGAAATTTTTGGCAAAACTAGTGCACATCCATCTATTACCAATTCCATTGTCAATTAAGTATCATATCTGAAAAATCTCTGTGTGGTCAAAGTGTATAAAGTATTTTTTTTCCAACATTAACTATGTTCCCAATTTATGGAAATACATTTCCGTGTGATTAGAGCTTAAACCAATTGTATAAGGAATCAGTCTTTTCACTTGCCTGCCACAATAGTGAAACTGACCCATATATTTTTTTTCCATTCCAGAGAGAGAACAGATTTAAGTGATGGATTAGATAATCCCCTAATATAAAGTGTCTATATCTCCTGAAGGATATAAAGCATTTGCAACTTTACCTGCCAGTAGTTGCTACAGATGAATTGGTTTGTATATTCTAAAAATAGCACATGACTGAAGTTTCATTGAAAATCCTGAAACAACAAAAAAGACTCTTTTCTATAAGAAGTGATCATTGCATCTCCTAATTAGTTGTATCTTTGAGGTAGAGCCATCTCTTTATATTTAAGTATTTCTATTGCACAATTAAATCAAGTTATAATACAATTATTTAATTAAATGAAATTGTAATTATTTATTATAATTGTATAATAGCCTTTGTATTAAAACTCGCCACTGAAACTAAAGTTTAATCAGCATTCACACTAGTGCCTGTCAGCCACTCCAGAAGTACTATTTCTTGGCAAGACTAATTTGGGGATTTGGGGAGTTCTAATGGTTAAATTCTTTGTAATACAAAGACTAACAAAGACTCTACAGCCTGGAGAGATGTACTGATGTCTTACAAACAGGGAATTATTATGACTGAAGAGCAGCACTTGAAAAATACATTAAGAGAAATTGTTAAGAACCAAATAAGTACAAATTGTTGCCTTTTAAGATATTTAATACCCTGCTGACTGAAAGCTGTATAGAAAGGGCAGTTAGTCTTTCTTTTTCATTTAGATATACATCCTTACATGTAAGAAGCCACTTAACATGCATTTGATTACTCCATTAAGTATACTACTGGAGGGGGGAAAAAACACGAATATGTAGGAACCCTTCCTGTGCTCACCCCTTTCGTGAGGGAATTTCGATTTTTTTGTTCAGAGAGCTAGCTCTTGAGGAGCTTATTGTGGGGGAAAGGGACAGATTCTCAGCTTGTACAAACTGCCGGAACTCCATTTTACTCAGGGGAGGTCTGACAATTTGTCCCAGCTGAAGAGGGTCTGAAGGAGTCATTCCAAATAGGATTGGGAGTTCCCAATGATTAAAGGATACTTGGATAGCAAAGAAATTGACATACCAATATCATTGGTAAGGATACTGCAGATTCTGAGGTCCTGATTGCTTGCTTGTGCCAGTGGAACTTCTGTGAATTTACTTGAATTAGATTGTTGTTAGTAATGGATTTTAAAGATAACAGGTAGTATTTCTTTTAGTTCAGTCTGACTACAATGTGGCAGCAGCCTGTATCACCCCCAGCAATCCAGATACCTTTTATGTCTTACATCTCTGAAAATTTAAATTGGTCCAAGTTGGTTTTTTCTGTGCATTCTCATTATTTCCCTATATCAACAATTGTCTAGTTCAGAAAAATAAATGGGCAAAAAGATTTTCAATGTTGCTGGTTTTTTTTTCTGCTTGGTTAGCTTTCTGGACTAGCTCACTGTTGGATCATCTGAGCAAGAATGCCAATGTAAAAGAGGAGGAGGGTATGTGTGGCTGGAGATGAGAAGCTGGACTGTAGGTAGCTTCACTAATTTAGTTGGCTAAGAGATTTAAGATCCTTAATCTCATGGCTGTAGACTCAAAGTGCCAAAGACAAGAGATTATTAAAGCCTCTTAAAAGTTCTGCTTCCAGTTTGTAAAGGCTCAAGACCTGCTCACGTGCAATAAGCATTTGCTCTAGCAACTGCAGTCATTGAGGTTGATGGAACTATGCAAGTTTAGAGTCTAGTATCATGAGTTATAGCATCTTAGGATTGAGTTAGTTCAGTAGCTAGTTATATTCACTGTTAGAAGCCTACCTATTATTTTCATACTTCACTCCTTCTGCGCTATTAACTGCACTATCTGTTAATTTCCTCTTTGCATTTTGCAGGACACAGAGAGGTTTCAATGCTACAGTCGAGAGCTGGAATGCAAGCTCCTATCGAAAGAACAAGACCTGGAACAACTGGTTCAGAAACAGAAAAGGGTATTAACCAGCATCCTCCTGTGTTATTAATACATCATTTTGATTTGTCCATGTGATTTTCGTTAGGTACCATTTTAGGTACCAAAAATCCAAATGCATCAAAAAGTTGTCTAGCTGTGTCCCTCTGTTGCTTTTGTGTTCCTCATTCTAGATACCTGGTTGCACTTGAAAAATGGAATTATGGTAGATCTTTTTTCCATGTGCTTCAGAAAAATGTTGTTTTGCTGTGCTTCTAGAACAGTCTTCCTTTTATATGATATAATGATAAAGATGATATAGGATATAATGAAAAAACTCTATGTATTCTCCCCAAGTAGCAGGTTGGTTTTATACAAAGTTAGCAGAATTCCACTGGTTTCGTTTGTGCTAGGCTTAGTACCCAGACGGCCTAAGAGCAGAGAAGAATGATTAGGGTCTTACAGTGTGGACCTTTCCTCAAAGCTTGTACCACCTGCAATTTGACTTGTTTCGGAGAATTTGGCACAATGAACTTTAAATATTCCTATCTGAACAAACTTGGCATGCTGCTTCTCTCTCTGTTAACAGTTTTAGAGCAGTGCATTTTTTTGGATGACAGTGGCGTGCCTGCTGATTGACATATTTTTAAGAGGGACTACGATCAAACCCACTGCTCTTGCCATTAGTTCACTAGGGGGATATCAGCTTGTTAAGTTCCCATATTCATGCTTAATGTAGTTTATATCTTAAAAAGCTGACCTAGTTGGGGAAGCAATACTTCTGTGTGTGTAAACTTACTGAAAAGTCTTCAAGGGCTGTGCATGAATGAATAGAAATGAGGAAGGGAAGTAATACTGGAATTTAAATGAGTGAAAGGAATGAAATGGCATGCTGTCAAACCATCTCTCCCTATTGAATTTAAATACAATATATATATAAAATTTCTTCTCCTAGTAGCAGTGACAGGAAGTCACACTCCTGGGAAGCAGGTTGAGAAATGTAGGAGGAAAAGATGAAAGGAGGGGACTCATGTACCTACCAGTTCTATAGTTTTTAGATCATCTTTGATAAACGATAAATTCTGATAAATGAATCCAGGTGCTGCTGAAGTTGATAGGAATTGTAGAGTTGCACAATTGTAAGAGGGGAGATCTCTTAAGGACCATGTCTTTAAGCCTGCTATTTATAAGTATGCAAGTCTACGTGATGAGGATAGGGGGCTGGACTAAGAATCTTGAAAAAATCTGCCTGATGTTTATTACCTTTGTTCAGTACTACTGTAAATCAGGATAGTCATATGATTTTATGGAGGCTGTTCACCACATTCCATTCCTGTAGGAATCACATTGCAACACTACAACAAATGAATCTATTCTTTTTTCATCTATTCAGATCAGACACTTTTAATCTAAAACTAACTGTGAAACTATAAGAAATAATTCATCATAATTTTGTAATGATTATGTTTTAATCTTTAATCTTTAGCTTCATAATAATGTTCAAAATTCCATTATCAATCAGTTACAAACAAAAAAAATTCTCCAAAACTCCTTACCGATGACTCTCTGAAATATTTATGTTCTAAATATGGTGTAAAAAAATGAGAAATTCTTCAAATGCTTACACTCAATTTTAAGCCTGATCTAATCAGGTAGTACTGGCAATAGACTCAGGAAATTTTATATTACAATTATTACCTCCCTGGCCTATCCAGGAGAGCATAAGACAATATCTGTGTTATTTTGTATTGCTACTATTTTTTAATTTAATTTTATATTTTCCTCTGCTAAGGATTGTATTGTTTATTATTAATACTATTACAGTATTTTCTACTATATTGGTAATCTTTATTGTTTGTAACTCCACCTACTCCATGCATATGAATTTGCATGAGTCTCAAGAATAGTACTATTGAATGACAGGATCTTCATATTTCTGTAAAAATTGAGACCGCTCCTTTTTATTTTTATTGGAAGGAAGTGTGTACTGGACAAAGAGGATTCACTATTAGGGATCAGTGAGAGATAATTGATCTAAATGAGAAACTCCATTTGAAACTTCTGTTATTCAACCAGCTGACTAACGCCCATTGTCAATTTTACATACAATATTTGGTTACTTTCTAGTACAGAGACGTACTCTGTCTATTTGAAGGCTTAAGTCAGTTTACTTAAACGTAGTGCT
The DNA here is from genome assembly GCF_028389875.1 of Rhea pennata. Taxonomy (NCBI): domain Eukaryota; kingdom Metazoa; phylum Chordata; class Aves; order Rheiformes; family Rheidae; genus Rhea; species Rhea pennata. The sequence goes on along the minus strand of NC_084663.1, from coordinate 83,932,208 downwards.
TTGTACGTATTTTTCTGTTTTCTGATGGTCTCTCAATTTTCTAATGACACTCATCCTTAGATCTATTTTTGTAGTGCTCATTTTCTAGTGTAGTGCCTCATTCATCTAAGCATCAATGTGCACTAGGTTAGCTTCCACATGTCTGATTGCCTTATCCAGAGCTCTCTCACACTTTCTCCTCCTCCTCTTGCATGGAAAAAGACTTTGCAAAATAAGTCTATTTTTCTAGATGGTAATGGTAGCTTTATCAAATTACAACTTCTATGGTAGGTTTGGGGAATAATCCAAATGCCTTTTTCTAAAATGCATTAATTATTATTATTATTATTTTTAACTCAGTGTCATTAGTCCTGTGGTGGAAATGATTATAAAAAATGTGAAAGGAAACTTCCAAACTTCCAGATGCAGGTTCTCTTATGAGAGTCTCCTGTCTGATGAAACTGAAATACACATTACATCCCATGCTGACTGTTTGCTGACAGACTACCCAGTTGTTTTAACTTAAAAATTTTCCCCCCTTGCAAGACAAGTGGCATTCTGCAGGCCAAGTTTCCTTAGTCTAGGGCTTTATGGCCTTTACCATTATCTTGAATTGCCTATTTGCTCCCATAATGCATGGCTTAGCTTAAGCACAGGGTATTCTCAGCAGTGCTCCCAAAGAAATATGTTATTGCTTTATAAAACCCTTGTAAGTGTTGCCAAACACTACTTTTAAAGTGTTCCCAAAGAGATGCATGATGGCATGTCTCAAAAGGAGGCACTGAGGACAGGCGATGGCCAGCCTAACATCCAGGGTACAGAATCTTGTATTAGAGGAAGAAAGTAGTCAGGGGTCAGGGAAACTGCAGTAAGATTATGCGCTTCTCAAATAAAATGATGGACTCTGAGCTGATGACAGCCACTCAGGAGCATGCTCTTGGGGTTCTGATTGAGAAAGCCATGAGAACTTCATCACAGCATTCAGCAGAATTTACAAAAGCAAATCAAGTGATAGGACTTGTTAAGAAAGGCATAGAGAACAAAACAAACCTCATCCTTATAGCACTGTGTAAATGTTTTACTCTTCACCTGGAATAAATAGAAAAAAATGAGAAAAAAGTACAGAAATTATGCCAAGAACAAAAGGAATGTGTGAAGAGTGTTTAATGTATGTCTCTTTGTGGGACAGCAATAACTAAAAGCATATTTATATTAGACAATCCCATATCCTTCCTCTGGAGTTTGAACTAGGGAGGTTTTTTCTCACGTTTTTGTCCAAAGAGTATATACATCATCAGCTACTGCTTGATCTATAATAATTGATTAATTCTCTTGGAGCTCTAGATCTTCTTTTGTATGACTGTGTGTCATGAGAGTCCCTCCCAATCACTTTTCATCCAGTGGATGACCACAGAATTTAATTTGCGGCTCCAATAAGCAGAGATCTGTAAGATCTAAGACATTCTGTACCAGGGGAATGGCCACCTAATTAATCTTTCTATTGCTTTGGAACCTCTGTAACTGAATCCTTTAAAGGTAGTGTTTGTTATCACTCATGAGGGTTGTATAAATAATTGGTTATACAGTGCAAAAATAAAGAGCTCTGTGAAACTGTATGAAATAACCCTTTTCCTTCTTGTTGTGTTCTGTGATTTAAATATTATGAGCAATTGCTCTTGAGCATAATTTGAGCATAATTGTTTTGCTCGTGAGAATAAGCACAGAAGATTGTTACCTCTGATTCTGGTAGTGAATGATGGCTACCATTGCATTTACACTACCAGGCCAGTCTCCATTGTAAGTTTTCAGATGGCTGTAGTTTTCTATGTGTGATTTCTGCCTGCAACTTGCCACTCTTACGCTTTTGCTGCTAAGACAGTTTGTGTGGAAAGAAGTGGTCTGATGAAAATCATGGCTTTTTAAAGCAAGAAAAGGACTTTACTACGGTAAATGATACAAAACTGCTGCTATGAGAAAAATAGCTTAGATGTCATCTTTTTAGAGTATCTTAGAGGTTTTGGATGTGTCTTAAAATAGCTACAAATTCTCAGCTTATCCTGCTTCCATAGTTCTGCCCAGTTACAGGCACCTGAAGACAACGTTTTCAAAAGGAAGGTCTTAGAGAATCACAGCTGCAGACTCTTGCCTCGTCTGTGGTACCTGTGTTCAGTACGTCCCATTACTGTATAGTAACGGCAGCTGTAAAAATATGCAAGGCATTGGAATGCTCAATGCAGCTTAATTATTAACCTTAAAAATTAACTCTACTGAGTTATTATTAAAATTTACCTTACTTAAGAATTTACCTTGTTGCTCTAGTCATCACGTCACTGCACACCTTTCTAACGTGTAGTGTTATATTCCTGATGATAGTGATTAATACAGTCTTGCTTCTTACGGCCAGCTCAGGTTACGAATGAGATTACAAGCAATGTGGACCGAATAATAGAAATGGTCTTTTTTGTACAGAAGAATGAGTTTACTGAAATGGTGCTAATGTATCTTTTGTATCTTGTATCTGTCTTTGGAAGGCTAGTGGAAGACTGGCCTCTTTAAGACTAAATTAAGGCAGGTTCAGAAAAAGATCCTTTGACTTTACTTATCATTTCTGGACCACAGTTAGAGCTATCCTTGTCTTCTGCCTAGAGATGTGAAGACACTTGTAATCAAGCTTGACTTCCATGAATGGTAACAGGAAGCAAATTTAAAAATGGCAACCTGAGGTGTATGGACTGGAAGTGATGTATTTTATATGGGCAAAATACTTCAGTCAGCCCAGGCCACATTCAGAAGATTTAGCTGATGAGTTTACAAACTTGTAACAACAGTCAACAAATGCAGTATTTGGGATTAGTTTTCTGGAGGACTGAGTCTCCTTGTTCTTCAGATGGACTTCAGCTGGAGCTGTGAACACTTGCCTATAGTGTGGTGACTAGTAGTGTTGTCAGTTCATTGTGATCACTTTTTGCTTCTCCTCAAACCACTGTTCTGATGAGAAAATCTAGGTACCTGAAGCATCTAGGCTCTTTACTTAATTAGAATAGATTCTTTCATTCTGTCAAGGACTGTTTCATACTAGTGTACATTTGACATCCCTTAAAATGCCTGCTAACAATAATAACAGTAAAATAAAAAGCTTTTGTACATTCAGGTCAATAGTGCTTTCTTTCAAATGAGATGACCTAATTTTAGTCCATGTTACTTTTTCTTGCTCATCTTAACTTGTTCTTTTAGTACGGAGAAACAGATTGAACTGGTTTCTTACATGCAGGAACTATTGTGCTCTGTTTCTCATGGCATGTGTTTCCTTTTTATATACTTTGTAGAGTGACTATCAACGTGATAGCTCTAATTCACACTTCCTGTCAGAATTAAGCCTAACAAGAATTTTTAACCAGAACTCTGAATCATTCTGTGTTGGCTTTGTCATGATGGGAAATAATCTGAAATAGCAGTTGTGGATGTCAAGTAAGTATTCCTAATCAGCCCTGTAAACATCATTTTGTGGTTTAGCTTGGTGCATTTTGGAACTGCTTGAAATTCAGTCACAGAAAGGGTGTAATACTTTGTTTTAGGATGGCATGACAACGTATTCAAAGCAGCAAGAGAGTGCAACAGGAAAGTGCTATTATGCATTATCATCATATGCCGGCTTTGATAGAAGTAGAGTCCCCATTCAACTAACCTCTGGTCTTAAATTGAAAAACCTCAAAGTCAAGATGCTTCAGTGAGTTATAATACTTTGTATTGTCTTTTTTTCCATTCCAGTTAGAGCAACAGTGTACAGAACTTCTCAGTGACAAGCAAGAAACCAAAGCAGAGAACACGAAGCTGAAGCTGACGAACCAGGAGCTGCTGAGAGATCTGCAGAAAACTTCTCATGAACTGAATCTGGCTCAACAACAGTTACAGATGCTTCAGGAGGAATCAGCAAAGCTACATGAAGAAAAGGAAATGTAGGTTTCCAGCTACTGTAGTACTAGGGCGTTTGCTTGGCATGCCAGTGAACCTCCTTCTCAGGGCACTCAGTGCTGTGACTTAAGTTTGCATCATATGTACAGAAACCACCAACAAAACCAAGTGCATTTCTGGTGACTTTTCCCCACATAATTTTCGTGTTTTCTATAACATGTCTGGTTTCTGCAAAATCTTCTACTACTTCTTCAAAATGTGAATGCTCTGTCACCTAAGTTATTTGTAAGGGATGTTTTGGATTAAAAATCAGTTAGTTTGATTCAAAAGTATGCTTTAGTTTTGAAATATCAATAAGATTCTTTACAAAAGTTACAGTTGTGGCACATGATGTTTTGTCCTCTTCAAGGTTAAGTCTGTCTAGGACTCACTTCTCAGAATGTACTCTGGCTATGAGACAGCCAGGATGTACTTCTTTTCTTCATTGAAAGCAAGGCTAGTGTATGATTTCTGACCAAGGAGCCTGAAAAACAAGATAGAAAACCACTTATGCAGCTGAATCACAACTCACACAAGACCTCATAGTGATATTCCTGAACTATCTTTCTTGGTATTCCAGTTTAAATATTGGATTTCAATTTCTATCTCCGAATTACAAAAAAATTTTACAGTAAGAAATATTTACAATTCATTTTTGACAAATGTCTTTTAAGTGACTGCAATCTACTTGTCTTGTTCTGGCATTCTACACAAGGCAAAAATCGTGGTGTCATGAAGCTGTAATTTGTAGATGTATTCACTGAAGTCTGTCTAATGGAGTTCATTTTCAAAAGAGCTTAAGGTTGTATAAAAGCATATTGCTTCCGGTGGAGAGTAGTTGAATGCCAAACCATGCTGCATATCTTGGTGGAATCAACAAATTTCAGCAATGAACTACATATAACATCAGAGCTGTGTCTATTTGGCAAGTTTCAATATAGATCATGATATTGGATCAAATGTCATATTCTTTTTCTGCTAAGCTTTGTGCAAAATTCTGGTTAGTTATTACTAATTTAATCTTTCTTGAGGGTGTAAATAGTGAACTTTGACAAATAGTTGTTAAAGATCTGGCAGTATGTGCCGGAACACTATTTTTAAGTTTATATGTTTGACTTGTAGTTTGAAAGTAGATAGCAGAAATATTCCTCTTTGAGGTGTTTTTTCCCTTTTTGAAGACCTCTCTTTTCAGATCCAGACCAAAAACTGTGAGATGATCTGGTTTTAAAGCTACAGAGGAAATCTGCCAGTGATTGAATAACGCTACTGCATTTACAAAGCACTTTGAATTCAATAGCGTTTTATGGAATTAGAACTCACCCTTGCTCAGCTGCATCTACAGTGTTGTTTTAAACATCTATTCAATCTAATAAGACCTGAGGTGCTGAAGCAGGTTTAATATTCAGATTCTGCACAGGAAGTACTTCAGGTTTCACAGGCTTTTCTGCCTGTTTTCAGGCAGAAAACATTTAGGGCCAGGCACTAAACTGTATTAAGTCATAGCAAATGGTGTAAAACTAGTGTAAATGTCTGAGACTGTGGATCAGTGTTTAAGGTTGCACACCAGTTTAGAATAGGAACTTAAAAGAACTTGTATGGAGTGTAGACATATGAATCTGAAATATGATCCCAGACAAACTAATTTTGTATAAAGCATCATGTGATCCTTAATGGCCAAGAGTAAGGAGATCTTCAGTTGTATGTCTTCTCTGCCTTCAATGCAAGTCCCAGTACCAGCATATCTTAAGCTCTTTGAATGAACAAATTCTAATCCCTCTAATTCTTACACTTTCTTCTTCTAACTCTAACTGCTCTGGTTATACCATTCTACACATTCCTCTGCTGACTCAAACTGCTCAGATCCCATGGGCTTTCTCCTGAATAAGCTTCTTTATAAATTAATAGCCATTCATGTGGAATAAAGGCTATGGAGTTGGAGATGGTGAAGTCTCAAATTCAGGTACACAGTCTCAAATTTAGGAGGATGCATTTTAGCAATGTTGTTACCATGGTTAGAACAGTTTTATTTCTTTATTTCCTTCTGTCATAGGGAAGTATACAGAGTCACAGAAACCTTACAGAGGGAGAAATCAGGACTTCAGAAGCAGCTAGATTTCTTAAGGTAATGTGAACCTTACTTATAAAAACTTCTTAGATTGTTCTAAAGCTATACATTAATAGATTCAGTTATGCTGGGATGATGATACAAAATCTAGCAAAAGGGATGTTTTAGTACAACAGACAGTATGTTCTTATGTCATTTGCACCTTCACAGCCCAAACCTTGCATATAGCAGCATGCAGTAAAGTTGAGAGATGTGCTTTGTTTTGATGTTATGGATAGCCTCTGTTCCAGAAACCAAGCGTAAAACAGCAGCCATGAGCTGTTCAAAACTGGCTCAGCAGCAAAAGCCTGGCCACAGGATCATTGAAGCTTGCTGAAAGGCTCATTGTTTCTAAAGTAATGGAAGCACAGTCAAAATGAAGACACTGCCAATGAGTGTATTTGTAAAATTACATCGAAATATTGCTAGCTAATCTTCTCTGTAACAGTTTGGGACTGATATAGAACTTAGAATTTAGCACTCTTGGCAATTACAACTTTTTAATGTGCAACACTGTTAGTTTTTGTTTGTTCAATAGTAAGTTTACACAGCTATAGATTGTACTTGCCTGCAGGCCTTCAATTTACTGCATTTACTTTCATTAAAAAGTTACCTAAAAACAACCATGCTAAAGTTTGAGGCTAGGTTTGCAGTGTATTTGTACTGCGTCCAATTTTGAGCTCCCCAGAACAAGAGAGACATGGAACTGCTGCAGAGAGTCCAGCATAGGGCTACAAAGGTGATCAGAGGGCTGGAGCATCTGCCTTATGAGAAACGGCTGTGAGAGCTGGGCCTGTTTAGCCTGGAGAAGAGCAGACTGAGGGGGGATCTTATCAATGTGTATAAGTATCTAAAGGGAGGGTGTCAAGGGGATGGGGACAAACTCTTTTCAGTTGTCCCATGTGACAGGACAAGAGGCAATGGCAAAAACTGAACCACAGGAAGTTCCGCCTGAATGTGAGGGGGAATTTCTTCACTGTAAGAGTGACAGAGCACTGGACCAGGTTTCCCAGAGAGGTGGTGGAGTCTCCTTCTCTGGAGATATTCAAGGCCTGCCTGGATGCAACCCTGTGTAACATGTTCTAGTTGACCCTGCTTGAGCGGGGGGGGGGGGGGGGGGGGAGGGGTTGGACTAGATGATCTCCAGAGGTCGCTTCCAACCTTACCAATTCTGTGATTCTGTGATTTCCCAAATGAGTCTGCATAGGCCACTCTATGTGACATAATGTCCCCTGTTCCTGGTGGTGGGGCCACATCTAGAAACAGCTGACAGCAGTGGTTGTTTCTGTTTGTCAGTGTTGTAGTGCTCCTCAATCTCTTTTATAGTCAGGTCAGCAACAGATGATGACACTGAGTGATGCATTGGGCAGATGATCAGAGCTGGCTAATGCCTGGAGTATCCATTTCTTATTGTTTCCACCTCTCCTCTTTAATGAATGGAAGCTGGATGCTTCTTAGAAAGACTTTCCAATGCCAGCTAGAACTGTAGCCCTCAAAGGGACATAAATGACCTTCAGAGCTGTCATCAGATGGACGGAGAATGTATTCATTACACCCTCTCCTCATTAAGATGAAGAATCTACTGTGAAAAGCTTTAAACCTTCTAATTTAGAGTAAATGAAGGTATGTTGACCAGAATTGGTTTCCGTGTGTTAAGGCATTTGTTTTGATAAACTGCAGGCTGAGGGCCAGATGCCAGCAGGTTTTGATCAGCGTAGCCCTACTGGAGCTTTGCCTCAGATAGAAAATCAGCTGTGTGAGAATGTAAATGAAGCATGGTCAAGGATGTATATATGCCAAATTAAAATGCATTGATTTTGCCTTCTCCATTGTCAATTATCTAGTTTGTCTCCTGATGTCAAGTAGAAAAGACAGCTAGTGCTAAATTCCTGGTGCCACTGTTTCTTTTATTTGTTTGTTCTCTCCTTGCAGGGAGAGGAACAAACATCTCAGAGATGAACGTGACGTATTTTTACTGGTAAATAGCCATCATTTCCATTCCCAGTACTGAGCAAACACTGGTCAGAATATCCTCAAAAGATGGTGCTTAAAATGTTTTAGGAGCTACATTTTCGGAATTATAACGTTGAAGCTATCTTAAGGGAGATGAACCTTAATAATAGCCATAACAGGAAGCTAAGGATGCAATCATGAGGGAGTGAGATAATCTCTTCAGTCAAAAGTAGCTAATCTCTTGAAATATCTATATAGCAGTACAACGTATGAATACCTGAATCAGTATTTTGGAAAACTTCTAGCCTGTTGGTATGGGCTAAGAAGAGATCCAGTTAACATTTTGTTCAGCAGCAGAGAATGGGCTCCAAAGAAGTTCCAGTAGTTCCATGACTTAAACTAAGGCCACTCAGTTTACACTTTTTGTCTTTTTATTCCTATAAGAAAATGCTAGTGTAAATCACCACAGATTTTTTTGATTTATTTTCAAAACATTATGGTGATTATTCTGTTTATGATGGTCCACTTAATTCACAAAGATTAATTCTTATGGGATCTGGAGTTTATGTGTTCTGATTGTCCATCAGTGTCAATTCTAAAGCATTTATGCTTTTTAGGTTTTTTTCTACAATGTTTCTGTCATAGTCATTGCACTATTTCAGCATTTGCAATAAAGGCAATTATCCATAATGAACAATAGGAGCTAATTAGTGAGAAGAATTCTCTATTTCTGCAGAAGTGCCAAAAAGGTGTTCCAAAAGCCAGCTGGAAGCAAAGATCAGGGTCTGTCATTGGAAAATACATAGAGGGCAAGTTATTGCCTAACAGGTAAGGGTATATTTTTTCCAAGTGTTCTGTATTTGAATACTATAAGGCTTATACAAAGAAGATATAGAATGCTTTTTTTTTTCCACTATAATTTCCTTCTGATATCACTAAGCCTTGGGATTTTTCAAAGCATGTATTTCTAAAGTGTCTGTCACTGTAAGATTAATGTGCTCTTTAAGAACTTTGGAAATAAAGGGCCATAGTTTCACATAAAACAAGTGTTCTGTCTGCAAAGGCAAAAGACTTTCAAAGCTTTGTGTGAACATGTGCTGGAAGGTACAAAAGTTTGTCCATTACCTAATGTTGAGGTGGTAAAATGTTCTTAGTATCTGCTCCTGAAAGAGCATGCCTCCTCAGCTCTTATTGCAGAAGAAAGAAGTCCAGTGCTAAAGTGTAATAATGTGGGATTGATAAGACATGGAGAATTTAATTCTCAGCTGTGTGATTGTAAAATTGAAATAACAGGAACATGATGGTAATCTCAGTGAAATATTAGTGTTTTCTTTGGGATGAGGGGAGCTGGAAAGAAGATTATGGCAGCACTTGGGAACAGAGGCCAAGACAATGTCCCTGCAGACACAGATGCATGAAATTTAAGGAGGACAAAATTTCAGAGATAAAATTTAATGAAGTTTAATATAGAGGCGTGATTGGCAAAAGCATTTGCAGCACAAAATCATAGAAAGACGTAAGTGGGAAGGGTCTGTGGAGGTCTCTAATCCAATCTCATGTTCAAAGCAGGACTAATTGAAAAACTTAAATCAGGTTGCTCAGGGCTTTGTTCAGTTGATTCCTGAATGTCTGCATGGAGACCCCACAGGCTCTTTGTGCAGCTGTTCCAGTGCTGTCCTGGGGATTTTTTTCCTCCTGTATCTAGTCAGAATTTCTCTTACTGCAACTTTCATCTGCAGCCATTGTGCATCTGAGAAGAGTCTGGATCTATCTTCCTTTCATTATCCCTGCTGTTGAATCCCTGCTTAGCAATTTTTTCTCTGCACTCAGCACATCCAGCTCCCTCTTACCTGCTAAACAGAGAATTAGATTGTACATAGAAAGGATCTAGCTAAAGTAGTTGTTTTATTCTTTCAGGATAGGGGGAAAATATCCCACACCAGAGAAATGTACCATAGCTAGTCCATGAAATTAGAAATGAGGCTAAACTTATTTTTTAAAATTCTGGTCCAGGTTTTCCCCAGAAGTTATTAGCTTTCTCCATGATGCTTGTTCTCTTCGACCACACTATACATACATATAGCTTGTACAGTAAACTGGCTTTTTGACAGGTAATTGACTGAATTAACTGTGTGTGCCTTAAGTAGTAGAAAATATAGGAGGTGAAATTCTATTACATTAGAATAAAACAATAAGAATCCAGGCCTGATATGGTTTTGCGATGTATTTATTTTTTATCTTTGTCTAGCCAGTCATTTGAAGAAGACGATGTTTTCAGTAACTCAGTAAAGAGAAGGGGGTCTGTTGAGCCAAACGGATTTCTCTCTGTAGAGCCTGATGCTGGAGCTACTGGAGGAATATCTAAAGCATCACATCTCCAAAGAATAATATCAATTGAGGAAGATCATCTACCTCAGCTTCTTGAGAGGCCAGTGGATAAGCAGCTGAACAAATGGACTGGAGAAGATGAGAATACTCCTTCTGAGAAGGAAATAAATAAAAAAAACATAGAACAATCTATGGAACATACACCATCATCTTCCAGAGGGCAGCCAGTAGGGAAGGAAACACTGTCAAATGTAAGGAAAGAGGACCTTAGGAAGCATGAAATAGTGTTGAAAGAGATACTGTAATGTGTTATTCTCAGAAGCTAAAATCATTTAACTTATTGTTTATAAGTCTGACAAATTAGACAACTGATCTGCATGAACAGTGAGATGTAAGTGTATTCCAGATAAATTTTGAACACAATTTTAAAAGAAGGGAAGCTAGTCCTAGGAAAATGGTTGATTCAGACAATGTGTGCATGGACTTATGTCTTTTTATGATTGCTAAAGTGAGAGCCATCAAAATAACTCATTTCTGGAAGGATTTGTTGAGGATTAGAAAACAGATTCTGAATGAGTAACTACCCTGAGTGTTCAGGGTAGTTACGCCTTATATTAGGGGGAGATGATAGAAGAAGATTCATTCAAGGATAGCAGTTGTCTGAAAAAGAAGTAATTCTCTCTGAAATATTTATGTGGAAAAGTTGTTCTCTTTCCCTCCGTCCCCCCCCCCTTTTTTTTAACCAAAAATGGTATTTGTTACAATTTGATGATTTTGAGTCAGCTTCGGTAGCTGGAAACTTGGATAGATTTATTACCAAAAAATGAGAGCAAATATCCTACTTTTTAATTAACATTTGAGAAGACTTTAATTGGGAAATTGAAATCTAGATTTGTTTTAGCTCTAGTTTTTATATGACTGTTAACAATGAATTCCCCAGGCAGTAATGATCTATAAAAAGATATGCAGAAAAGTACATTTCTTTGTAGTCTAAAATCTTTCTTGCACTGCTTCAGAGCTAGCTGTGCTTATGATCTAATTTTAGTATTGTTATTAAGTAATCCATTGTTATATTCTTGAAACATACATTAAAAAGATTAAGGTATAGGAAAAAATAGGTATGCTTGGTCATAATTATATAGTTCTTTTCAAAGAAGCAAATATATCTTAAAAATGATGGTAAAATTATACCATGATTGCATAATAAGTTCTAACTGGTACATCTTAATAATAAAAAAAAAAATCTGAGGCACAGAACAAACCTTCCATTTATAAAAAGAAGTTTGTCAAAGCCTTCTCAAAGCATTAATGTTATATAACCACAAGAAACTTAGTTCTGTTGTCAAAAGTAGCAAGATGTCCTGATTTGTGGTGTATAGCTCAATCTGAATTCCCCTTCACTTAATGTCAGGTGGACCCTTCTCAACAAACAGGTGTGCTACTGAACTGAATTACTACTTCATTAATGGGAAGATGTCCTGACACTAGAAACTGCTTGAAAACAAATGATGATTATGCTATTATGCATTTAGGATTTTAATTTAGAGAATGTGTTTATTATTATGATATTAGATAGCAGCCAGAAAATCTGTTATCTGGTTTCTTAAACAGAACTTGAAATATTGACATAGTTCTATGTGTTACTAAAATCATTGTGTCTTATGACTGGAGGAGCATTTGAGAAAGGAAGTGGTCTAATTGACAGGAGATGGGAAGGTGGTAGAGGAAACTGTTTTTTTCTGGTTCTGTGATGTGTCAAGGGTAAAATCATTCCATCTGGTTATTTTTCCCCTCGGTTGAATAACACTGAAATCTCTGGGATAGTAACTCTCTTTTGCACTATAGTAGAGAATTAGCAATCTCGGGCTTTTCCGAACTTTCCAAATCTTCTTTTAAGATTGGACAACAACAACGAGTTTACTCTCTATGACTGTGTATGCTTGACTCCTGTTGAAATCATTAGTCACTATTTGCATCCTTTGAAAGGTTTTAATTTAATATGTACTTCTTATTTACTGTATCATGTTTTAAAATTAGGACATGGTATTTAGGGGCAAGAAAAGCCAAGTAGGTCAACAAGTCCCACTAGGACCTGCCTGTCCTGCCTGCTGAGCTTGAGGAATGATGCTCTTTGAAAGCATATCCTCTCAGCTGGATAGAATCTGGACCTTCCCTCAGAACTCATTTATTGATTTTTTTTCCAAAAGCAACTGAAAGCAAGGTAGGAGTGGAGAGAAGAAATCAGCAAATGTCTGGTTGATGAAAATGTTTCATTTCAGTTTTTAAAGAAACATTGTGAGGATAAGCTGGAAGGTCATTTCCAAAGGTCACTTAAAACTGATCTTTCTTTGTTTTCTAGGAAATGTCAGCTCTAATGAGTTGGCCCAATCCTTAGTTTGGGTTGTTTCTTAGATTGCATTTTTAAATTTAGTTTGAAAAAAGCCCACACCCTCCACATTATAATACTCCTTTCTAATAAACTCTCAGTCCATATGGGGCTGAAGTATGTGCTTCCCTACATGGTTCTCTTGGCCTACTGACCCAGTTGAAAGGAGTGAGCTGGAAACGCTGATTAGCTCCAGCTATAGTGAAGGAGGGGAACCCACCAGTGACTACTCAGTTGACAGCATCCTGTGCTCAGGGAGGTCCCCAGGCTGTGTGAGTGTCTGACCACATCTCTGTGGCACAGAGATGGGCAGTGCTCCATGTCTCTTTCTGTAAACCAGCTGTGACCTGATGAATTTCTCAGATGGCTTTGTATTTCCTGAATACAAAAAAAAAAAAAAAAAAAAAAAAAAAAAAAAATCTTTTTGTTAGAATTTAGACATCAGAAGTGATTTTGTTCCATCCAGTACTAGCACAATGATTTCCTTTCCTGACTGCATGGCTGAGACAGAAGGAGTGATATCCAATTAGTAAGTGTTCCCAGGGCAGCTCTACGTATAAACCTTATCCGAAGCTGATGAAAACTTCAGAAAAGCACTTACTCCACTCTTGCTGCATTGTGATTTACGAGGAGTCTCAGGGGCATATTTCAGCCAGCCTGTTTGTCTCCTTCCTGCTCCAGCCACTTCCTGTCTTCTCTCATGTCTTGCTGTTCAGAGGATGTGTAGATGCCTGTACAGTCTAGAAATACTTGTGCAAAGGAGGCAAAAGTGTTCCATGTAATCATTGTCATGTAGCTCACTCACAAAGGCCGTCCAGGTCCTGTGGCCTACAGTGAGGTCCTGTTGTTCTCTGTTTTGCACTAGGAAGAGGAAGGGTCTAGGAAGACCTGTGTTTTTTTAATCCATCACCATTTGCATTCTTGAGTCTACATAACTTTGTATCACTGCATTCTGTGATCTCATTCCTTACTATACTGAACTCAGACCTCTCCTAGCTGCTGGCAATAAGCTTTCCTATTCATTCACAATCAGTTATTTAGCTGCTTGTGTTTTATGACCTACTGCATCTTCAGGGAGAGTAGAACCAATGTAATTTTTTTCTCCTTTTAGAAATGAATAAGCCTATTTACATCCTAAGGGCTGTTTATGGAAAATGTCTAAGAGTTTGCAGCAACATATGGGGGCCAGCAGCAGCTCTGGAATTAACTGCCAGGCAAAGCATTTTTTTTCTTATGGGTTGCTCACAAGAAGAGGTTACAGTTAACATGAGCATAATGCAACCAGAAAACACCCAAAGAAACCACAATGGACATTAAAGCAACATTTCCTGTCCAAAATCTCTACCTGTAGAGACTCACTGAGGTGCATTTCCCCTCCCCCTGCTCTTTCAGTACAAAATATGGACCACTGTATTTTTCCACATATTCCACATTTGTGTTCAATTGCATGAATGCCAGGTGTGTTGCTGTATGTTACTGACCTGGCTGTTGTTTATATGAAGGCCACTCAGTAGACAACACATCTAGACTTTTTCAGACTGCATTGTAATCTAAAGGAAAATTTTCATTCCGCTTCTATTCCATTTTCCCATCAGCACTTTGTTCAAATAGATTATAAAGTAACTAACCACTTAATATGCAGTGTTCAGATGCAGTTTTGGAATTGTGTTTGATTATTAAGATGGGTTACTTTCATGAATAGGCTTGATACATCTCAATGGAAAATGGTTACCTGGTATATAGGGAGCAGAGCTGAAGACTTCTGGTGTCTGCGAGTCTTAGCACACTGAGGTGTGAGTGATCACCAAGGACAAGCTATTTCCTATCAGCTAGTCCATTTCTTTAGTTATTGTTCTCAGAATCACTGCAAAAATTGTGCCAAGTTGATGTTTATATGTTAATTTGTTTTTATTCACAGAGGTCACAGCATAATGATCACTATTGGAAATCAGCTAATAAGCTGGGAATGTTTTATCTGTAGAACTGAAAATTTGCTTTATATAGATGCATGTGTATTAATATCAGCTTATAGTTGCATTTTTTTTAAGTAAAAGTGAACAACAGAGGTGAGGACTCTTTGTATAGTTATAAAAAGGGGCCAGTCCCTGAAAGAGATGTGCCCCTATTTGGGCCCTCAAAACTTAAGAGTAGTGAATGTATTTCTTTCCTATTATGGAAGACAACAACTCTAATTGCTTTTTTATTCTTTTTTTCGTTCCTCAAGAGTGGCTCTGTAGTTTTTGCTCTTTCCTGTAATGCTTCAGTACATTTGTGCAAAACATTTGCAAGGCCAGATTCTATGTCATGTTCAAAGAACTGTGACACAGAGAGTCCAATTCCGATGCCTTCTTGAAGTCAACAGTCTCAAGGATTCCATGCCTCAAATGCCTGGCAGAGGTCTCTTCCTTCCCTTCCCTCCACTTCCCTCCTATCCTCTCCTTCACTGCAAAAAAAGGAGCATCCAGATCTTACTCCCCCTTCCTGTAGCATTAAGCATATAATTCATATCACACTTCCTCTCATCTTTAATATACTACAACAGCAAGTCACCTAGGGCACCCCTGCAAACTAGCTGATGCTGCCTCATTCTTCCTGAAGCAAGCCATTCTGCATACAAAGAGACGGGATTTGTGAGTAATGGCCTACTTAACAGAGTACATAAATACCTACTTAGCTTAGTACGCAGTAAACAGGACATGGATAGGCAGAACAGATAATTCTTCCTTCTGCTCAAAAAACTAAATGGCAGAAACTTAGTTGAACGTTAGCAGCCTCATTAACTGGGCTTTACTTGTTCTTTGTCTGTCTTCCCTCCCCAATCCCCCATAACTTTAAACAAACATAAATGTGGAGTACTACAGAAGCTCTTGATGCCATAGTAGTAGAGAACCTGATGATAGATGGCATAAGCCAAAGTTACGACTTTGCTTCTGTTATCTGGGTGAAGATGCACTGTTTCTACTGTGTCAGTAGTATGGGATGGAAACCACTGAACAGAAAAGTGTGAAGCATATAGTTTTGATTTCCAGGTATGAAAATAAACTATTTTGATTAGGTTCATGCCTCCTCAGTGCAATTTGAACCAAAGTTTGTATTCAATATACCTCCAGATCTCAGTGAGCCAAATTACTCAACTTCAAATGATCTGGAATGATGCATGGAAATCATCTGAAACCCTGAGTTATTTCAGGAAATAGAATTCTGCTTTATAAGTAATGGAGAACATGATGAGATAAAAGCTTTTATTTTTCCCACCTCAGATTAGCTTAAAAACAAGGCAAGTTGGAAAGGCAAGAGAATTCAGAGTGAGAGTGGTTGGAGACTAATGTTTACTCTTATTTGAAGGAGGAGAGAATAAACTCTGTCCCAGACTACTTGTTCAAGATTATTTTTGTTGGCAATTCAAGTGTTGGAAAGACTTCATTCTTAAGGCGATTCTGCGAAGATCGTTTTTTCCCAGGCACATCTGCTACTGTGGGTAAGTTTAAGAAACATTACAAATATTATTATTGCTCCAACTGATACTAGGCCTGTATTGTAAAATGCAAATGCACAGATGTTGTAAAATCCTATATCCAAAAGGGTAGTAGGACATGCAAAGAGAACTCTGCTAAACTGGGGAGAGATTATTGACAGAGAGAGTTCAGATTAGTCCCTGTAGCAAAATCCTTTCATCACTGAAGTCAATCAGAAAATCCTACTGATTTCATTGAAGTAGAATTTCCTTGTAGATCTCTTTATTTTGAAATTAATATCCTATACACTAGACTGCACTGTATTGTACCATCCCACCTCCACCCCTCCAAGGAATCCAATTTTGTTCTAAAAGAGAAAGTAGCATACCTGAATTTTGTTTAAAGATTTAGCATTATATAAAGCAAGAAAGAAATATGTTAGACCAGTCTTCTCAAAGACTAGCACCTACAACATACATGCATTGCCTGAAGTTGTAAGCCAAGCTTTCAGAAGTCAGGCTTGTAATTAAGGTTCAAAAAATAATCAGATTATTACAAGGCAGCTGAATTTCTGTAAATGACCAGATTCATTATATTTAGTTTGTATATAGGCTTTATTTATTCTGTAGCAGCTATGAAATAAAACTTGTTCACAATAAAAGGTGTTTTAATCAGTGGATTCATCTTGCATTTGTGACAAGTTAAGAGCACTCAGGTGAACAGTTGCTGTAGCCTCCCTGACATATGGAGTAAACTGAGACACCTCAGTTCAAATTTCTACTGGTGCGTTAGGTGTCTAAGCTCATGTTAGAGTCAGTGAAGATCCCAGGGGGATTTGCTTGCCTTAGCATAGGGATTTAGCCCTCATTTTAACGGTACTGGGTATTTTGCCTGGCCCCCAGCTGCTGCTTTGGAAGAGTGTAGGTCTCCTGGGTGTCCAGCCAGATTGAAACAAATATACTGAATACCTTAGGGCATTTTCAGATAGCATTAGGGATGTACAAGCAAGCAGTTGAATCTGCCTCCCCCTCCCCATCAATCCAGTCGGAGGAGTCAAGAGAGCAATTCATATGATCAGGCACCCTAATGTCTACTTCACTGCAAGCTTAATAATTTCCTAGACTCCTAGTTCTTCATTGACTAAATTTCCACTCTAATGGGAACTTAGACACCAGAAACCTACATTTAAGTCTTCATCTGGTGATACATCCTATCCATGTTAACTTGTTAAATGGTTGTAGGATTCTCGTGGCTCTGAGCTCTTATAAAGTGTGGGCAATTGCCTGGAACTTCCAGAGGAAAAGCATAGGAATGAGTCTGATCTTTTCATCTTTTAGCTGCCATCCAATAATGTCGCAAATGCAATGACAAGAAAGTGTTTGTCACAGCTTTGATTCAGTCTTCACATCTACGGGTTTTATAAGTTGAATGACCGGCAAGACAGTTCAAAAGTAATGTGAACAATCTAGAGAAGAGTATATTTCTCAAATTTTTATGGAATAGCTCAAATTCCTTCCCTTGAAATACAACTAGTGAATATATCCTCCATCCAGATTTCTAGATTACCCATTGAAAGAATTCAAGCTTGGATTCTTCTACATTAATGCCAATGGTAAATCCCTTTGATGTGGCAGAAGGCCCCAAAGAAATGGTAGGTTACCTCCTAAAGTCCCTTCTAACCTGAATTATTCTATTATTCTGTTCTGTGATACAGTATGATGTGGTACAATAGATTGCAGGTTGTCAGTAGGAGGAGGCAGTGATTGATTAATGTTGAAGACTCATTATTGTTATAAATATCCAGAAGATGCTTATGTCATTCCTGAAGGGAAGAATTGGGAGAGAATTCATTTTAAAACTTTGATAAATTTGCTTCATTTGCATTTAGCTACATGAAAGTTAAGAGATTAACCTAACTATAGTCTGCTCAGCTCTTATATGCTGTAGCAGAGAGGACATTCTCCAGCTATTCAGCCCTTCCATCTTCAGTGTTCATCTTAGATTCTACTGACCCCTTAGTGTGATGCCTTGAAGAGCCTACATGGCTGGTTCTGACAAAATGCTGAACTTTCAGACAGCTAAAGTTATACAGCATGAATTCCAGACTGAATGGCTTAGACCGCTATAGACTATCAGATGGACTCCTGAATCATGTTTCTTGATTTGAAAAGTTGCTAATCTTACAGCCTCTTCAAAATTCAGTCATTCTATTACCATTCAGTATTTTATTACTGAAGATCTTTTGGCAAGTAAAAAGGTCCTATTGTCTTATAGGACCTTATTGTCTTAGAGACTATACAGAGAGACTAATAGAAATTTGTATTTCTCTATCAGAGACATAATTTTTGTCTCTGTTACAAAATGTATTAATTCAACTGTGTGAATTTATTTTACAGGTATTGTTACCATTTGCTAGATTGGGTTTTCAAAGATCTAACTGAGCATATAAAGAGACAACCTACTTTGTACTTCTATTGCAGGTGTGGATTACAGTGTGAAAACAGTCACAGTAGATAGTAGCCAGGTAGCCCTGCAACTCTGGGACACTGCTGGCCAGGAACGGTAAGAAAAACATTCCAGGATTTTATATGTTTGAAGTATCTGTTTAAAGATTAGCAAGCAGGGTCCTAATCTTCCTTCTCAGTAGAGGAACAAATGTAGGAATATTCTTAACAGAGCCAATGAAATCACAATATGGAACCTTCCATGGCATCTATAACATGTCCTGATTTGGTGCAGTATCCACTGAAATGCTGCAAAGTTTCGTACCATACAGCTTCTTCAGGAGGAAAGCTGATTTAAAAATGTGCCTAGAATTATTTCTATAATTATTTCTATAGCAGAAAATGACTTCTGAGTTAAAACTGAGCTTTTTCACCCAAACAATTCATTTCTAGTTCAGTCTTTCCAAGTTCCAGTTTATAGTGTTGATTTCCCTTCCCCATCTCCTTGCCTATCGTGCAGTTTTCTACTACTAAAAGCAAGGATGATGATGATTTGGGTTTTGTACAGGAAATGTGAAAAACAAAAACAAAAAACCCCAGAAGTCTTGCTATCTTTAGACAGAGCTCTTTGTGACGGAGAAACTTCTGTTGTGATTTCCAAGCCTAAAGTGAAGGAGAATGGGAGAAGGTGAGATACGCAACTTGTTACTGGGAATAACCTATAAGAATTAGACAAGGCAGAGCAAACTTTTCCAAACATTGTCTCTCCAAAACTATTTTTTGCAGGTAATTTATTTGCTGTTGCAGTCATTGGTAGTAAGAGCGTCATTCTTGAGCCTTCTGCTAAATATGAAAAGGGGGCTCATAATTTAGGAAGAATGGGATTACTTACCACAATTTATAATATTCCTCTGCTTTCAAACAAGATCTGCAGTGAAGATCAGTATCACAACTTCTCCATCCTCTAGTTTATGAAATTATGAAGTCAATATATAAGCAAAATAAATACAGATTTAACCCTTACAAAGATTAGAACGTTGGAAGAAACTGCATGGCAACATACTCCATTCTTTTTTTCATTTGTGTTTTACTGGCTTGATATGTAATGTGAACAGACAAATTAAACTCCATTTTTTTGGATTACTGTAAAAACAGTGCAGTATTTTTCACCTATATTGGATGTGTAAGATGTGTAGATGACAAGCTCTACAAAGCAATTTTCTAGTAGTTGTATGAATAGTCCATGGATTTAAAATGTAAGTAATTAAGTGGTGGTGAAATTTTGGGCCCTGATTTAGGAAGATGTATGTTAATACCAGCTCATATAGCTGTGGCCTAAACTGAGCTGAGAGAGGGATAAATGCACAAGATGCCTGCCTGACTCTTGAGGGGATCCAATGGGATCCTGATGGCTACTGTCTAACAGATAGGAATTACATTGTCACTTTATTGCTTCTCTTAGAGAAGAGACCTATAAACAGATTCTTACTTGCAGGTACCGCAGTATTACCAAGCAGTTTTTCAGAAAAGCTGATGGTGTCATTGTGATGTATGATATAACAGCAAAAGACACATTCACAGCTGTCAAGCAGTGGCTCATGAGCATTGAGGTAACATGGCATAGTTTTAAATCTGAACTACTGTGTCACTAGTCTCTATCTTTCTCCAGACAGGGAATGTTAGCTGGAGTAAAGCAGAGAAGGCACGTTTCTTGTGGTAGCAATTACATTTTTATTTCTTAGTGTCCAATAAAGCCATTTTTAGAAGCTCTATGACCATGAAAATAATCATAGTTCTAGAGTTTTAGGGAGTAAATATCTCCAATGAGTACTGATTACTGGATCAGTTCCCTTGCTTCTGGCTTTCCTTCTACTGTACATAGAATGAGGGGAGAAGAGGGAGAGAGGGAGGAAGCCCAGCATGGTGTCTGCTGATTTCTCATCAAGGTTGTCTAGCTGAGGACTCCCATTGTTTCACTGCTAACATTTGGAGATGCTTTGATTCAGTGATACTATCGGTAAGAAACAGTTTGGCAACCAATTACATAGCCCACGGGTAACTGACTGTACTGGAGAAAAGCCAGAAGCCTATAATATCCACATTCTGTGCTGTAAAACTGTCTCATGGTAGAGAACTCAGTTTCCTAGGATAATGATAGGAGAGATCATTCTTTTAACACTAAAAAAAAAAAAAACCAAAAAAACAACAAAAAAAAAAAAAAAAAAAACAAAAAAAACAGGGTGGGTTCTGTTACTTAGAAATTCTCTTTTTTCTCTTGATACATGTCTGTGGTTCATAGACAACATACTGAGAGACTAGGCGGCTGAATTTATTTGTGGCCACAGGAAAAAATAAAAATAAATAAAACTGAAGCTGCTGCCATTAAGGCCTGAGTTTTTAGAGAGATCAAAATATGATGCTTTCTACTTGCTCACTGTTGCTGAATATTGCTGCTGGAAAAGTACGAGCCAAATTGGTCTGCCAGGATCATTTAGCCATATTTTGTTGGACCCGTGTTCTAGTGTAAAACACTGTTTTCTGCAATGGCCACTGGGTGGCTTTGCTGATTGAAATTAGGATTCAGTCGTTCAAATTTTTCCTAACGACCAGAGCATTTCTCCTCTTAGTAGCGCCACTGAGCTACTCAGAATCAGTTCCGAATCAGCAGTTGTTACAATTATGGTAAAGCTGAGAGGAGTATTCAAATTTTTGATGAAGAAAAATCAAATGCTGTGATCAAACCCTTAGTGTTTTTTGCAAGCTAGAACAGTTCACTCATCTTTATGGACTGATTCCACTTACTGCTTTGCCATTCAGCCCACTTTATGAATGTATTCACTGTGATGTTTTAGTTAGTAATAATTCTAACTATGTTCAGAATGAGTTTATATTGTGCCTATTCTGTGTATTTTTTCTCTCCAGATACATTATTTAATTTATTTGGCAGAATTGTGCTCAGATGTCATTGTTATTCGCCCGTCTATGTAATTAAAAAAGCAGTGGCTATGTATGAATAGTGTCAGAGCCTGTGCAGCATCATAGCTTTTTTCTCTCTCTCTTTTTAATATGAAGCCCAAATGTCTACTGTGCTGGCCCATTAATCAAGAATTCTGAGCATTTTAGTGCAGTCTCTAGCAGAATCTGTCTTCTTCATGTCCTTAGTCCAACTTCAGTGCCTGATATGTTCCTAAGAAAAGTGGCACTTCCTGACTCATATATTGTGTCTTAAATTTCATGTTGCACTTTGACATTTGTTTGTTTATCCTCCTCTTTAATTCCTTAAAGAAAATGCTTCAGCTGATATTTGTTCTTTGATTTGCAGGAGGCAACTGGGGAGAATGTACCTGTGCTTTTGTTGGGTAATAAAACTGATAATGAAAAGGAACGAGAAGTCCCCAATGGAATGGGAGAGCATTTAGCTATGGTACAGTACTCAGAAGGAAAATCCTTATAAAACTTGAAGGTGAAGGCTGTTGAATTGAGTCTGAATGTGTCTAAATTCATAGAAAAGCAGATTATTTTTAATCAGACAAATATTTTTAAAGGTGATGAACCTTGCCATACCATCAGTCTAGCTCTCAGTGGTGTAAATGCTGATATTAAGTAGTTATAAAATCATCTAGATAAAAAAATTAAAAGGCGAGTGGTGTCAAAGATATTAAGCATTCATTCTTATTCTCTCTTTCTCTCTCACTTTCTCTCTTCCTTTTTCCCTTCTTTCTCTCTCATTTATCGTTTTATCTCTCTCTTTCTTTTCCCCTCCCTTTCCTCTTTGGATTGAATCTTATGAGTGGGATAATTTGGGAACCTTTTCTCCCTCCCACCTCCTTTAAGACCACAGTAGACTTCCATTGATAGTAGGAGTAGAAAGTGTGTTTATTATTAGCATCTTTTCATCAAGTAGAGAGAAGAAGTAGAGTTAGCAGTCCGCATCTGCCAGAGCACTGAGCATATCCATGGGCCATAATTTAAGCATCAAAGGACTGCAAATAGCAAAGATATTTGTTTATATTCCTATATACCATCATTTTTTTTCTTTTGAGTCTCTCTATATAATGCATATAATGTGAATGCCACTGCCTCTAGAATATTCATTTATTTAGAAATAAGTCATCCTAGTGTTCGTGAGAAATGAACTGAGGTGGGTAGGAGTATAGCTGAATTAAACTGTGTGTTGAATTTGTTTGTCATATGAAAATGGATTTACTGCTCTCGCTGTAATTAGAAGGTATACTACAATGAATAGAAGGTAAGTAAAATGCATAGAAGGTAACTAGAAAAAATATTTTAAAAATCTGAAATGCAGTTAAACTGTTCTCAATTTTTAAGAAAGATTACTGCTGGGCACCTTGCTACAAATGAAAAGTTTAGGGCCAAAGCTCTTTTTTTAATCCTATTTTGAGAATTCTCACAGTCTTGTATGAGCATACCTCCACATTCAGTTTTTTTGTCCATTATTTTGCCTCAACTTCATCCCGCAAAGGTTCTTCCCTTGGGAAATCTGTTTGGTTTTCTTGTAAGCATTGCAGTGCAGTGAATTTCAGGTCCTGGAGGCTTCTAGCTAGGTGAGACTAGGACATATAACACTGAATCCTTCTTTGAAAAAGCAACTGACTCATAAACCATAAATGGCAAAGTAGGTGTCTTATGTGTCATTTAGCTCTTTCCAAAAATTACATTAGCAAAACAAAGATTAATCATTCTGCATGATATGCAGAACTCACACCCCACCAGGCCATTAATTCTAACATGTTATGCAAGAAAATAAAATCTTTTACATAAGTAAAAATAAACAGTGTCAAATGAAAAATGGTAATAATCAAATGAATGGACCCGAATGACTCATCTGAATATTTGATTGTGCCCAGAGGAGCTAAGGGAAGGAATGACTGGTGACAATTGGCTAGCTGAAAAGCAACACAGATATAATTAAATATAAAAAAAAACAGTTTGCTTGTTGAGCTTATAATAACCATTTATTTTAATGAAATATTAATTCTTGTTAAAACTATGGGTTTTTTTTCCTATAAAGCCACATAACAATGTCTCTATTAGCTAATCCAGTTGAGTTTCTTACTTTGTGAATAATCTCACATATTTCTCATAAGTTCCCCAAAATACACTTGATAAATCCGCAGAGCCATACTATGCAAAAAGGACCCTTAGCCTGTCTGTACAAAGACTCAGGTCAGGCAGTCAACCCAGAAGTCCAACAGTTTTTGTAGACTGTCTCAAGTATATTAGGTTGCAGAGGATGGGATTGTTTAAGCTAGTTTTAGTTAGCAGAGAAATGTGTTCTTTCAGAGGGCGTTTCAGCCCAGCTGTTGTAGCTCTTGCTTTGCTTCAGTCTCTGATCTTACAAGTCAGTGTACTATAAGATACAGTAAGAAACTCAGGGGCTCCCATTATTAGGGCACACATCACAAAGCTTGTCTGGCATGGCAGGCAGCACAGTTCTTTATTAAAATGAAGCATGGCAGCCTGAAAGGAGTCCTGTCAATTTCTCACCATTTGAGGAGACTGGTAGTTCCAGCATGATATTTCAGAAAAAGGGGAATAATGTGAGGATGGTGATTCTGGATGGCATCTGAGAAAAAGAAGATCCTGGTGAAGCTTGTCTGTAGCTGGATGAATGTAAGAATAAACATTATGATGGTAGTGATAATTTTGCAGTATTGACTTTGCAGGGGGAAACAGTAATGACAACCAATGTTCATATCCAACACCAGACTGACCTGAAAGAAAGCGTCTGAAACTATTATTAAGAAATGGTAAAGTTAATGGGATATAAAGAAGAACAGAGAGGAAAAAAAAAGAGAAAAGGCTAGTTCATTTGACTTTCCTAATGAAAAGTCCTACAAGGAAATCTCCATTTAGAAAATTTCTCTTTAGCTTAAGCCACTGATCAAGAGACAGTTCAGATGAGCACAATACAGAGAGTATTCAGAGTATAATATGGACAACTCAGAAATATCCTATGTCCTGGTTGAGTGGAGTGCTTCCTCAGCAAGTTTGCTGATGGCAGCAAATGGGGAGGAGTGGCTGATACACCTGAGGGCTGTACTGCCATTCAGAGATACCTGGATCTCTGAATGGGTGGAGAGGAACCTCATGAGGTTCAACAAGGGCAAGTGCAGAGTTCTGCAAATAGGGAGGAATAACCCTAGGCACCAGTACAAGCTGGGGGCTGACCAGCTGAAAAGCAGCTCTGCAGAGCTGGACAACAAGTTGACTATAAGCCAGCAATGTGCCCCTGTGGCCAAGAAAGCCAATGGTCTCCTGGGGTGCATTAGGAAGAGTGTTGCCAGCAGGTCGAAGGAGGTGATCCTGCCCCTCTACTCAGCCCTGAACTGCATCCAGTTCAGGCTCCCTGTTACAAGAGAGACATGGAACTACTGGAGAGAGTCCAGCGTAGGGCTACGAAGGTGATCAGAGGGTTGGACCATCTCTCCTATGAGGAACAGCTGTGAGAGCTGGGCCTGTTTAGCCTAGGGAAGGGCAGACTGAGGGGGTATTTGTCAATGTCTATAAATACCTTAAGAGGTGGGTGTCAAGAAGATGGGACTAAACTCTTTCCAGTGGTGCCCAGTGACAGGACAAGAGGCAGCAGGCACAAACTGAAACACAGGCAGTTCTGCCTGAATATGAGGAAGAATTTCTTCACTATGAGAGTGACGGAACCCTGGAACAGGGCCCAAAGAGGTTGTGGAGTCTCCTTCTCCGGAGATATTCAAGACCCGCCTGTATGCAACCCTATGTAACATGCTCTGGTTGATCCTGCTTGAGCAGGGGGGCTGAACTAGATGATCTCCAGAGGTCCCTTCCAACCTTACTGATTCTATGATTCTGTGATTCTATAACGAGTGCTAAATATTCAAATAAAATGGCTTATGATAAAGGTACTATGCTGGCCTTCAGGCAGCATGTTTTCATTTTGGCCCAGCACAAGCCTTCTGAATGATCCTCTGTTGCTCAATAAATCCTTCTGTATCTCTTTTCCTCACCTATGAAATAAGATGACAGTGCTTCCTTTGTCTGCCTTGTCTATGCAGCCTATATAAGCTTCATGGGATCAGGATTGTTACTGTCTGCTCATACAGTGCCTCTTACATCAACTTGGCAGTACCACTGTAATACAGATAATGCAAATGAGGGAGATGCACTGCTCAGTGTGATACTACATGGCTACACTCATAGGACAGAAGTTGCCCAGCTCCCATTAGTCACCAGTTCTGCATTCATTTTCCTCCCTGTTCTTTAGATGCCTTCTGATTTGTATATAATGTTTTAAAATGAAGTATTTGCCACTGTTCTCCCAGGTTGAATAGCTAATTCCCTGGATAGACATGGATTTCCTGAGTGATTAGTTAGATGTGTTCTGCCTTCTGCTACTTTAGGTTCTTGTTGTGCACTCTGATTTCCCCAATTCAAAGAAATGACATGCTGAATTTCCAGACAGTCTTCCTCCTCCTCCTGAGAGGACTCCTTCCTGAGAAAGAGCTGTTTTCTAGGCTGACAGAAATAAGTAATTAATATCAACTGTGTTTAAATTGTTATCTCTTACAATGCATTTTCCCTGCCACTTGGCATTTCTTGAAAAATCCATTCTGATTTCTGCCAGCATCAGTGGTGTAATCACTGCAAGTTTTCGTCTAATGAAATTCTGTCGTATGTGGGAAGAAAGGCCCAGTATCTGGGCCTCTCTCTTCTTGACTGACTCAAAGTAGCCAGATATTGACCACAGTTGGTTTTCTGGTAGGGTTCTGATCACCTGAGTGGAAAAGGAAGTGAGGAATGTAAATTCGATTTCAAACTTTTGTTTGTGTGGATAATAAAAAATTTGAGCAGGTCAACTTTTATCTTAAAATTTTCTAAGGATAGCAAGACAATTGTAGGGTTACATTATTATTAAAAATCATATAGAGCACTAGTGCTTTCTAAAAATGATCAGTAAAGTACCCATCAAAAGCCAGTATTCCCCAATTTCCCCCTTCTTTCCTGTTTTGTACTTATCTGGCCACCCAAAGATTACCACAAATGGTTAAATCCTGGTGTGAAAACAAATAGAACAAATCACTGACAACATGTTCAAAATTGACATTTGACAATATTGGAACATTTTTAGCACTACTAAAATAAGCTACCATATTGTGGAACTGTTATTTTCCACACTTTTTTTTTTTTTTTTTTTTTTTTTTAATTTCATGAAGATGATGGAAAATTTCAAAAAGGTTTGTAATTTTGGAAGCATGGTTTATTTCTAAAAAACTAAACTGAAATACCCAATCATTTTAATAGGAACTTTAGGAAATCTGAATTTTAAATGCCTTATGAGGGGTAGTTAAATAAATACAGATGCAGTAACCATACTCAGTGGCAAACAAATTAAAATATGCAGATATATGTGATTAAGCTACGGACTTGTTTCCTTGAATTTGAATTTAAGGTTATAAATAACAAGAAGACATGTAGAAAAGTGGAAACTCAATAGATGGTGGAACTGTGGATGACTGAAAGGACATGTGATAATACTGTGGAGGCAGTATAATATTGAAACTGGTCAAATGTCTGTTTTGGAGAGGATATGTTCCTTTTGTCATTCCCACTCAAACTTCTATTGACACCACTGTTGCCAGATTAGCTTTTTGTGGTAAGATGATCTCTTGCATCTATTGTGCTAGGATTGCATCCTTTGTAGTGCTGTACATGTCTTTAAACTGTTATCCTTTATCCATCATACTTAAATGCAAAATCCCTAGAGGCTACAAAATCAAGGGTGCAGGCTGACTAGGGGATGTGAAGAAGATGCAGAAAAATGTCACAAGGAAAAAAAAATGAAATAGACTTGATTTGTTGTTATTTTTGCTGAAAAACTTAACTTTCCATTTGGCTATTGGAAAGCATTGGCTTCAGATTGTTGAATATAGAGAGTTTCTGTTGAAGCTTTCCAAGATTAAAAAAAAAAAAAAAAAAGAAGAAGAAAAGTCAGGGGTATTTTTTTCACTTGCTCTGACAAGCACTCAGTGATGTACCAATTGCCTCATCATTACAAGGAAAGTTCACAATACTTCAGCACCTTACAAGACATGTTTGCATTTGAGCCTTTGACAGATCAATTTATCACAGAGGAAAGCTACTGTATAGAACAAATATCTGCTGAGAAATGCATCTAGTTGCTTTTTGGGGGTACACATTTGTCTTATTTTATTTTATTACTCTTTACTGTTAGCTGCAGAATGTAGTCCCAGTTTTTCCTATAGCCGGTTGGACAAACTGACCTATTTCTTCTACTTTTTCTTCATTCATGTGTTTCAGTGTATCTGTGTTATTCTTTTAAAACTGGAGTGAGGAGATGTGTGAAACTAACTGAAACAATCTTTCTGTTTGATCCTAGGATTACAATTTAATTTTCTATGAATGCAGTGCATGTTCTGGGCACAATACCAAAAAGTCTATGCTTCACTTAGCTAGGTAAGAAGAAAACAAAGTCTGCAAGCTGTAAATGCACCTGACTGTTCCCTGTGACTGATGATAGAATGCTTTCTGTTTACTGAATTATTTTCATAGGAACCTAAGGTGATAATGTTTTTGTTCCTTTTAAATTGGTCTATAGCCTGATCCTATTTCTCCAACCAAGCAGTCCCTCAGGTCCACACAGAGTCTCATGTAAGTTAGTCATACTCTTCGTGGACCCAGAATGACCTGAACTGATGCTAGGAAAACTGTGTGTGGAGGCCCTGGTATGCTTTGATTGTTCTTGCAGGAAGGTGTTGGAGATTTGAAGAAATATAATTGGAAATGGATGCTGCTGAGTCCTTGTAGTAGAGAGTTGGATGTGCTTCTTTCTTTAGTTTGCTCATGACAGCTTAAATTCAGCTGTCTGCCTTGGGTCTGAAAGAGGGGGAAAGGAGGATTTTCAAAACTATATGAAGATAAGGGATGAAAATACCAATAAATCTGTCTTCCCGGAATTCCTTATGCTGGTGAAAACAGGAGTAATGAAAGGGCAGATCTTTAATACTTTTACTCTAGGTGGTGAAATTTTGAAAGTGTGTCGGAGAATTGACAAATATCTACGTACTCAGATGTGTGTGGGGGGGTTGCTCAAGTCTCAGACATAAAAGGTGTCAGACATAAAAGTCTCAGACATAAAAGATCTGTTTTGATTCTCTGAAATACTGAATAAAATACTAATAATCAGTATGAAAAACTTTTTTCCAACTGAATGAACAAAGTATATTTTGTGATGTGATTCACAATTATTTTATTCTGTTTTTGCTTCTTTATTAGATCACAAACTTCTGTCATTTCTGTTAATCTCTGGACTACTTTATGTGTGGAGGAAATGTTTTGTTTTGATCTCTTATGGGTATTATTGACTTTTTCTCTAATTACTTTCTGTTTCTTTCCTCTAGGATTTTAAAGGAACATGAAGATAAAGTGAAGGAGAAAACTATTCAGCTTCAACTTGATACAAATAAAAAGTCTTGCTGTACTAGGCCATAAAAGGATGGTACATGTTTAGAAAAAAGTTGTACATTTATACCACACTACAGTACATCAGATTTTTCTTATCCTTCAAATATCATTTTTGGTGTGTTCTGAATATAGGTACAAGTGAACCTTAACATTTTTGTATGCTCTGATCTTTACTTTTGCTAAGATTGTCTTTAGTTAGCTGACAACATATTTGGAGAAGTGATAGTCTTTTTTTATTCTGTTTGACACCTAACATCACTGAGTCCTGCTTTGTGATCAGGTTCATAGAAGCTGCTTCAATATTAATAAGAAGAAATCTTATAGGAAGGAAACCACTCAGAATGTGAAGTAAATTCTCATTGGCTTGGATGGCTTATGTTCTGAATACTTCATTCACTTCAGTGCTGGATCAGATTCTTTACATCTTGACTGTGTGCTGACCTTCGCTAGTTTTTGTTTTTTAATTGAAATTGGCAGGTAGTTGGTTATTTAAAAGTAACACACCAACAGCTGCTAAGTATAAGAATATGTTTTAAAATTTAGTATGAAATATGCATGAACAAGGGATAGAAGACCTCTGAAGATTCTCTTAAGTAGCATTAACTGATTCACCCTGCACATCGCTGCATATATGTCCTTAATGAAAAAAATATCCTTTGCACTTGGATGTGCTGGATCAGATATGTCTAGGCAGGTTGGTGAAGTACCATGGAGTCTTGTCCAAGCTATCACCAAATAAACTGGTATGTTGCCATGGTGTGAGGTGGTGCAATGCAGAGATTTCAGCTTACTTTCCAGAAACAGTAGTCATGATAGTGCACTGCTGTATTCTGGCTAGGTAGCATGGTGCTCAGAGAAAATCAGCCTGGGCTTTTCATGATATTTGACATGACTGTATTGTTTTGGATTTCAGAGCTTGCTCAGATACCTCTACTTGGCTATGGTTTACTTTGTACTTTTCACGGTGCCCCTTAGAAGTCCCAGAGCAACCTGAGGACAACTTGAACATTCAAGTTAGTTCCCTTTCATTAGTACTAGTGTCCCTAGATAGGAAGCATATTTTGCTGGTGCAGATGGCTATAGCATAAAATATTTTATAGCTGACTGAACAGCTAATGATCTCCAAATGTCTGTAACAAAAGGTTTCATGCCAGATGTTCCTGAGGCAGAATTTCAGAAATAGAGGAAGATCTTGAGAAACATTCCAGCATTTGAGGAGTATAAAGCACAAATCTCAGCAAAATGCAATGGCATATTGCTCATTTTTTGCAATTTTAAGAACAAGTTTCTTCTCAGGTACCCAAATAAGTTGCTGATTTTTAAAAGCATCTGTTGTGCAACATTTTCCTTTGGTTTAAGTATATGCTAGCACTGGGATACAATGCTTGAGAAGTCAAATCCTTCTTATAGAGATCTGCTTTAGAAAATCCCATTCTACCCTCCATCATAAGAAACCTACATCTCATAATTACTTTTGGAAATCTTTGTAGAATAAATGAAATTGAGCAACTTGAAAGTGGGTTATACAGCCAGAATTCAACAATCATTCTTGTTGGCATTTGTCTTTAATGCATCAAGCCACTGTGTAAAGCATTCAAGAATGATTATGCATGATGGTAAGCTTGTTGGAAAAATGAAATGCATGCTATAGTTTTATTTCATTAAAATATCAGAAGCAAAACTGTAGGTGTTTTATACGAGAATGTTACAGATATACATTGTATTTTCAAATCATTTTCTAAATGTTTCCAAAAATTTACTTTTAGCTTGAGTAATGAATCAATTTGAAACTAAAGAGACTAAAGTTAAACACAAGTTTGTTAATTAATTCTCTTAATTTATTTTGGAATAAAAGCTTTTACAATAGTTCACTGTGCTCTTGGGATTTCTGTCTGATCTGTATTTATCTAGTGCCAAGAAACTGATACCCTTGACTTCAGCAAGGCTTTTGACACTGTCTCCCATAACATCTTCCTTGGTAAGCTCAAGAAGTGTGGGTTAGATGAGTGGACAGTGAGGTGGATGGAGAACTGGTTGAAAGGCAGAGCTCAGAGGGTTGTCATCAGTGGTGCAAAATCTAGCTGGAGGCCTGTGGCTGGTGGGGTTCCCCAGGGCTCAGTACTGGAGCCAGTCTTGTTTAACTTATTTATCAGTGAACTGATAAAGGGACAGAGTGCCTCCTCAGCAAGTTTGCCAATGATACCAAGCTGGGAGGAGTGGCTGATACACCTGAGGGCTGTTCTGCCATTCAGAAAGACCTGGACAGGTGGGAGAGCTGGGTGGAGAGGCACATCATGATGTTCAACAAGGGCAGGTGCAGAGTTCTGCACCTAGGGAGAAATAACCCCATGCACCAGTACAGGCTGAGGGCTGACCTTCTGGAGAGCAGCTCTGCAGAGAAGGACCTGCGAGTGCTGGTGGATGACAGACTGACCATGAGCCAGCAATGTGCCCCTGTGGCCAGGAAGGCCAATGGTCTTCTGGGGTGCATTAGGAAGAAGAGTGTTGCCAGCAGGTCGAGGTGATCCTGCCCCTCTACTCAGCCCTGGTGAGGTGTCATCTCAAGTACTGTATTTAGTTCTTAGCTGCCCGGTAGGAGAGTGACATGGAGCTTCTGCAAAGAGTTTAGCATAGGGCTACAAAGGTGATCAGAGGGCTGGAGCATCTGCCCTATGAGGAATGACTATGAGAGCTGGGCCTCTTTAACCCGGGGAAAAGAAGACTGAAGAGAGATCTTATTAATGTGTTTAAGTATCTGAAGGGAGGGTATCAAGGGAATGGGGCTAAACTCTTTTCAGTTGTCATATGCAATAGGACTAGAGGCAAGGGGCAAAAACTGAACCACAGGAAGTTCCGCCTGAACGTGAGGGGGAATTTCTTCAATGTGAGAGTGACAGAGCCCCGGAACAGGTTTCCCAGAGAGGTTGTGGAGTCTCCTTCTCTGGAGATACTCAAGGCTTGCCCAAATGCAATCCTCTGTAACATGCTCTAGTTGACCCTGCTTGAGCAGGGGTGTTGGGCTAGATGATCTCCAGAGGTCCCTTCTAACCTTACCAATTCTGAACAGGAGTTTGCAGACTTTCTCCTACAGCAATTCCTGTTCCTCTGCCAGCACTCATATGTCCTCCTCTTCCTGATGGATTAGGATCCAGCTCTGACCTTCTCAATTCATAACCCCAAATTTGCTGTCACCGTATGAGCATAAACTGTTGTCTCCTTGCTATGCAAATGCTATCTGTCATGTGTTGATGTTTCAGCTTCACAAAACAGGTATGTTGCTTGCCTGTCTACAGTCATTCTAAAAAGAAACAAGTGAAATTGTGGGTGATTTGTTCTAACTGAGATGCTATGGCAGAGGCGATGGCAGCAATTATTGGATAATCAGTCAATTATGGAAGTAAATAATTGCTTTAATAAGGCCTCATTAATTAATGACACTTATTTGTCATGCCAATGAATGTGAAAAATGTGCCAGTGTTTGATGATGATACAGTATTTCTGCTAACTGATCAGCATGATATGTTATTGTTAATCTAATGGATTACATATGCTTTTTCTGAACTGCCATTTTATATTTCTGCAGGAATGGTTTGTGATTAAATTCTGTAGCGATCTTAATCCAGGGGGTCCACTTCTAATGCCAAAGCAGTCTTGTACTGGGATTGCATTTGCATAAATGCAGTTCAGAACTGAACTGCAGAAGAGGATGGTCTTCCATGTGAAGACTGAGGGGTCAACTCTGCCTTGATTTTGCTGACTGCTGTGCTCCTTCAAACACCAGGTCTGATGATTCAGAGTCATGGCTTGAACTGTATCTCAAACATATATTCTGCAAGGAAGTAAGATTGTGTGGTTTCGTTCTATTTGTCATCTCAAAGTTAAAATTTTTTTTTCTGTTTCACACTCATATCCCAGATTTCTCCTCCAAGCTTTCTCAAAACAATGCTATCGTCTTCACGTTGTTCATACCATCATATAACTCCAAAATTTGTTTCCACTGAAACATGAGAAAAATATTAAACATGTTACAGTGAGGGAACAGAGAAGCAAAGAGAGTCAGGGAAATTACATAGGTACATGTAGAGTTAGGAGTGACAAACAAAATAGAATAGCGGAGACTGTAACATTTCTGAGGTCATTAAAAGCCTGTTCATTTCCCTTCAGCAATATCTGGCCCCTGGAATAATTTTCACCATTCACTGCACACGTCTTGGAGACTTTATGTCTGAAGGATTGGTGCTCTGTTTTAGCAGCTACCTATGAACAGTAATCTGGCTCTTTCTCCATCTCACATGTTCATAGCTCACATTTTCATCTCATTTTTGTGTCTATCCTCAGAAGCAGAAGCTATCCCTAAGCAACAAACTTGTTCCATGCAGCTATGTTACTGCCCTGTTCTCAACCAACATGTGCAAAAATACTAATATTCTGGGGAACTGCTGTCTGCCATTCACAATCTCTTTACTCTAAAGCAATATGTGATAAATACATTATAAAATTGTTTTTCTTTTTAAAGTGATTCAAAAGTATTGTTAGACTAGATCTAAAACTTTTGGATTTTTTATTTAGTTGCTTTTTAAAAACACTTACAAATGCTCAAATTCTAGGAAGTTTGAAAGTGGCCTAAAAGATTTCTCTTCTTCTCACCTGTCTATATGATTTCTCTTGTGTTAAAATATATCTGAGAAATGTTGGAAGGAAACATTTCAAAAAGACTAAAATCTCACTTTTCTAATTGAAGCTAGACTGAAAGCTTAATGTCCGTTGAAAAAGAAATCACCTAGCTCTGTTATATGTGACGCACACTGGCATAAACCTACGTGTTGTATACCATCTTGAAAATTACTCATAAAATGCATCCTCCATGCCTTAACTCTTGTCTCCAGGGCAAGAGAACCAGAAGTTCACTTCAGCTGGTGACTCCTGAAGTTACATTATTTGCAAAACCCTTTGATACATTTGTTAGGCACCATGTAACAGCAGCAACATACACCTACACTCTGCCACAGAACAAAGTAAAAGAGGAAAAATTGCAGATAGATAGGTGGTGCAACTCAGCTAAAAGGCTGAGATGCAATGAAGGGTTGTAGGGAAGAGAGGAGCTGCTATGAGGCAGCTCCCAAGGTGGGAACTAGTTGTGTTATTCTACTATCTAATGGGAAGTTAAATTGAAAACAGAGCCAGACTCTTCTCAGAGGTGCACAGTGAAAGCATAAGAGATGATAGTCATGAGTTGTAACAAGGGATATTCCAGTTGAACATAAGGAAAAACCTGTGAGATTGGCACAGCTCTGGAACAGGTGCCTAGAGAACCTGGAGACTCTCCATTCTTGGAGATGTTCAGAATTTGTCAGGACAAGGCCCTGAGGAACATGAGTCATCTTTGAAGTTAGCCCTACTTTGAGCAGGGGCTTACACTAATGACTTCCACAAGTTTCTTCCAACACAAATTATTTTAAGAGTTTCTATGGTAAAATATCCCCAGCTCCCTAAAAATTTTACTGGCCCCCTACTCTTTGCTTTCCAGGATACCTCCTTTTTTTTTTTTTTTTTTTTTTTTTTCCCTCATTCCCCCTTTCCACATATAGCATGAGTCACAACCTGCTGCTAAAGCAAGCTGAGAAAGCAGCTGAGTAAGGAGTTCTGAGTCTTTGGTTCCCCTGAAGAAGGCAAGTGACAAGCTCTGATCAGATAGATCACTTTGGTGCCTTTCTGCTCTACCATCATCACCACATTCTCCCTCAACTCCTGCCATGTCTCTATAAAAGCAAGGCATGCTCACCAATGAGGAGAGTCTTCTAAAACCTAATTCCCCATTTCTATAATATTTATGTGACTTTTAATTTGAAAGTAATTTTGATACTGTGTTTTTTTGTCTATTATATGAATGATGCTGGAACAAGCTTTTCTTAAGTTCATCTTTCTCATTAAGCTTTATTTATATAATTAATAAAATTTGGCTTGCAGTCCTTTATGATCACAAAGAATATGCTACCATCTGCCAGCACGTGCAGTACTTGAAGTTACTAAACTTACACAGGCAGATTGTCCTTTCTGTCGCACTGAGTTTAATCCATATAAATTGAGTCACCTACAAGGCTGTCAGAAAGAGGTTGACCTTAAAGTATACATACGTATTTTTAATATGAGTAGTAAGTGTTAAATGTCAGGGTTTGATGCATGTTGTGCATTAAACAAAAAGACTTACAAATTATTGCAGTCGCAACTTTAGGATTAAGGTGAGACATTTTACAGGTAAAGAAGAGAGTGATTGATTCATTATCTTCTTAAAGCAGAGACTAATTCTTCATTATATACAGCAAATACCACAAATCTTTTCCAAATTTTCTCTCTGAGTGAAGAATTAGTTTCTCAAGACAAATCCTGTAAGAAATAGGCTCAGAGAAGTTTCTTCAAACTAGCTCTGTAGTAAAAATATGCTCAAGTCTTGGGTAATACTGCTGTCTATGTTCTGGCCCATTTCAACCATTTTTAAAAGGCTAAAAGTATAAAAGGGCTCTAAATGCCTAGTTCTGCCTACAGGAAGGTCCCTAGAACAACCACTGTGAAAACCAGCTATGAAACTCCTCTCTAAGAACATCTGTCAAAGACTAGGCGGAACAGGGAATGAGAAGTGCATGTGAGAATGGAGTTAGAGTATACAGTTCTGTAGAGACTCCATGTACGTGTGGAAACATTGAATGGTCCTCTTAATATGGAATCAGGACATCTATCTCCCTAATCCTATAAGCACTCCAAGTGTGCAATTCTACCTTTTAGAGAAATACTCAGTATCTAGTTCCCTTTGGATGCTCCTTTGTGTTTGAAGTGATAGGACAGTCACTGAGAAGAGTTTTGATAGTCCTCAGATCTGTTTGTGGAAGCATCTGCCTTAAGATTAGAATCAAGCTGGTTGCACCTGGCCCTCAAGCTCCCTGTGTTTGTGTTTTCATTCTGTTGCTTAGAAACTCTAGTACTGCTTTTATTCACCTGCTCCCTGAGCAGCTTCCACCATGTACTAAGTGGAGGGACTAGTGTCTGCTGTGCATCATTAGTTCTTACTCTCCATTCTACCCAAAGTAGTGCTGAGGAGATGTTCAGTGGTTTCGGTTATTTCTCTGGCTTCTTTTAACATGTGAGAATGCTGATTTGTTTCATGTATAGCATAATTCTTTAATAAAAAAAGAGATACCAATAATGCTAGCCTATTAAATCTTGTGTATGCTGAACTCGTTGATGCTATCAGCATCTTTGTGGTAGG
This sequence comes from Rhea pennata, assembly GCF_028389875.1. Lineage (NCBI taxonomy): Eukaryota > Metazoa > Chordata > Aves > Rheiformes > Rheidae > Rhea > Rhea pennata. The sequence goes on along the minus strand of NC_084663.1, from coordinate 83,895,868 downwards.
TACCATCTACAACAGCCTAGGAAGTCTTAATTTTCTTCTAATCACTATGATTTGAAGATACTCAGCACTGCTGTAGGCACTTTCTGTTCCTTATGGGATGGATGGAGCTGTAAAACTGTGATATACTTATGATATGAAGTGAAGAAAAGCATAAGCCACATTCCCAAAGCTGAATGTGATTTAAGTCTGGTCATCATCTCAGAACTGTGCCATCAACCATACTGCCAGGGAACTGCAACGCTGGAGTGAATGGGCACTTGCAGCAACAAGCCATGGTGACAGCTGCAGAATAGGGGTATAAATCTCACTGTCAATAACTGGAAGATGATGCAGGAAAGCAAGTACACAGCACTGCTTAAAATTCCTCTTAGAAACTGGTAAATGATCTGTTCTGGTCAAGTTTTCTCTGTTGTTCCTTGTCTGATGATTTCTGTCATACAAAATGGGTGCATTCAAGTGGAAGCAGGCAGACACTTGTAAATTCTCCCTTTTCTTCATGATTTATCCTTCTTTGTTAAATAAAATTTTCTCCCCCCCTTCCCCACTTCTCTATTACTATAGTAAAGATTCATTCATAAAGATTCAAGGAGGGGGCAGAGAAAAAAATCCAGTAGAATTCCTTACCTTGAAGTCATAGAATCACAGAAGTGTTGATGGAAAGGGACTTCTGGGCATTTTCTGGACCAATCTACTGCTCAGAAAGCAGTTGCTATAGTTATGAGTGACACTTTGAAACTAACAATAATATTTGAAGGATAAGATCCTAATCATTTTGTTGGGAAATATGTTTATTCCTATCCCAAGCAAATGAAAGTAAAGTGCTTTAAAAGAACAGTGATGAATTATGCTGCGAACAGTATACTTTGTTGTTGAATTACAGTTTAATTTCATTCTACATAGATAGATATCATGTACTAGGATCCCTAGACCATAACCTTTAGACTATAAAAAAGTGGAGGTACTGTACAGTTTTCTACTGAAGGGAACAGCAATATAGTTTTCTAGAAAGTGAAAAGTTGACAATCTTATACTGGCAAAACAAGAACCTACAAAAAACTTACTAATGAGCAGCATTTTTAGCTCCTCACATCTTCTAGTTTGCTTCATTTTCAGGTATTACAAAGACTTTTTAGGCAAAAAGCTTATCAGTCTCATCCAATACATGATGAGAACATGATTTAGTGACTAATGCCATGGAGACTGGAAGATGCGTGGATAAGACCAGTAATACAGTTTTTGATGAATTACATGTGATTAAATGGTCAATATTCATATAGTAAAAAAACTTGATGCATATATATCAAGGATTTTAAACAATGTTTTAACTCTAAGCAGAAGATATTGAAAGAAAAGCAATGAGTTTGAGGGAATGTGGATGCTACAGATATTTTAGTAGTATTAGAAGCTACAGACATTTTTTAAAGACATTACCTTGTTCCAACAAAGAGGAACCACTGCACTCTTAGAACTAGTATTTGCATTTTAAATTGACTTATCTATAACATCAACAAAAGTAAACACCAATTGCCTATTGTTTTTTGAAAATGATTTTGTATTAAGAATCTTGTGGAAAGGAGAACTGAAATATGGCATGGCCAAGAAACATGAATTACTCACCATTTTAAAGACTTTGCATTCATCACATTTAAATACCAAGTATCTGACTTCAGAGGGTCTCATGCAATGCAAAATCCAGCTATAAAAACTCACCACAAAATGTTTTCAAGGATTGAAAGTTAATGTTCTTTAAAGCTCTGGCAGACATCCACTTGTGAAAGTAAATTTTAAAATTAATGATCCATATTTTTCCAAATAAACATTCTAAAAAAATAGCTGTTCATTCTTCTGTTAACTTGCAGTTCTTACTTATACTTTGCATAGCTATAATTTTAGACAGTGAATGATAGCTGGACCATGCCAGTGCCTAAAGTAGTGCCAGAAGTAACATTATTATTTTTCCATAACTGTATAATGAGAAGTAAATAATCACAAAACTAATTCCTATTATGAAGCAACAAAATGTTTCTCGTGTAGTGTGTATATATACACATATATATATGTATACACACACACACACACACACACAGAGATATGTATATATAGTATATTATATTAAATATAAGTTCAATAATATTACCATGGCAATGTGTTGTAGTGGTCTTCTATAATAAGGAAACTGTCCTAATCGCCTGTAACATGCAAAGCTTGGAAGAACCAGAAATTCACAGGAAGTAGTACAATTTGTATATGCATCTTCTGCCATCCTAAAGCTAACCAGAATTCTCAAGACTGTTGCTTATTTTGCCTATACGTTTGACAAAAGCCATGGTTCTGTTTACTGTACATTCACAATGGGCACCCAGTGCTCTGTACTACTGCAAGAGGGATCAAGTTACCATTTTCCACCAAGGTAAACATTCTAGTATCTAATATGATAGTCTTGCAAACAGTTATTCCTAGATTGAAGTTCAGCAGTTCAAGACTTGATGCCATTCTCCTTTTCATCTCTCTGAAAGGTTTCTTGCTAGCGCATTTTGTAGTCATTAGATACTGATGTTTCACATAGCTGTCCTTTAAAATCCAAGTCTACTGTGAAATCCAGGTCACGCTGTAATAAGATTTAAATGTAACATGTAAGTAAGACATGTAACATGTAAGTAGCTTGGTGTATGAATTCAGTTATGGTCTCTCATAACTGAAGAGATGTGCAGACTCAGGAGATGACTACTATGTTTTAAAATTTCTTTTGGTTTTAAATGTTTCTAACACTGAAGCAGCAGGATATAGGAAGTGTAACAGCATTCCTCACGTAATCTATGTTTATGGCATCTGTACATATTCTTCTCAAGATTGCTTTAGTGGCCTGGCTTTAGTGGCTACAACTAGGAAGCTCCTGCAATACTATGCTAATGTAAGTATCCTTGAATAATTCTTCAAGAGTTTGTCCCATTGAGATACTCAGTCTAGGGCACAGAACATTCACACTAAGAGTTGTTACAGAATAGATGTTCTGGTGAATTTCCAACTGTAGACAAGACCTCACTTGTTAGTTGTTCTTTATCTTGTATTTACATGTTGTTTGCAGAGCAACACTACATAGCCCTACAGAATGAAGCTTCTCTGTACAGGTTTTTTAAAGGGCTTGTATTTCAGAAGAACAAAGCACTAGAAATCATTTTGAAATCAAGAGAACTAGTAGGTGGTTAGTCTTGTGATAGCAATTAAGAACACATATAAGCATCTAAATCTGCTCTCAGGTACTTGGTGCTAAGCAAGCAAATTAGAAGTGCATTCTTTTTTTTTCCCCCATAAGAAAAGGGTAATAATACATTCAACCTGAAAGAAAATGATCCATTCCCCCAGGACAGCATTAAACTCGAAACAGATTATTCTCCTCTACTGTCATGATAAGGGACAAGCTTCAGCCTTAAATGTGATCATTTTAATGCCAAGTTTGTTTTGTGTTTATTTCTTCCCCTGTATCACCACTACTACGAAAACCAGAAAACTCAAGACTTGCTTATTTTGCCTATATATTTGACAAAAGCTATGGTTCTGTGTACTGTACATGTACAATGGGACCCCAGCCCTCTGTATCACCTGCAAGAAAGATCAGGCTACCACTTTCCATCAGTGCAAACATTCTAGTATCTAACATGATATTTTTAATATTTCTAGTGCCTAATATGACATTTTTACTACAGAAAAGGAAAATAAATGCAAAAGAAGAAGGTAATGTAATGTTAAGATTTACTGCAGCCAAGGAATGGAAAATGCCTACAGTTGTAACAGCTACATGAGTGGATTGTTACCAAGTTATTTAGCTGATTGCATATTTAATACAAAATGAAGAGGTGTTGCTCAATATTTTGGCAGAAAATTATGCCATTATTTCTCCTAGGAGTCATACTTCTCATGTCTTGCTCTTCTCTACAGGCACAGGTCTTCAATCAGACCATATCTCATAGTCTCCTCAGAAGGTAGAAGTGCTGAATCAGTGACATAATTGATGAGGAGAAGAGATTGAACCATATCAGAGAAATGGAAGAAGTGGAACTACAGCTCTCACCAGTCATTATAGCATGATATGTGTCATGTTTTAGGTTTAATTTTAAATAAAACATTAATATTTTCTGTGGAGAGTCATTTAAAAAAATTGATATAAATGCAAATTGAATTTTTCCACAGAAAATTTTCAACTAATTCTACAAGAGAGATGTTTAGTCCACGGGAGCTGTTTCACTGATTTTCTTGTATCTTCAGTTAGGTCCTGCAAGTTGCATTCTGACAGTTACAGGGAATAGATTTTGAAAGGGTATACCTTAAAAAATACTCATGGGCCAACAACCACCTTTAAGAAAAACAAAAAAAATTTTTTTTTTGAAAATGTGACTCCAGTGAGCTGAGTTCCTCTGACAGCGCTCTGTAGAACTTTGATAATCTGAAATCACCATTGTACTTAGTGATACTTATTATTACAGCACGTACCAGCATGCACTTACTGGTACATACACATAACATTTGATGTTAATACTATGTCATTTGCATAAAACAAAAGCACTTAATGGGCTAGTAAGTATCCTTATCACAGAGACTCTTATTTCAGCAACAAAAACCAGGTATGGAACAGATTACTTGTCCAGGCAACCATGTAATTTGATTGGTGAGTTCATGCAGAAGTTGAACTGAACTTTTTTTTTCTTAATTCCATACAGCAGAGTTCTTGGGCATTGAGATTTTTTGAAAATCTGCCTACAGACTTTGAACTAAAAGTAGTTACTCCTGATCATCATGTGTTGGCAGAGGGAAATTTACTATTGGTTTTAAAGGGAGCCTTTCCTGCCTATGTCACAAAATGTGATCCAGGCTGACTGCAGAGGACGGCTGACTTGGTGATGTAGCTGGGTTCTTGCTTCCTTCTCTTGCTAGCTGAGTTCTGGATCATTAGCATTGCATTACTATTCCTATCATCAGGTTTGGTTAAGGCTGTGACTAGAGGTCTTATTAATTAACATGAATTTAGAGCCTTTATCATGTTCATTGTTTATTTATTGATGATTATTTATTGATGATTATTTTTTGTCATCAATAGAGTTGAGAATTAGAAGCAGTGATGCTAACTCACCACATTTTTTGCATTTGGTTTCATGGATATAGTCCCATAGATTTCTTCCCCTCGTCTCACAGTTAGATAGTCCTCTAAGTAGAAGACAGTTTGCTTCCAGTGGGTATAGGGAGCATCAGGTGCTAGAAAATATATATGGGCATTACTTATAGAAATTTGATCATTATCTTACAAATCATATTAGACTTACGAAACAACTAAAAAAAGGGTCTTCTTCTCGTTGGATGCTTTAACTCGTACACTACAATATCAAACATACCTCACAACAACACAATTTTATTGACTTTCAGTAGGTTGTCCTAGGATTTTTACTAGAATATGTCAGAAGTGAGTCACACTCAGCAATAAAGATTACACAGATAATGTTATTGAGTATTTTGGACACTACTTTGATGCTTTCTTTTCAACCCAAACAAATGAAAGTTGTGGAAATCTTTGCCAAAAAGTATTTTGAATGTCAGAAGTCTAAATTAGTACTTAAAATAATTACACAAAACCTGGAAGAAAGGTCCATCAAAGACTATTAATAACAATGACACAGATGAAACCTCTCACTCATGATAGAGCAGATTTTATTTTTCCAGGAGGATATAGCTAGGTAAAATTGCATTTCCCCTTTGATCTATTTTTAGACTTTTTGAGGTCATATGCCATAGGTGGGTACTAATCTAAACAATTTTCCAGTAGAATCAATTTTATGTCCTTTGTAAGTGAGACATAAATTCTGCTAAATATCTTGAGTAAATCTGGGGTTCTTATGTAGAAGTATTTTAGGTATTTAACTGTGTCTTTAAAGGGGAATATATTCTCTTCACTTGTCTTCACTTTGTACCTGAGTATGCACTAGACAGCTATTGTATATCCAGATTTTTTTTGTCCCCAAACCCAGTGCATGTTTAGGAGAAGCTACAGACTAAGTAGGCTACAGATACTGAGGAGGACAGCCACACATTTTGCATTCCCACTTCAAACCTGGACCTCCAATTTTGCCCTATCTGCTATTCAGAAAAGCTTGCCTTTTCAAGCCAGAGAGAACTGTAATATAGGATTATATGGTTCCTCTGAATAATTTTCCAAAATTTGGAATTCTTAGTGTCACAGTGAACTAAATAGCCTTTCTACAGAGTGACTTGCTCTGCACCTCACTCTATCATGATATGCTTCTGGTTCCTGATAAGAAATGCCACCTCTGATCATTGTATGCCTGCCCCTATCGCACAGCTGAAGTACAGCAACATGAGAACTGAAGGGTGGTAGCACTGTTTGTTTAGCTATTCTTTCACCCTAATTTATGTTACTAAATAAAATCAATTTAGGAAGCAACATCAACCACTGGAACCAGTTAGAACAGGTTGCTCTAACTGAGTTTTGGGTATCTCAAAAGATTGAGTTTTCATGACTTCCCTGGATACCTATTCCAGTATTTGATCACCATCATGGTCTGTTTTTTTTTTTGCCTTATATAAGATTTCTTGTGTTACAATCTGTGTCCATTACCTCTCATTCTTCCATTGTGTACCTCTGAAAGAGAATGGTTCCATTTTGTCTACCATAAAGAAGTCAAAGTAATAAGAGCCTTCTCCTTTTTTTTTTTTTTTTTTTTTTTTTTTCTTCCAGGTTGAACAGGCTGTTTCTCTCAGCTTTTCTTTGTGTGCCCGGTGCTCCCACCACTCACAATCTTGGTAACCATCCAAGACTTATTCCAGTATGCTTTTTGTACTGGGCAGCCCAAAACTGGACCTAGTACTTCACATGCAGTTTCATAACTGCTGAGTAGAAGTGGGGAATTATTTCCCTTAACCTGCTGTTTATACTCTGTTATTACAGCTCAGGATGTGATTGGCCATATTTGATGCAATGGCACACTACTGATTTATGTTCATTTTGCTGTTCATCAGAACCCATTGGTCTTTTTCAGCAAAGTTGTTCTATCCAGAGATAGTCTATCCAAAGATGTTCTATCCAATCAGCCCCAGACTCTGTTATTACATGGGATAATTTGGTCCCAGTTTCAGAACTTTGCATTTGCCATTGTTAAACTTTGTAAGGGTTTTATCAGCCCATTTTCCAGCTGACGTTGGTCCATCTAAATAGCAACTCTTGCTCACCATCAGGTGAACTGCTTCTCCCAAACTGGTATCATCTACAGATTTGCTGAGAGTTCACTCTAGCTCATCATGCAGGTCATTAATGAAGATGTGGAAAAATATTGGCCTTACTATTGGTCCCCCTGTGAGATGCTACTAGTAACTGGCCTCCAGTTGGGCTTTGGCTGCTAATCACCACACTTTGAGTTGACAGTCCAGCCATTTTTCAACCCATGTAGTTTTCCACTTATCCAGGCTACATCTCACTAACTTAGATGTAAGGATGCTATGGGAGATTGTGTCTAAGGCCTTGCTAAAGTTAAGGTATTCAGTATCCATTGCTCTCCCTTATCCACACAGCTAGTCATCCCATGGCAGAAGGCATCAGGTTAGTTAGGCATGATTTGGCCTTGGTAAATCCATGCTACTCGTTCCGATCACCTTCTTGCCTTTCATATAGCTGGAAATAGTTTCCAGGTAGATTTGCTCCATTACCTTCCTAGAGACTGAGGTGAGACTGACCAGCCTAAAGTTCCCTCTATCTGCCTTACTGCCCTTCTCAAAGGTGAATGCATCATCTGCTTTTTCTAATAATCAAGAACCTTCCCTGATCATCATGACCTTTTAAAGATGATGGAGTGCAACCTTACAGTGACACTGACCAGCTCTCTCAGATCAGGTGGATGCCTCCTGTCTGGTCCTGCAGATTTATATATGTCCCTGTAGTACTCATGGTACAACCTGAGGCAAGACTCTTGTACTTCTATCACTATCATAGTATAGCAAATCCACCTGTCCAATGGGCTGCAGAACAGATTTCCCATTATTTTAGATACTTTGAATAAAAATTAACCCTCCTCGACCAAATAATAATTGTCTTAGGGCAATTGGAGGGCACAGCAGGGACTCAGAGGAGGCCCTGAACCAAGCATTGGGCCCATTGGTTCCCCCTAAATTAAAGACCAGAGTGGTTCCTGGATCTGCTTTATTTGGTGATATAGCTGTAGCCTCACTCTCATCAAAGAGGGCCAGGGTTTAATAAATAATCCTCATCAAAACCACAAAAAACTCAGGCATGCACTTATAAATCTTAAGAAATTAACTTTGCCAGGATATGCGGTTAGTGGTTCTTCCTCATTTGCAAACATGGTGTCCAGCCTTTCTACTTTGGTGGGCCATACAGTCTACTGGAGAGTAGCTGGAGAGCTACAGAGAGAGCAACTGGAGTTGCTAAGGTAAGATGTTCAGGGAACTGGTGACCAACCAAAGAGAAGCATTCTAGAGGCAAAATGTAGCATTCGATAAGTAATTAGAGACAGAATTTGGAGACATAGCAAGCCTCTCCAAGCAAACTTCCAAGGTCACTAGGCCACCAGCAGCTACAAGACCCAGTTGGAGAAAGAACGATGAGAAAGTGCAAGTCATCAAAGATGAAGGAATCCTGGCATGGGAGTATGAATAAGCATCCAGAACCTCTGAAGTAGCAGCTTGTGAAAGCTATAGATATTAGAGGAATCGGGCATATTCCTCAAGGTTTTCAAGCACTGATGATGAGTCTAGTTCTTGATGCAAGCTTAGAAATATTGGAGAGTGCAAATCCTTTCTCTTCGTTTTTTTGTGAAGGGCAGGCACATAACAGTATGCACATAACTTTGGAAGTTGTGGTAAGTATGCAAAAACCTCTCTGCAATTGGAGAAAGGAAAACATTAAGAAAACTTGGTATCTGCTCTAAGTTTTTGTTCAAATTCAGCCTCTTCTCCCTAATACCAGTTATCTTCTCCTCTTCCTCAAGTGCTTATTTCATATGTGCTTAGGGAAGCTAAGCTCACCTGGAACATGCTGGTGGTCTAGCAGATTTTTTCTGTCCCCATTCCAGAGTGAGCCCTCTTTACTCCAAAGACCCAAGAATCAAGAAAGTCTTTACCCCTTCCACCCTTTGCTACGCTGATACTGGAGCAAATCCGTATCACAGAATCACAGAAATGTTGAGGTTGGAAGGGATCTCTGGAGATCATCTAGTCCAACACCCCTGCTCAAGCAGTTCACCTAGAGCATATTGCACAGGATCACGCCTAGGTAGGCTTTGAATATCTCCAGAGAAGAAGACTCCATAACTTCTCTGGGCAACCTGCTCCAGTGCTCTGTCACCCTCACTGAATATGAGGTGAATATGAGGTTCCATCCTCATATTCAGATGGAACTCCCTATATTTTAGTTTGTGCCTGTTACTTCTTGTCCTGTCTCTTAGTAATACTGAAAAGAGTCTGGCCTCATCTTCTTTCCACCCTCCCTTAAAATGTTTGTGAACACTAACAAGATCCCCCCTCAGTCTTCTCTTCTCCAGGCTAAATAGGCCCAGCTCTCACAGCCTTTCCTCATATGAGAGATGTTACAGTCCTTTGATCATCTTTGTAGCCCTACGCTGGATTCTCTCTTGTAGTTCCATGTCTCTCTTGTATTGGGGAGCCCAGAAGTGGAAACAATACTCCAGATGTGGCCTCATCAGGACAGAGTAGAGACAACCTCCCTCAACCTGCTGGCAATACTCTTCCTAATACACCCCAGGATACCACTGCCCTTCTTGGTCACAAGGACACATTGCTGGCTCATGGTTAACTTGTTGTCCATCAGGACTTTCATGTCTTTCTCCTCAGAACTTCTTTCCTGCAGGTGAACTCCTAATCTGTACTGGTGCATAAGGTTATTCCTCTCTAGGTGCAGGACCCTGCGCTTGCCTTTGTCGAACTTCATGAAGTTCTTCTCCACCCAATTCTCCAGCATGTCCAGCTCCCTCTGAAAGGCAGCACAGCCTTCTGGTGTATCAGCAGTTCCTCCCAGTTTTGTATCATCAAGGTCAGTCTACTCTGCAAACAAGTAACAGCTTGCAGGAACACTCATGATTTCTAAACTGGTCTGTGGGTCCTTGTCATCACTTTTGATACCCATTCACTGGGAGACAGTAAAGCAAAGAATGGCTGGGTTTGAGAGCCAGATTTGCTGACTGGACACATTTGACTGGCAAGCCTGAATCAAATCTCCTAATTTATTCAACAGCTGTTTCTTAAAAGACACATGTATGTTCATATGCATACAGGTAAATAAACACATTCCATTATTCCTTTACAGGTAAAACTATATCCTCACTGATATGAAAGACCTTTCATGTGGTTCTGGCAATATGAGCAGACTTCCTTTACTAATGTGTTTTTTCAGTTAAAATCACAACACAGCAATTACATCCTTATTTAAAGCTTTTTTTTTTATTATTTTACAGAAAACTGCAGTTTTGATTAATGGGCTACGTTCTCTTGAGAAAGTCAGCATTCTGTGGAAAAACAAATGCCTAAAATCCAAAGTGTTTTTAAAATTACACGAAATATTTCAGTGAGAATTCAGAAAATTATCACTTCAGGACACCACTGGTGTGCCTCACAGGAATAATACTGGCGTGGGAAATACTATGGCATAATATTTATATAGAAAGACCAGGGAAGTATAGTTACTGAAAAAATAGGAATATGAGGCACTGAAGAATATCATCCATATGGCAGTACTTTTAGAATCTGATATAAATATATATTTTAACAAAGTACTTTCAGCTTTGACTTTCTCAGGTAAGGGTTGAGAGGTCCTTTGAGGGGGATAAAAAAAGCAGAGGGATTTCTAATCATATTTAACTTATATCAGGCCCCATTTACACTATTTTGAATTGCACAATGGTACTAAGGGCAATCAGAGTCAGCTATATTTTGTTGTTCTCTTCATTAAAGCAATCATGAATTTCTTATGTGTGCTACAACACTGGCTGGTTTACTCACTCTGGTAAGTGATCACTCACAGGAATGGGGTTATTCCATTAAGTGTCTGCTCACCAGGGTAAGTAAGAGTTTCACAGTTAGGTTCTTAGGGCATATATACATAAACAGTATGTGTGAGGTTACATCTTGGGAAAAATGTTGGTTTTGTCCTAGGCTCTGAGAGAAGCAAGAGTTTTGTTGTTTCAGATTTGGGGGAACGTGGGACCAGAGCTACTATATCTTACAGAGGCAACAGCCCCCTGTCTAGTCACAGGGTCAAGATCTACCTAGTGATGGGCATGAACTCCTGGATCATAAGATCCATGGAGTTCTAAGACTGAATGCCATAGTGAAATTCTGCCACTGCTTTTGTGGAATTCCTGGAAGCAGTTGTCTTTTCTTCATCCTGCTCCCACTCTCCCCGAATGATAGTTGTTTTTATTACCAAAATAAATCCTGGTGGTACAATAAATTCTTGTGTACCATCTGATCAATAGCATCCATATACTGATATAAATAGAAAAGAAATGAAATGAAGTACAGATTACCTGTAGAAAATCCCATTTTCTTGTGGCACTTTGTAAATTCAATATTAAAATAGGTGACCAAGGCATGAATGTAATCATTACGCTGAATTTGGAGGCAGAATGCGGAAGTGAATGCCAATTCTTCAGTCTTCACTGTATAAATATCTACTTCCTATTTTGAGAAGAAATAAAAGAATCATATACATGCAGATGTCTGTGCCTATTCTAGGCTTGGACATTTTATCTGTTTTAAATGTTATGCGAGGTATTTAAACATTTTATTTAATGATCAGCAATAAAAACAACCAGCAATCCTTTACACTGCAAGATGGTACACTTGAGTGTATGGTATCATCAATAAATGATCCAGAAGGGAAAAATATGAAACTGGACAAAGCAGCCAATGATAGAAAGACCAGTCAGAGAAGTGAGTGTGCCCTTTGGGGTAGCAGGGAGGGGTTGTGAAAGTCAGCAGAAATCAACATAAAAATGTGCTTTGACAAATAGAAGAAAAATGGATGTGGGAAGGGTTCCAGTTCTAAGACTCCTTCTCACTAGAGGCTGTCAGCCTTACTCAGCATGAGGAAAGATGGCAGAATTAGGTTTTTAACAAAAAAAAAAAAAAAAAAACAAAAAACAAACTTCTGATGTAGGCATCTCTTACTTCCTCTGGAAAGGAACATGCATTGATTATGTCATGTTAAGCAGTGAAAGCATTTGAGGCCTGACAAGCTCTGCTTTCTGCTGGTCATCCTTTAAAATCTGGTGTCAAATAATAGATTCCATAGTAGGCTTACGGATTTTACTCTCCAGGGACATAGAAATAAATCATGTAAAACTTAATATAGCTTGAATGCAGTGTTTGAGATCAATGATATGTCTCCAGGATTCCTTGCTTCCAATGATATTTAAATGTTATTATTAACTTAAACGGAATGCTTTACCAAAGCTTAAGCTGAGTGCTTCAGATTGATCTGAGTTTCTGCATCCAGGTACAGTACTGCTTTTGTATGGGATACTTCATACACCAGTACTCATGACTGGGCTTATATTAAGTCTGAAATACTATTAATTGAATGCTCTAGGAAATCTTTCCTACTGGTATAGTTTTGGATATTCCCTTGATGGATCAGGTTTCACTGTCCCTATTGTAGACTCTTGTCAGGGTACATATGGAAAGAGCCAGATAGCCCAAAATATTTTTCTATTATCAGAAAGAAGAAACTCAGTTTTAACAACAAAAATGCTCTTGCATACAGAGAAATAAATGTTTGTTCTGTAGACAAAAATACAAACTTCCTCTATCACATCAGAATAAATCAGAAATCATATCACTGACTTCACTGGCATTACTTCAGACTTACACTGCAATATTGGGGAGCAGAATCTAGAATGTCCATGTAGAGGACTCTATATTTTGGCAGTTACATTCTATAATCCAAGAGAAGTCTATGAAAATAAACATAAAAATATGCAACTATATTTCAGTTATTGAACTCTTTGTGTGGACCACATATCTTACATTTCTGAGAGTCTGAAAACTTATGGTAAAACAACTTATGTCTTTATTAAGTGAGTTATTGTTTTGGCCTATTTGATTAGCAATATTGTTCAAGAAAAATTTACCCATAATGGAAATGATTCTATTGCTTTGCAAAGGTCATGGCAAACAATGTTGCTAGTGACATAGTGACTCATACTTTACAAGTGGTCTAATTTAAACCTAGGGTAGACTTAAAAGTTTTTTTTTCTCAAAAAAAAAAAAAAAAAAAAAAAAAAAGAACAGAAAAACAGACTGGAATGGGAATTTATGAAATCTGCTCAGGTTGTAGAGGTTAAAATTCCATAGCAACCTGTAAAATTATTTTTAAAAAGCTAGACTGGAGTGGTGGCTGTAGCTGTGGACTTCCATAATTTTTGGTGGCTTTTCAGTGGCATGACTGTGGAGAACCTGAGTAAAGTTCTCCTTTAGTTGCTGACAAGACATAAAAAAGGTATCTAGCTCACTTTCTCTGAGCTATTTTGGCTCTGCAGGGTAAAGTGTAATCAAAAGCAGTAGGAAATATTTTTATTAGAGAATTCAGAAGAAATGTCTCAGAAATAATGAATCAATGTGTTGGGGAAAGGTGCCATTTTTGCAGTCGTTTTTTGTAAGGACAGAAGCAAGCTCTCTTTTTTGCTATGCAGAATAGGAGATGAATTTGTTTATTGGTTAAATCGTAAAGCTTTGAAACTGGCCTGATCTCTGGTTTTGGTGCTCACTTGAAACTTTCTCTGGCTGCTATATATTCTTATATTAAACGTTACTATTCATTGAATGTTACTTAATTACAGCTAATAACCCAGGGGGATAAATGGGATAAATGTTATTGTGCATAAAATTGAAAGTCACGATTTAGCACATTTCACTCTAAACAATTTATGGGAAAAACAACAATAACAAAATGGGCATGGTTAAGCATGGGTCTGGTCAAAATAGAGTTCTTAAGTATACTAAAAGAAAAAAAAAAGAAGTGATGTTAAGCTGAGCAACATTAAAAGCGATAGAAATACAAAGGCCCAGATTGAGGCTGACACTGCATAAAGGACTACGAGACATTCCCTGCTGTGTTTCTCTGTTGCAGAGGGATTGTCAGAGGTTCAGTTCTTGTATGTACAAGAGTATAAAGAATGGTTGTTGGGCTGTCCTGTGCTAATTGCTTTAGGACTGAGTAATTGATGTATAGATCATTTAGAATCATAAGGATGATTACACTGAGTCTGAGATAAGGTGTTGCCAGCTGCTATGTATTCCTTGATTCAATGGTATCATTCCTAGCTAAAGGCAGCCTAACTGATGGGAGAAACAGTCCTGAATGTTTCATCTGCCTAAGGGAAAAATGTTGTCTGGCAGTCTGACCCATTTCCTCAGGCTTGTCCTAATTAAAGTTGTTACAGGGATGCAAGTAGGCTTCTTTTCTTGATCCCCTTTCCAGCTACTTAGCTTGCCCGGTTAGGATTGTGTGAGCAGGGAGATCAAATAACAATTAAAATCTCAGTGAACTGCTTTATTTCTCCCTGTCTATTCCTGTGATGAGTAAAATTCTTTCTATCCTCTCCCCTTGCACTGCCTGGAGATGGTCTGGACAAAGAGGAGATGGTCACCTAAACAGAGGGCATGATGGTGAAGGCAGTGTTTCTGATGGCAGGTAAAGGTGCTGAGCAGAAGCTGAAGGACAGGCACCATCCATAGCAGCAGTATTGTTGGCTTCAGGAACAGGAATGATCTGAAGCAAAATTAATTGCTAGGGAAAGGAGAAAGAGCCAAACAGAATCACAGAATCACATAACCACTGAATTGTTGAGGTGGGGAGGGACCTCTGAAGATCATCTAGTCCAACCCCCCTGCTTAAGCAGGATCACCTAGAGCATGTTAGACGGGATTGCATCCAGGTGGGTTTTGAATAACTCCAGAGAAGGAAACCTCTCTGGGCAACCAGTTCCAGTGAATAAAAAAACCCTCTTTTCTGAGAACAGTTGAGAAAATGACCTATATTGTCATGTGCGCGCGTGCGCGCACACACACACACACAGATGAGGGGAGTAGAGAATGCAATAGTCAGCCTCCCAAACACATTTACATTTCCCAAAGAAAATGTTTCTTTTCTTTCTTTGGAGTGGGAAAACTGGTAGTATTAATGGAGGGAGAGAAGGAATAACATTAACTTTCAGATGTTTTGGTGGGGGCAGTGAAGGGGAAACTGAAGTAACTGACTTTGTTTTGACTAAATGGCACAGCACACACTGGTTTTCTAGTAAATGTAATAACTGAGAAGCAAGCATAGCTATGGCCTCCACACAACAGAGGCTTCAGCCTCCTCACCAGGGCCCCTCCCCTGACAGCCCTTCCGATTTGCACAGGAAGAAATGCTTGAGAGTTAGTAGTGTTTGGAGGGGGGAGTATGTGGGAGAGAGGGCTGATCCTCCTCTCACTTTGATGTCTGCAAGCGTGACATGAGAAGATGGCAGGATAATGGAGGGTTTGTGAAGTAGAAAAAGAAACTGGTAATAAGCAGCTTGTTTAAGAGAGAGCTGTGGATGAGTTAAATTTGAGAATGCTGAAAGAAAAGACTGAAGAGGACAGCTAAAGAGGAAAGAGTGACAGAGAAAGTCATCCAAGGGAGGGAAGGGCGCTTTTCAGGTGGAGAAAAGAGTGGAGGAGAAAAAAGGAGAAACAAAGAATGGTGTTTGAAGACTCCGAACAAGTCAAAATGACCTGGAATAAAAGAGATGGACAGTGAGTAGGTGATAAGCTCCTTTCTTTTCTTTAAAAGAAGCTGAGGGAAAGGAATGTGTTTAGGAAGCTTTCTGAGGCTGCAGTGAAGCAAGAGGATAATCTCCTAGTGTGAAGTTGAATGACTCATCCTGGGTCAAGATTGCTGTGGGAGAAGAACATGTGATTCATTGGAGCTCAGGGACAAGTGCCTCACCTGTGTGGCTGAATTCCTTTCTGAGGAACAGTAATTTTTCTATAGAAAATACTGTTGATCCTTTGAAATTAGGCTCCTTATCAGTGAATAGTGATATTTTCCAGAATTATGGAAATGTCTCATAATACTGGATATTTGAGCTTATAGGATGAATTTTTTTGCTACTGCATTATATTCTCAGATAAACAAGAATGTGAATTAAAAATCACCACCTGTGTAAAAGATTTTGTGCAGGGAAGGCAGTCAGTACTTAGCACCATTAAGCATCTTAGTATAGTGTTGTGACCTGTAGGGGCTTTAAACATTTCCTGGGATTTGTGGAACAAATAGGAGCATAAAGGTAGCTTTTTCATTTTGTATTTTTCTGTAGTTATATAGTGGAGGAGATCCAGGAGCATTTTCCCACAGTATTTTCTATGGTAAACTGAATATGGCTTGTTCTTACATGTTTGTTTTTGTGAGTTTTTGCCACATTTTCTTATTGCAGGTTTTTCTACAGCTGTGTGAGTAATTGGTTTGTTGTTGTTGCTGTTGCTTTTGATGCTGACATCAGAACTAACAAGGAAAAATATGTTTTAGGTAAACCCCAAACCAAATGTATTTCTGTAATGTGCAAGGGGATCAGAAAAGAGAACCCAATTATTTTATTCCATCTGAAACAAACTATTCAAATTTTCAGGCAGTGCTGCTCAGAGCAGTAGGCATTCAGGAGACTTGCACACTTGTTCTGAGATCAGAACAGAATGCTGGTGCTGCCTCTCACACCTTAATGACTTTGGTGGTTACCTGTGATCGAAGACACTTTAGTCCCACTGCACTCCCTGCCTGACTTGGATAGGGGTTCATACAAAGGGCTCTGGCTTGCCAGAGAAAATCTCTTGCCCCTGGGATAGAAATTTATTTTTCTTCTCTAACTAACCTGGATAATATTTAAGACATTATTCAAAGGGAATGCTTCCACACCACAGAGACATATTTCTTGCCTCCTTTTATCCCCCTCAGTGTACATGCAGGTTAGTGGTCGCCTGCTAAAGAATTCCCTAAGAGGTTCAAGACTTGGATTACAGCCCATCCTGGAAGAAGATGGAGGATATTTTACTTGAGGCTCCAACATTCTAGATGAGTGTCATCAGACTATACTGATTTTGTAGAACAATTCAGATCATATAAATTAGCAGCTCAAATAACTGCAGAAGCACAGAGCATTGATTCATTAATAGGAATGCATCTAGTGACTACTAACTGATGAGCAGTGGATCTAGACCCTTCTGACAGGCACACTAGGTCAGGTGACCAAAACAGGCAGGTTGAACATACCTCGGAAAAACGCCATTGTGAATCTAATCTCATGAATAAGCCATGCTTTCTTGAAATTGCATAATAAAACATTTAGACAATTAAACATTACTGCTCATTTTTTCTCAAATTTCTTGGGCTGAAATTATTTCTTGAACTCACAGAAATGTACTTTGTGTAAATAAATGATGTGCAGAAATTAGATTTGAAAAATAAATGCAGTTTCAATTTTTCTGCTTCCATATTGCTAGCTTGAGCAAAGGCTCCCCACCTCCTACCTTTCATTGACTACTTTTCTCTTTTTTAGTGGTTAGTTTGTGAGATTAGGGGTGTATCCTGGAACTTCTGAGAGTGGTGCCAGCTTGGGTAATCACCCCATTTGCACCCAAAGAGCTATTACATGATGAAGCACCATTCAGTGTATGGACAGAAGATGTCAGGCCTTGTAGAGCTAAATATAAAATCTGAATAGGAGCTGTCTGAACAATTTTGTCTGTCTTTTTACACCCAGTTACTTTCAAAGACCTTTCTAGAAAAGGTTATGGATTTATACTTTAGTTAAGGGCATGCAGCTTTCATAACTTTTTATTACCAGAGAAGCCAACCCATTCTGCCATCTGATCTCTTGCTCTCCAGGCATATTTTATGCAGTCCATTTAAAAATCTTTTTTTAAGAGTGGTAAATTGATTTAAACTGTCATAAATGTCATGTAGTCATTCTGGTTACATAACTCTTTCTTCTGTGTATTGTGATTTTAAATTGCTTTTCCTTAGGCATTTTTTAGAGATAACCATCTTGTGTTTCTTTGCGTGAGGACTGTGCATTCGTGCCTGCTAACATAGAGTTTTTAATTTGTTATTTTTTTGGCTGCTTTAAACAGAGGTTCTGCAGACTGAAGGTAAGTCTTTGCTTTTTATATATAGGAATACTTGATGCTGTGTTACTGTCAAAAGGTGACATGGAAAAAAAAAGAAACTAAGTTTTTGGGATAAATAAGTGACATCTTGGCTACACGGACCTGATCCTCCAACTGCTATTGAAGCAAATAGCTTTACTCATGTGAGTAGTCCCCTTTGAGGAAGATTCCTCCTACATGAGATGAATTTCAGAGCTTTCATTTGTTCTTGCAGGCCACGGGTTCTTAGCCTGTGCTTGTGAACAGTGAGCTGTGACTTTTCTGTCTCATATGTAGAACAGAGTCCAAGCTATGTTCTGGCTGCAGATTGAGCATATTGGGGCTGGGAGAGCACAATAACATTCTGGATAAGGCTATGAATCAGGAAATTACACAAATAAGTAAGGGTCCAATTCTGATCTCACGCTCTAGAGTGAATTAGAATTATTCTATCCCAGCCTACCATTTCAGAAACTGATGCTTCAGCCTTTTTACTGCAAACAGAATTAATTTACCTCTTTTCTTTGGCATCTTTGCTTCAGTAATTTTCAACCTCTATTTACAAGAAGTTAGGATAATTAAAATGCATATCTAAGCACAATTTTATCCAGTATTTTCACATTTATAATTTGTGAGAATCTGAAGTTACAGTTCTACTATGATAGTATCCAGATGAGTACAAAGTCACAGGGACCATCTTGTATTTGGGTATTCCGTAAGTGATCAAGGCATTAGCACTCATGTTTAGCTCAGCTGATGTTATTTGGCATGTGCAACACATTAGTACTCACTAATTAAATAACACATGTATAGTTTTTGTAGTGTCACAGCATTCTATGATGATGGCTTCTGCAGAAAGAAGCACAGAAAGATAGTAGTAAAGCAAAAGCAGTAGGTCTCCAAAGAATGCTACAATTAGATGTAAATATTCATAATTAGGTATATTTGGAATTACCAAACCTTTATTAAACAGGCATTGGTCACCACTTGCTTTGGATCTACTATGTCCACCAAAGGCTCCTTCATGGCAACATCCCTAATACAGGTCATGTCAAAGCCGTACACATTCTCCCACCCTGTCAATGCAAATGGATGTGTCAAAAATAAGTAGTAATAATAAAATGGTTTTTCATTTTTCAAAGCATCTTCCATTTGAAAATATTTCTACCATTAGCTAACTTTCAGGTCTCCTCTTTAACCCTTTTTTCCCTGTCCCAGTGGCTTGTGTTACCATTGCCATTTTACAGATGAAGCAATTGTGTTTTTTTTTTTTTTTTTTTTTTTATATCTTTTATATCTTTTATATCTTTTCACAAATGGCCTTAAGTTTTGGGTGGCCCCCAAAACTGAGTTCTGTGAAATTTGTGGATGATTTTCAGGGCTTTAGATATTTTAGAGTATTGCCCCAAATTAGAGCATACTTCATATTGAGACTTGAAAATAGCCATAAGGAGTATTCTGATCTTTTATATCCATTCTGGATAATATTTCCATTTTTGTAGGTATTTGTTGGATCAGCTGTTTGTTTGCATGCTCTATTATTTATTTAAGTAGCCTTAGTTTCATCAAAAGAACTACTGGGCAGAGTAGAATTATAGCTGTGTTTAAGTATTTGGGGAATCAAGCCTTTAATCTGCATGTACATCATGACTAAATGCAAAATATCCTTCTTCTAAATGATATAAGATCCATGCTGATCTTCTATATTTGAACTATTCTTATTATTGTACAAAGAAGTCTTATCTTGCTGAGTTTTTTTTTTCTTGAACAAATGGTCCTGTAGGGAAAAGTACACTCACTCTACTGCTAAGATTGCTTAAAAAGTAAAAACAAAAACCTCAAAAAAAAAAAAAAATGTTTTCACAGTCTTCTGAATCGTATGAGTCAAGTTCCATTTCAAATAATGCTCTATTTGAAAACTTGAACTGAAAGTCACAAAGGTTGTTGTGGGCTATAGCCTGAATTGAATAGAAGAACATTCAGAAAAATGCTATGAACATTTTAAAAAACTAACAACTGATAAACAGCAATAGTGAGAAAATTTCGAATTTCTTTTTTTCAGAACATAGATTTGAACTACAGGTGTTCCCAGTGGCGTATGAGCAATAAGGTCATAGAACCAGTATGTACATATTTCTAAATTACAACAAATCTAAAAATGAATGGTTCTTTTATGTGTTATCTTTTTATTGGGTTGTCAGTTTCTCAACATTTCAGGGGATCAGATCCTTAATTCCTGTCATTATGAATACATAGGAACTTCAGATTATTTTATTCAGAAAAGATTAAAAAGGAAAGAATTTTTTAACACAGTTGTTGAGATCTCATTTATTTGATGGAATATCTTTGAAATACAAACTGTGGCCTCTGTTACAGAGACCTGATGCAGGAATTATGAGATAAAATTACACATTTTATATTTTGTAGGAAATCAAACTAAATAACTATAGCAGTCCTCTGAGGGAGTAAAAAAGTTTGAAAAATCAGAAATCAGTTTTTTTTAGAAGCTTCATATTTTATTAATTCTTAACCAATCCGGTGGTTCTTGAGTGCCCTATGAAATGCTCAGCTCTGCATTTCATGTGAAGGCAAGACAGAAAATTGATATGTAAGGAGACACGATCAAGAAGTTATAAACTGAAAAGAGAGACAAGGTGGTGGAAGAGTTAGGGAGTGAGACAGAAATAACTTAAGAAGATAAGGAGAATAAATGCTGGAGGTATAAAAATTGAAGGGTGAATGAGAACTGAAATCAGATAAGAAAGTATTTTAAAGAAAAACAACATTGTAGAAGACAAAAAGAATCTGAAACGTATTTTTAAAGGATGAAAAAGTGAATGAGTGGAAAAAAGGTGGCTTGTCTGTGAGAAAAGAGAAAGGTCTAAGGTCTAGAAAGGAAAAGGGAAAAAAGAAGAATGTATACGGGAATTTTCTAGGTCAAAATGGCCTTGATTCTTTTACAGAAAGAGTGTCTCCTGCATCCTTTGGAATCTGTGATTTTTTTAGAGGAATTTCACTATCAAGGTCCCAACAAAACTGAGAAAAGAATCTAGGCTGTGCTTGGGGAGAATTGACATAATTATCTCTGACACTTATAGATACTTTTTGTCACTGCCCCACTACACTGGGTTTGCTTTTGACTCAAGGTGGCTCTGGCATAGGTATTGGCAGTTCTGAGTAGTCTATGTCTGGAAGGAGGAAAAGGTCATTGGTGAACACTGTCACTGAATTTGATTAGAGAAATACTAAGCTTCCTTTACTGAGAGGAAATGAGGGGAAAATGAATATAAGTTATGTAATTTTATCCATAGGTTGCCTGAAAGCACTAATCTTATCCAAGCTTTTGCATGCATCCTTAATTAATAAAGCTGCTTCAGAATTTTGTGAGAATTACTTTTTCCTAAGAAAAAGTGCTTTTAAGTCAAATTAACCAGTTCTAAAAAGCGAATAAAAAAAGTAAAAATAAAAAAGTGAAGTAATGTGGAACTCACTCATTTTATCAAGAATATTACGACCAAATAAAATCAGAACTTGGGGGATCTGAGGTACAATAAGTAGAAGATAAGCTGGTAGTAATACCACGTGGTGATGAGGGTGAACCACATACTGAGGTATGAGGAGTGTCTGAGGAAACTGGATTTGCTTAGTCTGAGGCAGCAAAGGATTAAAGGGGGGAGGGGGGAATTTAATTACTATCTGCCACTGCCTTAAGAGAAGATAAAGCCAGACTTTCAGACAGAGGACAATCATCCTCTGTGACAAAGGACAATGGATGCAAGTTTCAGCAAGGAAAATTCTGACTGGACATTTAGAAAAGTGTTTCCCCCTAAGGGTGGTTCAGCATTTGAACAAATGCCCAGAGAGCCTTTGGAATCTCCATCTTTGGACTCTACAGGGCAGGGCCCTGAGTGACCTGATCTAACCTTGAAATCTGCACTACTTTGACCAGGAGGCTGGACTAGATGACCTCCAGAGATCACTTCCAGCAAAAATTATTCTTTGAAATTTTAAGGACAAAAACATTTTAAATATAAAAGAAAGGTCAATTTTATGTTTCTGAATTAAAAAAAAATTCCCATTAAATAAAATGAAAAACTCTGATCTTTATTCTTTATTTAAAAAGTTTCACTTAAATTTAAATATAGAGTTAGAAAAACATTGCATTTGTTTTTTCTTCTTCACAAATGTATTAGATATAATTTCTTATAGTCTTATTTCTTAATGTTTGCAATTCATTTGTATCTTGTTAATTTTTCTGTTTTCTTCTTAATTTAAAAACAAAGAATAGCACCCAAATGCCAAGAGAATATTGCAGATTTTAATGGCAGTTGTGTGGGATGACGTATTTATCAAAGCAAAAACAAAACTAAATCTAAACCTGACATTTTTAAACAGGTAGAGATATTGCTATAACATGAAGCAAAGTCTAGATTGTTTTCTTTTTAAATTACTGTAAGTTTCCTGAATTAATCTCCAGACTAGAATTTTCTTAGTGTTCAGATGTATATTGTAATTCCGGCCTGATCTACATGAGTTCTTGTTTCTTTTCAAAACTTTGTCAAATGAGCTTACAGCAGGCCAGTATATATCAAATATTTGTAGGGAAATGACAATAGAAGAGGATTATTGTTAGGCATGTACTTACAGTGAATTTTGAAGTCCTTGTACTGTCTGTCTTCTATTGCTACCACGTACAAAGCAGCTCGGTCAGGAAACATTAGCCCTCCAGGTTTCTGTTGATGAATTGTGGGGAAATGGATCTCGTAATCTATTCACCTGACAAAGATACCACATTTTGAACTGCACGTACAAAAAACAGACAAGCACCCCTTGCATGCCTTTGTTGTTTTCCTTCAGATTGTCATATCAGCTTTAATAATTCAGCAATTGTTGCAGCCTGTGGCAATGTCATAGATAAATAGTGTCTATATGAACTGCACCAACTGTAATTCAAAAGCATAGATTTTTTAGTTGACCAGTCTCCCAGAGATTCCCTTTGTTAGTCTTTCTGTTAAAGCCTAAGAAATGGGACTTGGAGGAATGTCCTTTTTATGGTGACAGTAGAAGAGAGAAGGCTTGTAGTTAGAAAATAAATGATGACTGCTCCAGCAAGGAGTTTGACATGCAGAGCACCTACCAGCCACTTGTCTCGTGCGAAGATGACTGTGTTTAACATTGACTCATAGAAAAGACAGTAACCCATCCACTCGCTGATGATGATGTCTACTTTATCCACAGGTAATTCAACTTCTTCCACTTTACCTTTAAATATTGTGATTACTGAAAAAAGAATCCAAAGAAATATGTTTCACATGATAAAACACCTGACTAGGACTTCCTTACCGCTGAATGTCAGGCTGACCCTTTTTTTCAAAGATTCTCTTCCTGACCCTGTGTAGATGAGGGGTGACCCCACATGAGTCAATGAATTTTAGACTACTTTAAAATTCTCTACATTGAGTGTAGCATTGCATCAGTATAAAAGAAAACAAACAAAGTAAAACCCATATATCAAAAACAACAGGCCTTACCTAGTTACCTGCAGGATCTCATTTTACCTGCACCTTAGAATTTGGAAATTTATAGATCACTGACCAAGAAATGCAATACCCCTTATCATAAATATAGTGTTACATATTTATGGGCTCATCACAGCTAGAGTAGAGATTTATGGAACTAGGATCTAATTCTCATCTGCTTTTCAAACACATCGTGCTGGTTTCACAAAGAGGAGACTGAGACTAATTTTTTAGTGAATCCCGACTCAGTTAAGAAAGGCAGTTCTAGTTTGACAGTATACAAACATGAAAGTCTGTGCAAGAATGGTTCTCTTATGAAAAATCATTTGTCATTCCTTTCTGCTTTGTGATTAAATCCTTCATAACACATGGGCATACTCACTCTGAATTTTCTATCCAGTTTAGATTTGGATGGCTTTCCCCATTTATCTAAAGTGACTGCTGGAAAACATTCCTGTCAGATATTTTGTCAGCTCGTTAGTTTCATATAGCCTAAAAAGATTACTAGAAGTTTGCTGTAGCAGTATACCAGACCCTCAGAGATGACATACAACATGGCTCATTAAATGCTATACATACAACAATGTTATGCACTACTTACAGAGGAAGGATGGGAGAGCAAAAGCAGGTCAATGAGCAATGAATAGAACTGGTTGATACTAGAGTGGATAATTTGCTTAAAGCAAAATGAAAGCTGGTTCAAATGTAGTTCAATTGTAACAATTATCTCCTTTCAGGATCACTATGTAAATTACTAATCATTCTTGTAATTTTTTGTATATATTTCCTATTTAAAAATGTATTATAAATTATTCAGAAAAGTAATTTTCAGCTTAGGTTTCTCTACTATTCATATTGTTTGTTCCAGTGGGTAGTCAGTCATATGGTTCTAGATTCTTCTATAACAGGGTAATTACAGGTACTTAAATTCTAAGGGTAAAACTGTGGTTAGGGAATATTTTACTTTCCATTATTAATGGATAGGATGACTGGATTGCTCTTAATAAGTAGCAATTAATAGTTTTATTGATGAAAGTGGCCAATATATAGTTTGATGAAGACAAAAGTGCTTTCATTTAGCTAGAACTGTTTCCTGTGCTACAGTGGATTGTGGGTTGACTGATTTTTAGAGCTTAGTCCATGAAAATGAGGTTTCATATTTCCAAAATATGTGCAGTATTAATACTACTGTAGTCAGACATGGCTACCTTATTTTCATAGCAAATCAAAACCGGCAAACCTTTAATCCAGCCTGGCCCTCTAAGAAGTTGGGAACATTCTTACTCAGACTGGTAACATGAGGTATCAGCTGGTGAGAGCAAACTGATTGGAAAAGAGTACAGAGTTCCCTCCTTCTTTTCCGTTTTAAACTTCTGCTACTACGTTTAGTAGTTCAGTAGTTCATCTATTGTCATACCTGTAGTTAAAAGCCCCAGTCAAGCTCTCTTTAGTGCACCTAAGAACATTCATTGTCTCTATTCTTTCAGAGAGAATTTTAGTGATGCTTAGCTACCAGTGTGACACTACTGCAGACTTCAAAGCCCTCTGTTTATATCTAGAACAGTCATAGCATGAGCAGCAGCAGTACAAGTTCCTCCCACCGCCCTTCGCTTTGATGAAACACCTTCATAAGGCACCATGTGGGAGCAGATTGGCTGTACTTAGCTGTATTGCATCTGTTCTGAAAACACTGGCGTGTTTGTTCAGTCCCTTTTGTTGGCTCTGCAGTTCTCTAAACAATTAGGGGAGAAAAAGTAAAATTTTCATAAGCAGCAAGATCCTTGGGTTTAGCACCAGGTCTCATTAAAATAAATGTGATTGTGGATCAGTGCAAAGTGTGAAAGTGTAAATGTTAGCTCAGTGGGGTAATTTGATTATACAGGAAACCAAACTGCAGTTCCACAGACTGCTGAGCCTGTGTTAATGAGTCACTCTTGCCAAGGGGGCGGAATCTCTGCTTCTTCCCCCCTCCACCACTTTTTCCAAGAACTTCATCCTGCTATTTACCTTGTACTGCCTCTGGAGCTCACTGGATTCTTCCTGGAGCTAATTTAACTCACTAAATGTATTAATCACACATGAAATGTACTGTTGCCACAGGATACTTCAGCTGCTCCTAAAATTGAGAGAATGATCCTTCAATAACCCTCACTCACTAACAAAAACAAAAATCAACAGTTTTGTTTTGCTTGAGAGCACAATGTTTGGTATAAAATCAAGAACATTTTCAGCTGCTCATTCTTCAGGGAATTGTCACTCTGGACTTCTAAATCAGCTATTAATTCTAACAATGGTTCCTGCAGCTGTAACAATTCCTGAACCAGGTTGGAGTGTGCTAGAAATACAAACTAATATGAATGACTTTCCAGTATGTTGTCTGTGCAGCTATTTCACCAGGGTTATACTGGGAACCTACTTGCCCTGCACTAAGAATGCACACTAATCAAGCTGAAGTGTTGACATTTCTTTAATGCCTTCTTCTTTTTGTGGCAATAAAGTATTTTCGAGTTCTTTGCTTCCTTCTTTTTCTGAACCAGAATTTACATACACTGACTGGCCACTTACATGTCACTGTTATGTTCATTCTGTTTCTTTCACACCATTTGAATACTTGCTGCATGAGAAATCCTCCCCCCCCCAGGAAGCTACTTGTTAGTCAGAAGCTTTAAGTGACAACAGTGAAAATTAGGGCAGATCTAAAACAGAACAGAAATCCAGTTCTGCACATGTGCTAACACTGCATTAGTGCAGACATAGTGGAGCAGCACAGGATGTAGCCTAGCCAGCTAGGATCTGCCTCGCTTTGCAGCAAAGATAAGCTCTTTATAAAGAGCACCTTGAAACTGGAACGAGCTCACAGCCTCGACTGAAAAAGCCTGATTTCTTCAGGATTTTATAAAAATATCTTACGTGCTGCAGTTGAGGGGAGAACTGAAGAGATGAAATAGAGCTAGTTGGAGATTTTTTTGTTAACAGCTTTCAGGAGGCTTTAATATATATATATTTTAATTGAAATGTTTCCAAAACCCTGGAAATTTCAACAGTTTTCCTTTCAATAAAAAAAAGTGTTTCAGTGACACTATCATTTTAGGAATTGAGAGTTTTGATATATGTGTGTGCGTGTATTTCAATAAGCTTTTTTTTTTTTTTTTTTTTTTTTTTTTAATTTTTTAGTTTTTTAGAAGTTGTAATCATAAGAAACTCCCAGTTAGTGATAAATGTTTATGGACTTGGAATACTTTTTGTTCAGAACCCCATTTCAGGTTGAATTTAAGAGTACATGTGTGTATGTGTGTGTATTGATTCTGTCTAAGAGACGAGGTGGAAAAGAAATGGCAATTCTGATGCCTGTTCAGCTCTAATATGCTATCTGCTTTGCTGTATCAAATAAGCAGCTGATAAGTTCCATTTACTTCTGTTGCCTGTAAGCTTAGAAGTAAAAGTAACTTCTTCTGTGAGCAACTATTGGGTATCTAGAATGAGGTATTGTTTTAGTTCTGTATTTACGTAAATAAATAAATACAAACCCACCATTTACGTGTAAATTACACAACACAAATTAACTAGAGAAAGCAAAAAACAGTTAGCATCCCTTTCTCCTGAAAAAATATACTTATGCATGTCTTACTGTTGTCCAAGTGGTTGGCCTTGATGATTTTTTCTGAGTAATCAGATATGCTTGAGCATTCAATCTAGGAAGAAAAACAGGAGGAACAGTAGTTGTGTGTTACAGACATCAAATATCTGAATAGAAACAATTTCTATTAAATGCAGCAAAGATTGTAAGGGATCTGTAATCACTGATAGCAGAGTACATCAAACCTTTCTGAACATTATTAAGATATTTAAACTGAAGCCTGTTTGTGAGCTAAACAGTCTCATATGAGCTAAACAGTCTCATACAGAAAGGGTTGTTATTAAAACTGTTCAAATGTGGAAAGAAGAGGTCCTAATTACATACAAAATGACATATTTTATCAACTATATTAATTTATTCCTGCTTACCTCAGAATACTGTTCCCCTCCCCACCAAATCTGCTGAAGGGAATCAATTAGCATGACGCTACATTGTTTCATCTACTTTAAAACAAAATACATCCCAACTCTGTGAATTATACTAAATTTCAAATCATGCCAATTCTAGTCTGTTTCAAAAAACAATTGTTTTTCTTCATGAGATTCTATCATTTTTGGCCATGTATGCTATAGAAAAAGAGTTAAGAAATTTTTAACATAAAAAAATTACTGAAGTTATTGTATTTCCAAAAACATCCAGATCTGTGTCTGTCTTTTCCAATGACAAAGATTGTATCACTTGCCACACTTCATTCAAAGATTCAGAATCTAATTTGGCTGTCACATTGGTTCTATAAACATTTCATGCTATTGGATCTCTTTTTTCTTTTGCAAGTATCTTTGTATTTAAACCTCGATCTTTAAATGAGAAGTGAATCAGGTCCACCAACCTCAGCAGAGTAATTACCAGTATTCCTGTGGTGGAGAGGTGTCTTAGTTTGTTTCTGTGTGGCCAGGAAACTGTGTGCTTTGAAGCACACATTCATTAGGTCCTCCAGTTCTTAAAATCAGAGGATTTCATTGAGCATGCTGTAGCTGCCTTCCGGAAACCCAAGCATGGGTAAAGATGGAGCTCAGCTGAATCTCGTCATAACATGGAGTCAAGACAAAGTCAGTTATACTCTTGGTCTCAGGAACTGAAAAGTGTTCCTGAGTCTCATGATATAGACATGCATATAGTTTATTGCAGGTATGAAACAGAGACAAGACCTTTGATATAATCATAGACATACTTTGTATGTCTGAAGAACTTGAGCAGGAGCATATGTGGCTTCCTCTTAGTTTTCTCTCTCCTGCAGGAGTTATACCTTTGCTTGTCCTTCTATCTCCCCACAAACATGAAGACAGTAGGAAGGTGGTTTCCAATGTAGAGTGGAGCATAGCATAAGCCTCAGCCCCTGCACTTCTGTTAAGAATGGAGACTGCCTTTAAGTCCTTCTTCTAGGACTCTGTGGGGATCAGGTGTAGGCGGACAACCAGAGTAAATTATGAAGAACAGTGTTTTGCAGATACAAGGGCATCTGCTTTGCTTAAGTTCTCCTCTGTGTTAACCTGGGAACTATACTTAAGTTCTCCAGTTCTACAGTAAGATATTCAAAGTTTTCCCACAACCCTTCAATTTGACTGTCTTTCATAACTATGAGCAGCTAACACTTGCTGGCAGCTCTCACAAGGTATTCAGTGCTCTCCACTAGACTTGGTAAGTTATTCAGGAGAATAGCCTTCTTCAGGTTAGAAACTCTGCAAGTTATTGATTATTCAACAGTACTGAGTATTCAACAGTTACCAAATCTGATGTTGGAATGCTGCTTTGCTGTCACATACAGACATTTAGCTAAGAAATAGGACTTTATGAAAATGAGAGAGCAACTTCAATCACTCTAAATGTTATATTCAGAATAAGGTTTCTTTAGGTAGGAAGGATCTTGAACTAAACCGTGTAGACCATCCCCCAGCATTATAGCAGGATTATGTTAACTAGCCATCTCTCCAGTCAGCTTTCTTCATTGTCTTATCTGTCTAAGAGTTATAATACTTGCAATATTTTACTTAATTTCTATATGAGGCAACTACAGGATCCACAGGCATCTCAAAATTCACAGTGTCAGAAAAGTGTATATAGGAAAGTTAACTCTAATGAGTTAGCGTGTCATAAGACTATAATGGAAAAATAACATTTTTACTGGCAAGAGCCCTGATTACGTTTGATTCAAATTTCTACTGTACTATGTTGGTTTCTCTTTTCTGTCAGTACTTTACTCAGAAAGACTGACAGAAACATATGGGTTGAAATCAGTGTGTGCACATAGAAAACCACAAAAGAGGACAAAAAGAATTAATTTATTTTAACTTTTAAAAAGGATTCAATCTCATATGGCAGATAATTCTTTGTTTCTTACCCATGTTGACTAGTATGAATTTGGGGATTTTTGTTGTCATTCTCTTCCTTGTATTCCTGGACATTTCTATTTCTTGCATGACTGAACAGATTTAATCTAAATCATATATTTTCACTACATTTCTCCATCCTCTCTGGCTTACATTAATAGCTTTAATCTTTTACTAAGAAAAGAATTACAATGTCTTTTATATTTGCCCTTAACTTCGTTAAAACATGAGCTGTAGTCTAAGTGATTTTTGCTTATGTTTTTGAAGGCCTTTTGACTTCTCTTAGAGAAATACTGCTTTCCCTGAGTTTCTCTGATTTTTGTGCCCTTTCAAAATCATGAGGGCAAAAGTTGTTGGTAATTATCTAATCAATTCCTAATTTACCTCTTCCAACTATGACATTAAACTGTCAGTAACACTTCATATAACCCTTTTCTCCCTAATTCCCATGTATTTAATTTATCCTCTAAGAGTCAGACTGTGCTTGCTGTTTTTTCTGGGACTTTTTCTGATACAGTCACCACCTATTGCATTCTCAGATTTCCTTTTCTATTTGGCTGAGTCCTCATCACTTTCTTATCATCCAGTTCAACTACCATCTTCCATATATCTTCATATCATGTGTCAGTTTAATTCCTGCTTACTTATACTGTCTTGTTTATCTGAAAGTAGCACAGAATTCAGATAGTTCTATTACAGAGAGTAACCTGAATTTTGTAGAACTAAATGCAATAGATGAGTTGAGGATCAAGGGATAAATTCTCAAGGATAGGATAGATTTTCATGGGATAGGATTTCAAGATTTTCAAGGGATTCAAGAGTTTTCACCCTGCCAGTGGTGCAGCACTGGAACAGCCTGAGATAGGATTTGGAATCTCCTGCCTTGAAGGTTTTCAGAAGTGAACTGGACGTGGCCCTGAACAAGTTTTAGCTTTAACGTTAACTCTGCTTTGAGTAGGAGGTTGGATTAGAGACTTTCAGATGTATCCTCACCTATGATTTATACTTTTTGAAGACCTAGAGATGATTCTAGCAATTGGTTGAGTAGTAGCAAGAAATAATTTCCAAAAATGAGTGGGAAGGGATGAGGAAAACCATACAGGGAAGTGGGTGAAATTTGACCCTGGAGAACGAGGAAGAAAAGAATTAATTTCAGTGGCAACGTGGTCAGGAAATCATCACTGAGCATTTTTCAATTGTTCCCACATCATACTATTGAAATATAGCATCTAGATGGCACACCCCCTGCCTGTGCTGAATGTGCTGAATGGTCCATGGGTAAGCTGACTCTGATGTGGCACTGAGATTTATAAGTGTCTGAGGCAGGGCCCTAAGTATAAAGAAAGCCAAAGGAATAATAATAATAAAAAGTATCCCCCCCAAATGCTCCAAACAAACAAACAAACAAAAAAAAATGCAGAAAAGTATTCACTTTTATTTTTCTGAGTGAATTTTCTGCTAGTGACATCTGTGTCTTCAAATACATGGTGGTAGCCAACTGAGTTTTGGTGAACAACTTTGTTGATAAAAAGTACACAGAGGAATAAAATACTGTTCCCTTTGTTTGAGCTATGTTGGCTCTGCAGCACAAAAAAGAAGTCAAAAGCAAAAAGAATTTGTGTTTGTTGTTTTAGAGCCACTACAAATAACTCTGAATACACTTCAGTGTATTTGTAGAAGCAAATCTTCAGAATAAGATGCTATTCCTCTATACTAAGTTCCCCATGGAGAACTGCGCTTTAAGGCTCATACAGCTCAATATATTTAAGGTAATAATTCCCTCTCCTCTCTTAAAAGTATTGCTCTGTCCAGGTTCTCTGAGTTGTAATGGACAAAGCTTTTTAAAGAAATTTGTTTCCAGGACTTCAAAGTTTCAGACCTTAAGAAGAATTAAAAACAGGCAAGATACCTCTCTGAAAATGAACGAGCCCTTTCTACATTTTTCTGCAGTCAAAATAAAATGCAAGTATGTCCTAAGATCACCAAAGATTATATACAAAAAAAGAAATTAATTCTTAATCTGGAAAAGACACTCTACTCCCAGTGATAGAAAACAACAGAACTCCAGTGGAGTCACTGTGACTTGAGCCATACAACAGTTTGGCTCCAGATCTAAGGAAGAATTTCAAATGAAGACAAGGAAACCAGGGTGAATCACCAAGCTAAAATCCATTTTACTTTTTTCCTTCTCAGGCAAAACACAACAAACAAAAACCAGAATATGAAGAAAAGTCTTCTTACCCCATATACCTTCTTGGCTCCCGCCTTTGCAGCAAACATGGAGAGGATTCCTGTGCCACTTCCAACATCCAGTACAATTTTATCTTTAAAAACATGTTTATTGTGATACATGGAGTTTCTATAGGTTAATGTGCGCACTTCATCCTTTAGCATTTCCTATGGTAAAAAAAAGCAGTGTGCTCATTCTCAATGCATTCACCATTGCTGCTGAATGCATTTTCCTGTTAAAATGATACATTCAAACATTATTAAAATCCCACCTGAAGAGTTATGCCAAGTATTTTGGGGTGCACACATCAAATCAGCTGTAAAATGCCAGGTGCTTAGAAGTGAAATCTTAAGAATAAGCATGACTTCATTCATAAGATTCTATTTCTCTAGGTATTAGTTCACTGTTACAAATGGTAACAAAAAAACAACCAAACAAACAAACCAAAAAAAGAATCTGACAGCACTGCTTTAAGCATGGACAGAAATCTCCTATAACATGCAAAACCTAGCATCTCAGCAAAGAGATGTTCCGAGCTTCCTCTTTCAACAGAAATAAATCACTTCCTTAAGCATTATAAAAAGGTGGTCTTGAAAACCTTGCCCAAAGTGATGCAGTAAGTCCACAGCAGAGCTTGGAAATAGCATGCTCTTTTTGGACTCCATTTTACTCTCCTATTCATTTGTTCCTATTACCAATTTCCAGAAGACATGTTAATGTGTAACCTAGATAGCTATCTCATTATTTTAAGCTGTCATTGTTAGGTGCTGATATTTGTTTCATTGATTGCAGTGTATATACATTTCTTTCCTTTGACACCATGAATTACAGTAATCAATAAAACTATCAATAGCAAGTGCTGAGGTCAAGATGTGGGTGCCATTTTAAAGACAAATGTAGGTCATTCAATATACACTTTAACATTTTTTTTCAAAAATTCATCTATTAGCTCTAAAGAGCTGAACCTTTGCTTATACTACTGCCATCACTTCATAGTTTAAGCAGGCAGGCAAATAGCTTTTTGAAGTTCAGGATAAAGGGAATCAGCCCACTGCCCAGCAGATGGAAGCACTAGTGCACCAAATTGTTACATGTATCATCTGCTTGTTTATTTGCAGGAGATAATACTTACAACTGTAGATGAATAAAGGGCGATTTTGTCATTATGAAACATGGTCTGGTGTCAGGCAAAGAAAGAGGCTGAGAAATAGTCCAAGGCCGTACATTGTCCTAAGTAGGAATGCTCCCTGGGAATGTTTTCTGGTACAATTTCCATTTCTCATGTTTCCATAGGATTGTTACTTACATCATGACATTGCTTACTATTGCCAGATGGCACATTATTAGAGTCTGCTTTTACAAAGCTACAATATTCCCTGAATACATAATCTGCTATTGAATCAGAGAATTGCTGAGGTTAGAAGGGACCTCTGGAAATCATCTTGTTCACGCCCCTGCCCCTGCTCAAAGAAGGTTAAACTAGTGCAAGTTGCTCAAGACTTCATCCAGTCAGGTTTTGAATATCTAAGAATGGAGACTCTACCATCCACATCTGACAAATCTCACAATAAAAAAGCTTTTTCTTATGTTAATGTTTAAAAGGAATTTCTGGTATTTTAGTTTGTGCCCATTACCTCTTGCTCTTTCATTGGATACCATAGAGAAGAATCTGGCTCTGTCTTCTTTACTTCCTCATTCATCAGGAATTTATAGACATTGATAAGATCCTCCCTGAACTGTCTTTTCTCAGGCTGAACAGTCCAGTCCTCTCAGAATCACCTCATATGAAAGATACTCCAAAACCTTAATCACTTTCTTGGGCCTTCATTGGACCTACTTCAGTATTTCTTCTACTGGGAGCCCAGAACTGGACAAAGCACTCCAGATGTGGTCTTGTCAGTGCTGAATTGCTTTCCTCAATCTGCTGGCAATACTCTTCCTAAGGCAGCCCAGAATGCTGTTGGCCTTTTTTGCTGCAAGAGTGTATTGCTGGCTCATGTTCAAATTATTGTCCACCAGGACCCCTATGACCTTTTACGTAAAACTAGCCAGTAGGTCCCCAGCATGTGCTGGTGAGTAAGACTACACCTCCCTAGGTGCAGGACTTTTTTCCCCCTCTTATTGATCTTTGCAATATTCCTATCAGCCTTTTTCTCCAGTCTATTGAAGTCCCTCTGAATGGCAGCATAACCATCTTCTGTGCCATTCACTCTTCCTAGTTTTGTATCATCAACAAACTTGCTGATCATGCATTCTGTCCCATCATGAAGGTCATTAATGAAGATGTTAAACAGTATTGGCCATGCTACTGACCCCTGGGAGACACCTCTAGTGACTGGCCTCCAGCTGGACTTTGTGCCACTGATCACAACCCTTTAAGACAAGCAGTTCAGCTGGTTTTCAGTCCATTTCACTATCCATTTGCCTAGTTTGTATTTCACCAGCTTGTGTATCCCCAATGTTATGGGAGACAGCGTTAAAAGCCTTTCTGAAGTCAAGAGAAACAGCATCCACTACTCTCTTCTCATCCACGGAGTCATTTCTTTCACCATAGAAAGCTATCATGTCGGTCAGGTATGACCAAATCTATGCTGAATACAACCAATCATCTTGCCCTTAATATGTTTGGGAATGATTTCCAGGAGGTTTTGCTCCATCACCTTCCCACGGTTTGAAGTGAAGTTGATTGGCCTGTAGTGCCCCTTACTGAAGACAGGAGTGATAACTGCTTTCTTCTAGTCCTCAGGAACCTCCCTCAGTCACCGTGACCTTTCAAAGATAATCAAGACTGGTCTTGAGATGACATTAGCTAGTTCCTTCAGTACTCATAGATGCATCTCATCAGATCCCATGGACTTGTGTACTTCCATTTTGTTTAAATGTTACATAACTTGATCCTTCTCTACTGAGGGTAGGTCTTCCTTGCTCCAGACTTTGCCACTGCTTTTAGGCACATAGGATTCCTGAAGGTAAATCTTACTAATAAAGGTTGAAGTGAAGAAATAATTTTTCATGTCCTTTGCCACCAGATCCCCTGTTCCATTCAGTAGTGGGTCCTAATTTTCCTTTATCTTCTTTATGCTGCAGATGTTCCTACAGAGGCTCTTTACATCCCCCTCCAGATTCATCTCCAGGTGCATTTTAACTTTCCTAATCACATCCCTGCATATGTCGACAATGTCTTCAAATCACTCAAGTCACCTGTCCCTGCTACCACCTCTTGTATGCATTTTTGTTTGTTTAAGTGTAATCAGGAGCACCTTGTTCATCCATGCATGCCTCCTGTCATCTCTGCTTGACTTTCTGCACATCAGGATAGACCATTCTTGAACTTAAGGAGGCGATCATTGGAAATCAACCATCTTTCTTGGACCTCTCTTCCCTCCAGCACTGTCTCTGATGGGAATTTTCCAAGCAGATCCCTGAACAGCTCTAAATCTGCTTTCATGAAGTGCAGGCTTTTTGCCTTGTTCCTTTCTCACAGGATCCTGCACTCCACCATGTCATGGCTGCTGCAGCCAAAGGTGTCCCTGACTTTCACATACCCAACTAGTTCTTCCTTGTTTGTAAGTACTGAGTCCAGCAGAGCACCTACCCAAGTTGGCTCCTCGCTCACCTGTGTCAGGAAGCTGTTGTCATTGCACTCCAGAAACTCCTGAATTGCTAATGGCCTGATACATTGCTCTTCCAGCAGATACTTTTTTGCCCTGCTTGGTAGGGTGGATTACACCTCTTCCTAGCAGTCATCAATTCTTGTCATTGACAGAAGCTGCACAACATATTGACCCACAGGCAATTTCCTCTTCTGAAGACCTTCTCTTTCCCTGTTACGATTGAGGAAAAAAAAAAAACACTTGGGACCCCTTACCCCTGACCGTTGCCCCCTGAGGCCTGTAGTTGTTAGATATGCTTCAGGTCTTCCCTTTGGCAGTATTACTCATGTCCATATAGAAGAGCAGCAGGGGATAATAGTCTGAGGGCTGGGCAAGTGTCAGCAGTATCTCCACAGCGTCTCAAATCCAAGCCCCTGGCAAGCAGAAAACCTCCCTAGACAGCAGAACAGGTCAACATATAAAGGCATCAGTGCCCCACAGGTGGTAGTCTCCCACTAACATCACTTCGCACTTCCTTCTGGTGCTCCTGTATGGCTTAGGCCCAACCAGCAATGCTACTTCAGTGGACAACACTTCCAGCCCCTCATCTCCTATGAGTGCACTGAACCTATTCTGTAGGTGGAGCAGGAGTCTTCCTCCTGTTGCCAGAATTGATAAGCTTCCAGCCTTCACTATCATAGGAATCTCTATTTCCCAACCCAATTAGCACAGACTCTGGTTACATCTCCTTCAATACATTTGGGAGTTCAGACTCTTGTACCTTCAGGGTCTTGGAGAAGGTCCATTCAGTCTCATTCTTGTCACCTCCGATACTTTAAAGTCTATTGACCTACTCTTGCAGTACCTTTACTTGGTGACAGTAGTGCATATCACAGCAGCTCACATCTCTTAGAGGCAAGGAGACTGTGTCCCTTTGCCCCAGCCTCAATGAAAGACTCTGAGCATTCCCTGCATCCTGAGACCTACAGAGCTTTATCATTGCACTGGGATCTGGAGCTGAGCCAAATCCTCTGATGTGCCAGGGTAGTTGCTACGGTTGGCACTGGGGACCATACCCTGTGGTCCATCACCACCGTCTCTAAGCACATTAACACTGCTCTCTGCAGAGGTTTTTGTGCCCTTCTGTTAACAACTATGTGAACTGATGCAAATCATGCTAGTTAGATCTGAGATATCCAAGGCTCCTATAGAAATTTGAATGTCTAACAACACTCGGGTGCTAGAATGAGAATTTAGATACTTATTCTTTAGATTGCCTTTAATATCTCATCTTCAGTGCCTAGGTATGAAACTAGCTATGTAACTCTGGGTATCTATATTTGCAAAGCGTTCTCATGATTTTCTTTCACATTTTTGTCATTTATTCCAGCTGTTAGAAGGAGGGAGACAGCGAATCTGAAGCAGTGAGACTTTGGATGTTAAAAGATAGTGGAGATGCTTAGGCTGGAGAGATCCAGTGACTCTTGATCAAACATAGTACTTTTCTCTTCAGCAGCACCACAAACTTACCTTAGGACCTGAGAGTTACACAAGATCCTGTTTAATTCATATATTGCTACTGCTGTGAAAGTTTCTGTAATTCTAATATAGCCCTCATAAAATGACCAGTTCTACTGTCCTTATTGCAGACTGAAAAGTGTTTTCAGTATCTGTCTGTGGTCTCCTCCTCCCACTCAGCTGTTTACCTTCTTCCAGTCTTGGATTGAAACTCTGAGTGCTAGACCAGCAAGATACAAATGGCAGGTATAAACTTTCTGTTCATGTGCAAGCCCCACACACAATAACTAGAGTAAAGAAATAGATATGTTGTGTGAATGAACGACTGATTTCACGTTGCTTACCTTTTTGTGGTGTGGACTCTAAGAACTCGTCCTGTTGGGTCATGTAAACATACAATATTAGTGTCCTCTGTAGAGTTGGTCTGGTATCAATTTTTTGATTATTGAATGTGGTCTGCTGTATACTGTGAATTCTTTCCAGAAGTGATTTTTCTGGAGGCTATAGGCTTATATGTCCCCATTAATGCAGTCTGTTCATCCAAATAACATTACTTAGTTGCAACAGGGTGTGTATGACAGATTGAACTGGCTTTGGAACAACAATAGGCTGAGGAGGTTGGGATGGGACAGGGCAAGCCTAGGAGAACATGAAATACTGTCAAGAGCCAAAAGACTGCTTGACTTCCTCATGTCAGTTAAGCAGTTGTTCTGCTGACATCTGTGCTCAAACATGCAAGACAGCAAAGGATCTATCTTAACAATAAGGTAATTTCCATGTGTGGTTGAGTTAGTTTGCAGCCTCATCAATGTACTAAGGTACTCAAATGAAAATTACTACTGTACAGATAATTAAGGTAAGTTCTGTGGAGAACTAATATATATACATCTATGAAGATTTAAGTGAAACAGAGTTCTGAGTATGGGTACTCCGGAGAAGTGGGTGATATCTTTAACACTTAACCAGATTGACCATTGTGCCCCAGCACATACAGAAGAATGTAACTGCTGGCTAGTGAGAAGGGGATAAATAACTAATAAATCACCAAAAACTTTTTTTTTTAATTTATTTATTTCTATAATGATTAATGAGATAAAAATAAGTAAATAAATATTACCTCATGAATTCCAAAGTGAGCATAGGAATCAAAATAATAATCCCTGGATGTCATCTCTTCTGGATTGAGGAGTTTTGCCATCTTGCCCCGACCTGGGCAGCTTGGTTGCAATGGGGTGTGTATGACAGATTGAACTGGCTTTGGAACAACAATAGGCTGAGGAGGTTGGGGTGGGACAGGGCAAGCCTAGGAGAACATGAAATATTGTTAAGAGGTATCATTAAAACAGAACATTTCTGTCTATACCTAGCCCTTGGGTGACGTATTATTGTAACTAGCTATGAGATATTAACTCAGAGGACACCTGGATTATTATAAGTGGAACTTAGGGAAAATGTCTGCCTTCTCTTCCTGTTTTTTTAACTTATTTACCTTGTTTTAGAAAATTTCCTTAATGGCTTTTTGCTTGATGCCCTTCTGCAGCTATTTATGGCAGTGCGAAGTAACTGCAAAATATTAGTATCGGCTGAAGTGGGTGATTCTAACCATGCATTGACTAACATAACTGTTGACACAAAGCAGTTAAAAGCTGACTTTTCTCCTGTTGTGGCCTTTTCTGTCAAACTGCCACAGCTTTATGGATGGCAACCTGTAATAAATAGTTCCTCTAAAAGAAGAGCTGATAACCAAAGGATTTTGAATATAATGCTGCTGATATAAAGGACAGGGCTCTTAGTAGATTCTTAATAGTCAGATTGTGCAGAGTGTGATGTAGGTCTGAGAATGCTCACAAAGTCCCTCACATTATATGATAATTTCTCAGCATGAGCAGAAAGTACTATGAGGAGCTATATGGGATACACTATCCCTTACTTTAGTTCCTTTTCATTGGAGATGTAGAATTCCTGTGTTATCAATACACTCCTCCCCCACTGCACTTCATTTTTCCTTGGTATTGTCTCCAGCAACAAAACTTCAATAGAACTAGAACCTCCTTGACTTGGATTTGGCACTTATTGCCCGAAAGGCAGAAGACAGAATGTTTCATAAGCATTTAGCTTGAAAGAGACACAGAACATGGCAAGGCCCATGGTGTTTCTCCATCTTTTATTCTTGGCATGAAACAAAATGTTGAAAGCTGAGAAAGACTGAGTGAGACACTGCAGCTTCACGTGGGCATGAAGTCACCTGCCAACTATGGGTCAACAACTTCTTGTATTGAGAAAGTTGACTCTGCTTAAACTATGTCACACCTTTTCTACTTTTCTCTGGCTCCAGATTCAGCAGTTTCCCAGTGGGAACCAGATTTACTTCAGCCTCTCCTGGATAGTTTAAAAAGGTTTGCATTATCTTCTGTAGTTTGCTACTGTGAGAAATCAACTCCTTGTACACTTTCAGAATAGCATCAATTAGCCTAGTTACTTTGATATAAAAAATCACTTTAACCTTTTCTTCCCTTACTCATTTGATGATTTAAATGTGTTATCATTTGATGATTTCCTTGGTCCATGAATGCTAGTTACATTCCTGTAACAAGTTTCATCCAAAAGGATTTATAGAGGTGTTTTAATTATAGGTCTTTTCTATTTCTATTTCTTTCTTTCTTTTTTTTTTTTTTTTTTTGACTCTATGATCTTACCCAGTTCAACTTCCAGCCAGAATACTTATTCCTAGTTGCTGTTTATATTTTTGTTCTGCTTGTTATTGTACCCTGCAGTCCTTTCTGCATCTGTCTACTAATTTAAACTGTGAGTGTTCAGAATTGTGTTTTAATTTAACACGAACTCTGTAAGGTCTTATGCTTTTCTCCTGAATCGTATCCTTCAGTGTCCATATCATTTTACAAGAAAAAAAACCAAACCAAACCAAACCAAAACAAAACAAACAAAACATTCACCAAACTCTGTTCTGTTCCTCTCTTCAGTAACAGGATTTCCAGACAGAATACAGTACAACATAGGTAACGGCACAAAAGCTATCTATATTACTGGAGAGATGATCTGTCAGTTTTTGTAAATGAAACTAAAGGAGTGTTATCATCTCTATTGCTGTCAAACTGAAAACTCAGATGTGATTTTCTGTACAATAGATTCTGTATAATATATTTTCCATGAGAAAAGGAAATAGAATTGAAGGTGATTATTCTGACTGGGTCTCCGGCAGATCAGTTCCGTTCCCAGCTGAATGGAGTTTGCCTAGATAGGGTTGTGAGAACTGGATTTATTCTGACTAAAGATATAAAATAAAACTTAATTCATCAGTTCAGGCTAAGGAAGCCTAATTGATTTTTTCTGCTGTAAGGGAACTAACATTGTTATCTCATTGTTTGCAAGAGAGCCATATTTTTTCTTTAGAGGTTGCAGCAAGTTTTTGGCTGATTCTGCTACAGTCAAGGAGTGGCAAGATAACTTCTTTTATTATGCCACTGAAGCAGTATTAGAACTTCAACTCACAGTAATTTTCAGGTTTATCTGCAGTGCCTGGAGACTTACTGCTCTCAACAGTCCGTCTACCTCTCTGCCACAGGGTAGACACCTCATGTAGTGGAAAAAGTAGAAAACTGTCAGGTCTGCTTCTCACTTGTCTTTTGCAGCCCAGAATTCTGTAGTAAAATGTGTTGATGGTGGTTGTGTGAAAATGTTAGGCTGGAACACCTTTAACTTCTGTACAGTCCATCTGCCACTGATGCTATTGGTCTCATATCCATGTTCCACAAAACCAGGAAACCCAGAAAACTGGATGGTAAGTGATGATCTTCTCAGACAGCAGCACACTATGTCATGGAGACTTTAATCAGCTTCTTCAGCTCTGCTTTAGAATTTAGGAGTACAGCGCATGCACTTCAAATTTAATTGATGCTATTTTTTTGCAGCATCTGCAATAATTTCTGTGTGTAGCACTTTAATGCTGAAAATGTAAGACAAAAATAATCACAAAAGTAGTTTTGTGAGTGGGGCTCAGGAAATTGCTCTATCATTCCAAGTTTTGCTACAGACACAGTGAACAATTTCAGTTGAGAGGAACTGCATGGCCTATGACAGCAAACATCATGAGAAAACACTTAAACATAATGGACTATTACAAAATAAAGAAATGTGATGAAAGCTATTGTATCAGGAATAATGAAGTCTTCAGGTCTGTGCTTGTTGAGCTAAAAATGACTAAGCTTTTAGAAACATGGTTTAGTTGCTTGAGGAGAAAACATGCCTCCAGAGAAAAGCCATTTAGAAAAGACAGCTCTCTGAATTCCTTTCCATTCCTTTCCCTGAGAAGTATCCCTGATATGATTTACTAATTCAGTGTGTGTGTGTGTGTGTGTGTATAAATATATAAATTTTATATATATATATATCCTACGTGTCAGAAATGATTAATCTTTTAAATAACTCCTGGAAAGGGAAAGTACCTGGGCTGGCAGTAAACCTCACATTAGTCAAGAGGATCTAACCAATTCTATCCAAATTAACCAAACTTTTTACAAATATGGTTCCGGTCAGCTGCACACAACTCCAGAACACTGACCATTACTGATGTTGAAGTCTGAAAGAATGTAAACATCTACACTGGAACATATTCATCAGTGTGCTAAAGAAGCATCCCTCCAGTTTTACATCCCTCTGTTCCTCCTGCAGATGGAATTGGAGGATCTGAAGGAGCTGAGAAACAACCTTTTTCCACCACTACTATGGGATTTAGACCTTGGTGTTGTGTGTCATTTCAACACTTAAGTTAGAAGGAAACTATGCAAATATTTTCCTCCTTTTAAAAATTAAATAAAGTTTATTTCTTCTTTCTTTGGAGGCAAGCAGGGTAGATTACACATGGGTGAGATATTCTCATAGGTCTACTTTTTAAAAACCTGTGAGTTCCTGCAAAAGGAACCCTCATTCACTTCTCATAATCTCAGATCTGAATATCTCAACATAGGTTTCTAAAACAGTTAGTGATCAAATAGTGATCTGATTTTCAGCTACGTGGAAGTGCCCATCTGCTAAAATGGAAATGGTTGAAATTCTTTCTTCTCTCTTGAAAAATGGGCCTATTGATTTTAGGTACTTACACTGATATAGGTTTAGGAAGCTAACTGGATATACAGTTCCAATAATGCAAAAGAGAACTGGGTATTCAAAAATCACAAGCTATTTTGTAATTTGTTGTTTTAGGTATATCCATATACCTACAGAGAAGCAAGATGGGTTTGGGACCTTTATTAAGAGGTTTGTGACAAAAACTGAAGTATGGAGAGTACAAATATGCTTAAATTTCAGTGTAAGTTTTGACATTTCAATGGAAACACAGGACTGGAGATTAAAATTAAATTCTAGTTGTTCAAGCCACAGTGATTTCTCTTTGTCAAATTCTTAGTTATTTATGATATTTTTATGGGTATTCAGGAGGTTAGTAATAACTTCTGCCTGGACTTTTTATTACTAACATGTGCCTGGAAACTACTGTCATAAGAAACTCAGATTGCAGATGGTGTTATAGTTTAATTTGAATCAATTTCATCATTCATTTTTTTAAAAAACAAATTGCTTTATAGCATCTGAATGTTAAAAACAATTATTTCTTGGGTCAGATAGTTTTCCATGTCAAACTACTAGAATTGAGTATGCCTACTACTATTTTCATCAGTCTGAACTTAGTAATATGCACCTTTAGCATAGAAAAGATTACCATCTGATATGCAATCACCATAGCAGTTCCAACAATACAGCTTCTGCCTGCTGCAGGAGTAAGGACATAGCCAAATATGGTTATTGGGAGGTATTTTGCCAAACATGAGTTTACAACAGTTTCTTGGAAGTCATTACCCAGTGGCACAAGTTAAAACATCCCACAGTTCCTTTGACTCACGTACTCTCAAAGTAAGGATTACCCTGGGTTTGTGGGGATGTATCTTGAATGATCATTGGGTTAAACATGGAATCTGGTCCATTATCTAAGCAAGGTAAAATTTAATCTACTTTCTGATGAAATTAAGCCATCACAGTGTCTTGTCTGGGTCTCCCATTGATAACTTTTGAACATGTCCACACCAGTCTTATTTGAAGGAACAGTGGAAATTTCAAGCACATTTGTATTCCTACACATTTCTTGAAAGGCAGAAATTAAGTAGAAGGAAGCCCAATTTAATGATCCATTGAAAGTAAAGCACAGAGACTCCACTTGTTATTCTACTTACTAGCAGCTAATTGAGCCAACTAGTGTATGTTATATGTGCAATGTGTGGTCTCCAGACTAATCATACAGTGTGATCTAATGAAGATGGAGGAAGAAATCTAAGAAGAGCTCAGAATTGAACTGGAAGGTGAGTGAATAAAGTGCATGTACATGCAGAAAACAAAGCTTCATTAGTTTTCCTGCCCATGGAATCCCCTCCACCCCCTTTATTTTTGCCAAGGATGTGAAATGTCCAAGGAGTGTAATGTGGAGAAAGATCAAGGGATACCAAGAGAGAGAGACCAGGTGAGACAAACATTTGAATGTAGATGAATATAGACAGATATTACTGACTGGCAACAAAGACTTACATAGTAGGTAAATGTTTTCAAGAATTAAAGCCTTGAAAGATCAGTAAAGAGAATCCACCTTTCCTGGTGGATTTTCTTTTTCTTAGTGGAAACTTTGTGTTTGTGATATTTTTCAAAATCACCATAAAACAGCCTGTTCCTCAGCAGCCAAATATTTGCTTCCTGCTTCATGAAAATTAGGCTCAGTCAGTTTATTTACAATTGCAAGTAACTATGAGTTCCATGCAACTTCAAATTTATCCACTATATATAAATGTTAAGATTTTCTCAGGAATCAAATATGCTCTGTGAGATGTGACAGTGAACTGATTCTTAAAACTGCTTGTTTAGAAGCTACTACTTTTTCAGCCATTTCAAAGCTGCATGTTCTGAACTTTCCAGATGGAGTGTCTGAAATGCACAATGTTAGATGAACCTATCATAGACAAACCTGTCCACTTTTATTATCAGCAGTTAATTCATTGTCCATTACAGACAAGTAAGGTTCAGTGCACATTGCAATTGTTTCATGTTATCCTTAAGCTAATTGTGATGCTAAGAATATTGTGAAAACTCCGAGACATATTCTGAAATCCAAGGCTCCCTTGTGTGCTCCAGAATAAAGCCTCAGTCTAACAGAACAGTGACTGAACAGACATACAAGGATCTTATTTATACAGTAAGTGGTCAAATCCCAAACAGGACAAAGTAGAAGCAAACAAGTCTTCAGTACGATAAA
Source organism: Rhea pennata (assembly GCF_028389875.1). Lineage (NCBI taxonomy): Eukaryota > Metazoa > Chordata > Aves > Rheiformes > Rheidae > Rhea > Rhea pennata. The sequence goes on along the minus strand of NC_084663.1, from coordinate 83,851,537 downwards.
AGCATGCTAGCATATTTAGGCTTAAGCAGAAATAACACCAGCTCGTGAGAAAGAATGCAAAGACCACAAAAGTATGCAAATAATGTGGAAATGAATCTCTACCAACAGCTATGCTGTCTCTCTCCAAATATATAATGTTAATTTGTTACAGTGCAATGGTCTCATTACATGACTCAGGAATCTGAATTGCAGAGAATGAAATAGAGGTGAATTTTAAGTCACAAAAGAGACCAGCTGTGGTGTTCTATGGCTGGATATTCTGAGGTTTTGTTTCCATTCTTCAGTTTGGTCAGAAATGGAAAGGGTGGATTCATTCATGCCCACTCTGGTTATTTTGACACAAGCTTTGCACCTATAAGTAAATCCAGCAGGCTGAAAATACAAGCTAGACAATCAGTGCTATTGTGTTTAGAAGAGACATTCCAGAACTCTCACCCTTTTTCTGGTCAATACCATATATCAAGACAGATAGGATCAGAAAGATTTCTTATAGAACTCTTCTGGATATGATATCTTGCTGAGAAGCATGGGCTTTCTGGTTGTTGTAGGTTACAACATCCTTTCTCCTGTTCCAGAATCTGGACTGAACAGCTGACTCTGCTGTGTGGGTTATAGAACATAAATTGGCAGCATAAATTTTTCACAAGGCCAGAGGCTCTGGCAGGTTGTCTCTTCTGATCTTACATAGATTTACAGATGACAACATTGCACTTTCTGACAAAAAAAGGTGAGAATTTAATTTCATCATTCTTCTTTCCTGTGGGAGGAGCTGAAATGTAACGGTAAGGAAGAACAGAAATGTACCTTTATGAAAGGTCCTCGACCTATAAGATTTGACTAGGTGAACTTCTGAAATGGTCATGGAACTTAAAATTAAAAAAGGAGGTCAGTTGTGAGAGCAAAGAATGGTGTTACCAGTCATGTCTTACATACTTGGTTTTACGGCTATCAAAGTTTGAGGCACACTTAATATTTAAAATTGCTGTTAAATTTTAGGGAGCACTTACACTGACTGATTGATCACTATGAATAGTTTTCCTTCTCTTCCATTCAATTATCCAGAAAAAGAAAGTAGATATAAATCATGTTGCATGTTTTCCTGGAATGTGTTTTCCTCCAGAGGTTTTTAGGAGCCTTGACAGGACCAGAAATACCAGACTTTTGCAGCAATACATCCAAAGCTTACTAGAACAAAAGTGATCAAGATCTACAGATACAAGAAGGGGAAACAGCCTGGTGTTCTGAAAGGTCTGTCAGAGTCTAGCTGTTGTCTGAGTACAGGGGAAGGTTTGAGGTATGTCTATTGCCTATCTGTTGAAAATCAAGAAAGAGAAAAAGATGATAGCACAATTTTCCTTTTGAATTAGGCTATAGTTTCTGGGAAATAAAGAGCTCTCCAAATTTTGAGCATTATTTTACTTCTCATTTGCATTTCAGGGAATTGCACAAGGTAAAGAAATATCTCTGCACTATTAAAATGCACCAGCTGTTCCAGCTGATTTTAAAATGTTGATCACAGTCTCAGGGAATCTAAAAATAAACCATACCAATTGCATTCCTGAGCATTCATTGCAAAGTCACCTCTAAATCTAGTGTAGACAGTTGTTAATATAAAATGTGTATTACCTGCACTGATACAGACATTTTGATGTCCCATCTGGCCTGATTTGTGTAGACCTTTCAAGGGCAAGTATTTCTATACCAACAACAAGTAACAATCAGGTATGCCATGGTGTTTGGGGCCCAAACTCACACTGCCACCTCAGACTCCAATAATCAGATTTGGTATGGCTGAGTGAGAAGATTGTGGAAGTGTAACACTGTTGAAACAGTGCCATCTTAAACTGCAAGAGTTATTCTTTCTCTTCCCCTCAGACTATGGAACCTCAGCTGTCCAGCTGGTGTCACTGCACTATTTCTGCAATGACAAGTTCAATTGCTGCAGGTAGTCAACTAGCACCAGCCTTGCCTTGTTTTTTGAGTCCTGAGATGGGATGGAAACACTTGGATTTATGTGTGACTGAGTGGAGTCTTCAAGTTCTGCCCATTCAGCACCAATTCTAGAGCACCTGGGCACTATGAGGTAATTTCCTGGAGTATGAGTAAATAATCAGTCAGTAAATAATCAAACAATTTTCTAAGTTTACCTTTACTCCTACATTGTACAGACCTATTTGGACTAGCTGGGAGGAGGATCTAAGCTTCTCTTTGTTCTGCTTTTGTTGGCCCCTTCCTTTCTGTGTGCATCAGAGAGAACTCATCAATGTCCCCTTAATACTTCCCTTCTACAATGTAATTCACAATGTAGACAGACTGCACTGGAGAATAAAAAGCCTGCCCTTTCACTTCTCTGCAGACACCAACTGCTAGGCCCTTTAAAATAAGCGTCCACGGTTTGTCACCCTGGGAAGTTGATATAATGCCGCATAAATTCTGAATTACAGACTATTTATCATCTTAAGCTATAAAGTCGTGAATGATGCGTAGAGATCTATAATCAGAACATTAGAGCCCTGGTAACAGATGACAGTTAGTTGTATTTCCAGGATAACTAGGAAATTCAGGCTTTTCTGTAAGAAAATTTTTTGTCAGGATAAGGTCATTTTCTGACTAATGAAACACTAACTTTGTTAGCATTTGTTTTCACTTTGCCATGAGCTAGGGAGGACATGCTGCAGTTATGTGGGAGCAGTGTGTAGAAATGTTAATGGGACTGGTGTTCTTTATTAATCTCCAAGTGAAGACAGATATTCAAATACCAAATTACTTTTAAACTCCTCACTTCCTAAGGCTCAGATGATTGTCGAAATGGCAGCAGAGGCTATAGGATCATCTACTGAAAATACCAAAATGATACTCTGTGAAGAGGAAGAGTTTGTTGCAGTTAATTGGATAAACAGTTACAAATCTATGAAACCAGAGATGTGTGAACATTTGTGTAGATCCTGCATTAAGACTTTCTTATTTTTTGCTATTATTGTTGCTGCTGCATTAATGCTTGTCTTGCTGAACAGAATCAGGGGTCTAGCATGCTATATGATGTGAAAAATGCATAGCAAATGTTATTTCTCATTCTGAGGAACTCAAGACAGATACAAAGTATCTTTAAGTCACTTTGCATCACTCTGACAAGTGCAGGAATTTTGGCTGAGAAAAGAGCATAGGTGTGGGAGGGGTTACAGCACCCTGTTATCACTGCTCATAATCTGTCTCTTATGGTGGAGGAGTAGCTGTACAACTAGTACTCTCTTCCCCAACCCATCACCATCATCATCATCATCATCATCATGTTTTGTGACCTAGGAATAAGAATCAAAAAACTGTAATAAACTATAAAAACTAGTTATTTTTAGGTCTTTATTAGGGAGTAAACTGAAATTAGCATGAAAAGGATAGTACTTCTAGTTTTAGAGGCTAATTATCAACAAAAATAACTAGAGTAGTCTAGTTGTGCAAATTATTTTCTTAGATTAGCGGAAAGGCAAGTCAAATTTAATGGAAGCCTTTCATTCACTGCAAATAGAAGGCTTACCTAACCAAACTCTTAAGAAGACTCACTTGAAATAAGGAAACAGCTTATAGCTGGTTTAGAATAAAATGATAGGTAATATCAATTAATTAGTATAACTATTTTATGAAATAAACTCCAGGCCTAATTCAAGCCTCTGTATGAGAAATACGAATAAGATTTCAGGCATTATTTAGCCAGTTACTTAAAGGGGTGCTGGAAAGATAATAGTTAAGATGCATTGACTTCGGCTGGACTTAAACACTTTGCTGGTTTATAGTTGCAGTAGATAACATAAGTAGGTGATAGGCTGCAGAAGGAAAGATTGAATCCAATGTGTAGAGAATGTTTTGGTTCCTCTCTCCAGTGTTTTCAATCCAAACAGCTGCCTTTTTGTTTTATTTCTTCTTCTTTTTCTTCTTTTTTTTTTTTTTTTTTTTTTTTTTAAGTCTGAAATGATATTTACTGTTCACGAAAGGCAGAAGATTGGCAGCACTGAAGAATAAAGTCCTCAGTTTATCTTCATAACTGAAACATTTACCATTTTCTCTGCCAAGGTACCTCAGTCTTGTTGAATCTCCATGAGAATGAAGAGAGGAGAGCCCAGACCCATTGCTTGCACTGAGACTACAAAGACCATAAGGTCTTACTGGCATCTTGTATTTTACTGAGGCATGCTCCACATGTAAGGTCCAAGATCTACAGCTGTTGTTCCGTTCATCAGTCTTTACTCAGGCAAATAGGATCTTCCCTTGAATGGTATTACTTTATGAGAAAGGGAAAACCAGATAGGCAAGGAATGCAGTGTTAGTGATGCCATTATGTTTGTGATAGGAACCTAGAGACTGGAGACTGGAAAAAATATATAACAAGATCTGGGTAACCCAACTGTAAAGCAAACAATCAGTCCTGCTGGACATCAACAGCACCTCTTGTTTGTGACAGGAAGCTACCACAAAATAAAATGCAAGTTCAAAGCAATGCTTATTCATTTCTTTCTCTCCATGTGGACACTGGTGCTGAATCAAAAATGCCTCAACACGATTTAGCTTTATCTACTTCATTGTTTGATAAAAATAGCACTTCTAGTGCAGCATAGGTGTCCACTCATGGAGCTATTCCACAATGGGTATTCCATGATCTTTTTCTAAGACAAAGTATTGTTCAGATTCTGCCAGGAAAATTAAATGGAGGAGAGAAGAGGAGAGGAACTCGTGGCCAAACGATCACCTCACATATAGACCTGTAGAACAATGTGATTTCCAGATGAGATGCATGGAAGTTTTCACGTATGGAGAACACTGTGCTCTGTCAGCTCAGTAGAATGAGAAGTGCCTCCTCATAATTACTAAATTCTTTATGTACCTGGAAAACTTCTTAGAAAGACAAATGATTGTTTTCACAAACAAGTTATTCTTCTGACATTCCTTAGAGCTGCACGATAAATTGATCCCTATGAATGAGGTTATGGTGTAACTAGTACATAGAGAATTTCAGGTTTTATTATACTGAGCAACTACTTTAATCCATGGAGTTGTTATAGTACCTCTGAGAGTAGCAAATTTCCCATGTTTGCTGTTTCTCCACACTTGCTGTGGCCATGCTATTTTTAAAGAGGGAGCCAGGCAACTTGTTTTATTTTTAATAGCCTTTGTGCATACAGTCATCTATGCACTTAGCAAATCTCTAATGCCTTGAGATGCCTTTGCATCTGGTATCCAAGCCACTCTCTTCCTTTGTACACCTCAGAACGACAGCTCTAGGAAGACATTACACTCTGTAGGCTTTGCTAAGCTTTAGGATGGCGGAGGGGAAAAAAACTCCAAATGGTTGACTACTCTTCCTAAGTAGGAACGAACTCCTAAGCCTGGCTTTTGCTCTTATCTCATTTAGTTTAGTTTCTCATTTAGCTCATTCGTAAAAAAGACTCAGCCTAAAGAATACCTAAATTTATCCATTATTACTTTTTAACTTCTACAGGAAAAATGAGGACAGAAAGGAGAACAAGACTAAGAAATGACAGTTCCTAAGCGGAAACTGCAGAGAAAATCAATGCACTGATTTACACTGTTTAGTGCGGCTTCAGAACTTCCAGCAAATACACACCAATGCTGAATAGAAGTCCCACATCTGGCACCTTCAGTTATTGAACAGTCAAAAAATAATCTGCTTCCCTGCACAGAGCAAAGGCACTACCCTCTGCCCCCCAGAGCTGTAGTTCACTGGCTCTTAATATATAACAGCACAAGTTTTATTTTGACCTCCTGCCATAACTAGGCTAGAAGTCCTTTGTCCTCAATGTTGGATCTAAGTTCACCTCACTGTATGACTTTGAAGCAGTCAGACATCTCTTAGTGTAGGTTACCCGTGTAATACATCCTTTCTGCAGCTCAGTATTTCTGTTTGTAATGGTTAGAATAAGTCACTTGTGAGGAGATTCAAAGCAACTGTGGAAAGATCTTTGGGGAGATGATTAGCAGAAAGCCTTTACCTTGTGCGTAGGAGCTCTAGCTGCTAAAACAAAGAGATGAGCTTTTCTGCCTCACAAAGCATGGGTAGGTGTGCAGTGGTAGGATAGTTCTACTTCTGTCATGTCTTGGTCACTGGGAACTTCAGGAAGACACTTTCCCTTCAGTATTTTCAAGGGAGAGTGCACTTTCTCTTCTCTCTCCAGACTTTTCTTGGAGTGAGAATATTTTAATTTTACACTGAATGGTTTGAGCATGTTAGTTAAGTTATGACACACCATCCACCCTGAAGCACATCTCTTACTATTTGCTAGGGAGCTGTCTCCATCCTGACTTTTGTTGTTGCCATTTGTTTTCCCTTACTAGCTCTTTCCGTTTTCATAAGAGGCTGGGTGTTTTGTCTCAGGTGGTGCTTTCATTGATGCTGTTTCATAAGGCAATATATGCTATTGTGTGCTGACACGGGACACACACTTGGTTAGAACTAAACAGAAATCCTTGCCTGATTTATGGACATAATGTAGAACTCTTTCTTTACAAATGCCCACCTATGACTGTCCTGACAAGCATCAGTGCCTCTTTGCAACAAGCAACTGCAATTTGCACCACAAAGTGGCAGTTGAAGAAGCAACCACTGTGAAAAAAACAAAGTTGTAATGTGGTTAGCATATTCACAAGAGTGCACATGAAATAAGCATGTATGGTCTGTCTTCTACCTTCATGATCACTATTGAAACAGAGACCACCAATGGTTCATAGGAAGATGAAGATTTTGGCTGGTTCATATTTATCTGAATAGCTTTCCTAAGTTGTTCTTACTGTGTGAAACTCAGTCAGCATATTCTTACCACTGATGAGGGTGGAAGATATTCCAAATACACTGGCAAATGGCCCATAGGTCTTTCAGATGTAGCCACGTACTGATAAATGAGGAGCACTGATCAGGGCAGAACAAAGGGAGACAGCAGGGCAGAAAATGGGGGAAATGTTTGTTTGTATAGGGCAGAATGCCTTGCCTCCACTTCTAAAACATCTGCCTTTGACCAACCAACCCAACTGCCTGACTCATCTGCTTTAGTTGTACTCCTCACTCCCTAGATATCAGGGGCAGCCCATATTGGCCAGATAGACAGAATAATCCTTTCTGCAGGCATGTGAGGGCTGTCTGCATTCTGCTGTGTTATTTCTGTAGCTGCTGCATGCCCTCCCATGCTTTTCTGTTGACATCCTGTGTGGGGTCTGATCCTGCCTTCCTGTTTGGAAAAGCTTTGGCTCTGTCTAGTGCATTCACAGAAGCAGAAGGAGAGCAAGACTCTATATGTATGCATGACTGGCTCTTCTTTCCTTCTATTTGTGAAATAATAGAGAAGTTATTCAAATGATTTCTGTAGCATTACTGCAGACACAAGAAGTTCTTCTGAAATGAGAAGAAATATACTGAGATGAAGTATAGAGCTAAAAGGAAATTATTGGAGACAATATGAGTTGAAAATGTAACTGACAGTAGAAAGATTTGTATAACTGGGCTTCTGTTCAAATTAATTCTGCATTGATGCCTGTGTAAATAGGTTTAGCAGCATGAAGACTGCTATTTCTTGATTCAAGTGCTTTTGATTTGTGATTTTCACTATTATTCACAGGTCTTAACTTAAAAATGTCAGTCAGTGAATCTCAGCTTTATAAAAGTTCTTAGTATTCACAGTTGTGAAGAAAACCTTGAAAACAATGCATTCTCTGGTACTGAAAGGCCTATAAAAGAAACCTATTAACACAATTTCAGTATCTTTTTTTAGCCAATTTCATCACTTTTCCATATACGAGGTTGGCATTATTGCTCTTTAGTCACAGCGTGGGCACAGCATGAAGAGCAGCAATGCAAATTTTCTTAATGCACCTGCCCCATCTGTGTTCAGATACTGGAGTAGGCATTCAGTTTCTCTATTTTAAGTGCTGATGAAAGGGCCAAAAATGCTAAGAAATTCTACTCATTGTTTAGGATAACTGTGAGTCAAAAGGATAGGACTGAAAGTTTCATTTGCTAGTGTCCTGGGCATTAGCAAGACTTAAGAAATAGACAAAAATACTGTAAGTAAGCAAGACAATAGAATCAAAATTCGTTTTCTCCTTATATCATGCTATTGGCCATATCAATGAATTCAGATCTGCCAAAGCTGTTTTATCTATTTCATGTATCTCAGGACCCCAAGAACAGCATTTCGGTCATTCCACTACTACTCATGCCTCATTCCCAAGACAAAAACCTCTTTCCCATTAGGAAGCAGAGTGGTGATTGCTACACAGTGTTGGAAGCTACAATAAATTAACATGGGGAATGAGAAAAGAGGGTTTTGGGGGAAAACATACTCCCGGGAGTATCTTGTCTCTTTGATGTCTCTTTAAATATTTCTCCAGTATATATGAATAGTTGTCAGCTGAGTGGAACAGAGGAGGAGAGGCATTAGAAGCATGAGCTCTCACTTCTGAACTGACTGTACATTTAGAAGTAATGGGAAAGGAGAATTTTCTGACAGGGAGAAAATTCTGAAATAAAATTTGAAAAACACGTAGAAATGTATTTCTCACAGGAAAAAATAGGTGAATCAGGGGTCAGAACTTTTGCATAAATGAAAATAGCAATGGTTGGCCTGTTAAAATTATTGCAGAGACCTTAGCAGTGAAGTGGCACATCTACACACTTTTAATCACATGAACATACTGTACTGAATGATAATATAAGGAAAGTGCAGCACCTGTTCTTGGATCAATTTGTTTGCATAGAAGTCCATACGTGCCCAGAACAATCACACTGACTGTAGATTCTTAATAGAGGGCTCTAGGTTGACAGCCGAGATACCAGAGGTTCTATCTAGGGTCAACGGAAAGAAAGATGCTTCTTTAAAAGGTAATTCAGATCTGAGATGGGCAGAGTTGACCTTCTGAGGGGCTTGTCTTTGTTGACTAGACAAGACAAGCAGGCCACCAACTCAGGTAGCTTGTTAAAGCATTTGGAGTTGTGTGGGCTAAATCTAGCCTCTTCTTCACCCATTTAGAATAAAATGATAATAAAGGTTTATTGACTAGATGATAGAAGACATCAGGACCATAATAAATAAGCTGTGTGTATTTGTTAAAACAGCATGGAAAACAACTTATTGCCAACAAGAAAATCCCAAAGCAGGGGCTCAAATAATTGTTGAATCTTTTCAAGAGCTTAAGCATTGCAAAAGACAAATAAACCATTCAGCACCAAATCAAAAACAGCCCTTATTTTTCTCCTTTTAGTGCAATGCACTCATTTTCAGCAGAATAATTATAAAGTCTCATGAGATTCAGAAGAATGCACCTGTTCCATCACCAGAAATATGATTGACACAAATTGATTACCACAGGCAATAAGCTTTCTTTTGAATGCCATACAGTGGTCTATATTAAAGAAGAAGAAAAACAAGAAGAAGGAGAAGGTAGAATAAAGAAAACTGACACCAGCAACTTCCCTATCTCCTTAGAAAGGTCCCAATAATTAACACCGTTTTGACTACACTTAGGATTCCTAATGAAAAAATGTTTATTAAGTAGTATTTGGATCTTCAGCTGGTGTCAGAAATAATGAAGTAGTTAAGAGATTTGACCTGAAGTGGTGAAAGCTAAGTATGGATTATTGGCAGATAAATTAAGCAATTAACTGCCTTGATTTCCATCATTCTTTATTATCACAATTGAGACTGCAGGCTATAAAGCATTCTTCATTTTATTGAGAACTTATTTTGTCAAGGGTTGAGCAGAGTTAGTACCACTGATGTTAATGGTCAAAGCCTAACCCTTTCACATAAGTCTGAATCCAGAATAAATGCTTTATTTCATTTGAATTACTCCAGGTGCATGTTGCTGTAAGTAAAAGCAAGTGTAGTCAACAGAGATGTGAACATATTCAACATTTCACAGAACAGAACACTTGAGGAGAACAAGTGGCTGTGTTTCTGTGTTGCAGATTCCTAAATTTACTAGAATTTTTAAACATCAATTAGGGGAAGAAAAAGACTGCAGCCTATAAAATGTGTATTGAAAACTCTTAGATTTCAATTTTTATTTATATTTAGCATTTGTTTTGCATATTAAATGCCATTTGAATATAAAATCAATGTTTGGGCTATTCTCTATTTTCATTTCTATTTTTCCATATGATCTGAGATCACAAAAAGCGGGAAATGGGTAGGAACAGGAATCACATCATAGCAGATTTCCTCTTTCTGGCCAAAATATTAATTTTCTGTGTTATTTTACTCATACTATAGTATACTATACCTTACATTCCCTTTATTGGGGCTCTAAGTGCCAGTGGCTTCTAAGAGAAACTTTGATTCCCAGTGGCCTGTGTGCTTTTAACACAGATTACAATTTCACATCTCTGAAAGGCATGCAATTAATGAACAGTAGAGATGCACTCAAGAGGCCCTAAATATTCCATATGGCCTGAAAAATAAAAGTAGTGCTTTAATGTTGGTATTCATTATCATGATATATACCTCAGGAAAACGTGTTGGTAATGATTTAGGAAACACTAGCTGCTAGAAAATTGTTCTTGTCTTTATGCGAAAAGTACTGTGTGCACATAGTATGGTGTTCATACAATTAAGAATTACCAAATGCTTTCAAAAATCCTCACCACAAATAAGTATTTGGTGCATTTATCTGTCCTTGTAATATTACACCAGTCATGGATATATGTAGAGATATAACATTGTCTTCTAAGAAAGAACAGTGTAACAGGTCTTGTTTATATATAATGAAAAGGATGACAGTGACCCCAGGATTAACACCACAACAAGACTGTAAATGAAGCAAAATTGAAATCTTATTTTAAAACTTTAATGATTTAATATATCATCCACATTTGGCTCAGTTAATCTACAAAGTACATCTAATTTTTCCATGTCATTTTCTTAGTAGATTTATAGTTATCCCAAGTATTTCACTGAGGCTTAAAATCCTAAGTGACTTAATGTTGGGTTATCATATTTGTCTGCAATTTCATGGACAGAAATACGTATACGTTTCAGAAAATGCCAGACCTGATGCACAGACATTTGGGATTTGTGTACACTAAATCCAGCACATTAGTGAGGCATCAAAATGACTGTACTGCAGAGTGAATCCCAGGCTTGTTTTATTTGTGGTGTGCAGAAAAATCTTAATTCAAAAAACAGGGTTCACTTGGGCATTCCAGATGAAGTATAATCTCAGGTAATCTTTCAAAATCCTCAACTTTAACCTAGACAAAAATAGATGTCTAAGTAAGCATGGACTTACAGTATTGCTAAAGCCAGGCTTTCAAAAGTACACAGGCAGAGAAATATTCAGAAATGTACGCCTATGGTTTTTCAGAAGTACTGACTGAGCCAGCATATTCCTCAGGGCTGAGATCATTAGTAGTTCAAATATTTAGAAAGCAAGAGACTAATGTGCAAGAGTATAGCACCTTATGGAGTCTAAAGATGGCAACAACAACATGAAGAATCTATTTTAGGGAGCAGCAGAAGCTGACCCTTCCCCACCTGCTTGATGATGAGCAAAGACTCTTTGGGTGTCTTATGTTCTGAATGATAAGCACATTAGTGCTCTCCCTAGCAGCTTGCTAATCCTAGCTGTCTTTGGTATATTAGCTGATAAATACTTGCTTTATCCTTTTGATTTGTATATATTCTGCCTGAGAGATTCTTTGGGCATGGCAAAAGGTGCCTGAAGAAGGTGACTCTCAGAGAATGATAACAACAGTGCATAAAATGCTGAAGAAGTTCTAAGAAAAAATATTTTTGAGAATCAACTTTTTCCATATTTCTGAATGTATTCTTATTGGTAAAAATTTTAAAATATTAATGACCTCTGTGAGAATAATTAAGCTGCATTTTATGCATTTTATTTAAGTTGGTCTGACTTAAAATCACATTTGAAGTGTGCTAAGCATCTTCTTCTGTGAGAGATTTCTGTGACCTCTGTGAGATTTGTAGGTGGGTCAGAACTTCAGAAAACAAGACCAGCTATATATTACTGCTGAAGCAAAGCTGTAAAAGCTTGAACATGAAACAGACATATATTTTCAAATGTTCCCTTTCTGCACTGGGAGTTTGTGTTCCTGACATTTCACCAAGTTAATTCATTCTAAATGTAACTTAGAACATTGTTAGTGTTATATCTGAAATGTGAGCTTATTTTCTCAACTTGAAATGGAAGGCTGCATCTTCCCGTAATTCTCCATAGCTAAACTGAATTTTTCAGAATATTTACCTACAAAGGAAGATAGTCAATACGAAGGATGTTAGTGAAAAAAAAAGCCAGAATTTTTCTGTGAAATTGCCTTTTAAACACAGAGTTTCAGTTACTCAAACTATTTCATCATAATGTAAACAGATACATATATATAAATTAGCTTTCAATGTGATACCAAACTTGAACAAAAATTTTATCATTTTATAGTATTTCAGTCCACAGTGAGATAAATGCATCTTCTGTGCCATAATTCTATACCACTAACAGCCTTTGTGCACAAAGAAATGAAAGTCATAGCAAAATTTTAATTCCTGATTCCAAGGTTGTTACGGAATATATTATCAACACACATGTAAGAAAGAATAAATGATTCTGTCATGTGTGTTGTAGTTTTGATTTCATGTAAATATATAACGTGTGCAGGTGTGAGGTTTTTGTGTGTGTGTGTGTGTGTATATATATACACACGCATATATATAAGGACAGACACACATAAGTAATTTTGTAAGTAAGTATATTGATGTGTGCTGTGTGTCCTTTTCTGTCTGGCTGAAATGACAAATGATCACAATCTTAAAGCTGTTATTCTTATTCAAGATGGGGAGAAAAATAAATTTATTTTCTGGAGAAAGTAAGTACCAAGACTTTCCTTGGTAGACAAGGATCAGGTTAGGAAATGCTTAAAGAGACTGGACATACACAAGTCCATGGCATCTGGCTTTATGCACCTATGAGTGCTGAGGGAGCAGAATGGTGTCATTGCAAGGCCACTCTCAATCACCTTTGAGAGTTCTTGGTGACTGGGACAAGTGCCTGAGGACTGGAAGAGAGCAAACATCACTCCAGTCTGAAAAAAGGGCAAGAAGGAAGATGCAGGGAACTACAGGCTGGTCAGCCGTGACCTTAGACCTAGAAAGGTGATGGAGCAACTAATCCTGGTCACCATTTCCAGGCATGTGAAGGATAAGAAGGTGATCAGGAGCGGTCAGCTTGGATTCACTAAGGAGAAATCATGTTTAACCAACTTGATTGCCTTCTATGATGGAATGACTGGCTGGGATGAGAGGAGAGAAGTGAATGTTGTCTACTTTGACTTCAGCAAGGCTTTTGACACTATCTCCCCTTACAACCTCATAGGCAAGCTGATGAAGTATGGGCTAGATGAGCAGACCTTAAGGTGGCTTGAAAGCTGACTGAATGGCTGAACTCAAAGGGTTGTGATCAGTTTTACAAACTCTAGTTGGAGGCTGATCATTACAGGTGTCCCCCAGGGGTCAATACTGGGCCCAGTACTGTTCAACTTATTCATTATGATCTACACAATAGGGCAAAGTGCACCCTCAGCAAGTTTGCTGAATCTGAGAGAAGTGGCTGATACATCAGAAGGCTGTGCTACCATTCTGAAGGACCTCAACAGACAGGAGAAATGGGCAGAGAGGAACCTCGTGAAGTTCAACAAATGCAAGTGCAGAGTCCTGCACCTAGGGAGGAATAACCCTATGCATTGCTACAGGTTGGAGGCTGACCTGCTGGAAAGCAGCTCCGTGGAAAATGACCTGGGGGGTCTTGGTGAACAGCAAGTTGAACATGGACCAGTAACACGCCCTTGCAGCAAAGGTAGCCAAAGGTGTGCTGGGGTGCATTAGGCAGAGAGTTGCCAGCAGGTTGAGGGAAGTGATCCTTCCCCTCTGCTCAGCAGTGGTGATGCCACATCTGGAGTGCTGTGTCCAGTTCTAGGCTCCACCATTCAAGAGGGATGTGGATTTACTGCATCGAGTGCTGCAAAGGGCTACTAAGATGATAAAGGGACTGGAGCCCCTGTCGTATGAGGAAAAGCTGAGAGTTGGGACTGTTTAACCCAGGGAAGAGGAGTAAGAGGCTCATGTGCGATCTTATCAATGTGTATAAATACCTGAGGCAGGAGAGTGTAAAGAAGACGAGGCCAGACTCTTCTCAGTGGTGCCTAGTGATAGGGCAAGAGGTAACGGACACAAGCTGAAACACAGGAAGTTCCATATGGATATAAGGAAGAACTTTATTGTGAGATTGACAGAGCAGTGGAACAGGTTGCCAGAGAGGTTGTGGAGCCTCCTTCTCTGGAGATATTCAAAACCTACCTGGACATGATCCTGTCTAACATGCTCTAGGTGAACCTGCCTGAGCAGGGAGGTTGGGCTAGGTGATCTCCAGTGGTCCCTTCCAACCACAACCATATGTGATGCTGTGACAGAGTCCTGGTTCACAGGTTCCAGTGAAATTATTTTTTCTCTAAGTTGTACAGAAGTATGAGGAGGGTGGTTAAATATCCTGCTAGTCTAGGATTAGATTCTGCGTGAATATTCATACTCAATGCTATTGACACATATAAGCACCCCAGTGTGCTCAGCTTTTCTTGCATTAGTAAGAGGATACATAGTGAAGTGTTCAAAAATCTTCAGCAATCTATGTTAACTCCAATAGGCACTGAACTGTGCCCATTAAAAGGTGTCTGGTTATTGTATTTCAAAAGCAGTTTTTGATAACAACATAAATAAGACTTTTATAGCTTTGTATTAATAAGAGAATAAGATTTTTCTATTTCAGATCCATCTTTTAAGCACATTTAAGATAGAGATATAAGAAATTATACTGCAAACACTTTTATACAATCATGAAACAATGCAGAAAAATGAATTCTTTAGCAAAAAACACTGCTGATTCATCCTTTTTAACACAATCATTGCATATACATGTTAGCTGATTTGGAGTCTGTACAAATCATAAATAATTCTGCTTAAATTGATGTATTTACACTACAGTAAACCTGCTTTGAGATCAGAATGCCTTTGTTTCCAGCAGGCACAGATAGAATAATCAGTTGCACCTTCTGGAAACAGATCTTGCAAACAAAAATACTTTTGTCTTCCATTTCATAAGGTGACAACTTAAAGACATATTTCATGGTTACTGAGGGCATTATTGGTTCTTTGTTGTGAAAGGAACAGACCTATCTGAATGAAGGGGACTTTTTTTCTTCAGCAGAATAATTGACTTGAGGCTATATGAAAGTATGTCTTCTGCAAAAAAAAAAAAGTTCTGGAATAATACAATTTCACATTTTCATGAAAACCCCACAGTCATGAGTGAGAGCACTTCTTCATTTATCTATCTTTTCCTCTTATTAGGTGCACTGCTTAAACAGACATTCTCTAAAGAAAGTAGGACAGAAATTGAAAGTCAAATATAAAGAAAACAGAAATACAATGCCCATTGTCACAGCATTACTTCCCTTGCTCTTAATGCTTAAGGAGTAATAGCATCTAGGAACATGGAAAAGATAATTGTGCATGAAGAAGAGATTGTGCCATTTATAAGTAGTTCACACTGACATCAATTCAGGGCATTTTGTTGTTTCTATCACTGTTTATACTGCCATAGCAGGTAGGAGACACTGTTACAGATCAAGACTTCATTATCCTAAATGCTAGGCCCCCAAAAACTTCTAAGACACTATGCAACCATGAGAGACAGATGATGAAGTGCAAGGAAACAGTCATGGAGAGTTGGTCTTCATGTTTATGTATTGGTCTGTATTTCTCAGTAGCCTAGCCTTCGTGAAGCATACTTGGAGATAAAGCAAAGGACAGATTCCAGAAAGGAACTGAAGTGGAGCAATGAATTATGATGACTAAGTGGTGTTGCTCTCACATATGACGGGAGAAAGCATTAAAGTATGTTTGAAAAAAATCTAAAAGGTGTGAGGAGGAGTTTGGCATTAGAGGTTAACTTTTTGATATTCAGTAAGAGGATAGATAGGAGATATGCTTTGAAAGGCCTTGAAAATGAAGACAAGTAGCTTTTTTGGATTCAATAGAGAATAAAGATTCAGCAAAAAGATGTAAATAGGCGAGTAATATAGTGAAAACAATAAGCTAGGAAAATGATCTTTTCAATAATGCTCAGAATAGATACAAGATAGTCAAGATTATGTGTCAGGTTCAGTAAGGAAGGTGTGATTGTGATCAAATATGTGATGAGAATTGCCTGTGTGAGCGTTTTATATGTTTGGATGGACAGGACAGCTGGTATCATGAAGCTATTTTGCAAAAGGCATCTCCACAGGAATATCATGCCTTCATCTTGCCCAAGAGCTGGTTACAATGCAAATAGGGGATAAGTGTAGTAAGCTACAGCCATCAGGAAAATGCAAACAAGAACTGAGGGTATTGAGGATGGCATGGACCATGGATCAAAAACTTTCAGGAGAACAATATCTGAAATTGCTGGAAAGGTATACTGTCATGTAATGATGGACTAATTTGATTAGTGGCCTGAACTGACATCTGTCTATCATCCTTGTGATAGAGACTGTGTGTATATGTGTGTGGGGGACACATTAACTTTTTTATGTGAATGTCTGAGACAACATAGAGTTCCTGAGTTGGAGCTGTTGTGTGTTGGAGCTAAGCTGCTTCTCAAGAGCTTGACACTGAAACCGGTAGGAAGGAGTGTTGCATTTTCTCTGGGCTGTACTCACTGGAGTGGTTATAGAATCTGATTTCAACAAATGTAATGTGTGTGTGAATGGATGTGAGAGTGAGTGAAAATCTTTACCTGACAGTCTATCCCTCTCTTAATAAACTGAGTTTAGCAGTGTCATGTCATTGTTATTGTGTTCCTTTTGCCCCTCTAACAGTAAGACTAACATGTAGTTTGGAATCGAGCACCTAGAAAGAGACCTGAGTTGAATGCAATGCCTATCCCAAAGATTTGTGAGATGGGAGGAATCAAGGATTGAGGAAAGAGGAAGCAGAAGAGGCTTGAGAGAAAGAGTAAGATAACTCCAAGACTGAGAAGATAGCTAGACATCTATATCTAAATTTCAGAGAGAGAGAGATAAATTTTAGTTCAGAGACACTGTGAATCACCTGTGAATCATCATGAAAAAGATGGTCATTTATTTCTTACTGTGGAGGAGGACATTAAAAAGATGTAAATGAAGAGTGAGTGCTCTGCAGTCCATGGACTGGATCCATTTCTTAATGCCCCTTCTTTTGTGGGCCTTTAAACATGGGACAGAACATGCTGATTCCAGATGAATTGCTCTTGAAGCTCTCTGCCTCTACTCTGTTTCCTGAGGATCTTACGTCCCTTCATATGATTGAAATTTAGTAATTATGACTAAAATTTGGACATACTTGTTTGTGTGATAGATACATGCTAGTTGTGTGAAGGGGAATTCTTGAACAGGTGATGGGGACATGTCATGCTGTGTAATCAGAGATGCACACTGTCAGAGGACTAAAATACAGTCATTCCCTTTTACATGACCAGGTGTTTACCTATCACACGTTGTAGAAAAGCATCTGTTTTGAACAGATGTACCTCCAGTCAATCATATGAAACCCTTCAAAGCCTCTCTGAGAGGTTTTCTGGCCCATCCTGACTTTCTATTACTAGAGAAGGAAAAGATATGGGAGCTAAGGACAAGATCCTTGCAAATGCCCAACAGAAAATCAGGGCAGGAGGGAAGCATTTTGGGAGGGACACAGAAAAATAATCATTAGGGCTGAAGCAAAAGGAAAAATTTCCAGAAAAAAATGGTATGCACGGTGTCATTTGAATCACTTGGCCTCCTTGGTTAATGATCAATGAAACAGTGTGCTCAGCACACAGTGTGCTGAATGAGTCAGATGAAATTTACCAAACTTAACACTGATTAACCATTTGTCAGATAGTACTGGATCTGGTAAAAACAAATTTCAATGAGGAATTTGAAGCAAGATTTAATACACTTCCTCTTGTTAACTAACTGAACAAATGTCCTGTGCTTTTCTGATACTCATGTTCTTCCCTCATTCATGGTTGGTTGGAGTGGATCATGTGACTAAAACTACATAGTACATCTTCTTATTCCATGACTGAGTAATCTACCTTATGCAGTCAAAAACTATGAAACATTGTTTTTCTTCTCCTTTGCATACAAAGAAATTGAGTTTTGCACAAGATCTTGACAGCTGTTGCAAAATATATATATATATATATTATTTCTTTATACAAGCTGTAAAAGGTAAATTGATTCACTCTCCTGGCAGACCTACCTGTTTCCTGATATTTCTGACAGCAAATTGAAGGAAATTATATATTTCTACTGCTGCTGCTTCTATGGTAGTTAGCAGCTTCTATGGAAGTCGATGTTGACTATCTTTCTGTAACTTTCCTTACTTCCTTTCCCCGTCCCCTCCCCCATTCTTCTTTCTTTCCTCCCTCCCTTCCTTCCTTCCTTTCTTTCCTTCTTTGCTTTTCTTTTCCCATCTTCACAAAATACCTTCAATATGATCTTCATCATCCTGTAAATTTATAAAACATATTCTATTTCATGACTAAATGTATTATCTTTCACAACAGGCCTTTTCACCTGAGGGTGACCTGAAAGGTCCTGTTTGCCAGTTTCTGACAGAAATGTCAGAGATCAAGACAGAATTACCCAGAACTGAAAAAGGTTTATCTGAAATTTTAGAGTCTGCAACATACTTCCTTGCCCCCCCCAAAATGTTCATTTTTTGTTTTTTTCTGTCTAAAAAACATTCTTGAGTCTCAGATTCATTCTTTCACATGCTAAGCCTGCTTCAGGCTTGCAGGGGATCTAGTGATTTATAGCAAATCAAGAAGAACCAAAAAGGTAATGCGCTGCTATCTCAGACTAGTCATCCATTCATATAAGGGATGATGATTACTATCTTTTTATAAAGATCAGAGTGGCAATGGACAGAGCATTCCTGACAATTGCTGAGCACCTGAGTACACCTTGCTACCTGTAAATTCAGCTACCCCTGATTATATTTAGAACACTGCAGCTCCTAAGGAGGCAACTATATCAAGACGTGGCTGAGACTATTCTCATTTGATTTCCTTCTGAATCATGTGGCTTAGCTGTATAGCTATGCAAGATACAAACTGTGATTGTGATTAAGAACCAGCATTACTTCTGCTGTCTCTCTCTTTCTAGGGAAAATAAATAAACAAAAAGTGCTTAATCCAAAATATCATTTTGATATAGATTTCGATTTTCAGTATTATTGTTTTTAAAAGTATTTATAGTAGATTTCATTTTTAAATCATGTAAGAAAAATCATTGACTTGTCCAGGAATAAGTACAATATGCCAGATACACAGCTGAGCTCAGTCAAAAGGATTTCTGTAGAATAAACTGGATGACACTACCTGGCCATATGCATTTAATCAGGCAGCCTTCTGCTATGAAGTTCTTTCAGTTAAAAAATATTAATTTTCATTTTACACACCTTATTTTCACAGAAATTTTAATAAAAAGGAGGTAATAATGGTACTAATACAATGGCCATTTACCCGAGAAGATGACATGCAAAAAGAGATTACTGAGTGCTGAGGTTGTTCAGTTTGTGGAAAAGAGACTAAAGGACGATCCATTATCAGTGTAAAACTCCTCAAAGGATAGTTACAAGGACAACCGAGTTAAGCTCTTCTTGGTAGCAGCAGACGGGATAACACCGGGCAAAGATCATTGCTAGGAGCTTGAGTGATTCAGATGGGACATTAGGAAAAACTTTTTCATTGAAAGGCCAGCAAAGTACTTGAAGAAGTTGCCTAGAGAGGCAGTGGAAACTTTGTCTTCGGAGGTTTTCAAGACTTCGCTAGAAAAAGCCATGACCAGCATGTTCTAATGTTGGTGATTATTCTACCTGAGTGGTAAGTTGCATGAGATGATCTCCAGATATCCTTTTTAACCAACACTTCTGTAATTTTGCAGTGATCGCTATTTATAAAGGACTCAGTGGAGTTACTCCTGATACATCTCAATGTAATTGAGTTTAGAATCAAATAAAACATACACATCCCATCCTGCAAGTAATATAATGTCTATTATAGGGCATAGTGATGAGGTATATGGACCCTAGATAGAACTAGTTCAGAAAGTGTTAACAGAAGGGTTAATACTTCCCTATGTGTGACTATTTGTGACTGAGAAACAGGAAAGTAGTAGCTGATCTTCATCCCCAAATAGTGATCAAGCCTCAGGGCATACAGATGAACTGTACCAGGATGGATATGATAAACAAGTAGGGTAGAAGCAGCAGGTCCATGTACTAGAAACTAAAGCAGATGGCAGGCTCTCCTGTCTTCCCTTCTAAGTGGGAAATCAAGGTCTGCAACAGAAATAAGTTTAAACTCATGGAATAGTGATGGAAGACCTTGTCTTGATTATACATTCCTCTGGGCTCTGAGACTAGATTTGAGCTTTCTGTTGCTATTAGAAAGAATGAAACATAAGCTAAGGGCAGAAAAGGGCAAGAGAGACAGAAGAACTGCTAGGCCATATATGGTTCAAGCGTGTACTGTAGTCGCTGGTGGAACACTTAGATACCATCCCTTGAAGAATACCACTGTTTTCCTAGTAGTATATGTTTACTTTCATGACACTGTTATAATGGAGGGAAATGTTACTATCTCTTTTAAAAAAGGGAGTGGGAATTGTGACAGAATGATTCAGATACACCTGGAACCTGGACAGGACAAGGAGAGCACTAGGCACTTAAGTGTATGGTCCAGACCTGGACAGCATGCTAAATATGAAGCCTCCAACAGCAGTATGATGAAGAGCTTGCCATTAGGAAAAGCCGAGGAACACAGTGGTATAAAATAATCTCTTAATAAACACGTCTTCACAGTCCCTGTCCCAAATTTTGGTATATCATCCAATCTTAGAAAAGCTATCACAGGGAACTCCTTTCCTTTCAATAAAGCTAGAAAAGAAGGTGATGCTCCTACCTATACAATAGTTCACTCCAGAAAGAAAGGCCCATGATAAATATAGTCCTCAACATAACAAAGCTTCTAAGAGCATGTCTTAACTGCAGGACAGGATATTGTAAGTAAGGGAGAAAAGTATTCTTACCTTTTTTATTGTGTTGCTGTCTAAAATTTTAGCTAAGTATTTTATTCTCTCCATAGTTTCTATGTAAGGAAATGTTGTTACTGAAATTTTCTCTTCATTTTGGAAACTGAAGACCTTAAGACCTTATTTATGACCATCTAACATGTCAGATTGAGAACATAAAGAAAAATTATCTTTCATTTTTGCACTTAACAGAATTTTCAGAAAAAGCGAATAAAGATGTAAATATCTGCTTGAATCTATGTTATTTTCAGTCCTGGAATCTAAATCTGCAAATTGTTGATGCAGTTAAACCAAAATAGATCAATTTTATATTCCAGATTTTCAAACTAATTTAACATTTTATATATATGCAGATTATGGATAAGACAGAATTTCAGATTTTTTTTTAATACGGAGTTTTTTCACATAATTTTTTTTTCACAACTGGGGTCTGAAAAAGCTAATGTAAAAGAAATAAAACTATCACCCTCCATCATGATACCCTTCTTAAATCTCAGTTTAGAGCTGAAATATTGAACTGAAATACTGTGAGAGGTGCCCATCCTCCTACAGTTACTGAGAAGTGGGAAAGTTGCAACAGCTTGGCAATAACATGCTGAGGGATTCCTTGGAGCCAGTTAGTGCCTGTTTATGAACAAACGAAAAAGCCAGGCATGGCTGCGATTAGTCAGTGATTATTCCATTCTTGCATGGTGAGGACATCTCTGTAGCCCCCCTCAAGTCACCCACTTAGTGGAGAATCTCATCTTTGCTTCCTTGAGATGCGTGCATCTTGTCTATTTTGCATAGGGCTTATTCCCAAAGAGGAAAAAAAAAATAAGGAAAGGACAGAACCATCCTACCCCCAAAGTCTAGCTCAAAGTAAAGCTGTCATTAAAGCTAGTGAGCAGGACAGCAGCCAGCAGGATGCTTTGTGAAATCAGAGGCAAGAGCAATTACATTCACTACTCATCCCTGCTGGCTGCAGATCAGGTGATCTATCAATGGACTGAACTTTGTTGCAGACTCAGAAAGACTGAGGCAAAATGTTATGAACAACTTAGGTTCAGTGCTTTTTCACCTTTCTGCATTTCCCTCTGCTCCCTCTGTCTCACCCAGGACCTCTTCAGGCACAAGCCTTTATTTTTCGCAATCAGGCTGGGTGGGAAGGCCTGGAAAGGCAGGTGAGTCACACTTGTTAACCCCACTTGGTCTGCGCGAGCAGATAGAACAATCAAAAAGATGGCCGCCTACAGAATTTCTTGCATTCTTCTTTGAAGAAATTAGTGCTTTTCAAAAAGAGAGGCCATACAAAGAATTATTATGACAAGCTCTGTGCAGACTGCTCACTAGTTCCTCTGACTCTTAAAGCATAGTCTTCCCTGGAGCTCTCTTTTAGCAGAGGCTGCATTACCACAATGCCATAATATAACCTGGTCCATGATGCCATGAAGATGAACCATAACCATAAAAAAAATCAGTCTAGTAGAGTAGGTGGATGATCCAAGCTGAGATACTTATCTGGGGACTTGTGCTCTGAGTGATTGCTGTTATTTTTCATTTAAGCATAAGCATTTTTGCATCTTCTTTATGTTGTTAATGTAAACCATAAGTTTCTTCCACAACAGAGCCAAAAGAATATTGTAGGACAATGTCTTGAATTTTTAGTATTAAATTTGAGTAAGGAATGGAATGCATTGAACTACACTGAGAAAATCTTCTGCTGAGCTAAATTTATGTTTTGCACAGCTGAAGTGGGTAGGATAAGATGGCTCAGAGTCATATTTCTGTTTCCCCACTCCTGAATTGGCTAGAAACCAAAACAGCCCCCATGACTACATGAGAACTGCCGTGTTACTAGCCTAAGTAGCATAGGCTACTTAGTTCTGTAAGGAGCACTGCACAGGATCAATACCTAGTGAAGTGCTATGCACCCTTCTTTGACTCAAAGCTGACTCTATTGCACTTGGAGATTTGATTATGCACACGGTGACATCATTCTTCACAGACATGATGGGTCAGCTTCCTGACTGCTTTGTCCGTAGTGCAAAACATCTAAGGGTTGGGCCACAGCTCTGGTCTCTTTAGCTCAGCTATACTACTTGCATTTAAACAGCTACCACAACCTCTTGCTTTTTAAAGATAGAAGATGCTGGCATGTGGAATACCACTCAATGAGGTTAAAGGACATGTCATAAATCACTTCTTCAGCTGGCTATCTGGCACCATGCCAGATATGTCATGACTTCCACTAGCCTGAGAAGCACATCAGAGCTACTTCTCTCTTGGGAAAAAACATGCATTCAGCGTTGTTCATTCATACACGGTGTTCTTAGGAATTTAGTAACACTAAGCAGTAGTATCCTACATCGCCTTTTACTAAGACATTCCAGAATTCTACAGTATGGATGGAAAGCTCCGATACAGGGAGATTAAATGACATGCCTAAGGTCATCCATTGGCAGAACTGGGAACACAACTTAAAAGTTGTGTTAAACAGGAGCTCATGATTTCAACATATTTTATCACCTGTTCTCCCATCAGTAGTGGTACAGCAGTCAGGACACTGTAATTTCCCCATTTCCAATGACAATGCAATTACTTTCACAGACTTGAATTCCATGAGGAGATTACATTCATTTGTATGGGGAAGAATACAGCTCCGCTATTAAATACCAATACCCAAAACATTCAAAAGGAAAATGGACTTTTTTTCTATCTAGAGAAGAATGCTTATATAACAGGACATTCAGGTAGGATTCTGGATGGAAACCTAAGTTTATTTCACTACCATTCATAAATTGTCTAATTTCTCCATTTTTGGTTGTGTAACAGACATCCTTTCTCTCTACAGATATTGCAAAATCTTCAGTACAAGACTTGCCCTTTGTTACATCATTGTGAAATTGCATTGTACAAAAAGAGCGCATTTTCAGATCCTAGAATCTACGCTTTTTCCATATGGAAATGGTGATTTCCAGTAGAGACTAACCTGTTACATGCATATCTCTGTTGAATGTGTATATAAACTGTGGAGTTTTGTGCTATTCCCTTCACCTTGTTCCCAAACCACATTCACATACACTTCCACTTCCGAAATCTCACTTCTTTCAATTTGTTTCCCATGACTGATATCAGGCCTATTACTAATATGGCCTGCCTATATACTCACAACATTAAAAATAAGAAAAAAACCCTCAGAAAATAAAATCCCCAGCAGATCAGCTCTATGAAGTTTGGGGAAATACATATGTTCTCCAAAAAAACCCCACAATTTTTTACTTTGTTTTCTGTCTGAATGTCTGATTACTCCCAGAGGACTTGATGATGAATTTATTATTTATGTAGATAATCCTGTTTTATGTAGACAAGGCTTCTTTCATGACTAAAAGGCTTCTTTCATGACCAAAGATACAGATAATTAATTTTATATTTTGAGGAGACAAGCTACAGCTTTTGTTCCAATAGAACTCCTCTTGAAGTTAATGGGATGATCTGGAGGAATGAAGATTTTCAGAATCTTTTTCCTTCTCACTGAGCACACTTCTAAGAAGGGTATGAAACCATTCTTGCAAGCCTGACATTAGTGGGACTTCTAAGGAATTCAGGGACTCTAAACAGAAAAATACTTATGACTTAATTCCCCTTGAGTTTACTTTTTCCACAAAGCATTATTCTCAGGCTGCTAAAAACACACAAAAAAAGAACACTGAAACTTAGGGTCATGACTGAAACGCTGGCAGACATTCACTATATGCTTGCTGAATATAATTACAAAACCATTCTGAGCCTGTTTCAAAACACAACAGCACTAGTGGCTAGATTTTCATTCACTCAATGAGGCTTTGGATCAAAATATAAGACTATGTGTGTATTGATAATATAAATGTCTTTACAATCTGAGAGCATGGAAGCACGCTCCTGCAGGTTCCCTGCTAACATTAAGTATCCTCCTTGACTGGGAACTAATGCCAGTGAATGATTGCTTTCCTTTTTATTTGTATCCTTGTTTGTAGGATACAGTAAGTATTGTCTAATAGTGTCTTTGGTTTTCCTTTGTCTGTAATTGTGCTACCTTTTCTTTAAGCTTTTTGGCTAATAACCTCACACTAATAAAACTAATAAATAGGCTAATAAAACTTCTGATACAGGACCTATATTCTCTGTCTTAATATATTTTTTGTGAACTGTCCCACTATTGAAACAGAATGTGCGCCATATTTGACCTTGAAAAACTTGGTTAATGCTCTTTGTGCTGGATTTCAACAATTTGATAGACTTCTACTGTGAAGCTGTAACATACTTAATTTTCTCATTTGGAACTTGAAATCAATCTGAGTAAGATCCAGAAGGTTTTGCAATGATTTGGCAATAGAGAATTTTGACCATTTGTTAAATGTTTTAGTGGTTCATCTGTCTATGTAGTTGACATTTTTCAAATCATCCTTATCACCATGGCACCAAAGTACTTTAGAAATTTAATAAGTATCAGATCATGTGTATTAGTGAAACCCCATTAGTGAACCAAGTTTACACCATTCCCTAATTTCCTCCTATACAGTCCTCACTATGATAAATCCAAAAGTGAGATGCTTTACTTCACATTCCTTGTGTCACACGACGTTTACTAACTTCAGGAGAAAGTTAGAGAAATACAGATCTGACGGTCAAATTGGTATCATATGATTTTGCTAAATATAGATGCTTCAAAGGTTTTGGCATATTTTCTCTGGTACATTTCTAATTATTCAGACTAAATCTCTTAGTAGAAAAACAGAGTTTAATAACAATTAGCTGAAAATTAATAAACCAGAAAACATTGTCAGGTGTTATGAGCACATCAGCTCTGCCTTTCTAAATGTAGAAGCACAGCAGAAGATGCCTAATCTGCAATATTTTCATCCTCATTTCGTCAATCTGTCACTGATGAATACTCTATGGAGAAGCTGCACAGCATTTGCATATCCTCCTGACTGGTATACAGCCTTGGAATGAAACTAATGTTATAAGAAAGCCTTCTCTGTAAAAGCATATTTCAATGTGTACAGCACTGCACAAACAGAAAGACAAATGGATTTAAATGATACATACAAATATTGAGTTGAAATGGAAGAGGAAAATTTAAAGAGCTCCTCTCACCTGTTCCCTTGTTGCTATCTAAGGACAATTTCCATTGAAGGAGGGCTTTGAAAACAACTGTCTATGCTTCTACATTTCTACTTACAATGCTGTCTGGGATTCTGGGACCCTTAATGCAATATGTGCTGTCAGTACTATGACAGTTTACAGATGTGCAGCCTGACTCTTTGCTATTTATAGATGCCTCTTCCGCAGACAGTACATGAGGGGGTTGTAATGCGGTAACAGGCACATTCTTTGATTTATTGCTTATATTACATTAATTCCGCTCTATGCCTGGCATGGCAAAGGAGGCATACTTATGAAGGTCAAGTATGTCTTCCTTTGCAGAGAAAGTAGTATTAGGAGGTGAAATGTGGAGCAGGGAGCAGGCTATCCACTGTGAGGACTCTGTGGCAGGAAGATTTATTTGGCAGTACATTGGAGGAAGGAAGAATGGAACAGTCAAGTGCTCAATTACACTGGAGTGCTATTTCTGTTCTTTAGTACCTCTGCAGAGCAACTAGGGAGGGTGGACAGTGTCACTTATGCATATGAGCTGCAACCAGTTGAAGCTGGTTGGTGGTCGATGTCCTTGGGAGTCTGTACATGGCCATGCTGCATATCGAGTAACCATATGTTAAATGTTCAGGCAGAATGCTAGGCACAGTCTATTAATAGAAACAGGGAGTTTGGCATGCACTCATGCTTTTGCCTGGCTCCCTCTCATACACTCCCAGAGGCTGGGACTGCATCCTGCCTCCTTCCACATTCCCAGTGCCAAGAGGCTTTGCATGCTGCCCTGTCCCTTGAGAAGCCTCGGAGAAGTCAAGGCAGCCCCAGGAAAGGGATCGAGAGCTGCTCAGCCCACTGCTGCTGAGATGGGAAAGACTGAGGGAACTGAAGGTAATGGAAGGGAGGAATTACGAAGCTTCTGTCTTTTTTGCAGCAAACCGGAGAGCTCTCAAGACACCCTCTCAGTCCTAATGCAATGCAAAGCACTTCTCTGCACTGCTCGGGGCAGTCGGGCGCAAGAGGGAAAGTTCCTGTGCCCCTCCCCGGCCTTAGGCAGCCCCGCTTTCTGATCTCCAGGGTGCTGCAGAGATACAGCTTCTCCGCAACTCAAACGGTCCTGACAAAAAGCCTCCAAGCCTTTCCTCCAGCCGAAAAACACTGGGAGCTGGCCAAGGTACTGCAGAAATAGACCCTTCTCACTCTCTCAGCCCCTCAAAATAACCGTCCCCCTTTCTTACCGCCTGCACCACCATCACACTCAGACCCCTGTACACCACACAGAGCATCACCTCTACCCCCCACTGCGATGGCCCACCCAGAGCTTCCCGGGGAACCGAGAGAGCAGAGGGTCCACCGGGTGCAAAGTTTTCTGTCAGGTAGTAAAGGGGGCGGGGGGGGAAGGAAAGAGGGAGTCCGTAAGGGAGGCACATGCAGAAAATCACGGTAGCACCAGAGGCAGGGGAAAGCGTAAGGAGCAGGGAAAGTTTATCGGCAGTTACTGCAGCTTCTGCTAAGGAATCTGTGCCTCGGGCTGGGGAAGCTGGGATGCAGCGCTCTGCTCACGTCCTTACCTCGATGCTCTCGGCAGCGTTCTCCGCCATTTTCCTCCTCAGGAGCAGGCAGCGGGAGGAGTGTTTCATTCCCATAAGAGCTAGCCAAGGGACGGGGGCTTCAGGGCTGGTGTTCTGTTTTGTATTGTGTTTTCAAAAATCTCCAAAAGGAGAGAAAAAAATTGAAGGAAAACAGCAATTAAATCAGTCTGCTCTGTCCTTTTTGCTTTGTCCACAGGAATGTTTGCGTCCTCCTGGCATCCAGCGTTCCTTAGGCACTTTCGAGTTCTCCTCTTTCCCTCTCTCCTCCACCTCCAGAAAGCTTTCAGGACGGGTAGAGAGGCGGCACACGCTCTTCGGGTTAAACTACAGGGCAGTCGGGCTGAGAGTCCTCCCCTTCAGAGAAAGCAGTTGGGCTAAATAGGAGAGAAGCACCAGCTAAACTGAACTTGGGTATACGGTGACCAGCTGGGCATCTTTGCGTCCTGTGCCTAATCTTCCAGAGCCAGAGGGAGCCAGAGACAAAGCAACAGGACAAGGAAATCATAGCCCCCTTTTTTCCTTCTTTGGGCTTCTCTCGCTCTTTCGCTCCAGGAAGCTTCCTTTAAAGATGCTCACAGCATTTGCCACCCTCTTTCCATGAATGTCTTTAGAAACAGAAACCCCCTCCCCCCCTTGTCCCCCCCCCCCCCCGCTTTTGCTCTTGGGCTGAGCTCGCTGCCCTTCTCCAGGAATTGCATTGACGTGTCTTTCCTAGAAAAAAATTATACCAAGCCCTTCTCATCCCCTGCCATCGCCTACACAATTTCACACATGCATGCACCCACACATCTGCACGCACACACACATATTGTTTCTCTTTTGCATAGATATACACATTTTTTTTTCTTTCCCATCTCTCTCCCCCCCCCCCTTCTGAATCAGCACCAGTTTTCTTTGCAAAGACTCTGCAAGGGTCTTAGGGGGCCGTGGAAGAAATCTGCTTCAGCTTTTTTTTTTCCTCCGAGTTAAAGAGCAATCCTGCTTTCTTCTTTTTTCTTCTAGTGTATGTGAGTGTGCATTTCCAGCTTCTCTTTCACTTGAATTTTTCAGCAGAAGCCACAGTCCATCAGTAGACCCGGACTGTATAATACAGTCCCGGTTCGGACAGAGCTTCTGCTGAAAAGAGCAGGGAGGGGTGGTTGGAGGGCGGAGGAAGGGAGGAGGGAGGGAGGGAAGGGAAGAGGTCTTGCTGGGGAGGGAAAGGATTAAAGAGGGTAAAAGTGTTTTGGAGTTCTTTTAACCTTTCCCTAATAACATCTTTCTTCTTGGGAATGCGTTGATACTTCCACAAATGTTTGTCATAAAGTGCTCTCTGGCACCTTATGAGTTGTCAGCTGTGAGGGCTAGGTTTACCTCACTTGTTTTGCTGTGGGATAAGGGTGGGAGAGGGGGTGTATTACATAATTAATCTTTCCACCTTCAGTTTCCCCTGCTCAATCTCCAGCCTACTGTTCTCACTTCTTTTTTATTTTATTTTTTTGTCCTTATATGGAGGAGGTGAGAAAATAATGCTAGGGGTGTGTGTGTGCGTTGTACTCAAGATTTCAAGGGCCAAAACAGGATTACTGCTCTATGAACAGTTGAAAATCATTTCCTCTGGGAGTGCTAATAGAAACCCAAAGAAGAAGTCTGAAAGATTACTTTGGATACATATTTTAAGCACATATCCAGTGCAGATGATAACGTCAATCTCTGATCATGATAGATGTGGATTTTTTTTTTGGTCCCCTAGCTCCTATTTAAAAAAAAATTTTAACAAGAATTTATCCTCAGCTGACCTCTAGAATATGTCATCCTGTCAAGAACTGCCAGAGGAACAGGAGGTTTCTGCACACATACGCAGGCAATATTCCTGGGGATTCAGGAATGGGGACATGAATTAAGGAGCACAGAGCAAAATTATTCTCTACTCTGATCTAATGAGGGAGTGAGGTCAAGGAAATTAAATGAGCAAATTTCTCCTTTGGGCTTCAGAATAACCTACAGATACTTGCATTTGGGGACACAGTGTCCTTAACTGGAATCAGTAGGTATAAAAATAAGTTTCGGGAATGTGTGATAAATCACCTGGAAGTAAGCAAGCCAGGGAAGCATAAGGAGATGTGGTACACTGAAATGGCAAATGATAGATGAGAACATGCCACATAGGGAGTGATAGTATCATATAAAAACATTTCAGAATACAAGAGTATTTTGTAGAGACACATGCCATATGACCAGAGACTGGACCTCCATGAGATACCTTGCAGAGCCATTTGATCATTCAGTTGTTCAAAAGTCTGATTTCCTGATATTATTTTCATCTCACATTTATTCTAATATCTCAAACCCTTTCATTAGCTCTACATAACTGCTATTTTTTTCAGTGATCATCTTCTGGACCTCCTTTGTTTATATGTAGAGTAATGTTTGCACCTTTTGTCCATAAGGTTCAAACCACCGCAGAAGTGGATGCAGAGGATTATTTCTTTTCTTTGGGATGTTCATAGAGCTCTTAGAGGTCTCAAAACCTTCAAACAATGAAAAATCCTCCAGCTGCTGTCCATAGAAACCATTCTAGAGTATTCCAAAGGCACCCTCAATGTCTTAGACTATTTGTTATGAAGTGCTTTGACTTCTAGGTGGAAGGATAAGCAAAGAAATCTAATGAATAAAAATTATGTCCCTGCAATCTTTATCACATGTTTTTCTCTGCCATGTTATGAATATCTGGTAGTGAGCGTATGCAGTCTCAATCAGCATGAATTTAGGTTGACCTGCATGTTTTACTGTAGCTTATCTATTTTCAGGTAATATACATGGCCAAACTTAGCCTAACAATACCATTTACAGTAAACCATTATTCTGTATGGAGAACAAGAAGTAGATTTTTCAAAAGAACTCCAGAACGGATTTTTCCAGTGTTCTTTGACAACTAGGTCTGTATTTCTAGTACAGCTCAATCACTCTTTAATCAGTTAAATGAGCATCAGATTTTCAAAAGCACTTAGCAACTGGCAGGCCAAGATTTGATATGGATATTTCCTGCTTCCCCCCCTCATATCCTGTGTGACTTGCCCTGACACTTAACTTACCTTGTCCTTCTCCACCTCTATGGCAAAACACATGATGCCTGACTGCTCAACCCTGAACTGGCTTCTGGTGCTTGTCAGATACCGGGAAAGCTTTCCAGCCTCCCGGTTTCCAGCATAGAGAAGAAAGAGTGTTTTGGTCCTCAGCTCCTTTAAAAATCTGACAAATAGTTGGTTTCCTCACTCCTTCAGTCTTCCTTTTGCCTTCTAGATTTGGCTGAGGAAACTACTTTCAAAACACACACTATTCCAAGAAGAAAATTATCTAACCTTGAGGACAAACCCCAGGAACAGCAAACCTGAAGAATATGAACTTTCGTACTGTTTATGTGACAAATTCTGTCCTCAGACATGTGAATACCAATTATACAAATGTATCCTTATCTACAGATGATAGCTGACCATTGGAACTGAGCTGGGGTACATATTTCTGCCCCCTGATTTGTTTTAAAAGTCAAGTAAAATGGTATTGTCATAAGGAAAATTCCACCATAGTCATAGTGCATGACTATATTTGTAACGCAGCCAGGAGATGTCAAAAGCATTCTAAATTTAAATATATCATATGTAAAGTGCATATGAAGGCCACAAAGCATTATAAATGGATGTGGTGTGATGCTGAAGAGAAAATAAAAAGAGAAGCTTTATTACTTCATATTTCCGATAATAGCAGCTGTAGTTGTGGATGCTCTGTTGCTTATTGAGTGTGACAATAATACTTTACTGGTCCTCAGAAGGCCCAGGCTTATTCCTAGTTTTGTCATTAGCTTGGATGAAGTGCAAAGTTCTGTATTTGAGGTGTAATAATTCCATACATCAGTATTGGCTGAGAGGTACAGCAGTCCTGATAGAAAGTGCATAGGAGGTACAGGGTGGTAGTGGTGCCAGGTTGACTATGCCCCTCATGATCTCTCATCATATATTAAAAAAAAGGAAACGACTTACTTAGTTACATTAGGTGGAAAGTGGTCAACAGATCAAGAGAAGTTATGATTCCCTTGCTACTTAGCAGTGGTGAGACCATGTCTTTGATTTTGTATCGGTTCTGGGTCCCTAGTTAAGGATAGTTACTAAGATGACAGAGCCAAGCTCTAATTGGTAGTGTCAGATTATATAAAAAGTGGCAACAGCTAGAAGCTGTGGTTTGGGACATTCAGATTGAAATGCCACTTCATTTTTTAAAATGAAAACTAACCCTTCTTTAGGCTTTATACCTCAAGGACTGTCTCTTTTTTTCAGTTGTGCTTGTGTGCCAAGGATGACAGCACCAGAGTATGTGAGCTGCTAAAGATGAATCTAAAAACATACGGGAATAGGAGATTACACTTTTGCTCTGATAAAAGCTTTCTTCCCAAATTAAATATTTGGGAAGAAGGTTGCTGCTATACTGTGCCCTATTGGAATATGTACAAAGTACTTCATATGCAGACAATTTGGTATCATTTCAAGTAGGAGGCAATGCCATTAAATCCCATTAAAACATGAACAGGAAATACAAAGATGAGCAAAATACAAAGTAGAGCAAAAGAAAATGAGAATAAAGAAGGGGATCAGGTGGAGGATTGGCAGAGGAAGGCTGGCAGAGAAGGTAAAAAAATATGCAAAGATGTGCATAGGGAAGCACAGGGTAGCTGTGGTAGGCAATGGCAGTGATGGAAAGGCTGAAGACAGAAGAAGATAGAATAAGAAAGTGCTTTAAGGTCACAGAGAGCGTTCATGTGGCCTGGATCAGTGTTAAACTGATTTCAGTGGAATATTCAGTCGTATAAGACAAATTCTTTCCATTGGGTCTTTTAAGCTTTCCTGCCTCCCCTGATTCTGCAACTCAGTCCATTTCTGCTCATGTCACAAGAAAGATTAAAGCAGGAAATTTCACTGTTCTCAATACCTTGCATCTTGATAAAAGGAAGAATACAAAAGATAATCAGCCTGGAAAAGACATCTCCTTCTTCTGTTTGACCTTTCTTACATGTTGTATTTGGGAAAGAGAGGAAGGGGATAACTCTAAGACTGGGAGCAATCGGACTCTAACTCCTGTTTCTGAGTGGAAGAGAAAATACTGTAGCACAGACCTCTTCCTGCTCCAGAATCTCCTCCCTCTAAATTTTGCTTGTTATCTGATCAAAGGAAGACAGGGAGCAGGTCCTTATCTAGTCTTGTTTTGTATTGTTCTTTCCAGTTAGTAGCCCTGCATTAACTGATGCCTGCTGAGGATTCTATTTATGCTGAGGATACTATTCTACACACTCTAACACATTCTAACCTGCTCTGGGCATTACTGCTTCTCAGAGTTATGTTAAACTACTCTTTCCATGGCTACATCCTCCACTGCAAATTTCCAGAATCTCCCATTTCTTCTTACAGTTCTTTACAGTATGTATTTATTTTGTTCTTTTTCAGACAGACTTTATTCTCCCAGCATTTTCTCCTGCTAATAGGCATTTTCAGTACATCCTAGGTATATTTTCAGGTCTTTGAAAAGATTGTGTTGCAGACTTCAAGAAATATAAAATCCAGCACTTAAGGGAACCCAGCCATTTTCCCACTGTCTCATAACCCTTCATCCTTTGCAATCTTCCTATTCAGTTTGTTTTTCCCATTCAAAATTATTACTGTCTGTTTGTTTTTGCTGGATTTGGTTAGTTTTACCTTAATTGTAGCAATTAACACTGGGGATTCTTTTGGTAATAAATAGTGTTAGTCCCTATTAAGTGGTGTTACACACTACACCTAGATTCCTTAAATACTCCTGCATGATTTTCAGCATCTCTAATACTTTTGGTTGAAATATTTGTAACTATGTTGTTAGTTTTAAACTACTGATATTAAATTTGAGTGAGGAAGGGTCTATCAGAAGCTAAGGCTAAGCTGATCTGAGATACCTCATAATTGCCACAAGCCAAGAGTATATGCACAGACACTTATCACTGCTCTGTTAATTCACTATAACTTGTTAAACTATGGAAAACTAGTCATAAACTGAACCCTTAGCTATGCATACAGTGATGAAACACCTTGACCCTTGCAGACTCATTTCCAGAATTTTTATATTTTTTCTAAAGTTGTAGACTTCATTTTATTTAGAGAAAGAAACTGCATTTTACCATCAAAAAAAGGAAGCTTCATTTAAATTTAACCAAAATATTCCTTTCATTATTTTGTTCATAATGAGTGCTGAAGTGATAAAAAGTTGTAATTGGGTCAGCTTAAAGGTTCTGCTGGAAGAAAGTTCTATTCTGAAAACCCCTATATAGGCCACCAAAGTGGGTCTCCCATCCTCAGTGGGTTAGAAGGCTTAGAGGAGCTGGATGGCTACTGAGAATTGAAATTACCTCCAAAGGTAGAGATAAATAGGTATAATATCCTGAAGTGCAAAATGCTGACCTGTATAATATGACCTTGTTCAGCTCCTGCCTAATTATTCTGAAACACATACACTCAGAATGGACAACAAAGTACTTTTGAAGTTTGATATTAACGTCATCCTCAAGCTACAATGAGACTAAGATATACCATAAAAAATATTTTCCCACATTATACAGTTGGTTTCCTATCTTCTCAAAGCTCTCAGGTTACCTTTCTTCTGCAATGAGATGCAGAATTTTTAGTTTCTGAGGAATCAGTTTACTTTTGTTGAAGTTAATAGGTGGATGTTGAAAATCACTTTTGTAAGACCTATCAAAACCCCACATGAGATAATTTAAATGGCTCTTATTGATCTCCTTAAGATAGGAATCAGGTCCCTGATGTGAAGCATCTCATAAATCTCATGACTGGGCTGTTGACTATTCATGTTTCTTTCACTTTCCAGACATCTTGCATTTTTTTTCCTTATATATTATTTTAGTAGAGTAAAGCTAAAATAGCAAGATAGAATTATCAGAATCAAGTCTTTTTTCCAGGGTGCTTATTATTGTGGCCAGACGATTCACGAGCATTTACAGCGTCCTATGTGATCAGTATCTGACTTTGTCTTGGCAAGTTTTTCTTTCTTGCATGTTCAACCTTCAAACTTCCCATGTGATTTTCTCTCTCTCTCTCTCTCTCTCTCTTTTTTTTTCTTTGCTGTGTTTGTTGAACTTCACTTTTGAAAAATACTACCTTAGCCATTTCCAAATCTTCACTAATTTACTGCAGTACTGGAGCCTCCCTTGTACTTCTATGTTCCCTGACATATAAATTAAATTTCTTTGTAGTCTTACTAATATCCTTAGCTATAACATTAAGTCACTTTTCTGAATCCTTTCTCCTACTAATTTTAACATGATGAACTATGCCCTTCAGTTCTCTTTCCTTTTTTTCATTTTTGCTGCAGCTTGCATTTTAAACTTCAGAGTTCAGAGCATTGTCTTAGGAAGACACACTGGCTCTTTGCTCTTACACTGAGGATTCGTGACAGTTTTAGGTTTCTTTATTCTTGTTTTTTTTTCATTTTTAAATCCTTACCCAAACAACTCCTTCACTTCTTCTTAATGATAGTATGTCTTTGTCTTCTCATTAGCACACTGAATACGTCGACTCATGCACATTCTCTTCTTTTCTTTCTCATCTCATATGTAGGTCAGTAATTCCACAACTTTTAACTCTCAAAATTTCACACATGATTCTTGACAAGCTTTGAATTATATCATTATAAAATCTAAAATCGTGCTGCTTACTACGATGCTGTGGAGCGCTCAGTATATTTCTGCACACCATGGAGTAGAGTTGTAAGTTATATATGTAAACATAGTTTGATGGGCATTTCTGGAGCAAATGTTGCTGTCCTACTTTTCACTGGGGATCAGCCTTTAAGCTGAAAAAAGCTTAAGCTTTGAATTCTGGGGAATATATTTTGAAATTAAGAGGGAATATAACTTCCTTTTTTTTTTTTTTTTTTTTTTTTTTAAATCTGGAGACACTTAAAAGCCCTATTGGCAAAGAAGAAAAGTAGAAACTGAGCTTTATTCAAGTCAGTCTTGTACTCAAAGCTTAAAAAGCTGCCAGTCTGGTGATAGTCAAAAACTTCTGAGTGAGCTGAGAAGGAATGGAAGGAACTGGGAACTGCCTCTTCAGCACAAGAAAAATACGGATATACAGGATGAGTCCAGTGAAGGGCTATTACGATGATTAAGGGATGGGAGTATCTCTTATGAGGAGGAGACTGAGAGAGCTGGGATTATTTGGCCTCATGAAGAAAAGGCTTTGGGGAAGGGGATCTTGCCAATGTGGATAAATACCTGATGGAGGCAGGGAGTAAAGAAAATGGATCCAGACTATTCTCAGTGTTATCCAGTGAAAGGACAAGAGGTGATGGGTACAAACTGAAATAGAGGAAATTCTATTTAAATATAAGAAAAAACATGTCTGAATTTAATTCAAGCAAAATATTTTGTTGCCTCGTAAATATCGAATCTTAGCAGATTTTTTTCTTCTTAGGCTACTATTTATGACTAATCTATTTAAGTCAGACAGGGTTAAAGAAACTTAACTAGATCACACATTAAGTTACAATAGTTACAGCTACTCTTCTCTTTTCTTTCTTTGCCCAATGGCACTTTCGTATATCATACTGGTTTCTGTCAGCTTCTGATTTTTAATCCATTTTCAAGTTTCTGTTATTTTTCTCTCATCTTTGTTGGGGAATAGAATACAGACTTCTTGATAGGTTGAAAAATGCCAGATTTATATATCTGCCTCTTTTAGTGGTATGCATAAAGCTTGGAAAGCATTTTAAATGGAAGATGTACGAGAACCACTTAGAGAGCTTTGTCAGGCCTGGTAAATTGCAATCTGCTTTCTCCATCCTTTCTTTTCCATAAGTGTCCTATACACTAAGTCATTCTGCTGTGTGTCTCACTTGTTGATGTTACAAACAGTTTTCTTCTAACCCACTCAAGTTCAGCCATCACTGTGGACAAGTCAGTGAGTCAGGTGGTGATAATGGGCTGGATTTTTTTTTCTTTCCAGTTCATTTTTCCCTTCCTCTTCCACTAAGGAAAACAGAAAATTCTGTTGCATCTCATTAAAACACACACACACACAAAAGAAAGTTTGATATGTACTATAGGTGTTACGTGGGCTGACAGCAGTTTAGCTTATTTTCTAGAACCAGTCTAGAAAAGCTAGGTCAGCAAAAGCCAGGTCATACAGTACTGCCTGATGATGACTGCAATGTATTAAATCCAGTCAGGCTTTGTCCAGGTTATAGCGTGTAGTCAGCATTTTGAGATGCCTAGGATGACGAGCTTTCTGGCTGCAAACAGAGTTCAGTCTTCCAGGTTAATTGATTGTGTTGTGGACTTTGGCAATACTGACCTGGAGATTCTGCTAATTCATCTGCAGTCCCTGCCAGAGGGAAGATAGATTTATTTATACTGAACTCTCTCTGTTCTTTCTCCCTTCGAAACACCATTGTGATACGGCTCCAGTCTTCACTAATCTCCTAATTTGAATGCCCTACTGGGTATCAGATGATTAACAAATCAGTTAAGACTGTCTGTTCAATAAAAGAAACCAGTAAACAACAACCTTTGCTAATGGTGTACTTTGTGCATAATACAGGCATAATATTGTGATATTTGTGTTTATGGTGCCCATCTCTCCTTCTTCAAACTAAATAAAACTGAAGCTGGTAGAAGCAAGATCAAAAAAGCCAAACTTGAGTTGGGCATGAACTTTATACATAGCATTCCTGTATCTTTTTTCTGAGAGAAAACATTTCATGAACAGTGTATTATAGTTTTGCCAGGAATGTTCAGAGACCTGCTTACTACAATAAAGAATGTCTGGGAATACAGATGTATAGAGTATCATTTACTGAAATGAGAGTATAACCAGTGAGTATAGTAGTTAGTCACAGTTTGCATGATTGTGAAAGCTTTCTTCTGAGAAGGGAAGAGAAAGCGGAACAAGATCATAGCTAGTATTACCAAAGGCAAGGCAAAGCTTCTTTAAAGGAAGAGATTTTGATAGCAGCTACTTTAGTAATAATAGTGGCTCAGAGAAGCTCATCAAGTTCAGGACCCCATTGTTCTGTGTATTTCCCTTCAGACCCTGCTTCAGGTAGTTTGCTAAGTAGATGACAGTGATAAGTAATAGCATTCTTTCTCTGTTTCTTGTTTTATGCTAGTGTCACAGAGCTCATGAGAATTAGATACACTGTACAACAAATTCCAAGAGAGCTGGGCCAAAGCCAGTAACTGTTGCTAGGTCTATTTTGGGAGTAGACAGGATCTTTATGGGCTAGCACGTCTTTCCTAGCAAGCTGGAAAAGCTGGGAACAAAATTCAGACTGCTAGATGAAAATGGCATGTAATCAAAAATAGAAGATGTTGAAACTGTGCTACTGCAGAGTTAGAAAACTTCTTGCCACTAAGCTAGTTTGTGTGATCCATTCTTTTTAACTAGGAACACTGCTTACTTCAGTGCGCAAATGGGAGGAACAGAATGGTTGGGTTAAAAAGAAGGCTAAACCAATGAAACTCCAAATAAAAATATTCTTATCTTTACTGAAATCCTGGGGTTTGTGAGAGGTTCGGTAACAAACAGAATCTCTTCAAAAAACTATATCTCTTCAAAAACTATCAGAAAATGACATGTACTCTCCTTTGCACCTAATTTGTCCTGGAAAAAAATAAAAATGATTATTCATGATAGATCATTCCTCCAAAGAAATACTTACTTGGTGAGGAGGAAAGAGGAAATCTAGGAGAATCTAAAATACAGAGGGCTCATGATACAAGTCAATTTAAGGTAAGTTTTTAAAATGACATCTGAAAGGTCACGTTAATTCAGAGAAAGTATAAGCTCAGGAGAAATTTGGGACACACTGTTGTCAAAAATAATATGCTAATCTTCATTTTCTGCTGTCAGGACAACTAAAAAAAAACAAACTTAAGCCACATTGATCCTAAAATGGTCTCTGCAAAGTATGATCAAGAACGAACTTTTAAAGGTCATTTCTAATAGAAAGTTATTGACCTTTCTAACATACATGGGTGAAATGCATTCATAGTCAGAATCATTGTATTCTCATCCTGTCTCTGCCCTGATTTAGTGATGATTTTCTCCCTGTTCCAATTTTTTAATGTTTAATATTAGACTGTTTACTCACCTATCTTTCAGTATGGAGTATTAATTAGCTGATGTCTGTACATGCTTATATTATACAAAATTATCTCTAAATGAAAAATATTATTCAAAATCTTCCTTATATGGAACAGAAGGAGGAGAGAAACTACCTGGATTATTGTATTAGATACTCTAATAGGACATGATCATATAATGCTCTACCAAATACTTATTCTATGCAAACACCCATACACTGCAATTCAAAAATGCTTCATGGTCCAGTATGATCTTACAACTTGCAGCACTGAAGACCAAACAAAA
Organism: Rhea pennata; assembly: GCF_028389875.1. NCBI lineage: Eukaryota > Metazoa > Chordata > Aves > Rheiformes > Rheidae > Rhea > Rhea pennata. Next base: position 83,812,232 of record NC_084663.1, on the reverse strand, counting down.
ATTCTCAAACTATAATTTACAAAAGAAAAAGAGCAGAAGGAAAGAGCAGAAGAGTAGGGTATGGTCAAATAGAGGGCACTATCAAATAAAGTAGCCTCATCTTGGTTACTCCTTGGGCTGAATGTGTTTTGTATGACTTTAGATCAGATTTTAAATTATGTTACTTCTCTGAGTGATACTCTACCATATCTAAAGGTTGCTTTATCTTCAGCATGAGTATAGATATAAGCAAAGAGAATAAAATTCTCATATCTAAAACTTTCTAAAACCAAAGCAATCCCATGACAAAATTTAAAAAATGAATTGTGCAATAAAAATGAAATTCAAGTTTATGGCCAGGGTAGAGGCCTGTGAAACCTATAAATTATAGATGTACAAATCAAGATATTCCGACCTGAGGAGCTTTCAAGCCTGGTCATCTTGACTTAACTAAGAATTATTTGTGACTATCACCATCAGTGCAGACTATACAGCATCAACTCCATGGTATTATATACTCACAGCTAATTTTGTGTTTGCAGTGATCATGATTACTGTTGTATAACAACTGACCATCAGCAAGCATGTTGATGATGACAGAATTTAGTAAAAGTTTAGTTTTACAGTTTAAAACTGGCCTGATCTATCAGTTTTCTAAACAATTCTATCACAGCAATTCTAATTCACTAGTAAATACATATTTTTATATATATTTATGAGATACACTCATTTGAAATGAGTTACAATCATAGTATATAGCTAGGTAACAGGCCTATGGCAGAATGTCTACCCAGCACAGTCCTTAATTCCATGAGTTTCTCTGTGGAACTTCAGAGATAGTCTCTATCGGGATGAGACAATAGACTGATTTGAGACAATGGACTAAACAGAGACAAGATGACTGACTGAACTCCTAGTTGCCTTCCAATAAGATATTGGACTGTTACAGAAGCTCTCCATCTAGGAATTTCAGACAGTCCTGGAGGTTCCACCAGACAGTTCCTGCACTGCACAGGCCAACATTATTAGCATGTTGTTGTCCCAGAGACTGCCTCAGTTAGTTCCTGGCCTTACGTTGTTGTATGTAGTTGTTTGCGTTGTAACTTCTATTAGGTAGGTGCCTCCCACCTTCAGGGGTGCATGACTGTGGAGGACTTCTAGGGATACCTGGGACCAAGCTTGCATGACCGGACCTGGCATATTTAACACCCTACTCCTCCTGACTGCTGCTTCTGTCAGGAAAGAAAAAGGAAGTGAGGATAACCACTTTTCTGTAATTTTTTAGAGTTCTATGTATCAATAATTACTCCTTCACAGAGATAAAAAAATATCAAAACTCCTTCACAAACATTCAAATATTGCACAATAATTAATGAGTACTTTTGTCTGCCCTGACCTTAACCACAACAAAATCCTGCGCACTCTGTTCAGGAGAAAGTGGCAAGTTATTTTGTTATTTTCTTTATTTGCATGAATGTATTGTATTAATCCTAAACAGGCTCTTGAGGGGATCTGTGCTGGCTTGGAGGAAAGGCCTCTTTCCCAGACAGACATTTGCAATTATTTCCATTGCGCATCTTCCTGCCTTAGCATCACAAGGCCTGATTTGAGCGTGCATGCCAGAGTGGAACAGAATGCTCAAGAGATTATCAGAAGAATACAGGCTTTTTAATCCTTACATCACAGAATCAGATTTAGTTGAAGTTACTGGTTGTAGAATTGCTGTCCTCTAATGGGTATGTATCTGAGTCAGTATGTGAAATGAACTGATGAGCTTAAAATGCAACTTCACCAGGCAATTTTCTCAAAGCCAAGACTAGTCGTCCATTGTTGAAATTTTTGTTGCCTGCATACTTGCTTGTCTGGCTGCAGGCTAAGCCGGACAGGGGAAATGGTTACAATTACAATACTCTTTCATTTGTTTTTTTCACAGGGAGGGACATTTTGCTCTTGGAGAGATTATTTATATTCTATTCCAGTTTGCTAAACCAATTCACTGTTTGGCTGTAGAAAGAGTAGAACCAGTACAAACCAGCTGGAGGGGTAGATCCAAAAGGCAAGGATCATCCCACAAATGGGGGAGGAGGAGAAGGGTCATATGCCTCATTCTTACCTCTACAGAACCTGAGTCATAAAGTCATGGTTGGGATCTCTGTGTGGAGATCCTGGTGACAGACATCTCCAAGCATACCCCCATGCCTTCATCCCGTCCTCAGGTTTATGATGTTTGGGGAAAACTCAGACTGTTTGAAGACATGCTCCCTTTTCTTCAGTCCCCTTGTATAATTTAAGGGACTACCTATGGCCTTAGAGACTGTATTTAAAGCTCTCCTGACTTTCCTCAGGTCCTCAGTTAGAGGTTAGAATACTACAGGAATGTTCTAAACGATACTACATGTTGATGTTTCACAAGAGATCTTGAGCCTGCTGAAGGTTCTCTGTACAGGAACTTACCTTAGTCAGAATTTATGGTTGCTTAAGTAGCACTAAACAAGTGGAGCAGGAATAATATTATGGCCCATTGGATAGCATTAGAGCTGTTTCTTTTTGAATGACATTTCTAAAGTAGAAATGTTGCTAGATTTTTTTTTCAAAGTAATAAAACCATTCATATGTTTTGAATAGAGAGCATTTCATTTGAAGTGTTTCTTCACTGGCTGAGAACTAAAGCATAGAATAAATTCTGGGAGCCTACTGATCTAAAAGCAAATCATGTATTTCTAAGTAAACAAACATGTACAACTAAACTGAGGACTAAAAATGTTCAGGTGGCAGACAGAAATGTAAAGGTCACTGTTTTATTTAGAAACAGGACCTGAATATTAGGCTTCTAAATCCCAGTGATGACATCTGCCAGATCTTTGAAACTGCTGAGCACTAAACAGTTCCTTCTGAATCTTATGCCTGAAAAATCCTGGTAACAAATATTAGCATATTCTCAGGTGTCAAATATGCAGTTGTGTCAACTAACAATGCAGACACTCCTGGAGATAAAAGGTGAATGTGGAATTTAGACATAAGAGAAAGAGAAGGTCAATATCCTCAAGGACATGGCATCTATTACAAAGCTATGTAGAGACCAGTATTCATTATTGTACGAAAGGAGACTGAAAGAGTTCAGCTTATTTAGCACAACAAAACAGAGGCTGAGGAGGAAAACAATTACTTTACAAATATATTAGGAATAAACAGAAGAGCATGAAGGAGCTAGCTCAGATAAAGGACAAAGTTATCACAAGAACAAAAAGGTATGAACTTATGGCTAAATTTAGGCTAGTAATTAGCAGTTATCTTCTAACTCTCTGAGCAGGGAGTCTGGAATAATGTGCTGCTAGGGGCAGTGAGGCAAACAATCTACCTGGTTTTAAGATAGTGCTCTACAGTATGATAATGTTTATAAAATGTGGAACCTGTTATTCAGGTCACTGGGCTTAAAAATCCAGCAAGCTTTTTATGTCCTACCTCCTCGTGGTATTTGTGGCTGTACAGCCACTTTTATTTCTAATAATCCATATTATCTCCTTGTTTCAATAATCTTCCACAACTTGTCTTTAAAGACATGTCATTGTATGCTCAAACTAGGCAGGAGTCATCTTGGGACAACTTCAAACTCATCAAAGACTTGATCTCAGTTGCTGATTCTGCAATAGCAGAATACAACTTTTCCTCAAGTTGTATCTCTTGAATCTGCATTAATTATGAAAGTACATCTATAGATATTATTTTTTGATATTAAGAAGTTACTAGAAAGATTGATAGCAGTGGCTGCTTTCTGTACCATTTGGTAGGGATGCTGTTTAGGGTGAATTACAGAATGCTCTTGCACTTCTCTTTGCTGAATCCTGGCTGAAGTTTTTCAGGCTATTAAGCAGGCAAGGATTTGGCTTATAGAATCAATATTAAGAGGTAGAATGCTGAGATAATATAAATGGATATGTAATATTTTGACTTGCCATACTCAACTTTGACAAGATAATATTGGCACAGAAGAGATCAATATCAAATTAGAGGCTAGAGTTTTTTTAACACACTTTTTTTCTTATTTTATTTTGAGTAATGTAAAACAGTGCAACAATCAGCCAGGAAATGTTGTCATTTCTGCAGAGAAAAACACTCTCAATTCAGAGTTCTTGCAAGTGGTTAGCTCTAGGTGCTTCTTAAAGATTCCTCACTGTGTCAGAAAACTTTTTCACCATCTCTGAAAGAAACAGCTGCTGGTGAAGTAACATGGCTGGCCCCAGGCATGTAACAGTTGGGTAGAAGCTTACCAAGTTTATGATGTTTATCATTTGGAGGAAAAAAAGATTTGTATCATGCTACTCAGCTACACCAACACTAGGATTTTCCCATGAAATACCAGCTTGAACTTTACCATACAGTTTATGAAGCTGCTGGAGCTCTCCAGCAAGTGAAAAGGAGGGCTGGCAGAAATACAATACACGACTGGAATAACATCAGCAAAGACATGGCATTGTACTTTGCAGAGAGGCTATTATCCATCCCTCTCCATGTTGATGGAATGTATGAAGCTTCAACTGTTCTCTCTCCATCCCTATGCATGGCCTACAATCCTGAATCTAGGAAAATGAAGCTTAAAACAGATCAAAATACTTACACTTCTTGTACAGTGGGGGAGTTAGCACATATTTTTGAGGCTTGTCTGTGGGTTGGCACTAGGAAATTTCCATCTGCAGCAGGCCTCACATCTCTACATCTACATGGATCTTGTGGAGTACCAGCTGGTTGGGGACTTTCTGGTTCCATTATTGCATGGTGTTCCAACTGCCAGTAACAACAAGATCATTACAGTGACGTATGACAAGTCCTTCTATGTGCCAGAGAACTGACAACAGACTGTTTATCAGACAAACTTGATAAACATTAAATTAAAGACCCACCATAACAAGAATATTTCATTTTAGGCTGAGGTGATCTTTTGTTCAGCTTCACAGGATTGGTCCCCAGCCCCCACATCAGTGTTGCAGCTCATTTTCCTAAAACTTACCCAAGACCAAACTTGTTAGAACCTGATTGATAGATTTTTAAAATGGGCTCCTGGATTTCCTTTTTAATTAATTTTCCCCTAGTCTCATTTAAATTTGAATTATTAATTTCATTATCTTTCATTAAAGAAGTGTTTAATAAGAGACAAGGCAGGTTCAAGGGAAAGGAAAGCTCTAAGCTGCCCTGCTGGGCCCTGAAAGCTAGGTGGGCTGGAGGGGACTGAGACTCTAAGACACTTCAATGGACCCTGGACGTTGGGCAGGTTCAAGGGCAGCAAGGATCTAAGGTGTCCTGCTGGGTCCTGGAGATAGGGCTGGCCTGAGGGGAGTGAGGCTCAAAGCTGTCCCAATAGGCTCAAGGAGAGTGAGGCTTTAAGGCATCCTGCTGTGCCCTGGAAGCCAGATGGGCTCAAGGGGAGCAAGGCTCCAAGCTGGCCTATGGAGTCCCAGAAACAGAGTTCTCCAAGAGTGGGAAGCTCATGCAGAAGCACTAGGAGGAAGTGGCGAGTAATAGTAGCGGGAGATTCCCTGCTGTGGGAGATGGAGGCCCCCATCTGCTGAACTGACTAGCCATCTAAGGAAGTTTGCTGCTTGCTGAGGGTTCTGATCCAGGATGTTGTGGAAAGGCTGCTAGTGCTTCTCCAGCCCTTGAACTATTCCTGGCGCTCTTCCATGTGGGCAAGAACTCCAGGAAAAACCTGGAGTATATCAAGTGTGACTACATGGCTCTGGGGTGATGGTCCAAGGTAGGGGTCCAAGGTGTTTTTTTTAAACCTCAATCCTAAAAGGGAAAGAGAAGGGCTTGAGGAGAAGTGGAAAGTTCCTATGGGTCAATAACAGGTTGCACAGCTGGCGTCAAAGACAAGGATTGATACACCTGACCAAGCAGGGCAAAAAAAATATCTGCTGGAAGGGCAACAGATCAGGCCACAGGCAATCCAAGAGGTTTCTGGAGTGCCTTGATGACAGCTTCCTGACGCCGGTGAGTGAAGAGCCAATGAGGAGAGGTACTGTGCTGGATCTCACACTTACAAATAGGGGAGGGCTGGTTGTGGATATGAAGGTCAAGGGGCAACCTTGGCTGCAGTGATCACAAGATGGTGTAGTTCAGGATCCTGTGAAGAGGGAGCAGGGCAAAAAGCGGATAATAACCCTGGACTTCAGGAGAGCAGACCATGGGCTGTTGGGGACCTGCTTGGAGGAATCCCATGGAATGGATACCTGGAGAGAAGAGGGATCCAAGAGAGATGATTGATTTTCAAGGATCTCCTTCTCCAAACTCAAGAACAGTCTCTCTTGATCGGCAGGAAAAAAAAGCAAAGGTGGCAGGATACCTGCATGAATGAGGTCCTCCTGACTAAACTAAAATATAGAAAATGAAGACAGCAGGAAGTGGAAGCAGGGACAGGTGACCCAGAAGGAATAAAAACTCTGTCTAAGTATGCAGGGATGGCTAAAGCCCACCTGGAGTGTGAAAGGCAACAGAATGGCTTCTGTAAGTACGTAAGCAGCAAGTGAAAGGCTAGGGGAAAATGTAGGCTTGCTACTAAATTTGGACAGGGGCCTGGTGGCTAAGGACATAGAAAAGGCTGAAGTACTGAATGCTTTCTTCATCTCAGTCTTTACTGAGAAGACCAGCCTTCATGAATCCCTAACCCTTGAGATCAGAGCACAAGTCTGCAGCAAGAAAGCCTTTCCCTTGGTGGACAAGAATCAGGTTAGGGATTACTTAAACAAACTGGACATACACGAGTCCATGGGACCTGATAGGATGCACCCACAAGTGCTGAGGGAGCTGGAAGATATTGTTGAAAAGCCACTTTCAATGACCTTTGAAAGGTCGTGGTGACTGTGACAGATGCCTGAGGACTGAAAGAAAGCCAATGTCACTCCAGTCTTCAAAAAGGGCAAGAAAGAGGACCCAGGAAACTACAGGACAGTCAGCCTCACCTCCATCCCTGGAAATGTGGTGGAACAGTTCATCTTGGATGTCATCTAAGCATGTGGAGGAAAAGAGGGTGATTAGGAGTAGTCAGCATGGATTCATCAAGGAGAAATCAAGTTTGACCAATCTGATAGCCTATGATGGCATGACTAGCTGGGTATATGAGGGGAGAGCAGTGGATGTTGTCTACCTTGACTTCAGTAAGGCTTTTGACACTGTCTCCCAGTCCCGCAAAGGGCTACTAAGATAATGAACGGACCAGAGTCTCTGTCATATGAGGGAAAGCTGAGAGCTGGGACTGTTTAACCTAGGGGAGAGGAGGCTTGTGTGGGATCTTATCAATGTGTATAAATGTCTGAGGGAGGGAGGGTGCAAAGAAGACTCTTGTCAATGGTGCCCAGTGACAGGGCAAGAGGTAATGGGTGCAAACTGAAACACAGGAAGTTCCATCAGACACAGCCCAGTGATTACCAGGCAAATTCATAATGATAGATACAAGATAAAGGTTGGAAGTCAGTCTGCAGTCAGTGTCCGGATCACTGGGGTCCATGGTCAAACACAGCTGTGGAATATTGCAAGCAGGGACTGAATGCCCACGAACTGAGCTTAAATGGAGCTTCTGGGCCCATGGGAAGGGTGTGTGAGTGGACTCCCTAGGTGAGGCTGATCAGGGCCATGAAGGCTTATTTGTGCACTCAGGGCCCTGACATAGGAAAGGATTCTGAACTTTCTGGTTTGGTTTAGGAAAGAGACAGGCAGAAGGAGAGGTGCAGGAGTGATATAGTGGATTCTACTTAACCCAAGTGCATGGCACCAGGAGGCCAGATGGGATTCACCCAACACTGCTGGAAGTGGCCAATGTGACTTCAAGGCTGCTGTCTTTCTACTGTGCAACTTCATGGTATTCAGTTCCCATCTATTGTTGATAGATGTGTGAAAAAAGGCTAACATTACATCCTTTTTAAAAAAGAGAGAGAAAGAACATTGGAACTATAGGCTGGTCAGTTGCACCTCAGTTTCTGAAATGTTCATGGAGTACCTTCTCTTATAAACCATCTCCAAACTCATGAAGGACAAGAAGGTGTCAGTAATAGTCAGTACACATTTACCCAGGCCAAATCATGCTTGACCAACCTGATTGCCTTCTGGGATTTAAAAAATAATTTAATGAAAGAAGACTTCAATAAGATTTTGGACCCACTCTCCCATAGCACTCTTATTTGGAACCTGAGGAAGTATGGGCTAGCTGAACAGCTCTCCAAATATGCTGAATATTGGCAGGAACACCATTGGTTCTATGTCTAGCTACAGACCTATTAGAAATGGAATGTGCCTGAGTCAATACTGAGGCTCATACTGTTCAAATTTTCATCAATGCCATGGGTGTTGTTCCAGCCTCAGCCTCTAAAAATATGTGAATGGCACTAAAAAAGGAGAGAGCCTACGTGATGAAATCAGAACTTCAGTCTGTAGGACCTTGAGAACTTCCAGGACTAGGTCCACAGAAACCTCGTGAAGTTCCACAAGAAGTGCAAAATTATGCACCTGAGGTGGAATTGTAATAGTTAATTCCAGGCTTCACCGCAGGCTGGGGATCCCTGCTGAGAAGACCTTAAGGTTACAGTGGGCACTAAGTTGAATATGAGCCTGCACTCATTGCACTGTCATTGGAAGACAAGTTGCATACTGTGCTACATCAGAAGGAGAGTGACCACCAGATCAAGGGAAATTACGATCCCTCTCCACTAAATAGTGATTTTGCACCTGGAATGCTGTGTTCTGTTTTGTCTTGCTCTCCCTGGAAGATCTGAAAAGAAGCCAGTTCAATCCAGTTAGTAGTACAAAAGTTGTTCAAAGGTAACACCGTACAAAGTGCTAAATCAGCTAATGAATAATTATAAGATGCTTATATGAGCATGTAAGTCTGGTATGGAACCATCTTGTACTGTAACATGACAAGGGGACTGGTAGAACTAAGAATTGTGGATAGATCTGGTTAGTTATTTAAAATAAAGTATTGAATAAGTAACAGCTTACTATTGCTTAAAAGTTGCAACAAAAAATTGCTCTGATTCCCTTCTTGTGCTTCCAGCCAAGTGGCACCTTATTGCTAGCAATAAAACTTTAAAAACTTGGAAATCTGACTCCTGCTGCTCATTACCGGTGCCTGTGAACAAACAAAAGAGAAAAGATGATTCTAACAAATGAATTTTGGAATACTCTTAAGCATTAAGAATATTTGACACCCAATACCCCATTGATTAAATACAAACTTTAACATCAGGCTTTGGTCCCATTTAGTTTATGTGCCTAAGCATTCTTCCTGACCAGGATCTTCTAAACTGAGATTTATAAAAGTAGTCTAAGGAGATAGACTTAATTTTCTCCTAACCCATCATGATGCAAGAATGGAAAAGTTTGTTAGTTAGACACTAATGAGCATCAGATCCACTGACCACAAGAAAAACGAAACAGATCAGTTGGCTTTATCTTATTGTTCATGTAGTGTGACTCACAGAATGTAGGTTAAAATAAATAAAGAAATCACGAACAGTAGAATATTATATATGTTTCAAACTGCTATGTTCATCTAACACATTGTTGTAGAATATCATGAAAGATATCTGTTAAAATATGCTTAAAAAAAAAAGAGAGAGAGAGAGACACTACAATGGAATTCTTAGCCCTCTTTAGTTCCTGGACACAAAATATTCTAAAATTTACCTTTTTATCATAGACGATTGCAGTTTCAAAAGTTTGCAATTGGAAATGGGAAAGGAACTCCTATGACAGAATAGAACGGAAATATTCTAGAATAGAAAATCTGACAATATTTCTAATTTAGGTTTAGGAATATTATTTGCCAGGTTGCAATCAATATTCCACATTTACAGTCTAAAATCTCAGGATCGGCATTTTTACAATTAAGCTCATTCTGTTGCCAATATGTATTAAGTATTGTCTACTTAAACAACCAGACCACTATAGAAACTACCAGATCACTATAGCTGGATTCAATCACGGAAGTGTTGACAAGTCAGTTTGCACCTTAACAAGAGAACATCATATTCCCAAAAGGAATGGAAAAATGCAAGTCAGGCCATGAGCAATCTGAGGTGAGCTGTACTGTGCCAAATTTTATTTGTAATTGTCAGGGTTAATATGATGCATTTTTCTGGTTAAATCTAATCTAGTAGGATAAGATTTTAATTACTAAATGTTAACATACCTCAGTTTTTACTCCTTTCAGCCAACGAGGCTATCCTTTTTCTTGAGGATCTAGTAGGTATAACAGTTTGGGCACCTGTTCCCTTCCCTTCTCTGAGCTCTCCTTGTCCCATGCAAAACCTCTATCACTTTTACAGACAAAGCTATATTAGAGATGAACAATTTTGTTCAAAAATAAGGGTTGATTTAACTGACAATTGTAAATGCGGCAATCCAAATTAGACATGCAAGCCCTCATTCTCAAATCTTTTGAGGTAAAAGTACAAAGCACTGGCCAAATAAAGCAATTTATATTCCTCAGGGATATAAATTCCAGTTGGAGGTCTATCAGTAGGGGTGTCTCCCAGGGATAAACACTGGACCCAATACTGTTCAACTTATTCATTAATGATCTAGACAATAGGGTAGAAGGCACGCTCAGCAATTTGCAGATGATATGAACCTGGGAGGAGTGGCTGATACACTAGAGGATTGTACTGCCATTCTGAGGGACCTCAACAGGCAGAAGAAGTGGGCAGAGAGGAACCTCAACCTTCAGAAAAGGAAAGCCTTGCACCTAGGGAGGAAAAAACCCATGCATCGGTACAGTCTAGGGGCTGACCTGCTGGAAAGCAGGTTTGCAGAGAAGGAGGCCTGCTCTAGGTGACTCTGCTTGAGCAGGGAGATTGGACTAGATGGTCTCCAGAAGTCCTTTCCAACCTCAATCATTTTATGATTCTGTGATGGTGTGAAACTATGTTTTCCAATATTATATCCTATTAAAATATTAAATTAAATGTTTCTGCTTACAAATGCTTTAAAATGTGATAGAGATCTTTACAAAGATTTTCTCTACCTCATAAAATCACTCAAAGTTAGTGATCAATGGATGCTGTACAGAATACTTAAACTGGCAGTGCACTAGTCTTGGGTTGCACTCCCTTCTGTTCAGGTTTTCCCTATTCCTATTGATCTAGCAATTGCCTTTGGCAACTTGTTCCTCCTCTAGATATAGAAAAAAACTGTCACTTCATTTGCATTGACCACCCAAAATAAAGCTAGTTTTTCTCCCCTCCATTTTAGGTATAAACATGAGCTGTAAGTACATTTGTTTTCAAATTCTGAAAGGCACGCTGATCAAAATCACTGTGTTTCTACAGATAACTATGAACAACATTCGTCTACTTTCTTACCAAGAATTTACTTTCAGTGCAAATAATTTGATAAACTACTTTCTTATTATATGTTATTCATATAAAAATATGAATATATACTATTCATACTATATACTATTCTTCTATAGTCAACATCTTTACAGCAGCTTTATTCAACCATAAACATAATTAAAATCCTTTCTTTGAATTTTGAGTTGAATTCCAAATTTTTTATCAAAATGCTACTTAACACATATGATGAATAAGAACATTTCTCATATATCAAATAGGAAATTCATCACTTTTAAGATGCTAAGATTGTCAAAACTGAGAATATGATCTGAATACAGGCATGATTGCTGTAACAAGTTTACACAGAGACAATGTGTCTTCTTGGTTTTCAAAAGAAAGACTGTATTATACAACCAATTCAGAAGCCCTCATTATAGAAGAAAGTAACTAAAATATACAAAATAGAATATCAAAGTATGTGAATCTGCATTTCAAATTTTTCTAGACTCAAAATAAGTTGTTTTATTTAGCTAGATTTATTTTACTCTACTGTGCAAAATGAGACAACACAACTTTCTCTTACAGATTTCACTAATGTAATTCCAAATGTGACTTATGTAAGCCTTTTTATGCTGGTGTTGCAATTTGTGCATGAAGTGGATTTAACTATTTGTAGCTGTGACTCGGCATGAATGCTAGAGAGCAAAATCTTGTTATAACCAGTACAAAACTGTTTAAAATTAAGAATGACTTTAGGCTTGGTTTGGGAAGGGAAAAAAGGCCTATGAATTTCTATGTGCTGGCCCAAAATAAAAATCTTCCATTTGTCGGAATACAAAGTCAGAGCAAGGCTTGCACAGGAGCCCAGGCTGCATCCCCCTACATTTAAGACATCATCCTTGTCTAAGTTTCAAACAGAATTAATTACTCACAGACTAAGAGCAGATGAAAATCCACTCTTATGATTTCAGAAAGGGCATATTGCTTGATTTGGACGAATGCAATGTGTTATCCAAGCAGCAAATTTGGCACTCCCCATTCTATGCTAAGTGCAGTGTAGCTCTGTGTGGTGGCAAGATTAAACCCTTAGTATTTATCAGAAAGGTTTTGGATTAAACAGAATTAGAGAGTGAATTGAAGAACAGCATCTTGAGACAGCTCTTTCAGAATAGAAACACAACACATTAGCAAGAGTAAGGTGAGAAATTCTGTACAGCTGCTTCCTGATCTACTGTTGAATGATTTCAGCCTCCAGAGCTGTCAAATAGGTCAGTGCTTGACACAAGTCCTAAAAATCACTTAAAATAGGCAGATGATTTTGATATACACATGCTTTTCCTTGATTTGCCAAGAGATCTTAGGGAATTTCATAGCTTAGAAGCACAATTAATCTGATAGGCAAAGCTTCCTATGTTTTTTCTGACACCTGTTTTGTGAAGTCTTTCTCATCACTGAAAATCCAGAAGATGCATTTTATTTTCTGGTTCATTGTGAATTTCATTTCAACAGTTATTAAATTTTGCCTTACTATATACTGAAAAGTAATTTCTTTCAATGGAAGCATGTATTCTTCTCTTCTCCTCCATTCTCTCTGCTTAAAATAAATGCATAGAGATAATCATTGGCTGTGTATTTTTGTAGTGCATTACACACAGTAGCTATAGATTTTATTCAACAGTCCTACCTGGTCTGTCTGTCAATTCTTTTTCCTTTGTACATACACTTGTTTACAGTGGGCATATGGACAGAAAAAAAAAAAAATAAAAAGAAAGAAAGAAAGAAAAGAGGCTAAAGGCCACAGCTGCTCTTCAAGATTTTCTTAGGTTTTCTCAAGAGGACAATTGTTTAACTGACTAATGCCCTCTACTGTAAGAAGCCTTTGCTCTTACTGTTGAGTCTCACCACATGTTTGGGGATTTGGTTTCTATCTTTTTTTTTATTTTCATTTTTTTACTTTTGCAACAGATGCAATTTTGATCCACTTAGGAACTTTGAAGTCTTTATTGTCTGAGATGCATCAAAATAAGATCTCCAGGAGCAATAACATTTTGGACTGAGTTAAGAATCTTCTGTAATGATGTACTTCATTATCTATGAGGACAAAGCACTACAGAGATGATAACAAGTGAACATCCAGAAATAATATAATCTGATCAAAGTGCTATGCCAGTGATCCCAGTTAGAAAATATATTCCATCTAAATCTTTCATTAAGTGCTTCTATCAGTTTATCAGGCCAAAAATCTCAGATCTAGAAACTTTTGGGTATTTGTGAGCAACCACTTTAGAAATTCCTAGGCCTTTGGTCTTATACAGCCTTATTAATTAGCACAGTCATACGTAATCATGCACGACTAATGGTCTTAAATAGTCACAGACTCATTGTCAGGCTTTTCTAAAGGGATAGAGAGAATACAGTAGGCCATTTATGTTAGGGGGAGGCCCTACAGAGGCAAGACTGATGCAGCTCCATGGCCCCAGATCCAAACCGTAATGAGGCTGAGCATGTACTCCCAGTACATGCAGGCACACATGTACAATATATATATATATATATATAAAATATATATACTGCCGACCATGCAGCTCAACACAGACAGACCCACACAGCAGTCATACAGCAAACAGCACCAACTGCCTCATCTTTTTCCTCTCTGGCTGATCAGAATGAAGGTCTGTTAGTGGAGAGTATATATATGTATGCAAAGTAGATGTCTCCAGTAGCTGTGCTGAGACAGTCAGACTATCCAATAGCTGGACCTGGATCCTTGCTCCTTCCAGGTGCCTCTCATTCAGCCTCTAATGTTATGGTCTCTCTGGCAGTTGGTCTGGATCTCTTGGTCCCTCCAGTAGCCAGCTCTTTCTGTGGTGTCACTCTTGGAGGGAAACACACACAGTAGTCTTAGTTGATCCACCTCTCTGGCAGTTGGCCAGCACTCCCCTGATCCCTATGCCAGGCAACTCTTTCTGAGGTATCACTCTTAGAGTCATACATGCATACCTGGCTCCCAATTCACTTAACCTACTCACTCATTCAGCTTGGTAATCTCCTAGCAGTCACACACTGACTTGCATATCTTTGCTTGCTCCAGTTGCTGGCAACACAGACACAGAGGTCCTATGACCCATGGTCCAACTCTAGCTGCTGGCACTTAAGCCTGAATACACACATACATTCACAAAGAAGAGAGTCCCTCATCCAACAAAATAGTTATAAGATAGGATAGACTGCACTATTTTGTTGCAGGGTATGGCCAGACAAGCATAGGGAATGCAATTCACATACAACTGGCCCTTCTTATCCTTATATCTCTGCTTTCCCACATTCGTTCTTCCTCAAACCACCTTAATCCCTCCCTTTCCTTGGCTTTGATTCCTACCTGGCTTACTATAATGTCCTGCACAATCCTAAGATTGCTTCTCCTGCATCCTAAAATGTCTCATATCCCCAAGCTGAAAAATAATTGGAACAGCTGCTACTGTTGACCCATCTGGTCAGTTTCACACCTGTACAATAGGGCTGATGGCTCTTCTGGGACAGCCCTGAGGTTTGGGCAGGGACCCTTTTGTTTGACAGGTTTATGGGGGTTCCTCTACCTGCCACAGTCTATCTGTGCTCCTTCATATGACCTTCTTCGCATCATCATCTGTGTGCAGATGAGCCTTTGGTCTGTTGAAGAGAATGATCTACTTCAGGTCCAATGGCAAAGCTGCGAAAGAGAAGCTCTATGAACTGGGACAGGGCAAAGTATCTGATAAGGTAGGTTCCTGTGAATAGGCCCCTAAGAGAAATGATAGCCCAGGCTGACAACAGCTGTGAATGGTCTTTGCAACTGAGGCTGGAGAGTGTTCCCACTTGCAGTGACTGTAGCACAACCCTCCCATCTTTTCCCCAGTAGTAAATTTCAGCCTATATACCCCATGATATGTTCATGCTGACTTGCTTTTTAGCTTTAATCACTTGCACAACGTGCTAGTCTCTCGCACTTCCTATCTGAGACAAGATCTTAAGTATGGTTTGTTTAGAAAACAAACTGTAAAAATGGTATCTAGGGGATCCCTGTCTAATAGTTCTCAACAACTCTGTGCAAAATGTGATTATAAACTGCTTTTTCCCTAAAGCTCTCATCCTCCAACTCAAGCAATAGTCAGACTTCATGGTTTCTGTCCCATATATGTCCATCTGCAAAAATGGCTATGGAAGACATACTCTGTCTTTAGTGAATTGTATGCAGTTGTACTTTGCAAAAGGCAAGCTCAGCTGCAACTAACTGATAGCAGGTAAGAAATTGCTGAAGCACAAGACCAAACAAATTCAAGCTCCTGAGCTTTGTTGGGTCCACAAGGAAAGCAAAAGGCAAATCTTTTTGTCACTCTCATTTTGAATAAAAACATAGTGTAAATCAAACAACTCAGAATCGGCAGTCTCATGCTGTCACATTTTTTTAGGTTTATAACATAACAGTCAATACTTTTAGGATCCTTTCTGTCCATTTCAATGAGGAGCTTTGAATCTTTTAGAAATTCAATTACAACTAAAAAAAAAATCACTAAAAGACTATTCAGCTAGCTTTATCTTAAGGGTTTCCAGCAGTATCTGTTTTTGAAAGTTTCTCCATTGCATCTCAAAAAAAAAAAAAAAAATGCTATGCTATGCTTTGCTGAAGGACAGGCTTTGTTATGGTTTTGTATTACTTCTACAGCGTAAGTAAAGGACACAGAATGCAGTACCTCTCCGCTCTTTTAAGCAGAGAAGCTATTTACATATGTTCTTATTAGCAATCTACTTTCATTAAAGATAAAATCCACTTAACTCACTGTGGAAAGATCATTCCTTTCCCTTCTGATGACTGCCCAGAATCCCAGAAAACCCAGTCATCACAAGACCTCCTTCAAAGATTAGGCTATAAGCAGGAACAGCAAATGTACCAGACACTAGAATATTCAGATAATCACTTTTTCCAACAAGAGTCCATATGCAAGCTGCTATCACTGCATATTCCCCCACTTGTTGGACACAAGCAAAAAGAAAATGTACACAACAAATTGCTGTAATCAGGCAAAACATACATACTCTTATTTGGTCCACTTCATTAGCTATTGAGTCAACAGATCTCATCTAGTAGCACTTTCAATCACAGTCTCCCAAATGTATATTCTTAATGTACAAGAAAGCTTTGAGGTTTATAAAGATATGCTATGCTGTTTATGTTGGCCATACAAGGCTTTTTGTACTAACAATTTGGTAACAGGTGGCACTGCATGATTAAGAGTATGTTTTCTGTCCTTAGTTCCCCATAGAACAAAGCAGGATTGCTTTTTGGGAGGATAATGGTGTTAGGCAGAGATTCCTGGACAAAAGTTGCTTTATGTGATCTCAGTCATCTAGCTTCAGCAAAAGATGAGAAAAGATGAGAAAGTTACCCTCTGAGTACATTCAAGATCCGTGTTACTGATTTCTCTTCCCATGAGTAGCTAACCTGCAAAGGCTGGGTGGAAGCTACCAGTGCCACAAAAAAAGGACACACAGCAAGCACAATGTAACATCACCAGAGGCCATCTGTTATGCCCACTGTTCCTTTGCTGGTGACAGCAGTACAGGAACTGACAAAATGGGCCAGGAACAATGATTAAAACAGTCTCACTCACTGATTGTTTTTCTTCTAATCTAATTTTGGTAACTACACCATACAAATACCTTGCTACAGAACATTTACAAAAAAATGGGCTGATTCAGTTCCACTATGATGCTTTAAGTCATGTTTCTTGATAGCAAGAATCCAAATGACAACCTCTCTTTTACAAATGACAAATTTTTGTTTTGCCACATAGCTTTGTTTTTCCCAGTCTAATTCTTCTCTCTCTGCTTCCCCCTCTCTTGAAGCTTCTTTCTAAACTTAATAGCTTATTTACTAGTGTTCTAAAATGTAAGAAGTTTGTTTCCCAAAGGATTTTTACACAGGTACAACAAGCAAACATCTAAGTCTTCCAAGCAGCGTTTGCCGTACCTGGATGCAGTTAGAAGGAGAATGTTATAAACAGGATAAAATATTCTGTGCAATCTAACACTTAAGAATACTGGAGGGTACCACAGGAAAAACTCAGAGATATGTTCTGACCTTCAGAGTTCAAGTGCTCTAGCCATTCACCATAATTGCTTCAGAATTCTGTCTCTCACCTATGAGCAGTATTTAATTCACAAGTGTCTGTGGATTTTTGTCTACAATCTTTCTCACCACCACTCTGTCATCACTGTTTAGATAATATATAGAGAAACACAGTATAAAATCCCAAACTGCAATTTTCAAAAGAACATTAGAGACTTTGGGGCCTAAGAAATATCCAGAACAGAGCTGGATATTTAATGTTAAAAAGTGAAGGCTGACATACTTAACTAATGAGGTTGGTCTGAATTCAGACTAACGCTGGATAACATGTCACCTGAGTTTTATGACCTGTCTCTCTGCATCTGATGTTGCGTAATGGCCCTGTGTGCATCAACAGGCTCCCCCACTTACTTTCCACAGCCAACATAGTGAACTAGTCTGTGCTACAGGCCAGCTGGCTGTCAGCCAGATCTCCAGCAAGACAGTCGTGGCCACATTGTTGCAGTTCCAAAGAACTGCAGAGCATTGAATAAGGTTTTAGGGCTATGGGTCATTGTGCTTAACAAAGGGGGTGACTCAAGCTAGGACCATCCTTGAAAGTCAGGAGATTATTACTGCTGTGTTTAATGTCTGTAAGGTAACCCCCAGAGAAGTGGTAAAGATTACACACATCTGACATAAATCCTTATACCCCCATCAAATCCTCAGTGAAGGGTGTGGGGAGGTAGGATGCAGGGGCTGCTACAACTGAAGGGGGGGGGTGTTACAAAAGCCTACATGGCTGTGACCTGCCTATGTATGTTTGCCAGAGCCTCGTGCAGGGTTTTAAGGTCAGTCTAGAGGCTCCTGTCCAACACGGGGGCAAGGCTCCATGGTGCTCAGCTTAGGGCTCAAGATGGCCAGCCTGAGTTAACATACGGGGAGAAATAGTAAGATTACAGAGAAATATAGTTCGAGCTGCTCATGGCATGTAGAACTTGGTGATGCATTCAGGCATGTAGTAATACTTCAGTTTCTTGGCCTGTTATAGTAAACTCAATTTTCTTTCATCTAGAATTTTTGAACTCATAACCTACTTTCATTGAAACAGATGTCTACAAGAGTGGACTGATTTAGAGAAAAAATTGAATAGATACAATAACTTTTTCCTCTCAAGACATGGCCTCTTGTTATTACCAAATGAATATGAAACATATGCTGAATTTATTTTCAGGAAGCATGGTGAGAGGGCAAGTGAAAAGAGAAAGGCTTGAAACCATGCTATGAACATAGACTGAAAGTCATGCATAAAACTGAGGCAATAAAGGGCCTGACAAGTGGGCCTGCACTCTGTACAGGCAGAGAGCAAAGCAGGCAGGTAAAAAGAGCAACCTGAGAACTTCTGCATACTACAGAGGTTTTTCAGAGAATACTGCCACAGCCCATTATTGGCAAGACAGGAAAGAACACACACATCAATGTAGTGCAAGTTCAATCCACTTTATTATTCTACCTATCTAGCTTATATATCCTTTCCAGCGGGCAAAGTATCGCTATTGGTTGTCTAGCATTGTCCAGGTGTATCTGCTCAGTCTCTAACGGGCTGCTGTGTAGACTCCCTTCCCAGGTGCACATACTTCTGCTTATCTTGGTTTCTCAATCTTCTTGCCTTCAAGGACTTCTTCTTCGGTGACCTTGAGCAGCCTGTTGCTTATTTCAGCTCTTCATACTCCTGTAAAATAGCCAGGGCCCCGACAGAATACTGTGCAGAAACAGTATCAAACAATAATTTAAGTTGTACAGGACCTCTAGAAGTCAGCTGGTACAAACTCTGATTCAAAGCAAGGCCAACTTTGGAGTTAGATCCAAATATGAAGTTAAATCTGTTAAATTATGGTCATATCTAGACAAATTTTTAGCATCTCCAGGGATACCAAAACTTCTCTGGGCATCATTTACCAGTATTTGACTGCCCTCACTGTGGAAAAGATTTCCTGATATCTAATTGGAATAGCTCACATTCCAATAAATTTTGTGTGCACTCATAGGGAAGAGGGAGACAAACTTTCCTTATATCCTGCTGTTAGGTCACTGAAGACAGCAAAAATATGCCCCCGTCTTCTGTTCTTAAGATGGAAGAAATCTACCTGTCAGCCATACTCTCCCTGTATGCCATATGCTCCAGCTAGGCTCTGTCAGTGGCTCTCCACTGTAGTCACTCCAGTATGTCAATCTCCTTCTCGCAATGCAGAACCCAAAACTGAACATGACAGGAGAGATGCAGTCTCTCAAGCAGAGAGTAGAGGGGAATAAACACTTCCCTTGACCTTCTGGCTACATTGTTGCTGATGCAGCCTTGAATGGTCTTGGCCTACTCCACAAGCACACACTGCTGAATCATGAGGATCCCCAGTTCACTTTCTGCAAAACCAGTCAGCTCTCAGCCTGTATCGCTGAATGAGATTTTTCAGCCTCAACTGCAGGACTCTGAATTGGCCTTAATGAAGTTCCTGTCAGCTAATCTCTCTGGTTTGTTGAGACGTTTTTGAATGGTCACACTACCCTCCATCACAATGCTCTATTTAATCTTTATTTAGAGCAAAGAAGGCAACAGAAGTTTCTCCCAATCCTTTTTGATCCTCCACTTTTAGTCAGATGAATTAGCTGTTCTACTGAAGAAATCTGGGTTGGCTTCTAGCACTAGAACCAGAAAAAAATATATGTTGTTAAAACTGAAAAGCTCTCTAAAATAAGGAACTCTAAATCCTGGGGGATACCCTAAGTCATCAGGCTATGATGGTAGCTTTGAGTCCTTTTTTGCTACATGTATTGAAAATTATTTGGGCTGGGCGATTTCCCATGAACCCCTTTGTCTTTCAAAGGGACTACTTTTCCTATAACAACCCTCCTAACAAAGTTTTAGGATTTAGAGCAGCTACTGAAACTGAGCATTTAATGTATAATTGAATAAAGATTGTTTATTACTCACAGTCCACTTACTTCATCTGGAAATAATCAATAAAACTTCTCAATAGCCAAAATACATTGGAGGAGCATAGGAAAAAATTTTTGCATTAAAGTTCATTCCCAAGATATAAAGGTCATGTCAAGCAGGGGAAGTTTTGAGGACCTGAGGAAAACAAATATCACTCCTGTCTTCAAGAAAGGCAAGAAGGAGGATCCCAGGAACTGCAGGCTAGTCAGTAATAATCTAGAAATGGTCCCTAATAACTGAATATTACAGATATGCTAGGTTAATAATTTTATAACAAAGGACATTTTTGGTTGATCCTTCTAAATTTACCTGAATAAAAAATTTAAAAAGCAGCATCACCAAGTTATTAAGGAGACGTATATAAACTATACATGTAATCCTATAAATTCAGATCCATGTATCAGTCAGCACAGAATTATAGCAAGTTCAGAAGGAATGAAGAAGACTAGCAAGTCTATGCTTTGAAAGGTATTTGGAATACAGTGACTACAAGAAGTGAAAAATTGAAGACCGAAAGGACTGAAAGTTTAGAACTACAAGCAATTAAATCACTTTTGCAAACTATGTTCTCTTCAGCACCTGGATGTTCATTATTAGCCACCAATGGAAAGCTGAGAAACCTCATGAAAAATTGCAAGAGTATTTAAGCATTGTAGTTGAATGCAAGAGGTTGTGGAATACCTAATATCTGAAGGTTATTATTGTTATTAGAACAAGAACTGCACAACCACTCTGGGCAACCTGTTCCAGTGCCCAGTTACCCTCAAAGAGGTTCTTCCTTAGATTCATATGGAACTTCCTGTGTTTCAGTTTGTGCCCATTACCTCTTGCTCTGTCACTGGGCACTGCTGAAAAGCACCTGGCCTCATGTTCTTTACATCATCCCTCACTCAGATATTTATACACATTGATAAAATCCCACACAAGCCTCCTCTCCCCTGGGTTAAACAGTCCTAGCTCTCAGCTTTTCCTCACATGACAGAAGCTCCAGTCCCTTAATCATTTTAATAGCTCTTTGCAGCACTCAATGTAGTAAACCCACATGTTTACAGCACTCCAGATGTGGCATCACCACTGCTGAGCAGAGGGGAAGGATCACTTCCCTCAGCCTGCTGGCAACTCTCTGCCTAATGCACCCCAGCACACCTTTGGCTGCCTTTGCCACAAGGACACATTGCTGGCCCATGTTCAACTTGCTCTTCACCTCCCAGGTCCTTTTCCACAGAGCTGCTTTCTAGCAGGTCAGCTCCAAGCCTGTACCGATGCATGGTTTTTCCCTCCCTAGGTGCATCTCATGGTCACTGCAACCAAGGTTGTCCCTTGACCTTCACGTCCACAACCAGTCCTTTCCTGTTTGTAAGTATGAGCTCAGCAGAGTACCTCTCCTCATTGGCTCCTCACTCAGCTCCATCAGGAAGTTGTCATCAAGGCACTCCAGAAACCTCCTGAATTACTTGTGCCCTGGTGTGTTGCCCTCCAGCATATACTGGGATGGTTCAAGTCTTCCATGACGAGCATGCTTGTGAATATGAGTCTTAGCTCTCTGTAGAAGTCCTCATCTACTTCACTTTTCTGATCAGGTGGCCAGGAGCAAACACCCACAACAATTCACTTCTATTGGTCTTCCCCTTAATCCTTATCCATAAGCTCCTGGTTGGCTCATTATCCACCCCCAAGCAGAGCTTCATGCAGTGCAGCTGCTCTCTCTGCTCCTCCTCCTCCTCACTTTCCTGGCTTGTCCTCTCTGAAGAGCCTATATCCATCCAACATAGCATTTCAGTTATGTGATCTATCCCACCATGTCTCCGTGATTGCAGTGAGATTATAGCCATGCAGCTGCTCACAGATCTCTCCTGTTTAGTCCCCAGACTGCATGCAATAATGTTCAGTCACCTCAGAGATGAACTCAAGAATGCTGATTTCCCAGAAAGCATGTGAGAGGTTTCCCCATAATGCTCTATTGTAGGTGCTACCTTGCCTACATGCAAATGCTTGAGGTGCCACACTTAAGCCCTGATTGCTTTTTATATGTTCCTTTTTGTTAACATCACCCCTAGACACATCACTCCCTCACATGGCTGCTGGTAACACTCTCTATCCATCCTTCCTAGATTAAATCATTCCTTACCAGGTTAGCCAGCCTGTTGACAGAGATACTTTTGCTCCTCTTAGTGAGGTGATTTTTTTCTCTCCTAAGCAGATGTCAATCCTCAAACAGGGTCCTATGGGTTACACAAACCAAAGCCCTGTTGCCAACACTAGCTGCACAGCCAGTTCTTGACACAAAGTATCAGTCCACTCCTCCTCACAACCCTCCCTCTCACTAGCAGGATTGAGGACGAAACCACCTGGGCTTCTATACCCCTGACCATCGCCCCCAGAGTTATATAGTCATGTACGATACTTCCCAAGCATCTGGGCTGGACATGATGCCACCACAGAGAATCCCTCAAATTTAAATTGCTCTATGAGTCTATGATCATGGAGATTTCAATATTGCTAAATAAAAGCAGTGACTCTTCTCCAGTATGCTAATTATTTAATAAAAATTATTTTAATAGCTAGAGATTTAGCAAAAACAATTGCCAGAAATTGCAAATGGGACACTCAAAAGTTAAAAAAAAAAAATAAGGGAAAACCTGTACTGAGTGCAGTGTACTTTCATGAAGTGCAAAGCCATGGAAGAGACTGCTAATTCTCATACACTTTTCAAGATCCTGACTAACTCCATTCAAAAGTAACCAGTTAATAAATGACAGATGGATCAGCAATGAATAAATGATGATAAATGATGTTAATGATTTCCTAAGTCTATTCTTACACTTCAAATAATGTATTGCTGGCTGTTGGTCAAGGATGCAGCCATTTCATGTTCTCAAA
The DNA here is from genome assembly GCF_028389875.1 of Rhea pennata. Taxonomy (NCBI): domain Eukaryota; kingdom Metazoa; phylum Chordata; class Aves; order Rheiformes; family Rheidae; genus Rhea; species Rhea pennata. The sequence continues at coordinate 83,788,972 of NC_084663.1, read as the reverse complement.
TTTTTCAAATATCATTAAATATAGAGTGATTTTCACCCTTCTGTAATGCTAGTTGTTCAGAAATGGTGTCAGTGATACAGAAGGAACTACAGTGCCTCTCTGCTTACAATTTTATTGTCCAAAGTACTTATTTGTATTATTTGATCCCAGCAACTGTGAAGAGGAAACAGGAATGATGTGGTTAGATTAGGATTGCAAAGAAAAGCAGGATGACAAATGAGAGGTGACTGGGCTATAGTAAAGAGATTGACTTATGCCACGTAAAAAATGTGCTGCTAAAAACTAAGTAAATACCTCATCAAAACACTGAAACAGGTACAGAGACTAAAATGTAGCTTACTCACAATAGCATATTACAGGACACTTGCTACATAAGATCTATGCACCATAATATCGAAACAGTAAGTAGCATATAAAGATGCCTGGTAAATGCCTGTGAAGGGAAACATGAATTTTCCTTAAGTGCCAGATAGCACAGAAAATTGAAACCAGGCAACAATGAATTATTGAAGCAAAGAAAAAAGTTTATTATGCTAAAGCAATTTTTAGATGACGTATTTGAAAGTTCAATGAGAAAATCTGGCATGCTTCAGCAAAAACACAACAGCATGCTATTTAACTCCAACAAGATTTTGCCAAGTATTTCCTTCCATTTTCACAAGTACAGAGGTCAGCCAATCAGAACAGTTCTTCAGCTTATTCCAGACACCATATCTGAAGTTTCCTGCAGTAATATCCCCAATTTAATAGGATTTCAGTTCTTAAGAAAGATGGCCAAGATTTTTGGGGCCCAGCCTTTCAAAGAGATGGAAACAGATGCTGTACTTCATCCAGACTCTAGTGACCAAAGGAGATCTTCCAGCTAATATAAGGACATTCTAGCTCATATCCCAAGACTGTGTTTTCAAACACTGATAAAAGCTAAAAGATACAAAGGCATGTCTTGTGGGATTTCCCAAATTTACCATAGACTGATTTATAGTTTTTATTACAGAAGAAGCATCATTTTCAGGCTGATTTTTAAGAACTATGTATGTTCCAGCAATTCAAAGACACTGTGATAGTAAAATGAAGAATGAATTTCCTTAAAAGATCTAATTATAAGTATTGATTTTCTCACCATCATTGTCATTGGATTTTATGGCATCCGTAGATAAATTAACTTTTGAAATAATTATTGCTTTTCTTGAAAAGCAATATTTACAGCAAACATTGACACCAGTGTTACCTCTTGAATATTTCATTCATCTGCATTTTCCAGTCAAACTGGGTCTCTCCCTAGCTTTTATCCTTCTTCCTGATTAAAAGAAAAGCCCAGGATATAGAAACTTCAACCATAATATCAGTGCATCAGTAGCAGCCTCCAAAACTACTCCACTCTGATCTGTTTTGTCCTGACAGCCAGTGGTTTATTTCAATCACATAACTTGTGCTTTGTTAAGCTTATGTGCCTGTAAAAATTATGAAGTCTATGTCTCTGTTGATTTATGATCTTGTGTGCAGAGCAATGATGATTGACCCTGAAATAGAATGATCCATTCCACAAAATAGGAAAATGTGCTGGAGATACAGTTTCAGTAAGTGAATTCCACATTGGCCTTTCTGTTTACATTCTAAAAAGAGTGTTTCTATTCCCCCACTCTAGTTGATTTATGTTGATTGTAAGTTATTCAAAGCATAAAGTCTATCTTCCCTGGAAACTGTGTGCCCTAATCTTACCTGATGTTCCTGAATAGAATAATAATTGTAAATAGGTACACTGGTGTGAAGTGTAGCTTGCTCAGGTACTGTGTTTCACAAAGAATATACCACTCACTCACTGATTATTTAAAACCTTTAGGTACATGACAGATTGGAAGAGAGTTCAAAGACACTTTTGCTGACAGAGGAAAGACAGGGCCTTATACACTTACCAGGGAGAGGGAGAACCTATGAGGTTAATTCCGTGCCTGTGGTATTTCCAGTCCAGACTGAGATGTACTGCACCTCCTATCTCTAATCAGGAGGCATAGGGTTTGATACCCAGCTCTGCTTTATTTATTATGCTTGCTACCAATATGCAAAAAGGAATTTAGAGCTCATACATGGAAAAAATGCACAGAACCTTGCCTGAAAAATCATACAACAGGACATCACAGTTTAAAAGAATTGGATGTTACAGTAGAGAAAAAAATGCAGAAATAGGCAAAACTGACACAACCCAACTCAGAGATACGTAGCTTTGTTTTAAAATTTCTGAACAACATTATGCCGTGACAAACACCATGGCTGCTGAGGGTTGTCTGGGCTATACTGTTCACTAGTGACACTTCATTTGTAGAAAAGCTACCTAAATCTCAAGGTTATGTAGCAGGAGAAAAGCAGAGCAAAAATAGAATCCAAGTTCAATGTAAAGACTTGCTTTCTATTTTTGTTCTGGTACTGTCTGCCTACATGACCTTGACTGAGACTTACTTCCGTCTTTATGAAGCATTTAGAGATCTAGGAATGAAAAGCACTGTACTGTACTGTCAACTCTTGTGAAGCTTGTCTTCACAAGATATCCAGCACCCTCAACTCCTGCTGCAGCCATGGTGTTGCAGCAAGGCAGAACCTTCCAGAAGGAAGTCCTTGAAACCAGGTATAAAATCGACTATTTTTCTTGCCTCCTAAACAGCACTGAGGTTTAAAAGATTAGTACTTGTCTTTGCCAGCACCTCCTCTGTCTATATTTCCTTAATAATGTTCAGATGGACACAGTTATATCCTGTGAACTGCATACAATTCATTTTCCTGAGATTCTCCACCTTTTTTTCAACTTGTGAAGAATGGAGCTGGGGAAGATGTTTCCCCATCACCTGCTGCTGTGAGGATGAACGCAAAAAAATCATTTAATTTCTCAATAAACTCCTTCTCCTTCACTCCAACCTCTTGCCCAGCCCCTTATAAAAAATAAGGAATACATTCCCTCTCCATTATGCCTGCTACATTTAGAAAATGATTTAATTATTTGTCTTTATATCTTTTAGTATTTCTGTTTCAGAATTCCTTTTGCATTGTTCTTACATCTTGATTTCTCTTTTGCTCTGGGCTGTATTTTGCATCTCAGACACCTCTGATGTTTAGGATCTTCATGTTCACATACATTTTCCCACTCTACATGTAAGCCTTATTCTGCACTGTGTGTATCCATTTTGACACTAATGAGATATCCTGATTGGTTGCTCTTGATCCATGTCGAGAGAGTTTAATTTTCCAACTTTTTTCTTTCTAGCTTACTGAAAACATCCCAAACTTTGTCTTTTTGATTTAAACTTTACTTGTCTTTCTGATTGCTGAAGTCTTTAGACTTTGGCACACAGGCTGTCTGAAGTCATTCAGAAAGTTTAATGGCAAGGTTATTATGAGTTACCTTCTTTTCAGCTGTTCCTCCTCCTCATTGAGTCATCTTGGGTACAGTCCCACTCAGAAAAACACAAGCATAAAATTGAAACCAAAATAATCCACTGATGGATGATGACTGATTTGGAGACATTTATTCCTTCAAATTTACGTGCTCTGGATCTTAAGGAGTCCACACAGCTCTTCCTTGGTGCCACAACCTTGACAGAGACAAATGTATATACAGGAATCTTTCTTATTGGCTGAGGTAGTTTGAGGAATGGATTTCAGCTCCCCAAGAGATTAACTTCATTCAGAAGAAGAGTGTTCATGATAGGGTGAGCGCTGCCAGCTTCATGCAGCAGGGCCTTCTCCTAGTCCAGCAAAGTGATGTATATAATTTACTACAATACAAGCTGTTAAAATAACTGCTGTTTATATAGGTTTCAGAAGGTATCACCTAACACTAAGAACATCACTAAAAGCAATTTTGAGATGTTCTGTTTCACAGTACGAACCATTACTGCAAGATCCACAAACATTTAAACACAAAACTCCTATTTAGATACCTAATTCCCAAACAACTCATGTTTTAACCCAGTTACTTTAAACCAGTCTCATTACCTTAGCCAAAGCAATCTAACAGAGTAGCCTAATGCAGAAACTACTTACTCTTACATCAAAGCTTGCTTTTACATCAAAAGATTTTGAAATGCCTCAGAACACATGCATATTTCTGTTTTTTTGCAATTAAATAAACAGAGTAAAGACAGGTTTTCAAAGCCATTCAGTTTGGAACATATCTTTGGGAGAGGAGCATTCAGTTAGACTCCTCCAGGACATGATTTTTAGTATTAAATCTTTACTTAAACACTTACAGTAGCAAATGAATGTCATTGCATCTGCAGCTCTTTTGCTGCTGAAAATGAAGCTGAAGAGTTTTCAGGTGGAACTCACAAAAATAGATACCCAAAATTAGCGGATGCTTTTGTGTTAAACTAGCATACGCCTCTGCTGACTATCCTTCCATCCTATGGACCCTACCCTGAATTGCTTTCTGTCTTCTCCCTCTATCTATTACCAAGGGATTAATATATTCTTAAAATGCAGTGACTGCAAAAATTAATTGCAAGTAGAGCTCCCACTCTGGAGAATAAACAGTTACAAATTCATTTTGAAATTAATTTTTAAAATAACAATAGTTTAAAAGTAACAACAACTTAAAACTTAGACTATGTAATCCATCTGTGCCATTCAGTGTGTAAAGTGATTACTTTTGAGATACTCACTAGAGTAAAAATATCCTAGTAACAAAACTACAGAGCTTAGTCGGCCAAATTCTTGAGTCCTCATTCACTGTTTCACTGTTTCTTCTGGAAAACTTCCTAGTGACTAAAAATAAGAATTCAATTAAGGCTTACATTCTGACACACTAAGAATTTGCAAAAAAAATTTTGAGAGAGGAAAAAAATTAGACACAGCATTAGACACAGCAAGCACAACACAAAACTCAGTGAACCACAAAGTCATAGGCAAGCTATAGGAGGTGATAAAGAAGATCAGCAAGACTGTCTCAAGTGTCTAATCCAACACTGTTTGGTAGAAACAAAAAGAACTTAACCTGACCATGGAACTGTTTAAATATGCTTGCTAGTCAGTTACTCCAGTTCTGCTAGCTTAAGTATGGTTTCCATAAACCTTTCTTACCCTTGCCTGGGACATCCTGAAAAGCAGAAGCAAAGTAGAAAGCAAGATGTGATGTTATAAACAAGAATTTCCTAGCATTACGAGATCTCATTTCGCATTTCCTAGAGCTGGGCCTCTTTAGCTGGGGAAGAGAAGAGAAGGCTGAGGGGGGATCTTATCAATGTGTACAGGTACCTGAAAGGAGGGTGTCAAGGGGACAGGGACAAACTCTTTTCAGTTGTCCCGTGTGACAGGACAAGAGGCAACGGGCAGAAGCTGAAGCACAGGAAGTTCCGCCTGAATGTGAGGGGGAATTTCTTCACTGTGAGAGTGATAGAGCCCTGGTACAGGTTGTCCAGAGAGGTTGTGGAGTCTCCTTCTCTGGAGATCTTCAAGGCCTGCCTGGATGCAACCCTGTCTAACGTGCTCTAGGCGACCCTGCTGAGCGGGGAGGTTGGACTAGATGATCTCCAGAGGTCCCTTCCAACCTTACTGATTCTATGATTCTATGATTACCAAGAAACCATACTTACCCCAAAAAAGAAATTAAATACAAACAAGAGGTACTTCAGATAAACAGTCAGCCAGTCATCTTACTAAGTTTTGTTGTAATAAGACTGTCAAAAACCTTAGGGAAGGAAAAGAAAATTAGATCTGAGTCCACACACTCGTATAAGTGTACATATACATACACATACATGTAAATACTTCTATATACAGATTAACTTTTACAGTCACTCTACCCCAAATGCTCTGCTTGTAAGCAAGAAATTAAAGTCTAATGCTATTTTGAAAAGCACTGCAGTTCAATTTCCAACAGCATTATGGGACTCCAGATTTATTGTATCTCAATGACTTCTGAATCAAATTAAATCAGCTGAGAAAAGGAAAAAAAAAAAAAAAAACACAACTATGTGTATCTGTTTGAAACTCCTACTCCTCCATACTAAGACTGTGTTCTCTGCATCAGACTGAGTGTTCTTCTTTTTGCAAACATTACCACTTCTAAAAAAGATTTTGTAGATTAATATATAGCTGTCTTCAGTTCATGCTCTCAATGGCACATATAAAATCCTCATCACTGTCAATGAAATGAAATAACTACAACTAATTGAAAATCAATAATCAATTATTTTGAAGATGCAAAGGAAGGAATATAAAGCAGCTCTCTCCAGCTGATCAGATTAGGTAATCAGGCTGTTTGAACCCAGTAAATGAAATAAAAACATGTATTTGCCATTAATGTCATCATGCAGTTATTGACCTTTCACAGATTCATATTCTGTCTTGGTAAAAATTCATGCTCTGTAATGCTAAACATAGATACTGCTCTAGAAAGAAGGGTAGCAATAAATGCAATGTTCCAAAGTAAACTATAATTTTAAATTAGGCTTTTCTGTGATAATTATTTAATTTAGCACAAATATATAAGAACAAGCATTCACCGTAAATACGATTCAGCTTTATAGCTTCTCCATCATTTTTTGATCACAGAAATGCCAAAATTACCATTACTAATTAACCCACTTCAGTATACTGGGAAAAGATATCCTAGAAAGAGTTACCAATGGGGTTTACACACCTATTTTAGTTTTGTAGTCTCCATTAGCCAAGTAAAATGATTAGCTCCTCCTTTTGCTCTCTGGAGGAACCGCTGTCTCTCTCTATTGTGTAGAAAGATGATTTTCGGCAACTCTGGCACCATGTGCTTAAAATCAGGCCACAAGATTCTTCCTCTGGAAGTGCAGCATTGTAAGCCAAGGTGATTCTACCTCTGACTCTGTGTTTGACCTATGTACACGGTTATGTAATAAGAATTTTTCTGACCTAGGCTTAACTCTGTTACATAATTACTCAAAAGAACCAAAAGGAAATTGTGAAATTTAATCTGGAGTGATGCAGGGGTAATGTAAATTGTGACTTTGGTCACCTGCACTCCGTGTGTAAGAGTGAGACAAGCTCTACCAGTAGATGAAGTAAAGAATCAGGCTGTTTGAACCCAGATTTCTTCCTTTCCAGAACCGGAATTGACTCGATCACTCAATGTGCGCAGAGCAGGGACTACACCAGCACTTGTCCATAAAGAGAAACCATCCTGATCAAACTGAGCTTTTATGTTTGTACAACGAACTACTGTGTGTTGATTATAAGACACTCAGTTTGTCTTCTTATCCATTGACATCATAATCCTACACATGAGACAAGCACAGATTTCATCTTATCTTTTTGAAATACCACAAGTAAAAAGATCGTTTGGAAGAATTTTCTGGAAAACAAATGCTGCGGAGATTTTAACATCTTTCTAACTGTAAAATACTGACTGAACTCAAGTTGTTAAGATTTTTTTTTAATGAGATATGCTACAAGAAGGATTTGGGCTGTTTATATTGAAGGTAGGAGGTGTTAAAATTGGCTTCTGTGATGTAACTGACTGACTATAAAACACGAAGGAACTTTTCTATTCCTTGTTAGAGCTGCACTTTCAGAAAGCTTTTGAAAAGAATCTCAAATGCATTACTACATGTACAATCAAGTTTAGGAGCAAGAAAATGATTAATAAAATGGGTCCACATGAGAGCCTGAAAGCAGGCTAGAAGTTGTAGATAGGTGCTTTTCTCGAATTTGATCAGGGGCAAGAATAGTCATCTTACACCTTCATTAACAGTTCATGAAAAATAGAACATGTAAAATCATTAATGCTGCAGTTAATAGAAAACAGGTAAAGTCAAACAAGTGTAGACAAATTAATAAACAAGCGGATTAAGAAACGAAATACGATGTTTTTTTCAAAGCAGTATACTTGAGCAAAACAAATGCCCCTAAAACTGAAGTTTTAGTTGTTTCCAGGCCAATGTGTGGGAAAGAAGAATCATAGAATCAGTAAGGTTGGAAGGGACCTCTGGAGATCATCTAGTCCAACCTCCCCGCTCAGCAGGGTCACCTAGAGCACGTTAGACAGGGTTGCATCCAGGCAGGCCTTGAAGATCTCCAGAGAAGGAGACTCCACAACCTCTCTGGACAACCTGTTCCAGGGCTCTGTCACTCTCACAATGAAGAAATTCCCCCTCACATTCAGGCGGAACTTCCTGTGCTTCAGCTTCTGCCCATTGCCTCTTGTCCTGTCACATGGGACAACTGAAAAGAGTTTGTCCCTGTCCCCTTGACACCCTCCCTTCAGGTACCTGTACACATTGATAAGATCCCCCCCCCCCGCCCAGTCTTCTCTTCTCCAGGCTAAACAGGCCCAGCTCTCGCAGCTGTTCCTCATAGGGTAGATGCTCCAGCCCTCTGATCATCTTTGTAGCCCTACACTGGACTCTCTCCAGTAGCTCCATGTCTCTCTTGTACTGGGGAGCCCAGAGCTGGACACAGTACTTGAGATGAGGCCTCAGCAGGGCTGAGTAGAGGGGCAGGATCACCTCCCTCGACCTGCTGGCAACACTCTTCCTAATGCACGCCAGGAGACCATTGGCCTTCTTGGCCACAAGGGCACATTGCTGTCTTATGGTCAACTTGTCATCCACCAGCACTCCCAGGTCATTCTCTGCAGAGCTGTTCTCCAGGTCAGCCCCCAGCTTGTACTGGTGCCCAGGGTTATTTTTCCCTAGGTGCAGGACCTAGGGAACCTAGTGTACTTGCCCTTGTTGAATCTCAGGAGGTTGCTCTGCCCAGCTCTCCAGCCTGTCCAGGACTCCCTGAATGGCAGCACAGCCCTCAGGTGGATCAGCCACTACTCCCAGCTTGGTATCTTTGGCAAACTTGCTGAGGAGGCACTCTGTCCCCTCTTCCAGGTCATTGATGAAGTAGTTGAACAGGATAGGACCCAGTACTGAGCCTTGGGGAATTCCACTAGCCACAGGCCTCCAACTGAACTCCATGCCACTGATGACGACCCTCTGAGCTCTGCCTTTCAGCCAGTTCTCAATCCATCTCACTGTCCACTTGTCTAACCCACACTTCCTGAGCTTATCTAGGAGGATGCCATGGGAGACAGTGTCAAAAGCCTTGCTGAAGTCAAGGTACACAGCATCCACTGCTCTCCCCTCATCTACCCAGTCAGTCATGCCGTCACAGAAGGCTATCAGGTTGCTTAAGCAGGATTTCCCCTTGGTGAATCCATGCTAACTACTCCTGATCACCTTCTTTTCCTCCATATGTCTGGAGATGACATCCAGAAGGAGCTGTTCCATCACCTTTCCAGGGATGGAGGTGAGGCTGACTGGCCTATAGTTGCCTGGGTCCTCCTTCTTGCACTTTTTGAAGACTGCAGTGATATTGGCTTTCTTTGAGTCCTCAGGCACCTCTCCTGTTCTCCAGGACCTTTCAAGATGATGGAGAGCGGCCTGGCAACAACATCCGCCAGCTCCCTCAGTACCCATGGGTGCATCCCATTCGGGCCCATGGATTTTTGGATGTCAGGCTTGCCCAGAAGATCTCTAATGCTATCCTCCTCAACCAGAGGAAAGTCTTCCCTTTTCCAGACTTTCTCCCCAGGCTACAGTATTCCTGAGGGCTGCCCTTAGCACTGAAGACTGAAGCAAAGAAAGCATTCAGTAATTCTGCCTTCTCTGTATCCCTTGTCACTAGGGCCCCTGCCCCATTCAGTAGTGGGCCCACATTTTCCCTAGTCCTCCTCTTGCTGCTGATGTATTTGAAGAAGCCCTTCCTATTGTCCTTAACATCCCTTGCCAGACTCAATTCCAAATGGGCCTTAGCCTTCCTCACCGCATCTCTACCTACTCTGACTGCATTCCTATAATTCTCCCCAGTAGCTTGTCCCCTCTTTCACATTCTGTGTATTTTCATCTTCTGTCTGAATTTGGCCAAGAGCTCCTTGCTCACCCATGCAGGTCTCCTGCCCTCTTTGCTGCACTTCTTACTCATAGGGATGCAGCACTCTTGAGCTTGGAGGAAGTGATGTTTGAATACTAGCCAGCTCTCCTGGACCCCCTTTCCCTCTAGGGCCTTAACCCATGAGATTCCTCCAAGTTGATCTCTGAAGAGCCCAAAGTTCACTCTCCTGAAGTCCAGGATTGCAATCCTGCTTGTTGCCTTACTTCTTTCCTGCAGGATCCTGAACTCCACCATCTCATTGTCACTGCAGCCAAGGCTGCCCCCAACCTTCACATCTCTAACCAGTCCCTCTCTGTTGGTAAGGACAAGGTCCAGCAGGACACCCTTCCTCGTAGGCTCCTCCACCATTTGTGACAAGAAGTTATCATCAGTGCATTGCAGGAGCCTCCTGGACTGTTTGTGCCTTGCTGTGTAGTCCTTCCAGCAGATGTCAGGGTGGCTGAAGTCCCCCATGAGAACCAGGGCCTGTGATTGTGAGGCTACTTCCAGCTGTGTATAGAAGGCCTCATCAACTTTCTCTTCCTGGTCAGGTGGCCTGTAGTAGACACCCACAACAGTGTCCTCTGTGTTAGCCTGCCCTTTGATCTTCACCCATAAGCTTTCAACTGCCTCCTCCTCCACCCCTAGGCAGAGCTCGATGCATTCAAGTTGCTCTCTCACATAAAGAGCAACTCCACCACCTCGCCTTCCTGGCCTGTCTTTCCTAAAAAGCACATAGCACATTCTCTCTGAATGGCAGCACAGCCCTCAGGTGGATCAGCCACTCCTCCCAGCTTGGTATCTTTGGCAAACTTGCTGAGGAGGCACTCTGTCCCCTCTTCCAGGTCATTGATGAAGAAGTTGAACAGGATGGTACCCAGTACTGAGCCTTGGGGAATTCCGCTAGCCACAGGCCTCCAACTGAACTCCAAGAATCTATACATACCGGTAAACTCAGATTGTGGCTTCTGACCTAAGGCACACAAGCACTAACGAAAGCAATTGCACAGAGTACCTGCAGAACACAGTGCTCTCACTCACATTTTATTCTTTTGTGTAACATAAGTCGGGCTATGTTTGAAAGACATCATGCATTTCCAGTGAGCAAACATAAAACAGACAGCAAGCCAAATAAAGTGATAAATGAAAATGAAAGTTTTATATGTCAGGTGAGAATCAGAGCATACATAGTTTTGTGAAATGATTACTAAGATCTGACAGCACTGAAGCAGTTGAACCTTCAAAAAATGATAATAAAATTTAAATTGTAGTTGTGGGGACAAGGAGAGACCAGGAGACAATGCACATTTAAATTAAATAGTGGGTAAGCTGAAAGTATTATTTCACATAAATGAGCTAGAATGGATGTCTCAGCAAGGTACTTGGAGTCGATTTGTACTCATGCATTTAACTAAAAACAGGGTAACTGTATGGAATGTTGCAAGTTCTATTCCAAAAATGATTATGTAAAAATTGCACCTTCCTACTCAACAGATCTGATTGCTGTGTTTATTCAGAGTCAGATCTATTTACCTCAAAGATAAAAATATGCCCTTGCAACTTTTTATTCCTTGTCCCTGCTCCTGGCAGAGCCCACACAATTCAGTGAGGAGACTAGATGTTATTCCTTCTTCTGTAACAATTAAATTACTTTGCAAGTTTTCGCCAGCTATACTTGTAAGAGCAACTGAAACACGGATTAGGTGGAAATACTAAAGGATGAAATTTTGTAGTCTGAATTATGACATAGACCAGAAATAATTTTACTGGTTCCTTCTGACCTTAAATCTATATGTGAAAAATTGACTTCCTTAAAAGTTATGGGATTTTGACTGTTGACTTCCGTCAAGCCTAAACTCATGCCTTTCATTTGTAAAGCCACTTGAAGACACCATGAATATCTGGATACCACAGCGGACATCTCAAAAACAGAGTTACTGCAGTGTTTTGCAGAAAAAAATCTGAACTTTGTTCTCTGCATTCGTACTGAGGTAGTGGGGCTGGTTTAATTCTCATTCTCTCAAAGATAGGAAGGGTGAGTTCACAGATGTGTTTTACCTCAAGTAAGATGCTACTAGTGTTTCCACTGTTTCTCAGTGCTAAACAGCTTTAACTGTACCCTTAAATTTTACCAACCACTAAATTTGAAAAAGAGAAAACAATTGAGGTCTCTGATCAGACTACTCACTTCTGGATTATGAGTTCCCTGGGACAATGAACTTGTTCTGAGATTGAACACAAGACTGATTGTTGGTGACAAGGCTGTCGAGTGTCAAGTCAACACAGGTATTTTCTAAATAGAAGTTTCTCTTATAGCGTCTCATTTCTGTCATAGTCTTTCCAGGCAAAAATGCTTTCCTAATGTTACCTTATCCAATTGACCTTAACATACACGGACATGAACATTAATTCTCTATTCAGAGAATAGAGTCCTTTCTCCTTCTGTTATTTCACGGCCTGACTAGAACTGATCACTAATAAATTCAAATCTTTCATTGCCAGTGCAATTGTTAGAGATATTCTCCAGATTCTCAGATATTCTTTACTGTTTGTAACATTACACAATGGTGCATATTCCTTATATAAGTATTCCAATTACATATGTCATATGAACTATAAAGATTCAGCCCTTCATTCTATCCATTGTTCCTCATTTAATCTTTTAGCTTTCCCAAATGGATACATGAAATTTTAAAATTCAATGCAAATTTATTCAATATTAGATAAGGTGGTTGGGATTAAGATGATAATTGAAATTTCCTATCTTCACCAGAAACTTCTCCTTTTGATAACATGCACAGAAAAGCTTGCTCCAAATCTGCCTCATCACAAAAAAAGAACCTCCCCCCCCCCAAATATAATTTCTAAGGTAACTGATTGTTTCTCAGTTCAAAATAAAGGCAACATGAGTAAAATGTTTCTGTCTTCCAACTGAAGAGTCTCACAGAACGAAAACTGGTTCAGAAAACTACATAATTCTAGAAAAAGAATATGCAGCACTTACCTCAGAAATAGGTCTTATACAATATATGCACCAGAGCCAAATTCACTCCCCAGTCAAGAACACACACAATGCAACTTGAATCATTACCAGCAGCTAGCACTTGACTTGTTTATGATTTAATAGGCCCTAATGGCTGCTGCTAACATACAGGAGATGGACCAAAACTGGGGAGAAGCCTTACTAACTATTATTTGCTCAAATAGTGCCAGTAAATGAAGGGAAAATATCCAAATTGTATCGACATGTTTATAGTAAATAGGAAAGAGCTGAAGTTAATCACATTGGCAACTGTATCTTCACTTTAAGCTTGAAATGTGAAGGTTTTTTTTCATTTCTCAAAATCAGTAAATATAACCAAGCTTTTCATATCTTCATCTTCATCTCAGGAATTATTATCAAAAGCCAATGTTGATTTTTTTGTGTTTGGCCCTACTAACTTAAAAAAAAAAAAAATCATTTCAACCCCCAAACAAATCCTCCCCTACAGGATCACAGTACAACCAGAAATTTCAAAATAAACAATAGCCTCACCAAAAATATTGTAAATTGAACAGAAGAAGCTTCAGAAAATTTCATAAAATTTTCATGAGGTTGTCAGAAATTATCTTGTCTGGAGCAAATGTAACATTTACCTCAGAAACACTATGATCAGTTAGAAATCTGCATTCACTAGCACACTGAAGTCTGAAAATCATAACCTGAGAGTACGCTCAAATGAGGCTTGACGCTCAAGTGAGAATCCAGAAGAGATAGGAACTTAAATTTATACTATTCAATAGCAGCCTTAACGCATTTTCAAAAGAGGAATTTATTTGGACAGATTTTTGTCAAATGTGAGTCTATAGATCTCCACTGTTTTCAAAGGAGCTAGGTGGACTTAAAATAAGACATAATATTTCACATGATGGATATTCAGGAAGCTAATACCTAAGTGAGAAGGTACAGGTCCCACATATTTTCCTATTTTTTTTTATCCATGAGGTAAGAAAACAAAATATGAGATTTGATCTAATAAAATAACTTAAGTGAAATTAAAATTAAATAATTTTTCAATCATTCACCATATCAAAGCCCTAGTAAGAGAGCTCTATACAGTTCTTACCCAAGAGGTCATATTCATATTTAAAAGACCTGCCAGTGGGAAAAAATTCCATAAGCACAGGAAATGCTGTCATTGAGCCCATTGCAATAAATGATGTTACTATCATACCTGCAGTTTGCTAGCACAAAGCTTACACCAGATCTTATGAGTGCTAACTATTTCACTTCAGCTTAAAGTCAAATGACTTTGAGCTACTACACAAGGTAAAAACAAGTTAGGCTCAGGGCAGGTTATTATTATCATATTCAAAATGGATGTCTGATTAAGATCTGGGACTGCCTGGGACAGCACGATATCACTGGCTGTCTCCATACTTTGCCTACAGCAGAGCCCTTAAAGCTCAGACCTGCTGTTGGAAGCTAAGGTGGTTATTGGTGGGAGCCAGGTTGAAGTGGCAGTTACCTCCACACCTTTCAATACCTCTCTTATTGGTTATCTGCCTAACAGTAGCAATACACTCGAACCTTTCTCCTCTTCTCTAACATAACATCTGTGGCAGAATTATATAATTTTGAATTTCCTGCCGAGAAAGCCATCTGCAGACCTTCCTGTCTTTGTACTGAAATAGTGAGGAACACAAAACTGATCTGCTTTAATGATTACGTAGCAAGAATGGTAACTTTTAAGGGATGCTACCACAGTCATTTCTATAGTGGTAGACTGCAGAAATCAGTCAGCTGAGAAAGATCATCTCATTACTTTAAGGACCCTACTCTGAGGGCAGTTTAATGCTGAATTAGTCCTTATTGATTTGACGGGTATTCAGCTTGCAACCCTAAAATTGCTCAATTATTCCAATAGGTTTGTCATGTCAACACTAAAATGTTTTGCGTTAGGGGGCCACTCTTGCCACTTGTGATGATGAGCCTAATTCTTCTAACACCAAGATTAAATTCATTGAAGTCAATGGAGTTTCACGGCAGTACTAGCATGAGAGGATTCATCCCATGGAAATCTGCTGTAGCCAAAACTGGGTAACAACAACTAAAAACCTTTTGTATTTTGCTTATTAATTTCCTTCAGCTGTATCTGGTCATAGAACATAGCTTACACTTAATTTTTAAAGCTCCTGTGAATTACATATTAACCTGCTCTTACCTCCACACTTACTACTGTGAGTTATAAAACCTTAATTAAGGAATTAACTTCAACTCTTTCTGTCAACAGAACTTTATTTGTTCAGTTGTCAATCCTAAGAGAGCTAGTGTCATGTAATATAGACCTAACCAAATATAGATACAGATATAACTATACTGTATGTATACATACATATACTAACTACACTGCAATGCAGAACATTAGATATCTGCATTTCTCACTTTGCAAATACTATTGTTGATCTCCATTTTTTCTGCCATTTTAGATTTACCAACACATAATACAAGCCAGCCTTTGTCAAATCCTCTGCTGCCTCCAAACCAGTTCAAAACTGCTCTGCACTGGCAATTTAGAGTATAATTTTTAAATAAGAACAGATAAATGAAAATTGATAAAATAAGAAGAAAGTAAGCCTGCTCATCTGTGAACTTCTATGTGAAAACTATTGCAATGATCAAGTAATACCTGAAAGGTACTTTGAGTTTCTAAAATTTCAATATTCTTTTTCTTTGCTACAAGAAGTGAAATGAATGTAGAAAAGCACATGGTAAGCAATGATGTATCTAGCTTGATCAGTGAAACCGAACATACCCATGTTGAAATGCTCAAAAAGAATATTTGATATCTGGATGTAATTCAGAAGGAAATTAAACCATACGGGTCAAGTTGCATGAAAATGGAACATCTGTATTAAGAGGCCCTCTGTCAGAATCCAATACACTCTGACCAGGTTCTTTTAGATATTCCATACATATGGCAGGTGAAATGTTTAATATGAAAGTTTAATTTAAAAATATTTGATGTTACACATGATTTTTGATTAGGCAGAGTGATACAGCAATATTCTGAAATCATAATATAAGTGTAATTGTTATTACCTATCTTGATGATATGCGCACCGTCATGACACTGGATGTCCCCAGTCGTCAGGAAGGAATACATGGGTTGAAGCCAGCTCCAGCCCATTGCTCTCTTCAAAAATTCCTTTGTTAGCTGTTCTGGTTTTATACTCTGTGTTGGCCTGAGCCACAGATACACTTCTCCCATGCTGGTCTGGCTAACTTCAGGGAGACATTCACATTCTTGGTTCAACTAAGAAACATTTTCAACAAATTTATGGCTACTTATCAGCTGGATTCTTGGTCTAGATCTATAGTCCCATGTAAACCATTCACCAACACACTAAGAAGTGCTGTTTCTGAACACATTCAGGTTTGAATCCTGATTAGGAGGCCTGTAAGGTGCTAAGAAAGGTAAGTGCTTCTGGAGTGCACTTGCTGCCATCATCCAAGAAAGAAGTCTTGAGATGAACAAGAACAGTTGAGAACTGCTTTGGGGGAGACAGAAGAGGAACAACAAGTTGAATAGTACAGGCCTAAGAATGGTCAATGGCTCATTCCTCACCCTCTGAAAAAGAACCAGTGACAAATCCATTCAACAGTGAACCAAAATACATACTCCTCACCTACCTCCATAAAGCAGAACAAATTTAGGATTGGTTTCCTGAAGTGATATACACTTTAGCAATACAGCAGAGCTCCATCCAGAAGGGTAGTCTGAATGAACCTTATGAATGGGAAAAATTTAGTCAATCTTTCTTATCCAGTGGTATGAGAGCTTCTTTCAGCAAGAGGCATGCAGACAGGAGGCAGTGTGAAAGCAGTGTGGGTTGTTTTAGCTCACTGTCTGGAACAGTTTTGCTGATACAAACTTATTCAGACCCTATGGTGTAAAACTGAAGTTTTCTCTGAAAAGAACTCTCTTCTTTGCTAGTGTCCCATATTTTACAATTTTCTCATTGTCAGCCATCATTAGAACCTTACTATTTGCCACTAGTCCTCTTGTGTTTTGCTCTGCTGATTTTCTGTCTTGTTGTTTTATTGTTCATAGTTATGCAAATGTCAAAAACATTCCTTACAGGGGTCAGACACTCCTTACAGGGCTCAGGGACCTCATAGTTACATTGTCAGCACAGTCAACTGATAGGTACTCTTTGTCAACACACTACTGCCTTATAAATGGAGCACTATTTTCACCCCAAGGTATAGAAAAAACACTATGTACCAATAGGTCTTCAGGTGTGAATGATTAAGTTTGAACAAAAAAGGGAACTGTGGAGATTTTTTATGTTTATTAGAGGATAATAATGGCAGGAAGGGAACAGGCTGATTCTATCACATGCACCCAAGAGTCAGCTGTTGAACAAACACATGCTGTTGCTATGAAAAGACTTTTGAAGGACTCTCCTATGCCCTCACATCTTTCAGTCTTTCATTGCATCCCAGCTAAAATAGGATGTAGTAGCATGTGCATAAACCAACTGAGTCATGTGCTTGTAACAACTCCCAGGGAATCCTATTTTCTGCTGTAAATGATTGTCTGCAAGGTCCAAAAGACTGATGATGTGAAAGAAAGTATGTCATTGTTCTCTCCAAGCTCTTCAGTCTCTGAAAGAGAAACAGAGATGAAATCTAGAGAGAAGAGGTGTTTCAGTCATTAAAGGAAGGAAATGACTCTCTGAGAGAGAACAAGAAGCCCGCTTAATAAGTCGCCATTTTCACATAGACATTTATTAGAGATAAATGGTTACCAGAAAAGCTCTATAACTAATACAGCATAATGAGGCCAGCTGGAGCTAGAAATCAACAATTAAATAGATTAGTCTAATGTATCATAATGATTTCAGTAGCAAAAATTAACCTATCTGAACTGTTAAATAATTTCCATTTTGGTTTCAAATATATACAACCTATAAAATTTAGAAGATTTTGAAGATGGTGATATTTTTCAATGAGCTTTTAACTTTCAAGTTAAAATGTTTAAAAGGGAATCAAAATAGCTTGAGTTAAATGCACCAAGGACTATTCCAATTCAGTTGAGACTCAAGACTCCAATTCATCTTTGCTGGTGGTTCAAGATATTATTACTCCCTACTTGCTAGCTACTACAGATTGCTCATGCCCACAGCAGAGCCACTGTGATAGGTATGAGCAACTGATGAACAGCAATAAAGCCAGCTCTACTTATATGACAAATACTTGTCTTTAAATAAAAGCTGTAGTGATTCTAATTCATTCTCACATGAATGTATCTTCTCGTTCTCCATGCAGAGATAACTGTTGATTTTGTATGATCAATCTTGTATTACTCTCAAATGTCAAGCAAAAAGCAAAATTCTTTTCTAATACTCTGGAGATTTTTAGAAAAACACAAATGACTGATGTTATAAATTTACATGGGATCTTTTAGGTTAGGGCACCTTCCTGTATGAATCAGGCCAGAGCACTTTTCTGGCTAATGCTAATCACTGAAACTCATCTCTTCTTAGCAGACACATGCTGAGAAACTACTCCTCAAATAGTACATTCAGCAGAGACCTAACTTGCCACTGGGATACTCTCAAGTGCTGGATTTTGCAAGAGCAGTCCAGGATCCCATTAAGGCTTCTTATATCGGAAAGGCTGGAGTACCTTGTTCTTCACTGATCTCACAATCACCCTTAACATAAACATGTCAAATAAAGGATCTATTTAAATAAGCCACATAATTACAAAGGCTTCATGTTCCCAGATTACTGACTGCCATCCACCTCTTTAAAAATGCTAGTGCCTCTCAGGGAAGCCAATGCAATCACCTCCCTCTCTAAGTACAGAGCTTGGTTAAATCATAAGCAAACCATCAGCTTACAGCGAGCATGTCACCCTTTACACCAAATGATGCTAAAATCATCAAAGCAAAGCATTTAAGACTGAACTTAGTATTTTTAAACATGCATGCATATTGATAACTAGGCCGCATAGAAAAATAAAAGTAAGCTAAAACATATGACTCATTACAGTCTACTGGCTGAAACTGCTATTTGATTACACTCATGTCCCAAGCATCATGAACAGATTTATTGGAACTGACTCTAACCCAGTTTTTGAGGGATACCATGAAAACCTCCTTGTGTCAAGCAACGAATACTCTTTCAGCAGAAATATCAAAGCACATTTAGATTAGGCAGTAGGAATAAACTGTACACACATGTATTAACATAAATGGAGGTACACAAAAAAGATGTTGTTTTAATCGATAGAGGTACTTAGTGTATAAATCTGACTGTTCACAGGGCAAAAAAAAAAAAAAAAAAAAAACCTTTCCAGATTTCCAATAAATCACATATATGGCTTTATGATAGCTGAATTTCAACCTGTAGATCTTAAAGACCTTACATTAGAGTAATACATATTCAGGTCTATACCCTGCATATTTTCTGTTTGAAAAGATTTGCTTCCTGGGAAGCAAGGAATAAAAAGAAAAATCTGGCAGAACTTATGATACAGACTACTGTCTTGGTTATCAGGATAATCAGGTTTGGTACAATTCTAAGTAATAAAAAAGACACCACAATCCACATCTATTTCATATGCAAATTTATGAGATCTGGAATAAACCTCAGTAGACGGAATTCTGGTCTACTCATGGAATACTAGCATCATTTTACAGATGGGTAAACTGAGACACACTACAGTTAGGTGATTGCTTCAGATCAAGTATGAAGTAAGTGCCAGGAGCAGAAATACACTTCTGGAGTCCCTGTATTCACTGTCCTAAAGAGCTCAGGAAGGAAAAAAATATATACATTAAAAAGCTAAGCTCAAAACTACTTTAATGTTGTTTGTTTCCCTCTCCACTACTAACTTTTATTTTCAGCCTTTTTTTACGTACTCTTAATTTAAATTATCTACCCAGCAAACATACATTCTGTATCACAACGCTCAGGTCTCCTGCATTTGGTTACTATTTGCACTACATCAAGGCAATAATTGGCTGAGAAGCTTTACTCATCCAAAGCCTGTTTTGATTGATTGGTTGAGATACTTTAGAAACAGTCCTGTTATGAAATAAATACTACAACTTCATTGCAAAAATAATAAATATATTATATTGTGATACGTATTTATTAATCATAATAAATAGCTCTATCTAACTTTAGGCAAATTGCTATGTATTAGAGCAATATAATATAATTCTTAATATTATTTGAACCCATTCTTTATATTTTTCTAATTAAAAGCTGGTATATTCATTCAAACCAAAAAAATAAAACATATATCTTTATTCAACAGCAGTCCTTTACTATGTGCTTCTACTTGAAACAGATCCACTAATGTATTCAACTGCTTCTTCTTAGTTCACTGCTTCCATCTCATTGGTTTTAGTATTATCCCTTTAGTTTTATATTGAATATATGACACTATATTTCAAAGGTTTTATTTTTAATATAAATGAACAATGCCTAATAGGAACTATGTGCTCAGATCAGGCATTAAATTTTCTTTGTGACTCTGATCCACAGTACTTAGAAAGAAAGGAAGCCTGACCTGGTTAATATCATTAGGAGCCTTTATAATGAAATTAATTAAGGATAATAATACTGGTGCATGAAGCAAGTGAGAAGCATTCATAAAGGCCAGCTGCAAAGCTAAGCTGGCAACTGCTTAATAAAGGAGTACCCAGATATATTCCTTTCAGAAACCTTGATGGTCAGGATAGGCAGGTGAGTGGAAAAGTAATCAGAAGAACCTCTTTCTCCGGTTTCCCTCTTTTCTGTAACTTTTCTCATTTCTACAAACCATTCAATACTGTCTCCACTATAGTCAAGTGGGAAATTTTGCAATATACTGACATTACCTTTCCTTCTGCATTACCAGGCTTTATGTTCCAATTCTGAAAATGCTACTCTTTGCTTGTTCAGTCCCCTGTCAGGGTCTTAACTGAATGGCAGGATTAGGGCCTCTGCTAGTTGCTCTCTTGCTGAAAAATACCTCTACAAAACTCAAAAAAGAAACACTTTCATGTGATATTTCTTTTTTTTTTTTTAGAAGTTTGCCACCAATTTATTATTTAAATGGCAAGTTACCAGAGAGATATTTCTTAAATTAGCCTATTTTCAATGACCAAATAACACAATGAAGTCATTTCTTTACCACTGAAGTTAACAAGAAAGAACTCTGCTTGTCTCTGAAGCATACAGTATCTGAATTTATGTTTTCTATCACTATTCTCATGACAGTGCCTTTAAGGCTTTTACCTGCTTAGAAACCCACAAGGTCACTTTCAGTCCAACAGATTCTAGACTGTGAGAGCTACTGCAGTATATAGATGACTGCTTGTACAAAAGTTCTAGGTCAGGTTGCAGTACACTTTATTTTCTAAGATGACAATCCCAGATGACAGTTGCCCTGCATGTATTTGTACATGTAGGTAATGCATGGAGGGGAAGAAAAGCCCCGCATAATTCACTCTTCCTTCTTCCCTAATGAAAGGGACAGGTTCCGGATCCCTTTCACATACAACAGCTATCTCATGCTTTTGCTTAGCATAAGCTTGGTTCCGAGGCTGATGCAAAACAGGTATAACTGCATGAGTATTCACAGAGTAATGCAAGAGCGAGTAACATTAGTTCTGATGCCCTTCTTATTTTGACTTGTAGGAAACTGAGATGGACAAATCCTTCTTGAGAGACACGGTCCTCAGGCATAGTCTTTAACTACTCCAGGGTCTCCCAAATCTCAACAGCCAAAATACTTACTGTAAAACCAACAAATGTCCAGGACAGCATTGATGCCATTCTGAAATCAGATTTCACCAAATGGTGCTGAGGTACTTTCAGTGCATTTGCACTTTGCAGGGTGTGAAGGCAGGGGTTACAGTCATACAGAAATCCCTTAAGGGATCCCTTAAGAGAAATTCCTTAACCATTGACAAGAGAATACATGGAGGTATAGTTACAAGCAGTAGTGCCTAAATGTTTTAGGGGTTGTATCTCCAAGGAAGTGGGAAGTCAATATTTCCATTGGTCTACAAGTAACTGAGTTCAGGAAAAAGCAAGCAAACAAGAGTTACCTATTCTTTCCAAGACCACTTTTGAGGGATTGGACTGTTAAAACTGCAAATGTTTCTAAGCACAAGTTTGACTGCCTAGGGAGAAGCTGGGAAAGTAAGGAACTAGTCTGGGCAGAAGAGCTAGTGAGGTGATTGTGAGATGCTTTTCACAGCAGAAGTCCAGGGTGAGGAGCACAAGATATAATTGGGGAAAGCATCTGTATTACAAAAGAAGAAGGCAAGGTCTGGGAGGGAAGCAAAAAGGAGGTGTAATACCTGGGGTACAACAGAATGCAGAGGGGCTGGCTCATTTTGGGAAGCTGCAAGTGCTCAGACAGCCCTCAGGAAAAGAGGGAGGCCAGTGTAAAGCCACTGAGGCAAAGCTACGCCTGAGCATGTTGCCCTTGGGAGAGCATGTAGCCTGTGAAAATGGGCACCACCAGTGCCAGCTCTACTGCCTTGCCACACCGGCTACTTTCATACTCCTCTTTCACTCATGCTGCATGAGTCCTCTGCCACTTTCCCCTGCTCTCTCCCAGTGCTTGCATCACTTCTCTGGTAAAATAAATAAATAAATAAAATCAGCTTCTGTGTAACCAAATAGCCACACAACAGCTTCCCCTCCCCCTCTTGCCACTGCAAGGACAGCATTGCTCTCCCTTTAATCCTGCACACATTCCATGCTTGCCTCCACTTCCCCCAAACCAGATCTGCTGTAACTCCAAATGAGTATGCCAAACAGGACCAGTAGCAAACACTAGCTGATGAGAAGAGTTTGCATCCCACTGGGCACAACTGATAAAGCAGCCCTGCAATCTGAGCACAGAGCCTGTTCCTCCCTTCCTTCCTCTGCCCCCCCCCCACCCACCCTCAGCCAACTGTCTCTCGCAGTCTGAGGATTTTTCAGCCGGTACAGCAGCATAGAGTTGGGGTGTGCCTCGCATGATTTTTATATGTAAAAGGCAAAATAAAATAAAATAAATAACAGGGGAAATTAAGCAGTCATAGAGTCTGTTTTTCCTTTGCCTTGCACCCAGGTCTAGTATTTGCATTAAAATACTGCTACTCTGATCTCCTAGCTCTTTGCACCCCACTCTCTGCCCTGATGTAAAGAATTTTCTAACTGTGAAAAGTAGTAGTCAGGTCTTCAAAGATCTTCTGATCTCTACTGACCTAGATAGGGGAGATAAGTAATGAGTTTACATTCAAGGGCAAAAATTAAGCTTGGGACCCTCTCAGTGTCTTGTCAAACAAAGGCTTGTGGCAAACTGTTTATCTCCTTTCTACTTGCTGCATCCCTCTATTACTCTGTCAAGACTGGGACAAGATTCAGAATGGGGACACATCTCCTATTTCTTCTTGCAGTAAGGTTCTTTTCTGTTGCTTATGAGTTATAGCAGGATGGCATGAAAATTAATCACGTGTCCTGTGCAGTCTAGTTTCTATGCTGCCTGGCTTAGAGTGGGGAAAGAGCTATTCACAAATTTTTACAGTTAAACATACCAGCTGAAGGAAGGAAGTGGCAGCATGAGACAAAATGCTACACACATGATCAACACCCATTAAGTCACTGGGGAAGCATGCACTGCGTATGATCTGGAAGCACAGTCTCCTCAAAACCAACACCTATACTGTATAAAGTATTGTCATTCTCTTGGCTTCAGAGAGCTGCTGTTAAAAAATAATCCTTCGAGCTACCAAGAGAATATTCCACCTATAATGTGCTGAAAATTAATTTGAGTGAGGTCTCTCTCTCTCTCTTTTTTTTTCCCCCACTAACAGTAAGAAAAAGAAAGACATAGAATAGTTCTATTGTTTTTGACTGATGCATTTCATCCCCTCTGCCTGGCCAGTTGTAAATTGCCACTACTAGAGATTCTGTGTTTCTGAGGAATATAAAATATTTTGAGCAGTGACATGAGTTTTGAAGTGGACCACATGAGGCAAAATAATAGATTTTTTCCAACCATGCCCTGGGTTAGAAAGTCTCAAAGTCTCATTGAAGTTTCCATCCTCCTTCACTGCAACCTAAACATATCACGTTCAGCTAGATTTGGCAGAAATAAATGCTGTTTTGCAGCAAAATAACACTGACTTTTGTTTGTTTGAGGCATGATTTGACTTCCCTTCATGGTGTCACTGAAGACAGATTATTTCTGCTCTGGGCAGAAATATTTCCAGTTCTGGGCTCCCCAGTACAAGAGAGGCATGGAGCTACTGGAGAGAGTCCAGCATAGGGCTAAGAGGATGATCAGAGGACGGCAGCATCTCTCCTATGAGGAACGGCTGCATGAGCTGGGCCTCTTTAGCCTGGAGAAGAGAAGACTAAGGGGATCTTATCAGTGTCCACAAACATTCTAAGGGAGGGTGTCAAGGGGATGGGGCCAGACTCTTTTCAGTGGTACCAAGTGACAGGAAACAAACAAACTGAAACATAGGAAGTTCCACCTAACTATGAAGAGGAATTTCTTTCCTGGAACAGGTTGCCCAGGGAGGTTGTGGAGTCTCCTTCTCTGCAGATATTCAAAACCCACCTGGACGTGATCCTGTCTAACATGTTCTAGGTGACCCTGCTTGAGCAAGGGGTTGGACTAGATGATCTCCAGAGATCCCTTCCACCCTCAACTATTCTGTGATTGTGTAAATAAGAAGACAGTGGAATATGATGTCTGTTTCTTCCACCTCTTTCCAAACACGCAATCAAGCAAACACTGAGCTCATCACAGCCTAAGGGTAACACAAAAGTAGTTGCCTTGACCCGAGCAGCTTGGAGGCCAGTACCAGATACTTCAGAGGGAGATGCAAAAGTCTCAAGTGTAAAGTTAAGGAATGACATTCCCCCGCCCCTAGCTAAAAGTGGAAGCTGCTTTCCCTGCTCTCATCCTTTACTAGATGACTTTAATCCAGGAAAACATGGGTTTTCTCTCTCTTAAGTCCCTCTTAAACCTCTTTCTTAACCTTTTAAACCTTTTAGGTGTGTCTGTAAAGATGAACTTTTTTTTTTTTTTTTTTTTTTAAATCTCCAAGCCAACATTAGACAAAGAAATAACTTACAAAACCAGTAACTTTATACATATTTTTAAAAGTTATTCTTTATAGTTAAACTCCTAATTCCTTCTCCCAAAATTCTACCTTGCAAATGGAAATAAAAAGAAAATTTAGCTAATGGATTAATTGAAACAAGCTGTAGGGCACAAGACTGATCTACTGCACTGTATATATAGTCACATTATGAATAATTACTGTATACTGAACTAGGAATAGTATATTGATTGGTTGGACTGGGATGACCTTACAGTTCCTCAGGAGGCATGATTTTACCTAAGAAATTTATCAGGGTCTAAATGAAGTATATTAGTTTTTCAGGTCACTCACATTGCAAGATAAGGAAGAAGAACTATTTCTACTCATGGTGAATTAGGACTACAAAATCCTTCCCCAAGAGAAAGACTCACCAAAGACACCAAATAAAAGGAAAAAGAAGCAAGCATCTGTGCCTACCAGAGAGCTAAGCTCTGAGAATGACATGGTTGTCTCATGCTTCACTCATTGAGGTTTCATTTAATCTCGTCATTCTTGTAAATAGCTTGTGCTGAGTTTATGCTGCTGTGACATTTATTCTGCAGATGACTCTCTGGGTTCAAAGTGACGCAGCAAGGGAAACTCTGATGTTCTTTAGTGGTGCACATAATCTAGTTTTTTGGAGGTCTTTGGTCAATCAGAGCAGTTGCATGATTGTTCTAGGCAATACTTTACTGCCAGTAGAGACTAAGGAAAAGAGAAACTATCTAGAAAACAAAGTGATCAAGCCTCTTCACTTTCCTTTTGTTTAGCTTGAACATCTACTCATGTCTCTAACCTGCCTTGCTTCATTCTCTTCCTTGGAAGAAGGATTGGCACCAGAGCACTTGAAATGCTTTGCACACGGACCACTCCTCTAGGACCAATTATAGGCCTGGAATAGCAAAGACGGAACATAGCACAAGACAGGATCAGGCTCAGAGGGGTTGCTTAGAAACGTAAAATGCATCTCCATAAAAAGATAAAAAGATATAACAATTTCAAAGCTCATCCCACTCAAGGATAGCTAATAAGAGATATTCTACTCTTGAATGGCCTGGCTTCTCTGTTCCTTCTCGAAAAGGTTGCACAAGAAAGGAGTCAGAAATGGCACCCTGAGTATTTCAGGCATCTTCCTGCATGTTTCTGAGTACTCTTTTATTTATATCTGAGATAAATACATGGCATGAAACTTAAGGCATATACTTAATGCACATGTAGCTGGAGGGGGAGACAGAGGGGGAAGCTAGGAAGCTCAAACCTAAGCTGAGGCCTGTAGGCTTTCTGTTCCAGCCAAACCTTCCTAAAGGGAAGAGGGAAAAGAGCCACTGGTGCACTTTTACTGTATCTTCAATACAATAAAGCACCTGATTTGTCACATTATCACATAGGAGCAGTCGTGTTTTATGGATGCTATGACTGAGCTGCAAAGAAAGACAAAGCTGTAAGCTGTGACATTTCTACTCTACTGAAGAAGAGGTAACCTAAAGATTCTGTTTCTGCAGTTTTCCAGCCTAGCTGGAACTTTAGCAGAGGTTCTTATTTAGAAAGTGCTCATTAGAGGCTTTCAATGAATATTGAAATATTGATTGCAGCTGCCTAAGCTCAACATTCTCTCAATCAATTCACTTACTATTTGTGGCTGATACACCAGATTGTGGCTGATACACCAGAGGGCTGTGCTACCATTCAGAGAGACCTGGACAGGCTGGAGAGCTGGGCGGAGGGGAAGCTCATGAGGTTTAACAAGGGCAAGTGCAGGGTCCTGCACCTAGGGAAAAATAACCCTAGGCACCAGTACAGGTTGGGGGCTGATCTGCTGGAGAGCAGGTCTTTGAAGAAGGACCTGGGAGTGCTGGTGGACAACAAGTTGATCATGAGCCAGCAACGTGCCCTTGTGGCCAAGAAGGCCAATGGTCTCCTGTCATGCATTAGGAAGAGTGTTGCCAGCAGGTCGAGGGAGGTGATCCTGCCCCTCTACTCAGCCCTGCTGAGGCCTCATCTCAAGTACTGTGTCCAGCTCTGGGCTCCCCAGTACAAGAGAGACATGGAGCTACTGGAGAGAGTCCAGCGTAGGGCTACAAAGATGATCAGAGGGCTGGAGCATCTACCCTATGAGGAATGGCTGCGAGAGCTGGGCCTGTTTAGCCTGGGGAAGAGGAGACTGGGCGGGGGGGGGGGATCTTATCAATGTGTACAAGTATGTGAAGGGAGGGTGTCAAAGGGATAGGGACAAACTCTTTTCAGTTGTCCTGTGTGACAGGACAAGAGGCAATGGGCAGAAATTGAAGCACAGGAAGTTCTGCCTGAATGTGAGGGGGAATTTCTTCAATGTGAGAGTGACAGAGCCCTGGCACAGGTTGCCCAGAGAGGTTGTGGAGTCTTCTTCTCTGGAGATATTCAAGGCCTGCCTGGATGCAACCCTGTCTAACATGGTCTAGGCGACCCTGCTGAGCAGGGAGGTTGGACTAGATGATCTCCAGAGGTCCCTTCCAACCTTACTGATTCTGTGATTCTATGATACTATGCGAATCCTTTGGACCCATACTACCAGCAGAGTAGTATATGCTCATGGTATATGTCACTGCAACCTCAGCTTCTTAGTATTGGGAACTTGTCATAGTGACTGTTTCATTCTTAAAACAGTATAAAACCTGAGTCTTCCTCATAGCAGCTCCATCTGCCTCAGACCTAAAATAATTTTACACTTTTCTTGCTCTGCATATCAGTGAAGTTAATTCAGTTTTGAAACAACCTAAAAGGCTCATTAATGCTTTTGTTGAAAATAGGATGCTATCTCAAAGCTGGGGAGAGGAGAAGAAAGTTAGTATTCCAATATGAATTTCTTAATTATGCCATGTGATGAGCTTCAATGTTTTACATTTAGAATTTGCAATTTACTAAGCAATATGTGGTATGTGTGCAACTTCCAGATCATCCATCTTTCTTAATCTTTAAAAGATATTCCTACTTCATTGAGACTTTTCTTATCATCTTTGGCACTTCAGCCCTTTTGATGTCTGTGGAGTTAAAATATATTTAACCGATCTTACTTTTGACTGAGGAGATACTTCAAAGAATTCTGGAGTGAGATACAGTATTTTGAAAAAATGCAAAAAGAAATGGGTAATGCATGTGACTGGAAGGGCAGAAGATGCAAGATCCGTGCAGAAGACGCCTTCAGAAGGAAGAAGGAAACAGCGTTTGGTGATAATTAGGTGCTAAGAAAGGCGAATGTAACCAGTAGTAGAATATCAGATCACAGCTACTAAGTTCTGTGAAATGTGTAACTTCTGCCATGTCAACTAACTTACAGAGAAAATTTCAGAAGGAAGTGATGCGTCAGATTCAGTCTGATGGAACTGTCAACCACTGCAATGCTGCCAGAGTAGCTGGAAACACTAGTGAAGAATTGCATTGGACCTTAAACAAATCAGGAGGCCTGTAAGAAAGAAAGGATCTTGCATGGGATGGATGAAAGTATATGATCAGGACTTTCACATGATACGGGCATACTGTTGCCAGAATCTGATTAAGATCTGCCATGGAATATCAAAGGAAAATGTCTAAGGGCTGCTGTGGCCTGCAGCTCCTGTACCTATTTACTGGCAAGCACTCTTGCTGGTTTCACAAAATCATAGAATCACAGAATGCTCAAGGTTGGAAGGGACCTCTCAAGGTCATTTAGTCCAAACCCCTGCTCAAGCAGGGTCATTTGGAGCACAGGACCATATCTAGATGGCTTTTGAATATTTCCAAGGATGGAGATTCTGCAACTGCCCTGTGCAACCTATTCCAGTGTTCTGTCACCCTCACAGTAAAAAAAGATTTTCCTCGTGTTCATACGGAACTTCCTGAGTTTCAGTTTGTGCCCGTTGCCTCTCATCCAATTGCTGGGCACCACACAAAAGAGTCTGGCCCTATCCTTTTTACACCGTCCCTTAAAATATTTGTATACATTGGAAGATCTCCTCTCAGTCTTTTCTTCCCCAGGATAAACAGGTCTCACTCTAAAAGCTCTAGTCTCTCTTGTACTGGGGAGCCCAGAAGTAGATGCAGTAATCAAGATGTGGCCTCACCAGAGTGGAGCAGAAGAGGAGAATGACCTCCCTCAACCTGCTGGCAACACTCTTCCTAATGCACGACAGGAGACCATTGGCCTTCTTGGCCACAAAGGCACATTGCTGGCTCATAGTCAGCTTGTTGTCCACCAGCACTCCCAAGTCCTTCTCCAAAGACCTGCTTTCCAGCAGATCAGCCCCCAACCTGTACTGGTGCCTAGGGTTATTTTTCCCTAGGTGCAGGACCCTGCACTTGCCCTTGTTAAACCTCATGAACTTCCCCTCTGCCCAGCTCTCCAGCCTGTCCAGGTCTCTCTGAATGGCAGCATAGCCTTCTGATGCATCAGCCACTCATCCCAGTTTGGTATCATCAGCAGACTTGCTGAGGAGGCACTCCGTCCTCTCATCCAGGTCATTCATGAATAAATTGAACAAGGCTGGCCCCAGTACTGAGCCCTGGGAAACTTCACTAGCTACAGGCCTCCAACTAGACTCTGCACTGCTGATGACAACCCTCTGAGCTCTGCCTTTCAGCCAGTTCTCACCTCACTGTCCACTCATCTAGCCTGTACTTCCTGAGCTTCTCTAGGAGGATGTTATGGGAGACAGTGTCAAAAGCCTTGATGAAGTCAAGGTACACAACGTCCACTGCTTTTCCCTCATCTACCCAGCCAGGCATTCCAGCATAGAAGACTAACAGGTTGGTTAAACATGATTTCCCCCTGGTGAATCCTTGCTGACTACTCCCAATCATGGTCTTATACTTCACGTGCCTGGAAATGGTGTTTAGGATCCATCACCCTTCCAGGATTGAGGTCAGGGCTGACTGGCCTATAGTTCCCTGGGTCCCTGGGTCCTCCTTCTTGCCCTTCTTTTTAGACTGGAGTGATTTGCTACCTTCTAGTCCTCAGGCACCTATTCCAGTCACCAATACCTTTCAAATGTGATTGAGAATGGCTTAGCAAAGATGTCTGCCTGCTGCCTCAGCAATAAATAACACCTTTGTTCACCTGCAACTCCTGTGCCTTGTGAAAGGTCCAAACTTGCCATTTCCTGAAACACTATGCTTCCTACAGTTCCCCACAGGAACTGCAGCTGTGCACAGCTGTGGATGCATAAAAATTAAAAAAAAATTATATTCAAAAGCACAAGCTCTTATGTGAATCTCGACTTTGTTTGACAATAGAAATGATGAATATAAATGTTTTCTTTAAAGAAAATCCTGTAACAGCTCAAAAGATCTTCCCATGGACAGGCTCTGTATAGTGTACTGTGCCCTGACTGGATGCTCATTTGATGCTGCACAACTCAGGGTTCCTATTATGTGAAGGGACATAAAATTACCTATACTTGTCCTGTTTTTCTTATATCCTTAGCATCAGTAAATGGTATTTTAAGCAATACTTTACAGTGTCTGAGTGGCTTTCCTACTGTGATCATGAATTAGTACCTCCTGGTGCAAAACAGAATCTTATCCAATAATAGTTTCAGTAAGATAGACAGCATCCAGGATCTTAGCCCTCTTTTAGTCCTCTTTCCATCAGTCAACAGAAGGCACACAGAAGTCATGCAAGACATGGCTGTAAGATTTTATGTATTCCCTACGCTGAGCAAAAAACAAAGCAAAAGTCTTTGTGGCCTCTTGCTTCATTCCTCTCTGGGGTCAGTCTGAGGCAGAATTCTTTTTAATGGCTCAGCAGGATAATTCAGTTCATATTAGTAAATTCATAAGGCACAGGCCTCTGTGAATTCTCTGCCTGAGCCCATCTTGCTTAACATCTCAGTAAGTCATTGAGTTAGCAAGTAGAATGTCAGAGGCATTTACCATTGCTGGGGGGCAGGGCTGGGCAGGGCCGGGCAGGGCAGGGAAGGGCAAGGAAGGGAAGGGAACGAGTGATGAAGCAATTGTGAAAACTAGGAGCAAGCTGTGAGAAAAGATAAAGGAATAGAAAGCTGTTCTTAACTATATTTTCAAAGATCCCATTGGAGCATTTAAATTGTAGACATAGCATAAAATGACATATGCAGAAAGAGTAACAGAATCACAGAATCCTGGAAATGTTGAGGTTGGAACCTCTGGAGATCATCTAATCCAAACCCCATGCTCGAGCAGTGTCACCTAGAGCGTGTTAGACAGGATCATGTCCTGGCAGGTCTTGAATATCTCCAGAGAAGGAGACTCCGCAACATCTCTGGGCAGCCTGGTTCAGTACTCTGTCACTCTCATAGGAAAGAAGTTCTTCCTTATATTCTGGTGGAACTTCACATGTTTCAGTTTATGCCCATTGCCTCTTGTCCTGTCACACAGGACAACTGAAGAGAGTTTGTCCCTGTTCCCTTGACACCCTCCCTTCAGATACTTGTACACATTGATAAGATCCTCCCTCAGCCTTCTCTTCTCCAACCCCCAGCTCTCGCAGCCGTTCCTCATAGGGCAGGTGCTCCAGCCAGGTGCTCTGTTCATCCTCGTAGCCCTACGCTGGACTCTCTGCAGTAGCTCCATGTCTCCCTCGACCTGCTGGCAACACTCTTCCTAATGCACGCCAGGAGACCATTGGCCTTCTTGGCCACAAGGGCACGTTGCTGGCTCATGATTAACTTGTTGTCCACCAGGACTCCCAGATCCTTCTCTGCAGAGCTGCTTTCCAGCAGATCAGCCCCTAAAAGTACATGAAATGAACACTCCAAAGAATAACACCCCCAAAATTTTACCACATTCATTGGCAATTGTAATAAAACATCACAGCAATGGCCTTCAGACTGCCCTTAATCTGCAGGATGCTGCATAATAAAATATTTAATATATGTCAGCACACAGGTTTTAAAAGCCTAAACAGCAGCAAGTGCAAGTCCAAACAATAAGAGCAGTTCAAAGAGGAAGGGAGAATTCTGAAACTGCAGGACATGATTCAAAGATTCTTATTTTCTAAGGACATCAGAGTTAGGCTCTAAGTGATTCAAGTATTACCTCCTGATGCTGACAGGAATAGAATGCCTGTGTACTTCAAACAACAAAAGACCCATCTGTCACGTAGGATTATAGTGCCTTAAGCATAGTTATAGAACTTTGAAATCAATAGAGAGCTGTACAAAATTGTATGTCGTACAATAAGAATGATATTGCAAGCCCCATGAGCACTGATACTTATAACACTAAAACTCCACAGAGAGTTTGATATAGTAAATAAACTTAAGTTTGATTCCATTGTTAATATGGCCAGTCTTTGCAGAAGTACAAATGAAATGTCTCTCTCATTCCCAAATGGCTTCTCTCCGGGCATACTGTCTTTTTATAGCTTTTTCATCTGACTTTCTGAGTTACTTACAGCTTACCTAAATACAGTGTGGCCTAGCTCTTAAAAGCATTGGTTCCCAACAGCTAGGACACATGCTAAAATTGATATAGCTTCAGTTAAAAGTACACCTATGCTGAAGACTGAATTACATCAAATTAACGCTGAAGTCTTATAAAAGGAAAGATACTTATCCTTTGGAGGACAGCCAAATATTACAAAAATTGATTCAATGTTTTGTCCAGTGAAATTGATAGCAGTATTACCGATCTGTCTGGACTGTAGACTCAGTATCAATCAGACTCTGTGACTGGAATACTTTCCTTGTGTGGGGCCTAATTTGGCAGAAGCATCCCTGAAGGGGGAGGATTTATCTTCTACTAAGTTCAGCAGAGGCTGAGGAGTATTTAGTGCCTTTCTAGACTAGGTCTGATGAATAACCCTCACTGTGCTGCTATTGACCAAGTGATGGAACTTGAACTAATCTCAAAAAATCAAACCTTTGTGCTTTGAATTCTGTGGGCTAGGGTAGATACAAGCTGAATAAGACTGAACAAAACATCTGATTCATCACACAGCTGTTGAACTCATTATCATAAGCTTTGCATTTTTTTTAGCAATTTTATCAGCATACAGCTGCCAATTGCTCAGTGTTTGCTGGTAGCTTTCCAGGTTCTAGAAGCCCATGCTAGATACTCAGCTCCAGTTAGTGTCGTGCTGACTTTTCTTCCACATCTAAAAGGTCTTTACTTTGACAGACTGTCTTCATACCATGAAACAACATTGCTCATGTTCTGTCCATCTGTAGAGAATATCCAGCAGAATAGACTATTAGCTTTTAGTAGAGCAGTTTTTCCACTTCTTGAACTGTTCTTTTTGGAGTGATCAATAGAATTGCAGAAACTGTCTTTACTTACTTCTTAGAAAAAATGGATAAATCAATGAAATAAATGAAGGTCATCCCATTTGAAGGAAATCTACAGGGAGATAGAAATTATCTACTGTGAAAAGAAGAGAGAAGGGTTATTGATAGAGTCCAGCAAGATTGAGTGGTGGGAAGAGGTTGTAGGAACTGTCTGTATTAATGTCTTCATATAGATGAGATCAGCTAGATCACACAAAGTTAAGTGTTATACTAAAAGTTTTCCTAAAGAGTGCCAGAATACTCTGCCTATTCCTCTGTCATTCACCTGACTCTTCAAGGCACACATAGGTCTTAGAAACAAAGTAGTAGTTCAGCAATGAACTGTCAGTAAGTTAGACATTTTGAAAAGACAGTGAAAAAAATGGAGGATAGAAAAGATCAACATGATCTATGCAAATCCATTTCCACAGAATCTTCCCTTCAAACTCCCTCTGGTTTCCTTCACATTTACTTCAGGAACAAGTGAGATGAATCCTTCCGGGTCCATAGTATATAGAAAAATATTTTCAACTGGTATTATTTTCCTCTAGGTATCTTGACAAGATTAAAGAGGGGAAACTGTAGGATAGAAACAGAGTGAAAGAGGACCCAGTGAATTAATGGCATCCCACTGGACCTTTCATCTTGCTGCTTAGAATTAATTTACCTTTGGTAATTGTTAACTGGGCTTTGTAAGGTAGGCAATGGCTTCTAAGTCACTTAATTTACACAAGCTTAGACATTTTAGAAGGAACCATCATGGCCATGTTTAGCCTTTTCAAGAATGCAAACAAGAAATCATGACTGCCATTGAGAATGAACCTGTTGTCTGAGCTGCCCTGGTTTGGGATAGGTTCATAAAATTTGAATTCCTCTCAGTGAGGAGGACAAACAAAGACTGTAATTTGTAGTGCTCTAACTATGGCATTCTTCATAAGACTAATGAAGACAGAAATGACAGAAATCCGTTAAACAGGTTTCAATCTTCAGCCAGTAGCCATGGACAGTCTTATAGTTAAAAACTAATTCTTCTGAAAGTAAGACTTTGTATATAAAGTGTTTCCTAGCTTACTTTTAAGTATATGTCAGTAAAAGGAATATGTGTTCCTGATAGTCTCAGTATGGAACATAACTGTTCCTGGAGGACTAGGATTTGCTCCTTCAAAATATTAAGGATGTTAAGGGAGAACTTCATCACCATTCTGTTCAGATTAATGAAACATTTTCTAATGCCTTTAATGACTCTTGCATTGGAGACCTGCAAACAACATAAAAGTGATCTGCACAAAGAAAGATGAAATTTAGTGCTGATACAAGGCTAGATTCACCTTAGTGTGTAAAGGAAAATACATTTTCAACTTACCTGGGCCTGTGAAAGCCACTGGTTACAAGAATTAAACCTTATTTATATGAATCTCTCAGAAATTAAAAAAAAAAAATCTTCAACTTTAAGAATAGATTCAATATGACATTAAGACATCTAAAGGCATGAGTCTCTCTTAGTGTCTTTACTATGTGGCTAGGCAGTGGATGTCTACCACATGATGAGCTGAGTTGCGGTCTGGGCTCTATGACTGAACTGACTAGTGGTCTGCCTTGGTTGCATCATTACATCATTCATGGGGACTGACTTAAAGGGGGAGAATACTGGTGGACTAAATATGTAATGCAATAGATTTCTTCAGTCTGTGTATTTGCTGCTGATGCTAGTGTGTTTTGCTAGTGTGTTCTTGTCATGTTGCCCCTGCTTGTTTCCATCCCTTCTCCAAGCCAGCTCTGGCCCCTGTTGTTCCACCATGTTCATAGTTGCTAGGTCTTTGCACTTGCCAACATAAATAATTTGTCTTTTTTTTTTTGAGACTAGAGGATTATCAATTTCATCACTTAATTAAATTTATGCAACTTATGAACTAAATGGCATGGAGGTACTTGCTATAAACATTCAACAAGCAAAAACCAGATTCTCTTCAGACTCCATAGTCCACCATTTGCTCCCTTGATCGAAGATTCTTTGACTTGGCTTAGCTCTATGATGGTATAGTACTGATGTCCTCCTACCCTTGCAAAACCCAAGTACAAATTCATAAAGGTCTAAAAGCAGAACTAGTTTAGCTAGTGTTATTCCTGACGTGTTGCTATTTCTTTGGAATTATAACATGAATGAGTATAGGGTCCAGAGGAAGGCTGTGAAGACAAGCAACTGAGTTAGAACTTTGGGCTTTTAGAGAAAGGATTCTGACTTATTTAGGGAACTGCAAGCCCTGGGAGGCTGCAATGAACAGCAAAGGTACGCAGTACCCAGACTGTTTTGAAAGAAATTGTATTGAGAGCTCATGAACAAACTATCTTACCGCACTGGAAGAGCAGGAATTTCAGCAGAAGACCCATCTGGCTATGTAAGGACCTTGTGTACATATAGAAGGTGGAAAAAGGACAGGCAGCAGAAGAGGAGCCCAAAAGCTTTGCACAGGTACTTAGGCAAAAAATCTGGGAGACCAAAGTGCAGGTGCAGCTGCGACTAGTGAGGGACATAATGTAGTAAAAAGTGTTCTTGCTAGAATTTTGGGGTAATTAACAAGTAAGACTGAACAGATCTGGATGCTTAAAAACAAAATCAGGAAAAATTTGGAACTATAGATGCATGCAGGAGACAACATAGTAGTGGCTGATTCAGGAAAGACTTAGGCATGCTGTGCTATGGTTTTGGAAGGAGAATGTCAGTCAGTGGTGCAAGAGCAGTGGAGTGGGTCCTACTTAAACCCATTGGATGCCATCACTAATCCATGGAGCTACATGGGATTCATCTAATGCTACTGGAAGAATTCGCCAATATGACTTCAGGGCAACTGTTTGTCAACTATACAACATCATGCTGGTCAGTTTCCATCTGTTACTGACAGATGGCTAACACTACATCATTTTTTAATAACAGAGAGAAAGACAACATTGGGAACTATAGGCTGGTCAGTCTCACCTCAGTCCTTGTAATGTTCATATAGTGCATTCTCTTAGAATCCAGTTCCAAATTCAAAAAGGACAAGAAGGCATCAGGAATAGTCAGTGCAAATTTACCTAGGCCAAATCATGCTTGACCAACCTGATTGCCTTCTAGGATGAAAAAAGTGTTTACATGAAAGAGGGAAGTGCAGTAGATGTAATCTACTTTGACTTCAGCAAGACTTTGGACCCACTCTCCCACAGCATTCTTGTTTAGAAGCTGAGGAGGTATGGGCTGGATGAACAGACCCCCAGATATGTTGAATATTGGCACAACCAATCATGCTGAAAGCTTGATATCTCAGCCTGTAATAAGTGGCATACCCTAGGGGTCAATAATAGGTCCTCTTCTCGTGCAAGTATTGTGGGACTAGATCCCTGGTTTATGAGGTTGCTGTTCCTACAAGGACTGCCTTGCTGTCCCTTGCCTCCTAGCTTGTAATCCACTCTCAGTGTTCCCTGACACCAGGGCTCATAACTTTCATCAATGATCTCAGTGAAAGCACGCACTTCACCTTCAGTATTATGTGAAATGACACTAAAAGAGGGAGAGAGATCATACAAATAATTCAGAGCTTTATATCAGAGGGACCATGAGCCCTCTGATTCCTGCATTCTGCCTTGCCAGTATGCCTCCTGCCCTAATGTGAAAGGATAATCCTTAGAAATGAGAAGGTCGCACAGTTACCGTGACTCATTTTCTTGGCCTGCTGCTGAGTGCTGGAACAAAGGTCAAGCGATACCAAACAACATGGATTTTTTGATCTGAAAGCCAGCACTGCAGGAAATTCTAACTGCTCATATTTATCTCAATTAACAGCTACTGTCTGATGACACCTATTGCTTTCAAAGAGCTGTGTCTCAGGCCTTTAAGACATATTGCCAAAGGGGTCACTGTTAAATTTTGGTTTCATTCATTTTCAGCAGCTTATCAACTTCCTTTTTGAGGACACTAATGCTTGGATAATCTTTGACTAATAACCTCTGACTGAGGGACTTCTGCCATCCACATTCTGCTTCTTCTGAGATGCAGAATCCAGAATAGGCTTCTGTCACTATGGGCTGAAATAAGTTTTCCTGCACCATGCAACTCCCTTTGAACAGAGTTTGATACTAAGTGCTTGTTTTCTAAAACAGGCAAGGAAGACTGAAAGAATGACTTAATTAAAGTCAAAATTTGACTTAATTCAGATTATTCACTATTCTTTTTTGACAAAGTCAACTAAAAAAACAAAAGAGGAAGAAACCACGATGGGATGAAATGGAAAGTGATGACTGATATGTCTTTGGTCTCTCATCTAACTCCTTTATTTTCCCTCTCAATATTCCACCTTGCAATCCATCCCATAGCAAGCCTGCCAGATATTGGCAGCCTCACAAATTAAGCCATGGTAGAACTTATATTCCATCTGCACCACCTATTTCTGCAGCTGCGTATCCAAACACTCAAATTGTTGATATAGAAGCAAGAACTTTTTGATCCAGTTCTGAGGCCTATTTCATTCTCACTGCAAAGCCAAAGCAGGTCCTAGCCCCAGTTTATAATGTTTGTGACTATTTTTCTTGAGCCTGTGAAAATCATACTACAGTCAAGCCCTGAGGTCGTATATTCCAAGAGCCCCAGTAAGGTTGGCCTTATGGAAATGGTTATGAAGCTGAGTGGGCCCCTCTTTTTTTAGGGCATGTAAGAGCTGGGCTTGAAGTTAAACCCCAATAACTCTAAGATGCTGATTGTACAGAAAGTTAGCTAGCTCCTCTTCCTGCTGACTAACTTTATCCTACAGCCAAGGATTTGGATTACTTGGCAGATTCCATGCCAGCATAGTCCCACTGCTGTCCCTGTGATACTGTGTTAGCACAGGATACATAACTGAACTGCTCAAAAGTTCTATGTTGACTATGCATACTGTTAAGAATACAACCATCAGATTTGACCTTCTTCAACATGCTGCTCTCCTGGAGGGCTCATATATGAACAGCTATTCAGTTTAGTTTGAGAAATGGGACATACTGTACAAGGAACAAGGCAAGATATGTCATTTCTTGGGAAGCTGATATTGGCCAGAATCTTGTGTTGTAGTACAATCACATCTGTATAGGTTTAAATTCACAGCAACAGGAACAAAGTTTGAAGAGGACTAATTATTCACAGATAATCACTTACTCCTGAGTGAAGCAATGGGCTTCTTAGTCAAGGGAAATAAAAAACAGTTAACTAAAAATCAGGGAAGCTAACAAAGAGACTAAAATATTACCCTTAGAACAGTCCCATGGACTGGTTCATTTTAGTAAGGCTTCTTAATGACCCATTTAATTTCCTGAAGAAAAGTTTTCATGCTTGAAAGGTTGTCTGCTTTTGTTTTGTTTTTTTTACCAGCTGTATCACTTAGTCTAGTAAAAGAAATGATGTCTCCCTTCACACTCAGCCATGCATACACCCTTCAAACACCATGGCTTATAACAGTATTTTTACTGCTGGCAGTGAATTTGGGTGTCTGACTATACAGCCACTACTGCAAGCTTTGAAGCTTCATGAAGAAAACATACATTAAAACCTTTGGCAGCCACTTGGCTGTAGTGGATGTACTTTTTAACTAGTGTATCTGTCTGACAGCTGTTTTATTAATTTAGAGCTGCTTGCTAATATTAGAATGAGTTTACTCATCAATAAAAAATATTCTTCAGAGCCACCCTGAAGAAAGGAATTTTCTGAGTTTTACTTCGTGGTCCTTATAAAGTCAATAGCACTGTTTTTTTGAAAAAAATAATGAAATGCCAGAAAGTCTTTCTGAATTAATCAGAAGTTTAGAAAATTTGTTCTACTGGAAATCTTCCTAGTGCATCTCTGCTGATTTATAGACCACAATAACAAATCTCAGCTGAAACTGAAGAGTATATCTGTAAAATCATGAAATGAAATGTAACGAGGGATCAGCTACAGGCATAAGAGGCTATGCGAATATTATAAGCACTAGTGCACTGAACTAATGAGATGGAATTATGCTGAGTTTTACTAGAATTCATCTAGCCATTGATTTCAGGAAGGAGTCACATTTCCAGATCACAGTTTTGCAAAGCACTAGAGTGACCTGGTAGCTTACCATCATAATCCATTAGAGATAAAGGTTTCCCTGAAATAGTTGCAGAGAAAATACACACGCTCCTCCAGTCCAGCAGCTAGTGCATCCAAGACTGTTTCATTTTCATTTGAGACAGAAATCATCACAGCACCAAGCTCTTGCAGAAGGTGCTCGATGTGCATTTTGTGGAATAATTTAAATTTGTGTGATAGCAGTGGCAATCACAGATTTATAACCTTAGTTGACTACAGCACTTTTGACTGATAAAAATGATTGCACAAATGCAAAAGAATATTGAACTAGAGACACCTATTTTCTCATGCACCTCAAACAAGAACATTACTTCTCAACTAGAGCACAAAGTAAGATGCAAATATACTTAAATACCTGTAATGATTAGCTGTATAGAAAAGTCTGCCTGGAGATGTGATCACCCTGTATCTCTGAAAGGTCTGTGAAAGCAGGAGATACATATGCATCCCTGTGTTTGCATGTATGTATAAATTATCTGGAAGAAAATTTGCTTGTTTCAGATGAATGTACAGTACATATATTCAACTGAAAGGCTTTGATCTTAGCTAGCTGAGGCCTTTCAGGAAGGAAAGATCACAATTATAAATCTAAGAATATGTTTTTCTCAGAGGAGGGAAAAAATAGTATATTTACATCTCATTACAGTAGTTTGGGGTAGAATCTCTAACATACAAATTATGATGGAGTACTTGAAGGGATGTGTATACACAGATCTGAAGAGAGAGTCACATTTTCTGGGCCAGGTTCTGGTTCCTTAGAGAGAGGTTCTGAGAATGGTCAAGGGCAGGACTGCTGCAGTTTACAGAACTGCAGTTCTTTCACTTGCTTAAAGACTGTTCATTAGAGAGGAGAGGCTCTGGAGCTCTAATTCTGAGTAGTGCTAAATAACAATCCTACTGCTCTAGGACATTCCCAGTACTTGTTCTCAAATTTCTATAAAAACAAGTTCCATCAGAAACCATATATGTTAGTATAGACAAATTTCAAGGGATTTTTCTGCTCGCTTTATATTGATGTTCATCCTCTGACTGTAAAATTAGTGTTTGTGATACCATGTAGCTCTCATGTGACAGCAGTAAATCAGGGTATACTCTCCAGGCTTTGCTAGGCTTTTCATATTAACTCAAACAAGTCCTATTCTGGACTTGTTTCTGGAGAATCTATTTCAAAAGTGAAGTATCAGGAGGGGAGAAAAGGAGGAAGAGGACCAATAAATCTTGGTCCTTCATACCATATACTTGCATTGCATCATTCCATACTATTAGAGCTGCTTCAATGCCAATAAAATTACCTTTCTTTTCCTCATTGTCTTGTCAAAGACAAATCATTGCTTTTGACTGTTCCATGTTCATCTTCTTCCCTAGGTCTTAACAGTGCAGTAATGCAATGATTAACAAAGTAAAGATTCATAATTTATTGAAAAAATAATTTTATAAACTGATTCTCATTTACTTCATCTGCCTGTTCAGCAAATCACCTGTGGTATTAAATCTTTAATTTTTATTCTGTTACTAGAGATCTACTGAACAGTGTTAGAACATGATGCATGCCAAGCCAAGGAAACTGAATTAACAAAGTTAATTCTCAGAAGGAGTGCATTAACGTTCAGAAAGAGAAATTCTCATTTTTAATTAGAGATATTACTAGAAATAAATAAGAAGAAAAAACACAAAACATTGGTCACAGTCTTCTGCCTTTAAACTGCTGTCTCTGCTGACCACGAATAAAATTACTGTTACTTGGAGAAGTATTTCCAGAAGGTCTTATGCCCAAGAATGGAAAAAAAGGAAGAGAGAGCAAAAATACATTGGCTGCTTTCTCATTAAAACAGCAATTTTTACAAACAGCAATTCATCTCCAGATTCTGTATTGCAGCCATGAGTGTGCTATAAGCTCCAGCCTGGCAAGTTGCTCCCAGAGTGGAATGGAAGGGACCCTGAGGAGTTACTTAGTCCATCATCTCAGCCTAAATCATTTCTGGCAGGTGTTTTTCTAGATTATTCTTAAAGATCTAGAAGTCTCCTTGACTCTGCACTCCCAGGCAGTCTATTCCTGTGTTACCTGCAGTTACCATTAGGTTTTCCCTACTTCTAATTTAACCCCCCCCCCAGCAATTTGCTCTCCTTACTTCCTGTACTAGAAATGAATTCCTTCTCTCCTTGCAAGATTTAATACAACTGCTACGTCTATTTTTTTTTTTTTTTTTTTACTAAAATGAACAAAACCAACCCTTCAAATTTCCTTCATGGGCAGTCTGTTCTGTGCTTCCCTCTCTTCAGTTTGGAATCCCATGTCCCAGAATGGAATGTGATATTTGTCTCTAAAACCTGTCCTATCCCCTTAAATGACAACAACTGCTCCAAAATGTGTGGACTGCAGCATGGGCTTTTTCACAAGTTTCAGCATGAACTATATCTATTAGCCTGCTCTACTATTTTTTGTTTGTTTGTTTGTTTAATTTTACTTTTAAATCACTTGAGTTTGGAAATCAGAAAATGTGGTGGCTTGCTGTCATCCCTAACAATTTTGTCAGCCAAGTGCTCAAGGAGTTTGCAGTATGTTGGGTCAGTGCTAAACTTTCCTGTCCTTGTCTGCTAGGGAGAGAGTGAGAAAGCTGATGCAAAGACACAGTTGTAATAAAATGTTTTTTAATTGGAATGCAATATCTGATGCCTCTGCCAGCCCTAGGGGAATGACACACTTCACAAGAGAGCTTTCTTGTCAGTTTTTCCATTACTTTTTCTGTTACAAGATGTAACTATTCTTCTCATATTAGGTTTTTCAATAAGTGTGTGTGCATGAAATGCCTTCAAAAAAGGATATGCAAAAGAAAAGATTACTGCTTTCAAATTCACCTAATTACAACCACTAAGAAGAATTACTCATTTCAAATGTTAATTTTTACATCTTGATGAGGATGATTCACAAATTTCAATGAAAAAAAATGTCAGGTAGGTTATTTCTTTTTAAAACATCTCTAAAGAAATTGATTTAAATAAGCAAGAAGGTCATTTGTTGCTTATCATTACAGTGGAAAGAGAACTAGGCAGGGTAAAAATAGGAATATGATACTTTGTGATAGAGAGAAAGAGAAAGATAGGATTAAAATGACTATTAGTGATGATTATTCATCCACTCCAACAAAGCAGTGTGGTAAATATATTATATCAACCAATCAGAAATAAAGAGAACCATTAAGGAGGAAAAAAAAAGAAATATCTAAAATTATATTGCCCTTTTAAGATTTAAAAAAGGGAAAAAAATAAGATAGATTTTTCCAAAATGATGATCACTCAGCAATTTTATTGACTTGGATGACAACAAAAGGAAAAAGTGAACTTAGTTATGGATGCTAGAGTCCATGAATTTTCACAAAATGTGACCACTCTGTTTTGTCAAGGCAAAAAAAACTCAGAGATAGTCATAAAACAGTTTTATTTGTTCATGCAGAATCTGACTCTTTGGCCAAAATTCCCAGACAGAAAAGATTTTATTCATACTTGACTGCCTTCATAAAACTTATGAAAGCATGATGTCAGTAAATGGGCAGCTATAAATCTTTGACACTGCTTGCGTAGGAACAACTTTGTTTTCTAACTGTTGCTCAAGAAAATAAATACTTTTCCTTTAGTTTTTTTTTTTCCCCCCAGAAATCGGCCTGTGGTTACACAAACCTATGTCTAAGAGCGCCTGCAACTTTTGTAGTCTGTGCCTCACCCTGGCTACTTGTTCCTGCTCCTCTATTACAATTACCATTGCAATAGTCCAACTGTTTGTGCTACTGTATATTAAATAACATTAAGAAAATGCTCAAAGTGCAAAATAACTATTTTTTTCCTGACACATCAAAGTCAGTTCCTAGAGTTCCTCCAACAAAAAATTGTATTGGCGTAATACATGGACATTATTAGGGAAGAAAATAGTGGCCAGCAGTGAGCCATTATGTTTCTTTTGAAACAATTTCCCATTACCAAAGGATTGTGCTTTCAAAAGAATTCTCCAATGAGAAACTCATTGGCTTGGGAACATCAGCAAAGTGTGAGACTTTTTCTCTATCTGTGACAAATTCCTTAGGAGACAGTAGAATAGTTGAGCTTTGAATATGGTAGATTTTTTTTTCCCTAGAAA
The DNA here is from genome assembly GCF_028389875.1 of Rhea pennata. Lineage (NCBI taxonomy): Eukaryota > Metazoa > Chordata > Aves > Rheiformes > Rheidae > Rhea > Rhea pennata. The sequence continues at coordinate 83,745,463 of NC_084663.1, read as the reverse complement.
GGAACTCATGTGCATCTATGTGTACTTGTGCACATGTGTGTATGTGTAAAAGTTCATCTTAGCATGCAAATATTCCACAAAATTTGGACTAACCACATATGTAGAACCTCTTACTAGGAATAAATGAAATAAATGTCTGCATATCAAGTTACATCAAGAATAAGTATACTTTTATTGCCTAGGGTTCTAGTTTGAATTAGAAGCTGCAGTTTATGACAAAACTCTGTAGATACTCTTTTTAGCTTTTGACAGGCATCACACAGGCAAGTATGGGCCTCCAGATGGAGCAGGCCATAGAAGAGAGATTTGTTCGGGGGTGCTCCACAAGAGTTAGTGGACCCTGGATGCACCATGGCCAGAGTCACTATACTGTAGGATTGCTGTAGCCTAGGGGCACATTCTCTAGCAACTCCGTGATTGACAAGATCAAAGCGACACTGCAGACCCACACCATAAACATCTAGGCGTGGTGGAGCAATTCCCCACAGAATGACCTCTTAATGGGTATATGGTTAGCAATCAAACAGTGTTGTGGGCTGAACACTAGGTTACCTACTGATATGCAGCTTTGATATAACCGTAGGGTGGCACAGTTTTGATTGGCTATAAAAGAGAGTAAGTCACTAAAGTTTGATGTGGACACATGATCTGCTGGCCTGCAGATCTGAAAACCCACCTGTTAGTGGGGACATCCCTGATGTCAATGGCATGGTGAGGCAAAACCAGGGAAAATTAGACCAGAAGGGTGTCCCATGAAAGGACAAGAGCAGTCATAGTACCATGCGCCCATGATTTAACTGTAGGGCTCTGATACATACATATATTTTTTTCAGCTCTGTTATATTTCTAGCTTTGCTATGCTTTTAGCTTTGTTATAATTTCTTATCACTAATAAATTCTCATACTCAACAAATGATGATCTCTCAAGTTCAGTACAACTAACCCTAGAATCCAAAAGAATCCCAGACACCCCTGTACTGGTGCATCACAGCTCTAGAATAAGTCTCAGTGTGAATATTGTACTTCTCTGATGCAATCAACAGAAGACAACACTGACATAAGGAACTACTGTAACAACTGAGATAGCACCCCACTAGTCCACCAGCTAGAAATCCTTAATCATCCATTAGGAATTGAACCGAGCCTTTCATAAAATCTTAGGTGGTGTGTCTTTTGAACTGAAGTAACTTAAGTTAACCAAAAGAGAACTCTGCTTCAATCATGATCACAATTCTCTGTGAGGAATCTTCTGCTGAGGAATTAATTTTGCATTCAAGTAGGTACAACTCAAGGCTGTTTACCTTCACTTCATGGCATTAATCACCTGTTCCCACAGTGTCCCTTTGCGTAATAGGTGGGTGGGTTTATTTTAAAAAGTCCGGTGAGACTTGCAAGAGTGAGAGCATTTTTTTATTATTATTACCTTTGGTCAGATTTGTTTTTTTAATGTTATAAAATAGACTTGCTAATCTAGGGAATATTCTGAGGATATTTATAGAAAGCACATAAATAAATGCAGAATTTATATCACATACAATTGCCTCATCTCAATAGCTTCTTCTGAGGTGTTATATATGTCTGAGACACAGCATACATCTCAGTTTAAATATTTGTTAAGAAAGGCATTTATGTGTCAGACTATAATGCCTCTAAGGAAGCTTATTTACTCGCCATAGAACATAATTTTAGTTTGAACAAGGCACTGTATTGTTTGCATAGCTGAAGGCTATTCACCAAAAGCATAAGCAATTCCTGACAGGGAGCCTTGCTCAACACTTCAGCTATATGATTTGTAAGTTATTTTTGGTTTGAAGCAGAAAAGAAAACATTAGCATTGAAAGGAATGCAATTCATATTTGCATTTTTATTGTGACAGCAGTATAAAATAAAATTATATGGACAAATGTCTTCATTTCTTCCCAGCTCTGCTGACCAGCAAAAAGTGCTATGTGCTGAGAAGGCAATTGATGCTATTTCTTTAGTTTATAGGTACTTCAGAATATCAATCCTATTTTTATCCATATATCCAATTTTTGCAATGAGTACTTGATGGCTATTCTGTGTTAGAATTACTGATGCTTTCCAGAATATTGTTCTACTACAGCACATAAATTTAATGCCCATTAGACATTAGTTGCCTATGCAGAGAACAATCTCCCATAGAGCCCAGCTTTCAGGCCTAGAGGTATTCAGACGTCACTAACTTATCTCACTTATCATTTGGCTAAATGTAAATTGGCTAAATGGGAATACTTATTGTGACATGTACCTACGCATGTACCTATGCATCAGTTCTTCTTTATTTTCACTATTTTCCTTTTTGTGAATGGATCAAAAAAAAATTGTGATTTGTTTTACTGAACTTTTGTTACAGTTGTTTCACTGGACAAATAGAAGCAGCTATGCACTGGACAATGGTCATAGGTTTGTAAGATATATCTTCAAGAACAATTTTTTTTTTTTTTTTTTTTTAAATGGAGTATCTAAATCTAGGTTATTGAGATTGTATTTGAACATCTAAATAAGTATTTCAATCTTTAAAAAGTCAAGCAACCAACTTAATTCCTCAAGTATCCCTGAAAAAGAAGCTGCCAATTTAAGGCTTGCATATCAAATTAATGTATAGTTTCAGGCATTCGAGTTTCCAAATATACAGCTACTATATTTGACAGTTGCATGACATCAAAATGTGCTCTCATGAGAAATGATATATCCCCTACATTGTTTTACTTTACTTGTTCACTCCCTACATCCCTCTCCACCAATAAAAACTTTTCTGCCATGTATAATTCTAACTTTGTGGGGAAAATTCAGAGTATTGCTTGGGGCAGAAATTCACTTCCCCCCCACACACACTTGAAGGAATGGCAATATTCCAGTGAAAACATCATGATACTGTAAACTGATACAACCTGATACAGTGCAGTCACCTGATACTTTGCCCTTGAAAAAAATTACTTTAAACTTTGGAGAGATTGTTATTCAGCGCCCCTAGTGTTCCATCTGTACTGTTTTGAAAAAACGCTCCTTGTTCTCTCATTTTCTTTCACGCTTTCCAGTGATCTAGGTTTTTTCTTCCTACTCTCAAGTACAGCAGTTTTAATTGGTCATTCAGGAAGCCTTTTCTTTCTGTTTTTGAAGACTCTCCAGCTTTCTGAACCTGTGGAGCCTAATGAAGTCCACTTCAAGAGTGACACTTAAAAGCAAAGCAAAAAGGTAAAAAACATTGTTCTGCACCTCTAGAATAGTATCATAGAAGTGCATAAATACATCATCTATAATGAATTACTGAAAGTTGCATATATTACAGGCCACTCATTGGTGGTCAGCCCTTCCTGACTGACAAACTGCGATCAAGTCTGTTGAAGACAGTCACCTCATGGAGTTAGAAGAGAGTCACATGTGTGCTTAGCTGCCTGTGTGAGACAGAACTCAAAGTCAGCATTCACGTTAAACTCTCAGTTGTCAATGCAGGTGACCAGAGATTGAGAAGTTGTTGTCCCAACAAACCTGGTGAAGCACACATGACAAGGTTCATCTGGCTAGTTGATAAAGCCTTTAGTGAACATTTTGGTGTCTTCCCTCTCCCACCCCGCCCCAGTGATAGCATCAGTGAAAGTACCGTGGAAGTGCAAAGACTTGAGCACTTTCTAGAGTTGGAGCCAGTATGAATTTTTTATTTTCCAAGCATCTTGAGCAGTCCGAGGAATGGCTGGAATCAGCTCAGTTTACTGCAGTCATCCTCTCTACTAAACCTAGCACTCAGCCGGCTGTTCCCTGCACATGTGAGCAAGGCCTGCCTCCCAGCCTGCCCTGGAAGGGGGCTCATGCCCACAGGGGGACACCAGCACTGCCCAACCCCTTTCCTTTTGCAACCTGCAGCCACCTGGGGGATTTCAGGGAATGACCAAAAAAAAAAAAAGAAAAAGAAATCCCACAGACCTGACAGAGCCAGGAGGAAGAGAAATCTTTCCTGGGCCCAGCAAGAGACCATGGGTGCTCCAAGGGGTTGGGTGAGAGCTATGACACTGATAATGACCACTTGGAAGATCTTCACACGCCATTTCCTGTGTTGTCTGAGTGCTGCATCTGGCAGCAAAGAAACTATGTGTGGGGAGTTTTGGGATGGTCTTCAGCTGCTGAGAACGGATGTCCTTCTTTGCAGACGACTGAGTTAACTTTTTCCATTGATCTCCAGCTGAAAAGGCCTGGTAACCTTGGGGGCCTTGAGGTGTGTGGGGATCTCCTCCTGCTGCCAGAGGGAGTGGTACAGTCTCTGAAGGGCTAAGGTTACAGACAGCTTTGAATCTGAGGCTGCTCGAAGCAGGAACTGGATCAGATGACCTCCAGAGAATTCTTCCAAAATAAATTCCTCCATGATCCTATGGCTGCCTTTGTGCAGCCATAGGATCTGCAGCTGCCCAGCTCTGCTCATCTACCATTCCGCTTGTGGAACTGTGGTGGAAACCACCTCATCACGCCAGAGATTCAGCCCATTGCCTTCTGATGAGGAAATGCCCGGGCATGGTCTCCACTCCCAGCGCAATAGCTGCTGACAATGGCAGGAGGTGTCACTTTCATTTCCCACAGGAGGCATGCACAGTCCAGTAGTGCCCAACAAAGTGGTGGAGCACAGAAAGAAACCCTGCAAGCTTGTCTTAGCCTGTTTGGGTCAGCTCAGGTGATGGGCTTAGAAGAGACCTGGAGTTGGAAGATGCTGACCTTCTGCTGCTTTTTCAAGAATGAAAAAATTGTCCTTGCTGTCACTTGGCATTGCTGTCTAACTCTTTGGAGGCCTCCCAGGCAGAAGAGGATCTGCATCACCGGTTTTTCTGAGGTACAGATAGCCCAAAGGCCCAGAGCTCTCACCCATGAGCCCTGGTTGATGGGAGAAGCCTTTGAGCATGGTGGCACTCCTAGTACTAAGATGTGAGTAGGCTTGGTGCAAGTTTCAGTAGGGGAGGAAAGTAAGCAGGGAACGTGTTGTGGGGCTGCCCTAAGCATGTGTAGGCAAGCTTTGCATGCACAGTGGTCTTGCCTGTGAGCCCTGATTAGTGTGGAGGCATATGAGCCTATTGACATTCCTAATAGTAAGGTATGAGCAGGCCTGGTGTAAGTTTTCAGCGGAGTCCTGCTCACCTTCCCCTGTTGTGGGGCTGCTCTAGGCATGCAGAGACAAAGCTGGCGTGCCCAGAGCTCTTGATTGTGAGTCCTAATTAGTAGGCCATAAGATGTGAGCAAGAACATATGCAGAATGCTAATAAAGTTAGGAGAGTTAATGAATCTTGACTCTTTGCCTTTTCTGTTTGGCAACTATTCCAGACTGTTTGTCCTATGTTTCCTCTGGTTATGGCTAGCAGGTGGAATATTTCTAAGACAAATAACCTGTTGTCTGAGTTGCTTCGTCAGCATCTCCACTCATCCCCTCGTATTGATTCAGCAGTATGGTGGTCTTCTTACAGCAGTTGAGGCAGTAACTTTGCTATTTTAAGTGAGTTGACAATGAGCACTGGTTAATCAGAACAGAAATTAGTTCATGGAGAATTCCCAGTTAAGCAAATTCTACTGTTAACCTACACTTCAGCATCTAACTTCTTCATTTGAAGCAAAATGCAGATGAGGCATTTTTTGCTGACAAATAGCTGCCTCTTTTCCACTGTGATTATTCCACACTCATTTAATGACTTAAGGCATTTTTCATTTACTATTCCATGTCACTAAGATTTAGGTGCACTGACTTTGTGTATATTAATGTCTTTTATAACCCATCAGTGCAGCTCTTCAATAATCATGAGCTATAGCTTCTGCATAAAGACATTAACACATTGTATGATAGTTCACAGATCGGAAAAATGGATGAGGATTTTGTAATCAGTGTTTAGTGTGAGATTATAATTCACACACACAGAGTTTAATTCACTGTAACACCGCAGTTAAAATATCAAGTAGCAGATTCTGCAAAGTATCTCTACTACAGTTTCTGTTGCAATTTCAACTCTAGTGCCCATGACTAAGCCTTATAAGGTTATCTCTAAAAATAAGGTTGTTTTTCAGAGCTTTTCCACAGCATTCCTTTGTTAAAAAACTGTTCATACTTTTTAGTCATTTGGCCTAATGGAACAATGATAAAAGATTCCTTTAAAAGATTTACGTTTGTTTTAATAAAAATACATAATAGCTATACAACTATATATGTTATTTATTTACATAAACAATTCTTCAACCTCAGAATTTGCAAGAGTCCCCACATTCAGTGCAAACATATTTATGAGAGTATTTAACTAACTTGGTATGTTATTTATGATCATTTAGGGCTTATACTGTATGTTTTGAAATTTAGAAGTGAATTGCTAATGTGAAAAATGCACAGCTACTATGGCATTGCTAAGACAGTTTTAATGCCAAGCTATAGGAGGGTGTTCTTATGACATACATCCTAGCTCACAACAATGTTTTCTCACTGTCTGTAGTAAATACTCTAGAACTGATGCGAACAGCAAACTGTTATGTAAATAGTCCCAAATCCTGCTCTAAACAAGCACTTTGGAGTATTCATATTTCTATACTTAAGCATCATTGACTGAGGTTTTACATTTAGGTTAATATATTTGCATAGCACACTCAGCTATAAGATCTCCTAGCTCTTTCACTTCTCCAAAAGTCCATTTTCAAATATTGTTTCATACCTAAGTTACCTCAGAAAAGGCTGATTAGGTAGCTCAATTAGGCATCAGTAATCAAATCAACAGAAACTAAAAGCTATCATTGCACACTGAAACAAATTATATTCCCTTCATGGAGAGGCTGGAGATTGTTCCACAGTATAGATTCCTACTCAGTGCTGAGGTGGTGCACTGTGAGTTATCACCCAGTACAAAGGGAAAGAAGAAACAGAGAATAGGGATAGCTATTTGTTATACTTTCAATTCCAAAGCCCTTTCAGTAAATCAGGAAAGCACTAAGCCTGCTACAGCTCACATAAGCCACACCTCCCACTTTGTCAGGCCCTGACTGCACTAAAATGCCTTAATTGCCCCAACCAGCCTCACCTGGGATCTTCTCCCACACCTTCTGCCCGTGAGCCCCTGAAATCCACTTAAGCTCAAGCCTGGGTTTTCAGTCCCTACCTGAGCTACAAGACAGGTGTACATATCTCTACTACTGCCAGAACTATTCCTGATCACAGATCCAGTTGATCCAGACCCTGACTTACAGACTAACATCCTCATTTGACCTCAGACCTGTCTAGTGATCACTGTACTGCATCTGATCCTGTTTACTGTCACTGAACCTGATCCTGACCTGCAAATTGACTTCCAGGTTTGACCTCAAACATGCTTCATCATTGCAAAATGGTCTGGTAAGTTGGGCAATTAGTTGTGCCTGATTACGGTCCATGAGCCTGCCCTGCTCACCTCATTTGGGTACAGTGGGACCAGGTCTTGGCCAGCAAGGCTTCTTATCATACTCAGCTCCCTGCTCTTTAGGGAACAGCCAGTCCTTGTGGCCATCTGACAGTTAGCTCCAACTGTCTTCATCCCTGAGCTAAGCACTCTAAAGCCTTGACTATATGTCTCCTTCTGAATGACCCTGGACTCTGATCTCACAATGCTAAGCCCTTACCCAGTGCCAGGTTCCTGAGCTAATCTTCTCCAGGCTGCCCAGCCTCCAGGGCTCCCCAAGGGTGGCCTGGAACCTGCCCTACCAAGCCTGCTAAGCCCCTACAGTTCTTTGTTGGCAGGCTGAACTCCCCCTCACACAGCCTCAAATCTCCCCTGCAGTGTCACCTTTCCAGTTCCTAGACCCTACTCCGGCTCTATGTCCTCCGAAACAGCCCTACAATAACCTGCAGCAATTAAATCTATAAGTGCCTTCTAAGCCTGGACTTCCATGAGGTGTGAGACTACACTTTGTTGAGAAGGAAGGCTATTCTTAAAGCCCCTCAGTGAACTAATAGGCTTTAATGACCTTGACCACCCTCACCTGGGGCCTGCACACATACTTTGTACCCATTGGGCCCAGAGCTCCATTTAAGTTCAGGTCTGGGCTTTCAGCTACTATCTGATCTACATGGTGGATGTGTTTGCTGCTAGCTCTATTATAGCTGTGCTTGTGTCAGGCTGTAGAGCCTGTTGATCCAGTCTGTAACTTGCAGATTGATTTCCTGGTTTGACTTCAGATCTGCGTCATCAGTATAAACTGCCTGTTGATCACTAAACAGCGTGTCTCCTGCTAATTAGTTTCACTAAACCTAATCCTGACTTGCAGATTGATTTCCTTGCCTGATCCTGGACACCAAAAGCATGTCTGTTCATCAGAATCTTAGTTGAACTTGAGTGCTACACCATCCCAGGGAATCCTGGAGGCCAGGTGAGCTTGGTGGGAAAAAGTTCAGATGGCCTCAGAGAAGTCTTAGAGGGTTTGACAGGGAAGTGTCCTTTGATTCTTGCTCCACTTGAACCTGCCTGGCCCCTTAGGCCTATGAGGTGAGTTAGAGCCTTACCGCCTTGAGCCTACTCAGTCTTTGGGTCCTGTCAGAATGTCTTGGAGCTTTCCTCTACTTGATCTCACCTGGATTTCTGGGCCCATCAGGGCAGCTGGGAGCCTTCTTACACTGGACCCTGCTTGACCTGCAGGGCTCTCTGGGGTGACTTGAAGTCTCCATCCTGTTATATATGCACAGCCTCTGTGATTCTGGGCCTGCTGGGAGAGCATGAAATATTTCTTACCCTCGAACTCTGGAATCCATTGGTAATGATTGGAGCCTTCCTCTCTTCCAGGCTGCCCAGCCTCTGCAATATGTTTGGCTGATTTGGAGCCTCCCTTCCCTCAACTTGTCCAGACTTTGGAGCACATCAGCTTATCTTGGAGCTCCTCTCAAGCCTGCTCAGCTTCAGAAGCCAGTCAGGGCAGCTTTGATCCTTCCTTCCTTTGTACCCTGCTGCCCTCTGGGGCCTGCTGGGGTGACTTAGGGCCTTCCTCCCCTCTGGCCTACTCAGTTACCAGGGCCTGTTGGGTTAGCTTACAGTCTTCACCCCCTCAAGCCCTCCCTACCTCTGGTGCTTGACAGTGTCTTGAAGATTTCCCTGTAGCCTCCACCTGGCCTCTGAGGCCCTGTGGAGCAGCATGGAGCCTTAACCCCACCCAGCCTCTGGTACTTGTCATGGTACCTTGGAGCTATCATATCCTCAAGCCTGCCTGATCTCTGGGCACCCTCTTAGGCAATTTAATCTCTTTTTCTCCACGCCCCCAAACTTCCTCTCCAACCTATAGTCTCTTATGTCATGTTTCTTTCCCCATTTTCTGATCCTGTTCTGGTACTGTGTCCCCTCTGATAGCCCACTAAAAACCTACAACAATGAAATCACTCCATAGCAAGTTGCTTTTGAACCTAGATCTCTGTAAGATATGAGCACAGACCTTGCTGAAAAGGGAGGCTGCTGTCAGAGCTCAGAGTAAACTTATAGGTCTCAATGGTCCCGAGAAAACGCTACAGGGTCTCCACCCACACCCTTCCTATACACCTCAGAACGCCATCTAAGCTCAAGCCTGTACCTTCAATCCCTGCCTGAGAGCTGTCATAAGCATACCTGTGTGCAGGTCAGCCACAGCCATGCCTGTGCTTCACTGTGGACTCTGTTGGTGTGGACCTGGACCCGTGGAATGATTTCCAGCTTGACCTCCTTCGTGTATGATGTAACCTCTCTCCTTTGCTGGCTCCCTGTCCTTCCTAAACAGCCTGAATGTACTTATGACCTTCTTCCAATTTTGTAATATTTTGCTAAGTTTCTGTGATCCTGTCATAACAACATGACTGCATATGATCTTGCTATTTTTCTTATTTGTTGCCCATGCTCTGAGCATTAGTGTACAGACAGTTCAGAAAAGCCTTTGAATATTCTCCCTTTTGAGCATGAACTTGAAGGTACGTCTTGTGATCTTCTTCCTCACATACCTCTTTGCAAATCTTTCTCTTTTACTTCTGGTGTTCAGTCTCTGTGCCCAAGTGAGGCTAGTTTAAAGCCTTCTTCACCAGGTTAGCAAGCCTAGTCACTCACTCCTTCCCTTTTTTGGTTCCTTTGACTCTGAATAGTTGCTGAATTTTAATGAAATTCTGGTCTCTATTGTATTACTGACCTTTTCTGGTTCACAATGATGTTTAATTTGAATGCTATATTTTGTTTGACACCTACAACATCTAGTTTAACTTCCTTGTGTTAATGTTGTGTTTTCACTTTAGTTGCATTCTTTCCACCATGTTAAAGATATGTAATGTTTCCATAGAAAATAAATTCCAGAGGAATTCAGTTTACAAAAAGAAATATTGAGTTAAAAACACAATTGTTTGTGAAATTTTACCTTGATTACAAGAACTCAGATTATATTTTGAAGATAACTATTACAATTGGGTTACACTTTGAAAAACTAGCTTTTATAGAAAATGCTCCCTTTTTCAAAAAAAGGTAACTTTGAAATTATTAGACAGTAACAGTCAGATAAGGCTGGACTGAGTATCATATCAATTCATAAAATATACAAAGGAAAAAGGAAATGAGATATGAATTATTAAAGGAAGAGCTTGGGAGCAAGTAGAGGGAAAAATGATCAAACTGACAGAACTGAACTGTAACGACTGCTTTGGATAGAGCAATAGTGTTATTTTTAGTGACATATCTGTTCTTCTTGGATGTTAATATTCTGGACATCATTCTGTAAGGGAAATTAAAGTTCCTATTATTAGTCCGTGATTAATCATGCTAGTAATTATATAAAGTACATAATTGTCAGGACTTTAATTTTATTGTAGTGACTTTTCCTTCCAATTCACATTCCTTTTACAAACAACAGAATGTATGGCAGTACGTATTAAAAACACAAGGAATAGTCTAGATATTCATAAGTTTTTAGGACATGCCAGTAATCCTCCAGAAGTAATTCCATAGCTGTTCCACCAGTCTAAAATACTGTGAGAATACAAATGGAACTTTTCCAAAGAATGTTCTTTAGCATAATGATTAGTATTAGTTTTCATTTGGGAACATGTTTTTTAAGTGGTTCTCATACAATAAAAGATAATCAGTAAGCCACATTATAAATGTTCCTTGTCTTAATTGCCTCTGAAGAGCGATTACTGAATAAAGTTATGTAGTAATACTGTGTGTGGGCTCAGCTTTCAAATGAAAAGAATTCTCGAACAGTTTTCCCAAACAATGTCAGATCCCAGAATCTTGTCCTAGTTAAATCTTGGATTTAGCCTTGCAAATGTCACTTTGATATTCTGAAAGCATTTATATGGGATATTTTCCAAAATAAATTCTTCAAAAGCAAGTTCCTGTACATTTACCATGTTTGGACTGGAGTTTGACCTGGAATTTTTGCTGACACCACATAAACAGCAGTAAGATGTCAGGCTGCAGTCATAATCTACGAAAGTGTTTAAGATTATACAGATGATGCAAGCAAAATGAGACAAAATTATCAGCAGCAGCAGAAAATTAATCTTCCTAGCAGATGTTCTGGGTAAGAACTTAAAGAAGGCCCCAGTAGCACAGCATATTGTTAAGGCCTCTGAAGACTTTTTGTTTATTTTGAGAGACGGAGTCCAAATTACCCAGTAATCAACAATTCAAATACTGCCTCGTGTGCTATAATGTGACAATTTGGAATCCTATCTGGACACAACAAACGACCAAAAGCACCTGCTGTGGCTGAAGCGCATTGCCTCTCTGTAGTATTCTGACCAAAAGAAAATCCATCAAGGACTTTCAAGTGCCAGTTTTACAGCAGAACCCATTCTCACATTGCTTGCATTCTTACCTGCAGCTCATGCAAAGCTCTGAGGACTTTCAATTTCTTTAGTCCTTTATTTTGTGTGAATTAATTGATTTATTTCATTTGATTCGGCTTTTTCAAAGCTAAAGTTCAATTCCTTATGGGTAAATTCAGTTTTCCAGGAATACTGGACAGACCCCAAATATTTAACTATGCTTCTTCCTACTATCAAAGTGAACAGAAAAGCTTAATCTGGAATTAATTCCACTGCAAAACTAGGTTTCCACTTAAATATTGTATCAGTACAGCATGTACTGATAGTGGGATGTTTTTTAGTCTGAGTCTTAGGCAAATAGGATTTTTTTTTTTCCTATTTGTACATGCATATGAGTGTGTATCATCCTGGAAGTGTCTGTCAACCTCTGGAGATAGTTGGATGGATGGATGGATAATAGGGATAGTAGTTCCAGAGGTACAGCATTTCTAAAGATGGAAGCTAAGTGTATAGGACAGAGAAGCTCATGTTAGTCATGATCTTGTGTAAGACTGCAGTGGAAATTCACTTTGGGGGAAAGAGATATTAGGATTACGTCAAAGCAGGAACTTTAGCCAGAGTTTTGCTCCTTTCAAACATCAGGAAATCCAACCACATTAACCCTTATGAAATGTGATTTCATGTACTGTGCTACTGAAGGAGCAAAGTGTTGTTTTGAATGCTGCTCTGGCAAAAGCTCTCTATAAATGTAGCTAACACGGAAGAAAAGATTGTTCCCCACTATGGCTTATTTTGGAGGGAGTAATGGTAAATTATCATGGTGAGAGGGGTTGTTTGGTTTTACAGCCTTTGTGAACAGAGGAAGTGTTTGCTGAATGCAGCATCATTTTTGCAGGTCTACAGTGCCTGTTAGGTGTTTATTCACAACTCCACCATTTTTGTTCAGTTAACTTCCTTACTTTTGTGTAAGTCTGATTTTGATATTTGCTCATGACTTAAAACAGTATGAACAAGACAAGAATCAGCTGCAGATCTTCCTTTAACTTGAGGGCCCTTTATGTAGGTCTGGGCCAATTTATCTGGGTTGTGTTACAGGCCAAGTGAGTTGTATGACCTTTTCAGAGGTCACAGAGGGCATAGAACCCATGTTAAATTAGTATGAAGTTAGTATAAAGATGTCTTATGATTTCTGTATGATTTTTTTATCATGCAAGAACAGTAGGATAGAAGATTTTTGCTATTTTAACAAATTGATAGTAAAAAGTGGAGGCGATTACGTTAATAAAACTAATAAATCTGTCTCACTAGGTCATCATTAACAGGTAAGTGGTTTTTAATTTTTCTAAAATGTAGATTCAAGATCCCTAAATATTTTAACCTTTAGGCTAACTAAATGCTGAATCACAGATGGCTTTTAAGCCAATCATCTGGATTTCTGTCCTCTAACTCCATCTGAAGAAGTCAGCAAAAAGGAAAGCCAGATCCGGTACACTATGTCAGTACTTATCAAATGTCTAGATATTACTGTCATGAATCTCTAAAACATTTTACTAAGAAAAACATGCAGGGCTCAGTCCTGAGAAACAGAGCTCATTAGAAAGATGCCTGAAAGAGGTGATGTGGCTCAGGATAACTCAAGTAGAATAAGGTAGGACAGTACTGGAGAGCACAGACAGAGCCTGGTGGATGTGAAATGAGCCATTTGCTCTCAGACTAGCTGCCAGAAAAAAAACTGTCCACAGCAAGGTGGATTAAAGCCTTTCTTTAACCACAGTTACAGAGTGAAGAAATATGCTTCTCCCATGTTTATCAGCTAAGGGTCCTGAATTCCTCATATCTTTGGAAATGCAACATCCTTAAGGATAGCATTAGTGGAATTCAGTCTTTGGTTAGATTGCTAAACAGTACCTATGTATACGGTCTCTGAACAACTACCACGGTACCTGGAGGCCTAAGCAGTGAAGTCAAAGGAGAAAGAGGATTGCCTTGGCTGGTCAAATTGGGATATCTGTCAGGAAAGTCTTGATTTGACTCAATTGCCAGGACACTTGGTGTGTGAATCACAATTTTAATCTTGCTGTTGAAGAAAAAAATGAGTTTGCTGTTACAGAATGAAGTATGGACTACTACTTTTCTTGTCTGCATGAGTGTTGGAAAAGGAAAGAAGGGAAGGCCTGTCCTGTGATAGGAACAAGTGTGTTCTAGGAAGTCAAATTCGTAAGTGTACAGGTAATATAGTCTGTCCAATCTTTTTTTTCTCTCACATTCTGCACTTAAAGTGCAATCCATGGGTGGTCTAAGCAGAGAAGAATTTAACTTTTCCTGACATACAATATTTGGTCTTAACTACTGTACAGACTTCTTTTTTTTTCTCCTTTCTTTTTCTCCTTTCCTCTTCACCTCCTACTCCCACCTGCATTTCTAACTTTGCCAGCAGAGTTGTTATACTGAAGAACAGTTCTCCTGAAACAGATACTTTAGGTTTGGAGAATATTTGTGGTTGGAGGTAGTGACTGTGTATTTGGGCTTTATTCAGACCTGTCGCTGATCTACTGTAAGAGATAAAAAAAAAAAAAAAAAAAAAAAAAAAGGCAATTTCTCTATCTTACTGACCAATAATACTCTGCATGCCTGAGAAAGGCATCCCAGAAACATTCAGAAATCTACCTGATAATCCTTCTTATGATATTTTCCTGAAATTCTTAGTTGCTTCTTGATTTCTTGCCTCATGCGCAGATTTTAAGGTGTTTGTAGAAAGGGAACACCATTTTATTCTGGCTTTGTACTGTGGGACACTGACTGGAATTACAGGATATGATAACACATACTCTACTTATTTTTTCAAAAAAAGAGAGAGAGAATAGAAGTGAATCATACAGAGATGCTGAGTGCTTCACCGCACTGGTTTACAGCTGATAGTGGATGGTGGCTGATGATTCATAGCTAATGGCTATGAAAAACAAGCCTCTTGTCAACAGGACAAAAAAATGGTTATATATGTTAGCATCTCTACTGCAAAGTTTTTAGGTGTCTAGAAATATACTGCTCTCATGGTTAGGACATAAACCTGGTAGGGAAGAAGGTAGATTTTGTCCAGTTCTTTGTGACCTTGAGTACTTTTTGTTGGTCTTACCTGTCTAGAGCATGTATCTGTGGGAAAGGAAACCTTTCAATGTATATTTGCAGAGTATCCAAAAACTGTGATAATGGTAGTAAGTAAAAAAGTGTCTGTTATCTTCTAGTTTTATTTTCAAGAGAAACTGCAAAAGAGTAAGTTTATTATAAAACTAGTCTGATTTTTTAGGACTAAGCATCACATATTTCTATCCAGAATTGGTATGCAAAAGAGGATTTTAGGGTTGTACAAGCTGGGGGGGGGGATGTTCATGTGTATGTGTGTCAAAACGTAAAATATTTTCAGTATGACAAATGTGAGAGTGAGCCTTCATGCTTCCTGTTCTCCATCACACTTTAAATATGCTGATACAGGTGTACTTTGACAAACATGTAGTAATCTCAGCAGCACAGTCTTTGAAAGATCTGTTAAAACAGGTTGCCTGCCAAGCACTTCATGCTTCTGCTGAAGCTAGTCAACAATGAGTTCTGCCTGTATTAGACACAAGTGGATTGAACACTTGCCACTAGGCCTTTTTTAGTGCCAATGGAGGTTTGGGGAGATTATCTGTCATCATCTTTAGAATGTTCAACATAAATTTAAATGACTGACTGCTGCTTACTTTCACTGTTTTCTCTGGTTTACTGAAAATAGACTTGAAGTTTTCATTTGCAGGTTATGACCGGTAACTCAGTTGCAAACAATAAAGCAAGATACTTTGGCTTTTCTAAAAATAGGCTTATTTTAGACAGTCTAAATGTATTTTTGCAGATCTTCATGTATGCTTCCTTTGTTCATGGAATACTATAGACCTGATTTTCCTTCCTTCCTATTATTCCCTCTCTAATTGAATAAGATTACATCCTCTTTGGTTGTATCTATTAAATATCTATTATTTCTTTGTTTTCAGAGCTGAAGTTTACAGTCAGTGAATTGTGGAAAAAGGGTTCTTTTTTTAAAGGCACAAGGCAAAAGTGGTTTGCTATGATAATGACCAGTGTTTTCTGCCTCATATAGCATACTTAACAGGAAGTTGCAGTATCAGCTTTGATACATCCAACTGGTTATTAGTGGCTAGGAAAACCTTGACTTTTGGTCATTATCTTTAAATATAGTTTTAAAAAGACTCGTTTGTATTACCAGTTTGGTTCCTGTCTTTATGTTTCACTGTCCTGTATAGCACTTGTTCTTGCAAACTTGCTCCATGCCTACAAATTCCTCTCTGTGCCCACAGGCCTTTTGCTTCTATGAATTCAGTTCAGAAGTCAGTCTGGGCAGTTTGTACTGCTGTTAACGTGTTGACATCAGCTGAACTTCTCATGTAAATGAAATAAACACACCTATTGTGGTTTCATGAAAACATAAACAAGTCAACAGTAATTAAGAATCTTTCATCTTTACTGTTTCACCAAAGTATTTGCAACATGATACTTCACACTGAGTTTAGCATTAGCTTTCTTTGAGCTTCAGTGAGATAGAAAGAGATCCATTATATTCACAGGCACTGTGGAGGCTGTGCATCCCACCCCATATAAATACCCATGAGGGAAATATTCAGAGGTAAGATGGAACAGGCACAGTGCTCCATCCAGTTCCTTTCTCTTACATCTTCTTTCTTGCCCCTTTCCTGCATGCAGAAATTCTCCACGTATGTACCTTGGTGGGTAAATGGCTTTAATGAGCAGAGCTGGCATGAGGCTCCTCAGAAAGACAGGTGAATTACATTTCAGTATACTGAGGATCACGGGATGGAGATGAAACAAAGCTTCCCAGTAACAGTGATATACCCTGGGCCCTTCTCAATTCTTGGCAGCAGTATCAACCTGACTTTCCAGGGCTGTGGTGCTAGGGAAAGCCATAAACCACTTCACTGGTCTGCACAGCTTACTACTTGGGGCTAAGTAGGTAGTGGTATACTTAGTGTAGACTTGCTCCTTTGTACTTCTACATTCATTTTTCCTTTCCCTGCCTCACTGGGTATCTCTTTCTTTAGAAACCAGCCTAGCTACTCAAACTGAATGCCAGATTTGGGATCTGAGCCATACCTTCAAGTCTCTGTTCACAGATAAAAGAGAAATCAGTGTTTACTGGGAAGAAACTTTTCAATAACTGTTGAAAGAACATGCTGTGTTTTTACTTTCTGGGTGTACTACGGTATGATCAGACATACATACATCATTTCTTACGAGGCAATGGTATTGGTCTGAACATGTGGTCATTTACCTAAGTATGTCTTTTTTGGAAGTGGCATTGAGAGAGACCCGTTTTTAATCTGATGTCTGTTGTAACCTTTAAAGGCATTTCTAAAAAACTTGACTATTTATAGAACACTTAGTTTTAAAAAATGCTTTGGAGGTGATGATATGTACTAATTTAGACTGCTTTCAAAAGAGGGTTTCTCATCAAGAACAACCATATTGATTTTACTCTTTCAGGAGAATCCCAAAGCTGCATTTGTAATGCTGGTTCAATGACATATGAACTGATAGTGGCAAAATGAAGCCACCATTCTGTAAGAATTTCCATTCAGAAGTATGTAGTCCACACTCAGTGTCTCATGCAGTATCAAAACAGGAATTTTTTTCACAGTGAAAAATGAGATGAGCTTTCCATCTTCCCAAAAAATCTAATCTGTAAGCTTAATTCTTGATGCTAAACTTGACCTAGACTTTACTGAATATTAATTTTCCAAAATTTTGTTGTAACATTAGTATTTTTAAATATGTTGGATGTGCCAGGTGTGGAAGAAATAAGCAGAAGTGGCACAGGCAGACACTCTAATCACATAGAGTTGCTGTAAAATTACTAGCATGACGATATACCTCTTGAGCTCAAAAGAGCAAAAAATAAATTATGGAAAGGAATAACTTCTAATCTTTTTCTTTTTTCTTCTCTTCTCTTTTCTTCTCTTTTCTTTTCTTTTCTTTTCTTGTCAAACTGTACTGTATTCTTAGGGATGAAGAAAGAAGCAAGAAGGAAGCATCTCAGCCCTTTTCCACATGTTTTTCAAATAGATACCCTTCAATTCCATGAGTATACTTCAATCTACTATTTTAACTCCTAATGCTGCAGTAGCCTCTTCACTACAGGAATAGTTTATGAAGGAGAGAATTTTCATTTGTGGAGATTATTTATAACATTTCCACAAGGGATAAGGGGTGGAAACATCAGTTTCTTTGTCTCACAGGTAGATGAACAAGGGGTAAAAAAAAATACGATTGCGTTCTCTGCTAATATACCACAAATTAAAGGGTTTAAAGGGCCTCAGTCTTAGGGCCTCCTACACTTTTTTTGGACTGCTGTTTTAGGGCTTGAAAAGAGGGACTCTTCACTCAGTGTTAAGTCTAAGTTTGGCTCTGAGTCTTCCTCGGTTCTCAGTGGAGAAACAGGCACCTTCAGGACATATTTTGTAATTCTATAAAATAACATTTTTTTTCTCACTAGAATGCAGAACGCAATATTGGTCTCTTTATTTTAGAAGATACAAGCAGTATCTTCTGATATTCATGAGCATGAATATAAGATTTACTTGTTGTTTGAAACTGCAAACTCCTAGGAACTAATATTATAACATGAAATTTAGCACAAGGGACTACTGGCATAATTATATAGTCCCTTTTTCATACCAATTTTATACTCAGTATACTGACTTCACCAACTATGATATCAGAATGAGCATAAGGAGATTTAAGCATGCAATAATTTTTTAATATACACTAAGTGGTTTTATGTAATAAGATTGCAGAACATGGTGAAAATGATTTTAACCTGGCACTGAGAGCTATTTTGTCAGCTATGGAAAAAACGGCAGGATGTTCCTTTCACATTGTAGTGCTAAAATGAAAGTTTATCCCTTCAAATTATCTCAACATACCCTTGTGCAGAACTTAATGATGTATCTGCAAAGAAATCACATTTCTCCATTTAGGCAGGGACAAGCCAAGTTTTACTCAGTTGATTTCAGGAGACTAACTGTATGGAACTGCATCTCTTAAGAGATGCAAATCAATAGATAACCACTGGAGATTTGCTGAGATTTGATGAAGTTTTTTATAGCATAAATGGCCTGTGATCGTTTGGCAGCTGGGCTCTTTTTACTGCTTGTGTGCTAAACAGAGCTGTGTTTGATCAGAACTAGAATGACAGATACAGAAATATCAAGAAAACACAGGAACTGCTTTTTCAGTAGCATTCTGAAGTGAACTGTGAATATACTGAAAATCAGCCTCAAACTTCTTTAAGGCTCTTGTAATTTGGTCATTGCCAGTGTATGCACCTCGTAAACAAAGAGGAGAGATAGAAGATTGTGAAAGTGTATAAAGAAACATCTTTCCAAGAATGTGAGAAAGATATGCATTTGAAAGGCACCTATCGAAAATTATAAAGGCAGTGAATGTTGGTACTCTGGTTTCACCTTGAAAAATGTGGTGTGCCTTATAAACCTGCCAGAGGTATATTTGGTAGCAGAAATCTTTTCTGCCCTTTTTTCTCTGTAATCAAAACAGCATGTGTCTGTCTTCCTAATGGCAGGTTTTCATAAAATATTAAGGCCGTTCTGGCTATCAGCCACAGCTTTTTCTGTTTCCTGCTCAACAACAAAGATTCAGTGCAAGATTCTAGCTGTAGAGGCTGCTCAGAAGAGGTATTCACTATGTCAGCTCTGCAGAACTGAAATCATGGAAGGAACTGAGTTCCTTTCTTGTATGGGCTACATCATTAGTGCCCCAATGAGATACACTTTTTCAAACTCACTAATGATGATGTTTATTCAGCTGTTAGAATGATTTTTTGCCTGCACAGTACCTGATTCTGTAGATGTTCCAAATGGACCCTGAGACAGAGAGACTCCAAAACTAGGAACATAGAAATTTACCTCTTTGTGAGATGGTCCATTAATATTTAAAACATGACATGACTTGATTGGAGAAATTATGCATACACTTTTTTACTAGAATCTTTGCTGTGAGCAAGGAATATCTTTCTGTTGTTATCTTTCTCTAGTGATAAGAAGTCATTGAATGATGATAAAAACTTTAACACATGACCACCTTCTTTGTGGTAAATTTCCGTGTTAGAAAAGTGCATTTAAAGATGAAGGTGTGTTATACGTTTGTTTGGTTGGTTGGTTTTTGGCTTAGCACTGAAGCAAAGCTGCTTCATGCAATTTATTGAGCATCAGAAATGTCTTTGATTAAATTTCATTCAAGAAAGTTACTGAAGAAGCAAACAGACATGAGGTAAGACGCTAACATACTGGACAAAAATTAAAAAGCAGAGAACAGGAAAAATTTTATTCCTTGTGGATGCAAGTCAAGGGCAGAGTGGCTCAAGATTCTGCCTTTGTTTTTGTGTAGTCAATGTATGATGAAAGTAGATCAAATAACAGCTGGTCTGGTGCTGGGGTTTACTGAAACCTCAAGAGAGAGTTATGGATATTTTTTTCTCAGAACAGATATAGTTCAAGTAACTTTTTTCTGCTTTTTTCCCTTTGCAGGATTTCTACATGGTCTTGTTGATTTCCTTCATTGACCTTCATTGAAATAAAATGCTGACATCCCTGCTAATGTTTATTATCAAATAGTATAAGCTGAAAAGAAGACTTTATTTCTTTTTTTGTCGCTATGAATCTGTGTTGTGGGCTGAAGGTCAGAAGAGATGCTTGCTGACAAGAGAAAAATCCTTGGTGATGGCAACTTTCTATAAAAGTTATAGTCTCTCAATTTTGGTGATCCATATGCTGTTGTGCAAATCTTTTTTGTGGTAAAAAGGCCACAGAAAACCTAGCTGGACAATCAGAAGTCTCAGTCTCATCTAATCTACTTGCTTCCTATAATCAGTCATTCTGGTAGATAGAGAGTAGCAGGAGGAATCAAGTCTGTTTCTTCCTGCGTTTATTCTGCACCTATCAGAATAAGATGCAGTACCATGCTGCTGGTGTCTCCCTGGAATCATTGCAGATTGATGTTGCACAGTGTACTCAGAGCAGCTTGGGGAATTTGTCGAGGTGTTGATAACCTGACTGAAAGCATACTTCCAGATACACCAGAATGCATGCCTTGAGCATTAGTCCCCTGCAGATGCATCTTTTCCATGCACATTATAATGTGCAAGGGCCTTCTACTGCTAAGCAAGTTCCATCCTTAGGACAGAGTATTTTTAACTTTTTTTCCTAAACTTTCTTTCATGTAGTTGGATGTGAAAGAAAACCACAGAACTATCTATGATCATTCAGCAAGAATTATATGGTTCAGAAAGCTAAATATGTAGGTCTTGATGATTTCATTTAACTTCAAATGTCTCTGTTGCAGAAGAGAGGCAACATTAGAATGAGGCTCAATGTGCGGGATCAGGTCCCAAGTTCTGGTCTGCTGTTCTTCCTCCACCAGCTGCAGTATTTGATCAATAAAACTCATCTTTGTAGGAATTACAATTGGGTGTAATCTGTAATTTACACTGTACTACATTTGATGACTGTAATTACAGATGCTTCTCCAAAAAAATGTAATTCACTTACCAGGAAAAGCTCCCACATAAACCATAAATGGATATTATATTTTGGGCAATGTTGTATGTTATGCAATGAGTATGTTCTTTTTCTTTTCTGAAGCTGGATGCATTTGAAATTCTTTACTGCAAAATTTCTCTGTGTGCTCCATGTATCTTATTTCTTAGATATCTCAGGCTGATTCTGATCTTATTCTCATCCTGAAAATCTCCTTTTTCTAGGAAGAGTTGCCTCAAATTTTACACCAACACTCCTGAGATTGGATTTGGGTCACGTATTTCCACAAATTTCCTTTGCATTTCAAAACCCAAGAGCCTAATCAAAACAATCAGGAAGATTATTCAGCTGTGAAGAAGAAATCAAAGGCCTTTAATAGACAGGAAACTTGCATAAAACAGAAAATAATATCAGAAATTATTACCTGTCATACAACATTGCTCATTCTTTAACTTTTACCTGTTTTATTTATTAAAAATAAACAAAAAATCTAGTCTTGTTATTGATATTCATCATTTTATGCCTATATCATACTGTATCATTATTTATATAGTTCTATAAACATTAAATTAATCAGATTATGAGGCGGTCTTATATCTGAAGAGGTTATGCAGTGAGACAGATGAGATAAATGGGGTGGGGACACTAGAGATTACTGAGCCAGTAGTGGATATAAGAGCTTTGTAATTGGTTTAAGTTAAGAATACCTCAGTTGGTCAGAGCGTGGTGCTGCAAATGCCAAGGTCGTGTGTTCAGTTCCCATACAGGACTATGCTGAGGGTTGGACTAGATGATCTCCAGAGGTCACTTCCAACCTTACCATTCTATGATTAAAAGATAATTATAGGATGTGTCCTTATTTTTTAAAAAAAAAGATTGAGTCATGTCTGTCACTTTAGAACATGGCTATCCATATTTCTGAATTTCCAGTTTGTTTTCAGCTGCATCGCACATTAAGGCTTTTTTTCCCCCAACATGATACAATTTATATTAATAATCAGGTTTGATTCTAATTTTGCACTAGCCTTAAACCAGTGCTATTCAGTGTGAGTTCAGTGATAAGAGGGGAACCATTCTTTATATACCTTGGTGAAGATGGGCTCTAAAACAAACCCCAGGATGCAGTGGAGCTGAAATAGGACTGCATGCATAACTGTTGTATTCAGTGAAGTCCTGGGCACACTAAAGGCTCCTGATTGTATGTACAGCTAAATGAGCAGTTGAAGCAGCATCTGAACTAGACCTTGACAGAGAATTATGCTTTCCTCCTTCCTACCTGAGATAACCAGACTAGTGTTGTGGGGGGAGTGTAAGTGTGGCCCAGTTCAACATATAGTATAGAGCCTGAACAACTACCAAGACTTTTGAAGCAAGCAACAGGCTTGAGCTGGCTTCAACTGCCATATTCCTTCCCAGCAATTGGGTATGCCCAATGTTGTGACAGTGAGCATATTACAGAGACCAGTAAAGGCAATCACACCAATTTTGTGATTCAAATGTATATTGCAACTGCTATTTTTGCTAAGTGTACACACTTGTATTGTGATTTCAGTATATTGTTGTTACTCTTTGCTAAATCAAAAATCCTTTGTACCATCAAATACCTTCAATAAACTTTATATTAAACATTACACTTTCTATGTGTGGAATATTTAAAAGAACCTTGTCAGAGAGTATTGGACATTGAAATCCTGTAGCCCTTACTGATTTCCCTTAGAGCACAAACCTGAGGTTAGACAATAACTGAAATGCCTGGGCCTGTCACAATCACAATGTAAAAAAAGCCAGAGGCTGAGGGAATCAAGTGTGTGATTATACTCTTTCTCCCAGATGCAGGGAGAGGAAGAGACAAGAAACATCTCTATTTGGTCTCAAGGGTTAGTATACAAATTTGAGGCAGAGTAGGCAATAGCAAATTGTGTTCCTTTTGTAAGAAACACGAATGACATGTTTCCTTCTCCAATGACTATTTTGAAAGGTGGGGGAGACTTTTCATCTGTTTTGTTATAGATACTGTATTTTAATAAAATAAGAGGTTTATAGTCACTGAATCCTTTATGTGCCTGCCTCAGTGATGCCTACATAGCTTCCCCCCCTCCCCAAGAGGACAACAACCTGTAACAATCCCAGCAAGCTCTGGGATTCTGTTCATTCATGGATTTATTTTCCATGAGTTAAAAGTGTGTGACTAACAAGGAGCCTGGTAGCTCAGATTTCAGTATGAGCTTGGTTTCGCTAAATCCCTGCTGCATGCGCTGCCCAAAAGGAGCTGTGTGGCTCCATGCCAGGAAGCAGATGCTCACTCCTGGTCAGTATACACTTTTTGTTGCCTACACTGCGAATTCCATCTGAAGGAAATATGCTAAATTGTACTCTGATCAATACCACAAGAGAAGTTTTTATTCCATTTGTAGGAAGTTCATTTGTTGTGAGCTGGAAAACAGATCTCAGTACCAATGTGGAGGCCCAAGAGAACCTGGTTGCACATACTTGTTAGTAATTGTGGTAGATGGACACTTTGGCCAAAGGTATGCTTCAGTTCTGATTCTACTGATAAGTGTATTGTCATGTCAGGTAGAGAGGAAGCATAAGAGGTGCACATGACAGGAGTATGCAATAGATATTGCAGGACCAGTGTAGGGGCTGATGAGAAGCTGGATGCAAATTCTTGCAAGTGGTTGTGGAAGGTGAGCTCCTTGGCTAGAGCAGTGATTCTACATGTAAGTATGACAAAATTTGGGGTAGAGGGAGGAAGCTCAGCAGTGCAGTTTGTTTGAGTAAGGAACAGGCATTGCAGGGCCAGGGTGGGGATCAAAGAGAACTCAACAGCAAGCACTGACTGGTGATTCTGCTATGTGAGCTCTGCAGCCGAAGGCAAGTTGCATAGGTGATTCTACCAGTAAAGATATTATCAGCTGAGGCAGCCCAGAGCTACATTTAGTGCGAGTCTGTAAAAGACATCCTAGAGTCAATGTAAGCACCTAAGAGAATGTGGCTGTGAGCCAACTGAGAGTAAACATGGCATGATCTTGGTAGGAAGAGGAAGCACAGAGGTACAGTTAATGATGTGATGTGAATTAAGTATTGCAGCACTAGTAGAGGGTCCTATGAAAACTTGACTGTGAAACCTCTCAGAGTTCCCAGGAATCCCCCAACAATCTGCAATAAAGTCCCCAGAAGGCCTAAGCACAGTGTAGAGAATGCTGTGCCAACTGGCTCTTACTCTTGCCTACCTCTGTTAGAAGGGCCTGACTTACATAAAAGTCTCTCATTAACATAGTCAAAACTGAGCTTCACCATCCCTAATTAGGAATCAGCTGGAAAAAGGACACAAACTGCACTTCAGGCAACAAACATTGCTCATTAACAGCTGGTAGAGCTTACAAGAGTTTCCAGAAGTGAAGTACTCTATATGTTATCCCTTCCATACCTGTCAAGACAGGCTCCCTCTCATTCCTCAAGCATTCCCAGGATGTCAAGAGGTATTGATGTCAAGGGGTATTAATGTCTACTGATGGCAAAATTGGTCTGGAGCTTCTCTATACATGTTGTTGAGAGGAGTGGATGTTGAAGGGTATTGATACTGATGGGTAGTGATACATTCTGATAGTGGAATTGGTCTGACATATCTTGATACAGCCTATCAAGAGATGTCAATGTCAAGAGGTGTTGATGTTGAGTGGCATCAGTGCCTTCTAACAGCAAAACTGGTGAGACTTCTTATATAGAATGTAGAAAGGTGTCAAACAACAGATATATCAATGCCTTCTGCATACAAAATTGGTCTGAGGCCTCTTGAAATACGACAGTGGCCCTTAAATATCAATGATGTGTTTTATCATTGGCAAGAAGTATCAATTCTTCCTCTAGCAAAATCGATTTCAGGCTTCTTGCTACATAATGCTGGTCAAGAATTACCATTGGTGAAAAATATCAATGGCAAGAGGTACTGACAGCAAGACGTATCATCATCAGTCTCAGGCCTCTCGCCACATGTCACTGCACAAGAAGTACTGATGTTGAATGGTATTGACACCAAGTAGCACCAATTCATTCTGGTAATGAAGTCAGCCTGGGCACTGCCACTATATGATGCTAATTGTGAGGTATCAATGGTGAAATGCATTCATGGTAAGAGGTATTGATTCTTGCCACTAGAGAAGTTGATCTCAGTTCTTTTGTTACATTACACTGATTGAGAGATATCAATGATGAGAAGTATTAATTCCTTCACCTAGCAAAATCAGCCTCTTGGTACAATGACACCTATTGAGAGGTATTGATGACAAATGGTATCAACAACGAGTGATCTTAACTCTTTCTGCTAGGGAAATCAGTCTCAGACCTCTCGCTACATGAAGCTAGTCTGAAGCTTTTGATTGTGAGCAGTATCGAACTAGAAAAAAAATTGCCTCAGGCTTCTCGCTACATGATGCTAGTTGAAAGCCACAGGTATCAATTTTTTCTGTTAGCAAAATTGGTCACAGGCCTCTTGCTACATGACAATGGTTGAGAGGTATAGATGGTGACAGGTGTCAATTCTTTTTGATAGTAAAATGGTCTTAGGTCTCTTGCTCCATGATGTTGGTAGAGGAGTACTGGTGGTGAAAGGTATCAATGGCAAAATTTTCTGCTAATGAAATCGATCTTAGTCCTCTTGCTACATGATGCTGGTAGAGAGGTATCGATGGTGAAAGCAATTGGGGGTGAGAGATACTAATGGTGAGAGGTATTGATCTTTTCTGCTAGCCAAAAACAATCTCTAATCTCTTGCTATCTGACACCGCTCAAAAGGTACTGATGACAAGAGCTACCTATAGTGAGAGATATCAATTCAACTGATATCAATTGAATCAGTCAGTTTCCTCTGGGAAAATTTTTCTCAGGCCTCTCTCTTTAGGACGCTGGATAATGGAGGTGTCAATGGTGAGAAGTATCATTGGTGACATTGATTCTTGCTGCTAGCAAAATCAAGTCTCAGGCTGTTCACACCATGATGCTGGTTGAGATGTGTTTATAGTGAGAGGTATTTATAGTGGTATCAACAGAGAGAGGTATTGATTCTTTCTGCTGATGAAATTGGTTTCAGGCATCTCGTTATTTCAGACTGTTCGAGAGGTATCAATGAGGGGTATTTCTGCTAGTGACATCGATCTCAGTTTCTTTGCTATATTACACTGGTTGAGAAATACCAAAGGTGAGTGGTATCAATCCATTCCACAAGTGAAATCAGTTTCAAGGCTCTCTCTACATGACTCTGGTTGAGAGAAATCTATGGCAAAAGATATAGATAGGAAGAGGGATAACTACTGACACATATAGTATCTTCTACCAGAAAATCAGTCTCAGGTGCCTCTGCACATTACACTGGTCGAGAGATATAGATGATAAGAGGCATTGACAGCATGTGTTAGCAAAATCAGTTACAGGTTCTGTGAACCTGATGAAGTGGTACTGATGGTGAGATTTATCAATGGAAAGAGTCATTATTGACAACAGTTATTGATTCTTTCCTCCAGGGAAATCAGTTTCAGGCCTCTCACTGCATGATGATGTTTGAGAGCTATTAATGTGGACAGATATTGATGCAGTGAGATATGGAAGCCTACTGACAGTGAAAAGGACCTAAGGCCTCTCAATACATGATGTTAATAGGTCAATATCAAGAGGTATCTGTGTCAAGCGGTATTGACATGGAGAGCTAATGATTCCTACCAAATAGTCTGTGGCCTTTTGATATGTGATGCTGAGAGCTGTCAATGCTGAGAGCTATTCTATTTCTCTATTGATAGAGAAAATGGTTTGAGGGATGTCAAGAGGTGTCAGTGCCTCCTGAGAGTTGAATGGTCTAGGCCTTTCAATACCTGATGTGAAAAGAGATTTTGAGAGATATGGATTTTGAGAGATATTGATGCCCATGGGTAGTGAAAAAGTTCGGAGGCCTCTCCATACATGGCGTCAAGAAGAGGTCCTGTATGTCTTGGTGCATCTATTTCAGGAGGTATCTGTGTGGGACATATGGATTTAGAGTTGTATCATGTTGAGGGTATCAATATCGGGGTGTATCAATGTCATACTTCATGTCATACTGATATTGATGTTGGGGATATTGATGTCAGTGAGGTATCAATATCAGGCTCTATCAGTGTGGGAGTGGTGTTGGTTTTGGATAGTATCCGTGCAGGAAGTATAGCTGTCTGGGCATATTGATGTCACAGGTTTCGATATTAAGGAGGCAGCCATTTCAGGAGGTACCTATGTCGGGGGCTATCAGTATTGAGAAATATCAGTGTCGAAGTGTATGGATGTGTAGTGAGAACATCTGCAAAAATCTGCTGAAGAGTCAGTGATTGGCAGAGCATGTGGTGGCAGGCCCAAAACTGCACCTTGACCAAATTCCCCTTAGGCAGTCTAAAGTGATAAGGGTGCTCATTTTACAGGGAATGATATTCAAAATTGAGACAAAGAGTGAGGAATAGCCTGGACATATTGCATACACTACCATCTGCAAAGGGCAGGATTGACAGAGAGAATAAATGGGCTGCTCAAAGACCAGCTGTGCAAACTGTCCACTACTGGTATCCTCATGAGTTGGAGTAAAAACATTCATCAGGCAAATGCCTGCCTCAATGACAGTCCAATGCAGGGCTCCACCCCATATGTTCATTTCAAAGGGCAATCCATGGAGCAGCCATGTGTGCTTAGAGTATAACGGCTGCACCCCCAAGCCTGCCTCCGCAGGTGAGCTGTGCTCAGGAGTGCAGGATTGGGTCTGCACTTGCCCCACTAAGAAACAATACTGGAAGCAAAGAGCCACTATCTTTTGAGTATGACGTTCGCAGCCACTACACCTCAAGTCTCTTATGTTTGTGTGCTCTCCTGTCTAGCTCTCCGGGGAGGTGGACATCATTACAGGGGTCACTGACTTGAAAGAGGAAAAGTTGCAATCCATCACACTTCATCCCAATGCCTGTGATGTACACAGGGAGATCAAAGAGTCCAAGTGATCTGTGAGTAGACAGGGGTTCCCACTGTCCAGGAAGGAGATTTCTTGCCACCTGCTCAGCAACCAGGCTGTTTCAGGTCTATAGGGAGTGCTATGTGGGTGCATGATCTGGCTAATCCTGAATAATCAGAAGGGGAAATCATTGCTGATGGGCCAGGAGACTTCCACCTGGCACTAATCAAAGCGGAAAGCATCCCACTCTACGTCCCCTCTAGGAGACTCTCACCTAGAGAACTGTGACCTGGTGAATGTGCCGAGCAGAGCTAGGACATTGCTGTTTTCTATCCCAACCTTGCGTACTAATGGCAGTCAGGACACCGATGGAACTGTAGTGAGCACATCAAACAACATCCACAAGATAAAGTATTACATGATGTGAAGTCCAAAAAGTCAGCACAGGACAACCTCCAGCAGTGATTGTCCTCATGGTTGTCAAATTCAAGACTATGGGAAAAAGCATTATGCTCCTGATTCTGGGGTGATTAGGTCTGTATACATACACTATATAATTTTATATCTAGCTAGCTATCTATATAATATTCACTATGATTTAGTCACTTGCACACCCTAACTGTTGGTTGGGCTAACACCAGAAAGATATATCTGAACCTTGTCTACACACTGGTGGCACTGATACCGTGTTTCTGTCAGTCAGAGGTGGAATATAGAGAGAACACGTATGGAAGATCTGTTGAGAAGACAGCAACTGGCAGAGTATGTGGTGGCAGGCACAGCGTGTGAAACTACACGCTGACCAAATTGCCATCAGGACCAGGCATACATATTCCATTTTGTGAGCAACATTTAGCTGCTTCACAGGCAGCAGATGCTCAAGAATAGCACAATTGAAATAAAGAAATAGTTCTAGTAGATTTAAAGGGCCCTTACAAACGGGTTGAATCCTGCCCTGGTGTCTGACCCATTCCTCCAGCAGCCTCCCATCAGTGATCCCTTCTTCATGGTTCCTGGGGCTCCCTGTGCAGCTTGTAGTATGAGTCCTTTATTAAACCTATTCTTTTTAACATCCTATGAACCTTGAATGTCTCTCTCCGCTGGTATCCAGCCCTCTCTTGCCTGCCTTGTGGTCACTGGATGTCAGGAAAATAATATGAGGAGCTGTTGATGTCAAGAGGTATCAATGGCAGGGCTTGCTGATGTTGGGCGTATTGATTTTGGGCTGTATCAATGTTGGGTCTTGTTGAAATTGTTTTGTCAGAGTTCTTTGTTTTTGAAGGTATCAATGCTGGGGTCACAATCTGAATCTCCAATCCTGGGTCTCAAAACTGCACTAGGTTTCGCGATACCCCACGGACAAATAAAGGTGAAGTCAACCAAGCAACTGATTAATCCAATTAAACATTTTATTGACCATACAGGCTAAACAGAGCTTTCTCTAAGTTATGCTATACCAGCTGAATGGAATTTTCTCTATGCTATGCTTTTCTACATCAAGAAAATGGAACTTTCTGTACACTATGCTACCAGTGGGTTAGAGAATGTTGATGAGGAGAAGAGGAAAAAAGAAAGGAAGAGAAATAGAGATGATAGGAAAGAGAGAGAGAGAGAGAGAGAGAGATCACCAGCCTAGGTTCCAGCAATGTTTCATAATGTCTCGTCTTGCGTTGTATCTGATTCGTGGTTCCTGGATGGTGGACCAGCAGCTACCTGCCTTATCTTGCACCTTTTATAGTTTCTCGTACTCCCAGGCCCTCCCATCAGGTGGAGTTTCATGAGAAAGTTCCCTAAATGTGTCTCGGGGGTGTAGTGGTTCCTCCTGGTGGTCGACCTGTCCCCTCTACTACCTTGGCTGTAGTATGACCTTTCCACGCTGATGCACCGTCAGTTTCCAATCAGAATGGGAGAGTTAATGCAGGAGGTGGCACCGCCCTGTCTATACAAGACTCGTGTCTCCCACAACCTCCCAGCTCTGTGGACCCACAAAAACGACTTATTTAAGGCATACCTCATTATGTCCATAACAGGGGTATAGACATCAGGACAGATAGCTCTCAGGGCTATCGGTGGGAGGGTATCGATGGATGGGGGCTATTGATGTTGACCTATATCAATGATGGGGCGTGTTGATTTTGAGGGAGTGGTCAGAACTACTGATTTTGTGGTGTGTTTATATCAGGGAGGTATTGATGTGGTGGGTTATGGACATCAGGGCTTATTGATAGCCGAGCATATAGATGTTGGGGGAATTTTGATGTTTCAGGGTATTGATAATGGGGAGGAATCAATGTGGGCAGGTATCAATATCTGGGTATGTATTGATATCAGGGTAAATCAACGTCAATGTCAACTTGTTTTCCTGGTGGTGGTGGTCCTCTCTATTTGCCCACCTTTCAGAGGCAGGGCCTCTCAGTGTCAGAGCCTTTTGGACACGGAGCTTTTCGACCCGCATGCCTCTCAGTGTCATGGCCTCTTGACTAGCGTGCCTCTCAAGATTGAGTCACTCGGTCAGGTATTTCATTGATAAATTTACTGCTACTGTGCCACAGACATGCAGAAAGATTATTCTCTTACATACGGTAAATCCATGAAAGGCTATTATCTGCAAAGCTAGATCTACAGTCTTTGGCTCAAGACTTCCTTGAATTGGAGATTTCAGGAAGCTCAGACAGCAGGGGATGTTTGACCCTATTGTCACCTCTTTCCCTATACATCTGTTCCTGACCCCTGTTGGCAACAGGATAGTGGGCTGAAAGAATCTTGCAACCGACCAAAATGGATTTTCTTAGGTAAAAACACAGCACCTCTCTCAGAATATAAATCACATCGATGGGAAAACATTTATTTTTCATTTTGAGCCTTCTTTTTACGTTTCTCTTGTTCTGCAGTAATTAAAAATCAACAGACATGCATCTCCATGGCCAAGATGAATAGGAAGAGTAATAGGAAGAGTTAAAACACACATAAACATGCATAGCACAAGTCACTTACCTGAAAATATGTGGCCATTTGGGGACTTTTCCAGGCAAGGGCAGGTTCCCAAGACCAATTTCTTTCCAGACTGGTCAACAGAACTAAAATTACAGGGATAAGCATACAAACGATTCTTTCCACAATTGCTCCCATAGCTTTTCAGCATTAAACTGTAAGAGGAAAAGGTAAAAATCCCCAATACAAGCAACCCTGAACACTGCAAAAACCTTCTCTGCTCCCCATTGACACAGTGCTTACCAAAGCCACAGAATACAGAAACTGACATGCCTGTGACAGTTGCCATTTGAGAGTATTCTTGTGAGCAAATCTGTGATCAGGAGACTGCTCTTTCTTGCATAGGAAGCCCAAATCTTCAAGATAATAACAGTGGGAAGAGGACGAGGAGAACTGCCATTCTACCAACCCTATCATCCACCATCCACCATCTTTCACAAAAGGACTTCCAGCAAGCTAAACCTGAAAATAAAATAAGGCCAGCAACACTCCAAACATCATAGCACAGGATGCCCCAGGATGGGGTTTCCTACGCCAGTGTCACCTTCAGGTCCAGTCATCAGTTTTAGGTGGCAAAAGCAGTGCCTTCTCAGAAGGACAGGGCACAGGAGAAGCAGACCTGGCTGCACAAGGTCCCCAGTAATTGCTATGTGGACATTTGGAGCCTGTTTCAGAATCTGCAGATGACACAGCAATTTGGGCTCCTTTGTCACAGAGAAATGGACCTTGAGGTAAAAAACCTGTTTGTACCTGCCCTGCTCAGATATATAGTTTCAACCTCCGGCAGTTGCTGCAGACTAAGAAAGCATAGACAGAGCAATCCTTGAGCTAGCAACATAATCATAGCCACACAGAGCATAGTGGAAACGGTAGAGCAAACAAGAAGCTAAGTAACTGATAAATTAGAAGTCACTGAGCAGGCTGACACAGTCAAACCGGCAGTCATGTTGTGTCTAGCTTATGTAGCAGCACCAGAGATAGACTGAGAAAGATATCAGTGCATTACTTATATTCTGTTCATGTTTTCAGGTCTTCTCTCCATCCCAGTCTTCCTATTTTAGCACCCTCCTATGCTGAAAATCATAAAAACTGGATCTTTTAAAGGGAGCAGCAATTATCACATAACTACTTTAGAAGCTTTAAAATCTTAGGCATAGCTGCTCACTCTCACAATT
Organism: Rhea pennata; assembly: GCF_028389875.1. Lineage (NCBI taxonomy): Eukaryota > Metazoa > Chordata > Aves > Rheiformes > Rheidae > Rhea > Rhea pennata. Next base: position 83,712,955 of record NC_084663.1, on the reverse strand, counting down.
TATGTGTCTACACTTCTACCATTGCTGTCTTCACATGATTCACAGGAAGATGACTTTGATAAAGAACCTGTGACCCCTGATGTAAGGTGTGGAAAGAGTATACACCTTACATCTGAGCTCATAGGTCCATTGCACAAGTCTCCTCTTTTTGATGAAGCAAAATATTCCAATTCTCAGCCTGGAATATAGAACAGAAAACTCAGGCTCCTTTTTAGCTGTCAAGGGTAGCAATGATGGATTCTGACAAGGCTTCTATGTTCCTCATCACAGCAAACAAAAGAAAACTCCCCAGAAACAAGAAGAAAACTACCTTGTTATCTATCCACAGAAGACTGATTTAAGAAAATCAGATTTGTGATAGAAGCTGTACAATTCTCTTCTTCATTTCAGTTTTTCTAAGCTCTGGGAATTTGTATGTTGCCAGAAGACATGGCTTGTTAAGAAACATCAGTTATATCCTAAAAATCTTCCAAAAGAAAACTGAAGAGAGAAACTTAGTTTCCTATGACTGCCCACTGGAAAAATAAAAAAAAAAGGAACCTTTCATGGATGATTCCTCCCAGAAAACATGCAAAATAGCATTTCAATATAGTCAAAATATTTTTGTTTGTATTTATCTTCTGATCTTATAATCAGATGAGAGATGGTTTATACTGTTTTTCAAGCTTTCTGTTTTACAGAGCCAGAACAGTTACAGAACAGACTTATTGCCATCACAGAGACTTTGCATTCTTTTCCCACTTTTCCTGAACATGAGAAACATTTGTGTTCATGTATCATCCCAGCTTATCTTTAATGCTAATCAGGCAAACGTTACTGAGCTGGTGAAGAGGGGACATTTTGTTATATGGTGTTACTTCACCTCACCGTAAACTTTGTCAGTAAAGGCATCCTGTTGATTTTATGGGGAACTGGATTAAGTTCAGCAATGATGTTTCACAGCTAGTAACAAATGTAAAGCAGCAGGATCTTTGATTCAAGAAAGATTTTCCTCATACTTTGAGGCTTGCACACAAACATGAAGTTAGCACATAAAAGAACTAGAAAACAGAATTCTGACTGGGGGAGAGAGATTATATTAGGCATTTAAAAAGAGGTGGTCAAAGGTTTATTTGAAACTATTTTAAAACCTTAAAATATGGATTTTGAGCTTCTCATTTCTGTTTCTAAATTCTATTTAATCATTTCAAACTGAAAATAGCATTCATTTCTTATTTGTTCTTATTTAAAGAGGATTAATAAGGAATAGGAATAAGGTGTTTTCCAGTTATTTCAGATTTAAATGAACTGTTGTTAAACAACGTTCTCATGTGACAAGATTTAGTTGAAGTGCATCTTAGTACCACAAAAAATGTTTTTGCAAGATACTAGCCAAATCAAAGTCTATTTCAAAATAAATACAGTATATATACATACTTTCCTTTTCTCACATCTGTATACGAAAGCATCACAACTTAAAATAAATAGGCTAGCATAGCATTTAGTACAGACAGACAGGTAAGGATTATGGAGTCTCATATATAAGACCTTCCATTTCAGACAGAGATTTTCTGACACTTTAATTTTATACCTAGTGCCTTTAGATCAAGAGTAGCCACATGAGTGACAAAGATTCACAGTGGTTCTGCTCATTTTCAGAAAGCAGATGAAAAATTTGTGATATGGTGACAGTTCAAGCAGCCAGATAATCCTATAGTATTTTAATGCTCAACATTTTTACTCGCATAACAAGGAATCATGTAGCTGCAACTCTTTCAGGTGTTCCTTGCTTGCCATTTTTGCAACACGAGAGAGTAAGCAGGTTGTCCCTTATTTTGATGAAAGATGGAGTCCAAAAATTTTGAGCTGTTATATTATCAGAATAGATAATATAAATAGATATAAATAATAGATAATACAATAATAGATATTGTATTATACACAATTAATCCACAAACTTTCCTTTCAAAATTGACTTGTTTTTAATATATTCTCCCAGGAAAATAAGGCTGATAATCTAAGCTTGTGACCTCTCCTCTTACTATCTTGCTCACTTCTTCTGCATAAGGTATATCTGGAAATATATTTAGAGGAAATTAAGTCAAATTACCATTCTGCTTTTCTTGTCAGTATCACCTCAGAATAAGCTAGATGAGTACAGATAAGAATGTAAGAGGTATTGATATTACCAGCTTTTGCTAGAATCTTTTGCATTAAATTTTATCTTGGCTTTCTAGAAAAAATCAACCAGATGACAGGCTCAAAGAATTTCATTGTAAATCCAACTGCATTTTCAGTTGGGTTTATCCTAACCCAGTTTTGTTAATTGTGAATATGATTGAATCCTCCCTTCATCCTCTCCTACTCAGTGTAGCTATATTCACTTTTAAGTTAAAGTAAAGATCTTTAAAGGAAGGGAAAATTACAGGGCTTTTTTATTTAAGTTCTTTTAAAAGTCCATAATTAACTTATTTCAAGTTTTCTGTTCAAACTGCTCATTAGGAATGTGAAAACATTGTGATTCCATGAAATCCCTGATATTTTTAGCTGAAGAGTTCTGTGGCTAGACATGGATATGGACTGAAAAATTATTAGTTTTATCTCTGTAACAGAAGTGACAACAGACCTCTCCTTCATTATCTTCAGCAAAGAGTAGATCTGCTCAGGAAAGCACTCTTCAGTCCTCTGGCTGAAATTTCATTTGTCTCATGTTGAGTTTCCTACAGATAAAACTACAGCTAAAAGCTCTCAGAATCTGCCAAGGATTTTTGATTACTTTCCACACTTTTAATTGTGGAAAGAGCCAAAAGCCAAATGGAATTCTAAGAGAACATGACCAGTTCCTTTAATATTCTTTTCTTCTGTGATTTTCATGTTCTTTGTGGAACTCATCTCTCCTGGTTGAAGATTCTTATAGCTGTCAACAATTGGAGGTATTACATATTTTTCTTTGTTTCTTTTTGAGTTGCACATAAAAGTAAACCAGATCACATTCTCTGAGATCACTCTGCAGTGTAAATGAAATAAATTCTGAAGAGCTTAAAGTTATAATAATGTAACAAGAATATTATCATATTGTAAGTTAAACTGCAGTATAATTTTATTTATTTATTGTCTTTTAGTTTACAGACCTGTTAAGGAAAATTAATAAATACTTATGTTATTTTGGCATTTAAAGTGCTAGCAAATTGGTAAAACATTTCCCAACTTTTAAAATAAAATATTGTTTGGTTTTATCAATTAGCTAAGATGCCACATGAAAAAAATCGTGATAGCTTGCAATGTTTTTGAACTCTTCAAAGTCTACATCAGGAACAGTAAAGGTCAGTAGAGGCAATGGCATCACCAAGAAGAGTCTAGTCCCACATAACCCAAACAAGAGGGCAAAGCAGAGCTCTATTGTAGAGCCACTTTTCATTTTTATGTAAGATCTGTTACAGTCTTCCAGCTGCTTTCTCTGGCTTTTGTTAGGTATATATATTATCTATTGATTATGTTTTCTTTGATAGACATGTTGCATCTTTTGGTAGATCAGCCTCCTTTGGACTTTCAAATAAGCCAAAATATGGGAGAAACATTTACCGTAGAAGCTGCAGGTTCTGAAAAGAACAGATATTTGCTGAAATACAGACTCTTTTGAAGAAAGGACCAGAACCTGTCACTTTGTAATAGTGTTTCTCAGAATGTCAGAATATCAAGAAACAATCTGAGGAGCTGGGGGTTAGAGGAAGCAGGTTGTGTGCCTTCTTCTAGTGCCCGTCTTGCATGCTTATTATAAAGGGATTTCAATAATGTCACTCTAAGAGCTATTTCTATGGGTGGATGTAAACTATAATTAATTCTTTTACTGTCTCCTCAATGTTTTGGCATTTCACCCAAAATCATTTATTTTACAGAAATACGAAATTCCAGAGTCATCTAGCACTATTCAGTCATCAGGAACCACCAGCCAGACCTAGGAGTGACAAAGGCAAATGCGGGTATGAGGGATAAGGAGGTATCTCAGACTTTGCAGTCATTCCTGATATTGTAGAACTCTCTTTTTTTCCATGAGAAGTTCCCAACATTATTAAAAGCTGCCCTCCTGTGTTCTGATTTGGAGTTTAAGGAAATTTAGAATATTCAAATTTTCCATTGATTACTGTTCATTTCGACTGACTTGCATGGGACAGAAGGATGGCCATATTAGGCCAGAACAGTCTCTCTCAGCAGTATCTCCAAACATGGCCAGCAGAAGGAGAAAGGTTGGCCACATATACTTGATATATGGACTGTCAGCTGTTGATCATTGCAGGTGCTACCTCCACTTCTAAAGCTGGACTGGCACTCCTTTTGCATACAGAGACCATGGCTTCTACCATTACCACCAGACTAATCGCTGCAACTGTTACCATTAGCACACTATTTATAATTTTACCAACCATGGCATGACAAGACCAAAAGTTTTCACAGGCCTCAAGGCCAGAAGGAGTTTCCTGTCTACCTACCATTTCTCTTCCTCCCAAATCTCTTCCTGACCTGCTAGGCCAAATCCCACAGAAGGAATTCAGGAAGCCAAAAGGAAACTTCACCCTGGGCCCTGCAAGGCAAGAGGAAAAGTACTCTTGCAGGAAAACAATATCACCACAAAGATGCAGAGAATTTTCTGGTTTGATTTGATCTCACAGGTAAATACAGCACTCCTTGGCTTTGCTCTTAATCTCAAGAAAAATCATTCCCCAAGAACTTGGCTTCTGTGCTCCATCCAGCCCCAATGCCTTCCTGGCCTTAAAGCAATCTTCAGGTCAGACATGAGGCAGGCACCTAGGCAACCTGAGGCCCGGCATTCAAAGACTCTAGCCCCCTCCCAGATCCCAGCAACTGACACCTAGGTAATGCTCCCTTGGGATCGAATTCTCACGAAGGATCAATTTCAGGCAGATAGGCAAAGGTGCTTCTAAAGGCATATGCTCAAAATAGCTTACCAAGCTTGGCAGCATAGCCAGCCCTATGCCCCTGCAGTCAGACCTAGCAAAGTCAGTGCCACAACGCTAATGTCACTAATGAATGTGCCATGGACAGTTAAGTGGTCTCTGTCTCAGCAGCAGTGTCCTCTCTTGCCTTTATGTAAGCCCCCCCCTCCTTTTATGCCACTAATAAACAGCATTTCAGGATGAGTTGGACGGATATTGCCAAGCACCTCAACTGCAAGCAATCAGAGCCAGAAGCCAGCCACTGTATCTCCAAAGGAAACAGCAAAGCTTGGGAAAATCACAATCAAGGGTGTGCCAAGAGTCATTTCCAGGGTCAGGGTAGGCACAGGAAAAACAGAGCCTTGCTGGAAAGTGATAAAGAAATGTGTCCACTATGCAAACAAGACCACCAAAATTTCCCATACATGTCCCATTGGTCCTAAGAGATGGTTCTTTGGAAGAATGGTATTTGGGAAAAGTCACAATACAGACTGATGGGCTGTTCTTTCTGCTAAACACTCTGTTGCACAACCCTGGAGGAAAGAAACTAATACCAGAATAAACCCCTGACTACCTCTCTCAAAGGATCATTCTTGTACTGCCCTTGAGCCCAGACTGTGGGCAATGTGGGGAATGTACCAAGCACACCATTCCACTGATTGGTTCATTACAGTTTCTGCATTTAATATTTTCCTCTGGAAAACAAACTCATTTCCAGCTGCAAACGGCAGGGTTGAGCAAAGCAAGGGCTTTTCTGCATGGCAGAGCAAAGGGGGTCTGTTTAGCATCTCACTCCTCAGTTGCAGTACCAAGGTAGAAAATTCAAGGAATGTCAGTTGCTCTTTCCAGCAGCCCAGGGCATGGATCCAGTGAGGCTCAGACTCCTTGGCCTGAGTTTGTATTCTCAGCTATAGTGTTGCTTTCTCACAGATGCATTTATTTGTGACAATACGTGCTTGGAAGGTGGCTTCTTCAGCTCTGAGAATCACATAGTCAAATTCAGAGTGCAAAAATACTGGAGATCCACAAATAATAAAAGGAAGGACAATTGCATAATTAGCTGTGCCACAGCTGGCACAAAAATAAATAGGGTGCTGTCCCTGGAACAATCTAAGTCTCATATAAAATCAAACAAGGTGGGGAAAATACATCTCTTCCTGGCTAGAGGCAACACACGAGGGGAAGGTGAATACATACTCTACACACTCATTGAGAAGAAACCACACATGGCTAATTTTCAAATTTGGCAATGGCTAACTTGTCACTGGAATAAGCTGTACTATTCTCCAACACCCAAAGCCTTGAGAGGCAGGCCATCATGGGGCAGTCCAATCCGGTGCTGACAATTTAGAGAAAGAATAAAGGTCTGTGTTTGAACAAAAGGAGTTCTTGTCTCTTGGGCACAGATCTGCACAAACCACAAAAGAGGAGACCTCTCACAAAACATGGCACCAGTTCTCCCCTCCAGGAGCTGCCTCCAGCCATACTCACCATAGGAGACAGGCACCCAGAGCAATTCACTACATCCCCGCACAGATCCAACTGCCTTTCATTTAGGGGAAATAAGCCCTAAAAATCTCTTAGTTTCTACCCTGAAAGACCTCACTCCAAGGGCTGGACCTCTCTCCTGGCAGACAAGGCCACAGAGCCCCTCAGGCTTACCAGGGCCAGGGCCTCTCCTCCCTTAGAGGCAACTGGTCTTCATTCCTACACACAAATCAAACTTAGAGAAGCCCCACAGACATGTTTCTGCTGTTCATCCCTCCTTCTACAGTGATTTGCAAATGGGAACCCCTCATCTCATCCTCCCAGCCCTCCACTCTCATCTGGCACTCTCCATTCAGGATGTGTGCTCCACCTGTCACACAGAGGTACTGCACATGGATGTCTCAGTCACAGGCTCATGCATCCCTCAGGCACATCTCTCCTCACCAGTCATCATGCAATAGAGGAGGGAGTCCCAGCTGTCTCCACCCTGTCCCTCTCACTTTCTACCTGTTTCTCACCTCCTCTCACAAAGAAGCAGCCTGGGTAAAAAAGCCAGTAACAATTCCTGCCAGCTCTGTCTTGCTCTCTATTTTCAGCAATGATGAGTCCAGGCTGCCACAGTACAGTCAACTCTTGGCCCAGGATTGCTTCAAAGATAAGAAATAGTAAGATTTCTGTCCATGCTGGATCCAGCTCCTGCGATTAGGGTTGCATCTTGATGACTGATAAGAAAAGTATAACACAATCCCCACTTGGCCATGGCAACAGTAGCAATACAGGGGAATGATGGCAGGATCTATTCTGCAGTCCATGGATATCCTGAACTCCTCTGTTTTGCACTGGAATGTGCCTTATGTTCAGGCAATCAGAGGGATCAGACAGGGAAGAGCAGAGGCCATACAGTGAGGGGCAGCAAGAAGGGCTACTCGAAGGGAGTGAAGGCAGAAGCTGTGCAACCCAAAGGGGAACTGAGGAGTCCTGGGCTTCAGTCCTTTCTCCCAGGACACACTTCTGCTCTCACTACTGCCCACAGCATCTCCCATCTCATGTACAAGGTGTAAGAAAATCATCACATGAAGGGGATCAGGATAGCTAGAAACTGAGAGCACATCCTTGCCTCCTTTCCAGCTTTCCTGCTTTGACACCTGGGTTAAGAGCAAACCTGTGGTTTATCTCTGTCTTTTTCTGCTCTACATTGCTCAGTAAAGGCTTTTCTTACCCATCTAGCCCTCATCCTGGGTCAGATTTCCCACAAGCAGCCAGAGAGATGGAGGGGAACAATAACTGCTCCCATATCATGGAGCAGGATGGCAAGGAGAGAGCTAAAGCTCATCACTCAGCAAGTGCTCAGGCAAGCACTCAGGATCAGGGATTTCCTGATCCCATAACCACAGGATATGGCCTGTCCTGCTTCATTCTGGCAAACTAAAACCACAAAATTCTGAAGGGAAAATCAATAAGAAAATCAATGGTCAAAAAAACCAAAAAGACAAACAAGAAAAGTTGAGGGAACTAGCAGCAGCCATTACATCTGACTCAAGGCATCATTAAAATGGAAAGAGGCACCAAGTAGACAGGAAAAAACACAACACAACATTCTACCTCTCAGGCTTGCTTGAGGATGAACACTGTTTAAGGGTATGCTTGGCCTCACAAACAGTATCCTCCACCACAGGGCAGAGAAACCTGACTGACAAAGAACATTACTCACATTTTCTATCTGATGGGAACTCTGAAGAGACCAGAGCTCGGGTGGACCCATCAGGTGGATGTTGGGGAATTGTTGCCTCAGTCACTGTCAGTGGGATGAAGGCCAATATGGAAATGTCATGAATTAAAAAGGAAAATCTAAGACATAGAGAAAGTCATAGGGAAAGATTCAGCATCAGCCTCCCAGGGATGCTTTGCTCTTCACTGCTTCTCCTGCTCTCCAGTACACCTGAATAGGAGGTCCATATAAGTCACAGTCTGCTCAATTATTTCTAGGGACTTAGGGACAGAAATGGAAATGAGGAGGAAAAAAAGATTCACTCCAGAGAAGTACCAAACAGGAACAAACATTGCCTCTACAAAGCTCAGTCCATCAGAGACCATGCATCAGTGCCACTAAGCATGCAAGGATCAGTGGGAAATCTGGAGCTCAAGGCATCCAGAGATCAGAGCTCAGCCTTTCCTCTGCCCAACTCGAAATTTTCAGGTAATACAAGAGAAATCTACAAATTGGAACCATATTAATAGGACTATCCCTTGGTCAATGACCAGAGAATGACAAGGACACAGAAACTCAGAGAATATGTTCCAACTCTGCCACCTCTACACTGTTCTGGAAATCTTCAGGTCCATTGAGACCTACAAATATAGGCAAAAAGCAGAAAACAACTGGGGGAAAAAAAACATTCACTAACGCCTATTATGTTGTCTTTCTCTGATCTCCTATTTGGGAGACTCATCTCATCATGGCATAGAAAAGAGAGAGCACAGCAGGAAACATGTCTTCATCATGGTAGGAAAACACTGGATGCTGCTTTTTCAAGACTTTAGACAGGTATATAATGAGAGGAGTGGAGGAAGCTCCACCATTCTGTGTGAAAGGCAGATACAAGTACATACGGGTTTCTACATGACAGAAAACAAAATAGATCTGCATTTTGAGCTTGGAAGGAGGGCCAAGAGCAGAGAGGTATCAGCAGCCTGCAGAATCCCCTAGAGAAGGGGAACAGGAAAGGATTATCCACCTTCCCTTCAGCACACAGCCCTCAATGTGAATGCCATGAGTGTAATGCACATAAGCTCTTCAGGAACAGGTTGCAAGCAAATACCAATCCACATTGCCAAAGAAGATTTTGCAGGCCAGTGGTATTAAGAGGCTCAAGAAAGGATCAATCAATCCCCGGAGAAAAGGCCCATCTATGGGAATTGCAGAGGAGTTTAAAACACAGGTCCCTGTACTACAGATTGCAACAGCCATGGAAAGCATGATGGGAATGTACTCCACTCATGTCCCCCTCTTTACAGAAAGGCTCTTAATGATACTGTTTCATGTGCAGAAGCTAACATAGCCCTCTGCTTTTCCTGTCCCCAGGGACAGGGCCTCCCTCTCTGATCACAGATGAAGAACAATGAAGACAAAGGGTCTCCCTGCAGCTTTTGGAGCCACTTCTCCATCTCAGAAAGGATTTTCCTAGTAGAGGAGAGGATACCATCTGGGCTGCAATGTAATGCCTAGTTGGTAACCCGGCCACAAGGCTGCAGCTTGCCTCTGAGGTTTCTAGTGTACAAGCCTTTAAGGCAGCTCCTGTGGTAAGAGAAGGTGCTCTGGAAGAAACAGAAGAATAGTTTGAGGAGGGAGAAAAGCATGAGAAAGAGCACACCATGAAGATTAAAGTCATGGCAGCACCAGGGGATATCTTCCTGGGTGTATGTTAGGGCTATGCTGAGAAAGACCTGCCTAAAAGCACATGTTGGCAGCTTTCCAGGCTAAACCTCCCTGAGAGACCAGATCTTGTTGGCTGCAATTGTAGCCCCAGGTATGCACCTGTGAGTCCTTGACTTGTCCCCAACATAGACCTCTTAACACCCCAGGAACCCCAGTTCCTCATGCTAGAGTCCTCTGCTGCAGACTACAAGGCTCACAGCTTGCTTTAGACTGGATCTCAGGATTGGGAGAAGGTGGTGCCCATACGCAGGTATGGGTGGGTCTGCTCACAAAGCATTGCCTCACTCTGTTCCCCACCCTTACCAAACCCTCTTCCTGCTTCCTACTTAAGTCCTTGCACTTTACTCCCTAGAAGAATACATATTTGTTGCACACATGACACCTAGTAAAGGTGATGAACTTCCTTAGCTTGTTTTCTTGGCATCCTTGCATGAAACCTCACCACTCCTGTAGGCCACATGAGCATCCAGTGTCCCTTTGAGCTGAGAAGAGAGAAAAAAAGACAGGGAAATAGCTCACAGTGAAGCACAACATCTGCCCACACATCTAATTATCTATGCTTCTGGCCCAGTGCTCTGTGTTTCAATTAACTATTCCCCTGAGAAGTTTGAGAAGAAGACAGCCTCCTTCCCAGAACAGCTCCAGTGGAAAGACCCCCAGATGGCTCTCCTGGATGTCCTACATCCCTGCTAAGGATCATCAGGAAGTCCAAGTCAGGCCTGTTCATCCTGGGCATCTCCTGTGCCAGGACAGCTAGAAGAAAGCATATGCTTGTGTGGTAGATGTTCACTCTCCGGGATGCTTGGGGGAGCTTCTCCAGAGGATTTGAAGCAGCCACTGATAGCTTGCCAGAGACAGGAGCTTCCCTCTGTACCCAGATTATCATGGGCTAAGGACATCCCTGGGCAGCAAGGCAGGCAGTGGGGATGTTTAAGGTTCCTGAGAACAGAGCTCTGTGTTCCCTGGGGATAGAAGTAACTTTTCCTGGACAGAGGCAGTGTATCTGTTGCAGACTAAGTCGAGACCTAAACAGGTTCCTTGTGTAGGCACCATCCAGAGCAATTTTGCCTTCATCATCTCCTCAGCTTCCTTTTCCAGCTGTCCAGGCCTTTTGGAATCTAGGCCTTCTGAGCTGAGCACTTTGCTGCTCTTTTTCAACCAGGCTTTTCTTGTTTTCCTTGTTCTCCAAGTTCTCACAGCATTACTGGTAGACCTGCTCAGTTTTACGCTTCTCAGATTTTTCCTTTTACTGGCAAATCAAAACAGTTACCTAGGATGATGATTTACCAGGAAAAGCAAAGACTATCAGAAGAGCCCTGAGCTTTTATAGGGGAATCTGAAGGGACTGGCAGAAATCTGAGATCCCTGTGAATCTGGTTGGTCAAGTTCTTTTTTATCACAGCATTGCTCCTGTTCCCCAGAATAACAGCAGAAGGATGCATCCTCAAGGCTATGTATACAACTGTGAGACTCAGGGCTAGATTAGAGACCACCAATGTAATATATATGGTGAATACTAGTATTTACCAGCTTTCTTTGGGTCTGCTGCCACCACTGTTTGATCTTCTCCATCAGCTGCTGGTGGTGGAGGACACTTTCCCCAAGTACCTAGAGTGAGTAAAGAGAAACAGCCAAACATGGAGAACTGCTGGAATAACAGGATCTCTCTTCTCTCCTTTGCAAAGGACTTTGTCTCTGAGAGCACACTTCCCTGCCATTAGCTGAGTTGTGGAATCTGAAGTGAGAACAGCTACCTTAGGGAAAGGTTTTAACCATGCACTCAGCTACAGACTCAAAGGTATCAGATGATAGGAGAGCTGCTCCAGTCCTCTAATCATCTTCGTAGCCCTATGCTGGGCTCTCTCCAGTAGCTCCATGTCTCTCTTGTACTGAGGAGCCCAGAACTGGACACTGGCCCAGATGTGGCCTCACCAGGGCTGAGTAGAGGGGCAGGATCACCTCACTCGGCCTGCTGGCAATACTCTTCCTAATGCACCCCAGGAGACCATTGGCCTTCTTAGCCACAAGGACACATTACTGACTCATGGTCAATTTGTTGTCCACCAAAACTCCCAGGTCATTTTCTGCAGAGCTGCTTTCCAGCTGGTGAGAATTTATTTCTCCCTGGATGCAGGACCCTGCACTTGCCCTTGTTGAGCTCCATGAGATTCCCCTCTGCCCAATTCTCCAGCCTATTCAGATCTCTCTGAATGGCAGCACAACGTTCTGATGCATCAGCCACTCCTCCCAGTTTGGTATTGTCAATAAACTTGCTGAGGAAGCACTCTGTTCCTTCATCTAGGTCATTGATGAATAAGTTGAACAGGACTGGCCCCAGTACTGAGCCCTGGGGGGCACTGCTAGCTACAGGCTTCCAACTAGACTCTATGCCACTAATGACAACCCTCTGTTGGCTATAGCTGGAGGCTATAGGCCTCCAACTAGATCCCTCCTTGCAAATTCTTCCAAACTCCCTCAGCACCTCTTCTAGGATCTGTTGACCTTCTCTGCCCCAAGGTATACTACTGGCTCTTGATCAACTTCTTCCCCCCAAGGACTCCCAGGCCCTTTCTGCAAAGCTGCTCTCAAGCCTGGCAGCCCCCTAGTGCATACTGGTTCGTGGGGTTATTCCCTTTGTGAGATCCCTGTTGGCCCCTTTCTCCAGCCTATTGAGGTCCCTTTGAATGGCAGCACAACCCTCTGGTGTATCAGTGACTCCTCCCAGTTTTCTGTCATCTGCACACTCGCAAAGGGCTCACTCTCTCCCATTGTCCCAATCAGTAATGAAGAAGTTTAACAGTATGGGCCCCACTATTGATCCCTGGATTCAGCACTAGTGACTGGTCTCCAGATGAACTTCATGCAGTCACAACCCTCTAAGAAGCCCAGTAAAAACCTTCAACTCACTGTTCATTTATCTAGCTGATACTTCATCAGTTCTGCTGGGCATCAGCCCCAAAAAGTTTCTCTGCCATACTCTGATCCTTCTTACACTAATGCAGTAATAGCAAGCTCAGCAGGGATTTTTTTTTTTTTTTTTTTTTTTTTTTTTTTAGCCGATACAGTAACCAAGGATTTATATTGACAGGAAAAGATTTTTCCATCACTGATAACTAGCTCCCTCATAATGGCTTTCACTTAAGACTGGAAATCTGGAGTGGAAAGTAGCATTTTTTAAAACATCCACAGTAGCACTGAAAAAAAACAAGATGCTATCACTGCACTCAGGCAGCTAAAATTTGACAGTTAAGGAATTCAGCCTAGAGACAAATATGTCCATGCAATGATGCACATGCAGATTGTAAGAACTGTAGTAATTACACTGATAATTACACAGAAGCTTTTCTGCAAGATTTTGGAGCTGAGAACAATAACTTAAAATAAGCTAGGTCTTGAAAGTGGTAGAGATGATAATTCTGAGGACCAGTATTGGTCAGGACAATGTTTATTTACTGCATTGCACATCAGTGTTTTCTAAGTTGTTGAGTGAGGATTCTATGTGATGTTAGCTTAACAGCTCCATTTTCTGTACATTTGAAGGGTGCACAGCATGCAAGACAGGAAATACAAACAGAATCACACTTACCGTTTCTTTCTCACATACATATATTTAGATATATATAAAAACATGTAATTGTGGTGAGGGCAGTCACATCATTCTATCTGAATGGGAGAGGATATCCAGATTCTAGTCTGTAAATTATAACATTTATTTAAGAAACATTAAAGCAAAAGAAAGAGTTTCAAAAGGGAAGAATGCCCTCAAGTACCTTATGGTCTCACATGAACAATGTGGGTTAAAGTTGCACCACTTGAAGAGGGGTTTGAAACTTCCCTATTCCTGAAAAAAAATACCTTAAATACTGTGTTCTTGGATAATTGCTCCTCATTGGCTTTGTTACATGGGACATACCCATAGCTGTATCCTCAGAATGCCTACTGGACTACTCTGGCAGCATAGGTTTTCTGTACCTTTCATTGGTATTTGGCTGCTCCACATTGCCAAGGCATGGATGAGCCAACATTCATAAAAATGGACGTTGCAGCACTATGGAACCTACTGATAGACAATCTTGGAAACTCAAGAGTTTCTTCAGATTGCTCTATAACTAGCAACTTCATTTTAAAGGTCAACATATGCACAGCCCCACCATAAACATGTTTCTAGGTGTTACTAGCAAATTATTTATTCATCAAATACGTCTAAAAAACTGCTTTTTAAAACAATGGACAGTTGTTGTCTCAGTGCAGGGTAAAGGTGTTATTCTAATATTTCCTGCCTTGGTATACTAGGAAAATTATACTCTTCCAGAAACTACACAGCTTCTTTTCTGCTGTTAACGATGAGGGAATTTGTTCTGCTTGCTACTGAAGAGGAGACCAGGACAAGTGGATGATATTGCAGAGAATCTATTTCTTCATTCACCTCTGAGACAAAAGACAATATTTACGGCAAAGAACTTCTCCAATAATTCCCATGAAAAAGCTAGCATGCTTTGCAGAGATTGTTCACCACAACATATAGTTTCTCTGTGTCACACATTGATCTGTTTTTTCTAGAGCTCCACACTGCAACTGGTCTATGAAAAAAGATTAGATACTGCAAAACCTCAAGCAACCGCACAGTAGTTTCATGATCTAACCTAACTCAATCAAGGCAAAACTGTTAGACTCTCTTCTTCTGACTGTTGTTTTTTTTCTGCCATAGACTCTGTCAAGCCCACAAATAAATAAATAAATAAATGAAACACAAGCCAGTGATTAATGTACCTTTACGCTCACACTCAGTTGCAGGAAAAAAAAAATAAAACACAAACTAGTGATTAACGTACCTTTATGCTCACACTCAGTTGCAGGAAAGTAGTACTGACACAGTGAGTTCGGCCCTTTGCAGGACTGAGCTGTCCCAATATTGGCCTCTCAGTGGTGTAACTAACCTAAAGAGGTCCATCTTAGTTTAAGCAGTGCAAAGGGAGTTCTTTGAACATTTTATTTAAAAGATTAACTAGAACACAAACTACTCCTAAAATATACTGTCCAAAGTCATTTATTCCTTACACCAGCATCACACTTTAGGGAAAAAAAAAGAACTCCCTGAGAGAGAATGCATCTTCAGAATGGGTATGAACATTTTAAACTATAATATTACTGCTGAGACTCTAGGATATAGAGCAGCCTTTTGATATTCAATTCCTATTAATTTCATACATGTACAGCTGCTGAGTGCAAGCCTTACAAGCTGAACCCCAAACAGCATGCCAGTTTGCAAAACTTTAAAGGCCACAAGTTAATGTGAAAACCAGACATCGCAGAACAATAGTCTATCTCGTATTAGATGTGAGCTAAGACTCACTTCCCCACATCAATGAGATGTAGAGAAAGCATGAGATGTAGAGAAAGCATGAGATGTAGTTTCATTCTTGCTGTTATAAATGTTTACTTGTATATTTGAATTATTTATGGTTATTTTTTCTTCTCCTACTGCACTCACACATTAGCTGTAAAAAGGTGTAACACTTCCCAGACACACTCCCTTTGGCTTTAACATAACCTAATCATATCAGTGCATTTGAACATTTTATCTCAGAGAGCATATATACTCTGTGTTATTAGTGAAGAAACAAGGAAAAAATGTCTGCTCTGACTGACAGAAAGCAGGAAGAAAAGAGCAGCAAGGTTCTCATGACAGGTCTCGTTATTGGGATATCATCACTTAACATAAGAATAACAAACTTCCTCATAAGAATACCAATCTTTGGAAGGTACTAGAGGTAGGCAAGGATCATCTTATGATAGCAAGAAGACATATTATCTTTTTATTCTTCCATGTGCATTTCATCAACTTCCCTAATCCCAATTACGTTTTTCACTTCTTCTTTCACAGTTATTTTGTTCTTAAATGTTTGATGCTAACATCTTTGCTTTTACCAAGAACAGCTCCACAAAGCAAAAACTGCAGACTTAGGGCCAGGAGAGAAATCATTCCTCGACCATTCTGCACCCATATAAATTATATCCTAAACAGCATTATAAATATTTCATTATACATCTAATTGGTAGTGTTGAAGTTCACACCTAGCACTATTAAACACTGCCTCCTTATACTACAGGTCCGCTTTAAGTTTCTGAAAGTCAGAAGTGATTATTATAAGTCTAGCAGAAGGTAAAGATGGGAAATGGAGAGGGGAAGTAGGTTGGTTTGTTTGTAAGAGCTTTTTGTATTAACCAAAATGTGTATGTGACAAAAAGGTAAATTTCCTATTTATTTGGCTTTTTTTGATTTACACTTTGAGGTGGGAATTCATGCATGAGATTTGATGGAGCTATTCACAAATGAGTCATTTCTGTAAATGCATTGCACTGTGTGAGAAAGCAGGCCACAGTTAAAAGCAGCCTTTAGAAAACTAACCATGAAAGACAAGAGACTTTACAGCTGTGCACAAACTGGGAGATGCCACATGCAATTTTCGGTGTCTAATGAACTAGTAGTTGTAAAAGTATGATATGATAGAGTTTTCAATACACAGAGAAAAATCTCCAACACACAGCACTGCCAAAAGATTCAGCACCACTGCATAATACAGAGGGGGAGAAAACTTTTCAGCTTAAATAGTGTCTACCCAGCCATTCATTTTTCAGTGATCACTAAGTCTCTCCACTCATGCTTCATCTTCCACAAGAGCTAAATTCTACATTCTAAAGAGCTCATAAAAAAAATCTAAGGTGAACTTTAAATCTGCCTTTACATCAGGAGGAGGAGAAAAAGCAGTGCTGTTTGTCAAACCCAAACATTTAGGTAAAGCTAGACCCAGTCAAGAACTGTCAATTCTATGCAGTAACACAAGTTCATGGCGTTGACAGACATTTTGTGGTGGAACTATCTGCTGCACGCACTAGCTAGAGGCTAGTTATTTCACAAGAACAGAGCTGCCTTCAAGCTGCACAACATCTTACTAATAAGTAACCATTAGCCTTGTAACCAGCTACACTCACGTGGCTCAATTCCACAGCAGTCCTCTAGAACTATTCCCATACAAGCCATCTAATTAGCTATTTGGAAATCTTCAGCATTTGAGGATAAATAATAAAAAGGCAAGTGCATCAGCAAGAAGGAAGATGTGTGAGTCCCAAGATTCTTAGGAGGGCTACAGAATTTAGAATTCTTTGTCTCAAATTTAGAGGAGACTTTATGGGATCTGGCATCCAGAGATGTTCATCATTCTTATGATATAAAACTTCAAGGCTTTTTCTCTTTTTCTAATATGATACAGTATGTTTCACATGCCAGGGTATTAAGAATGGACAGTAATTTTCAATAAGGAATTATACCAGATTGTCCAACACATACAACAGGAGGAAAAAAGCCATGGTAGACAGGAAATGACTGATATTCAGAGGCATTCTCTAAATTCAGTATATCACTTGGTCTAAGAAAAAAATTGTTCTCAGTTTTTTCAGAGAGCAGAGTATGAAAGCATACTTTCCTATCTCATCACTATTCTATCCTGTGTCAAGCTTCAAACTGTATTGCCATCATAGATTTGAAAAGTGTCCCATATTCTTACTATTCTCATGTGATAACCCACAGAAAAATTAAACCCTTTTCAAACTCTACTGCTTTCAAGTAGGAAACATAATTAAGTATGATAATACATAATTAGTATGATAGAGCTCAAATAAAACATGAGCATAAGAGCGCTCCTAAGTTAACCCATCCACAGCTCTCAGATTTTGCTTAGCACTTGTCACCCTCATTAACGTTAAGTCTGCTACATATAAATTTGTGAAGATTGTTTTTTCCTAAATGAATCTTCCTGTACCTTTTTTGCTACCCTAAAACTGATCTGTACATATTCTATAAGAAACATTCTATAAATACCTTTATCTAAATATCATAAACTAAATGAGCTGGGAATAAGCATTTCTACCAAATCCCCTAAAAAACTTGTAAGCAAACAAAGGACAAAGGTACAATGTCTTTCAAGTGGACACAGGGCACTAGAAGACCTAAGACATACATGTTTTAATTTTTGAAAGACAGCCTGGCACTTTAGTTAAGCTTCATAGAAGGCTAATAGGAATTATCCTGAGAATTTTCAAATTGAAATGGTCCAAGTGCTGAAATCTCAATGATTTTTTCTTTTCACTTTTGCAAGGTATATCTGAGAAAAAGTTTCAAGTCCTTCAAAAGAGTCTGAATTAACAGTCACCTTCTTTCAATGGATATTAATGGTTTTTAACATTAACTAAATTAAAAAATAGTGTTCAACACCTGATATTTAGCAGATTTTGTCAAATCCAGCAGCACAGCCCTCCAGTTCTCCAGGAAAAAGCTCTAAAAATGTAAGCTTTTTCACACAAGTACAGAGGGATTAAGTAGAATTTTTAATATTTTCAGTACAACAGAAGGAAATGACAGTGGTCTCTTCTTCTGGTTTCAACTTACCTAAAGGTAATCATGTGTACAAGACAGTTACAGCTCTTTCTTTACAGCTGTTAGCTGTATCTAAAAGCTTTTATAACCTTTGAAAAGAAAACCTACTGCCACACTGAACTAGGCTTGCAAGCACACATTTTGACTCTGGAGTATTTCAGAAGTATTAGGTAAAATTACCATTGAAACTTTTTAAAAGGTCTTGTGCACAACTCTTCTTGTATATGTTTAGCCTACTTTAACTGTTCCTGTGGAGGTTAGTCTTCAGCTTTCCTTCATTTTCATAATAAATTCCAAATATCCATAATGCATATGTCCAGACATGCATCAGATACTAAGCACTACTTTGCTCTGACTTGGCTTCAAACTTCTGTCTCAGCAGGAACCTAGGATCAGACCCTGTTAGGGTGGCCAGTGAGCATAATTTTCCATAACTGTTTGGCACCTCAGCTGGGACTCTAAGCAACCACTGTTGGAGGCCTCTCATCTCCAAACGATTATCTGGCACCGTGGGGTGAGTTCACCTGGGATCTTTGGCAATAGGAGGCTCCGAGAGGCTGAGCCTTAAATTCCCACATAAATTCTAAACTCTGGTTTCGTAACAAAGTGCCAAATGGTATGCAGTCTGATCATCATAAGGCATACCAGGTAACGGGTATGCAGGCTGATCACTGTAAGGCATACCAGGTACTGTGACTAGTGTGACTGTGGATAGTATCAGGTACTGTGACCAGTATGAGTGCATATAACCTGGGAACCGAGGGGGCACCTATTGGCTGATAGAGCCACCCACTGTGAAGAGACAGCAGTCCGAGGAGTCAAAGACTCAAGTGGTGTAAGTGCAGTTCCCAGAGAGAGAGATAGAGAGACAGAGACATTGTGTGATCACTGCAGCTGCTGGAATAATGAAAACCTAATTTCTGGAGTTTCTGGGAAAAAGGGTGTTGTAGTGCGAATACCTGCATAAGACCTGGCAAGGAGTTCATGACCGGCAGAGTATATGGTAGCAGGACCAGCATGTGAAACTACACACTGACCAAATTGCCATCAGGACCAGGCATGCATATTCCGCTCTGTCAACAACATCTAGCTGCTTTCCAAACAGTAGTTTCTCAAGGTTAGTAGAGCTGAAATAAGGAAGTAGTTCTAGTAGATTTAAGAGGCCCTTACGAACAAGGTGAGTGCTGCCTGTGCGTCTGACCCGTACGTCCTGCCTGGGTGTCTGACCTGTACCTCCAGCAGCCTCCCATTGGCAGCTCCTCCTCACAGTTTCCAGAGCTCTCTGTGTAGTCTGTAATGTAAATTCTTTATTATATCTACCCTGTTTAACCCCTTATGAACCTGAATGTCTCTCTCCACTGGTATGTGACCCTCTCTTGCCTGCCTTGTGGTTACATGTATATTATAAGGAAATGGACTGCCTGATCAGCATAAGACGTACTTTTCAGGAACTAGATATGGAAAATAATTTTGGCATAGAAAAGGGGATACCCTCAGCTGAAATTCTGGAAAAGTGGAGTAAGACTGATGGTACCAAGAATCCAAGGGAAAAAAAAAGGTTGCTCCAACTGTGTCGGGAGAATTGGCTCTTCCTCACAAAGGATGCTAGCCTGGTGGAATGATGGCCACCACAGGGAACCTTTGATCATCAGGAGTTAACTTTCCTGTATCATTTGGAGGATAGGTTCCCTGAGCAAATGGATTATTGGCATGTATGGGACAACTGGACATTTGATAAGCGAAAAGAGGCACCTAGAAAAGAAAGAAAAAATCTTCTTAAAATACTGTGAGTATATCATCTGCTAAAATGCTTGTGGAATTGCTCCATCCTATGCTCTACCCTCTTCTTCCATTTCTCTATATCCCTCACTTTCCTCTGCTCCTGTGCTCCTGCAAGTAGTGCCAGTGCCAGGAGTAGCAGTGCCTGGTCCAGGAGGGATGTCTCAAGTAGCCACTACAAAGGTCTACTGACCTTGGGGCCCCCAAGACTTGACTGCTTGGAGTCAACAGAATCCCAGGCTTAGGGAAGATCCAGAGAAAGTGTTACAAATCTTAAGAGGAATATTGCAAGCATATAATCCTACTGCGGGGGGGGGGGGGGGTGTACAAATGCTCCTTGAAGTGTTATTCACTCCAGATGAAAAACTCTCAGTTCTAGATGCAAACCATCACTGGGCAGAACAGTGAGGGGGTTTTGTAGCTGCTCGAATGGCCTGGCTGGCTGTGGACCTCAGATGAAATTTTAATGAAGATGCAGATTACTGGCAGTTACAATTACCAGACAAAGCTTAGAAGAAGCTGTACATTTGACAGGACAGAAGACTGTGAATTGGTCTAAAATAATGAAGTGTCAGCAACAACCTGAGGAACACCCCTCAGCTCTCCTTTCTAGCCTATTTAAACAAATCAGAATGTCTGGGGCGGGGAGAAGGGGGAACAGACCCAGAAGCTGAGGCTAACAGGCCTCAAATGGTTTCCATACTTGCAGATCAAACAGCCTTGGACATTAGAAAGTATTTTTCCAAACATGTTCCTGACTGGCCAGGGAAGTCTATGGATGACATAGCACATTTAGCCACATTTGTATATAACAGATGGGATGAAGAGAAGGTAAAAGAAAAAAGACAACAAAAGAAAGAGGAAGCAAGGGTGTTAGAAACTGTTAAGAGATGAGTTTAGAACAACTAGAGGAAGGGGGTGAGACAAAGCCAAAGGAGATAGATGTAATCAAAGAGACTGTGTTGCACACTTAGGAGTTAATGGCTGTTGCTACTGTTGCGGGGAGTAAGTGCACTGGAAGCAGGAATGCCCTGTGAGGCTCCTCGTGCCTGGGAATAGAGGGGACAGCATGGAACAGTCAAGTACTGGGAATGACACCAGGCAATTCCCAGCCAGTTCACAATGACAGGAGATGGGAGACTAGAAAAATACTATGGAATTTGGGGTAAATCCATGGGATATAGAGTAGGATTTCAGGGGCAGATAATGGCAAATATAGAAGGTCTAGAAATTCACTTTCTACTGGATACCAGATCTACCCTTTCCCTTTTGAGTTTTAAGCCTAAAGGATGTAAGTCATCAGATAAAATAATAATACAAAGAGTAATGGGAAAAGATGAACAAACATTAACTAAGCCCTTATGGCTCACTGTTGGAGGTAAAGGAGTGTGGGGACATTTCGTAATTTCCATAGATTCACCCTGTTGCCTTTTTGAGAGAGATCTGTTTTAAGTCTTGGATATCCAGACCTACTTGCAGACAGAAGGGATAAAATTAATAATAATGGTCTCGTGTGTTCTGACTGAGACACCAGAACTAGAGTCAACTGATCTACAGATCCTGATAGGTTAAGAATCATTTCCTGGAAAGTTAAGGAGCTCTTCAGGAATGGATGTTGGACAGCCATGAAATCAGCTAGTCCAGTCTTGATCAAAATAAAGGAGGGATTACCTCCTGTGGTTAAATAATACCCTATCCCAAAATAAGCAGAGAAGAGTATCCAAAAACAAACTGATCACTATTTAAAACTGTGCATTCTTAAAATCTGTGAATCCCTGTACAACACTGCAATTCTACCAGTTAAAAGGAATAGGTGGGATTCTGATGGTGATCCAGAGTATCAGTTTGTACAAGATTATTAGCAAGTAAAGATTTTGAGACATGTTTAAAAGACACTATTTCTCTACGTAATACTCTTGCAGAGAAAGGGCATCAAGCACCTTCATCCAAGCTTCAGCTGTGTCAACAAGAGATGAAGTATCTGGGGTTTATTTTGAAAGAGGGACACAGGCTGATCGATGAAAATGATTAAAGATGATTGTTGATATGCTTCATCTTGTAAAAAGCAACTTAGGAGATTTTTTAGGAGCTACAGCATTTTGCTGACCATGGCTTCTCAGGTTGGGAGAACTTACCAAACTTTCGATCCAGGCAACAAAAAAGGAGGAAATAGAGCCTCTGGTCTGTGGTCCAGAAAAAGAAATAGCTTTTTCATTTGTTAAAAAAAAAAAAAAAAAAAAAAAAAAAAAAAAAAGGTGTTGGTTTCAGCCCCAGAAATTACCAGATTTGTCCCTAGCCCCTAGCATTGCCAGATTATAGTAAGCCATCTGAATGATTTGTTCATGAATGACAGTGGGTAGCAAGTAGAATCCTCACCCAAAAACTAAAGTCCTCACTATAGGCCAGTGGCCTATTACTCTACCCAGTTCGATGCAGTAATCAAAGGCACTGCAGGAAGCATCGGAGTGATAGCAGTTGGTGCAGCCATTATTGAAAAAACGTAACCTCTCACCCAATGACTACCTATGTACCACATGAAATTGAACTGTTGATGAGGCAGTACACTACTCAAGCACTATCCCCACAGAGAACGGATGGTACTACATACAGATAATGTGACCTTAAAGAGATGTAATATCCTAAATCCAGTGATGCTATTGCCCCTACCTGAGGATGGAGAGCCTCATCATTCCTGTGAACAGGTGGTTGTCAGTTCGAGTAAGTCCTGGGAAGATCTTGAACCCTTGGGAAACCTAGACTTGGTTCTGTTTACAGATGGATCATCCTATTACTTGGTGGAAGATGCCATTCAGATTATGCTGTCACCCATCTCTCTGAGGTACTTGAGGCTAATCCCTTATCTCCATCTGTAAGTGCTCAAGGGGCAGAATTAATAGCATTAACCTAAGCAGCAAAGATAAGTAGGTAAGAACCTGGTAGTAAATGTATATGCCAACTCTAAATACGTATTCAGATTATGTTATGCAACAGAAATGTTGTGGAAAGAAAGAGGATTCCTCACATCTGCAGGGAAAGCAACTGCTAATGGACATGAAGTACAAGAATTATTAAAGATGATGAAAATTCCCAAAGAAGTTGCTGTTAATTACTGTCCTACTCGTACAGAAAAAGCTTCTAATGTAGCTAAAGGAAATGACCTGGCAAATAAGGCAGCTAAATAAAGCCTTCCTTGTAGCTGCTGCAGATCCAGTATGAGAATGGCCAGATGTATTGAATCCAGCAGAAATGTATGAAGATATGCTGCAGAAGGAGAAAGAGAATTGGAAAATGTGGGAAGCAGTTCAGGATGAAAAAAAGGAATTTGAACTATCAGGGGAAAGCTCATCCTTCCCTTAAGGTTTTTACTTCCTATGGATGGGTGGTATCATGATCATGGACATGGAGAAGCATCAGCTGTTGCCTCATGTAACACACTACCCTGGGTAGCAACTAGAGTGAATGTGGTTGCAAAACACATAACAATAACCTGCCCAGATTGCCAAAAATTAAAAGATACTTGTCCGAAGATGAACAGAGGAGGCTGCCCATGGTCTTATTTTCCATTCCAGCATCTACAAATTGACTATGCTGAAATACCAGCAGCAGAAGGATTTAAATATCTCCTGGTGATAGGTGATCAACTAAGCAGGTGGGTGGAAGCCTTCCCTACTGCAAAGCAGATATGGCTACAGTGATTAAAGCCTTGTTAAAAGAAATTGTCCCTAGGTATGGAGTACCAGAAACTATAGATTCAGATAGGGATTCCCACTTTTCAGCAAGAGTTTTAGGGAAATTATATCAAATGCTAGGAATTCATAGAAAATTACACACACCTTACATCTCCAGTCCTCAGAGCAAGTTGAGAGAATGAACAGAAGTATGTATTAAAAACAAGTTAGCATGGGTACACACACAGACATGTCTCAAATGGCCTAAGGACTTAAATTTAGCTCTATGGGAATTGACAATTGGTAGGATTATCCCCGGCAGAAGTCTTATTTGGACATCATTTGGCTATAGTAGGAACTTACATTCCAGCAAAGACCAGCCTCTTGGATGGAGATGAACATTTGACCAGGTGTGTACTAGCCTTACAAACACATTTTCATGACGCTTGGAACCAAGCCCAGTGGTCTCAGGCAGTACCTGTGGATATTAAGGCCCACGACATCCAACCTGGGGATAAATAATGGTTAAAGTCTGTTCTAGAAAGACTAAGCTTGAACCAAAATGGGAGGGCCTAATATGGTATTACTAACCTCTGATTTTGCTGTAAAGATAGCGGGAAAAGAGGCGTGGCTTTACGACACATATCAAATATCTACCTGAGGATCTCCCAATTAATGAGCCATAATTGACCACCAGGACCTCTCTACCAGAGGGCAGCTACGACAAGACTAGTCAGGCAGTCCTGTGAAACAAGCAACTGCACCAATGAATAAGGGTAAACACTGCAGCCGTGGACGAGTCTAGATTTTGTCACTCTGCTGTCTTATTTCTCAAGTCAGAAACCATTCTGAGATCTTTTATGAACTTGTGTGAAGCAAATGCACCTGCAACAGGGATTTTTTTTTTTTTTTTTTTTTTTGCATCCCTCTGCTCTAGTATCTGAGAAATCTGACATTGCAAGAGCGGCTGCTGTAGCAGAACCATGACTGATCCTCGCTGTTAAGATGCCACCTCAGAGCAGCTCTGACACCAACAGTTCTTGCAGCAAAGACAGACCGAAAGTCAGATACACTGCATGATGACAGCAGAAGGAAGTAAACCAAAAATCTTTTCTTCCAAATATTGCTGAGCAGCTACTACAGTGGAGGAGCACGCTTAAAGTCCCTCATTTTACCACAGACAAAAACACAGAAATCTCAGAAAATTACCTTTATACAGTGGATATGTGTTCATAAACCCATTATAAATCTCTAATTTTTACATGCAGAGTGCCCGTGACAACAGAGCTGAGGCACATCTGGCAGCTCTGTTGGCAGCCGGTGATATCAGGCTGTCTTTGTGGTCCTAAGTCAGGCTGCAAGGGCTAGAGGCCTTGAGAAGATATCCTGGAGTTTTGACTCTGGGCCTTTGTTTTTAGAAAAATACAAAAAAGATAAGATATCAAATGATTGATGGAAGTATTCAAGCTCTTTTTCCAGCAAAAGAGAATACTCTTACCACACGAGAATCTGCTGCTGACCCTAACTGGCACTTCCACGCAGCACAGTGCTGTGTTCAGTTTGGATCTGGAAGCAAAATGACTTGTTAGCCTAGCACCACATTCAGATAATGCACTCTCAACAGACCTAATTCATTCAGGTGAAGCGTCTCCTTGTCATGGTATCACTACTTCAAGTTCCAGTACTAGGTTAGGGGGCCTTCAACTGCACAGTATATGCATGTAACACCTCTGCAGTTGAGGTGCCAGGGGTGGGAGACAGTTTGAAAGATAAAGCAGTGGTATGCTGAATGGTAAATGTAGTTGAATGAAGCATACCAATTCTCTAATACAGACTTCATCTACTTACTGAAGAAAACCTGCTAAAACACCAGATAGAATGCATTTACCCACTTCATTTACTCACTTTCTTGTTTTCTCAATAAATGAGACTACATTGTCTGTAATTTATACCGTACTACTGTGATAAGAGCTTGAGCTCTAGCTTCAAAATTATGAGACAATGGAAATCAAGCCACTTTAATGAAAGCAAATTAAATTTATGCCTTATCATTTAAGAGGAAGTTGTCCTTCTGTGAACAAATTCATAAGAAGAGTCTTGGCACAGACTTGCTCTCAGGCAAAACTAAAGCAGGCTGCTGTTGTTAGAGGTTGTTGTTAGAGGCTGCGAGGTGCTGAGGATCCTGAAATCCCAAGGATTCCTTTGATCAGATCGTTGATAACAGAAACAAACTGTCAGGATATAAATGTGATAAACCAGTGGAAACCAGAATTGTGCTTTTTGTGACATAACAAGATAAGAGAGCTTTTAGAACAATGATGCATTTGTCATGTTCATCTCTGTTTAACAAACCTCTCTATTATTCATCAGGTATGCAGCAGCACTGTAGCTTCTGTTCGAGGCTTTGAGATTGTATTGCATATCTGAAATACATCTACCTTTCACTGACAAGACCTTTGAAAGTATTTCATTCTTGGGTAGAAGACTTGAAATAAGCATACTTTTTAATGAATAGTTTATTCACAGAAAAATAATGGATGACTGGCAATTGTGAATTTGATCTAAACTAACTTGAGTACCTTTGAACCTATTTTCAAATGGGGGAGAGAGTACAGGATGTTATTAAAAATGTCTGTTTCAGTGTCTTGGAAAGCAGACATTTCAATTCTTCAAGATAGATTCATGCTGACAGTGGTTACAGACATTAGCCAATGCCATTAAGAAAGTTAGAAAGCTAAGTGAACAAAGTTTAATGGAATTTGCAATGTTCCGATACAGAGTATCTATGTACTTTTTAGACCAACAGTACTTTTATTCCCAGTTGCAGAAAACAGATAGAAGCATAGTTTCTTATAAAGCCTACATGAGATAGGAAAAAACAACCATTGCATTCATGTTGTTTTGTATTTAAAATAGAAAATATCATATAACATTGTCTTTGCAAGAAGGCTGATAAATTTTGATGGCAAATAGGATGTAAGCTTCTTTTTATGGTGTTTAATATCTAAATGGATTTTTGAAGACTTCCTCCAGCTCTTTAGTAGAGTTGATATAAAAGCACAGGTTAGCTTTTTTCACAAACTCTTTTTTATCAATCTTGCACCCAGTATGGTTAACACAGCTAGTTTTGGCCCATAGGATGCTCCAAGCCTTCCACTTCTACTGAAATTATCAGGGATTCAACTACATAAAAAAACATAGTTTTTTTCATAAAACATATGAAAAACATAGAAGTTTTATACTAGCTGGAAAGATATTGAGTGAACTGATTAACAATAAACCACACAAAACTTAGTAGAAGTATTCTTTTAATATGCACATATTCTGTTTTTTACCAGTGTCCTTATTGCTTCAAGTGCCAAAATAATTAGAGAAAAGAAGGTTTTTTAGGGTGTTTTCAACTCAGACAGAAACAGGAAGAAGTGGAAGTCAGATGAGAAAATTCGTTTTGTGAACAAAATGATTCTGCTTTTTTTGGAATGAAGGCAAAAATGTTCATGACTTCAAGAAGTGCCTCTGATTTTTTTTCAGAAATTTTGCATGTTTATTAAAATCAATGACCATGTATTTTCATATAAGCTATGTGTTATCAATGTTTTCTTTTTTAATTACAAGACATATCCCTGTTCCAGGCAGACACTGAAGACACACAGGTACATTTCCACTGGGATTTTAACTGTTCCGCTGCCCTCAGGCAAGTCTTTGCATAGGCACTATTAATATTTGTGCTATAACACTGGCACAGCCAGAGCCTACCCATAACTTGGTAGTCAAACCACATGCACTCATGTAAATCACCAATGCAACTATTCTAGTCATTAAAATCCCTAGTGGAACAAGTCCGGAACTCACAGCAAAACATATCCACTCCCCAATGTAAGGCATATAAATGATACATAAACATACTACATAGTGAAAATTTCTCACACTATTCTTTTAAACTCAATCTTGAGTTCACATCCAGCTCACTGGGTATAAATTCAGTTTCTCCACACGATTATCAAAGTGCCTATTATTAATATGCAAAATCTTGAAATAGCTCTGCTATCATCACAGTAGTCACAAAATGTTACATACAGCTGACTTATCATAGGATAGTTAAGAAATCAGCATTCAATATCCATATCCTCACTATAGAAGTCATGCCACAAATGTATCACTACAGCAATAAATATAGTCTACAGTATATTCTTATCAGAATCACAGTGTCACTGTGCACATTTATTCTTATATGTTGTATGCACTATAGCTCAACCTTTCTTGTTTGGTTTATTGGCATTGGTTTACCATTTCTGTATTCTTTACACAGCAGCTGTTACAATTAAGGCCACATGTCCTCCCCCCAAAAAACCCAAAATAATTAACCCAGCAACTAGCAGCTTAAAAGAAAAGTACATGAACAAGTTGTCTGCTCAAATGAATGATCAGGTAGGGACCATCCCTAAGAACTTAAGTCATGGACTTTTCCCTGAGACAATGGGATTTTGCCTTGCAGTACTCACAGGACCACACAGCTACCACAGAAAAGGCACAGTTTACTTCGGGAAGTAGTAGTACATTAGTATAACAAACTTCTGCATCCCCAGATATGCATGTATTTTATTTCATTAGAATACATAGTTCCCTTTCTCCCTTAGAGAGCTAGGGTATAAAGTGCCAGGAGAAATCCCAGACACTTACTGGACACTTAAAGACAAGAGTGTAACTGATTTGAGTGGGTCTTTACTGAGTGTGTAACTAAAGGACAGGAAACTATCCATTTATGATACCTATTCTGTCCACTTTCTCCTGCAGGACTGTGCTCCATAGCATAATTCCCCGAACATCATCTATTTTCTCTTTTGAATACCCAAGTAATGCAGTTTCTTGGGACAGGAAATGAGGAGAGATTTCCAAAAACCCTCAGAATGCTTCTTGATATTCTAGATCAATTTCCCTCCTTTCACTTTAACTCAAATTTCCCAATACATTTCCTGTATCTTCCTAAACCCATTTTGCTCCCAAATGACCACTGCTGATTTTGGTTGGACCCCTTATAACAGTGTGATATCAACAGGGTGATTTAATAGTAATAATGCTGCTAATTCATTGTTTCAGGTGTGAAGGAGAGATCTGAAATATATAGTATGTTTGAAAAACAAAGGGCTCCCTCTCAGGATACACACCTCATTCTGAACTTCAAAAGTGTCTAGAAAGCAGCAAAGTCAGAGACCTCTGCTTTCCTGACGTGTGAAAGATTCCTTTAGAGTACAGTGTAGTCGCTTACTAGACTGCCCACATCAACACCAGCAACATTAGCATAGAATTCAGGCACCACCATCTCAGGCACCTGTAATACTGCATGGTCATTGCTGGACTTTATAGCTGTTTGTAGGCACTGGATCAGGTCTGCTGGGGAAGGCCGTCTAATTGCATTCCACTGCCAGCAGGACTTCATGATGCTATACCTGTAGGATGGAGAAGTAGGGAAGAGTTTGGAATGAAAAGCACTAGCACCAAGTTTTACTACAGTTAAGACATCTCATACTTCAGTTAGAAACCAAAAAGGGAAAAAGATTGAGTTTAGTGTTCCCTTTTGAAACAGAAAACAGGATTCCTTATGGACAAAAGTGCCTCTGAATATTCAACAACTGTCTTCACAAGAGGAACTATAATGTCCAAGACCATTTCCCATGGATGGTTAATTCATTTCTGGTATAATTCCACAGCTTTCAGGAGAAAAGGAAAAAATTACTCCAGAATAGTCCTGCACCATGCAGGGAAGTAGGGAAACAGCAAAATAGAAGACAATAAAACAGAAACAAAATCGTATTTTAGAAATGTCAAAGAGAATAATCAAAGTTTCATGCAACAGAATCCAACATAAAGAGGTGGCAGGCATGTGAGAATAAGTCTCCACAGCTAACAGATAACTGTCAAGTTTTATTTGTCTCAAATCATTTGACTTTTTCACTTCCATTTATCTCTGCAGAGCTTCAACTCATTTGTCCAAAAATCAAGTGTCCTTACATGGTTTGCTGGCAGCTTGAGGGTTGTTTCATGATGTTCCGTTTCTGCAGGTATGGTAAAATGTCAGAAGGCAGCACCTCAGGATATGGTGGAGCACCTGGAAAGGAAAAGGAATAACATTAGAAAAAAAACATAAGGGAATGACTGTAGATAGCAGCTTCTAGGTAAGAATCTCTTCCCGTCCTACTACAATTGATTCTGCTTTTCCTACCACAATTCCTATCAACAGAAAGTCTAAAAGAATCTGTCAAGACTTTGCAGGTTGGAGAAAATGGGATGCTTATTTAAATGCTTGCTTTACAATCTCAGATTTGAGACTTTGGATGTTAACTTGTTAATTGGCTTCCTTACATCTCTTTTTTTATTTAATATTCTTACCTAATGTAATCATTTCATATAGTAGAATTCCAAAAGACCATCTGCAAGAAAACATAACAATGTTAAGTTTCCATTCTTGAATGAATGAGGTAGCTACCTTTAACAAATACAGACAATTAGGCATGACCTGCAGAAATTAGAAGGTATAAGCCACAAAGTGAGGTATTGTGTTGAAAATAGATATGCCTTACCATAAAGTTCAGGGCATGAAATGACACATAAAGAAGTGAAAGAGACAGGCCTGACAGCCAAAAGAACTTCCAGTCCAAAAATGAAAACACACATGTCTGCCTTGATGCTGGGGGCCTTCTTCAGGAGTCGCTCTGGTGCCTGCCACTTGAGGGGCACAATCTGTGTGACTGAGCTGGCACCGTATGTGTGAGTTTCATAGGCTAGCCCCAAACCACAGAGTTTGGCAGTGAAGTTGTGCTGAAGGAGGACATTCCTGGCAGCAATATCACCATGGAACAACTTCTTCTGCTCGAGGTAACCCTGGGAAGTTGGAGAAGAAGGCCACCATGGTCATTATAAAGAGAATTTTAAATAAAAGAAATTTTCATTTAGTTTTTTACCCAGCCTCCCTACTGCAGAATAGAAGTGTATGCTCAGCACTACAATGCAAGTATATCTGGCTCATTTTTAACAAACCACATCCTCAGTGCAAAGACAAAAAAGTTTCAACATCATGCAGAGACTTCTGATGCAAACAAGCCAGTAGGAAAAAAAGAGAGCAAATCTGAGCAGACTTACCAGAGCTGCTGCAACATGCTGCCCAACTTCATATACCTGCCTCTCAGTGATGTCAAAGGGGATACCATTCATTGTCATTACATCCTAAAGACAAAAGTGCAAACCTTGAAACAAACAAATGCCATAGCTTTGGGGTACTGGGGAACATGTTTCCTTCTAATCTAATAAAATAAGTGCTATATCTAACCTTATGCTCTCCCAGATGAATTCACAGATCAACAGTAGAGTGACTGAAAGATAAGGGCACACGTGATAGATGCTGATAGATGATAAATAAGATGAGTATACTAGAGACAAGTGGTGGATAAACTGAAGAATGGAAAAGAGATAAATAGGTTAGACAAGAAAGAGTATAGCGACAGTGCAGCATGACAATACACAGAGATCAATGAAAGAAATAACATATATTCAGTGATGAGTAGAAAAGCACACTTAAAAGAATGAACATCTAGGATCAGACTAACAGGCTATCTCTCTCTACTACTCTGTCTCTACTAGTAACCCCAGATGGATGGCCAATGATGCTTTTCCTGAGTAGCTTTCCAGCCTCCAGCTCTTCTCAGCTCAAGGACTTCCTGAGATGGTTAGGTTTCAACATGTTCAGTAACCTTTAACAGGTTATATTCCATGAATTTATTCAGTCTTATCTTGAACCCAAGTTAAGTCTCAGCATCCACAGCATTCAGTGGTAAATTCCATTATTCAACTCTCTTAATTTATTTATATGCCTTTCTTAATAATTTCTAACATTTGGTTTCTTTTTCAGCCTGAGTTGACAGTTTCATGGGACCAAATGCCTTCATAGAATCAGTCTCATTTCACTGTTCATCAGCTATGGTCAGATCTAAGCCCATCAGTTTATATGTGGAGCAAGGACTGCTTTTCTACATGCATCATTTCATTTTTAACCATACTGAATTCCATCTGACCCTTCCATTGGCCAGTCTCTCAGTCTTGGAAAAGCCTTCTGCAAGTCTTCACAGTCAGTCCTTATCCTGATGGGATGGTCAATCATCAGCCTTCATCCCTTCACTGTTATCCTGTTCTGTAACTCATTGATACATATAATATGTATCAACACCAGATCCTAGCATATATCCCAGCAGACCGTCACTGGTGACCTCTACTCATTGCAAATACTGACCTTGCACTTATATGCTCTGTTTTCTGCCTTTTAGTCAATTACTTGTCATTCAAGGACTTTCTCCCTGATGTCATGACTGCTCTATTTCCTTAAAAGTCTTTGGAGTGGGACTTTGTTGAAAGCTTTTTAGAAACTGAGGTAGTGGTATCAACTCTCATTCTCATTCTAATGCCTGCTGACTCCTTTAGAGAACTCCAATGGTCTGCAAAGTAGTCTGTAGTCTTTACAAAAAAATGTCAACTTTTCCAAACTATATCATATTTATTCAGGCATCCACTATTTCAGTTCCAGTTCAGATTGGCATGGAGATTTTTTGTGGGTATGGAAATAAACAGATATAAGACAGATATAAATGGATGCAAGGACAGATGAAAAGAATCCTCTATGACTTATGGATTGATATGTACCTAAGCAGTTTAAGAAGACATTTTGTCATCACTTCTTTTGACTCACCTTCCGACACGTCCATAAAAAAGTCAACAGGTCACCAAGAGACACATCCTCCATGATCATATAAAGTGGGAGCTGGTCTACACAGCATCCAACCAACTCAACCAGATTCTCATGATGGCCAAGATTTTGATGGAATTTAATCCTTCCCAGGAAATCCTTTATTTCCTGGGGACCAGCCAAGTCTGAAAGAACCAAAAAGATCCCCAGTCTGTCACCATATGGAGGCAGCAAAGAACAGGGCTAACAGCTTGAACATCAACATGAACAGCAACCTTCTTTGATCCTTACATAGTGCTTTTGAACAAATACTTCAAGAATCAAAATGTCACTCTGACTAGCTAATGTGATACTGAACACATCTTATTCTTGTCCAGTAGTTACAGTAGAGATCTGCTCAGCATCATGTCTTTGATATAGAGATCTATACCAAAATTTCTGTCATGTACATTACCTTGTAAGGCTTTCAGTATGACAGTCCTAGTCTTCCTGGGGTTCTCAGTTTTCAATTCTGCCCTGTAGATACTTCCACAGCTGCCATGGTGTATCAGCTCCAAGGTGCCTGGTGAGAGTTTTTCTCGTGGTATCTCCAGATCTTTGAGAGTCAAGGATACAGAATTTAGCAGACTACCCAGAACTGTCTCACTCAGCTGGAAGTAGTGGTTATCTGCTAAGTAGGATTCCTGCTGGTTCTTGGTATTCACTGGCAAAAAAAATACATGATAAATAAATACAGACGCAACAATAGCCACCCATCTATTCCCCTTGATTTGTGCTCCATACGGTTTTTAGAAATCAGGATGATGTAAGGAAGGGGACAGATTACTTGGGAGGATTATAAGAATGTTGTCAGAGTATGCAGAGATGTGAGGAGGAAGGCAAGGTCCATTTGGAATTAAATCTGGCAAGGGATGTCAAGGACAACAAGAAGGGCTTCTTCAAATATATCATCAGCAAGATGATATATTCCTCCCACTGGGGAAAATGTGGGCCTGCTACCAAATAGGGCAGGAGCCTGGTGACGAAGGATACAGAGAAGGCAGAGTTACTGAACACCTCCTTTGTTTCAGTCTTCACTGCCAAGGGCAGCTCTCAAGAATCCCAGAGCCTGGAGATGAGAGAGAAAGTCTGGAGAAAGGAAGAATTTCCTTTGGTTGAGCAGGATAGGATTAGAGATCTTCTAGGCAAACTTGACATTCACAGGTCCATGGGCCTGGATGGGATGCACCCACAGGTACTGAGGGAGCTGGCGGATGTTGTTGCTAGGCCGCTCTCCACCATCTTTGAAAGGTCATGGAGAACATGAGAGGTGCCTGAGGACTCGAAGAAAGCCAATGTCACTCCAGTCTTCAAAAAGGGCAAGAAGGAGGACCTAGGCAACTATAGGCCAGTCAGCCTCACCTCCATCGCTGGAAAGGTGATGGAACAGCTCATTCTGGATGACATCTCCAAGCACATGGAGGAAAAGAAGGTGATCAGGAGTAGTTAGCATGGATTCACCAAGGGAGAATCCTGCTTAACTAATCTGATAGCCTTCTGTGATGGAATGACTGGCTG
Organism: Rhea pennata; assembly: GCF_028389875.1. NCBI lineage: Eukaryota > Metazoa > Chordata > Aves > Rheiformes > Rheidae > Rhea > Rhea pennata. The sequence continues at coordinate 83,678,931 of NC_084663.1, read as the reverse complement.
CAGAGAGGAGGGGAGAGCAGTGGATGTTGTGTACCTTGACTTCAGCAAGGCTTTCAACACTGTCCTCCATAACATCCTAGGCAAGCTCAGAAAGTGTGGGTTAGATGAGTGGACAGTGAGGTGGATTGAGAACTGGTTGAAAGGCAGAGCTCAGAGGGCTGTCATCAGTGGCACAGAGTCTAGTTGGAGGCCTGTGGCTAGTGGCACCCCCCAGGGCTCAGTACTGGGTCCCATCTTGTTCAACTTATTCATCAGTGACCTAGATGAAGAGACAGAGTGGCTCCTCAGCAAGTTTGCCGATGATACCAAACTGGGAGGAGTGGCTGATGTGCCACAGAGCTGTGCTGCCATTCAGAGAGACCTGGACAGGCTGGAGAGCTGGGCAGAGGGGAACCTCATGAGGTTCAACAAGGGCAAGTGCATGGAAAAATAACCCTAGGCACCAGTACAGGCTGAGGGCTGACCTGCTAGAAAGGAGCCCTGCAGAGAAGGACCTGGGAGTTTTGGTGGACAATAAGTTGACCATGAGCCAGCAATATGCCCTTGTGGCCAAGAAGGCCAATGGTCTCGTGGGGTGCATTAGGAAGAATGTTGCTAGCAGGCCGAGGGAGGTGATCCTGCCCCTCTACTCAGCCCTGGTGAGGCCTCATCTCGAGTACTGTGTCTAGTTCTGGGCTCCTCAGTACAAGAGAGACATGGAGCTACTGGAGAGAGTCCAGCTGCAGGGCTATGAGGATGATCAGAGGACTGGAGAATCTGCCCTATGAGGAAAAGCTGCCAGAGCTGGGCCTGTTTAGCCTGGGAAAGACAGAGACGGTGGATCTTATCAATGTGGATAAGCATCTGAAGGCAGGGTATTAAGGGGGTGGGGACAAACTCTTTTCAGTGGTGCCATGTGACAGGACAAGAGGCAACGGGGACAAACTGAACCACAGGAAGTTCTGCCTGAATATGAGGAGGCATTCCTTCACTGTGAGAGTCACAAAGCAATGGAACAGGTTGTCCAGAGAGGTTGTGGAGTCTCCTTCTCCAGAGATATTCAAAGTTTGCCTGGATATAATCCTGTCTAACACACTGTAGGTGACCTTGCTTGAGCAGGGAGGTTGGACTAGATGATCTCCAGAGGTCCTTCAACCTTACTCATTCTGTGATTCTGTGAAATGTTGTTCCGTATCCCAGACCTTGAAAGGGTTCTGTTTGATGAAAAGATAGACTGAGAGCAAAGACCTCTACTATAGACACCTCTGTACTTGATTCTCATGTGGTGAAGCAACAGTCATTTTCATTTGTCATCAGCTACAAGTTGTTACAAAAAAACCCACACACAGGATGTTTGCCCAAAGGCCTTATTTTTGATCTCAATTATTTCCTTTAATATAGGCTGATGATGTGGCTGAAAGATCATATTTCCGTGCAGAAACAAAGTAGTTCAGATCTGAATTTCCATTTCCCCATGGCAGCATGTTTTTGCCATAATGACAGCCCTTTTCCCTACCTTCTCTCCAGTTCCTGTTTCCCATTATCCCCACAGCAGCTTGAAATGAAATTTCTTTAACGACTGTGTAGAAAATAGATTAATTAGATGTGATTTACATCAAAACAACTCATGATCAATTACCCTTGTGAAACTGTCCTTGCAGTAGCACCCATGAAGGCTGTAACACAAACAGAATTTGCAGCTCTCAAGTGATTTTACTATAGTATGTTAATCAGCCTATAGATATATGGTATGTTGGTTTTAATTCCTCAGATTCATCTATACTACAGATTCCATCTGTAGTATCCCACTACTGCAAGTGGGATAAAAGAGGTTCCCAATTTTCTTAATGTTCTCTGGGCTGCTGAATATCACACTTAGGCTCTTCAGAAATCCTATTGTCTAACAGCTCAAGCAATGGGGAAATGGGATTGACTTCTGGCCACTGAAACCAATACTCTTTCCTCTGTTTTGAAAACCATGATGTTACCTTGGTGTCCTGATGGTGATGATTCCTCCTGCTTTGTTCTCATACCCCGACAGTGGAGCCAAAGGATTACACTAACCAGGATGATAAAAGCACCCACAAGGAGAACTGGGACAATGATCACTTCAATTTGATATTCACGCACAACTGTCAGCAGAAGAAAATGGGAAGACCAGGAATGATCAGTATTGCTCTGAAAATGGCAGTGTGTGCAACATTGCCTGATGCATACTGATTCTGTACAACAGAGTAGTAATAACCTATTACCGTAATTTTCAATCCCCAAAGTATGTGTATCCACCCTATGTTCCTTAGAATAGCAACTGAACACTTTTAGTGTCAAATATCTAAACCTTCTGAAGCCACTGGGATTCCTGACCTCAGGTTACTTATTTAGGTGCCCAAATACAGAAGCTAGAAATTGTAGATACGTGCCAAATTATCATCCACTAGTAAAAAATGTATCTGGTCCTGGCAGAGGGGTAGGAAGGACATGAGAAGGACGGAAGTTGTTGAGGCTTCACAAGTCCTTGTAACAGTGCAATCAGAGGTATAGCTTGTTCCATTAAAATTATAGGGAGCATTTTAAAGAAATAGGGAGTGGTCACCTGATTTGGAATTGACTGAAGGCATCGCAATTAACAAGAATGTTGCACATAAATATCTTAAGTCCCCAGATTTGAAGGTGGTGCTATTGTGTGAGACAAGACACATTTCAGTTCCCAAAGATGACAGAAATTGAGTGAAGCAAAATCTCACAAGACTGGTCCTTAGGAAAGCAGCAGAAGATCTTTAATGACAATATTCTCAGGCTATAACCTCATCTTTATGTCTCTTTCAAGGTAAAAATACTCTAAGGTGGCTAATATTTTGTAAGATGAATCCCACCCTGCATGACTAAAGGTTGCATTCATGTGAGAGTTTCTACCCTGAGACATAATGCAAAGAAAGTTCAGTGAAGTTATTCTGTGTGGGCTTGGGATGGAGGTAAAGGAGAGTAAAAGGCTTTGCCCACTTTTAGCAAAGTTGGCCTTGTTCAGCATATGAAATCTTATTAAAGGAAGAAGTGCAGGCTTGTGAATCTTACCACATAGCTTGTCATTGCTGCTGCATTCCAGTAGCATGCGTGTGAATCTTCTTACATCCCCTGCCATGTTCAATTACAAGCAAGTATCACCGACCTCTGTCTTCTGCATAGACATGAAGAATATTGATAAAATCTGTCAGGAGGACAGGATGATTTATAAAAAGGTGGGTGAACTGAATGTGGAGATTCCCACTCCTTTGTCAATACTACTTTAATTGTAATAGTACTGTACTACTTTAGCGCTAGTATGAAAAAGGAGCACAGGAACTTAGAAGCTTAGAGAATGACATGGGATATCTGGTACCAAATTCTATGAACTGGTGAGAATTAAAGTTTTTTAGTGCTACAAAAGCAATTGGATACTGCTAGGCCTACAGGCTAACATATACACAAACATTCATAATTATTAGCTTAATTATATATAAATAATCTGGCTAGACTCTAACTTCTTAGATGCCAGAATGACTCAGCCTTTTATCTTCCATTTCACAACACATGAACAGATCAGAAGCATTTATACAAAATGTCATGCCTGACTACCGTACTTGCTACAACTCCTATTACTGCTCCATGGACACAGGGAAACAAGAAGTCTTGCCATCAGGGCTTCCCAATAGTAAGTCCATAACATTGTCAGGTCTATAATTAATCTGAATCATGACTTATCTAACTCCCCAATGTCCATCAGAGCACACTGGTAGTTGAAATTCCATAGTCTGTGCAAGCATGTACCTTTCCAGCTGTAATTTCAGCTATCGCTAGACCAATCCCTTAGCATTTGCAATCATACATTCACAAAACCTTCAGACTCTGTATATCACCTATACAACCTCACTTGGACAGAGCTAGATTCACCAGAGTATCCTGGTGACTTCGTACTGAGCCAGGATTGAAACACAGCTGTAGCCCCCCACCACACACACATACCTGATGTAGAATTTCAGCTGTGCTAAATTACAGGGGAAGCTTGAAGCAGTGGTGCTGCACTAACCTGGACTATTATTTTTAAATTGTGAGATTCAATGTAGTGAATGGTGATGGCTGACAGGAAGGTAAGGCATGCACATTTAGCCACTGTTACTTAAAAACATCACCAGAAGTTTAACATATGCAGCTTCACAAACAATTTCACTTAGAATGTTTTATAGGCAATGGAACCTTGATCTTGTAAGTACTTACTTCATTTTCAGCTATGCATAGAAGGCTATCATCCTCAAGAACAAATGTTATACATCCTTATAGTTACTATTGATGAGAGCTAAAACAATATGATGATATATAAAACAATAAACAGATTTTGTTCTCAAGGTTAAAATTGAGAAGTAAATTTATGCTTTTACCAGTTGCAAAAGCAAGGCAGTGCAAAGGGGAAAAGAGGAATATATACACACTTTAAAATATTGCAAAAAGTCTATTCCATTTTTCTATTCCTTTTTTTATTTCTTTTAATTCTTAGTATGGTAATAAACTCATTTGTTTTCAGAGTGTGACTGTAAAGTGAGTCAAGTCAAAAGAGTAATGATACAACAATAAAATCAATCTAAGCTTCTCTGATACATTATGAAAGTAAGGAAACTAAGTAAACCTACATTGGATATAACACACACACACACACTCACATGCAAATGCATAGGCAGAATACTAAGGGGAACAGTCCTAGCTTCTTTCATTCTCAGACAGATAGACACAGATATGTTATGCTGTGTCAAGACCAGCACTATCTAGATCAGGAGAACCAGAAAGCTGAACAATATATTCTGTATTACTTCCTACTTCTGTATTACTTCCTACTTCTGTATTACTTAGAATTTTGATTGGACAGTTGGTGCAATCACAGGTAAACTGTCAGCTTTTTTTTAAAAAAAAAATCTTCTGCACACATTGAAATCTACTCATTGAAGCTCTTGGTTCTTCGTTTCTCTGTATTATTTACTTTCAAAAATACATGCTTTCCCTGCCTAGGCCTATTTAATCTTTCAGCTATTATTCTGATTTTCTTCTCATTCAGTTCAAACTTCTTGACCTGAATCTTTATTTCTGTTGTTTACACAGATCCTGGAATTTTCCTTTTTCCCTTGGACATATGCATTTTCATTAGACGTTCTATTGTGAAGCAAATCAATGAGACTTGACCTCGTACTTAAGAAAACTAGTCTGATGTAGTTAGGAATGTAATAAAAAATGATAAATAAGAAGCATAGTACTAGGCCATTCTTCTTTTAGAATGTCAAGGACTAAAGTAATAGTGGTATGTTCCAGTTCAGCTTCAAATTCCAAAGCCATTTTGAAAGACACCTTACCTTTCATACAAGAATGCAAATTAAAATTTCTGAAACAAACCTTCTCAAAATGAAGGAGACAATGGAAGCAACAATAGGTGGTGAAGGTCTCTGCAAATGAGTTTTTAAAAGGTACTTGTTCCCATGAAGGGAGCTCAGAGACAGGAAACAATTTCCACTAGGCAGATTTGGCGGGATCAGAAATCTTTTGTTGTGGCAGAAGGAAATAATATTATTAATACAAATTTAATACAAATGTAATTTAATAAAAATTACAATTAATAAATTAATACAAATCAACCCAGATACAAACGCTTTGAGGGCAAAGCTCAATGTCTTATTAACCTTGTGCAGACATTACTTGGTTACCAGTGGACTGCAACCAAAACGGCAGTCAGCCTTTCTTTGATCAATAGCTGAATCCAAAGCCCCTTGGGCAACAATAAAGATTGCAGCAACTAGAAACAGCAGAAGCTGCTGCCCTTAGACAATGAGATACACTGCAAAACTTGAGCAAAATCTGGAGGCAATAGTGTTTGCAAACTGGTGCTATGAAATCACTTGGTAAATTGCAGAGTGTGTGTGGGAGGCAGGCATCAGTAATTACATAGCCATGCCAGGTTAGTGAGCCCCCATATCTGCCCTTCACTGACCACTTACTGCTGCTCTGTGCACATTTGCCAACATAATTAGCACTGAGGAACAAAGCGTTGTTTAACTTTCAGACACCTTTGTTACTGCCACCTCAGTAATTTTGACATAGCACAGGGAAACATGGGGACAGGAATAAGCAGTCAGAAGAAAGCAGTTGTAAGGGCTGCTTTAATCAGTTCAAAGAGAACCAATACTAAATATGAACATGGTTTTGTAATGCAACTGAGCTGAATTAAGTGATTACCACTGCTGAAAGAGGGGAGTATCTCTTTTCTTCCCTCTCTCTTCCCATTCCTCCTTGTTCTGCTCCCAGATGAGCAACTGATCACAAAGTAAACTGATTTAAACCACTAAATCAACAGAAGAATATTCGCTTTCGTTTTCTCACTTTAATTTCCTGACATTTTAGTGAGAGATATCAGTTTGCCAAGACAATTAAGCAAGTGCCAAAGGAGGCTCAAGGAAGTGTTAGGAACATACATCCAAAAGCAGCAACAGGGAAGACAGACCTCCCATTACTGAGGACTGTGAATCGCTAATTTGTCTAAAGGCACATTGTATAAACATCCCCTGTGTCAAATAGGTTCCACTGGCACTGAATGCCAGCATAAGTCCTACTGTGATTTTCTCCATCCTTTGTCATTCATTCTCACATGCATTCTGTCTCCTTACTTAGTGCTTCCACAAGCATTTCTGCTTGCACAAGCATTGTACAGCAATGCTGTAAAATGGATTGGGAAGCTGTTCTGTCCTAAAATTAACCATTCTCTCTTGCATGTTACACTGGACCTACTTTCTCAGCAGTCTTACTGTACGCTGTTTAAACTGCTAGGACTTAAAGAGTCAAGAAGCCTTAGTAATTGTGAATACTGAAAAGAAAAAGAAATACAAAGTTCTGTATGTCCGTAATAAACAATGGAATAGTTGGCTTGAGAACTGTAAGAATGGAAATTGTCTGCCATTCATTCCTACCATGTTCAGAAAAGTAAATGATGTATAAATTCATAATAAATAAACAGTTCATGAAAATGCCTGATTGTAACATCAGTTCACATTATAAAAACAAATTCATAAATCCATGAGTACTTACTAGCTATTCTTGCTAAAGTTATGGCTGATTAAATTAAATACTGAGCAAATAAAGACTAGGATTAATTGGGATCTTCAACAGACCCTTTAAAATATATTTTGTAGGGGCTGATGTGGGAATTAATGCAATCACTTCTCCAGACTTCCTGACCAGTATTAACTACACATCACTTTATTATCAAAATATCCTCACAGCTGTTTTTCAGTACTCATAAAGACCAACTGTAATATGACTACAGGTAGGTAACACACAGCTGAATAGTTACTCACTTCAATCTAGCATATTGCCTGGCTGATAAAAGGCAAAATAAATTCTTTAACCATGATGACTTCTGTATAATTTCTTGCAACACAGGTATCATATTCTCAGGCTTTTCCAGTCACCATTTCTGTATTGCTTTTATTCTTTTCTTCTCTTCTTCTGCTTATATGACCTTCAGAACATGGCCAGAAGACATGGCCCAGACAGTCACTGTGCACAAGTGGACTATACTGGCCATGCAGATGAAAGGGAGAGTGCTACTGAAGAACTGTAAAAACCAAAATGGTGAGGATACCATAATGTGTAGGCTCAGGAGAGCTTTGCTGTTGTGAAAATGGCACATGGGAGAAGAGGGAGAAGAAAAGAAAATGGAAAAGCAGACAGTAAAGCAGACTTCCTCTGCAGTGTCTACTATTTTACTAAAAGCAGCATAACAAACTAGCCAAAACAATTCCCAGAGCTGCCAGAACAAACAACTTGATACCATAGGAACATACTTCTGCAGAAAGCTACTTATCTGTTACACTGCATATTCTGTCTCCCAATTCTTCTGCCTTCAAGCAGACCTTAGGGGCTATTTCCAATACCATGGCAGTCTCCAAGGAGATCATGACATCTTGGTAAGTTTTTTGTGGCCCATTAAGTTATCTCATCTCTCACTGTAATGTGCCTCTGTGCTACTAAGCAGCATCTCCAACTGTGCAGAATGGGGAATTCTGTTGATTCTTGGTCATAATGTACCAGACAATAATGTACTATAATGATTCCTGGTCATAATGTATGAGAGCTACCTCACTTCTGTCCTGAATAAGACTTGTTGGTAATATCATGGAGACTGCTGTGCTAGAATATGATAAATTTCTAGCTATAAAGATTTGGTAATCCAATTCACATTCCCACCAGTCAATAGCCATAACACCCTGAAAGAAAACAAAGTGTTTCAAAAAACAACGTACAATGACATAAGATCTCTTGCCCCCAAATTACTAGCAGTGCCTGAACATCAAAGCAGACTAGCTGCTATTGAAGTATATTAGGGAGTGAAAAAAAATAAGATTGACCACTTCCGAAGAGTTAGATCATGGAGAGAACAGCAAATAATGAGGTTCACTCCGCTGTTTGAACAGATGAGTAACTTATGGCAAACTTGGTCTCTTCTGCTCTTGGGAGCAGCAAATAATAAGCAAAGTCAGCAGTCACTACTGCATTGAGAAATATGGGTGAGGAGGTCTCTGCACTGCTGTGCTTTTTTGCTACCAAGGTTAGTTCAAATCAGCACCACATCACTGCATATATACAAGACCTCATGATGTTAAATTTTGCTTAAACTTAGACTATCTCAAAAAATTAATTTTATTGTGTAGCATGAGGAAGTTCTGAGTACAGAAGTATAACACTGTGCAGAAACCGAATAGTGATTAGGACAATTTTTTTCTAATGCAGGCAAGCCATTTATATTTTTTCTGAAATATTAATATCTATCTTTATCAGATTCCCTCGAAATTAAGGCCACAATAAATTATATCTCATACGCAATCTGAAAAAATAAAGTAAAGCCCCTGAGAAATACATTAATCTGAAGACCTCAGTGAGAAAGCTGTTTAGCCTATGAGTCTGGAGGACAGATTCTCGACAGCACAGTCTTCCCTGTGACTTTCATTTATGTAGTTCAAAATCACTTGCTACTTTTGAAAATGCTGGTCATTCTGTGCCTGCCTTATTACCCAAACTCTGATTTTGTTGGCAGCTGCAAGCATGAAGCCTGTAACAAACCCCAGCCCAAACCCAATACAGATACTCTGGAACATTGTGACAGGAAAAGCTGTGACAGGATAAAAGAATGTAGGCACTTTTAAAAGATGGACATACATTTCCCAGTGTTTTGATGTTTATTTGGGCATTTAATGTAGGTTTTGCTTTTACATTGAAGATGCAGTTCATGCATGCGTACACACACACACACACAAATATATGTGCACAGGTAAACATGTAGAAAAATCTAGGTATCTGCACTGCATCGCATTACTTGTTAACTTCTTTACAGTTGAGAGATAATGCTGGAAATCAAATATGCCTTAACTTATTTCATTTAAATCAATCTGAGTGTAGAAGAAATATCTCTCTTCTCAAGCCTCCAAATAATCAGGATACATAAATTTGTTACCACAGGTAACTTCAATATAAACAATAAGCACATGCACAGCTGTGTATGCATACATACATGCACTCACATATATAGACTCTGTATAGTTACATCCTAGTTCAGGTTAATAAAAGTCTTTTCAAAGATTTAAATATTCATTATCTAATTTTCACATAGCATTTTCTTTCACTTACCTGAATTATACCACTTCTTTCGTCCTGCAGTAGTCTCTCCCCAGAGCTCATCTCCTGCTGCTTTGTAGTTTGTCTGAGGCCTCTCCTGATAATGCTGATGGTTATACCTTGTGTGGCTTTACCTGCTACTTCTTAGTGATTTTCCTACCTCAGACCTGCCCAACTTCTATTCTTTACTCTTCAAAGTCTTCTCAGCTGTCTCCCCAGAGGGATCATGTGACTGCTATGTCTAACATGCCAGCTGATAGGTAGGCAGACACTGGTAAAACGGGTCTGCCGGGCTGCTATGCATAAACTGTTCACTCTCTGGTGACAGAGAGTTAAGACAGAGAGTCCCAGGTGGGGGCCTCAGTGCATAATGTGAAAGCAAACAAACAGATCTAGTGGGATAGACTAATGTAACAGACAGTGATCATACACTTCAGACAAAAGGTTCACTTTTAGAAAAACAAATGGGTACTTGGAACAGAAAATCTGTACAAAATCCTTAAAAGCCTCCGGATGCTGAAACTACTTTCTTAGCAAGAATAGCTCCTAATGGGAGCAAATAAAGAAAGGGAGGAAACGATATAATGCCAAAATACGCTATAAGGGAAAGAGGCAATGTAGACCTTCTTCACACTCAGGCTTGTTTATATCCCGCCTATCTGGGCTGTCCATGCCTTCTGCCAACATCTTCCAAGTCCTGCTGTCAGCCCTCCTCACCCTTTCCTCCAGCCGTGACTCCCCACATAGCCCTGACAGTGATATCCACTCCTGCTTTTCATTCAGCCCCTTACAAATCCATCCTGAGTTCCCCAAACAGACTTATTAATACCTCTTGAACTTGCTCTACAACCTCTTCCTGTTACTATGTCCTTGAGGGCACCATACAGCTCTGCAAGTGACCTTAGCTCTGAGCAGATCTAAAGTATATTCTTCATTGTGTTTTAATTCTTCATTATTTCAGTTCAAGAGAGTTTAAAATTTGCCTGTGTATTTACTTCCCAGTTGTTGGCCTGCAGGTTCCTCCTAGATTCTCCTCACCTATCACTGTATAATCTTTTAAGTTTCAGATTCCTGACTCCTGGTTATATGAGTCTGTGCAAGATTATTTGCTTCACTTTTTCATAGAGGCAGCTGTATTACAAGAGAAAATAACATGTAACCTGCTATTGAGAGACAAAGTTCATTTCACAGGCAATGACACATCACAGGTGGCTTTGAGATATAGAAGATGATATAATCTCTGCCAGCTGCTTGTGCAAAACCGACTGTTCCTATTAACACTTTGGTGTTGTGGGAAGATTTTAGTTGTAGATGCAATAGCATTAGATACAGAAATACAGTAGTTCATTTAGCCATAAAAGAGACTGCATATAAATGTATTTGTATTTGTAATAATAGTACATCCTGAACTTCTCCCTGCAACTATTCTTCCACCCCACACACAGTGCCTGTATGGAGGAAATGGTGAAAACAGCAGTAGTTCTCTTCATTGTCTGATCTCTCTATAGACTAGCAACAGGCAAAATAGTGTTAGTGGAAAAGTTCTGTGATGTGGACTTTTGCCCCCCGAGAAGCCAGGAAAGGCATTATCTAGACTAAAAATTCAGTACAACTACAGAGTGTAGGCTCAGGCTGTGGTTGCTATTGTCCTTTTACATTGGTGCTAACTTGTGTAGACTCTGAGAAGTATTTTCTCCATGATGAGGCAGAAGATCTGTCCTACACCCTGTTCCCTATCAAGAAGTGGGTAAATTGCAAAAGATAGTTCTTCATTTAAATGGGTTCTTTATTAAAATGTGTGCCTTTCCACGGGTATACTCACTAAGGACAGCTGGAAGAACCTATTCAAATTTCCTGTTTAAAAATATGATAATTGACCATCTTCTTCCCCCTTTTTCCTGCTCCCAATTGTAGAAAATAGAGTGGGAAATGCAAAGGTTAATATTCAAGGCATGCATATAAGGAGCAACCACTGCTGCTGTTATTTTCCCCAGTCAGTCTTCCTGCTATGCTCCCAGACTGGTTGGAGAAGATATTTTAACAGTTCAGAGTTCAGGCCTGTGACTAGTCTTCCTCACTGATCCCTAAGCCTTTCCCCCTGTTTGGTTTGGACAGCAATTAATCATTGTCATGTTTCGATCTGCAAAAAGCAAACTTTCCCGCTACAAATCTGTGCATACCCACAAAAAAACACTGCCTGTTGAAATGCTTCTTTCCATCTGTTTCTTTTTTTTTTCCTTAAGCAAGTATGACTAGGTACACTGTAGAGTAGTAGATTGGCAGTCAGTCTTATTAACTCAAATGTACTCTGTATCTCCAGAGCAGCTGCAGCACACGTAGCAACTGTGCAAACCACATACACTCAGTAGCCTCAACAATAACATCGGGGACTGAGAGACAATTCAACCACAATCCATTCAGCCTTATGGCCAATGTGATGACCATTAACAAATGTGCTAATTTTGTAGTTCAACCTCTGGAAAGTCAGCAAATATAAAGGAACTACCACTGGACCAGAAAAAGCACACTTCAAATGAAAGGATCCCCTTCATAAATGTCATTGAGGTATTCACATTTCCTGCAGTACTTTAGAGGTAGTAAGGTCTCAGCCATGCTTTCACATCCCAGTGTAAGATTTAAAACCATGGATCATGGCTCATGGACAGTGACTGATTCTTTCATCAGCCTCAGCCCACTGAGAGAGTACTTATTCCTTTGTTTCTACTAGCCTGTTACGGGGTAAGAATCAGAAGAGGTGATCTAAAAGTGAAAGACACATTCCCATTGTTATTGTTCCGCATGAGCTTTGCCTCTGCCTATTTAACGTTCAGATTTTTCTTGAAAATGCCAGTTCTGTTGTGATTTTACTTTTCCTATGAAAGTTTTGTTACTTAAAATTTCCAAAGAAACAAAGGTATGGGGGGGGAGAGAGTAGCATTACTTGAGAAGATAGAAAAAAATACAAAGCTTCTCTCTATGAAATCAACGAATGATTATGCATCTATCCTATTCAGCCAGTTGAAGGTCCAGTAATTTGCCAGCATTTCCTCTGTTCAGGGTCAGGCAATCTAATATTTTTTTTCCTCTACCAACAATAGTTTTTTCCTTCTCCTGCCAAATTCACCTTGCTATTCCTAATTCTTTTCTTAAATCTAAATGGAAATTTCTTTTGAACATTTTGAACAATTTTGATTAATTGCTGTCCAATTCTTTGGGCTCCCAGAATCAGCACAAATTCATAATATAACTTGATAGATTAACTATACTCTCTCCTGGAATTCCAGCATTAATGGATGAACTGTTAGATTGTAAATTAGGTGCAGCACATAACTCACTTAGTTAAGTTTTGTGAAGAGTTTCTGAATGCTCTTGGTTTTTTGCTCGAAATATGTGAGCACATCTTAGTAATTAACATCCTGAATATAATGTGGATGCATTTTTTACTTTATTCCTTTCATCTTTTTATGTTCCTTTTGTTAAATATATATACTTTTTTCTGAAGCTCCTGCTCTGTCACTCTATTTTTACACTGTTCAAGTTTTCCAGTGGGAATCCTACAGCTCTCGCTGAAAAAAGCTAGAAGCAGGTGAATAGAGCTACAGTGACCTAAACCTTCAGTCTAAGAATGTAATAAATTGCAGAACTTCACAAAAAAAAAAGAAGTAGAGGAGCCTCTTGAAAGGGGGCAACCCTGGAAAGGTTGTCCATAGAGACCTTATAAAAGCTAGAAAGTACATCTCACCAAGGGCTATAAGATTGTTATATAAAAATGCATTTAAAAACTATTCTATTTAATAATGTTATTTTTTTAAATCTGAAATTCATCCTCTATCACATCACTATTTCCTAAAGGATACTAGAGAAAAACAAACAAACAAACTGAAACATACTGAAACAAAACAAGTTCTGGTCTGCTGATTTAACTTGAAATGGATTTTATCCCATTTATTAAAATGGAGTGGCAAGGTGGCTGGTAACTCTTGGAATTACATACATTCTAGAATAAATAAATGAATAATTTTATATACACACGATGCTTGCTGTCCAGGTTTACATAGACTAGTATAGCAGTATTAAAAAGCAACAACACTAAAATTAAGAGCCTCCTAATGACGTATGAACACACACATGTATAACGGGAAGCAGGATCTGCAAGACAACTTAATGGCACAGAATTTAAGAGCTGAGGTTACATAACATTAAAATGACTGTGCTGTATCAAACCAGTGGTCCATCTAGCCTAATATGCCTCAAATAGCTGTCAATGAGGGAGCCCAGGGAAGTGAAAGACCATAACAAACATAAAATGGTATTTCCCTTAGTACTTTCACTATCTGCTAGTAACCTGTGGCTCAATGATTTCTTTACCCAAATATGACTTTTTTATATGTCTTGAAGGAGTTTGCTCAACTGATTTTGAATGTCTGTAAAATTTTACCAGTACAATGTGCTATGATAAATTCCATGGAGTTAATGGAACTTGTGTCAATGAATACTTCATTTTGTTTGTTTTGTAGATGGATTACAACCCCCAAAGTTCCACTTGTTCAACTGGCTTGGCAGTGATAATATCAGATGAATGTTATGCACTCTCATGCACTTTGAAAATACACATTTATTCAATCATTTTCCTATTTATTGTGGCAACCCCCCTCCAAGACTTTCAATGATAGTGTTTGCAAATGAAAAAGCAAAACAAGAAACAGTTCAGACAGTTTAAGGTTTGGATACTCAACTAGAACAGGACGATTTGTGACGCGAGCAGCTCAGGGAAAGACTTGAATCTAGGCCTCCTATGTACCATTTAACGCCTGACCAGCCAGCTCTTGACAAACTTTGAGTCTTGTTTCTCTGTCACCAGAAAATTTCTTACTCTTCTTACTCTTCTTTGATTATCAGTGCAAGCACCTTCTCTGATATTTTTAAAGATAAAAATAATGCAAAAGGAGAGATGAACCCCTGCAGAAAAAGCAGATGCACTTAGCACTGAACTTTCATAACTTCAGACCACAGGCATGAGCCTTAACTTTGGGTTTATATTTTTCCCAAGAATTTCCAAAATTACAAGGCTTCCAGTGCAACTTATGTTGTCCTTGCTGCATATGTCACAAGTCAAACAGCCACAGTCAGCAAAGAAACTCGAAGCACTGATGAAGACCCACACAAGGCAAAGGATGGTTCTTTAAGCATCTCTACAACTTCTTAACAGGATGCACATACTTAATGTTCTTCATATAGAATATCAGAATACTTATATTAATAACAAAAGACAAGAAATCAGATGCATAGGACTCTGGGGACAGTGAAAGAAACAGCAAAAAGGGAAAGAGGGTATTAATCTTCGGCTTTCCAGCCTCTGGGAAAAGTTAATTACTTATGTGGCAGGCAGGGGATGAGATACTATCGAGTAAGCAGAAGATAAGATCTGCCAGAGAACCATGGCAGAAGCCAGGTGAGCGGAGAGGCTGGATTAATGGGAGGGCCTGGCCCTGGTTTTGACTGCGGGTTCCCTGCAGCCGGGGAACCCTGCTGCCGGCCACGGGAGTGCCCGTGCGGTCTCCAGCGCGCTGGCGCATCACTGCTTCTGGGCCCCGGCTGTCACGTGACTCCCCGCCGGCCACGGCTCCCGGGGTAAACCCCGCCAGCGCCGTCCCCGCTTCCAATTCCCTCTCCTCGGCCGCCTAACTCCTCACCGAAGTGCTCATTTTGGTGAAATGTAGAATTAATCGAGTACGACGGTTACAAGGGAACATTTGTGGGTGTACCACTCCTGGCCGCTCCTGTTGTCTCGCGCCCGGCCGCAGCGGGCATGTGAGGCGGGCGGGGGGGAGGGAGGGAGGAGGCGGGGAGGTGGCGCGCGCGGACGCCTCGAGCGCGGCAGGTTGGGGTGGAACGCGCAGAACGGTTGGCTTTGGCGGGAAAGGGGGAGGCGCTCGCAAGCGTTGCGAGTGGGCTACGAAGTACCTCCGGCTGGCGGATGGGAGCGGAGTTTGGTGGGGGTGCTGAGGTTGTGGCCAGCAGTGGCTGGGGAGGGAGGCAATGAGGCTTGTGGAAGCAGGGAAAGAAAGGTCCTTCCCATTAGGAGGGTGGGAGGGAGGAAACAAATCGGAGGCAGAGGTTTTAGACTGCATGAACACTAGGCAGCACCTGAAAGTTGCTCCCCTGCACGCCTTGGACTCAGGAAGAGGTGGTTAATAAAAGGTGCAGAGATTACACAGCACCAGCTGTCCTCTTCTGTCAGTGCATCACAGGGGAGCATGATTGAGTAAAGGGTGTTGAGCAAGCCTCCTGCCCGAAAGCTGATGTCCAGTAGTCCTCTGTGCCTTTGGGGTAATTCAACCTTGGCTGAAGGTGAAACTGTGCCCGTAATATGGTACAGCAAGGGGATTATCTTCTTTTAGGCCTTTGTGGTAAAGCATTTGTCAATTTACCGTTATCTAATGGAAGTGGTTGTATGATTAGATCTTTTAACACTAAGCATCTTGGTAAGTCTTGACGTTCCTTCAAAATGCTTTAAATCCGTTATAAAAGATTGCCTCCCTTTTTATAGCATTTATCTACAATAAAAGGTAGAAAATGGATGCCCGCATTTGAGTGTAAGAAATTATTTTTTTTTTAAAAAAAAAAAAAAAAAAAAAAACTATTTCTACCATATAATATAGAGTGAAACTATTCCCTCTCCTTTGTAGTTTCATCACATCCATTGGTAGTTTTCAGAAAAGGAATTTAAAAGCAAAGCTGTATGTCTCAGTTTTAGTTAATATGAGGGTTCTGAAACTGTCACTGCAGCAACTGGGGCCCAATTTTATTTATTTGCTCCTAAACAATTTTAGTGAATCCCCATGTAAATTTAGAAATTCAGTATCTTCTATTAAAATTAATCAGAATGTGACGTTCCCTCAACTGTGAAAATCAACTCCCTTCAACAGAAAATACAAATATGAAATTCTTGTTTTTCTTGTAGATGGCCAAATCAGAACCTCAGGAAAGAAACTATGATAACATGGTAAAGATGGTGGAGGACCTGAACAAGGACTTAGAAAAACTTCTGGAGGAAATGGAAAAATTATCAGGTATTGTTTTTTTACTGAGAATGATTCAGATTTGTCTACTGGGAGTGAAGACATCGGAGTTTTATTAGGTATATTTATTACTGTAAACATCCCTATGTGATAGAAGTGTAAATGGAAAAAATTGCAATCAACTAATATCTTTATGTTCTCAAGTGAGCAAAAGTATACAAATAATCCAGAATTTTTAAGTGGCTCAGACTGAAAATTAACAGCATGCTCTGTTCAGAGTGGTGACTGAAAACAAATAATATTCAGACATTTAATTTACAGTGATTAAAATGTAATACATAAAATGATATTTACTTTGAAAAATGGTAGAATGCATTTTCAGGTCAGTGCATGACATATTTAATCATTTTATAATGCAGATTTAGCTCAGTTAGAGCGTCATGCTACTAATGCCAAAGTTGCGGGTTCAGTCTCCCTATGGGCTACACTAAGGGTTGGACTAGATGATCTCCAGAGGTTCCTTTCAATCTTACCATTCTATGATTCTGTGATTCAACTAGAATAAAGGCTTCCCTGAAAATTTACCCTTTGTCCTTTATGTATAGACTGCTGCAGCAATTCTCTCAGAATTTGTGCGCAGCTACCAAGAATAGACTGACATTGATAATTAAATTGTATGTACTTAACTACAACTTATGAGTATATTTGAGAAAACTACTCAATTTATGTCAGATTTTATGTCAATTTATGGTGGAACAAAAGAGGAAAATATGAAAAAATTGCTAAAACTACTTTTTGTGCTTTGTCAGATACTCATTTTTTCAGATTCTGGCTCATGATTTAACTTGTTCTTTAAATCATTCATCACCTTGCTGTGGCCTTCTGCTTTTCCTTTCCTTACCTAACACTAGTCTCCTGACTGTTACAGGTCTTGAAAGAGAATTTAAAAGTCTGTTGCATCCTTCTTTTTGATTGCATATATTGTTGTAAATTTTATGTAACAGTTTCAGTCTCTCATTTCTAATATCAGTAACAAATATATTTCATTCTGAAGCATTTTGAGATATTTATAAAAAAAGTAATAATACATATCCATTTACTCCTGAATAATACTAGCTACTATGTTGCAGGCCTGCTCAGACAGATTTAAACTGATCATCACTAATGTCCTTTTAACTTTTATTGAATCTTCCTTTTTTTTTTTTTAGTGGTAATATTGCTGGCTTGGTAATATCTATTAGGTTTCTTATAGTGCAGGCAACTTGGATGGCTTATGACATGGTAGTAATGCGTACAAACCCAGACCTGGCCAACTCCATGAGGCGACTGGAAGATGCCTTCCTGAACTGCAAAGAAGAGATGGAGAAGAAATGGCAAGAGGTGCTGAAGGAATCTAAATGTGAAGAGCAAAAAAATGAATAAATTGATTTCAATCATGTTGGCAGAATTATATCCCTTGGAGAATCATTCTCTCTCTCTTTTTTTTTTCGCTTTGTTTTCTGGTCCTGAAGGATTCACAAACACCATGGAAAATTGATTGACTTTCATCTTTCTGAGAACTGCATATGTGGCTGTATCTATGGTTGTTGTTTGATGAGTGGACATATATATTGTTGAAACTGAAAGGTAACAGTTTGTCTGTTTTTACTATGCTCATTTGTAGCCCTTGAAGCATTTGTGCATATACATTCTGTGTCATTGTTCCTGAAAGATCACACTTGCTTTGTACTTGGAATTCTTTGTCCCCTGTAAAAGTTTTTTTTTTTTTTTTTTTTTGGTTCAGTGGACCATTGCAGTTGTATTACACTAGCATATGCCTTTCAAGAAAAACTGAAGAACTGTTTTTCCAAATGAAAAATAGCTGAAATTCTGTATTGCATGTTGATCTGTGTTACTTTGATAGGGAATTGCCTACTAGATGCTCTGTTACACAATTTGATTTAGGTAACATATCTGTAGTTGTTCTATTTCCTTGGATTTTAACCATTTCTTTGGACCAGTTTTCCCAGAAAGATTGCTCCATCTTACTTCAAAGATAATACATCTAGACTGTTTACAATCACAGTCTATACAGTGGTGTACAGTAGTGACCACTACAATATGATCACCACTGAAGCCACAGCAATAATCTGTGGTACTGCTGCAGAAACCAAGCAAACTATATTCCAAAATACTATTCTCAGTATGTTCCTACTGTGCAGGGAGTACTACAGTCAAAAGTGACTTTTGTCAAGATACAGATTACCACGTTGTGGCATGCAGACAAGATGAGTGTTCTACCAGAGATGGAAGACCACTAACTTTTGATGAAAGGAAACGCTCCTTTCATTAAAGTTAGTCTCTTTAACAAGCTGATTTCTAGTAAGGACCATGTAGCAAGCAATGACATCCTGATCTCCTTTAAAGGACACTTCATGATTTAAATCACTTCTAAAGGATCTATCAAGTTTGCTTAATTATTAATCTTAAGTACTTTCTTGAAACTAGCTGATCTCAATTCACAGGAAAAAGTGTTTTTGTTTTATGAAATGAGAATCAAGTAACTAATTTCACCGGTTTTATTTACAATGCTATCAAGTGTTTCCAGAGACACAATGGGTAAAAGACTAATTTTGACCCCTGCTTTTGACTTTCCTAGTAGCAGGTAGGTCTTCTTTCCTGCCAGAATTAGGGCAATGGCATATTGTCACTTCAGTACCTTTTCACAACACTACATTGCCTTCATTCTTTAATTCTGTATTGAAAACTAAATGCCTTTGAAGAAGCACTGTCTTCAGCAATTTTTGTAGGGATCTAATAAATTGTGTGATTTTGTGATACCTTTGGCCATCAAGTGCTAAGCACTCAACATTGACTACAAATTTTCAAAGTAGCTCTGCTTCTATTGGGAATATAAATGAAGTGGCCAATGTTATAAGAAAGATTTTTTGCATCCAGCAGTCCTGTTCAGAATAGAGAATATTGCTTGAAAACAATACTTCTAAACATTTTAATTTATTAAGGACTCCTGTGTGATATTCAGTAAAGCTATATCTGTAAGACCCTTCTAAACTAAAATAAATTGAACCTAGTTTCCTGCAACTGAAAGGTTACACTGAATTAATCTTTCAGAATACAGTGTTTCTCTAGAGTGAAAGGCCATAAATTAGAGAATGTAATTGCTTTGGAAAGAGGTATCTGGTAACATTTTTTTCAGTCCTCGAGTCTCAGTACTTCACAACTCTTCCTTTCCAAGTTTTGAAAAGGAATCTTTTTCTGTATAACCACTAAGGCAGAAGAGTACCTTAAATTTCTTCCTCATCAAGAAGCAGATAAGCATTAGGCTACTAACTACACAATTTATCCTCCAGGACAGACACTGAAAGTAACATTTTAAGTCTACCCTCTGTGAAGGAGTAGAATGAGTTCAGAGAAAGAGCATTAGGGATACCCATAAAAATCTTTTGTCTGTGCCATCCTTTTTCTTATTTCTGAAAGTTTTCAGTCTAGCAACCACAGAAAGAAGCTTAACACTTAATTATGATGAGCAGCAGTGACAGAGTTTGGGAGGAGAGAATCAAAGTCTGCAGTTAGGACTACAGCATGTGCATTGCCTGGATACTCTGGCTGGCTGAGTAGGCTAGGACTGTCTCCCCCCCCCCCCCCCCCCCAAGCTTTCCTTCCCAGCTATACAATGTCAACTGGAAAAGAATCAGAGGGATGCATCAGGGTAAGAGCAGTACATAATTCCTTGAAATACTATATGGCAAGATTATTATACATTTTATTTTATCTGTATACTTTTCAGAAAAATCTAGGTTTATTTGGGGAGGTGGGGTGTTATATTGAGAATCAGTTTGTGGGGACTGTGTTTTTTCCCCCCAAACATCTTACTATCTATTAAACTTTAGTCCAACTAGGTACTTCTGACTTGCAACAGAAATCAGATAGCCCACATAAAAATTCTTACCCACCTCTGTGACAGGAAGCCAATGCATTTTACAATAAGAATGTGAAGCAACAGCTCCATCTAGTGCTCACATAACCTAAAACTCTAATAATCAGGATTGCTAGGCTGACATTTGTTAATCAACCATCACAGAAGACTTTTATAATGAGAATTGGCTGTAGCAGCTTAGCTTTATCTTACTCAATGAACTCCACTTTGTGAACTGGGTACGCTCTGCAGTTATCTACAGATTGCTACAGCTTTCTGGATTCTCAGCACTGTTTGGAGTTTAACAGGAAACTGACAAGACTTGGCTAAAAAGCAGATATGAAGACACCAAGGAAATTGATGGTTGAAACTCTGCCCTTCTCTCTGGAAGAAAACAGAACTGAGAAGGGGTTATGGGAACTCTGCATTTCAGATGTAAACTTAAGCATCTCAATACTTGTCAGAATTGAGCCTGAAGTAGTAGTCTAACCTGCAGGTCTTTCCCGTAAGATTTTAAAACCTTAAAATAGTAAGGCCACTCACTAGCTGATGAGATCAATAATCACTTTTAAGTCATCAAGATCAATTTTATGTACTGTGCATCATTCTCTGCCTCTAAGTCTTACATAGAATCACAGCTGCACTTCATCACTATTTCAAATAGCATAAAATGAAGAGTTCAAGCTGCCACCCCTGACAGCTTCAAAAGCCTGTTACCTCCCTTGCTCAAGAGGAACACAAACATCCCAGCCACTGCTTGGCTGGTCTTTACACAATGAGTTATGAGGGGAGGTTATTTATTTTATTTCCTCCACCACCACCACCCAAAATATGTATGAGGATCTCAAAACAGATACTTTCTTGCCATAAATTCATGGTGATGCTGAAGGCTAGAAACCAGCCTCCATCAAGCCAAGCTAGCAGAGAGGATAACTTCTATGGCTGTGGTTTTGAACTTAGGCTCTCAAATGGACTTAAAAAAAAAAAAAAAAAACACACTGCAGCAACAAGTAATGGAAATAGAACTTAAATAGCCTTTCATCTTCATCAGATTTCCCAGGTTTTGCAAATTAAGGGTTTGCAGAGCTAGTAACAGAGCTAGAACAGCATTCTAGAGCTGTTAGGGTCATTACAACTCTTGCTATTCAAATCACATGCAAGTTCATTCTAGTATTCTACTACCACATCAAGTATGTGCCCCCAATCTGCAAATAAGCATGAAATAATGCATTTGGCTTGCCCTGCAACCAAAATGAAATTCTACATAAAAGACACTATTTCAAGAGTTTTGGTCTACAGTCAAAGTCTGTGTCACTTAAGGCACATTATATTTGCACACAATCATCCAATGAAAGTGGATAAGAAATGCATGAGTTCCAGTATTGATCAATGTAGGAATTTACAGGATAAAATACTTGAGTATCTTGTGATCACAAGATACTCAGTTTTAAGAGTGTCAGTGTATACAGGTGAGGGCCCTACAGTACTTTTCCCTTCTTTATCCTCCCACAGAATTATGAACAGCAGCAAATGTTTTTGTGGCCAAGTAACAGTGAACTGCAATATTTACAAGCAAAAGGCCTAGATACAGTCAGGTAGAAAGTATATTACAAAAATACACTGATTACACAGCTACTGTAAGTACCTATAAAAGGATGGTTGAATAAGAATGAACTTATCACAGAAACCACACTAATTACTTCACAAATTTAAAATCCTTGTAGCCCCCCTCCCCCCCCCCCCCCCCCCAGAATAACACACTAAAGCACGCACTCATCTGAGGTATTACTTGAAACAAATAAGCAACTGCATTCTAGGTACACAAGCACCACAATTGTTAAATAGCTGACTTATACTGAGCACCAATTTCATTTTCTTTCAGCCAAAGTTCAGCTCATATAAGAGAACAAGTAACTTCATAAGCAACAACCAATCTTTGTGCCCAGCTTGAGACATCTAAGTACTCTGGCCTTCTAAAAGTTGGACCTAAATTTTCGTAAGTAGAAATTCAGGTAGAAGGGAGAATTATCCCAACTGTAGGTTTCTGTTCTATGCAGATTCCTTTTCTACTATCACAAAGTTAAGAACGAGTTACTGGAAATAAAACCAAAATATTAGGAAATTACTTGCATCTCCTTCAGTCTCTTCTTTCATAGAATGAAGATAGCAAGTCAACCACTTTTGTCAACCACTGATTCAATCTGATCAAATGCATTTTTTGCAGAGGTTAACAATGACAGTGGAGGGGGGAGAAAAAGTGACCAACAATCAAGTAAGTAGTGGTGGACTGGTTCTGGACATCCTAATCAACAGGGCTAAAGTGGAAATACCCCAAACATATGCACATATACCTATGGGTCCACATTATGGGGAAAGCCCTCATGACCTTTCTATGAGGTCAGCACACCAGGGTGCTTCTCTGAAATGCCTTTACACTAATGCAAGCAGCATAGGAAGCAAACAGGAGTAATTAGAAGGCTGTGCACATTACAGGGCTACAATTTCACTAGAATCATGGACTTGTGGTGGGACAACTCACACAACTGATTGAGTACCACATTACCTCCACACCTTCTCAAGTCTACATCCTAGCAGATCTGGTGCAGAAATTTACTAGTTTCACAACAGTCCATATACAACTGCACTTTCAGAACTGCTGGATAAGTGATCCAGTGTTGCAATAGGTTATGTTAACAGGCTAGTGTCACAGTGAATTCAGAAGTATACATACCAGAAGTATACATACCACTTCTGACTTTCTGGAACAGAGTCCTGTAGTTTCCACTTCACATCTTACTAAGATTTCTTAATTCATTTCTAAAGCAAGCAGGAAGCAGCAAGCCAGCTGTAAGCAGTATAACATATTGCTTAGCCCCTAGGCAAGGAGCATACAAAGGCAACAGGATGCAAGGGAATAGAAAAACATCATTCCTTACTTTTCCAGAAGCTGGAAGGAAATGCTTTGAAGCCCACCTCACACTGCCTTTCCTTCCCCCACTCAGTATTTCTTGAGGAGTAATATGAGAATGTGGTGTCCAGAGAACCTGATATGATTTTTGCTTATTAAACCATCTCCACAATAGTGGAGCAGAACAGGGAAATCAGAGACAGCAACTACCCTCCATGAATCTCCCTACTCTCATACTTACAGTTATACAATGCCACACCAAGATGGCTTATATGAAGGCTTATTCAGTAAAGGCTGGGTAAAGATCAGGTAGCTAAGAACATGAAGTGTTTAAGGGAAACTAGAATATAAAATCTAAGATTCAGATAACAGCAACTGCAAGAAAGGAATATGAGAAATGGTGGATCAGAGGGAAAAAAAAGCATGCAACAAGGTAGCTGAAGAAAAGCACCCACATTCAGCAGCTGAAAGTAGGTAAGACATCCAAGTTTTAGGGAAGACCATTAAGACAGTTAAAAGTCTGACACTCATCAGCACAAGATGGCTCAAGTACAAAGATATTACAGGTTCCAAGTAAGGACAAGTGAAGGGGCTAATAAAAATTTACTACCTGTATTTGAAACTGAAGCTTAAATAAAATGGCAATTAAACCTACTGTCTTTTTGAGTGGTGAGGAACCCCAAAGTTTGTATAGAGTCCATAAAACCTAGCAAAACAAGGAAAGCAACATCCCAATAACCCACTCAATCCCCAAACTACTGCTACAAGATGATAGAAAAAAAACCCACAAGCCTTAATGAACTACAGAATCAAAGAGAAGGGTGTGGATTATTGCTATGCTGCATAATTTCCTTATGGAAAGTGCTCTGGCTTGAAGTAGATCCAATAATCCAGCCACATCCTTGTACAGATAGCATCCAGCATGGCTTTAGGCAAAACATGCCAACCCATATTAAGACAGGTTTAATTCTGATATCAAAGTGCTAAAACAGCAAAATAATCATTCAGTTTTAGAAGTAAACATGAACAAACACTTCAATATAGTTTGCTTTTTTGTAGTTGAAATCACTTTTATTTGTAAGGAACGTCACCCATACTGCACAGTTTCAAACAGATCTTACCAAGGAAAGCGTAGGTTTCTCCTCCCCATGTCCTGCAATGAACAGGACGGGCACAGAAAAAAAAAAAAGGACAACCTCATCACACTTGGGAGGTTTAGCACCAGCATCCAATAAAAAAAAGCATTTGATTTCAATTTCAGTTCTTTGGTTGGGTTTTTTCCCCTTTGCAGTTTGATACCAGAAGAAAAATTGAAAAATTCAATGCTAGTGAAACAGTGAAATTCTTAATAAAAACCCAAATCAAAAAAACCCCACAGTTGCTGTTGAAACTGGGGAGGTTGCTCTTTCTGAATCTCACTTTCTTTCTTGATGCATCTATCTTGCAGGCGTTCCCTGGATGTCAGCTGCTGGTAAGTTCTCTCTCTCAAGTTTCAGTGTTTTAAATCTTTACTTTCTCATCATTGTTGACAATTTATTGCTTGAATGTTTCTTTGGTGTTTTTAGTTGCATTTTAGGACACCTGTAGAAGAATCAAATTGTAACATGCAGTTTGCTTGAGGTTTCATTTCTAATAGGAAATAGAAATGTGAGACACACTGGACTAGAGAACAGAGCTGCCCATTGGGTGGGATTTCAGATGAAGAACTTACAGAATAAGCCAAGTCATGCTTATCCATCTACAAGTTAGGAGTACAGCATCCTCCTAAAGTAAAACAGCACCAGCTCACCAACAGATGCCAGTATTATACACCAGTTAGGAACACCCCCTTAAAACAGATCAGATAGATGAAGCAAAATCTTCTACAGATATTTACTTTATGATGAATACAAAGAAGCAGAGAAGAGAAAAAAAGCAGAATAGAAACAAAGTTCTTGGGTTGCCCATATAAGATGCAAAAGCTATTGCAACTGTCTCATGCATAGGAGTATGTAGCCAGACAGGTGCTCCAGAGTCCTAGAAGCATACATAGTGTTAGGTCCTGTTCTCCAACTGAAACTATGACTCACCTGAGGGATGGTAAAGGTGTCTGGGGAGCCGGACATTATTCAGCACCACTCTGCTCAGTCACTGGAGCAGGATTTTCAGCAGGTGTTTCAGTCACCTTTGTCTGAGACACAACAAGCCTACATTACAGACAAAGAATGACCTCCAGACCCTTTCTCTGTTCAATAGTAGCATCAGTATAACCCAGGCTTTAAGATAATCAAGGAAGATTAATTCTCAGAAAATACTAACTGCATGGAATACAAACTTTAAGTATTACATAGCCGATTATCTTTGTACACTTTTTTTCAAACACACCTCCAACATGGAGGGGACCACTTCAAGTGGATATAGAATGAGAAAGTCTTTCCTCATTAAAGCATGTGTTTGCCAATAGCTTACCAAAACCAGCTTGTTTAAGCAAATCAGGAAGTGATCTAGAGCTTTCAAATCTTTCTCTTAGTTTGGAGACTGATGGTCTGAGGAAGTAGGAAAATACAACAGTCCCTGTCTACTTCAGAAGTTAGTTACATTCTGATAACCAGAGAACTATCTGAAAGTTATTTCCATCCCATTGCTGGTTAGTGTTTCATTAAATATAAGTTGCTGGTTTTCAAAGATCATAGGGAACAGGCAATGAAACCAAACTACCTTCACCACAAACACCTTGTTAGTGTACTTAAGAGTCTGATGGTTATATCCAATACACTCAGAAAAAAAAAAAAAGCAGATGGTCTTGAACATTCATCCAATCAACAGCCTTAAACTTAATCTCTGCAAGGAGCACACTTACTTCTTTTCCATCCTGAGCTGGAGCACTGGGTGGACGAGGTCGACGCCGGTAGTTATATGGGCGCCGATACCCACGGCGAAGTGGCTGTTGACTCATAGCATTAGCCTCATGCTGGTTCTCTTTTTCAGCCTCTCCAGCCACTGGGGCAGGTCGAGGACGTTGGGGACCTCTGAGAAGAGGGAGAAATATATCAGGTACACAGGAAGTTTGAGGTTTAAAAACACAGTAGCTTTTGCCCAGGAAAAGTCTCTCTAACCAGCAAGTTCCATCTTTAATAATTGACTGATAGGAACCAATCCCAATGCCTATTACCTAGATCCTATTAGGTGACTTAAGTACATGCACTAAATCCAGTGACAGTGCTTTTCTGCTGAATTTCTTCGGGAAATCTAAATTGGCTTTTGGGAGTAGGCAGCTGTGAGTTACTTATGCAATACTTGTCTCAATACAGAAAGAATTATACACAAAATAGATACATTAATACCTCTTAGAGAAAGAAAGACAAAAAAAAAATCAATAAAATTTGTTAGCCATGGGCAAGCTATCCTGTTTGCAGTTCACATGTGACAGGTGTAAAACTGAGATGTCTTGTTACTCTCACTGCTGGTGTGGTGCTATGCCTGACTAGCCAACTATGTGGTTTCTCAAAGACTTGTGTCTGAAAGCAAAACATCCACATGATGGAACACTGCATCCAAGCTGGAACCAGAGTTGGTGCCATTTACTTTCATATTACTGCACCTAAGCTACTGATGACTTCCTGGAATTAAACTGATTCAGCTCAGGCCTCTGCAAGCATCATTATACTAGTTCCCACTACCCTAGTTACTAGAGCCAACACAAACTCTTTGAGATGAAAGAGCTCAGAGTAGGAGCTCAAAAAGCTTATGGTTCTAGATCTGACATCCAAAAGGGCGTTAACTTTATTGTGCACTGAAAATGTGCTCATTACAATTAAGCACGATCTTGTAATTCCTATATAAAATTCTGCTGCTTCTTGTTCTTGCACTGGTATTTACCCCTTGCTATTGGTTTTCAATGAGTATGCATATGAAAAAAATGGGAACTCTGAATTTTGAGAAATGAACTGTGAAATGGACAAACCTGGAGCTTGACCTCATAAGCCAGTTGATAATAGGACAAGCTGATGAAGAGCACGTGAGAAATGTAATGAATGGCAGACTGTGCAATAGAATTTATCTCCTTCAGAGGAGGCACCATGTTACTTTACAGAAAGTACCAGTGAATACAACCCAGTGTTTTTTCCTCACTTGTTAGTCATTCTCCAAGATAATGGAGTCACAAGAAGCCAGGAGTCTGAATGATCTTTTCCACTTAAAGGCAGTTAAGAAGTGAGGTAACACCAAGTATGTCAGTCAGAACCTGACTATTTCAGACTGATTCTTTGAACTGCAATGAATTCTTAGGTCATGAAATTGTTCCCTCAGTGTAAAGGGCAGAGACTTGACAGATTATGTCAGAACTAATACTGAAAAATAGAGGAAAATGATCCTATGTTAGCCACACAGATGACTCAGCAAGTTACTGTGCACGTCCTGTTGGAAAGCACCAGTGTTCAAGTGAAACCCAACTAATCTTTACTTAATAACCTAAGAACAGCATACTGGGTCTTCAAAAGTCCATTTAGCTCAGTTTTATGGATCATAGAACGGTAAGGTTGGAAGGGACCTCTGGAGATCATCTAGTCCAACCCTTAGCCTAGCCCATACAAGGATTGAACCCGGGACCTTGGCATTAGCAGCACCACGCTCTAACTGAGCTAATCCCTAGGGAAGAGTAACACTGAAACGTGTAGTATTTTGCATAGGTAGTCTCCCAGCCTTCGATTACTTTCTGCTCCAGGAATTTCCTGAGCCAGATATGGTATTACCAAACAGGCAAACTATAACATTCTCTTCCAGCTATTTGAACATACTTCCTCTGAACTCTTGCAAATTTAGCATCCCCAACATCTGGCAACAAAAGCTCCAGCTTACTACCTGTTGTATGCCTAACAACCTCCTTTTGTTTTTCAGCCTGTCTCCTACTTTCTTCATTTGAAGTCTCCAACTGCTCAGTAGCTTCCAATCTTCGTATCTCTTCCCCTTCAGTCACTTGACAGATTTTATCTTATTTTTCTGGGACCCTCTAGCCTCTTTAGCACCTCCTTCTCCAAAGGACTAGCAAAAGCAACTCCAATAATCCTCATATTTTATTACTTCCAAACAAAAGCATCAGAAGCCCTCATGGAATGTAATACTGAGGTTTCAACTGTTAGCAACCCCCTCCACTAGCGTAAAAATATTGAAAAGTTATAATACTACCCTATAATCTAATGGTCTGTAAGAGATAGGACATACTGTTCAAGAACTGAAGTTAGACAGAACTTCTCATACACCTGCAAGTGGCACTAGCGCTTAGAACAAAGCCTAAGCCGAGGCACAGGGGCCTGCACGTGACACATTGGACAGTACTGGAAGCACACCTGCACTCAAGCCAGTTAGCTCAGCACTGAGGCACAAGCTACTGGCTTCAGTCCACAGGGAGGGTTACAAAACAACTTGCCCCTACCTGTCCCATATTGAGTAACATGCAGATTCAACACTTGTTCAAGAAAAAAAAAAATGTAAGAGTTCAGCTGGGAAGACACAATCTGCAACTCGTTTCAACACACTGCCTAATTTTTTAAAAAAGTAACAAAATATAGTAAATTTTTTCTTAATCTATTCCTGGCTGTGAGTAACAAACAGTAAGTTTTACCATGGTTTCCTTACTCCTGTGGTTCTCCTTTCTCCTAAAAATTTTGCTTCTTTTTACTGTAGCTCTTATCCGAAAGCACATGAATGCCATAGAATACAGCTTCCTGCTACTAATGAAACCAGTACACATCACATAAGCATCCAAATACAATGATGAGCAAAGGAAGTAGTACAAACCTGCGATAGCGTGGGCGATAGGTAGGATTCCTGTGGACTTGTTGAAGCTGTCCTTCTGTGACCCCATCCTTCAGTTCTTCACCACCCTGCAACCAAAGGAAATGGAAGACAGACAAGGATAAAGCATAATTTCAGAGGCAGTACATTAACTATAGAGCCCAATATCTGGATGCCAGATTGCATTTTTGTATTGACTTACTGTTCTGTTCAATCACACCTGGTTAAAAAACAAACCACACACAGATACTTGAAAGGCTTTTGTTTTGGCAAAGACAACAGCAGGAAAGAACACAAACCAACAGTGCTGTGCTTGTTCCTCACAGTGACAGACATCAAACAAACTACCTGACAATCCTCCTCTTTCTCCAGGAAAGGGGAGAAACTTTACAGGCAATCTCAGGATAACAGCATTGAGAGTGAACTTTAACATGAGATTAACTACAATAACCAGAAGATAAACATTTGGGAATTCTGGAGTGCTGGAGGTTGTTAACCTGCAGAATGGAACAGAATTCCCTTTCAGATCTGTGCTAACCTCTTTCTACCAGATTAAAATCCCCTCTGAAAGTATTAAGATTTCAGACGTTCTGTATTGCTTTCCAAGTTTCCTAAAAAGCACAGAGACATGACCCAAAGACACTTGATGTATTTCAGAGACTGTGCCTATAAATAGCTATGTCAGCTATTCTTAGCAGTATGACAGTGCCAGCTGCAGAAGAGAAATCAGAACTCAATTATTAATAAAAACATGCACATGTGCACAGGCACATGAAAAAACAGCATATCAGATAATGTTATTTATAAAAACTGATCAAGATAGCTTGATACTTTAAAAAAAAAAACACCCACTAAGCAGATAGGTAGCAACAGTAGGAATAATAGGTATCTTCTGATGGCCATAGAGAATCATTTGAGGCCCAAAACCGTAAATTTAAAAGTTAAACTTTTAAATTTACAACAGGATATTACTATTTATTCATTTCAGGATACTAATTTTTCTGTAGAACAAACAGCATCTTAAAATAACTTTATAGTTTCATACACTCCACACATCACTCCTTTCCCTCTTTAGACAAATGTAGCAAAACCTGCAGCATCTTGTGTTTCTACCACCTGCCTCCTCTTTCCCCCCTCTCACCCCTACCAAGAAAAGCAGTTAAGAGCTGAAAAATGGAGGAAACGAAACAGAACTCCAACAAGCATCTCCCTCATATCACAAAGAACTGTCTTTCAGCAAAAATCACTATTTTTTCCCCATAATACCTAAGCAGATACACATGCAATAAGCTTCAGTTCTAACACTGAAGTGTTAGAAAACTGACATCATAAATGCCTAGAAGGCCTTGTTTGAGGGATAACATATCAAAAGTTAACAAAGCAACAACCTAAAGCTAGGGAAGGGCACATAATATTTTCAGACAGAAAGCTCTTGTACAGCCCTTGGCAGTCAGCATCACATTCACAGCTGTTTAAACAGCAATATTAAATTTCTACATGTTAATAGTATTGTCCACTGTGTCTATTCTGCCCAGCAGAAGTCTGAATTGAATATCCCATACATACAGTTTCCTTCTCTTGTAGTGACAGAAAGAATGACCTTTCAACATGATCCAAATGGAACTCAATTAAGCATTTTTACAATACAGAAAAACATTGCAGAAGTTACTTTTATTCCTCTCAAACTGAATGTTGACACATCAGTATTCTAATTAGATTTGGGTTAAATAGTTGATTGAGCGCTATGCATATCAAAGCAACTAAATTGCTTAGTCCAAAAAAGTCTTCAGCATTTTCTTACAGCTTCTGTATTATCACAATTAACTAATGCCTTAGGTAAGTATCTACCTATCACCGGTCAACTGATTTAGGTATGTTGGCCAAAAGAGAAGTACAAACCCAGAATAAAACCATTATGTTGTCAAATCACTGCAAAAGATAGTTTGACCAAAAACCAGAACTTGAACTTTGGGATGTTATTTTCTGTCAGTACAGTGAAACACACTGAGATGCATTTTTATTTGGAAAGCTTAAATTCGTACTCTTAAAAGCACTACGCCTATAGAACATCCAGGATCCTTCTGACTAAACTTCCTCCATGGACCTTCCAATTCAATGCAACACCTTGATTATCCTAAAAAGACAGTGAAAGAAACTGACTAACTGCACTTTCCATTTTCCTGTGAAGATGATCACAGACAGGCAGGCTATAAATACCCAAGAACATCTCCCACATTTAAGCTGAAAGATAGAAAATTTTTATTCTGCCTCCATCTCCCCTCATTCTTCAATAAGAATATCTTTAAACAATTATAGTAATGTCAGTGAGCTTTTCACCCATCTACTTCCCATGGTATCCAAATTTATTCCTTAACTCTTACATCTCTTCAGATGTCTTTGGTTTTTAGATACTAAAATTCATATCTACAGGTCTTTTTTTTTTGTAAGAAATAGTGCAGTTCAAAACAAATTTGCCCACCTTTCAATTCACCAGTGTAGAGGCTCCTTCTGACAGTAATATACATAGTATTTCATATGAGAGCATCACCAACTCTCAAGGATATTCCATGATTTATCATGTTACAGCATTTTGACTACAGCTCCATACCATGTCTACCCCACAGAGGGTTCAGTAAAGACTTTAGACTGTTCTTTGTGGACACAATTAAGATTTTTCTGACGTGAATAAGTACTTCCACTTTCCACAGAATTTTCCATACAACCTAGATGGAACTCCACTGAAACCGGTCAAACATCTTAACTACTTAAAGGTTCTCTTCATTCTTGAAAAATTTATGCATATTCAAAAACAGATTCAATAAGTTATACTTAAAGTATTTGAGGTAGAATGGCAAAGGACAGCATTTGCTTAAAACCACGCCAATTAATCACACAGAAATCAACTGTTACTGGTTGAACTCCAATTGCCTAGAGTGGTCCATTAGAAGTTCTTGAAACTGTAAGGTCACCACCTCAGAAAGTCATCAAGTTAATGAGTCTTAATACCACTCAAACTATAGCACTCCCTTTTCTTCAGTAAGTTGAAGATGGGTGATGTACCAGCTGAGCTGTGTAGTCTAGTGTAACTTAAATATAGCATACTTGGATACACTGAAATTTCTTCCTTCAGGTGTGCAGCTTCTACTCACCTACAGATGAGTAAACATCCTTGAGACTCAAGTCCAAGAAAGCTGGACTATTAGCAACCCAAACCTAAGAAGTTTCAGAAGTGTGCTGCAAGATCGTTAGCTAGAAATGCATCTTCAAATGAGGAAAAACTTATATACCTATGACTGAATTGACAGAAGTATATGGTATTTTCTGAGCAGTCAAAAAAAAAAACAACATACTATCATATCACTCTAGGATATTGCAATCTTCCTTCCCTCTTTATACATACAGGAGAGGTAGAAAGCAGAGGCCTCATAAAAGAAAAGTTATTTTAGAGAGGCATCTTTCTAGATACAGTAGACATGCAGTTGCAATATGAAGAATGTGTAACTGATGTGGGTGACAATCCCCAAAAGCAAGTGTTATTAGCTCAAGATGAAGATTCCCTCTCTCAAATGATCTGTGAAAGCACCTACATAAGAGATGACAAGAATATTAAAACAACTGTGGTTTCACTGATCTACTGTAGGACAGCTTCAGAAACAGGCCCTGTACAACACTTCCCTTCTCCCCAGTTTGCTGCAAAATGGAAATGAGTTTTTTCCGATAAATCTTTCACATGTAAAAAGTGGTATCTACATTAGTGCTGTTATCATATTCCATCCTTTTCATAGAATCAGTAAGGTTGGAAGGGACCTCTGGAGATCATCTAGTCCAACCTCCCTGCTCAAGCAGGGTCACCTAGAGCAGGTTAGACAGGGTTGCATCCAGGCGGGCCTTGAATAAGAGAAGGAGACTCCACAACCTCTCTGGGCAACCTGTGCCAGTGCTCCATCACTCTCACAGTGAAGAAATTCCCCCTCATATTCAGGCAGAACATCCTCTGCTTCAATTTCTGCCCATTGCCTCTTGTCCTGTCACACGGGACAACCGAGAAGTTTGTCCCCATTCCCTTGACACCCTCCCTTCAGATATTTATACACATTGATAAAATCCCCCCTCAGTCTGCTCTTCCCCAGGCTAAACTGGCCTGGCTCTCGCAGTCGTTTCTCATGGGGCAGATGTTCCAGTCCTCTGATCACCTTCATAGCCTACGCTGGACTCTCTCCAGTAGCTCCATGTCTCTCTCGTACTGGGGAGCCCAGAACTGGACACAGTAGTCAAGATGAGGCCTCACCAGCTCTGAGTAGAAGGGCAGGATCACCTCCCTCGACCTGCTGGCAAGACTCTTCCCAATGCACCCCACGAGACCATTGGCCTTCCTGGCCACAAGGGCACATTGCTGGCTCATGGTCAGCTTGTCATCCACCAGCACTCCCAGGTCCTTCTCTGCAGGGCTGCTTTCCAGCAGTGCAGCCCTCAGCCTGTACTGGTGCATAGTTATTCCTCCCTAGGTGCAGGACCCTGCACTAGCCCTTGTTGAACCTCACGAGGTTCCCCTCTGCCCAGCTCTCCAGCCTGTCCGGGGCTCTCTGAATGGCAGCACAGCTCTGACGCATCAGCCACTCCTCCCAGCTTGGTATCATCAGCAGACTTGCTGAGGAGGCACTCTGTCCCTTCGTCCAGGTTGTTGATGAGTAAGTCGAACAGGATGGGACTCAGTACTGAGCCCCAGGGAACTCCACTAGCCACAGGCCTCCAACTGGACTCCACACCACTGATGACAACCCTCAGCCAGTTCTCAATTCACCTCACTGTCCACTCGTCTAACCCACACTTCCTGAGCTTCTCTAGGAGGATGTTATGGGAGACAGTGTCAAAAGCCTTGCTGAAGTCAAGGTACACAGCATCCACTGCTCTCCCCTCATCTACCCAGTCAGTCATGCCATCACAGAAGGCTCTCAGGTTGCTTAAGCAGGATTTCCCCTTGGTGAATCCATGCTAACTACTCCTGTTCACCTTTTCCTCCATATGTCTGGAGATGACATCCAGGAGGAGCTGTTCCATCACTTTTTCAGGGATGGAGGTGAGGCTGACTGGCCTGTAGTTGCCTGGGTCCTCCTTCTTGCCATTTTTGAAGACTGCAGTGACACTGGCTTTCTTCCAGTCCTCAAGCACTTCTTCAGGACCCTTCAAAGATGGAGAGAAACCTGGCAACAGCATCCACCAGCTCCCTCAGTACCCATGGGTGCATCCCATCAGGGCCCATGGATTTGTGGATGTCAAGCTTGCCCAGAAGGTCTCTAACCCTATCCTTCTCAACCAAAGGAAAGTCTTCCCTTCTCTGGACCTTCTGCCTTACATCCAGGCTGCAGAATTCCTTGGGGCTGCCCTTAGCAGTGAAGACTGAAGCAAAGAAAGCATTCAGTAATTCTGCCTTATCTGTATCCCTTGTCACTAGGGCCCCTGCCCCATTCAGTAGTGGGCCCACATTTTCCCCAGTCCTCCTCTTGCTGTTGATGTATTTGAAAAAGCCCTTCTTGTTGTCCTTAACATCCCTTGCCAGACTCAATTCCAGCTGGGCCTTAGCTTTCCTCACCGCATCTCTACATACTCTGACTGCATTCCTATAATTCTCCCCAGTAGCCTGTCCCCTCTTCCACATTCTGTGTATTTTCATCTTCTGTCTGAATTTGGCCTAGAGCTCCTTGCTCACCCATGCAGGTCTCCTGCCCCCTTCGCTGCGCTTCTTACTCATAGGGATGCAGCACTCTTGAGCTTGGAGGAAGTGATGTTTGAATACTAGCCAGCTCTCCTGGACCCCCCCTTCCCTCTAGGGCCTTAACCCATGAGATTCCTCCAAGTTGATCTCTGAAGAGCCCAAAGTTCACTCTCCTGAAGTCCAGGATTGCAATCCTGCTTGTTGCCTTACTTCTTTCCTGCAGGATCCTGAACTCCACCATCTCATGGTCACTGCAGCCAAGGCTGCCCCCAACCTTCACATCTCTAACCAGTCCCTCTCTGTTGGTAAGGACAAGGTCCAGCAGGACACCCTTCCTCGTAGGCTCCTCCACCATTTGTGACAAGAAGTTATCATCAGTGCATTCCAGGAGGCTCCTGGACTGTTTGTGCCTTGCTGTGTAGTCCTTCCAGCAGAAGTCAGGGTGGCTGAAGTCCCCCATGAGAACCAGGGCCTGTGATTGTGAGGCTACTTCCACCTCTCTATAGAAGGCCTCATTGACTTTCTCTTCCTGGTCAGGTGGCCTGTAGTAGACACCCACCATGTCCTGTGTTAGCCTGCCCTTTAATCTGCACCCAGTAAGTCTTCTTTAGTCAGATTGTAGCAAATTAGTAGAAGTCCAGATACTATTTCTGACACAAGTTGCGGCTATTATATCTAAAAAACATCCTCAGCTGTTTTCTGCAATTGATTACTCCAAGCTGAATGTGTTGCTTTAAGATCTAATCCTATCCATCAAGGATAGGGCTCCCTTTACCTTTTAGGTATCCTTTAAGAATCCTAATAACAGACCAAGCTTATTTGACTGCAGAGCATGTTTTTGCCAAGTCTTCATTCCTTATATCCCTGGCTTTTCATGCAATCTGACAGTACTTCATCTACCAGCATTGCTTTTAGTTGTCACATCAGCTCCCAGTTAATACCATGTTCTTGCAGGGTTAAGTTCCAGTACTCATTTTGTCCAGCTTGCCTAAGAAAAAGGATGCCACAACTAGCAGCAAGAACATTGTGGCTAACCAGGTTCAAGAGAACAAATCAATAAACTTTGGTGCCCCAGGACAAAGATAAATGGTATCATTTTATGTTCCTTCAAGATAAGGTGATTCATCAGGGCCACAGACCTCAGTGTATATATATATATATATATACACACACACACACACATGTGTAAAGCTCTATGAGTGCAGCAACAGCTGGTTTTGGATCTGTCATGACTGAAAATGCCAACAGTACTGGTTGATTAAAACTCCTCCTGTACCACAACCAAGACATGAATACTCCTCCTGTACCACAACCAAGACATGAATAGAGCTGAGCCACGGAAGTAGAAACAAAAGCTTTTCCCTGAAAATAGACAGGGGAGAAGAACGCAATTAGCCATTCAGCAGCACGTTTTAGTACCCAGTTCCCAGCACACAGCAGCCTTCAAACATTTTAAGAGAACGTAGAATATCAGTGAAGTATAGAGACGATACCTCATGTATCAGCCACTAAACTCTCGTTCCTCCTCTTTATTTTGCAGAATATTTCTTATCCATTAAGAGACATTTACACCTCAGTAATCCATCATAGACTCACTCTAGACACAAACTAAAGAGCACAACTCACCTGGCCTGTTTTAAACACTGTCTCTCAGAGGGGTTGAACAGCATGCCAAAAACACTTATTTCTGCCCACTGACTGATGTGGAAATATACAGTACCTAGTAAATATGCAGATGTTAAAGTTTGGTCAGATGTACACAGGATAGGCTGCAGGAATTCTAAATCATGATATTCTACTAAAAACTCACATGCAATCAAAGTATATTTGCACAGTGGCTTTCAGAAAAGTAGAGGTATGCTGCTTTTCTGGATAGCTGCTGAATACCATTGCTGATAGCCTAAAACAGAACAAGTGGTACTTGGAACCGTCCCACTCCTCTTTCACAAGCTACTTTCTTCAATTAAAGCAGTGAGAAGAAAGTAGACTGGGAGAGATGGCACTGTACATCTTACAAGGATGGTATTGTACAATATTCAACAACTTTGAGACAAAATTCACACTCAACAAGTTTATAGATAAAATTAGAGGAAGCAGTCAATGATTTGGCACAGGCCTCACATTCAGGAGGACTTTTAACTGAAGGAACAGGCTAACAAATCCCATGAGCACTTAAGAGAAATAAACACCTGGATTAACACTTCTTTGTAAGTGATCATTTGCCAGCTTTGAAGACTGCAGTTATCTTAGAATCAAGCAGTATGTTTTAGGTCCTCAGAACAGAGGACTTCAGATCAGATCAAGCTGAGGACTCCCAGACATATGAGCTAGCCAAAGGGTAACAGTATTAGAATTTGTCCTTTGCTGTACATCTTCAAGTATCTGGATCCAAGTGCGAGCTAGTGCCATGGAGAGGCCAGGTTCTTCTAGCTGCATGAGTTCACATTAGCTAACAAGAGTATGTCTCTGTGCGAGTACACTGAGACTGGATGCTCCCTGTGTCCAAGATGAGTCTCATTATCACTCTTCAGGAAGAAAACAGCTGCTTTCCACACCTACTAGTACACAAGTATATCTAAGCCTTGCTACGTCTGCTCATTTTGAACCTGAAACAGCTCCAAGTCAATACTGATAGTGAACACTGCAGCTGATACTAGCAATAAAGATAGCTAAGGGAAATTTTAATCTCAATAGAGCAAGAAGAGTGCCACTACTGGAATACAGCCAATGACCTAACAGATAAAAAAATATCAACAAGGCTGAAGCTGCAGAGTCTATCACTGTAAAAGCAAGACACTCAGCAATGAGGCATCAGATACTGACACCAACTTCCAGCAGTCTAACAGCTTCAGAAAGAACATCTCAGGTATTTGAGGCTCTGTAGTGTGTTCCAGAAGAATTAAAAGATCCTGCTAAGCAAGCATAAATGGCTGCACTTCAAGGACAGCTTTGACACCACTTTGTTTGCCTCTTTGCTGCTGATTTTGTAGAACAAGATGAGACAAGAGGTTATGTTGCTTGTGTAGAGACTGACCACAGGGCTCTCATATTGAATCATTCATACATTCTTGCAAGTGATGATCAGACTCACACAGACAAAAAGATACTGCCAAGCCTATAGTAGACTCCAGTTTGAGTTGTGCTGCATTGATTCCTGAAACAAGTGTGACATGGATAGTAACTGCTGCATACACCTCACATACACCATACAGCTTATACATATTCCTCCCTACATAAAAGCTTGTAGGGAAGCCATTTAGAAAAGCTTGGAAATGTTGTGTACAATGGTGTGTGACTAGTTTAAAAGAAAGTATTATCTTTATGATATACTGCTTTGCAAGCCTCCTCCATAGTGAGGATAGCTTGCATGGAGGTTGCAAGTGGTTAGTCAAAATAGCTACCAAGCTTAAATGCAAAAAAACACTGAAAATGCAACAAATCATTTTTTCCCAAGCAACTCTTCAAAATGACAGCTATATTAAAGTAATATAGATATTTCCCTTTGCTTCAGAAGGTGAACACCTAGATGTCTTAATCTTTTGCTTAATCTTCTCAATTAGCAGACATTTCAACATCCAAAAAGATGTTTTTGCACCTTCCTAGAAAGATAAGCTAAGAAAAGGCCCAAAGGACACCCAGTAACAGAAATATCAGTACTAACATCAGTCATGCACTGACACAATGTACTGCTGAAGAATGTCACTCACACCTTAGTTAAGTATAGGCAACATATCACATTCCAGTACTGGAAGCTTCCCCACATGAATAAAGGTAGTTGAGAAAGTAGGATGACCGTCACTATAAAGCAATTAAACTTACGCTACGAGGTGGTCCACGGCGTCGGCCATAACTGCCACGTCGATAGCGGCGCCGGTCCGCAGCATAGCGGCTGCCTTCTACAGGGACTCCATCTGGACCAGTGACATTAGCTGCTTCTGCACCCTAAAAGACCAAAAAGGTCAGTAAAGCAAGGGGGTGTGAAAGGAGAAAGACCAGGTATAAGGGGAAGGAAGATAAGGAAATACAAAGGAAGTTTGTTTGCATTAGGTCCAAGCTCCAGAGATTTTTCTCTGAAATGGCAAAAGCATATTTTATTTTCAGTCCCATAAGCTGAGAGGCTCATCACTACCCATTCTTTAGTTCAGATGAACGAAGGATGGCAAAAGCAACAGATTAAGGACAGAAGATCCAAAAAAAGCAAAACTCAGAAATATAGCTGGAGTAAGTGGAATTTCTGTGAACTTGTAGGTTCTTACAATCCTTAAATAACCAGGCTTCAAGACAAAAAAAAGAAGTAACATATGCTGTATTTCAAGCTTCCAGGCTGTCCAATAATCGTTAACTGCTCTCTCAAGTAAGAGCTACAGATTTTAGAAGCAACAGAGTATAGCTGAAGTAAGTTTTGAGACCTATCTAGAAACGTTTTTTAATTAATACTTCAGAGAAAAGCTGTATGAGTGCCACCTGCTCCAGGGATTACTTTAGTACAGTAGACAAAACTACTAAGTATGCATGGAATACTCTGTTACTCCCCATTAGAGTGATGTTAACTGTTGGACTATGCCACTATGCTTCTATACCTCCACAATCTCTTACCTTCTCTCCCTCAACCACATCAAATTCTACAGTTTCTCCATCACCAACACTGCGCAGATATTTCCGTGGGTTGTTCTTCTTTATTGCTGTCTTTAAAGAAAGATGATACAGAAAAGTATTAGTTTTCTGTCTTTTCATTTACAGCCCTCTAGATGAGCTAAGGACAGTTTCTGCTATAGTATCAACTTTACAAAACAGATCAGTCACCACACCAAGATATGGCAAATATACTAGTCTCTCTCATTCCCTAGCCCTTCCTTACTCAGACAATATTCCTTTCTCAATACTTATCAGGTTACAAATCAGTTGTTGTCCCAGGTTCTTCTCACACCTACTAAATACCTGGATCATTTCATATGTTTGTATGCATAGAGTTCACACTGATTGTTTGACCTCCTGCAAGCAGTATCAAGGCAATTCCAGTTGTAAGCATGACCTGTGCCTTCACAATCATTAAAAGCCTCTAAATCATCTAGACAGAATTTAAGACCAGAAACATTTTTAAAGATAGCAGTTTTTCTTCTCTAGTTGTTATGAATTGCTATGATACCTTACAGTTATGCTATAACTTTAATGTAACAGAAAAAGCATTTTACCTAAGCACTGTAAGGCAGACCCCAAAAAGTTAGGTGACTCCCTAAGGAAGGCAGAAGAATAGTACCAGAAGAGAGTGTCACAATCTTCTAGAAGGAAACCCAAAAATAGTATTAACAACACAGATTAGGGTTAAAATCAGTTGAAAACCCCCTCAGATTCACAGGAACTCAGACTTCCTAGACTGGTTTTCAACCTGTGAACTACAGATCCCTTTCACTCTTGAGT
This sequence comes from Rhea pennata, assembly GCF_028389875.1. Lineage (NCBI taxonomy): Eukaryota > Metazoa > Chordata > Aves > Rheiformes > Rheidae > Rhea > Rhea pennata. The sequence goes on along the minus strand of NC_084663.1, from coordinate 83,638,522 downwards.
GCTTCTAGGATTCCACAAAAGACAGTTAGCAATAACGAGCCTATTATCATTTTATCACACAAGGGTACACAAACTAAAAAGCCTTTAAAAAAATCATTATGCAAGTCAATCTGAGAGCCAGCTTTTTTCTGAAGCACTATTTGGTTGTTAAACACCAACCAGCTTTCAGAGTCTCCTGATATGGGTTTATTTAGTTAAGAAACAGTGCATGGATGTGCATATCTCCTGGATTTTATACAAAATAAAATGAATAAATTTAGCTTAAGAAGTGACAGTTGTGGAATCTGTTAACAGTTCCAGAAAGATAGGCAGAATGAGAATCAGATTTGTTGCCAACACATAAAAATTATATCCATTCATTAAGGCAACAATAGGCCTAAATATTTCCCAAAGTATTGAAGGAAAAGTTCTGAACAGTTTCAAGCCGAATATGATGAGTTTAAGGAAGGTATTTTTGTTGCTCAATATGGGCCCTTTTGTGTTTCAGGCAATAATCCAGCATGTTTTTACCCCTCTATCTACCCATGCTATTCCCTGTATCCAGCAATAACCCCAAATGGTTCAAGGAAAAATGCAAAAGCTGCTGTGCATAGCACTAGTATTGAAGCAAAAACAATGTAAGAATTTTTTGCTAGAGTAAGAACGAACTGCTCAAGTGAATTCCTTTGGGAAATGTTTCAGCAAGCAAGGACTCCCACCTTCAGCAAGGTTTTGTTTTCTTTAGTTTGCTCTCTGTTGATTTATTAGCAACTGTCTCATCTCTGAAAATAACTTCAAGAGGCAGTTTTTCCACAAATGCTATTTACTAATATTAAAAATCACTACCCTTACTGTAGATTAAGATTTCAATTATTGCACTATCACTTGTACTGAAATAATCAACAAATTCTAAAGGCTTGTGCTCTGCATATGACAGATGTCAACAAGCTCTCTTCCAGAATCTTCCTTCTTTCTTGTAAGGGCAGTGGAGGGTAAGAGAGTACCCACTAGATTTCCTCTCAGCAGAGGGCATTCTGATGACTAATCAAGCTCCTCAAACATCCTCCCAGCAGAGTAATGGATGATAGATTGAATGAGGCTTGACATGCAGTATTTGAGACTTATGGATTAAGACTTCAAATTTCAGATTTGCAGTTGAATAACCAGTCAATAGAATATAGAACCTACCACAAGATAGGCTGAAGTTTATTTTATAAAAGCAACTAGGAATCATTTTGAGCAAGTCCTAAAATTCTGAGCAGGAACTGTAGAAGTTATTTCTTCAGTAGCAGGTAAACATTGCTGAAGTAAGCCTCTAATAAACCTATGCTCTTAGCTTGATGAAAAGACTTTTACTCTATATATCCAAAGGGGAGAGCACTACACTGCCCTACTGTTTACTAGCACACAGCAGCCTCCAGCTTCTTTGATTCAGCAGACATGTTTTGTGTTAACTCAGGCAGCACTGAAGAATTAAGACACAGCCTTTCCTTTCCCAAGGAGGCAACAATGCAGACAGCGATGGGTGACTGCAGAGTTAGGTCAATAACTCTGCTCAGCTGAGCTCTTCCCATACCCTCATATGGGTATTCCCATCATGCACACATGCAGTGCTGTCACAGCAGTGGCAGAGCTCCGCTGATACATCTCTAGCAGGCTCTGTCATAAATATTGTGCATGACAAACATGATCAACAAAAACGAACAACAACAAAAAACTGTGCATCAGATATTAACTTCTCCTCACTGTCTGAGGACTCAAGTTATGCCTAATTTATTTAGGCTTCTTTAGCTACCTACATACTTCTAAAAGTGTTAAATTGCAAGACATCCATGCACACATACAAACACCTCCAACCCTGTCAAAGTGCTAAGTGAGTGCCCTAGACAGCTTCTTGCATGAATCAACTCAACAAGGACACAAGCAGGATGAAGCCAAGAAAACTCACCCTTCATCAAACAATTGTTGGAGTTCCCCTCCCCCCAATCCCCTTTCCCCCAGGAAGACAGAGGGTTAACTCAAAGCAGCTGTGCATGCCCTAAAGAGAAAAGCAATTTAGTCTGCGCTCCATTTATAAATAGCGCCCAACAGCCGCGCATGGAACGTTAACCCCCCATTCCCATCATGAGATCTGCCTGTTCCCCTCCCGCTGGGGCAGGGCGCCTCTATTCAACTAGGTCAGCCTCGCTCTGAAGGGATTAGACCGGTAATCCGGGCCCTCCCCCACGGCCGCAGGGGGGGGGGGGGAAGGGGGGCGGGGCCCCGCCATCCAGAGCGCGTCACTAACAGCAGAGAGGACGGCAGCGCGCAGCAGGATGCTTGCTTATGTCATCGATTTGCCACTCGCGCGCCGCTCCCTGAGCAGGCCTCAACCGCCCACCAGGAGCAGGGCCACGAGCTCCCCCCACCTCACCCGCGCCAGGCCACCCGCACACCCAAGCCACTCCTGCCAGGAAGCCACTGGCCTCTGTAACAGGGATGTCTCCTACTGATGGTGCTCAAGCAAAGCTGTGACAAGGCTTATCCACCCTTCACACAGCTTCCCATCATCATTTGTTACTGCTCTTACCACACATAGAAGATTAGTTTGAGATGGAATAGTTTAGGAACACCAGTTGCAGCTGATCTAGGTTAGACCCCAAAGTATCTGCTTTGTTATGCAGAACCCATGGACAAGTTTGATCAGATGCCAATTTACTTGGGAAGCAGTATTTCCCAGACATTAGGACAATGTTTTACCTAGGGCTCACTCCTATGCAATTTCAGCTACAGGAGATGAGAAATCAGTCACTATGTCCTATCCCCCTCCCCATATTTTACATGAGGGTAAATAGTTACCAGCACAGGTGAATGAGACCCACATACAGAACACCATAGATAGTACTAGCTTGCTGTAGGAATCCACTGTTTGGAGCCCTCACAGCCAGTCTTCCCAAGCAGAAAAATGCTGATCCACATCACTTCTGTTTGCCAGCAGAACAGTCATTTTTCCATATATCTTCTCAGAGGTCTCAGAGACACTTTGTTTTTCTTCAGAGTAATTTTACAGGGCTACCTATCCAGAAGGTATTTCAGCTACTAGACTCCCTCCCATCAGACTGTAGATTTAGTCCCTCTATCAGGGTCCACACAGCACATGGTTATCAAGAAAGGAGAGGCAACTGTTAGGTATTTGCATATACTTCACATTGAAGGCTCTTGCTCTCAGTGCACTAAATGAGCCTCAAGTGTGCATTGTGCACACTTCCTGACATCTTTAGTCATTAGGAGCACTAGTTTTCACAGCTTTGTCCATTTTAGAGGTAACAGGTCTAGATACCTTTACACAAGGAAACAGTTGTCATATGCAATCTAGCCATGAAGCCACTGGAACTGAACTAGCTCTTCAAGTTTATCAGCACATTTAAGAGTGACATGCACTTCTCATCTCCTAAAGTTTCCTGTTTACATCTGATGAAAATACTGTCACTCACACTACAGAGAAAGCTCATGCTTGAAAAGTCTGCAGGGCCTGCATGTGATCCTTACATACGGGATAAGCACCACCAACATTTCATTTTCTGGTGAAGTAAGTCTCTGATGCTGCACATTCAGATTTAAGCCAACCAGTTTATGTCAACATGCAGACATCATCTCTTCCTTTCAGCTATCTATATCATGACATAGATATGATAGAGGCTCAGAACAGCCTACTGACAGTTCAAGGAAAGCTAACTAATGACAGGCTGCTTGGCATTTTCTCTGTACTTGGCCACGCTGAGTACATAGAAGGAGAGAAAGGCTAAGAGCAGCTGTCTCATGCAGCAACAGCTGATGGCAACCCAGTCTGGTAAAGAGCCAGACTAGATCACTTTCTCTAATACCAGGAAAGGCAGACAGTACAGACCTGCAAATGAAGACAGCAGGAAGAAATGAAAGACTGAGGAATGTGAGGAAATGTGTGCACAGGTTGCAGGGCTGAGGGACTATAAGGGAAAGCAACAAATAGCAAGGATTTTAGAAAACAGAAGTCAACCACCCTCCCAAAAGACTTTTTTGGTCTGCTCTGATTTGAATATAAAAACACACACAGTTGTAATGCTCATCTTCAATTATAACTTTGTAGAGTAAAAAACATCCTCAAATTCCTTCCTGAAAGGTTTCCAATACTATTTCTTGTCACAAGAGAATTGGAGTACATGATCATTCAAGATATTTAGGGTAAATATTCTAAGTATAAGGCAGGATAAGTTGGGGTGTCTGTTCCAAGAAGTTATACTGAAAAAAAAAAAAAAAAAAAAAAAAAAAAAACACACCACCACTATCACAAACCACATGTAATACACTTTAAGTACAATTACTGCTCTCTTACCTGATGAACAAACACATCTTCTTTGGTATCATTTCTGTGAAAAGCAAGTGAAAAGTTGTAAGAGTTTATACTAACAGACTTAAATAGAAATCTGACCTCACAAGTAAATCCTCCCTTCTCCCAGCTTGTAGTACATCCCCTGGATGCCATACATTCTGTATAAGTCTATGCTACCAAGATCCTGCAGTGAATTTCCTGGGTCACATGCTTGAGAGCAGAAAGGATTCCCTATCCTTCCAAATGAGAGTCCCTGCAATCTGTAGGCAGATATTCAAGATGCAGTTTTGACAGAAGACTGTAGTATTTTGCCTTTCACTACCTCTGTATACACCCTACTGCTCCCTACCTCCAAACTTCCATAAGACCTGCAACCTGAGCTTGTAGTATGTTATCCCAGAGATCAAGTAAGACTTTCAACAGGCCTGGCCACAGCTGCTAGAGCTCTTCTTTCAGTGAAACCCAAAGCAACACTGCACAAGAGGTCCTAGGAGTGTCCAGGGGGACAGGGACCCAGACTTGAACAACCAATTGAGTTGTTAGATTGTGTGAGTCAATTCAGGTTTCTGCATGCAAGGCATGAGGATGGGTCAAAAAGCTTGATTCTATGTTCACACAGAGGAGAAGCAGCCTAGACACTCATCTGTTCAATTCTTCCTCTAGAGAAAGAGTAGTCAGGTCAAAGAGTTCATAAAGGCTGTATAAAATCCAAGATTGATTGCATTTGACTAACATAGCAGTAGATTTCAGTTTGGTGAGACAACTAATAAAAGTTATTACATCATAGCACTTGAAGTGATAGTCTTGAGCTGGATACGAAAGACTCACTTCTTCCCAATTCAAGCTGTTCTTCTAACCTCACACAACACCAGACAGCAGTCTCCAGATAACTGGAATTAATACTATACCAGAAGTGGCTTCAGCCTCCCTGAAACACGGCTTTTCCATCCCATTCTAGAGTGTCCAAGTTACCCAGATTAACTGTGACATGATAGTTCAAATATTTGCAGGGCAAAAGTATCTACTGCAAGACATATGTTCACCATGGAGGAACTTCATTTTTCAAACAGGTGTATCCTTTAAAACCCTTCAACCCCATACATGCTCCACTCTTAAAAGTCAAAGTTTTCTCTAACAACTTGAGTACACAATATCTAAGTTCAAGGTTGGCATATGACAAATAATCCACATAACCACTTACCACTAAAAGCTATCAGTACCATTCAAATGTCTATATGTTTTTTTTTTTTTTTATAAAAACAATTGAAGTTTTGTGAAGCCAGGTCTATAAAGTCTTCAGTTAGCAGTAGAGAATTTCACTGTGTATTTAGAGAAAATATTTTGATTAATCAGTTACACAAACATGAAAGTGTTTCCCCTTACCCTCCAACCTTATTCCAAGCTTTAGAGAGCTGGGTAGATAGGAGATTTCATAAAACTTGTTTCTCATGCTTACTCATGTTACATTTCTAGTAATAGAAGACAAGATTTGCTATGTGTTTGAGACTGTTTTCTTCTCCTCCACGCTTTTGTTGGGGGAACGACAGAAGGAGTCACAAGACTTTTTTTGAATGTCTGGTAAGACTTAGCAGTCACTTATGAATTTCTTTTAGGCCTTAGATCTGAGAACTGGTAATGCATGGCATATTATCTGTACCACAAGTCTTAGTGCAGTATAAATACAACTATCAATTTAAACATACCTGTTGATAAAGCCATATCCATTTCTGACATTGAACCACTTGACAGTGCCAAGAACTTTAGTGGCTGGAAAGAAAGAGTTAGAGTAGTTACTCTAAAACATAAGAAAGTGCAAGAATTTTACAAAATATTTTTATACTTGCACATTAAGTCAGAGACCAATTGTGTTCCCTTCACACTCAAGGTATACTTTCACTCACATTTCAGTTTATACCAATGTACCAGCAGGAAGCAGTGCCTTAACACTGTTCATCAGCTAAAAAGTTACTACACAGCATCTAGAATAAACTCCAGCTGTTTTCAGAATTGGCCATTCAGCGCTTCACTACTGTTTTTTAATCCCAGAGATGGGCAATCAAGCTGAATTCCCTCCATCACTGCCATTCATCAGTTCTAGTTTGGAAGCCAGATATTAAGGAGAGCTAAAGAAGCTGTATAGAAGTTCCCTCTTTCACTCAGCCATCTCTCCTTTTTAGGCTGAAGAAAAAAATCACATTAACACCATACAGCTCAAGTAGAAAGGCAGAAGATTCTTATTTTGGATACAAACTTTCTTGCATTACTGTCATCCTTACTATCAAGTGTTACTCTGTTTCTATTCCTACTATTAGATATCTTCTATAATTTATCAGCTATATCAGCTATAGAAGTAACTAGCTTTACTTTCGAAGGCTTCTAGGATCAAGAGAAGTTCTTGTCTATCATGTAATACCCAACCAGCATCTTGCATACAAGCCATACTGCAGTGTCTTACAGGATCTGGTGAAACCTGTTCCTCCAACATACAGTATGTGTGGGAGGAACCCAGTAGTGATGGAAGTAACTCAGCCTCTCCTTCTCTCAGCAACTGGGTGGAGACCACTAACTTACATTTGCCAAATTTGTAGGAAAGGGAAGATTTGGGGTTCTGTATTTTAATAGATTTATCTACTACACAATGATCACAGTCACTTGCTCAACCCATATAGAATTTACCTGAAAAAAGGATAGCTAGCCACAGAAGACTATTTATTAAATAAGGAAAAAAAAGGGGGGGGGGAATTGAGGGGGCACAGAACACCAGTTGAGGGCAGGGAGAAGAATCTAGGGAATCTCCATTTCAGGGTTCCCTAAGTCACAGTCTGCTAGAGGCAAGAAGCATGTACTGCAAAGAATCATCTGCATCTGCTCTACACCTGCATTCTTCTCCAGGCTTTGGTCCCATGCAGTTCTCACATTCTTATACTCCAGCCAAGCAGAAGAATACTCAATACACAGCAAAAGCATCAGCATTTGCTGGTCATATTTTTGCCATGAATTATTTGTAGTAATAGGCCACTTCTCATTACACTTTTAGAAGTAAGATTTTTGGCCTTCTTGAACAAGATTCTTTAGCAGGAAATGTTTACACTGTTAGAAGAACCAGAACTACTTTAAGAGTGGGATATGTACTAGAAAAAAGGGCTGCACATCATACAACATCCATTCCTACTCCACTCCCTGTTTAGTGCTATAGAGATTAAAAAAAAACAAATTCCACTGCCTACCACTGATTCAGTAGCAATCACTCTTCAGTAACAAACACTCTTCAGCACCAACATTTATTTATTCTCTTAGATTTAGCTTTATGGAGTCACTGGGTACAAATAGATGTTCACTGCTATCATTAAGGCACTGTCAGACAAGAGCTCACCGCACTGGACAATCTGACAGAAAGAAGAAGGAAAAGAGGGAAGGAGGGAAGCAGTGACCATACAGGTTTTAGTCTGATTTTGTAAGAAGCAAGGCTAATACCAGCAGTTCTCCCACCACCATCCCTTCCCCCATCACTTCAAAATAGCTGTTGAAGTAATTGGCCTATTTCAGTCAGATAAGAGGATAAGAAGTCCAGGAAGTCACTACACACAGAAGAACACAAAGCCACACACATACTCCCTCCGTGAGGGGTCAGGAAACTTGTGAAAGGAAAGGTGATAAAACTCAACATAAGGCCACTTGGTTGCTGATAAATGGAAGTTTGCATACACAGCTCCAAAACCAGCTAGAGCAATACTGTTCCTTACCTACAAGCTGTCAGAAAACACTGAGAAGTTTTAGTATAGTCTTTAAGACAGCACACTGGGGATATCATTCTGTACTGGCACTGGTCTTGTACTCTTATATTTTACTGTGAGCATCTGTCTGACAAGCATCATAATAAACATCCATGTGACTATAGCGCAGCCATTGTTCAGCCTGAACTGTCATAGCAGGGAAACGAAGCAGGGCAGGAAGATAAGCTCAGAGGAAGCCAAAAAACAATTTTAATGAGAATTGAAAGAAGGTAGTTGAAGTGACAATCCCCATCCTATTAGGAAAGGACAGAGGCTATGTATTTCCACAAGACACCATACTCTATTAATACAGGTGATCAGCAATTCCCACTCATGCAAAAGCAGCCTTAGTTTAATAAATTTTAGAAGTGAAAACCAAAACTTTGTTTTCTCTGACCAAACAGAGAAGAAAGCTGATTGGCCTTTATTCTTGCTCCTAGAAGACAAATACTCAGATGAGCTAAGCAAGCACCAGAACTTGCTTCTAACAGGACCTTTGTAAAAGGAGACTTAAGTGTACATATTATAAGGTCATTAACAGGGATACGTGAGATAAATTTGCATTCAAATCTATTTTCAACTAGCATTATAGTAATAATCACTCTCAGCTAAAAAGCTCACCTAACGATAAAGCCAGCTTGCAAAGCTATCAGAATAATTTGGACTAGAATAGGAAAGGCATCTGTGCTTTCAGCTTTTTTTTTTTTTTTAATTAAAAAATAATAGCAAAAGTCTAAGTTAGCCTGACAGGTAAACTAAATAGATACCATTAGCATGAATGAAGCAAGTCACAGTAAGGCAAAAAACAGCCAGGTATATTATCAGCTGTAGATGTGCCTTGATTGACTACTGTAATTAAGTAACTAAACAATAGAGTAAGGGGGAAAGAGACAAATGATAGCTTCTTATTTCTGCTTTGCTAGAACCCTTCCTACCTCAGTTTCCTTACCTGCTCCTGCATCTGCTGTAGTCAGACCTCAAGACCTTCTCTTCAGAAGTTAGAATGCTGTCTTTCCTTAGTGAACTTCAGGGCTTTGCACTAGTAGCCAGCCTCACTTTTGTAATAATTTCTTAAAACTATGCAGTTATAAGTAGCAGATCCCTATTTCCACTACAATAACTTCACTGCAGATTGAAGTCTTGTCCTTTTCAACTGGTTGATCCTGTTTAATCACAACAACAAGAACTAGGTATCCACTGGGATCGAGTATACAGGTAGCAACTCAGTATTCAGTTTACATCTTCACTATTGATAAAGCAGAAACTTTAAAAGCCTAACCCACTAGACTCTAAGAGCAGTTAGCATCCTTTACAGATAAGGAAGTCGCATAGCGATCTTAAAGACTTAGAGATCTGGATTCTTGGTTACACATGCTGTTTACCAGCAGCCACGACCAAGGCGGGACTCCTTGAGCTCCACCAGCCGCCAGAGCCGCGGTGCTCACGTCGCGCCTGCCGCAGGCGGGGTCCCGCGCGGACGCACGCCAGGAGCGGGCGCCAGAGCTGCGACCGGTGTCAGCAGCGACCCAACATGGCTGCTGCGGACTTGCACTCTGCGTTGCTCGCAGGGCGGTTCCAACGGCCCGATCCCCACTGCTGACAAGCGTCAGCAAAGCCCAGCGCGGCGCAGAGGCTGCCACGCTCCTGGGCCGCTTCGTCGGGGGCTAGCGAGAGCCGCGCCGCACCGGGCCCGGCCGCCCGCCGCACCGCCGAGTTCCGGGATCCCCCACAGCCAGCGCCTTGCCCCGTCTAACTCCACGCTGGCATCCCGGCAGTGCGCCGCTCCGGAGGCGGCTCTGCTCCGCGGGCACGGCCGCCTCCCCCAGGAGGCGCCTGACTCACGGCCCCGGGGGGCCGAGCCCTGGGCTGCAGCGGGCGGCACCGCCCGCTCCGGGAGCGCAGTGCGCCCCCGGCCGCCTCCCTCTGGCTCCGAGGGCGGCGCCACCACCACGTGCTGCCCCCCCACGCCCGCCGCGGGGGCCCCGTCCCGGGAGAAGTTCGGCGGGGCGCGCCTGACACTCACCAAGCACTTTCTTCTCTGTCTCCGCGGCAGTGGTGGCAGCTGCGCCAGAGCCTGACTCCCCACTCGCTCCACTCGCCGTAGCGGCGCTAACGGGGCTCTTAGGCTTGGTGTCCGCGACGGCGGGCGGCGGCGGCGCGGGGGCTGCGGCCGGGGCAGCGGCGGCGGTGGTGGTGGTCGAGGCAGTGGCGGCGGTCGGAGTGGCGGGGGGCGCCGGGCTGGCGGTACTGGTCTCGGCCGCCTCGCTCATGGTGCCGGGCGGGTCGCTGCGTGGTGCTCGCTGGTGTCTCTCGGGCCCCGCGCTGGGTCTTACTGCCCCCAAAATGGCCCCGCCGAAGTTTTAACGCAGTCAGCCTGGGCCGGGACTCCTGCCGCCTCATTAGCATTTAAAGGGGCCGCGCCTCCATAGCTGCCCTCTCTAGAAGCGGGACAGAAGAGCCCTATGGGCCGAGTGTAGGGGGGCATGCGTGGAGCGAACTTCACCCGGCGTGTCCCAGGGAGCGCGTGGGGGCGAGTGGCCGCGCGCGTGGAACTGTACGCGGTAAGCTGTGCACTGTCGTTCGTGCGAGTGCGCCTCGGTGCGTTTGTGCATGCGTGTTTGTGTAGAGAATTACGTGCTCGTGTGCGTGTGTCTCCGTGAGTGTGTGTACGTGCGTGTGCGCGCGAGCGTGGTATGGGCGCGGGCATCCCGGCGTCTGCGTGTGCTGGTACATCCGCACGCGCACACCGATACGTGCCTATACGTGTGCTTACACACATTGTGTGCCTACACACGAGCTCGTGGGGGAGGCGTGCGTGTTCCTCGATAGAGCTGTGCGCTACTATATGTCTCTTGTTAGGCGTGTGTGCATGTGTGCGCCTGCGTGGGCAGCACGTACGCGTGTGCTGGTGCTGCGGGGGATGTGCGTTCGGGGGTGTATGCCCGCGGCGCGTGTCCGCCTGCTTTGAGGGAGCGTGCGGGCGCGCGTCTGCGACGTGGGTGTTCCTCCATGTCGGCGAGAGCCCTGCTGCCCCGCGTGTGCGCGGCCTCGCGAGGCCCCCGGCTCCCTGCCTCGCTGCGGAGGGCTCCGGGCCCCCGCTGTCCCGTCCCGCCCCGCCTGGGCCTAGCGAGGCGCGGGCAGGTGGGGAGGAGCGCATCCCTTCCGGGGCGCAATGAGTCCTGAACCTCAACAGGCTGCATTTTTGAGGTGAATTTTCTACTTTTTTGGGATGAATTTTCCCAGGCAGGGAGAAGTAGTTTTGCGCTCTGTGTGCAGTGTGCGGGGTGAGGCTAGTGCGGGCCTTCCCGCACCCTTGCACCCTGCTGTTCTTTGCTGAACAATGTTGACAGTAGGTGCTGTGTTTACTTTCAAGTGTTGATAACCTTGTTACACAAATGAGTCCTGCACTGAGAATATTATTATATTTAACAAAAGTCTTCTTTTTTCCGTAAAGGTATCTTGCTATCTTCTCTCCCAGCTCATCATTACCTCTCTATTGTTAGCTGTTACTACTATTTCTCATAGCTCTTTCCTCGATAACTGTTTCCATGTCATTTTCTTCCTTGGTGTTCTCCACCTTGCACACTCATTGACATCTACCAGCTTTTACCGTTGCTGCCTCCTTTCCTTGCCACTGTCCTTACATCTCTCCTGCCTTCCTTGCTACTTCTTCATTTTTTTCTGTCCTTCCCCCAGTCTTTTACAGCTTCCCTGGTGTCTTTTCAGCAATGTTTCTACTTTGGTTTTTTTTTGTATTTTTGTTTTTTTTTTTCAGTTGGCACCCTAGCACTCCATCCTAATTCCATACCCCCACTACATCACTTTTTTTAATTGCCTCTTGCCTATTCAAAGCTCCTTCTTTGTGTCCATCCTTCTCTATGAGATGCAACTGAAGCTTTGCACACCGGGAGCCTGTTGCCAGGTATCTGTCCTCAGTTGGTGAGGTTTAACCCATCTCAGATAAGAATTAGTAAGGCCATCTCCACTTCTCACGGGTTTTCTCTGCATACCTGAACATTCAAAGGGTGTGGAGCCTTGTTTGTTTTCTGCTTTCTGTCTCCTCCTGATGTGTGCTTCTTGCCAACTCGTTGTTAGCTCTTACAACAAGATTGCGGCATCTTTTAAGGGCGTCCCTTGCTGAAGATCATTCATACCAGCACTAACATCTGCTACAAAGGAGTCTCAGTTAAGTGTTCATGGGTAGGGCATGCCTTAAGTGTAGATATAAATGGTTCCACCTACTGACACTCAAAAAACCTTGAACTCAAGGTTTTGGCAGATGTCAGAGCCAAAGAACTACAGTGCTATAACGCAGACCCTCCCACAACTGCAAACAGGATAAGATTCACTTACTGCAGAGGCAGATAATAAACTAATGAGTTGTTTTGAAAGAATGCTTTCAAAGCCTTCAGAATTATTTCCATTCAACACAGACAGCAGTGCTCCCACTTCAATTACTCCTGTTTTTAAATTCTGAATGAAAATTTTTATTATGGTTTTCCACACTGTGCCCCATAGGGTGCAATATACATAGGAAACAAAGAGATAATTTTTGCCCCATATGTTTTTTAATCCTCCACTCAGTTATTTTATTATTATTACAATATTATATATAGTTATTATTTTACAATTATTTTATGACTTCTTAAAATTTTCAGTATATGTTAGAACTTTTATGAAGATGCTCATTTTGAATCAATTTTGAGGGGAAGAGATACTATGCTAAATCAAATGCTTTATCAAAATTCAGACGCTGACATGTGCACTTAGAAGACATTAATGTTGTGTTCAGCAGAATTGTTAATGCGTTTTTCCTCCTCAAGTTAATTTTTAGATATTATTGGAAAGCTCCTTCAAATAAAACTACAGTTGATAAGCTGTGAGGAATGTACGGTACTTATTTCATTCTTTGTAGAAATTTGGCAATGTTTTCCTGTATTTTTCAGTTATTTTAATAATGAAAAAGAATTATAAGGTGATAATTTCCAATCTCGTTTTCTTTACCTTGTTGGTTATTGTTTACACATTTCGGTTTTTTTTTTCAATATTCCATCTCTTTTCAAAAATTATATTGGAAGAAATTAATCTGCTAGCTTGAGTAATAAAAGTTATACCTCTTGTTTGTGGAGACTTATTTCTGCAGCCCTACATTTTCCAAACACTTCCTATCAACTAAGTTGTAAATAACTATTTGGTAAAGTTTAGAGGAGTAGAGAGTGAACGCAGTTAGTAGAAAGTGCATTATTTTTACGAAAAGGTATGTTAGCCGTTTTTATAAACTATTTTCAGGCCGGCCTCTCTTAATTAATAGGTGTATAGTACATCAACAATTTCTAACATTGCAGGTAGTGCAAATACCAGTCTAACATGTATATTTTGCTTATAACTTGGCCAAATTGTGATAGCTTGGGCTAAAATTTGTACTTTTTGTTGGAGAAGTTGAGCAGAAGATACTCAGATCTGTTCTGAAAATGAGATTAGGGAAAAATATTTTGTTTCCTTGCACTTGAATTTGTTTTAAGACTTAGCCTTATAAATTACAGTGACTCTATGCCTTTGAACAGAAGGCTGAAACGTTGCAGTGACAGGAGTGTGTTTTGTAGTTCCTGCTTGTTGGGGAGAACTGAATCCCCCCTCCCCACCCACCCCCCAAAAAAAAAAAAAAACTACAAAATCAAATTCCACCAAGTAATGAAGCTGTGAAAAAATATCTTTAGCACATGCTCAGTAGAGATTTGCAGGAGTTCAACTGAAAAATCAGCAGCTGGTGCCCGGAGGATGTGGCACCAAGCGGGCTGCAGTTCTTGCTATGTGCTCTATGCGTGCATCACTCCTGCACGCATGGCAGCATACTCGTCTGGGAGCACCAAGTAGGGCATTCTTGCTATGGCACCTCCTCCAGGTCATGGTGTCCCTGTCATCAGCATCTGTGATGAGGAGACTCTCCTGTCTGTACTCTCCCATGTACCTCCTGAGTTGCTGTCAGTAAACAACTGTGTAGCCCACCAATGGTGTGCAGTTTTATGCTACACGGGCTTTGCTCTGGCTCCCCAAGCAGATGTCTGAGCTGAAGTCCTGAAGAATAGAACCTGCTTCTGATTCCAATTAGTCAGCATGACTGTGTGTGACAAAGTGTTGTTCTTCAGTTTGAGGTTTATTGATATTAATGTCTTCCTTTTAGAAGTGAACTGAAATCCATTTTACAAAATACAGTAAGGCTGCAAAGTTAAACAAGGGAAAGTTAAAAAATACTAGAATTTATGTCACTTGTAAGCTTGACGTTGCATGCCCTGATGTGTGGGGATAATTTCACATTTCTTAATTAATTGATCATATATTCCTCTTCCCACAGGCTCCTGCCTTTTTCAGTGAATAAGCTGTTTTTCAGTATTTCCTTTCATTCTCTGCACTCAATGTGCAACTCAGGCTATTATTTAATACCTCTTATATAACTATTAGACTAGATGCAGAATTATTCATTCCCATCTTTCATTCTTGGGGTCCTGTGGGGCTTTTACCTTTATGTATCCGTGGTTCACCAGTATTAATGAATGTATTTTATCCAGCCTCATATACAAACAGCTGGGATTATTATCTCTGTTCTGGAGGTGAGGAAACACGGCAAAAAGAAATTAATCCTATCACTTCCCAGTACCTGCGGGCAGCTGTCTTGAACACACATGTGTTTCTTTTGCAAAATAATTTGCTCTTTTATAACAAGTTGGGTGGCACCTGAGACATCTGCATGAGGCTGGGATATGTGGCACAAGAACATGGGAGATTTCACCTGTCAGAAGAAGGCCAGGCAAGATACCTTAAAGCACCTTAAGTGTCGTCACATACTTATCATAAAGCAACTAGAGCACATCCATCACATATATAAAGCAAAGTTGCAGTCAGCTTTAGCTGTATCTGGGCTCATTCAGTCTGAGGGTGGGTAGTAAGACCTTAACTCGTGTATGGTGAGAAAGGGCTATTTTAGACTCCTGACTTTTAGATGTAGCTCCTGCCAATCTGACATGGAAGGAGGTGTCCCCTGGCCTTATTGGTGGTGTGGGGTTTGAGCAACATCTTTTCTCATGCTGTTTTCCACTGGTAAGCATAGGTCTTCACTCGTTGTGTCCTGTGAATTACACTCCTTAGGTGACTGATTCCTCCCATGTTCTCTGTGGGCAGCCTAGGCACCCAGCTCAATCTCCTGGATCCCACAGGCACCTCAAAATTAGATCAGGCAGCTCCTAAGAAATTAAATGCCATGTGGTATATGCAAACAATCCAGTTATTCAGTGGGATCTTTTTCTACAGTCCTCAGTTATAATGCTCTGCAGTCTTGTGAAAACATGAAAATTTATGCTTTCATTTCTTAATACCCAAGTTGCTTACTCCATGCTGGCAGTGGAGAAGAACTTGAAAAGCACTATTTAAGACTTATATACCAGAAATAGATGAGAAGAGCTAAAATTCATAATTATTTTAAACATTTCACAATTTTAAACCAACCCCCATGAATTTTGACTGCTGAGAATTGGCAATACTATACCATAAGAATTTTAGATTAGATAAGGAGGAGTTTATTTGATTCGTGGTTATGGATAACATTTTTTACTTATAAAGTAGCTCTTCAGAGGCCTTTGGCTCTACTGAGAAATCTGAGGAGAAAACAGGAGTTCTGAAAATTTTACACAGGGTATGATGTGCAAAGTAACTGCATGCAACTGTCTGTAGCAGGACTCCCTGATCCAATAGCCTAGTATGAACAGCAGATTGAGCTAATAGAAGCTTTGTAGTTAGAAAATATCAGGTTCACTGAAACAATTTGCAGTTACAAATTCTGTAATGTATTTCTTGGAAAAAAATTTAGACAACATCTATCAATAAGGTGGAAAGGTTCTGTTCCAAACTATTGTAGAAAGTACCGTTTCAATATATCATTTCTAAATGATCTTTTTGTATTGATTTTTTTACTTAATACAGAAGTAATGTTGAAATTAAAAAATTACAATAAACCTGATATTTTTGTGGGGCTATAATTTATAAAATGCAGAAATTTAGCAATACTCATTTTTGTTCCAATTTGGGAAAGAAAAGTTACTCAAAGCTGCAGAATTTCCTATAAAATGGAAAACTGATCTTTCTCAGCCCAGATGGACTAGTAGGAGACTTAGTGAGTTTCAACTCTGAATTTAAACCATAAGTTCTTCAAAATAGAAATAATCATTTGCTCTGCTTTTGCATGCAACCTGACATAATTGGAACCTGATCTTCACTGCAGCCTCTGCCCCTGTTGATACTGTCATAAAATGGATGATACAATGATCTAACCCAGGCAGGTCATTTAAACTCTCCACTTATTTTCCTTGTTGAAGAATAAAAATTAAAACATTTATTTTAAAAAGCAAGTTTAAAAAATGAGAAAATCATGAAGTGCAAAATGCAGAATTCTAAAAAGGATCTGAAAATTATGGGATTGGTTGATCTTAATTACATTTATATTATATTTTATACTGTCTACAGTTTTTTCTGAAGTAACGTCTTTAATCTGGGGTTAAAGGAACTTGCTGACATTTTGCAAAATCCAGCTGTTCCATAAGCTCAAAACCCATTATTTCCCTCCTTACTGAACCTTTATCTTGGCTTCCTTCTTCCATTCCTGTTTCCTGGATGCTCCTTTGTATCACTGATCTAGCCAAAGTTTCATGCAGTGTATTATGAGTTAATTTGACATAAGATGAATGCAAAATAGGACATGTTATTCTAATAAAGTAAAAGTATATCTGGAAGAACCTTATGAAGATAAGCGATCTGCACACCAGAGCACTGAACTGTGCAGTGACATTCACACCATATTGGTTCTGTATTTGTTTCTTTACTCCTTAAAGAAGACTGGATTAGAGCCAGCTGTTGGCCCTGTGTGAAAATGCATAGGAACAAGATGTCTGTGTTTGCAAAGGACTTTGCAACTTATAATTTGTGTTATTGCGACAAGTATAGACCTAAATTTCAACCCAGAAAACCATTCCTCAGCCACATACATGTGCCACAAACCACATGTTCACATATTCTGCTGCACACACAACACACAGACCACACAAACAGAGAACCATACCCAACACATCCTTTCTTAGGTCACAGATGAACATGAATTTGCCTGCATTACAAAATAAAAACTCAGACTGGTAAAACTAATCACCCTGCTTGGTCACAGAAGATGAGAGTGAATTGCAAGTAATCACCAGAGATCTGCAGGAAGTCTTGAATGGACTAAGAGAGGGAGCTGCCAATCAAATCTCAGGTAGAAGCTTAGCATAAAAAGCTCAACTCAGTACAGCAGTGAGGAGGACTGAGGTAAAAGAGTAGCTAATAGGTACAGAGCTCACTACAGTCCTTGTAGTTCCCTGAAACAATTTTATTCTGTTTTCCAATATTTCTCTTGGAAATAGTCTTTCCAGTGCATTTCATGAGTATTTGTGAAGTCATGACTGCCTTTGTAGTCTTTTCTGAGGTGATATTCTTCATATCACTATGGAAATACAACAGTAGTCAGAATTTAGGAATATGATCAGTTAAGTGTAAGGAATATTAAATTGATCCCTGACAAAGACTAAATAATATGCTCTGTACCTTTGGGTATCCTCTACCCATGCATCTTGTAGAAGGTGCATTGTATGTATATACTATACCAAGATTAAAAGTGCCATGGACATGCTTAGGGCACTGGATTCTCCTTTACCCTTTCATGCTGACCAAAGACCACCGACTTAATAAGTATCTTCTCCACCTCTGAGTGTGCCATCACCTTTTTTCTTTCTCATCCTCAGAGAATTTTGCAGAGGAAGTATGTGTCGAAGTATGAGTTGGACACTGATTCTATTATGAAGTCTAGGGCCTGCTGTTCTAAAATATCCCCTTTACAGCATCTCTTAGCCTGAGTCCAGGTAACTGTAGTGTCTCATATTGCACTAGGCTGTTGGAGAAATGGGTTAAGAAATATATTGAGCCCAGCTGATTCAGGGGTTGCCAGCTCCTTAAAGGTATTTGAAAAATTCTAAAGCAAAGAGATGAATTGTCTGAGGCAGTGCAAAAGTATTATGATTAGGGGAGAAAAAAGTGCTGGAATAAAGAAAAATTATCATGGTAGGACAGGCATCTACAGGCAGGTTGGAACTCTGTACCTGGCAGAAGAAAGCATGATGATAGCTAAGTTATTCACTACTTTGTTCATAGAGAGGAAGAGAAGAGGGGGGTAGGGAGTAGTGCTGGTAGTGGCAAAAATTGCATTTAGTTTAGAACTAATTGCACAAAAGTAAATCGAGTTCCCAAAGATAGATTGGAGAGAAGAATCCTGCTCTGCCAAATATGAAGAGCAATGTCTAAGGTGTGATCTGAGATGATTCCTTTTCCCTAGGCATTTATAGGACCCCACAGAACACATATGCCCCAGGACTGTCTCCTGTCTAAGTTGCAATATGAGCTAAGTCTTGTTGTACTTGCCACAGTTTCCAGATGATGATAGCCCAAAATAGCAAAACATTTTGGGGGGGATGTTGTGTTGCACTAATATGGTAGAGGGTGGATTTAAAACTTATTCTGACACAGAAAGATCTTCTGCATTCACACAGGCTTATCTTAGAGTTGCATGCAAGAGTGGAGAGGAAGAAATCCATCAGTGGCCAAGCATAATTAAAATCCATCCAATCTCATTTCTTTTTGTCAATAGCAAAAATCAAAGCATTGGCCTTTTCTGAATGATTTCTGCCTGACCTTGTGCCTATCTGATCATTTACAGGATGCTAATTAAGCAGTTACAACATTACCTGCAGCAGTAGAGCACAGCCAGTTTCCTGAAGTGGTGAAATCAACCAATACCTGAATAGTGTTATTGTCAGATGTGAATGACATACCTAAGGAGAGGCACACTGCAGGACTCGGACATCCAACGGGACAGCTGCTTTCATTCACCTGAGAGACCTTCCAGATACTTCTTGAAGTCATTTTGCTAGTTCTGGTCTTGGAGTCATTTTGCTATTTCTGGCTTCTGGTAAGTGTATGAAACTGTAATGCTCTTGAGGTTGATTCTCAAGGTGAATTTCAGCGCCTGTGACTACTACTGGACTGTCAGCTCTAGAAAACAATCTTCCATTTGTAAGGGAATGGTGAGCCATGGTATCAGTGCATCCAGCCCAGCATATGTCTACTGTACACCAGTAAGTCTGCCCAGCAGAGTGCGGAGGAAGTCCAGCTTTTCTAAGTCTATGGCATTTTCACCAGAGGGGTATGAAATTCAAAGATTTGGGAACAGAATAAATCTTTAATGATGGATTATTTCTCTGAACTGAAATCTAATATGTTTTTGATCATTTGAATATCTTTTTTTTTTTTTTTTTTTTTTTTTTTCTCTGTGAAACAACCCTTCCAGTCCTTTATTTGAAAGAGCAGCTGGCATGCATGAAGCTCTGCCAAAGACCGGACAATGAGCCAAGTGAAAGCTTATGGGTAAGGATTAAGGGGGAGATTAATATGAGTGACACTGTTGTGGGTGTTTGCTAAAGGTTACCTGATCAGAAAGAAGTACACAAGGCCTTCTACAGACAGCTGGAAGTAGTCTTACGTTTGCAGGCCCTGATCCTCATAGGGGCTTGAACCACTCTGATACCTCCTGCAGGGACAACACAACAGGCCACAAACAATCCAGGAGGTTCCTAGAGAGCATCAATGGTAACTTCCTGATACAGGTGATAGAGGAGCCATTGAGGAGAGGTGCTCTACTGGACCTCTCTTACAAGCAAGGAGGGATGGGCAGGGGATGTGAAGGTCGGGGTAGCCTTGGCTGCACTGGCGATGTGCAGGTGAGTTTAGGATCTTGAGACGAGGTAGCAGGGCAAAAAGCAGTGTCACAGCCCTGGACTTCCAGGTAACATATCCAAGCATGCAGGGATGGG
Organism: Rhea pennata; assembly: GCF_028389875.1. Classification (NCBI taxonomy): domain Eukaryota; kingdom Metazoa; phylum Chordata; class Aves; order Rheiformes; family Rheidae; genus Rhea; species Rhea pennata. The sequence continues at coordinate 83,618,483 of NC_084663.1, read as the reverse complement.
GCTAGGAAAGCCAAAGCCCATCTGGAGTTTAATCAAGGACAACAAGAAGGTCTTCTGTAAGTACATGAGCAGTAAGAGGAAGACTAGGGGAACTGCAGGAGAGTGAACTTTGGGCTCTTCAGAGATCAACTTGGAGGAATCTCATGGGTTAAGGCCCTAGAGGGAAGGGGGGGTCCAGGAGAGCTGGCTAGTATTCAAACATCACTTCCTCCAAGCTCAAGAGTGCTGCATCCCTATGAGTAAGAAGTGCAGCAAAGGGGGCAGGAGACCTGCATGGGTGAGCAAGGAGCTCTAGGCCAAATTCAGACAGAAGATGAAAATACACAGAATGTGGAAGAGGGGACAGGCTACTGGGGAGAATTATAGGAATGCAGTCAGAGTATGTAGAGATGCGGTGAGGAAAGCTAAGGCCCAGCTGGAATTGAGTCTGGCAAGGGATGTTAAGGACAACAAGAAGGGCTTTTTCAAATACATCAACAGCAAGAGGAGGACTGGGGAAAATGTGGGCCCACTGCTGAATGGGGCAGGGGTCCTGGTGACAAAGGATATAGAAAAGGTTGAGGTACTGAATGCCTTCTTCACCTCAGTTTTGATGGCAAGACTTATGAATCCCAGGCCCCGGAGACCAAGGGGAAAGTTTGGAGAAAGGAAAACTTTCTTTTAGTGGAGGAGGATTGGGTTAGGGATCCCTTAAGCAAACTGGACATACCCAAGTCCATGGGCCCTAATGTGATGCATCCATGAGTGCTGAGGGAGCTGGCTAATGTCTTTGCAAGGCCACTCTCAATCATCTTTGAAAGGTCATGGGTATCAAGAGTGGTGCCTGAAGACTGGAGGAAGACTAATGTCACTCCAATCCTCAAAAAGAACAAGAAGGAGGACCAGGGAACTACAGGCCAAACAGCCTTACCTCTGTCCCTGGAATAATGATGGAGCAGCTAATCCTGGATACTATTTCCAGATAGGCAAAGGACGAGGTGATCGGGAGTAGTCAGCATAGATTTGCAAAGGGGATATCATGCTTAACCAACCTGATAGCCTTCTATGATACAATGGCTGGCTTGGGACATGAGAGCAGTGGATGTTGTCTGCCTTGAATTCAGTAAGGTTTTTGATACTGTCTCCTGTAACTTCCTCATTGACAAACTGAGAAAGTATGGGCTGGCAGAGCAGACAGTGAAGTGGACTGAAAACTGGCTGAGTGGCAGAGCTCAAAGGGTTGTCATCAGTGGCACAAAGTAGTTGGAGGCCAGTAACTAGCAGTGTATCCAGGGATCAATACTGGGTCCAATCCTGTTCAATTTGTTCATCAGTGATCTGGCTGATGGGGCAAAGTGCACTCTCAGCAAATTTACAAAATCAGGAGGGGTGGCTGATACACCAGAAGGTTGCATTGCCATTCAGAGAGACCTCAACAAGCTGGAGAGATGGGCAGAGAGGAACCTTATGAAGTTCAACAAAGGCAAGTGCAGGGTCCTGCACCTAGGGAGGCATAACCTCATGCACCAGCCTAGGGGCTGACCTGCTGGAAAGCAGCTCTGCAGAGGAAGACCTGGGAGTGCTGGTGGATGACAAATTGACTATAAGCCAGCAATGTGCCCCTGTGGCCAGAAGGCCAATGGTATCCTTGGGTGCATTAGGAAGAGTGTTACCAGCAGGTCGAGGGAGGCGATTCTGCCCCTCTGCTCAGCCCTGGTGAGGCCACATCTTGAGTACTGTATCCAGTTCTGGGCTCATCAATACAAGAAAAACATGGAGCTACCAGAGGGAGTCCAGTAAAGGGCCATTAAGATAATGAAGGGACTGAAGCATCTCTTATGAGGAATGGCTGTGAGAGCTGGGCCTGTTAAGCTTGGAGAAGAAAAGTCTGATGGGAGATCTTATCAATGTGTATAAATATTTGAAGGGATGACATAAAGTAGACAAAGTCAAACTCTTTTTAGAGGTGCCCAGCGACAGGATAAGAGGCAGAGGGCAAAAACTGAAATAGAACAAGTTCCCACTAAATTTAAGAAAAGACTTTTATATTATTATTATTTATTTATTTTATTATTTTTTTTTTACTATGAGGGTGACTGAGCACTGGGACAGGTTGCCCAGAGAGGCTGTGGAGTCTCCAACCTTGGAGATGTTCAGAAGCTGTCTGGTCAGGATTTTGGCCAGTATGCTTTAGGTGATGCTGCTTGAGCAAGGAGGCTACACTAGATGATCTCCCTTTCAACCTCAACCATTCTGTGAGTCTTCCAGAAGTCATCCTCAGTATCCATAGAAGGCATTCAGATTTCCTGTCCCAGCGTCTCACTCCTGTGATTTGTGATTCTAAAGTAAGGGTGAATGACCAGCTGTAATCATGAGTATGTAGGACATTCTCCTTCACTCCATCCTACTACTGCATTTGGAGCCTAAGCCATAAGATGCGAGCCAATAATGGAATTTGCTTTCCTCTGAAACGTGATACTATTGTCTGAGGTAATTAAAAAATAAGCCAGATCCTATTAAAGCAAATCCCATCACCCTGCTCTACACAGCTACCCTTTTTTTACTCCTTCCCTGAAATTATTGAAATCACACAGGAATCTTCTGCTAGAAGAATCATAACATTTAGAAAGACGGATAAAATTCCTTTAGCTTCTGTTCTCTTTTGAGTTGGATTTTTTTTGATAGATTTTTTTCCCACTGGCCCAATTATTCAGTGTTCTCTCATGTTTTACTCCTGCTGTGTCAGTGAGCTCTAAGAGAAAAGACAAAATGGTGTTTTGTCCACTCCCTTATCCCTTTTCATTACCTAAAGCTCATGCCTCCCAAACAGCCTCTCAGCTGTTCTTCCTGACCTTGTCCCTGGCTGTGGACTTCCAAACAAATTAACAGTTCTTTACTGTTTCCAACTGGATCTTTGTGTTGAGAGCTTGGTGATAAGGTTTGTGGCAAGGCCGTCAAAAGGCAAGTGAGAAACTTGATAGTATGAGGAAGAAAAGGAAACTCAGTACTTAGCAAGAGTATTTGGAATTTATACAAGGAACTTTGAGATTTTCAAAAACTGCATTGTTTTTCTTATTTTTGAGGAATTTTTAGAAGTTATTTTTGTAAAAAAAATGTTCATGCTTTAAAAAAAAGGAATTTTCACTGTAATTTCTAGTTGCCAAAAAGCCCTTTTTTTCCCACCAGTAAGTTATGCTATATCTGTGCTGAAAAGTTACCACTGAAGCAAAATGATTTAAAAGAGAGAGGATGGCAGGCCTTTCAATCTCAGTAGAAATAATGGTTTTAGCAAAACTTGTAGTTCTTAAGTAAGTAGAATAAAATTGACATATTATTCAAGGCCAAGGATGAGTCTACTTAGTTGTGACCAGTAGATGGCAGTAGAAGATGGGGAATATGACAGATTAAACCTTTAATTTAAAAACTCCAGGCGTTTTTTTCTCCCTTCTATTCAAACACTTTACTGTAACCTGGTTCCATGGTCTGTTTTCAGTCAGTCTAGAAAAGCTGCATTCTATGATTGCTTTGAGAGCTATTTTTCTTATGTCTTGTGTCTCTTTCCTTAGGTTCCTTGGATGCTCAAGAAATGGTAACACAGCTGCACAGGTACTTTTCTGTTTTCACAATTTAGCCTTACAAATAAGATTCCCTAAAGAAGAGTTCCAAGCACAATGTCCATTTCATAGGAAGGATCACCTACATATTGCTGAAGCTCAGCTCCCCCCCATCAAACACCCAGTAATTGTTAGATACAGTTCAGCAAGACCAGACCACAGTTCCTATAGAAAGTGAAGAATATAGTCAGCTGATATATAGATAGGCAGTTGAAGTAATGTTTGATGAATGTTTGGATTAGTAATGAATTTCACAAGTTGAATGTGGCAAAGAAAAATAATCTCAGGATTCTGAACTAGCATAGTGGTCAAAGCCAAGGCTATGCATTTTATACAAAGCAAAACCTTGTACAGCAGAATACTCTGTAAGCCTGTATTATGTGAGCTGAATTAAATGCTCTACATTGTAGGCTACATTAGTTACGATGTCATTTTGCAGTAACTGAGCACTTCTCAGCTGGGCATTAAGGGTCATGACCACCATCTGTCATCTTTCATTTAGAGAAATGAAACATAACGAAACAACAAATCTGGAGGGAGTCCTGGGACATTTTCTCCTGACTTTTCAGACATCCCCATTACATGCTGTCTTTATTGATTTTATCAAGCTCTACCTTAAAACTAGTTCATTCTCCTCTTCCTTCTCCCCATAAATGCCCTCTAATTACCACATATAGTTATCCATAATTTTATGCTGGACTATATTCCAGCTATGGTATGTAACATAAATCTGTAAACGATAGTGAATATAAACAAAATTATTATATAATATACAAAATACAGAATTAATATTATTGTATAATTAAAATACATTAAAAGTGTAAATATAAATAATAAAATAGCCAACTGAGATAGAAAGCAAGCTGACATTTTTCACAGAAAATGGCTTCCGACAAGAAGAAATAATTTTTCTTCAAAAATCTGAAACTGTGTCAGTAGGGAAAACTTTTTGAAGAAACTTTTCCAAAAAAAATGGGAGCATTAATCAACTTAAAAGCTTTCTCAGGGGAAAACTATTTAATTACAAGGTGATACTTAGAGGAAATAGCATCTTTAGCTGAGTTACCAACAACCACAGAGATTCCTGGAAGTTACATTTTAGTAACTGTCCTGTCCCTTCAGAGTGAGAGATCACTTATATCACAGTTGCAAGAGGGTTCAAATTAACCCAACCTTATAAACATTGTCTGAGGTTGAATGCAATGTAATGGCTTCTGCCTGATACTCTAGAGGGATACAAATTCTCTGAAGATACTTCAGCAAGATCCTTTAATAAGTCCCAGTTTGTTTGAATTTCTCCTCAAAATGTTCTGTTGTTTCTTTGCCTCTCCTTTTCACAATCATCACCATTTTAGACTCAGAAAAATTTATGTGGGGAGAAGGTCATCCATGTCCAACCCCTGCTTAAAGCAGGGTAACTTCAAAGCTTTATCAGGTTACTCAGATTTTCTTGTAGCACTGAGGAATCTAACACAACTATGTAACTAAGACAACTTAAGAGCTCATTGAATGCCATGGAAATTCTTTGTCATGGCATCTTGTTAAGCCAGAGCTGGAGGCATTCACTGACACACCGTTACGAATACAGAGTTGCTTGGCTCCTGTTATATCTAGACTCTGTGAAGAACTAGTGTGAAGTGCATATGTGATTCCCATTCCTGTTTATATTAAGTATGCATGCTTATATTAAATATAAGTTACAATCTATAAAACAGTCATGCACTGCAATACCCAGCTATTTAGCAATGGTAGTGACTTGTCTATTACTTGTCATGACAGCTGTTACCAAGTTCTGTCCACTCTCTGGTGAGGAAATGGCTTTACCTTGCCAGGTTGTAGAGATGTCTATTTTCTGAAATGAAATGACAGTCAGCAGTCCTCTGGAGGAGTGTTAAAAGTGACTTCCAGATTAAATTATGAATCACAGGAAGCCTTTGTGGGGTTGGACTACAAGAAAACTTGCCAGTATAAATCACAATCCTCTGCAATGTTCTGGATCTCACAAATACCTGGGACAAGGATTGTGCTTGAATGGTAAATCCTAGCCTTAAGGTTGTGTAAAATGCTTGACAGCTATGTGAAACAAATGAGAAACCTTCTGGTGCTAATGTACATTTATATGTAAACTTGCTCAGTTTCTGTACACACAGAGACAATTCAAGTCTTCTGAGTACTACAGGCAAAGTTAATTTTGCTGTCCCACAATCAGATGTAAGAGCTACTGTTCCTGACTTAGGAAGTGAAACGGGGAGTAGAAGGGGCAGAGCTAGAATGAAAAGATAGTGGTGCTGCAGAGCTGTGCCTGGGGAGACCTACATCTTCTGCTTCCTGTTGGTACAGTCCTTCTGGTAGCCACTTCCTAGCCCTCCTTCAGGTAGCAACAGGAAGCCTGATCTTCCAATGCTCTGGGAAAGGTTATGACTAGGCAGGTCCTGGCAACCTGCTTCCCTAAGCATTTATATACTTTGTCCACATCTAGAACTGTTCCTGATGTGTTGTCAACGTCTGAATGTAGTAAATGCTTTATTTATTTTTAATTTATCCTTTGCTTGCTGATTGTTGGATTCCAGAGTCCTGGCAATTAGCAAGGTATCCCATTCCTATGGATGAGGAAATCTTTACAGAAGGGTACAGGTCCACTTCCCCAACATCTAGCCTCCCCAGTACAAGATTCATGGGTAACAAGGCTGCTCTTCCACCGAGCTCCACCAGCTGGGGTGAGCTCTTTTGGTCTCCCTCAGAGAGCACAAATCTTAAGGACCTCTGGGAAGCTTGTTCCTTCCTGAAGGTCCACTTGTCTATATGAATTTCTTATGTCACAAATATTTTCAACAAGATTTTTACTTAGAAAGTGTTTTCTAGATGTTGTCTTTGAAAAAAAGATCCAGTGGCTACATTAAGAACTGTATTGTTGATCTCTGAAAAAGCAATGTGAATGGGTCCAGATGCTTAAACAGAGGCGTATCTTTCTTCTGATATGCCCTAGGATTTCTGAGGCAACCCCAAGGGATTGGTATACATGACACAGGACCTGTAAGAGGCCTTTGCCCTTTTAGGGAGGAAGGTGGAGACTAGAAGGGGCATCTAGGACATTTAAGATGACTCTAGATGTTCACATTTGGGTATCCAACCCTTAAACTCACTACACAGGTTTTTTTTCCATTCCTTTAGAAAAAGGAATAAATAAATTTACCCAATAAAGTTAATTATGGGTTCACCAAAACCCTATTCCCAAATATATTGTTTTTCCCTCATGACTCCTGTTCCTTGTGTTTAGAGGTTATCACATGATGTAGCCATACTACCTGATACTTGGTGGGAATGGTCTGTGTTGTAACCTTTTGGTGTCTAGAACAATATCACTGTGTTAAGGGAATGCAAGTAAGTAACTAACAAGGTCTCGGAACTCTGTGAGAAAGAACAGCAGTTGGTTACATATAGATTCTGTGGCTTCCAGCCACAGAATAACTGTGAGAAGCAGTCAACATGAAGCTCAGAAGTTGAAGAGTAATGAAATAGCGACCCCCAAAGTCCAATGTGGCCCCCGAAATAAGTCTGCACACGTGCGCAGTATCATAGCCCGGTTATACAACGAGGGCGGAGTTGGGCTAGACTCCCTGCACTTGCTGGCCCCATGTGCTGGGACTCCTGCCTACCGCAAGTGATCATAAATACCAGAGTTTTTCCGAAGGAGAGGGAGGCTGCTACACAGCAGACGACCACGTTGCCTCCTCGGGGATGCCCGAAAAAAGATTGTGCCTGCCGACTCTCTCTCTCTCATCATGGAGATGATCGGGACAAGCATTGGAGTGGTCCTCCTCGAGATTATTTACTAACAGACCGACCCAGTGGTACTTAAAAATAAACTGGTTGCTGCTGAAGAACATTTATGTGTGAGTTTGTACTGGCTTGCCAAACTGGACATTTGGCCTCCGGAAATCTAACTGGAACACATGAATACACCACTGTGCCAACTGAAGAGTCAAATTCAATTTGTAAGTCCTTTTCACTTTCATTTTTTTTCCTTATCTACTGTTGTTGAGCTGATTTCTTGCCTCCACCAAATTCTGCTTCCTAGGATCCATGATAAATGTAGAGTCTGACTAGCATCAGGATCAGAACAAGTGGCAAATATTCTGCTTACCATGCTTTTCACCTCATACAAATCTTGTTCCTCATACAAAAGTCCCACTGTGTTAAGTAGGATCAGAACTACCCTCTAAAATGATTCTCAGACAGAATATTGACAAGTATCAATTCCATCTGGTATTCTGAATTGAAAAGTAAGCTGACCTTATGAGGAGGTCACATGAAAGCTGACCTCCCTGTATATGACTCTCCACCATTCTGCAGATGTATAGGATAATAAAGGCGCTCTCAACTAAATTACTACAAGTAGAACTTTTCCACCATATATGCAACTGTTTTTGGCCATTAAGTGAGAGAGTACACCAAAGGAAGACATACTATTTTCCCTTGTATACAACTTGCTGTATAGCAGAAGTACATTATCGCTGATATGGACCAGTTGAGATAGTACAGATCTAAATGAGGAAGGTTGTCACCATTCAGACTGGAAGAGACCTCTGTTAGAATTTTAATTAAATGTTAGAATGTTGTTGAAAGTAAATTTGTGAAGTAATTTTCCCTATCATTTTACAGGGGGACAGTTAGAGCACGTGAAAACCTGTATTTTAGAAATACTTACATCACAGATTTAGGAGGCTTTTTTGGTTGATTAACACATACAAAGCCAATAAACCCATAGCAGAATCTGACAGCCTTTACTTACAGCCACCCAACCACATTGCAGCATAGCAGCATCTTGGCATCTTAAAACATTTTACCATCATTTTCCATACTCTGTATACCTACCCCTTCAAATTCTGTCACTATTCCTAAAGAGGATGAAACACTTAATGGCATCAAACATATTTCTACTCGTGCAGCCTACAGCCTCAAACTTCATCTTTTGTGCCTTATTTCTCTTGGTCCTTATTGCTACCTAGAACCATAATCCAGTTCCAGCTATAGCTCTCTACCCTTATGTCTTTGATTTGCCAAGCAGGCCAGGAAAAGAATGCAGCACAGAAACTCCAAAAGTTAACCAGTCTTCAGAAGAATTTCAGAAGAGCTTTCAATGATTTCCTTTTGGTTTTGCTAGTTTATTTCAAGATCAGGGCTTTGGATGGTCCATTTTATTCCTCTTCAAGAATCAGCAGAAATACTTCCAGCCCACCTCACGCTGTTACCATACCTAGCAAAGTGTCAACAGAACATCTTTTCCTGCTTGCAGGAAACTTATGTTCTAACCCCATTTGAGCAGCTTGGGCTCTCAGTCTTTTGGTCATCCTACTAAACAAAGCACTACACCAGGGCAGGAAAAACACAGGTGCTGACTTACTGCAATTCAGATTCTAAAAATATAAAACACAAACAAATTTCAAAGCAAATTTTATAAAAGCATTCCTATCCTATTAAACAAGTTCTGCAGTTCTAGGAATCAAATATTCTCATAATGGAACAGAGGCTGGCAGCTGATGGCCAGGGATCTTCACTCTGTACATCATATTCTATATGGGAAGAAAAGAAAAAGTATTAGAATTGCATATTGCATTATGAGGTTCTGAGGTAGCTCCCATCTGTCCCAAAGTGAAGCAACACAACACTGGGACTATTAAGAGACTGACCCATTTGTTGGTAGATCCTATAGAGCCAATTCCCTTTTCCTTATCATCCCTTTAACAGAACTTCTTTAACATATGCACATATATCTGCTATATATATATATATGTGTGTGTGTGTGTATATAAATAAATGCAGATAGTTATCTCAGTTTGGATGCATAGGTTTATCTATTGGTTTTGACAAGTTTTATCTTACAGAAATGCAGAAATACCAAAATGCCCCTTTCATCAAGTCAGAATCATAGAACTTAGGGCACCTGAATATCAGAATGAAACCTAGGTGTCAAAGAAAAGACATTAGCGTACCATGTATCAGTGCATGAGATGAAAGGATCATATCTGTCTGTTGAGGAAAAATATTAGGGAACTGAGCAAAAAGTGTTCACTTACACAGCTGATGTTTTCCTCCTACATTATCCTTGACATAGATGATCCCTCTGTAACAAGCAGAAAGGTCATATTACTGGACACCACTGCTGCTGCCCTCCCCCTGCACCCACCAGTGAAGGTAACTATATAGTCAAAAACAGGACATAGTGAGACCTGAGGAAGAGATCAGGATAGTTCTCAGAACACTAAGGGGAGGTATAAACACAAGATGATCTAATCTAAAAGAGTCTAAAAGAGTCTAGGATGCCTCTTCATCTAAGAGCGTTTATTACAAAAATAATATAATAAAAAAGCCAGATACAATACAATATGCGAGACCTAGGCATATCCATTGTTCACGTTGACCAGATGTGGGAGATTGAGCCCAGTCGTTACAGAGCCAGGACCCAGATACGAACTTCACAATTTTCCCACTTCCTTATACTTCCTTATGTTCACACAAGTGCATGAACTTCTAGAGATGGGAGGAGGTTGGCTTAGGCATATTTTTAATCAGATCACAGAGCACTGTGTCCAGATCATGAAGATCTAGGTTCTCCCAGAATCAATAAAGAACTGATCAAGATCCTGAAGAGTACATAGTTTATGTAAGCTCAACTACTGTATACAAAGAAGAGCAGGACATTTGCTGTAGAGGAAAGAAGAAAAAATAACAGGAAAAAAAAAAACTCACATGGTCCTGCAGTCACAGACTTTTCATTCAAATTGATGCTGTGCTCAACTGCTGGCATAAGAAAAAGATATTAAAAACCAACAAAAGAAATCCCAAACCAGTAAAGTCAACTGCTTGTAACAAATCACACTACACTTTGCTTGGTCTTTTTCTTTCACAATTGGGTAACAGGTACCCAAAAGAAGGCTATCCAGAAACCAAGCAGTGTTGGTCCCGGCATACAGCATGGAGCACCTGAGGCTGGCATACAGGACCTAATGCTAATCCACCATGCTGTGTTTGCAGGAAAGAAGTCAGATACAGCCCTGTAATGGCAAAATTAGGAATCTTGGAATTGCTGTGCATTGGCCAAATCCCTTGTAAAAGTATAATTATTGTATGGAGATAATCTACATCCGTTGTTGATGCTTTATGGATGGTTCTCCTTTTCCTGAATCTAGACCAGTATCCTAGTATAGCAAGGAGATCTTCCATATGTGATATTAAGACAAATGCTTATTATTCAATTATCAAAATATCTAAGTACCCTCATTATGAGCCATGGGACTATTTTATTAAGCACTGAACAATTTCACAGCAAAAATACCCAGTTTTGCCATGTTTTCCTCAGTCATGTGTTACAGGCTTCACGTAAACTTTTATTAACTTACTGAGGCAAAGTCTACTGTTTTCTACCCTCCCAGTGTAAAGACATTTCTATAAATTAAAAAAAAATAAAACAAGACAAAAACGACAACAACCACAACAAAAAAACACACACAAGCCCCCTTCCAGCATTTGATATTTATTTTTCTTTAGTGAAAAGAAACCTGCTTTTCTTTAGCAGGTGCCTGAAGAGTAAATTGTTAGCATGGTGTAAGACAGACACAAACACTGTCACTTATAAACTAAATAAAGATAATTCAAGATGACATTTCTTACATGTTCTGTTCAACATATATCGCTCTGTGGAGATGATTGTGGGCTCATCTACAGAGTAAAAAAAATAAAATAAAATCAGTACTCTGGATATTTTTGGTTAACATTATTTTCAAAGTCTGTTGTATAATTCCATAGCAGGGTAAAATAAGGCTGGCTGAGCTAAGCAAAGGCAGCAGAAGTAGTAAGCTAGCTGAATTTGCTGCACTCCCTCCCAGCAACAGCTGTTAACAGCTAAGAGACTTCCATGCAGAGTTTGCCAGTTTATCACATCTCTCTAGTATGAGAAAAATAAATGTGCTATTTGCCCTTTCCCTGAGTTAGTATCCACAGATATTTTTGCCTTTCTTATGTTTCATATATGTAACCGGGATCTGATGCAGGCTTGAAGAATCTATGACAATGAGAAAACTAATAATATTGGCAATGCACAGAGAAAAATGAAAACTGTGCCAAATGAGAAGGATGTTTGGATACTGTTAAACAAGGCTTTGGGTTCTGTTAATATTTCATGGTATATTTACATCTGGAGAAAGGAAATGGATAAAAAATTAACTATTCCACCGATTTCCATCCTAATGTAGCTTAACTACATCAACTCTGAGAGCTCTAAGAAATTTTCAACTAAACTGAAAGACTAGACTTGAATGTGTTAAATATTTTTAAGATGAAAAAATGACAGGAAACAATAAAACCCTCCTTCCTTCTGCCTCTTATTATACTTCACAGAGGAATAGGCTAGGAAGCCAATATCCAGTGACTATAAAATTTTCCTTCCTATTCTTTCTACAAGCCATAACACTCTGTAGAAATCCAAAGACAGATGTGAGACAGGTAATTGTACTACTGTTTGATGAAGATACCTGCATACAGAAAGATAAAAGAATAAGGGAAGGGGAACTCACTGGATGTATCAGTCAAGTAGTCTTCCTCCATGAGAGAGTCATATTCAACTATTAAAAAATAACATGAACATACTTTAAAAGCCAAAGCTTTGTAAGCCTTTAGAAGAAACCTCAGCCCATTATAATCACACCAAAGTTCATGTTTCACTTTGTTGAAGAAATACTTATATTTAGAACAGAGAGGATGGAAGTGGTATTCTGACCCACAAATTTCTTTACCTACATCATCCAAATCCCTCTTAAACATCTATACTAAGAAAAAAAAGTATTTAATATTTTGCTTGCTACTAAGTAGACTAAAAAGTTTTATTTCTAATGAAAGCTAAGTTCATTTCTCAACATTTTTTGACCCAATGTACACTGAGACAGAGGAGCTGCAATTCTAGCTGGACTCCTCTGGGCACATATCCCACTAGAAAGCACACACTTCCCACCACATACAAGCATCTGTGCTATGTAGCAATTCCCACAAATAAAGCACAGCTATTCAGCATACTGACCAACCATGATCAACACTTGGGGACTCAGGACAGAAAAGAAGTTGTATATCTGTGCTACAAAAGCATGAATGCATAAGCCAAGGCAGGAGAGTAAGAGTCAGGGACCAGATGAGCTAAATTTATGCATGTTGCATGAGATCAGATAAACACGAATTCTTAGAAGAGCAACTACTGAAGCACCAAGGTCATGAAAAAAATTACTTCAGAGCTATTTTTCTCTGCATGGCAATTTGCCCAAGTTTAATAGTAAGTCTAACTTGCTTATTTCACATGGAACGCTGTGTCTTGCTGGGATGCTTTTTTAAAATCAAATGTAGAAAAAGAAAGAGGATATCATTGGCAGAGGATGTGGCAAGTAAGTGTGCCAGAATGAGAGGCACTAAGAGAGGTGCAGGGGGAAGCCAGACCTGGAATAGCAGTCTGAGAATATGTCAACACTAGAGGGATATTAGCAATATTAAGGAAGAAGATTTAACAAGAATAAGCCCTTCAAAAGTAAGAACAGAGAACTCCTGTGATAAAGAAAGGCATATAAAGAACATTAATCTGACCTGGCTTGAAACTGGTTTTCCCCTGCTTTCTGGCGTGATAACAGTGCTTAAGTTTCCCAAAGGCCTAAAATGCCATTGAAGTCAAACCTACACACCTTTAACAATCTGGGTCTCAGTCTCTCCGTGGCCCCTACAGCCTCTCCTACCATGGAAGCTACAGTCTTTCATGGAAATATTGCAAGGATATAACTCAGTAATTGAGTTACATAATAAAGTACTTTAAAAGTAACAGACAGTACAAGACTTACTGTATTCACTCCTTCTGCCTCTGCTTCCACTGACGCTCATTTCACCTGTAGAAATAAACTCAAGAAAGTATATTTAGGTCAGCCATACTCCACTAGCTGCTCTCCAGTCCCTGCAACCATTAAAGTACAGGTAGCCAGCTTGTGTGTCTATGTATGCCTAATAAAGTTAAAACATCTGGGCTACTAGAAAAATACTACACTGAGGCCTCTGAGGTAAAAGCTCCAAATATTTTTCATATAAAGAACAGATCAAAGAATTATACTGGCATCATTTTGCTGGTGTTTTTGGTTTCATGCACAGATATGTTACAAATAACAGTTAGGCATTTCTTAAAATGCTCCCAGAAACCATCCATTTCATTAATTTAGTATAGATTTATTGAAAAATGCATTGCCAGTTACCATAAAATCATCTTTTTAAAAAGTCATGCCATCAAAAGGAACAAAACAATGCTATCTAAGATATACTCCACTGCATCACTCCCTGCTGCTGATGGCCTCGTTGTTATTTCAGCAGCAATACCAACTTAGAGAAGTTGTTACATGTTTAGTAAGGTTGGCTCCTTCTTTTCCTATACTGGAAAATGTTGACCTTTCAGTTACAGTGACCTAACTATTTGAGAGGATATGCTGTGAACTCAGAAAAGAGAATAAATTTGAAGGAGAAAAATGCAAAAAAGCAAGCTAGGATTGCAGTTGATGCTTCCATAACCAATCAAGAGCTTTAGATAGTCAGTCATAGACTAGGGCTAATAGATAGCCCCTCTCAGGAAACAAGGGCACTCACAAGCTTATCTCCAGTTGGATCAGAGCTGAGTTCAACCAGACAAAAAGAAAATATTTAAATACACACTACTAGAGAGAATTGTTGATTAGTGCTATTCTTTTAAGTAGAATACTTCTTTCTTATAAATGCTTAACACACATCTGCTAAGGAGGCATTCCAGTGTAACATTCCACCCTGGAGCAACCTGCAACTGCACCCACAGCAAGAAAGAAACAGCTGCTGCTAGGCGTAATTAAAATGCATTAGCACGGCAATAAAGAATTCAAAAATCCCTAAAACCACTTTGAGTGGTATTGAAATATATTAACAAAGCTATGGGCAGAGCGCAGAGCTGGGGCTAGGCTTCAGTGCAGAAGTGGTGAGCCCTGACAGTGCTGTGTGGAAACAAATTTCAAATAGAGATTATATCTTGTTTTTAGCATCAGTAGACTTAGTGATGCATATATTCTAAAACGTAGAGAACTATTAAGAAAAGAACTAAATTAATGTTTTAAGGCATTTTACTTTACTCCTTAAATAGAGCATTAGGAAGAAATAGGCTTACACTTTTTGGAAAACAAAAAGAGCTTTCTAGTTATTTGTCTGACTTTTACAGAGTTATTAGGTAGAGATACCAGGTGTCAATATCATGAAGGGTTCTGAAGACAAGAAGGACAAAACTAACTCACCTGTTGTCTTTACGGTAAAGTCTTCATTGTTAAAGGCAATGATATCCAGGAAAGCTAATCAAAATAGACAAATTAGTGGCCTTCTAACTAGTCCTGTGTGCTTGCTGGTGTTAATCAAAGATCAAAGTACATGAAAAAAAGCATCTCAGACTCCATAAAAGGACTTCTCTCTACTGGCTCAAGACTTTTTTTAAAAAAGTATTACTTGCATCAAAAACAGATCCAGAAACCTGTTGTGATCTAACACACAAGAATGTTATTATTCCAAATAATAATAGGAAAATTCAGTCTGAATTCAGCTGAAAATTTCTTGGTAATATATGAAGCAAAATAGGATCCAGCCCCCTTTTCCCTAGATGATATTGTATCAAATAGTACCAAAGGATTTTTGTTAGTAAAGGTAAATATGAATGTTTAAATTCTACTAAATAGTTTATTCAGTTAATTTGCTCATTTCCCCACAACCCACTGAAAAAAATTCATAAATCCTTCTTCGTCTAGTGATTGACCAAGTGTACTTTCTTTCTGATATTAGGTACTATAAATTTTAAGTGTTAGCAAACATTCACTATAATATAGGTTACATGATTTCTTTCACTGATTCAGCATAACTCTTGCTTGCAGATATATTATAAAAAACAAAAAACAACAACAAAAAGCACATAATCATGATTTAAATTTTCCTTACTGCAAATATTTTGTCATATTTCCTTATACTTTATCTTTTCCCTTAAATTATCTATTGTGTTCAGTGACAATGAACACAATAGATATGGAAACACAGATAAACAAAGCCTTTTTTTCTTCCTGTGTAGATCTAGAGGTTGGGAAAATGTTTGAAAAAAAATCGCTCACTTTTAATAATTTCAGATAAACAGCAGAAGATGATCAGAACAACCTAATCTAGGAAAAAAAAAAAAAAAAAAAGACATGTTTTCTGACAGTACATAAGACGCAGTCTTTCCCTACTGTAAACCAGCTATAGAGAAATGGGTACATTTCCCTAGAAATAGAATCAGTATTACTACAGAAATAAATACTTATTAACATTTAATGATTTTTTTCAGAAGTTGGGAAACAAGTTATTGCATTTTTTAGAGAAGAATTTGGATAGCTCAGATATGGACTCACCCCTCTTTTCTGTAGTTGTTTCTTCCGTAGAGGAGCTGACATCTATGGAAAACAAAACCAGCTTTGACTGAAAGCATGGAATACGTTTTTGGAAACTAGAACATATCTCATCTGACACTCTTCATTGAAACTCTTTACTTTTCAATAGTGGAAATCCATTTCTCAAGTGCAAGCAAATTTTAAAAGATCTTTTTCTTAACAGGGAAAGGGGAAGATTCACCATTTCATAGCTGAGCTTTTCCTTAAATATCACTAAAACTGGAATATTTTGGAGATACTAGCATGCTTCCACAGGATCTCAAGTTTCTAGGAAATTAAATAGTGTTACAATTCAAGCGGAAACTCACCTATTATCTTTGCTGCTGCTTTCTCTGTATAAGGTCTGGTGAAATCTAATGAAACAAAGAGAAAAGTTCAAAAGTAGTTGGAAACATTTCACAATCTGACTAAATTTATCTTAATTACATCCAATAGATGTTTCATACAGTTATAAAGTGTGGCTAGTATTAAATGAGATGAATTGAAAATAGGCAGAGTTATCTATGAATATATTTCTAAAGAGTTATTTTTAATAGACTGTGAAAGCAATCCTCGAGAAAGCAAACTGCATTATTCAAGTCTTGGTTTACATTTACACTGTGTCAATCAATCCTGAAAAGACCAAACAGGGTTAAACCACTGCAATCAATGTTGTTACTTCTCCTGGGCATAAAAAAAAAAAAAAAAACAACACTTTTAACTACAGTGGATAATAATCTGACCTAATTTAAAGCCCAAAACAAAGTAAAACATGACCCAGCATATATCTAGGACACGACTGTTTAGATTTTATCACTTCTTCCATAGTGCAAGTAATCTAGAATACTCCCAAGATGTGGCAAAGGAAACACCTGGAGACACTTTCTATGTCAAATAAAGGTCAGTGAAGCCTGAGCAAAATTTAGAAAGGAAAAAAAAATAAAGTCAGTCCTTGGATGGACTTAAAATATAATGAGCAGTGCTTGCTGCAGAATCAAGAATTCTGTACTTCAATGCTCATTCTATTAGAAGTCATTCATTAATGTTTACATAGTACTTGAAAACATTAAGCCATTGCTTTAAAAAAAAAACATTGGTGGCTTCAGACACGCTGTATTTGGGGGCTCAGACAGAACAAATCAAAAAATACCACTTTTCACTTGCCACTCTTACATACAATCTGCAATATACTTGGTATATTTCTGTATAAAAAGTTCCATATATAAAAAAGTAAAACTGTATTTTACGATTTGATGTCTGACTGCACAGAGATATTTCCGTCTTATTCAGCAGGCCAGATCCTTCTCTGCATTCAGAGTTTTATCTACTGACTTCACTAATACGTATTTATTTGTTTCAATTTCCATTAGCTTTACAGAGAAGGTGGCCATTGTTTACAGCGCTGGTCTAGAGTTTGGGAGAAGCAAGTGCCAATGCCTGTTCTAAAAATTCCTGTGTTCTTAAGTAACTGCTTCATAAGTTACACAGCCTCTGTGTGCTTCAGTACCTATCTGCAAAAAATGAGCGTTGATAAATATATTACAAATTGTATTGCAATGATGAAAGGCATAGAAGTAGCTTGGATTAAAAGACAGCAAGGCTAAGAGGGAGCTACATCCCAGTTTTTAAAAGAACATTGTTCCATTATGAATTAATTCTGAATTTTCCATCAATAATGTCTATTGAAGCTCATAGCAATATATGCAACACATGTAACAGTAGAAAGAGGGCTCAGTAGAGCCTGTAGCTTGGCAGTTGAAAGGCCAGCCTGACTTGCACACCCCAGGAAGAGATTATGGGGGCTGACATATTCTAGGAAGCATTCTGGTTATTAGTTGATTCCATTTTGGGGATTGACTTTCATGGCAAAAAGTTTAAACTACTTTAAAAGGGTTTTCAGACAGCATCATATGAAGAACAGAACAAGTAAAAGTTCCAAGACCAGGAAAAACACCTTCACCAATAATATCTCCGTGGATGTAATAGAAGTTACTCTTAATTTCTTCTAATGTAGACTCCTTGTATATAAGTGTGAAAGGGAACTATAATCACAGGGCTATGCCTTGATTTACAGCACATGAATGCATACAGTACCAACTGGTAAGAGGAAAAAGAGGAAGGCAAAAGCTTTCAACGGGTCCTTTGGTGGGTTTGTATTAATGCCGTATCTAACCAATCCTTCCGAAGCTATCATGGATCTAGTGGGGGCTCTGGGTCCATGTGTCCACATCTGTAGTTTGTTGTGAATTACTGAGCAAACAAACTCACCAGCAGCTTCTGTTTCTGTTGTTGTGTCCTCTTGGTAAGGAGCTGTGATATCTAGAGACAATAATTATGAGAAATAATTAAAACTCTCCTATATCTCAGAGGGTACAAAATACCTTCCAGCAGTTTTAACCTCCATACCAAACAGCCTGTATGAGTAACCCAGCACGTTACTGTCTTGAAAAACCTTCAACTGTGGGTCCTTCAGAGCTATCTTGACCTCTAAGAGGCCTGAGGCATATCTACATTATATACACACATTAGCAGAATTTCCCACAATTGATTCCTAGTGACTTGAGTCTCTGCACTGCCTTTCTGCCTCATGTTCCTCACTCAGTCCTGCTTACGGCACGAGTACCAGAGCTGTACTAGAGGAAATCTATTACACATTTTTCATCTGAGAAAGGAAACAGGATTCAGCAACTGCAACATTTACCTAAAGCAGAGGGGCAATAGGGCTTAACATTACAATTCTGCCAGCACAGCAGCATTTGTTGGGGCATGGGGAATTTATTCAGCTGATTTCACTAGTCCATCAAGCCATAAAGATGAGCACTGCTGAGAGAACAAGGCTTGTGCTGCCTAAATTTCCTAATTTCCAGGGACAGCATGGTTTCACGGCCAGCACACACCCATCAGCCAACACTGTGCCTCCGAGGGCAGGCTACATCCGCAGATCTGCAAGGGCCGAGCTGTATTGAAAGAGGCCACTACCCGGGCAGAAAGAAACCTGCTTTCTTCCAGCACCTACCCAAGTAACTCATGTCATGGTTTGGCAAAACACCGGCCGTGCTGCCTCAGCCAGCCCTCCGCCTATTGCGCCGACCGGGACAAACGTCAGGTGCCACGAGTGCCGCCCCCAGACCCTCCACCGCCGCCCCCCGGCGCCAGCGGCCGCCGAGCACAGCGCACCCGCCGAGGCGCCGCTCGTGGCGGGGCCGCTGCTGAAGGCCTCCAGTTTCTCCTCCGCGAAGCTCCGGGGTGGCGCAGCGCGACTCGCGGCCTCCCAGAGACGGCCGCGCGGTGCCTGGCGGGCATCAGCGGGGAAGCCGCGAAGAACCACCGCCGGCCTGTGAGTGTAGCCGCCCGTCTCGCCGGGGCCCCGCGCACGATCGCTCCTCGGGCGGCGGCATCTGCCGCCTCCGTGCCGGTCGCAGAGGGCTGCGGTTACCTGGTGCTCGGGTGGGGAAGGCCAGCAGCGGGGCCAGCGAGGCCAGGAGGAGCAGGGCTGCCTTCGGCATGGCTGGCGTCGCGCCCACAGCAGGAGCCCCGGAAAGGCCGCAGAGTGCAGGCCAGAGCCGCTGCTGTCTGCCGCTACTTAAGGAGCTGCGAGGCCCCGCGCGTCGCGGCTGCCCGCCCCCCGCGCCGGCGGGGAACTTGATGAGCCGGGAGCCGCACAAAGTGTGACCCCTGAGGGCCAGGCAGGGCACACCACAGCCATCCAGAAACATTCCCGCATTTTATGGTGGCGACAGGATGGGGAATTCCTGCCACTCCCCGTGCTCTGAGAGGCTCTCAGAGGCGCAGCCCGGGGGCAGAGCGGGGCGCTCCACCACCCCGTCTCCTTCGCCGTCCTCCCGCACCCACCCGCGCCACACGGAGGCAGGGGCACTTCCGAAACGGCGGTGACAGGCCTCCCCGCGAGGGGCCGGCGGGAGAGCCCTGCCCCCGCTCCCCCCTGGGGCGGCCGATGCCGTTTCAGGTAATGGAGAAGAGGTGCTTTCGGCTTACATATAGCTTCAGTGTTTCCAACTTTTGCTCCAGGCCTGTAAAAGGGCAGCAGCCTGGAAAGCATGGGCATTTTAAAAAATTCCCCTTAAGAAATGGTATAAATTCGTGTCATCTAGATTTAATCCTTCTGGCTTTGCTTTTATGAGCAGCCTCATTGCAATTGGCAGGATTGCCCATAAGAAGGAGGATTACAAGGGCTGCTTTCCAGAAATATGAACATCTCCAGCCATCTACCCTACTGTGAGCAGACCCTTCTTAGACCACCATGAGTTTACACAGGTGATCGTCTTTGGAGAGCCACACTTTAATTGTCCTCATCAAGAAAGAGCTGACTGTCTGCCTTGGGAAAATGAACTGTTTGAAATTGCGAAGTGACTTATCTTAATTAGCAGCATAGCATGCTTCTAAACATGATTTGACTTTGTATGAGACAAACGGTGATTAAAATGTATGAATTAAAGGCTAGTTATATATATAAAAGAAAACTTTCATGGATCTAGACAGGATGGTGTTATAGTTCCGTGGTCATTAATACTGGATCTGGGCTATGCAGGGTTAAGCTGGATGGTTGACCACAAGGTCATATTTCTAGTGAACCAACATGAGGCAGCATTTAAGACAGTGTGTTTATACCAGCTATAAAAGGTCAGATTATGACTGCTCTGGCATCAAGTTTAGTGGTACAAAGTTGAGCTTTCAATATTTTTAACAGATTTCAAAAAGCACAAAGTAGGGTTATTTTAATGTACTAAAAGACCTCAGAGCAAATTTAATCAGATACCAAAACCTGGCCTCAGTTTCTCTGCTTACTCTGGAGTATCTCTTCTCAGCCTGGAACAGGCTAAAACACTTACTTGCTCAACCCCAAGGAAAAGAAATAAACCCTCAAAACCCAGAAGTTGGATTAACCACGCAGGAATTCTGAAGAGATTTGACAGAAATTCAAAAAAGGAGATACTAGTAGACAGCGGTATTTGAAGAAGAGATACTCTTAAGACCCAGATCTAATAAATGCCGTGCAAACTCCTGTATGGAATTCCCTGGGGTGCTCAGCACTGGCTGGCTGTGAGGGGGCACAGGCTGCAGTCAACGTATGCTGCAGAGAATTAAAAGGTGACAAACCAATGTTCCTAGGAGTGACCCTGAACTGAAATGCTCTCATTAGCCCCCTAGATTGTCTCTTATTTAACCAATACAGATCTGTTAATGAGCTCCAGGTAGAAAGCAGTCAAAAAAAAAAAAAAAAAAAAAAAAAAAGAAAAAAGAAAAAAGGAAATAATTTCCTTTAGGGAGAAAAAGGGGGGAGGGTAGGAACGGAGAATTAAACAAAATGTAAACATGCTTCTGAGTTGAAAGAGGAAGTGTCTTGTTTTAGCATTCACAACATCTTTATGTTTGTGGTAGGCATGTTGAACTCCCAGCTTAACCACATCACATTTCATACAGTTGTACAAGACTTTACATTTTTGGTGCTGTATGACTATCTCAACCCATGTTACCACCAAAATTTAAAATAAGAAGCAACAAGAGATCAAAAGTATTCTGACAGAGACTCCAGTGAGAATCCGGGGGACTATGAAGTGCCATGGATCCTCAGGACAAATCTCATCAATCCTTATATATTTGTGTAATGTCATTTATTAAGGCATATGCATTTGCTAAAAAAGGGAAATGATGACAAAGGAGAGACTCTGCAGCCAGATATCCTCTGACTTCAGGACTAAGAGCTATAAATTATTCAGGACTGTCTGAAAGCAGAAGCTTGCCCAGCCATTGGGAAAAGCTGCTACTTGACAGTCATTTTTTCCAAAAAGGGTAAAAAAAATGCCATTGTCAACTTGTTTTGAAGAGGGATTTTGTTTCAACTGCATTTCTTACCATTTTGTGTTGGATATTAGGACATTTCACCATTTCAATTATGAAAATTTTAATTTTTTGTTTTGTTATTTCTGTATTTTGTTATTTCTGAGCTGATTTTCTATTCAAACACTATTGAATGAGTATGGGGTCTGATCCTGTAAACAAAATGTTGGTGTTTTGCCTTTGAGTTAAATGGGGTCTGGATAGAAGGCTGTGCAGCAGTTTGCAGTTATTAGGAAAAATCTAAGAGCCCATAATTAAAGCACAGACTGAAATTAGCTTATAAAATTAAAAAAATTTTGATTAGAATGAATATATGTAAGGATACTGATTCAAGAAAAAAAAAGACATAAAAGGCAGTATTTCAAGTCAGATTTTTTTTTCAAGTCTGTGGTTTCCATTGAACCATAGAAATTACTACACTTTGAAAGACATGAAATTTGTTCTTAAATGTCTAACCATCTTTGAATCATCTCCTCTGTTGGACAGTCAGTGGTGAGAAGAGTCTAATCACTATTACATAAATGAGTAAAGAGTGACTTCAAGCAGATAAGAACTATTCCATGTCCTACTGGAGCTGGAGAAACTTTCAAGGGTCTGAGCACCATTGAATCAAACCTGCAAAACAACGACTGGGCTTGCAGTTAGGGTCAGCATAGCCAGCTGAAGACAGCAGCTTTGCAGAAACCCAGGCCTGAAGTGTGGCTAATGGGAAGCCAAGGTGCTTTATCCTCAAGATGCCGATTTCTGGGAGCTCAGGATATGAAAGCAAGGCAGTTGTTCATAACTACACCAGTCTTTTGAAGTAGATTGAAAAGACATTGTAGGCTATCATGTAGGAAAAAGTAATCCTGCCAGTGAGATATATAAAGCTCTGAAATGGACTTTGAGGACAACTACATCAGGAAAATTTTGCCTGCCATGAGTTGTGTTCAGAAACATGAAGTATTCAGGAACTTCTGTGAGATTCCTAATAACAGCATTGCTTTGTTCTTAAATTGTAAAACTAATTACCATTTTTTGGTAATTTTTATACCAGAAGGTGAAAGAAATTGGGCAAGAATGAGACGTGTGCTCTCTCAACAAGGGAAGGCCTCAGTAACTGCTTTAATTTCCTACTGACTTTTAATATATGTTCTGGCGGTTACGTGGAGCATGCTCAGTAGCATGGACAATTTTGGGATACAGTTTTAACTATTGTACATTGCCTCTCAGTGGACCAATCCAATTTGTATCAGATGGAAGCACATTCCAGCTCTAATTGTCTTTCTGTGCTACTGAAAAGGCTCCAGGCAAGGAAATGCCTTCTCCAAAGCAGCTCCATTTAATATAAGTAATGCAGCTATCAAGAGTAGAAAAGGTAGACTGTGATTTTCTAGAGAAAAGCAACAAGAGATTCACATACTGGTCTCAGATTCACGTCCACTGCTTTCTTCAGAGACGCCAAATGCATCTGCAAAAAAACAAAAACAGATGCTGAACTCAAGAACTACAAGTACAAACATGTTATTATTTTACTAAGGTGTAACCTGTGTATGGAGTTTTTCTAGGTAGTTCTGATCAGACATTTTCAAATGAAACGTTTTTCAGTATGATCAAATTTCTGCATGTTTGATCAAATCAAAACTGACTGATCAAAACAACCCAACAAAACCCATATCAGTGAATTATTAATTCAGAAAGAACAAAATCCATATACTGTATTAGTTTTAGCAAAAGAGTTTCCTATTTGCATTTCTTTTTTTTCTTTTTTTTTCATCCAGAAAAATGTAAAGCACTGCAGAGCTCATGCTGCTTGTAGTGCATATTCAGGCAGAACTCCCTTTACTACAAGTTGGATATCTCTTGCATATTCTTACAGGGTCCCTTTTAGTCTTGCCTTTCAGTATTCTGGTAGAGAAATAAAATGTAAAAATAGAAACAAGTTAAAAAATTATTTTAATAATTAAAAATATGATTTTAATGATAGTAAATATTTTGGTGAACCCCAAAACATTTTTTTTCTCAAAATGCTTTTCGACATAAAATATCATCATTCAATGTTTTATGCTCCCTTGAAGCAAAGCTGAAGACTGTAATAATGGAATTTCCCACAAATCACAATTCCTGTTTCCTGCATAACATTTATCTTAATCCTCATCAGATAGATCTCTAGGGAGAGGATGCACCTGGCTGATGAGTGACTGACTATAGGAACTACCCACCCAGTCTTTTGTTAAAGTCCAAATCTGTTAATGAATGAGGAATATTCAGCCTATTATGACTACTGGGGAAAAAGAATTGAGCAATGTATTTTGGCCTCTCTATTCTCTGATAGATCAGTAGAGAAAAATTATATTAAAGTAACAGGAAGAAGCAGAATCAACTTCCTATGTGGTTGCCCCCTGGGATCCCAGCCCAATTTTGTGTTTGTATATCGTGGTCATCTTTTGAGTCTCCACCAAATTCCCCTCTTGGTTTTCCAAGTTCAAAGATACCAGATCCCCCTGGAGAAACAAAAGAGAACATAAATATTGATGCATAAGTGCTTACAACATACAAAAGGTGATAATTCCCCCCTCATACTTTGATGCTCTGTTGACATCCAAATTCATTTGAGATTACTAAATGCAGTGTATGGAAACTGTGTGACATGGTGATTTACTTCCACCTCCTCTAGCACATCTGTGGGATCTAGGGGTATGTGCTGGTTTCTCTCACCTTTGTGCCAAAAAGATGTTTGGAAAAACCAGAGCTTAAAAACATTGATAAACTGTCCCTCTCCCGATCTTCTGAGGATCATAGTAACATACAAGACAGTTCATATTTTCCTGGACAAAGGAGGAATATCTTGAATTTTCACTCCCAGATACAGGAACAGTTTACTGTAATTAGGTTAGTGGATGAAAGGAAAAATCAAATTGACTAAAAAGATGTTAAAGAGCAGGTGCAGTGATGTGGCTAGCTCTCAGCTAGTCGCCTGTAAAAACAATTGAAGATTATCTGAGTTGACCAGAATTGTTATAGTGACAGATACAGTTCACAAAATTTCATTTGATTTCAGGGCCCAAATCCTATCTAGACTACAGGGGACAGAGGTAGGTTTCTGTTCAACATAAGTAGAGGATTACTGAGACTCACCAGAACTTGCAAGAACCAAAACAGAGCTAGATATATTTTTGAGACTTTCATAATTTTTAGTGCTACCAAATCGTTCAGAAATAAAACCCAAGTTTGATGACAAAGGCATTTCAGCTAAAGGGAGCATTTGTGCTTTTATTTTTGTTTCTTGTACATCACTGAGAACAGCCTGATTATGCTAACAAGTAATGACAATATTACAGTGGCTGAGTTTGCTACTTCAGGAATGCAGACAAGATTTTTGTTGCAGGTTAGAATTAAAAAAATCCTAGACCAAATCTTTCCCCTAAATAGCAATGAACTTCAAAATATGCTCAGGTTACTTGTGTTTGTATCAGAGAAGTCATAAGCAAAATCAGCGATATCACAGAATCACAGAATCAGTAAGGTTGGAAGGGACCTCTGGAGATCATCTAGTCCAACCTCCCTGCTCAAGCAAGGTCACCTACAGTGTGTTAGACAGGATCACATCCAGGTGGACTTTGAATATCTCCAGAGAAGGAGACTCCACAACCTCTCTGGGCAACCTGTTCCAGTGCTCTGTCACTCTCACAGGAAAGAAATTCCCCCTCATATTCAGGCGGAACTTCCTGTGGTTCAGTTTGTCCCCATTGCCTCTTGTCCTGTCACATGGCACCACTGAAAAGAGTTTGACCCCATCCCCTTAACACTCTCCCTTCACATACTTATACAGATTGATAAAATCCCCCCTCAGTCTTCTCTTCTCCAGGCTAAACTGGCCTGGCTCTCGCAGCCATTCCTCATAGGGCAGATTCTCCAGTCCTCTGATCATCCTCATAGCCCTGCGGCTGGACTTTCTCCAGTAGCTCCATATCTTTTTTGTACTGAGGAGCCCAGAACTGGACACAGTAGTCGAGATGAGGCCTCACCAGAGCTAAGTAGAGGGCCAGGATCACCTCCCTCGACCTGCTGGCAACACTCTTCCCAATGGACCCCACGAGACCATTGGTCTTCTTGGCCACAAGGGCACATTGCTGGCTCATGGTCAACTTGTCATCCACCAGCACTCCCAGGTCCTTCTCTGCAGGGCTGCTTTCTGGCAGGTCAGCCCTCAGCCTGTACTGGTGCATAGAGTTATTCCTCCCTAGGTGCAGGACCCTGTACTTGCCCTTGTTGAATTTCAGGAGGTTCCCCTCTGCCCAGCTCTCCAGCCTGTCCGGGGCTCTCTGAATGGCAGCACAGCCATCAGATGGATCAGCCACTCCTCCCAGCTTGGTATCATCAGCAAACTTGCTGAGGAGGCACTCTGTCCCCTCATCCAAGCCATTGATGAATAAGTTGAACAGGATGGGACCCAGTACTGAGCCCCAGGGAACTCCACTAGCCACAGGCCTCCAACTGGACTCCACACCACTGATGACAACCCTCCGAGCTCTGCCTTTCAACCAGTTCTCAATCCACCTCACTGTCCACTCATCTAACCCATATTTCCTGAGCTTGCCTAGGAGGATGTTATGGGAGACAGTGTCAAAAGCCTTGCTGAAGTCAAGGTACACAACATCCACTGCTCTCCCTCATCTACCCAGCCAGTCATGCCATCATAGAAGGCTATTAGATTAGTTAAGCAAGATTTCCCCTTGCTGAAGCCATGATGACTACTCCTGATCACTTTCTTTTCCTCCATATGCTTGGAGATGTCATCCAGAATGAGCTGTTCCATTACCTTTCCAGGGATGGAGGTGAGGCTGACTGGCCTGTAGTTGCCTGGGTCCTCCTTCTTGCCCTTTTTGAAGACTGGAGTGACACTGACTTCCAGTCCTCAGGCACCTCTCATGTTTTCCATGACCTTTCAAAGATGGTGGAGAGCAGCCTGGCAACAACATCTGCCAGCTCTCTCAGTACCAGTGGGTGCATCCCATCAGGGCCCATGGACCTGTGAATGTCAAGTTTGCCCAGAAGACTTCTAATCCTATCCTCCTCAACCAAAGGAAAGTCTTCCTTTCTCCAGACTTTCTCCTTTACATCCAGGCTCTGGGATTATTGAGGGCTGCCCTTAGCGGTGAAAACTGAAGCAAAGGAGATGTTC
Source organism: Rhea pennata (assembly GCF_028389875.1). Taxonomy (NCBI): domain Eukaryota; kingdom Metazoa; phylum Chordata; class Aves; order Rheiformes; family Rheidae; genus Rhea; species Rhea pennata. The sequence continues at coordinate 83,591,391 of NC_084663.1, read as the reverse complement.
AGTAACTCTGCCTTCTCTGTATCCTTCATCACCAGGTCCCCTGCCCCATTCAGTAGCGGGCCCACATTTTACCCAGTCTTCCTCTTGCTACTTTTCTCCTCCTTTTCTGACATTTTTACTCTTTTGAATGAATCCCCCAGGGCAGACAGAGAGGAGAGGGGAAAAGTTCTGGCTGCATTTGAAAAAAATTCTCCTTCTTAGTGATTTTTCCTGCGACGAAAAATAGATTTCAGAATGAACTATTGAAGTCTCCCACCTCACAGCAAGGTTTAATACTTGTATGCAGCGTCTAGCTGTGTTGGTAGCTGGGTTTAAATCAACTGGTTTATGCCAATGGCAGTGGTCTGCACAATCTATGTGATCACCGAACAGTATGTTCTGTCATCTAGAAGGAGCTGTATGAGTTTTATTTTTGAAAGATACCTGAAGTCTAAAAAATGAGGGAGTCTTTGGCTTGTTGTGGAATGGCACATCTGTGACATACATCTGATTGCAAGCAAAAGATAAAAACCTGGGTTGACTTCTGTGAGAGAGGAAGTCTTCTCCTGATGCTGATATAGTTGTCTCTAGCTTTTACCTCGTCCTCTGAATGAGTCTGTTCCACTTCTCTGTGTTTGGAGCAGCACTAGTGAGTATGGGCTAACATACTCCATGGAAAAAGTGGTGAGACATTTAGACTAGATTAATACAACAGATTCAGCTCTGAAACACCAGAAAGCTTTCTGCTTACATACTTGCAGCTCCAACAGCTCATCTGAGTGTGTGATGTACAGCTAGCTGCTACAGTTTAAGGGCAGGTAGGACAGAAAAGCTGTTCTGGGATTCACCCTCACTAGCCTCTTCCCCGTGGCTGAGATGACCATAGCCTTTACGTAGTAGAAGTCCGTGTCTGATTCTACATTATGGAAAACAGTGTGATTCCACAGCGTGCTGCACACAACCATCTCCAAGATATGCACACTAAATACCTAAGCAGCATACTCTACAGAGAGCTTAATGGTGAGCCAGTACAGCTTGCAGGATTTCCCTCCTTTTCTTGGCTCAGGTCCTAACCAGATCACTGATTTCCCAAGCACTTCCACTGGAAGACCTGTCAGAGTGCTGGAATGCACCTTGGCTGTCTCCCTGCCCAAGCCTCCAGGGGAAGGATACACAGCCATCTCCGGTCTCCTCTCTGCATGAAGGCCAGAAAAAGATGAGATCTGGTCTTCCACTATCCTACGTGTAGGATTGACTCTACTCTGGGATGATTTCCTAGGCAAACAGATAGAGAGCTTTTTCAAACAAGCTTTTCAAGTCTCACATTAGTAACTTGATGCTGAGTATTAACCAGAACAGTATTCTGTGTCTTTCCATGTGAGTAGAGTTTGTTACAATTTCTCTCAGAAACAGTCCTCTGATACCATGATGAGCATTGCTAGGCAGCATGTGAATACTCTGTATTCTGCTGGAGTAGAATTTGTCTATTTAGGGAAGAAGATGTCCAGAGTTACAAAGATGAACAATACTACCTCTTTCTTCATGTGGAGTGCTATCCCTCCTATTACCACCCTGACAACTTTAAAGAGTCTGCTGAGTTGCCAAAGAAAGTGATTTGAAATTAGCCTTAATTTAAGATTTTGGTTGTTTTTTAAGGTTTTAGTATCAAGGTCCTAAAATATTTGTTCTAGCCTGTGCTAGTTAATCAAGGCCATCCTTTCAGTTGTTTGTTTGCATTCTTTTAATTATCTTACTTAGTCTTCCCAGCTTCATTGTTGTGTCCACAAATAAAAGGGATGGTGCTTATCAGCAAAGGCTGGGAGAATGGGTGAAAGGGTAGAAAAAAAGGCCAAGCCAGAACAGCAGGAATGAGTGTCACTCCTAACTTCAGGCTATGCCTAAAGCCAGAGAAAAGAGAGTGCAATATAAGGAATCAGGAAGCTCCAAGGAAAAGAAAAGGGACAAGAAACAAAGGAGAGAGACAGCTCTTTGATGTCAGCTTTGCAGTCACCTGTGATTTTTATATGTCATGTGTAATGTCCATCAGCGGTTAGGGAAACTCTTTCCTTATTTGAGGCCATTCTAGTCTCAGCTGTAATTAAACATACAATATTCCTTATGAACATTTCATTCAAATGTCTCAGGAGCTTGATCCCTGAAGAATTAAGCTTGCTGGTGTGCTGTTACAGTGTATAAGGAAATATTGAGGCTTGGAATGGTGAAGTCAGTTGCCAAAGATCAGGAACTAGATCAGCCATGGTGCAGGCTGAGGGTCTGAAGGCTAAGGTCAGTGACAGAACCGTGAACATCTTGTCAAGTGCTGCCTAATGCACAATTGCCTTTTTGTTTTACGAAGTTTCTTTCTGTTTTCCTCTATTTATAAAATTCTCTTCATACCTGATATTTACTCTTTAGTATTGAATAGCTTCCCTCCACACCCTCCCCCAGAAAGAATGACCAAGAAACCTTATTTCAATGATTCAGTAACAGATAGGCCATTTTCCTCTCAGACTGAGTCAAAGAAGGATGAAGCACAGAGCTGATCAGCTGATATGGCTACAACTGCCAAGAAATAACCAAAAAGCTGATCAGAGACGAGCTTACTTACATACCTGCCTATCTGTCCTTCATAGATTTCTGTCTGTCAAGAATTTTTAGCAGGGAAGTACTTCCTGTCTGCATTTCAAAAACACTGAATAGGTTATAAACATTGAGAAACTCCTACAAATTCAATGAACACAATTATATTCTCTGCCTGTTGAGCATGAAAACCAGATTAAGGTTTGTTGAACTTGTCTTGAATGCTATAGTGGGGTCTTTGCTGAAACCATAAGCTAGTGTACCAATTTCTTAGTAACCCACAGAAACAATCACTTGAGTCTAAAAAATAACAATTTCTCTTTTTAATCAAAATAGTTTCCCCCCTTCAGAATTACTGAACAGTATGTGCACGCTTTTTATCCAGTTTCTACACATTTTTTATGGTTACCTTTCAGATGCTAGGACTCACCACTGAATTTTCTGCCATCTGTTTGCAGCAGCTAGTGACCTGGGTATCTGCTTGAGTTTCTGTCATGGTTATAATCAATGATTTCTAATTGGTCCTGAAACGCCTTTCCCTTTTCTGTATTTGCATATGTAGCATCTGGATGGATGTGCAGTCTGTTTCTGTGGAAGCTGCCTTGTTCTGGAAATGGTAACTTTCTATGTGGTTGAGGTGGTATTCTGAGAGCTGAGAGGTATTATTAATGCTGCTGCACATTGCTTTTTGTACCTGCTGTTATTGAACAAATTAAATATAAAACCTTATCACTTTAGTTCTCACAGATTGTCACATTTTCCTTGCTTTTAAAGAAAGCTGGAGCTAATTAATTTAGAACAGCATTTTTATTTAGTTGTAACGATTAGTTGAGAATATAATGTGAAAGGCTACTGTCTCTAGAATCTTCAGGTTAAAATCAGAGCAGTGTAGTGAAAGACAGCACATGCAGATCCACTTCAGGTCAAACTGTCTTCTGACACTTCTTCGTTCATTATCTCTGTTTTTTTTTTAAACATTTCTTTCTCCACTGCTATTTGACAAGCTGATTTATTCCACATCTCAAGAAAAATGTAACCATTTTCTTCTACTATTCCTTTAGTACTCAGCTCTATGGGGCAGGGATTCTGTCCTTACATAGTACTTAACAGAGCAGCATCCTGCTTCATGACAACAGTTCAGAGGTGCTGCAGTCATATGAGCACTAAATGCTATTTTTCTTCTAGTCTGACTATCATAAGAACAAACATCAGTATCTCAAGAGTTTTAATAAATCTCTTTATTGATATCTGGTGCATATACTGTAAACAATGTGGTACATTATGAACAGCAACAACAACATGGCTTAAGTACAGATAAGCTTAAATACAGGGAACAGTTTAGCAGTATTCACTGTACAGATCTACTCATGGACTGCAAGTCATTGATTGTAACTCCCAAAGGAGTTACAGTATATCTGATGAGAACTGCAAAACATATAAAATCAAACATCAAAACAATAACTGAAATCAAATGTATTTGAACCTGAGGTTCTAGTAGAGGACTCTGGTTTAACTGAAGCTACACCATTTGGAAATATAAGATAGCATAGAACGAATTACTGCCCCAAGACAAAAACAATATATTATGGTTCTATGAGATACTGTTCTGGACAAGCAGAATAGAATATTTTTGTTCAAGCTAATGAGGGAACGAGACTGAGACTTCTCTACTAATCTAATACAGTTTTCTTATGCCCCAATAGAAATCCCATTAAGGGCTGTCAGGATAGGAAAACTCACATCTAAATCAGGGTGTCATAAAAAAAGTCGAATGCAACCTTTCCTATTCCCTGTTTTATCCCTGCATTTTTGCACTTGAGCACATTGAAATCTAAAACATGGTGTACATGGCAAATTTTTGCAAAATCAAGTCAGGTGTGAATTAAAAATGATGTCTCAAATTGGCCCATCTAGTCATTTGCTCTGTCCAACTTTTAATTCAGCAGCTTGAGACCATGTCTTATCACAAGCACTGATATCGTTTGATGGCTGCTGGTATTATGGGCCTAATCAAATTCAAAATAAAAGTAATAAAATATATTTTATCCATATATGGAGAGGTTCAAGGTTTCATGAAACTCCTGGTAGAAGTAACTGAAGTGTGATCAGACTGACAGCATGTCTTCTTTCATAAAAGTCTCTTCAGAGAAAATAATGTAAAAGTAAATAAATATTATACCCTGTTTTGTTGAAGAAGCAGAGCCTTCCCAAGCTGACTTTTCTGGAAATAAAAGAGACAGAAGCTAGTGGAAGTCAAATATCTTTTTGAAATTCAACATGCTGTGAGTGTCCTCTGGAGCAAAGAAAGGGCAGCTATGTGCTGTGAGGGCCATGGCACAATGTGCCATGCCTGGGGATGAGGTGTGCTGGTACAAGCACAAATCGTGAGCTGCTGCCATCCTGCTGTGACTCTCCCTTGCCTTCTCAGTGACTGGACATGGGTTTGACACAGGATCCACTGTGGTGTCTTCAACATGGCAAGAGACAGCTGCCAGGGAGAGCGAGTCTGGGAAGTAATTAAACACACTCTGTTGCTCTGCAAGAAATGAATCTTTGTCTTCATACAGGGTGTATTTTGCTGTGCTTTGAAAATGTCCAGTACTGTCTCACAATTCCCAGAAAGCTCCAGCATGACATAGACATAGATACAGCATTTTTTCCTTTCTCCTCACAAATCCCAATTACTCTGAAAGGCATAAAGTGGAGCTGGCATTACCTTTCTGAAGCCGCCCACGAAGGACTCTGCTGGCACTAGATGTGGAAGGGATAGTTTTCTGAAAAGGATTACCCACTGCCATTCCTAGTCAGAAGAGGCAATTGTTCTCCTACTTTCCTTTAAATCCCAAATTGATTAACATTTGTTTGCCTAGTGTCACTTCACCAGGTCACCATTAATCCAAGTCTTCACAGTAGTTATGGAAATCACCTCCAGCTGCTCTCAGCCGTATTTTTGTTTCATTTTATGGAAGGCTTGTAGGGTTATTTCACAACACAGCTGTGAAGCACCTAAAATTAAGTGATGAAGTTTCCTAATCTCAGAGTAAAAGAATCCAATACTTGGTGTGACTAGCAGTTCCACCAAAGCTGTTGGGTATTAAAATGTGCTTAATTATGTACAGTTTGCATCATCAGCAGAGAGCTAGATGTTATCAAGTGTGATTGTGAATTACTCGCTGGTTGAATTTGTGACAGGGACAGGCACTTTAGCATTCAGCTTGGGTCAATTCCTTTACCTCTTCTTATAAATGAATATGAATATGAATATGAATAAAACTGTTTTACCCTGTATGTTAGCTGGACTGCACCATCCACCTCAGACATAACGACATTTCACAGCTAAGAGGATTACAGTGACGAGCAGAATCACTGCAGTGAAGTACAGCGCAATAGCAACGTAACACCAGTGTGAATCCTCAGAGCAGACCGCTGCCAAAGAGAAAAAAAGAGGCATTTCACAACAGACAAAAGCAAGAGAAGTTTTGTTCAGAGCTGTGTTTTATTCCCAGGAAAATCACCTTTGTAACTGGTATACAAAATCTTTCTAGTTAAGGCCTCAACAAGAATGTGTTGCTATATATACTATAGCTCTAGTACTCATGGAGAGTGAAGAGAAGTTTATGGGGAAATCCTTAGTGTGCTGAATATCCAACTGAAAGCATCCTTTTTTCTTTTTCTTTTTTGGCTAATCTGTTTGTCAAATTAAATCTTCCTTTGGAAATTGTTTTCTTAATCAAGAATCAAAAGCTTAAAAATTGGAAAACATGAGGTTCTAGTATTATATTTAGTGAAAATAAAAACCGTTGTATACATACGTACGTGTAATTCACATTCTCATAGTCAGAACATATTTCCTGACCAGTTCTAGTTCTATGATGACAGCTGTTGAGACAGTGTCTAAAAACGTGATTTCTCACTTTTTAAGGTCGTGCACAGCTTTGCCAGCACTGGTCACTTTGCTCTGGAAAAGCCCCTGCGATCCTGTGCCTCAGCTCCCCTTGAAGAGTGACAGGCAGGAGTTATTCTGCCAAATGAAGTTACGCAAATGAAGACCCACAAGGAAATCTAAAAATCCAAGTTTAGGTTTTTTTTTTTTAAAAAAAAAAAAAAAAGTTTTCATAGGTAATTTGGAATTTCTACAGACTATTTTTCCAGGTAGGCTTGTATAATCCTTGTTAAGCATAATAAAGAAATGCATGTTTAACTAGTTGTTAAATCTGTGCCTCTATCTATTTCTGCTTTAACTGAAACCCTAAGATCAGTGAGTGTGTGTTCTTTCAACACCCATTCCTTCATACTTTCAAGTCTGGTATTTATGAATTAAAAAAAAATCTAAAACAGAATTAAAACAAGCATCAGCCTTCTGTGTATTTTAAAGACATTACAGTGAAGAACATGAAGGGATAGAGGTCACCTATAGTATTTTGCTTGGATTTTGGTATTCTTAAAACAAAATTCTGAAAAACCTCAAAATATGGATAGTGTAGGCAGAATTGGAGAAAGGAAGGAGTGAAGAGGTGACTGAAGTATAAAAAGGCAGTCAGCATACCAGAGGGCTAATAATGGTATATTAAAACCATACACTGCATTACTGATGAGACTTTTCATGTTGTAGTCCAATCTCAATTTCACTGTTATAAAATCAGAGGGAATTTAAATGAAACCAGTATATTGTTTTTATATAACAGCAGAATTGAGATCTGCATTTAGTCCACTCTCTTTTCTGCCTGACTACGCCATACTTAATCAGAAACATCTTCTGAAACTTTTGGTTTCTCTTTCCTTGTGGTAAGACTAAATTAACCCAACAATAGAAACAACAATTGTTCTCACTTAGCATTTTCTGCAGCTAACTTTTTTTTCTAAAAATATCTCAAATACATTTCTTCATTACATGAAGTCTTCATAGAAGTTTATACTTTCTTTCCTTCTCTTCTTCATTTTCACCACATAACAAGTACATGAAAGTTAAAACTTATATGCAATATGTTATTTCACTTTGTGAATCTAAATTTACTTTCAAAGATAATCTATGAAAAAATAACATATTTTAAAATGTTTATTTCAGAAA